>NC_133324.1:179846349-182541349 GCF_042186555.1 Aquarana catesbeiana | reverse complement strand
ACTGCCTTAACCCTACTGGGTATGGAGTTCACCAGAGCTTCACAGGTTGCCACTGGAGTCCTCTTCCACTCCTCCATGACGACATCACGGAGATGGTGGATGTTAGAGACCTTGCGCTCCTCCACCTTCCGTTTGAGGATGCCCCACAGATGCTCAATAGGGTTTAGACATGCTTGGCCAGTCCATCACCTTTACCCTCAGCTTCTTTAGCAAGGCAATGGTCATCTTGGAGGTGTGTTTGTGGTCGTTATGTTGGAATACTGCCCTGCTCTACTGCCCTGGATCATGCTCTGCTTCAGTATGTCACAGTACATGATGGCATTCGTGGTTTCCTCAATGAACTGTAGCTCACAAGTGTAAGCAGCACTCATGCAGCCCCAGACCATGACACTCCCACCACCATGCTTGACTGTAGGCAAGACACACTTGTCTTTGTACTCCTCACCACGATTGACACCATCTGAAACCAAATACGTTTATCTTGGTCTCATCTGACCACAGGACATGGTTCCAGTAATCCATGTCCTTAGTTTGCTTGTCTTTGCAAACTGTTTGCGGGCTTTCTTGTGCATCTTTAGACAAGGCTTCCTTCTGGAATGACAGCCATGCAGTGTGCGGCGTATGGTCTGAGCACTGACAGGCTGACCCCCCCACCCCTTCAACCTCTGCAGCAATGCTGGCTGCACTCATACATCTATTTCCCAAAGACCACCACTGGATATGATAAGCACATGCACCAAAAACTTCTTTGGTCGACCATGGCAAGGACTGTTCTGAGTGGAACCTGTCCTGTTAAACCGGTGTATGGTCTTGTATAATACAAAAAATAGTGCAGCGCTAGATTATAAATCAATATTAAATGTCCGTGAATGAACCATAAGTATCATCGGTGGTGCAGAGTGCTTCATGCAAATCCAAAGTGCTCTTAAATCCGTGCTCCCCCTCTTGTCAGTCAAACCGCTCACCTTGTTAAAATGACCCCTGAACTAACAGGAAGGTCTAATAAGCATTCACCACTCGAATGGTGGTCAGGGTGATGTCTTGGCTGAAAGGCAGGAACCTCTTCCTTAGTAGGGATCACCACTTATCTTTTCGGTATGCATGGAATGAACAAAGAAAATACATAGTGCTCTCTGTATAATTTTTAAAAACGATTCCTTTATTAAAAGACAGGTACTCACAAAATTAGCACTATGGCCAGTGCTAGGCTTAAAAGCGCATGGTAATTACAGATGACAGTCTAAGATGGCTGCAGGGGCGTCTAAACCAGGATGTAACCAATCCGCACGCGTATCGTCCGGAGGACTTCCTCAGCGGTCTGTGGATCCTTAGGTATAGTCAGTATTAAATTATTAGGTATATTTAATACTGACTATACCTAAGGATCCACAGACCGCTGAGGAAGTCCTCCGGACGATACGCGTGCGGATTGGTTACATCCTGGTTTAGACGCCCCTGCAGCCATCTTAGACTGTCATCTGTAATTACCATGCGCTTTTAAGCCTAGCACTGGCCATAGTGCTAATTTTGTGAGTACCTGTCTTTTAATAAAGGAATCGTTTTTAAAAATTATACAGAGAGCACTATGTATTTTCTTTGTTCATTCCATGCATACCGAAAAGATAAGTGGTGATCCCTACTAAGGAAGAGGTTCCTGCCTTTCAGCCAAGACATCACCCTGACCACCATTCGAGTGGTGAATGCTTATTAGACCTTCCTGTTAGTTCAGGGGTCATTTTAACAAGGTGAGCGGTTTGACTGACAAGAGGGGGAGCACGGATTTAAGAGCACTTTGGATTTGCATGAAGCACTCTGCACCACCGATGATACTTATGGTTCATTCACGGACATTTAATATTGATTTATAATCTAGCGCTGCACTATTTTTTGTATTATACCACGTGAAAGGATTTATATATTTGCCTTTAGTGTTCAGCAGCTTTGTTTTATCTGAGGGTTTTTGCGCTGACTGTTTGTTTCTTTGTAAATTTACTGTTTGGTGTATGGTCTTGGCCACCGTGCTGCAGCTCACTTTCAGAGTCTTGCCAATCTTCTTGTAGTCTAGGCCATCTTCATGTAGAGCAACAACTCTTTTTTCAGATCCTCAGAGTTTATTAAAAAATGTGAAAGAAACCGCGCTGTCTTAAGTAAAAAATAGTAGCTGCCAGCACATCAAATAGTCTGTGAAAAAGTAAACCAAATAAGATAGTATAGTGCAGTGCTAATGCAATGAAAAAAACAGTGAAGATATCCCAATGAGAAATTGGGGTATATATAAGTGCAAATACAATAAAATTATTAAACCACAATATTGTTGAAGTGTAGATCAACAGTGACAGTGTATATAAAGTGCATATAGTCCATTTATGACATCAAAATAGTGACTATAAATGAGTGTGAACTGGTTGTCTGTAGATAATCCACCACCGTAAGGAAAGAGGCTTACCAGACAGGTTGAACACAACAAGGCGTATGCCTGATGAGTCAACCAAGCTTTTGGTGTAACACACCCAAGGAGGTACAGCAACCACGACTTCCAATCTAGACTGAATCGGATGGGGATCCGTGATGATTATGATATCAGTGAGTATCCACCATATGAATAGCAACCGGAATTCGTGAGCAGTTTTTCTCAGTGTGACATATAGCAAAAGGAGAAAAAATTGGGCCACATAGTGTGATTCCGTTTAGATGTAAAACATTTATTAAAAATGCTAAAATGGTCACGCAAATTTGAGAAGACATTAAAAGTGTCTGGATAAAATCAAAGCAATGCAGTGGCATCAGCAGAGCCCGTCCCGATGTTTCGTCCTAATAAGGCATCCTCTGGGGCCCATTATATATATATATATATATATATATATATATATATATATATATATATATATATATATATATATATATATATATATATATATATATATATATATATCAGCTGTAGCCATGATACTTGCATCATTTTTTTCAGCCAGTAATTCTCTACAAAGTAAAAGTAATTCTAGCAGCTACACAGCCGCCAGATCACTTTTACAGGCAGCAGCGTTCTGGCCCACAGCCTTTCCTGAGCTCACCTGTCACATCAGATGAACTGTGAGGAGTAGAAAGAATTTAAGTTTCTTCACCTCTTCAGTGACTTCAGAAAGCAGAAGCGATGAGTATTTTGGCACTTCCAATTTGTTTCTTAACAAGCCGTTAATGGCTCGTAAAGCAGCTGTCAAACCGACCTTTGTTTGATTGGCTGCTTTGTAGGACAGAGGTGAGATGCAGCGTTTTAAAGACCCCAGTCCACTCCATAAAGAGGACCTGTAACAGCTTGTGCAATCAGAAGGGATGTCGCTCAACCCTTGTGATGGCAATAAAGCGCAAGCAAAAAATAAAAACATTAAAAGAGACAGTGTTTAAAATATTACATTGAAATACAATTTAAAGTACCCCCAGCCCCTCTGCTCACATGTAAAAGATAATGTAGGTCCCACACGCATATGTAAATGGTGATTGCACCACACAAGAAAGGTATCGTCAAGAATAGCTAGAAACCGACGTCTAAAAACGGCCGTTTAGCCGCGTTTGCATCTAGAAGTATTTGAAAGGAAAAAAAAAAAAAAAAAAAACTTTTTTTTTTTTTTTTTTTTCCAAATTAGCCAAAAATGAAAAACGCCTGTAAACGAAATGCGAGTTACCTCGTTTAGCCACGTTTGGCATTTGAAATGCCTCTAAACACAGCTTCTGAACGCATTTTTTTGGGTTCCAAAAAAAGCCTCTAAACGCAACTGCTTAGAAATTACTATAAATGACCCTGTGTGCATGTACTGATAAGATAACATAGAGGAGAGTTCAGGAGCAGTTGAAAAACATAGGTGTGCACAATTTTAAAGCATGCATGTTAGATATCCATTTGCTCAGCATAACATCATATATTGTGTTTGTGAGCACTAAAATTCATTAAAGTGTATTTTTTCCTGAAAGTTTGTGTTTGATAAACCACTGACAAAATAGTGTGTGACCTAAAAAAATGGAACACCCACCATTTTATTCTCCAGGAACTTTGCCTCAGAAAATATATTTGGGGGCTCCAAGTAATTTTCTAGTAAAAAAATGCAGATTTTTACTTGTATGTGAGAAATGTCACAACTGGCCTGATTTTCAAGTGGTTAACTAAAGCATCTTGTCCTCAAGAGAATTCTGCTTGTAAAATCATTGCCTATTCCAGGTCTTTGTCTATCGCTGTAAAAGCAAAGCAAATAGGTTGCAGCGAACCACAGAGTACACAATTTACTAAAGCTAAAAGCAAACCTGTTTTTCTGAATGAAGTCCTCATACTCCGTGCTTGGGTTTATTTCTTGAACACACACCTCGATTTCTTTGTGCACGGACACAATTTCATCAGACACAAGGCTGGTAATTAGGCAATATTCGTCAAAGATTCCTTTCCTGAAGTAGAAAAAAATTTTCAGCATTTAAAAAACAAAACAAAAAAAAAAGTATGGCAAAAAAAAGGACTTTTGAAGAGTAAAAACAAGTTAGCGCTATTAAGGGGTCTCTCATCTTTGGCTGCTGAAGCTTTTAATACCCATCTTACGTTTACTCAGGTAGCAGTCTCTTGCCAGTGCCGAACGTCCAGCACTGAGACTTATTTTCAATTAATGTAAGGCGCTCTGATTTCAGATGGCATGGATGCTTGTCACAATCTGGCATCCCTCATTCACAAAATGACTTGCATTCTTTGAAAAAAAAAAAAAATGCAAAATTTCCTTGAAAAGAGGACATGCCAATTGAGCGATCTACAGTGATCAATGTACTGAGTACACTGCAGATAGAGCTGAATGTTTCAGTGCTGGACATTCAGCATCCATAGATGACTTCTCCCTTGCTAATGGTCAGTGAGGAATTGATAACAAGCAATGACCTTTTAACAAGCTGAGATAGCAGCCTGACACCGGTCACAAAATTTTGCTATAGAACACTGCATAAGCAGAGGATTTGTAGGCAGCTGCAATCTATTTTCTCCACTGCAGGTGGCGTTCAACCACAGCAGAAGTGTAGAAGGAGAGGAAATCAGGGGGAACATTGTTCCCCTATAGTTTCCTGGGTCACGGGGGTGATTGCTGATTCCCGTAAGCCCGTGGTTGCAGGAAAGAATTTTGCACTGTGTATGGCCGGCCTTAGTGGATAGGGAGCTTCTAAATTCCTACAACTGGTCACTGACATTTCAGCAATTGCCCAAACTATATAGACAGAGAAATTCATAAAGAAATCTCCCATGAGATAGACAACCCAAATCTTAACTCAGATTTACATTTCACCTTCACTCCTAAAATTCTATGTGGATGCCATGAAGAACCTGATTTGTGAGATCTGTACAATACCTTAAATTTTCTGTAGTTATGCCTAGAATCCTATGGCCTAAAGCTTTGGCAAACAATCCAGTGGCACCCTGGCTCTCACTCCTGAGATTTGCAGATTCCCACAGTCACCTGGACTCAACTCCAAACTAAGGAATCCAATCCAGGAATACCAAAAACTAGAGAAAGCGGTAAATCTGTTTTCTCTGGTTAAAGCTGATATTCTGGGGTGGCAGGGCACCGCACTCTGTATGTATGTATGTATGTATATATTTATTTTTAATTTATTTTTTTATTCCCCACCCCCCCTCTTTATATAAAAGAAAAGTAATTTCTTACAGGGCTTTGATCATTTCCTCTTGCATGGTCTGCAGAGAGTCTAAGAGAAGAGGCAGAGTACAATCATAATACTGGTTCTGGTGCAGCTGGGCTCCTTTCACAGCAAGAACATACTGATTATGGAGCATGTGAAGTTTCATAGTAGCTTTGTCATAGCGCTCTCTGGCTTTCTCAGTCTCTTTTCCTATGTGAAACATAAGAAAGACCAAAAGAATTACAACAGCAAGATACAACTAATCATCATAGAGACTAAAAAAACAAACAAAAAAAAACAAAAAAAAAACAAAAAAAAAAACAAAAAAAAACACAAAAAAAAAACATGATCCCTCCCTCACTGACCCCATTTTGTTTAGTAGGGATGTCAGATTATGAGGGCTCTTTGGGGAAAGACTGGTGTGCAAAGCGCAACACATTGACAAGTGCAGCATAATAAGCTGGCACTATATAAATAGTGAAAAAAAATATTTGCAAAGCAAAATAAGCAAAAATGTCCTGCTGTACATAAACACATCCATGATTACACATTCCCAGTGGCATGCCTAGCCCAAAGATAGTTAGATGCAACAAGCAAACAACATAAACAGATAAATAAATATAATAAAAACACAATGATATTAGTTAAAACCCCTGCACAATCAAAATGTGCAGCCTCCATTCATCTGCCCAGTCATAAATACCATTGCAGCAGATAACTGACAGTCTGTCCATTCTTTAAGAGGGGTCTGCTTATATTTATTATGTGCTTATATCTTTTATCAAGGTAGGTCAAAAATAGGCAGATTATTACATTATATTTTTAAAATTATATGAATTAAATATGTGACAATAACTAGAACTAAAAAGTTGATGCAATATAAAGTTTTGTTTGTTCCAATGTAGCAGGGTAACAAAAACATATAACACATCATTCTTTAAAAAAGATTTGAAAATCTGATCAGTAATCGCAAAGAGTTATTTACTAAGAAGCATATTGTGCAGCCTACGGACACATAAATAGGTGGTCACTGTGATTTATTTGAATTTTATGATGCACAAGACAACATTGCTGCTAGTCACAGCAGGCATAATTTATTAGGACTTTGGAATCAGGTTTGTTTTAGGTTTTTCACTGCTCCATTAGCCTGTTTTCAAACCAAAAGACTTAAATAGCCAGCCAACTGGAAACATGTTGCTTCAAGGAATTATTTGCAAGCACAAAAATTCAAGGACCCAATAAAATGAATAATGTGTTGTTCCATTACCGCTGTCAGAACTAGCAGAATACTATTAATTATGTCAAGTGTTCCCTCTTAATCTTGGTTTAGCTGCTTAGCCAGTTTATGACCAAGACCTATTTTAAAAACCTTCTCTGGGAAAACAGGCTTTAAAAGCACTTGGGTTTTACAACAGTTTCTTTGGGCCAAACTTTCCATTACAGCGCTTTGTGGCTGCATTGCCTACAGTGTGCGGTGCTGTATTCTGGCAGCATGGGTGACTTCCAGTCTGCTGCCGAAACAAAATGGAGTTAGCCCCTCCGCCATTCAGAAGAAGCCTTGTATTTTTTTCTTTGAGTCAATGTTTATTGATTTTTCAAAATTAGACATACAACAAAAGAACTGTGGTGGTGCAGTTCCAATAACAAGGACAAAAGAGAAAGGCTGATGTACACAGTAGCACAATCACAGAAACAAACACAATTATACAAAATAGAACAAACAAAAAGAAGAACAAACAATACAATGTGTCATATCAAAAGACATCAACGTAGTATTTACTATCCATCCATGGTTTCCATATTTTGATGAATAGCGCACAATTATAGATCGTATAGGATTTCTTATGAAAATTGCATGTTAGTTAGATCTAGGGATTGGGTGACAAGTTGTTAGTCCAGTGCCTAGTCATCACTGTTTTTTCTGCCACCAAAATGTTTTATCCAACAGTTTACAGACTGTGATGGAAGCTATTTATGCATAGTTATTTAAGTGTAGGATTACGAGAGCAGAGTTAGGGTTAGTTAATACACCAGTGGTCTCTGAAAGAATGGTGAAAATTTTTCCTCCAAAAGCTGGTGAGGTTTTTGCATGACCAAAAAATGTGAAGTTGATAGCCCACTTGTCTGCATCCTGTCCATCAAATAAGAGAGTGGGTCTTGGAAAATTTCAACATTTGGTACTGTGTTAGGTACCTTCGAGTGAGCAGCTTTTGTGATTGTTCCCAGTGGGCTACACAATGTGTCAATGAGTAGTTGCAATGTATGGCTGTTGTCCATTGGGTCTCAGGGAAGATTCTGGAGATTCTCTTCCCACTTTGTGTTCCACCCACTTTTACAACTCTTCAGCATCCCTCACTAAACTGTGCACTGTAAACGAATTGGATATATTTTTACTTTTTTTTCTCAGCACCTACTGTATATCTGCTGTATTCATTTTTCACTTCCTCCTCCCTGGCTGTGGCCCATCGCATCATTTCCTGTTTGCAATGCCTTCTGGGAAGGGGTGGCATCTTCCTCTGACACTGCCGTTGCTATGGAAACATGACCTGAAACCTATTACACTGCTTGTGCTGCACTGAGCATGTGCAAGATCTGCAAGGATGAGATCCAGGAAGAAATACAGTCTGGCTTCAGATGCCTACACTAAAGATGGACACGGCCTGCTGTAAGTTTATAAAATAACAAACTACTGCTATAAACCAACAAAACAGACCTTAGTTTACAGACTAACTTTACTAGAATACATTAAGCTTGTAGTATTATAGGGGTATTTTTATTTAAAAAGTATAATTTCGGCCGGAACACCACTTTAAGCATGGGGGTGTTTTAGAGAAAATCAGTTTGTGTTGTAAAGAGTTGTAGAAGAGGGAAATGCCCTTTTGGGTGGGGGTTAGAGAGGAAAGGAATTGCCACACTTTACCAGATAATTGCAGGCAGGGAGGGGGATGTTTGGAAAGGAAGCTAGATACTCTTTTGTCTGAATAAGAGGCAGATCTAGGGAGGTCATACTCCGCTTGTAGGGAGTCAAAGGTTTTAAGTTGGTTAGTGTGGTAGAGGTGCTCCACCCAGTGGATACCTGCTTCTTCCCATTGTTGAAGAGATATACAAGGATTAAGGAGTTCCAATGATCTTAGTGGGAGGCAGATGCAGTGTAGAAGGGGGCTCTGGGGGTGTTGGGAAGTTAACTTTCCCCATGCTAGCATGGATACGCAGGTGGGTAGAGGAAGGGATTTGATGTTTAGAGGTTTCCAGGAGTCTGGCAGTAAGATATGGCAGAGTGTGTCAAAGAGTGTGAGTGCAGATTCAATGCCTGTCCATAGTATGTCGGTAGCGTAGGGGTGCAAGCTGTCAGGTGTGAAAGTAATTGTCTATATCAGGTAGTCCAAATCCACCTACTGGTCTATGTTTAATAAGGTGTTGGTATTAATACCTGGCTCCTTTACTTTTCCAAAAGAAGGTTTTCAGTATTAATTTTAGTGATGCGAGATAATGTAAGGGCAATGGGATCAGGAGTGTACGAAAAATACACAAAATTTTAGGAAGGACTTACATTTTAAATGCCACCAGCCTTACGGCCCAGGACATCTCAATGTTGGAGAGTTGCTGGGTAGCCTCCCGTATTGTTTGGATTAAGAGCCTAAGGTTGGCATATGCCAGGTTTGAGGTGGAGGAGGTTAAGGTGATTCCCAGATATGGGGATGCCATGGTCAGCCCAGGAATATGGCAGTTGAGATGAAATGTGATCCCGAGTTTCAGTAGGGGCTCCCAAGTCTAAAATTAAAGATTTATTTTAGACCTTCTATTTGGTTTTAGTGAGTACAAGGCTCCCTCTGATTGGCCAAGGTGGAGAGGCAGGTGGATGGCATCACGATTTCACGGTCAATTAAAGGAAGCCTTGTATTCACTGATAAAAAAAAAAAAAAAAAAAACGTAAGGTTTATCTTGAAGGACAGAAGCAGTCAGGCTATTTTGTTCATGCAGCAGACAGGAAATTATGTCATGAAAGTAGTTAATTTAAACCAAGCTGCCCCAAACTTTTTAAAGTCAAATAAAATCTGTAATTCTACTTTATGTGTGAACACCCACACAGCATGACTTGATGAAACAAAAATAATGGATCATTTATTTGTACAAATTGTTGCTAATTTTGCAGGATGGCTTCTCAATACATGATCCTGACTGGCTGTAAATAACATGCTCACAGCCAAATACAGAGTAACGGGGATATTTATTGGTCTGTATGTGAGACAAGCTATATGAAACAAACAACACAGCTTTCAATCAAGATCAGACAGAGAATAAAAAAGAAATGTTTTTTTAGCTCACCTTTGGTGACCGCTTCTTTAAACTTGTCTTTAGCGTAATTTACTTCCTTTGTTAGCTGCCTGTAATTCAGCTTCAACTTTTCTATTTCTGTTTTTGTTACCTAATCCAAAGCAAAATGGTTATTTTCAACAACTTTGACATAGTAACTTTTTTCAAACACATGATCCCATCAAGGAGTCTATTTTAATGGTTCTCCATCCACAAACGAAGAACAAAAAATGACCAGCGCAAACAAAACCCTTTCAACTACTATTATTACCTTTAATATTGATGCTGTAAGTTAGAAGAATGGACCAATATCAGTAAAGACCAAAAATGAAAGAGGTTGAATAATAATAGAATACTTGAGAAATCATTTAGATGTTCATTGGCAAACTTCAGATGGGCCTATACATGTGCCTTCTTGAGGAGAAGGGGCCTGGCGGGGGCTGCAGGATTTCAATCTATGTCGGCGTATTGTGTTACCAATGGTTTGTTTGAAGACTAGTCCCAACTGCATTGAGGTAATTCACAAGCTCCTCCCATGTAGTTCTGGGCTGATCCCTCACTTTTCTCATAAATCATCCTTACCCCATGAGGCAAAATCTTGCATGGAGCTCCAAACCGAGAGAAACTGATGGTTGATTTGTATTTCTTACATTTGCGAATAAATTGCTCCAACTGTTACCTCCTTCTCACCAAGCTTCTTGCTGATGGTCTTGTAGCCCATTCCAGCCTTGTGCAGGTCTACAATCTTGTCCCTGACATCCTTTGACGGCTCTTTGGTCTTGCCCATGATGATGGGGTTTGAATGGAAGAAGGAGATTCTGTGAGTGAGTGTCTTTTATACACATAAGTTGTTGTTAGGAGCACCTTCTTAAAATTGAAAGGACTAAACTGTGTACCACATACTGTAGTTAGTCCGTGGGAGCCAGAATTATTGTTGGTTGGTAGGGGAACAAATACTTATTTTACTCAATGAACGGCAACTGATTTTATAACATTTGCATCATGTGTTTTTTCTGGATTTTTGGTTGATATTCTGTTTCTATAATTTAAAATAAACCTAAGATAACATTTCTGAAGGGTCTGTAAGTGGGCAAACTTACAAAATCAGCAGGGGATCAAAAAATGATTTTACCCGCTGTATATCGAAAAAAAAAAAAAAAAAAAGACAACACCAAATGAAAATACTAAACATGCCTTTTAAAAACAAACTGAAGTGCCCACATCCTGGATTTTTTAAAAATGTCTCTAAAATCTTATTGGATATTTACCAAAAAAACAAATTCATCTCGCCTTCTCTACATAGGAAACCTTGTGGACTCTCAAACAGACTGCTTTAGGGGTCAGATAAACAGACACTTTCTGTATTGCCATGTCATATTTCCGCATCATAATGAGCACAACACAATTTCCACAACATGTAAGGTTCACTGAACTCTACAGAAAATACATTTGCCAAATACATAAGTGATCCAACTAAGAGCAGAACTGTATGTATTATTACAATTTGCTGATCACTGCATTATAAAGAAGGAAAAACGGGACCGTGCAAAGTAGCACTATATAGAAATAGTATAGATGAAGGTTCCTGAGAAAAAAAATTTACACACAAGCAGCCCAACACAACATTCACATTAATAGTATAGCTCAACTTAACAGCATACATTTAAAACTATACCTTGAACATCTCTGCCTCTATCTGCTGATGAATGCTGTTGTAAGTCTTCTTTACTTGTTGCTTGTCTTTGATCATGATTGTAAGGCGGTGAAGCGGTCCTGCATTGAGTTCCTCTGCATGGTTCTTCATAATCTTACTTAGCTGTTCAGTCTGATGAACCATGTGCAACCAAGACTAATATGAAAAAAACAAATATTTTTTTAGAAGGTGAGCATCGATTTTCAACATGGTCTGACAATACATAGTATTTTAGAGCTGCACGATTCTGGCCAAAATGAGAATCACAATTTTTTTGCTTAGGAGTAAAAGATCACGATTCTTTCACGATTCTCGCAACGTAAAAACTTTCACATTATACCAAAAAAAAGGCCTAACTTTACTGCTGTTTTTTTTTTTTTTTTTTGTTTTTTTTTTTATTCATTAAAGTATTTTTCCCAAAAAAAAATTGCATTTGAAAGACCGCTGCGCAAATACAGTGTGACATAAAATACTGCAACAACCACCATTTTATTCTCTAGGGTGTCTACTAAAAAAAATATATAATGTTTGGAGGTTCTAAATAAATTTCTAGTAAAAAAAAAAATGAAAAAAAAAAAAAAAAAAGAAAAGAAATGATTTTAACTTGAAACTAACAAATGTCAGAAAAAGGTTTAGTGTTTAAGTGGTTAAACTTTTTTCACTTACACACGAAGTCTAATTCTTGAAGATTAATTGTGCAGCTCTATAGTATTTATATCGTTACTTTGGACCTATCTCAGAAAGTTTTCACCATAGCTGGAAATAACTATAGTAGGCACCACTAGTGATCTCCACTAGTTCCTGTGCCAAGAACTCTCTGCATTTTCCTAATAAATGCAAGGAGATCTCTGGTTGTACGTGGTAGATATCATGTCGGCACTGCTCCTCCTCTCCACCTCGTCCAATCAGAAAACACACCGCATTCATTAAGAAAATGCAAAGTGTTCTCTGAATGGAGCTCATAGGTCTCTTTCACGTGGGCGATTACTTGTATATACCATATTCCAGCCAATTCATGTAAACCAGCAAATTCCTGTGGCTAAAACAACAGGAGTATGTGAACCACAACAGCTGTTCAACCTTCCAATAAGGCAGGTCCTTGCACTTCACAGCCTTTGAAAGAGCTAGAGGAGACTGCATAATCAGTCTGTCCTGAGTTTAAGGCTTTCCCTCAATACCCACTAAATAAAAACGTAGGAGTGTATTTTTTCCCTTTCATATAGCTAAATACCACTAAAGATGTAATAGATTTAAAAAGTAATCCCTATGTGTCCAGAACAGAATGCAAAACAGAATAACAGCTTTAGTGAGCATAAATCCTTTAAATAAATGATTTTAAAATAAACCATTTTATGTTTTTTTACGGTGGTACTAAGCTAAGCATTACACACCGCTGCTTTAACGGTCTTATGCTGTCATCTTCTCCCCATTTTCATACGGGTGCCAGTCTTTGGCCATTTTGATTGACCAGCGTGGGCCGACACAGACACTGGAGTGGAATGTAATTTGAGCTGCACATGCACAGCACAGTGTACAGAACACTGAGCAGACAGGTTTACTTTATTGCAGAAGAGACATCGCATAAAGAGCCTGTATGCTCCCAGTTTTTTAGTATTAGACTTTAGTTCCACTTCAGGAGGATACAAAAAAACAAAAAACAAAACATAATAGCTGCCAAGTTAAAGCTGATGTCCAGGTATACTTGCACTTTAAATAGTTTTTTTTGTGGGCCAAGCTGGTCCAAACCAACTATTTCCTTCACTAACATACACACTTGCTGGGCGTGCTGTATAAACTGTATGTGGCCCCAGCTACATACAGTATACAGCACCGTGTTCCAGGTGTGAGACGAGATCTTCGTGTCTCACACCCAGAGCAATAAATTGTCGGGCTAAGTGGCACTCAGCCACTCATAGGCAGCTTTGTATTCGATCAATGAATCTTAAATCCTGTGCACAATTTAACCCAAAGTTTACTAATTTCTTTCTTACCTTAAAGCTGATGTCCAGGTTTACTTTCACTTTAAATAGTTTGTTTGGACCAAACTATTTCCTTCACCAACATGTGCGCCCACTGGGCGTGCTACATAAACTGTATGTAGCCTTAGCTACATACAGTATACAGCACTGTTTTCCGGGTGAGAGACAAAATCTTCTGGTCTTACACTGAACAAAATGGCACTCTGCCATTCATAGGTGGCTTTGTTGTCCATCAATGAATACAAAGCTTCCTCTGAATGGCCGAGTTGGAGATCGTAATGTCATCAGCCCGCCTCTCCGACTCAGCCAATCAGAGAAAACTTTGAAGCCATTGATAGAATACAAAGCCGCCAATGAATGGCTGAGTTCCACTCAGCCCGATGCTACATTGTTCCTAATCTGAGACAGGAAGATTTCGTCTTACACCCAGAAGACAGTGCTGTATATAGCGTGCCCAGTGGGCAAATATGTTAGTGAAGGAAATAGCTTGTTTGGGCCAGCTTGACCAAAACAAACTATTTAAAGTGAAAGTAAACCCGGACATCAGCTTTAAAGTGGAGTTCCACCCCAAAAAAAAAAAAAAAAAATTATCAATGTGCTTAAAAAAAAAAAAAAAAAAAAAAAAACATTTGGAGAAAATTTTTTATTTTACTCACCTCTAAATGCCTGTTGCTCGTAGTTTGTCTCCTTCAGCGCCTGGGCTCCCGACGTCACTTCCCTCGGTGCACGAAGGGATATCACCTCTTTCCCCTCTCTCTGTCAATCATCGGGGACACGTGACAGGTCCCAAATGATTGCGCGGCCAGTCACGGCGTGCGGCGCAGCTCGCTCATGCGCTGTGGGTGCCCGGCTGTGAAGCCACAGCCGGGCGCCCACAGTTAAAATGCTGGCGCCGCCGAGCGGAGGGGAGAGACAAGCGGGGCTTCGTTCCCCCGCATCGCTGGACCCTGGGACAGGTAAGTGTCCAATTATTAAAAGTCAGCAGCTGCAATATTTCTAGCTGCTGACTTTTAATTTTATTTTTTTTTAAGGGGACCTCCGCTTTAAGGCAAGAAACAAATTAACCATGGTTTAACTTGTGCACAGGATTTAAGGCATGAGTGCAAATAAGCTCTGAGCTAATGGTTATACAAAACATAGTATGACTATTGTCAATGGACATAAATACAGGCTGTGTTTCAATGATCTGTATTAACCACTTTAAGACCGCTCACAGACTGCAGCAGGGTGGCTCTATTGTGCGAAACAACGTACCTGTAAATCATTTCATTCAATTGATACTGTGGGCATGTGCGCCAGATGCGGGCCGCGGGAGCGGGTCCGGCGGACCCGATGTCCACCGGCCACCCGCGATCGCGGTACAGAGAGGCAGAATGGGGCTCTGCCTATGTAAACAAGGTAGATCACCGTTCTGACAGGGGACAATATGGAGATCTGCTGTTCCTAGTGATCAGAAACAGCAATCTCGATGTTGTCCCAGTGAGCCCAGCCCCTACACAGTTAGAACACAGTTAACCCCTTGATTGCCCCCTAGTGTTAACCCCTTCCCTTCATTTATACATTGAGCAGTGCATTATTTTAGCACTGATCACTGTAATAATGTCACTGGTTCCCAAAAAGTGTCACTTGGTGTCAGATTAGTCCGCCGCAATGTCGCAGTCCCGCTAAAAATCGCACATGGCCACCATTACCAGTAAAAACATTTTTAAAAAATAAATGAAAAAAGCCCAAAAATGTATCCCATATTTTGGAGATACTATAACTTTTGAGCAAACCAATCAATATACGCCTATTGAGATTTTTTTTTACCAAAAATATGTAGCAGAATACATATTGGCCTAAACTGATAAATACGTTTAATATTTTTTATTGAATATGTTTTGTAGCAGAAAGTAAACTCAAAACATGCAACCTGTAGAATTTTTTAAACATCGCCGATGGAGATTTTTAAGGGTAAAAGTTTGACGCCATTCCATGAGCGGGCGCAATTTTGAAGCGTGACATGTTGGGTATCAATTTACTTATAACATTATCGTAACATCTTTCACAATATAAAAAAAATGGGCTAACTTTACTGTTGTCTTATTTTTTAATTCAAAAAAGTGAATTTTTTCCAAAAAAAAGTGCGCTTGTAAGGCCGCTGCGCAAATACGGTGTGAAAAAAGTATTGCAACGACCGCCATTTTATTCTCTAGGGTGTTTGAAAAAAAACAATACATAATGTTTGGGGGTTCAAAGTAATTTTCTAGCAAAAAAAAAAACTGTTTTAAACTTGTAAAAGCTAAAATCTCAAAACGAGGCTAGTCCTTAAGTGGTTAACTGGTTGCATTCGATGGCAGTACTGCCCCAACGTGACAAGGGTACCATTTTTTTCTGCAGTATGTGTGCACTCATGTCCGGTTGCCTATGTTTTCTACCATGCCCTCAACCGCAAGTGGAAACAAGCCTTAACTCACATCAACATATCAAAATTCCCCGCAAACTGCACTTAAAATTATTTCTGACATTCCAAAAGGCCACTCAGACTCTGATATCATACTTCTTTCTGGCAGCCCAAACTGCCTTACCTAGGGCCTGGAAATCTAACTCACTCTATGAAGCTAGTCAAACAAAATTAGGGTGATTGAGAAATTATCTAGCATTCTACTTGATTAAAAACACACACGCACACACACACACACACACACACACACACACACACACACAGCATTTCCTGAACCTCAATCATAATCCTGTACCCCAAATACGTGTACTTCATACGATTACTCTTCTCTTGTAAGTCTCCAAATAGAAATACAGATATAGTGATTAAGGTGCAATCTTAGAATCAAGTCTATACCTTTTTTGTATGCCCATAGTCTCCAAAACCAGTACAGTACTAAATGGGGGTACACACAATGAGAAAAATCGGAAGAAAAGCATAATCATTCAATTTTCGTATAGTGTGTACACAACTTTCAACATCCAATCCAAACTTTGCAAACGAAAATTTCCAAATGGACAAACTCCAAAATTTTTCGCGTACATGAACAGAAGTTCATTTAATGTGTTTCATTTAATGTGTACCACTATTGTATGATTTTCGTACAAGAAAAAAATCAGGAACATAAGACAAATGCATGATCCGAAACAGCAAACTACAAAAAAAAAAAAAAAAAAAAGGCCTTTGCCGTATGAGAATTTCCGTGCATTATTTCCTTCCTTAATTCCGACTTGCTGTGAAACAAGGAAAATTAGACGATCGTTCGCCCGATTTTCTCATAGTGTGTACCAGCCTTAAGACTCATGTAACCTACAATGCTCAAAATATTTAGTTTTTTTAAACAATCATTAGTTATGTGGAAAATCAAATATTGGACGTTCCAATCTCCATATTTGTGCAAGCAGTAAGTTTGTAAAAGAAAAATGTGAAGCTGCTTCAGTAGCCACTTTTGCCTGACATAAATTAATAAATAACTGTATAAAGAACACAGTTTTTAAAGTGAGAGCCAAGGGCAAGGTTAAGTTTGTCCGTCCATGAAAATGAGTAGGATACCATATAAATCATTCAGGGTTAGCAAGCATATATTTAATCCTACACCACTATCCTCTGTAACAATTACAAAATGTGCTCATGCTTCCTTCTTTGTAGTCTTATCTGAGAACAAAAATGATTACCTTAGACACGCTGCTAATGTAGTCAAGCTGCGGAGCGCTCTCCTTATCAACCTGGTTACAGAGGTTCTGCAGTGTTGATGCATAGTCCTTGTCACTCTTGATTCTTAAGGCCATGAACTTCTTCACAGTTTCCAGGAGCCGCAGTTCCCAGTCTTGCAATTTCAGCAAAGCATCGTGTGAAAATTGAAGATCCTTTCCAAACCCCATCTTCACCAAGGCACTTAAGAGGTCTGGTGAGGACAGAGAATTTGCTCTTGGTCAACACATACCCATATGCCTAAAAGAATCAAGGAGTAATCTTAAAAGCAGAACAGTAAATATGGCTTCAATATTTCTAAGGAAACAATTTTGACCACATCATCTCCATACAGTGGCAAAAATATAATTATTAGAATTTAAAATAAAAAACAAACTAAGTACAACTGCTTTCTGTCTGTCGTATATTGCATCATATTGTGAAATGGCTATCGTTTAAGATTAGCTGTACTATTTTTTACACATTTCCACATAGAAAGAGGAACACAAAGAGGAAGAGCTAATAAGCCAAATGAATAGCTAAAAAAGCGCTATGCAAAATATAAAATAAAAAAAAAATAAAATAAAATAAACCCGTAGAAAGTTGCTTTTGGGAGTTTATGTCTGAATGTATATGTCATTAGGCCGTTTCATCTGGATCTGTCAGTTTTTCAGACGGATCCAGACTGAACCTCAATGCATGCCTATGGGTGGGCAGATGTAAACAAATAAATATCCATTTACATCTGCCTACATCTATTTTTTGGGGGTTTTTTTGTTTGTTTTTTTTAATGGAACAAGGCTGCATTCTCATCAAGTTAAATGGATCTGAATGGATATGGATCTGAATGGATGTTGTCCATTCCTTATATGTCTGCTTTTAGGGGAGAAATATACTATTTATAATTTTGACACCTATGATCAATTTCTTTAACTAAAAAGGATGCAAAAACAGATGTATACTGATGTAAACATAAGCATCTGTTCGCACTACCCACACACTGACCGCGAGTTGCATAGTGTGCAGGCAGCTGTTTGTTTTTGGTATAGTGAATCAAGGTCACACAGTTTTTGTTTCGGCAACTCAGTGCTCAGTTTGAAGCTGTGGAGCTTGGTGTAAGTGGAGCTGGATTAAGTGGGAGTTAAAAACAAGAGTTCAAAACAGGAGGTTATAACAGGGTTCATAGTACCTGTGTAGTTTGAGTATCTGAGTGTTGTCTGAGTAGTGTGTGTGGATCGTTAGTACTTGTGTATTGTGTACCTGTGTATTGTCTTGTCGTGTACCTGTGTATTGTCTTGAGTATTAGTGCCAGGAAGCTAGCTGTTGGGTAATTTGGACAGGGTAAAATCCCCAAATCCTCACTAAATTTAATAGGTACGATGCCCGGCGGGTGTGGAGAGGCGACTCTTTGTACATCTTGCCGCATGTATGCGTTCCTTGATCATCCGATCGAGGGCGAATACTGCTGTGCAAAATGTAAGCACATTGTTTCCCTGGAAGCCCAGGTTCTGAATCTGGGGAAGCAACTGTCAGCACTGAGAAGTCCCTCCATACTAAAGGTGAGCCAGGAACGTACACGGCAGGTGCCGGCAGGGGCCAGCACAGAGGCGGGTGGAGACAAAGAGGTGCAGGCACTAGCAAAGAGTAGATGGGTGACAGTCAGGAGGAGTAGAGGGGGAAGTGCCAGGGAGGCCGATCCAGGACTGGAGCATCCCAATAAGTACGCTCCATTGAGTGACATTGGTGTAACCAGTCAGGGACCAGCACTGCTGGAGATGAGGGACTCTCCTAGCTGCCAGGGGAAGAACTCCTCCAGTGAGAGTGGGGGGGCAGCAAAGGGAAAGGAAAGACAGATTCTGGTGGTAGGGGACTCAATTCTTAGAAGGACAGAGAGGGCAATCTGTAACCAAGACCTGAAGCGCCGAACAGTATGTTGTCTACCGGGCGCTCGGGTTCGGCACACCACGGATCTTGTGGACAGATTACTGGGAGGGGCTGGGGAAGACCCGGCTGTCATGGTGCACGTTGGCACCAATGACAAAGTCAGAGGCAGATGGAGTGTCCTAAAGAACGATTTTAGGGACTTAGGAGCTAAATTGAGGAAAAGGACCTCCAAGGTAGTGTTCTCAGGAATACTACCGGTACATCGAGCCACACCAGAGAGGCAGAGGGAGATTAGGGAAGTAAACAAGTGGCTGAAGAGCTGGTGTAGTAAGGAGGGGTTTGGGTTCCTGGAGGACTGGGCCTACTTCTCAGTCGGTAACCGGTACTATAGAAGGGAGGGACTGCACCTAAATGAGGAGGGTGCAGATCTGCTGGGAATGAAGATGGCCAAAAAGTTAGAGGGGTTTTTAAACTAGGCGATGGGGGGGAGGGTCCAGAGACAGTGATAGCCAGCGCGGAAGATATTCCAGAGGGTAGTATTGGGGGCATTAGTGGTAGGTTAACCAAAGCACAAAAACACAAGGTGAGTATAGTAGCAAGTCCAAGTTGCAATCTTGAAACACCCAATACGAGGACAATATGCGACCGGTCTAAACTATGTGGCATGTTCACCAATGCCAGGAGCCTGGCGGACAAGATGGGTGAACTAGAGATACTGTTGTACAAGGAGGATTTGGATTTTGTGGGAATTTCAGAGACCTGGTTCAACAGCTCTCATGATTGGCTGGCAAACATTCAAGGGTATACCCTATACCGCAAGGATAGAGAGGGTAAAAAAGGGGGAGGGGTATGCCTATATATCAAGAATAATGTACAAGTGAATGTGAGAGATGACATCACTGAGGGGGCTAGGGAGGAGGTGGAATCTTTATGGGTAGAGCTCCAAAGGGATGAAGCTAAGGGGAAAATAATACTGGGAGTATGCTATAGGCCCCCTAACCTGAGGGAGGAAGTGGAGACGGATCTCCTATCACAAATTGGATTAGCAGCAAGGATGGGAAGTGTTATCATAATGGGGGATTTTATTTATCCAGACATAGACTGGGCGGGGGGAACCACGCATTCATTTAAGGCTCGCCAGTTCCTTAGTGTCTTGCAGGACAATTTTATGGGTCAGATGGTAGACGCACCAACTAGAAATAAAACATTACTAGATCTACTGATTACCAACAATACAGACCTGATAACAGATGTGGAAATACGGGGCAATTTAGCTAACAGCGATCACAGGTCAATTAGTTTCAGTATAAATCACACAAATAGGAGACATGAAGGGAACACAAAGACACTGAATTTCAAAAGAGCCAACTT
Organism: Aquarana catesbeiana; assembly: GCF_042186555.1. NCBI lineage: Eukaryota > Metazoa > Chordata > Amphibia > Anura > Ranidae > Aquarana > Aquarana catesbeiana. The sequence continues at coordinate 182,520,780 of NC_133324.1, read as the reverse complement.
CCCTAAACTACAAACCTTGCTAAAAGGCATAAATTGGGATAAAATATAAGGAACAAAGAATACGGAGGAGAGATGGGTTTGCTTTAAGAGCATATTAAATAAGGGCATTAGCCAATGTATTCCATTGGGTAATAAATTTAAAAGAGCGAACAAACATCCTGGATGGCTTAACTCCAATGTAAAAAATGCATATAAAAGCAAAGGAGAAGGCCTTCAAAAAATACAAGGTTGAGGGATCATCCACAGCATTCAGAATTTATAAAGAATGCAATAAGAAATGTAAGGGTGCAATTAGGATGGCTAAGATAGAACATGAAAGACACATAGCAGAGGAGAGCAAAAAAAATCCCAAGAAATTCTTTAAGTATGTAAACAGTAAAAAAGGGAGGACAGACCATATTGGCCCCATAAAGAATGAGGAAGGACATCTGGTTACAAAGGATGGGGAGATGGCAAAGGTATTGAATTTATTCTTCTCCTCAGTCTTCACGAGTGAATCGGGGGGCTTCAGTAACCAAAACTGCAGTGTTTATCCTCATGACACAACACAGGAAGCACCTACATGGTTAACAGAGGACGGAATTAAAATTAGACTTGAGAAACTTAACATTAATAAATCACCGGGACCAGATGGCTTGCATCCGAGGGTACTTAGGGAACTCAGTCAGGTGATTGCCAGACCGTTGTTCCTAATTTTTACAGGCAGTCTATTGACTGGAATGGTACCAGCTGATTGGAGAAAAGCCAATGTAGCACCAATATTTAAAAAGGGCCCAAAAAACATCCCTGGGAATTACAGACCAGTTAGCCTAACATCAATAGTATGTAAACTCTTGGAGGGGATGATAAGGGACTATATACAAGATTTTAGTAATAAGAATGATATCATTAGCAGTAATCAGCATGGATTCATGAAGAATCGTTCTTGCCAAACCAATCTATTAAACTTCTATGAGGAGGTGAGTTGCCATCTAGATAAAGGAAGGCCCGTAGACGTGGTGTATCTGGATTTTGCAAAAGCATTTGACACAGTTCCCCATAAACGTTTACTGTACAAAATAAGGTGCGTTGGCATGGACCATAGGGTGAGTACATGGATTGAAAACTGGCTACAAGGGCGTGTTCAGAGGGTGGTGATAAATGGGGAGTACTCAGAATGGTCAGGTGTGGGTAGTGGGGTTCCCCAGGGTTCTGTGCTGGGACCAATCCTATTTAATTTGTTCATAAACGACCCGGAGGATGGGATAAACAGTTCAATCTCTGTATTTGCAGACGATACTAAGCTAAGCAGGGCAATAACTTCTCCGCAGGATGTGGAAATCTTGCAAAAAGACCTGAACAAATTAATGGGGTGGGTGACTACATGGCAAATGAGGTTCAATGTAGAAAAATGTAAAATAATGCATTTGGGTGGCAAAAATATGAATGCAATCTATACACTGGGGGGAGAACCTCTGGGGGACTCTAGAATGGAAAAGGACCTTGGGGTCCTAGTAGATGATAGGCTCAGCAATGGCATGCAATGCCAAGCTGCTGCGAATAAAGCAAACAGAATATTGGCATGCATTAAAAGGGGGATCAACTGCAGGGATAAAACGATAATTCTCCCACTCTACAAGACTCTGGTCCGCCCGCACCTGGAGTATGCTGTCCAGTTCTGGGCACCAGTCCTCAGGAGGGACGTACTGGAAATGGAGCGAGTACAAAGAAGGGCAACAAAGCTAATAAAGGGTCTGGAGGATCTTAGTTATGAGGAAAGGTTGCGAGCACTGAACTTATTCTCTCTGGAGAGGGGATATGATTTCAATTTACAAATACTGTACTGGTGACCCCACAATAGGGATAAAACTTTTTCGCAGAAGAGAGTTTAATAAGACTCGTGGCCACTCATTACAATTAGAAGAAAAGAGGTTTAACCTTAAACTACGTAGAGGGTTCTTTACTGTAAGAGCGGCAAGGATGTGGAATTCCCTTCCACAGGCGGTGGTCTCAGCGGGGAGCATTGATAGCTTCAAGAAACTATTAGATAACCACCTGAATGACCGCAATATACAGGGATATGTAATGTAATACTGACACATAATCACACACATAGGTTGGACTTGATGGACTTGTGTCTTTTTTCAACCTCACCTACTATGTAACTTTATTTGCAGTGCACAAAGTGACACTTCATTCATATCACACAACACGACATGTGGTACCTTCCTCCTGTGTGCTGCAAATTAAAGGCAGCATGTTTGCATTTTAGTCACAGCTTACTGCACCATGCCTCCTGTTTTCTATGTGCCCTAGCAGTGGCTGGCACTCTACCAGTGCGGAAATCCGGCAATCACCACACTAGTGTGAACAAGCAGGAAAGGAGCTAAACTGAACTGAGGTACAAACTGATGTAACCTGAATCCGTGACTGAACAGACCCTAAATTCAGACAGGATATAGGAAAAGTTAAACTAGGAAGTCACATCTAATTTAAAAGAGATATTAAAAAGACAGATTTTTTTTTAAATAACAAAAATTGTATACTTGCTTGCTTTGTGTAGTGGTTTTGCACAGAGCAGCACCGATCCTCCTTTTCTTGGATCCCCCGCCAGCGCTTCTGGCTCCCTTACTTCTGCCCCTATAGCAAGCAGCTTGCTATAGGGGTTCCAGAGCTGCTGCTGTGTGTCCATTCACACATGGAGCACGGCTCCGCCTCATCACCCGCTCTCTCCTCACTGGCTGTGACTGACTGTAGTGGGAGCCAATGAGGAGAGAGAGAACCGGGAGAGCCGCTGCCCTTGTGCACATCGCTGAATCAAGATCGGGCTTAAGTATTGGGAGGGCTGGGGAGGTGCTGCTGCACACAGAAGGTTTTTTTTATCTTCATGTATAGAATGCATGAAGATAAAAAAAACATAATTCTTTACAACCACTTTAAGTGTACAGCAAATCTCAACAACTTAAATAACCCTGTCATGAGAGAATTAGTTGCCACTGCTGACCTTTCCTAATAAGAATACTGGTGCAGAAATTGCTAGATCTAAAAGCACCAATTCGTATTTAGGGGATTTAGGATCTGACACCAAAAAAAAACAACATAGCCAGAGCCAGGTGTAAGGTAGTACCGATGAAGGATAACATGGTCCTGGAAAAATAATCTAGCCTCCTAGCTATATAGCGCTTTGGAGAAGGTGCATTTTCCGCTGGTATGGTGGTTACCTTAATTGGGCATGAAAATGGTCAGGATCAACGACACAAATAGACCATTTCTCAACAAACACACACTCTATCTAGGAGGGGTGAAGAGCTTTTCAGTGAGCTTCAAGTCCTTAAGGAAGCAGGCCATACAGTATTACCCATTCATCGATGGGGAATCTTTTATGGCCAGCTTCAGATTTGTTTCTGCATTTATCAGATGAAACAGACTCTCTTGGCATAGGTGTAACGGATACAGAAAGACCTCTTCACTCAAAGACAAGACAGACTCAGAGGGTCAGCGGTAGACCTACTGGAAGCAACCAAAGCAGCAGGCAAGTCAGATTCAGACCCCGCTAGGAAAAGCACCGTAGCATGCGTGTGGCCTCTATGCCAAGAAACCAACTAAGCAATCTAAGACGTGAATGTCTGCATGACCAAGAAAAAGCCTCTGCAGAAAGCTGCAAGGAGGCATCTATTATTTACGGAGTAGGGAAAGACTCTAATTAGGGGACTAAAACATTAGAGGCGAATTGGACTCATAGCTATGGAGACCCTCATGATGAAGGAATGAAGTGATATGTAACAAAACACTGCGCTTTATATAGAACAAAGGTAAATAAGCAGCATACTTTGTGACAAACAACTAAAGATATGATTAAAAAATGCAGCGCTAAACAATAATATAACTAAAACAGCCTACATAAGTCCATGTAAGAGTATTAGTTGAACAATGTGATGGAAAATTAAAAAGTCCAAATTGTAAAAATAGTGAATAAATCAAGTGTTAACTCTTGTCCATACATAATAAGTAGGACGATAATGGATGGTTGGAGACCCACAGGACCCAGAGAATGTAGTGTAGATCCATAAGGCTGGGCTGGCATCAACGATATTATACATCCAAACAATAAAGAAGATGGGTACTCTTACCGAAAGGAGTGGGCTCCCCTGTCAGCGACATGGAGTCAATCAGGCAATGAGCCCCATCGGGCTGGGACAGGAAATCCAAGGTGTAGAAACGGACGAGATGAACTTCCGTCACCAGGAACACCAAGAAACACACGGTAGGTGCCAAGGATGGAGATTTCCAAGTGTGGAATGGCTGGGCAGCACTGGTCCCCAGTTGAAGACCATTGGGTCGAAACGCGTAGGGCGGTACCCCTACTCCATGCTGCCTTTGTTCTTAATTTTGTGATCACTACTTTTATTGTTTGTGGCAAGCAAGGTGCCCCCTGTGAGATCCTGAAGAAAGGACACACAAAGAAACCGTTTGTCTAATGGAAGTGGCTTCTTTACATACACTTTAATGGTTCTGGCTACATCCATGCAATTTAGAGAGACTTCCTTTGGATGCTTAGGAGCAGGGCGCAAGGATGGCATAACGGATAAAAAATCTCATGTACATTAGTATTCAGGCTCAGTTCATATTGGTGCGATGTGTAAACCCTGCTAATCCAGTGCAGGTTCCCGTATCGCACCAAAATCACCGGCGGTTCACACTGCCCTATGCGAACCGCTGGGAGCGTCAATACAGTGAACCAGCCCTTACAGCCTTTGCCATGACACTCAAAATTTAACTCAGGTGCAGCTTGTTTCCACTGATCATCCTTGAGATGTTTCTACAACTTGATTGGAGTCCACCTGTGGTAAAATCAGTTGCTTGGACATGATTTGGAAAGGCACACACCTGTCTATATAAGATCCCGTAGTCAACAGTGCATGTTGGAGCACAAATCAAGCAATGAAGTCCAAGGAATTATCTGTAGACCTCCAAGACCAGATTACATCGAGGCACAGATGTTGCAGCATTTAAGGCCCCAATGAGCACAGTGGCCTCCATCATCCCTAAATGGAAGAAGTTTGGAACCACCAGGACTCTTCCTAGAGCGGGCAGCCTGGTCAAACTGAGCAAAAGGGGGATAAGGGCCTTAGTCAGGGAATTGACCAAGAACCTGATGGTCACTCTGACAGCGCTCCAATGTTTCTCTGTTGAGAGAGAAGAGGAGAACCTTCCAGAAGAACAAATATCTCTGCAGCACTCGACCAATCAGACCTGTATGGTAAAGCCACCAGTAGGAAGCCACTCCTCAGTAAAAAGTACATGACAGCCCGTCTGGACTTTGCTAAAAGGCACCTGAAGGACTCAGACCATGGAAAACAACATTCTCTGGTCTGATAAAAAATGATTGAACTTTTTGGCCTGTATGGCAAACATCATATCTGGAGGAAACCAGGTACCGCTCATCACCTGGCCAGTACCATTCCTACCGTGAAGCATGGTGGTGGCAGCATCATGCTGTGGTGAGGTTTTTCAACAGCAAAAACTGGAAGACTAGTCAGGATTGAGGGAAATATGAATGCAGCAATGTACAGAGACATCCCTAATAAAAACCTGCTCCAGGACCACAGACTGGGGTGAAGGTACACCTTCCAACAGGACAACGACCCTAAGCACACAGCCAAGATGACAAAGGAGTGGTTATGGGACAACTCTGAATGCCCTTGAGTGGCCCAGCCAGAGCACAGACTTGAACCCGATTGAACATCTCTGGAGAGATCTGAAAATGGCTGTGCACCGACGCTCCCCATCCAACCTGATGGGGCTTGAGAGGTCCTGCAAAGAAAAATAGGAGAAACTGTCCAAAAATAGGTGTGCCAAGCATCATACTCAAAAAGACTTGAGGCTGTAATTGGTGCCAAAGGTGCTTCAACAAAGTATTGAGTAAAGGCTGCAAATACTCATGTACATGTGATTTTTTTCGTTTTTTATTTTTAACAAGTTTAGAAGTTTTGTTTTTTTTTTTTCACTGTAATTTTCGTGATTTTATTTCATAATAAAGCTTACCTGTGGGTAAAATGAACATCTCCTAACGATTCATACTAGCACGTTATGATATTACCTTGGAAAAGGAAAAATTTTTTTTTTTGTTAACAGCTTCCTTGGGGTGGGGGGGGGGGGGGTTGGTAAAATATCAGGGGTTTTGAGACAGAGAATGAGACTGAAAAAGCATTTAATGTAGAAAGATGGGTGAGGGGTAAGTGGTGCTGCCAATTTATGTAAAAAAAGATGTATAGTGCCTCACATATTAAATTCCTATGTATACTCAATGTGAAATAGATTGATAAAAATCAACAAATGCAAATATTCATATAAAAAAGTGCAAAGTGCTTAGTAGTGCAAAAAAAGTGACCATTAAATAATTCCAATAAGCAAGCTGAAATAACTTCACGTGGTACAAAAAAAAATATGCTCTGGTGCAAGTACTCTGTGACCTAACTTCCAAAGGGACTTGTGCCTGGATCAAAAACAGCTTAAGAGCAAAATAGGTGAATTTTACTCATGCTCCCCTCTCAGTTCCACACTTACCGGAAAGATGCACCCCTGCAGGGGTAAAGCGCATACAAGCTAGATAATAAAAAAAATAGGATATTTATAACAGCTTACCTGTAAAATCCTTTTCTTTGAAGTACATCACGGGACACAGAGCCATAGTAGTTAATATGTGGGTTATAGGCCACCTTCAGGTGACGGACACTGGCACACCCAAAGACAAAAAAAGCGCACTCCCTATATAACCCATCCCACTGGTGGGAGTACCTCAGTTTCATAGCAAAGCAATACACGTGAATACCAAAGAAGGGAGGGACCTCTGTGTCCCGTGATGTACTTCAAAGAAAAGGATTTTACAGGTAAGCTGTTATAAAAATCCTATTTTCTTACTGTACATCACGGGACACAAAGCCATAGTAGTTACTATGTGGGATGTCCCATAGCAATGCCAACTGAAGGGAGGGAGACACAACAAAAGTAGGGCACCAAGAAACTAGAGGACTTCTACTGCAGCCTGCAGTACACTATGACCTTTTACATCTACTTAATAGAATCTGGTAAATGTATGGACTGAAGACCAAGTTGCGGCCTTGCAGATCTGAGCCATGGAGGCATTGTGATGCACTGCCCAAGAAGCACTAACAGCCCTGGTGCAGTGCGCTTTAATATGAAAAGGAGGTATTTTCCTTTTTAAACCATAAGCTTGAACAATGACTTGACAAATCCATTAAGAAATAGTAGATTTCGATGCTTTCTGTCCTCTTTTAAGACCGCCTGGCAATATAAACAAAACATCTGTTTTACGAATTGACTGCCCTCACCACATCAAGAGAATGTAGTGACTTTTCTTCACAGAACGAGGTTCTGGAAAAAATGAAGGCAGAATAATATCCTGACACTACCTTCGGTAGGAAATTAGCATGAGGCCGCAATACAACATTATCCTTATGAATAATCAAATATGGCTCTTTACAAGAAAGAGCAGCCAACTCTGATACTCTTCTTGCAGAAGATATGGCAACCAAGAAAATTATTTTCCTCGTCAAGAGGACCAAGGGAATATCTCGAATTGACTCAAAAGGCTGTTTTTGTAAAGCCAACAGGACTAAATTTAACTCCCAAGGGTTCAGGGGTGATTTAACTGGGGGATTAATCCGCGTTACCCCCTGAATAAAGTTACGAACCAGAGAGTTTGAAGCAAGTGGTCGTTGAAACAACACCGATAAGGCTGACACCTGGCCCTTGATAGTACTCAAGGCCAGCTTCATTTCCAATCCCATCTGTAGAAATTCCAGGATCCTACCTATGACATACTTTCTGGGGTGCCAACCCCTGGATTCACACCAGGAGACATATGCCTTCCAGACTCTATAGTATATGACTCTGGAGGCCGGCTTCCTAGCATTAACCAAAGTAGAAACTGCTGAAGCTGGGAGCCCACGGTCTTTTAGAATGTGGGTCTCCATCGCCAAACAGTTAAATTTAGCATTTGTAAGGTAGGATGGAATACCGGACCTTGCTATAGAAGGTATGGCCACAGTGGTGGGATCCAAGGGTCCCCTACCGCCATCTTTATGTTCTCGGCAAACCTAGATCTCCTGGGCCACCAGAATTACCTCCTTCCCTTCTTGCTTGATCCTGCGAGGGAAGACGCGGAAGCAGCAGAACAGGAGGGAACGCATAGATCAGTGAAAACTAATCCCACAGAAGGACCAAGGCATCTGTTTCATATGCCATCGGATCCCTTGTCCTTGACACAAAGTTGTCGATCTTGTTGTTGAACCTGGACGCAAACAGACCCATGTCCACAACTCCCCATTTCTGACATATTGAGGGAAATATGTTGGGATGAAGCAACCATTCTCCCGGGAACAATTGCTGGCGACTTAAGTAGTCCGCCTGCCAATTCTCTATCTCTGGAATGAGGATTGCTGATAGGCAAGGAATATTGTTTTCTGCCCCAGAAAAAATAGAGTTAGGTACCTGGTAACTCTCTCTCTAAGAAGTCTTCCAGGGCAGCATCTGAGAGATAGGCTCCTCCTCCCTGAAACAGTAAACACATTAGTCCACCATTATAAATTTCACAGTCTTACCTGCGTGCCTCAGTTGCATTAAAGCACCAAAGGAAATCTCAGTAGATCTTAAAAGCTCCCCCGTTGTACCTGGTATTTGTCTTTTCAAGGGTGGGAACTAGTGCTGCCCTGGAAGACTTCTTAGAAAGAGAGTTACCAGGTACCTAACTCTATTTTCTCGAATCGTCTTCCAGGGCAGCATCTGAGAGGATGTATCAAGCAATACTTACTAGGGTGGGGATAGAGACTGGAGCGCCTTGCGACCAAGTGCCTGGTCTTGGTCAGACAGCTGGTCTATGCGGTAGTGCCTTGCAAAGGCACTGAAGCTCGACCATGTCGCTGCCCTGCAGATCTGCTCCGGAGTTGCCCCTGCTTCCTCTGTGACCGAGATAGCACAGGCTCTGGTTGTGTGTGCTCTGATCCCGCTTGGCGGAGTGAGGTTTTGTGCCTCATAGGTCATCTGTATGGCCATTCTTATCCATCTGCTGATGGTATTCTTGGAAGCCTGTTTCCCTTTGTTGACTCCTGCATAAAAGGACAAAAAGGGAGGTCGTTCTTCGCCAATCCTTCGTTCTTTCGAAGTATGTTTTCCACGTCGAGTTTGTTGTAAGTGTCCTTTTTTCCCCTATCCATAGTTTTTGGAAGCAAAGGTATGATGATATTTTGGGTTCTATGGAATGTTGAGGGGAGCTTGGATAAGAAGGCCGAGACTGGAGAGAGAATTATTTTGTCTAAATGTATTAGGCAGTATGGTTCCATTATAGACAGTGCTTCGATTTAGCTCACTCTTCTGGCTGATACTAGGGCCACAAGAAGTACAGTCTTTAAGGTGAGGTTTTTGTCTGAGCTATCTTCCATCGGTTCAAATGGAGGGGAAAGAAATCCTCTAAGTACTGTGAGCATGTCCCGAGTTCTATTCAATTTGGCTGGTCTAGCTCTTTTGGATGACATCAGGAATCGCTTTATCAGCGGGTCCTCTGCTAGTCTTGTGTCCATGAACGAGGAGAGTGCTGCAACATGTACCTTCAGCGTACTTGGGGACATATTTTTGTCTGCTCCATCTTGTAGAAAATCCAGGATTGTTGGGATTATTCCTCTTTTGGAATACAGTTTGTTTCTGTTCCAGGAGACAAACTTTTTCCTCACTTTCTCATAGATCGCCCTAGTTACGGGCTTCCTGCTGTTTAGGATGGTATTGATCCCATTGTCTGACAATCCTTTGTTCTGAGGTCTCACCCCTTCAGTACCCAGACCGAAAGCTTCAGGATTCTGTGGTTTGGGTGGTTGACTGGGCTCTGTGATAGGAGATTTGGCCGGTCCGTCAGTGTCAGCTGAGGTTTTTCAAGTGGCTGAACCATGCCCTTTGTGGCCAGTGCAGTGCTATTAGAATCACCATTGCTCTCTCTGCCTTTATTTTTTGAATCACCCTTGGTATTGTGGCAGTTGGAGGGAATGCATAGCATAGTTGCCATCCCCAGCTCTAGTTGAAAGCGTCTACTCCGCTGTTGCCATCTGTGGGGTCCAGAAAGAAAAATGTTGGTGATTTTGCATTTGCTTTGGAGGCGAATAGATCTACCTCGGGTACTCCCCACTTTTGAGTGATTTGTGCGAAGGTCGCTTGGTTCAGAGACCACCCCGTCTGTTTTGTGGTCTTCTGGCTCAGGAAGTTTGCCAGCGCATTGTCTGTTCCTTTCAGATAGATACCTGATATTGACTTTGATTCTGCCCATAGTAGGATTTTCTCCGTCACCTTCATCAAGCTTCGGGACTTTGTCCCACCTTGCCTGTTTAGGTATACCACAGTCGTGAGGTTGTCCGATTGTAACTTTACATTTCTCCCCCTGTATTGCTGGTTTTAACGCTTTTAATGCTTCCCCCACAGCTTTTAGCTCTCTCATGCTTGAGGAGGCTTGGGACCATTAGGAGGTCCATTTTCCCTGTGAGAAGAGGCCCTCCAAGTGTGCCCCCCCGTTTAGGGCATTGACATCGGTGGTGATCCCGATTGGCTCAGATTGGGCCCATTTGCATCCTTCGATGTATCGAAGTAGATTGAGCCACCATTGTAGTGTTAGTTTGACTGTGGTTGGAACAGGAATGGACCTGTCTAGGGATGAGTGGCTGCCATCCCACTGGGACAGAATGTAGTTCTGTAGAGATCTCGTGTGCATCTGTGCCCAGGTGATAGCTGGAATAGAAGACGTCATCAGTCCTAGTACGGCCATACCTTGTCTGATTGTTATGGCGTTGGTCCTTATTAGGAAGGGTACTGCCTGTGTGATTTTTTCGTTCTTTTCTTCCGTTAGGAAGGTTTTCGTTAGTCTGGAGTCCAGTATATAGCCCAAAATATAAATACCACTTACTGGCTTGGGGTCATCTGTGACTTTTCTGCATTTATTATCCATCCCCGGTTTTGCAGATAGGACATACTTGTGCACAGGTTGTTCTCTAGGGCCTCTGCTGAGTCCGCAAAGAACAGTAAATTGTCTAAATATGGTATTATGCCAATACCTTGTTGTTTTAGACCTTTTAACGCTTCTGCCATTATCTTTGAGAAGATTTTTGGTGCAGAGGAGATGCCGAAAAGAAGAGCTGTGTATTGTGGGTGCAGCGTAATTGCTGGCCCTTGTACTGCGAACCTCAGGAATTTTTGATGACCCTCCTTTATGGGGACATGTAGGTAGGCATCCTGTAGGTCTATTGTCGCCATAAATGTCCCCCGTGGAAGGATGTTCCCTAGGTGTCACTCTCCAGAAGTTCTTGAAGCTGGGTTAGCCAGGTTGATAAAGTCGGGGCTGTGCAGGTGGCAGCTATTGCCGGATTTCCATGGGGTCGTTTAAGGTACCCGCGTCGTCAAAGGCCAAGTCAGATTTATTTGTGACTTTTGCCAGAGAAGCATCCACTTTGGGGCATTTAGCCCAGGTTTTGGTGTCTGTCTCTGCAAACGGGTCTGCGTTTGACTGTGGCTGGCATGAAGAGTTTTTTCTCTGGGTCTTCCCACTTTTTTTTTTTTTTTTAAAGATATCTTTAAGAGTTTGGTGTACAGGGAATGTTCTAGGCTTCCTGGGTTGCAGCTCTTTATACATCTTATGCATTGTGAAAAGGATAAAGGAAGCTGCGCTAATAAATGGAAAGTCCATACAATTGCTTGTGGGTAAATCAGTAGACAGTTCAATCTAATGAATCAAACACCAGGGTGAACCAAATCAAACGTGCCACCACCTTAAGAAAAACCTGCTTACCAGCTGGCAAGCAAAGTCTGGCAGATGGCTTATACCCAGCCAGGGCCTTTGCTTGTACAGAAGATCAGCTGATGGGCTAAAAGCTGGATGGTTAATGGATGCTCAGAACCCTCCTGACATCATACGACCTTGGTCAGAGCTCCGGGACCGCCCGATCTCCCCCAACACCGCACCGGCAAAAATCACGTGAGTGAATTCTGCAGAGTTATGTTCTTTAATACCTAGCATGTCGGCTATGCTTTTAAAAGGCTATTCGTATCCTCTGATAGAAATAAAGTTGCCCTCTGAAACCGCATCTTCCTCGTCGGAGTCTGAGCAAAGTTCATTCTCCGATTCGGATTCATCCGAATCCTCTTCTTGTTCTGTCTGTTCCCTGTTACCTGAAGGAACGCATATCCGGTGGTAGACGGGGTATTGGTCTGCTTGATGGCGCTTCTAACTTTTTAATAGCTGAGCATAGAGGCGCCATAGTGCTCTGTATTTCTTTCTTGAAAGAGCTGAGCAGATCTTTCAGATACCCTTGCGATTCTTTGGCCACCATTTTGTCTATACATTTTTGATATAGGGGTTTTTTCCCCCATTCTGGGGAAAACCGGTGGCTGCACGAAGCACATGTTTTGTTGCTTTCCACTTCCCTTTCCCCAGGGGTCTTCGCCTGAAATCAAGCGCAAAAAAGGTTCCCGTGAGGTAGGCAGGTAAAGGCTGCCTGTAAGTAGGCAGTTTTAAAGTAAGGTTAAGACAGAGGTGACTCTGGAGAATTCTGGCTTAACTTGGAGCTGTCCTGGCTTGTAGGATCTGCAGGGCAGGGTGGAGAAGCGTCAGACATGGCCAGCCACCAGGATCCTCTGCTTAGAGGGGCCTTTTTTAACTGCTTCCTGCTTAAGCTCCGGCCCCGCCCCCAGCTAACCCGGTGCAGGTTGGTGGATATACCTGCACATGCCACTGCAATTGGTATCCTCCCTTTTGGGTCCAATAGGGAGGGGGACTCTGCTGCAGTATGCATTTATATTGATATATTTGCCATTGTTAAAAATGCTTTTTTTTTTTTTTTTTTTTTAATTCCCGCCCCCGGAAGTGATGTAACCGTAGCCCATTCTGAGTCCCTGGAAGCAGGCTCCAGGAAAATGGCCGCTAACCCAGAAGTGTCTCCGGCGCCATCTTGGTACACCCCACTGAGCCTCCAGGAGGAGAGGCTCGTTCTGCGGTGTGTAGAGGACGCCAATCGCCGCAGCGAAAACACCGGCGATCAAGCGGGCAGCGGGTGCGGACATCACGGGGGTAGGAGAGGAACAAAAAAATAAGCCATGAGGCACCTACCCATCCGGCGCGGCAGTAATCAGGGGGTGAGGCATCCATGCACCCACACCGCTGTACGCTCTTCATGTCTGGGAGTATGTTTCCAGAATTTGCAAATGGAGTTCCCTGGTGAAAAACTGCGGCAGGTCCCTTGAGCAGCGGCACGGGGGAAATGTCAGCGCATTATTGCAGCTTGGGGGGATGATTGCAGACCCCTCTGTAGGGGTGAAATCTCAGGCAGAGCATTACTGCTCTAATATTCTGCCCCTGCTCGCCCTCCCAAGGCCCGCAGGGCTGGATGGGATGCTGGCAGGGAGTCTCCTGCAACTAGCACAGAGACTGAAGTAAAATATGTTCCTTTTGCAGCTCCTGTGGATCCGGAGGAAACACAAACAACTGAGGCACGCAGCTAAGACTGTGAAATTTATAATGGTGGACTAATGTGTTTCCTGTTTCAGGGAGGAGGAGCCTCTCAGATGCTGCCCTGGAAGACGATTCGAGAAAATATAATTCACCTCTTTCTGGGCTGCACGACTCTTCGTGCCCCATTGGTGATTGATACAGGCCACCGCTGTGCCATTGTCGGATTGGATTCTGACAGAACAATTCCGTAGTCTGGTCGTGCAGGCCTCCAGGGCCAGGCGCACTGCCCGAATCTCTAAAATATTGAATGGCAAGGTCATCTCTGATTTGGACCATTTCCCTTGGACAGACGCTTCTTCCAGGACTGCTCCCCAGTCCATAAGGCTGGCATCTGTTGTTACCAGCTTCCAGGGGACCGGTAGAAAGGATTTTCCTTTTTAAAGATTCTTGGATATCAACCACCAATTGAGGCTCTGACGCACATTGGGGGATAAACGCATTGGGAGTCCAGAGCTTGGACCTTCTTGTTCCAAGTTGTTTGACAGGATACTGTTTTGTAGCGGTCTTGGGGTGAAACTGCGCATAAGGAACAGCCTCGAAAAAGGCCACCATCTTTCCCAACAATTTCATGCAAAGTCGAATAGAAGGATTCTTCTTTGTCTTGACAAACTGAATAAGTCCCTTTATGGAACTGATCCTTTCCTGAGGCAAGAACACCCTCTTCTGAGCTGTATTTATAATCAGCCCCAAAGTACAGCAATCTCCTTGATGGTTTTAAGGAGGATTTCTCTAGGTTGAGAATCCAACCTAGGTATTCCAGGTAGCTGACTGCAGTGACCAAAGTTTGGTTTAGGCAGGCTACCGATTGATCTATCAAGAGGAGATGGTCTAAGTAGGCTAGTATTGTTATACCTTGAGCACTTAGCCTGGCTAAAGGAGGAGCCGGGATCTTTGTAAATACTCGAGGTGAAGTAGCTAGACCGAAAGTCAGAGCTACAAACTGGAAATGAAGATCTTTTACCTCGAAGCGTAGAAATTTCTGGTGAGCGGGGAAAATCGGCACATGGAGATAAGCATCCTTTATGTCGATTGACGCCAGAAGTTCTCTCCCTTGTAGGATGGAGACTACTGATCGGATTGACTCCATGCGAAAGGAACGGATATTGAAAAAGCGGTTTATATCTTTGAGATCTAAAATGGGTCTGACAACCCCGTTTGGTTTGGGAACCGTGAACAGGTTTGAATAAACCCCAAACCTTGCTCTTTCAGTGGGACCACCGATATTACTCTTTGATACAAGAGATGATCCAAGGCTGGAAAGAGAGACTTCTTTTTCACTAGATCTCTGGGAACGTTTGATCTGAGAAAACGAGGAGGTGGGAACTCTCGGAACTCTAGCTTGTATCCTAGAGAAATTGAGGAAGCCACCCATCTGTCTTGACATTGTTCCTGCCAGATCTTTGAAAACTGTAGAAGCCTTCCCCCCACTAGAGCGAGCGGAGGCGCACCTTCATAATGATGGCTTTAGTATTCTGTTTTTTGGGTTTCTTCCCCCAGGTCCTTTTTTATCCTGGGACTGACCTTGAGGTCTACCTCTTGAACCTGATGGCAGAGGCCTTTGAGACTGCCTGGAGGCTGAGGCCCCGAGCACTGGAGAAGCAGCACGTTTAAAAGAAAAATGCTTAAACTTCTTTTTAACCGGTAAAAGGGAACTTTTCCAATTAGAAATTATTTGGATATACTTATCCAGATCATCTCCAAACAGCCGTTCACCATGAAAAGGGAAACTGGCCAAGAGCTTTTTGCATATCGCTTTGGCTGGCCAATTTTTCAACCATAGGATTCTATGCACATGTACCAGCCCTAGCATGAGCCGTGAGGTCTGCAGAATAGAATCTTTCATAGCGTCTACTGTGAAACACAACGCTTCTGATATCCCGGCCAACTCCTGGGCCTGCTGATCAGGACTAACTGAGTACCTCTATAAATTGGTCCTTTAAGGACTGAGATACTCCAATTGCTGCCAGTGCAGGTTGAACGACAGAACTTGCCAGTGCAATATAGTTTTTAAAAAGGAACTCCAACTTTTTATCCGTTGGATCCTTTAGCATATGAGCATTGTCTACTGGACAAGTTAGATTTTTATTTACAGATGATATAGCAACCTCAATTGCTGGAATTCCCCATTTCTTATAAAAAAAAAAAACTCTTCCTCCGTAGGATAAAGGATTGAAAACTTTTTCGGAGGAAAAAACTGTTTGTCTGGGTGCTCCCACTCAGAATACATTAGCTCCCTTAGCCATGAATGGATAGGAAAATAATGAACAGATTGGGGAGGCTTTAGTGAGCCCAAACCAGAAGTGGGCTCATCGACCGACTGAGTTATTGGCAGTAAAAATGTGGAGCAGACCAATTCAGTGAGAGGCTGTACCAACAATCTTTCCTGCAAACCTGACACTTCTGTATCAGGTTCTTCAGAAGAGGAGACATCAGCCTCTTCCTGGTCCTTTAAAAGGAATTCATCATCTCTTGCTCTTTGTTCCTCAGCAAGAGGGTGCTGAGCAATGGACGGGGTCCTGCTGCACTTAGTCCCACTTTGGGATGCAATTAAAGCATCAATTTTTTGCTCCAAGCTTAAAATGGTTGAGAAAAAAAAACCTTCTTAGTAATATACATAGGGGCTGCAGTGTTAGGAGTAGCTGCAACACTTGCCCCTCCTGATTGCTCACTCTGACCAGCCATATTACTCTCAGGGGAGGATGCCATCTTTTTTGTGATGTTCTAGGCTTCTGTGCGACTGTAGTAATCCTTTTAGAGCCCTTTTTTTAGGTGTTTTTCACCCCCTTCTGACCATAGCCCGATGCACAAAGCAGAGGTACTACCAGAAGGAATGCATCTGCTGCTTGAGCAATAGTCCAGCCCTGTCGTCGCTATTAATGCTCAGCCTGATGCAGTAGTAAATATGTAAAAAGGAATGCCTGTGTCACCAAACCTCTTATATGCCACCTTGCTCTTGCGTCCCTCCTGCAGCATGTAACAGCACAAATGGTGCCTTTTAAAACATAGCTTCCTGCGCTGGACGTTGGAGCCAACACCGCACTGAAACACCCCCCCCCCCCCATCACTTACGGCCCTTCCCCTCTTTTTTTTAAAAGAGCTCTTTCCCACGCGAGTGCAGGCTCCCGATCCTATGGGATCCACGGGGAGGGAGGAATGGCGAGGGGGGGTCTGGAGGGGTCTGTGCCGTTTGCGCCATTTTTTTTTTGTTTTTAAAAGCTTGTCGTGCTCTTTCCCCGAGCAGAGGGGGGAAAAAACGGCATAGGGGGGCGTTTGATGGGGAGAGGGAACACCCCCAGACTTACCGGAGGTCTGCTGCTTTCTGGACACAACGTGGGCTTTCTGAGAAGCATGAGACGGTAAGTGCTCAACACAGCCCCCAGTGGTGACACATAGGCATGACAACACTTACTAAATTTCAAGGAGACATTTCATAAGAAACATTTTAAAAATTTCTTAGAAGACTCCACTTACCTTTCCCGCCGCAGGGTTTTCTGTGGAAAACCAACAGACCCAATCTTCACCCTTCACAGTGGGTTCCGTTACACCTTCAAGAGCTTGGGATCCTTGAGGAAACCCACAATCCTGGACCTGTAATAGCACCACCACCAGTAAAAACTTTATGGCCTTAATACCATAAAGTACTGGATCCCAGGGTCCAGCTCTCTAAAAAGAGAAGCGTTACAGGCAAGACCTCGTTACTTCGGATACAAGGCCTGGGTACCATTCAATTCGGCCAACAAAGACACTTTGAATGGATCCGGCTGCATGGCTAGCCCCAGCAAGGATTGCTCCAGAGGAGCTCAGCACAGCACATCTTTACTAGTGACCAACACCTTAGACACTAGCGAAAAAAACTGAGGTACTCCCACCAGTGGGAGGGGTTATACAGGGAGTGCACTATTTTGTCTTAGGGCGTGCCAGTGTCCATCACCTGAAGGTAGCCTATAACCCACATAGTAACTACTATGGCTCTTATTTCTTATCGTACATCCCATGATGTACGATAAGAAATAAGGGCGGACACCATCATCCTTGAACTTGGAATGGTGAAAAGTGGATGTGTCAAGGGCTTCTCCAAATAAATGCCCCACGACAACAAAAATTGTTGTGGACTATCATGTCCTTTACTTATGTTTTACTTATCTTTTTCAATAAATTAATATTTTTATATTTACCTTGTCCAAATCCCTGGGTACCGAGATGCCCCATGACAACAAAAATTGTTGTAGACTATTTATTGGAGAAGCCCCTGACAAACTCCTCCACGGTGGGTTGGATCATATGGTGCATTCAATCGGTAACCATGTTACAGCTATAACATTGTTACTGATTCTCCATCACTACTGACAGTGCAAGGTTTAAAAATACTTTTTTGCTTTGATTGAATAAAAACTCATTTATGGATTTACACTATGAGTATCAATCTTTTCCATCCATCCTGTATGGTGTGAATGCACCATATTATCCAACCCACTGTGAAGGAGGTAACTTCACTGGAACAAAGACCAGAGGCAACTCTGCTTGAATGCGCTTTACCCCTGCCGTTGTGCATCTTTCCAGTAATTGTGGAACTGAGAGGGGAGCACGAGTGGAATTCACCTATTCTGCACTTAAGCTGTTTTTGATCCAGGCACAAGCCACTTTGGAAGTTACGTCACAGAGACACTATTTTTGTCGCTTTTGGACTGTGAATTACTTGCACCAGAGCATATATATTTTTACCACATGAATTTATTTCAGCTTGACTGGAATTATTTGATGGTCACTTTTTGCATTTTCTTTGCACTACTAAGCACATTGCACTTTTTTATATGAATATTTGCAGTAGACGATTTTTATCAATCCATTTCACATTGATTATACATAGGAATTTAATATGCGAGGCACTATACATCTTTTAAATTACATTAATTGGCAGTGCCATTTACCCCTCCCTCATCTTTCCACATTACATACTACCAGCTCCACCTAGTGGAGTTTTTGGGGTAGGCAGCAGCCATATTTATTTATATCTATACACTTTTACCAAAGTGTGTAATGAAGGTTTTTTTTTTTCTGAGAAAGCACTACCCAGTCCCTTTCTCTGAAGCCTCAGCTGCACTGCAGGAGAGTAAACAGGAGACAGAGGCTCCTGGTTATTCTTAAACTGAAGCATAGTAAACACAGTTTACAATGCTTTAGTTACGAATGGACATAGGAGTGGCCCGTAACAATCACTCACTGTGTTAATTCAGGAGAGAGGAGAGGGGGAGTAGGGAAGCCAGAAGCGCTGGGAGGGAAAAGTTGGCACCAGAGGAGCACACAGGGGGGTCCAGAAAGCAGGGGGAATCCAATGAACAGTGGGAGTGATATGTGCAATGGGATGGGGGGGAGGGGGGGATATTACAAGAACAGATCTCCTTGTGTGGCTCTCCATGAAGAAGCTGAAAAGCTGCAGGAGGGATAGAGACCCCATACTCACTACTGGATTTTCTGCAGATTTTTGTCAGATTTACCAAAACCATGTAGCGCAAGGGCCTGCCTGATTGTATACAAATTGAAACTCTTAAGGCTTGACCTCATATTATATGGTTTTGGTAAATCTGAAGATAACAATCTGCAGAAACTCTAATGCCCTGTACACACGGTCGGACACTGATCGGAAATTCCGACAACAAAATCCTAGGATTTTTTCCGACGGCTGTTGGCTCAAACTTGTGTTGCAAACACACCGTCACACAAAGTTGTTGGAAAATCCGATCGTTCTGAACGCGGTGACATAAAACACGTATGTCGGGACTATAAACGGGCCAGTAGCCAAAAACTTTCGTCTCTTAATTTATTCTGAGCATGCGTGGCACTTTGTGTGTCGGATTTGTGTACACACGATCGGAATTTCCGACAACGGATATTGTTGTCAGAAAATTTTATAGCAAGCTCTCAAACTTTGTGTGTCGGAAATTCCGATGGAAAATGTGTGATGGAGCCCACACACGGTCAGAATTTACGACAACAAGGTCCTATCACGCATTTTCCGTCGGAAAATACGACCGTGTGTACAGGGCATTACAGTGCGTATGGGGCTAGAAGGACAAGCTGGCTTTCAGCTTCTGCACAGAGAGCCATACAGGGAGCTTGGGCTGCTATAGTCTGAACGGGCCCTCAGAGTATGTGAGATCATACATTTTGCCGGCAGCTGGTCCTTGCTATACTAACAATCCACAGCATGAGAGATTTACTGAAACAAGGGTACTGCAGTATTGCAAAAACAGTCGACAAATTAAATTATAACTTACCGTTTAACACTCCATTACTGTTGCATCACAGTTCACCACGCAATACAGCTAAATAAACCGTTTATGATGTTGCATGCCCAGTCCACTAAAAAAAAAAAAAAAAAAAAATAATAATAATTATGAATAAAAACCATGTGATTGAAATATAGTATCTAAAGCAGTGTTTCTCAACCTTTTTACCTTGGAGGAACCCCTGCAAACAAGTTTGAGATCTCAAGGAAACCCTGAAATAATGTTCACATCTACAGCTCGCGGAACATTGGTATGATCAGTGAGCTGTTGATAACAAAAATTATTTGTAGAAATAGCATTAAATAAAAGAATAAATATTAAAACGTACCTAATTAATGTAAAACTTGTGCTTTCTTTTCCTGCAGAGCTGATCCATTCAGGGGACATTACATGGGGCAGAGCATATGACAGGGGACATTACATGGGACAGGGCACATTACATGAGGCAGAGCACATTACAGGGGATGGGACATGGGACAGGGCACATGACACGGGGCAGAGCACACATGACAGGGGACATGACACGGGGCAGAACACATGACACGGGACAGGGCACATGACACGGGACAGGGCACTTGACACGGGACAGGGCACATGACACGGGACAGGGCACATGACACGGGACAGGGCACATGACACGGGACAGGGCACATGACACGGGACAGGGCACATGACACGGGACAGGGCACATGACACGGGACAGGGCACATGACACGGGACAGGGCACATGACATGGGGTGGGGGACATGACAGAAGACATTACATGAGGCAGACTGTTGGGCACATTGTGGGGGGGGGGGACACAGCTGGGCGGGGGACACAGCTGGGCACAGTACCGGCTTTCTTCTTCTGGCTTCAGAACTCATTTCATATCTCCTCCAGTGGCGCGCTGCTCCCCCTCGGCACCTCCTCCTCCTAACCTGTCCACTCCAGATGATGTCACGTACTCGGGAAGGACAAGAGGGGAGGAGGGGCCTAAAGGGAACAGCGCGCTACAGCCAATAGGATGCCAGCCGCTTCCCTGCCTATCTCTGCCTGTGTCTGTGCGATCCTCCTGTCAGCTGCCTGCGACTGACAGTCAGATCGCCGCGGAACCCCGGTTGAGAACCACTGATCTAAAGTGTATGATTACAATAGTTCTCTTTTAACTGAAACACTAAGAAAAGTACTGCCAGCTAAAAAGAAACTCTGAATACACCTCCTCAGCTCACCGTTTCCCTATTTTGGCTTAAATGAACATTTGAATAATGTCAGGGGCTGTAGTCAAGAAACGGGAACATAATGCAGTATAATACAAAACATATAACAAGTCACACCGAATACAATATATACTGTATATTCAAGTGCAACTCAGGTACGGCATTGCACTGGACAAAGCCAGCAATGAAATGTATACAGTATTTGACGTGTGTAGAGTCACTTCTTATTTAGCGTTTGATGTCACTGGGCACAGTAATGCAAAGTCATGTTGTCTAGTCACGATTTCAAGGGACAGAGTCAAGAGAGACACTGAACAATAACTAAGCTGTGAGCCAAGGTAAAGACAAAAATCTTTCCCGTTACTGCAGAAGGTAGAATCAGAACTCTGCCTACATTCTGCCAGCTAAAACTTGGAGGAATTTATCTTTTTACCTTACCGATTGTGGCCTCCAAGAAATATCATAAAAAGAAAGCACAGTTGTTCGTACTTCTACTTTTAAGCAATTAGAGCAACCATAAAATCGAATGGGTACCCAAGAGGGATTTTTATGGGATGAAATGCAGGTTAGCCTAAAGTACAAGTACACCTTTCAGAGATCATTATTTCAATTTTATATCATAATCATTTTTTAAAATCATTAAGTGTAGCACTAGAATAGGAAGAAGTTTGGTTTAAGCAGGTAAAATTAAGCCTGCACATTAACTTTGTAAAACTTAAAGGGGTTGAAAAGGTTTGTTGTTAAAAAAAAAAATAAAAAACATACATGTCATACTTGCCTCCTCTGTGCAAGGATTTTGCACAGAGGGGCCCAATCCTCCTCTTCTGGGGTCCCACAGCAGTGCTCCTGGCTTCTCCTCTTCTCGGGTGCCCCCACGGAGAGCCACATTCCATGGGGGCACTCGTGTGGGCGTGCTCCCGAGTCCTGCTGCTGCGTCTATTGACACAGATAGCAGCACTCGGCCCCGCCCCCCGGGTCCCATGTCACTGGCTTTGATTGACAGCAGTAGGAGCCAATGCACCTGCTGCTTCAATCCAACCAATGAGGACCCGAGACAGAGGCTTGAGCTGCTCTGCTTGTCCCCGTTGCTGGAACAATCGGGTTCAGGTAAGTAAAAGGGGAGCTCTGGGGGGCTACAGCCCTACAAAGGTTTTTCACCTTAATGCATAAAGGTGAAAAACCTTGAAGGTTTACAACCCCTTTAATGTATAACCACACTTTTATGAAGAGGAAAAAAAATTAAAAAAACAACCACACACAAATCTCATATACCAGTGTTTCTCAACTCCAGTCCTCAAGGTGCCCCAACAGGTCAGGAAACAGCTGTGGTAATTACCAAGGCAGTGAAACTGATCAAATCACCTGTGCAAAATAATGGAAAGCCTTAAAAACATGACCAGAAACACTGTCATACACATAGGCTTATAATTATACTGTAATATGGAAGTTATTAAAGCCGAGTTCCAGACATTTTTGTGTTTATTAATGGACAGCAACAACAAAAAGCGTAGCTGCTGACTTTTAATAAACATACACTCACCTGTCCCACGGTCCAGCGATGTGGCCCCCCAAACCCTCAGTTCTCTCCCCGGCATTGCAAGTGTGTGCTTCACTGCCGGGTTGCAGACTGCGCATGCGCCAGTCACGCTGCACCTCCTCAAGGGCCAAGCAATCTTCTGGGACCTGTGACGTGTCCCAGAAGTATGCAGGGAGGGAGAGGGAGAGGAGAACTTCCGCTCGGACTGCCTACACAGGCCGAGTGGAAGTGAGAGCAAGTACCTGTCAAAGCTGGGTACCTGCTCCCCACCCAAAAAGAATGACATGCCAAATGTGGGATGTAGGGGGGTAAGGAGTTCTTAAAGTGTAACTTCGACTTTTGGGTAGAACTCCACTTTAAGCACCGTGGTAGATGCATTTTTTAGTGAGCCCATGCAGTCTGAGCTATGGTTTTAGGGCTTGCCACCCACTTTTGTTAAAACAGAAGTCAAACCAAGTGTCCTTTACATAATGGTTTTCCCATGCAGGGGTTTCAGTTTCACACAGCTAAACAGGTAAGCGACAATGCCAAGCCACCTGACTCCCTCTTTAGCAGCACCACTGTTCTTGTTCCTAGTCTCTCAGACCTTCTCACCTGCACTCGTGGCTCTCTGAATTCTCTCCTGGCTCACTCAGCCTTTAGTCACAGCTCCCTGCTGTACAGGCCCACTTTAGGCATTTTAATAGTTCTCCTGACACTCCAGGCTCTCTCACTCCTCAGACTTACAGATACCCTCAGCTCCCATCTCTAGCGGTCTCGACTCTCTCTTAGGTTCGGACTCACTTGGACACCTCAACTCTCTTAGTCCGACAGCCATCGAATGTCTCCAACATCGAGTGCAATCTCCTAAATAGAACACCTGTCTCCAGACAGGATCACACACCTGTCTTCAAACGGAAGCACACCTATCTCATGGCTGGAGCCCTGAGCTATTCCCAAGCTTTCATTTGAAGGGTTGTGTGGAACCTGGACATACACCATGCTGATCCACAAAATGACCTGGACACTGGGTTGAAGATTTATTCCATAAAAAAATCACTCTAAAATCCTCAAACTCCAAAACCCAATCCTGGAATACCAAAATCCAGAGAAAGCAGTAAAAGCAGCTTTTTTCGTCCATAATCGATGTTCAAGGGTCCAGCACTCTGGATACATGTGAACCCTGTCTATAACTATGCACACAGTGGAAGGGCCTTGCACTGACAGAAATAGATGTATGAGTGCTGCTAGCATTCTGCAGAGGTTGAAGGGGTGGGTGGTCAGCCTGTCAGGCCTCAAACCATACTCCACACACTGCATCAAATTGGTCTGCATGGCTGTCTTCCCAGGAGGACACCTCTTCTAAAGATGATGCACAAGAAAGACCGCACACAGTTTGCTGAAGATAAGCAGACTAGGGACATGGATTACTGGAACCAGGGCTCGACAAACCCCGGGCGCCAGGTCGCATTTGCGACTAGAATTAGTGACCTGGCGCCTGGGGCGGCACAGCTGGGGGTATCCTGTCTCTGTGCGGACTCCGACCCCCCCCCCGTGCGATCGCGTCAGGCCGCGCCGGCCGGTAATTGAGGCCCCGGCTTTGCGGCCTTCTTCGGTAGTTCTGGAGTCCTTCTGAAATCTGGCGCCATCTTGTGGTGGCCGTTGGTATTGCAACCAGCAATGCTAATGCAATGCTAATGCGAAATACCTGCCTGTTTTCACTGCCCATCTCCTTCCCAAAGTTGAGAAGAGAAGGAAGTGAATGTAGGGATAGCCTTTTTTTTTTTTCATAATAGATTTTATTTTTATTCATTTATATTTATATAAAAACTGTTTGTTTATTTTTTTCCTAATTAAAATTAATTTGTTATCTCCCTGCTTGGTCCCGTTCACACGGGCTGTCTGATCAAGTTCGCCTGTCTGTTTTTCAGGTGGACCTGATCGGACCCTTAGAGCCCTTTGACACCGAGCCGCAGGGGGTGTCGGCGGTAAAGCGGCGCTATTTTTAGCGCTGCTTTACCGTCGTTTTAGTGACGCTATTCGGGCCTCTAGCGGGGCGGTCTTTTTCTGTGTAAATTTAAGATTAGTTATTTTTTATATTGAAAATAAAGCTTTGTCAGTCGTTTAAAAAAAAACCTGGCTCCTAACTTTTTTAGCTGGCTCCTAGATTCCAAGCAAATTTGTCAAGCCCTGACTGGAACCATGTCCTGTGGTCTGATGAGACCAAAATAAACTTATTTGGTTCTGATGGCGTCAAGCGTGTGTGGCGGCAACAAGGTGAGGAGTATAAAGACAAGTGTGTCTTGCCTACAGTCAAGCATGGTGGTGGGAGTGTCATGGTCTGGGGCTGCATGAGTGCTGCCAGCACGAGGGAGCTACAGTTCATTGAGGGGACCATGAATGCCAACATGTTCCGTGACATACAGAAGCAGAGCATGATCCCCTTCCCTTCGGAGACTGGACCACAGGGCAGTATTCAAACATGACCCCAAACACACCTCCAAGACAAACCACCGCCTTGCTAATGAACCTGAGGGTAAAGGTGATGGACTGGCCAAGCATGTCTCTAGACCTAAACCCTATTGAGCATCTGCGGGGCATCCTCAAACAGAAGGTGGAGGAGGGCAAGGTCTCCAACATCCACTAGCTCTGTGATGTCCTCAAGGAGGAGTGGAAGAGGACTCCAGTGGCAACCTGTGAAGCTCTGCTGAACTCTATGCCTAAGTGGGTTAAGACATTGCTGGAAAATAATTGTGGCCACACAAAATATTGACACTTTGGGCCCAATTTGGACATTTTCACTTAGGGGTGTACTCACTTTTGTTGCCAGCAGTTTAGACATTAATGGCTGTGTTTTGAGTTATTTTGAGGGGGCAGCAAATTTACACTGTTATACAAGCTGTACACTCACTATTTTACATTGTAGCAATGTAATTTCTTCAGTGTTGTAACATGAAAAGATATAATAAAGTATTTACAAAAAATGTGAGGAGTGTACTCACCTTTGTAAGATGCTGTGTATATATACAGTATCTCACAAAAGTGAGTACACCCCTCACATTTTTGCTAAAATGTAAAGTAGTGAGTGTACAGCTTGTATAACAGTGTAAATTTGCTGTCCCCTCAAAATAACTTAACACACAGCATTAATGTCTAAACCGCTGGCAACAAAAGTGAGTACATCCCTAGAGTGAAAATGTCCAAATTTGGCCCAATTAGCCATTTTTCCTCCCTGGAGTCATGTGACTCAGTGATACAATGTCTAAGGTGTGAATGGGGAGCAGGTGTGTTAAATTTGGAGTTTTCGCTCTCACTCTCTCATACTGGTCACTGAAAGTTCAACATGGCACCTCAAGGCAAAGAACTCTCTGAGGATCTAAAAAAAAGAATTGTTGCTCTACATAAAGATGGCCTAGGCTATAAGAAGATTGCCAAGACCCTGAACCTGAGCTGCAGCAAGGTGGCCAAGACCATACAGCGGTTTAACAGGACAGGTTCCACTCAGAACAGGCCTCGCCATGGGCAACCAAAGACGTTGAGTGCATGTGCTCAGCGTCATATCCAGAGGTTGTTTTTGGGAAATAGACATACGATTGCTGCCAGCATTGCTGCAAAGGTTGAAGGGGTGGGGGGCAGCCTGTCAGTGCTCAGACCATACGTTGCACACTGCATCAAATTGGACTGCATGGCTGTCGTCCCAGAAGGAAGCCTCTTCTAAAGATGATGCACAGGAAAGCCCACAAATATTTTGCTGAAGACAAGCAGACTAAGGACCAAGATAAATTTATTTGGTTCAAATGGTGTCAAGCGTGTGTGGACTACAAAGACAAGTGTGTCTTGCCTGCATTCAAGCATGGTGGTGGGAGTGTCATGTCTGGGAGTGCATGAGTGCTGCCGACACTGAGGAGCTACAGTTCATTGAGGGAACCATGAATGCCAACATGTACTGTGACATACTGAAGCAGAGCATGATCCCCTCCCATCGGAGACTGGGCCACAGGGCAGTATTAAAACATGACGACGACCCCAAACACACCACCAAGATGACCACTGCATTGCTAAAGAAGCTGAGGGTAAGGGTGATGGACTGGCTAAGCATCTCTCCAGACCTAAACCCTATTGAGCATCCTTAAACAGAAGGTGGAGGAGCGCAAGGTCTCTAACATGCACTCTTCCATGATGAAATCATGAAGCTGGTGAAATAGGACTCCAGTGACAACATGTGTAACTCTGGTGAACTCCATGCCCAAGAGGGTTAAGCCAGTGCTGGAAAATAATGGTATCCACACAAAATATTGACACTTTGGGCCCAATTTGGACATTTTCACTTAGGGGTGTACTCACTTTTGTTGCCAACGGTTTAGACAATAATGGCTGTGTTTTGAGTTATTTTGAGGGGACAGCAAATAGGATTTTTAGAACAGCCTACCTGTAAAATTATTTTCTTGGAGTACATCATGGGACACAGAGCCACAGTAATAACTTTATGGGTTATATGGCACCTTCAGGTGATGGACACTGGCACACCCTAAACAGGAAGTTGAATTCCCCATATAACCCCTCCCCTTACTGGGAGTACTTCAGTGTTGTAGCAAAGCTATATACGTGTAACCAGAAAGAGGGGAGGGACCTCTGCGTCCTGTGATGTACTCCAAGAAAAGGATTTTACAGGTAAGCTGTTATAAAAATCCTATTTTCTTTATCGTACATCACGGGACACAGCCACAGTAATAACTGTATGGGATGTCCCAGAGTAATGCCAACGGAGGGTAGAGGACACAACAAAAGTAGGGTGCAATCAGACCTGAGGACCTATACTGCTGCCTGCAGCACACTGCGCCCAAAGGCGATATCCTCATGCCTGCTTACTTCCACCTGATAGAATCTGGTGAATGTATGAACTGAAGACCAGGTTGCGGCCTTGCAGAGGCTTGGTGATGCTTGGTGATGGAGGCTTGGTGATGCACTGCCCATGAAGCACTAACAGCCCTGGTGGAGTGCGCTTTGACCTAAAAAGGTGGAACCTTCTTCTTCAAGCCATAAGCTTGAATAATTATCTGCCGAATCCATTTGGCAATAGTGGATTTTGATGCTGCCTGTCCTCTCTTAGGACCTGCAGGCAACATGAACAAGATATCCGTTTTTTGAATCTGATCAGTCGCCTTCAAACAGATTTTGACTGCTGTCACTACATCCAAAGAGTGTTGTGACTTTTCTTCCTTAGAACAGGTTTCTGGAAAAAATGTCCTTTTACCCTTTAGGTAAAAACCTGAAACCACCTTTGGCAAAAAACTAGGAGGAGGATGCAGTACTACCCCATCCTTGTGAACGATTAAATATGGCTCTTTACGAGAAGGAGCCGCCAACTCTGATACCTTTCTTGCAGAAGAAATGGCTACCAGAAAGACTAGTTTCCTTGTCAAAAAGGACCAAAGGAACATTTCGTATCGGCTCAAAAGGCTGTTTCTGTAATGTCGACAGAACTAAAATTTTAAGCCCCAAGGGTCCAGGGGTGCTCTAACCGGTGGATTAAGCTGCATTACCCCCTGTATAAAGCTTTGAATCAAAAAACACGAAGCAAGCGGATGCTGAAACAATACTGATAAGGCTGAAACCTGGCCCTTGATAGTACTCAAGGCCAGCTTCATCTCTAGCCCCATTTGCAGAAAGGCAAGAATTTTACCTACGAAATACTTCCTAGGATGCCAACCCCCTGGATTCACACCAAGAAACATATGCTTTCCAGACTCTATGATAAAGTGGATTTCCTTGCATTAATCAAGGTATGTATCACTGAGCCTGAAAGCCCACAATTCCTTAAAATGTGGGTTTCAATAGCCAAACCGTTAAATTTAGCTTTTGATAAGTAGGATGGAACACTGGTCCCTGCTATAGCAGGCCTGGACGTGGTGGTAGAGTCCATGGTGCCCCCACCATCATCTTTACTATTTCTGCATACAGAGATCTTCTGGACCATGCTAGGGCCACAAGAACTACCTACTTCCTTTCCTGCTTGATCCTGCGAAGAAGTCGAGAATAGGAGGGAATGCAAAAATTAGTGAGAAATGATCCCACGGGGTCACCAACGCATCTGTTCTGCATGCGAGTGGGATCCCTTGTCCTTGACACAAAGTTGTCGACTTTGTTGTTGAACCTGGATGCAAACAGACCTACATCCGGGATCCCCCATCTTGGCATATAGCCAGGAAGATGTCAGGGTGAAGGGACCATTCCCCCCAGGAACAACTGCTGGCGACTTAAGTAGTCTGCCTGCCAGTTCTATAGCACTGGAATGAAGATTGCTGATATGCAGGGCACATGTCTTTCTGCTCAAGTTAGGATATGTGCCTGGGCTGCCCGACTTCTGGTACCCATTTGGTGATTGATATAAGCCACTGCTGTGGCATTGTCGGATTGAATCCTGACAGGAGAATACTGCAACCTGAATGTCCAGGCCCTTAGGGCTAGACGCGCTGCCCGAATTTCTAGAATGTTGATGGGCAAGGTCCTTTTGGTTCTGGGCCATTTCCCTTGGACAGACGCTTCTTTCGGGACTGCCCGGTAAGAAGGATTTCCCCTTCTGCAGATTCTTGGATATCCTCCCCCAACTGAGGCTCTGGTGCATTTTTGTCGACAAACACCTTGGAAAAGCTAGTGCCTGAATCTTCTTGTTCCAGGCTGATAGGATACTATCTTGCAGCAGTCTCGAATGAAACTGAGCATAGGGAACTGCTTCGAATGAAGCCACCATCTTCCCCAACAACCTTATACAAAGGCGAATAAAAGGGCCGTTCTTTGTCCTGACCCCCTGGACCAGCTGCTTTATGGCGCTGACCTTTGCCTGGGGTAAAGACACCTTCTTCTGGGCTGTATCTATGATCAGACCTAAGTACATTAATAAATAAGATTTCTCTAGGTTGAGGACACAACCTAAGCATTTCAGGTAATTGACTGTGGTGACCACTCTTTGGTCTAAGTGGACTACCGACTGGTCTACAGGTTGTCCAGGTATGCTATTATTGCTATACCTTGAGTCCTTAATCTGGCCAGAGTAAGGGCCAGAAGTTTTGTAAACACCGGAGGTGCAGTGGCTAGACTGAAAGACAAGGCTAAAACTGAACTGGTGAGCAGGGAAAATAGGTAGATGCAGGTATGCATCCTTGATATCGATTGATGCCAGAAGCTCTCCCCCCTTGTAGGATGGAGACTACTGAATGGATTGATTCCATGCAAAAAGAACAAATATTCAGGTACCGGTTTAGATCTTTGAGATCTAAAATGGGTCCGACATCCCTATTTGGTTTTGGTACCGTGAAAAGGTTTGAATAAAACCCTGACCCCTGCTCATCCACGGGGACCACCATGATCCCGTTTGCGACAAAAGTCGGTCTAACGCTAGAAAGAGAGACTTCTTTCTCTCTGGATCTTTGAGGACATTTGACCTGAGGAAACGAGGAGACGGGAATTCTCGGAACTCTAGTCAGTAACCTAGAGCTTTAGTGGAGACCACCCATCTGTCCCGAAATTCTTTCCTGCCAGACCTTAGAGAGCTGCAGAAGTCATACCCCCACTTGAGCTAGCGGGGGTGCCCCCTCATAAAGAGGCTTTAGCGTTCTGTCTTGCGGGTTTCCTCCCCCAGACTTTTATCCCTGGGGTTGACCCTGAAGTTTTAGCTCTTGAACCTGACGGCGGAGGCCGCTGCGACTGCCTGGAGGCTTATGCCCCTGGCACTGGAAAAAAGAAAGGTCAAATCGATTCAAAATTTAAGCAAATCGATTTTTTTTTAGATTTTTTTTTTTTCACCGGGCCGGTCCTGAGGAGCTGCAGGCAGGAGTTTCTAGGCGAGGCTGCGGCTTCGGCTTCGGCCTCGGCCTAGTCCGCAAGGCCAGACGCAGTGTTTTAAGTTTTTTTTTTTTCAGAAAATCTCCCAGCCCTATGAGGGACGTTACTCTTTTCCTTAACTAGCAAAAAAAGGGTACTTTTCTCACTTGATATTTTTTGGATATATTTGTCCGGATCCTCCCAAAACAGCTTTTCACAGCGGAAGGAAAACCAGCCAGGACCTTTTGCATGGCACTTTGGCTGACCAACTTTTTCAACCATAAGATTCTACGCATATGTACCAACCCAAGCGCAAGAGAGATATTTGAAGAATAGAATCTCTGATTGCGTCCTTTGTAAAACACGAAGCCGCTGGCAGCATAGCTGATTCCTGGGCCTGCTGTTCAGGGGACACCTCGAGTACCTGTTTATAATGGTCTCTCAAGGATTGACATTGTCAAGGAGAAAATGTTTTATAACAGGAATTCCAATTCCAATCCTAGGAGATAGACCAGCAGCTTTTTTATTACTGGACATTCCTATATCATAAAAACTCCGCTGAGACATTTTCTTACGGCAGCTAGGGCGTGTATTCCTGTCCTGTGGAAAAGGGACATCCCTTCAAATAGAGCACAGTGGTTTGCTAGAATTGCAGAAATCCAACAAATGGAAAAAATCTTACTGGCGATGAAAGATCAAGATGAGAGATACCGGAAGACATGGGCCCCTTATCTGGCGTATGGAGGGGGATCAGGATGACATGTAAAATTTGCTAAGTGGTCCATGTCTGAGACAGAAGGGTAGAGTATTCGGCAGAGAGGAGAGGAAGAGGGAGATTTAGGGAAGAGGAGTGATAAGTTCTTTACCTTCGCTTGCTGCTTTTTTTTCTTTTTTTTATTTCCTTTTGGTTGTGTTGGGTGGGTGGATAACAATTAGATCGGGGGTAAAAGGAGAAAAAAAGAGAACTCACATTGAGTTAAAGAACTAATTAATGGTAATGCAAGATACACAGTTGGATGGAAGTATTTAGGATGTTATAAAAAGACACTATAAGACTGTGATGAATTGTAATGTGAAATCTATGAAAAAATAAAGAATTATTAAAAAAAAAAAAGCCAATTTTTTTATCAGTTGGATCCCTAAGCATTTCTGCATTGTCAACCAGACAAGCCAAACTTTTATACACAGAGGATATCGTAGCGTCAAATGCTGTTATGCTCCACACCTTAGAAAAAAAAAAAAAATCCCCCACTCGATAAGGTGTCAAGCACTTACTTTTTTCCTCCCAAAAAGTTTTTATCTGGGTGATCCCACTCAGACTACATAAGCTTTTCTAGTAATGAATGGACAGGAAAGGCACGCAAGGCTTGCGGAGGCTTTAGTGAACCCAAACAGGAAGTGGGCTCTTTAACTAACTTCATTAAGGGTAGCTTAAATGTGGAGAGGACCCAATTTCACAGCATGTGAAGCTGAAGGTGGTCCTTCCTCACTTGATCCCACGGAAGAGGAATCAACAGCCTCTTAACGGTCCCCTTAGGGGGATTCATCTCCCCCCTCCCACAGTTCCTCCGTTTGAGGACCCTGGGTGGTAGAAGGAGACCTAATGCGTTTTCTTTCACTCCGTGAAGACGTGATTAAAGCCGCTAATCCTTCCTCTAAACCACTCATAACTGAGGAGAAGGTCTGCTTAGTTATATAGACAGGGGCTGAAGTGTCGGAAGCAATTGCAGCCCCTGATGGCTCACTCTGACCAGCCTCCTTAGATTGGGATGGTGTTGCAGAGGGAAGGTCCTTAGGACCTGAGGGTGACCCCTTTGTGTCCTTGGTCTTTGTGGTATTAGAACTACCTCCTCTGGTCATAGTGCTGAGCACAAACACAGAGGTACCACCAAAAATGCACCCACTGCTGAGTAATAGTCCAGCAACTGCCGCTGCTATTAAGCTCAGCCTGATCCTTTAAAGTAAAAAGTGTCACCAACTCACACGCCACTCGTTCACTCTGTGTCCCTCTCTCTGTGTGCACTTTACAACTATGCAATCTGCATTGTGGATGCTAAATTCACGCCAACGCTGCTAAGCCCCGCCCCCTTCCTCGGACCACCCATCGTGCCCCCCTCCTTCATCAATTTTAAATTAGATTGTTTCCCGCGGAAGCGGGCTCCGATCCAGACCAGATCGCATGGAGGAGGACTGGGGGAGGAGGTGAGGAGGAGAGCAGCCTAAGGGAACCGCTGTAATGGCGGCGGGAGCAGTGCAGTACACCACTGTATAGCGCCATGCTCCCTCTGCCTGGAGGAAGCTATCCAGGTGGGGGGGACATTCCTGGGAGAAGAAAACCCCCCTTTACCACGACTTTACCTGGAGCCTGGGCCGGAGGAAGCGTGTAACTTGAAAAATAGAGGCAAGACTGACAAGCATGGAACAAGTACGTGCTCTTGACAGCCCCCAGTGGTGACTATAGGCATAGCAACATTTACTTTAAAGGAGAAAGCCCACAAGAATTAGAAAAATTCCTTAGGAATCTCCTTACCTTATCCAGCTGCAGGGTTCTGTGGTAAAAGACCCAATTTTCACCTCTCACGGTGGGCTCCATTAGAAAACCTTCAGTGACTGGGGCCCCCTTTCTATCGGGGGATCCACAGCCCTGGGCCTGTAAAAAGCACCACGCCAGGAATATGGCTGAAAAAAAACAAATACCGGATCCTGGGGTCCAGCTCTCTAAAAAGAGAAGCGTTACAGGTAAAACCTTGTTTCTTCGGACACGAGGCCCGGGTACCATTCAATTCGGCCTGGAAAAGACACTTTGAAAGGATCCGGTTGCATGGCTTGCCCCAGCAAGGAATATTCCAGCGGAGCTCAGCACAGCACATCTTTACCCGTGACCAACACCTAAGACACTTTGGAAAAAAAAACTGAGGTACTCCCAGTAAGGGGAGGGGTTATATGGGGAACTGAACTTCCTGTTTAGGGTGTGCCAGTGTCCATCACCTGAAGGTCCCATACAGTAATTACTGTGGCTCTGTGTCCCGTGATGTACGATAAAGAAATTTACACTGTTATACAAGCTGTAGACTCACTACTTTACATTGTAGCAAAGTGTAATTTCTTTAGTGTTGTCACATGAAAAGACAGAATAAAATATTTACAAAAATGTGAGGGGTGTACTCACTTTTGTGAGATACTGTATGTATATATTTATTATTTATTTATTTTAAATAAAAATCTTTCTCTCTCTCTCTCACATACATACACACGGCCCCAATTCCAAAAAATATTTGATGCCGTGTAAAATCTAACTAAAAAAACAGAAAAATGATTTGAAGATCTCATAAAACCATATTTTATTCACAATAGAAAACAAGTCTCAGCTAAAAAGTTAGCCATCAGGAATGCTGCTAAATAGAAGCCATGGTGGATATGAGCAGCTGTGATCTTCATGAAAAAAAATTAGCAAATACCGTATATATTTGAGTATAAGCCGAGTTTTTCAGCACATTTTTTAAGCGGAAAATCCCCCCCTCGGCTTCTACTCGAGTGAGGGTACGGCCTCACTGTGCCCATCTGCAGCTGTTCCTTTGATTATTAACCAGTTGCCAACCGGCCCATAGCCAAATGACGGCTGCAGGGATAACTCTGGGATCACGTCATATGACGTGATTCCAGAAAACTGCTCCCGCGCGCCCCCTGGGGCGCACACACGGGAACATCCGTGACCGCCGGGTCGCATCACGGATCACAGTAAACGGCCGCTGATCACGGCCGTTTACCATGTGGTCGCTCCGTCAAATGACGGAGCGATCACATGTAAACAAACCGGCGTCATGTCATGACACTGGTTCCTCCCTCCCCTCCCTGTACCGATCGGTACAGAGGGGGAGGGATCGGATGGGAGCCGCGCTGTGGGCTGGATCTGTAATGCCCACAGCGCTGCTCAGTGACATGTGCAGTCACATCCATCCATGCTCAGCCATCCCCCCCATGCTCTGCAATTCCCTGTGCAAAACTCTGCAATTCCCTGTGCAATACTCTGCCATACCCCGCAATACTCTGCCATACCCAGCCATACTCAGCCTCTGTATGTGGCCAGGTTGTGGAAGTCTCACACATGTGGTATCGCCGTACTCAGGAGTAGGAGAATGTATTTTGGGGTGTCATTTTTGGTATGTACATGCTATGTGTTAGAAACATTGTATAAATGGACAACTGTGTTAAAAAAAAATGTGTTTTAACCACTTCCCGCCCGCCGGCCGTCATACGACGTCCTTGACTTTGTGTGGGGATATCTGAATGATGAGTGCAGCTACAGGCATCATTCAGATATCAGCTATTTTAGCCGGCGATTCCCTACACCATGAGAATGATCATAGCGGCTGTTCCGCTGCTTGATCGCTCTTACGGGAGGCGAGAGGGGACGTCCTACCCCCCCTCGCCGCCTTCAGGTGCTTCTACCGACTCACCGCTACGATCGAAGCCAGGATCTTTTTTTTTTTTTTTTATTTCAGGCTTCCCAGCCTAGAGGTGAGATGTGGGGTCTTATTGAGCCTAGAGGTGAGATGTGGGGTCTTATTGACCCCATATCTCACTGTAAAGAGGACCTGTCATGCCATATTCCTATTACAAGGGATGTTTACATTCCTTGTAATAGGAATAAAAGTGATCAAAAAATTTATTTTTTGGAAAAAAGCCTCAAACTAAAATAAAGTAAAATGAACAATAATAAAAAAAAAAAAAAAATGTTTGTCCCCATGTGCTCGCATGCAGAAGCGAACGCATACGTAAGTTGCGCCCACATATGAAAACGGTGTTCAAACCACACATGTGAGGTATCGCTGCGATCAGTAGAGCAAGAGCAATCATTTTGGCCCTAGACCTCCTCTGTAACTCACAACATGTAACCAGTAAAAATTTTTAAAGCGTCTCCTATGGGGATTTTTAAGTAGCGAAGTTTGACGCCATTCCACGAGCGTGTGCAATTTTGAAGGGTGACATGTTAGGTATCTATTTACGCGGCATAACTTCATCTTTCACATTATGCAAAAACATTGGGCTAACTTTACTGTTTTCTTTTTTTTTTAATTATTTTTTTAAAAATGCGTTCGAAAAATTGCTGCGCAAATACCATGCGAGATAAAAAGTTGCAACGACCGCCATTGTATTCTCTAGGGTCTTTGCTAAATATATATATATATATATATATATATATATATATATATAATGTTTTGGGGTTCTATGTAATTTTCTAGCAAATAAATTATGATTTTTACCATGTAGGAGAGAAATGTCAGAATTGGCCTGGGTGCTCCAGAACGCCTGAAGGTGCTCCGTGCATGTTGGGCCTCTGTATGTGGCCACGCTGTGTACAAGTCTCACATGTGGTATCGCCATACTCGGGAGTAATAGCAGAATGCGTTTGGGGTGTAATTTGTGGTATGCATATGTTGTGTGTGAGAAATAACCTGCTAATATGACAATTTTGTGAAAAAAAGAAAAAAAAAATATCTTGATTTTGCAAAGAATTGTGGGAAAAAATGACAACTTCAAAAAACTCATCATGCATCTTTCTAAATACCTTGGAATGTCTTCTTTCCAAAAAGGAGTCATTTGGGGGGTATTTGTACTTTTTTGGCATGTTAGGGTCTCAAGAAATGTACTTCAGGTGTGATTAATTTTCAGAGATTGGCACCATAGCTTGTGGACTCTTTAACTTTCACAAAGACCAAATAATATACACCGATTTGGGTTATTTTTACCAAAGATATGTAGCGGTATAAATTTTGGCCAAAATATATGAAGAAAAAATTACTAAAATTTGCAAAATTTTATAACAGAAACGAAGAAAAATGCATTTTTTTTTTACAGAATTTTCGGTCTTTTTTCTTTTATAGCGTAAAAAGTAAAGAACCCAGCGATGATTAAATACCACCAAAAGAAAGCTCTATTTGTGTGAAAAAAAGGACAAAAATTTCATTTGGGTACATTGTTGCATGACTGAGTAATTGTCATTCAAAGTGTGAGAGTACCGAAAGCTGAAAATTGGTCTGGTTATTAAGGGGGTTTAAGTGCCCAGTGGTCAAGTGGTTAAAACAGCAGGTGTCTCCTGCTGTGTTATGCAGTCTGTTTGGTGGCCTTCCATTGTAACAAAGCCCCACTTCCTCCTCATCCATGATAAATAAAACACTGATACAGTTTCCTAGCATTGTACCAGTGTTCCGTTTATCACAAACGAGGAGGAAACGAGGAGGAGGCGGGGCTTTGTTACAATGGACTGCCGCCTAACAGATTGCATGACACAGCGGGAGACACACTCTGTTTTAGTTATCAAAGGTACAGCTGCAGATGGGCACAGTGAGGCTGCAGATGGGCATTGTTTACCCAGTAGCTGCTGCATTTCCCACCCTAGGCTTATACTCGAGTCAATACGTTTTCCCAGTTTTTTGTGGTAAAATTAGGTGCCTCGGCTTATATTCGGGTCAGCCTATACTCGAGTATATACGGTACATAAAAAGTTTCCTTCTCATTTTCCTTTTATCTATGAACAAAACATTGTGGGGGACAAAAGTGAAACATAAACTAGGGCCGTTTTGTTTGACAGCAACCAATGGTCTGAAGGTAGCTGCATAATCCATAGTCCAAAACTACGAAGATCCTGTGTCCAGTATAATGGGAAAAAAAAAAGAGGGAGAAATAAAGAGCACACCTTTAATTCTTTTATCTGCTAGGTGATGACAAAGGATAAAACTTTGCAATTTACTTCTTTAGCCTAAGTTCACACTAGTGCTGCTACATAATCATGAGTTTTAAGTAGCATGTTGTTAAATGCGTTTTAATGATTAATGCATTTTTCTGTAGAAGTAGGAGACAGATTGATCAACACAAAACCTTGCTAGAAAGAAAAAAAAAAAAAAAAAAAAAAAAGCATGCGTTTTTCATGCCCTCCCATTGAAGTCTACAGGGCCAAAAATGCACTATGTTGCACCACAACAAGCACCTGCATTTTTTTTTTTTCTTTCAAAATACACGATACGCTATTGAGAATGGACACCATGTGCGATTTCCACTATCATGTATTGCAGCATGATGGCAGACACAGGAGAAATCGCACCAGTGTATACAGAGACTTAGTAAATAACCTAACAATAGGATAAAAAAATAAATAGTTGTTCATCCAGCCAAAAATCTTTAGAGGTCGTAATTTCCTGTACTCTCTGCCTCTGGACTGTTATTATGTTATACCCGTGGACTACAGAAGTCTGTCCTCCTGTTATAAAGGAGAGGGAGGTGTTATACAGTCCCAACACATCCCTGTCCTAGGGTGGCAATGCTGCTCATTGTAATTCTAGGACAAGATAATGACAGGACAACCAGGTTAGAAAAAAAAGTGTGAAAAGACAAGCTGCTGTAACCATTTTTGTTCTTGGGTTTAGTTTGCGCTCCAATATTATTAATTACATTAAGGCACATCATACACCCCCCCCCCCCCAATTAAAAAATGTAGTGGGGAGCCAGGTACAAGGATTACGGATTATAATTTAAGTGCATCAACTGTCACAGTCTTGATGATGATGCTAGATGTAGTTTTAGAAGGTCTGGCCACACAAAACAAGATATTTCAAAAAGAACATATTTAAAGGTCTATTTACAGCTAATCTGACCACATAAAATAACCCCAATTTAATTTTAGAATAACAATTCACCAAAGTGGAGGGAAAGCCTAAATCTAACAGCTTAAAAATGTTCCTTCCCCCTCCTACCTAAACTGCAAAAAAAAAAAAAAAGTGATGTGTACTTCTAAATCTGCTTTGGTTTGGTCACACGCTCCTGTATCTCCCGCAAAGGAGTGCTTGACAACAATTGTGAATTCAGAGAGTCGTGCTGTCACCCATAGGCTCCCATGGCCAAGTTGTTATTGGCACTCCCTCCTCTCCCCTGCAGCAGCCACTCACTGACAGTGGGAAGCCAAAGCTGTGAGATCCTGTGACCAGAGCAGATTAAAAGTAGTTAACTGCACACAACGTTTTTTAAACAGGTTTAGGCAGGTTAGGTAAGAGGAAAAGAGAAGGAACATTTTTAATTAATAGTTATACAGGGGGTCCCCGGGTTACAAACAAGTTAGGGACTTTAGGTTTGTTCTTAAGTTGAATCTGTTTGTAAGTCGGAACAGGTACATTTTTTAAGTGTAGCTCCAGCCAAAAAATCTATTTTTAAGTTTTGTAGATAGCATATGGAAGGGTTATCACCCCTGTAACATTTGTTTTGCTGTCTGTGCCCCTGTTCAGAAGATTTCATCTCACTTTCTGTCCCAATGACAATTGAATTTTGAAAATTTGGGGTTATTAGGGAAAGGATAGGTGATAAAGCATCAGTGGAGACACCTTTTTCCCATATTAACTCTTACAGGAGTGAATTTCCCTTCCTATGGGTAGATTTCCTCTCACTTCCTGTTGTCTCCCTCCGTTTGTAAGTAGGAGTCGTTTGTAAGTCGGATGTTTGTAAGTAGGGGACCCCCTGTAGTTAGGTTTTTCTTTCATATTAACCACTTACCCACCGGCCACTGTATATATACGTCATTACTTTGAAGATGGATATCTCAGTAACGACAGCAGCTGCTGCCACAACTGGGTTATCCATCTTTAGGGCCGGCGTTTCTGTACACGATAATGGTGGTCTCTGCGGCGGCGGGAGAGGTGCCACCCCCCCTCCCACCGCTCTCCCGCGCCCTCCGCCGCTTACCGGAGCCGTCGGTAACGGCGGAGGCGATCGGGTCCTCTTACTTCCTCGGTATGGAGACGAGTGAGGCTAAGATGGCCCCCACCCGTCTCCATACCATAGGACGGCGGAAGCGACGTCATTAAGTCAGCTCCGCCCATTTGTCTTAAAAGGCACATTTTTTTTTGTGTCATTTTTTCAAACGACTTTTTTTTTTTCTTTTTTTTTTGCATTAAAGTCTAAATATGAGATCTGAGGACTTTTTGACCCGAGATCTCATGCTTTTTTCTATTACAAGGGATGTTTACATTCCTTGTAATAGGAATAAAAGTGATCCAAATTTTAAAAAAAAAAACTGTGAAAAAATAAATAAAATAAAAGTAAAATAAATAAGAAAAAAAAAATTTAAAGCGCCCTGTCCCGACGAGCTCGCGCGCAGAATCGAACGCACACGTGAGTAGCGCCCGCATATGAAAAGGGTGGTCAAACCACACATGTAAGGTGTCGCCGCGACCGGTAGAGCGAGAGCAATAATTCTAGCCCTAGACCTTCTCTGGTACGCAAAACATGCAACCTGTAGAATTTTTTAAACGTCGCCTATGGAGATTTTTAAGGGTAAAAGTTTGACGCCATTCCACGAGCGGGCGCAATTTTGACATGTTGGGTATCAATTTACTTGGCGTAACATTATATTTCACAATATAAAAAAAAATTGGGCTAACTTTACTGTTATCTTATTTTTTTTATTCAAAAAAGTGAATTTTTTCCCAAAAAGTGTGCTTATAAGACCGCTGCGCAAATACGGTGCAAAAAAAAGTATTGCAATGACCGCCATTTTATTCTCTAGGGTGTTAGAAAAAAAACAATATATAATGTTTGGGGGTTCTAAAAAATTTTCTAGCAAAAAAACCTGTTTTAAACATGTAAACACCTAAAATCCAAAACGAGGCTAGTCCTTAAGTGGTTAACCATTACATCTAAAATCACCACATAAATTAATGCCAATCTAATTTCAGAACTTAAAGTAAACTTTCACAGAGGATTCCTGAAAAATAGATATATAAAAGCATATCTACGTTCAAGATTTAAAATCCTATATTAATTTCCTAATCAGTTATGTATTTTCATTATTATTATAATAATACAGGATTTATATAACGCCAACAGTAGGAGGGCCCTGCTCATGGAGCTTACAATCTAAAGGGAGGGGGATGGTGGTACAAAAGTTAATAGTTGCAGGGGATGATCTGATGGAGGTGGCTCGAGTACAGTTCTTAAGTGCAGGTGGAAGTGGGGTAAGCTTCCCTGAATAAGTGAGTTTTCAAGGATCGTCTAAAAGGCAGATAGGGTAGGAGCTGGCATACTGGGGCAGGGAGTTCCAGAGAATGGGAGAGGCTCTAAAAAAAGTCCTGGAGGCAAGCATGGGAGGAGGAACCAAGGGAGCTAGAGAGCAGGAGCGGAGAGAAAGATTTGGGCGATATCTGCAGATGAGGTTGGTGATGTAGCTGGGGGGGGGGGGGGGGGGGGTGTTGGGGGTGGACTTGTATGCTTTGGTTGGCGTTTTGAATTTTATACAATAGGATGGGGAAGCAGTGAAGAGACTGGCAGAGAGGAGTAGTAGTCATGGATCATTTAGTAAGATATATTAGTCTAGCAGCAGCAGTCATAATAGACTGAAGGGGGATAGTCTGTGTAAAGGTAGGCTAGTGAGGAGGGAGTTGCAGTAGTGAATACGAAAAATAACCAAGAAGTGACCAAGTTGTTTTGCGGTGTCATTAATTAGATTCATTAGGAAGGGGCTGTCAGGACTGGGCACAGCCCTTCCTTCTCTAAACTGGCCGCTCAGCTGTCTGCTAATTGCAAGCTCTCATCTCTCACCACAGTTACTCAGCTGTTGTTGATACCCTGCTTGTCAGTCCTGCCTACTTAAGCGGTCCAGTTCAGAGGGTCTCTGCCTTCGCCTTGGTCAACATCACAAGAAAAATCTTCTGCGTTCCTGTTTAAAGACTGGCTTTGCTGACATAACTTTCTGGCTCCAGATACTGCTTGCGGTTCCACCTCATTGATCCCTGACTTCACTTCTGGCTTGACTGACTGTCCGTTCCGGTTACTGAACTTTGGCTATGTTTTGACTACATTTGTTCTTTTTACTTTTATTATTAAATAAGTGCGATTTAACTGTACTTCTGTCTCGGTCTGATTTCATGGTTTCTGACAGGGGCGAATTCTGGAAATGTTGTGAAGGTTAAGGTGGCAAGATTTAACCAGTGATTGGATGTGGGGGCTGAAGGAGAGGTCAGTGTCTAGGATTACACCTAGCAGCCTGCCATATGTGGAGGGACCAATGGTTGTGCCATTGACTTCAATGGTAAAGTCATAGGAAGGGGATTGGGGGATCAGGAAATATTAAAAGCTCAGTTTTTGAAAGTGAGTATTTTAAGGATTTGTAATCAAAGAAGACATGAGCACTTTCTCCTGCAGAAAGTTCAGGGAGTAATGCCGTGTACACAGGGGCGGACTTTTTGACCGGACTGGTCCAACAGGATGAATCCGTCGGACAATCCGACCGTGTGTGGGCTTCATCGGACCTGCAGCTGACTTTTTCAGTCGAAAATCAGATGGACTTTAGATTTGGAACATGTTTCAAATCTTTCCGACGGACTCAAATCCGGTCGAAAAATCCGCTTGTCTGTATGTTAGTCCGAAGGACGAAAACCGACGCAAGGGCAGCTATTAGCTATCAACTTCCTTATTTTAGTCCGGTAGTACGTCATCACGTACGAATCCGTCAGACTTTGGTGTGATCGTGTGGAGGCAAGTCCGTTCGTTCCAAAGACCGTCGGAAAGACCATCGGAACTTTGATGCCGAAAAGTCCGCCTGTGTGTACACGGCATAAGAGTCTTCCTCACTACCAGAATTGACAGGATTCATATCCACATGTTCTACGGACAACGTGGGACTTGTAGCAGACTCGTTCTCTGCATCAGAAAGGAGGAATGGGCATTTTTTTAACCACCTTAGCAGCAAGCGCTTGCTCCTCACATAACACAAATCCTTCCAGAACAGCAGTGAGGGTGTCCATTAGAGTTACACGATTAATCGTTAAAGAATCAAAAACGTGATTCAAGTCTCCTTGATCTTAAAACAGCAATTCTCAATTATATGTAACAAGTGCAGAGTTCTCTGCCCACAAAAAAAAAAAAAATCCAGGCAGCCTGCCAATTTTATCACAGAGAGATAAAGAGAAACATTGTAACATGTAGTTCTTTAGATCAAAGGGATGACTTCTGTCTGTAAATGAGGTCAATTTAACCACTTAAAGACTAAACCTTTTTCTGACAAGTTAAAATCAATAAAAAAAAGGAAGACACTCTCCCTGCCACTCTCCTTCAATCTCAGCACTATGTGATGGCAAGTAATGAACACACAGGGAAATAAAATTGCTGTTAAATATAAAAAATAAAATCAAAAGTGAGACAACTCTCAACAGCCACTCAAAAAAGGTTATACATACAGAATGGATGTAAAAATTAAAACTCTAAAAGAGTAACAATTAAAACATCAAAGCGGCGCTCCCATCAGTAAACTGAAATAAAACTGATAGGCTAGTACATAGTCACTACTACGTACATAAATGTTTTAAAATGAGCAAACCAAATATGAATGAATCAGAAGTCTCTAGTGGACATAGAGGGTGTATACAGCAAAAAGTTGATGAGTGCACCGTTCACCACACGCTTTTCCACCTCGTGCTCCACACACCCGCAAGGTTATCAGGCCTCAATCAGCATCCTGTGGTCTGTTCACACTGGATATCCCCATAAGACAGCTTTAAAACCATCTCCAAAATCCATCATAGACAGATATGAGGGCTCTTCATGGTTTCCTCCGGCTCTCCGTCTTCTCTCCTCAGCGACTCGTCTCCTCATAACTGTTATGAGGAGATGAGACGCTGAGGAGAGAAGACGGAGAGCCGGAGGAAACCATAAAGAGTCCTCATATAAAAAAAAAAAAACAAAAAAAAAAAAAAACTGGGTTTTAAGGGGAAGAAGAACTGGAGGATGAAGACATCACCGGAGGGAGAAGAAAATCGGAGGGAGAAGAAAATCGGAAGGAGAAGAGACGCCGGAGCTGCTTTAGCAAAAAGGGAACCCGACTGCCCAAACTTCTCATCCTGTGGATTCAAAGTGGGTACCTTTCTTCCAGGACATACAGTCTCCCAAAAGAGTCATAGGGGGGAGAAGCCATCGGCCTAGGGGGCTTAGAGAACAGAACAGTTATTCAGTCATATGCGTTCCCATGAAGTGATCTCAAACTCACCTGATTCCGCATAGGGATGTCACAGTAAATGTTTATGTACTTAAAGGATCACCATGTACTCGATGGCTGAGCTGAGGGGACCTAAATGGCTCTATATTCTCCAGCATGTCACTCAGCTCAGCTAGTAACTCAAGGCCTCAAACACTAAAATAATAAAAAATATTTAAAAAATTCCCTGAAAAAAAAAAAAAAAAAAAAAGGGAGCCAAGATCCCAAAAGGGATTCGCCACTAGGTGATGCTTTTGTTTTGTGCTTATCAATAAAAGAGAAAAAAATATTTTTGACCATAAATAGAATGCAAGCAGAGTAGCAAGCTAGCCAGATGAGCTTTTCTGCTGGAATGCTTTCTTACTTTCAGGCACTTTAATGAATAGATATTATAAAGTAAGTCTAAAGCAGGGGTCTCAAACTGGCGGGCCTCCAGCTGTTGCGGAACTACAAGTCCCATCATGCCTCTGCCTGTGGGAGTCATCAGCCTTGCTATGCCTCATGGGACTTGTAGTTTTGCAACAGCTGGAGGGCCGCAAGTTTGAGACCCCTGTTCTAAAGTCAAAAAGTTTTTTAACTTAATGCATTACCTGCTTTAGTGCTCATCTGCAGCAGCACTGGTCTCCCTCCCTGCTCTCACAGGCACACAGACAGCAGCGGGGGTCATTAACTGATTCTGCTGTCAAACAAATCCTGTGAGGAAG
This sequence comes from Aquarana catesbeiana, assembly GCF_042186555.1. NCBI lineage: Eukaryota > Metazoa > Chordata > Amphibia > Anura > Ranidae > Aquarana > Aquarana catesbeiana. The sequence goes on along the minus strand of NC_133324.1, from coordinate 182,476,698 downwards.
AAGAGGGGGGCGGGGCTGAGTCAAACTGTGTGTGTGTGTGTGTGTCTATGGGAGTGTGCCTGCATGTGTGCCCCCATAGCAATTGGCTTGCTATCGGGGCACATGCAGAAGAGGAAGGGTGGGGATGCCACAAAAGGAGGCAAGATCGCTCTGTGCAATATCTTTGCACAGAGCAGGTTGAGTATAACATGGTTTCTGTTTTGTTTTTGGGAAAAAAGAAAAACAGAGACTTTAGAATCACTTTATGTGGGGGAGCAGAGAGAGAACTTCAGCAGTTTAAATCTCAACTCCAGGCAAACAGCTGCATACAGGTAAAATACATATATAAGATGTCCAAAAGAATTTGCATTTTTGTCTAATCAGTTTGGAGATTTACAGAGACCTAAAATAAAGCAAAAAGTCAGTCTGGTGTCCATTTTCTGTGCAGCAATTAAAGCTAGGCCTCCTGCCTGCTCACATCTTGCAATTAGACAGTAAGGCCTCTTTGTACAGAGGAGTACAAGAGGCTAGTTGTGTCTAACAAAGTTCTGCAAGTGGGAGCCTACCATTTAAAAGGATTTTTAAAGCGGGGGTCCACCTATCTATCATTTTTTTTTTTTTAGTTCATTCACAAACTTTTCTTCTCAGCATTACATACTCACATATTGTGTGTAATATGTCCGCCTGTGTCAGATTTCGTCGGAAAGAATAACTTATATTATTCACTGCAGGCGGTTTCCATCTTCATTGTGGGCATTTGAAGCCCACAAGCATTTATTTCCAGGATGCGGTGAATGCTGTGTTCCCAGCATTTACCGCTCGTTCCCGCACATGCTCAGTGGCATCCTGGGAAGCCTGAGACTAGCTCCCAGGAGACACTGGGGAGTCTGGGAGAGGCTAGAAACACACCTACTCCCACGGGAGGAGAACCAGGAAGTGCAAAGAAGAACAGAAAAATAAAAGGTAATTACGGCGATTTAAATTTTTTTAAACGGCATGTCAGCATCTAGGCAAGGAAGAGAATACATACAGATATTGTTCAAAATTTGGGTGGAACCCCGCTTTAAGCCAGGGCTTCCTGGTCATATGAACACTGATTGGCTGTCACAGTGATCGCGTGTTTAAAATCACATATAATGTTCCCATACATGCATTTGGAGTGGTTTTCTTAGACCTTTTGTTGACCAAAGGCTTTATTTAGGTAGCAACTAAAAAGGTATCAACATTATCTTTAAACTTTTACTCTCGGCTCACACTGGTGAGAAATGCTGCAGGCACCAATGTAGAGTTAATGACACCCCCAAATCAGTTTGCAGAACGTAGTGCGAACTGTGGGATCAGATCGCATAGGTCTGAACACCCATGCGATCCGATTCCAGTCTGGACCAAAAAAACCTGCACCCTTTTGGTGTGAATGTGATTTCAGCCATACACACTGTATAGCTGAATTTGCATTGCACAGACATGGCATAAGTGTGAACCCAGCCTTATACCCCTCTACTAATTATCTACACGTGACTTACATATGCTACTAGTTTTTTTTTCCGCACATCCTTAATTTGGAACCTAATGTGGAAAGGTGGGGACTGGTAATGGTTAGATATTTCCAACTTTTTTTTTTTCTTTTTTTATAAGTGAGGACGTTTTTAAGATCTTAGTGGCTTGATCTACGTGTCAAAATTCTTGTCTAAATAATACTCATCTATATAGTGTTATCAGTGAGAAATGGATCAATATCTAGGGCTGCATGGGAGGCAAGGCTAAGCCAAGTCAGGCGGTCTAAAGTCTCTACCACTCAGTCAAGATATCGGGTGATCTGGCAGTCCAAGTGGTTATGAACACTTACTCCCACTCCACTAAAAGTGCTTTTTAGTGCAGCTCTAATGAGAATTTGCCCTGAGGCTGGCTGGATTGCATTAGCAAAGTTGACCGCTCTTGGAAGTTTTTGAATCATCTGGGCATAGCTAAGGGCTCCCAAAGCCAGTCAACAGTTTCTGTACATAACCGACTTAACAATTGCAAGCTTTGTATTACATCCTAAATACCAAAAGATAAGCAATCAAAAGGAGGTTAAACCAAAATAACATGAAGCACCCTGAAGCACCCTCACTTCCATCAGCTCAGCCCCCCACAGTTACAACCTTTTGTACCACTTGCCCCACCCTATTAGATTGTAAGTTCTTATGAGAAGGGCACTCTTAAAGCCCCATACACACTATCAGTTTTTCTGCTCATTTTTGTCTTCAGATTTACCAAAACCATGTAGTGCAAGGGCCTGCCTGATTGCATAAAAATTGAACCTCCTAAGGTTTGACCTCATATTATATGGTTTTGGTAAATCTGAAGGAAAAAAAATCAGCAGAAAATCTGATAGTGTGCATGGGGCTTTACCCTCCTTTATTTTATTGTAATTGTACTGTCTCCCTTTATATTGAAAAGCGCTGTGCAAACTGTTGGTGCTATATAAATCCTGTACAATGTTATTAATCACTTCAGCCCTTGGAAGGTTTACCCCACAATGACGAGGCCATTTTTTGTGATACGGCACTGCGTCGCTTTAACTGACAATTGCACGGTTGTGTGACGTTGTACCCAAAACAAAATTGAGGTCCTTTTTATTTCCCCACAGATAGAGCTTTCTTTTGGTGGTATTTGATCACCTCTGCTGGTTTTATTATTTGTAAACAAAAATGAAGCGACAATTTTGAAAAAAAAAAAAAATTTTTTTTACGTTTTGCTATAATAATTAAAAAAAAACAAAAAAAAAAAATTGTATCAGTTTAGACCAATAAATACATTTTCCTACATATTTTTGATATATATATAGATATAAATATCTATCTATATCTATCTATATCTAAATCTATATATTCGCACAAAAGTTATAGCGCCTACAAAATGAGGGAAAGATTTTTGGCACTTCGATTTTTTATTTTTGTACTAGCAATTGCAGTGTTCAGCGATTTTCAGCAGGACTGTGACATTGCGGCGGACAGATCAGACACTTTTAACACTTGATTTGGGACCAGTGACATTTATACATGGATCAGTGCTATAAAAATGCACCAATTACTGTACAAGTGACACTAGAAGGGGTTAACACTAGGGGGCGATCATATGTGTCCTTGGGAGAGCCAGAGCCAGCCAGGAAGTTGGCACGGCGCTAATCACAGGCAGGGAGACATTTTCCCGATGTGCGGCTGCAGAGATCGGGAAATGTCTCACTTCCTGTGATTAGTGCAGCGCAGTGCCGACTTCCTGTCTGGCTCTGCACGTGGAGTGTGCGAACACACCAGAGCTCATCCTTACTTGGGAGGTGTTTCTAACTGTGGGGGGAGTGGACTGACTGGGAGTACAGAGAGATCGCTGTTCCTGATCACTGGGAACAGACGATCACACTGTACTCCCCTGACAGAACGGGAATCCACCTTGTTTACAGTGGCTGATCCCTGTTCTGCCTCCCTGTGGAGCGATCAAGGGTGGCCAGCGGACATTGCAGCCACTGGCATCGTCTCCGGCGCCATGAGTGCGCCCACTGTATCTATTACACGAAGCGCCGTACCGGTAAGGGGATGCACCCAATAGAGCCGCCCTGCTGCAGTATAAGTGGTTAATATTAATAATGTAGTTATTCCTCTGTTCTTTTTTTGTCAACAGCCACATAGGAGTTAAATTAAGTTTGTCTATATTCTCTAACTTTGCAAACTAAAAAGCTATCTACAAATTAAAGAAAAAACATCTTTTTGTGATACAACTTGTAAAGCAATGTCAGTGACACAAAGGACAGATCTACTGGTTGCAGTAAGAGAACATGACCAATAGCAGAATTACCTGCTTTATTCATTTCCTTGCATGCTGAAGCTGGTGTGTTACGGCCCAGGAGCAACTTGAAGCTGTCGGATACAAACTTCTGTTTGCATGGAATTCCTTTCTGAAGGCAGAGGAATGCAAGTGTCAGTAACATCCGTTCACAGTGTCTTGCTCCAGGCTACACATACACAATACAAGGAACTGATGAAAGATGCCAGAGTGGAAAAAACAGACCATGCTTGATATTTACAAACCTCGCTACTGTTCACTATACAATCCGTATTATAATAAAGAAGTTATTTATCTCATTGGCATGATTGTACAGTTTTTATAAAAGGATAAAGGCCTAATCCTGGGATCAATTCACAGAGTTATTTCCCTCTTAAAATCGGAGGTAAAATAACTCATAGCTTTTCTCAAACATGTTTTTGCAATTCACAAAAAAAAGCTACTAAAATAAAGCATGAGTTATTTCAACAAAACGTGAGGTATTTTACCTCATGTGATGTCTAGTGGGATGGATAACGTGGAGAAAGATTAGAACCAGATTTTATAGCCAATAAAGAAATAACATGTTTGAAACCGTAGAGATATCCCAACTCACAAGTCAGTGCGGTCCCTGTAGCATACGTATTAAAACAAAAAAGGTGACTGGAATGCCAGTCAAAAGGAAATCTGCTTTTCCAGGACACATATGGTGTATCAAAAACTACCAATTTAAATTACTGTATATACTCGAGTATAAGCAGAGTTTTTCAGCACATTTTTTGTGCTGAAAATGCGCCCTCGGCTTATACTCGAGTCAAGCACTTTTCTGCAGCAGAGAATGACATTTTCCAAACCAACTATGGGGCCCCGTATTTCGGGGACACTTGGTGCTAGGAACCCCAAATTTGGTGAGCAAACCTAGTGGAAGTAGCACTACAACATATCCAAATAGCTGGGGTCCCTAGCACCAAGTGGCCCCAAGATACAGATACAGTTGGAAAATGTCATTCTCTGCTGCAGAAAAGCACTTGACATTTTCCGAACCGACTTTGGGGCCCCGTATCTCAGGGCCACTTGGTGCTAGGAACCCCAGCTATTTGGATATATTGTAGTGCTAGTTCCACTGGGTTTGCACACCAAATGTGGGGTTCCTAGCACCAAATGGCCCCAAGATACGGGGCCCCAAATTCGGTCAACTGAGTCCATCTGCAGCAATGTCATTTCGGGACCCTTTGGGTCCAGAGACCCCAAATTTTGGCTGCAGCTAGGGGGCATCTAGGAACCCTAACTACCGAGTTTGAAGTTCGGGGGACCTATGGCTGCAAATGGGCACAGTGAGGCATGCGAATGGGCATTGTTGACCCTCTTTTCCACTAGCAGTAGCTGCACATTTCTCACCCTAGGCTTATACTTGAGTCAATAAGTTGTACCAGTTTTTTGTGGTAAAATTAGGTGCTTTAGCTTATATTCGGGTCAGCTTTTACTCGAGTATATACGGTAAACAAATACAAAATAGCTTTATAAAAAGGTGAAATACTGAATGAAAATATTATCAAAAAATTACGCATATACATTCATGGCCTAAAATATTGGCACCCTGCATTTCTGTTAGATAATGCACTAATTTGCCCAGAAAATGGTGGCAATTACAAATGTTTAGGCATTCTCATGTTTTATTTCTTTTGTTTGTATTGCTATGACACAAAAAAGTGGAGAAACAAAAAGCCAAATCTGACACACTGCATGCAAAACACCAAAAATGGTCTGGACAAAATTATTGGAACCCTCAATTTAATATTTGTTAGCACAGCCCTTGGAAAAATTAAGTGAAATCATTAAATCATACAGGAATCATCGCTTCCTGTAACCATCAATGAGTTTCTTACACCTCTCTACTGGAATTCTGGACCTTCTGGAATTCTCTCCTTTCGCCAACTGCTCCAGGTCTCTCTGATTGGAAGAGCTCCTTTTCCTAAATGCTGTTTTAAGATCTCTCCACATGTGCTCTATGGGATTTTTTGAAGTGTGCTTTTCTTTTATAAACAAAAGAAATAAATATGAGAATGCCTAAACCTTTGTAATTGCAACCATTTTTAGGATGAAGTAGTACATTATCTGACAGAAATGCAGAGGTGCCAATATTATTGACCGTACAATATTCTTGACTATACATAAATCCCTTTCCACCAATAAAAAAAGCAATTTTGTCATTGGGGAGATTTTCCTTAACTGTCACATACACAAAACAGGAAGTGAGAGGAAATCCCGATAAATATAAAAAATCCCTTGAGGACCCCCAGGTCACCAGAACCAGTGTCTCCATTGGAAGATTTCCCCTCTATTACTATTCTGGGGACAACCCAAAATTTGGCATTTTCAATAAAGATGCATCGAAATTTTGTTTTTGTTGATTTCACTGTGCTTATGGTGCATTTTTCATAGGTCATGTGACTCAAAAACAGCATTAAAAACACAACACAGGTGCATTATTGATGCATTCGTGCTGCATTTTCAATGCATTTCAACAGGGAGGTGCATTTTTGGTGCAGTTCTTTTATACTGACCAAAAATGCAGCAAGCAAGATTTTTAACACCACAACAGAAGAACAATTAGACCAATGTGAAGACATACATAGAAGTTAAAGGATTGCATTTTTCTTGAACTTTTCTAAAAGGTGCCCATAATGGCCGACAATAAATTAATATTCATTTTGTGATATTAATTAAAAAGTTGAATATAATACAACTGTATATAAAAATATATATATTTTTAAAAACTGTCATTTTCGGGTTCAGTTTTCAGCAAAGTGCCACCTGCATTTTTGGTTTCAGCACCAAAATTTCCATTCAGTGAACCTCTAATTTTCTATTACTTTCAATCATAATGGTAAACAGGACAAATAGAGAGGGGGACATAGACAGCAAAAAAAAAAAAAAAAAACTGAAAGGGGGTCTTATCTATTTCCACTCTATCCAAAACTAAAGAAAGGGAGTGGAGTCCTCGTCCATGACGACATCACGGAGCTGGATGTTAGAGACCTTGCGCTCCTCCACCTTTCCTTTGAGGATGCCCGCAGATGCTCAATAGAGTTTAGGTCTGGAGACATGCTGGCCAGTCCATCACATTTACCCTCAGCTTCTTTTGCAAGGCAGCGGTAGTCTTGGAGGTGTGCTTGGGGTCGTTGCTTTGGAATAATGCCCTGCGGTCCAGTCTCCGAAGGGAGGGGATCATGCTCTGCTTCAGTCTGTCACAGTACATATTGGCATTCATGGTTCTCTCAATGAACTCTAGCTCCCCAGTGCCGGCAGCCCCAGACCATGACACGCCCACCACCATGCTTGACTGTAGACAAGACACACTTGCCTTTGTACTCCTCACCTGGCTGCTGCCACACACGCTTGACACCATCTGAACCAAATAAGTTTATCTTGGTCTCTTCAGACCACAGGACATGGTTCCAGTAATCCATGTCCTTAGTCTGCTTGTCTTCGGCAAACTGTTTGCGGTCTTTCTTGTGCATCATCTTTAGAAGAGGAGTCCTTCTGGGAAGCCAGCCATGCAGACCAATTTGATGCTGCGTATGGTCTGAGAACTGACAGGCTGACCCCCCCACCCCTTCAACCTCTGCAGCAATGCTGGCAGCACTCATACGTCCATTTCCCAAAGACAACCTCTGGATATGACGCGGAGCACGTGCACTCAACTTCTTTGGTCGACCGTGGCGAGGCCTGTTCTGAGTGGAACTTGTCCTGTTAAACCTCTGTATGGTCTTGGCCACCGTGCTGCAGCTCAGTTTCAGGGTCTTGGCAATCTTCTTATAGCCTAGGCCATCTTTATGTAGAGCAACAATTCTTTTTTTCAGATACTCAGAGTTCTTTGCCATGAGGTGCCATGTTGAACTTCCAGTGACCAGTATGAGAGAGTAAGAGCGATGACACCAAATTTAACACACCTGCTCCCCATTCACACCTGAGACCTTGTAACGCTAACGAGTCGCACGACACCAGGGAGGGAAAATGGTTAATTGGTACCAATTTGGACATTTTCACTTAGGGGTGTACTCACTTTTGTTGCCAGCGGTTTAGACATTAATGGCTGTGTGTTAAGTTATTTTGAGGGGACATCAATTTTTTACTGTTATACAAGCTGTAAACTCACTACTTTACATTGTAGCAAAGTGTCATTTCTTCAGTGTTGTCACGTGAACAGATATAATAAAATATTTACTTCCTCGTCAGGAAGTGGTTAGAATAGTATCATTCAATTCAGCAGGTGATTTCCTACAAGGTAAAAGTGGTCTGAATGGCTATACAGCAGGTTACAGGCGGCAGAAGATGGTCACCCCCAAGCCAGGCTATAATGAGACCAGCCGCAACAGATACACTGCCAAGAGTGGAAGGAATGGAAGGTCCATACCCTCTTCTGTGAAGCCAGAAACTGGTAGTGAGGAGGATTTTGGCACTTTGACCCCTTTCACGCTGAAGCGCTGCTAAAACAGCCGCTAAAGCACTGGTCGTTTTTGTGGTGCTTTAGCGGCTCTTTTCTGGTGCTTTTTGGGCACTAGCAGGGTGCTTTTTTAAAGGTCACGTGACAAAGTAGTTACCTAAAAAAAAAAGAAAAAAAAGAAGACACGTTTTGTGTCGCTTTCAAATCGCTTTGGAAGTGCTGCCCATTCATTTCAATGGACGGGGGCATTTTGGAAGCCCTATTTATAGCGCTCCAAACATTCCGCAAAGATCCTGCTTGCAGGACTTTCTACCGTCCCGTAAGCGCACCGCTCCAGTGTGAAAGCATCCATTCAAAATGAATGGGAGGCAGTTTTTAGGTTCTTTTCAGGCGCTATTTTTAGCAATAAACCGCCTGAAAACCGCCTCAGTGTTAAAGGGGTCTTATGGTTTCAGTTTTAAAGCAGCAAATCAAACCAATCTTGGTTTGATTGCCTGCTTTAGAGGGCAGAGGAGAGATCTGGGGAAAATAGAACCCAGATCTCTCCATAATAAGAGCCGGACACAGCCCATGCCATCACAAGGGAGGTTATTAATCTCTTGGGACTGCAATAAAGTTCAATTTAAAGAGAAAAAAAAAAAAAATTTAAAGTGCCCCTGTCCCCCAGCACATATGCAAATGCTCACGTGGGTCCCACATGCATATGTAAACGCGAACATGAGAGCAATAATTCTAGCCCCAGTCATCCTGTGTAACTAAACCGATAACCTGTAATGGCTTTTAAAACATTGCCCGTGAAAATTTTTAGATACTGCAGTTAGTAGCCATTTCCACAGCGTACCCTAGTTTAAAGCGTGACATATAAAGTATCTATTTACTTGGTATAACATCGGTTATATTTTACCAAAAACTGGATAAAATACTAGCTCATTATGAAATACTTATCTTAGATCAACTCTGTTGCAGCAGTCCTCGCACACCACTATGACCGGCAACATGTCTCCTGGAGTTATTTTCAAGTTTGCGGGCTCCGGCGGTGTGATTGGCCGGAGCCACGAGGACGTCACTCCCGCACATGTATGCGGGAGCCAACAGTCACAGCACAGGTACTGAGTAAATGGCATGAGCAGACTGTTTCTTCAGTGCGTATGCACCGAAGGCATTGACGTAAGCGTATACAGTGCATATCTCCTAAACTGTGCAAGTTGCTTACCTGTAGGTAAAAGTGGTGTAACTAGGTTTACAACCACTTTAAAACTGCACGCATGCTCGTGCAATGGCGACAAACTGTGAATTTTACTATCCAAAAGCGATACCTGAAAAGCCTTTACAGGTTACCACTTTAGATTTACACAGGAGGTCTGGTGCTAGAATTACTGTCTATGACTGGACGTTCGCAGTGATACCCCACGTGTGAGACAATTGCTGTTTGCATGCATTTTTTTAATCACTTCTATTGATCTCACATGGAATGTAGACACCCCTTGTGAGAGCAATAGGCATGTGACAGGTAATCTTTATGGAGAGATCTGGGGTTCATAAGACCTCAGATCCCTCCTCTGCCCTTATAGCATCTAATCACACCAAGATTTTTTAAAATGGTGTAGTTTATACCCAGGTAAACTGGAAGTGATGTAAGGTCATCGCTTCCTGTTCCCTATATCATAGAGACAAACAAAGCGGTCCTGGTCTTTGTTCGTCTCTATGATCAGCAAGTGGGAGTGCCAGCTGGTCAACCAGGTGTGGGCGTAAAAGGGGTGCTACTTGTAAAAGTAAACTAGTTAGATGCTAGGATTGCTTTTACAAGAGAGCCCACCGTGGGCTCTACAAAAATGGTACCGGGCAGCGTCCCGGTATAATCACTTCAAGTCTAGAGACATACCAGTACACATTGCTGGTCGCCAAAACTATTTACATATTATAAACAAGCAGTAAGAGTGATAAGTTGACCTTTAGTACCATGTTACACCCATACTCAGGGTTACAATTGCACCAGCCCCCACCCACCCCCAAGTCCCTGTTTGGCAGCGAGCGGGGGATCTTCTCCCCCAGCTCGCTGTCACTATTGCCTCGCTCATCCATTCAGTGTGCTGTGAATTGGAAAACTACAAGTCCCCACAGCCTTTGCGGCTGTCAGCTTATAGTTCTCAATGAACTACCACAGTGTTGTTTTTTTTCTATATTCAAGCCGATTTCCATGTTTTCTTTCACTTTAAATAATTTGTTTGCACCATGTTGGAGCAAACAAACTATTTCTTTCACTAAGTGCTGTACTGGCTCTAAGCAAGGTATACAGCATGCTGGGTTTCGGATGTGAGACAGAGACTTCCCATCTCACACCCAGAACAATATTGAGTCGGTCTGAGTGGCACTCAGCCATTCATAGGCAGCTTTGTATTCTGAGAAGGAATGCAAAGTTTCCTCTGATTGGTGGACAGGCGGGCTGATGACGTGCACTACATACACTCAGTTGCTGAAACTTGGGTGACTACCAGGATCTATGTTATCTAGCCTGTTACCTAGCCAGTGACCTGCTTTAAGTAAAGCCAAATGAACTAAGATATCCTGGTGGAATGTCCCAACTTTTAGATGCTAGGCTACCACAGTGTGGGGGAAGTTTTAGACCACCACCAGAGTCTGCCCCTGCGCTGTCTTGGGATTTTTAGTTGTACCTAGGTTCCTACTCCTGATTGTGGTACCATACTCAGTAGCAGATGATCTAAAACAAACCTACATGGTCTAATGAATGTCACATGGGAATTGCAGTGTGTAACAGACAACTCCCAGCATCTGTAAGATACCAATAATAAAGTTTGGTGGTGGGATTTGAAGTAGCTCCTGTGGGACACGATGGGTGGCTGCCCAATGGCAAAAGTAAAGCAAGATAATCCTCGAAAAAGCACTGAAGAACATGACAGCAATGGAAGACAGTAAAAAGGTGCATTAAGCCTGCTATAATGTGAAAGAATTAATGCTTAAACAGGGAATACAAAAAAAGACACCACACTAATTGTCATAGAGATCAAGGAGATTTTAAAATGCTCCAAACAGGATAGTATGATTAAAAATCACACAACTCCTGTTATGCCAATTAAAAGGCATTTAAAATCTTCTTGGACTCTTGTACAAATGGTTCCCTGACTTTTGAGAGAGCCAAACAGAACTAGGCGGCTTGATGAACAAGAGTTGATTTGACACTATTGGACCCAAACATTGAAAGATCCAGTGCCTCATGTACAAGTCTTTTGATAATGTGAAAGCTTTGGCAAGAGCAACAGAAGTACCTTTAATGAAGTTATTTGTGGAAAGAGTTATAGGTAAGTCTATAAGTCTAACTCACGATTTCTATGGAGGATTAAACATCCAGGATTAAACATCCAGGATAACTCCGCCCCCCCCCCCCCCCCCCCCGTATTTGCATAGCAGTCTTTCAAACGCATTTTTTGGGGGGAAAAAGATACACTTCAGTGAATTAAAATAATAAAAATAAACCGCAAAAGTTAGCCCAATTTTTTTTATAATTTGAAAGATGTTACGCCGCAGGAATCGGGATCTTTATTTTAAGCAAAAAAAATTGTGTTTCTCATTTTATCCAGAATCGTGCAGCTCTACAAAAGAACAAGAACAGAATCCTAGATTAATTAGATCAGAGCTATAGCCGAGATACATATCTAAACCACACACAGAATTCAAAGGACACAAGGAGGGTCTGCTGCAGAGACATTAGACCAGCAACCCACTGACAAATTTGTGTCATAGTGGTGCATCTGATAACCTGATGGACTTGTGTCTTTTTTTAACCTCACCTACTATGTAACTATGTAACTATGTAACCCAAGCCACTATATACCTTCCACCACTGAAAAGACCAAGCAGTAAAGTACTAAACTAATTGAAAACTTAAAGCGGGGTTCCAACCAAAAATGGAACTTCCACTTATCCAGTCCCCCCCTCCTCCGGTGTTACATTTGGCACCCTTCCGGCGATTGCCGCAGAATCTGCGTGGATCTTTCTACGCCATGTCTGGTCCCTCCTCCGTCCCTCCCACTGTCTTCTGGGAGACACACAGGTCCCAGAAGGCAGCAGGGACCAGTCAGGACGTGCAGCATGACTCGTGCATGTGCAGTAGGGAACCAGGTTGTGAAGCCGCAAGGCTTCACTTTCTGGTTCCCTTACCGAAGATACCGGTGCCTGCACCCAGAGCCAAGGAACAGGTTAGCTTCGAGTGAGGACATCGCGGGTGCCCTGGACAGGTAAGTGTCCTTATTTTAAAAGTCAGCAGCTGCATTATTTGTAGCTGCTGACAAAAAAAAAAAAACCCTAGTTAGACTTACCGGTAACGGTATTTCTACGAGTCTTTCAGGACAGCACCTGGAGAGAGCGCAGCTCCACCCACTTTCCCAGGAAACACTGCAGTCAGTTTCTTTAAAGACCGGACACTTCCACCATGGCCTCAGTTGTTCATAGAGTACCTCCAGCCATGCTGAAATTAGATAAGCAGAACACAGCAATAACACATCTTACAACCTCAAAACTTAGGGCGGGTCATCGGCGCTGTCCTGAAAGACTCATAGAAATACCGTTACCGGTAAGTCTAACTAGGGTTTTCTCCCTTCGTCTTTCAGGACAGCACCTGGAGATGATAAAAGAGTACTTACTCTAGGGTGGGACCACCGCCTGCAGGACCTTCCTGCCAAACGACTGTTCCGCTGCTGATAGCAAGTCCAACCTGTAGTGGCGGGTGAAGGTGGAGAAACTTGTCCACGTGGCCGCTTTACAGATCCGACCCGGGGAAGCCCCTGCCCTCTCTGCCCAGGACGTTGCTACTGCCCTTGTTGAATGGGCTACTACCCCCTTAGGGGGCTCTGCTCCTGAAGCTTTATAAGCTTCGCTGATGGCCATTCTGAGCCATCTACCTATGGTGCTTTTGGATGCTCTATACCCCTTCCGTGGACCAGAGAAGAGAACAAAGAGCGAATCTGATCTTCTAAAATCTTTCGTTATCTCTATATAGTGTAATAAACACCTTCTCACGTCCAGGGAATGGAAAGACCTCTCCTTAGCACTGGACGGGTTAGGACAAAAGGTAGGGAGAATTATCTCTTGTTCCCTATGAAATGCTGATGCCACCTTTGGCAAGAAACCCGGGTCAGTTTTTAGCACTACCCGGTCTGGAAAAATATAACAAAAGGGTTCTCTTATGGAAAGAGCTTGTAACTCGCTTACTCTCCTAGCTGAAGTTACTGCTACTAACAGGACTATTTTTAACGACCATAGCCTGATTGATGCTTCCTCTGGAGGTTCAAAAGGCCCTTTGATTAGACCCCGCAGAACCACAGACAGGTCCCATCTAGGAAAAAACTTAAAAGGTATTGGCCTAGCTCTGGCCAATGCCTTGAAAAACCTAATAATAAGCGGCTCCCTTGATAATTGCCTCTCAAGGAAAACCGATAATGCAGCTACCTGCACTTTTAGGGTGCTAGCTGCCAACCCCATCTCCATTCCCTCATGGAGAAACTCTAGCACTGGAGCAATTTCCTGTGGCGAAAGTATCCTAGTCGCACACCAGCTATTAAATCGCTTCCACGTTTTGAAGTAGATGGCCCTAGTAACCTCCTTACGACTATTCAGCAGGGTAGAGACCAGTTTATCTGAAAGGCCCTTATTTTTTAACATCTGCTCCTCAGTAACCAACCTGTCAACCTGAGATGCTGGGTATTTGGGTGATGAAGGGGGCCCTGCGTTAGGAGGTCCTTCCGAAGCGGAAGCTCCCAATAAGGTTCCACCGCCATCCCCTGTATTGTTGCGAACCAAGCCCGTTTGGGCCAGAAAGGAGCCACCAGAATCATAGTCGTGTTCTCTTTCTGTAGCTTTCTTAAGACCAAGGGGATCATCTGAAAGGGGGGAAAGGCGTAGCACAACTGGAATTTCCATGGCTGCGCTAATGCATCCAATCCCTCTGCCTGATCCTGCCTGTTCAGTGAGAAGAAGGCCTCTACTTTTGCATTCTTTTGGGATGCGAAAAGATCTATTTGGGGCATTCCCCATCTTTCTGTTAGTTGTTGGAAAGTCTCTACATTCAGACTCCATTCTGCTTCCAGTATATTTTCTCTGCTCAGAAAGTCTGCCATAAGGTTTAAATCTCCCTTCAGATGTATCGCTGTTATGGAGTTTAGCCTGTTTTCTGCCCAGGCTAGAATCTGGAGTTCCAAGGATAGCAGAGCCCTGCTCCTTGTTCCTCCCTGCCTTGATATATAAGCCACCGCTGTGGCATTGTCCGATAGGACCTGAACATGATGGCCCCGGACTGTTCTTTCGAAGGCCCATAGACCCAAGAGAATAGCCCTCAGCTCTCTCCAATTGGAGGACTTTCTGGCTTCCCAGTCTGTCCAACTCCCCTGAGCCATCTGCTCGTCCAGGTGGGCGCCCCAACCCCAGGAACTTGCGTCTGTTGTTAATCTTTTCTGCAAAAGGAAAACTCCAGAGCAGACCCCTGTTCAGGTTTGAGTGATTTCTCCACCACCAAAGCTTCCTCTGAACCCGCGCAGGTATCCTTATTAATTTTTCTAGGGACTCTCCATAGGACCAACTCGTTAAAATTGTCTGCTGGAGCTCCCTTGCATGTAGACGTGCCCACTGCACCGCTGGAATAGTCGCAGTGAGTAGCCCTAAGACCGACATAGCTGCTCTTATGGAGATTGGCATATTTGTCTGCGTCTTCTTCACTGCCCCCTGAAGCTTCTCCCTCTTCCCTTCGGGGAGAAAAATTTTCTCCTCGATGGAATCTATCGTGTAGCCCAAGAATAGTATGGTCTGAGATGGAATCAAGTTTGATTTCTCCTCGTTGATTATCCATCCTAGACCCACCAGGTGTCTCATTGTCTTTTCCAGATCTCTCACTAACAGGTCCCTTGTTTTGGCAAAAATGAGTAGATCGTCTAGATAGGGCAGGACTGATACCCCCTCTACTCTGAGTGGGGCCAAGGCCTCCGCCAGGATTTTTGTAAAAATCCTCGGAGAGGATGACAGCCCGAAAGGGAGAGCTCTGAACTGGAGATGAAGGGTAGATTCCCCCAGTTTTATCGCAAACCTTAGGTGTTTCTGAGATGTTGACGCTACTGGTACATGTAAGTATGCATCTCTCAGGTCTATGGAAGCCATAAAACATCCCGGGGTCAGGAGATTCTTCACTGAGAATATTGTGTCCATCCTGAACTTCTTGTACCTGATAGTCTTGTTTAGAATCTTCAGGTTCAGGATGAGCCTGAATTTTCCCGACGGTTTCTTCACAAGAAATATGTGTGAATAGCACCCCTGTTCTAATTCCCCAGGGGGCACGTTCACTATCACCTTTTGTAGCATCACGTCCTTCAGGATAGCTGTCATTGCTAGTGACTTTTCTGAGTCTCGGGGAGCCTGGGTTATGTAAAAACGCACAGGAGGAGGTTGAGAAAATTCCAGCCTGTAACCCTCCAAGATGGTCTTGAGGATAAACTGGCTGCTTGTTATAGTCTTCCACTGTAAAAAGAAGGTCTGTAACCTTGCTCCCACAGTTGGGTGACCGTCACTGGGTTTTTGGACTTGTGGTTGGGGGGCGAAAAAGTACTC
Organism: Aquarana catesbeiana; assembly: GCF_042186555.1. Taxonomy (NCBI): domain Eukaryota; kingdom Metazoa; phylum Chordata; class Amphibia; order Anura; family Ranidae; genus Aquarana; species Aquarana catesbeiana. The sequence goes on along the minus strand of NC_133324.1, from coordinate 182,460,866 downwards.
CTGACTTACCCCTCCCTCTTTGAGACTTCCAAGGCCTTTTGTAGCCTGCCTCTTTGGTATCTGGGGTTTTCCGAAAAGCACGAAAATTTTTGTTGCCTTGCGGAAGTACCTTCTTCTTTATAGGGAAAGCCTTCTTTTTGTCAGCTGTTCTGTCAAGAATAGCTTCCAGCCCAGGGCTAAACACTAGATCACCTTCAAAGGGTAAACCGCATAATTTTGTCTTTGAAGCAGTATCCCCTGTCCATGTCTTGACCCATAACGCCCTGCGAGCTGAGTTTATCAGAGCTGTGGATCTGGCTGACATCCTGATTGACTCCGCTGAGGCATCTGCTATATACCCTACCGCCTTTGATAACACCGGGAGCGTATCTAGCAGATCCTTACGAGGCGTCCCTGCCTCAATGTGGATTTTCAGCTGCTCCAGCCAGTGTTCCAGATTTCTGGCTACCACCGTTGAGGCCATGGCAGGCTTCAAATTTGCTAAAGAAGAATCCCATGCCTTCCTTAATAGGGAGTCTGCCTTTTTGTCCATGGTATCTTTAAGGATACCCATGTCCTCAAAGGCCAGGTCAGTATTCCTAGATACCTGGGAAAAAGCTGCGTCTAGTCTTGGCTTTTTATTCCAAATATGCGAGCTATCCTCATCAAACGGAAACCTTCGCTTGAGGGATTTAGAAAAGAAGGGGGCTCTCTCTGGATCCTTCCACTCCCTCTTAATGGTCTCTGATAGGAATTTATGTACAGGAAAAACCCTGTGTTTTTCCTCCCCGAGGCCTTGGAACATCTTATCGTGTAGGGATAGCTGAGCCTTATCCTCTGTGATGTTAAGGGTAGTATGAATTGTTCTTAGTAGATCATCTACCTCCTCAAGGGATAACTTGTACCTAGAAGAAGGAGAAGAAGCTTCATTTACTTCTTCTGCTTCCTCATCCGAATTCAGTAAAATGTTACTTTCCTCCTCCTCTGAGTCGCTGCCCCCTCTGGATGCTGAAACAGAGGATTGAGAATGTGGTACCACACTGCTATGCGCCGTTGAACGCCTATCTAGGTAGGACCTGAAGGACTCAAAGGTGTCTGCCAGTTCCTTCCTGAAAGAGCTTAGCAATTCGCTTTGCTGAGCTGCAGGACTAGCAGGAGCTGTCTCCTCCTTAACTATGTCCGTAATGCAAGATTTGCATAATATTTTGGGCCAGGAATCCCTCAGTAACCCCTTACAAGAGGGACACTTCCTTTTAACAATAGGGGAGACATGCTTGGTCTTTTCTTTAGCCTTCTGCAATATCCCAAGGGAAAAAAGACAATAGCTGAACCATATTTCACAAACAACAGCTTACATGCTGTATAAAAAGGAACACAAAAAAAAAAACACCACCAAGGAAGTTAACCCTTTAACACCTATGATCTGTTCCACAGCCGGTGAATCACCCCACAGATCCACCTTAAAACATAATTAATCACTTATCCCTCCTTTAGTACTCAGGACCAAGTGATCTGCAGGCTCCCCTCTCTTTTTTTTTTTTTTTTTTTAGGGAAGGGATAATATATAAACATTATAAATGCCCATAGAGTAAAGACAGAGACCAGTATCCCTGCTTACCTGAGCCTGGCTGATTGTTGTGGCTCCTGCTCCTGCCACCGCCGTCTGATCGTCCTCCATTATTGACAGGACACACAGCGGCGTTTGTGCTCTTTTATTTGATTTTCCCGGGCCGCTCACCGCTGTGAGGGCCGGAAATGAAATCAGCCGTGGAGACCGCCCCCCCTCCTGCGTTCCAGCGGCCGGAACCGGAAGCCGCGTCGCGCCGCTCGAGGCCCCGCCCCCGGTCGGAAATGACGCGCTTGCCATCCGAACCCGGAAGGCGTGCGGCCCGTGGAATAGACGCCGCTCTACTCCACAGCCCTGCCACCGGTCTGTAGGAGCGGGACCCTCGCAGCCTGGCTCTCGCCGAGCATGAAGAGGAGGAGGCACCGGAGAATCCCCCACACGTCAGGGAGGATGCTGGGCTGTCTTAGGAAAAGAAGAAAAACGATCCGGTATGCCCAAACTTTCACCACCTGGAGAAAGCGCAGCACACCCCTGGTTCCCTGCAGTGCTTCCACCATGGCGGAGGAAACACTACAACTGAGGCCATGGTGGAAGTGTCCGGTCTTTAAAGAAACTGACTGCAGTGTTTCCTGGGAAAGTGGGTGGAGCTGCGCTCTCTCCAGGTGCTGTCCTGAAAGACGAAGGGAGAAAATTTCAGGAGAATTCCGCTTTAAGCAAACACTGTGCTCTACCAAAATTCCTCTGGAACTGGTCTGCAACTACGCACCAGTATCTGTGGGGGGAGTATAGAGGCAATTACATGCATTAGGTCATTAAAGTATTACTAAACCCACAACAGTAAAATCTGTCTGTATATGCAGCATAGCATGCTTGTTATACTCACTGTGGAACTTAAGGGGTTAATCCTCTACATTGTGTGAAAAGGCTGTTTTTATCCTGTATGCACAGATCCTTTCCCCTGTCCACTGTCTATCTGGGGAAAGCCAGCTAACACAGGCAGGGTAGCTAACCTACACATGCTCACATGTGTCTTTTATGCTGGAGAGAATATTTACTTGTTCTCAGAGCTAGCCAGGTCACAGGATTCAGTGGAAATTTCCTCCTATCTGAACTCTCAGCACTGGAGAAACTGTGCAGTTCATCACTGACCTAGGTATACAGATCAGTAAAAAAAGTATATAGAGGCAGGATTTTAAAAGGGGTTGTAAACCCTCGTATTTTTCACATTAATGCAGTCTATGCATTAAGGTGAAAAAACACCTGGCAGTCACCGGCCCCCCAGTTTTACTTACCTGAGCCCCTTCATCTCTTTGGCGGGGATGCGCTGTCCCTCTCTCCACGGGGTCCCGGCTCTTGATTGGATAGATTGATAGCCATTTGCTCGCACGGCTGTAAATCAAATCTAATGACGTGGGCGCAGAGTCCGGCATTCGTGTCTGTGGACGCAAATTCTGGACTTGGGAACGCGCCCGCAAGGTAACCCCCTCGGGAGAGCGCTTCTCCTCCATCTTCTGATGCGGGGAGGAGCTGCGAGAGCTGCCGGGGGACCCCAGAAGGAGGATGTTCGGGGCAGCTCGTGCAAAACAAGCTGCACAATGGAGGTAAATATGACAGGTTTGTAAAAAAAAAAAAAAAAAAAAGGGTTAACAATCACTTTAATGTAAATAGAAGACGATTTATAAGCTGTGAGCACATGAACTATTTTTATACCTTTCAGGGAAATGCACATTATATGCAAATTTCCAGCACCCAGTTCAAAACGCACTAGGTGTGCAATCTGTTGCAGGTGTCAATTTAATCCTAAAGACACCCCAAACGAAGATTTCAAATACAGTGTCCTGCAGATCATATGGTACTGCAGTATCATAATCCAATGCACTGCATTTTTGAAAAGTAGTGCATGCACCACTTTGGCTGCAAAATAGAGGTCATCATCATAAACAAAGACATACACAGAGATTACAACATAAATAACCTGTAACACTTGTAAAAAAAAAAAAAAAAAAAAATTTACCAAAAAACATGTTGCAGAGAAGGAACACACTCTACATAAAGCAACATAAATGATCAGAGGAAGTAACAGAAGAGGTCTAACACTAGGGTACAGGATAGAAGATACCAAAAGTGTAACGCATGACATGAAAATGGACTTGGCGTCATATTCTAAGCTTGCTTCAATACTACACGCCAAGTACAGCAATGCAGGCACAAGACATCTTAAAAAACACCCAAAACCTCTGTAGTAACACAGACTAGTGCACCATCAACCTAGGAAGCTATGAAGAGGTATTACACTGTGGATACCACCAGAGCTATTAGGCTAATTAGCTATTAAACCTCTGCAGCATATAGATTGTCATTAGAGCTGCACGATTAATCGTTAAAATGGACCTGCAGTCATTTTTTCAACATTCCATCTATTAAATCTTCTGCCCTTGTTGTTTTAAATTTGGATAGTAAAACATTTTTTTCTGTCAGTAAATACCTTATACAGCACACTTCCTATTTGTCTGTTAAAAAGTCTAGGCTTATGACATCATGCACAGCTCTCTCTCACTCTGGTGATTGTTTGCCAGGAAGGGAGAGGGGGGGGGGGGGGGGGGGGGAGTCATAAGAGGGCCAATGAGAGCTGCAGAGCTGGAGGTGTGTGTCTGGGAAAATCCAGTTATTTATTAGGCAGCGGCTTCAGCTGCCCAGTTAAAATGGATGCAGACAGACTCAGTGGAGGGAGATTTCTGCAGCATATTTGGCAAGTACAGAATTACAATATACTGTATATAAAATAATATGCAAAGTGGTTGGATGGAAGCTTCAGAATGGCAAAGATGTTTATATTACAAAATTATGTGAGCAGACGGCAGTTCTTCTTTAACCACTTCAGCCCTGTAAGGATTTTTCCCCTAATGAGCAGGCCAATTTTTGCGATACGGCACTGTGTCGCTTTAAATGACAATTGCGGTCATGCAATGCTGTACCCAAACAAAATTGACATCTTTTTTACCCACTAATAGAGCTTTCTATTGGTGGTATTTGATCACCTCTGCAGTTTTTATTTTTTGCGCTATAAACAAACAAAGAGACAATTTTGAAAAAAAAAAACATTTTTTTTTTTTTTACAATTTGCTATAATACACATCCAAAAAATATATATAAAAAACAAAATGTATTCATCATCAAGTCGATATATATTCTTCTACTTTTTTTTTTTCTTTTTTTTTTTTTTATCCAAAAATAATCGCAATAGGCGTATATTACTTGGTTTGCGCAAAAGTTATCTGGTCTACAAACTATGGGATAGATTTAAGGACTTTTATTTTTTTTTATTTTTTTTTTTATTCTTTTTACTGGTAATGGTGGTGATCTGCGATTTTTAGAGGGACTGCGACATTGTGGCAGGCAAATCTGACCCCAAATTACACTTTTTGGGGACCAGTGACATTTTTACATTGATCAGTGCTATAAAAATGCACTGATCAATGTAAAAATGACACTGGCAGGGAAGGGGTTAACACTAGGGGGCACTCAAGGGGTTAAATGTGTTCCCTCAGCGTGTTCTAAACGTAGGGGGGGATGAGCTGCCAGGGACATGACAGAGATCACTGGGAACAGTAGATCTGACATGTCCCCTGTCAGAATGGGGAATCGCCTTGTTTACAAAGGCAATTCCCCGTTCTGCCTCTGTAATAGGCAATTGCGGGTCACCGGTGGACATAGAGTCCGCCCGACCCACGGGCACGCTCTCGCGTGCAGTGTGAGCGCGCTGGCGGTGGCTTGCGCCCGCCATTGCGCGAACCGCCTTACAGGTATGGCAATTCATGCAAGAGAGCCAACCTGCCGCAGTATATCTGCATGAGAAGGTCAGCAAGTGGTTAAAGGGATTGTAAAAGCAGAAGGTTTTTTATCTTAATACATTCTATGCATTAAAATAAAAAGCCTTCTGTGTGCAGCAGCCCCCCACAGCACCCCCTAATACTTACCTGAGGTCCTTCTCTGTCCAGCAATGTCCATGGGTGTCTAGGCCATCCGATATTCTCCTTCCTGATTGGCTGAGACACAGCAGAGGTGCCATTGGCTCCCGGTGCTGTCAAAGTCAGCCATAAACTAATACTTTGTTGAAGCACCTTTTCACTTTATTACAGCACTGTCTTTTTGGGTATGAGTCTATCAGCATGGCACATCTTGACTTGGCAATATTTGCCCACTCTTCTGTGCAAAAACACTCCAAATCTGTCAGATTTCAAGGGCATCTCCTGTGCGCAGGCCTATAGTAAAATGATGGCCGGGCGGGAGCACTATTGTTCTGCTGTTAATTTTCAAATATCATTGGAATCAACTGAAAATATCAGTCACTTTATTAAGCCAACATTCTTATCCTGGCTTTTTGGCTTTGTGAATTGAGCCTGTGTTCAGGGCCGGTTCACACTGCTGCAATGCAGGAACCCTGCGAATCAACTGCGGGTTCCTGCAGCGCATGTCTTCCGGCGGCAGTTCGCACTGCATTGACACTGCTGGGAGTGTCAATTAAAAGATAATGACACCCCCAAATCAGTTCGCATATCGCAGTTCGATCTGCAAATTCAGACAGGAATCAGATGGGTGTTCGCACCCATGCGACCCGATTCTGCTGTGGACCAAAAAAAAAAGTCTTGTGTGAGCTTGGTCCAATGCAAATTCAGCCATACTATCTGTATGGCTGAATTCGCAACGCACAGACATCACATGTGATTTGCAGTGCGGTGCGAATCACATGCTATCTCTCGCCACGCAGCAGTGTGAACAGGCCCCCCAAATATATGTTTTAGGTTCACACTACTGCGATGCACTGCAAATTTGATCCGTTTTTTGTCCTGTGTGGGGTGCGAATTTGCCTTGTGTTTTGAGGTAGACAGGTGCGAATTTACTGCGCATTTCAGGAGGCAGATAGTGAACAATTTGCAGAGATGTGAACTGTGTGCTGCAAGTTCAATCGAAGCCTATGAACCTGGGTTCACACTGTTGCGAATTTACAGCGGGTTTGATGCGTTTAAGAACACACATATTCGCAGGTCATGTAAAAGGCATAGTATTCCATGGCTTTGGTTCACATCTATACGTTGCGAATTTGCCGTAAGAAAAAAAAAAAAAAAAAAAAAAAAAAAAAAAGGGTCCTGTTCACTGCGGGTGCGATGCGAACGCCTATGGACGTGCAGTGCAAATTTTATCGTCATAGGGTTCAATTGAACTTGCAGTAAACTCGCAGCACACAGTTGACTTTGCAAATTGTTCACTGTCTGCCTCCTGAAATTCGTGGTAAAAATTGCAGTAAAAGTCCACCTCGAAACGCAAGGCAAATTCACTCCTCACACAGGCAACAAAAAAGGATCAAATTCACAGTACATCGCATCGCAGTAGTGTGAACCTAGGCTAAAGATAAAATTCGCACTGCACCATAGGAATTCGCATTGCACCCTTAGTCAACACACACAGGACCCTTTTTTTTTTTTTTCCTCATGCCAAATTTGCAACGCATAGATGTAAACCAAAGCCATGGAATACTATGCTTTTTACATGACCTGCAAATCTGTGTGTTCCTAAACGCATCAAACCTGCTGTAAATTCTTATCGGTGTGAACCCAGGCTCAGCCTAGGTTCACACTACTGCAATGCTATGTACTGCAAATTTGATCAGTTTTTTGGTTGTGTGAGGTGTGAATTTGCATTGCGTTTTGGGGTGGACAGGTGAAAATTTACAGAAAATTTCAGGCAGACAGTGAACAATTTGCAGAGATGTGAACTGTGTGCTTCAAGTTTACTGCAAGTTCAATTGACGCCTATGAAGATAAAATTTGCATCGCAGTCACACCAGCAGTAAACACGCACAGGACCCTTTTTTTTTTTTTCTTCTCGCACCAAATTCGCAACACATACATGTGAACCAAAGCCATAGAATACTCTGCTTCTTACATGACCTGCGAATCTGTGTGTTCCTAAACGCATCAAACCCGCTGTAAATTTACATCAGTGTGAACCCAGGCTCGAAGTTGAACTTTACCCATAACATGATAAAAATAATGTTCTTTAGTAAAGAACATACAATCCACATTAATAATCATGCTACCAAAATCAGTGTGTGCTGTGAATTGCCTCCAGCATTGCTGTTCTGTTTCTTCATGCTGGAGGCCGTCATTTTGCTGAAGCCCAGAGCACTTTAACAACAGTAAATCATAAAGTGGAACTAAATCCATGAATTTAACGGTTTCAAAAAAACAGTGGAATGCAAGGATTGCTAACTGTCAATCTGTGTGCTCAAGCAAACTGTCAATCCATCAAATGGCTGGTAACATAACTGATCACATGTGCAGCACCATGGCGGTTGCAGATCCAACAGAAGCAGCTTCCTTGGCTGTAAAGCATAAAAGGGTTTAATTTTGCTTTAAGGCTGTTAGCAGATCGGCCTCTACAAATTCAGCAGTGCCTAAAAATAGAGAGCAACTGAGCTTGTGCAGAGCACCGTGAGGCAGTTCATTAGGGCCCTTTCACACTGCCCCCGCCCCAGTGTGAAAGGGGCCTTACTGAATTTTAAACAGTATTAGGCACTTATACATAGATATACCTGCAAAAGGAGCCAGCCTGAAGTCATCTAGCAGGACTCTATTTTATGAATACTGACTAAAGTTCCACTTAAAGCAATTCAGCCTCAAAAGAAAGATCTTATAGAACAAAAATGACCTTAAATGGAATGTCAAATGTAAAGATAACACAAGGACATAGCAATGCTTCCTTCTGATACACAATTTAACTTCCTATCAGTGGGTGAAAAATAAACATGTAATAAAACAAAATAGGGTTGATTAGAAACAATATTCTCAAAAATGATTCTTTCTATAAACAGTCAGCATATTGAAACTTGTACAACTTCCAGGGTTAATAAAAATTATTATATAATATATATATATATATATATATATATATATATATATATATATATATATATATATATATAGTGGGGGGCAGAAAGTATTCAGACCCTCTTAAATTTTTCACTCTTTCTTATATTGCAGCTATTTGCTAAAATCATTTAGGCCCCTTTCACACTTATACGACTTCAAAGTCACACGATTTGGGAGCAGTAATACTTTGTACGACTTTGCCACATTTTTGGCATTAACAAATGGAAACATACAGTAGTTGGTATGAATCATAAGGGGGAACTCCACGCCAAGTTTTAAATAAAAAAACTGGCGTGGGTTTCCCCCAGGGGCATACCAGGCTCTTAGGTCTGGTATGGATCGTAAGGGGAACCCCCTATGCTGAAAAATCGGCATGGGGTCCCCCCAAAATCCATACCAGACCCTTATCTGAGCACGCAGCCCGGCCGGTCAGCAATGGGGGTGGGGACAAGCGAGCGCCCCCCCCCCCCTCCTGGACCGTACCAGGCCGCATGCCCTCAACATGGGGGGGTGGGTGCTTTGGGGCATGGGGGGCGCCCTGCGGGCCACCCCACCCCAAAGCACCTTGTCCCCATGTTGATGAGGAAAAGGGCCTCTTCCCGACAACCCTGCCGTTGGTTGTCGGGGTCTGCGGGCAGGGGGGCTTATCGGAATCTGGGAGCCCCCAGATCCCGGCCCCCCACCCTATGTGAATGAGTATGGGGTACATTGTACCCCTACCCATTCACCTAGGGAAAAAAAAGTGTCAATAAAAAACACACTACACAGGTTTTTAAAGTCATTTATTAGGCATTAGGGTCTTCTTCCGACTTCGGGGGTCTCTCCGTCGTCTTCTTCCGGTGTCCGCATCTTCTGCCGGCTCCACCGCTATCTGCTGCTGCTCTTTTGCCAGCGGTGGCCCGGACTTCTGAATCGTCTTCTTCCCTCTTCTCTTCCAGAGATGTTGACACGACGCTCTCTCCAGCTGCAATGGTCTCTGAGCTCTCCGCAACGAACTTATATAGGCGGTGACCCCGCCCCCTTATGCCGTCACAGTCCATGGGCATGCTGGGACTGTGACGTTTTAGGGGGCGTGGTCACTGGGTGATGGCCACGCCCCCTTATGATGGCACAGTCCCAGCATGCCCTGGGACAGTGACCTCATAAGGGGGCGGGGTCAACGCCTATATAAGTCCATTGCAGAGAGCTCAGAGACCATTGCAGCTGGAGAGAGCGTCGTGTCAACACTGGAAGAAAAGAAGAAGTCCGAAGTCCGGGCCACCGCTAGCAATTGAGCTGCAGAAGATAGCGGAGGAGCCGGCAGAAGATCAGGACACCGGGAGAAGACGCCGGAGAGACCCCTGAAGTCGGAAGAGGACCCCCGAAGTCGGAAGAAGACCCCGGAGCTGCCTAATAAAATTACTTTAAAAACCTGTGTAGTGTGTTTTTTATTGACACTTTTTTCCCAAGGTGAATGGGTAGGGGTACGATGTACCTCATACTCATTCACATAGGGTGGGGGGCCGGGATCTGGGGGCCCCCTTATTAAAGGGGGCTCCCAGATTCCGATAAGCCCCTGCCCGTAGACCCCGACAACCAATGGCCAGGGTTGTCGGGAAGAGGCCCTTGTCCTCATAAACATGGGGACAAGGTGCTTTGGGGTGGGGGAGCCCCGCAGGGCGCCCCCCATGCCCCAAAGCACCCACCCCCCATGTTGAGGGCATGCGGCCTGGTACAGTCCAGGGGGGGGGGGGGCGCTCGCTCGTCCCCACCCCCATTCATGACCGGCCAGGCTGCGTGCTCGGATAAGGGTCTGGTAGGGATTTGGGGGGGGGCCCACGCGGATTTTTCGGCGTAGGGGGTTCCCCTTAGATCCATACCAGACCTAAGGGCCTGGTATGCCCCTGGGGGGGAACCCATGCCGTTTTTTTCATTTAAAACTTATAGCGGCGTTTCTCCTCAGGATTCATACCAGACAGCTGTCAGCACTGCCTGTTGCTCATCGCGAAAGGAAAAAAAAAGGTTTTCCTTTCCCGATCAGCGAGCCAGGCTTGTGCTTACAAAGTCGTACTGAAATCGTGTCTATATTATTCAGGCACGATTTGCATGCTACTTGAGGGTTTAACATTGAGGTCTATGGAGTACAACTCGCATAGAAGTTGGACCAAAGTAGTGCAGGGACTACTTAAAGTCGTGCCAATATGAATGGTAGTCATTGAAAATCATGGAGAATGACTTGTCATACGATTTTGCAGTACAAAATCGTGTGACAAGTCGTATAAGTGTGAAGGGGGCCTAAAGTTCATTTTTTTTCCTCATTAATGTACACACAGAACCCCATATTGACAGAAAAACACAGAATTGTTGACATTTTGGCAGATTTTTTAAAAAAGAAAAACTGAAATATCACATGGTCCTAAGTATTCAGACCCTTTGCTCTGACACTCATATATTTATTTAACTAAGGTGCTGTCCATTTCTTCTGATCATCCTTGAGATGGTTCTACACCTTCATTTGAGTCCAGCTGTGTTTGATTATACTGATTGGACTTGATTAGGAAAGCCACACACCTGTCTATACAAGACCTTACAGCTCACAGTGCATGTCAGAGCAAATGAGAATAATGAGGTCAAAGGAACTGCCTGAAGAGCTCAGAGACAGAATTGTGGCAAGGCACAGATCTGGCCACGGTTACAAAAAAAATTTCTGCTGCACTTAAGGTTCCTAAGAGCACAGTGGCCTCCATAATCCTTAAACGGAAGACGTTTGGGACAACCAGAACCCTTCCTAGAGCTGGCTGTCCGGCCAATCTGAGCTATCGGGGGAGAAGAGCCTTGGTGAGAGAGATAAAGAAGAACCCAAAGATCACTGTAGCTGAGCTCCAGAGATGTAGTCAGGAGATGGGAGAAAATTGTAGAAAGTCAACCATCGCTGCAGCTCTCCACCAGTCGGGGCTTTATGGCAGAGTGGCCTGACGGAAGCCTCTCCTCGGTGCAAGACACATGAAAGCCCGCATGGAGTTTGCTAAAAAAAAACCCTGAAGGACTTAAAGATGGTGAGAAATAATATTATCTGGTCTGATGAGACCAAGATAGAACTTTTTGGCCTTAATTCTAAGTGGTATGTGTGGAGAAAACCAGGCACTGCTCATCACCTGTCCAATACAGTCCCAACAGTGAAGCATGGTGGTGTCAGCATCAAGCTGTGGGGGTGTTTTTCAGCTGTAGGGACAGGACGACTGGTTGCAATCGAGGGAAAGATGAATGCGACCAAGTACAGGGATATCCTGGACGAAAACCTTCTCCAGAGTGCTCAGGACCTCAGATTGGGCCGAAGGTTTACCTTCCAACAAGACAACGACCCTAAGCACACTGCTAAAATAACGAAGGAATGGCTTCACAACAACTCCGTGACTGTTCTTGAATGGCCCAGCCAGAGCCCTGACTTAAACCCAATTGAGCATCTCTGGAGAAACGTCTGTCCACCAACATTTACCATCAAACCTGACAGAACTGGAGGGGATCTGCAAGGAGGAATGGCAGAGGATCCCCAAATCCAGGTCTGAAAAACTTGTTGCATCTTTCTCAAAAAGACTCATGGCTGTATTAGATCAAAAGGGTGCTTCTACTAAATACTGAGCAAAGGGTCTGAATACTTAGGACCATGTGATATTTCAGTTTTTCTTTTTTAATAAATCTGCAAAAATGTCAACAAATCTGTGTTTTTCTGTCAATATGGGGTGCTGTGTGTACATTAAGGAGGAAAAAAATGAACTTAAATGATTTTAAACGGCTACAATAGAACAGAGTGAAAAATTTAAGGGAGTCTGAATACTTCCCGTCCCCACTGTGTATGAGAAATATAAATATATATATATATATATATATATATATATATATATATATATATATATATATATATATATATATATATATATATATATATTTTTTATTTTTTTTTTTTTTATTTTTTATTTAAATCACAGACGGTTGTAACCCTTTCTTCGGCTGCCCCGCTAGTGGATGAAAATCACTGCTAAAAACAACTGTAAAGCGGCGCTAAAACTAGCAGCACTTTACCGCCAACGCAGCCGCAGTGTGAAAGCAGCCTAAGGGATTTAACAGTTTTTGAAACAAAAAACCGCCACATCCCCACTGTCAGGACAGAGCTCTGCATTGTTTACATATGCAGAGCTCTGTCCTGTCTTCCTCCTTGCAGATCAGAGGGTGCCGGCGGTCAACTATTGGCCGGCACTCACTGATCGACTTGTGCTTTGTCTAATCAAAGCACAGCTGGCGCGCACCCTGTGGAAGTGTTGAATCACGTACAGACATGGCAAACTACACAGAAAATGCATGCTTTGCCTTGCGTTTCAAAAACACGCTGCAAACGCACTAAAAAAAAAAACGGCAAAAAAACACACCACTCTAGAAGAAAAAAAAAGTTCTGGATTAACTGTTGCTTATACAGTAGCCCATTATAATGAATAGCCTGCCCTATGTGTGACGAGCAGAAAAAAAAAAAAAAAAAAAAACTACATGCAGGAATTTGAGTTCCCACTATGCAGAGATGTGAACGGGGCCTGACAGCTGAGTGTCTCCGTCCACTCCTTCCTATATACTTGTATAAAGCTGGTCATACACTATGCAATCTGATTGTACAATTTCCTTTAGCTCTATCATCAACTATGTAGTGCAAGGACCTGCCTGATTGGCTACAGAGTGAAGGGATAGATAGGTGGGTCCTCTTATTCCATAAAAGGAATGAATGGCCGCACACCAAGGTAGTGATGAATCTCTTTATTGTAAAATCTGTTACACGAATAACGCCACAGGACAGTAAAACAGGTAGACGCGTTTCACACAAGGACACTGCGCTTATTCATTACGAAAACCTCCTATTTCATAGCTCTGGTAAATCTAAAGGAAATTATACAATCACATTGCATTGTGTATGGCCATCTTTATAGAAGTACATAGGAGGGAGTGGATGGAGACAGTAATCTGTCAGGCCCCATTCATATCTCCGCGTAGTGGGAACTCACATTGCTGCATGTGTTTTTTTGGGGGGGGGCGTTTTGAAGCGTTTTCGCTCCTCACATATATTGAAGCCCATTCATTTGATCAGGCTGCCCTACGCTCAACAATCACCCCAAAGAAGCTCCAGTAGAGGGGGCGCACTTTTTTCGGCTCGTTTTTCCTGTGACAATGATTTCAGTGGGCTGTCCTACACGTGACAAAGTAGCTCATGGAACATGTTGGCGTGTTGCACTTTTTACTGTGCGTTTTGCTGCATTTTTCACATTACAAAATGTGTTTGCTTCTGTGTTCGGTGTGCCAATAGCAATTATTGGCCCTGACAGTGAAAACTAGGTAATTTTAGGTGTGTAAAATCTCTATACAATCTACATAACATTTACCAAAACTATATAATAGGAGCACACACCATTTGTCCAATCACTCTGTATCCAATCAGGCAGGCCCTTGTTTGACGATAGATCTAAAGGAGATTGTACAATCAGATTGCATGGTGAGTTTACAGAACATACTCCTGTTTTCAATACTACAGCTATACACATAGGCTCTTATCTGATCGCTCAGCTCCTGCACACACAAATGAACGATAACTGCCTGTGTATTTACTAAGAACGATATTCACTGCATTGCATTCAGAAAACATGCAGCTGATGATGAGTGGTAGTGATCTGCTGGAGTAGGAGGGTAGATGATACTGGATGTGTACTAATGAGGTCATCAAGGTCTGAACCAGGCCCAAGTTCTGTCCAGGAAGTAATAGAGAAGTTTTTTCATACAGCCAGCTGGACAGTGAGGTAAGGGGGTGTGTAAGATAAATAGAGAGATGTTTTATTTCTGCAAAAAAGTACACTACAGGGGGTCCCCGGGTTACAAACAAGTTAGGGACTGTAGGTTTGTTCTTAAGTTGAATCTGTTTGTAAGTCGGAACAGGTACATTTTTTAAGTGTAGCTCCAGCCAAAAAATCTATTTTTAAGCTTTTTGGATAGCATAGGGAAGGGTTATCACCCCTGTAACATTTGTTTTGCTGTGTGTGCCCCTGTTCAGAAGATTTCACCTCACTTTCTATCCCAATGACAATTGGATTTTGAAAATTTTGGGTTGTTGTGGAAACAAGCCTTGGTTATAAAGCATCAGTGGAGGTACCTTTTCCCCATAATAGCTCTTACAGGAGAGAAGTTCCCTTACTAGAGGTAGATTTCCTCTCACTTCCTGTTGTCTCCCTCCGTTTGTAAGTAGGAGTCGTTTGTAAGTCGGATGTTTGTAAGTAGGGGACCCCCTGTAATGGTATATTGGTACTAGAGCTGCACGATTCTGATTAAAATTAGAATAACGATTTTTATGCTTAGAATAAAGATCACAATTCTCTCACAATTCTCACGGCGTAACGTCTTACACATTATACATAAAATGTGGCTAACTTTACTGTTGTTTTTTTTAATTCATTAAAGTGTATTTTTTCCCCAAAAATTTTTTTTTGGGGGGGTTCTAAGTAATTTTCTAGCAGATAACTTGTAAGCAACGAATGTCAGAAAAAAGTTTGGTCTTTCCATCTATTAAATCTTCTGCCCTTGTTGTTTTAACTTTGGATAGTAAAACATTGTTTTTTCTGTCAGTAAATACCTTATACAGCACACTTCCTGTTTCTGGTCTGGTAAAAGCCTAAGCTTATGACATTATACACCACTCTCACTCTCGTGAGAGTTTGCCAAGAAGAGGGGGATAAGTCATTGGAGGGCCAATGAGAGCTGCAGAGCTGGAGGCACGTGTCTGTGTAAATTCAGGAAGTTAACAGGCAGCAGCTTCAGCTGCCCACAGTTAAAATGGATACAGCCAGACTTAGTGGAGGAAGATTTCTGCAGCATATTTGGCAAGTACAGAATCAAAGTATATATAAAATACCCGTATTTATCGGTGTATAACACGCACCCTAATTTTAAAAGGGAATTTTAAATAGAAAAAACTTTGAATTAAAGTAAGGGTCAGTGCCCATCAATGCAGCCTCCTCATCTCCCATCAATGCAGCCTGAACAATGCCCATCCATTTGCAGCACATCTCATCAATGCAGCCTGATCAATGCCCATCTGCAGCACATCTCATCAATGCAGCCTGATCAATGCCTCTTTTTAGCCTCAATATCGATGCAGCCTTGACAGTGTATCACAGAGCAGTCATCTCCAGTTCACTTGGCTCTGAGTCGGCAATCACACACACACAGTCCCGCCTCCGCCATCAGCATTGGACCAGCTCCTGTGATAGTCGGAGCACTGGTCCAATGCCAGTTGCAGAGGCGGGTCTGTGTGTATGACGTGGGAGCTGAGTTAGAGCCGAGTAAACAGGAGATCACAGCTAGTGAATTCCAGCGGCATTCGTCTCCCTCCTTCCCCTCCGAGGTACGTTGTTGGCGTATAACACGCACCCGTGATTTGCCCCCTATTTTCAGGGCGAAAAAGTGCGCGTTATATGCCAATAAATATGGTAATATGCAAAGTGGTTGGAGGGAAGCTTCAGAATGGCAAAGATGTTTTTATTACAAATTATGTGAGTAGATTGCAGTTCCTGACCTTATTACACACAGAAGTTTATTCCTTTGATCTAAAAGATACACAATGTATCTCTTATATTTTTTTTGACAGCTCTGAGCGGCTCTGCACTTGTCACACAGAATCGAGGAAATGTCCGGTTCAGATTGTGAGGGGGGGGGGGGGTTGAATCAAGATCACGATCTTTTAACGATTAATCGCGCAGCCCTAATTGGTACATAGGGGAGATGGAATTTAGAAGGAAAAAAAAAAGAAACTCATCCTTTAATCGCTTCAATACCAGGAACTTTTACCCCCAAAAACCCAGGCCAATTTTCAGCTTTCAGCGCGGTCACACTATGAATAACAATTGCACAGTGATGCAACACTGTACTCATTCAATTTTGGTGGTATTTAATCACCGCTGGGTTTTTTTGTTTTGTTTTTTGCAAAAAATAACAAAAAACATTTTTTTTTAAGTTTCTGTCAGTGAATTTTGTAAATATGTAAATTTTTCTCATCAGTGCCACTGATGAGGCGGCACTTATGGGAACTGATGAGGAGGCACTAAAGGGCACTGAAAGGTGGCACTCATGGTCACCGATCAGTGCACCAACTACCTGTACAGGTCTCCCCTGCGAGGAGATGCCGCTGATTGGCTCTCCTCTCTCCCACTGTCTGTGGACACAGCCGATCACGTGGGTAAAGAGCATATTGGCTCTTTCCTAAGATTGGGGTCACGCAGTGATGGCCCGTGAGAGCAGTGACACTGGGGTGACATCATATGACATCGTCCCAGAACGAGAGGGGAACCCGCCCACTGTCATTTTACTTTACAGCAGGCAGGAGGTCGTTAAAGTGGTTGTAAATCTGATCACCATATAATCTCCTTTAACACTTCACGCATAGGTCTAGCCAACACAACACACTCATGGCGAATAAACGATTCCTTGCTCACAGATCCATCAAGCAACCAACAAATTCTATCTCACCTAGAGCAATACTTTGCACACAACGTAACACCTGACATGTCTCCTACAAATATCTGGATGGCACATAAAGCGGTAATGAGAGGCCATCTGATAAATATTGCCTCAATTAAAAACAAATCCAAACTTAGAGATATTAGATCCCTTACAAACGATCTAGAAAATTTATATCACAGACACAACCAAAACCCATCTAGTGACCTTTTTAAACAGATTCAAGAGAAACGCACTACCTTATACACATTATTAGCATCGGACACCGAAAAGGCCCTCAGGTGGTCTAAAGCCAGGTTCTTACTCAACAGTAATTCATATTCCACCATGTTCGCTAGAAAACGTAATCAATCTACAAAACCACCCCACACATACAAATTAAGGAACCCATCTGGAAATATGGTGTCCCATCCTAAAGAAGTCATGAAACTGTTCTTAGACTTCTATAAAAATCTTCTTTCCACACCACAATCAGCCCCCAAACAATCTTCCCTTGACTGGCTTAACAACATTACATTGCCCACTCTTTCTAAGGACCAAATAGAATCTTTCAATGCCCCTTGTACAGACATAGAAGTTTGCAGAATCATTAGAACTTTAAAGATATCTACTGCCCCAGGCCCAGACGGCTATTCCTCGTCCTACTCTAAAAAATTTGCCCCTACCATTACCCCACACCTTACTAAACTATATAATAGTATCTTACAAGGCGGCCAATCCCATCTGAAATGCTATTAACCAACATGTCTCTTCTTCCCAAACCAAATAAAGACCACTCCACCCCTCAAGACTACCGCCCAATATCAGTTATTGATAACGACCTAAAAATATTTGGACGAATTTTGGCAGACAGATTATCGGCTGTTATCTCCCCACTAGTTGATCCTGATCAAACGGGTTTCATTCCTAACAGACAACATACGACTGACCACAAATATCATTCAAGACTCCAACACAAATTCCAAATCCACACTACTACTCAGTCTCGACATACATAAAGCGTTTGACAGCGTTTCCTGGTCATATCTTGACACTCTACTCCCCAAATATGGCATTAACAATGAATTCTTACATGGTTTTAAGGCTCTCTATCACAACCCACAAACACGTATCAAACTCCCAGGCAACAACTCAGACTTTTTCCCCCTGACCAAAGGTACCAGACAGGGTTCCCCCCTGTCCCCTCTACTTTTCGCCCTTGCGATAGAACCCCTTGCCTGCGTGATTAGAAATAACAGACATTAAAGGATACTCCAAGGGATCCAAGGAATACAAACTAAGTCTCTACGCAGATGACGTGCTTCTGTTTATAACCGACCCTCTTATCTCCCTACCCAACCTAACTAAAACCCTTGCCATCTTCCACGACCTGACAGGTCTGAGTGTAAATCTATCTAAATGCTCAGCATTACCAATCAACATTTCTCCAGCCGTAATAGCTTCACTTAAGGACAAATTCTCATTTAATTGGAATATGGATGCATTTAGAGGTCTAGGCATCCAAATTACACCTTCCTATAAAACGTTTTACCAAACTATCCTCCTTTATTTAATAGTATTAAAAATTTACTTAAACTTTGGTCTTCATACCAGATTTCATTCTCAGGTAGACTAGTGGCTGTAAAAATGATGATATTACCCAAGCTTTTATTTTTTTTCAGAGCCCTTCCTCTTATTCTACATAAAAAAAACATTAGATTCCTTGCAGAGAGAGATCAACAAATTTATATGGCTAAACAAGAAACCCAGATTTAGCTATTCCCTTATGTTTAGACCCCAAGGAAAAGGAGGCCTCAGCATTCCTAATCTTTGGCTTTATTATCTATCGGCCAGATTTACCCAATTAGCCCAATGGTATGCCCCCTTCACTTCAAATCCCTTGGCTCCGGTTCGAAGAAGAATCCGTCCTACCCTACAATCTACAAGGACTTCTCTGGTCCAAGACTATCCCACCACAAAAAATTAGACCCCTAAATCTCATCGTCACTCACACCCTTCAACTATGGAACAGACAAGTCTCTAAATTCAAATTATCCTTTGACATTCCCCCTTGGCTTCCTTTCTAGGTGACCCTCATTTCCCCCTCCCAGACAGAGCTCAAGATCAAAACTCTCTAACGAATTGGAAGTCACATAACCTAACACATTTAAAAATTGCTCTCCCACAACAATGCATTCCTCACTTTCTCCAGTCTACAAATAAAATATGATTTTCCACCTACTGAACTAGAGAACTATACAAATATAAGACAATTCTATCAGAAATATCATTCACTTACACTTCATCCCCCCTATACACAATTTGAGCAAATTTGTATCTCTTTCCCCCGTGATAGTGGTTTAATCTCCAGATTATATAAAAGTTTAAATGAAACCAACATGCCTGAGAAATCACATCCCATGCTACAATGGGAATCAGATTTAAATACCTCATTTACTCTTGATCAATGGGATACTATTTTTACAAATCTCCATAAATGTTCCAAAACAACCTCGATCAGAGAATCATCCATCAAATTGCTCTATAGATGGTATCTTACCCCCGCTAAACTTAACTCATTCTATTCCTCACTATCCCCACTCTGCTTTAGGGGTTGCCCCTCTCAGGGTACACTCTTACATATCTTTTGGGATTGTCCCCATTTAAAAAACACCTGGCATAAGGCTAGCATAATCATTGAAAAAATATCAGGTAGGAAGTTTTCTCTTACACCCCAAATCTGTCTTCTATTCTCCCCTATACAGGATATTCCAATGACTAGCACAAGGCTAATCCACACATTTCTCAGCTCCATTCATTGGGCTATAGCCTTCAATTGGCGCTCCACTACGGTACCTTGGTCACAAATTCTCAACCGCATGTCAAACATCAGACTTTCTGAAAAAATTCACCACACGTTATATGACTCTATGCCTCTTTATCAAAAAAAGTGGACCCTCTGGGACACCACCTCTTCGATTTAGAAAAATTTCTATTTTATTTTCCTCACCTCCTCTCCTTAACACATACATAATTGTCCTTCCTTCTTCCCTCCATGATAACTGGCATATTTATGACACTGTGCATTATTTCATCTGACTAACCATAACCCTTTTATATTTCCTGTATAACATTCACTGTTAAAGATATCTGTATATATACCTGTACCATCATTGTAATTGTTTTATACCTTGACCTTTTACATAATAAAAATCGTTTGTAAACAAAAGTGGTTGTAAATCTCAGACGTGAAATATGAACAAAGCCTATCCCTCTATAGTGTGTATTTGTCTTAATTAACCACTTCAGCCCCGGAAGGTTTTACCCCCTTCCTGACCAGAGTACTTTTTACAATTTGGCACTGCGTCGCTTTAACTGCTAATTGCGCGGTCATGCAATGCTGTACCCAAACGAAATTTGCGTCCTTTTCTTCCCACAAATAGAGCTTTCTTTTGATGGTATTTGATCACCTCTGCCGTTTTTATTTTTTGTGCTATAAACGGAAAAAGACCGAAAATTTTGAAAAAAAATGATATTTTCTACTTTTTGTTATTAAAAAAATCCAATAAACTCAATTTTAGTCATACATTTAGGACAAAATGTATTCAGTCACATGTCTTTGGTAAAAAAAATGTCAATAAGTGTATATTTATTGGTTTGCGCAAAAGTTATAGCGCCTACAAACTAGGGTACATTTTCTGGAATTTACACAGCTTTTAGTTTATGACTGCCTATGTCATTTCTTGAGGTGCTAAAATGGCAGGGCAGTACAAACCCCCCCAAATGACCCCATTTTGGAAAGTAGACACCCCAAGGAAATTGCTGAGAGGCATGTTGAGCCCATTGAATATTCATTTTTTTTGTCCCAAGTGACTGAATAATGACAAAAAAAAAAAATTTACAAAAAAAATTTACAAACAGTTGTCACTAAATGATATATTGCTCACACAGGCCATGCCCCCCCCCCCAAATGACCCCATTTTGGAAAGTAGACACCCCAAGCTATTTGCTGAGAGGCATGTTGAGTCCATGGAATATTTTATATTTTGACACAAGTTGCGGAAAAGTGACAATTTTTTTTTTTTTTTGCACAAAGTTGTCACTAAATGATATATTGCTCACACAGGCCATGGGCTTATGTGGAATTGCACCCCAAAATACATTTAGCTGCTTCTCCTGAGTATGGGGATACCACATGTGTGGGACTTCTTGGGAGCCTAGCCGCGTACAGGACCCCGAAAACCAAGCACCGCCTTCAGGATTTCTAAGGGCGTAAATTTTTGATTTCACTCTTCACTGCCTATCACAGTTTCGGAGGCCATGGAATGCCCAGGTGGCACAAAACCCCCCCAAATGACCCCATTTTGGAAAGTAGACACCCCAAGCCATTTGCTGAGAGGCATGGTGAGTATTTTGCAGCTCTCATTTGTTTTTGAAAATGAAGAAAAACATTTCTATGTCATATGTCACGCCTATATCCGCGCTTGCTGCAGACACGACATCTTTTTTGGGGGGGTTCGTTGGGTAGGGGTACTCGGGAGGACATAAAGAAAATGCCTCTCATGCAGCCGACTGCATCTGGTTGGGGATGTGATTGGGGAGAGTACGGGCGCTGCAAAAGTGGTGGGTTCCCAATTATTAGGATTGGCGAATGCAGCAGGAAGGGCATTATGGGCACGACGGGCCTGTGTTTGTCTTCTTCTTGGTGGCAGCGGGACACTACTTGTGCTTGCCACCTCACCAGCTTGAACTGCACTTATGGGACTCGCCACGTCACCAAGTGTTACTGCAGTGCTGGATGTACGACTGGGGTGTACTAGGCTGCTGGTGCTTGCCAGTTCACCAAAACGCTACCAAAAAAACTGTTAGCGATCGCAGGGATCAGGCCTGACTCTGCGAATGCTGCAGTTATGCGTTTAGTGTTTTGTAAGTGACAGTGATCGATCGATACTGCACTTGGGTGGGCTGGGCTGCGCTGGGCTGGGCGGAGGGGCAAAACACAGGTGCTAGCAGGTATCTGGGCTGATCCCGCTGACACTGTGTTTTTGGGAATCCTAAACTGCTGGGGACGCTAGTATAGATCTGATCGGATCAGATATTGATCCGTTCAGATACTATACCACTAAGGGAGGCGTATGCTGCGTGCGTGGGTGTTAGCGGTATTGGCGCTAATCTGACGCTGCCTGGGGCGACACATATCACCGCCGGGCGATCAGGGGGCTAAACCTTTATTCGGTAATAAACAGCGGGTGCCCTGACACTATAAAAAATAAACAAACTAACCAGCGTCACCCGTAACAGTTATATGGTGATCACTGGTGAAAGGGTTAACTAGGGGGCAACCAAGAGGTTAAAACATTTAATAGATAGTATATGGGGGTCCCTGACGCTATAAAACGCTGACGGCGAACCTAAATATTTACCTCCCTAACTAGTGTCACCTGTGACACTAATACAGTGATCAGAAAAATGATCGCTTAGTGACACTGGCGACAGGGGGTGATCAAGGGGTTAAAACTTTATTAGGGGGGGTTAGGGGGGTATCCTAGACCTAAAGGGGGCTAACCCTAACTGCCCTACCACACACTAACTGTCACAAACTGACACCAATGCAGTAATCAGAAAAAAAAAACAGCTTGGTGTCAGTGTGACAAGGGGGGGGGGTGATCGGGGGGTGATGGGGGGTGATATGTATGCCTGGCGTGTTCTACTGTAAGTGTATGTGTTTCTGCCTGCCCGTGCCATTCTGCTGACGTATATCGTCGTGAGGCAGTCGGCAAGTGGTTAAGAGCACCAAGTGTAATTTCTGTTTGCTGCTTCATTCCTCTGCTATCAGCATGAATCACTTCTGACAAGTTTTCCTGACCCCAGGAGAAAAATAGTGACAGGGAAGGGACCTCCAGCAGAGTGACAGCCTCAGCTCTGTTCCTGTGTGAGGAGGGGTGTGTCCCTTCTCTCCAAAAATCTCTCAGAGCTCTCCTCACTGAGCTCAACAGAGTGCAACTTTGGCTCTCCACACCCTTAAGCGGAGGTCCGCTGAAAAAAAAAAATTATTAAAAGCCAGCAGCTACAAATACTGCAGCTGCTGACTTTTAATATATGGACACTTACCTGTTCAAGGGGCCAGCGATGTCGGCATCCTCAGTAAGGGAATAAGGACGTGAAGGCGTGCGGATTCACTTCCTGGTTCTCTACTGCGCATGCGCAAGTTGCGCTGCGCGTCCTCTCTGGTCCCTGCTCTGTTCTGTGTCTCACAGAATACAG
This sequence comes from Aquarana catesbeiana, assembly GCF_042186555.1. Taxonomy (NCBI): domain Eukaryota; kingdom Metazoa; phylum Chordata; class Amphibia; order Anura; family Ranidae; genus Aquarana; species Aquarana catesbeiana. The sequence continues at coordinate 182,437,628 of NC_133324.1, read as the reverse complement.
CGGTGGAGGAGAGTGTAGGCGCCGGAAGTGGCGTAGGTCACCGCAAGCGCTGCGGTGATCTATGCCAGGAAGTGGGAGCAAATACCTGTATTAGACAGGTATCTGCTCCCTCCTCCCCCCTGAAAGGTTTCAAATGTGACACCGGAGGGGGGGAGGAATCCAAGCTGTGTAATTTAGCACTTTGTACTACTTATGTAGGAGGATTTGTTCCATTTACAGTATCTCACAAAAGTGAGTACACCCCCATTTTTGTAAATATTTTATTATATCTTTTCATGTGACAACACTGAAGAAATGACACTTTGCTACAAAGTAAAGTAGTGAGCGTACAGCTTGTATAACAGTGTAAATTTCCTGTCCCCTCAAAATATCTCAACACACAGCCATTAATGTCTAAGCTGGCAACAAAAGTGAGTACACCCCTAAGTAAAATTGACCAAATTGGGGCCAATTAGCAATTTTCCCTGCCCAGTGGCATGGGACTCGTCTCAGGTGTGAATGGGGAGGCGGTGTGTTAAATTTGGTGTTATCGCTCTCACTCTCACATACTGGTCACTGGAAGATCAACATGGCCCCTCATGGCAAAGAGCTCTGAGGATCTGAAAAAAACAAATGTTGTTCTACATAAAGATGGTCTAGGCTATAAGATTACCAAGACCCTGAAACTGAGCTGCAGCACTGTGGCCAAGACCATACAGCAGTTTAACAGGACAGATTCTACTCAGAACAGGCCTCGCCATGGTCGACCAAAGAAGTTGAGTGCACGTGCTCAGCATCATATCCAGAGGTTGACTTTGGGAAATAGACGTATGAGTGCTGACAGCATTGCTGCCGAGGTTGAAGAGATGGTGTCAAGTGTGTCAGATGGTGTCAAGCGTGTGTGGCGGCAACCAGGCGAGGAGTACAAAGACAAGTGTGTCTTGCCTACAGTCAAGCATGGTGGTGGGAGTGTCATGGTCTGGAGCTGCATGAGTGCTGCCAGCACTGGAGAGCTACAGTTCATTGAGGGAACCATGAATGCCAACATGTACTGTGACATACTGGAGCAGAGCATGACCCCCTCCTCGGAGGCTGGGCCGCAGGGCAGTATTCCAACATGATAACGACCCCAAAGACACCTCCAAGATGACCACTGCCTTGCTAAATAAGCTGAGGGTAAAGGTGATGGACTGGCCAAACATGTCTCCAGACCTAAACCCTATTGAGCACCTGTGGGGCATCCTCAAACGGAAGGTGGAGGAGCTCAAGGTCTCTAACATCCACCAGCTCGGGGATGTCTTCATGGAGGAGTGGAAGAGGACTCCAGTGGCAACCTGTGAAGCTCTTGTGAACCATGCCCAAGAGGGTTAAGGCAGTGCTCGGACATAATGGTGGCCACACAAAATATTGACACTTTGGGCCCAATTTGGACATTTTCACTTAGGGGTGTTTAGACATTAATGGCTGTGTGTTGAGTTATTTTGAGAGGACAGCAAATTGACACTGTTATACAAGCTGTACACTCATTACTTTACATTGTAGCAAAGTGTCATTTTTTCAGTGTTGTCATGAAAAGATAGAATATAATATTTACAAAAATGTGAGGGGTGTATTCACTTTTGTGAGATACTGGGGGTTATTTACTAAAGGAAAATGCACTTTGCACTGCAAGTGCACTTGAAAGTAAAGTCACTGTAGATCAGAGGGGGATACGCAAGGAAAATAAAAAACAGCATTTTAGCTTGCACATGATTGGATGATAAAATCAGCAGAGCTTCCACTCATTTCAGATCTACCCCTTCGATTTAGAGCGTCTGCACTTCCAAGCACACTTTCAGTGCTTTCAAGTGCACTTGCAGTGCAAAGTGGATTTGCCTTTCGTAAATAACCCCCACTGTGTGTGTGTATCATCTAAGGTCAGTCACTTTACTGGCTATATGTAAGGGTTTGCAACCAATTTGAGTCTAGCAAATGTGACAGCACCTAATTTCTACAGTACAAATATATTGCTTAGTCTGTGAAGCAGGAGTCTGAACACCAGCCACCCAGTGTACAGATAAGTATTTTAGACAAAGCAAACAGTTTGCAAACAAAATTCAGGTTTGCAGCTCGACAAATACGTAAAGTGCTGACAATGCACTGTACATTATGCCTTTATACCTTTGCCTGGATTTTACCCAATTTTAACTCATTCCTGCAAGCCCTACTGTAAATTAACAACCTACCAGACAGGATATTGTGTCAGGGGACGTTAAAGAGACGGCGATATTTTACCCATACAGGGAAAAATCACCTGCTCAAAGGGTTGTTGAAAAATCTAACTATGAATGGCCAGCTTTTGAATAATCATGCAAAATGCATTATTGTCTCAACAGCTGTATTTACACACAATAAAACTGTGTTTTTCACACAAAAATCTGGAAAAATCTAGAAAAAACTTCCAACGCCTGTTTAGCTACTTTATCTCCCTGGAATTACATAGTACGTCCAGCATCCGAGTGCCTGTTCACTGCAGTGACTGGAGTTTTTCCACACTTCTGTCTGGAGCTTCAGAGTAATCTGCAAAAAATGCTGACTGCATTTTATCACACAGGAAGGCACCACACATCACTGTAAAGTAGCACAAAGAACCACACTGATGTACAGTGCAATGAAGTGTCGATTTGTGCACTTCACATACAGTTCACACGAAAAAACAAAAACATCACAACGCTCCCTACCGCCGGCTCACTGCAGTTGGAACGGACACCTGCCCATATGCTAAACTTTAGTGGCAGTGCTAACAGCCCGAAAACAAGCTCATGGCTGCAGGAGCAACTTGTATCTACTTTGTTTTTGTTTTGTTCAGTCGGCTCCTGGATTTAATTTAAAGTGATCAAAACAGCTGTATAGCGGTCTGATCACATTTCCAGTACTGGTGGTATGCCTCATCGCCACTTCCTGGGAGCATTGGACCACAATAAAAGCCTTCAGGATGGCGAGCTAGAAGAGATCGAGAAACATCTGTTCTCTGATCTTCTGTGCTATGCATACTAGTCTTTAGATCTGTAATTTTTCCAACTGCTGTAACTGGGGAAGCACTTTCCGTGCTTGATTAGCTGTAGGAGAGAGTAGAACAGACATGAAGGATTTATTTTACTCCTGAGGTCTCCCTAAAGTGTACCTACCGCCTGCCCTCGTTATATCATTAAAGTCAAATGTTGAAAAAAAAATAAAAATATTAAAATTGTAATATAATAAAAAAATATATATTTAAAAAGAAACCCGGTTACCCTGCGTGCACCCACAAATGCAAACACATGCATAGGGCTCACATACGTATGTAAACAGCAATTATATATCACTGGAAACGCTGCTGTGAGAGCTGCCAGCAAGATCCTACGTAAAACTTATGCCGATGTGCATGAGCCCAAAGAGAATACTTACCTACAGGACCCAAAGTGAGGGGAAATGGCCCAAATGGGCTTTACCACAGATGATAAAATAAAAACCTAACAGAGGTTAATTAACCACTTCAATACCGGACACTCTCACTCACTTCCTGCCCAGGCCAATTTGCAGCTTTCAACGCTGTCGCACTTTGACTCAGTCATGCAACACTCACCTCATATGAAATTTGCATCATATTTTCACACAAATAGAGCTTTCTTTTGGCAGTATTTAATCATCAGTGGGTATTTTATTTTTTTTTGTTATTTTTTTTTTGTTTATTTAGCAAAAAAAGCTTGAAAAAACAAAAACACACTTTTCTTTGTTTCTGTTATAACATTTTGCAAATAAATAATCTTTCTTTGTAAATTTAGGCCAAAATTTATTCTGCTACATATCTTTGGTGAAAATAACCCAAATCAGTGTTTATGCAGGTATGGGTATGCCATCCCTTCAGAGTGCATGCGCCTGTGATGTCACCAGCTGCATGTTGTGTGAATATATCCTAACCAGTGCAAATTTAGAAGATATTCACTGTACCTACAGTAGGTACAAGTTAAAAGGTAGACTTTACTTCCACTTTGGGAATTCATACTTAAATTAAATTTTCTTTTTTTAAACCAGAATTTAGTGTCCCTCTAAAGCAGTGGTCTCAAAGTACCGGCCAGCAGACTGGTTATAAATGGCCCGCCGAGCCTGGACGGGTTTGCAGAGGGGGAGGCGCCGAAGAGCTTTGTCTCCGTCTCCTCTCTCCTGCACGCTGCTGCAGCCCAGAGAGAGAACAGAGCAGAGGAAGGAGCAGAGGAAGGATCCGCCCATCACCCCGCCCACCTAGGCACTGGTGATCGTTCAGAGCGCCGGATCCAGGGTCCTGGAGAGGTGAGTGAGCCATCACACTGAGGCAAGTCCTTAGTGGGGTGACTGGGGTAGAAATTTGTGTGTGGGGGGTATTTATGGAGTGTGGGGGGTATTTATGGAGTGTGGGGGGTAATGGTGGGTTAATGTGTTTAATAATGCTGACACCAGTGCTGCGTTTAATAATGCGTTTGCTGACAGCAGTGCTGCGTTTAATAATGCGTTTGCTGACACCAGCGCTGGGGGTTAATAATGCGTTTTGCTGACACCAGCGCTGGGGGTTAATAATGCGTTTTGCTGACACCAGCGCTGGGGGTTAATAATGCGTTTTGCTGACACCAGCGCTGGGGGTTAATAATGCGTTTTGCTGACACCAGCGCTGGGGGTTAATAATGCGTTTTGCTGACACCAGCGCTGGGGGTTAATAATGCGTTTTGCTGACACCAGCGCTGGGGGTTAATAATGCGTTTTGCTGACACCAGCGCTGGGGGTTAATAATGCGTTTTGCTGACACCAGCGCTGGGGGTTAATAATGCGTTTTGCTGACACCAGCGCTGGGGGTTAATAATGCGTTTTGCTGACACCAGCGCTGGGGGTTAATAATGCGTTTTGCTGACACCAGCGCTGGGGGTTAATAATGCGTTTTGCTGACACCAGCGCTGGGGGTTAATAATGCGTTTTGCTGACACCAGCACTGGGGGTTAATAATGCGTTTTGCTGACACCAGCGCTGGGGGTTAATAATGCGTTTTGCTGACACCAGCGCTGGGGGTTAATAATGCGTTTTGCTGACACCAGCGCTGGGGGTTAATAATGCGTTTTGCTGACACCAGCGCCGGGGGTTAATAATGCATTTGCTGACATCAGTGCTGGGTATAGTATATTATTGCTGGTATAGTTTATTGTTTTTTGAAGTTTTGAAAGTTTGCATGCGGCCCCCATGGGATATGAAAACTTGTGATGTGGCCCTCTGGCAATTTGAGACCCCTGCTCTAAAGGCTAAGTTAGGCATTTGAAAGAAAGAGAACCGTCTACCCATACCGGCAGGCAGTTACTTGAGGAGGAAGCTCAATTAGCTACGAGGACAATCACCAGCACCCTGAAAGTACACTGAGAAGTACAAGTGGCTGAGGGTCGGGGTTGATATAAAATCAATGATTTTTTTTTTTTTTTTTTTTAATGAAAAAAAAAAAAAAAAAAAGAGAGAGATATATATATATATATATATATATATATATATATATATATATATATATATATATATATATATATATATCTTTTTTTTATTTTTTTTTTTTATTTAAAATCGATTTTTTTGATTTTTATTAAATTTATTTTAATAAAATGCTTTTGGAGTAAAAATCTATCTAAAGATAGTATTCTATTTAAAATACATTAATTATTTAGTTTATTCAGCATGGAATGGTGCTTAGTTATTTAGTTATGCAGCATGAGGTTGTATATTCTGCAATATTTACATTTTTAGTAAACTCATTTAATGAATCCGAGCTCTGCAAGCTGAGCTAACATGCACTGCATTGATACACAATTTCACAGTAACCACAAGATCAAAGTTCAGGAATATTCCTTTATCCCAATGTTTTGCAAATCTACACTACAAACCAATTAAATCGGTTCTGATATTGCTGTTTTACTAACCTGACAGATTATTATTCTAAAAATAGGAAACCCTAATTTTGTGTGCAAATATTAAATATTCTAACTACCAGCAAGAATAAGTCCTTACATTTAAAGAGCCCCTGTTATTTCAGATCCATCATGGCAGCGCCTGTTAGTGGGCATCCACTTACCTGCTGGCGCCATGTCCCTCACCTTGTTGTGTCACTGCCGCATCACCAGTCGTCCCATTAAATTGGATTGGACTGTCGTTGAGTCAACAGCAGGTCAGAGGAGGAGCCACTGCATGACAGATGACAGTTGCTCTTTTAAAAGTGAGGTGATTATGAATATGAAAAATATAAGGAGTAGTGGTTTAGGTGCGCACTGTTCTTCCACTTGGTAGTTTTTTTTTCATTTCTAATAATGCGGTGGCATGCTGCATAGGAAAGGCCGCTTCAAGATCAGAAGACAAGTAACAGGTGAATTCTGCACTTTGAGAAGGGTTTATCTTAAAAAAGTACTATAAACATAAAAAATATACACATCCCCAAAATATTTTTTTTTTTAATAAAAATAACAAAAACAAAAAAAAAAAAAAAACACACAAAAATAACCAGAGGCTGCTTTCACACTACTGAGTTTTGAATCCCAGGCAGATTTGCCATGGATCTGCCTGCGATTTGACAGTGCCAAGATGTCAATGACCCAGGACTTGCATTCAAGATGCCATGCATTTGAATAACCCCTCAAATCGCGTTGCAGGTGTGCCGCGATTGTCGCGCAGTAAAACATGCTGCAATCATGGCAACATGCATCGCGGGATGCAAGTCGCCCAAAAGTAGCTCCTGAAATATTTGTGGGTGACATGCGTCAAGCAATGTGGGTTGCAGCGATTGCAGCACGACAATCGTGGCAGACTCGCACCGCGATTTGAGGCGTCATTTAAATGAATGGCATCTTGAATGCTAGTCCCACGTTTTGTCATTCATACCTCAGCGCTGTCAAATCATGGGCAGATACGTGGAAAATCTGTCTGCGATTCAAAACGCTGTAGTGCGAATGCAGCCTAAAACAAAATCCACTTTTTACAGGAACCCTTGCTGCAAAAAAAAAAAAAAAAAAAAAACCAGTTTAACCTGTTCAGATCCGCGCTATAGCCGAATGATGTCTACAGCGCGGACCTGCTTTGCCGGGAGTACGTGCCCGAGCAGCCTGCGCGTCTCCTGCAGGGCGTGCACGGCACGTTCTGTGATCAGCTCTGGATCACAGATCGGAGTAAGGGGTCGATCCCGACCCCTTACCACATGTATAGCTGTCAGCCAATGACAGCTGATCATGTGATGTAAACAGCGCCGGTAATCGGCTATTTTTCTCCTCGCAAAAAAAAAGAAAAAACGATCACCTGTGGCTGTGAGAGGGACATTGGTCCCGATCACGGAGAGATGCCGCCAGCTCCTCAGTGCCCACCGGTGCCACCTGCCGGTGCCACCAACAGTACACAACAGTGCCGCCTACCAGTGCCCACCAGCGCCACCCATCAGAGCCACCCATCAGGGCCCCCTTATCTGTGCCCATCAGTGCAGCCTCATCAGCGCATATCAATGAAGGATAAAAATTACCTGTTTACAAAATTTTATAACAAACTATGAAACGTGATTTTTTTTTTTTTTTTTTTAATTTTCCATTTTTTTTTGTTTGTTTAGCAAAAAATAAAAATCCCAGCTGTGACTAAATACCACCAAAAGAAAGCTCTATTTGTGTGAAAAAAAATGATAAAAATTTCATTTGGGTACAGTGTTGTATGACCGTGCAATTGTCATTCAAAGTGCGTTAGCGCTGAAAGCAGAAAATTGGTCTGGGCAGGAGGTGGGGGTTTAAGTGCCTAGTAAGCAAGTGGGTAAAGCAGAGTTATGCCCCGTACACACGGTCGGATTTTCCGATGGAAAATGTGTGATAGGACCTTGTTGTCGGAAATTCTGACCGTGTGTAGGCTCCATCACACATTTTCCATCGGATTTTCCGACACACAAAGTTTGAGAGCAGGATATAAAATTTTCCGACAACAAAATCTGTTGTCAGAAATTCCGATCGTGTGTACACAAATCCGACGGACAAAGTGCCACGCATGCTCAGAATAAATAAGGAGATGAAAGCTATTGGCCACTGCCCCGTTTATAGTCCTGACGTACGTGTTTTACGTCACCGCGTTTAGAACGATAGGATTTTCCAACAACTTTGTGTGACCGTGTGTATGCAAGACAAGTTTGAGCCAACATCCGTCGGAAAAAATCCTAGGATTACGTTGTCGGAATGTCCGAACAAAGTCTGACCGTGTGTATGGGGCATAACACTCAGTTTTGTGTTTATTTAAAGTCAGCAGCTACAAAAAGCGTAGCTGCTGACTTAAACACACACTCACCTGCCCAGCAATGCAGCTGCCCAAACTCTTGCTTCTCTCCAGCAATCGGCATTACTAGTGTGGGCACCCGGCTGTGACAGCTTTAGGCTTCACAGCCGGGTGCACACTGCGCAGTCTCAATGGCTGGGCCATCTTCTGTGACCTGTGACGTGTCCCAGAAAATTGCAGAGAGGGAGGAGGAGAGGAGAACTTCCGCTCGAGTCACCTAGGCGGACCGAGCGGAAGTGGGAGCAGGGTACCTGTCAAAACTAGACCACCCCCCTCCCAAAAAAAAAAAAATATGACATGCCAAATGTGCAATGTGAAGGGGTTAGGAGTCCTTAAAGCTGAAGTTCCACATTTAGGTAGAACTTCGATTTAACCTTCAAAAAAGTCCAAGGCAACATAAAATAATAAGCAATTTAGCCCCATAATAAAGTAAAAGTCCAAAAAAGACCACACAATAAAATGAAAATAACACCGGCCTTCCAGGCCAATTTGGACCTAAATTTGTCAGGACCGCAAATCTCAAACCCATGTGAGCATTGATGTATCTTCAGTTTTCCTCTTAATATTTTGCTAAATCTATGTGCATCAGTACTGCTTGAGCCTGAAGCTCGTCCTGTAAATTTCAATGTAAAGCCTCATTCATATGGCCAAAGCAGCCATGGTATGGCAAGTATGTTGGAAACTCTGCTCAAAAGTCCAGGTATGTGTGGACAGCCACAGCCAGTACAAAAAGACGACAGGCAGCTGTAGCTGTCCGCTGGTGTTCGGAAGTAAATACACAGCCAGCAATTACCTGTGGTTATAGACAGAGTATCATTACTAGACACGAGCTGTTGTGTATAACCCAGAGGGGAACATCTGTCCCTAGCCACAGGAAATCGCTCCACTTAATACCCTTCAGCCCTATGCGATTGCAGGCAAAAGGTAAAGAACTCTACATATGCTACAAAATAACCTTTATCCACCCAGAGATATTGTCCATCCTTGCACCCCATCCTCCTCCTTTGTTAAATATCACTGAATCTAACCCCTAAACATTCTTTGTCAGGGGCTGATTTTACACAGGGCTACTGTCCTTTGCCCCTTCCACATTTGACAGTGCTATGCCCTGGTAAGTGGCCCAAGCACTGCAACCGGGGAGAAGGCAACATGCTCCCCATACCTGGAAATACTGGGGATTTCCAAGAGTGCAAACACCGCCACAGGACCAAGGGAACGATGTCTCCCTAGAGTCTGACGCTGGGGATTTCAGTCCAGGCTCTGGCAGAACAAGATGTGGCGGGGGTGCGCTGGCAAGGTAAGTATCAGCAAGTCAAGAAGAGCTCCATGCACCCATAGTCACTTAGAACTAAATGGGCAAGGTGACAGGGACTTTAGGTCCTGTAACATAAAATAAAAAGCAAATGGGGTCTCTAACCTAAAAAAGCCAGTGGGTGTTCTGCAATGTATTAAGCCTAATGGGTGTAAAAAATTCAATGGGGGTCCTGTAACATAAAAAAGCAAATGGGGCCCCACATCACAACAAAAAACAAAGTAGGCGTGATGTAATATAATAATAGTATGTGGAGTACCACAATACGTAACATAACAGACCTGGTGGGGTGTGAAGTATGGTGATGAACCCTGTGGGTGTGACCTATCATAATAAACCCAGTGGGGTGTGAAGTATGATGATGAACACAGTGGGTGACGTAACATAATAAACCCGGTGGGGTGTGGAGTATTGTTAAGAACCCTGTGGTTGTGACGTAACATAATAAACCCGGTGGGGTGTGGAGTATTGTTAAGAACCCTGTGGTTGTGACGTAACATAATAAACCCAGTGGTGTGTGAAGTACGACGATGGACCCTGTGGATGTGACGTAACATAGTAAACCCAGTGGGGTGTGAGGTACGGTGATGAACGCAGTGGGGTGTGAGGTACGGTGATGTAGTGCGTTGTGTGAGGTACGGTGATGTAGTGGGGTGTGAGGTACGGTGATGTAGTGGGGTGTGAGGTACGGTGATGTAGTGGGGTGTGAGGTACGGTGATGTAGTGGGGTGTGAGGTACGGTGATGTAGTGGGGTGTGAGGTACGGTGATGTAGTGGGGTGTGAGGTACGGTGATGTAGTGGGGTGTGAGGTACGGTGATGTAGTGGGGTGTGAGGTACGGTGATGTAGTGGGGTGTGAGGTACGGTGATGTAGTGGGGTGTGAGGTACGGTGATGTAGTGGGGTGTGAGGTACGGTGATGTAGTGGGGTGTGAGGTACGGTGATGTAGTGGGGTGTGAGGTACGGTGATGTAGTGGGGTGTGAGGTACGGTGATGTAGTGGGGTGTGAGGTACGGTGATGAAGTGGGGTGTGAGGTACGGTGATGTAGTGGGGTGTGAGGTACGGTGATGTAGTGGGGTGTGAGGTACGGTGATGTAGTGGGGTGTGAGGTACGGTGATGAAGTGGGGTGTGAGGTACGGTGATGTAGTGCGGTGTGAGGTACGGTGATGTAGTGGGGTGTGAGGTACGGTGATGTAGTGGGGTGTGAGGTACGGTGATGTAGTGCGGTGTGATGTACGGTGATGTAGTGGGGTGTGATGTACGGTGATGTAGTGCGGTGTGATGTACGGTGATGTAGTGCGGTGTGATGTACGGTGATGTAGTGGGGTGTGATGTACGGTGATGTAGTGCGGTGTGATGTACGGTGATGTAGTGCGGTGTGATGTACGGTGATGTAGTGGGGTGTGATGTACGGTGATGTAGTGCGGTGTGATGTACGGTGATGTAGTGCGGTGTGATGTACGGTGATGTAGTGGGGTGTGATGTACGGTGATGTAGTGGGGTGTGATGTACGGTGATGTAGTGGGGTGTGATGTACGGTGATGTAGTGCGGTGTGATGTACGGTGATGTAGTGGGGTGTGATGTACGGTGATGTAGTGGGGTGTGATGTACGGTGATGTAGTGCGGTGTGATGTACGGTGATGTAGTGCGGTGTGATGTACGGTGATGTAGTGCGGTGTGATGTACGGTGATGTAGTGCGGTGTGATGTACGGTGATGTAGTGCGGTGTGATGTACGGTGATGTAGTGCGGTGTGATGTACGGTGATGTAGTGCGGTGTGATGTACGGTGATGTAGTGCGGTGTGATGTACGGTGATGTAGTGCGGTGTGATGTACGGTGATGTAGTGGGGTGTGATGTACGGTGATGTAGTGGGGTGTGATGTACGGTGATGTAGTGCGGTGTGATGTACGGTGATGTAGTGCGGTATGATGTACGGTGATGTAGTGCGGTGTGATGTACGGTGATGTAGTGCGGTGTGATGTACGGTGATGTAGTGCGGTGTGATGTACGGTGATGTAGTGCGGTGTGATGTAACATAGGTAGATTGGTGTAGATGACACAAAAAGCGGGCTGTGTATTGTTGGTAGGTTTGGCGCAGTGGCATTACACAGTTTGCCAAAACTTCAATCCAAGTCAATGACAGGATGCACCCGGGACGGTGATCGGTATACGTTCACTTTTAATGAATGTCCTTCCCATAACACCAGAAAGCAGTTGGACAAGGTGCTGCCCTCCACCCTGCTGTGTGATGAAACAGACACTCCATGCTGACAATAGGGAGCTGTGACAGGGACATTGCAGGGACTGACACCGGCCTGCACACACACCACTCGGCCACCACCGTGCAGGGTGAGGGGTGAGGGCGGTGCAGCACCCTCCTATATCCATTCCCTATAATAGAGAACAATCAGCCCTCTCCCCTCCACCCTCCTCCAGGAACAGCCCATTCCCGTCACACAGCACACACCCGAACTTGCCGGTATCCCGCCTCCCTGATCCCAGCTCACCGCCCGGAACCTCCGCCTGCACCGACACCACGGATCCCGACAGGCAGCGCGTCACCGGACAGGAGCGTCAGCGCGCCAGCCAATGAAACGATGCGGTAGAGGAGGGGACCGGAGACAACATAGCCAATCAGAGCAGGCGGAGGAAGTCATTCAGCGTCCAGGATGGACAGGGATGGGTCATGTGATTCCCATTGGCTGTGTGTAAACATGGAATGCTGGACGTGCTGCTGCCTGACTCTGCTGGACTTCCCAGTGACACCATTGGGGAGTATGAGGGAGGGAGGCCAGCAGTTGGAATGTGTGCTCAGAAGGGTGCACACCCCTTTACATTATCCATGTCTAAAGCTGAACTCCAGAGAGAGCACAAATCTTCCCTGTTAGGGGAGCTGGCCCTGCACTGCAAGGGTTAAAGGAGAAGCATGGACAAAGCTTTCAGCTTCTACTTCTTTGGGGGGGTCACAGGAATGCACTTACCTTTGCTCTCCTCTGACTAGGGTTACCACCTGCCAAACCTTAACACTTAAGTAGCGCGCTGCATTTTTAAAATTTGTAGTATACAAAACCAATGACAAACGAAATGTCGTACTAGAAGTAAACCCTGTATAGCTACTTTTTAACTACGTCCAGGCTGCCCACATATACTGCAGCAGGGCAACCGGCTGCGTGAAACACCGTAGCTGTATGTTGTTTGCGCTCAATGGTCTGAAGCGCGTTGCGTAGGTAATGTAAACCAGGCAGATCGTCGTTCTGTCACAGAGCAAGAGAGATATCTGTGATTCCTACTAATCAGGAACTGATCTCTCTCTTTGTCCAGTGTCACCATCCCCCCACACAGAAAGCATTCCCAGGGAACACGTTTAACCCTTTGATTGCCCCTAATGTTAACCCCTTCCCTGCCAGTGTCATTTATACTGTGACAGTGCATTTTTTTTTAGCATTGATCACTGTATTGGTGTCGCTGGTCCCCAAAAAGTGTCACTTAGTGTCCAATTTGTCTTCCGCAATGGCACAGTCCTGCTAGAAATTGCTGATCGCCGCTATTGCTAGTAAAAATATACAACTAAAAAGTCTCTAAATCTATGCCATAGTTTGTAGACGTAATAACTTTTGCGCAAACCAATCAATATACACTAATTGGGACTTTTTTTTACCAAAAATATGTAGCTGAATACAAATTGGCCTAAACTGATGAAGAAATTTGATTGTTTTTACATATTTTTATAGGGAATGTTTTATAGCACAAAATGTAAAAACCATAGGAGGTGATCAAATACCACCAAAAGAAAGCTCTGTTTGTAGAAAAATAAAGGACATAAATTTTGTTTGGGTACAAGGTCGAACGACTGCGCAATTGTCAGTAAAAGTAACGCAGTGCCGTATCACATAAATGGCCTGGTCGTGAAAGGTGGTGGGGGGGATCCTCCTGAGGTCAAGTTGTTAATAGTACTACCCTCAAGTACAGGTTATAAAGGAACTTGAGTTTAAATAATAAATAAAATCAGCAGTTGCAAATTCTGCTTGAAAGTGGGAGTTTGTACCTCCCTAATAAAATTATATATATATATTATTTTTTTTTTTTTTATTACTTTCAGTTTTGTCAAACAAGCCCTTACTGTAATCTTTGAATCGATATATTGAAGGTATGAGGAAGAATTCATATCAGCTCCACCTTGCTTTTAGAAAATATTTAGCATTTGATTGCCATTTCTCACAACTGTAACATGTCTCTTGTTTTTGTTTTTTTTCATTCCCCCTTCCCCACCTTACCCCAATCCCTTTTGAATAGAATCAATATAGATTTGAAGCCACTGGATTTCCAACTATCCCACAGCTTATAGAACATCATTACACAACAAAGCAAGTTATAACTAAAAAATCAGGAGTAGTTCTGTGGAATCCTGTTGTAAAGTTATGTAAACACATTGCTGTGGTAAAAAGGTTTGCTGCAGGTGAATGAGTGCAAAAGCAAGGTGCGTGGTTGTGTCATTAAAGGGTTTGTAAAAGAAAACAAAACAAAAAAAAAACAAACATGTTCTATTTACCTGTTCTGTGTAATGGTTTTGCACAGAGCACCCCCCACTCCTCCTCGTCTCGGGTCCCCCGCCAGCGTGCAGGGCTCCTATTGCTGCATCTCAGCCAATAAGGAAGGAGAGCCGAGGCTCTCATGCACATCGCTGGACTGAGATCGGGCTTAGGTACGTATGAAAGGGGGGGGGGGGGGCTGCACACTGAAGTTTTTTTTACCTTCATGCATATAATGCATGAAGGTAAAAAAAAAAAAACTTCTGCTTTTAGTACCACTTTAAGATTAAAAGCACCACTGCACACCTGCAAAAGGACTGTGTGCTTTTCTGTATTACAGGAATACACAGAATTTTGCACACATTCCTGCAATGCACAACGGTCTATTTAGGGGAAGGGATAATGAATTTAAATTCAAGGAGATCCAGTTGATAGAGTTTTCTTTCAGCTGATGTCCGCGAATTGCTATCTAATAAAACATAAAAGTAGGCCAATCACATCCATATTTCAAGTATAATAAAATAAAACCACCTTACATAAGGTGTCCCCATCAGAGTACTCCCTTACATCTGGTGTCCACATCAGAGTATTCCTTTAGATTAGTTGCCCCCATCAGAATACCCCATTACATCAGGTGTCACCATCAGAGTACCCGCTTAGTTCAGTTGTCCCAACTCGAGTACTTCCTTAGAACAGTTGCCCCCATCAGAATGCGCCCTTACATCAACTACATTCATTTCTGGGTGCCCCTTTACATCTAGGGTTCCCAAGTAGGATACCCCCTTAGATCAGTTGCAACCATTAGTGTGGTCCCTTGCATCTGGTGTCCACATCAGAATGACTTACATCAGGTGTCCCCTTCAGTGTACCCCCTTAGTTTTGTTTCCCCCATCAGAGTGCCCCCTTACATCAGGTGTCAACATCAGATTTCCCCCTTAAATCTGGTGTCTGCTTCAGAGTGCCCCTTTACATCTGTGTCCCCAGTAGAGTCCCCCCTTACATAAGGTGTCCCCAGTAGAGTGTCCCCTTACATTAAGTGTCCACATCAGAGTGCCCCCTTACATTAGGTTCCCCTAATAGAGTGCTTTTTTATATCTAGTGTTCCCAGTAGAGTATCCCCTTACATCAGCTGCCCCCAATAAAGTGCTTTCTTATATCTGGTGTCCCCAGTAGAGTGCCCCCTTACATCAGGTGTCCCTCCACACATCAGAGTTGTCCACCATGTACTCACAGTTTACAAACTCTGAAAAGAAGGTAGCTTCTTCTTCCTCTTTCCAATCATGTGATAAGTCACATGACAAGGGGGGAGAGGAAGGGGATAGTCTGTCTTCATTCCTCAGCAGTGCCGCGTTAAGACTGAGGTGGGTTCTCAGTCTCAGTGCCGTCTCTTTCTATGACCCCCTGCAGGCTGGAAGGAGGCAAATGTCTAATCCTCTCTCCAGCTATGTCAGGGAGCCACAGTCAAGTCTGAACAACATGCCCAGTTTTCAGGCCAACTAAAAACCGGTCGCATGATTTGGACTGTCAAAGCGAATCCCGGACAGGTGGCAACCCTACCTGTGACCCAGAATCAGCTTATAGTAAGCAATTGTCAGCTGAGGTAGTAGAGCAGCTCCAGGCTCTGAAATGATTTTGACAATATTGCCAGGATCCACCTAGCTGCCTGATTGACAGCTGGCTCCACCTCTCAGTGAGAGCGGAGAACCAAAGCCAGCTGTTCTTCTCCAGCCTGGCACTCTCATAAGTCCTGGAGAGGCAGAGCTGGTGACTGACTGTTAGGTACCTGGTAGTAGAGCCTGACTTGTAGGAGAAGATCTCTCATACAACGCTGGTTCAGGAGCCACTGGAGT
This sequence comes from Aquarana catesbeiana, assembly GCF_042186555.1. Classification (NCBI taxonomy): domain Eukaryota; kingdom Metazoa; phylum Chordata; class Amphibia; order Anura; family Ranidae; genus Aquarana; species Aquarana catesbeiana. The sequence continues at coordinate 182,421,643 of NC_133324.1, read as the reverse complement.
GGGGACAGTGGTCTCCTGAGCACAGTGGGGTAGGAGTGCCTGTTGAGCTGAGTCTCTGATGCTGAAGTGATGAGAGATCCCACAGGGATGGCTGGACTGCAGATCAGGTGAGACTGGAGGCAGCAAACTGGAACACTTGGAGATGCAGAGGTCTCTGGAGCTGAGGCTGAAGGTGCAACAGCAAGGACTAAACAGGAACAAGCAGGGTCAGACGGTCCGGGTCAGCAAGGATATGAGACAGGCAAAAACAGCAGGCAGAGGCAGAGTCGGTAGGCAGGCAGAGATCGGCAATGGTATCAGGCAGGTAGTAGAAGAATAGTCGGACAGGCCTGGTCGGATTGGAGCAGGACGGATGGTCAGACAAGCCGGGTCAGATAGGTAGCAAGCAATCAGGTTCAAATACAAGAATCACGAAGCTGAGACGAAGCAGCAATGTGCCAGAGGCACAGGGGGACTTTTATGTGCACTTTGGCGCCAAGCCGGCGCTATCGCGCACGCGCGCACAAGCGCCGCGTACCCGCGCGCGCCCCAGCACCGCGCCGACGCCCAGGAACAACAGGGATTTGCTGAACAGCGCGTAACGGAGCGCGCCCCGGTTCGGTGCCAATGGTACCCTGACACTGACAGTAACTGCTCTCTTCTCGGGGGAAAACCAAGAACTAATTGATCAGTGGTCATGTGATCAGTCATATCTCGGTCTTAGAGCTGACGTGGGACAGCTGTAACATCACATCAATGCTTCAGCATGGAGGGGATTAATGTTTTTTAAAAACGCCAAACAACTAGTTTAAAAGCTCATTTAGGCCTAAGGGAACAAGAAAAAAATGTTCTCAACCCTTCCCTTACATTGACTCCTTCTGTAAGACAACTCCCTGCAGCCTTTTCTCGCCTGTGCTTTGGTGGTCTGAGGTCTATAGGCTACAGCCCTGCTTTGGAGAGGAGCATAAGGTAGTGTTTGCTGTTGCTGGTGTGGAGGATCACGTAAGTAAAGGTGCATTTCCCATCCCCTAGATCAGGGGTCTCCAAACTTTCTAAACAAAGGGCCAGTTTACTGTCCTTCAGACTATGGCCAGCATTAGTGGAAATCGTCCTGGCATCCGTGGGTGTAAACATCACCACATTTTGAATCAGGGTGAGAAAAAGTGCCCCTTTGTTCAAATCATTGGCAGGAATAGTGCCCCATTGTTGGTGTCAGATGGCAGAATAGTGTCTTGTATCAGTGGGTGGAAGGTCCTGATAAAGGGCGCAGTTTATAGACCACTGCCCTAGACCTAAAGAATCATTGAACTCTTGTGGTGTAAGGCAACCCCACTGCAAGATAGGATACTTATTTTCTCTGGAGCTGGGCTTTAACCACTTCAGTACTGGGAACTTTCACCCCCTTCCTTCCCAGGCCAATTTTCAGCTTTCAGCACTCTTGCACTTTCAGTAAGAAGTGAAAAAAAATGAAATTTTTATCATTTTGTTCACACAAATAGAGCTTCAAGATCAAGTGACCGGAGTGGCATGAGTAAGCATATATATTTTTCTTATACAGGTTAGTAAGTATAGCCCCCCCCTCCTTTTAAGTCTCAATCCAGCATTGTGTCTGTCTGCAGAGGCTCTCTCCTCTCTCTGCTCACAGAGGCAGCAGCAGGAGCCATTGGCTTTTGCTGCTGTCAATTAAATCCTGTGATCAGGATCAAACCCACAAGTGTGCCCCCATAGGAAGCAGCTTCCCTGAGAAGAGGAGATGCCTGCAACGCTGACAAGGGACCCCAGGAAAGGAGGATCGGTAAGTATAAGATATGTTATTTTCCCCAAAAAAATAGCCTTTACAAATGCTTAAAGCAGAAGTTTCAGAAGTACTCTTCTTTTGTTGGTTAAAAATTATACACTGGCACAAGGGCATAGGTAAGAGGGGGTATAGAAGACTAAAATTCACCCAAAGCATCCATCTGCACTAGAAAGCCCCAGATTGAAGATGACAGATGGTCTGTGCATGGCAGCAGTCCTGCTCTCCCCTAGCTTGGCACTGGGAGACTGCCTACCCCAGCTAAACAGGGAAGGTCACAGGCTGCCCACATCTCTGTTCACTAGCTCGATGAGCTGCAGACCAATAGAAGATTCTACTCTGCCCTCTCCTCCGCTCCCCTCCCAATACTTCGACAAGGTACACAGATCCCAGATCTGTGGCAATGAGTACGTTACTGCTAGAGTGGGGTTGTGTGGAAACTGAGGGGTGCACATTTTATGGATCAAGTTTAAGGACATACACACTTCTACATATCTATATGTGAAAGGTGCAATTAAACAAAATATAACAAGATCTCACTTTGGGCTTTCCCTAAATTAAGAAAGTGAAAAAACACACCAATGTTAAAATTTAAAAAAAGTATTAAAAAAATGCTCCTGTATAGGCTGCTCTATTTAAAAAGGGAAAAAAAAAACTTTAAATAAACAGATATAATACCAGAGTGTATAAGTGAATATATACTCCCAATACAGCACTCAATACTGATAATTAGCAAAGAAAACCATCTGTGTAACAGAAAGAACACATTGTAACAATTCTATGTGGCTGATAAAGAAACAGAATATCACAATTTAAAAACAAACATAAGGCTGCTTTCATTCACACTGCTCCATTGAAAAAAATGCTTAAAAAATCATTTTTGATGCGTTTCTAGTGAGATTTCCAGCATGCACCTGTGAAACATGATTTCAAAAACTCATCAAAAATGCAACCAGGGTGTATTTTTGAGCTGTTTTCTATTCATTTCAATTGGGAACTGTGTTTTTGGTGAAGTTTTGAAAAGCGCAAGCAGGATTTTTTAAAACACAGTACAGTGGTGGGAAGAGTTGCACAGGATTTAAAGGAAAACATTTTTCTTGAGTTGTTTTTACAAGTTTTTTAGCAAGGCAAATACACATCACTGTGAAAAGGCCCTAAAGCCTAGTACAGACGATCAGAAAATCATACGAAAAATACTGCTTTCACAACGATCATACGATAATGTGATCGTTAGTACACTGCTTTTATCCGAAATTATTCGAAGGGGCAAACACTAACATTTTTCACGCTACCAGATCGTATGATTTTCGTTTAATTAGTACAGTTTTCATCCGAAAATGCAATACAAAACATTACATCACCTACGAATTGTTATTCTGTCATAGGAGAATCTTCGGAACTTAAGTAACCTCTTTATTTTCGATATGGAGACTAGCATGAAAAAAACTGACAATCGTTCATCCGATAATCTCATTATGTTTATGAGGTTTGTCAGGGCTGGGCTCCTGCTATTTACTAGCAGTTCTTTCTTTCAGTGCACAGAGGCTGCTCAGCTGTCAGTAAATTACCAGCCATTCATTGTTTCCACAGTGACTCACCTGGTTACCATTACCTGCCTCATTACTCCAGCCTACTGCCAGCCCTTTTTGGCTATTTCTCACTGTGGCCCCGCGTGGTCAACATCCACAGTGTGTTCCTGTGTATGATGTGGCCTGGCCAACGTCTCTTCTAAATCCTGCTCCTGATTTTTGACAATGCTGACTTATTGTTCCCTAATCCTGGCTCATCTGATTACCCACTCTGGCTTCCCAACCATGGCTTCTGTTTTTGGCTATGTTCCTGAACTATTGTTATTTTTGCTATTACATTAACTGCTGGTTCACATATGTGCGCTCTGCGAGATCGCATGTGATTTGTACTGCAGTGCAAATTCACATGCAATGTCCGTGCGATGTGATTTCAGCCATACAGATAGTATAGTATGGCTGATATCACATCACATTCGGACCAAACTCACAAATGACTCTTTTTTTGGTCCACACCAGAATCGATCGCATGGGTGTTCACACCCATGCGATCTGATTCATGTCCAAACTGTCAGCTTGCAGTGCAATATGCAAGCTAAAATGGGGTTGTCATTAATGATGTATTGACACTGCCAGCAGTTTACATATGGCAGTGTGAACTGCTGTGCGAGTCAAGTGCGATGAGGGAACTCGCAGAGGATTAGCAGGGTTCCCACATCGCACAAGTGTGAACCGGCAACAAAGGTGTGATTTTTTTTTAACTGCATTTATTTTCTGTCTCTGCCTGGTTTATGATTCCTGACTCCTGATAAGGCTTTAGTCTAGATAATCATCCTAAACAAGCAACTAAGTATCCATCTTCCGCACATGACCTGATAAAACTTGCAAAGACCTCCACCTCAAATTGGCGATGCATGCATCCTCCCTATCCCCCCTAGCAGCCGAAGAAAGGGATAAAAACTCCCATGCTGCCCATTCACTTCAATGGGCAGGGCGTTTTAGGAGTGGAGTATACACCGCCCCAAAGATGCTGCTTGCAGGACTTTTTCCTGCCCCAGCAAAGCACTCGGGCTTTCACACTGAGGAGACTTGAGAGGTGCTTTTCAGGTGCTTTACTCAGTGTGAAAGTAGCCTAAAAGAGATGATCATTCCCTGATAAAATCATTGCTAGACTTCTGGCTGCCAACAGTAGTCGTTACACCACACCAATGGATGGCAGGTCCTGAAATAAAACAGAACAGAGGTGTACATTTTATCAGATCTTAATTGTATCATTCGGGTTGCATATTTTTAGGTGTTTGGTGTATATATAGTTTTCTGTATTTTTTGTGTTACCAAACATTTTCCATAATTTGTTGATACATATCTGTATGTATTTTTATATATTTTATTTTCATTTCATTTTATTTTGTTAAAAAGCATCAGATTGTTATGTGCACGTTGCTTTCATTATTATTATTATTTAGTAAAAAAACCCACACTATTGATTTATAGAACATACACTACCATAGAAATTTTATGAGCCGCTTTGTTTATATGCACATTTGAGTCTACATTTGGTAATTTATATTGAGAGCCCTTTCACACTGAGCTGCCTGCTGCATCAGCGGTAAATCGCCGTAGTTTTAGCGGCACCTTTTGGCTGATAACAGGGCACTTTTAACACTGGCTAGCGGGTGAAGAAAGGGTTAATAGCGCCCTGTAGTGCCGTTGGAGGAGCGGTGTATACGCTGCTCCTCCACCACCCCAAAGATGCAGCTTGCAGGACTTTTTTTAACGTCCTGGCAGCACAGTGTCCCAGTGTGAAAGCACTCTGGCTTTCACATGGGAGGAGCATTGAGAGACGTTTTTCAGGCGCTATTTTTAGCACTAAAACGCCTGAAAGACGCCTCCAGCATGAGAGAGGTCTAAGGATTGCTTCACTGTTAGTAGGATTACATTTATTACTATTATGTTTATTACTGATGCCATAGTGCATTTATCATCTGTATTAGCTCCGGTCCCTGAATCTGCACTCCATTATTTGAATTAGAGAAGTAAGGTTTGATAGTCTAGCCATTCAGATACTTTTGCATTTTACTATGGATATACAGTATATAGTTGAACATACTACTGCCAAACTATTGAAACCCTTGAAAAAGTTGCTCTATTTATTTATTTTTCACAGGTACTTACAGTAGACAATTTATGCAGCACTTTACATATATATTATACATTCACATCATTCCTTCCCCTTAAGGCAGGAGTCTCAAACCGGTGGCCCTCCAGCTGTTGCAAAACTACAAGTCCCATGAGGCATTGCAAGGCTGACGGTTACAAGCATGACTCCCACAAGCAGAGGGATGATGGGACTTGTAGTTTTGCAACAGCTGGAAGGCTGCCACTTTGAGACACCTGCCTTAAGGAGCTTGCAATTTATGGTCCTCAACTCAGGTTCATACATACACACATTAGGGCCAATTTAGACAAGAGCCAATTACCCTACCAGCACGTCTTTGGAGTGTGGGGGGAAACCTACACAGGCACAAGGAGAACATGTACACTCCAGCCAGATAGTGCCTTTGTTGCAATTCAAACAGACGACTCTAGTGCTACCAGGCGAATCCCTCTATGACCAGTTTAAAGTGGTTGTAAACGATCACCTTGTAAAACAACCCATTCAGCTTGAAATAGAAATAAAAGGCAAAACATTATAAATACTTCTCCCCCCCCCTTTTTTTATAAGTGATCACATTCCCTCTGTTCTGAGCTGCATGCAAGCTAGGGGAGGAGAAGCAACAGGACATTGAGCTTCCCAGTGAGAGCCTGTGCAGAGGGGGCGTGTCAGGAGGAGACTGATTGTTGGAGGAGAGCACACTGAGTTCCCAGCACAGCTAGAGAGAACTGACCATGCTGTGCTCTCCTGCATAGTGTGGTAAGTTTTTAATAGGAAAGCAAAAGGACTGACAGTAACACCAGGGATTTCACACAAATGAAGCAATACAAAAAGAACAGGATGATTTCTCATAGTAATGGTACAGCAGGCACATATTAGGAATAAGAAATGTTGGGGTAACAGACGTTTTAAGTCTGTCTTGAGAGAGGCTAATCAAAAGGGTGAGTGCATTTCCAATTAGAGGTGGAGGTCTTTTGCACATGTGTGGAAGATAGATACTTTGTTGCTTGTATAAAAAGATTATATGGACTTGCAGTATGTTTGTTTTTAAGTTGTGATAGTATGTTTGTTTGTTTATCACCAACTTTGAATTGTCACTGTGTTCTGTTTTTGACACAGATGTTTTTCTATATTAGTATTGAGTGCTGTACAGGAAGTATATATTCACTTACACACTCTGGTATTATACATGTTTATGATGATCTCTATTCATGCAGTCATATAGAAAGACAATGCTGCCACTGTCACTGATATACATTCCTACAACACACAGGATGGGAATGTAACTCAATTCTTACCCTACTTGTATAGGAAGAGGATATTTTATTGTGTGTTCATGTAATGTATGGAGAATGTAGTGTTGGCCACACATGAAGCTTTGTGAGCAATCCTTACTTCAGCATACATTCAGCATACATAACCAGGTCTTAACATCTGTAATTGCATATAATATTTATTGATATTAGATGGTAATCTTTCCACTGGCCCTTCTGGGGTTATCAGCTCCTCTTTCAAAGGTTGAGACAATGTGGGTTATTTACTAAAGGAAAATCCACTTTGCACTGCAAGTGCACTTGAAAGTGTCCGAGGGGGACACGCAAGGGAAATAAAAAAACTAATTTTAGCTTGCACATGATTGGATGATAAAATCAGCAGAGCTTCCCCTCATTTCAGATCTACCCCTTAGATTTAGACCGACTGCGCTTCCAAGTGCACTTTTAGTGCACTTGCAGTGCAAAGTGGATTTGCCTTTCGTAAATAACCCCCAATGACTGATCTTTTTTTTTAATCATTAGCACTGCCCCCATAGGGCTTGCTGTGTGTTGACTTCATAGGCCTCTCTCTGGTTACCTGCAGCTGGTTGCTAAGGGTTTTCACTTTGTTGCTAGGAGTTTCTACTTGTCCCACCCTTATTCCCGCTTGCTCTCCACTCATTGACCAGTCCAAGGTGTTTGGGATTTTTGTATTTTATTTTGGATCTTGAATGGGAGAAGGGATTAGTGGGATACCCAAACCGGGACTATTCACAATGGATGAGGACAACTCTCACTTGGCCTCACTGGATTATTTGTGGAAGCAGTCACACTGCTTTAACCATACAGCCACATGTATGGAGGAATTAAGTCTTCTTGCTCTCACTAGCAGCAGAATTGATGCACTACATTATCTCCAGGATACTCTGTAGCATCCCCTTTACTGACACCCATCCACTGACTCTTCTAGCTGAAGGGGGTGGCTCTCACTTGACAGGCCACAAAGACCCAGATCTGTATTCATAGTAGGCAGAATCATATCCCTTCTGGTCTCCCTTCCAGTCATATCTCTCTCTCTCTCTCTCTCTCTCTCTCTCTTTTCCTCTGCCAATTGTTAGGACTGTAAGCCTGTGCACTTGTCAGGTCCCCTCCCACTGTTCAGTTTGCCTCCCTATTTGACCAGTGGGGGACAGTCAAACAATCTGAGCTGCACCTGAGCACAAATGAGCAGACCTAACCAATATCCTGACCATCTTCCTGGTAAACAGACCAGAACTATTCTCTCTTCTAGCAGCTAACTAGGAGGGTGCTACATATTTATAGGCTGATAGCGGGTTTATTCACATTGTACACATACTGTAAGTGTTTGTGATCTTTGCCAATCCCTCCATTGGCTTCCCATTGCCCAAAGAATAAAATTCAAAACATTAACAATAACATACAAAGCCATTCACAATTCTCCCCTGAGCTACATCACCAATCTTATCTCCAAATATCACCCAAACCGTCCTCTCCACTCCTCCCAAGACCTTCTGCTCTCTAGCTCCCTTGTCTTCTCCTCCCATGTGCATCTCTAGGACTTCTCCAGAGCCTCTCCCATCCTCTGGAACACACTACCCCAATCTGTCTGGCCATCTCCTACTCTGTCCACTTTAGGAAATCCCTGAAAACTCATCTCTTCAGGGTGGCCTATCCTGCCTCCAGCTAACAACCAAATCTCCTACTCTCCTCATCAGTTCATCCCTCACAGTCCCTACCTTTTGTTTCACACCAGCCCCTCCCTCTTAGATTGTAAGCTCGCAGGAGCAGGGCTTCTCTAACCCTCTTGTTTTGAATTGTACTGTTGGTGTAGTGTCTCCCTACATTGTAAAGCGCTGCGCAACCTGTTGGCGCTATATACATCCTGTATAATAATAATAATATCACTCTCCAGATCAGCCTCTTGCAACCAGGGTGCCTTGAGGTTTCTTCAGGGTTGCCTTGGCAAAATGCCTAAAAACTGACCAAAAACGTACAAACCAGCAGGTGGATCAAGCTTGCATTTAGTTACACAAAGCCACAGGTTTTTATTGTGCACCATTTTAACCTTCCAGCCACTGGCATCCTAACAACCAGTGATGTCATCAGTGTTGATACGGAGGGTGTTGATCGCCTACACAGCATACCTTTTTGACCCTTCCCTGCCCTCCTTCTTCAACACTAGGGTCACATTGGATAAAGTAACAAGAAAAAACTCACCCAAGCTCTACCGCCATACAGTATAGTTGGTGTGTAGAGTAGTCGGTGCTCTGGCTAATTAAGCTCACAAAAGATCCATAGAAAATACAGGCTGGCAACTCAACAGCTTCTCCATAGAAAATATTTATTTCAGCATTACAGCAATAACATCATCCAAAAATCTGTCGTGTTTCTGCCTTAGGCCTTCATCAAAAGCATACAAATATGACATTAAAAACAAGTATACAGTGCCTTGCAAAAGTATTCACCCCCTTGGCTTTTTAGCTATTTTGTTACATTACAGCCTTTAGTTCAATGTTTTTTTTTTAATCTGAATTATATGTGATGGATCAGAACACAATAGTCTAAGTTAGTGAAGTAAAATTAGAAAAATATATACATAAAACTATTTTTCAGAAATAAAAAAACATAATTGGCATGTGCGTATGTAATCACCCCCTTTGTTATGAAGCCCATAAAAAGCTCTGGTACAACCAATTACCTTCAGAAGTCACATAATTAGTGAAATGATGTCCACCTGTGTGCAATCTGTCTCAAGTGTCACATGATTTGTCATTACATATACACACCTTTTTGAAAGGCCCCAGAGGCTGCAACACCTAAGCAAGAGGCACCACTAACCAAACACTGCCATGAAGACCAAGGAACTCTCCAAACAAGTAAGGGACAATGTTGTTGAGAAGTACAAGTCAGGGTTAGGTTTTAAAAAAATATCCAAATCTTTGATGATCCCTAGGAGCACCATCAAATCTATCATAACCAAATGGAAAGAACATGGCACAACAGAAAACCTGCCAAGAGACGGTTGCACACCAAAACTCACGGACCGGGCAATGAGGGCATTAATCAGAGAGGCAGCACAGAGACCTAAAGTAACCCTGGAGGAGCTGCAGAGTTCCACAGCAGAGACTGGAGTATCTGTACACAGGATGACAATAAGCCGTACTCTCCATAGAATTGGGCTTTATGGCAGAGTGGCCAGAAGAAAAGCCATTACTTACAGCAAAAAACAAAATGGCACGTTTTGAGTTTGCGAAAAGGCATGTGGGAGACTCCCAAAAATGTATGGAGGAAGGTGCTCTGGTCTGATGAGACTAAAATTGAACTTTTTGGCCATAAAAAAAAAAAAACACTATGTCTGGTGCAAACCCAACACATCACATCACCCAAAGAACACCATCCCCACAGTGAAACATGGTGGTGGCGGCATCATGCTGTGGGGATGTTTTTCAGCAGTTGGGACTGGGAAACTGGTCAGAGTTGACGGAAAGATGGATGGTGCTAAATACAGGGATATTCTTGAGCAAAACCTGTACCACTCTGTGTGTGATTTGAGGCTAGGACGAAGCTTCACCTTCCAGCAGGACAATGACCCCAAACACACTGCTAAAGCAACACTTGAGTGGTTTAATGGGAAACATGTAAATGTGTTGGAATGGCCTAGTCAAAGCCCAGACCTCAATCCAATAGAAAATCTGTGGTCAGACTTAAAGATTGCTGTTCACAAAGTCAAACCATCCAACTTGAAGGAGCTGGAGCAATTTTGCAAGGAGGAATGGGCAAAAATGCCAGTGGTAAGATGTGGCAAACTCATAGAGACTTATCCAAAGTGACTTGGAGCTGTGATAGCCGCAAAAGGTGGCTCTACAAAGTATTGACTTTAGGGGGGTGAAGAGTTATGCACATTGACTTTTTCTGTTATTTTGTACTATTTGTTGTTTGTTTCACAATAAAAAAAAACAAACAAACATCTTCAAAGTTGTGGGCATGTTCTGTAAATTAAATTATGCAAATCCTCAACCAATCCATGTTAATTCCAGGTTGTGAGGCAACAAACACAAAAAATGCCAAGGGGGGTGAATACTTTTGCAAGACACTGTATATAAGGGAAGCAGCCCTTGTGAGGTATGAAGGGCAAAATTCACTTAATTAAAAAAATCAACCCATTAATTGGTTACAGGTGGAGATGACCAGACCAGGGCCAATCAAACACACACGAAAACAGGGGGTTTCAACAAAGACTACGAAATGTTAACCATTACAGTCCCACTGATACAACAGTGGACGATTTTCGATAAAAAATCATTAATTGCTATACTTCAGAGCGTTATTTCAAAAACAGGCTAACATCCATCCTATTGTTCATACTCAATGGTATTCTGGTATTTAACGTGTGTATCCACCACAACTTCCGTTGGAGCAGGGTGCGATGGGTATCCCCCCTCTTGTAGGCTGTTTAACCACTTAAGTCCCGGACCAATTGGCTGGCCAAAGACCAGAGCACTTTTTGCGTTTCGGCACTGCGTGGCTTTAACTGACAATTGTGCTGTCGTACGACGTTGCACCCAAACAAAATTGACGTCCTTTTTTTCCCACAAATAGAGCTTTCTTTTGGTGGTATTTAATCGCCTCTGCATTTTTTATTTTTTGCGCTATAAACAAAAAAACAGCATCAATTTTGAAAAAAACGCAATATTTTTTACTTTTTGCTATAATAAATATCCCCAAAAAATGTATAAAAAACATTTTTTTTTCCTCAATTTAGGCCGTTACGTATTCTTCTACATATAAGCGTATATTTGGTTTGTGCAAAAGCTATAGCATCTACAAAATAGGGGATAGTTTTACGGCTTTTTTATTATTATTTTTGTTTTCACTAGTAATGGCGGCGATCTGCGATTTTTATCGGGACTGCGCCATTATGGCAGACACGTCGGACAATTTTGACACATTTTTGGGACCATTGGCATTTTTACAGCAATCAATGCTATACAATTGCATTGATTACTGTAAAAATGTCACTGGCAGTGAAGGGGTTAACCACTAGGGGGCAGTGAAGGGGTTAAGTGTATCCTAGTACATATGCTAACTGAAGGGGGGATGGGACTGTGCAGGGGAGATGACAGATCGTCTGTTCAGACCCTGTATGAATGTCAGGGCTGGCTCAGCCCTTCCTTCTCTGAGCTGGCTGCTCAGCTGTCGGCTAATTGCCAGCTCTCATCTCTCTCCACAGTTAACCAGCTGTTGTGGATCTGTTCGTCAGTCCCGCCTACTTAAATATCTCCAGCTCACTTCATTCCTGCCTTCGCCTTGGTCACATCACAAGAAACCATCTCCTGCGTTCCTGTTTAAAGACTGGCTTTGCTGACATCCCTTCTGGCTCCTTATCCTGCTTGCTGTTCCTCTACTTGGATCCTTGACTTGTGGCCTGGCTGATTACCCGATCTGGTTACTGAACTCTGGCTTGGCTGATTACACGATCTGGGTACTGAACTCTGGCTTGGCTGACTCCCTGATCCGGTTACTGGACTCTGGCTATGCTTTGACTACGCTTACTCTATTTACCTTTTTATTTTTATTAACATACAAGTGTGATTTTACTGTAATTCTGTCTCGGTCTGGTTCATGGTTTCTGACAATGAACAGACTGTCTGTTCTCCCCTCAGGGAACCGGAAACTGTGTGTCTACACACACAGATCCCGGTTCTTCGTGTGCCCCGAGCGATCGTGGGAGCCAGGCACTCACATGGGCTCCATGGGCGAGCAGCGTGCCTCCGGCGTAGCGCACGTGCTCCCTAGTGGCCGTCTATGGCGATTCGCGCAACCGAACCATGTTGCCGCAGTGTAACTGCGGCAGCTGGTCCGCATGCGGTTAACATGTTCTAAACCAAAGAAAGAAAAAGTATCAAGGTTACCTCCATGCACTGTCTTGAAATGTTTAGATACATTAGAAATATTTTTGGCATTTGGTTTGACAGTGTCATTATAATGTTCAGAGACCCTGATTTGTAGGTGGCGAATGGTGCAACCCACATACCGTATCTGACAAGCACTACGTTCCACTACATAAACCACTGATTTAGAGCTACAATTAATAAAATGTTTAAGAGTGTAGGTTTTGCCTGTGGAAAAAGAGGTGACAGTTTTATCTTTCTGTGTCTTCTACATTGTCTACATGTGCTGGTGCCACAAGAAAAAGATCCAGTGGTACTTAGCCATGTCCGTGGGGGATGATGAGGATGAAAAAGGTTAGGAGATAGGATAGATTCCAGTGTGGGAGCCCTTCTACTGGAAAAACTATATCCCTGTTGTAAAATGTCATACAACGTCTTATCCGCATATAGAATGGGAAGGCACTTTTTGACAATTGCTAGAGTTTGATTATATTGTTTAAAGTGGTTGTAAACTCTTACAGACCACATTGACCTACAGGTAAGCCTAGATTAAGGCTTACCTGTAAGTCCAAGAAATATCTCCTAAACCTACATGGTTTAGGAGATATTTGCAGAAAGACAGGCACCGCTGTCTACGGCCAATGCGCCGTAGACAGTGGCGCACAGGTGCACTGAGCATGCCGCTTCTAACGGCGATATGCCGTTAGTGGCGGCTCTCGTGCGCATGTGCGGGAGTGACGTCATCGCGGCTCCGGCCAATCACAGCGCCGAAGCCACGATACCCAGGAAGAAGATGGACGCTCCGTAGCAGAGGGGACAGCGGTGACATCGCAGGCTCCTGTGTCAGGTGAGTGACACATAATGGGCCACTATGCGATGCATAGTAGCCCCATTATGCTTTACCTTTGCAGGGAAACAAAGAGGAAGTAAACCCATCAGGGTTTACTTCCTCTTTAAAGTAAGTAGTAACAAAATGTTATGTTAATTTTATTTCTATTACAATGGGTCTTTTCATACTAGGGCTCTCTGCATTTTTTAGCATGCTACCTCTATCCTTTTTCTCCGCCTTGATCCTGCCATTCGCCAAACAAATCAAAAAACTCCCGGGACACAAAGAGAAGAACAAAAGGAAAAAGAAAAGGACAAGATGGGGGAAGTCAGCCAGCAAAGGCAGAGCACAAGAAGTATATGACACGATCAAAGCAGCAGGGAGACTAGTTACTGTGAATGTACTTAATGTGTCATCTGTCACATTATCTAATGATGAACTGTCTTTGTTGTCCAGAGGTTTATCCTTTGCCCCAACACATGAATGTGATGTTTTTTCAACTGTGCTAGACATTAATCGTTTTATTAGAAATATAATGCTTAAAAAACCCTTTTTACAAGAAACAATAGCTGATAATGTCGCACCACACATCACACGATTTGACAATTGCACATCCTTCCTGTTTGTCATTCACTATGACATCTGCCTTGAAAAGCCTTCAATCCGAGTCTGAGGGGGGTCTACATGGTATTAAGAAAAGTACTATCTCCTTGAGTGACAGATATTTTTACCCCATTCATGCCCCTTTCACACTTATACGACTTCAAAGTCACGCGATTTTACCGCGATTTCGCGGCCGCTATTTTGCCGCGATTTGGGAGCAGTACTACTTTGTATGACTTTGCAACAACTTTGGCATTAACCGTTCTCAGCTTGTGCTTACAAAGTAGTGCTGAAATCGTGTCTATATTATTCAGGTACGATTTGCATCGTAAGTCGTGCCAATATGAATGGTAGTCATTGAAAATCATGGAGAATGACTTGTCATACGATTTTGCAGTACAAAATTGTGGGACAAGTCGTATAAGTGTGAAAGGGGCCTCAGGCTCGCAGTGAAGCTGTAGATTCTTTTCAGCACATAGTGGAGATTGAACTAAATAAACTGAAAGAATCATCTCAAATGCACACACCACTGGATCTTTTCCTTGTGGCACCAGCACATGTAGACAATGTAGAAGACACAAAAAAAAAAAACTGTCACCTCTTTTTCCACAGGCAAAACCTACGCTCTTAAACATTTTATTAATTGCAACTCTAAATCAGTGGTTTATGTAGTGGAATGTAGTGCTTGTCAGATACAGTACGAGGGTTGCACCATTCACCACCTACGAATCGGGGTCTCTGAATATTATAATGACACTGTCAATCCAAATGCCAAAAATATTTCTAATGCATCTAAACATTTCAAGACAGTGCATGGAGGTAACCTTGATACTTTTTCTTTCTTTGGTTTAGAACATGTTAAACGGTCTACAAGAGGGGGGGATACCCATCACACCCTGCTCCAACAGAAGGTGTGGTGGATACAAACTTTAAATACCAGAATGCCGTTGGGTACGAACAATAGGATGGATGTTAGCCTGTTTTTGAAATAATGCTCTGAAGTATAGCAATTAATGATTTTTTATCGAAAATCTTCCACTGTTGTATCAGTGGGACTGTAATGGTTAACATTTCGTGCTCTTTGTTGAAACCCCCTGTTTTTGTGTGCTTTTGTTTGGCCCAGGTCTGGTCATCTCCACCTGTAACCAATTAATGGGTTGATTTTTTTAATTAAGTGAATTTTGCCCTTCATACCTCACAAGGGCTGCTTCCCTTATATACAGTGTCTTGCAAAAGTATTCACCCCCCTTGGCATTTTTTGTGTTTGTTGCCTCACAACCTGGAATTAACATGGATTGTTTGAGGATTTACATAATTTAATTTACAGAACATGCCCACAACTTTGAAGATTTTTTATTTTATTGTGAAACAAACAAATAGGACAAAATAACAGAAAAAGTCAATGTGCATAACTATTCACCCCCATAAAGTCAATACTTTGTAGAGCCACCTTTTGTGGCTATCACAGCTCCAAGTCGCTTTGGATAAGTCTCTATGAGCTTGCCACATAAGTCTATATGAGCTTGCCAACAGTGAAAATTTTTCACTGTTGTACCAGTGGGACTGTAATGGTTAACATTTCATGTTCTTTGTTTTTGTGTGTGTTTGTTTGGCCCAGGTCTGGTCATCTATACTTGTTTTTAATGTCATATTTTTATGGTTTTGATGAAGGCCGAAACACGTCAACATTTTTGGATGATGTTATTGCTGTAATGCTTAAATAAATATTTTCTATGGAGAAGCTGTCAAGTTGCCAGCCTGTACTTACTAGGGTCACATTAGCTGACAGTGATGTAGAGAAACTGAGGGAGAGGAGAAACACTGGAATACTAGTCGGTACTAGTGTGGAAAAGTGTATTTGCTCTGGAAGAATAAATCACCTCTAATGTTGAATGTTCTACGTGTGTCAATGCTGATGCGTTATGTAAAACTATTAGAATAGTTTTTCTACATTTTAGAATGAGGTGCCTTGAGACTGTCCATAATTCTAAAGGGTGCATTGACTGAAAAAAAGGTTGTGAAACACTGCTCTAGATATACACACTATTGTGATGTTTTAAATATTTTAATCTTAGCACATCTTTCCGTTATAGATAATATCTTACTACCCCCCTTTCCTTACTACTTACTACTACTAATATCTTATTACCCCCAACTCCTGAAGAAGTTTCTGAAACGCGTCAAGATCAACCCCACATCCACAATGATTATAACTAATGAATGTTGTATAATGAATAATAGATGTTGTATTATGACATTGTGCGATTGGAGAGATTATTTACATATTTGTTCTTGATGATATACCACAACACTTTATTTTCCAATAATTTTTATTCTTTGAAACATCAATTCAAATGCAAAACATATCAAATATGCTTTTAAACATTACATTTCTCAAGCAAGTGTGACTCAAGGTTTCCTGAGTAATTGTGTATCCAGTGTTCAAGATTGCCACCATAAGAGACCATTTCTCATGTTCACGGAAGAAATAAAAAAAAGAAAAATACAAAAAATAATCTCATAAAGCGGTAGTAAACCGGGTGGGTGGGTGTTTTTTTAACCTGAAAGGCAATGTCATAATGTGCTAGTACATCGTATTCTAGCACATTATGTGAAACTTGCCTGAAAATGAAGCCTTCCAGTGGCACACTGTCACCACTGAAGGCTCTTCCATCAACACCTGGTCTTCCTTCCGGGTTCGCCGACTCCGGCTGTGTGAGTGGCCAGGAGTCACGATGATGTCACCCCCACGCATGCGTGCTAGTGCTGCCATTTATGGCATAGGACTCTGAAGGAAAACCAATGGGTATGCTGTTCCTTAACCACTTACGGACCGCTGCACGCAGATATACGTCCTAACTTTGAAGAGGAATATTTTTGTTATGGTAGCAGCTAGCTGCCATAACCCCAGTATCCTCTTCTTCGGCCGGCGGTCCACTTTCTGATAAGAGTGGTCTCTGCGGCGGATTCACCGCAAGATCACTTTTATCGGTGGCGGGAGAGGGTCTCCCTCTCCCACCACCCTGCGGTACCCTCTGCCGCTTACCGGAGACGTCGGCAGCGGCGGAGGCGATTGGATGTTGCTCCCTCCTTGGTATGGAGATGAGTGAGGGGAAGATAGCCCCCACCTGTCTCCATACCATTCCAGGGCGGAAGCGACGCCAAAACGTCACTTCTGCCCATAGCTCTTAAAGGGACATTTTTATTTATTTATTTTTAAATGACAAATTTATTTTTGTTTTTTTATTGCATTTTAGTGTAACAATGAGATCTGAGGTCTTTTTGACCCCAGATCTCATATTTAAGAGGTCCTGTCATGCTTTTTTCTATTACAAGGGATGTTTGTGACAGAATTTTTTTTTAAAAGAACAGTGTAAAAATAAAAAATAAAAGGTAAAATAAATAAGAGAAATTTTTTTTTTAAATGCCCCTCGACCCGCCAGCTTGCGTGCAGAAGCGAATGCATACGTGAGTAGCGCATATGAAAATTGTGTTCAAATTGCACATGTGAGGTATCGCTGCGATCGGTAGAGCGAAAGAAATAATTCTAGCCCTAGACCTTTTTTTACCCTACACCTATGGAGATTTTTAAGGGTAAAAGTTTGTTGCCATTCCACGAGCGAGTGCAATTTTGAAGCGTGACATGTTGGGTATCAATTTACTCAGCATAACATTATCTTTCACAATATGTAAAAAAATTGGGCTAACTTTACTGTTGTCTTATTTTTTAATTCAAAAAAGTGTATTTTTTCCAAAAGAAAGTGCGCTTTTAAGACCGCTTCGCAAATACGGTGTGACAAAGTATTGCAACGGCCACCATTTTATTCTCTAGGGTGTTAGAAAAAAATGTATAATGTTTGGGGGTTCTAAGTAATTTTCTATTAAAAAAAAATTTTTTTAACTTGTAAACAACAAATCTCAAAAAGAGGCTCGGTCGGTCCTACATGCGCCAGTGACGTCACTGATTGCATGTACAGTGAATATCTCCCAAATGGTACACATTTAGGAATATTTACAGTACCTATAGGAAAGCTTTACTACAGGTTTACTTATAGGTAAAATTCATGCATGGGAGTTTACTCCCACTTTAAATCAAAAGTACTTGTTGTTATAACCATAGCAATGCACTAAACTGTAGCATACAGTATATGAGTAGATACACTGAACATAAGAATTGCTGTGATCTATCGGCCCCCTGGACCACTATCGACTTTCCTTGATGAGTTCTCTGCCTGGCTACCCTACTTTCTCTCTTCGGAAATTCCCACTATCCTTCTCTGTGATTTCAACATCCCTGCTAATGCAAACACTCCTGCTACTTCTAAACTTCTTAGTCTAACCTATTCATTTGACCTGAAGCAATGGGTACAGGCTTCTACTCACTCTTATGGCAACACCCTTGACCTTGTATTCTCCTACCTATGCACACCATGCAACTTCTCAAACAATCCTTTTCCGCTCTCCGACCACCACCTTATTAGTTTCTCTCCCCCCCTGTCTTCCACCACCTTTTCCTCCAATCGCCTAACCATCACCCGTAGAAACTTTTGCAACTTCAACTCCTCTCTCCTCTATTCTGCTACTGACCACCTCTATGACAAAATCTCTCCCCTGTCCTGCCCCAACCAAGCCACGTCCCTCTACAATAAATCCCTGTCCTCCACCCTGGACAAGCTCGCTCCCCTCACTACACGCAGAATCAGACCCCGACCCCTACAACCCTGGCAAACAGATGACACTAAAATTCTCAAAAAACGTAGTCGTGCTCTTGAGCGTCTGTGGCACAAGACAAAGTCTCTCAAAGACTTCAACCAATACAAATCTGCCCTCCAAAAATACTATTCTTTCCTCCACACTGCCAAACAAACCTATTTTACAACTCCTATTAACATCTTCTCATCCAGTCCCCGTAAACTCTTCTCCACCTTCAACTTTCTACTTCGTCCTCCACCGCCTCCACCCACTGACTCACTCACTGCACAGGAGATCACTAATCACTTCAAAAACAAGATTGATACAATCCGTGATGAAATCTCCACACAACAGGTATCTCCCCCAGCTAAGACCCCATGTCAACAGGTACAACCGACACTCCCCTTTTTCAAATCTGCTACTACAGACGAAGTTGCTAAACTCGTTTCTATCGCCCACCTAACCACCTGTCTCCTGGACCCTATTCCCTCTCAAATGCTCTGGTCGCCCTCTGATTCCATCCTACACTCTCTAACCCACATCTTCAATCTCTCCCTCACCTCTGGCACCTTCCCCAATGCTCTAAAACATGCACTGGTCACCCCCATACTTAAAAAGCCGTCCTTGGACCCTACTAATCTTAACAACCTACGCCCTATCTCCTTGCTCCCCTTTTCCTCTAAACTCCTTGAACGTCTGGTTTACAACCGAGTGACCACCTCATTAAGAACAACCTTCTTGATCCCCTTCAATCTGGATTTCGCCCTCAACACTCCACATAAACTGCTCTTCTAAAACTCACAAATGACCTACTAACTGCAAAAACCAACGGACACTATTCTGTACTCCTACTTCTGGACCTTTCAGCTGCCTTTGACACGGTTGACCACCCCCTCCTCCTCAAAAAACTTTACTCCCTCGGTCTTCGTGACTGTGCTCTTCAGTGGCTCTCATCCTACCTATCCCAACGCACCTTCAGTGTCACTTACAATTCTGCTTCCTCCACTCCTCTTCCCTTTTCCATCGGGGTCCCCCAAGGTTCTGTTCTTGGACCTCTTATTTTCAATCTACACCTCTTACCTGGGTCAGCTGATAGCCTCTCACGGCTTTCAATATCATTTCTACGCTGACGACACACAAATCTATTTCTCCACCCCTCAACTCACCCCATCAGTCTCCTCACGCATCACTAACTTACTAACTGACATATCTGTATGGATGTCACACCACTTCCTCAAACTCAACTTGTCCAAAACCGAGCCTATAATACTTCCTCCCCCACGTGCCTCTTCCCCTGACTTCTCTGTCAAGAGCAATGGCACAACCATCCACCCCTCCCCACATGTTAGGGTGCTAGGTGTTATCCTGGACTCTGAACTCTCCTTTCGGCCCCACATCCAATCACTTTCCAAAGCTTGCCTCATCAACCTCCGCAACATCTCTAAACTACGTCCCTTTCTAACCAATGAAACCACAAAGCTCCTGATTCACTCCCTGGTTATCTCTCGCCTCGACTACTACAACTCCCTTCTCATTGGCTTACCTTTAAATAGACTATCCCCCCTTCACTCCATCATGAATGCTGCTGCCAAACTCATCCACCTTACAAACCGCTCAATGTCTGCTACCCCTCTCTGCCAATCTCCCCATTGGCTGCCACTCGCCCAACAAATTAAATTCAAAATACTAACAATAAGTTACAAAGCCATCCACAACTCTGCCCCCAGTTACATCACTAGCCTAGTCTCAAAATACCAACCTAATCACCGTCTATGTTCCTCCCAAGACCTCTTGCTCTCTAGCTCCCTCATCACTTCCTCCCATATCCGCCTCCAGGACTTCTCCCGAGCCTCGCCCATACTCTGGAATACCCTACCCCAATCTGTCAGACTGTCTCCAAATTTATCCACCTTTAGGCGATCCCTGAAAACTTTCCTCTTCAGAGAAGCCTATCCTGCCTCCATCTAACAACTGCACTGTTTTCTCCATTAGCTCATCCCCCACAGCTGTTACCCTCTTGTATAATTTGACCCTCCCTCCTAGATTGTAAACTCTAACGAGCAGGGCCCTCTGTTTCCTCCTGTATTGAATTGTATTGTAATTGTACTGTCTGCCCTAATGTTGTAAAGCGCTGTGTAAACTGTCAGTGCTATATAAAAATCCTGTATAATAATAAGAAGAAAAGAGAAAACTAGAAGAAAAACAAGATAGAAAAAGGAACGAGAGGAGTAAAATGTATTTTTACATTATTCATTAAAAACAGTTTTTATGGTAATGCACTAGGTTGTTGCTCCTTTTCATTTTTCATAGAAAGAATGGATGCGCTTGGAGGAAGCTTGGAAGAGAGGGTAACTTGTGTATTATAGATTTTCCTTCTCTCAAAGAATGTTACCAGATTGTGATTGCTATTTCTATTAAAATGTAATTGTATTCAATATTTTTCAAGTCTCCGTACACACTATCATTTTTTCCCTAAGAATTCATTATTTTGTTACTCTTTTACTGTCAACCACCTACAAACCATGGGATAATTTTATTACTGCATTAAAATTCATTTTTTATGTTCATATTATGAATAATAATTTTCTTATAAAACCAAGTTCTGAATGTTGGCTGAATAACTCTGAAATGTGTTGTGCCAGATGGTCCTCTGTACAGCATTGTAGAATATGTTGGCATTTTATATAAACCCAGGCTTCATGAAGCACTCAGTGAATATAGGATTTATATTGCTTAATGCACTATTGTCCATCTCTACAGATATCAATTCGATCTCATCAACCCTGAATTGAATTGCTGATATATTTGATATCACATGTTGTTTGTGTTACAGGTAAAAAGAAACATCATACCACTTAACCCTTGTAAATCAATGTAGATTTAGGATGATTTTCAGATAAACAGACAGATATATAATGGAGAAACAGGGAGATGTTTCATTGCACTTTAAAGCCTTGTACACACGATCGGATTTTCCACAGACAAAACCTCAGACTTTTGTCCGAAGGTGTGTGCCTGGACTTTGTCTTGTATGCAAACGGCAAGGAGTTGTTGGCCAAGAAACACGAATATAGTGACGTACTATGTGTTTTTTCAGCTCTTTAGCGCCACCCTTTGGGCTCTTTCTGCTAATTTCGTGTTAGCAGAAGTTAGCTCCAGGAGAATAATCCAGATGATTTTCAGAATTATCTCCGGATGACGGACCCCTGCTTTTACTAACGCTTGGCATTGTTGACCCCCTATATTAAGAAGCAGGACACATTCATGAGGCTTTTATTTTATTTTTTGGTTGAATAATGATATGATTTGTTATAGCTTCTATATTTTTGGATGCATAGAATGCACTTTTTGGTTAAGTTCTATTGGCAGATAGCATGTCTAATTTTATTTGTTTTCTTTTTTAATGCATGATAAAAAAAATTTTGGAGAATAATACTTGGCTATGTGTTTTACTTCAAATGACAGTTTGGGAGTAGGCAGTTACATTTTAAAAAAATACAATGTAAAATTAACAAGGGACACCAACATAGTTGTATATTTGATCTTAAAAACTACGGGATAATGGTGTTGTGGTAACACTAGAAAAAAAAATCCTTTGAAAATTAGTTTGCAATAACTCCATCATTATCACCAGCAAAGCAGCTTCATTATTATCCCATTAAAGAAGAGAATGTGCGCTGTATTTCGAGATTTCATAATTTGCCACGTCACAAATGTTAATTCTCCATTACGAACGCTAGTTTATAAGACCGACCGCTTCTGGCTCCGAGCATGCATGTTTCTACTTTGGACTTTGTCCAACGGACTTGTGTACACACGCTCGGAAAATCCGACAACACACATTTGTCCACGGAAAATTTTAAAACCTGCCATCCAACATTTGTCCGTGGAAAATCCGACAACAATTGTCCGATGGAGTGTACCAACGGTCAGATTTTCCACCAATAGCCTGTCATCACACATTTCCTGTCGGAAAATCCGATCATGTGTGCGAGGCTTAAGGTTAAACTAATTTCAGAAATTGAAGACTTGTTATGAAACGTACAATATATCTCTGTGCATTAACAGTACCCTGAAAAAATAGCCTTTTGTCTTGAATTCCTCCTGAAAAATAGCAGTACACTTACTGTTTTGTGTGTGTGCCCAGGCACTTCTGTGTCTAAATCCTCACAGTTGTATATGTGCAGTGTCAGAAACAAAGCTACTGATGCCTCTGACTATTAGCCTCATGAAATTTGAAGTGGGATTTGGGTGCTGTGCTGCTTACCATTCTCCTTGCTGCAGGCCCTCATAATTGTAAGCAAAGCCCTTGCTCTAACATCTCCACATAGAGACACAGTATAGAACAAGGCATTTCAAGTCATTAATGGGGGAAATATCGGTTGCAGGGAGATGCAATACAGTCACATGCAATACAGTTACCTAGTCCTTTCCTTTCTGCCTGCCTTTCTAGGGCACAGCTTTCAGAGTTCCTTACCCCCTAAAGGTGGTTGGGGTCCTCCAGCTGGCTCGTGAGTTAGTGTTTTGCTCAGAGCAGAATCCTTGACTCTTTGTGGGGTGGAAGAAAATGTGCATTAGTCATTTTAAGAAGGTTTAACAGAATTTATTGTTGAATCAATAAACTCAGAGAAGAGTGTTATGGCACAAGATACCTGAAAAGACCAAAGAAATGTACAGACTCGGTATAGCCATACAGACATATCAGAAGAAGAGCATTTACAAAAAAACATTACCAGCGCCTTCAGGAGAGGAGTTTTTGGAAGAAAACTGCTTGACATGACTAAATGCTGGTAAAAGCATCTTGACACGTTTGAGCCCCCGTTCATTTCAATGGCCAGAATATTAATTTTTTCTGGAATCCATTAGCACTCAAAAACTTGATGTGCCTGAATGCATCTAAACTTTGGTTGTAAAGCCACTATGTGATGTTCATACCATACCCTCTGCTAGATAACAACATGTGCCCCACTGTATATGCTTTATAAAAAAATATTATTTTTACCTCATTTCAGAGTGCCTCCGCTCAGTCTGACAGCTACAGTGGGAAGTCTGACATGGCAATCCTAATACACCTGTATAATCATACCTCTGTGTTACCCATAGGCGTCGCCAGGGGGTGGCTTTTGAGGCTGTAGCCCCGAATCTGGAGCTCATATTCTCTTCCCGCAGAGTCCCTGCCTAACCAGCAGGTCGCGGCTGCGGCGGGCAGGCTGCATTAGAGGTGGAGTAGAGAGACGAGCGGGTGGACAAGCAGAGATGACATCATCTCTCCACCCACTCCACGCCACCACTCTTCCGCCCTCACAGCCGGGCCACTTCAATGTGGGAGTGAAGTGTGGCGGGGAGCAGAGAGATGACATCATCTCACTTCCCGCCACACAGCACTCTTCCGCCCTCACAGCGCGGGCCTCTTCAATGTTGGAGGTGCGGCGGGAGCAGAGAGATTAAATCATTTCTCACTGCCCGCCCCGCATCTCCACTCTCCTGACCTCACCAAATGGACCAGTACTGCCAGCCTGTCACCAATGCAGCGACAATACACATTTGGCACTGGCTGGCATGGAAAGTGACAACCCACATCTACTGGCAAGTGACAGTCTGCAAATGGTGGCAGGTGACATGGCAAGTGACAATCTGCATCAGGTGGCAGGTGACGTGGCAAGTGACAATCTGCAAATGGTGGCAAGTGATGTAGCAAGTGACAATCTGCAAATGGTGGCAGGTGACATGACAAATGACGTGGCAAGTGACAATCTGCAAATGGTGGCAGGTGACATGGCAAGTGACAATCCACAATCTAGTTGCAGGTGATGGTGTCAAGTTAAAAAGCTGCATCTAGTGACAGTGGACGGTCACAAGTGACACGCCCTGGGCTCCCACTGATTCTGCATTATGGTGAGTTGAAGCACTTCATTATTTATTTATTTCAGGAATAATTTACGCAGCGCTTTACATATTCATTGTACATTCACATCAGTCCCTACCCTCAAGGAGCTTACAATCTAAGGTCCCTAACTCACATTCATACATACTAGGGACAATTTAGACAGGATCCAATTAACATACCAGCATGTCTTTGGAGAATGGGAGGAAACCGGAGTACCCGGAGGAAACCCACGCAGGCACAGGGAGAACATGCAAACTCCAGGCAGCTAGTGTCGTGGTTGGGATTCGAACCAGATTATATATTAGAATGTTTCTATTGTTACATTGTGCTTCGATCACCCTGACACCATATCAACCATGGTGCCATAATGATTGAAACGCCAACACCAGCCTTTGCCTGCAAAAAATTGCTTACCACCATCGTGCCCCCCCCCCCCCCCCCCGGGCCTGCAAAAAGGTTGGTGACCGCTGCTATGGGCTGTAGCCCCAGATCTTTTGCAGACCTAGTAACGCCCCTGGTATTACCGTATGATAACATGGCATAGCATGTAAACTTCGTACAAAAAAATATATACTATTATAAAAAATAATAACACCACCAAAGATTGTTATAATAGTCATACAATATAAGTATAAATATGTTAAAGTGTAAAGGAGAACAATTTGAATGATAAATAGCATAATATTGAGAATAATAGAAACTAACCCAAATATATAAAAGAACAGTATAAATACATTTCTAGAGAAATAGTGTCCTATATTGATACAAAATAACATTCCATATGCAAATAACCTAGCAATTCATATATAAAAACAAAAATAAAAAAGAAAGCCAAAAAACGAAAAGAAAAACTCCCAATATCATAAAATAAATAAATCAGTTTGATATTGTGGATGCACAAGAACAAAAAAGATCTCTAAATGGGAAGATGTGGAGTATGTGGTTCTAATCGAAACTACTATCGTAAAACCGATATTATTAAAAGGCAACGTTTCCCCTGGCATACCACATGGTGACCCCAACCTATAGCCATAGAAAAATACTCAACAAAAGACATCCCCTAAGTATAATACAAACAATGTGGGGCGTGGCCAAGACAGGCATGTGAGAGGAAGCATCTCCCACAGCTCCCGGCATTAATCCGGTAACCGATCCTCCCCCAGCCCACATACTGACTCCACACCGACATATGCAGCAAGAATATACCCCAGAGACCCCTGTGGAACATCCATGGCCCTTTGTACCAGAGGAATAACCCGAAAAGGACAAGCATAGATCGCGGGCCTGGAGCTCCAAGATGTTACCGCAGTGCTCTCAGTGAAAGGCACGCCTCGTGGACAGGACAAGCTGAGGGATCTGGGGCACAAAACAAGTAAGACACACAAACCCCTGGGTAAAGAGGCCCCTAAAGATATGGTATACTATGCACAAAAGATGTCTGGGAACCTGGAGATGAATCAGCAATCCCGCTCTGGTGAGACACAGCACCAGCAGGCAGACATGCAGGCAGCCATTATCCCTGCTCACTGGGGGAGGACGATAGGGAACAGACAGCCCTCATGTCAGGAGAACCACACAGCCCAGCAGCGCGGGACACCCTGGCTGACATCCTTAGGGCTGTGAATAACTGTACAGCTTCTGTTGATACATTAAAGGTATGTTGATACCTTAAAGGAGCAGTTTGGGGGCTTAAGAGAAGATATGTCTTCTATTGAGACAGGACATGCAAAAGATATGTGAATGCACAACAGCTGTGGAAAGCAGGGTTAGTGAAATGGAGGATCAGATACCACCCATGGCTCAGGACACCAGAGCTGGAAGCAAACCATCGTGCAGAAGACATGGAAAATCGCTTAAGAAGAAGCAACGTGTGCATAGTGGGGCTCCCAGAGCGAGTGAAAGGTAGGGACCCCACTGCTGATGTGGAAAACTGGCTGATCAAAATTTTTGGTAAAAATGCCTTCTCACCCTTCTTTGCAGTGGAACGAGCTCATAGAGTGCCATCACGCCTACCTCAGCCAGGGGGTCCCCCTAGATCCATCTTGGCAGGAATACTCCATTACCGTGATAGGGAGGCAGTGCTGTGCCAAGCACGTGAAAGAGCAAATATCCAACATAATGGCACCATGGTGTCCTTCTACCCAGACTTTTCGGCAGAAGTCCAGAGAAGCAGAGCCAAGTTTACAGATGTCAAGCGCAGGCTGCGACTCCTACAGCTGCCATATGCCATGCTGTACCTGGCGAAACTCCGGTTAGCCATGAGAGGCCAAGCACAGTTTTTTGAATCTGCTAAGGAGGCTTCAGCATGGCTGGAAAGGAACGAGCAAGGGAATTGAATTTCAAGACAGCAGCAATGCTGAGTGCTACCTTTGACTAGAGGGGTACCTCCTCATTATGTTGAAAGATGTTCTCTGGCTGGGGGACAAGATATTGTTACACAAAGCAAAGAGAGCGAATTGGAATAAATGTTGAATCTAAGAAAGTTTAACCTGGACAGAAAAGAGCTATGGAATGTAGCTGAGAATGTTAAAGTTGCCCTGTTGGCAGAGTGCGAAGTTTGCAGCACAGGACAGTTTACCACTTTGAAACCCTTTGTTATTTTTAGGGAGAACTTACCAACAACGGAACACAGTAGAGCAATCGAGCCTCCAGTTTGTTTATGCCCAGATAGCTTTACTAAAAACACCTGGGCAGATAGTGACATTGTCCAGACATGGGTGAACCACTGCACACACTCACCCTCACATATCCTGCCACCTGACATTGTTCACTTGATTGTATGGCGGAGATTCCTATAGTTTCTTGGAACATTAGAGGACTGAACTCCCCCTTAAAGCGAACTATGACCCTTATATACCTGAAGAAATATATTCCTGGGATACTCTGCTTCCAGGAGACCCACCTGACGGCAGAGACTGTGAGCTTTTTGAGATACTCATGGGTGGGGAAAGCCTACCATTCCATGCACACCTCCTACTCCAGGGGAGTAAGCGTGCTGATCCATGGAGCCCTGGACTCCCAAGAAATTGATAGTGTCATAGACGCAGAGGGACGTTATGTCTATATCCATTGCAAATTTGGTACATTGTCATGTGTGTTAGCATGTATATATATTCCTCCGCCTTTCACAGGGCTCAGGCTTTTGCTTGCATTTCTGGATGGATGATATAGATGCAGCGCTAAATAAAAGTGAACGGTCCGCATATATGCGACTACCAGACATACAAAAAAGTGGTGTAAATAAATGAAAAAAATAAAAAATTATTTTTCCATAAAATAACTATTTAGTCCATAACCATATGAGTGTCCAACTCAGTGAGTGTTGTAATCATGTAAGTGTCCAACAAGGTGAGATGGTATGTTTATGGATGAACAAGAAATTAATCTTAGATGTCATATAGATCATAAGAATGGTGCCTCAAAACTCTTGGATGCCGTGTGAATCACAGGGATGGTGTTCCAATGATCGATGTCCACAAAAAAGTATAGAAGGAGCAAATACCCTTACCGGAATGGGTGGACAGGTTTGCCATACGGCTAGGTATCATACAGGCTTCTGGATCACCGATCTCAATGGAAGCTCGATGGGAGGACGTATACAGCAGGTTCCCCTGGTTCCTCTGTGGCAATCGTTGGTGAGCTGAGGGAGATGGATAATCCAGAACTAGATGTAGGTGCCTCACCCGCAAAGGTGTGAAAAGGAATGCAGCCTGTCTCCATGTGTTCATCTCTAGAGGTGAACACATGGAGACAGGCCTGTATGACACCTAGCTGTATGGCAAACATGTCCACCCATTCCGGTAAGGGTATTTGCTCCTTCTATACTTTTTTGTGGACATCGATCATTGGAACACCATCCCTGTGATTCACACGGCATCCAAGAGTTTTGGAGGCACCATTCTTATGATCTATATGACATCTAAGATTAATTTCTTGTTCATCCATAAACATACCATCTCACCTTGTTGGACACTTACATGAATACAACACTCACTGAGTTGGACACTCATATGGTTATGGACTAAATAGTTATCTTATGGAAAAATAATTTTTTATTTTTTTCACTTATTTACACCACTTTTTTGTATGTCTGGTAGTCGCATATATGCGCACTGTTCACTTTTATTTAGCGCTGCATCTATATCATCCATCTGTTTTTCATTGTTACCACATTGTTGATGCTGGCTGCTGTATGCGACATCTCTTAATTTCTGTGAGTAGCGCAACATTATTGCATTCTTGTTTGCATTTCTGGATGGCAGGCCTGACGTACCGCTGCTAGTGATAGGAGATTTCAACTGCTGTCTGAACCCAGTTGAGGATAGACACCCGAGCTCTGGACCCTCTGCCCTCTCCAGGGGTACCCCCCGGTGCAGTTGCAAAAGGTGGGCTGGGTGGATATCTGGAGACACCGCAACCCGGGGGTCAGACAGTTTACATATTTCTCCAAATCGCATGCATGTTTATCTAGAATTGATCTGGGGGTGTGTAGCTTGAGCATGCTCCCGTTTGTGACTGACATGATACATAGACCCTGTAGTGTATCTGACCACTCACCTGTGGTGATACGGATTACTGTAGCTCCACCGGCTACGCTACCTAAAGCCCCCTGGAAATTTAACGCCTTCTGGCTGAAACTATTCAGTTCGCATGAGGGGGTTGTGGGGAGCATGCGCAAGTTCTTTGACACCCAGAATCCTAATGATTCCATTACAATGCAATGGGATGCCTTTAAGGCATACTTGAGGGGATTACTGATTGCAGAAATTAATAGAGTTAAACATGCCTCCTATGCTCTTAAAGCAGAAGTAGAATCCAGGGTTCAGGAAATGGAGTAAATGTTTATTACAGACCCTTCAGACTCGACCAGGGAGGCCTGGCAGGCAGCTCTTTCCGCCTACCAACACCTGCTCTCCTCCTCGGTCGAAAAGAAGAGGTTCTTTGCAAAACAGGCATTCTTTGAGGAGGGGGAGAAAAACAGCCACTTATTAGCACGGATTGCGAACTCCCGTCAAAGGTCGCCCAGCATAGGAGCCATTAGGGCCAGGGAGGGTAATATAGTCAGCCAACTAGAGAAGATTTTGCAGAAACTTGCTAGTTTCTATGAGAACCTATACAGTCATGGTACAGCTTACACTCCAGAAGACCTAGATCAGTACTTAAGACAGATTGACTTCCCTGAGTTAAATGAAGGTCAGCGAGCGGACTTAGAGGCCCCACTTACAGTAGAGGAGCTACAGGTTGTAGTCAGCTCCTTCCCTAATTGTAAAGCACCGGGTGAGGATGGGATCCCCATGGATGTGTATAAACAGTATTCTGAAGAATTACTACCGCAATTATTAAAAGTTTTTTATAAATCACGAGAGGAAGGGTATCTGCCAGTCTCAATGTCCAAGGTGAACATTGTTCTATTGCTCAAGCCGGGTAAAGACCCAGTAGATCCAGGGGCATATCGCCTGATCTTGCTGCTATAGAGCAACGTCAAGATATTAGCTAATGATGAAAGTGATCTGCGCAGACTTCCAACGCATTAATATTATAGAAAAATAATCCCAAATGGTGTGAAAAAAGTAATCACAATAGCTGAAATCCCAAAATAAAATGTGTATACATCAAAAAAGGTCCATCAAAGTGATAGATTAGTGACAATAATCATGAGTGTCCATAATCCTGGTGAATCTTTTAAATAAACAGTTGTGTTGTGAAATTGATGTTAATCTTCATGACTAAATAGTCACGTAATGCTCCCAGAGCCCTTACCTCCAAATGGAGAAAAATAAGCCTTGGATTGATATCCTGGGATGGGATCGCCTATGTGTCGTTCGTACTCCCAATCGATGTCCGTGTAGATGGTTATGGATCCCTGGAAGGGATTGGCCGGAAGTTTGAGAGACAGGAAGTGATGCAAAGAGTGTGTTTGACATACGGCTACATACAGATAAGCTTGTTTTTAACTTTTTTGATGTAAGAGGCAACTTGGCATTTTCATTAATTTGTATTATCTTTACATATTACACTGTGGGAGGCCTGTTTTCTTTTATTTCTTTAATGGCGAACACTGAACGTCCATAATGGAACCACGAGATTTTGAGGCCATTGAAGCTGTCAGCAGAGAGAGGGCTTGCTCAGCGGATCGTGAACCACGTCCATATCTATCTACACGGACATCAATTGGGAGTACTGACGACACATAGGCGATCCCATCCCAGGATATCGATCCAAGGCTTATTTTTCTCCATTTGGAGGTTAGAGCTCTGGAAGCATTACGTGACTATTTAGTCAAGAAGATTAACATCAATTTCACAACACAACTGTTTATTTAGAAGATTCACCAGGATTATGGACACTCATGATTATTGTCACTAATCTATCACTTTGGTGGACCTTTTTTGATGTATACACATTTTATTTTGGATTTCAGCTATTGTGTTTACTTTTTTCACACCATTTGGAATTATTTTTCTATAATATTAATGTGTTAGAAGTCTGCGCTGATCACTTTCATCATTATTTACTGTTTTTTGTGTTTAGTGTACACTTCAGACCTTGCAGCGATTTCACATACTTTACATTATTATTTTTCATTTTTTATTCACTTAATTAGTAGCACGAAGAACCTCACTTTAAAGATATTAGCTAAGGCATTGGCAATCAGGCTGAACGGAGTGATCACATCTATTGTGCATGACGACCAGGCAGGTTTCATGCCCAATAAATCCACTGCCATCAATCTGAGACGGCTGTACTTTAATAGTCAATCGCAGGCAGATAACATGGGCAGTAGGGCGTTGTTATCGCTAGATGCCACAAAAGCGTTTGACAGCATAGACTGGGAATATCTATGGTCGATATTGCTGAAATTTGGGTTTGGTCTGAATTACATTTCCTGGGTCAAACTCCTTTACAGCCAGCCACAGGCCGCTGTCAGAGCATCTGGCTTCCTGTCCCGGGGCTTCGCATTGAGGAGGGGTACTAGGCAAGGTTGCCCGTTGTCCCCCCTTCTCTTTGCGATAGCTATTGAGCCACTGGCAATCAGGATCAGGGCCCATCAGCACATCACTGGTTTCTGTTATGGCAACATGCAGGAAAAAGTCATGTTATATGCTGATGATATCATGCTCATGCTCAGAGACACTGATCTCCCCCTTCGGGAGGCCATGTCGACCATATCCAGATTCAGTGTATTTTCAGGTTTGCTTATAAACTGGTCAAAATCTGCTGGATGTGAATGACACACAGACAATGAACTCCTCATGTCCTATACCCATTACTGCCTCCTTTAAATACCTGGGGATTCAGACCACGTCTAGGCCAAGGGATTTTATTCACTTAAATATTTCTCCCCTCCTACAGAGGTTTAGGGGAAAAATTAAAACTTGGAACTCCCTCTTTCTGTCAGTTGCAGGCAGAGTGAATCTCATAAAGATGATTCTCATGCCAACTACTGTACTTCTTCCATAACACCCCCATGGTCATTCCCTTGAAGATATTCCGTATAGTAAATACCATTTTTCGCACCCTCATCTGGAAAAGACCCCCCAGGATTAAATTAGAGCATTTGCAGAGGCCCAAAGACAGCGGCAGATTGGCATTGCCCAATCCCTGGCTGTACTACTTAGCTGCCTGGCACTACAACACTTAATTGGCACATTTGTAACAGCAGAGCAGATAACAAATAGGTTGCACAACTTATCTCAGAAACTGATGCCTCATACGGTGGGAAAGGGTCCAATCTCCATGGCACTGGAGGCCTCGGCCTTCACTAAACCGCACAAAAAGTACCCAACTTTCAGTCTAGTTCAGAAGATGTGGAATAAATCCAAATATCTCCAGAATGCAGATGGTTATACAGAGTACAGCCCCATATGGCGCAATGACAGGTACACTGAACTGGCCAAACTGCAGTCTGGAGCAAGGTGTAGGACATTTGGATTTACCCATCTCAAGCAAATATTCAGTGGTGGGGTACTGCGCTCCTTCGCTGATCTAAAGGAAACATATGGTCTACCCCCCTCAATGCATTTCTACTATTTGCAACTTAGTCATGCTTTCGCAGCACAGGGCCGGTCCTCAGAGTGGCATTTGTCCTTGACCCCAGTATTTAGCCTTCTTGGGGATGCTGTCTCGTCTAAAGGATTTATTTCTCAATGCTATGCCATCCTGTTACAATCCGTGGTGAAGCAGCATCCCCTAAGGGTAAGGGAGAAATGGGAGGCAGATGTAGGACAGTTAGATGGGGAACAATGGAAGGAGATTTTTCAGGCGGTGGGCTTGTGTTCACTCAATGTGTCCCAAAGACTAAACTATATATACTGTTGAGAACATACTATACCCCTCACAGGCTTCATCTGATGAACCTGCAGGCTGACTCCACTTGCACAAGATGCAAACGAGACACGTACACTTGCTGTGGAGGTGTCCCAAGCTGCACACATATTGGGCAGGAATGGTAAATACTATCAATTCAGTGTTCAAAGTTACTCTTCCACAGGACTCGAGAGCATGACTCCTGGGGGCTCTTGAGGAATACAAATGGGAGGGGCACAGCAGAGAGGCTATACACAGACTTCTATTTCAAGCTAGAAAATTAATTATGACACACTGGAAGTCTGAGACGCCCCCCAACCATAAAAGAATGGATTGATAACATTAGCACAACACTGAGAATGGAAAAGGTGATATACCAGCACAGGGGAAGTGCACAAAAACTTGAGAAACTGTAGGCACCTTGGCTGGATGTGGCAGGACTAGCCCCGGTGGAACTGGTGGCTGACAAATTATTAGGAATAAATGTAGGGTGAACAACGGGCTAAGAAAAGTTATAACTGGGATAAGGTGATAATGAATTAATACTCTTGTTGTTGGTTAACAGTTGGAATGTGATGTATGAAGTTGAATTATATTGCAATGAAGATAATGATTAAATACACTTCTGCAAATTTAATAAAATTTTGTTGGATCAAAAAAAAACAATACAAACAGTCCACAGTCCACAGTTTCATGAACCTGCTATAATAAATTGTCAGTTAATTGTATATAATAACCAATTTTGAACATTTACAGGCGAAGGAAGAGTGGAGAACATCGTATGGATCAACAAATGGTGAGAAACATAATAACATCTCTAGCCAAAGCAGGACCAAAACAATATGGCAAGTATCTAATCATTAAAAAGATTGGAAGCCTGATCCCCAGTCAGGCGACCAAAAAAGTGGGGGCATGTTTGGACTATTGCGGTACAGTAAATGTTGGTAACACATTAAGGCATAAAACAATAATAATAATAAAATTGATAATTGATTTATTGATGCAAAATACAAATTTTTTTTCACTTTTTTTTTTCACTCTTTATACACTGCCATTTATTCTTTCACTCTCCACATCCTCACTTTTCACCTTCCCCGTATTTTTATCACCAATTTCATTATTCTCACCATATGTTTCACCTATCCCGTGTGTGGCAATCTAGTTTACCTTATTATGACATATATTATTTTCTCTATCCCCGTCATTTTCTAGCCCCCCCAGGTCGCCGTGGGAGATCACCCCATGGTGGTGGGGTTGTGCGCCTGGGCTCGGTTGGGACATGGGTAAGCAGACTCGTCCCCTTTCTCCCCATGTATTGTATATTATCTTTGTTTATTTTGATGCTGTAATATAAACTTTAATTGCAATGTTCTTGTCTTTTGGTCAATTTCATTATATGTTTTCTTATCTGTTAGGCTCAGACTGTTTAGTCAGAACCAACTATCCTCAGATTCCCTCCTGATGAAGCGGTTGTCCGCGAAACTAGTCGAGGAATATGATATCTGAGATTTCGTGCTGTACTGTATACCAATGATCCCATTGTTGACATACTTGTACTTATATTAAGTTTTTATTGCATCAACCTTGATTTGTCTTTTGCATCAATAAATCAATTATCAATTTTATTATTATTATTGTTTTATGCCTTAATGTGTTACCAACATTTACTGTACCGCAATAGTCCAAACATGCCCCCACTTTTTTGGTCGCCTGACTGGGGATCAGGCTTCCAATCTTTTTATTTATTAATTTCTGGATGATGGTACAAGTTTACTTTTGTCATTATGATTTCTACTTATGGAGGCCTCTCGCTTAGAAGTATCTAATCATGATAGTGGCTGACACCCACTCAAAGTTGAGACCTGAAGGAATGCTAGTCTGGAGCTGGTGTATTCAGAACACCTCCCTTCGACATAACATCCGGAAGACATCACTCCCCCTTTATGGTGCACACACTTATTTAGATGTGTGTCTCATGGGAGAAGGACTGGGAGTAAGTACCACTCTATATAGGAAACCTTCATCTGGGAATACTTTACTCTCAGCCCAGTATGGACATCCCAAGCACACTATTAAGGGTATCCTCCTAGGACAGTTTTTGCACATTAGACACATTTGCAGTATTGATTCACAATTCAGTATAGAGGCTAGTGCGCTCTACAAACGATTTCTGGATAGGGGCTACCCTAAGTGGATGCTGGAGTGATCATTACTCGTGGGCCACTTGTGACGTTACAAGTTTGTATTCCTCCATTCCCCATGGTTTGTTTATAACAGCAGTTTCCTTTCATTTGGGGACATACACTGATTTTACCATTGAATATCAGGCATTTGTTATTGAGGTATTGGAATTTCTACTGACACATAACTACTTTGTGTGTGATGGTGTCTTCTAGCTCCAGAGGTGCGGGGCCGCAATGAGAGCCAAATTTTCTCCCTCCTTGGCCAACCTCTATATGGGTTGGTGGGAGCGGTCCCGCATCTTTGGAGTGGAGAACCCATTTAGATCACAGATTGTACTCTACTTAAGTTATATTGATGACCTGTTGCTGGTTGTCCCAGATGGTGGTGACATGTTTGACCCTTTTTGCGATACCTCACTGTAGAGAGTGCCATGATGATAACATCAAGGCTATGAAAGTGCAGGATATAGAAAAAGTGTGTGCACCAAAACACCAAAAGGGGGGGGGTGATGACTTCCGGATGTTATGTCAAAGGGAGGTGTTCTGGATACACTGGCTCCAGACTCGCATCCCTTCTGGTCTCAACTTTGACTGGCATGTCAGCCACTATCATGATTAGATACTTGCCATATTGTTGTGGACCCGCTTTGGTTAGAGATGTTATGTTTCTCACCATTTACTTTGTTCTCCACTCTTCCTTGTAAATGTTCAAAATTGGTTATTATATACAATTAACTGACAATTTATTAAAGCAGGTTGATGGGACTATGGATATTGTTTGTATTGTACTTAGGGGATGTCTTTTGTTGAGTATTTTTCTATGGCTATAGGTTGGGGTCACCATGTGTTGTGCCAGGGGAAATGTTGTCTTTTTGTCTTATCGGTTTTAACATAATAATAATAATAGTTTTGATTAGCACCACATACGCCACATCTTCCCATTTAAAGATCTTTTTTGTTCTTGTGTGTCCACAATATCAAACTGATTTATTTATTTTATGATATTGGGATGTGTATAATTTCTATTTTTGTCTTTCCTTTTTATTTTTGTTTTTATATATGAATTGCTAGGTTATTTGCATATGGAATGTTATTTCATTTTTTTTATCAATGTAGTGCACTATTTCTCTAGTAATATATTTATACTTCTCTATATATTTGGGTTAGCTTCTATTATTTTCAATATTATGCTATTTGTCATTTAAGTTTTTCTCCTTTAACATATTTATACTTATATTGTATGACTAATATAACTATCCTTGGCGGTGTTATTATTAATTTTTTTAATACTATTTTTTTTTTTTGTATGAAGTTTACATGCTATGCCATGTTGTCATATGGTAACACAGAGGTATGGTTATTTATTATTAATTTTATACAGGATTTATATAGCGCCAACAACTTGAGGGTAGACAGTACAAATACAATACACTTTAATACAGTAGGAATCAGAGGGCCCTGCTCCTTAGAGCTTACAATCTAAGAGGGAAGGTCAAGAGATACAAGAGGTAATAACTGTGGGTGATGTGCTGATTGAGAAGATAAATGTAAAGTTGTTAGGTGGGGGCCAGATAGGCTTCTCTAAAGAGATGAGTTTTCAGGGATCGTCTGAAAGTGGATAAAGTAGGAGAAAATCGGACGGATTGGGGTAGAGCATTCCAGAGGATGGGAGAGGCTCTGGAGAAGTCCTGAAGGCGAGCATGGGATGAGGTGACAAGGGAGTTTGAGAGCAGGAGGTCTTGGGAGGAGCGAAGAGAACGATTAGGTTGGTATTTTGTGACTAGGTTAGAGATGTAGCTGGGGGGCAGGTTGTGGATGGCTTTGTAAGTTATAGTTAGTATCTTGAATTTAATTCGGTGACTGAGTGGCAGCCAATGGAGGGATTGGCAGAGGGGTGTAGCAGACGCTGAGCGGTTTGTGAGGTGGATGAGCCTGGCAGCAGCGTTAATGATGGACTGAAGTGGGGATAGCCTATTTAGAGGTAAACCAATGAGGAGGGAGTTGCAGTAGTCGAGGAGGGAGATGACCAGGGAGTGGATTAGAAGCTTTGTGGTGACATTGGATAGGAAGGGGCATATCTTGGAGATGTTGCGGAGATTGAGGCGGCAAGTTTTGGAAAGTGATAGAATGTGGGGTCAAAAGGTTAGTTCAGAGTCCAGGATTACACCTAGGACCTTGGTGTGGGGAGATGGGTTGATAGTTGAGCCGTTGATATTGACAGAGAAATCAGGGGAAGTGGCACCTGAGGGAGGAAATATCATGAGCTTGGTTTTGGATAGGTTGAGTTTGAGGAAGTGATGTGACATCCCGGCTGATATGTCTGCTAGTAAGTTGGTAATGCATGAGGAGACAGATGGAGAGAGCTGGGGAGTGGAGAGATAGATTTGGGTGTCATCAGCGTAGAGATGATATTTAAAGCCATGGGAGGCAATCAACTGACCCAAGGAGGTGGTATAGATTGAGAAAAGGAGAGGTCCAAGAACAGAACCTTGGGGGACCCCAACAGAGAAAGGAAGAGGAGATGAGGAAGTAGAGTTGTAAGCGACACTGAAGGAGCGGTGGGATAGGTAGGATGAGAACAGCAAAGAGTACAGTCACGGAGACCAAAGGAGTGCAGTTTTTTGAGGAGGAGGGGGTGGTCCACTGTGTCAAAGGCAGTAGAGAGATCCAGGAGAAGTAGTATAGAATAGCATCCACTGGTTTTAGCCATTAGTAGGTCATTTGAGAGTTTAAGGAGAGCAGTTTCCGTGGAGTGTTGAGGGCGAAAACCGGACTGAAGGGGACCAAGAAGTTTATTCATGGTCAAATGGTCGCTTGGTTGTAGACCAGTCTTTCAAGAAGTTTGGAGGAGAAGGAGAGTAAGGAGATGGGATGTAAGTTGTTGAGATTGGTGGGGTCCAGTGAGGGCTTTTTAAGTATAGGGGTGACTAGCGCATGTTTTAGTTATGCAGGTGTATTAGGATTGCCTTGTCATACATTCGGCACAGGTGATTGCATTATCCAGCACCTGTGTGTGGGTGGATGGAGCCTTTATTTGCTCGGTGCTTCAGTTGTGCTGTAGGTTTGAAGAAGCACTGAGGTCAGTGTGAAACACACGTCACCTCTTGGGTTCGAACACTTTCTGTCTTTGTTGGCTGTAATTTTGCTATTTTTGGAATAAAATCGTTGGAACGTTCCTGTAGTGTGCAGCCGTTCTTTTCTTTCTATTGATCATCGGTGGTAAGCTGTGGCTTGCACCCAGCACATCCGTATACCCCAGTCGAAGTCTCTTAAGACGAAACGCGTAGGGTACAATACGCCGGCTGTGGCCACCTTTTACTGCGGTATTTTTACTTATTTTTACTTGTGTTTGTTATATATATATATATTTTTGGATATCCGTTTTATTGCTAATAAATCCTGCTTTACGGATTTACACCATGCAGAGATTTCTTTCTTTTTGTCCATGCTGTTAAACACCACATTGCCTGCCTGGATGATAAGCGACTACTGAGCTGTCTCCGCAGCTGGCTGATTAGAGGGGTGCCGTGCAGTCTATCTTGAGAGCCCATTCTTGGGGCCCTGCTGTCATGCTTTACTGACCCACCGGCAAAAGGATTAGCGACTACTGAGCCGTTTCCACAGTTGGCTGATCAGAGGGGTGCCGTGCAGTCCATCTTGAGAGCCCGCTCTCTGCGTCTTGCTGTCATGACTTACTGACCCACCGCCATTAGGTGAGCTGGGTCCTTCATTCCTGGTAAGGGTATCCCTTTCTCCTTTTGCTTTCTTGATGGTGAAGACACTCCAGGGTGTACACCCACCATTGAAAACATCCATTTTAAGACGATATATATATGTCACTTTTTCATTGCATTTGATTGCACAAGTGACGCCTGCTGGATTTTCATTTCCATTTTTATTTTTATTTTTATATATATATTTTTTAATGTTTATGCTTATATTTGCACATGTTTATGCTTATATTTGCACATGCATTTGGTTGCACTAGTGCTCTAGTCATGAGTATATGTGGCACACTAGTGCTCTTTGAACTTCACATTGATTTGCATGATCTTTAAATAGATTTGCAAAATTTTTCTTGCAATTTACCATCGCTTGATAATCACACATTCACTTTTTGTTTGAAGCATACTATTTTTATGAGAAGATAAGCTCCTGTTGACTCTCTCGCCTCTTTACCTATGGTTTTAAGTATTTCTAGACACATTATATATTGTATTATCCACTAGCGCTACACTTTATGTTTCATCTATATCACATTTAGTCTAGTTGTTGTGTTGGCTGCTTATTAATTTACAGGTTTGACGCAGTATCACTTATACACTTTTGACCCAGGGCATCCGGACTGTCGTGACTGCTCACCTGGAGCGGCATCTTCCTTGTTTGAAGCTACAGAGGGAGGGGCTGAGAACTCCCGCTAACGCCATTCGCGAGGAGAGGAGGAGAGGAGGATAGAGGCGAGCAGTCACGTGAGTGTGTCGGAGACCATGAACCAGACCGAGACAGAAGTACAGTAAAATCACACTTGGTTATTAAAAAAACAAAAAGGTAAATAGAGTAAGCGTAGTCAAAGCATAGCCAGAGTCCAGTAACCGGATCGGGTAGTCAGCCAAGCCAGAGTTCAGTAACCAGATCGGGTAATCAGCCAAGCCAGAGTTCAGTAACCAGATCGGGTAATCAGCCAGGCCACAAGTCAGGGATCCAAGTAGAGGAACAGCAAGCAGGATAAGGAGCCAGAAGGGATGTCAGCAAAGCCAGTCTTTAAACAGGAATGCAAGAGATGGTTTCTTGTGATGTGACCAAGGCGAAGGCAGGAATGAAGTGAGCTGGAGATCTTTAAGTAGGCAGGACTGATGAGCAGATCCACAACAGCTGGTTAACTGTGGAGAGAGATGAGAGCTGGCAATTAGCCGACACCTGTACGGCCAGCTCAGAGAAGGAAGGGCTGAGCCAGCCCTGACAGAGTGAAATAAGGTAAAAATCGTCATATTTTTTCTAAAGCATATACAGTGGGGCACATAATGTTATCTAACAGAGGGTATGGTATGAACATCACATTGTTTTATAGCAGCGGGGAGGGGAGCAGAACGGCACTGGTATGAGCTGACAGGCAGGAAGGCGGGTGGGGGTAGAGGAGGACAGAGGAGAGCTGCAGATGATGGAGGCATGTAAACTGACCATGCTATCAGGGCTCAGCAGTCGTGATAAACGTGGTCAGTTTACAGAGCAGAGGCAGGATCGACAAGGTATTTTAGATGATACAGGAGACCAAATTACACAGCACAAGCACAGTGCTGTATAACGTGCTTTAAGGGAACAGGATCCAGTTTTTATTTATTTTATTTTTTTAGGGTTACAAACACTTTAGGCACATTTCCTGGTGCCTCCGTGACAGCATACGTATGATAGTAGCCCCACCTACTTCCGCCCACGGGACCAGTTCATAGCTATAAAAAGTTAAAATCCACACAACAGCCCATTCCCTTTTTTATCCTCATGAAACTCACAGCCAGTGTGAAGAGAAGAAGCCCTTACCTGCTACCTTTGGTGGTTTTCTGCTCAGGTTTAGCCTCTTCTGTAAACGCAGTCCCTGACCTTGGGACGCTAAATGCTCTGATAAGGCAGGAAGCCCTTTCTGTGGATCTTTTGGGGTGAAAAATCAGGTACTAACTAGCCCCACATATAGCAGTGCAGCCAGGGCTTTGTTCCTCAGAAGAGCTGTCTGTGTCTGGAGCCTGCCTCCCAGAAGTGAGTGGATTCATTGAACTGTGACATCGCATTTCCAAGATAAGTATGTTTTCTAATTTTTTGGAATTTATCTGTGAATGGCCTCATAAGTTACATCTCCTCTCAGATGGGCCGCACTGTGTTCCAGTATGCATTCTAGTGGCAATTGTGGAAGAGAAAGCTAAGTGTCTACACTCAAGAGCATGATGCATTGTGCTGAACAGGTGAAGTGGCTAGAGCTCACATGGGGGCCATTGGGCAAAAACTCCCCCAGGGGCCATCTTGGAATTGGGCGAGACTACCTAGAAGCCATCTAGGGCAAGGTGAAAAGTTTGCAAGGAGTGGGAGCCAGGCAGAAGAGTTGAGGAACAAGGGGTTAAAGACCCAGTGGCTTACAGATAGGGCGTTCACATGCTAGGACTGCATGCCAGCACGCCCATAGCTACAAACCCTGCAGCAAGGGCCATTTCCTGCTGCCTAGTGAATAGCTATGTCCTTAGTCATGTCTCAGTGTGGCATTATTATACCTGACTAAATGTCAGTGTTCCAGTTGCCCTGCACTATGAGCTCACTGTATAACAGATTCACATGGTTACTATAGGCAAGGGTCATCAGTATTTTGCTGCTAAAAGAGTGCATTCAGGTGCTAACTGACCTCTCTCTTGGCTAAGGAGCCCAGCCTGTCCCACTGGCAGGAATATGCGTGAGAGGAGCACCAGAAATCCAGTCTCCAAAGTTAGAGAAAATGATCTTCCATACTGCGAATGCCAAACATTATGGCCTAAAGATTCAGGAGCGCCTTTAAAAAAGGCAGACAGAAGCTCTCCGGCTGATTATGCTTAGCCGCAAGGAATTGCTGTGAATCCTCGGTGAAGCTGCATTTACAAAGTAAATAATGTGTCAAGCTTGCTTTAAAGAGGATAACAGAAGCTCTTCCATCCCACTATTCATAGCCGCAAAGGATTGCTGTCAGCTTGGATGAAGTTGCGTTTACAAGATAGAGTGTGTCAAGATTGCCTTAAAGGGGTAGACAGAAGCTCTCCTGCCCACTATTCATAGCTGCAAAGGGAGTCTGTGGGCCTGGGTGAAGTTACCATATCTTTTCCCAAGGAATGTGTTTTGCCATCTAGCTTCAAACTGCCTTTGACAGCTTGATAATTGAAGCTCAAATTCTGAGACTAAGCATCATGGAGTCTAGGAATCCCTTGATGCTAAGCGGTGGGGTCTACCACTTCTTCATGTTAAATCTATCCCTAGACATGTGGTGATTTGCTTATCTTGGTGTAAGCCTCAGGACAATCTCCCAAAGTTTCTTCGCTGGACAAGTCCTCTTCTGCAGCTGGGTCTAGGCTAGCATTTGGCTCTTTAATATTGCTGCCCATGGGACTTGTGGGATCTTAAGTAGTTTACTCATAGCCTTCACTTGAAGAGGAGACTGTTCAAGGCTGGTGACCATGTCTGGCATGGAACCTTTCACAGTTTAAACATAAGACAAGGTTATTAGAAACCAGTTCTCCATTTTGAACCGGTTAGTTTCTGTCTCCCCAAACAGCACATCTTTATTCAGTTCCTTGATCTGCATTCAGTTCACCCAAAGAAAGTTTCCATCTCTTGGTCGGATGTTGTCGGGATGGAAAGTTTATCTCTCAGCCTTTACTTTCCTCTTTTGTAATTTCAAGATGGATCCTATACTGATGCTTTGATTTCTAGCTCCATTATGTCAAGTCGACCTCAGCGGACCATCAACCAACTCCATGGTCTAGGGTTCAGGTTCCATCCTGTACTGACAAGATGCACTCTAATCTATGAGTCCATCCTGAGCTTTTGGCTACAGACTACGATTTAACAGATTGGCAAGACTGCCACTTAGGCTTCTGTCCTCACTTTGCCAGTGTTCTACCAGGGGCTTGGGGTGATTGTAGCCGGAAAAAACGCACTTGTTGCGAGAGCATTTGGGTGCTGTATGTTGTTCTATTTCTATCTGCGCTGTAATTTTTGGGGCAGGCTTTGGGGGCATGTCCCCTTGAGCAGGGGGTGTGCTCTGGGGGCCTGTCCTGGGGGTTTGAATGTTGGTGCAGATGGTGAGAGTATCGCAGATGCTGCTAAATTTGTTTTTTCCACCAGGCAGACATTCACCCTTATCTGAAGCCAGCTTCTTGTATAAGAATTATTGGGGAAGCTCTTCGAGCTGCAGGAAGTTCACAGCCTTGCTGTTGTCATGGCATTCAAGAACCTGTGGGCATTTGCTTGCCTATCTCATAGTGACATGTCAGCCAACATGGCAGGCAGGGGAGCCAATCTGGTTTTATTATAGCACATTCTTTCAGCACTATGATGATGGGCTTAATAGTCCTCACTACACCTGTCTTTGTCAGGAAGCCAGTAGCTTACTCACTTTCTTATGATCTAATTTGCTGAAGCTTCCCACCCTGATAGCTAGTTATTGATCTATCATAAGTATGCTGCTATGGAGGCACCAGGAAAACAGAAAATTTGTATCCTACTTACTGTAACTTTCTTTTCCTGGTGCCTATCCATGGCAGCATACCAAACCCACCCAGTTTGTTCCTAGCGATTTAAATGGAATGGGCTGTTGTGTGGTTGTTAACTTTTTATAGCTATGCACTGGTCCTGTGGGTGGAAGTAGGCAGGGCTACTATCATACGTATGCTGCCATGGATAGGCACCAGGAAAAGAAAATTACAGTAGGATTCAATTTTTTCTCTTTGTAAGCAGCTTTTCTCATGCAAGGAGAACAGGTGTTTGGGGGAGCTGAGCAAATGCTTAGTGTGCACGAGGCCTCAGTTTTCTTTCAGTGTATATAGACTCTATGTGGGTATTTACTAAAACTGGAGAGTGCAAAATCTGCTGCAGCTTTGTATAGAAACCAATCAGCTTCCAGGTTTTATTGTGAAAGCTTTAGTTGTAAAC
Source organism: Aquarana catesbeiana (assembly GCF_042186555.1). Taxonomy (NCBI): domain Eukaryota; kingdom Metazoa; phylum Chordata; class Amphibia; order Anura; family Ranidae; genus Aquarana; species Aquarana catesbeiana. The sequence goes on along the minus strand of NC_133324.1, from coordinate 182,377,864 downwards.
CTTTGCTGTTTTTCACCTTGATGCATTCTATTCATTAAGGCGAAAAACGTTTTTCTATGCAACAGTGCCCCCAAGCCCACCTTATACTTACCTGAGCCCCGAAATTTGCACAACGGGAACGAGCACACCAGCTCCAGCCGGTGTCTCGTGTCCTGATTGGATAGATTGATAGCAGCGCAGCAATTGGCTCCCACTGCTGTCAATTACATCCAATGACGTGGGCGCGGGGGGGGGGGGGGTGGCGAGGCATACATACGGCGGCCATGGCCGCCGAATGCTGGACTAGGGAGCGCGCCCACAGGGTAACCCCCTCGGGGAAGCGTTTCCCGTAGGGGGTTATCTGACGCGGAGAGGAGCCGCGAGAGCCGCCGGGGGACCCCAGAAGAGCAGGTTTGGGGGCCACTCTGTGCAAAATTAGATGCACAGTGGAGGCAAGTATGATATGTTTGTTATTTTAAATAAAAAAAAAAACGAAACTTTACAATCACTTTAATTGAACAAGCTGAAGTTGATTGGCTAGTTTTAGTAAAGCTACCGTATATGTCAACAGTAAAGAAAGGATACAATTACTAAAGACATGAAAAGGTTTTACTTTGACTGTATGAACTCGGAACAAAATTCCACTTCAAGCAGGAAATAGCATCTCTTGTAACCATGAGAGAATGTAGCTGCAGGAAATGAATCACAATTTATAGGAAATAAACAAAAATATCTCAATAGTAGAGAAGCTGACATGAATGGATAAACTGAAAGCAGACTTCCACACAAAGCAAGTGTTAGACAATGATTATTGTCTGTACACATACTGTATACATGACTGGTTCATGTTTTGTCAGCACGGGGACCTGTTAACATGGATATATATCAATGCTGAATTATTTTATTTGGTATAAATAAATATGTTGTCATAACGCTATATAAAGTTTTCATTCCATTTTAAAGCGTGTTGATGGAAGGATACGCAATTTTCATTTGTGATTTGTGATTCATTTGTGATTCATTTGTGATTTTTCAATATCCTTCAGAAGAGAAGGTGTTTTGATGGAAACCACTTTTAACTGGCTTTTTTCTAAAAGGATTATGATAGTTTGAAAATCGAATGTTGAAAGCAGATTATTATTATTATTATTATTTAAGGTACTTGTATAGCATCGTCAATTTACACAGCGCTTTACATATATATTGTACATTTATGTAAGTAAGAAAAAGCAAAATTTTGATAAAGAAAACAATATTTTTTACTTTTTGCTATAATAAATACCCCCCAAAAATATATAAAAAAACTAATTTCTTCCTCAGTTTAGGCTGCTATGTATTCTTCTGCAAATTTTTGGTAAAAAAAAAAAAAAAAAATCGCAATAAGTGTATATTGATTGGTTTGCGCAAAAGTTATAGCGTCTACAAAATAGGGGGTAGATTTATGGCATTTTTATTATTTTTTTTTATTAGTAATGACGGCAATCTATTTATCATGACTGCAACATTGCGGCGGACAGATCGGACACTTTTGACACTATTTTGGGACCACTGACATTTATACAGAAATCAGAGCTATAAGTGTAGAAAACAAAATAGGGAATGGTGCTGTAATATGTGAAAAAATATATATAGCTATTTATAATGTGTGTACCACCGAATATACATATATCATATGCATGTACATATATATAAGGTGTACAAAACATATATATCCAGAAAGGGCAAATCCTTCCTAACACGTGGAGATATAAAGATATAAAGTGACATGTGCTTAAAGATTAATATGTGCAAAAAAAATAAAAATATATATAATAGTAGGAAAACATATAAATATATGTATAGAGATGCAATCAATAAATAACATCATCTGATGTTAATAATGCCCATCAATCAACATTGGCAATCTGTGTGATAAATATCAAAATATAAAATATAAACTTAATATAACTGCTGTGGGTGATATCCAATAATGAACCAAAAAATTAATAATAAGTGTCCATATAAAGTGACATAGTGCTTCCTTCACTTAGTGAAAGTTTTTTCTGAAGAATAAGCAGAAAAACGTGCTGGCAAAAGTGACTGTGCTCCCCTCTTGTGCTTTCACTCACCAGAGCGCTTCACCCCTGCAGGGATACAAGCGTGAAGTATAAATGATGTGATCCCGATCCCAGAGTTGCAATATCCCCCGGGTTCCCAGCTTCAGGGCAAAAGATCATCAATGGGCGGAAGGGAAGGAGACTCCAGTGTCTCACATTTCACAATGTGCTGCTGTGAAAGGTTATGTGATCACTAATAAAAAGGGGGGGGGGAGTGTTGTTTTTTTTATATATATATATCTACAGTATACACAAATGTTTTGCCTTTCATTTCTATTTTAAATCACCTTAAATAGCTGGCCAATCACCCTGATTGGCCACATGATCAAATGTGGGTGAGACTCTCAGAACTTTGACAATTACAATACGTAAAGTTAAAACCAGAGTGGCAGAACTGACATGTTATGCTCCAGTCTGTGGGAGACCACAAGACCTAACAGACTCAGCTCTTGATATTACCCCTCCGGCTTAAGGAATGTTCACCAGAAGGCTCCTTTTGCTTATAAGCATATCTTTTATGTACATTTCTGAACATTGGAGCAATGCAAGGTTCCCCTTCGGCTAACAGCTTTTGCAGAATTAGGGCTGAAATGAAGAAAACTGCTGAATCTGTATCCCTTTAGATGTGAATTCCTATTGGGAGTATCTCACCAAAAATAAATTTTTGTTGCAGAGGATGCCTGAAATCTGACTTGTATCTTAGTGCAGACTTCTGGGAAAATCAGTGAGCCAATCACACAAGCAGGAAATGATGTTTCTGGGGGGTGTTCCATACACATTTTGTGTACAGAACACCTCCAGGTAGCCATATTGCATTTTACAGAAAATTGCAGGACTGCAGATTGAATGGATATCAGGGATCTATTGCTCCCAGTAATCGGGAGCAGTGATCTCTGTCATGTTCTAGTGAGCCCATCCCCCCTACAGTCAGAACACACTGAGGGAACACATTTAACCCCTTGATTGCCCCCTAGTGTTTAACCCCTTCCCTGCCAGTGACATTTACACAGTAATCAGTGCATTTTTATAGCTCTGATTGAAGATAGTCAGAGGAATCCGCGCTTAGGATGTGTATGACTGCTGCCTCCCTATAAAAAAGTTCCACCTAGGTGCAACCCAATCAAAGTGTAGAAAACAAATTAGGCAATGGCGCTGTACTATGTGGAAAAAATATATATAGCTATTTATAGTGTGTATAGTGAGTGTTTATATATAGCTATTTATAATGTGTGTACCACCGAATATACATATATCATATGCATGTACATATATATAAGGTGTACAAAACATATATATCCAGAAAGGGCAAATCCTTCCTAACACGTGGAGATATAAAGATATAAAGTGACATGTGCTTAAAGATTAATATGTGCAAAAAAAATAAAAATATATATAATAGTAGGAAAACATATAAATATATGTATAGAGATGCAATCAATAAATAACATCATCTGATGTTAATAATGCCCATCAATCAACATTGGCAATCTGTGTGATAAATATCAAAATATAAAATATAAACTTAATATAACTGCTGTGGGTGATATCCAATAATGAACCAAAAAATTAATAATAAGTGTCCATATAAAGTGACATAGTGCTTCCTTCACTTAGTGAAAGTTTTTTCTGAAGAATAAGCAGAAAAACGTGCTGGCAAAAGTGACTGTGCTCCCCTCTTGTGCTTTCACTCACCAGAGCGCTTCACCCCTGCAGGGACACAAGCGTGAAGTATAAATGATGTGATCCCGATCCCAGAGTTGCGATATCCCCTGGAATCCCAGCTTCAGGGCAAAAGATCATCAACGGGCGGAAGGGAAGGATTTTTGCCAAGATTCTGTCAGATTTCAAGATCGGGCAATATTTCCTAATGGCCGATCTTGAAATCTGACACAATCTTGGCAAAAAAACTTCCAAAGAAACCAAGATTTATTTATAAAAAGGCCCCCAACCTGAGAAACCAGCTGGTACATAATATAGTTGATCCACCTAAGACTTGTTGCCTTATAAGTTTATGTGAAATCTCCATTAATAACTGTAAAATATTGTAATAATGAATATATTTCAAAAAGGGTTTCATTTAAGCTTTTGCTAAGAGCAGAGAATGTGGGCCAAGGCTTGTATATGCAAACAAGGGAGAGCCAATTCCATTGTTCTACACCTACTCCTTTGAAAGGGTGCCATGCTGGGATATGCAATGGACCTAACTTCCTGGGGAAATACAATTAACACACTTGGCCAACATAGTCACAAGGATTTGCATGAAAGGGGGCCGACTTATGGAGTAAGCCCTCCAATCATGATCCAAGCTAGGCCAACCAATCAGACATCAGCTTGGTTTGATATACTCAGAGCCAAGGGGGAGGTAACCCTTCTCTTTCTGATAGACCAGCGAGCTGAAAGGAGCTTTGGTAAGGATGGGTAATTATGGGAAAGGAATGCCCTTTTACTTGTAACTAAATATGTGTGTAGATTACTGTATTGAGGAATATACCCTGTATTCCTTCATGTAAATACTTTATTTCAACCTAATATTTGTTTTTCCTTGGTGTAAGGCGATAGATAGACGATTGTGTATTAGCTAGACTTTCAACTGTGTCCTAATAAATGTTATTATATTTTAAGCTTTCACTCTTGATCGAAAAGAACTCTTATTTAACCCACATCATATCTATGAGATATGAAAAATCTTAAATATAGATTTTTCAGGGTAACAGAATGGCGACCACTGGAGTAGATTACAAGACTGAAAGTATTTAATATAATACCGAGATTTGTGTAAGGCAGATTAAGGTTATTGGGGGGAATTTAAACTGAGTCAGTTTGTCCCGGAAATTGGAGGTCAGAACAATTTTATCTAGGGAAAAATATAGGTAAATGTTTGTTTTATTAGTGGGTATTAGATGAACTCTAAAAAGGAGGGAGGATACACCACATATTTTGTTTTGCTTAATATCCCGTAATTATACTTGAAAAAAGTACTTTGGATGTACCATTATAATCCGGATTAAATGTAATTGGGAGGAAGTACAGAGCGGGAAAAATTTTTTTTTGTTTTGTTTTTGTTTCTTTTGGGCTCACCAAGCTTCATTGCTCTCTATCTAACCAGGGTTGGAGTGTGCTGTATGGTGAGTACATGTGTTTCATTGAAAAGACACCGATTAAGGGTGGTCTTAGGTTTGTTGAAAAGGTTCAACAGATTTTTGTTTTTAATTTAAATGGTGTGTCCACTAAAGGCATAGTATTGTGTGAAGGACATTGGAAATGAGCTACAAGAGAGTAGTTTGGTTTATTTGTTTGTTTTTTTTAGCTGTGAGAATTTACAAGCAGTAATATTTTCATTGGTGTGAGTTAAAGTACAAAACGGTGGACGTCTTGTTACTGAAGCTAATATTTGATAAAGATTATTATTATTATAGGGTATAAGGTGCCTCTAGCATACTGTATTATACCGTGAAATTTTTTGTTAAGGATAAACCCTATCCAAAATAATTTGATAATCTGAGTTTGTGGTAGATTTTTTTTTTTTTTAAACTGAATTTGGTTTAACATTGGTGTAAACACGGCTGTGTTTACCTTTCTATTGTAAACCTAGAGGGCTACCAACCCTATTTGATCCTGGTGGCTTTACTATTGTTCCTTTTGTCCCCCGGGCCTATTGTTTTGCGGGTGTAGGCTCAGACAAGGTAAACTACAATCTATTGTGTGTAGGCTACAGGCTAGTGAGTGTGTCTCCACTAAGCTGAAAGATAGTGTTATTGAGAGCTGGAAATATCTTTACTGTATTTTCACTTTACTGTATTTTCAGAATTTTTATTCTATTTGAGTTTCTGTTTATTGTTTTTTCCCTCCTTCTATAGTGACGGTATAGTACAGGGGAACATTTAACTTAATCTAGCTTACAAATTGTGCATATTATTTGTTGATAATGGCAGCCATGTCCTCTCTAGAAAAGTTTGTAGCAACGTATACTCTTAAATATAAGAGCAATGAATTTGCATGTGATGCTAGAGTACAAAGTTCGCCTTGGGACTATGTCCAAGAGTTATTTGAAGAACAATTTAAAACATCCAAAAAGGATAAAAAGCTCAAAGGTTTAGCTGTAGCAGGCATGTATTCGGCTTGTATGGCTATGAATGCTAAAATACAGCAATTGGAAGATATAGTCAATAATAAAAATATTACAATTTCTGAGAGGGAAAAGGAGAATACAGCTTTACATAACCAAATACAAACCTTAACTACCCTTAATCAAATGGTTAATGCCTCACAGGAGGAAAATGTAAAAAAGTACAAATTGGCTCAAAAAGAAGTGGTACAATATAAAAACAGGCTAACCAAAGTGGAGACTGAACTGGACCACATAATTACTGCATATAAAGTGATCCAAAATCAGTTACATGAAACTAAGAAAGGAAAATTTATAGATCACACACAGTGCACACAAACAGAGTCACAGTTGCTACAAACAATTTCAATTCTCAAAGGACAGGTGGCTGGGGCTAGCAGATGTGAACATGCTAATGCTACGGCACCTACTTGTGCCTATAAAATAGGGGACACAGAGGAATATGAAAAGTACTGGGGAGGTGAAGATATGGGTCCTAATTCTACTTTTCCTGTGGCGATGGGAGAAATCGCGGAGCCACAGGAAAATCGAGAATGCACCATGGTCACAGACCCACTAAACAATGGGGGCCAGCTATCCACAAATGAGGAGCAAGACAAGTTCCCCATCATGGGTAGGATCCAGACCCTCTCCTCACCTGAAGGAAATCAAACACGTTTGGGGTTTGATGGTAAAGGAAATGAGGGGATTTCAGAGGTATATCCAATTCAACCAGTAAAAACCCTCAAGAGTGTGGCTGCTTTCACTCACAAAATTAAAACTAAGGAACACATTCCACACACAATCAATGTACAACAGAGCTGTGAGCTCTTAGATGGGCGAAGGCCTAGTGGCCAGGTTAAGGCATCTTCCAGCCCAGGGCAGCGTGTGCAATCTACACATACCATAGATTGTAATGCAACCAGGTTGAGTATTTCTAGAGACAACAGGAAGTTATCTCCTCCTGGAGAAGTTGTTAATTTCAACAACTCATTAAAAGGTGAGAGCTCTTTTGTAAATACCCCTAGACCTCCTAGGAAGACAGGAAAAGTGGTTAATCAAGTTGGAGCCATGGAATATTCTCGGCCTAAAACCACACCAGTTGTTAAGAGATGCTTTAATACTTTACAAAAGGTAAAGTGCTACACGTGTGGGTTATGGGGGCATATTTCGCAGTTTTGTTTGTCTTCTGGGAAAAAGTTATTTAAACACAAGCAATATACAACCGAGAGGCGTGATATGGAAGTATACTCACCGCGCTGGGGTGAAGGGCCTAGGAAATATGAAAATGCAAAATCATACATCCCTTCCTCAACTATTAAAGCCGAAAATGAGGCTTTACAGCAGGAGATTAGGCAAATTAAACAGGAACGGGATGAGTTTGTGAAAGAATTCCAATCCTTTAAAAGAAATGTTATTGACTCCTTGAATTGGAAAAATGGAGGGAGTAATTTGTCCATCGAGAGACAAACCACTACACTAAAGCCGGGGTGGCAATACAATATATAAGTTATGTTATAGAGTTCTATGGCATTTAAGTGTCACTATATCCAGACAGGAATGTTATGGACCATTTACCAATATACACGTATGAATGATGTATTGTTTGCTTTGAATAAAGTTAAAGAGAAAAAAAAGAGGGGGATAGAGTTAATAACTGTTTTCTACAAGTTTTTTTTCAGGTTAAGTGAGTTCCTGAAAATAAATGTACATATAAAGCAGCTGTATTGTAGGTTGCTGTACATATGCGTAAAATATGCGCCTAACAAAGGTAAGGTGTAACAGTCCATTGTGTTGGTTTTTCTTTCTCTCTCTTCTTTCCTTTGTATTCTCCCAGAGGCCTGAAACTCCTAGCTTTTCATTTGTAATTAACAAAGCTCTATCCACAATGTATGGGTTCAATCTAAATGAATGTGTGTGTCTGAGTGATGGAATGCATGGGTATGAACTGTCCATATGTAAAGAAAGATTTTTTTTTTTGTAGGGGTGTACATTGTTTTTATGGCCATCAATAAGTGTGATCACACTAATGCGCATGCTTTGTACTGTTTATGATTATTTTATTAATTTTTCTCGTTTGTAATGAGCTCAATACTGGTACCAGTTTAAATTAATACCTTTTTACAAGTTAATATGTATTCGCGAATAAATAACCTGTGCACAGATAAGAGATCTCGATCCCTATAACTCTGAGAAACTGTAGGGATTTTGTTTTGATAATTTTTCCTTTCCTGTGGCTTAGAGTGAAGTTTCATTCACTCTGATACGTGGAAAATACATAACAATGCATTGCTTTGCACCTTGTGGCATCTTATGGATTCAGTAGATCTGGTGTTGGTTGTCCTTCCAAATTGACGCATGTGCTGTTAATATGTGTAAAGGTTTTATGTCTACAGGTTGTCTTCTTAAACTTTAAGTACTTACAAACACACCAGGTTTTCCTATAACTTTTTGATTGTTACAGTACAGATATGTGGATGAGTCTGTACATTTTCGACTGTACTTACTGTGGATGGACGCATTATCTCAGCTGAAAGTCTGTTCCAATCATCCACTCCATTATGAACCTCTCAGAGAGGTACAGTGAGGTGTTATTAATTTTTGAGTTTTGTATTTTAGGAGACATACACAGACAAGGACAAATGATTGGACCCAGACTGGACAAAGTACTTTGAAACACAGAGGACCTTGAAACATAATTTTTATTTTTTTTTTGTTTTAAGGAGAAGCCTTGAATCCAATTAATTGCAGTCAGGCCCAACTAAATTCTAAAAAGAAAAACATTTAAATTTTTTTTTTTTTTTTTAAACAGAGATCCTGCTCTCTGTAATACAAGTTCTTGTGGCCTGATTGAATTGCAAATAGATTTGCACTGAGAGTCAATTAATATGTTAATCACCACCGACAGAGGGTGTTGCCTTTTGAATAGCTACAATGTTTGAAGGCAGTTTCAATGTTTTTTTTTTTTTGACAGAATACAGATTCAATTTTTTTTTAATTTGTTACATTTTTTTCTCTCATTCTTATTCTTTTTTTTTTTTTCCTTAACGGTAATTTTTTTTTTGTTTACAAAAAAAAAAAACAAAGGGGGGAAGAAAGACTTTTACTTTTTTTATTAATTCTTTTTTTTTAATGTTTACTATTTTTCTTTCTTTCCTATAGTACCTTTATTTTTATTTATTTATTTATTTATTTATTTTTATTGTGATTCTTGAGTTTGGTGTCACCAGGGTGAAATAAATGAATAAAATAAAGAAAAGGAAAAAAAGAGGGGAGTAGGGGGAACATTAAATGGAGAACATTTAAAATGGTTAGAAATGTTGATATAGAATATTAAAGCTTCCCTATAGCATTTTGGGGATGGACCAAGTTCCAAAGTTTTTCTTCTCTCTTTCGACACTGGATAATCGTTATATAAATGTATGTGATTGTAGCTATTACCAAATATGACAGTAACAACGGGGTGTTAGCAACAGTCATGTGACTATTTTCTTTGTATATGTGACATACAATCCTCTCTACAGTTCTAATATTGGGCAGTCATCATATGTGGTCATTGATCAATTTTTTGTTTGTTGGTCAGTTTTCTTTTTTGTGCCATAACCAAGTTCAAAGAGCATTGTGTGAATATCATATAGATATACTGGGACTGGTGAGACTCATAGTGATTGGCAAATATCAGGGAGTATAGTACAATTGTACTTAAGAGTAATTTAGTTTGATTGTTCCTGAAGCCACTAGTGACTGATGACATCACACTCATCCGTATTCTGAAATCAAGTTATTTTTGTCTGCGTAGGCGACACTGCCTAATCTGCACGGAGAACTCTTAAAGTGATGACCTCTTCTGTAGCCTGCTAAAGGCAGGACTCATACAGTAGCTACACACTGTAGCCAAGGACGGAGCTATATGCCCAAAGGTTTGGCACCAGCCAAGGTTTGTAAAAGGGGTTAGTGGTGAGTTGCGATGGCAACAAAACTCCCCGGAACACGTGAAGGGTCATACACGCACACACAACGTGGTATTCCACAGAAGGTGGGGCAGAGGTACTTGCAGGCATATGACAATGGAGGAAGAAAGATGGGGGGATGAAAATCAGACACCTGGCTGAAGGGCGTAACCATTCAAATTGTTACACATGTCACTGGGAAAGGGGTCTCATTAGTATGGCGCAGTATATCTATGGCAATTCTAATCAAAGGTCCTTACGGCTCAGACTTACCAGACAAGCATTCAGTTGAATGCATATGTTTTAAATGTACTTGTGTTTTTATTTTTCTACCTTTGTCCACATTAATAAAGTATAATCTTGGAAAGCCAGGAAAAGCTGGTCCCCAGGCTATTATTGTATGCTGTATCCACTTGGAATCACCAGCGAAGGCCGTCCCAGAAGCAAGGGCAACAGGACCAGATTCGCCGTATGGACTTTCGTACTCTTATTATCGGACTATTGTTATTATTGGACTGTTGAGAACAAGGATCCTCATGTTTTTTTTGTTTTTTTTTCCTTATTGTTTTGGTGCTGTTTCTCATGATTTCTATTTTGGACTTATGACATCCAGAACAAGTGATGACTACCAATACTGGGATCCAGAAGTGTGAACTGTAGAGATGGAGAGTTTAAAAGTTTTTTTTCTTCTCAAAGAGTTTTATTTCATTTCAGAGGGTAAAGCCGAAAGTGCCAAATATTAAAGGAGATTGCACATAAACCATTATTCTAGGTGTGGCCGAGTCTCATATTCTCAACTGGCCACAAGGGGCCATCTGTTGCCTTATAAGTTTATGTGAAATCTCCATTAATAACTGTAAAATATTGTAATAATGAATATATTTCAAAAAGGGTTTCATTTAAGCTTTTGCTAAGAGCAGAGAATGTGGGCCAAGGCTTGTATATGCAAACAAGGGAGAGCCAATTCCATTGTTCTACACCTACTCCTTTGAAAGGGTGCCATGCTGGGATATGCAATGGACCTAACTTCCTGGGGAAATACAATTAACACACTTGGCCAACATAGTCACAAGGATTTGCATGAAAGGGGGCCGACTTATGGAGTAAGCCCTCCAATCATGATCCAAGCTAGGCCAACCAATGAGACATCAGCTTGGTTTGATATACTCAGAGCCAAGGGGGAGGTAACCCTTCTCTTTCTGATAGACCAGCGAGCTGAAAGGAGCTTTGGTAAGGATGGGTAATTATGGGATAGGAATGCCCTTTTACTTGTAACTAAATATGTGTGTAGATTACTGTATTGAGGAATATACCCTGTATTCCTTCATGTAAATACTTTATTTCAACCTAATATTTGTTTTTCCTTGGTGTAAGGCGATAGATAGACGATTGTGTATTAGCTAGACTTTCAACTGTGTCCTAATAAATGTTATTATATTTTAAGCTTTCACTCTTGATCGAAAAGAACTCTTATTTAACCCACATCATATCTATGAGATATGAAAAATCTTAAATATAGATTTTTCAGGGTAACAGACTATAAAACTGTTCCCTCAAATGAAAGGCTTCTATAGATGTCAAAAGTGCTTACCCTGCCGTGTGAGTAAAAAACAACCAAAGAAAAGGGTATCTTTTAAATCTAGAACCGGGAAAGAGTATCAAATTAGGGAACTGATCACATGTGACAGCACGCATGTCACATATGTGATTGAATGTCCCTGCCAGTTGCAATATGTGGGAAGAACTACAAGGCCTCTTTTTGTTAGGATCGGAGAACATATAAATAATATCAAGAAGGGTTTTCCGAAACATAACCTTTCTAGACATTTTGACTAGGTTTCATAACAGGGACCACACAGGACTAATTTTTTATGGTATTGACTTGATTAGTGATTACTGGAGAGGTGGAAATAAAAGAATAAAAGTGTCCCAGAATGAGACCAAGTGGACATACTGTCTAGGGAGTCTAGTACCTAGAGGGTTGAATGTGGACATTGGTCTTAATTGTTTGTTATCTAATTTTTAATTGCAGTAGGTATTCCCCATGAAAACCTACTAATGAGTTCCTATCATGAAACCCTCTCTTCACAATATTTAGTGAGTTCCTAGCATAGTACTCTAATACAGAATTTTCATCAGAACCCACAATCTCCTAATACACAAACATACACTCTCAATTACCCCTGATAAGCATCCAGACTGTTTTTATATTATATATTTTATATATACCTTTTATTGGACACAGATATATATCTCTTCTTTCCTCCTTCTTATACAATGATAGATTTTTATTTATTTATTTTATTATATATATATATATATATATATATATATATATATATATATATATATATATATATACACACACACACACACACACTTTTATTTTATTTGGAATTAAATTTTTTAATTTTAAACATTAATTTTCCTCATGTCATGTGCTTTTCGTTTTTATGTAATTCAAAGACGTATGAGTATTAGTTGTGTTATTAATTATAATTATATTTGTCTTTGATAATTTAGGTTAGTGAATTGCACCGGGCTGTTTCTGTCATTGCTGCTATATACATACATATGCTCCAGGAGGCGCTTATGGAGGATTTAAATCTGCAATGTGTGAGTAGTTTTTTCTTTTTACCGACAGGTGGCACCAGATGAGCATTACCATTAAGATTAGAATCTCTGGTAGTAAATATATGAAAATTCTGATTCGATCTGATTAGTGCTCGTTAGCGGCACACACCAAGATGATTGGCCGCAGTGACAGGTACACCCAGAATATAAGACATATGGTGTATCAAGATGGCAACACCTCAGATGACGTCCGCATGATGAAACGCGTAAGGCGGGACTAACTTGATACGCTCTTACGTCACATCTGGGTTTTTTTGTTTCTGATACACGATCGGTGGAACTCAAGCTCCGAGTGAGGAGAGCGTTGCTTCCCCATTACGCTCGGAGAGTATGCGAGCAAGTGAGCTCCCTCTCCCCTGCCTTTTTAAACTTTTTAACTTTCCTGGATTTGTTTATACCTAATCTTTAATAAAAGTAGCTATACAGAATCACGCTATGTGCATCATGTTTTCCTCTTTTTTATAAACACATATATGCGGATACCTGGCCAGGATTTACGTTGCAGAGGGGAGACACTGGAGTCTCCTTCCCTTCCGCCCATTGATGATCTTTTGCCCTGAAGCTGGGAACCCGGGGGATATCGCAACTCTGGGATCGGGATCACATCATTTATACTTCACGCTTGTATCCCTGCAGGGGTGAAGCGCTCTGGTGAGTGAAAGCACAAGAGGGGAGCACAGTCACTTTTGCCAGCACATTTTTCTGCTTATCCTTCGGAAAAAACTTTCACTAAGTGAAGGAAGCACTATGTCACTTTATATGGACACTTATTATTAATTTTTTGGTTCATTATTGGATATCACCCACAGCAGTTATATTAAGTTTACATTTTATATTTGGATATTTATCACACAGATTGCCAATGTTGATTGATGGGCATTATTAACATCAGCTGATGTTGATAATGATATTTATTGATTACATCTCTATACATACATACATACATATATATACCGTATTTATCGGCGTATAACACGCGCCGGCGTATAACACGCGCCGGCGTATAACACGCACCCCAAGTTTAGGAGGGCATTTTAAGGAAAAAACTTTTAGGAGGGAGGTTTAAGGAAAAAAAACTTACATTTAAATGCCCATCAATGCAGTCTCATCAGTGTTCATCTGTAGCCTTGTCCATCATTGCAGAATGATCAGTGTCCATTTGCAGCTTGCCCAGTGCCGTTTTCAGCCTTGCTAAGTGCCATTTTCAGCCTTGCCCATTGTCATAAGCAGCCTTGCCCTTAGTCATATGCAGCCTTGCCCAGTGCAGCCTTGCCCAGTGCAGCCTTGCCCAATGCAGCCTTGCCCAGTGCAGTCTTGCCCAGTGCAGCCTTGCCCAATGCAGTCTTGCCCAGTGCAGCCTTGCCCAATGCAGCCTTGCCCAATGCAGCCTTGCCCAGTGCAGTCTTGCCCAGTGCAGCCTTGCCCAATGCAGCCTTGCCCAGTGCAGTCTTGCCCAGTGCAGTATTGCCCAGTGCAGCCTTGCCCAATGCCGTGTGCCATTTGCGCCATTTAAATCTGCCGCTCGTCACGCCGCCCCGCCTCCCTGCTGAGGATGAGAAGCGAGCGCTTCCGAAAAAGACCGAGCCGAGTATACTGTGTACTCGGCTCGGCTCCGCTCGCAGTCCCGCCCAGTCCTGCCATTGGACGGAGTGTTATGTCCATCAAAGGAGCTGGGCGGGACTGCGAGCGGAGCCGAGTACACAGTATACTCGGCTCGGTCTTTTTCGGAAGCGCTCGCTTCTAATCCTCAGCAGGGAGGCGGGGCGGCGTGACGGCGTGACTGCGAGTGGAGACGAGCACTCGGCTCGGTCTTTTTCCGTGGCGCTCGTTTTTTCCGTCGGTGCTCGTTTTTTTTCGCGGCGCTCGCTGTTTTTTGGCACACAGAGAGTGGGGATTGGCGTATAACACGTACCCACGATTTTCCCCTGATTTTAAGGGGAAAAAAGTGCGTGTTATACGCCGATAAATACAGTATATGTATATATATATATATATATATATATATATATATATATATATATATATATTAATTTTTTTTCCTACTATTATATATTTTTTTTTTTTTTTTGCACATATTAATCTTTATGCACATGTCACTTTATATCGCCACGTGTTAGGAAGGATTTGCCCTTTCTGGATATATATGTTTTGTACACCTATATATATGTACATACATATGATATATCTATATTTGGTGGTACACACATTATAAATAGCTATATATAAACACTCACTATACACACTATAAATAGCTATATATATTTTTTCACATAGTACAGCGCCATTGCCTAATTTGTTTTCTACACTTTGATTGGGTTGCACCTAGGTGGAACTTTTTTATAGGGAGGCAGCAGTCATACACATCCTAAGCGCGGATTCCTCTGACTATCTTCAATCAGAGCTATAAAAATGCACTGATTACTGTGTAAATGTCACTGGCAGGGAAGGGGTTAAACACTAGGGGGCAATCAAGGGGTTAAATGTGTTCCCTCAGTGTGTTCTGACTGTAGGGGGGATGGGCTCACTAGAACATGACAGAGATCACTGCTCCCGATTACTGGGAGCAATAGATCCCTGATATCCATTCAATCTGCAGTCCTGCAATTTTCTGTAAAATGCAATATGGCTACCTGGAGGTGTTCTGTACACAAAATGTGTACGGAACACCCCCCAGAAACATCATTTCCTGCTTGTGTGATTGGCTCACTGATTTTCCCAGAAGTCTGCACTAAGATACAAGTCAGATTTCAGGCATCCTCTGCAACAAAAATTTATTTTTGGTGAGATACTCCCAATAGGAATTCACATCTAAAGGGATACAGATTCAGCAGTTTTCTTCATTTCAGCCCTAATTCTGCAAAAGCTGTTAGCCGAAGGGGAACCTTGCATTGCTCCAATGTTCAGAAATGTACATAAAAGATATGCTTATAAGCAAAAGGAGCCTTCTGGTGAACATTCCTTAAGCCGGAGGGGTAATATCAAGAGCTGAGTCTGTTAGGTCTTGTGGTCTCCCACAGACTGGAGCATAACATGTCAGTTCTGCCACTCTGGTTTTAACTTTACGTATTGTAATTGTCAAAGTTCTGAGAGTCTCACCCACATTTGATCATGTGGCCAATCAGGGTGATTGGCCAGCTATTTAAGGTGATTTAAAATAGAAATGAAAGGCAAAACATTTGTGTATACTGTAGATATATATATATAAAAAAAACAACACTCCCCCCCCCCCTTTTTATTAGTGATCACATAACCTTTCACAGCAGCACATTGTGAAATGCTGTGCAGGGTGGTGGTGGTGGTGGTGGTGGGGGATTGAGGGGAAGCCTGATCATTGGAGGAGAGCATACTGAATTCCTAGCTCAGCTGACCATGCTGTGTTCTCCTGCTTAGTGTGGTCCATACCAGACCTTTATTCGAGCATGCAGCCTGGGATGCCAGGAAAGAGGGGAGGATGAGCGAGCACCCCCCCCGAACTATACCAGGCCCCAACATGGGGGGGCACTTTGCCGGGGGGGGTCCATGTTGATAAGTACAAGGGCCTCTTCCCCACAACCCTGGTCCAGTGGTTGTGGGGGTACGGGGGGTAGCTTATTGGAATCTGGAAGTCCCCTTTGGGAAGGGGGCCCCAAATCCCGCTCCCCTAATGTGGATGAGTAGTCATTCACCAAACATTTTTTAAAAGTAAATAAAAACATAAGACAGTTTTTGACAAGTCGTTTATTAAAAAAAAAAATTAAATAAACATGTCGTCCAAACTAAATCCAATGTCAATCACAATAAACGCTGGCCGCCGACCTGCAAAATCTTCACTGCCCCCCCCCCCCCCCCACCGTATTAAGGTGATACTAAACACACACTGTTTAATTCACATTTGCCTTTTTATTTCTGTATATGGCTGATGGTACTGTAATTATTTTAATAATTATAAAATATTGCTGGTCACGTGTTCAAATAAGAAAAAACAGCCTTTGGAACACCGAGTAAAAATAAAAAATATCAATAAACTGTTTTAAATTGTCATACAAATACAGTATATATTTGAAGTCAAATCTTTATTATTTTTTGGCAACAACACGATGTGGGCAGATTTCTACCAGTCACAGGCTGTGTCAAGCCCTTCCAGCCTGTGTCTTAGAATAAGAGGGAGGTGAAGCCTCCATCAAGCTACATGTAATATCCCGCCCCCATTGTGTTTAGCTGGTTAGTGGACATGGAAAAGGAAGAGGGAAGGAATGGGCTGCCATTATTTACTACTGTGTATATGCCCACTTGTGTGATTCTATAGTCATATGGGCTGCTCAGATTTGATAGGGAGGAAATGCTCAACATAGAAACTCACTGAAAACTGAGCATGTGCAGAGCTGCCAACACTGCTCTGCAAAATTCCTAGCTGCACTGGGGATCCGGACAGAAGGGACAGATAGAGAACAGCAGAATCTGCCAGTTTTTTGAAGAATACAGAAGACAAATCTCATAGTGACTGACTATGAAAAGCATGTAATACAGCATTTATTAATATTTTTTTTATGATGTGGGTTTAGTGACACTTTAAGTAAACAAAGGGGCAGGGCCACTCAGTGATGGCACTCTGAGACCCCATCCTGTGATATCATGGGGTGGGGTCTCAGGAGGGCGCATGTTTTTTCATAGGTGATGTCACTGGGTGACCCAGCCCCTTTGACATCATAGGGTGGAGTCTCCGTGTGCTGTCACGGAGGCAGGGTCACCCAGTGACGTCACCTGGTGTCCCTTTCCCTTTGTTCACTCAATGGCAGGGAGAAGCGGCACTGTGATCCGGAGAGTGTGAAATGACGAGAATGGTCATGTTTGGTGGGCAACGTTTTATCTTTTTTGTGCGGGTCAGCAACCTGCGTTCATCATGACTCATCATTGTTAGGGAGGTGCCAGTTCCCTAACAATTGCAGCAGTAAAAACTCACATTTAAACATCCAAATTGCACCAATTCGCACTGCAGCTGCACTCAAAATCACATTGAAAACCAGCTCAAAATCACACTGCACTAGTATGAACCTAAGCTAAGTCCTTCCTGTTTCTTGCCAGATTTATGTGCTCACACATATTCCTTTTTGCTTCCCTTGATATCTCTATTTGCAACGTTTTACTGACCTTGGCTTGTGACCCCTGATGCTAATTCTCTGCTGCCTGCATTGACCCTGGCTTGTGCATTCAATGCTCTGCTACCTGAACTGACCTTTGCTTGTGACCCTGATGTTAACTCTGTGCCTTGTGACCTGGACTACTTGATTTCTGTTAAACTAAAAACTGTGCCTAGATTGAAGTTTCCCTCCACTGGTCTCTGCTCTTTACAGGTACATTTCTAACAAGAACACATCATGGGACAAATCTCCAATGGCTTTAATCTCCATTCACATGCACATACTCTTATGGCTAAGGGCAGCTGAAGCAGGCTGAAAAAGGTACGGTCACAAGTTAGCCTGCAGTTTCCTGCTTGTGTACTCTTACCTCCTTGCTGCAGTGCTTCTCCACCCTGATTCCATTCACATGTGTGGTTTGGCTGTGCTCACCTATGGACGTCATCTGCTTTCTGTGGGCTTTTTTTTCCTTCCCTTCCATCACTTCCTGGTCTGCCTCCTAGTTTGTTTGTCTATATAAGACATGCTCAGTGTAACCCACATTGCCTGAGCAACGTCGCCGTTCGGCTCTGAGCTCCCGTTTGCTTGTCACTTGTTTATACTGTGTCTGACTATCCGTGTACCAACCCTAGCTTCATTTACCGCCTGTGCTTGTTCGCTACCCACCCTGACCTTGGCTTGTCTCCTGGATTCCCTTTTGTCTGCTGCCTGCACTCTGCACATGCAATTGTTCTGCGTCCTCAGCTGCGTGTACCTGGGGGCCTTGATCTGGTTCCAGCTTGCTGCAAGTCCATCCCCACTATCAGGGACCCTGGTGAAGAAGCAGGCTGGGGCTTAGTCTCTGTGCCCTGGGGAACCCTGAGTTGGTGATCTACAAGGGCTCACCATGGCAGACGCTTGACAGGTACCTCACACAAATGTCCCTCCAAAGGAGCCATCTGTATGATGAGGCCCTTGATCAATTCATTAAAGAGGTCACAGGTGGGAAGGTTTTACTTCCACAGTGGAAGGTTTCAAAAACAACCACCTCAGAAACTCCTTATTCTTGTAAACAGAGAGTACCTGTCTGCTCTAGCCAGGTTTCAACTTCAAAAACGTAAGTTCAGTCCTTTCTTTTGTCACAAGCCTTGGTCCACAAAGGCCACCAAACCTTTCCCAATGCCTTCTTCACAATGAAGGGGTGCCTTCGTTCTTAAGAGTGTGGGAGGGGAGCATCTGTTATAGTTCGCCTCTCTCTGGGTCCCAGACCTGTGTTTTCAATCAGTGGTTTTCAAGGGGTACAAGATAGAATTCAATACTCTACCACCTTACGGCTTTTTTTTTAATCAGCCAAAAGCTGCTCAAGGACAGTTGGATTTGCAGAATGCTCTGAACCACCTCTGAATCCCAGGGAATGACAGTACTGCCACAAGACAGATTCAAAGCATTCTACTCAAACCTGTTTATGATACAAAAGTCCAAAGGAGGTATTCATCCTGTTCTGGTCTTAAAATCTCTCAACAAATTAATTCAAATTCAAATATTTTCACATGATATTTCCAAGGTCAGAAATTAGCTCTCTGAGAGAAGAGAATACATGACATCCAAGGATATACAAGATGCCTATCTGCATTTTCAAATTTACATACTTCATCATTGCTTTTTATGCTTTATACACACGGTCGGATTTTCCGATGGAAAATGTCCGTTCGGAGCATGTTGTCGGAAATTCCGACCGTGTGTGGGCTCCATCGGACATTTTCCATCGGATTTTCCGACACACAAAGTTTGAGAGCGGGCTATAAAATTTTCCGACAACAAAATACGATTGCGTCCATTTCGACCGTGTGTGGCCAGTTCCGACGCACAAAGTGCCACGCATGTTTAGAAGAAATTCTGAGACGGAAAAGCTCGGTCTGGTAAAATTAGCGTTCGCAATGGATACAGCACTTTCGTCACGGTGCAATGTAAAAAATGGTTTAATACAGCGCACTCTCTTCTTCTTTATAATGTGAGAAGAATGTAGTTTTGCTGCTCATATTCACACAGACTTCTCATAAACTTATTTCTTTATTATTTATTGGGATTCCCTCAATATATTTTGATTTGTCACATCTGACAAAATTATTTTTGGGTTGTTTTATTTTTTTTTTTTGTTTAAAGGCAGAATTTTTTTTTTTTTTTAGGTTTGTATTTTTTTCATGGCTGATCTTTGTTTTATTTTATTTTTAGTTTTACTGCAGAATATTTTTGTGTGTGTTTTGTGTGTCAAGTTACCACAACACCATTATTATCTTGTATTATTTAATCTCAAGGAGATTGTTTGGTGTTGGTGTCCCTTGTTAATTTCACATTGTACTTTAGAAATGTACCTTAATCCTCACAAACAAACTGTCCTTTTTGAAGGAAAACACACATAGGCGAGTATAATTGAAACAAAAATTCCTTTATTAAGGGCTCAGAACCAAAGAGGGAGGCAATGCTGGAGAAACAGCAGAAATTGGCAAAGCCTTGGACCCCCAGGGCAGACATCAATTATTTAACATCAAAATTGGTGGCCTTAGGAGTCCATATCTAAGGGAGTGCAGTCTGGTCCAGAAGTCCCCGAGATCCGGAAAGCAGCAGATGACATCTATGTCCCCAGGCTGTGGTCATACAAGAGGCTGCATCTTTTGCCAGACCAGACTGGACCCTGGGTCATCACTTTCTGGTCTTCTTTCCACGCTTCCTTCCTGGCTGTGGCTCTGCTGTTGGAGATGTGGCAGGAGGAGGAGTAGGACCTGAAGGAGGAGGAGGACTAGTAGGACCTGGAGGAGGAGGAGTAGTAGGACCTGGAGGAGGAGGAGGACCATGCGTGAGGTCACAAATGTGGGTAGCAGATGTTATTTGGCCCCTCAACCGCTTATTGAGAGCTTCCAAAATTAATGACTCACACAGTAGTCGTTGGCCCTCCTCCATCCGCTGCATTTTGCAGGCAATTATGCCAGCAAAGTCTTCCTCCACAGTGTGGGGGGCTCTCAGGGCCTCTGTAGCCTTCCAAAAGAGGCCTATGGCAGCCTCCTCCAGGGTACTCCTCTTCCTCCCACTTTTTTTGCAGGTGTATGGGAGGGACCTGAATATCAGGCAGCCTGCTCGGCCCAGCCACCTCCTGGCTGTGACTTCCCTGTGTATGAAAAAGGGAAATGGTTTTAGTTTTTGCATCATCAATCACAATCATAAATTAGTACTCCAAACTAACATCTAGTTAACATCATTGATTGGACAAGCAGAAATATTTAGAGAAATGCTATACCTGGCTCAAGCTGGGCTCCTCCACATGTTGCTGCCTGGAAGGCCCAGGATGGGCGTCAGAAGCCTCAGCTGGGGGGAAAGGAAGCGTGGAAGGAAGACTGGAGAGTGATGACCTGGGTTCAGTCTGACCTGCCAGAAAATGCAGCCTGTCATAGTACCACAGCCTGGGGACATAGATGTCATCTGCTGCTCCGGATCTCTGGGAATCCTGGACCTTCTTGTGCTCCCTTAGATAAGTGCTCCTCAGGCCACCAATTAGGATCTTCAAATAGGTCATGTCTGCCGTGGGGATCACCGTCTTCACAAATTCCAGCAATTGATCCAGTGCTGCCTTCTTCTTTGTTTGGTTCTTATAATGTGGGTGGTTTATCTCCCGTAGACAAGGCAGCTCCCTGAACATATCTATGAAGATTGCCATAAAGTCGGTATCTTTCAAGATATCCATTTTCACTGCAAGACACAACACAAGACAAACCCTAATGTCAGGCAAAACTCTCCTAATCTTGTTACAATATAGGCCTCAATCTAGAAGCAGTATAGGGCAAGTTTGGCTCTTACCTTCGTTATCACGATCGGCGCCTCCGATACTCCTTCCTCCGCTCACAGATCATAGTACTACGCACGCGTGTTACGCTTTATACACACTGTGCATGCATGTAACTCCGCCCGCCCCGACGTTCTTTCTAGTCTATTCCCTGCCCCTTTTCGTTCGGCGTAGTGGGGGAACAGCACATGGCGGAGACACAGCAGGTGCGTGCTAATTATAGCAACGAGGAGGAGGGGGAGGAAAGCCCGGAGCCGGAAACGTCTGGATCCAGAAGGAGATGATTTAAGGCCTCAAATATGTCCTTTGGGGAGATGTTGGAGATGGTCGACATCCTGAAGAAGGCCGACTATGATGGAAAGTATGGACCTTACCCCAACCCCAATGTCAGAAAGGCCAAGATCATGGCGAAAGTGGTCAAGAGTCTGCACTGGAATTTCGGGGTACTACGATCGAAAGATCAGCTCGGGAAGCGGTGGTCGGACCTGAAATTACGAGAACACGAGCAGTACAGAAAGATCCGGAGAGTGCTGCAAAAAAGTAAGTAGTTGTGCTGTGTTCCTATTCTTTTTGTCTTTATTACGTTCGTGCTGCTCCATGTGCTTTTCTTAAGTGTTGTACAGTTTAAAATGGCAACTTTCCTGTTCATGGGCACATTATTCGTTCGTATCAAACATTTTTCTTTCGGCCTATAAAACACCATTGTTTTGGCCATATGCATTTGCCCACATTTTTTAGGGCCTACTTGTATGAAAATAATTTGGTTGTGTAGATGGGTTTGTTACTAGAATGAAATGCAAACTAGATTATGTGTAAGGAGAGGACACTCAGCAGCAGTTTTTTTACATCTGGACACTGGAGCACTAGTGTGGGACACAAGAACACCCTTTTTATTAGGGGGCCCACACAGGTGCTCCAGTGTATACTATAGGGGTGTCTCCATCTGTGAAGCTTGTACAAAACAGGTAAAGTATTGAAGCTTGACAAAGGACACTCAAAATTCTACATCTTGGAACTCTGCCAAAATAGACAATTGTACCCCACTTCCAAGCAATGTTTCATATTTATAGTTCTGCCATCAAATATCTGTGTGCTAAGTATACCCTTTTTTTCACATAGGGGAGAAAAGACTCAGAGGACACCCCTCATCTGAGGAGACCAGAGACCCCCCACCTGTGGAAGAAGGGGAAATCCCCCAAACACAAGCAGAGCAGGAGGAGGAAGAAGACGTGGTGCAACTAGTCACCACAACAGGTGAGTGTCTGTGACCACAGGCTCAGGTAAGAGATGGATGCCGGCATATTTATAATACATGTTTTTTTTTTGGTTTCTCTCTTTTTAGGTGATCGTGATGTTGTTGATCCAGGGCATTTCACCTCGGAAAGTGCACAGATCCTGATCGGGGAGATCATGGGGTGTAATTTAGCATTGGAAAACCTCAAGAAAAACATCAATGATGTTATTAAAAAAAACAATAACATCATTGATGTTTTGGGGAGAGTTTAAAACCCCTCCAAATCCCTTTGTTTTTTGGTGTGCTACAATGTTAAAAATGTTTTAGCGATTTTTAGAAAAGCCAAATTTTGAAGATGCACACAGTGTGTCAACATGTGCTATCTGCCATCACGGGAGATCAATGGACGCGTTTTGGGGGTGCAACCCCTTCCTCAATAATAAAGTAGCTGAGAGGAAGGGGTTGCTCCCCCAAAACACGTCCCTTGATCCCCGTGATGGCAGCTAGCACATGTTAACATTCGTAAATTGGTGTGCATCTTCAAAATTTGGCTTTTCCTGTGGTGACTTCACCCCATCTGAACGCAATATCAAACACAGTTTCTAAATACTCATGTCTGATATTGCCTTCAAGTTCTCCCAAATGTGAACTTTGTAAGTTCAAGATTTGTGTCTTTCTTGTTGTTTTGAGACATGCCTGTTTTATCTTAAATGGACATTTCTATTTTTGATAATGCCACCCCAAAAATTGTTATACAACAACATGTTGGTTTGTTTTAAAAACCTTTTCTAAATGCACATGTGATTGTGCTGGTATTAAAAAGATTGTTATTAATCAACAATGTGTGGATTATTGTCTCAACGCTACAACACTTTTGTGGTGCTCTAATTGCTGCTTTCTGTGACAATGGGTGTTATTTCCTAAGGGCAAATCCACTTTGCACTACAAGTGCAGTTTCAGTGCAGTTTCAAGTGCACTTGTAGTGCAAAGTGTCTTTGCCTTTAGTAAATAACATCCAACAGTGCTTTGTAAGGTTACTCAATCACGCCATTTTCTGGACTCACCACATTTCTGCCAGCTAAAACAAACACAAGCAGTAAATATCACCAAAGATTTACTTAATTTTTTTTTATTTGATCAAGGTTTCACAAATTGTCTGGCATATTGATGCCCCCCTACCCGCAAAGAACTCAAGGTATCTTAGCCGGACATCACGGGCACTCAGGGAGGGCAAGCCAGGACGGCCACTTTCAAGCGCCGTCAGGGTTGTTTCATTTATAATTCCGGCCTCAGGCCCAATTGAGCCAGCATAGTTGGCAGAATGTTGCCGTAAAAAGTTATGTAGAACACAGCACACCAGGATTATATGATTCAGTTTATACTCCGCCATATGAATGGGTGTAAGAAATAGGCAGAACCGGCTGGCCATGATTCCAAATGTGTTCTCCACCACTCTTCTGGCTCTGGCCAGCTGTTAAATTAAAAACCCTCTGGTCCGGGGTGAGGGTGCTCATAGGGAATGGCCGCATAAGATGGTCCCCCAGCTCAAAAGCTTCATCCGCAACGAAGACGATTGGGAGTCCTTCCACATTGTCTTCTGGAGGTGGCAAGTCCTAGCTGCCATTCTGGAGACACCTGTAGAACTCCGTCTGGGCGATGACTCCACCATCGGACATCCGGCCATTCTTCCCCACGTCCACATACAGGAACTCATAATTAGCCGACACCACCGCCAACATCACAATACTATTGAACCCCTTATAATTATAATAGTACGACCCCGAGTTGGGTGGTGGGACGATGTGGACGTGTTTCCCATCAATTGCCTCTCCGCAGTTAGGAAAGTCCCACCGCTGGGCAAAGTGGGAGGCCACAGTCTGCCATTCCTGTGGAGGAAAAAAAATAAAAATGAGTCTTTTTGCACATTAAAACATGGAAAGCAGATTAGACACAAACATTCTTGGCCAACATCAAGATAACATTTATTAAGGGGAATTTTACAACACCAAAGTATAAGGTACACCTATCATATTCCCCCCCCCCAGGCCAATTCTAACATTATAGGGGGGAGAACTCTTGGACAGGTAACCCTCTCCACTTCATTGAGAGATGAATGCCTAAATAATGTGTATTACTTTGAACAGCCCCTCCTTAGTTACACTATTGGCAGCCCACTGGACAGGTAAGAAGTGTCATAATACAAAGATATAAATACACACTGTACACATTTGAGCACATTTGGACATTCTGCTATTACCTATCAAGATAATAATAGGATACAAAAACTTTAAACATTACCATTTGAAAGTATACAGGCAAGCCCTTGCACTACATGCTTTGGGGAATTCATCCATACATCTGACCACAAAAGAGATGGGCATAGTGTGTATGGGTTTGGCAAAGTCAGCAGATAGATGATTGAGGATAGATAGAGAATTGGTATCAGCTGACTTAGCAGTTTGGGGGAGGGAGGGTTAAAAATGATTTGGGGACACTCCAAAAAAAAAGCCTCTGGCACTCTGCCTGAATTTAAAGCACAAATCACTTTTAATAACATTTTAGGGGGTGTTTGGGTTAAAGCACTACTATGGAGCTGATAAAATACATTGTTAAGTGACTACATGAGGTGAATATAGGGCCAGGAGAGCATGCTGGGGAGGTAAGTGAAGGCAAATATGTATGAAGGACAACAAAAATAATTACATAAAAATCCAGCATGCATGAGGACAAAGGGGACATTCACAGCATATTACAATCATGGTAATTAGGGAATGAGGAAAGAAATACAATATATTATCAAACATTAAGTACAATAAAATGTGATATTAAAGGATAAAAATCTTACCTTAATATACTCCTTCTGCAGGACCTGAATGATGGCAGAACAGGTCTCTGGGATAATGATCACCAGAGCCTGGGGGGAGATGCCTGTCGAGAACTTGAGGTCCTGCGGGCTTCTCCCCGTCGCCAAGCACCGCAGGGTGGCGACATGCCTCTGCTCCGGAGTGATGGCTTGCCTCATGCAGGTATCCTGCCTGCTGATGTAGGGGGTCAGCGAAGCCAACAAACGGTGAAAAACGGGGTTTGTCATCCAGAGAAAGTTCCTGAAATTATCAGGATTATTCTCGCGGATCTCACGGAGCAAAGGCATATGACAGAACTGGTCCCTGTTCATGGACTGGACTTGTGTCAAGGTCAGGACCCCAACACCAAGCCCCCGCACAGCACGAACTCTACGAGGAGTACGTATACGCAACATGGGTAGAAAACGGTCGGCTGCTCAGAACGAAGTAACAGAACGCACTGAAAAACAGCAACGAACGAACAAGAACACAATGACTAATGAAAGTCACGCGTAGCTTGCTTGCACGCACTGAAGAGCAGATACAAACCCACAAGCACAAACTGAACCGCAGAAAACGATCTGAAAACCACGAGTCTGAAAAAGAGCGAATCGTCTCTCACCAAACTTTTACTAACACGAGATTAGCAAAAGGAGCCCAAAGGGTGCCACGCTTGTTTCTGAACTGGCCTTTTCTAGTCTCGTCGTACGTGGTTGACGTCACCGCGTTCTTGGCGATCGGAAATTCCGACAACTTTGTGCGACCGTGTGTACGCAAAACAAGTTTGAGCCAACATCCGTCGGAAAAAATCCTAGGATTTTGTTGTCGGAATGTCCGATCAATGTCCGACCGTGTGTACGGGGCATTATAGTGGCAGAAAAACACTTCCAGTTTGTTGTATTGTATTTTGGTCTATCCTCTGCTGTCAGGGTGTTCACAGAGGTTTTAACAGCCTAGTTTGCTCTTCTCATAACTCAGGGTATCCAAGTCCCAGACTATCTAGACGACCTTTTCTGAAGGATTTATCGCCACTGAAGCTCTCAGAAAATGTCCACTAGACAGTTCAGCTGCTTTAGGCCTTTGGCTGGGTAATACATTTCAACACGTCTGTTCTCCAGCCTTCCCTAAGAATATATGGGTCTGATCCTAAACACATCCCAAGCAAGTCTTTCATCAAGAAACTTATTTTTCTAAGAGCTCATGCTCGACAACTGAGATCCAAGAGAAATCCCACTGTGAGATTTGCCAAGAGAGTTCTGGGCCCCAGTGGTTGCCTTCTTCAAGGCTGTACCTTTTTTCCAATTCCATTCAAGAACTCTCTAAATAAACATTCTGCCAGCATGGACTTACTCATGCTCCTATCCAGCCAAGCAAGAACTTCTTTGTTTTGGTGGATCACAACCAAGGCTCCAACACTGGGGAAGTCCTTCCTTTCAAATAACTGGAAAGTCCTTACAACAAATGCAAGTCTGTCAGGCTGGGAGGAGTGTTTCAATCGTTACGCATTCAAGGAACATTTTCAAAGGAGGAAACCAAACTCCCCATCATCATTCTGGAGCTCAGAGCAGTCGGGTTGTCTCTGCAGCACTGGATCCCTCTTCTGAATGGACAGCCGATCTGGGTGCAATCAGACAATTACACCACAGTGTCATATATCCACCATTAAGAGGGCATGAGAAGCTTGACTGAATGAAGGAAGCAAACCAGATTCTCTCATGGATGGAGTCTCACTTTCTATGATCCATATCCCAGTAGTATATCAGCCCAATTCTTAAATCAAGGGGAATGGTCTCTTTATCCAGATGTGTTAAATCTGATATGCCAAAGATAGGGATTCCAGATATGGATATCCTGGCCTCCAGATTCAACAACAAGATACCTGTAGCTTTGGCCTTGGATGCCATGATAATCCCCTGGTCTCAGTTCAGGCTGATCTATTTCTTCCCCCAATGTAAATTCTGCCTCATCTGCTCCACAAAATAAAGCAAGGTAAAATCAAATTACCCAAATTTGGGCCTGAAGAACCTGGTACACAGACATACTCAGAATTCTAACAAACAGCCCCTGGCCTTGTCCCAACAGTTCAGATCTGCTGTCCTCTATTCCATCCTGCTTTACAGTCTCTGGCTTTAATGGCATGGCCGTTGAAACCCTGGTGTTAAAAGACAGAGGGATATCTAAGTCTTTTATTCCTACCTGGCTGAAGCAAGAAAATCCACTTCCAGGAAGATATATTATTGCACCTGGAAATCCTATTAATCCTAATTAAGGATGGGCTTAGGCGTGTTCGCAACTCCACATGCCCGCGCTTGCCAGGAAGCTGACACAGCGCAGCGCTAATTACAGGCAGTGAGACACTTCTGATATGTGCAGCCACGGATCGGGAAATGTCTCACTGTCTGAGATTAGTGCTGTGCAGTGTCAGCTTCCTCACGGGCACGTGGAATTGCGAACAAGCCTGAGCCCATCCTTAATCCTAATTTGATGTGAACGCAGCCAATTCAATCCCATAGATTATTTTGTGCCTTGCATTCTAGCCTTCCTTCAAATAGGCTTTGACCAGAACTTGCACCCTTAAAGGGCAAGTGTCAGCACCTGACTTCACGCTCCCTGGTAAAAATTTTGGTCAAGATGTTTCCTTTATCAGTCCCTCCTTGCAACACCCTGTGCTTTCCTGGGATTCTAAAGTAGAATTCCAGGCTGACACTAACTAGTCTTAAAAATGTTCCCTCCCTCTTCCTGCTACCTATGCTGCCTAGCCTGTGAAAAAAAAGATCTTGATACTCCCTATATTTAGCCATGATTCACAACTCCGGCTCCCCTGTTTCTGTCAGGGAATTCTTGTGAGACGTCGGGCTAATAGAAATGTGCATGCGTACAAAATTCTCTGCAGAATGGCAATCAGAAATGCTCATACGCACAGGAATGCGCACAAAAATGCATGCACGCGAACAGGTGCGTGCACAGTGCATGTTAGTGCCAGACACAGTATTTAAGGATGCTTATGCCTCTGCTCTAATGCTGACTGGTCTTCAGCTGTTCCCTGTTGCTGACCCGGTGTAATCCTGACCTGATCTCGGATCCTGCTTTTGTCCTGTCACTAGTTCATGAGTCAGCTCGTGCCTGACTTTGGCTCTGCTCTTGATTTGATACTTCGCTGCCTGCCTGATGATGACCCTGGCTAATCCTGTGACTAAGTTTCTGTCTCTGATCCTGGCTTCCCGACCCATTTGAGTGTCTGCCTGGCTGTCTGCTATTGCAGTTCTGTGCCCTGCTGAGTGTTCCTGCAGGAAGTCTGCTAAGACCTCTGACCAGCCACACGTCCAGGTCCTGCAGCGCAAGTGGAGTGCTTCCTTAACCTCGGCTGAACTACTGTGCACAGTTACTGCTTCTGACCTGATGGTTCTCCTGCTTCTTTGGAACCAAATCTCCTGCTGCAAGTCCCTCAATCTACATCTGCAGTCACTCATATTCCTCCTGTCCTTCTGCACCCCCTGTTTCACTTCCAGTGGGGCCTGGGCTGGAGATACAAATGTAATTTCAGTCTTCTCTCAGGTACGTGACAGTGTTAGTCAGCATGGCTGCCGGAGAGAGAAGGGAGCACCAAAAACGGCTGGGACATGGGAGCCTATGAGTGATGTGATTCCCTTTCCATTGCCTGGATGTAGACAGAGCCATTAAAGTGTACCTAAAAGCTACTGTTCCCATCAGAAAAATGGACTCCCTGTTGACTCTATCCTTGGGACCTTGTAAGGGGCACCTTGCTTCAAAATCCAACATTGTACTGTATATAAGGAACCTGATTGCAAGAGCTTACACTCCTAAGCAGAAACTTTCTCCTGTGCTTTTGTGTGCTCACTCCACCAGATTTGAAGTTGTTTCATGGACATTCCGTCACTAAGCCTCTGTCACAGCTATGCAAGGCCGTCACCTGGTTTCTGTTTATGCTTTTTGAAAGTTTTACCAGGTGGAGTGTCCAATCTTCTGTAGATGCAGCTTTAGGCTGCAAGGTTCTTGCAGCAGCACTATGAACTTATATTTTTTTACACCTGTTGTTGTTTGGGTCTGTTGGTGCAGTTTCGTTTGTCTAGATGTTGCCTATTGTTTGTATTCATTACTTGGGGATGTCCATTAGTGTATGGAATTAAAGTGGTACTAAACCCAAAACCCTGCATTTACTATATCTGGTCTCCCACAGTACACAGAACATGGAAAAGCAATTATTTTAGTAAATATAAACAGCTAAATACCTTTCTCATCAGCAGTATATAGCAGCCTTATGACTTCTATCAGTGTCTGGTTAAAGCTTGTAGGATGAGTTTTCATTCTCCTCTGACTTTCCTATGATGCCCTCTGTCTGGACAGTGATGATTGGCCCTGTGCTGATCACAAGAAAAAAAACTCTCTAGCTATACAAAACAAAATGAGCTTGTGCAGAGTGCCTCCAAGGCTCTGTTCTATCAGCAGATGGATTTGGGACAGGAAAAGTAGGGGAGGATCAGAGAAGAAAGGATCAAACAGCCTTTTTACACAATATGCAGCATTATCCCCTTAGGTTCCACAGTGAGTATAACAAACATGCTTTACTGCATATACAGACTGAATATACTGTTGTGGGTTTAGTAACACTTTAAGATCAAGGGGATTTTGACTTATCTGTAAACTCCATATCTTGGAGCACAGTACAGGAAACAGGTCTCATTCTCTTTATATCTTTGGTTTACTCTGCATTGCTTTCTACAAAATGGAGGACTTGTGGAGTAGGATAGGCTTATAGGGAAGGTAACCCAGGGTGTCATGTCCTTATAAGCTTGCCAATGTCCAATCAAGGCATACACCTACAATCTGTGTTGAAGCATCACTCCACCCAAAACCACTATTTCAGTATTTGGTACACACTGGAAAAGTACATCACTTTATAGTTTTCAGTTCTCTCAGGGATTCTGTTGGTGAAAGCTTTTTGTTTGAATGCCTAGGTCTGCATACCTGCTATGCACTTTAAAAAAGTGCTCAGACTGCAGCTCCTACATTCAGAAAAATTACTAACAGATACTTAACAAAATTGTTCTGACACCTCACCATGTCACTACAAATGGGTCAGCTCCACCTCCAAGGCTCCAAGACACTCATTTGTAGTGACATGTTGAGGCACCTGGAAAATGTATTCCTTTCAAAGGATACAAGGCCTTCTGTGATTGGACACAGGGGGAGAGTATCATTTTCGTGTATCCCTTGTCCATTCACAGAGTGCCTTGAATTCTTTGAAAAACAATACAAGACATTTTCTGAATGGAGGAGCTGCACAGCAAACAATAGGCTGTGATCCCTGTGCTCCAGCCCTGACTGTCAATTCCGTTGCTGGAACTATAGTCGTGACATCACCATCAGAGGCTGCATGTAAGTCACATTTTCCAAGAAAGAAGCAGCAGCCACCGCACATCATTAGAGATACCTGATTGCTAGCTAGCTAATGACCAAATAAAGTTTTTTCTTACACCTCAGCTTTAACAATAAATATAAACAAATGCTAATTTTGCTACAAAGTCCACTCAGTAAGGCCCCTTTCACACTTGTGCATCGTGTCCTGCGACTTGGCACTGCAAAGTCGCATGACAAGTTGTTCCCCATGATTTCCAATAATAACCATTCATATATGTGTGACTTCAAGCCGTGCAGACTTCAAAGTAGTCCCTGTACTACTTTGGTCCGACTTTCATGCGAGTTGAGGTCTATAGACCTCAAAAGGGTTGTAAAGGTTTGTGTTTTTTCACCTTAATGCATCCTATGCATTAAGGTGAAAAAACACCTGGCAGTGACCGGCCCCCAGCCCCCCCACATTTTACTTACCTGAACCCTCAAACTTGTCCCATGGGGACGCGCCGTCTCTCTAGTCTAGGGGGTTCTCGGCTGTTGATTGGATAGATTGATAGCAACACAGCCATTGGCTCCTGCTGCTGTCAATCAAATCCAATGATGTGGCTGCCGGGGGGGTGGGATCAAGTCCTGCATTCGGCGTCTATGGACGCCAAATGCTGGACTCGAGAGAGCGCACGCAAGGTGAACCCCCGGGAGAGCGCTTCTCCCAGGGGGTTATCTAATGCAGGGAGGAGCCAAGAAAGCAGCCAAGGAACCCCAGAAGACCAGGTTCGGGGTCAATCTGTGCAAAGCGAGGTGCACAGTGGAGGTAAGTATGACATGTTTGCTATTTAAAAATATAAAAAAAAAAAAGGAACCTTTAGTATCACTTCAAGTTTACACAGGCATTCCCTGAAATCTCATAAAAATCGTGGCAAAATCGCACGACTTAAAAGCGGCAGTGTGAAAGGGGCCTTAAGAGATAAGATGAATTATCTGAAGCAAGGAGATAAAAAGAATAGCCATAATAAATACAGTATGACTTTCCTATGGTTATTTGTGGCATGGTGCTGTGTTCTTACATATATGGCCACATTCCTATCCTTTTCTTGAGATTGCTGGGGAACTGATTTCTTCTCGTAACCATCATTTTGTGAAACGTCTCTATGATAAATGACTGCGGCTGCACCCTATAGCTGAGGAGTGCACCGCTGAGTGTACAACTCTTCATATTGTTTATACACGCTGTCTATGAGCTCTCCGTGGATTAGATTTCACAGGACTGCATAGGTCATTTTGATGTGGATGAAGTGTGCAGAAGAAAAACACTGCCTCCTAATATAAACATTTACATAAATGGTATGCGATAATGTAGTAGCACTTAACCCTTGATATTCAAAACCTATTAGCAAAACATTTATCATTACTTAGTTAATTGATACAACACTGAGATGTCAAATATGCAATATTAGTATATAGGGTTTTTTTTTTTAAATGATGTATAAGGGCTCGCCTAGTCCTCTGTAATGCATGCAATTTAATGGAAACGTTTTCATGCATTGCTTTAAAGCAGTTTGTTTGTTTAGAATGAGCTGTGAATGTACAAAAACATACTTGGGGGGCACACCCTAAAATGCTTTACATTCAAGATGATGCTGCTATAAGACCAAAAACAGTACAAAACAGATTACAGCGCACACATACAAAAATGATATTTATCCTGCAAGGCTAGTTAAAAAACACCTGAACATATTAAAAAATACAGGGGTTTGTTCACACTATATGGTCATATAGTGCTAAGCCCACTTACTGCGACAAAGTACCCCAAATTAGTGGGTCCTACCCTAGTAATAGAATGAAAGTACCTGTGTCTCAACCACAGTGAAGAGGGGGAGGGGTGCTCCAGCCCAAGAGGACCCTGACCAGGTCTCTTGGGTTGGAGCACCCCTCCCCCTCTTCATTACCTCTTATTAGTGGTCACCATTGCATAGGAGGAATCCCTTCAGTTCTCCCACATAGAGGAGTTTATCTCCCATGGTTGAGACACAGGTACTTTCATTCTATTACTAGGATAGGACCCACTAATTCGGGGCACTTTGTCGCAGTAAGTGGGCTTAGCACTATAAGACCATATAGTGTGACCAAACCCCCCGTATTTTTGAATATTTTCAGGTGTTTTTAACTAGCCTTGCAGGATAAATGTCATTTTTGTATGTGTGCGCTGTAATCTTTTTTGTATTGTTTTGAGCTGTGAATGTGCCTCACACCAGAAAAGAACATACCTGCGCTGTTTTGGCATCACGGTCGGTTGATTTACTAAAACTGGAGAGTGCAACATCTGGTGCACCTGTGCATGGTAGCTAATTAGCTTCTAACTTCAGCTTGTTTAATTAAGCTTTGACAATAAAAAACGTGGAAGCTAATTTCTTTCCATGCAGAACTGCGCCAGATTTTGCGCTCTCCAGTTTTAGTAAATCAACCCCATAGTGTACTGCAACTCAGGCTTTATCAATTTCCTACTCCATTAAAAAAAAAAAAAAAAGATTGACTTCAACGGTGTGATGGTGTCCTTTGTTGTGTGTAATTTTCACTGTAATGACAGGTGTGTGCAACTGTGAAATGGCTTTTAAATATTGGGTGTGACATAAAATATGAAACTGGAAAAAAACATCAGTTTGCTTCTCAGCATGAGTAACCAGTTGATGGGAGAAGATTAGGGATTCAGTAGTATTTCTCTGCAAACATAGAGGTTGATTTACTAAAACTGGAGAGTGCAAAATCTGGTGCAGCTGTGTATGATAGCCAATCAGCTTCTAACCTCAGTTTAATCAATTAAACTTTGACAAAAAACCTGAAAGCTGATTCATTTCTTTGCAGAGCTTCACAAGATTTTGCACTCTCCAGTCTTCGTAAATCAAGCTCAAAGTATCAAAGTGAATTTCTTTATCTCCCCATGGCATGAAGATGACAGGTTGACTTTGTTCTACTTGACTATAAAACCTTGCTCTGAGCCAGTAAGAGTGTTCCTATTTTCTTGTTCTCCTCTTGGACCATTTGGGAGAGAAGCAAATGTAGCAGCATCACCAACCTCCAAAGGCCTAATGATGACCTCCAGAGTCGGGGAGAGCTGACATCCTTTCTTGTAGTGTGGGTTGTTAGGCGGCATGGTGGGTGTATTGCAAGTTGGGCGCCAGTCACTTTGAATGCAAGGAAAAGAGATTCATTGTCTCTTAAACAGAACTGTGGGAGTGAGGGTTAGGGCCAGGACACCCTTAGGCAGATGCAACAGCAATTGGCAGACTCCGAGACAAAACAATAGGCAAACAGCTATACAGGTAGAGAGCCTTTAAGCTGGATGCTGCAACTGTATTTGTAGAACTGCTGTCTCCTATGGCAACTGAACTTTTCACAGTCAATAGAGATTGATACACGTAACTCAAGGTAACCCATTATAGATCTTCTCTCACATCTCACAGTATACTACTGTAGATCTTCACTCACTGAGCTCACAGTCTCTCACTAAACTTCAAGATCCCAGACGTCTTTGGATCCCCTGAGCTCTTCCACAGCTAAACCTGCTGTAAACTCCTCAAGCTTCACGCATGCTACTCACTGGGTCCCTGGCTTGGTGCTCTGGTGAAGCTTTCTCACTTTTTCACCATCCCCGGCTGGTGAGAAGGCTGCTGGTACTCCTTCAGACTTCCATACACTGGTCTCTGATAACATAAATGGTTATCCCTTGCTGGCGACGTTTACTTCCTTTACCTCTGGCCTTGATCATCACTTGCCCCTGACGATAGGAGTGGTCGTCCCTTGTGGCAACTGCTTCTTCCTCAATGCTGGCAATGATCCAGTTCCCCCATCGGGCGGAACCTCTGAAACTTGGTTGGGCTTCCAGCCTGAAGCCCCAACCCCACGCTGCCTCTCTCAAACCTGGATAGGCCTTAGATGGCCTAGCAACCAGGTGCTCCAGGGATAGGCCTCAGGCTTCTGGCCTAGCAACCTTGAGCCTTGTGACACGTGTCCTCCCAGACAGCGTTCCAGGTGGCACAAAACCCCGATCATCTGACTCCTCCTGAATAAATAGGTGCTTCCAGCAGGCCGAGGAACTAAAGAAATTCCTTCCAATTGGCTGAGTCAACCTATTCACTCCTAGTCTGGATTCCCTATGCCCTTATCATTCCATTGCCACAGGCAACAATGCCACCTAGTGACCGAAGAGAGAGGTGCATCAAATCCAGAGTTAGGAACAAAGCCAGTGAATCCCCTATCAATCAGCCAGGGTAATTACCACCTAGCAAGCTAAATTTGTTAGCAACCCTGCCTACTATCAGGGTGCTACACAAATTTCCTGGGTGTGCTGTGAACCTTTTTTTGGGGGTTAAGGAGCAGATGGGACCTTAGTACTGTATTATACATATACAGTTGTGCTCAAAGGTTTGCATACCCTGGCAGAAATTGTGAAATTTTGGCATTAATATTGAAAATATGACTGATCATGACAAAAAACTGTCTTTTATTTAAGGATACCAATCACATGAAGCCATTTATTATCACATATTTTTTTGGATCCTTTTTAAATCATAATGATAACAGAAATCACCCAAATGGCCCTGATAAAAAGTTTACATACCTGGGAAATTTGGCCTTGGCACAGACACAGAAGGTGGAACACACAGGTTAAAATGGCAATTCAAGGTTAATTTCCCACATTTGTGGCTTTTTAAATCACAATTAGTGTCTGTGTATAATTAGTCAATGAGTTTGTTAGCTCTCACATGGATGCACTAAACAGGCTAGACACTGAGCCATGAGGAGGTAGAAAAGAACAGTCAAAAGACCTGCGTAACAAGGTAATCAAACTTTACAAGGATGGAAAAGGATATAAAAAGATATCCAAAGCCTTGAATATGCCAGTCATTACTGTTCAATCACTTAAGAAGAAGTGGAATATTTGGGAATCTCTTGATACCAAGCCAAGGTCAGGTAGATCAAGAAAGATTTCAGCCACAACTGCCACTGAACTGTTCGGGATACAAAGAAAAACCCACAGGTAACCTCAGGAGAAATACAGGCTGCTTTGGAAAAAGATGGTGTGGTTGTTTTTAAGGAGCACAATTCGATGATACTTAAACAAAGAAGAGCTGCATGGTCAGGTTGCCAGAAAGAAACCTTTACTGTACAAGTTCCACAAAAAAACCTGGTTACAATATGCCCAACAACGCCTTGACATGTCTCATTGGCTTTTTTGTGGCATTGGCTCAGTAAAGGCTTCCTTCTGGCAGCTCAAGCATGCAGCTCTTTTTTGTCCAAGTATCGTTGAATTGTGCTCCTTAAAAACAACCACACCATCTTTTTGGAGAGCAGCCTGTATTTCTCCTGTGGTTACATGTGGATTTTTGTTTAATCCTGAGCAATTCTTCCACCAGTTGTGGCTGCAATCTTTCTTGGTCTACCTGACCTTGGCTTGGTATCAAAAGAGACCCAAATTTTACACTTCTTAATGAGTGATTGAACAGTACTGATTGGCATATTCAAGGCTTTGGATAACTTTTTATATCCTTTTCCATCTTTGTAAAGTTTGATTACCTTGTTACGCAGGTCTTTTGACTGTTCTTTTCTACCTCCTTATGGCTCAGTGTCTAGCCTGCTTAGTGCATCCATGTGTGAGCTAACAAACTTATTGACTATTTATACACAGACACTAATTGTGATTTAATAAGCCACAAATGTGGGAAATGAACCTTTAATTGCCATTTTAACCTGTGTGTGCCACCTTCTGTGTCTGTAATTTTTTTATCAGGGCCATTTGGGTGATTTCTGTTATCATTATGATTTAAAAGGGATCCAAATATGATGTGATAATAAATGGCTTCATGTGATTGCTATCCTTAAATAAAAGACAGTTTTTTGGCATGATCAGTCATATTTTCAATATTAATGCCAACATTTCTCAATTTTTGCCAGGGTATGCAATATTTTAAGCATGACTGTATGGTGAAGCGCCACTAGAATCAAATGCTTTTGGACCAGAATTTACCAAATAGTATACTCTATACTGTTCCAGGCTCCAATATCCCCAAGAATCCCTATATAGCTGTTCTGAATTTTAAACCACCAGACTGTAACCTCTACCAATTCATTCCACACCTTAGTTTTTTCATTAGCCAAGCAGAGCTTGGCAAGAGCATGGTGGTCTGGTACCTTAGTTGTGGTACCCCTTTAATGAAAAGTTGGTGGCCAATCTCCGCGACAGAGTAAAAACATTTTGGGCTCTGCTCGAACTTTCTCTGTCTTTGGGTAAAGTTCCTTCACTATCAACTCCACCTAATCTTACTGATTAATCTTTGAAAGGTCCCTTGGAAGGCTCTCCTACACAAACTCTTCATCACTCGCTGCAGCTTAAAATAGAACTAAACTCTCTTAAAGTGGAACTTTAGTCAGAATACTAAGTCCTGCTAGATCACTTCAGGCTGGCCCCTTTTGCAGGTATAGCTAAAGTGTAAACACTAAATACAGCGGATTGGTTCAAACGAGTGCAAAAAAACCTCAGAAATGGAGGAACTGATACATCGGGCGCACGCACGTCCTCTAAATTCTGTAAAGTGCAGTCTTGCTGGTTACATTTCACCTCAACAGACGAATATCAACACTCCGTCACATGAATGCTCACTGAGAGCAATGGTAGAGAGGAAACCTATTCCTGACGCCTCTTCTCCTAACCACCTCCCCCCGCACCTGCCCCCATCTAAAGTAGCCCCTCATACACAACCTCCACCTCGACAACATCCTGACACACTTTCCCAAGGCTCTCGGACATACGTGGCCTTCCCTCCCTCCCAACCCCACCTTCCCAATCATGTTTTCAACACGAAATTCCTGCATACCGGGTTCTCACAAATGCCCTAAGACATCAGATCCATCATTTCAATGACTATGCCTATCATCTATGACTGACAGCTGATAGTACATCAACATGATCATCCATTAGAACTGCAATATCTAATGACACACGCAATGAGTTAGGTTATGTCGTAAAGGTTTCATGCATACATTTGATTGTATCTGCTGTGCCTTCTTTATACTATGCCTGGCGGCTGCGCCCGCAACTTCGCATTATACGGGTTTGTTCTGTTCTACATACTTTCCAATAAAAACTTTTGGAACAAAAAAGAGTAAACACTAAAAATAAGTGTCTATACTGTTTAAAATCCAGTAATACACTGTGTCATCCTGCTCTGCACATGCTCAGTTGTTTGATTTTTAGGCACTGTCAAATTTGTAGAAGACAATCTGCTGACAGCCTTAAAGTAGAATTAAACTCTCCTATCCTTTGCTGTCAAGGAAGCTGCTTCTGTTTCATCCGCAGCTGCCACTGTGCTTAACATGCAATCAGTTATGACACCAGCTATTTGATGGTCTGATAGTTTGGTTGAGGACACCAGTAAATGTGACAGTTCATAATACTGGCATTCCAGGAATGTAACTGTTTCTTGAAACAGTTAAATTAATGGGTTTAGTTCCGCTTTATGATTTATTTCTGCTCTGGGGTTTTGGGCTTTGGCAAAATGGCAGCCTCCAGCAAGAAGAAACAAGAGCAATGCTGGAGGCAATTTATAGCACATAATAATTTTGGTTGCATAATTATTAATGTGGAATGTATGTTCCTTATTAAAGAACCCCTTTTTTTATCAAGTTGTTATGGGTAAAGATCCAATTTAATCAACATTACCTGTTTTTATTCTGTATGCTGCTAGCTTTAGTAAATAGATAGTAAGGCATATTATATTTACTTATTTTAAACTATTTTTTTTCCAGTTGCTTCCTGGTTTCTGGCCTAGGCCAAACTGATGTTATACATCCCATGAGTTTTCACGGGCATCCTTGCTTCCTTCCTTCCTTTTTTGTTCTTGGTTTTGTCCTTATGGCTCTGCTATTTGGAGCCATATAGGCAGAACTCCACCTCCCTTCTCTTATACTCATTCAGCTTGGCTCATCAGCTATTGTGTGACATGATTCTATGAAAAGTTTCTTGTGCTTATTTGCACAATCATTTAACAATTAATACTTAGTCATTCTCATGATATAATGGTGTCTTATAATTTACGTTACCATGATCCATTACTATACATTTTTGCCCATGTTATCCAAACTGTCACTTTAGTCCTGAAGGTACTCCGATTCAATATTTTGTAACTACACATGTATCATCTAAACTTATATTGTATGCCTATATTTAAAAAAAAAAAAACGAACAAAAAAAAGTTTGTACATTGTACTTGGTTGTAGCAGGAAGACTGTCCAGAGCGCATGAAGTTGATAACATGTCTTTTGAGAGGCAAATAATGAAAAACTAGGGATACTAAGAGGAGGCAATAGAGACCCTCATGAAAGGAAGGAAGCCAAACATGAACAAGATATAAAATCAAATATGGGCTAAGGTTGTTCAGTCCATAAATGTTTCCAACCAGGTTTGTTCAGTTTTAAATCCATGCGTACACAATGTTTTTGAATCTCTTCAATCAGGCTTGAAGTTGAGACTCAGCTGGGGCCACTGAAAGTCCAGGTTTCAGTCCTGTTCAACTTCAGTGTGGCACCTTGGGTGTTAAACAGGCTATAGCCCAATTCCTAGGGACTGCATTTTGGATGAAGCCTTTGTTCCCCTAATAGTATTTGCCATTGGCTTTAAATTATCTTGCCGAACCTCTCCTCAACCCAATAGAGCCTTGTAAACTCTGAAACCTCAAAGTTAAGACAATGTTATTGGTCGCCATCGCTTCAGTGGTCAGGGTGTTAGAATTCAAGTAGGGATGAGCCCGCAGTTCGAGTCGAACGTAAGTCTGACTCAAACATCGGCTGTGTTCATTCGTTCTAAAACGAACTGAACATATGGGGCATTCGCGGGAAATTTGAGCGTCACGGAACACCCCATAAAGCACTGCGAGATCACAGTGCATTGCTGTATGATTGGCCAAAGCATGCACCTGACCTGCATGCTTTGGCCAATCACAGCGTGCTTTGCTGAGAGAGCCATGATTGGCCAAAGGCAAGGTGCCTTTGGCCAATCATGGCTCAGGGGGATAAGTCCACGCCCCACACTATATAAGGCTGCTGCTTACACGGCGGCCATATAGTGTAATCAGGCCCGGACTGGGGCAACAAATAGGCCCAGGCATTTCTGACTGGGCAGCCTGACCCCTGGGGAGAGGGGTGGAGATGGGGAGAGACATCCCAATCCAGTAAAGAGACACCCCCAGTGCAGCAAAGAGACAGCCTCAAACCAGCAAAAAGACATCCCCAGACCAGCAAAGAGACAGCCTCAGTCCAGCAAAGAGACAGCCTCAGTCCAGCAAAGAGACAGCCTCAGACCAGCCAAGAGACAGACCCAGTCCAGCAAAGAGACAGACCCAGTCCAGCAAAGAGACAACCCCAATCCAGCAAAGAGACAGCCCCGGTCCAACAAAGAGACAGCCCCAGTCCAGCAAAGAGACAGCCCTGGTCCAGCAAAGAGACAGCCTCGGTCTAGCAAAGAGACAGCCTCAGACCAGCAAACAGACAGTCCCAATCCACCCCCCTTAACTGCCGCTACAGAGCGGGACTTTGGCTGTAACACACACTGGATCAGTTTCAGTGCACTGTGCAGCTGTCACAGTGTGGTGGCCATTGTTAGGAGAGAGGCTGCCGTTGTCCCGAGTGCAGGTATATCTCCAGCGGCTGGCCCGGGAGGTGTCTGTCCCCTGCAAGTACTACTCTCCCCCCTTCTTCTGCACATCCTAGTATGCTGGCGCCGGCCCTGCTCCAGGTATGGCTGCATAGCGGGAGGTGAGCGGTGGCCGCGGTCTGTGTTAGCCCTGTCCAAACCGCGGTCGCAGCTTATCTCCTGCTGTGCGGCCTGGTTATCAACAGGCTGCTCTTCTTAGGACATGCAGCTCAGAAGCCCCGGCCCACTGGGCAAATGCCCGGTGTGCCCTATGGCCTGTCTGGGCCTGGCAGGGCAGTCTAGGTGTGAAAGGGGTCCTTCTACCTTTATTCAGCATCACTCACATTGTGTAAGACCCCTTTTACACTGAGGCGTTTATAACATCAATCAAGAAATAGTTTTGGAAACATCTGAGATTTTAGAAATACAGCGGACACATCCATCTATTCGAAGTGGGAAGAGATTTGAAGTTCTATTTATAAGCAACAATAGGTTTTAGAAATCACTGATCAACTTTTTGTGGTACCATACAGTACGAACAAGTTGAAGTAACCAACAGTGCGCAGGCTCTACCTGTTCCAGGGTCTGGCTACCTCCTGGTCAGTGTCATAAAAGGTTTAACAGATATAACCTGCAAAATAGCTGTGTGGACTACACCTCATACCTTTATAACACACTACTGTGTACATAGACTTAGTGTCTCTCACTCCAGTTGACTTTGGACCAGGGCTGGTGCTACCACTAGGCAAACTACGCAACCGCCTAGGGCGCACTGCTGCCTAGGGGCGCCCGGCCACTGGTTTCCCTCTGTGTCTACATGCTCTGCAGGCTGCAGCATGTAACTAACTCAGTCTCAGGCAGCTGCTCCATCCGACTGGTAGCGCAATTAGAGGCGCAGTGCAGCACTGGAGCCAGCGCTAGAGGAAGCCGAGCCAATGCTTCCTGTATAGCGCCACCTCCTGTCACATGGGCAGGGCAAATGGGGTGGAGTCAGGGGTGGAGCCAATGGGGGTGGCAAAATAAGGTTTTGCCTAGGGTGTCAAAAATCCTTGCACCAGTCCTGCTTTGGACAGAAAGTTATGGCTGTGGCCATGATGTGTGAAAGTACGCATTTAATCATGTTGTGGCTAGTTATTTCCTGTCAATGTAATGCCATATAGTGCCTCTTTTTGTTGTTTTTCTTGTTTTGTAAAACTGGGATAGGGATTCGGAAGAGCTTTTGCCCAGTACTAAACAACTCAAATGAGGACACTATCTAGAAGCAGTTACACAAAATAAGCAGAGTTTCCTTTTCTTCTCTAAAACCCCTTTCACACTGGGGCGGTTTGCAGGCGCTATTGCGCTAAAAATAGTGCCCGCAAACCGACCCGAAACAGCCGCTGCTGTGTCTCTAGGGCTTTCACACTGGAGCTGTGCGCTAGCAGGACGGGAAAAAAAGCCCTGCTAGCAGCATCTTTGGAGCGGTAAAGGAGCGGTGTATACACCACTCCTTCACCGCTCCTGCCCATTGAAATCAATGGGGTAGCGCGGCTATACCGCTGTCAAAGCGCCTCTTTTTTAAATTCTTTCTCGGCCGCTAGTGGGGGGTAAAACTGTCCCGCTAGCAGCCGAATACTGCCGCTAAAAGGACGGTAAAGCACTGCTAATAATAGCGGTGCTTTATCGCCGACGCACCTCCCGCCCCA
Source organism: Aquarana catesbeiana (assembly GCF_042186555.1). Taxonomy (NCBI): domain Eukaryota; kingdom Metazoa; phylum Chordata; class Amphibia; order Anura; family Ranidae; genus Aquarana; species Aquarana catesbeiana. Next base: position 182,335,355 of record NC_133324.1, on the reverse strand, counting down.
GTGTGAAAGGGGCCTAAGGCACAACCCGGCAACAAATCTGGAATGACCCCTCTATCAAGAAAGGGGTATACAGGCAACAGTCTCTCTACTGAAAATTCTCTAAGACCTACTCCCTGTGACCCAATCAGTCTGAAGACCTCCTCTCAGCTTCAGCTGGGTGTTGCCTTGAATGTTACTCTTTTGTAGTGTAGGTTTGTTAGTGTAGGAAAATTTAGTTTAGCTCAGGGCTGGGTGACTCATCCTGACAGCTCCTTTGGTGCCTCCCCCTGGTCTAGAAGGTTGTAGAAACTATAAGAGCTAGTAGGCGGAGGTAAGGGGGAGCTGTTTGGAATATTTATGAGGGCCTCAGCCAATCCCCATAAAGTGCTGGCAGGGGGCAAGGCTTACCTCACAAATAAGCATGAGCTATGCCAGCAGGGCAGTTGGGTGGAAGATGGATATATAGTGCTGTGGAGGCTGTTGGTGGCCCTCTGGGGTGCCCCCTAGTCTGGGGGCGGTGACTTTGTGTCGGGGCTCTGGTGTTGAAAGGATCCTGCCATAACACATGGAGGAGGCCCTTCCTGGAGGCACGGGAACAAGTAAAGGACAGTGTGAGTGGAGCAGTACTACTGGGGACTTACAAGAGGGGAGACTGCCACATGTAGCCAGTTCTCCCTGTAGTAGGGTTGTCACTTTTTCTTCAAGCCAAACCCAAACACTTTAGTGGCAGACAGTAAATTTATTTTGTTTTAGTATACACTATAGGATTGTAACAGACCTGGGGACACCTTTGGGTACTCCAAAAAGAACAGTAATGCGGCGCACACTCTGCCCCCTCACCCTCCTGTCAGGCCCTGTTCCGAGCCGCATTCCTGTCTGAATAATGTGTCCGAGTTTCAGGGGGTCTGAAACTTGGATACATGATTCAAAACCCAGACTGTCCAGGTGAATCCTGGACAGGTGGCAACCCTACCCTGAAGACAGCATTGTGCCAATTCTTCATCCCTTCCATGGGAGATCTCCTGCAGAGTCAGCCGGATGGGCTGGTGAGAGACAGTCTGGAAGAATGTGGAGGAAAGTCAGCCTGGAGGGCTAGGAAAAAGGGCAGCTGTAGTGAGGTAGGTTAGCAGTGCCTGATAAGGTGGTGCTGGGACCAGTAGCCACAGGAGGGAGAGTAAAAGCTGATCACTGAGTACTGCTACACAACAAGGGGCTTTAAGTTACTGTCTGCAAAAGGCCATTGCTAAATCTGACTGTGCCTGTCAGGTTAATTTACAGTAATCCAGCTGGAGTCTGCAAGCAAGTAAAGTTCAGGAGTGTCAAGGAGGCTGTATATACAGTAGACTGTATATAGACTGTGTATAGGAAGATGTCCCTGAAGATGTTGTTAAAGTGTTGTTGCTGAAGTGGGCATCGCATAATTTGCCATCCCATCCAAGTTATTAACCCTCAATAAACCACAAAAACAAAGTCACTGACTGTTCTTTGTCTCTTAAGTGCCTATGAAAAAATTTGCTGTGCCGGGTGGGGGATCCCAGTTCAACTACGGCTCCTTAGGGGGTGCGCTACCAATATTATCTTGCAGTCCTGCAAAAGGAACAGACACCCTAACAATTCTGGAAACAGTTAGAGCATCCTTTCCAGGAGAGGGGATCCTCCAACAAATAAGGAGATGCATTGGGTTTGTAGTAAGCATTGTAGCAGAGCGTCCCAGAGAGAGCCAGGAAAAGTCCTGTTCGGGGTTTATACATCTCCCAGGCTCCTCTCATACACGTTCAGGGATCTCTGATCCATGGTCCAGTTCAGGTCTTGGTCCTCTCCCCCAGGCTAATTTAATCTCACCTGAGCAGACAGCCTTTGCTCTTGGCCTGGGATACTCAGACAACTTCTGTGTAGGAGAGTAAAAAGGTATGTGGAAGCTGACAATGTGGGTTCAGGGGACTCTTCTCAGGGCTCCCCGGGTTTTCCTTTCTCAGTTATGGCAGGAGAGCTGGAGGAGCCTGAGGAGGTCCCCACAACCAGCGGAGCTGGACAGCCATCTGCTGAATCTGAGCCTACGTTGGAGTTTGCTGACCTTAATGTACACAAGGAAAATTTTGGTACCGAGCAGAGAAAAGACCCAACCCTTGCCAGGGCCTGGGAAAATGTAATGGTGATTAATGATGTACCTGTCGAATCAGGGGACAAGCTCTGTTTTCCTTATTTTAGCAGCAGTGAGGATTTACTGTATCGAGTATGTAAAAAAAAATGATGAAGTGGTTGAACAGTTGGTGGTCCATAAGCCATACAGACGGATGGTGTTGGAACTTGCCCATGGGCACTTGCTAGGAGGTCATTTAGGGGTTGAGAAAACTACTGAAAGGGTGTTGCGCAGGTTTTATTGGCCCGGGATACAGGAGGATATTGAGAATTATTGTCAATCCTGTCCTGTGTGTCAGATGTCAGCCCCACTACAACACTTCCAAAGTCCTTTAGGGCCCTTGCCCATTATTGAAGTGCCCTTTGAGAGGATTGCCATGGACCTTGTGGGTCCACTCCCCAAGTCTGCCCGAGGTCATCAGCATATCCTTGTAATCATGGATTATGCTACCCGTTACCCCAAGGCCATTCCCTTACGTACCGCGTCTGCTAAAAACATTGCCAAAGAGCTGTTTATGGTGTTCAGTCATGTTGGAATCCCTAAAGAAATCCTTACAGACCAGGGCACCCCATTTATGTCACGAATAACTAGAGAGCTGTGCAAGTTATTTAAGGTATCGCAATTGCGAACCTCGGTGTACCATCCTCAAACGGATGGCTTGGTGGAACGCTTTAATAAGACATTAAAGAGCATGTTAAAAAAGGTTGTTGACAAGGATGGGAAAAACTGGGACTTCCTGATACCATATTTGATGTTTGCCATCAGGGAGGTTCCCCAGTCCTCCACGGGGTACTCTCCATTTGAGTTGCTTTATGGGAGACACCCTCGGGGACTCTTAGACATAGCCAAAGAAACTTGGGAGGGGGAGCAGACACCCCATAAAAGTGTCATTGAGCATATCGCTCAAATGCAGGACAGGATTGCAGCAATCATGCCGATGGTAAAAGAACACTTACTGCAGGCCCAAGCAGCCCAACAGAGGATATACAACAGGGGGGCCCAACTCCGTGTTTTCTCACCTGGTGACAGGGTCCTGGTGTTCCCACTGTTGAGAGCAAGTTCCTGGCTAAGTGGCAGGGTCCCTTTGAAGTAATTGAAAGAGTTGGGGAGGTCAATTACAAGGTATATCAACCAGGGAAAAGGAAGCCCGAACAGATTTACCATATAAACCTGTTAAAGCCCTGGAAGGATAGACTGGCGTTAACTGCGAGGTCCCTCCCGGTAACACCTAAGGGTGCTGAGTCCCTTCTGATCCCCGAGGTCACTATTCCAGACACCCTGTCATATTCCCAAAAGCAGGAAACTAGAGACTTCCTGATAAGAAATAGAAAGAAATTTTCAGAGTTACCTGGCACGACTTCAGCAGTTCAGCATGATTTGTTACTGAACCAGGGGTCCGTGTCAAGCTCAAACCGTACCAAATTCCTGAAGCGAGGAGAAAGGACATCAGCGAGGAAGTTAAAAGAATGTTGGAGCCAGATGTCATTGAGGAATCCAATAGTGACTGGTCTAGCCCCATCGTATTAGTCCCAAAACCGGATGGCACTTGGAGGTTCTGTAATGACTTCAGGAAGCTTAATGCAGTGACAAAGTTTGACTTGTACCCAATGCCCAGAGTGGACGAACTTATAGACCGACTTGGCAAGGCTCGCTATCTGACCACTTTGGACTTGACAAAAGGTTATTGGCAAATACTCCTGACTGGTAGCGCCAAAGAGAAGACTGCATTTGTGACCCCGGAGGGATCCTTTCAATATAAAAAAATGCCTTTTGGGTTGCAAAATGCCCCCGCGACATTTCAGAGGGCCATGGACAGGACTCCCACCGACAATATGCAGCAGCACATCTAGATGACATAGTGGTACATAGCACTGACTGGGAGTCTCACTTGCCCTGTGTCCAGGCTGTCCTTGATTCCCTCTTCAAAGAAGGTTTTGCAGCAAATCCAAAAAAATGTGCCATTGGTCTAGAGGAAGCCAAGTATTTGGGCTACACTATTGGGCGTGGTGTCATAAAACCTCAAGTGAATAAAATAGAAACCATCCAGGAATGGCCACGTCCTGCAAACAAGAAGCAGGTCAGGGCCTTTCTTGGCATTACGGGGTATTATAGAAGATTTATCCCAAATTTTGCAACTATAGCTGCCCCACTGACAGACCTTAAGAAAGGGAAAGACTCTGTAATGGTGAAATGGTCCTCAGTAGCAGAGGAATCTTTCCAAGTCCTGAAGAAGGATCTTTGTGCACAACCAGTACTGTACTCCCCCGATTTCTCCAAAGATTTTTTGGTTCAGACGGATGCGTCTGATGTTGGTATCAGGGCAGTACTATCACAGGTACACAGTGGGGAAGAACACCCTGTGGTGTACCTAAGCAGAAAGCTCAATGACTATGAGCAAAGGTATGCAGTCATTGAAAAGGAGTGTTTAGCCATAAAGTGGGCCGTGGACGCACTCAGGTACTATTTGTTAGGGCGCCAGTTTGAGTTAATAACTGACCATGCTCCTCTGAAATGGATGGCCCAAAAGAAGGAGACTAATAGACGGGTGAACCGGTCGTTTTTGGCTCTACAGGATTACTCATTCACTGTAAAACACAGGCCAGGTGTTGAGATGGAGAATGTAGATGCCCTGTCCCGTGTTCACTCCTGTTGGGCTACAGGTGTTCCAACCCTGGGGTTGAAACAAGGGGGGAGGATATGTAGCAGAGCGTCCCAGAGAGAGCCAGGAAAAGTCCTGTTCGGGGTTTATACATCTCCCAGGCTCCTCTCGTACACGTTCAGGGATCTATGATCCATGGTCCAGTTCAGGTCTTGGTCCTCTCCCCCAGGCTAATTTAAGCTCACCTGAGCAGACAGCCTTTGCTCTTGGCCTGGGATAATCAGACAACTTTTGTGTAGGAGAGCAAAAAGGTATGTGGAAGCTGACAAGCTGTAGGCTTGCTCAGCCTGGTAGTTAGGATCTGTAAATATTGTTTAGTTAGTGCCGAGACACGGCTAGGTTTTGGTGTCCTTATTATGAAGCTGCGGTAAAATACCGCGATTCAGTTCTCAGGCATTCTCAGAGGAGATCGCTCTCCTCTGAGTGCCTGTTTATGAAAGTGTGTAGATCGCTTCTCATGTTGAGTTGAGGAGCGATCTACAAACGCCGGGAACTCCTGAGAACGGCTCCTCTCACTGTAATCTCGCGTGATATAGCGGGATTACAGTATGAGGAACCATAAAATACAAAAGTGTAACACGAATCAGCACACATTATTCCCCAACATATTAATAAAATAATAAAGTTAAATTCCCCCTACACAATATACATTAACCTAATTATAAAAAAAACATTGTTTTTATCAATATTTAAAGATCATACATGTCCCTATTTAAATGTGAATGGTGTATAGTAAATGAATGTAATGCACATATGTAATGCAGCTATACACCATTCATATAAATGCAAAATACATTTATAATCATTAAACATTTTTTTAATAAAGTATACAAGTATAAATATTTATTAATAAATTAAAATAAAATATATTTCATAATTGATAAGCATAAAAATTGATAAACCGGTGCAATGCGAGAACACTGCGAATCCACTGCGGGCTCCCGCATCGCACCGACTCACGTGTCAGTTCACACTGCCATATGCGAATCGCTGGGGAGTGTCAATACAATGTTAACGACACCCCCAGTTCAGCTTGCATATCGTACTGCGAACTGACAGTCCGGACATGAATCGGATCGCATATGTGTGAACACACATGCGATCCGATTCTGGTCCGAACAGAAAAAAGGGTCCTGTGCGTGTTTGCACTGAATGCGGTGCGATATCAGCCTTACTATCTGTACGGCTGATATCGCACCGCACAGACATCGCATGTAACGTGAATGGCAGTGTGCTGTGAATTACATGCGATGTCTGTGCGATGTCCGGCATCACACAAGTGCGAACTGGGCCTAAAAGTTAACACCCCCAAATCAGTTCCTCATATCGCAGTGCGATCTGCAAACTCGGACAGTAATCGAATCGCATGGGTGTGAACACCCATGCGATCCGATTCTGCTGTGGACCATAAAAAGGGTCCTGTATGAGTTTGGTCCGAGTGCAATGCAAATTCAGCAATACTATCTGTATGGCTGAAATCGCATCGCACAGAGATCGGATGTGATTTTGCACTGCAGTGCGGTGCGTATCACATCCGATCTCGGACACCGCAGCAGTGGGAACTGGCCCTAAATCATATTGCATTTGCACCAAAATGGTACAGGACCCTTTATTTGGTCCGCACTGGAATCGGATCGCATGGGTGTGAACACCCACGCGATCCGATTCTTGCACCATTACATAGTTCGCACTGCGATCTGTGAAATGATCTGGGGGTGTCATTAACTTTACATTGACACCCGCAGTGGTGCGCAGATGTCAATGTAGGTGCGATGTGAAAACCCACACTGGAATCACGCTGGTTCACGCATCGCACAAGTGTGAATACATATATATATATATATATATATATATATATATATATATATATATATCTATCTCAATAAATAGATAGATAGATATAGATCTATATATATATATATATATATATATATATACACACTATAAATTCCTATCCTGCTGGTTTTGGGGTGTGTAATGGTGGGGAAGATGTACTATGACTGTTTGGTGAAAGAAAGAAGTCAAAAGACTTCTTGCTTTCTCCAGATTACTCAGCCAGTTTCACGCTTCTCACTCTGATTCTCCACTTCTGAAATGGTGAATCAGAAAGTGAGAATTCTGTCACAGATCGCCAGTGAGGTGATGAGATCGCACCTTCATAAACTGGCCGTTTCTGTGAAGTCAGTTACAGATTCTCACTGTGCTGAGATAATCAGCGGAGAATATGTTCTCCATTGATTATCTCAGTTTCATAAACTGGTAATGACCTGAGATCAGCGGTGAGACTCGGGATCGCCGCTGATCTCACTTTCATAAAAGGACACCTTTGTTTTGGCTATTTTTGTTCCTATTTGTTTTTTTTTTTTGGAACACTGTACAGCACCTGTATATAGACTTGTATATATCACAAATAAACACCGCACTGTTTGTCACTATTTCACTGGATTTGGTATCTGTGCCTGAAAGACTGCTCATCCCAGGGAGCTTTTGTACCTACACACAAACACTGCCTCCTAGGGGACTCGTCACCTCACTTGTTTTCCTTTCCAGAGAAAATATTCTAGTTACCTAATTTATCTAAATTCAGCAACCAGTAAAGTTTCCTAGGTAGGGAATTTTTAGCAACCAGCAGTCTTTGCAACAAAGATTTCCAAGCCAGGCTCTGCAGCCCAGAGTCAATGCAACCCCACAGTGAAAGACATGTGGATGTCCATGTTAACAGGAAAGAAGATCAGAGCATACACATGAGGATCTCCTTTGAGCAGACAGGTAGAATGATGGAGAGTTTGCACCCTCAAACACTTAGTAGGATGGATTCCTTTTGACTCAGGCCAAGGTTAGGGGCCCCAAAGTAGATGTGCAGTCAATCCAGACTGCCTGCCTTCAACAAGTAACTTCTTCTCTTCTTCTTGGATCTCACCCATAGGGAGTTGAGGGGTGAGATGTTGAACAAACTAGATCTTTGCCGACGTAGGGGCAGCCCACTGGTTCTCTTAATCACTCTCTTCTCCTCTTGAGTCTGTCTTTTTCATCAACACTACAGAGGCATCCTTAGCTACTGCCACCACTTTAACAGGCTCTAGTGGTGCTACAGTCGCTGTCTCTAGTCTTGCCTCTCCCAGCTGTCAGCTTCTCTTTCACTAAAAGAGACATGTCAGTGATCCCTGGAATGGGACCCCGGTGATGGGTAGACATAACCCCACACTTTCCTGCTCCCTCTCAGCAACAGTCCTCCCCTACTCTACTCAAAAGTGGACTTAAGTCCCATAACGGTACTCATGGCAACTTTCGGGCAGAATCGTGTGCTCCAATCCACAGAGTATACCATAGGCAGTTCTGCTGGGTAGCAATTCTACACAGTACCCAGAACAACTCCACACTTTTACTCCCACTGTAGGCATTTGGCAAGTCCCGCATATGGTACACAAGTGTTTGGCCCCCCGGACAGTGCCTAGAGCTATGCTGCCCCGCTGCACTAACCGCACATCGGTGACTGTAATGCTTCCACCTTCTGCAGTCATCTGGCTTGGCTCCTCTGCTCGAAAACCCTTACATACATTTGAGAGCTAAGCACTTGAACACAGCCTTTAAAGTGGAATGGCATCTTGTAACTTGCCAATGAACAGAGATGCAAGTAGTTGAGTAGACACGGAAATCTTGACAGTTTACAGTAAAAAAAAAAAATGTAACAGTTTTCTTACTACCACGAATTTAGTAAAAAAAATACACAAGATATGCTAGGTCAACAATAGGTAAAAATATGCTGTACATTTTAGATCAGTGGTTATCAACCCTGTCCTTAGGGCCCACTAACAGGCCAGGTTTTATGTATTACCTTGGGGAGATGTAGACTAGAATACTGCAATCACTGAGCAGCAAATTATATCACCTGTGATGCATTTCAGTTATCTGTTATCTGTTAGTCTAGGTCCCCGGACAGGGTTGATGACCACTATTTTAGATTGTGTATATTGTGTATTTATACTGTTAGCCATATTAAGCTCAAAAGAATGTACCTCCAGCCTCTTCTATGTGCAAAGATTGAGCTTTAGGCCTCATGCACACTGGACGTTAAAATAACATTATAAAAACGCTAGTAGCTTTGCAGTGAGTCTTTTAACGTTTTTGAACGTTTTTGCAATAGCATTTATTAGCGGTTTTTAGCGTTTTTTTTTTTTTTTTTTAATGCTGGTGAGCCACGTTTTTGAGCATTTATTGATGTTTATCAGCGTTTATGCGCGTTTAATGTTTTTAAATGTTTTTTGTGGTCAGAAAACAGCTCCTGAACGTGATTTTAGGGCATTCAGACAACAGTCCATAAACTCCACTGCTGATAAACATCCAAAAACATCCATGTGTGCATGGACACATAGGATAACATAGAGGGGAGTATATGGGCTGTTAAGAAAATGCCCAAACTCCCAAAAACGGCTGTTTATGAGCTTCACAGTGTGCATGGAGCCTTACAAGCATGTGAGCCTTACAACCATGTGGGATGTACAGCACACCAGCCTCCTCTAGTGGTATAAGTTAGTAGTGTGCATGTATACTCAACAGAACACATAGAAGATAAGCAGAGGTGGTAAGTTGCTGTCAAATAATTGTTAGTTCAGAAATTCTGATAAAGAAAACAGAAATATCTGTGGTTTTACATGCCGAGGAATAAAATTGACTATTCTAATAGCACACTTTAACTTTGTGTACTCTGCTCAGGAGGTCTTCAGGCAATCCATAAACAATCACCTCAATAGTAAACAGTCGCTCAATGGCGTTTATCTAGCTTGACCCACGTACCAAGAGCCCCGTAGGAGCTGCTGCGGGCCCCTTCACACCACTGCCAAATCCATCCTCTGCAGACTGACACTATAGACTCTGGGCCATTTTTTTTTCTCTCCAGCAACACCACCAACACAAGAACATTTTTCCTTTTAGTAACACCACCAATACAGGGGCAGTTTTTTCCTTCCAGTGACACCACCAATGCAATGACTTATTTCTCCAGTGATACCATGGATGCAGGGGCATTTTTCCTTCCAGTGAAACCACCAATGAAGGGACATTTTCTTCTTTTAGTGATGCCCACCAATGCTGTGGCTTTTTTTGTTCCGGTGACATCACAAATGCAGGGGCTTCTTAGCTTCCAGGGACACTACGGATGCAAGGGCATTTTTGCATCCAGTGACACCACTGATGGAAAGGTAATTTTTTCCCTCCAGTGATATCTCCGACACAAGAACATCTTTTACTTTTAATGACACCACCAATGCAGGTGCATTTTTACCTTCCAGTGACACCGCAGGTGCATTTTTCTTTCCTTTGACACCACTGTTGCAGAGACATTTCTTCCTTTTTAGACAGAAAGAAGGATCCCCTAAGTGGACTTTTAAGGCACTAACATAATTTGAAGAAAAAACATATTTTAATAAACACAAAAAGAGCAATAAAAACAAAGTATATTGGAATGGTTACAATAACAGTGTACTAGGTACAAAATCACCACAATGATTGACTGAAAAGTTCTCGTAATTCACCCAACGCGTTTCAGGGTATCTATGTCTCCTTCTTCAGGGATGTTTATATAAAGGTCAATCATACATCTATAATGTAGTAATAGCAAAAGGTCAAATACAGAGTATACAAAGATGTACAATGAACAATGTTTTTTAAAGCATGTATATTACAATAACAATGAATATTGTGTAGACTCACATATTTTGTGAAGATATCGTAGGCAAGACATTCCAATAAAGCTATTTAAAAACAAAGAATATAAACAGAAGTGTGTATCCAAGAATCTGCCTGTAAGAGTAGCTGGTCTTCACAACATATTTTAGTATACCATCAAATGAGGATTGAGTACAGCCCGGCTAGCATGAGAGGTATTTGACAACACTGAAGCCGAAGGAGGGCATAGCCCTGTAAGTAAAAGTAGTAAATTATAATGGGGGACATATTAAATGGTGCGGTTCAGCTAACCTGCATCACTTTTATTAGAAGAGTTTTTAAAGAATGTACAAGCAAGATGTATACAGAGATATTATTATAATAATGGAGAGGTATACATGTAAAATATATGAGAATATTGTATATACATATTCTTTCTTTTTAGTGACACCACTGATGCTGGGGCATTTTTTCAAGTGACACGACCAACAGGGGCATATGCTGGGGCATTTCTCTCTATGTCATTCACTGAGGAAGTTCCGCTTAGGGACGATACGCGTGCGAGAGGACTTTGTGACCTCACTGCAGCCACCTTATCCACCTATGTATACCGACAATATTACATGCCATTCATCCTAGCACTGGGGTTACAGTGCTTTTTATTTGGAATTCCTTCACTACGGTATCAAGGTTTCTGATGTGCTATCATATTCCAAGGCTCCTGGCTTTATGGTTGCGATCCAGATTACCATCCTTCTAAACAGCTCTCTCTGATCCTCTGTAGTGGGGGATCATGAGTTTCTGGTAAGCGGCCATTGCTTACCTACGGTGGTGGAACAAGCACTCTTGTCTATTCTTAGCAGGAATCATAGTTCACATGGACTTTTATTTATCACATGGGTGATATATATTCACTTTATGCACATGGACTTTTGTCTAATATTGTCATTATTTCACATCAAGCAATGTACATTTGATGGACTGTCACTTTATTATTTATTTTGTGCTTAATTTGTTTATCTACACATTTCAAGAATGGATTAGTGATCATACGCATGGTCACAAGTCCTTTTTAGCGCAATTCTGTTTTTTTCCAAAATTTCTATATCACTAACTATGAGCCCCATATTTTACTGCAGGATAGAATGTGTACCGCTATTAAACTCATATGTTACATATGTTTCAGTGTGGCACACTGCTTGCACTGCTATTAACCATTGTTGTCACCCATGAGGAGCTTAAATGTGTCTGCTTTTCAATTCCATAGTATGAGGGAGCAGAAGTTTACAGAAACAAGATCACTGGAGGTTGACAAGAACACTGCATTTCAGGCAAGATCAACAGTTTTTTTCCAATTTTAATTTTGACATCAAAATTTCAATTTAGTTTTAGTCATAGTCTTTTGACTAAAATGGCATTTTCGTTTTATTCATAATTTAGTCATTTGAATTGTTTTAGTTTTAGTCATCTTTTAGTTGACTAACCTCTCTAGTACATTTTAGTTGAATAAAATCAAATGGGTTTAGTTTAATTGTAATGCATGATTTAAGTATTTCTCTAGAATTTAAAATTCATTATATCCTGGAGCAGGGGCCATAGGCGTGCACACAGGGTATGTCAGGTGTGCCTGGGCACACCCTAAACATCCTGTGTCCTGCCAAGTCCTCCTGCTCCCTCTCTCCCCTCCTGAAGTGCTGCCAGCTTCCCTCCTCTCCTCTCAGGAGCAGGGAAGGGGCTGGTAAATATTTCATTAACTGGCCCCTTCCTTTTCTGAATGAACTCAGTGAGTGATCTGTACCTATTGCTCCTGTCTTCATTTTTAACTGAAGCATAGTAAACTATGTTTACTGCAGGCTGCAGAGAAAGGGACAGGGAATCTCTGTCCTCAGCTTCTTTCTCTGTCTCAGAAGTGAGACATCAGGGGTCTGTTTGGACCCTTAATATTTCACCAAAGCCCTATTACGGGGGCTCCTAAAAAATAAATAAAAAAATTGTAGAAAAACAATAAAAAATAATATTGTAAAAATAATCTTAAAAAATAAAATTGTAAAAAATAATAAAAATAAAAATTTACTGACAGCGTCCGCTGCCCTACTGACACCAATCTTTGCTCTACTGACATCATCCACTGCTCTTCTGACATGCACACATATGTGTTTGTTCTCTGGGTCGCACACCCTAATGCAATAGGCTGCGCACACCAATGGTAGGGGCGTAGATAAAGGAGGGGGGGTCAGGCGTGTTCAAACCCCCCAGAGCATCTTGGCAAAATGCACAGACAGTGTCCCTGCTGTTTAGCCTCAGCATCAGCACAGTAGAAGAAATCAGATTTTCGGAGTGCAGCAGCCAGCCCCCCTTCTATTGTGCCCCATCCCCTCAGTTTAATAAGGGGTCCCCTTGAAAAGCATGAAATTACTGCGAGGTCTCAAATGCCGGCAATTGACGGTACACAGTTGAGGGAACTCCTAGACTCCTCCTCGAGGTATCATATGACACAGCTGAAGGGAGACTGGAGATGCAGAAGTTTTCCTACTTCTGTGCCGTGTTCTGAGATCTGGTAAGTGGGGAGGCATCAATTTTCTATTTTAGGAAAGAGGAAGTAAGAATTCCAGTCTGGGGGAGTTTCTTTTGGTGGGGGGTTGAGGAAAGGGGGATGGGTTTGTTTTTGGAGAAGGGGGGGAGTTTCTTTTGGTGGGGGTAAGCAGGGGGGTTAATAGCAGGGATTTGCTTCTGGGAGGGAGTTTGTTTGGATGAAGGGAGATTTTCTTCATAATTAGGAATCTTTGCTGGGGGAGAGGGTATTGACTGAGGGAGATATTTTTGCTTTGGTGGGTCGGTTTAGAGACAGAGGGGGGGGGTTATTTTTGGGGGGATACTTCAGGGAGGGAGATATTTTACAGTGGAAATCTTTGCTTGGGGAGAGGGGTTTTTTTTTTTCCTTTAAAAGAGATTTTTTTTAAATTATACTTACCTAGGTGGATGGAGCATCAATCCAATGTTGCATCTGTCCCCAGCTGCTTCTAAGCCCAACAACAGAGTGATCAAAGACCGCTGATTACTCAGTTCTCAGCCTTCAGTGAGCAATGAGTGGTGACTGTCAGTCCCTGGCTCTGCTCCCCCCTCCCCCAAGCTCACTGGAATGTCAGGCTGTGGAGGGGGCAGGAGCGGCTGGCTCAGGGTCTCTGCGGCTCACTGAGAGGCTGAGCAAGCTGCTGGTCTAGGCATCTGGGTGAATCCTGACTTTAAAGTTAGGATCTTTCCACAGCCTGGACCTGCTGAGCGATATCTGCTGACAGCGGGCTATAGCTGGCTGTCGGCTAAAAATGGGTCACAAAAGTGCAGAACAAACTGCGCTCCTCCCCAGGAGAAGTACAACCAAGCAGTATGCGTCCCTTCAGAGCACACGCACCAGTGACGTCACCGGCTGCTTTCCATGTGAATATCTCCTAAACATCACAAGTTTAGGAGATATTCACTATACTTACAGATAAGCGTTATTATAGGCTTACTTGTAGGTACAAGTTCAAAAGCTAGGTTTGCTATAGTTTAAGACCGAATAAAAGCCAACCATATTGACCAGGTGCAAAGGGCACCAACTTGTGGTAGGCAGTGCACAATATTTTTTATTTTTTCATCTCTTAAAACATTTCATAAAATTTCTTAGGACACATTTTTTTAAGGTTTAAATAAATCATTGAATTTACTGCCCTCCACAATATGTTGCCCCTTGCACCTGCTCAGCTTGCACAGTAAGGTTAGCTAAAATCCAGTCTTGGGTCTCATTCATACATCCTACATGACCATGGTGGAGCAAGTATAATGCAAATACCTGCACCCAGGATCAGATGTTCTAATATCTGACACCCTGTACACCTGAGTGATGGGCTGAAAAGAGCCAAGGCTGTCTGCTGCTGTAAGCATGTATCCACCTGTATCTGCACATCCAGTGGTGACCTACAGGTAGGGATAAATTTTTGCCCTTGGATAAAATCTCTCTACATCCAGGGTCAGAAATTCGTCCCTAACAGCAGGTAACCACTGTGACCCACGGTTTGTTAGTGTGTCGCTCAGGCTCAATCAATGTGGGGAGTAATGTAGATGATACAGAATGTGCTGCAGGAGTGCCGGCGAGGGACGGAGCTCAACCCAGCTCCTGTAGTCACTGAAGGGAAGAGAGAAAAAAAAACCCTGGTGCCACGCATCCACAGAGTCCAATGGTAATGTAGTAGTGATGGGAGAGACATCAGCCTGGGTTCCTGCCAGGCCACACCCCAATGTGTTTTACTTTGTCCCCCGAAGCTTAAACATGGGGACCACTGGATGTGCAGATACATGTTAACAGCAGTGGCTCTTTTCAACCCATCACTCAGGTGAACAGGCTGAGCAGCTGACAAAAATTGTAACATCTGGGATCCTGGCTGTAGGTATTCATGGTATATTTGCCATTCCATGGCCATTTAGAACATATGAATGAGATCTAAACCCTGGTTCACACGGTAAGGTTTTTTAGTTCAACCCAGCGGCATGAAGGAACAAAAAAATCTAGGGAGCTTAGAAGGAGCTCCCTGTACTAATGAGTACACTACCGCACCACAACTGCGGGCATTGCGTTCTATTCAGTTGAATAGGGATAATTTTTGCTGTGCTGCATTGCAAAGTCTCATGGCCCCACTCTGCTGTCACATGTTTTTACCGTACCTCCCCCAACATAAAAGTGTAAATGATGCCTTTAAGTTTGAAAGACCTGAACCCCCCCCCAGGGAAAAAAAAATATCTCCGGCCCTGTCCAGGAGTAAAACATGCACTACTGACACAGATTTGAACATGCACTACTGACACAGATTTGAACATGCACTACTGACACAGATTTAGCTGTTGTGATGTATAACCATTGTCAATTTCGACGTCAAATTTTGATTTAGTAATAGTCATAGGCTTTTCATTAAAAAGCCATTTTAGTTTTAGTCATATTTTAGTTATCCGAATTGCTTTAGTTGTAGTTGTATGCTAGTTGACTAATAGTGGTGTTAAAGCGGAGTTCCACACAAAAATGGAACTTCCACTTTTTGTAACCCTCCACCCCTCTGGTGTCACATTTGGACTTTTCAGGGGGGAGGGGGGTGCAGATACCTGTCTAAGACAGGTATTTGCACCCACTTCCTGGCATAGACTCCCATGGGAGTCTACGCCTCTTCCCGTCCCTCCGCACTGTCTCCTGGGAAACACACAGGTCCCAGGAGATAGCTGGGACCAGGTACGACGTGCAGCGCGACTCGCGCATGCGCAGTAGGGAACCAGGAAGTGAAGCTGCAACGCTTCACTTCCTGATTCCCCCACCCAGGATGGCGGCGGCAGCTGCCGAGAGTCGAGCGAGTGATCGGCATCTGCTGCCGACGTCGCTGGGGCAGGTAAGTGTCCATTTATTAAAAGTCAGCAGCTGCAGTATTTGTAGCTGCTGGCTTTTAATATTTTTTTTGTTTTTTAGGTGGACTCCCGCTTTAATTTCATCAACAAATTTAAGGCCAAATCACTTTATCCCTGTTGCACTTGGGACACACTGGCGTTTCTCTTTCCCCTAATTGAAATAGTTTTGGTGGCGTTCTACAAAACGCTATGAAGAATAAACAAAATGAGTAAGTCTTTGTGACATAGAAAATGACTCCAAGGGTACAGAACCCAATGCTGCTTCCCATTTGTCACCCTCAATGATACCCACATCAACCTCCCATTTGCTCCTACAATAGAAATTATCCGTGATCTGAACCCCATTCCCTTTTAAAGAGTAGATTTGGTGATCAATCAGTGTTAAGTTTGTAAGACAAGCTTGTGCTTGTAGTGCTTGTTGTAAGTGTAGTGCTACCTCCGTAAGAGCCACTGTGTTACGATCAGGCGTCAGGCTTGAAGATCAGTTGCTATAGCAATGCGGGACTACCACCGACCACCAGAGCTCCTGATGGTGGAGATGGGTTTAGCTGCGTGTTAGTATCAGGTCGCGGTCCTCAGGATCGCCCCAGCAGGTGAGCAAGCCAGGGTCCAGTAGCAGATAAGCAGGTCAAACAAACGTGGTCAGTAAACAAGCCAAAAGGTCGGTAACAAGTAGTTTCAGGTTGGGATCAGGCAGAATCATAGTCGAGGAACAAGCCAAGGGTCGATAACGAGTGGTAGCAAAATATGGATGGCAGCAGGGAAGACAAAGGCAAAGAGGAAGTGCAGAGACATGGCTTATGTCAGGAAGTTCATGGAAGGAGCAAAGAGTTCAAGGTTCAGCAGAAGTCAAGGTACAAGGCACAAGGTAGGGTTGTCCAATGGCTCAGACAGGGTGCCGTCCAGCATCTCAGGTAGCTCAGTGAGACGAGTCATTGCCAGACACAGCTGAGGTGCCAAGTTCAGGTCCTGACACACTGGTTAAGATGGGTCCTCTGTTCTTTTCCTCACCCTTCATAAGAACTTCAGCACCTCTGACACACTAGGTTGAGTGGAAAAAGCATGTGATATCAAAGAAAATCACTGAAAGTAATATCTGGTAACCAGCAATATTAAGCTACAACAATGATCCTCTGTGCGTGAATGAAATAACCAGTTAAAAAAATAGCTTTGTTGCAAAGATGAATAATTCTTTTTAAAACCTTGCTGCCCTCTAGGATCAGGGTTGTACTCAGAACACTGTAAAAATAGATGAAAGAAAGAGAGCACACTGGTCTAGTGCATTATCCTACACCTTTTATTTAAAATAGAATAAAATAAATAGGTACTGCTCACAAACATAGGTAGTTTAAGCGCTCACCAGGCAACTCAACTTGATTACACTCTCTCAAACTCTCCGAACACTCGAGCATAGGGGGACCTCACCGGTGCGGTGAAATGGGAGTGATTTAAATTACTCTAAATATTGGGCTGGGCTTAAAGAGGGTGTGGTTCAATAGGGTCTGTTTACATCCGCCTGTCCATAGGGATGCATGGACCTTCCCATCAGGTCCGCCTGAAAAACTGACAAGCAGACCTGTTTGGACCCGCTGTGTGAAAGGGGCCTTAGTGATGGTGTCAGCAAGGAGTGACTGTGAGAAATTGGGTTTAAAACTGCACTGCCCAATTTCTCACAGTCAGGACAGTGCTACATGAAAAAAAGGGAATACCATCTTTGTCAGCTAACGGCATTTTTTTTTACTTCTATCTAAAAGATAGAAGTAAAACAGTGCTGTTAGCTGACATGTAGCATTGTTCTGACTGTGAGAAATTGGCCAGTGCAGTTTTAAACCCAATTTCTCACAGTCCAGTGACTGTTGGATAAAAAAAAACAAAAAACTTTACCTTTAAAGTCCCCTTGTAAGATCAGAGCCCCTCTTTACCTTTAGAGGCCACCATCAGTGCAGTCTCATCAGTGCCCATCAGTGCAATCTCATCAGTGCCTATCAGTGCAGCATCATCAGTGCTCATCAGTGCAGTCTCATCAGTACCCATCAGCGCAGCCTATCAGTACAGCCTCATCAGTGCCCTTCAGTGCAGCCTCATCGGTGCCCATCAGTGCAGCCTCATCAGTGCAGTCTCATCAGTGCAGTCTCATCAGTGCAGTCTCATCAGTGCAGTCTATCAGAGAAGTCTCATCAGTGCAGAGAAGGACCTACCTGGTCCTGGCCACACCAGCCAAGCTCCGCTCACCAGCTGTGGGCTCATCAGTGCTGCCGGCTCCCACTCTGACATTGGCTGCCTCTCTACATGCTCCTGTTCGCACAAATGATCCACCATGCCCCCTCTCACTAGTATTGACCATTCGGTGGAGGTGGGGTGGGGGGGATCATCTGGTGTCCAAAAGTCCCAATGTCTGTGATGAAGCCTGATTTTTGGGATTTTGCCCGGGACAGGCTCAGACTCGGACATCAGTCTGATTTCCGGAAATGTCCCGGGCAAATCGTAGTACAGTGAACTAATTGTAAGGAGGGAAGTGTCTCCTTCCCCATGTTTCAGCAGCCCAACATTCATAGAAAACAGCTGTCAACAGTCACCACATCCCAATGGATCAAGAGGAAAAAAAGGAAAGAACCCCCTTAGGGAGCGGGACTTTAAAAGTGACTGGAAACAGCAAACGTATATAAAATTATTACATAAATTTATTGAAGTACAAAACAAATGGATACAATTGAATTCATGTGGAATATACAAATCCAAGTAGAAAATTTAAATAAATACATATGTACAAAACGGCTCTGTATGAAACCCAACGATCGTTACTGGCTTGTGCCCTTCTTCAGGGTTTTACAGACATATAGAGCCAAATGTCTAATAAAAAAACAAATTGCATTAGTATACATAACAAGCGCATCTATCTTTATTTGTACGGATGCAATATGCAAAAAGCATGAGAAAAAATAAAAGATATAATGCATAAATCTTACATCATTAAAGGTTCTGCAAGGTATCCCACATGATAAAAATGGTGTGCGGCTAATACATTTTCTACTTGGATTTGTATATTCCACATGAATTTATCCATTTGTTTTGTACTTCAATAAATTTATGTAATAATTTTATATACGTTTGCTGTCTCCAGTCACTTTTAAAGTCCAGCTCCCTAAGGGGGTTCTTTCCTTTTTTTCTTCTCCATGTTTCTGTAGTCCAGCACCTGGCTATATAAGTATCTATAGAATTGGTGCTTGTCTAGCCCAATCTCTTGTTGTAACTCATTGAAGGTTTTTAATTGGTATATATTTGAAATCTATATTCAATATCCCTTGTCTGCCAGGAGTGATATCATTCCAGCTTGGTTAGTTCCATATCATGGGGGTTACTCCAGAGGGGCATACTGCAGAGAAACCCATCCACTCCTAGATGGTTTTAAGCAAAAAACACAATTTCTGCGACAGCACTGCAATCAGGCAGCCAGGTGGGAGTTCCTATTATGATGTGTGATAGGGCTATTTGAGCCGGGTTGAGCTATTAATCAGATTACAGATAGAATCACTGTTCTTCCCCAGATCCCAGCCTGCCAAATGTTGAATCTGAGCTGCTAGAAAATATTCTCTAGGATTCACAACTGCTAAACCCCCCCAATCCTTATCATTTTTTAATAAGGACAGTTGAATCCTGGCATGTTGCTGTTTCTATATTAGTGCCCTAAACTGTGTGTCTATACAAACCACTTCCTAGATATCCAAACAGGTGCATTGTGAAATACGTACAGTGACTGAGGGGCCCAGCCCACCACTGTCAAAGGTAATTTATACCAGTTGGCACACTTCGCCTTTAACCTGTACAATAAGGGTTTAAGATTCAGGTCAATTGGGTTTGGAGAAACCAAGACCCCTAAATATTTAAAAGATGAGACTAACGCCCTGTACACACAATAGGATTTTCCTATAGAAAATGTGTGATAGGACCTTGTTGTTGGAAATTCCGACCGTGTGTAGGCTCCATCACACATTTTCCACAGGAATTTCCGACACACAAAGTTTGAGAGCTTGCTATAAAATTTTCTGACAACAAAATCCGTTGTCGGAAATTCCGATTGTGTGTACACAAATCCGACGCACAAAGTGCCACGCATGCTCAGAATAAATTCAGAAACGAAAGCTACTGGCTACTGCCCCGTTTATAGTCCTGACGTACGTGTTTTACGTCACCAAGTTCAGAACGATTGGATTTTCCGGCAACTTTGTGTGACCGTGTGTATGCAAGACAAGTTTGAGCCAACATCTGTCGGAAAAAATCCATGGATTTTGTTGTCAGAATGTCCGATCAATGTCCGACCGTGTGTACAGGGAAGATCTGTATTTGTTGGCCACATAATGGGAAAAAAATATGAAAGAACTGACTGCACGCACCACTTAAAATTAAGCACCAATAAATATAAAGCTGTCAGCACAATAAAATGTTTCAAACTCTACATACAATAAATAAACAAAACATGTAGCTCTATGTCCAATGTAAACTAACTAAGTGAATTATACACATAAATTGCTATCATCAAGATATATAAAATCAAGAAATACTAAAATATTTTTGCATAAATTCTCAGTCCAAATCATAAATAATATACATGTGTAGTCCTGAAGTCCAAAAGGCGCCCAGGTGAATCTGTATTTCAAATCAAATGGTGTACAATGTGCTCAAAAATGCAAATCTTCTACCCAGTGCAAGCCCAAACACTCACCTCCTCTGTAGATGTAAGGTAAATCAGATTGCCAGCACCAGAAACCAGTGCAGGCTTATGCTCATATTCATGTGTGTGTGAATTAATTGAACCTGCTTACAGTACCTGTGTATGACCCGGCTTTCTCCTGGACTTCGTCTTTGATCCTGCATTAACCTTATTCATCTGATCTCTCTTGGCCTGTTTACTGTACTTGTTGTTGCCTGATGACTCTGTACTGCATTGCCTGGCTGTTGCCAATCTTTTCCTGCCTCCTGGACTTGTTCTGCCTGCTGAGTCTGTCCCTTGTTGCCCAGCTGCTGCTGGTCCCTGCCTGCATACCAGCTCTGCTGCCATCTCCTGCTCTGGTGCCAAGCTGCTTCAGTATCCTCTCCTGAGGACTGCGACCCCCAGCTTCACCCACCTAAAGAGCGGACTTTGCCAGCCAGCTACTCTGGCACTCGTGTTATTTCGTACCCTTACACTCTCTGTCTCCACCTTGTGTTGGGCAGAAGGTGCAAGAGAGGCCACAACATTCCAGTCATCACCAGGTACATGATATTAGACCCCTTAAAGTGGATGTAAACCCAGTAACAAACAAGCCCAAACCCATTCTGTAGGCTCAGTAGGTACTATGAGTATCTCCTAAACCTTCACTGTTTAGGAGATATTCACACTTCATGCTGCCAGAGATGTCACCGCAACATGCGCTCGGAAGGGACGGTATACCCGTGGCGCAGCCAATCATACGGCCAGAGGACGCGAACCCGGAAGGAAGATCGGGTGAAGATGGAAGCATCTGTCAGAGCTCATAGTGCGGTGGTGCAGGGCTTCATCCTAAGGTAAGTATTTCATAATGTGCTATTATGCAATGCATAGTAGCACATTATGCCTTTACTTTGCAGGGTATTTGTAAAAAAAAAAAAAAAAAAAAAAAAAAAAAAAAAAAGAAAGATTGGTGCAGTTTACTTACGCTTTAATGTTAAAGGAGGTCTACATCGGCCTGTCCAGGGTAAAAACGGAGGAATCCTCATGCAGCTGCCAGATCACATGTAAAAAGTCAGAAACCACTTTAAGACTAAGTTACATTCATCCATACATTTTCGATACTTCTTTGCCTAGTCACATGCAGCTGATCTGGTGTACTTGCAGAGTCCCCAGCAAGAAGGTGCTGGTAACTGCTGAGCTTGTCAACTGGAAGGCATCGGTAACATCAGAGACACAAAACCAGAAGCATACCTCCCAACATTTTGACATGGGAATAAGGGACACCTACCAACAAACGTATGTAGGCATGGGGCACGCCCCCTGCCACACCCCCTTAAAGGAGAATTAACCCAAGAAAAAGGTTAATTAAATCCACACAGGCTTCTTTTTACCACTACTATTCCTTTATATTTTAAAATGTACAAATGTAGCAATTTAGAATTTGGAAGAAAGGTTTAGCACTGAGTGCATTTTAAATACAGCTATATGGATCAGACCAAAACGAGGGACAAATTAGGGGGAAAGAGGGACAGAGGGACATTGCTTAAAATCAGGGACAGTTGGGAGCTATGCGAGAAGGGTGTCCTCAGAGGAAGCCCTTCGGGTGTAACGCATTAGGGGGGAGCTTTATGGATCTGTCACTCACTTACACCCTTCTGGCTTTGGGTCTCTGATATTACCAGATTCCAGCTGACAAGCTCTGTAGTTACCAGCACCTTCTAACTGGTGGGCTTTGCAAGTATATCAGATTGGCTGCATTTTGCTTGGCAGTGGAATATTGAAGCTGGATGGATGGATGTAACTTTCTCCTAAAATGGTGTAGCACCCTCTACCTAGGTAGGTGCTAGAGGTAGATTTTTGGTGAGTACAGGTAAATTTAGGCAGGCCTAGATATAAGCTAGGCCTGTTTGTTTTGATCTGTGTGGGCTGGGAGTGGCTCAAAGTAGGCTGGTGACTCAAAGATAACATCACTTCTCGGTTACCTCCCTTTGGCTTCTAGAGGATTCTAGAAGAGAGGAGCGGAAGAGGAGTGGAGCTGTCTGAGGTGTCTCAGGGAGCCCTGACCAATCCCCATTTAGGATTGGCAGGGGGCAGGCATCCTTGATACACCCAGGGTCAGCCCAGCTCGGGAGGAGTTGTCAGGTGGAAGAGCTGGAGATGGAGTACTAGACTGTCGGGGCCTTGGAGGGAGCTCCCCAGTTTGGGGGGTGACATTGGGCCTGGGACTCAGGTGCAGGAAGGATCCCTTTCAAGAGCGCATGAAGGACCTGGACAGGAGGCAGAGAGAGGAGTCAGAGAGGACAGCGGGAGCCAGTACTGCTGGGCAAGTCTTCAGGAGGGAACCACCTGTGTATGTGTGACCAGGAGGGTCGGTGAGTGGCAGGCAAGGTCGGGAGGACTGGGGAGGCATGCCTGAGAGGACTGGTAGTGTGCAGTCTGGGATGGGTGCAGAGCCATCAGTAAGGAGATGTCACAGGCAGTGGAGTTGGGCAGCTGCAGCCAGGAGGGCTGACAGGGCCTGAAGAGGACTTACTGGGAGCAATAGTCCACCATAGGACAGCTAGAACTAAAAGACTTCCTATTTCTATTTTTTTTTTTTTGCTACATCAAAGGGACCCACGGTCCCTGCCTGCAAGAGGCAGTTGCTGAGGCCTGACTGAGTTGGAGTTGGGCCTAACAATGTGCTAGCTGTGCCTGGAGTTAAGTGATGTGCGAGACAGAGAGAGAGAGAGAGAGCGAGAGAGAGAGAGGGTAACAGTCTGCAAGCAAGTGATGTGCTGGAGGAGACTGGAGTAAGTCAAGTGTATATAGTTGTCTCATCTGAATGATATCCAATCAACCAATTGCTTGTTCTACTGGGCATCCCATATATTCCCATCCCTATCCAAGTTCAAATGCCTTAATAAAAATACAAAACAACAACACAGACTGTTCATTGTCTCAAAAGTGACTCGGAACTGAATGCCAGGCTGGGCAGGGTGACAGGTGGGCCACAACTTTCAGCAGCCCCTACAGGGGTACCACTACAATGGTTTCTGTTTTTTATTATGTGAGTGGTTTTACGCGCTGTGGGCTATTTCTGAATAAATACAGAGAGTACCTTTTGTGGCTTCTTGACTATTACACGTGATCTGGGAGCTGCATGAGGATTCTTCCATTTTTGACGTGGATGAGCTGATGTACATGAAGCCTCCATAGGAAGATAGAACACTGCCTGGGTCCTTAATAATGTGCTGTTAGAACTCATATAACATTAAGAGGTCTACAGGGGAGATGAGCATTTGGGCTGGCACTAGGTGGCGGATTTGCATGTTTACTTTAAGCACATTGTACACTATTTGGTTTAAGATACAGGTTCACTTGGGCACCCTTTGGATTTTTGGACTACAGCTGTTTATTATTTATGATTTGAACTGAAAATGTATGTGAAAATATTTTAGCATTTCTTGATTCGTGTATCTTAATGATGGTAATTTATGTGTATAATTTACTTAATTAGTTCACATTGGAAGTAGCGCTGCATATTATTTGTTTACATAATGGGGGAGGTTGAACAATAATGTGCTGTACACACAGGCCGAATGTCGGGCAGCATTGGCCGGTTCATCACAAACCAGCCGACATTCGGCTTGTGTGTAGGGCAGCTGGTCCAGCAGGTGCCGGATGAACTTCTGTAGAAAGGGCATGACCGAAAAAAGCAAATGGCTGAGAGCGCTGAGAGCGGGGGGGGGGGGGGGGGGGGGCAGTCCCGCAGTCCTCCTTTGAGAACACAGTAGCTCATCGGGAAGAACGCTGTACTAACATTGGATAGTTAGTACAGCTGATCCTCTTGAGCTTTTCAGTTTTTTTGCGTTCCAGCCTGTTCAACCCAGCATGCTGGGTTGAACAAAAAAAAACGTTAGTGTGTGCCAAGCTTAGGCCTAGCGGCAACAAAACTGCTTTGTTCCAGTTAATAGAAAACCCAGAGAGGGTACCACATTTATCAATGAGAGTCATAACGGCTTGCAGGTATGCCGATGAATCCCCAAGGTATAACAGGTTATCATCTGCATATAAGTTATTCTTTTTCTCCAGGGGGCCTCTATGGAAGCCTACAACTTAGATGCTCTAATAAGGATCGCCAAAGGCTCCAGTACCAAGGTGAACAACAGGGGTGAAAGGAGGCACCCCTGTCGCATCCCTTTCTTCAACAGTAAAATCCCCATTAATTCTTTAACAGGCTGTAGGGGCTGAATACAGTGTCTTAACCCAGCTAATAAACTGTGCACCCAGGCTAAAGCGCTCCAGCACCACCCACAGATAAGGCCATTCAATGCTGTCAAAGGCTTTGGCAGTTGCCAGGGAGAGACTAGCCCTATTACTGGAGTTAACTACAGCAATTTGACAATTTAAAAATAGCCTCCTAATATTACTAGAGGACATGCTTCAGGAGACTGGAGAGACATTACATGAAACTGCTAAAAACAATGGCTACTATGGCAGCTTTAGGAATTAGTGCTTCCACATTTGTTCTCCCTACCATCCTCTTATGCCGCATACACACGAGCGGACTTTTAGACCGGACTGGTCCGACGCACTTTTCGACGGACTTTCGACGGACTTCCCACGGACTTTCCCAACGAACGGACTTGCTGACACACGATCACACCAAAGTCCGATGGATTCGTACGTGATGACGTACGACCGGACTAAAATAAGAAAGTTCATAGCCAGTAGCCAATAGTTGCCCTAGCGTCGGTTTTCGTCTGTCGGACTAGCATACAGACGAGTGGATTTTTCAATAGGAGCTGGGTCCGGCGGAGTTCCGACATAAAGATTTAAAACATGTTCCAAATCTAAAGTCAGTCAGATTTTCGACCGAAAAAGTCAGCTGCAGGTCTGATGAAGCCCACACACGGTCGAATTGTCCGCCGGACTTGGTCCGTCGGACCAGTCCGGTTGAAAAGTCTGCTCGTGTGTACGCGGCATTAGAAATGATTTGTGCCACAGTTAGTATTTCTCGCAACAAGATCCATTACAAAAGATCAGAACACCAAGAAAATTAATGTAGCGCTACCCCACAGGAGCCTCTAGAAAGTTTCCCAGGGTTCCGTTTCCCAACAATTGCCCCACAGCCAGGCACACGGTCACAGTCACTCTTTGGCTCCATAAACAGTTGCTCAGTTGCACAGGGGTGCTCTTTTTTGGTGTTTTTTTTATTTTTGGGTAACTTGGATAGGGTTCGGGAATTGAGTGGGATACTCCAAAAATAACTATGTACAAATTGAGGACACTAGACTTCCTTCTGTAGAACTGTATGCAAAGTCCTTGTAAAAGTGATAAGTGGACTTGGCTTTGTTGTAATAGCTAAAGGCACAAATGCTTAATCTTTTGAGCAGTTTGAGCAAAGTCCCTTCAAAAAGCACTAAACAGACTGAGCTCTTCAAGACACCAGCTGATGTCCCCTGTTTTTCACACACAGCTGACTTTCAAGCACCAGAGGGATGGCAGCAGCTCATAGTCTCTAGGATCTTCTCATCCATCTGTACTCTCAAATGTGCTTGGAAAGTTGGTTGCCTCCTTCCAACATCCATGCAACACTTTCTCCCTGTGATAGCAGACTTGATCCTCAGATGACAGTCCCTCACTCAGCTTTCTGAAGCTTCCAGCAAAGTAGGCCCTCAGGTCCCGGCACCCCACAGGCACATGGTAGGATGGCCCAAGAGGGGTAAGCAGTGCCCCCTTAAAGTGTTTGTTACCCCAACACTTCATATTCCAGATATGTGCCTGCTGTACCTTGTACAGTACTTGCATGAGAAAGCATCCTGTTCTCTTTGTATTGCTTCCATTATGTAAAATCTCTGGTGTTCCTGCCAGTCCCTCTACTTTCCTATTAAAAACTGACCACACTAAGCATGAGACACACCGTGGTCAGTTCTCTAGCTATGTGAACTCAGTGTACTCTGCTCCAATGATCAGACTTGTCCTGACATGCCCCGCTGTGCAGCCATTCACTAGGAAGCTCAGTGTGCTTCTGCATCTCCTCCCCCAGCTCTTATGCAGCTGAGAACAGAGGGAATGTGATCACTTAAAAAAGGAAAAAAAAAAAAAGGTATTTATAATGTTTTTTTTTATGTATACAAAACTGTTTTGCCTTTCATTTCTATTTTAAAAAGAAAAAGGCCTGAAAGCTCTCAGCACCCATCTGGGCCACCCTCCTAGGGATTGGTCAGGGCTGTATAAATATTCATACTGCCCACTTGCCTAGCTCTACACCTATGTTCCAGAGCAATCCACGGTTCTCCAAAAAGCAGAGAGAGCAATTAAGCCTGCAGCAAGTGAAACACTAAACAGACCACAAGAATAAAATACAGCCACACTGGTTACAGTGAGCCATAACTACATTTTCCTAACAATAAACTGCAGCTCCACTGGATACAGTGGGCCATAACTAAATGTACCTAATCCTAGAACCTAACTAGGAGGGTGCTACACTAAGAAAGGTATGGACAGGAGAGAAAAAAGTACAATAAATAAACTAAGCCAATTAAATAGGGGAAGGAGGTTAGTGGAGGATGTGGTGTGGTCCCTTTCAGACTGGTCCTGTTGGCTCTTTTTCTGCCTGGACTCATCACCTGGTTCGCCACCTGGGGAATAGCAACATTTTGGTGCATTTACGACACCTACCCGTTACACTTGAAGGTCTTTAGGTGTGCATTTGTCCTGCTTTGCCCTATGTTTGCACCATACTATATTGATCGCATTCCCTGTAGATGTTTTCTTGTACTCATTTCTTTTTTGTGCATTTCCTTTTTTTGTTTTTTCCCTGTGTACTATTTTTATTATGTATGCAGAAATAAAATAAAGATTATATAAAAAAAGCACTTAGGTCAGGAAAACACAAACTACTGTCTGCTAGGGCCCTGGGGGGGTGCACAATGAGCAACAAAGGCTTGCAGGCATCCCTGGGCCGCAAATTGGGCACCAACGGACAGATAGCGGAACATACTGCTCAACCACAAGGGTGGGAACTTCAGAAAATTTTAGTGAATGCTAAATTTGTAGTGTTACCCCCGCAGGAGTTGCTTGGTAGATTGGGTTCCCTGTTCTTCTGCCTCAACTCTGAGAACAACCTCAGCCCCACTGACACACCAGGTTAAGCAAATGGATACTGCACTGCTACTGGGGCACAAATATAAATACCCTGCACACAACTAACATTCAGTATCAAAATATCAGACTGGTTAGTGGTAAATGAACCCAATATATTGTCACGGGTTGCAGGAAGCAGTATGTACATAATTCATAGCTCCCAACTGTCCCTGATTTCGAGGGATTGTCACCTCATTTGGAACAATGTCCCTCTGTCCCTCTCTCCTCCTCATGTGTCCCTCATTTTAAGAATTTACCCCTTAATGACTAGGCCATTTTCTGTGATTTGGCACTGCGTTACTTTAGCTGACAATTGCGCGGTCGTGTGAAGTTGTACCCAAACAAAATTGACATTTTTTTCCCACAAATAGAGCTTTCTTTTGGTGGCATTTTATCACCTCTGTGGTTTTTTTATTTTTTACGCTATAAACAAAAAAGACTGACAATTTTGAAAAGAAAAAAAAAAAATTGTTACTTTTTGCTATAATAAACCCCCCCCCCCAAAAAAAAAAATCTTCATCAGTTTAAAGGAATATGTATATATTTTTGGTAAAAAAAATGGCAATAAGCGTATATTGATTGGTTTGCGCAAAAGTTATAGCGTCTGCAAAAAAGGGGATGGATTTATGGCATTTTTATTATTATTATTTTTTTTACTGGTAATGGCGGTGATCAGCGATTTTCGTGGGACTGCGACATTGTGGCACACAGATCGGATACTTTTGACACTTTTTTGGGACTAGTGACATTTACACAGCGATCAGTGCTATAAATAATGCACTGATTACTGTATAAATGACACTGGCAGGGAAGGGGTTAATGCTAGAGGTGATCAAAGGGTTAAGTGTACCCTAGGGAGGTGTATCTAACTGTGTGGGGGGGGGGGACTGACAGGGAGTATAGAGAGATCGCTGTTCCTAATCACAAGGAACAGACGATCACTCTGTACTTCCCTGTCAGAATGGGGATCTGTTTGTTTACATTGACAGATCCCTGTTCTGCCTCTCTGAGGAGCGATCGCGGGTGGCCGGCGGAATAGGGTTGCTACCTGTCCGGGATTCACCCGGACAGTGCGGGTTTGGAATCGTACGTCTAGGTTTCAGACTGCCTGAAACCCATACACATTATTCAGACCAGACTCAGGCTTCCCAGCAGGGTTGCTGGCTGCAGGTGTCTAAACCAAGAGTGTCTGTTACTCTTTTACGCTGCCCGAAGCCAGCAATAACAATGCCCCTCCACACACAGACAGGAGAGGAGAGAGGGCTCGATCTGCTCCTTTTCCTCCCACCCATACTCCTCTGTGTCTGCCCACACTCCTCAGAAAAAAGTGCAGGCTGGAAATTTGAAGTTCAGCAGCCTCATACATCTGGATGAGAGGTGCTGACTGCCAAGTGGTGAGTGAGCTCACCATCCATCCCTGCCTGTGACTGAAGTCTCCCCTCTTCTCTCTCCAGCCTCTGAGTGAGTACACTAAAGTAAATCAGGGTTCTCAAAGCAGATGCCACAATGATCGCCTTTACATCAGAGTCCTCTCCATACGCTCCCCATTAAATCAGGGTTCCCAGAGCATTCCTTATGTCAGAGTCCCCAGAGTTCTCCCTTACATCAGAATCTGCAGAGTCCGCCCCTTACAGTGTAAGGGAACTTTGCGAGTTCAGATGTAAAGGGGACTCATATGATTAGAAATGGTAATTGCAAAATATATGTATAGTTTATACTATAAAAAAAAATTGCTGTGCGCCGCTAAAGTGTTAGGGTTTGACTTGAAGGAAAGGTGGCAACCCTAAGGCGGACAGAGCTGGCGCCGGCCACGCATCAGCTCCCCCACCGTGCAGCCCGCGCGCACCCGCTATAGCTGTTAAAGGGACCAGCGTACAGCTACGGCGATTCGCGGGAAGGAGCCGACCTGCCACAGTATAATGATAGCGGCTGCTCGGCAATCGGTTAAGGGGTGTGTGGCGGAGGGTGCCCCAATAATACGTATTTTTGCTAATAGGTGTTCCTCATTCCCATCTCAGAAAGTTGTGAAGTATGCATAACTGAGTAAGTAAAGGATTAGGTCAATTACAGTTCACTTTACATATTGTGTTATAGAATGTACGTTTGCTTTTAGTGTCTGTCACACCAGTTCCGCCATCAATAGGTGGCGCACCTCCCACAGCAGGACTCTAGTGCCAAGCAGCTGGTAAGCTCTGTCTCTGGTGCATACTCAGCAGCCATGTTGGTAAAGGGCATGCTCAATGCAGAGCTCGACTGCTCTTTCTGACAGCACCCAATAGTCTCTATCTCTTTTTACATTGACAAAGATGGCCGCTGTGGACTCGTACTTCTCTGTGGTGATGTGAGACGTCGCACAGCGTACACACACCGACCAATAGCGGCTTCTCTCTGGTCGATGATGTTGTGTGTTGTGATGACGTCAGATCGGCGGTAACGGAGAAAGCTCTGTAGTAGTGTAGTGTGTGTGACAGGGAGTGTGGTGAGCCGGTACGCCGCCTTCTGCCCCTTCTTCTTCTCTCGGGCTGCTCGTCCTATATGGGCGGCCTGTTGTGTAAGCAGCGCAGCCGCTCCCGTCCTCAGCCCAGCGCCCAGAGCCGGAGGAAGAAGCTACATACAGTGGACTGTCTGCTGAGGGGACCCTGCCTACTTTGCTTCCTAGTGCACGCAGAACCCCCAGCCAGGGAGCCCGCCACTTCCCAGGACTGTGCCCGCCTGCTGCTGCTCTGCCCCGGAGAGCTGAGTGCCTGGCAGGAGAAACATCTGTGCGGGGGACTTCTCAGGGGCACCGCCGAAGACATGGTGTGCAAGAGGAAGAACTCCGGGGACAACCAGACCACCATCACCCCCCGCAAACAGCCCCGATGTGCCCCTGATGGGGGGGAGGAGGAGGACCTGGAACCACAACCCCATGCTGAGGACCTGGCATCCTACCCTAGAGGGGAACCATCACTATGCCATGGAGGAGAGACTGCACACCCCCATGCTGAGGACCTGTCATCACACCCCCATAGGGAGAACCTGGCACCCTGCTCTGGAGGGGAGCCATCAACGTGCCATGGAGGAGAGATTGCACACCCCCTTAAAGAGAACCTGTCATCACACCCCCATGGGGAGGACCAGGCACCCGGCCTTGCAGGGGACATTGCACCCCCCCAGACCGGGAATCCATCATCATGCCTTGGAGGAGAGACAGTGCACCCCCATGGGGAGAACCTGTCATCACACCCCCATGGGCAAGACTCGTCACCCTGCCTGGGAGAGGACACTGCACACCCCCTGACTGGGGACCTGTCATGCCTTGGAGGGGACACTGGACACCCCCGATTTGAGCAGCTTTCATCATACACCCAAACTGGAGACCCATCACCATGCCCTCTTGGAAAGACTGGACACCCCCATTGTTGGGACTTGTCAACATGCCTTGGAGGGGAGACGCTATACTCCCCAGCTGGAGGCACATCACCATGCCCTGCAGAAGAGAATGTACGCCCCCCAACTGGGGAACTGTCACAAAACCCTGGAGTAGAGGTCATGCACACCCTGGCTAGGTATCTTTCATCATGCTCCAGAGTGGAGGCTACAGACCCCAAAACTAGGGACTTGTCTCAGTTCCCCAGTGTGGAGACAGTAGCCCCCGTGCCTAGGGATATGTCATATGGCTCAAGAGGGCAGGCTCTGTCTCCACCTGAAGGTCTGACTCACATATTTGCAAAAATGCAGGAACCTTCCTGTTCTGATAGTCAGAAACGATATTGTCAAGGGAGATGTCTCCTTACTGGGGATCCTGCACTGGCTTGTACAGAGCAACGTGCTCACTCTCTACCTGGAAATATGTCAAAGCAGCTTCCTCCTCGACATCTGGCTACCTCGCTTGTGGAAGACCAGGAACCCCACTGTTCAGGGGTGAAGACACTTCGATGCCACGGGGAAGGCCATGTTACTGGGGATTCTGTATTATACGCAGGACATCTCACTAGGGATCCAGTGACCCTCTGCACAAAGTTACAGTATAAACCTGTTAGTGAGAAGCCTTTGGAACTCCATACAGAGGACCATAGACAACCTTATGAAAATTATTGTTGCTGTAACAGTTGCAACACGATAGGTGATGACCACGTACCATCCTCACCGATCAGTCCTTCACATGTTG
The DNA here is from genome assembly GCF_042186555.1 of Aquarana catesbeiana. Taxonomy (NCBI): domain Eukaryota; kingdom Metazoa; phylum Chordata; class Amphibia; order Anura; family Ranidae; genus Aquarana; species Aquarana catesbeiana. The sequence continues at coordinate 182,303,521 of NC_133324.1, read as the reverse complement.
AGTTGTCTTCTTCAGGTTGTATCCAGGCAACTCCTTCTCAGTCTCCTAAGGTGGAAGGAGATATATTTGTGCCTTGTGAGCCATTGCATATTAACCAACTTCCTCCATCCCTGTTATTGAAGGTGAGGAACAATGGTCAGTTGAAGGTTTTCTGGAGCATTGCTTATATGCACCTTTTTTAGATTTGTTTGTATTTTGTGGGGTTGCATCATGTGTTAAGGTACCTCCTTATACAGGTAATCTTAGCAACTTAACCAGTTGCTAAGATTTAGCAGTCATGTTTACATTAAGAAAAATATAATTTTTTTTGTTTGGAGAGAAAACAGTATGCAATAAATATTTTAATGTATCCGATGTTCTGCATATTGTACACTGTGGGTGTATATTATTTATGCAGGAGTTTGATGACCACAAGGCCTGCTTAAAAAGTTGTCCATATCTTGTACTTGTATAACACTCGTGCAACGTTTACATGCGTCCTGCATACACGGACACTATTGGCAACTAGAATTGCTCAGGGCTGGCAAATAGCACAATGTGATGAGAGTAAACAAAGTTCATCAATGTGTTCATTACACACAACTGATCTTTACATCTTCTCCTGAGTCATTCATGCGGCACATATGCAGAATAACCTTGGTTGATTAAGAACATTTGAAAGCCAAGGCTGCTCTGGCCATGTGCTGCATTGTTCCCAAATCATCTTCCAGGACAGCTACTTGAGAGATAATTGGCTCCTCCTATAACAAGAAACACAATCCATAAGGCAGATAAAAAGATCCTCCCACCTCTTGGTCTTTAACTGTTTAGTGTGTACTCCTGGACAAGTGCAAACATAAAGTTTTGTAGGTTCTTCTTGGATCTGGTTATTGGCCCCATCCCCCCCCCCCCCCTGGTGTAGTCAAGTTCCAGTGTTAGACTGCCCTCCTTCCCTTTCTTACTTAACAGTATAGTCAGTGTTTTTCTGGCGCTCCAAATTGAGTAATCCTTAGGGGTATAGTCTGTGGCTGTAATAGCTGGATGATGTATCCATAGGTTGGGTGGATGGAAAAGAAAGGGGTATTAATGGTTAAAAAGGAAGGCAGCCATCCTTCAGAGTGTGTCCAGAACTCTGCAAGACATGTAAGGAAAAAACAGGGAGGGAGAGGCACCGACCTGAGTGTAGTATTAAAATGATGACTTTAAAAGGATAAGATTAAAAACACAAGATGATGGAAGATGCATGCTCATCAAAGTAAAGTACAGTCCTGGCATTCCACTTGGCTCTGCAGGTCCCACCGCTGTTCCGGATAGCTGGAAAGGATTGAGCAGCTGGCTGAAATGGATCACAGTGTTTCTCCAGGAGCCAGGAACCAGGAAGCTCCACACTGACCAGCATGGACTGTGGAACAGGAAGTGATGTCATTGGCGTCTGGAGCAAGGCAGGGCTGGAATCTTGTCAATCAGGGCTGCAGTGGTGAAAGGCTATGCACTCGGAGCTGACTGCTCCTTCTTTGTGGCCAATAGAAGGAGCAGCCATCTCAGAGCATGTAGCCTTTCACCACTGCAGCCCTGATTGACAATTTTCCAGCCCTGCCGCTGATCAAATCAATCTCGGTTTGATCAGATACTTTGGAGCCCAGAGGAGGCATCTGGGGTCTAAAAGAACCCAGATCCCACCCCCCATATAAAGAGAACCTGTCACGGCCCATGCTATCACAAGGGATGTTGTTAATACCTTGTGATCACAATAAAGTTGAAAAAAAAATTATATAGGTACAGTGTTAAAAAAAAGACATTACCCCTCCCCCCCCCAACCTGTGCTCACGCCCAAAAGCAAACACTTACATAGAACCTGCATGAATGTGTAAATGGTGATTGAACCACACATGTTAGATATAGCTGTGAGCATCAGAGCACAAGCAATATTTCTAGTGCCAGACCTCCTGTGTAACTCTAAACTGGTACTCTGTATAGACTTTTAAAGCGTCGCCTATGGAGATTTTTAGGTACTGTAATTTGGTGCCGTTCCACAGGCATACAGAATTTTAAAGCTTGATATGTTGGGTATCTATTTACGTGCCGTGACATCTTTTGTATTTTACCAATAAATTGGGTAATATATTGTTTGTGTTCACTAAAATTCATTAAAGTGTATTTTTGCCACAAAATTTGCATTTGAAAAACTGCTATGCATATACTTGGTGACATGAAAATTGCAACACCCACCATTTTATTCTTCAGAGCCTCTACTTAAAAAAAGAAATAAATAATATAAAATATATATTTACACAATGTGATCCCATAGTAAAAGAAATGTACTGCCCAGGGCTGTTGCGGCTATCCATCCGCCGACTCCAAAACCACCACCAGGAGTTGATTCTCAAAATCACAAATATGAAGTGAGAAAAGCAGGGCCATGCACTTAGACTGCTTTCACACCGAGCCGCCCATAGCGTCGTATTTTTAGCAGCGTTTTACCGTCAGATTTGCGGCGCATTTCGGCCGCTAGCGGGATGCTTTTACCCCCCGCTAGCAGCCGAGAAAGGGTTAAAACCGCCCGCAATATCGGCGTTTTGCCGGCAGTATCCCAGCACTGTCCCATTGATTTCAATAGGGAGCAGCGGTGGAGGAGTGGTAAACACACCGCTCCTTCACCGCTCCAAAGAAGCTGCTGGCAGGTCTTTTCCTGACGTACTGCCAGTGCATCGCTCCAGTGTGAAAGCCCTCGGCAATGGAGCAGCTGTTTGAGGGCGGATTGCAGGCGCTATTTTTAACGCCATAGCGGCTGCAAACGCCCTTGGTGTGAAAGGGGTATTAATGTCAGCCCAATGATGGATCATTAGAAGGTCAGCCTTTGGCTTTTCTCATTTAACTATTTACACAAACCCTTTTTTACCTCCTATGTGCATCTCAGTGTAGTGCTGTAAGAAGAATAAAGCTGTCTTAACTAAAACACATACGATCACTTTGAGCTTTGCCTTGTACATTAGAAAAGTTTTGCATTGTTTAGCGTGCCTATAAATAAAAATAAAACCTAAATATGGGCTAGGGACCATTGGCTTTTTCTGCTGTCAGTCGGATCCTGTGAGAGAGCTGGGGGCATGCTGGGCTGTGTGTGTTTATGGATTGCACACAGCTTGCTATGGGTCCACATGCAGGAGAGGAGTGGAGAGTGCCATTGGGGGACTCATGAGGAGGAGGTATGAGATGGCTCTGCAATGCCATTACAGAAAATAGGTAAGTACGGTATAGCATGTTTATTATTTTGATTAAAAAACTGAAGGTTTGCAATAACCAGATTAATTGACTTGCAATGTTTAACTGGACAGCATCAGCAGTTTACTGATATTATTATTATTATTATTATTATTATTATTATTATTATTTTATTTATTTTTTTTTATTTAACTTTTGATTATGACCCAGTAAATATAATATTTGCATGGTCACCAAAAGAATCTTAAAGTGATATATTAATGTCTTTTTTTTATGTTTAAAAATAATAAATATGTCATACTTAGCTGCTCTGTGCAGTGGTCTTGCACATAGCAGCCCAAATCCTTCTCGGATCCCTCTCTGGCGCTCCTGGCACATCGCTCCTGCCGAGTGCGCCCACAGCAAGCAGCTTGTTATGGAGGCACCTGAGATGAGCCACTACTCTGTGTCCATTCAGACACAGTGCTCAGCCCCGCCCCCCTTTCTCTCCATTGGCTCACTGACTTTGACAGCAGCGGGAGCCAATGGCACCCGCTGCTGTGTCAGCCAATGAGGAGAGAGTCCTGGACAGTCGACTCTCATGCAACTTTGCTGGATCGAGATGGGGCTCAGGTAAGTATAATGGGGGCTACTGAACACACAAGGTTTTTTCACCTTCTGCCTTTAGTACTACTTTAATGGTGATAGTTGTATTGACTTGTTGCTCTTAAAACTGGTTGTTTTTTTTTTTTTTTATTAAAGTCTATGGTTTTGATGAAGTTATCATTTGAGTATATTTAATGCCGTCGTTTCCTATTTTACTGTATCATTTACAGGTAATGAGTGTATATTAACCTGACTTACTTTGAATAATCCATTGTGCATGTGCAGTGTGCAAAAAATATAATTATTTTGAGCATTTCATACAGTGTAAACCACTAATTTTTAATATATTTTCTTTACAGATTTTCTCCCTCTTGTCACTGAATGAGCGTTGTCTTTCCGCATCTCTTGTGTGCAAGTACTGGCGGGACCTTTGCTTAGACTTTCAGTTTTGGAAGCAACTGGATCTCAGCAGTCGTCAACAGGTAAATTTTAATATTTTTTTTTTTTTTTAAATGCGTTATTCTAATTGCAGATTTATTAAAGAATTATAATAATAATAAAGAAGTTATACTTACCTGCTTTGTGCAAAGTTTTTGACCCTCCTCTTGGTTCCCCTGCTGGCACTTTCTGCTTTAGCAAACCACTTGCTATCGGGACACTCATGCAGGCTTGATCTAGAGCTGGCCTGTGTGTGTGTATATAGACGACAATGTGGCTCTGCCCTGCTGCTGCCTCTGAGTCCTGTGAGGAGAGAGCATGCAGCGCAACTCCTATCGGGCACAGAGATGAATTGAGATGGAACTTGGGTAAGAAGACCATGGAAGGCTTTTTACGATAATGCAGAGAATGCATTAACCACTTGCCGACCGCCTCATGCAGATATACTGCGGCAGAATGGCACGGGCAGGCAAAATTACGTACCTGGTACGTGATTGCCTTCCCGCGGGCGGGGGGTCCGATCGGACCCCCCCCGGTGCCAAAGGCAGTCGGCTCGAGTTCGATGAGATGCGATGAGAGGTGAGGGGGAGGCCATCCATTGTTGGCCACCCCCTCCCGATTGCTCCCGGCGAATGAAAATGCTTCCTCTCCCTCTGTAATGTAAACAGAGGGAGAGGAAGTGATGTCATCCCTCCTTGAGCCGGTCTTTTTCGTTCCGGCGCAGAGGAGAGAAGACATCAAGTAAGTGCACAACACTACATGTTCAGTAGAACACGCAGGCACACTTTTCACCCCCCGATCACCCCCCTGTACCCGCTGTCACACTGACGCCAATAGCAGTTTTTTTTTTTTTTTTTTTGCATTGGTGTCAGTTTGTGACAGTTATAAGTGTTTGGGCAGTTAGGTTAGCCCCCTTTAGGTCTGGGGTACCCCCCTTTAGGTCCAGGGTACCCCCCTAACCCCCCCCTAATAAAGGTTAACCCCTTGACCACCCCGTGTCGCTAAGCGATCGTTTTTCTGATCTCTGTATTAGTGACACAGGTGACACTAGTTAGGGAGGTAAGTATATAGGTTCGCTGTCAGTGTTTTATAGCGACAGGGACCCCCTCATATACTACCTACTAAAGGTTTTAACCCCCTGATTGCCCCCTAGTTAACCCTTTCACCAGCGATCACCGTATAAGTGTTACGGGTGATGCTGGTTAGTTAGTTTGTTTTTATAGTTTATTATAGTTTTAGGGCACCCGCCGTTTATCACCTTATAAAGGTTTAACCCCCTAATTGCCCGGCGGTGATATAACTTACGTTTTTAGGGTCAGATAAGGTCTGCGTCGCCCCAGGCAGCGTCAGGTTAGCGCCAGTACCGCTAACACCCACGCACGCAGCATACACCTCCCTTAGTGCTATAGTATCTGAATGGATCGATATCTGATCCGATCAGATCTATACTCCCCAGCAGTTTAGGGTCCCCAAAAAAACGCAGTGTTAGTGGGATCAGCCCAGATACCTGCTAGCACCTGCGTTTTGCTCCTCGGCCCGGCCCAGCCCAGCCCACCCAAGTGCAGTATCGATCGATAACTGTCACTTACAAAACACTAAGCACACATAACTGCAGGGTTCGCAGAGTCAGGCCTGATCCCTGCGATCGCTAACAGTTTTATGGTAGTGTTTTAAATCAGTCACTAACAGTCAGGAGCTTTTTTGCCTGTGAGTCTTACTAGTGTACCCCTAAATTTAGAGCCCAAAATGGCAAATCGAAGGTACACTAGTGAAGAGGCCTACACGTTTCTGAGCATGACAGATAGTGAAGAGGAAGTCACTCATCTGTCAGATTCAGGCTCAGAATACGATCCTGTAGAGAACAGCGGCTCCATGACAGATAGCTCTGACGACGGAGTTGTGGTCCCTGCTAAGGTCAGGCATACCAGACCCCGAACTTCTTCTGTCCTTAAAGTGCAAGAACCGCAGGGCTCTCGTATGGAGCAGAGAAGTACTAGTGCCGCTATTCCTTCTGGTGAACTGGCAAGCACCAGCGGCCTAGTACACCCTGGTCGTACATCCAGCACTGCAGTAACACTTGGTGACGTGGCGAGTCCCATAAGTGCAGTTCAAGCTGGCGAGGTGGCAAGCACAAGTAGTGTCCTGCTGCCACCAAGAAGAAGACAAACACAGGCCCATCGTGCCCATAGTGCCCTTCCTGCTGCATTCGCCAATCCGAATTGGGTACCCACCACTTCTGCGGCACCCGTACTTCCCCCATTCACTGGCCAACCCGGAATTCAGGTGGAAACAGTTGATTTTACGCCACTGGATTTTTATTTGCTGTTTTTCACCGAAGATCTCTTTAGATCTATTGTGGACCAAAGCAATTTGTACGCTGGTCAACACATCGCCACTATTCCCCGGTCCTCCCTTGCCAGAGATTGGAAACCAATTACGGTTTCCGAATTTAAGCTCTTTCTGGGCCTTTCCCTCAACATGGGCATAAATAAAAAGAGTGAGTTGCGGTCATATTGGTCCACTGACCCAATTTACCATATGCCCGTGTTCTCTGCCTCCATGGCCAGGGCACGATACGAGCAGATTTTGCGGTTCATGCACTTCAACGACAATGAACTCTGTCGTCCTCGTGGAGACCCTGAATGCGATCGGCTCTACAAAATTCGGCCCCTCGTAAACCACTTCAACCAACGTTTTGCAGACTTGTTTACCCCCCATCAAGTTGTCTGCGTTGATGAGTCCCTGATTAAATTTTCTGCCCGCTTGTCATTCAAACAGTACCCTCCCAGCAAGCGTGCCAGATACGGGGTCAAGATGTATAAGCTCTGTGACAGGGCCACAGGCTATACATGTAGTTTTATGGTTTACGAGGGCAAAGATAGTCACGTAGAGCCGACAAACTGCCCTGACTACATAGGAAGCGCTGGCAAGATAGTGTGGGACTTGGTGTCACCCTTATTCGGAAAGGGGTACCACTTGTACGTGGACAATTATTACACGAGCGTGCCACTTTTTAGCCACCTTTTTGATCATCAGATTGGAGCATGTGGCACCGTGCGACCTAATCGCCGGGGCTTTCCCCAGCGGCTTGTAGATTCCCATCTTAGGCTGGGGGAGAGAGCCTGCTTGCAGTGTAATCATTTGCTCGCTATGAAGTGGAGGGACAATAAGAATGTTTTCGTTCTTACCTCCCTTCATGCAGACACGACAGTCCAAATTCCTACGGCGACTGGTGTTGTGGAGAAACCCCTCTGTGTCCACGAATATAACCAAAATATGGGAGGGGTGGACCTCAACGACCAGTTGTTGGTGCCGTACCTAGTTGCCCGTAAGGCCAGATGCTGGTACAAAAAAGTGTCTGTTTATTTATTTCAATTGGCTTTGCTGAATGCTTATGTGCTATACAGAGCTTCAGGACGGACTGGATCCTTCCTTAAATTCCAGGAAGAGATCGTCAGAGCCCTTCTGTTTCCAGACGGTGCTCCACCTCACCATCCCCGACCAAATGCAGTAAGCCGGCTGCATGAGAGGCATTTTCAATATGTCCTCCCGAGTACCCCTACCCAACGAGCCCCCCCAAAAAGATGTCGTGTCTGCAGCAAGCGCGGCTTTAGGCGTGACACCCGGTATTATTGTCCCTTCTGTCCTGACAATCCTGGTCTTTGCATTGGTGAATGTTTTGAACGCTACCATACACTAGTTGAGTATTAGCGTAGGGTACAGCACTGCACAGACTAGGACACACTTTCACAGGGTCTCCCAAGATGCCATCACATTTTGAGAGACCCAAACCTGGTACCAGTTAAAAAAGTTAAAGTTACAAAAAAAAGTGTAAAAAAAAATATATAAAATAAAAAAAACAAAAATAGTTGTCGTTTTATAGTTCTCTCTCTATTGTGCTGCATTCTATACTGCAATGTTTTATTGTTATGTTTTTATCATGTTTGCTTTATAGGTATGCAATTTTTTTATACTTTTTTTTTTTTTTTTTTATTGTTAACCACTTTTTTGTTTTCAGGTACGCCATTCAGCTGCAGAGCGGATTTATTTATCTTGACAGCAACAGCGTTTGCTCCCACGATACATAAAGCCGTGACTCCAGCGCTGTCGGAGATGATTTCACCACCACAGTTACATACTTCAGCATATATGCCGAAGCGTGGGGGCAGCAGTGGGTGGAGGAGCAATTTGCTCCTGCCTTTTGTAGGGGGGATGCCCCCCATGCTTCGGCATATATATATTTTAGGTAGGCACAGGTTGCGTTAAATGTTTTATTTTTTACTATGTTTTTTTTTGTATTTGCTTTGCAGGTATGGTAAGTATTACTGTTATACTGTAATGTTACTTTGTTTTTTTGTTAACCATCATTTGCTTAGCAGGTACGCTAAGTGGAGGAGCGATTTGCTCATAACTTTTGCGGGAGGATGCCCCCATGCTTCGGCATATATATACGGTGCATGTATGCCCATCATTAGAAGTGGGTGGATGAAGGGAGGTATTCTAATGGTGGGCATACCCACCGATCAATCTCTTTTTTTCGTTCAGCCCACAGGCTGCATGAAAAAGTTTACAATATATGCCCAACAAGGACCAGCAACGTACTGGTATGTTGCTGGACTTTGAGTGGTTATACCAGAATGATGCCTGCAGGTTTAGGTATCATCTTGATATCATTCTTTTCAGCCAGCGGTCGGCTTTCATGTAAAAGCAATCCTAGCGGCTAATTAGCCTCTAGACTGCTTTTACAAGCAGTGGGAGGGAATGGCCCCCCTCCCACCGTCTTCCATGTTTTTCTCTGGCTCTCCTATCCCAACAGGGAACCTGAAAATGCAGCCGGTGATTTGGCCAGCTGACCATAGAGCTGATCAGAGACCAGAATGGCTCCAAATATCTCTATGGCCTAAGAAACCGGAAGCTACGAGCATTTCATGACTTAGATTTCGCCGGATGTATACAGTGCCATTGGGAAATTGGGAAAGCATTTTATCACACCGATCTTGGTGTGGTCAGATGCTTTGAGGGCAGAGGAGAGATCTAGGGTCTAATAGACACCAATTTTTTCAAAGAGTACCTGTCACTACCTATTGCTATCATAGGGGATATTTACATTCCCTGAGATAACAATAAAAATGATTAAAAAAAAATAAAAATGAAAAACAGTTTAAAAATAAGATAAAAAATCAAAAAAATAATAAAGGGAAAAAAAAAAAAAAAAAAAAGGCACCCCTGTCCCCACCTGCTCTCGCGCAAAGGCGAACGCAAGCGTCGGTCTGGCGTCAAATGTAAACAGCAATTGCACCATGCATGTGAGGTATCACCGCGAAGGTCAGATCGAGGGCAGTAATTTTAGCAGCAGACCTCCTCTGTAAATCTAAAGTGGTAACCTGTAAAGGCTTTTAAAAATGTATTTAGTTTGTCGCCACTGCATGTTTGTGCGCAATTTTAAAGCATGTCATGTTTGGTATCCATGTACTCGGCCTAAGATCATCTTTTTTATTACATCAAACATTTGGGCAATATAGTGTGTTTTAGTGCATTAAAATTTAAAAGTGTGTTTTTTCCCCAAAAAATGCGTTTGAAAAATCGCTGCGCAAATACTGTGTGAAAAAAAAAAAACGAAACACCCATCATTTTAATCTGTAGGGCATTTGCTTTAAAAAAATATATAATGTTTGGGGGTTCAAAGTAATTTTCTTGCAAAAAAAAATAATTTTTTCATGTAAACAAAAAGTGTCAGAAAGGGCTTTGTCTTCAAGTGGTTAGAAGAGTGGGTGATGTGTGACATAAGCTTCTAAATGTTGTGCATAAAATGCCAGGACAGTTCAAACCCCCCCCCCCCAAATGACCCCATTTTGGAAAGTAGACACCCCAAGCTATTTGGTGAGAGGCATGTCGAGTCCATGGAATATTTTATATTGTGACACAAGTTGCGGGAAAAAGACACATTTTTTTTTTTTTTGCACAAAGTTGTCACTAAATGATATATCGCTCAAACATGCCATGGGAATATGTGAAATTACACCCCAAAATAAATTCTGTTGCTTCTCCTGAGTATGGGGATACCACATGTGTGAGACTTTTTGGGAGCCTAGCCGCGTACGGGACCCCGAAAACCAAGCACCGCCTTCAGGCTTTTTAAGGGCGTAAATTTTTGATCTCACTCTTAACTGCCTATCACAGTTTCGGAGGCCATGGAATGCCCAGATGGCACACCCCCCCCCCAAATGACCCCATTTTGGAAAATAGACACCCAAAGCTATTTGCTGAGAGGTATAGTGAGTATTTTGCAGACCTAACTTTTTGTCACAAACTTTCGAAAATTGAAAAAAGAAAAAAAAAAAAAATTTTTCTTGTTTTTCTTCATTTTCAAAAACAAATGAGAGCTGCAAAATACTCACCATGCCTCTCAGCAAGTAGCTTGGGGTGTCTACTTTCCAAAATGGGGTCATTTTGGGGGGTTTTGTGCTATCTTGGCATTTTATGGCCTTCGAAACTGTGATAGGTAGTGAGGAGTGAAATCACAACTTGACGCCCTTAGAAATCCTGAAGGCGGTGCTTGGTTTTCAGGGACCCGTACGTGGCTAGGCTCCCAAAAAGTCCCACACATGTGGTATCCCCGTACTCAGGAGAAGCAGCAGAATGTATTTTGGGGTGTAATTCCACATATGCCCATGGCATGTTTGAGCAATATATCATTTAGTGACAACTATGTGCAAAAAAAAAAAAAAATTGTCACTTTCCCGCAACTTGTGTCAAAATATAAAATATTCCATGGACTCAACATGCCTCTCAGCAAATAGCTTGGGGTGTCTACTTTCCAAAATGGGGTCATTTGGGGGGGGGGTTTGTGCCATCTGGGCATTTTATGGCCTTCAAAACTGTGATAGGTAGTGAGGAGTGAAATCAAAAATTTACGCCCTTAGAAATCCTGAAGGCAGTGATTGGTTTTCGGGGCCCCGTACGCCGCTAGGCTCCCAAAAAGTCCCACATATGTGGTATCCCCATACTCAGGAGAAGCAGCTGAATGTATTTTGGGGTGCAACTCCACATATGCCCATGGCCTGTGTGAGCAATATATAATTTAGTGACAACTTATTGTAAATTTTTTTTTTTTTGTCATTATTCAATCACTTGGGACAAAAAAAATGAATATTCAGTGGGCTCAACATGCCTCTCAGCACGTTCCTTGGGGTGTCTACTTTCCAAAATGGGGTCATTTGGGGGGGTTTTGTACTGCCCTGCCATTTTAGTACCTCAAGAAATGACATAGGCAGTCATAAACTAAAAGCTGTGTAAATTCCAGAAAATGTACCCTAGTTTGTAAAAGCTATAACTTTTGCGCAAAACCAATAAATATACGCTTATTGACATTTTTTTTTACCAAAGACATGTGGCCGAATACATTTTGGTCTAAATGTATGACTAAAATTGAGTTTATTGGGTTTTTTTTATAACAAAAAGTAGAAAATATCATTTTTTTTTTCAAAATTTTCGATCTTTTTCCGTTTATAGCGCAAAAAATAAAAACGGCAGAGGTGATCAAATACCATCAAAAGAAAGCTCTATTTGTGGGAAGAAAAGGACGCAAATTTCGTTTGGGTACAGCATTGCATGACCGCGCAATTAGCAGTTAAAGCGACGCAGTGCCAAATTGTAAAAAGTGCTCTGGTCAGGAAGGGGGTAAATCCTTCCGGGGCTAAAGTGGTTAAGATAAAAAAAAAACCTTTAGCCTTTAAAATCACATTAAGTTCACTATTTTCAGTTTTAATAACCACTGTAAAGCCTTTCTCTTAAATTCTAGGGAATGGATATACTATATATAGGGTTGCACCGATACTAGTATCGATGCTGAGCATTTGCCCGAGTACTTGATTAGATAAGGCACATACCTGTCTATATAAGGTCCCACAGTTAACAGGGTGGCACAGTGATGTAGTGGGTAGCACTCTCGCCTAGCAGTAAAAAGGGTCGCTGGTTCGAATCCCAACCACGACACTACCTGCCTGGAGTTTGCATGTTCTCCCTGTGCCTGCGTGGGTTTCCTCCGGGTACTCCGGTTTCCTCCCACCCTCCAAAGACATTCTGGTAGGTTAATTGGCTTCTGTCCAAAATTGGCCCTAGTATATGAATGTGAGTTTGGGAACCTTAGATTGTGGGCTACTTGAGGGTAAGGACTGATGTGAGTGTGCAATGTATGTGTGGAGCACTGCGTAAATTGACAGCGCTATATGGGTCCCTAAAATAAATAATAATATAATAGATGAGCATCTTAATGAGACACAATGTACAGGGATAGGGACAATTGAAGATGGACTGGTGTCTTTATTCAACCTTGCTAACTATGTAACAGTTACATGTTAGAGCACAAACCAAGCCATGAAGTCCAAGGAATTGTATCCTGGGAATTTGGGAAAGGGTACAGAAAAATGGCTGCAGCATTGAAGGTCCCAATGAGCATACCTGAAGTTTGCAACCACTAAGACCCCTTTCACACTGGGGCGGTTTGCAGGCGGTATTGCGCTAAAAATACTGCCTGCAAACCGCCCCTAAACAGCCTCCGCTGTTTGTTCAGTGTGAAAGCCCTCGGGCTTTCACACTGAAGCGGTGCGCTGGCAGGACGGTGAAAAAAGTCCTGCAAACCGCTTCTTTGGAGCGGTGAAGGAGCGTTGTATTCACCGCTCCTAAACCGCTCCTGCCCATTGAAATCAATGGGACAGCGCGGCTATACCGCGGCAATACCGCGGCTATAGCCGCGCTGTACGAGTGATTTTAACCCTTTTTCGGCCGCCAGCGGGGGTTAAAACCGCACCGCTAGCGGCCGAATACAGCTGCAAGAACGACGGTACAGCAGCGCTAAAAATAGCGCTGTTGTACCGCCGACGCCCCATCGCCCCACTGTGAAAGGGGCCTAAGACTCTTCCTAGAGTGGGCCACCCAGGCCAAACTGAGTGATCGAGTGAGAAGGGCTTTGGTCCGGGAGGTGACCAGGAACCTAATAGTCACTCTGACAGAACAACAGCCATCTTGTGTAAGGAGGAGAACTGCCCCAGAACAACAGCCATCTGCAGCACTCCATCAATCAAGCCCGTATGATAGAATGGCCAGACGGAAGCCACTCCCAAGTAAAAGGCGCATGGCAGCACGTCTGGAGTTTGCCAAAAGGCACCTGAAGGACTCTCATACCATGAGAAACAAAATTCTCTGTTCTGATGAAACAAAGATTGAACTCTTTGGTCTGAAAAGCAAGCGTCATGTCTGGAGGAAACCAGGCACCACTCCTCACCTGGCCAGTACCATCCCTACAGTGAAGCATGGTGGTGGTAGCTTCATGCTGTGGGAATGTTTTTCAGCGGCCGCAACTGGGAGACTAGTTGGGATCGAAGGAAAGAGGAATGCAGCCATGTACAGAGACATCCATGATGAAAACCTGCTCCAGAGCACTCTGGACCTCAGACTGGGGCGAAGGTTCATCCTCCAACAGGACAACGACCCTAAGCCAAGATAACAAAGGATTGGCTACAGGACAACTCTATGAATATCCTTGAGTGGCCCACCCAGAACCCAGACTTGAACCCGATTGAACATCTCTGGAGAGATCTGAAACTGGCTGTGCACTGACGCTCCCCATTCAACCTGAAACTTCAGAGGTCCTGCAAAGAAGAATGGGAGAAACTACCCAAAAATAGGTGTGCCATGCTTGTAGCATCATGCTCAAAAAGACTTAACGTTGTAATTGGTGCCAAAGGTGCTTCAACAAAGTATTGAGCAAAGGCTGTGAATACTTACTGTATCTACATGTGATTTTTTTTTTTTTTTAAATAAATTTGCTAAGATTTCAAACAAATGTCTTTCACATTGTCATTATGGGGTATTGTTTGTAGAATGTTGAGAAAAATAATGAATTAAATCCATTTTGTAGTAAGGCTGTAACATAACAAAATGTGGAGAAAGTCAAGTGCTATGAATAGTTTCGGGATGCACTGAATAGTGTTACTGAATGGTCCCTGAACATGTTTTAGTAGTTTTCTGACATTGTACAGTGGGTGTGGTGGAGTAGAGTTGAAGACAGGTTTTTGATGTGTAGAGATTGTATGTGTTCTCCATAATGGCTAATATAGTAGCAAGCGAGTGTGCTGGAAACCCACAGCTCTTTCTAATAGCCTCATCACCCAAAAGTGGGAGAATTGCTTTTGTTTTATTCTGTTAGCTTTCTTCTGCAACTAGAATATCGGTTTGAATAGTTTTAACCTTTAATCATCTCTCTGGGTTTTCTGGATGAATTCCTGCTTTTGAATAAAAAAGACATTAAAATGCTGTAATATCTAATAATCTTTTTATTGTCATGTTCTTAAAAATACCTTTTATTTTAATTTCCTTTCCAGCTAAAGTTTTCTGTTCCTTCCAGTGATTTCAAGGTTCTCTTCATTACTACCATTGCAATATGATTTTGTCTGTAGCTTTCCCAAAACTCATATTGCCCCATTTCTGTAATTGTCTTAATATATTTTTCTTAAACCTTTGCATCTTGATGTCAAATTACAGGTAGCCTGTTGAATATAATATGGCATCTCTTACACCTGCTATGCCAGAAGTTAAAACAGAAGTTTAGTTAAAGTTAAAAACATTCTCCTCTGGGTGATCTATGTACGTTGCAAGGATATTAACACACTTTGTTGCAGATTCCTACCTTTTGGTAGTCTGAAGAAATCACTGTTGTTCTGTGCCCCTGTGCTGAATGAGTCTAATGGGAGTGGTTTCATAATTATCAACCAGCTGCTGCAAAATCAGGGCTCTAATATGGAAAGTTGCAGGGTCTGCATCCCTTTAGACATTATTTCCTATTGGGAGTATCTTACCAAAAAATAAATTTTTGTTGCAGGGGATGCTGAAAATATGACTTGTATCTTAGTGTAGACTTCTGGGAAAATCGGTGAGCCAATCACACAAGCAGGAAATGTTTCTGGGGGGATGTTCTATACACATTCTGTGTACAGAACATCTCCAGGTAGCCATATTGCATTTTACGGATAATTACAAAGCTGCAGATTGAAAAGGAAAGGTCATTTTTAATAACGTTCAATTTCAGTATGACTTGTGTCTCAATTTTATGTGCTCATATATATTGTTTTTAGCTATTTTTTTCCCAAGTGGAGTTATCCTTTACGTTTTTTAATCTACAGCTTTGGTTACGTTGCTTACCTGTAATGAATTATGTTCTACAGGTGTGTATGTGGCTGCATTCTGTAGAAATCCTCACTGCAGGGCTGCCCTGTTCTCTTCCTACTGTTTTTAGCCTTCTTCAGCACTGTGGGGATTAACAGCTTTTGGTCTCCGGGCTTAGATCCTGTGAATGGGGGAAGAGTCTGATTAGTCTTGGGATTCCCTCATATACTGATCATGTTACAGGTAGTGCTATCAGTGAAAGAACTTTTATCAGTGTAGCAGAGGACAGAGGGGAGTGCCCCCCCATGGGATCACCTTTTAGATGATCCATTTTTCTTTCCTGAAACCACAAGTTTCAGGAAATAAAGTTGCTCAGTTCCCCCATCAGTGCAGTCCGTGTTGATGGGGGCATCTCTCCTGTGGAGCCATTGTGTTCTTCGGGCGGGAGGAGCCATCCCTGCCAAGAGAACACAGTGATTATTGTTAGTGACTATTAAAGCCACTGGCAATAATGGCATGAAAAATCCAACAGGCTGGTTTTATCCAAGTTGTTCAATCAACTTTGGTACAATCAGTCTGCCCATACACGGTTTGAATCTCGGCCACTCCCTGCTGAACCAGCTAGGTTTCGAACCGTTTATGGCCGGCTTTAAGACCTAAAGCTGTTAACCCCTACAGCAATGGAAGCGCAGCAGAAAGAGGACAGGTTAGTCCTGCAGTGATTGATTTCTTCAGAATCCAGCAGCCTGCACATTGAGAGACATACTTTATTACTTTATTAGTAATGTAACTAAAGCCGTAGAGAAAAAAATGTTTTTAGGTGTGATTTTTTTTTTTTTTTTTTTTTTATAGATGATCTTCACCCTAGAAATAAAAATATTAAAGTCAGCAGTTACAAATACCGTAGCTGTTGGCTGTTAATAATAGGACACAACGTGTACAGACATTCAGCGCTGTCCTCAGCCGAGCCGGCTCTTAGGCTGTCTTCATGTTCAGTCAATGGCATGCTTATTTTGGCCGGCTTGATTAATTGCGGCTTCACAGCCAGCTTCCTACTGCACATGAGTGAGCGGTGCTGCAATTTGTGAATGGTCCCTCAGCTTTCTGGGACCTTTGACGTGTCCCAGAAGGCTGCGGGGGAAGGAGGGGGTCGCCAAAGTTCCACTCTGATTTGAAATTAGTGTAATACCCGCTCTATGGTGTGTACATTGTGGAGAAAATGAAATAAATCAAGATATATAATGGGCTGCTGCTATCGTGTAAAGTAAAAAGTGATGAGTGAGAAGTGATGAGTGAAATTATACTAAGCGCTGCTCCAATGACTAAATTAATAATTCCTGAAATACAAACGCATCTATAGTGCTATCAGATAAATATCAAATAAAAATATGGTGCAATCAAATAAAGTCCAACTGTGCATAAAAAGTGTCCACACATGTTCAATTCCTGCCTGTGAGGATTCTAGTGCCACTCTGTGCTCCTCTCCTGGGTCCCCACTCACCAGCAGTATGCTTTTAAACACAACGTCTTTGTATTACATCAATGGAAAAAGGCGTCTCCTTTTTGTAGTGATCCTAGTTGTTATTACTCTAGTAGCCCAATCTCCATTGTGTTGATATGAGTGTATGGTGTATCAAATGGAGAGAGAAATGTGCATAGCGTAATATTGCCATGTAATTTATTTAAAAACTCAAATTATATGCACTTACATCAAGTTAAAAGTATCAAGGTAAAAAGCGCTGCCTTTGCTTGCTGCTAACCGTCACTCTGCCTCGTATAGTATGCCCTCACTTGACGCGTTTGGCTCCTTCCATCCTTCCACTGTGCGTCTTCAGAACTCGGATTGCTGCAGCGATCCTGTCAAAACCAGGCACCCACTCCCCCCCCCCCCTCCCCCCTCAAGCGCTGACACTTGGTGGGGGTGGGGGGGGGGTAGACTAGCAGAACTGCCCCTTTTTGGTGAAATTCTGCTTTAAGGAGAACCAGTCATTATTATGCTTTTTTAATAGTCTGAAATGTCCCTCTTGGTATAACAGTGCACTCTTACCTCTCAAGGGTTGTTTTTTGTCTAGTATTCACACCATCTCTTAAAGTGGTTGTAAACCCTTACAGACGACTTTCTGCTACAGGTAAGCCTATAAGGTGGCTTACCTGTAGCTACCCCAGATATCTCCTAAACCTACACGGTTTAGGAGATATCCCCTGTATCTGCATGTGCTGACGTCATCAGCACATGCGCACTGAAGCAATGGCGCGTACGTGCTGTTTAGTTCAGTGAGTGTGCCTTTACCTGACTCCCACGCGCATGAGCAGGAGTGACGTCATTGCGGCTCCGGCCAATCACAGCGCCGGAGCCGCAAAACCCGAAAGTAACTCCGTGGAGAAATGTTGCCGGCCGGTGCTGTGTACGGGCACTGCAGCAGGGGCTTCACTCTCAGGTGAGTATTACATAATGAGCTAGTATGCTATGCATACTAGCTCATTATGCCTTTTTTTTTTTTTTCATGTAGGTTTGCAAACACTTTAACAGAAGTGTTCTACAGGCTGTTGTCCAAATTTAAACAAATTTGGGAATACTAAGAACTTTTTAATTTAAGTGCGGTAATCCCAGGTATTAACTCACTGATAGTATAATTAAGAAATGGAGACTGCTGTGTATTACTAAGTGCGTTGTTACATGTATTGTCTGCATATGAATGGTAACGGGGTATATTAGGACAACTTTGCATGGGCAAGCAGTTGCACTAAACTTGCACTTATGCATGTCACATCATACATAAGATATATATATTTTTTGTAATGGTATATTACAAATTTATATCACAATTTTATTCATGATTTAAATCACTAGTAAAAAGGCTTGATTTAAATCAACTAGATTTAAATCATAATTTTTAAAATAGCAGTTATCTCTGTCCCACAGCAGCTCCTCTGACCTGCTGTTGACTCACCGAAGTCCCACCAAAGACGTGGTGGCAGCAGGTGAATGGATGTTTGCTAACGGGTGCTGCCATTATGGATCTGAATAGACATGCTCTTTAAATGTAAGGACTTAAATGTAAGGACTCATTCTTGCTGGTAGTTTAGAATCTTTAATATTTGAAAACAAAATTAAGTTTCCTATTTAGAATAATAACCTGTCCGGTTAGAAAAACAGCAATATTGGAGCCGATTTTAGGTTAATAGGTTAATCACACATAGTTGGAAAACTACTCAAATTATTTTATTAATACAATAACATTGCCAGTGCATGTTAATGTTGAATAAGTTTACCAAAGATGTAAATATTGCAGAATATACAGCCTCATGCTGCATAACTAAGCTCCATTTAATGCTGAATAAACTAAATTATTAATATATCTTAAATAGAAATCTATCTTGAGATAGATTTTTACTCCGAAACCATTTTATTAAAATAAGTTTGATAAAAATCCATAAATCTTATTTTAAATAAAAAAAAATTCAGTTAAAAAAAAAAAAAAAAAAATCATCAATTTTTATCCACCCTGGTTCACCACCTCTACTATCTTCCTTAGTAGAGCAGAGAGGGGAGCCAAGGTCAAATACACTTGCTGCTGAAGCCTCTAGAACTGCAAGGTTATCATATCGGCATACTACTGTGTTTCCCCGAAAATAAGACCTAGTTTAAGGTGGTTGTGGAATCCTGGAATGCACTGTATTGCAGTGGTATGTGATGTAAGCTGTGTGCGTTTCTGTGGTCTGTTTGTGCTGGATCCCTTCGTTCGCTCAGCTGGCCTCCCACTGCTCTCCCCTTCTTCCAGCTGTCAGCGGGGGGATTTCGCCCCCCCCCCCCCCCGCAGTGCTCAGAGCAGGGAGGAGAACTCTGGCGGGCCATGGAAGTGCCGAGTGGCTGATCTCCCGCTGCTCTTCCCATCTGCCAGCTGTCAGCAGGTGGTCTCGGGCCCCCCTCCCTCTGCGGTGCTCCGGCGGGTCACAGGAACGATATGGGAAGGTGTTTGTCACACATGGATTGCAGAAAGGTGCAGTTTTCGTTGTGTGATACTGTAATAAGATACATTCTGGAGTTTTTCAGCCACTTTTACTCAGTTCCACTGGCCGTGGGGGATTCAGGCAGGGAGGGAGATGGGGAGAGAAGACCGCACATGACAAGCCCTACCCCAAAAATAAGCCCTACTGGGTCTTTTGTTGGAAAAATTAATATAAGACCTAAGCTTTTTTTTCGAGGAAACACAGTAACTACTACTGACTGAAAAGGATACCTTGTGTTTTGTTTTATGGAAGTATATGGAGGTTGCATAGTCAAGGTACAACCCAGGGGAAGTGCTGTGGTCTGGCTTAATCTTTTGTCAATATGTGATTATTTCAAATAAGTCTCCACAATATTGTCTGCTGGCTGAAATTGCTCATCTGTTAGGATCTCATTTAGGATACTTGGGATTCTCAGCAGTTGCTTATTGTGTTTTTATGCAGTTAATTGCTACTTGTAAAGTATGATGAAGAATGGCTTTTGTACAAGCAAGCTTTTTTTTTTCCCCCAACTGCTACAAAAACCTTCAAATGATTTGCTTAAGTCAGATTTTCTTTTCCATAGAAAGGAAGAAAATGTAGTTTAATTTGTGTAAAACCTTTTAGTAGCTTTATTTATTTTGGAAAGAAATGCTGGCTTCCAAAAACTAATAAGGAGATAGATTGAAGGGGGAAATAATGTGATACTGTCACAGTTTTGCCTGAATTATAGGTCAATAAATAAACGCAGAGCCAGGATTACTGTAAAGCATGGTGGATGATTTAGTCTTTCTTGGGATCCCAGAAAAGTAATGTAAGAAGAATTCCACTGTGTGACCCTTTAGCTAGACGTGCTTTGATATTTAATGTTAAGTTTTCAATTTGCCATATGAATGCAAAGTGCATGAGTAAATTAACTGAAGTATAATATACTGTAACATTTAAAGTTGATCTCCAGGTTTTCTTTGAACTGAATGAGTTCGTTTGGTGGACAAAGCTGATAAATTCGGGTCGATTTACCAAAACTGGAGAGTGCAAAATGTGGTACAGCTCTGTATAGAAACCAATCAGCTTCTAGGTATATGAAAGCTTAATTGCACAAAATTTGCTGTGAAACATTGAGAAAAATCAGATGAACGTTCACCTGATTTTCTTATAGTGTTTACCCCACTTTAGTGTAGTAAATTAACCCCCGCGGTGCTGGGTTTTAACTGTGAAACAGAGATTTCCCATCTCACACCCAGGACAATATGGAATCACTCAGGTGCTCAGCCATTCATAGGCATCTTTGTGTTCTGTGAGTGAATTCAAAGCTTTCTCTGAATGGCTGAGGTTGAGAGGTGGGCAGATGACTGCCAATAAGTGGTTAAATCCATCAGTATCCATTTTTTTTTTTTTGGCAGTTTATCCCTAGACTTATTTTGAGTGAGGACTTTCTGTTAGGGTTTAAATGTCATTTATTTCATACCTACTCGGCCATAACATTCAGTCAAATAATGATAAAGCTTTTGGAAATCTCCTAGTCTGTTGATATTGACATAGTGAAGCAGATGGTGGTGATTCTGTATGTCATTGTAATTGGTAATCTATATGACAGTTGGTTAATGTATCTTTTTTTTATTTATTTTTCCAGGTGAAGGATAACTTATTAGAAAAGATTGCCTCTAGATGCTGGAATATAACAGAAATTAACATTTCAGACTGTCTGAATGTGACGGATGCAGGTATCTTCAAACTGGCGATGAATTGCTCAGGTCTGGTGAAATACACTGCCTACCGGTGTAAACAGCTGTCTGACTCATCACTTGTTGCTTTGGCTACACATTGTCCTTCCCTGAAAAAGGTGCATGTTGGAAATCAGGATCGGTTAACAGACATGGCACTCAACCAGGTACGATCACTAATATTTGATGCCTTCATTGTAAATCTTTTACAATAAGCATATTGCTGAATTACATTTTCTACACCGCTTTTCACACACTCCTTAGGCATATTGGGTTAAGCTGGCCATACGTCGAAAATTGGATGGTTCTACTGTGTGGTCATCTTCGATTGACAGAAGTTGATTGTTCGATTTGCTTCTGTCAAAGGGACATGTTGGAAGTGGATTACAAGTGAGCATAGCCTTCATCAGAAAATCATACAGCAACTTCAGGCATCCATGCCCTTTCTAATTACTGAGCTGCAGTATGCAGTGAAGGTGGAGCTCCACATCGGCCCATCATATAATTTTTATTTATTGATAAAAATACAAGACACTTCCTGAATGGCTGAGATGCCACATGACTGACTCTTAATTTCCGGCCACAGAAGGAAAGTGTGTGGGACAGCAGCAAAACAGCATTCATTTCGGCTAAGCTGGCTCAAACTAACTTTTTAAATTGACAGGAAACATGGACTTCTTGTAGCTTGCATCCTGAATTGATGAAGACTGTCATTGTGTGGCGGCATTAACAGTGGAGCTACTGTGTGGGCAAAATAAAGAAATGATATATATCATGCGTTTTGTCTGTAGAATTAACACTGCATGGTTTTTCTGAGTCTCCCTTAACATAGTTTATCTGTTGATCCTGCCAGTAGATTAATTTTTTTTTTCCTTTTTGTAATAGAGCTATAAAACAGTTAATTCTGCAATGAAATTGCACAGAAGCATTATCATCATATAATTAACTTGTACATTTAAATATAATTTAACCACTTGACCTATGCATGATTTCCCCCCTTCATGACCAGTCTAGTTTTTGCAATACGGCATGGCGTTATTCTAATTGACAATTGCACGGTCATGCAATGCTGTACCCAAATAAAATTATATACATCGATAAAACTGACAAGTTTTGCAAAAAAAAAATTATTTTAAACTTTCTGCTATAATACCTATTAAAAAAAAAAAATCTTTATAAAAATATTTTCATAAATTTAGGCCAATATGTATTCTACATATTTTTGGTAAAAAAATCCCAATAAGCATATATTGGTTTGTGCAAAAGTTATAACATTTACAAACTATGGGATATCTTTATTTTTTACTAGAAATGGCTGGGATCAGTGACTTATAGTGGGAGCGCGATATTGCGGTGGACATTCTGGCACTGACACTTTTGACACTTTTTGATGACCAGTGACCCTAATACAGTGATCAGTGCTAAAAAATATGCACCTTTGCTATAATTTTGACACTGGCTGGGAAAGGGTTAACATCAGGGGCGTTCAAAGGGTTAACTGTGTGCATAGCTTATGTTTTACTACACTGTGTGAGGTTCTTTTACTAGGGGAAAAGATGGAATTTATTCCCTGCTTTGGAGGGGCACAAATTCCATCCCTTTCCTCCTGTCAGAAAAGCAATCTTCCTTGTTTAAATAAGGCAGATCGCAGTTCTGTCTCTCTGCCTAACGATCGGCGGGTGCCTGAGGACATCGTTTTCCGCTGTGTGTAATCACAGTGGAAGCAAGCCACCGGCAGTGCGCATTCACGCCCCCCCTACCCGGAAGTGTCGGATCACATATATACCTGATCTTGCACACAGGTGCCGCCCTGTAGCAGAATAACTGCTATCAGGTGGACCTAATGCGGTTTAAAGTGGCTGTAAACCTTTACATACAGTATACCCAGTGAAGTGACTGGCCTCAGTTGATAAACAGAGATTAAACAAATCCTCTTACATAAGTTGTACCTGTCCATCTGCAGCACTCTTTTCTACATTCATTCAAAGTGCTTAATTTTTAGGCTTCTCTGAAAGTTTGGAAAAGGGGGGTGGGGAGCTGAAGTTTCACACTGCAGAGCTCAATGAGGAGACCTCTGACAGCTGATTGGAGGAAAGGGACCACCACCCTTTACACAGGAACAGAGCTGAGGCTGTCAATTCGCTGGCGCTCCCTCCTTCTCTCACCTTCTTCTTCCTTTTTTTTTTTTTTTTTTTTCTTTTTCTTTTGGTGTCAGGAAAATTTGTCAGGATTGATTCATGCTGTTGGCAGAGTAACAAAGCAGCAGACAAAAATGTCACTTGATACTCTTGAGTGAGACAAGTAGACACTTTAGAGTGATGTGCTTTGTTCATATTTCATGTCTGAGGTTTACAACTACAAAGAATAAATTGAAGCCTAGCTCCAGCAAAAGGCTGTTTTTAACCTTTTTGAAACTACCTGAATAAAAGCTGTAACGGCCACTTTTGGCGTATTAAACAAAGTAAAAGATATTAGATTTGTTGGCCATATAAAGTGATAATAAAACCATGGTTCTAGGGAACCCAGAAAAGCTAGTTATGTTAATGCCAGCAACATACTGTATCATATCACAGTAAATACAGTAGTAAAGAAGTGAGTTCCCTGCTAGTGAAGCTTCATCCAGGTGTATGCTGGGTTGCCTATCTAATAAACCTGACTCATAGTCATCCTATGGGCCAAGTGAAGGAGCTCGCACAACAGGTTTTCAATGCTAAGTGCACTCAGGTGCGCTACTATTGTCAAACAAAATTCAGTTGAAAATACCCCTTCAACCTAAGTGTGCATATTTATAAATAAACAAAATATGTTTCAATAATGTGCAATGCATGAGAAACAATGTATAAATTAATAAAGTGCAGTCCGCTTGGGAAGGAAAGTCCTACAAGCTCAGTATATGATCCGTGATTTTTCAGAGGTAAAGTGTCATCTTCCATCCACTTCCAGAGGAGTCTCCTCTCCCAGTTGATGCCTCGTATGGACTTTTGCTCATGACTGTCATTTTTTTACATATACTAGGAATACTGTGGATTGGTGATCATTTGTATGGTCATGAGTCCTCTCTAGCGCGATCCCGTTTTTTCCAAATTGTATTTTCACTGTGTTAATGTTGCATAGAGGAATTGCAGCTTATTCATTTGTTTGTACACTTCACTTTAGCGCAGTTTTTCTGCCCCTTTTTTCCTTTTAGGTTAAATACCACTTTAAGGCCAGGTTTACACTGGTGCGACATGACAGCCGTCCTACTTTGCCCTGCGACTTGAAGCCGACATACGTCTGACTTTCAATGAACGGGGATCCGACTTGGATCCCCGCTAATACCAGGCACTGTGTTTGGTATGAATCTTGAGGGGGAACTCCACGCCAATTTTAAATAAAAAACCGGCGTGGATTCCCCCTCCAAGAGCGTACCAGGCCCTTCGGTCTGGTATGGATTTTAAGGGGCACCCCCTACGCCGAAAAAACGGCGTGGGGGTCCCCCCAAAATCCTTATCAGACCCTTATCCGAGCACGCAGCCTGGCCGATCAGGAAAGGGGGTGGGGACGAGCGAGCGCCCCCCCTCCTGTACCGTACCAGGCCTCATGCCCTCAGCATGGGGGGGTGGGTGCTTTGGGGCAGGGCGGTGCCCTGCGGCCCCCCGCCCCAAAGCACCTTGTCCCCATGTTGATGAGGACAAGGGCCTCTTCCCGACAACCCTGGCTGTTGGTTGTCGGGGTCTGCAGGCAGGGGGGCTTATCGGAATCCGGGAGCTCCCTTTAATAAGGGAGCCCCCAGATCCCGGCTCCCCACCCTATGTGAATGAGTATGGGGTACCCTACCCATTCACCTAGGATAAAAAGTGTCAATAAAAAAAAACACACTAGACAGGTTTTTAAAGTAATTTATTAGGCAGCTCCGAGGGTCTTCTGCCGACTTCGGGGGTCTCTTCCTTCTTCTCCACGGCTTCTTCCTTCCTCTCCACGCCTCTTCTCCACGCCCTCTGGTTCTTCTCCCACTCTCCGCTATCTTCTGCCGGGCTTCTCCGCTATCTTCTGCTCTTTCGCCCGTTCTTTTCCTAGCGGTGGCCCAGTCTTCTCCGCCGTCTTCTTCCCTCTTCTCTTCTTCCGATGTTGACACGATGCTTTCTCCCGCTGTAATGTGTGCGCATTGTGCAATGACTTATGTAGGGATGGGGCGTGGTCACGGCTGATGTCACCTGGTGACCGCGCCCCCTTATGACGTCACCACCCATCATGCCACGGGCTGTGATGTCATAAGGGGGCGGGGTCCCCGGGTGACATCAGCCGGTGACCACGCCCCATGCCTATATAAGTCATTGCGCACACGGCATTACAGCGGGAGAGAGCATCGTGTCAACATCGGAAGAAGATCGGAGGGAAGAAGGCGACGGAGAAGACCGGGCCAACGCTAGCAAAAGAGCAGAAGATAGCGGAGGAGCCCGGCAGAAGATACCGGAGAGCGCGGAGAAGGAAGAGACCCCCGAAGTTGGAAGAAGACCCCCAGAGCTGCCTAATAAATTACTTTAAAAACCTGTCTAGTGTGTTTTTTTTATTGACACTTTTTTCCTAGGTGAATAGGTAGGAGTACGATGTACCCCATACTCATTCACATAGGGTGGGGGGCCGGGATCTGGGGGCCCCCTTATTAAAAGGGGGCTCCCAGATTACGATAAGCCCCCCGCCTGCAGACCCCGACAACCAGCGGCCAGGGTTGTTGGGAAGAGGCCCTTGTCCTCATCAACATGGGGACAAGGTGCTTTGGGGTGGGGGGGCCGCAGGGTGGCCCCCTGCCCCAAAGCACCCACCACCCACGTTGAGGGCATGCGGCCTGGTACGGTTCAGGAGGGGGGGTGGCGCTCCCTCCTCCCCACCCCCGACCGGCCGGGCTGCGTGCTTGGATAAGGGTCTGGTATGGATTCGGGGGGGACCCCCACGCCGTTTTTTCGGCGTAGGGGGTTCCCCTTAAAAACCATACCAGACCCAAGGGCCTGTTAGCTCTTTGAGGGGGAACCCATGCCGGTTTTTTTATTTAAAATTTGGCGCGGATTTCTCCCTCAAGATCATCTGAGCATAGGTCACATGCCAAAGTCAGATCATGCAAGACTTTGATCCGACTTCAATGATAGTCAATGGGGTGAAGTAGGATCAAAGTCGGACCAAAGTAGTACAGGGAGCATTTTCAAAGTCTGACTGACTTGTGTCGGACCAGTTAGGACGGCTACCATAGGGAAACGTTGATTTTCACACGTCATGCGACATGAGCTCCCAATGTCGAAGCCTTAGTCGCACTAGTGTGAACCAGGCCTTAAGGCGAACCAATCAAAGTAGTGCCTATCTAAGTATTCAGTATTAAATCATCTTTAAAGTGGAACTTTACTCATAACAACTTGATAAAAAAAAAAAATGTTCTTTTAGCAACATACATTAACATACATTACACATTCATCTTTATGCTACCAAAATTAGTGTGTGCTGTACTGTAAATTGCCCCCAGCATTGCTCTTGAGTCTTCTTACTGGAGGCCACCATTTTACTGAAGCCCAGAGCCCCTGAACAGCAATAAATCATGAAGCATGCCAGGATTGCTAACTGTTACAATTGCTTGTGTGCTCAGCCAAACTTTCAAACATCAAATGGCTGGTGTCATAACAGATCACGTGTGCAGTACCGTGACAGTTGCAGTTCAAACAGAAGTGGCTTCCTTGGCTGTAAAGGATAAGGAGGGTTTAAAAGAGAAGTAAATGATCTCCCCCCCCAAATCATACTTGAATGAATGATTGACTTGTATAGCGTGACCTATGCGAACTGAATCGCCTCAGGGCGCTTTTTGCTGCCGGTGTCCATCTTCAGTATAGTGCGGTCCTTTGCCCTATGGGGTCCCGACACACTTTCAAACACATACACATATTTGGCTAATTTTTTGATAGGATCTAATTAACCTACCAGCATGTCTTTGGAGTGTGGGAGGAAACTGGAGTACCCGGAGGAAACCCACACAGGCACAGGGAGAACATGCAAACTCCAGGCAGTTGGTGTCGTGGTCGGGATTTGAAGCAGCGACCCTATTGCTGCTAGGTGAGAGTGCTAACCACTACACCACTGTGCCCCTCATACTTGCCTAGGTAGACGCTGCATCTGTCCCCCCACACCTCCACACTGAGAACCTAGTGATCCAACACTGCCAATCGCTCGTTTTTCACATCTCCTTGAGCAGACAGCTGTAGACTGTCAGTCACAGCTCTTGGTTCTTCCCCCTCTTCGCTCATTGGAGTGCTGGGCTGTGGAGGGGGCGGAGCGTCTGTCTTAGGCTCTCAGCGGCTCGCAGAGAGGCTGAGCGGGGTGTCAGTCCAGGCACCTGGTGGATCCAGACTTTATTGTCAGGGTGACGCGGTGCCTGGACTGACATTGGTGATGTCAGCCGAGAGAGGATCACAGGAGTGCAAAACAAACTGCACTCCTGTGATCCATAGAAGTACAGCCAAACGAGCTTTGGCTATACTTCCCCTTTAATTCCACTTCAAGGCTGTCAGCAGATCGGCCTCTGCAAACTTGGCAGTGCCTAAAAATGGATATCAACTGAGCATGTGCAGAGCAAGGTGAGGGTGTATTACTGGATTTTAAACAGTATAGGCACTTATTTTTAAAGTTTTACATAGCTATACCCGCAAAAGGGACCAAGCTTAACCTATAAAAGAATGAGAAAAAGCTTTATACATATAAACTTTGTGCATTTTGAGAAGAACTATTAGTTGAAAAAGCAGCTACCTCAAATTTGTATAAAATTAGATAAAAGATAAGAGAAAAGGCTAGTGAACAAAAACAATCTGTGTATAACTTATTTTGAATATCTTAAACCAATGATCAAAATAATGCTAATATTCCAATTAGTGCAGATCAAATTTAAAGTTCTTATCCTTATCTTGTCTTAATCTACCACCAAATGTGCTGTAACATAATGTGTACACTCCAATCCACCACCTGTGGAAAGCCACTCACTGTTATCTATTATGGTCAGATCCCTAGAATTAGAAAGGTAAAAAAATGAAGGATGATCAGATTTAAAATTTAGAAATTTTGTAATCTCAACGTCATATGGTAAATGGAGATTTTCACATGTGTATATGCTTTACCACATCCTTTGATAATTGGATGAACCTTTCATAAACCGAAAAAAAATATAATTGCAGTGTTTGCAGTAATGTTCAGACTATTGCATTAGCTCACTCATGACTTGTTTTCTGTAACATGTGAAACTCTGTGACATTTCTTTCCCTTTAGATTATTGTCCTTGGATACATTCAGCAAGTTATTTGAATCTTTCAGCTGTTTTACAAATATTCATCATCCTTATTACCTAGCTTTCTTTTTAACCACTTGCCCCCCATCATATAGCAATAAGACGTCGACAAAGTGGTTGTGATATCCTGACCGGACGTCATATGATGTCGCCAGGATTTCAAGCTGCTGTGTCTGACACACCACAACTCCGTTCTAGGTAAAGAGTCTCTGATAGAGACTCTTTACCATGTGATCAGCCTTGTCCAATCACAGCTGATCATGATGTAAACAGGAAGAGCCGTTGATCGCCTTTTCCTCACTCGTGTCTGACAGATGCAAGTAGAGGAGAGCTGATCGCCTGCTCTCCTGACAGGGGGGCTCTGCGTTGATTGTTTATCAATGCAGCCCCTCCTCGGATGCCCGCCCAGGACCACCAGGATTCTGCCAGGACCACCAGGTATGGCCACTACACTGGACCACCAGGTATGTCACCCTAGACCACCAGGGAAATGCCAGATAGCTGCCAATTGATGCCATTGAAAAATGCCTGCCAGTGATGCCTATCAGTGCAAATCCAGTGCAAGTGTCAGTGCCAGCCATCAGTGCCGTCTATCAGTGCCACCCATAAGTAACCCATCAGTGCCCCTCAGTGCCGCCTATCAGCGACCATCCTCAGTGCCACCTCATCGGTGCCGCCTTATCAGTGCAACTTAACAGTGCCCATCAGTGAAGGAGAAAACTTACTTATTTACAAAATTTTATAACAAAAACAAAGAAACTTTTTTTTTTTTTTCAAATTTTTTTTTTTCAAAATTTTTTTTATTCATTTAGCAAAAAATAAAAACTGCAGAGATCATCAAATACCACCAAAAGAAAGCTCTATTTGTGGGAACAAAATGATCAAAATTTAGTTTGGGTACAGTGTAGCATGACCGCGTAATCATCATTTAAAAAGTGACAGCACTGAAAGCTGAAAATTGGCGTGGGCAGGAAGGTGCGAAAGTGCCCAGTATTGAAGTGGTTAAAGTCTTAACCAGTTTGAGGAGGCTTAAAGTTAAAGTGGTTGTAAACCTCTAACATGAAATATGAAAAAAACATATCCCTCTCTAATGTGTGCTTGCCTCTATCCCGAGCACTGAGTGTCATTTCTGCTGCCTCCTTCCTCTGCTATTTTTGAGTTGCTTCTGACAAGTTTTCCTAACAACAAAAGATGAAAAATGGTGACTTCCATTTCCTGGCTATTAAAATGTGTGCTGCCGAGAGAATATTTAAGACAATATGTTTGAACATAGGTGGAAATTTATCTGCATGAACACTTAAGAGGGCCAGTGCTACATTTGCTCTAGTAATTGTGTCTGTAAATGCAGAAATTAGGTTGAAAACGACGTTCCAAAAGCTCCTAATGTTTAGGCATGACTATAACATGTTTCAATGTTCCCACTTGTCTGCACCCTCTCGAACATAAGTTAACACCAGAGTTTGAAAATTTGGCGAAAGAATATGGGGTTAGATACCATCTTAAGTGAATTTTTTGGGCGGTCTCCCAGTGAGATATACATTTGGAGCCCGAGTAATTGTGTTGAATGGCTTTCTTGCCACTGTTTGTAGATAAGGCATAGTTCAAGTTCTTCTTCCCATTTAAGTAAGGGGGGCTTTGACAAAGATCGTTTTTGATTATAAAAGAGATTACTTTTTTTCCGTGGGGTGGATTGGCTGTCATAAATACTGACTTTGTGATTGCCAGAGCTGTAAGTGAGTATTTGCAGAGGCAGGCAGCCAATCTAGCATATAGTAGAAAATCAGATTGTGGTATGGAAAATTTTGTAGTAAGGTCCTGGAATGGGGTCAATTTAGTACGTTCTTTTTAAAGTCCTAAATACCCACATACTTTGAGTCTGAGGCACACAAAAAGTTTAATTTGTGATAACCTGTTTCTGTCTATCAGTGGTCTTTGTATTTTGC
The DNA here is from genome assembly GCF_042186555.1 of Aquarana catesbeiana. Taxonomy (NCBI): domain Eukaryota; kingdom Metazoa; phylum Chordata; class Amphibia; order Anura; family Ranidae; genus Aquarana; species Aquarana catesbeiana. Next base: position 182,273,189 of record NC_133324.1, on the reverse strand, counting down.
TGCATGATGCGGTTCTGATTTCTAAAAATTGTCTACAGCTGGGCTCCAGATGCAAAGATTTGAGAGATATACATTTTGGACAGTGCTACAAAATCTCTGATGAAGGAATGGTCGTAATAGCTAAAGGTTGTCCAAAGCTACAGAAAATTTACATGCAAGAAAACAAATTAGTAAGTGCATTTTATATTCTCAGTTTGGTAATCAGTTTTATTCAGTGTTCGGTAATAAATATTGAACATTTGAATAGCAAATGTGATGGTAAACTGTAACCCATAGCTACCAATTAGTCTTCAGTTTATGTTACTCTTTAATTCACTAATTGATTAAAATAACCTAAATCCAAACACAAAACGTAATGAGTCAATTTCAGATGCCTGAATTCATTTTCTTTTTTTTTTCATTTTTTTTTTTTTTTTTTTTTTAATCTTGTAATCCTGCAAATAGCAACATTCCTGTACTTTGGTGGCTAGGCTCACTCTTCCTGTGTATCTATGGAAGGGGCTATGGTTGACACCTAGGTAATTTGCTCTGCCTGTGTGTCCAAAGATTTCAAATATGAGGGCATTTGTACTTGCATTGGTGACTTGTACAGCCATAGGCAGTGCGTAAAATAACTTTCTGCTTGGTAAATATTCCTGTTCATTTGTGTTTGGAAGCATTGGAATGTGAGGTTGAGCATTGTGTAACTCCGGTAGGAATCAGAGCATTTGATGATTCTTGATAGTGTGTCTCACCTGGTCTGTTGCAAAGTTGCTAAAACGAATATGTAAGTTTGCTGAGAAATTGAGAAGTACATAAGCCTGTGCTTGATCTGTGCACACAAGTGACAATGCCCTAATCTACAAATTGGCTACTTGGGAACTGCACTCTGAATTGTGCAAGGCAGGGAGAGTATCATTTGTTTCCTCATAGGACCCTTTCAGACGTGCGGATCCGTATCCAGCCATCCGCTTGCTCAGCAGGGATTGCTCCGTTTATCCCTGCTGAGCCGGCGGATGACAAGTCCATCTCTGCACACTGTGCAGAGGGACGGACCTGTCAGATCTCCGCTCTCCTCTATGGGGGGGATCGGATGATTATGGACCACCTGTCCGTTTTCATCCGATCCGCTAGACGGATGGAAAATAGTACATCCATCCGTCTGGATTTTGCGTATCGGATGTCAGCGGACATGTCATCGCTGACGTCCGTCGCTCCATAGAGATGTATGGAGCGACTGTTCAGATCCGCTGAAAAAACTGACAGGCAGATCTGAACGGTCCGCACGCGTGAAAGGGCGCATACTCAAGCTTGCTCCATTACCTATTGTTCACTGTAGGTATTCTTTCTCATACAGAATACTTGATGAGAAGTCTGGTGTTCCGTCCTTCCAAAATTCTATTTCTTTAATAAGACTGTTTTAGTTTTTTGTCAAGTTGTTTGTATCTGCTGCAGCAGGTTCTAGATTTTATTTATCCATGACTCTTTGACAAAAGAGGAGCAAGCTGTGTAGTGGTTGCTTCCTCTGTGTAGTTTTGGGCATTATAATAGTCTTTTGGTCTACTTTTAAGTCTTTTGTGTATGTGTTCTACTTTTATGTGTTATACTTTTGAGAGTCCTCTTCTTAAAGCAAAACGAAACCATTGTTTTACCTGTTTCCCATAACAATTACATTTGAAACCGTGAATATAACTGTTAAAGATGCTTCAGCTCTTAACTGAACAGTAAAGCCATCAAATGGCTAATGTATAACTGATCACATGTGCAAAACCATGGCACCTGCAGGTCAAACAAAGGCTAACATGGCCGCTTTCTTGGCTGTAAAAGTTAAAGTGGATGTAAACCTAAATCACGAAATTTGAGACCTAAGCACATATATCTGTAGTCTTTTCTTATCTCCCTCCTAAGTCCAGTGTCTTTCTGCTGCTCTGTTCTTCTGTTATCAGCATGATAACGTCTGACCTGTTCTCCACTTAGGTTGAACTTAATGGATTTGTGTCTTTTTTCAACCTCGCCAACTATGTAACAACCAAGATAAAACCAGCCTGAAATTTGTTTCAGGGTGGATGCTATAAATAGACTAGCAGACAGCTAATCTATTCACAGCACAGCTCTGCACATTCCTTCCTCCTTTGCCTTTGTGGAGGGGGGGGGGGGGGTGCCTTTCCCCTGATCAGCTGTCACACAGTGTATGCCAAGAATTCACACCCAGTGCTGAACAGGAAGAAAAAAATCTCTAACACAATGTTGACTGTCTAAAGAATGTAGAAAGGTGAAGAGCTGAAGACAGCAGATATACATGTAAAACATATGTAGGGTCATTTGTTTCATCTCTGTGTATCATCTGAGGCTGTTCACTCCACTGGGTATATATGGGGGTTTACATCCACTTTAAGAGTGTTTAGTCCTACTTTAAAGTGTGTGCCTATTCAATAGACATGAAAGTATTGACATATTCTTAACGAGCAGTAAAACAACTTCGACAGAAAAAGGTAGACACTGTGGGTGACAGTACATGAAGAGCGCTTGTTCTAGTTTACCATGGTTGCAATTTGTACTTTTATTCTCTTGGTATGAGGTTAGAGATGTTAGCAGAAACCGTCCCATCCTTATTTTGGCAGTTAAACATATATTCAAAACCTAACTAACTTTAAACCTAATCCCACCCCATTCTAAGCCTAATCTATCTAACCCTTTAAAGAAAAGATTGCTATATTTACCTATAATGCAGCCGCTCTGGTCCGGTCCTAAGCTGAGCTGTCAGTGGTGGCTTCATTGTGTAGGAGAGGCAGCTGACAACGGAATCCCCATAGTAAGTCTATGGGCGACATCACTTCCCAGGCATTTCACAGGCATTGTTGGCTTTCTCCTGTACATAGAGGCTGTCGCTGGAGACCAGACCATAGAAGATTTAGAATAATTAAGTATAGTGATCTTTTCTTTACAGGGTTAGATTGATTAGGTTTAGAATGTGGGTGAGAGTAGATTTAGAGTTAGTTAGGGTTTGCCTTTAAAGTACTGAAAAACATTTGTACAGTAATGAACTGCAAAGTTGCAGCAAAAATCTAACCCCCTTCCTATGAAGTAACCCCTTTCCTATAATAACACTTTTGGCTATTTTATTGTATTATATTTTGATGTTTTGGAAGCTATAGTGAGGCATGGTAGGGCTGTGCATTTTGTTCATTTCTGTTTCCAGGTTAATGATTGATTTTGGATGATTGTTGAAAAGGAATCTCTGGTAAATATACATGCTTACTACTAGCCTTTGTTTGCCCCTCTTATGTTATGCATATGATATTCTTGAAGAATTGGTGACATCCTCCTTCCTTAAACTCTAAAGGAGATCATCTTATCTGCCTGAATAATGCATACTAGAGGTGTGTTCCACACCAAACCATAATAAACAAGGGGGGGGGGGGCTGGGGCAGCAGATTGGACCAAGGTTTATAAGGTTTTTTGGCTTTAGTTTTTATTTTTGGATTTGCATCTTTTTCAACCTAACTATGTTTCTATGTACAAAAGCAAACCTTTCAATTATATAATGAGTTTTTAAACCAAGCATTAGTTTTCCACAATAAAGAGACTATTGAAATGTACTGGTGCCATAATGGTTATGTTTTTGATGGGGGTTAAAAAAAATACCTTTTTGAGTATTTCTTGTTGAAGCAATTAATCATTTACATATTCACAGATCCCTTCCTCAACATTGATTGCTTTTCAGGACAGTACATGCAGTCAGGTCTAATTCTGAAGCTGTGAATCAAAGTAACAGCTTTTGGTGTGGGTTTCAATGTAACATGTTCTGCTTTATGAACTGCCGTCACTCGCTACTGCTCAAATGATTTTCCTTAACTGCGTTCTGCCTAGTTACTGCTTGAAACTTTTTTCTGCAATGTACTTTCTGTACTTAATATTGACAGACAGCTTCTTAAAAACAAAAATGGAACTCAACTTTTCTTTGCATTATATAACCTTGTCTTGATTAAGGGCCGGTTCACACTGCTGTGTATTTGATCCGATTGCGTTACGAATTTTCGTTGCAAATTCTTTGTGTTCTGGCGAATCTACTGCAATTCTACGGCAAATATTGCATTGAATTCGCATCGCACACGGATCAAACTTGCACAGGACCCTTTTTGTACGCAGCTTAGATCCGCAACGCATTCATGTGAACGGCACTTATAGAAAACTGTTATTTAAATGACTTGCGAATTTGAGCGATTGCAACGGCTCAAATTCTAAATAGAATTTGCAGCAGTGTGAACTGGCCCTTACTTTGCTAGCATTTCAGTAATTGTTGTTCAACACCCTATACATAAATTTTATTAAATACAACCATGTTGTAATAGTGTGCAGTTGTTTATAAGTCATATCTAGTTTGTCTGAATGGTAAATTAGTAAAAAATGAGCCATTGTTTGATTCTGTGGCTTTAGAATACTTTAATTGCCTTTTGCATTGTATTTTGTTAAGACTCTATTTTAACCCCCTGACGGAAGCATTACGCATATATGTGGTCTCACTATACTGGGCTTTTTGCCTTGGGATCTCATATATGTGTATCAGTCTTTGTACAGGGAGCGTACCGCACAGTCCGCTCCCAGCACAGAGACCGGGGTCACCTGACCACTGCGGTAGCCTCTGATTGGCTACCACAGTGATCCGTCACTGTAAAGCCCACGCCTGTGTTTCTCTCTCTCTCTGAATTGAGAGGAAAGATACCTTTCATCTTTCTCCTTGCTGAGAAAAAAAAACTGTGCGTAAAATAAATAATAATGCAAAAATTTAAGAAAAAATACCTCGATCAAGGTTTGTCCTGGAAAAAAAAAGAGGTATAATCTACATGGACGCACAAAGTAGTGATGATATGTACAGTTTTTTACTAACACATTTCAAAGTTGCAAAATTGTGCTTAAGCATTAATATTTGTTTTACCCTTAGTCCCCTTTCACACTGGGGCATCGGCTATTTTTAGCGGCGCTTTACCGTCGTATTTGCGGGGGTATTTGGCCGCTAGCGACCGCTTTTAACCCTCGCTAGCGGCTGAAAAAGGGTTAAGACCACCCGCAAAGCGCAGCTGCAGCATCTCTTTGCCGGCGGTATAGCCATGCTGCCCCATTGATTTCAATGGGCAGGAGCGGGGGAGGAGCGGTATACACACCCCTCCAAAGATGATGCTAGCAGGACTTTTTTTACCGTCCTGCCATCGTACCGATCCAGTGTGAAAGCCCTCAGGAGGGAGTGGCGCTTTGCAGGCGCTATTTTTAGCGCTGTAGCGCCTGCAAAGAGCCCCGGGTCTTAGGCATGAAGGGGTTACAACTGGAAGGATACTTTTGCCTTCTGAAATTAATATTCATAAAAAGCATAGCTTTGAGGCTCCTTTTTTTATTTTTTTTAGTAACACTTGTGGAATGTGTTTCTTTTTTTCCCCCTCCTGTTAATGGTAATCTTTATAATGTGGACCGTGTTCTCTCTTATCCAGTACATACAAAGAGAAGTTCATTACATTTCACCAGGGTATTTGCATTTGTCTGCCAACTCTGCTTACTGTAAATGCTGAAAAGTATAGCTATGATGATTTATGTGTTGGCAACCACAGGGACATGCATAGGGCCTGTTTTTATTTACCCCAATATTTTATATACCATCCTCCATATTATGGAGCACTTTATAAAGTATAAGGGTGTCAGCCTTTATCAGTCTAAGGTCTCCACCATAGTTATACATATACTTGCACTGGGGACACTTTCAAGTTAGATAATTGACCCTTGTTGAATTATGAGAGGCCATCAAAACACCCATAAGAATCTCAGACAAAGATTACAATCTCAAACTCCATGTTGCTTATGTCTCATTTGAGATTCAAACACTCCAAGGGCAAAAGCGCTAATTAGGTACTGTGCTCAAATAATTTAACAATAATCATGTATGCTGTTTTATCACACTCTGTGGTCACTAGAAGATTTGACAATCAATCAATGGAAAACTGGGGAAACTAAAACAGGAACTTTAGTAAATGCTTATAATCAAGTTTTTTTTTTTTTTTTTTTAGTGCAGCTTAAGCCCTAATGGAGGTCAGTGCATATTACCAGTTAGATTCAAAGGCCACCTGTCACACAGCAAAACACCTACATCACATCTGCTGTATGTTGGCATTGGGCATTGAAACATTATCTTTACTTTGAGCAATGTTACTCCCATCAGACTATGCTGCACAGGTATTTTACTTCATATGAGGGTCCTATTGAGAATGCTTTAACTTGAAATGAAAACAGGATAGAACTATGCTCTTTTTGGATTATTTACACAAAACGGCTAACTTTTTTTTATTACCAGTACATTTAAGCTACATATTAGTATAATACTGAGTCCTCCATTAAGTCTTGTATTTACCAATAACTTGTATGCTATGTGCATTTTGATACTTTTTGTGCTTTTCTAGTGTTTTAGTGAGATGAGGGATGAGTTAGATCTAGTGAGATTTTGAGATTGTTTTGCATCCACTAGGTGGCAGCATAATATCAGACTATCATATTATTTTACTATGTGGCTCTTTATAAAACTATATTGTATACATAAAGGTTTCAGCAAATGCTCCTTTTTCTTTAGCTTTTATTATCCTCTGTTACATACCAGTTTTTTTTCAATCTGTATATTTCATAACAAGATGTATTGATTCTTGAAATGTATATATGCGATAAGATGTAGAAAGCTGAGTTATTTCGAACAACTGTCTAGAGAAAAGTAAAAGGACAGGCTAATTTATTCTACATCTGAAAGAACACAAAGACTTTTGCATGCTCACTGTTTATGCAGAATACCTGTTGATTAAAAAAAAAAAATCTTTCATATGTATTTCAAATATCTGAAAGAATACTGATATTAATTTTAAAAGTCACATCAAGTTGTTTAAAACTCAAACCTAACTTGCCCTTCTAGTAAATTTTTAATATTGTTCTATTAAAAGAGAATGGAATCCATTCCAATAGCGTGTTTTAAGGTTGTCTTTTCTGTAATACCTAATTTTAGACTAGGTTACCACTGATGCAGTGCGATTTGAAGGATCGCAGCCAGTGCGACTTGCATTCATCTGCGACTCCAATGCAATTTTGATGAAACTGCAGTTTTGATTAATGGCCTGGTCTCTCTCTCACCTCAAACACGCACAGGAACCTTTTCAATATGACATTGTTTTCAGGCTGCATATAAGTGAACAGCCTCCAATGAAACATATTATATCACTTGTCATGCGAACCAGTGCGTTCTGGAACTCATCAGTGTGAACCAGGGCTTACAAATAGATGATTTTGTAAGTGGAAATCGGTATCCTATATTTATAGTGAAATTCCAGATAAGCAATGGAAATACTGACACTCCTTCATACAGTAACCCAAAGCAGCCCCCTCTCTGTCTGATCAGACGTGTCTGTAATTAGAGATGTTAGCTGCTGGTGTTGTCATGTTGCTTGAACACACATTTACTACTTTTGGCAACTAGAGTATCTTTCAGCTACTTCTTTATGTTAGCTCTTAATTGAGATTCTTCTCTTCCTGACTATAAAGGATAGGAAGTACAAAGCAGTAATAAAGAAAAAAAAAAACACTACTCCCCACCATCCTGTGTGGACATGCATTTGTTTGCTAAAACAACGTGTTTTGCGTTTACATACAGGTCTGTTTGAACTCAAAACCTGCTAGATGCAGGTCAGGAGGAGATCAACTGCAGGTCTAATTTTGAATGATTGCAGAAGCGTATTTAACTGATGCCATCGCCATAGTGGTGAGATTTTTTGCAGTGTTGGTCAGTTGCAGACCATATATGCTTTCCCTCTTCTTAGCCTCTGTGTACTTATTGCTGTCCTATAATACACAGCCATGTGGCCAGTCAGAAGATATTTTCCAGCTATTGCCCCTACTTAGGATAATATCCCTGGATATTTTATTCAAGGGCTGTGTTGGTAGAGATTCTGTCATTTGTTTAGGAAACAGGGTATGCATTGTTTTTTTTTTATGATACATGATGAAGGTGGCATAAAACAACAAAACACATACAATATGTTACAGCTTAATAGTTCTTGATGTGGGGGCTGCATTAGTTTCCTTTTTAGCATATTTTTACCTCGTGATCCTGCCAGGTGAGGAAGTTACAAGGACTCTGATATTCTGGTAGGATCAACAGGTAGTTTTCCTTACAGAAAAGGTACATAAACCAAAAAAGTGGAGCTATATTTTCGAGCATGGGACGTGGAAACAAGACTAAGCACTTGAACTATTCACAAAAACATAGGAACTGGGGTGCAGAAAAATGGCAGCACATGCTCTAGACTGATGAGTCAGTATTTGAAATATTTGGCTGTAGCAGGAGGCAGTTTGTTCACCAAGGGCTTGAGAGCTGTACAATGAGTGTCTGCAGGAAACAGTGAAGCATGTTGGAGGTTCCCTCCAAGTTTGGGGCTGCATTTCTGCAAATGGAGTTGGTGATTTGGTTAGGATCAATGGTGTCTTCGATGCTGAGAAATACAGGCAGATACTTATCCATCATGCTATACCATCAGGGAGGCTTGTGATTGGCCCCAAATTTTTTTTGCAGAAGAACAATGAGGTGACCTATCTTTTAGGGGGGGGGGGGGAGTAAAAATAAAAAGCTAAAATAATGTGGTTGCATAAGTGTGCACACCCTCTTATAACTGGGGAGGTAGCTGTGTTCAGCATTAAGCAATCACATTCAAACTCATGTTAAATAGGAGTCAGTACACACCTGCCATCATTTAAAGTGCCTCTGTTTAACCCCAAATAAAGTTAAGCTGTTCTAGTAGGTCTTTCCTGACATTTTCTTAGTCACATCATACAGCAAAAGCCATAGTCCGCAGGGAGCTTTCAAAGCATCAGAGGGATCTCTTTGTTAAAAAGGTATCAGTCAGGAGAAGGGTACAAAAGAATTTCCAAGGCATTAGATATACCATGGAACACAGTGAAGACAGTCATCATCAAGTGGAGAAAATATGGCAAAACAGTGACATTACCATGAAAGAATTGGACGTCCCTCCAAAATTGATGAAAAGACAAGAAGAAAACTGGTGAGGGAGGCTGCCACATTAAAGTAGCTGCAGGAATATCTGGCAAGTAGTGGCTATGTGGTACATGTGACAACAATCTTCGTATTCTTCATATGTCTGGGCTATGGGGTAGAATGGCAAGATGGAAGCCTTTTCTTACAAAGAATAACATTCAAGCCTGGCGCCAAAAAAACACTGCACATCACCAAAAGAACACCATACCCACAGTGAAGCATGGTAGTAGCAGCATCATGCTTTGGGGCTGTTTTTCTAAAGCTGGAACAGGGGCCTTAGTCAAGGTGGAGGGAATTAAACCAGTCAATTTTGTCACAAAACCTTCAGACTTCTGCTAGAAAACTGAAGGGGAACTTAATCTTTCATCGTGACAACGACCCAAAGCATACATCCAGATCAACAAAGGAATGGCTTCACCAGAAGATTATTAAAGTTTTGGAATGGCCCAGCCTGAGCCCAGACCTAAATCAGATTAATAATCTGTGGGGTGATCTGTAGAGGGCTGTGTCCAGGAGATGCCCCCGCATTTGGAGTGTTTTTGCAAAGAAGAGTGGGCAAATCTTGCCAAGTCAAGATGTGCATTGCTGATAGACTCATACCCAGAAAGACCATAATAAAATCCAAAAGTGTGCAGACTTATGCAACCATATTTTTTTAGTTTTACTTCCCTCCACCTAAAAGATTTCAGTTTGTTCAACTGAGTTGTACAGTTTATAGGTCACATTAAAGGTGGAAAAAAGTTCTGAAATTATTTTATCTACGTCTCATTTTTTTACATCACAAAAACCTGACATTTGAACTGGGGTGTGTAGACTTTTTATATCCACTGTACATCCAGAGAAGATCTGTGGTTAGTTCTCCAAAATGTTTAGAACAACCTACCTGCTGTCCTATAATACACAGCATTGTGGCCAATCAGAAGACGTACCTGCTGAGTTCCTTCAAAAACTGTGTGCAAATGTACCTAGAAAAATTTATGCTGTTTTAAAGGGCGGTCACACCAAATATTTAATTTTGATTTCTCTTCTGTTCATTTACTTAACATTTTGTTAATTGATAAAAAATAAACTATTAATACTCCTATTTCTGTATTTCTGGAAGCAATCTTCATTTGCAGCATTTTTTCACACCTGCCCAAAACTTTTGAACAGTACTGTGTGTGTGTGTGTGTATATATAATATATAGTGACTTGAAAAAGTATTCATACCCCACATTTTGTCATGTTACAACAACAAAAAAAAAAATTATTTTATGTTATAGACCAACACAAAGTGGCACATAATTGTGAAGTGGAAGGAAAATAATGAAGTTCAGAACTAAATCCAATTGAGAATCTGTGGCAAGACTTGAAAATTGCTGTTCACAGGCTCCATCCAATCTGACAGAGCTTGAGCTATTTTGCAAAGAAGAATGGGCAAAAATGTCACTCTCTAGATGTGCAAAGCTGGTAGAGACATCCCCAAAATGAATTGGAGCTGTAATTTCAGTGAAAAGTGGTTCTACAAAGTATTGACTCAGGGGGGCTGAATACAAATGCACACCACACTTTTCACTTATTTGTAAGACATTTTGAAAAACATTTTTCATTTTCCATTCCAGTTCACAATCATGTGCCACTTTGTGTTGGTCTATCAAGTAAAATCCCAATAAAAGACATTTACGTTTTTGGTTGTAACATGACAAAATGTAGAAAATGTAAAGGGGTATGAATACTGTGGCACTGTGTGCATGTATATACAGTGTGTGTGTTCCACTTTAATTCCAAAAAAAAGCTACACATGCAGTTTTTACATAATTGTTAGATGACATGGTAAAGCATCACTTTGTGTGTTTGGACATAATTGTAATCTACTGATTTGTGGCATTAATTGCCAGCCTGTTTCATACAAGCAGCATCGTCTCTTCAGGTATGATGGAACAGCATTTATGAATGACCAACTCTTTTGAGTCTCATTGAAGCTGCAGAGTGATAGACATATCCATGGTTGGCATAGGTGTGAACAGCAGACTAGTTATTGTAAAACCTTGAAGATCCAAATTGCTTACTACTCATCAGGCATCACTTGCGATTTTTACTGTACCTACAGATGTCACTGAAATTTTTGAAGTTTAGTTTCTGCTTGTAAGCATAGACTAATCAGCATTCGTAATTTTAAATTTACCAAATATGCACATATATTTACCCAGTGTTTTAAAAAATTAGGATTGTTGATTCTAGTACTGAATAAAAAGCATCTAGGGATTGAAAACTCTATTGAAGGATCCTTTAATGCTACCTAGCCATTCAATTCTATTTATATTCATTTTTTTTCTCAAGTGAAATTTTACACTACTCTACAGATTTAATAGTCAATTCAAATGTAACCGCTTTTTATTATAAATGGGAAAATGTATCCGTATCTGAGTACCTTCAGCTCCTAAGACATTGTGGAACAATGACGGCCACCTGTCCTAAATGAATAAACTTTTGCAAACAATTGCACATCAGTGAAGATAAATTTCACAACATTGCAGGTTTGATGCATAGCCAGTACTTTCAGAATATTCTAAAGCTTACAAAGAGACTGGAAAGGGCCAATGCAGACATCTACAGTATATAATACACTTCATCAGGGTAAAAGGATAATTTGACACACTGATTTGACATAGGTGTCCGGGTGATCAACAAATCACCTGATCATTTGGAGCAAAACCGTCTGATTTTGATATTTGTGTTAGAAAAGCTTACACACAAACTCCATATCCAAAAGATATATACAATATTAATCCCTTATACAAAAGTGCAAGGTGTTAATAACATAGTATAATGCTTTATAAAGTATTGGCTGTACAGCAATCCTAAGATCTTGTGAAGTACAAGTACTGCAAGTCTTCTTGTTGATGGTAAACTGAATGGTGGTTTGCTTTCTAAACCCACCTATTTAACTGTTTCCCAGATAGCTGAATAGGCCTTCAGATGTGGCAAGTAAATTAAACATGGTTTTGAAAAAATTCACACAGTGCAAAGGTGAACCTCTTTTCTGCCAAGGTACATTTATAAACAATCTGGTATACAAGGGATTAAAACAAGCTCAAGGCTGCTGCGGCATCTATGTAGGTAGTGATTCTAGGGTAGTAAGATAGTGGTTTTAGGACCATCCATATATGAGTAATGAACCCGGAAGCAGCATGTAGTATTTTACTTCCAGGTTCACAGCTGTCATTCCTCAGCTACTGTAGACAAGGATGCAGCTAACCAAGCACTATATGGGGAAACATGGGGCATTTAATAGACCCCTGATGTCTCAAATAAAAAGGACATGTCACCTGCCCATGCTTCACATAGGGGACTTGTTTTTCCTCCTTGTGATAGAAATAAAGTTAAATGGGGATAAAAAAAAAAAAGTTTAAAAAAAAAACTTGTGATAAAACAAATAATAAAATAAAAAAAAGTTTTAAAAGCCCCCCTTACATCCGTACATACCCCGATTCATATGTGAAGAATAGAGAGCGCACTTGTATGCAAGCATAAATTGTGACAAACATGAGGTTGCGCTGTGAACACTAGAGTGAGATCAATAATTCACAGTTAACTCTAAACTTTAGATTTAAAGCCTTTTAAAACCTTTAAAGATTTGAATGTGTGCAGAAAATAAAGAAATTCCTCTGGTGGAAGGTGGTTAAACAACTTTTTCTCCTATGTTATGGAGATGAAGAGAGGGGGAGATGTTCTAATGCAGAAGCAAGCAACCTAGGATAACCATGCTACTCGTCCATGGATACTATACAGTGATTTAGAAGGATTAACAGAAATAAAGAAGAAAAAAAGTCTAATAGGGCGTATACACGGTCGGACTTTGTTCGGACATTCCGACAACAAAATCCTAGGATTTTTTCCGATGGATGTTGGCTCAAACTTGTCTTTCATACACACGGTCACACAAAGTTGTCGGAAAATCCGATCGTTCTGAACGTGGTGACGTAAAACACGTACGTCGGGACTATAAACGGGGCAGTGGCCAATAGCTTTCATCTCTTTATTTATTCTGAGCATGCGTGGCACTTTGTCGGTCGGATTTGTGTACACACGATCGGAATTTCCGACAACGGATTTTGTTGTCGGAAAATTTTATCTCCTGCTGTCCAACTTTGTGTGTCGGAAAATCCGATGGAAAATGTCCGATGGAGCCCACACACGGTCGGAATTTCCGACAACACGCTCCGATCGGACATTTTCCATCGGAAAATCCGACCGTGTGTACGGGGCATTAAAAAGGAAAAGTAATACAATCATTACATCCAAGGACTGGTAAGCTGTAATCTATATCATTTTTGTTCTTGGTTTACATTTTAAATTGAGAACTACGTGAATAACCTTTACCTAAAATGCGTTTCTATTTTAGGTTAACTGGCCTTGTATCTCTTGCTTCTATACTACACAATAAAGAAGTTTAGAATAGTATTTGTCTGGCTTCACACCTCTGCATTTCTGTTTTCACAGGTTTTTTCATTCATTTTTTATGCTTGTCTTCATGAGTTTATATGTACCTAGTTGAATTTCTTAGAATTTCCAAATGTAGCTAGGCCAAGAGCACATGCTGTATTGCCAGGGACAGGTCTCAGTAACCATGTGTTTGCAATGCATGTAAATGCATACATAGTACCATCTATAAACGTATTGCATCTAATGAGGCTTGTGCCACAATTATTGCCCTAGTCTTACTGACCAAATTGGGTGAATCTGGCTTCACCTTTCTGTTTGTGTGAGAGGTGCACTTTATAGTCATATATATTTCAACCAATTGATTCACGATAAAAGGAATAAGAGGTTATTATAGACAAATGGCTGTACAGTATTTTGAGTTAAATGTAAGCTCATTATAGTGCTGGTTTCGCAGAGGACTTCACTGCTTCATTAACAAGGAATATGCTGAGTTGTAAGAGATAAATGAGAATGACTGGTGGCATTTGCAAGGAGGATCGCGGGTTTAAGCTTCTGCCTTTTATGCATATTTCAGTGGACATTAGGAGCTAAATTGCCTAAGTACCTCTCTGACAATAAGCTATGTTTAGGATTTTGAATATAAAAAGAAAAATGAAACAAAAGTCTTTGGCTATGTCAGCTTGTAGCTTCTAGCATTAGTCTGCTCCATCATTTTGCTTATTTTCCTGTTTTTGGACAAAGTCATGCCATGGACAAGTTATTTTATCATTCGCTCTGTATAATGATCAGGTGTAAAATGAGAATTTTTTCTACATATACCTTACCATGCAGCAATAAGCATGCCTATTTTGCTTCTGACAAACTTTTCCATGATAGCTGAATATCTTCATCTTTCATTGTCAGCTTTATGGGCATATGACAATGTAAAGAAGACTCCTGCTGGGAGAAATATGTGTAATGTGTTGTTTTTTGTGTGTTTTGCATTGTTGTGTTTTGTGTGTTGCGTGTTCTGAAAATGCTAGTTTCTTGCATGTCATTTTGAGTCAAAACTTCAGTACTTGGAGTCCCTGACTTGGAACAAATAAGTATGGAGGTACCATAGCTGACCTCCTTCTGAAAATGTGTGTTGCCTGGCTTTTATAATGACCATAAGGCTTCAATATTATCAGTCAATCAGGCAATTAACATTGCAGAATGAAAAATTGCAACGGTAGCCTCAGTGCTTTCATCAAAGATACTGAAAGTTTTGAAGCCAGAGAATAATTTGCAGAAATTGGTATGATGTAGAAGCCACTTTTTTGCTCCTCGTAGAAGTTTCAGCTGCTGCCTCTGCTTTTAGTTTACTTCCTATCAGAAGATATTTAGTTTGCTGGCTGTGTTCTGCAATGGCGTCCCATAGGGTTCTGTACATGGTCTCCTAAGGCTCATGTCTTGGCCACCTATAACTTTTGGGGCTGTCATATGTGCTTTGATATCGGCTGCTATAGAAGATGCACTCATTTAGTAGTCAGTAGTCTGTTTAATTCACTGTAGATTGGGAACATGTTGCTTAAAATAAAGGTTATTATATGGCTTAGATTTGTTTGTTTTTCATGGCTGCTTATGGTTTCAGGGAAATTAGAGACATGCCAAAATGTGTCTTTTACAGCCATTGCTGTTTTGACTCAACTGATTTTTCTATAAACCAGGCCTGTGCAGCTCCGGTTAGTCCTTTTAGTTTGGAAAGGGTGGGGGAGGGGGAGGAACAAAGAAGTGCCTTGCCGTCCTAGGCTATTGGGCTGCATGTTTCTAGCGATGCACGCATTGTAGGGAGGAACAGTTTTAGCCACTGCACGCAAGGGTGGCTCCATAGGACCTTGCAAAAGAAAGAGGCCACCCTGAAACAGGAAACCTGAGGCAGTGGTCATGGCTCCAGCTTAAACCAAAACTTAGACCAGAATTAGTGCATACTCGGTAAGTGGGTAATTAGCTGAAGAAAGTTTTAAAAAATACTCTGAGTTTAATATCACTCTAATGAATGGATTTGTTTTTTGCTGGTATGCATTACTGCCTAATCTGTCATTATTTTAGCCTAGACAAATTGTGCTATGTGTTATCTCAGACATTGTGTAGGCTGGAAATCCTTTCTGGTTTTTATTGCTCTCGGTGTTCCTGTTGGGAAGATATGCCCCAATATCACTAGGACAGAAATACAGAAATGAAAGAAAAATCCCAAAATTAAAAAAAAAAAAAAAAAAAAACAGAACTGGAAGGGAAGAATTGGGGGGATTTCTCATTAGTTCATTGACAGACACAACCCCCCTTCTCTGCTATAGGCTTTCAGTTTTTTTTTTTTTCTGCCTAGTCAGGAGTGAGGACCTAGTTCACTGCTGGGATCTCTTGTCCTGGCAATTTTTTTTTTTTTTAGTTTTTTTTTTTCCCTGGCTTTTTCTGGTGAGATCTAAAATGAACTGCCGGGCTGGGCATTCGATCCAGAGGTCACCCCAGTCTGGCCAGCGAGCACTTGCAGACTGCAGCTACACGCTAGGTCGGCTGCGACATAGCCCAACTTGATGAGGGCTAGCCCTGCGAGTTAAAGGTTTCGCGAGGTCGCATACGACTGAGTCTCGGCTCGAGTCACAGCGTCCCTCATGGCCGACAGCCCCCCCACTTTGGCAAGAAGGTTCTGTCTGGAACGGTGCCCACTTGGTCCTGGAATGGTGAGTAAATGCCCCCTCTCCCCTTAGGGGGTTTTTGTGGCGGATGCTGGCCCCTCCCAGGGTCGATCTTGCGGGTCCCTTCTGTCACTGCACCCTCTTTTCCTGGCCCTGGAGGTCCCTTGGTAACCCCCCTTTCCCCTTCCCCCCTTCCATATGGGGCAGTGTGCCTGTGGTGGGTCCTGGGGGACGGGGTTGAGTAGTGGTGGGCTGGGGGGTGCGCGCTGCCTAGGTGCTGTGCTTACTTGGGGGGAGACACTAGGTCCGGTGCCTGGATCCTTTCTCTCTCTCTCTCTCTCTCTCGTCATCCTGGGAGGCTACAGGGTTCTCCTGCATCTGTGGTAGTCTCGTGTAGCATGGCCAGCGGCCATTTTGCCATAGCCGGCGTCCCTTTCCCCCGTGCCTGATGACTTCCTATGGCCGGCGGCCATGTTTGTGTAGCTCTGCGGCCATGATATGATAGATTTTGGCTCAGGCAACGGCGGCCATTACTGTGTAGCCCAGGACGGTGTTTTTGGCAGGCGGCAGCTCCTCTTTTTAACCCAGCGCTGACTCGTGTTTTCTTCCACCTTAGACGCAATGTGTGTGCAGGTCTACATCTTAAGCAGCAAGCGCTACGCTGGTGGGGTGGTGAGTCTGGGGGTTCCCTCCTCTCTCTGCTGCAGGCTGTGGGGTGTCCTGGTAGTCTGGTACCACTATCGTTGTGGGGGGGGGTGACCCATTGTAGTGGTCACTTTTGGTGCAGAGCTCTTTTTTTCTCTCCTATGGAGTCTCAGGAGCATGTTTCCCCACCTGACCCCCTGTCAGAGGCTGCAGGTTCCTCTGGGTCCCAGTCATCCATTGACGCATGGACGGCGGCCCTGGAGTCCTTTGTGTCCCGGGTGGAGGTGGCTCTTGGGCAGTGGACTAGCAAGAGGCATCCCTTGCCTTCCCCTGCTTTATCTGTCTCGTCAGATCCTGAATCTGATTTGGCTGCCGTAGACAGGGCCCATCCTGCAGAGTCTGCGGCCACGCTTCTAGATCTTTCGGACAGTGAGGATGATTCCTCAGCCCCAGTGTGCGATAAACTTTAAAAATGGAGGAAGCATCCACGGCTGTGCAGCAAAAGTGTTCCCTTATCCCTCCTTTTTTGACAAGTTTGTTTGTAAAGAATGGGAGCGTCCAAAACACCCCTTTGTGATCCCAAAGTGTTTCGCTGTGCGTTATCCCTTTTGAGGAGAGTCTGCTCAAAAAATAGACTACTGGTTTCTCGGTTGAACAAAGCCACTATGATTCCGTCGGCTGGTTTTGGCTATTGCTCTGGTGTCGCAAACGCTAACAGAATGGGCGAAGCTGTTGTGCCGTGACCTGGAAGGTGACCAGTTTCCTCCTGCCTTCACGGAATTAGCAACTGGTCCAGGGGCTGCAGTTTGTCTGCAGTGCCTCTTTAGACGCATCTCCCTTGCTTTCTAAGCTATCTGTTTCATCGGTAGTACTTCACTGGGTATTGTGGCTGAAGTGTTGGACTGCGGACCAGGCCTCTAAAAAGGCCCTAGCTGATCTGCCTTTTCAAGGCGATCGTTTGTTTGGGGCCACTCTGGATGATATAATTAAGAGTGTCACAGGGGGGAAGAGTATTTTTCTTCCACAGTCAAAGAAGGGAAAGGAGCCAGATCGCAAGCGTGGCCTTTCCTTCTCATCACATAAAGTTTTTTTGTCCCTCGGGGTCCACTGGCAAAGGCTCGAAGTCTTTCAAGCCCTCCTTGGGAGGTCCTAAGTGGCCCTGGTCGGGCAAACCGAGAGCTGGCTTCAACAGACTCCCAGATAAGGCTCATTCGGGATGAAGAGGCGCCCTCACCCGCAGTCTGGGTGGGGGGGGACGTCTTTGCTGGTTTCCGGGCCCGTGGTCTTCTCTGATAAACGACAAGTGGGTCCATAAAGTGATTCTGTCTGGTTACAAATTGAGTTCCAGACTTGTCCCCCAAGCAGATTTTTTCCATGCAGTCTGCATCTGTCTCTGGAGTGGTGCAAGGCCTATTGCTCCAAGGGGTGTTTGTCCCGGTTCCGGTGTCGGAACATTTCCAGGGCTCTTATTCAAACCTATTTACGATCCCCAAAGGGGAGGGTACGGTGTGTCCGATTCTGAACCTCAAGCTATGTGCGGGTGCTGAAGTTCAGAATGGAGTCCATTCGTTCTGTGGTGGCATCTCTTCATCATGGGGACTTTCTTGCCTCCATCGACATCAAGGATGCCTACCTGCACATTCTGATTTGTGTACAGCACCAACGGGTCCTCCGCTTTGCTGTGGGAGAGCAGCATTATCAGTTTGCAGCGTTGCCCTTTGGTCTCGCCTCCGCTCCTCGGGTCCTTACCAAAGTTTTGGCCCCGGTTCTGGCGCTGCTGCGCCGGCAGGGAATTGCTGTTCTGGGTTACCTGGACGATCCTTCAGCTGCAAGCAGAGTCCCCAGCGGCCCTGGGGGGTGACGTGGAGATCACTGTTCAGACTCTCAGATTTTGGGTGGCTGATAAATTACCAAAAGTCTGCGTTGATTCCAGTTCGGAAATTGGTTTAACTGGGTCTGACTCTGGATTCCACTCAGGCTAGAGTGGTCCTTCCGCAGGACAAACTCGAGAAATTACAGGCTGCAGCCAGCTTGCTGCTGTCCAGCAGGTGGGTCTCCCTGCGGACTTGCATGCGGGTACTGGGCCCTGATGGTGTCTACGTTCGAGGCGATCCCGTTCGCTCAGTTCCATATGAGACCCCTGCAAAGGGAGATCTTGTTAAAATTGGACAAATGTTCCGGTCTCTAGACAGTCTGATTCGGCTGAGTCAAGGAACCAAAGGGTCCCTGATCTGGTGGCTTTGTTCCCCGGCTCTTCGGCGGGAAATTCCTTTCTCCCTCTGTACTGGACGGTGGTCACCACCGACGTCAGTCTGTCCGGGTGGGGAGGAGTCCTGGTCCTGAGCTTGGCTTGGGGTCACTGGAGGAATCCTGGCTACCTATCAACATCTTGGTACCCCGGGCGATCAGTCTGTCTGGATCATTGGAGGGATCGACTTCAGGGGCTCCCGATACGGAGCCAGTCAGACAATGCCACGGCGGTGGCCTATTTCAACCACCAGGGAGGAACAAGGATTGTGTTAGCTGGCCTGGAAGTAGCCGGCATTCTACGGTGGGCAGATGGTTTCGTCCCAGCCATCTCCGCCGTTCACGTTCCAGGGGTGGACAACTGGCAGGCAGATTACCTCAGTCAAGTATTGGACCTAGGGGAGTGGTCCCTCAATTAGGAGGTATTTCAACAGATCTGTCTACCCTGGGGATCTCTAGAGGTAGATCTGATTGCACCCTGAATCAACAGCAAGGTGCAGAGGTTTGTGGCAGGGTCTCTGGACTCTCTGGCGGACGCCTCAGATGCTCTGGTCGCTCCGTATCATCTGATCTATGCCTTTCCTCATCTCAAGCTTCTGTCGCGGTTGTTGCGCAGGATCGGGGCTGAAGGAATTCCGGTCATTCTAGTGGCCCCGGACTGTCCTCGTCGGCTCTGGTACGTCTGGTCGCAGACGCCCCCTGGCGGCTGCCTCTCAGGAAGGATCTGTTAAGCCAAGGGCCGATCTTCCACCCTGCTTTACCGTCGCAGGCTTTAACGGCCTGGCTATTGAAAGCCAGATGTTGAAGGATAGGGACTTATCTGCATCAGTGACTCCGACGCTGCTCAAAGTTAGAAAGTCTACTTCCATAAATGTATATTATTGGACATGGAAAGCATACATTTCTTGGTGTGAGTCAGTGAGGTTTCACCCACATTCCTTTTCGGTGACTCGGATTTTGACTTTTCTTCAGAGGGGCGTTGAAAAAAAAGCCTTGAGTACTGTCAAGGGCCAGGTGTCAGCCTTGGCGGTTTTCTTTAAAAGCTCCCTGGCTTCACATTCCCTGGTGCGTACCTTCATTCAGGGAGTGCGACATGTGGTCCCACGGATGCAATCTCCTTTGCCACCGTGGGGCTCAAATCTTGTACTTTTGGTTCTACAGAAGCCTCCATTTGAAAATATTCGAGAGATTCCCCTGCTCACACTATCACAGATGGTGGCCTTCTTGGTGGCTATTACTTCTGCTCGCAGGGTGTCAAAGTTGGCGGCGCTATCCCGCACGCCCTACTTGATGATTCTTAAGGACGAGGTGGTGCTTCGTCCTTGTCCTTCTTTCCTTCCAAAGGTTGTCTCCTATTTCCATTTAAATGAAGACATCGTGTTGCTTTCTCTGTGTCCCAGGCCGCAATATCTGAGGGAATTTGCATTGCACACCTTAGATGTGGTACGGGTTGTCAGGGTGTATTTGGCGGCCGTTGAGTCTTTTCGAAAGTCCGACTCCCTGTTCGTGATCACAAATGGACCAAAGAAGGGGCTATCTGCTTCCTCAGCGATCATTTCTAGATGGATCAGACAGACGGTGACTCAGGCCTACTCTATCTAGGGTCGGGTTCCTCCCCTCCTGGTGAAGGCGCACTCTACTCGGGTGGTGAGTGCCTCCTGGGCCTTCCATCATCAGGCGTCAGTGATGCAAGTTTGCAAGGCGTCCACCTGTTGTCGGTGCATACTTTAACAAAATTTTACAAGATGGATGTGCTGGCATCTGCCAATGCTAATTTGGTGCAAGGTTCTGCAGGCTGCGGTCTAGAGGGTTTTTCCCTTGTGAAGGGGTATTTTTGCTGTTCAGGTTGAGCTCCAATTGTTCTCGCTGAGCTCCGAGTTGTCTGGTTGGTCTGTTTATTTGTTGGCTGCCCCTCCCCTCATGTTTGGCACTGTTTGGGACATCCCTATGGTTCTGAATAAAGAAGGCTGTGTCTGTCAATGAACGATTGAGAAAATAGGATTTTTGACTTACCGTAAAATCTGTTTCTCTGAGTTCATTGACAGACACAGCACCCGCCCCTCTATAGAGTTTTAATACTTCTGATCCTGCTTGTTACATAACTGAAGGCCTACAGCAGAGAGGGGGTTGTATATCACCCAGGACTGCCCATGGGCGTAGCCAAGTCTTTTTTCTGCCTAGTGTCCTACTCCTGTAGGGGGCGATAGAACCCTATGGTTCTGAATAAAGAAGGCTGTGTCTGTCAATGAACTCAGAGAAACTGATTTTACGGTAAGTCAAAAATCCAGTTTTTTTTCTGTGGAGACCCTTGTTTCGGTGATGACACTATTAATAGTAATAGTAATATTATTATTATACAGGATTTATATAGCGCCAACAGTTTGTGCAGTGCTTTACAACATTAATAGAAAGATTTCTACTCCCTGTTTATTGTGCCTTCAGGTTGGAAAGTAACGGTACATTTTTCCCAACAGAACACAAATGGCAAAAAATACTTTAGACCAACATTCCCATGCTGCTAATGACCCAGCAATTGCTCAGTGGTTACCTGCTTGACCTTCTGGTTCCATATGTTTAGTCTGAAATTAACTTGCAGCCTGTAGGTGCTTTTGTCTTTATATAGTTTTCAGTAACCTTTTTTGGTGTTTTTGAAATTGTTCATGCAGAACAAAAAGTAGTGTTTATACAGACTTAGAGCATAAAGTGTATTATTTCTTTTTGTATGTGCCCATTTGGTTCTCCTTAGTAAATCATTTGTGATTTAATGAAACTAAATGCAATTTCAAGTCATGCGAATGTGATTGCATTAAAAGATTAAATTGCAGCACACTGAGACTATTTTAGAAAATTGTTAAATTGTGAAAGAAATGAGTATACAGCAGTCTTCATTAAAAACATTTATTGACAGGTCTTGTGATCTGTGATTAATTGTACGGGGTCTTTAAATTAAAACTATGCTTTCATTGCTTGCCCTTGTCTTTTACACTCAGCACACATTTCTACTTTTCACTAGTTGTCCTCATCACAGCTAACAGATTGTCAAAGATTTGCTGGATTTGATGTCGTCTGCCATTGGATGACCTTAATTTTTTTTTTTGAGCATCATAAAAATATTGTCATCAGCAAACATGGGCAGACCCTTTATATAGAAATGACAGATTCAGTATTTGTCCAATGTGCACATCATTACCGCTCCCTGTCCTAACACAGTGATGTATTCCTGCTTGAAGCGTGGTTAAAAAAAAAAAAAATGTAAATAATGTGTGCTTGCGCTGCTAAAAACTAAGTTTAATTATAATTCATTAGTAAAACAATGAATATATCATACCATTAATAAACTGCATTAAACAAGAATAAATAACAATAAATAATCAATGATCTTCAATATGTGAATCAATATATAATATTAATCTTCACCATCATAATGTGTATCCAGTTATTATATGAAATGTACCATATGTGCAGTGTGATATAAATATTAATCTGTGTAAAATAATAAATGTTAAATTCCACTGGCTTAATAATAATTAATAGCAGGATTATTACCACTAGTTCTAAAAAAAAGTCCCCAAACAGTCCAATTAAAGTGCTTAAAGCGGTGTTCCGCTCATGTGGCTTCCTGAGCCATGTTTGCAGGTTTTTTTTGCACACATTTAAAAAAATAATTTTAGGCCTGGAGATTACATAAAACCCCCAAAACATTACATATTTTCTGAAAGCAGATGTACTAGAGAATAAAATGGTGGTAGTTCCAATTCCGCTTTAACCACTTGCCTACTGGGTACTTTTACCCCCTGCTGCCCAGGCCAGTTTTCAGCTTTCTGTACTGACTTTGAATGACAATTGCTCGATCATGCAACTTTGTACCCAAATGAAATTGTTTGAATTTTTTAAGACACAAATAGAGCTTTATTTTGGTGGTATTTAATCACCCCTGGATTTTTTATTTTTTGCTAAAAAAAAAACCAAAACAAAAAAAGACCGAAAAGTTTGAAAAAAATTTTTTTTCTTATTTTCTGTCAGTAAATTTTGTAAACAAGTAATTTTTCTCCTTCACTGCTGAGGCAGCACTTAGGGCACTGATGAGGTGGCACTAATATGCCACACTGATGAGCATTGTTAGGCGGCACTGATGGGCAATGAAAGGCAGCACTGATTGGTGTCACTGATGGGCACGGCTGGGGTTGTACTGTAATCAGGGCACTGATGATCAGCGCCCTGATTTACCTGTACATGTCTCCCCTGCAAAGAGCTGATTGGCTCTCCTCGCCACACAAGCTGATAAACGGCACTTCGTTGTTTACATGAGACTGGCTGTTATTGGACACAGCCTATCACATAGGTATAGAGCCAAGTCATTGGCTCTTTACTGAGATCGGGGTTGCGCCATGTCCTAGGAACAAGGCGCGGCCCGATTGCTGCGTGCTAGATTGGGGGCGCTGTCGTATGACATCATCTCAGAATGAGTGCGCATCCCGTCTGCTTTCATTTTACTATATGGTGGGTGGGAAGTGGTTGAAGTTAATTTTAGGGGGCATAAAATTGCAATAAATGACCCAATTTTTTTGTAAAATATAAAAGCCGAGGTTGCGCCGAGTAGATATCCAACATATCAAACTTTAAATTTGCGTGCGATTGTAAAATGGCGACAAACTTAACTACTCTATATTTTCTATAGCTTACCAGTGTTTAACATTACGGAGGAGGTCTGGTGCTAGAATCATCGCTCTCATTCCGGTGTGCTTGGTGATATGTAACGTGTATCGTAACCAACATTTTCAAGCTTGGGCACCCCGACGTGTGCATTTACATTTGCACGTGCATATATGTGTGGGTGCCTCAATTTTTTTTTTTGGGGGGGGGGGGGTGTATGTGCTTGGGTGTAACTTTATTTTTTTACAATTACAAATTTTATTTATTTTTTTCCATTACATAGGGGACAAAAAGTCCCCTATGTGATGATTTTTGGGTGACGTTCTAAAAGACCCTGCATGTCTCCCCTGTGCTCCACTGAATGTAATGCAATGCACATCATGCTGCATTATGTACTTTCTCGGCCTATATATATATTGCAGAAAAACCACAGAAAAACCCTGTTATAGTATGCCTGACAATACCTTGACATGCCTCAGCAGGCTTTTCTGTGGCATTGGCGCAGTAAAGGCTTCTTTCTGGCAACTCGACTGTGCAGCTTATTTTTGTTCAAGTATTATCGTATTGTGCTGCTTGAAACAATTACATGATCTTTTTCTAGAGCAGCCTGTAGTTCTCCTGAGGTTACCTGTGGGTTTTTCTTTGTATCCTGAACAATTCTTCTGGCAGTTGTGGCTCAGATCTTTCTTGGTCTAACTGACCTTGGCTTTTGGTATTCGGAGATCCCTGAATTTTCAACTTCTTAATAAAGGATTGAACAGTACTGACTGGCATATTCAAGGCTTTGGATGTTTCTTTATAAAGTTCCATTAGCTTTTTACGCAGGTCTTTTGGCCGTTCTTTTCTGCTTCACATGGCTCAGTATCTAGCCTGCGCAGTGCATCCATGTGAGAACTAATAAACTCATTGACTATTTATACAGACACTCATTGCAATGTAAAAAGCCACAGATATGGGAAATTAACCTTTTACTTGCCTTTTAAACCTGTTTGTGTTACCTTGTGTCTGTACCAAGGCCAAACTTTTGATCAGGGGCATTTGGGTTATTTATGTTATGTTTTAAAAAGGAGCCAAACAACTATGTGATGATGAGTTTTTTGGCAAGATCAGTCTTTTTTTTTTTTTTTTTTTTTTAATATATCAATGCCAACATTTTCATGATTTCTGCCAGGGTATGCAAACTTTTGAGCATGACTGTATGTGTGTGTGTGTGTGTGTGTATATGTGTGTATATATATATATATAATATTATATTATATTTATAAAATGCATTTTTTTTTTTTTTTTTTTTTATATGAAAGCTGGTGATCTTGTGAGACCTGCCTAAACCGTAACCTTTTACATTTTTTTCTTTTCATTCTTTTTTTTACATTCTAGAATGTAATTGTAGTTCTTGTAGTGAGATATTTTGAATTAACATATGAACACTGTGAAATGCTTCAGTGTCCTATAAATAATGATCAGTAGCCATTACAAGCACAATTTTCAGGATGACGCTGATGATTTATATTGCTCTGAAGAAGTGACCCCTTCACAGCCAGGCCATGCATTAAAGATCACCTTGCATCAACTCCGGTAATTACTGTACTTTTACAGTTTTTGAATCCTGTTCTGAGAATGTTTTTATTTGTAATCGGCTTATGGTAAATATTTTTTTTTTTCCTCCTAAAGGTAACAATTGTTTGCTTAGAAAAGAAGACTAGGGTAGTGAATAGATTGTGTGGTTTAAATTTGAGGCAAGCTTTTTTCTACCAAGCCTTAAACTGACTGTTACCAGTAGGAGAAATGAATGTTTTAAGGAAAGATTTGCTAAGCCTTTGTGGAAGATACATTTACTGCATTCTTTCCAGATTAGCATGGGGCGGTCTACAAAAGACAGATGCAAGGTGTTGTTTTGTTTCCAGTAGGTATGGGTCAATGTTTTCCTAAGAATAATAGGAGAAAATTCTAAATCACTTATAAAGTCCTTTTTAAATGTTAAAATGTATGCATCTTAATCTTTTGTTCAGGATCTGATACTATTTTTCCCAACAATATGTCTTAGCAAAAGCTTTTACAGCGGAATTATACAATTTTAATCTTTTAGCAGTCGTGTCGACATTGATGTATTTCAAAGCTCTAGTTTTGTTCAGTGAATTTTCCATGGCTTTGACTTGCAATAAAAATCAACAGTAAAAAGCAACAGAGGTCGGTATGATCCATTATATTCCAGAGCCTAGTTCAGAAAATCCACCTTTAAAAGCTTTTCCTTAGCATCATGTATTGGTGCTTTTGACGTGCACCTGTTTTAGAACAGATGCAGACTTTGTTGCCAAACTTGAGTACATACATTTTTTTCAGCCTATCCATATGCAGTTTGGTAGCAGGAGCCTTGAAGGTCAGACTTCACTGTCCTATTGGGTGCGCTGGCTGCGTCATCAAGGCTTTGTCTTTTCTGACAGCCCTGGGTCACATCTTGGGGTGACCAAAAGGGATGTCAGTTTTTGAACACCTTCTCAACAGTGAGATTATTATTTTCATGGTATAAAATTTAAAACAGCGTAACAGTAGTTAACATTGTGGCCTTCAAAGGATCAGGTAGGATCTAGAAAATGTAAGAATTGTGGTACTCTGATTTGACATTGCTTTGCGTTGTGTCTGCTATTTTGTATACGTTCGGCTTCAGGTATTATTTGACAGTTTTTTGCTTTATTTGGGTTGCAGCTTCCTGTGAGAATTGGACTTGAATGCATGTCCTTGATGTTACGAGTTGCATAAAGACATCCATTCTTTCCCATAATTGCGTGCCTTGTATTTTTGCAGTTTTATTTATTTTTGTAATGGCCAGAGTTCAATGACTCAATATGTTCAGGCCATAGAGAAGCTACAGTGCAGCTGGATTGTTCTAGCATGACCTTTTAACACACATCATTTTAAAGGGTCATTGTACCAGTAAAGCACAAGGCCATTTCTATTGTCTGTGTGACTGTCATGGATGTATGGGCAACAGCTTCACAGAAAATACATTTGAAATAAACTACACAATATAATACAAAACATGATTATTTTTTATGTTTTCAATAGATAACAGTTTTTCTGCTTGAAGTATGGTTAAAAAAATTAACTTTCAAACACATACTATGTTTGGATAATGTTTAATTTGCCATTGCTCTTTATACAGATTATTTTTCTGTATTAAATGACACTTCATATTCCAATCAATTAGAACATTTTTGTGTTTTTTTTTTTTTTTATCATGCAATTGCTCTAAAAAGCAAAAGGGTCAGTTCACATACTGAGACAAAGACAGAAAGCTCTGTTGAATCACCAGGTCCTTCTGGTCAGAGCTTATTTTGCCATGAACTCTGTCCCAACCCCCACATGACAGTGCCGGGGCAATAGATAAGTACATCTGTGGCATTGGAAGGACACGTGGTAAAACCTAGTACCTTTTTGGTCTTCCTTGCATATTTCAGTTCTGAGGGTATTTGTTGCATTTGCCTAACATACTTATATGTATTAATAACAGATCTGACTCAACAATGTCAGTTAAAATGTATTATTTATTATTTTTGTTTTCTATAGATAGACAAATGATCTATTTGCTTATCTGATATGTACTTTTTAAAATATTTTGTGGCCTGCCGCTTGCAAGTTAAATACTGTTTGAAAAGTCATATATAGACTTTTACAGTCATCACGTAAGAAGGATGAATATATATAATATATATATATATTTTTTTTTTTTCCCCCAATGCACTGAAGTCCTGTGTTGGAACACTGTCTGCATGGAAGTTGTGTCTCCCACCAGTTTCTGTAGATTTTCTTTTACAGTTAAAAAAAATATTTATATAAATATATCTGTATTATAATAATAATAATAATAATATTATTATATTTTTATATAGAAAGGATAATCAGTGTTTTCTACTTCCATTGGATGGGGTGTTTGTATTTCTGTGTGCTAGAAGCATTATGGAAGCTCCTCCACTGTCAAGGACTGAAATGAATGGCTCATTGTTTCCTATAAGCACTGCGGAATGTGTTAATAATGAAATTGCTTTTGTAAACTTCAACATTTTCCCCTTATGTTGTTGCCCATAGCAACTATTACATTTCAGACATAGATTTTTTTTTTTTTAAAGATAATTGATCCTGTCATTGTATATTATAACTAGTGCCTATTATGCTTGTATATATCTCTTTAAAAACATTGTAAAAGTGTTTTCTTAAAGCTTTTTGATTACATAGCAGACTTACTCTCTTATTTCACTAGAGAAAATATAGCATTCTAATCATGTCGTAATGTTGTGTACGATAATGTCAATAACGTATATCACCAAACAGTTAAGAGCTTTTTGTTGATTAATATTTATTTCTTGTGTGCAAAGTCTCTGTACATTGTAGAGTATGTAGGGGCATACAACCTGACCTACTAGAGCAGCAAAATAGCTTTCAGAATTTATTAATCATTTTGGTTACCACAATTTTTTTTTTTTTTTTTTTTAGTAATTCGTGAAGTCTGAGAATTAAGAGGGATTCGTATATTTTATTTTCATGTTTTATGTATCCAAAAAGTAGTATTTGTTTTAATTCTTGCCATTTTGAGAACTTTGTCTTATCATGTGATTGATATACAATGAACAGAATTCACTGACTGAATATCGTTGTTGCTGAATCCCAAAATGACCTGATTTACAAGAAAAGGTCAGAGTAGCCTGGGTGTTGTCCTAAAACAGTTAGATTGGGCTCCCCAGTACACTCCATAATCTAGCAGACCTGGTCAAATAAATCTCCTCTACTATTCCTCAGCAGTGCAAGTCTGTGAAGAGGAGTGTGGTAGGTAGGAATTAATGTTGAACAATGCATTGTATATAGAGAAAGAGGGGTTCCTCTTGGGTAGGACTTTAATGGCACTTTGATAAATATCAGAAATCAATGTAGTAGAAAAAATGTTCTTATATTTGGTATGTAGAAATCATCCTTCACCCTAATTTCTACATACCATCTACTTGTAACTATTGCATCATCAGTAATGGCTGCCATGTACACCCCATTACATATGTTTGTATCTAAGTATTTTCAATAAAATATATGAGCATTTTTTTCTACTACATTGATTTGTGATATTTATCCAAGTGCCATTAAAGCCCTACCCCAAGAGGAACCCCTCTTTCTCTATATTGACATATTTGGATGTTGGCACCGTGAAACAATCGCTGATATCTTTTCAACAATGCATTGTATGAATCCAAATGTAAAATTAAGCAAGGGCCGTGTTTTGACCTTCTCTGCAACACAAATGGACCGTTATAGGATCTGCTTTGTCCAAAGAGTTGCAAAAACAGTCAAACCTAGCCTCAAAATGACATCCACACAACAACAATTATAAAGTTGAAAAGAAGTACATATGCAAGAGAGAAATTTATATTAAAGAGGACCTTGTAGCTGCTCTGTTAAATAAACTTCTAATGTAGATAACAGTTATATTTTAATATCCAAAAAATTTGTATTTTTGGCTTACAAGTAAAATGCATATCCTGGTGTATAGTACAGGACACAGGGGTATTAAAATTGTGATTGAGTTATTTGCAGCTACCTTCAGTTCTCTGGACACTGGCAAAAAAATGCTGCAGGGACGTACGCTCTGTATAGCTTCTTCCACTCCAAGCTAGCCTCAGTTTTATAGCAAGCAACAAGGAGATCATAAGAACAGAGGGGTATGTCCTGTACTGTTTTCCAGGAAACTGATTTTATTGGTAAGTCAAAACTCCACTTTCCTAATTATACAATACAGGACACGGTCTTCTTTGAATCAATATGACTGGCACATTTAAAAGCAGGGATGGGCAACACGGTAAACAATGCAATAAAGCTCACTTAACAACAGGTCACAAAGTAATCAACACACTCAGAGAACAGCTTGTAGAACCTTGTGCCTGCAGCTGACATCAGATATAGTTTGAACATTTACCTGATCAAACTTAACATATGAATGAACTGCAGCCCAGGTGGCAGCCTTCCAAATCTAAGAAACAGACACCTGATGCAGAAAAGACATTACAGATCTGCTTCAAGTGTTTGTTACCCCAGCATTTCATATTCCAGATATGTGCCTGCTGTACCTTGTCCTGTTCTTTGTATTGCTTCCTTTGTGTGAAATCCCGGGTGTTCCTGCCAGTGTCTCTGCTTTCCTATTAAAAACATACCACAATAAGCAGGAGAATAAACCCCGGTCAGTTCCCTAGCTATGTTGGGAATTCAGCCTGCTCTCCTCCAATGATCAGACTTGTCCTGACACGCCCCCACCCCGCACAGCCATTCACTGAAAAGTTTAGTGTGCTGCCACTTCTCCTCCCCCCAGCTCTTATGTAGCTGTGAACAGAGGGAATATGATCACTTCTAAAAAAAAAGGTATATATATATATAATATAATTTTTTTTTTTATCTATACACACGTCTTTTACCTTTTCATTTCAATTTTAAACTGAATGGGTTGTTTTACAAGGTGATCGTTTACAATCTGTGCCTTAACAGAGCTATTAATTATCAACTCTATCCTGTAGACTCTAACTATATCTTCTCTGATTCATTTAGTGGCAGAGTGGGAGACAGAGACCCTTGTGGGAACCTTCAAGAAGCGCAATGAAGGAATTTGATTTCCTAAATGCTGCAGTGGCTGGGAGTTAAACGCTCACAATGTGCACCCTGTCCAGACAGTAGTGAGAAATTTATCTTAAATGTTTGGGAGCAGGACATAAGGAAGGGAACACACTATCCTGATAAAGGCAGCAAGAAGTGACTATCTTTGGAAGGAGGGGAGGCCTTGGGCCTCAAGACCTCTTTTGTCCTTGTGAAACACTGAGAAAGGATCCTTCCAGGATAAGGTTGCAAGCTCAGGGTTCCTCCTCCCAGAGGTGATGGCCACTTGGAACACCACCTTACGGGTAAAGTCTGGCAAAGGAATATCTCAAAAGGTGGCCACTGAAGAGCGGAAGGAGAGCCAGAATGAGATCCCAGGGAGACACGGGCACAAACCAGGGGGAGAGATGTGAACTACTCCCTGAAAAAAGGCCTTATCCAGAGATTGAAAAGCCAAATCTCTCTGAAACAGAACAGCGAAGAGAGTTTTGGACCTTAAGGCCAAATGTTGGTCCAGACAATGCTGCCAGAAGGGCAAAGTACATCCCAGAGAGTATTTATTTAGGATAAAAGTTAGTAGACACCAAGCAAAGTAGGCCTTTTAGGTTTAATGGTAGACTTTGAGAAGTCGACTTCCTAGCCTTCAAAAGGTTAGACATGATTTAAAGTATAACTAAAGGAAAAACCTTTTTTTTTTGTTTTGGATAGAGTGGAGAGAGATTAGAACCACTGTCTGGTTTTTATTGCTGTCTGTACCCCCATTAAGGAGATCCGCTTTTTCTAATTGTCTTGTTTACTGTTCTTACTGTGAATGAAAGAAAAACCCATATCTTTGGTCGTCCCCAGAACAGGAATAGCAGGGAAATCTTCAAATGGGGACACTAGTTTTGGTAACCCTGGTCATAATCAGTTATTCCCTCACTTTAGAGGTATTTCCTCTCACTTCCTGGAACAAGAAGTGAATGGAAATCTCCTATATGGGACACAGATTTAAATGTCATAGTCCAGGGCTCTGGTCTTGTGATAATGTAGTCTGCACTGGCTTTAAATGCTGTTTTTGCCTGTCTCTGGATTACACCTACTGTCCTGCCTCTTGCCCTGATCACTGCCTGTCCCTCTGTTACACTTATTGTCTACTGCCTTTCCTGATTTTTGCCTAATCCTGGATTGCACAACTGTCTACTGTCAGTCTTGATTTCTGTCTGCCTCTGGATGTAGCCACTGGCTACCCACCTGCTGAAACATCAGTCCACATCTGCCACTTCCAAGGACATGGCATACTCCTTTTAATACCTATGCTCCACCAGAGACTGTAGCTATGTTTGTTAAGATCGTGGTCTGCCAAGTATGGTAGGCCTGCTTGCCTTATAGGAACAGGGGATATTATAGTACTACATTGGTCAGCTACAAGCTTTGACCACTGACTTTTGGATGAGCATTGCAACTGGAAATACCGCATTTTGTTTGGTCATTGGAACAGGAAGTAAAGGTAGATATTTCAGCGAGTACACCTGCTCCCGTGACAGTTGTTTTGAGGGGTTATCGCATTGCTTTGGAGAACTCTCCTCTGCTGTGTCTGAAACAGGAAGTAAAAGGAACTCATCCATACAGGTCGCAGACAGAACACAAGAACCTAGAGGTCCTAATAAGCTTTCCCTACTGTGTTCAAAACCTCTAAACACTCTAAAAATGAAAATATGATCGTAGTCATACCGTGTCTGTATGCTGTTCTTAGCACTTCTACTGCAGATCCTTGTTTTTTTTTTTGTTTTTTTTTTTTGTTATGTTTCTGCTATGTTTTATCTTGCACGTAATTGGCAACTGGCTTCCTGTTCTGGTACTTTTTAGGGGCTTACCAATGGTGTAGGTGTCAGATCTCAAGCATGTGTAAAGATTTGGTACCTGTACTATTGTTTTTTGGCACTCCTAATTAGTGCATGCATAAACGGTATATGCTAATATCTTTGTGAGAGAAAAATCTTGTGGGATCTCAGTCTCGGAAATTTTGTGAGATTCGTTTCTCATTTTGCCCTAGTACTAAGAGGGGAACCAAAGGGCATCATAGACACTAACACTTTTATGTTTAGCTTTTCTAACAGCAGGAGAAGTTATAGCAACATATAAGCACATTTTTATGCCTCTCAGATTCTTTCCTACTATGAGATGTTCTTCCTATAAAGCAGTTTAGGGCTCCATGCACACTGGACTTAAAAAAACGCCAGTTCCCTTAGCAGAAAAAAAAACACTCATGTAAAGCGTTTCTATACAGGAGTTTAGGAGAGCTTAGGAGTGTTTAGGGTTTTTTTTTTTTTTTTATCTGCCAGAAAGCTTTAGTAAAAAAGCACAAACAAGAGGGTTTTTTCCTGCTTCTAAACACAGAACCTAAAATATGCCTTTAAATGTCCTAATGTGCATGTACACATAGGATAACATTGAGCTGCTTCTACAGGCAAAACACAAAACTCCGGTAGAAGCAGCTTTCTTTAAGCCAGTGTGCATGGAGCCTTAGCTGTGTTTAGATGTATTTTGCTGTCTTTACATGCATTTAGCAGGGTTTAAATTGTCTAATTGGATACTGGACACCCATAATTTTATTTTCCCTAAACACAGCTAAACCGACTGCACCTAAAAGCAGGTAAATGCACAATGTGAACATCACCATTGGAAAAAACATGACATACATGTATATGTGTTTAGTAATGTCCTCTAAGCTCATGTAAATGCAGGTTTGACACTGCCAATGTGAATGAGGCCTAAGGAGGGTTCTTCATTTTTTGGGTCAACCCCAGATCTCTTTAAGGAGGATAACGCCATTAAATCAGTGAAAAGAGACAGAGGGGTTATTTTCAAGAGCGAGAAAGCAATGAATTTAGAACAAGAGTACTTTATTATTTGCATTATTTAAATATTTTTTGTTAGGCTAGATGTATTTAAAATTCTGACTCCTCATGGGACTGCTTGTAGAAAATGTAAACCCCTTTGAGATGCATGTGAAGTAAATTCTCACCTATCAATTGTTCTGTTTTTGTCCACTGCCTCCTTTTACTTCCTGCTGTGAACCATTTCATTTTTGTGTGCATGAATTAACACAGCCATGTATAGAGCTCCTCAGAAAATTAGAAAAGCAATGGGATAGCCACCGCTTACACACCTTTCAATACTTTACCATAATTGAAACACTTTTTTTTCAAAAGAGATTCAGAAATGTGTTAAGTTAATATAACATCAGTGATTCCAGCTAATGACATTTATCTGTCAGTTGCTATTTAATAAGGCCTAAGATTTGAGGGCATATTTCAGCTCTCCGGTGCTAAAAGTGAAAAATTAGGGCACAATGACCTAAATAGTGGTTGTGAGCATATTATCATGACCTTGTGGCAATGTGGGGTGATTATTGACCAGAGAAGACCAAACCCAATATCCAGCATGACGTAAAAGTGTACTTTTTATGCACAATAGTGCAAAACTGTGCAGACACCAGCTCTGTTATCCTGAATCTGACTTCACCTCCTAATAAGGCTACATGCAAACGGGGTTTAGCCCATGTACTTCCAGACATAGGGGGAGATTTACTAAAACTGGAGCACACAGAATCTGGTGCAGCTATACAAAGTAAGCAATCAGCTTTTAACTTCAGCTTGTTCAGTTAAGCTTTGACAATAAAACCTAGAAGCTGATTGGTTACTATGCACAGCTACAACAGATCCTGTGTGCACCTGTTTTAGTAAATCTCCCTCAATAGTGTTTTAGATTGCCAGTGAGATGCAGGTGCAATGTCAAGCCCTGCTGCCTGCAGCCTGCAGCCTGTCTATGGCAGGCTGAAATATGCTGCAGCTGGTTGGAGCTGAGTGCTGTACAGAATGGTACCTAGAGGGCTCTATGCTTTCTGGGATATATAATCAGAACATAGAAATAACTGTGTTTGGGGCATACATCCCTGAAATGCAAGTAACATTCAATAGTGTTCATCTCCATCCAGCTTGCCATTTGACAAGTTGCTGGCATTGGGGCTAGACACTGTAGAGCTAGACCTGTGTCTAATGGGTGCACTATAACGCCGGGATTGTATGCACATGGACTAAACTCCTAGTCTGCAAGTAGCCTAAGTCATGGGTTATAAGACTGTAAAGTACGGTACATTGTCATATTCCAGAATTGGAAAAATTGCCTCATATGGACACCTGTAACAAGCCTTCTCCAACCTGATTATAGTGATGCAAAACTTTAACCACTTGCCTAATGAGCACTTACACCCCCTTCCTGCCCATGCCAATTTTTTAGCTGTTGCACTTGGAATGACAATTGCGCGGTCATGCAACACTGTACCAAAAACAAAATTTTTTTTCACACAAATAGGGCTTTCTTTTGGTGGTATTAAATCACCCCTGGGTTTTTTATTTTTTGCTTAAGAAACATAAAAATACCGAAAAGTTTTGAAAAAAAAGAAAAATTTCATAGTTTGTTAAAAATTTTTGCAAAAGGGTAATTTTTCTTCTTATTCACTGGTGGGCACTGATAGGCTGCACTGATGAGGTGGCAATGATGAGGCTGCACTGATGGAGCGGAACTGGTGGGCGCTGATGAAGAGGCACTGATAGGCGACACTGATGGTGAGGCACTGATTGGCGGCACTGACACTGAAAGGTGGCACTGGTGGGCACTGATTGGCACAGAAAGGTGGCACTCATGGGCACTGATTAGCAGCACTTGTGGGCACTGATAGGTGGCACAGATTGAGACCGATCTCCCTGTAACAGAAGCCGGTTACCAGCTTTATTCTTTTCTCAAGCTGATTGTGAGGGGGAAAAAAAGCTGATAACCGGCTTCTGTTTACTTCCTGAGCAGCTGTCATTGGCTGACAGCTGATCACGTGGTAAAGGGCCCGCTGTGTTTGGCCCTCTACCCTGTTCTTTGATCATCCGAGTCCTTCGGACTCAGTGATCACAGTGCACGCCCCAGGGGGTGTGCGAGGAGCGCAATCACGGGAGGACATCTATTGCCGGCACTGGAAGCTCATGCTGTAGCTGTCATTTGGCTATAGTGCGGGTGAAAAGTGGTTAAATAATTGGCTTTTGCTAAGGTTAAAAAATGACCAGTCACTAGCATGTAGGAGATGCAGATAGGTTTAAAGAAGAATTCCTGTAATTAAAGTTTATCTATGGTCAAAATGTAAAATCATATTCATTTCCACATTGTATTTCAGTTATTTATAGTCTCCACCTGTTAGTTTGAAAGATCTTGAAGTTTGTAAACTTAGTGATTGTAAAGTCTCGTGTTTTGTTTTTAATTTTTTTTATTTTATATAACAAACATCTTATACTTACCGACTTTGTACAGTGGTTTTGCACAGGGCATCCAGGATCGTTCTCTTCTCGGGTTCCTCTTTGCTGCTCTTGGCCCCTCCCTTGGGGCTCCCAAGCT
This sequence comes from Aquarana catesbeiana, assembly GCF_042186555.1. Lineage (NCBI taxonomy): Eukaryota > Metazoa > Chordata > Amphibia > Anura > Ranidae > Aquarana > Aquarana catesbeiana. Next base: position 182,237,474 of record NC_133324.1, on the reverse strand, counting down.
AAGCTGCAGCTCCATGTGTCCATTCAGACAGGGAGCTGCTGTTCAACCCCACCCCCTCTCTCTCCTGATTGGCTGACTGATTTGACAGCTGCAAGAGCCCATGGCGCCATCGCTGTGTCTCAGCCAATCAGGAGAGGAGTCCCAGATGGCTGAGGAACTCGTTGACCTCGCTGGACAGAGGAGTATTAGGGGGGGGCTGAGGGGGACTGTTACACACAAAAGGCTTTTTATCTTAAGATAAAAAACCTTCTGCTTTTACAACTTCTTTTAATTTGTGAAGATTCCCACACATTTACTTCCTTAAATTCTGTTACACTATGCCCTGTGAGTAGGCACTGCTGTGTCACACATTTCACAAAGCCATCCTCCTGAACTACAGAGGTGCTGGGAGGAAGAGTTTTGGGAGGAGAAGTCATTAGATAAATCACTGCTTGAAGGCAGAAAGGTACCTTGGGTTATGTAGTCCTTAGAAATTGAAAGTAAACAGCAGAGGAGATGCTGCAACGCATGCAGGGAATCAAAAATGTTGTGGAAGGAGATAGTCAGACAGGCAGCAATCACAGCTTAAAAGGAGATTTTCAGGTAAACTTATATTGGCTTGTCAAAATATTGTTTGTATTGATACTACAACACAGATATTCTAAAATGAAAGTGTGACCATAGAACTTCTAATGGCTCACTATATAAAATGTGTGACTAAAACTTGTAAGGGTGGCAGGTCCTGCTTCAATGTAAAAAAGATTACGCTGCGCTAGAGTGTGTTGGACATGCTACTAAATTATAGCATGATAGAACAACTGCGTCTAAATAAACGCATGTGGATGAGGGAAACAAAATACCTCTACAAGGTAAGCGGACCTAATAATAGATGGAAGCTAATAAATATAAATACAAATGTGAAATATGACAAACGCATCAAAGTGCACAAGTACCAATAAGCATAACTGAATCACAACATTACTAGAAAGTGCAATGGATAAATGAATATAAACGCATCAAAGTGCAAATGTGACAATATGCATAACTAAAAGACAATATTACTCAAATGTGCAAAATATAAACGCATAAAGTGCAAATGTGCAAATAAACATATTTATTACAATATATATATATATATATATATATATATATATATGTATATATATATATATATGTATGAGTATGTAAAAAGTGCTAAGTGCAAAAAACAATACAAAAAGTAATATGATGTCCCACAGTTCATGTGTAAAAAAAGTCCTCAATGGAACCAAAAAATATAGTTCACTATGAAGTCCTACAAAAGGTATAAAGGTGCCTAAACGTGATGTCCACTGGTGATAAATATCAAACTTGCTAGTAACTCTCAAAAGTGCCACAGACCATGCAATGGTGCAATTCGGTAATGCGTTCACCTCAGAGCGTGTGACCAAGTCTCTAGACAAAGTCAAACCACGCTTGTGAACCACCCCGGGTTCTAAGTAGATCACAGGATCCCAGGCTCCAATGCAGTAAAGAGTATATATGGGAATGGGAATAAAAAAACGACATAGTATAAAACCGTTTTAAAATGTATTAAAAGATATGGATACTCTCCCAAAAGGGGTACTCACAATATATAGATGTGTCAGTGCACCGCTCTAAGCATGGCAAATATGATACTTTTCGTGAGGGTATGGTATGCGTCCTGCTTCAATGTTTTCTGAAAATGGACACTAAAATGGCAGGACATGTTTATTTGATGTATTCCTCCTTTTTTTTCTAAAAAAAAGCCCTGTGGAAGGGAAAAAGTTAGATAATCTCCTTATCGCTCTCTCCCATGGCACCTAGGTGAGGGTAATGTCACCATCTCTCTAATAGGATCACCGGGATTTTGGTTACAGGATTCTAACCTCACACCCTACAGTATAGAAGCCTGGTGGAAGGGTGTTCTGATAGAACAGCAGCTGCATCTGATTGGGAATAACTATGAAAAGGGTGTGGGTGTTGAAATTTTTTATGTCACACGTTATTTGCGCAGCGTTTTTTCAAACTCAGTTTTTTTGGGAAATAAACACTTTAATGAATTAAAAAAAAAAAACAACAAATTAAAGTTAGCCCAATTTAGCCCAATTTTTTTATATAATGTGAAAGATGATGTTATGCCGAGTAAATAGATACCTAACATGTCACGCTTTTAAATTGCTTAAAATTCTCCATAGGTGACACTTTTTAAACACCTTTACAGGTTACTAGTTTAGAGTTGTACAGGAGGTCTGGTGCTAGAATTGTTACTCTCGCTTTGATGTTCGCGACAGTACCTCACATGTGGTGCGATCCCTGTTTACATATGCGTGTGGGAGTAACATATGCGTTCCTTTTTGCACGTAAGCACGGTGGGACAGGGCCGCTTTTAATAATCTTTTTTTTTTATTTTATAAATAATTTTTTTTTTTTTTGCATTTTTTTTTTGTACTAACGTTATTGCTATCACAAGGGATGAACAACATCCCAAGTGACAGCATGGTCCATGACAGGTCCTCTTTGGCCCCCCATGCAGCAAATCAGACAGAGATGGGTCCGATCTTTCCTGGCCGCTGGTGGCCAGGTAAAATGGGCGGAACCGAAATTGACTATTTGTCACTCTCAGGTTTATAGGGTTACAGAGTGACTGCCCTCTGTCTCTACAGGGCAGCCATTGCCGCCGTCTGCATTGCTCCCGGCCTCCGTTATGGGACAGGAGAGTGGGTGGCGGGTGGGGCCCCCGTCTGCCACCCGCATTAGTGATTGAGTGGAGAATTTACCCCTCGGATCACTTCTACCTGAAAGACAATCGCCAGCTGAAAAATAGTGATTCCGGGATGATGCCTGTACGTGCAGACATCATCCCAGTATAACCACTGAAACCCAAGGATGTACAGGTACGTACCTTGGGTGGGAAGTGGTTAAGAAAAACAATGCCTCAACAGGATCTGCACTGTGGAAGCTATGCTCAAAAAAGGCAAAGGGCATGTAACTAGTTACTAGTGTTACTGGCAGACTCCTTGCAGCTGATCTTTTCTTCATTACTAACTTACCATGCTTTGCTCCATACCATGTTTGTGCAGAGGTGGCCATCTTGATAGAGGAACACCCACATATCTAACTTTACAGCTTCCATTTTAGGGCCAGTTCGCACCAGATGCAGTTCTGTGCGCTTTTTTTCTGCCCAAAATGCATGCACAGTGTTTTCCATGTAATTCAATGGCTCTAGTTCATACCATGCAGTCAGTTTCTGCACCGGAAGCATGCATTTACTGCATGGAACTGCACTGGCTCAAAACCTTTTTCAAAAATCATTGTGCTTCAGATTTAGTAACCTATTGATTAGTGGCTGTGTTTTTGTAGTATGGTGGGGAAAGGTTGTGATTTAATATTTGCTCTTATAATGTGCTGGCAGTTGAAGACTCTAACACTGAAGGCATTTGGCTTTAAACTGGACTTTGTAATGCATACATAAAGAGAATCAAATGAAATCAATGAACTTCATAAGAACAGTTTTGGCACCAATACAGTCACTCAGACTGGGGGATTTGGTGAGATTACTGAAAGGTAAAACACTGAGGGTATGACTGTTTTATTCTTCACAAATTACTCCATTTGAATCATATCTAAACATACAATTATTATATGTTGTTCCAAGCAAAATCTATGTCTGGATCTCATTTATTATTATTCACGTCTGTGTTCTCTCTTGGACTCTCTTGAAATCTTAAACCCTGGCATTCTTTCAAATTGACCTGGCCTTGCAAAAAAGACAATTGTGTTCTCCAGTGTCCCTCTGTCTTTGTTGTGAGAATAAGGCGTTATTTAGATATATGTTCATTTTTAAACTTTGTTTCAAGTTTAGGAAAAAATCTGTGGAACATATTGGATGGATATACATGTATACATAGATATACATCTATGTACATATATAATGTATCTCAAAAAAGTGAGTACACCCCCTCACATTTTTGTAGATATTTTATTATATTTTTTATGGGACAACACTGAAGAAATTACACTTTGCTACAATGTATAACAGTGTCAATTTCCTGTCCACTCCAAATAACCGAACACATAGCCATTAATGTCTAAACCACTGGCAACAAAAGTGAGTACACCCCTAAGTGAAAATGTCCAAATTAGGCCCACAGTGTAAATTTTTTATGAGACCACCATTATTTTCCAGCACTGCCTTAACCCTCTTGGGCATGGAGTTTACCAGAGCTTCACAGGTTGCTGCTGGAGTCCTCTTCCACTCCTCCATGACAACATCACGGAGCTGGTGGATGTTAGAGACCTTGCGCTCCTCCACCTTCTGTTTGAGGATGCCCCACAGATGTTCAATAGGGTTTAGGTCTGGAGACATTCTTGGCCAGTCCATCACCTTCACCCTCAGCTTCTTTAGCAAGGCAGTGGTCGTCTTGGAGGTGTGTTTGGGGTTGTTATCATGTTGGAATACTGCCCTGCGGCCCGGTCCCTGAAGGGGGGGATCATGCTCTGCTACAGGAGGTCACAGTACATGTTGGCATTCATGGTTCCCTCAGTGAACTGTAGCTCCCCAGTGCTGGCAGCATTCATGCAGCCCCAGGCCATGACACTCCCACCACCATGCTTGACTGTAGGGAGGAACACTCTTTGTACTCCTCACCTGGTTGCTGCCAATGCAGTGTGCGGCGTATGGTCTGAGCACTGACAGGCTGACCCCTCACCCCTTCAACCTCTGCAGCCATGCTGGCAGCACTCATACATCTATTTCCCAAGGGCAGCCTCTGGATATGACGCTGAGCATGTGCACTCAACTTTGGTGAGGCCTGTTCTGAGTGTAAACTGTCCCGTTAAACCGCTGTATGCTGTTGGCCACCATGCTGCAGCTCAGTTTAAGGGTCTTGGCAATTTTCTTCTAGCCCAGGCTATCTTTATGTAGAGCAAAAATTCTTTTTTTTTTTTCAGATCCTCAGAGAGTTCTTTGCCATGAGATGCCAGTGACCAATATGAGAGAGTGAGATCAATGACACCAAATTTAACACACCTGCTCCCCATTCACACCTGAGACCTTGTAACACTAATGAGTGACCTGACACCTGGGAGGGAAAATGGCTAATTGGGCCCAATTTGGACATTTTCACTTAGGGGTGTACTGACTTTGGTTGCCAGTGGTTTAGACATGAATGGCTGTGTGTTGAGTTATTTTGAGGGGACAACACATTTTCACTGTTATACAAGCTGTACACTCACTACTTTACATTGTAGCAAAGTATAATTTCTTCAGTGTTGTCCAATGAAAAGATATAATACAATATTTACAAAAATGTGAGGGGTGTACTCACTTTTGTGAGATACTGTGTGTATGTGTGTGTGTATGTGTATATATATATATATATATATATATATATATATATATATATAGAGAGAGAGAGAGAGAGATATCTCTATATATCTATCGATATATCTATCGATATATCTATCGAGAGAGAGACTCTCTCTCTGTAGCTTAATATTGAAGGCTACAGCAAGCTCTGTTAAGGAATACATTTGAAAGAGTAAATTGGCTTCTGTAACCTAAATCATTCTGTAGGTGATTACATTAATCTTTTACAAGTAATAAAAGATTGGTCAAGGGTGTTAATGTGCAATTCACTGTACAGTATTAGTATTTTTTTAACTTGTCAATATTTTTCTGACCTTCCCTTTTTTCTTTTTATTGGTGAATAGATGTCCTCAAGCAGAACTTCACTCTCTCAATCTACACTGACACATTGATTATTTTTAATCTTTATGCTGCTAGCATTAGTAAATTAATAGGAAAGCATATCTTATCTTATTTACTTTTTTTTTAAATGTTTTACAATTTTTCAGCTACTTCCTGTTTTCCTGGCCTAGACAAATGTCCTACATGATACATACAGATGTCATACATCCCAGGGGTCTTCAGTAAGGGTTTTTATCAGCTAAGCACACCCTCCTGCATGCATGTTTCATCTAAGGACAGATGGATTCCTGGAAGGTAAATGATACATTAATCATCTGCCCTGACTCAAGATGGGAATGGCCAGAAATGCTAGGGGCTGTTTTTCAAAGTGATTAGTCAGCAAAATAAAATATAGAGACATGGATGGATGGGATGAGTTTGCTTTGAATAGTAAAACTGAATTAAATATCATTTTTGATTTGTGGTGCTCAGATGCAGTGTAGATCCATTTAAGAGCCCTTGCACACTGGGGCGGGGGGCGGCGTCGGCAGTAAAACGCCGCTATTATTAGCGGCGTTTTACCGTCGGTATGCGGCCGCTAGCGGGGCGGTTTTACCCCCCGCTAGCGGCCGAGAAAGGGTTAAATACCACCGCAAAGCGCCTCTGCAGAGGCGCATTGTCGGCGGTATAGCCGCGCCGTCCCATTGATTTCAATGGGCAGGAGCGGTAAAGGAGCGGTATACACACCGCTCCTTCACCGCTCCGAAGATGCTGCTGGCAGGACTTTTTTTACCGTCCTGCCAGCGCATCGCTCCAGTGTGCAAGCCCTCGGGGCTTGCACACTGGGATGACAGCAGCGGCACTTTCGGGGCGGTTTGCAGGCGCTATTATTAGCGCAATAGCGCCTGCAAACCGCCCCAGTGTGCAAGGGCTCTTAAGAATAATATAATGAAAGTCTTTCATTAGATGACTTGTTAATCACTTTTTCATTTACAGTACCGTGTGCAGTAAGCTGACACTTGATGATTCTGGAAGCTTTGGAGACAATTTTGTCTATGCTTCTACTTAAAGTAGTTTGTCCTTTCAGCCAGTCAGGCAAAGTGGTACCTGGTCTAGTGTAAAAGGTATACAGCCTGAGCACCTCTCAGAAGTGTCTCATTGGCAATTGTGGCCAAAATCATAAACTTAATACGTGTTGTAGCTCACTTTTGTGAATGTAGCTTGCTTCTTTTTCTTTCTATGTGCAAAATATTATTCCCTTATTTCCTACTTGGAGATGATGCCAGTCTTGGCACTCTCTATATTGAGTTTCCTGGAGCAGGGGTTTAGCACTTGAACGCTTAACAATCATTAGATGTGGTGGCTGCATTAGTTTTCTTTTAAAGCTTTTTTCCCCTCTGTTTTTGCCTGGGTATTTGGCCAGTAACACACCACGAGTCCTGTATTTGTGTCCCCACGCTAGATGAAGGAGCATCAAACACCTTTTGGATGGTAGCATTATCATTTTGGGGAAAGGGGAGTGTTAGATGTACGAGTAGATATAAATACAGTATACAGTATCAAATTGAAGCCATACTCTGAGCTAACACTTTACATAAATAATTGCTTAGCTGCAGTATAACAAATGATTGGTGTTTTTTAATCACTTTTTAAAGCATATTGAAACCCCAAAATTTAATTTATTGCCATTTACCAGTTCATAGATGTGGTGGCTGCATTTGGTTCTGATTTTAGGCTTTATTTTTTTATTACCCTCACCTGGCATTTAACACATTTCCTGTCTCAGATGACTCTTTTTTTTCTATGGAGGAGCAATGGAGCCAACCTTGGACAACAGCAGTGTCAGCCTTTGGAGAGCTTAGTGTTATGCCCTGTACACACGGTCGGACATTGATCGGACATTCCGACAACAAAATCCATTGGATTTTTTCCAACGGATGTTGGCTCAAACTTGTCTTGCATACACGGTCACACAAAGTTGTCGGAAAATCCGATCGCTCTGAACGCGGTGACGTAAAACACGTACGTCTGGGCTATAAACAGGGCAGTAGCCAATAGTTTTCATCTCTTAATTTATTCTGAGCATGCGTGGCACTTTGTGCGTCGGATTTGTGTACACACGATCAGAATTTAAACGATTGTATTTTGTTGTCGGAAAATTTTATATCCTGCTCTCAAACTTTGTGTGTCAGAAATTCCGACGGAAAGTCAGATGGAGCCAATACACGATCGGAATTTCCGACAACACAATCGGATCACACTTTTTCCGTAGGAAAATCCGACCGTGTGTACAGCGCATTAGATGTAATAGAACATTTAGGCAATCTAATAAATTAAAGTCCCACTCCAGCTAACAATTTTTAACCACTTCCCATCTGGGCCAACTCTGGCACTTCGCTCCTACATGTAAAATGCATAATTTTTTTTTTTTTTTAAATAGAAAATTACTCAGGACCCCCAAACATTAGATATGTTTTTTAGCAGAGACCCTTGGGAATAAAATGGCGGTTGTTGCAACTTTTTATGTCACATGGTATTTACGCAGCGATTTTTCAAATGGGTTTTTTTTGCTGGAAAAAAAGTTTCATGAATTTAAAAAAAAAAAAACAAAACTGTAAAGTTAGCCCAATTTTTTTTGTACATGTATTCCTTGTAATAGGAATAGTGCGTGACAGGTCCTCTTTATGGAGAGATGTGGGGTCTATAAGATCTCTCCTTCAGGCTGAAAAGACTGAGATTAAAAAAAAAAAACAAAACTGTCTCAGCTTTTCAAGACGCGTCCCCGACATTGTTTACTTCCGCAGGCCCGACTGGGTACCATCTGGTTACCAGAAATCTCTATGCTCAACTCCCGGCGACGACCGGTAGAAGTACCTGAGGGTGGCAGGAGGGGGAGACGTCCCCTTCCGCCACCTGTAAGAACGATCAAGCTGCTGAACTGCCGTTATGATTGATCTTACGGTGCGCAGAATTGTTGGCCAAAAAAGATGATATCTGGATGATGCCTGTAGCGCTGGCATCATTCAGATATCCCCACTAAAAGTCCAGGACATCATATGATGTACCTTTTGGGGGGAAGCAGTTAGAGCAACATTTATTTATTTATTTTACTTTTAGGATAAAGTTTTTACATAAAAAATAATTAAAGCTAACTGTTGTAAGCTTCCCTGTCAGGGTTAAAGGAAGTTTAAAAATAGCAGATCTACTGGCTCGATCACTAGCTGAAAATTACCGTATTTATCGGCGTATAACACGCACTTTTTTCCCCTTAAAATCAGGGGAAAGTCGTGGGTGCGTGTTATACGTCGATCCCCGCTATCGCTATGTGAATGTCGGCGATCGCCGCCGACATTCACATAGCGAGTAGTTTCAAATATGGCGCCGCGGAGTTCGGAGAGCCGAGATACACATAGTCGGGTGTATTCGGCTCTTTCCGGCGCCGCTCACAGTCACGCCCAGTCCCGCCATTGGACCTGTGTTATGTCCATCATTGGGCGGGACTGTGAGCGGCGCCGGAAAGAGCCGAGAACCCTCGGCTATGTGTATCTCGGCGGCGTTCGTTCACTTCCGCCGGCGCCGAGTCCCTCCGAACTCCGCGGCGCCATATTTAAAACTACTACCATGTGTATGGCGGCGGCGGCGGTGGCAGGAGGCATGTACACTGCACTGGGGACAAGGCTGCACTGGGGACAAGGCTGCACTGGGGACAAGGCTGCACTGGGGACAAGGCTGCACTGGGGACAAGGCTGCACTGGGGACAAGGCTGCACTGGGGACAAGGCTGCACTGGGGACAAGGCTGCACTGGGGACAAGGCTGCACTGGGGACAAGGCTGCATTGACAAGGCTGCACTGGGGACAAGGCTGCATTGACAAGGCTGCACTGGGAAAAGGCTGCATTGACGACAAGGCTGCACTGACAAGGCTGCACTGGGGCAAGGCTGCACTGACAAGGCTGCACTGGGGCAAAGCTGCACTGACAAGGCTGCACTGACACTGAAAAGGCTGCAATGACACTAACAAGGCTGCAGATGAACACTGATGAGGCTGCATTGATGGGCATTTTAATGTAAGTTTCTTTTCCTTAAACTTGCCTCCTAAAAGTTTTTTTCCTTAAAATTCTCTCCTAAACTTGGGGTGCGTGTTATACGCCGGCGTGTGTTATACGCCGATAAATACGGTAAGTTAAAAAGCTCACAAAGAAAATAAATGCAGCCACCACATTTTGGAGGTTGGTAAGCTGCAATAGGTATGTTTTACTTTTGGGTTTAGATGCACTTTTACCACTGCCATGTAATGTGGTGGTATACCCTGCTACGTGTGCTTCTGCAGTAGGCCTACAGGACACTGTGCCTGTGTTAATCACATATAAGCAAGTATATCTGTTCTGTCCATACCTCCTACACTGCCCTCCCGAGCATGTTCACACAGCAGCAAAATGAGGATGAGTATTGAAGTCTATGCAGTAACATTACTCCCTCAACCCCCAGACATGGATGCTGTGCTACAGCCATTGTCTATCTGTTGAAATATCTCTCAAAAATGTTTTTTTTACTAGTAAATCAGGTTTCATACCGATCGATATTCATGAGCAAATACCAAGTACGAGTATAAATATTTACTTTAATGTGGTTCTAAAGGCTCAAGGTTTTTTTATGCATGAAGGCGATGTGCATGAGAGCCTCGGCTCTCCGGGGACACTCACTCCCCATTGGCTCCCGCTGCTGTCAGTCACAGCCAGTGAGCCAATCAGGAGAGGGAGCTGGTGGGGCCGAGCCATGGCTCTGTGTGAATGGACACGCAGACCCGTGGCTCGGGAGCGAGCCTGCTTGGTTGCCCCCAGAGCAAGCTGCTTGCTCTGGGTCCTCTTATAAGGAGGGAGGGGAGCCAAGGAGAGGAGGATCTGGGCTGCTCTGTGCAAAACCACTGCACAGACCAGGTAAGTATAAACACAACTTTAATACCACTTTAGGGTGGTCCTGTACGTTTTTTGTCCCTTTAATTCTTGTAGTTGAAAAGGAAGATATAGAGATTAAAATCCACACTTGCGCTACCCAGCAGGCCACAAACCCTTTATGTAGGTTGTTCAACATTGTGCCATAGTCCCCTTAGGCAACTTTCTTTAGTTCAGAATATTGGATGATTACAAAGCAGATAATAGTACAGCTTGAGCTTATTTTTCTAGTTGTAGGGATATAATTCCTTATAAAAATAGGGAAACTTTGCAACATCTAAAATAAAAATGGTATAAATATAAATTACATCTTATTAGCAAAGCTGCTAGAACAGCTGAAAATAACAGTACTTCAACTGACAGCCCCTCCATGGAGAGATCATCTGCGAATGAAAATGGCACCGTTAGAAAACTGTACAAATATGAACCATGTTATTGCACATTAAGCTGCCGTGGAATGTTTCTGCATGGCTTAGTTTATAATTTCCAGCATTCATATCTCCCCCTGTGCATTATCCAATTATCTATACAGCCTTCTCTGATGAAAACCCTAACGCATAAGTTAGTAGGAGATTTATTACCCACAAATAAAAGCCAGTCTAGAGAAAATGGACCTTAAATATTCCTTCTTTAGCTTCCTTATCATAACTATTGACGGCAAAGTGTTCTGCAGTTGGAGTCAGAAGATTATATTGATTTTTTTTTTTTTTTTTTGCTTTTCCTGCTTATTGTACTTTCTGTTGCAATCCCACTTTGTCTTCCTTATGCAGCTATGACCTTGATTTCATTTTTACTTGGCCGAGTTCTCTTTAACACACGTCGTATTGATATTATCAATCAATCATTTTGTGAATATAATATTGTATTAGTCAAAATCACGGCTGAGAATTGATTGGAAAATTCTGCAGTCATCAAAACTAATGATCCCATTTTGTCTTAATTATGCTTTGCTGACATTCCTGAAGTTGGAGTTCAAAGTGACGGCCCTGTAGCCGGTGCCCTTATTTTTCAGTGCTTCCCTGACTTCAGTCCCGGGGCTAAATTATGGGCTGTGATATTTACATTGTTTTGAATTAGGCATCCATCGTGTTTTATATTGGGTTGATGGGATAGTTGGGATTTGTGTGTGGGTTTATTATTTGTGTTATAAAACCATTTTTCAACCGAACAGTTATAAAGCCACAGTGGTGGCAGTAATTAGGTATTAAAAGTGCTTTGTGATTACATCACAAATGACATCATAAATTTTATTTAATGACTTCAACCGTGAGCATGGCTTATCATTTGTTATCAAATACTAAATTTTAAGAAGCAGAGATTTTGATACTATTCATGGTTCATAGAAGCAGAATACTGTGGTTCAGTGAAGTTCAAATTCTGTGTTGCATGCCATTTATTTTAAGCCTGTGTATGTTTTAACATATTGTGTTAAATTTGCTGTAGCAAAGAAAGAATTATGTTCAAATATTTGGGAGATGTTACTGAACACCAATGCTTTACTTCGTCTTTTATTATTATTTTTTTTTCTTTTGAATGAAATCTGTATATTCAGAAATATGTTCATAGAAGAGAGTTTTCCAAATTCCAGTGCATGCAGCACATACTTTTCTTTAACCGCTTCGGCCCCGGACCATTTGGCTGGCCAAAGACCTGAGCACTTTTTGCAATTCGGCACTGCGCCGTTTTAACTGACGATTGTGCGGCGTGGCTCCCAAACAAAATTGGCTTCCTTTTTTTCCCACAAATAGACATTTATTTTGGTGGTATTTGATCACCTCTGCGGTTTTTATTTTTTGCGCCATAAACAAAAAAAGAGCGTCAATTTTGAAAAAAAAAAACATTATTTTTTACTTTTTGCTATAATAAATATCCCCAAAAAATGTATAAAAAAACAAACATTTTTTTCTTCTACCTATTTTTGGTAAAAAAAATTGCAATAAGTGGTAATTGATTGGTTTGCGCAAAAGTTATAGCGTCTACAAAACGGGATAGTTTTATGGCATTTTTATTAATAATTTTTTTTTTTTTTACTAGTAATGGCGGCGATCAGCGATTTTTTTTTTTTTTTTTATCGTGACTGCGACATTATGGCGGACATGTCGGACAATTTTGACACATTTTTGGGACCATTGGCATTAATACAGCGATCAGTGCGATTAAAAATGCCTTGATTACTGTAAAAATGTCACTGGCAGTGACGGGGTTAACACTAGGGGGCAGTGAAGGAGTTAATGTGTGTCCTAGTTTGTGTTCTAACTGAAGGGGGATGGGGACTGTGCAGGGAAACTATCAGATCGCTGTTCATACTCTGTATGAACAGACAATCTGTCAGTTCACTCAGAGAACCGGAAACTGTGTGTTTAATCGATGCGCATGCGCCCCCTAGTGGCCACATGGCGAAACGACGTTACATAACGTTGTTTCGCCCAACCGTGCCATTCTGCCGCAGTACCAACTGCAGCGGCTGGTTGGCATGTGGTTAAAAAAGCGATCAAGTAGAGATATGCAGTAAAAAGCTGATGAGAGCTGTTTCACCTGCTAAGGGAATTGTATTTACCGTATTTATCAGCATATAATGTGTACAGGCGTATAACACGCACCCTAATTTTAAGAGGGAAGTTTCAGGGAAAAAAAACATATTTTTTAAATAAACAACTTTGAAGCAAATTAAGGGTCAGTGCCCATCAATGTCCATCTGCAGCCTGATTGATGCCCATCTGCAGCCTGATCGATGCCCATCTGCAGCCCAGCAATGCAGCCTAATTCAACTTTTTTAGCCTCATTTGCAGCCTCACCATCTCTCATCAAAGCAGCCTGAACATCAGGAAATCACCGAGCCATCATCTCCTGTTTACTCGGCTCTCACACACACAGTCCCGCCTCCGTCATTGGCATTGGACCAGCTCCTGTGACAGATAGAACACTTGTCCAATGCCAGTGGCGGAGGCGGGGACTGTGTGTGTGCGAGACGTGAGAGCCGAGTGGAGAGGAGATGATTGCTCGGTGAATTCTGCCGGTGCTTGTCCCCCTCCTTCCCCTTCGAGGTACACTAACACACACCCCTGATTTGCCCCCTATTTTCAGGGGAAAAAAGTGCGTGTTATATGCCTATAAATACAGTCTGTCCAATTCTAACATTTTCACAGCTCAGCCACACAGTCAGGTAGGTGACACCACTGTCTGTTAAATTTATGAACTGTGAAAGGAATACAGTGCCCCCCATCTCTACCTCCAGCCTTCTAACTTTGAGTGATTGTAAAAGTAGTATTTTTTTTTTTTTTTTTTTTTGTATATAACCAACATGACAATACTTAACTGCTTGGTGCAATGGAGTAGCACAGAATGGCCATGAATCTCCTTTTTTCAGGTCGCCAGCCAGCGCTCCTGGCCCCTCCCCTCTGTTCAGTGCCCCCATGGGAAGCTGCTTCCCATGGGGCACTCATGCATGCTCGCACTCAAGACTTGACCCCACCCCCCACTCCCTCATCACTGGCTTTGATTGACAGCACTGGGAGCCAATGACTCCTGGTGCCCCAGCAAAACCAGCGAGACCCATAAGTGAGGGGAGAAAAGAGGTGCAGATGTGCATGGTGCTGGATCGAATGATGCAAGGAATACATTAAGATAAGAAATAGAGGGGAAGGGGAGAGAGGCGCCAAGTGACCAATAGTGTTAAACAGTTCAACGAGTAAATATAAAACACAGTAACAGGTTCAGCTCTCAGGGTGATAATGAGAGACTGTTTGTGCCCAGATGGGCTGTGTGAAGGATCCCGCACGAAATAGTGGAATAGTCCTAGCCACATCGGTGGCTCAGTGAAGGCAGGAGGGAGGAAGGAGGCGTGACTTGCCTCTGAAATGCGTTCTGATTGGTCAGTTCTACTCTGGATTTGACAGCTGTCATTCGGCTCCCTGCAGCTCGTGGTTTCAGTATCCTCCCTCCTGTCTAAATGGAGCCGTCGATGCGGCTAGGACTATTCCACTAGCTCGTGCCGTATCCTTCACCATCTTTTGGACCTTTTATCAGACAAGCTAGGACAGCACTGGGAATTTTCTGATTATTTTTGTTTTTTGCTTAAGGCAAAAAAGTTTAGGCTTTACAACTACTGTAAGCCTAGTACACGCAGGCCAAATGTCAGGCAGCATCGCCAACATTTGGCCCGTATGTATGGCAGCCGGTCCAGAGTTCCCTCCCTCTCCTTCTGCAGCCAAGCGACTGCAGAGCCACATCAGTTATTATCACCAAAAAGCTGACCGCCAGCTCTAAAAGAAAGGTACCGGGATGAAGCCTGCAGCTGCAAGCATCACCCCGGTACAACCACTTCCTCAAAATGACCTACAGGTAAGTCATTTCATGGGAAGTGGTTAAAGAGGAACTGCAGTCTACTCACATCATTTGTAATAAAAACATCTTTGCCATTCTGAAACTTCCCTCCAACCACTTTGCATATTATTTTCTATATAATGTGATTCTGTACTTGCCAAATATGCTGCAGAAATCTCCCAACACTGAGTCTGACTGCAACCATTTTAACTGTTGGCAGCTAAAGCTTCTGCCTGTTTACTTTCTTGATTTACACAGTCACACAGAGGCACACCTCCAGCCCTGCAGCTCTCTTTTTTGACTTATCCCCCCCCTCTCTTCCTGGCAAACTCTCACGAGAGTGAGGGAGGGAGAGAGCTATGCATGATGTCATAAGCCTAGACTTTTTACCAGACAAGAAACAGGAAGTGGTCTATATTAGGTATTTACTGGCAGAAAAAAAATGTTTTACAATCCAAAGTTAAAACAAAAAGGGCAGAAGATTTAATAGATGGAAAGATGAAAAAAATTACTGAAGGTCTGCTTAAAGTGGAAGTCTCATAAAAAGTCCAATTTAAATCTTGCAATCTTTATCTGACAAATAACTCCACGCTACAAACATAAAAGTAAATACAAAACAGCAAAATAATACAATAATGCAAATAAAAATGAGTCATAAATAAAGTCCCAAATGCCACACACGTGAAGTATAACGTGACTAAGTGAAAGTTCCATATCCAGTCCAATTTAAAACTTGAAGCAGATCTTGATCTGGCAATTCTTCTGGCAACCTCCAGCAATTCTTCAGTGTATACAAATGTGTGCAAAACACCCTGGACAACAGTGACCACCATCGCTCACAGTAACACAGACCACATTAATAAAAAGGAGGTTAATAAGTGTTTTTTACTGCAGCCAGGCGGTCAGCATGCAGATGTTTACAGAGTGTTGTTAAAGAGGGGATGCAATACCGTGACAATCATGGTCCTGTCCCAACTTATTTTAGACATGTTACTGCCATCAATTTCAAAATTACCATCTTTTTTTCTTAAAATGGTACATTTACTCAGTTTAAAAATGTATGTTTTCTATTGTGAATTAAATATGGTATTATCATTGCTTCCTGTTTTTATGTAGATTTTACTTAGTGCTCCCCTTTTTTGGGAATTGGGATTTTAGTTTAGGACTGAATTCCTCTGTTTTAAGTATTGGTGGAGGATTCGTAATGCTAATGCCATTACCCAGTGCTTGCTTGTCGGTGAATCATGAGAGTCTAGCTAGTCATTCCCATTCTGTGATATACCCAGGTAGGGAAGGAAAAAGTAGAGCTAATAGCTATTTGTTAATGTGTGTCTGTCATAAAAAAAAAATCTCAAATGCATTCAATTCCATCAAAGAATATATAGGCATGGGAAGGGAGGCATACAAGTAGTATTGTTTTTCTTCTAAGGAAACCAGAGAAGATTCATTTAATAGGTGATACAGTCTGAGAGAGCTTTCTTTTAGTCAACCATTAAAAGTTCTGTGATCTCATCCAGGGGTGAACCTTGGTGCGTTTATTAGGGAGAGCATAGGAGAGTTTTATATCTATTGGCACGCTTTATGGAGGTTTATGGTATAGTTTTAAAACCTTCTGAGTCACTAACCCAAATAAAGTGAAGAAATAATGGATTGTGACTTTAATCCGACATTTATTTACTGCATACTTGTTCCAAGTCAATGGTGGCGGCCCCAGGTATCTTTTAGGACAGGTTTTCATTGATTGAAAATTATAATAAAGCTTACAAGAAGCTTTACTTTCTCTGTCTCTGTTTTTAAGTTTATATGCTTCCCCAAAAAATAGCTGGTTCTAAGTACATCTGGACAGTTAACGGTAACCAAAACTTGTAGCATGACACTAACCAAGATCTTAGCTTTGTTTTACCTCACCTTTTCCTTCTTTAAGGGCCCTTTCACAATCATGCACTTTAAAAATGTGATATGCAGTTTTGGCTAGTATTTTTAAATGCGTTGGGTTAAAATTTAGCACAATGCATTGGCGGAAATGCATTCTTGATTGTGTTTTTGCTGTTGGTCACTGAACGCTAGGAGCCAGCACCGACACCCTCAACTCCTTGATGCTGATGTAACACATATATGCAGCCCCTCTGCGCTGGGTTCTTTTTTTTTTTTCTGTGGGGCTGCATATATGCATATCTCCCTTTTGTGCTGGGAGTGCGGCACATGCCGCACTCCCAGCACAGAGACCAGGTCCTCACCGAGAGTCCTTGGTCCCGTACTAATGATTGGGATCGGGAACTCCTGAGGTCAGTGTTAAGCAATGCACTGGGCATAATAGCATAAGGCTACT
This sequence comes from Aquarana catesbeiana, assembly GCF_042186555.1. Classification (NCBI taxonomy): domain Eukaryota; kingdom Metazoa; phylum Chordata; class Amphibia; order Anura; family Ranidae; genus Aquarana; species Aquarana catesbeiana. The sequence goes on along the minus strand of NC_133324.1, from coordinate 182,220,199 downwards.
TTCACACTGATGTGCAACGTACCTGCAACTTTTCTGTGGTTTTGCTACGCTTAGCCATAGACTTCTATTATATCCTGCGGGTTTGGTGCACACGGAGTTTTGGTGCGCTTTCAGAAAGTGGACCACAGCTGCAGGATATAATAGAAGTCTATGGCAAAGAACAGCCATTCCAGGAAAGTAGCAGATGCACTGCGTCTGTGGTACAGGTAAACCGCAGGATGTCAGTGGGAAAGCAGCCTTATTGGGGGCTCAGAACAATAAGGGTTTATTTACATTTGCAGTTTGGGGGATGGTAAAGCCCAATAATTAAGATTTGTTTGTATCACCCCCACCCCAACCGTACCCCCTTTAGCTGCAGTGGCCAGGGGTGTATACATGTTGCTGCCTTTGCAGGAGTTATACACCCTGTCATGGTTGGCGGGTGTAGCACCTGCCAAGCCTGACCCATTCAAGTGAATGAGGCCACTCTGCATCTCCCTTGGACCACACAGAAGTATGCAGTTGCGGGGCACCTGTTGAGTGGCCTCATATACTTTAATGGGTCGTGATCGGCAGGCGGTAGCACCCACCAAAAGCAAAAAGGGTTATTTCCTGCTGCAGCATGTGTACACCATAGCTACTGCCTCAGCAGGGTAGGGATTGCGGGGGGGGGGGGGGGTTTAATGATTGGGGGTGGTAAAACTGTGACTCATCCGCAGAATTTTACTCTGCACTGCTGCTCTTCTGAAAAGTGATCCGAGTGTGATCACTTTTTCTGATTGTGTCACAGCAGTATGGCAATTGGATTAGGTGTGAGGAGACGACACTGTGCCCGGTGATCATTGACTTCTCCCATGTAGTTCAGGTAGATCTCCACTTCTTTAAGTTTGCCTACCCCTGCTTTAGATCAAGTGTCCTAATCTGTTCTTCAATATAAGTAATTTAGGTAAGATGAGTAAAAATTCTGAACCATATTACTCAATCCAAATGCTTGTCGTCTCTCCAGTGTAACCATAACGGCTACCCCAATGCTATTTGGGTTTCTTACCTGAGGGTTTAGCATCTAAATGTACAGGTATATTAACCACTTCCCGCCCAGCCTATAGCAAAATGACAGCTGGGCGGTGGTTCATTTATCCTGACTGGATGTCATATGACGTCCAGCAGGATAACATCCGCTGCGCTACACCGATCGATTGATTGGCTTTTCCTCACTCGCGTCTGACAGACGCGAGTAGAGGAGAGACGATCAGCTGCTCTCCTGACGGGGGAGTCTGTGCTGATTGTTTATCAGCGCAGCCCCCCCTTGGATGCCCGCCCAGGACCACCAGGATGCTGCCAGGACCACCAGGGATTGCCACCACACTTGACCACCAGGTATGCCACCCTAAACCACCAGGGAAATGCCAATCAGTGCCCATCCCCAATGCTTGCCAGTGCCATCAGTGATACCTATTAGTGCCATCTATCAGTGCCCAGCAGTGCCGCCCGTCAGTGCAGCCTTTCAGTGCCCATCAGGGCCACCTATCAGTGCCCTTCAGTGAAGGAGAAAACTTACTTATTTACAAAATTTTATAACAAAAACAAAAGAAAAACTTTTTTTTTTTTTTTTTCAAAAATTGTCTTTAGGAAAAAATAAAAAACACAGAGGTGATCAAATACCACCAAAAGAAAGCTCTGTTTGTGGGAACAAAATGATACAAATTCTGTTTGGGTATAGTGTAGCATGACCGCACAATTGTCATTTAAACAGCACTGAAAGCTTAAAATTGGCTTGGGCAGGAAGGGGATGTAAGTGCCTGTTGTTATTGAAGTGGTTAAAATTGAGAATGTTACTTTGGTTGCAGAATGCCAACTTTTCAGAGATGTGTATTGTCCAGAGCTAGGCCAGAACTGTAATTCACTACACCATAGAGATTCATTTAAACATTCTGTTTTAGATTTAGCATGGCATTCTATGTTTAGATTTAGATTTGGTGAAAGTTATCCATTGTTCTCTATCAGAATGCTATGGCTTGTGGGATTTGCAGCATCTCCGCTTCCTCTGGCAGTTCTACATGTGTCAGTTCCAATGAAACTTCACATCCAAGATATGAAACTAGTGTTAAATAGGTCATCAAGATATCTGGCAATGAAATAAAAACTATCTGTAAAGAAATCTGAGACGTCATCTTTAAAAGCAAGCTTTCTTCTGCCATGAATGTTTCTTTCCCTCAAAATTACTCCATAAAGTAATGGACACCTTCAAAGCATGAAGTCCCTTTATGTTGTGCTTTGTTTTCATAATTGTTGGTAAATTATATATTGCCATTCCACATTATATGGTAACCTATTTTACTTTAATATTTCAGCATGTTGTCTTTGCATAGTTTTATCTTTGATATACATTTCTTACCATCTTCTGGCTGTTATGTCTTAAAAGTTCTTTTTTTTCCCAATATCTGCTTTTAAAGCTGTAGTCTTTTTTTTGTTTGTTTTGTATGTGCCTATCCATTCCTTGTTTAATGCCACTACAATTGCATTGTGCACTGAATAATAGGCAATTTATCCAGTGCACCCATATAGTCCACTAATGTTATAGAACTTACCGGTTTTATTTATCATTCAACTGAGCCATTCTTACCTGGTATCCAGAAGCTTTTCTAAGAGGCCAGGTATGACTAACAATAATGAACTAGTGACTCGTGCTTTTGACAAAACACAGTGAGTAAAATATTAAGGTGGTCAGACCTCACCTTAAACCAAATTCAAATAGACATATAATCTTATATTCAAAAAAGGGCATGTGCAAAAAATATATAAATAAGCATCAAAGGCTGCAATAGGTTGTGCAACAATGGTTTAAAAAGTTGTGAGTAATAGTCCATATAAGAACACCCGAGTGTGGTGTAAAATCCAAAGAGGGTCCAGTTATATGGAATCATAAGTGCTTGAGTGCTTGGGGTCCACACCATAAATAGTGCCTGGCCGCTTACCAGAAACCCATGACCCCCCGTTACAGAGGGTCTGAGTGGGCTGTTAAATCCTGCTGCTCCGGACCACCATAAAGCCACGATGGAAGCTGGAATGGGACATCAGGGACTGGGATAGAGATGGATGGATCCTCAGGAAAAAGCTTTGCCCTCAGCAGAGTGGTGTAACCATAAAAAGAGAAGGGGAGGGCTCCGATAGTGTAAAATCATATGGCTTTATTAAAACAAAATAAAGTATACACTCACATGTAAAAAAGGAAAAAACGATCTCTGGAGAAGAACAGTCTGTGGCACCGGCCGGATGCTCACAGACAGCCCGTCCTGCTGGTCTTTGCAACGACAGTGAGAGGTGACGCGATGACACCGCTCAGCTGCATTTCGTAAACAAATTACGTCTTCCAGGGGCCCGTGCCTTTTTATACAACTTATTATACCATTGTTGCACAACCTATTGCAGCTTTTGATGCTTATTTATATATTTTTTGCACATGCCCTTTTTTGAATATAAGATTATATGTCTATTTGAATTTGGTTTATGGTGAGGTCTGACCACCTTAATATTTTACTCACTGTGTTTTGTCAAAAGCGCGAGTCACTAGTTTATTATTGCTTATGCTGTGTGTTTGTGTCACATATAGGATTTCGCAGCTTGTTTTTTCATAATTTGCTTTTTGATGCGCAGTTATTTTCACGTTTCTTTTGATCAGGTATGACTAACATTCGTTGTGATAATGAAAAATAATTCTCAGACTTTTATATCACTGGTAATATTTATATATAGTGGATTCTTTTATTTATTCAGTCCCAACACAGAAGAGTTTGTAAGATAATGAATTGAACAAGGGTTTGTAGTTTATGTATTGCAGACAATACAAAATTCAGTTTTTAGTGGCTGAGATTACACAGACTTATTTGAAAGTTAGTCTTTCTAAAGTCTTAAAAAAATAGCACAAGGGACATTGCTTACCTTCAGTGAAATTAGTCCCTTGTGCTTCTGTGTCCTCTTTTCGCTGAAAAGAGGTGATAAAGGGGTTCTGCGTGGCTCCGAAACGTTCCACTTATTCATTTGTGATGTGATCTTGCTACAATAAAAGTTTTGGACTACAATTGAAGATCCAAGGTGTGCTGGCGAATGTGTATTGCGCTTTTCACTGAACTCTTCCTCCTCCGACTGCCCCACCCTCTAAGAACCTAGCCCATTCCTGAAGAAAACATTGAGGCTGCTACTGCTGATGCCCTTTTGAAAGTGCCCCTTTCTGACTAAGCTGATTTAATACTGACTTCAATAATTTGAGCCACTGACCTAGAACAAGTATGCAGATTGAGAAAGTCCGACCAAAGTCCTAACTCCTTGTCTACATGCTTTTCTAGATCTTTGACTCATACAGTTTTAAAGCCAGCGGGTCAGCACGACAGCTAGGTAAAGTAGCATTTACACAATGCAAAGTCAGCAATAGCAGAATCCATGTTTATGGAAAGCTTTCCTTTAAGATATGGTTTCAGTTGGATGGTAGCTATCATAATAATAATAATAATAATAATAAAAAAAAACACATATACACACAAACTTCCATATACACAATTCTATACCCACAGCTTAATGTGAAGAAGGCAAACAAAAAAACAAAGCTTGATTTAAATTTGCTTCAGCAGGGGAAACACTTCTTCTTTTTGATCTCCCAAGAGGCAAATAGATATTCCCTGGATAAACCATAACAAAAAATATTAGATTCCAGTTCTGTATTGTGCATTTGTGAAAGAATCCTGGCCTTTTTTTTAAAACAATCTACTGAGCTGACCAGAACCAGCTCTTGAGGGAGTCTATTCCACATTTTTTCAGCTCTTACTGTGAAGAAACCTTTCTGTATTTGGAGATTAAATCTCTTTTTTTCCAGATGTAAAGAGTGCACCCTTCTCTTCTGTAATGACCTTAAAGTGGTTCTAAAGGCTGAAATTTTTTTTACCTTCATGCATTCTATGGGCCTTGTGGTCCATTCTTATGGGGATAAGATCTTATGTGTCCATTGGCTTCCACTGCTGTCAATCACAACCAGTGAGCCAATGAGGAGAGGGGGGGGGAAGCCGCAGCTCTATGTGTCTTATGAAAGCATAGAGCCGCGACTCACGAGCACACAGCAGTGCCCCCATGACAAGTGTCTTTCTCTGGGGGCACTATTCGAGGGTGAGGAGCCAGGCATGCGGTGGGGGACCTGAAAAGAAAAAGTTCGGAGCTGCTCCTTGGCAAACCATTGCACAGAGCAGGTAAGTAGAACATGTTTGCTATTTAAAAAAACAAAAACAAAGCTTTAATACTACTTCACTCTACATCAAGTTCACTATATGGACCTCTTATGTATTTATACATGTTGATCATATCCTCCATTAGGCTGGGTTCACATATGAGCTGCATGCGGCTCACAGCAGGGGTCCGGTGCGTCCTGGTTCACCGCTTTCAGGTCTGATTTCAGCCTGAATTTTTGGCTGAATTAGGACCTGAAATGGACCAAAAGACACAGCGTTTTTGTGCCCAAAAGCACCAGACAAGCTGCGGAGATATGTGAATCAGCTCCATAGAGAGCCGGTTAAAATCTTCTGCTATTGTAAATTGGATGCGGAAAACCTGCATCCCATTCGCAATGGTGTGAGCGAAGCCTTTATCTCCTCTTCTAAAGAAAAAATAAATTCAGTTCTTCTAATCTTTCCTCATAGCTGAGCTCCTCCATACCTCTTATCAGTTTGGGTGCACTTCTCTGCAGTCCCCCGATATCCTTTTTGTGAACTGGTGCCCAAAAATGAACTGCATATTCCAAATGAGGTCTTACTAATGATTTATACAGGGGCAAAATCAAATCTCTCTCATTGCCATTCATACTTAGTTGCTTGATTCCCTGTTGACGCTCCTGAAATATCTAGACTTCGATATGTGGAGAGTAGGGTGACTGAACTATTATGGGGATGTGCTTTAATGCATCTTATGGGTCCAAATAAAGAAATATTTTGAATTTTTTTGTGTCTGTTGTCCAGCCCCCCGAATCTGAATAGGAATTTGGGGATTGCTCACTTGATATGAAGATTCAAGTTCTTGGCCTTGTTTTCCTACTTATTAATGGTGACATACCTCCAATTTTACTGCCCACCCTTACAAAGCAAAGCCAGAGCTTCCCACCTTTGCAAATGAAAGTAACATAATTGGCACCCCAAATCTCATGCTCCCCCCACCTTATGTTGGAGCTCATCTCATTGGAAATGACACGGCCACTCATTAAGCTGCTAAAGCCATAGCTTTGTTTTGTAAGATGCTGCTAGGAACATGCTTATACAGTACATACGAAGTTCAGTTATCCACAGGGGTTTCTGCTTTTTTCTTATATGATCCCTGGTTTGCTATAAATTGCTCAATCACTACAAAAAACAAAACAAACAAAAAAAAAACAATAAAGAAAATCTATTAACTTGTATAAAATGCACATCTTCAGCAACTCTCAGTACCCCCTCCACCCACATGCTGGACTGGTTCTGACTGGAAGGAGGTCCACACCTTTTATAATGTGTGAATGTGTATGTGTGCAGAATCTATATATGTGTGTGTGTGTGTATATATATATATATATACACACATACACTCACGCACTCATACTAACATTTGGCCTGGGTTCACATTGTAGCGATGCGGGAACCAGTGCCATTCCAGCACCAGTTCCCGCATTGCATCTCTCCTGCAGGCAGTAAACACTGCCTTCTGTGAACCACTGCGGGTGTCAATACAATGTAAATGACAGCCCCAGATCGGGTCACAGATCGCAGTGTAAACCGTGGATTTGGACAGGAATCAGATAGCATTGGGTGAGTACATCCATGTGATCCGATTCCAGTGCGGGGAAAAATAAAGTCCCTACACTTTTTTTTTTTTGCAAATTCAATGTGAGTTCAGCCATACTAACTGTATAGCTGAACTTGCATTGCACAAACATTGCATGTGATCGGCACCACAGTGTGGGTGCGAATCACATGCAATGTTTGTGTTCGCTACAGTGTGAACCCAGGCTGAAGGTAAAATAAATTGTCATAAATGGAAAAAGTGGTTACATTTTTTTTTTTCCCTGTTCAGCTTGGTAAATTTTGGGTAGGCCTAGAACTGCAATTAATATTTTTCTCTATGTTCATTTTGTACAAAGATGTTTTCATGTGCCAACTTAATGTGTTTATACATTTCAATTTCTTTGTCTCATGCTGATTTTTTCTCTTTCCTTCTAATTCCCCATAGCCAATTCCTATTCGAATGAAACATTGTTGCACATTGTAAACTTGGTATTTCTCTAGAGTGCAGAAAAAGTAATTATAACAACAGGTATTGATGTATTATGGCTTGCCTTAGTTAATACAGAAATTGCATAAGCAGTAATGTGAGAAGTATTGCAAGCAATTAGTGTAAAGTGGGGCAGATCTGTAACATTTTAACATTTTTTAGGAGTACTTTTTTTTATCTGGAATTCTCACAGCGAAATACTCTTGGAACTTTTTGTTAGTATACTTTTTACCTTGATGCTAAACTTTAGTCATAAGGGGCTGAATGACATGAGGGTGCAATTTGAACATTTGTCTTTTTGTATACATACTTTATGTTCAAGACAATTGCAAAAAAATAATAATAAATAAATAAAACATATGTATGCATATATACAAATGCACACATGAAAATCAACTGTTATGAAGGCTGTCTGTTCTTTCTTGTTGTCGGTCTGTATGGTTCTAAAATCTCCTATTGGGGAAGTTTTGCTTCCAACACCCACCCCCCCCCTGATTTTCCATGCCCCCATTCAATTATCTGCTGGGGGTTTCTTCTCTGATACTTAGGCGGTCACGTGTATCTGAGGTCTGTGACCAAGCTTCTTAGCCAGTGTAATATGTAGGCTAAAGTTTAGTCTATCAGGTCTGTTAAAGAGAAACTCCAGGTGCAGTCTGTACATTTTCAGTGCTTTCTAGTCAGAATTACAATTGTGTTAAAATCAGAAATCTCTCAGGCATTCAGACACTAAATGACTTCATAGCATCTAAATCATTCCTTTCATTCCCATCGCTTAGAGAAAAATATGATCTACCAAACTCTGAGATATTTAGATATCTCCAAATCAAAAATTTCTATACACCATTCCTAAAGGGGGATACACCATTATCCCAATTATCCATTTTTGAATCAATCTGTACAAAAGATCCATTTGCTAAAGGTACAATTTCATCACTTTATAATCAATTATATGGAGTAGCAAATCTTAATAGACCCTCTTACGTTCAGAGGTGGGAGGAGGACCTGGGACGAACTTTAGAAGACACGGACTGGTCTAACATATGGCTCACATCTAAGTCATCTTCACCCAACATCTTAGCACTGGAGACAAATTATAAAGTCCTAACTCGCTGGTACCTTGTACCTGCTAGAGTGGCAAAATATTCACCTAATACCTCAGCTCTTTGTTTTCGAGGATGCCCAGAAATAGGCACATATTTACACATATGGTGGACGTGCCCAGTAATCCAAACCTTCTGGAAGGAAGTCTTCCTGATTGCATCTAAAATATTTAAAAAAATAATACAACCAGATCCATATTTAACTTAATCTAAAACCGGAATGGTTAACACTCTCTCAATTCAAACTTATGATCCAACTAATAACGGCTGCAAAACAAACAGTGGCCAAGGCATGGAAATCTCCTACATTGGTACTAGCAGAAACAATTCATAGAATGAATAATACAATGTCCCATGCTAAGATGGTAGCCATCGATCAAAATCAAATTCCAAAATTTGAAAAACTTTGGCATCCTTGGATAAAACAACAGTTCCTGTCAAACTTCAATGACTCTGTCCTGTTGCCATGGTAACAGATTAAATGACTTACAGAGACACCCATTCTAAGGCTTCAAAGAGAACTAAAAAGAATAATAAACTGACGAGCGGGACAACCTTGTGGACCATACCTCTACCTTTCAACCCTTTTTCTTCTTTCTCTTTCCTTTTCTCCACCTTACGATTAAAGCTCATTATCAGAATTTATTTGACCTATATACACTCTACTTGTAAACAATATGTATAATAGGTATAAATCATTTAAATACCTACAAAAGTAACTAAGGAAATTATATATATATATATATATATATCTTTAATTTAGGTTTACGTGAACCCAATGTTTAATATTTGAAATTTCATGATATTTACCTATATAAACCCTACTGTAAAACAATGAGCTTACTTTATAGATCCTTGTAAACTTACTTTATGTATCTTTATAACATTGTATACTCAATAAACTTCTTTTGACAAGGAAAATCAGAAATCTCACTTGGTTAAGGTAAAGTAATTTTGGTTTAAGTAATTTCATGTGCTTTTCTATGGATTTAAAAAAAAAAAAAATTGGTACAATGCAACTTCCTGTTGTCTGTAAGAAAATGGCAAAAAGCCTACAGAAGATGGGATTGGGAATACCAGGTAAGCACATTCAGTTGCCTCAGCAGTTCAATGTTTCCAGAACAATAGATTACTGGCAGTAATGTGGGGTTAAGCAGTGGATGGTAGTCTGGTACAATAAATGTGTCTTGCAAGTCTTTATTCTCGATTGTAAGTGGTTTCTATCATTACACCGAACCAGGAGTTCCAGTTGAACAATTTTTGATAAAATGAATTTTGTATTAAATCGATTACTTTAACTAGTAAAATGTATATGGTCAAATTAGAGTTTATATTTTAAATAGATATTGGCAATAAATGTACCGATTTTTAGGGGTTACTTGTGGCAGATGTATTCTACACACAAAAGGCTTTTTATCTTAATGCATAAAATGCATTAAGTTAAAAACACTTCCGCCTTTACATCTCCTTTTAAAGTGGTTGTAAACCCTTTACAACCATTTTATACTACAGGCAAACCTATAATTAGGCTTACCTGTAGCTACACTGGATATCTCCTAAACCTGCACGGTTTAGGAGATATCCCTGTATGTGCCGACATCATCGGCACATGCATACTTAAGCCAACTGAAGCAATGGCACGTACGTGCCGTTTCTTCAGTTGTACTGTGCCATTACCAGCGGCTCCCACGCACATGCGCGGGAGTGATGTCATCACGGCTCTGGCCAATCACAGCGCCAGAGCAGCGATACCCAGAAGTAACTCCCCTGGGGAGATGTCAGCCGCCAGAGCGGTGGACGAGGACCACTGCGGGGGGTTTGATCTCAGGATTTTTTAAAACTGGTTACAATCACTTTAACTTTAGTCTACAGAGATGGGAAGAAGGTGTAGCAGGGAAGTAATCTTTGTTCATCATTGTGTAGTAAAAATCCTCATTGAGGTTCTGCAACAGTTACTGACAGTCATATTTGTCAGTCATAAGTGCAAAGACAATAAGGTGTGGTATCCCTCATTGCTCTTATCACACCTCTCACAAGGTAGCTGTAATTTCTCATATTTCTATAGCCTCTCAGGATAGAAATATGACCACTGCCATGCTTGACTTAACATATAAAGGCGCAGACCCCAAGGCTGTCATTCTTTTTGTCCTTGCCTTACTGCTTAGTCTCCTGACCAGAGATGAACATGCAGCATGTAACCACTTCAATACTGGGCACTTTTACACCCTTCCTGCCCAGGCCAGTTTTCAGCTTTTAGCGCTGTCACACTTTGAGTGACATTTGTGCTGTCATGTTTTGCTAAATAAACACAAAAGACTAAAAATTTTGAAAAAAAAAAATCATGTTTCTTCATTTCTGTTGTAGTATTTCTCAAATGAATAACCTTTCTTCATAAATGTAGATCAAAATTTATTTTGCTACATTTCCTTGGTGAAAATAACCCATATTGGTGTATATTATTTAGTCTGTAGGAAAGTTAGAGTCCACAAACTATGGTATATATCTGAAAATTGATCAGTGCTGATGCTGTGATGGCCTATCTCATTTCTTGAGGCCCGAAAATTCCAGGACAATACAAATATCCTCCAAAAGACCCCTTTTTGGAAAGTAGACAATCCAGGGTATTTAGTAAGAGGCATGGTGAGTTTTTTGAAGTTGTAATTTTTGGCACATTTTTTAGGAAAATAAATTCTTTTTTTTTTATTTTCACTATTTATTTTTTAATAATATAAATTCTGTCACCAGTGCAGTACAGCATCGTCATATAACTAGTGTGACAATGATCAATGACACTGGTGTTGGTATGAAAAAAAAAAATCTCTATTACTTTTTTTATTCTTTAACCCCTTCCCGACCGGCGCACGCCGATGTACGTCGGCAGAATGGCACAGCTGGGCAAATGGACTTACAGGTACGTACATTTTGAATTTCCCACCGTGCCATTGCGTGCGCGGCGGCCGGGGGCTCCGTGAGTCGGGTCGCGGGTCTCGCGGACTCGATCGCCGCGCTGATGTAAACAGCATCTCCCCGTTATGCCTAGTGACAAGTGTCACTGTAATCGGGAGCAGTGATCAGTGTAGTGACACTGCTAGCCCATCCCCCCTACATTTAGTAATCTCTCCCTAGTACTGACTTAACCCCTCCCCGCCCCCTAGTGGTTAACCCCTTCACTCCCAATGTCATTTACACAGGAATCAGTGCATTTTTATAGCACTGATTGCTGTATAAATGACAGTGGTCCCAAAAATGTGTCAAAAATGTCAGACATGTCCGCCATAATGTCACAGTCACAATAAAAATCGCTGATCGCCGCCATTACTAGTAAAAAAAAAAAAAAAAATGAATAAAAATGCCATATAACTATCCCCTATTTTGTTAAAGCTATAACTTTTGTGCAAACCAATCAATAAACGCTTATTGCGATTTTTTTTTTTTTTTTAACTAAAATTATGTAGAAGAATACGATCGGCCTAAACTGAGGAAAAAAAAATGTTTTTTTATATATTTTTGGGGGATATTTATTATAGCAAAATGTGAAAAATAATGCGTTTTTTCAAAATTGTCGCTCTTATTTTGTTTATAGGGCAAATAATAAAAATTGCAGAGGCGATCAAATACCACCTAAAGAAAGCTCTATTTGTGGGGAAAAAAGGACATCAATTTTGTTTGGGAGACACGTCGCACGACTGCGCAATTGTCAGTTAAAGCGACGCAGTGCCGAATCGCAAAAAACGCTCTGGTCAGGAAGGGGGTAAAATCTTCCAGGGCTGAAGCGGTTAACTATTATTTTTTAAACACAATGTGACCAGAACACTACAGTGTTACCATAGTAACACTGTACTACTCTGGGGAAGTGATCAGGATTTTTTTTTTTTTTTTTTTTTTTACACATTATTATTGCGTATACCAATGAATTACTGAATGAAATGAATTCAGTGTCTTTTGTTGTGATGAGCTGTGATTGGCCCTGTCTGTACTAGGGATGCACTAATGAAGTTTTTTGGTCAGCAAGTAGGAGTACTGATACTTTTGGTCAAGTACTCACCGATGCCGAGTACTGATACTTTGTGGTGCGATTTGCGTCAATACAAAATAAATGGGCGCAAAGAACAGCATGCAATTTGAACAGGAATGCGGTGTGATTTTTGTCCAAATTGCATGTGATTTCCCCCAACACTCCTGTGTGTGTGTGTGTTTTTATATAGAAAGGGAAAAGTGCCATCTGAGCAGTTTATATAAATTGTTCGAACTCACAAGTACATATGTGGTCAAATGCAAAATCTGCATAGGTGTCCCAGTCCTGCTGATGATAGAAAATCATAGCTGCTGGAGAAGAAGTTTTGAGACCCCATGGGTATAGGGTGGAGGTGATGTTGACTTTGGGGGTAGACTGCCTATCAGGGTGGATTTAATTCAAATCAACTCGATTTAAATCATCATTTTTAAAGAGCAACTGTCATCTCTGTCCCGCATGGCTCCTCCTCTGACCCGCTGTTGACTCACCAACAGTCCCATTCACTTTAATGGGACGACTGGTGATGGGTCAGTGACACAACAAGGTGAGGGACGTGGTGGAAGCAGGTGAATGGATGCCCGCTAACAGGCGCTGCCATGATGGATCTCAAATGACAGGTGCTCTTTAAATGTAAGGACTTATTCTTGCTGGTAAATAGAATCTTAAATATTTGCAAACAAAAGGTTTCAAATGATAAGCTGTCAGTTTAGTAAAACACGATATCAGAAACGATTCAATCATACAGTTTGTAATGTACATTGATTTGCAAAACAATGGGATAAAGGAATATTCCTGAACTTTGTTTTAGCTCATGGTTACTGTTAACTTGTGTGAATGCATCATTACAGTGCATGTTATCTCAGCTTGCAGAGCTTGGATTCATTGAATGAGTTTACGAAAAATGTAAATATTGCAGAATGTATAGCCTCATGCTACATAACTAAGCACCATTTCATGCTGATTAAGCTAAATTATTAATGTATCTTAAATAGAAAACTATCTTTGGATAGATTTTTACTCCAAAAGCATTTTATTAAAATAAATTTGGTAAAAATAAAAAAATCAATTTAAATAAAATCTTATTTAAGTTAAAAAAAATCCTATTTATTTTTTTTTTTAAATCATTGATTTATATTCCCCCTATCACTTATACATCTCCTCCAACCTTGTGAGTGCCTCCAGTGGCTGTGATTTCCTTTGATTGGCAGGACCGGGATACCTTCGTAGATTTTGTATTTGACGAGAGATGTACTTAATGTGAGTTCTAACATTTTTTATAAACTGCCCACTAGATGGAGTTTTTCCCTTTCTACACACACACACACGAGCACTGGGGAAAATGGCATGCGATGCGGACAGGAATCGCACCACAATTATGTTTAAAATGCATGCAACTCTTTACAGCACCATTTGCACCCATTAATTTTGTATTGATGCAAATCACAATTAAAAGTATTGGTTTCGGTATCAATAGCATTTTACGCTTGAAAATACTCAGTATTGGAACTAAGGTGTGTATATGTATGACACGCAACAAGATAAACTGAGCATGTTTGCAGAAATAAGTATAAGAAACATCCCTGGGATCACTCTAGATCTGCATAAACACAAACACAAGGCAATATATAAGCATGCCTAGAGGGATGCCAAAGAAGATTCCTGCAAACAGCAGTGGAACGCCAAGCTGTCTGCATCTCCTTCAAACTTCCCTCAGCATTTCTTTGTGTTGATTGTTTAGCTGAAAGCAGCTGTTATTTCCAGTAATGTTTTGGAAGTGCTCTAAATTTAAAAATATATTTTACAATTACAATTGTGTATGTCAAGTCAGATTTTTTTTTTTATTTTAATTTACCTTTATCTGCCCACTGGAGAGATTTCCCTCTCCCTTCCTGTCCTAGAGACACAACAGGAAATGAGAGCAAACCTCTTGAAACAGGTTGGAGGATTTGCCCTCAACTCTTGTTTTGGTGACAACTATTTTTGAATGTACTCTCTCACTTTTTCTCTCTGGCAACGGTCACCTGGACAAACCGAGTGTTAAAGCCGGCCTTAGATGGTTTGAATTTTGGCCAGTTCATCATGGACTGGTCGAAATTCAATCCGTGTAATGTATAAGCAGGCTGAGTATGCTGAAGTTAATTGATCAACTTGGGTACAACCAGCATGTTGGGTTTTACATGCAATTATTGTTAGCAGCTATTTTAGCCACTAGCAGTAATCACTGAGGTTTCCCAGCAGGGGGCTCTGCGGTAGAGATTCCCTAATCAACACAGATTGTGTTGATGTGGGGGAATTGAGTGATTTTCTTTCCTGCAACCCCTGGTTGCAAGAAAGAAAATTGCTTCGTAAATGGATGGCTTACAGTGGTTGTAAACCCCTTAACCACTTAAGGACCAGCCTCGTTTTGGATTTTAGGTGTTTACATGTTTAAAACAGTTTTTTTTTTTTTGCTAGAAAATTACTTAGAACCCCCAAACATTATATATTGTTTTTTTTCTAACACCCTAGAGAATAAAATGGCGGTCATTGCAATACTTTTTTTTTGCACCGTATTTGCGCAGCGGTCTTATAAGCGCACTTTTTTTTGAAAAAAATTCACTTTTTTGAATAAAAAAATAAGACAACAGTAAAGTTAGCCCAATTTTTTTTTATATTGTGAAATATAATGTTACGCCAAGTAAATTGATACCCAACATGTCACGATTCAAAATTGCGCCCGCTCGTGGAATAGCGTCAAACTTTTACCCTTAAAAATCTCCATAGGCGATGTTTAAAAAAATTATACAGGTTGCATGTTTTGCATTACAGAGGAGGTCTAGGGCTAGAATTATTGCTCTCGCTCTACCGGTCGCGGCGATACCTCACATGTGTGGTTTGACCACCGTTTTCATATGCGGGCGCTACTCACGTATGCGTTCGCTTCTGTGCGCGAGCTCGTCGGGACAGGGCGCTTTAAAAAATTTTTTTTTTATTTATTATTTATTTTACTTTATTTTATTTATTTGTTTAAAAAAAAAAAAAAAATTGGATCACTTTTATTCCTATTACAAGGAATGTAAACATCCCTTGTAATAGAAAAAAGCATGACAGGTCCTCTTAAATATGAGAACTGGGGTGAAAAAGTCCTCAGATCTCATATTTAGACTAAAATGCAAAAAAAAAAAAAAAAAAAAAGTCGTTTAAAAAAATGACACAAAAAAAAAATTGTGCCTTTAAGAGAAGTGGGCGGAGCCGACCTAATGACGTCGCTCCGGCCGTCCTTTGGTATAAAGACGGGTGGGCGCTATCTTGGCCTCACTCGTCTCTATACCCAGGCACAGAAAGGACCCGATCGCCTCCGCCGCTACCGACGGCTCCGGTAAGCGGAGGAGGGCGCGGGAGAGCGGCGGTGGCACCTCTCCCGCCGCCGATAACGGTGATCTCGCGGTGAACCCGCCGCAGAGACCACCATTATCGTGTACAGAAACGCCGGCCCTAAAGATGGATACCTCGGTTGTGGCAGCAGCTGCTGCCGTTACCGAGATATCCATCTTTAAAGTAATGACGTATATATACAGTGGCCGGTCGTTAAGTAAACACTACAGATAAATGTGCTTAGGTCAAATTTTATTATCTATCCCCAAAGCTCTAAGTTCCATTTCTCTCTGGTACTTCCTTCCTCTGTTATCAGGATGAGTCACTTCTGACAAGCTCTCCGACCCACGAGATAACAGCAGCTGAAAATTTGTGTTTGGGAGGGAGATGAGCAGAGAGCTTGTCTTTTCAGACTACAGCTCTGCATGTTCCTTTGCCCATTGGAGGGGGGAGGGTGTCCCTTTCCTCCAATCAGCTATCACACAGTCTAAGTCTAGACTGCCCACCCACTGCTGAAAGAGAAATTTCTAACACAATCTGCACTTTTCAAAGAGCGTAGAAAGGGGAAGACAGCAGATATACAAGTAAAACGTATGTAGGAGGATTTGTTTCTTCTCTGTGTATCATCTGAGGCCAGGGCTTGACAAATTTGCTTGGAATCTAGGAGCCAGCTAAAAAAGGAGCCAGGTTTTTTTTAAACGACCGACAAAGCTTTATTTTCAATATAAAAAATAACTAATCTTAAATTTACACAGAAAGACTGCCCCACTAGAGGCCCGAATAGCGTCACTAAAACGACGGTAAAGCAGCTATTAAAAATAGCGCCGCTTTACCGTCGACGCCCGCCGCGGCTTGGTGTGAAAGGGCTCTAAGGGTCCGATCAGGTCCGCCTGAAAAACAGACAGCTGAACCTGATCAGACAGCCCGTGTGAAAGGGGCCAAGCAGGGAGATAACAAATAAATTCATTTTAATTAGGAAAAAAATAAACAGTTTTTATATAAATAAATAAAAATAAAAGCTATTACGAAAAAAAAAAAAATGCTATCCCCACATTCACTTCCTTCTCTTCACTTTGGGAAGGAGAAGGGTGGGCAGTGAAAACAGGCAGGTATTTCGCATTAGCATTGCATTAGCATTGCTGGTTGTAATACCAACGGCCACCACAAGATGGCGCCAGATTCCAGAAGGACTCCAGAAGGACCGAAGAAGGCTGCATAGCCGCGGCCTCAATTGCCGGCCGGCGCGGCCCGATGCGGTCGCGGGGGGGGGGGGGTGGTGGGGTCAGAGTCCGCACAGACAGGATACCCCCAGCTGTGCCGCCCCAGGCGCCAGTTCGCTAATTCTAGTCGCAAATGCGACCTGGCGCCCGGGGTTTGTCGAGCCCTGTCTGAGGCTATTCACTTCACTGGGTATAGGAGAGGGTTAACATCCACTTTACCTCTCCCCAGTGGGGGACAAAGCAATAGCAATAACATATAACATAACAATATAGCAATAACAATTTGTCAAGAGATCTAAAGTTGACCATATATGGATCACATGAAAAGAAACAAAATCCCCTTGTGGTGGACTTTTAAGGCACAGAAATCGTTTGAGAAAAATGAATCTAGTTTGAAATATATATGTATATTGAATAAACATTTCTCAAACTAGATTAATTTTTCTCAAACGATTTCTGTGCCTTAAAAGTCCACCACAAGGGGATTTTGTTTCTTTTCTATATTATTGGATGTGGCACAACCCAGTGCTCAATTCTAGCCGACTCACCACTTGCAAATATATGGATCACACAGGCCAAATTCTGATCCATGTGTGGCCTCTCCCTGTCGACTAAAGTTGATCTAAAGATAAACTTCTGTTTGAATGGGCTTGTTTGAAAATGTTTCTCTGTATATTCAGACACTGCTGTCAGAATACAGTGTTTGAGCAGGGAGGATTCCTCTATCTACCTCGGTTATGTGGATGACGGAATCCTGTCATTTTTTATTCTTTCAACCCAGCGGCTAAAGGAAAAAAACAATCCATTTGTGGCCAGCCTATGCATTCCCTACGAGATCCAAAACTAGAAAAAAAAAGTGCTTTGCATTCAATTTAATTTTCATATAAAAACCTTGATTCACTATAAAATTTTTAGTACAGTAGCTGCATACATTTTATAAAAACTAAAAAAAAACTACGTGTGGTCTTTTTGCAGTTAATGCATTGTAGGGTTCTTGCAAATGAATTCTTTCTATAACTTCTTGTAACCTTTCCACTTCATGAGTAACTTTTGGAAAAGTCACTTAGCATTTTCTTAACTTTTCCCTATGCAGTGGCAATTACTGCTCTATATAAAAGAAACCAAGTTTGTAGTATGTATTATTTTTAATTTGTGTATTGGAAGAAGGAGGATTTATTCGTGCAAAACTGCTTTTTTAATCAATATACATGATGGATTTAGTTTAATTATAGAGAAATGAGGATATTTTGCATTTATAGTTTACTATTTTTTCAGCTATAAATTGTTTTGTTCTTGTGATTTTCTATGTCTTGGGGCTGCTGGTTACTTTGAACAACATTTTAGCAAAGGCATCATTTATTTTAGATTGTTAGAGGCAAAAATCTTTTCCTGCTTTCTCTTGCTGAGTTTTAGCCGAGCAGGCTGCAAAAAAACAAATTGAAGCGCTCGACAAGCTGGGCAGCTTTTATTCTTTTTGTCGGGAAGTAGTCATGCATTATATTTATCTATCGAGCACTTTTACGTGGAATACTTATATATAAAGTACATTTATTTGCCTTTTTAAAAGTTTTTTTTTTTTTCTAATGCTGTCTCCTAGCTGGCCTTTCGTGACCTCATATGACTGGGACTAGAATCTATTAAATTTTTTTTAAAGCTGACTGGTAAGACCACAAGACATTCAATGACTTTTGTTTCCACAAGAAAGAGGATTTAAACAAACGTTCTATCACAGTTGTTGAATGTGTATTTCATAGTCACCACCATGAAGTTGAGAGCGTATAAGAAGCGAAGCAGCCGCGATGAAAAGATATGTATTCAGGAAGGCTAGGCTTCACAGTTGGTGTATAATCCTTTATCCTGCCATTGGTACCCAGACTCATGTACCCACCAGAACAAAAGGACCTGAATTGAAAATGGTGGGAGCTGGGAACAGTTGAGTTGGCAGCACATTTTTTGGCCATAGGCTATGTCAGGGCTCAGTTTGATACTCTTTATTCCTCCTGACAGATGTGAGGTGGGTTCTTTAGAGAGGGAAAGTCATTACCAGGGCGAGGGCAGCATCAGATCAAAAGTAAGCAGCAATCAAACAAGGTAAAAGACTGGAGAAAGCAGGCTTTTCTCTGCCCCAGACACCTGCCTGATCACTGATGGGAATTGTCTTCATGTGTCATGTTGAGCGCGTTGCCTTTGATGTACAGTGAGCTGAGCTGACGGGGAGACTCTACTGAATTTGTGAAGATGTTTTATTTTCCATTTTCCTCAGTGGGAGACGAAATACAATATGAAAGTCCTTTCTTATCCCAACCTTTTTTTTCTTTTTTTGTTTGGTTAGACATGTGGCAGATATAATGCGATCTGTCTTTTGATATTGTTGCATGTTTAATCTTTTGAAACTAGAAGGGTTAATGTGGGTCAAAAAACATTCCGTCATTTCTGTAACCCTAACATTTCCCAAAACCTCGACTGTAATTTACCTCCTGCCGCCGGCCATTTGCATATATGTAGCTGCACAGAGGTGGGCTTTATTCTGTGCTGCCATTATATGCTTCAGTTTTGTGCTGGGTAATTAAAAGTGACTACTGCTCCAATGAATTGTTGACTAGTTTTTTAAACTGTTTCTTCTAACGCATGTTTATAAATGATGGATTGGTGGAAGGTTATTTTCGCAGCACCACTTATGAATGCCAACGGAGAAAACTGCTTGGGCGTCCTATCCTCCAGCTGATTTCTGTGTACCGAGCCATCATTAGACGGCCTGGTACATAGATACTGTATAATGAGCCGATCCAAGGGGCTCGGTACCATGTGAATGCTGTGCTAGCCGATCACCGCAGTCACATGCTGCTGTTTAAAATGGAGATTCCTTCACTCTGTCTTACAGCTGCTGAAGCAGAAGACTTGTAACTTCCAAATAGGAAATCAATGGTTTTGCTGATATGTCCACCCCACTCCCATCTCTATTATACATTGTCATTGTGTCTCTATGTAAATCTGTATATTTACACTTCACATCACTTATCCTGCATATCCACAGTAATGCCTTCATCTCCATCCTTTCACTTTATCTGACTTGTATAGGGGTTTTCATAATGAGGCTGTGTTCTATTGGGTTGAGGTCAGGACTCTGTGCAGGCCAGTCAAGTTCCTCCACCCCAAATTCGCTCAGCCATGTCTTTATGGACCTTGTTTGTGCACTGGTGTGCAGTCATGTTGGAACAGGAAGGGGCCATCCCAAACTGTTCCTACAAAGTTGGGAGCATAAAATTGTCCAAAATGTCTTGGTATGCTGACGCCTTAAGAGTTCCCTTCACTGGAACTAAGGGGCCAAGCCCAACCCCTGAAGAACAACCCCACACCATAATCCCCCCTCTACCCAATGATTTGGACCAGTGCACAAAGCAAGGACCATAAAGACCTGGATAAGCGAGTTTGGGGTGGAGGAACTTGACTGTCCTGCACAGAGTCCCGATTTCAGCCCGATAGAATACCTTTTGGGATGAATTTGATTGGAGACTGCCAGCCAGGCCTTCTCGTCCACATCAGTACCTCACAAAATGCACTTCTGGAAGAATGGTCAAACATTCCCATATACACTCCTAAACATTATGGACAGCCTTCCCAGAAGAGTTGAAGCCGTTATAGCTGCAAAGGGTGGGCCAACTCATTATTGAAGACTGGGATGCCATTAAAGTTCATGTGCGTGTAAAGGCAGGCATCCCAATACATTTGACAATATTGTGTGTGTATATATATATATGTGTATGTGTGTGTGTATGTGTGTGTGTGTATATATGTATATACACACATATATATATATATATATACACAAATTGTTAATCGGCTAATCACATGGCAGCAACTCAATGTATTTAGACATCTAGATGTGGTGAAGACGACTTTCTGAAGTTCAAACTGAACATCAGAATGGGGAAGAAAGTGGATTTAAGTGACCTTAAACGTGGCATGGTTGTTGGTGCCAGACAGGCTGGTCTGAGTATTTAAAAAATTGCTGATCTGCTTGAATTTTCACGCACAACCATCTGTAGGATTTCCAGAGAATGGTCCAAAAAAGAGAAAATATCCGGTTAGCGGAACTTGTGTGGACAAAAATGCCTTGTTGATGTCAGAGTTCAGAGGAGAATGGGCAGACTGGTTTGAGATGATAGAAAGGCAACAGTAACTCAAATAACCACTCATTACAACCAAGTTATGCAGAATACCATCTCTGAACGCAAAACACATCGAACCTTGAAGCAGATGGGCTACAGCAGAATATTACACCGGATGTAATCTAGTATCGGGATAATCTTAATATATATTTTAATATTTTTTAGGGCTTTTCTTGCTCACTTTTATTAAAAGAAAGTTAAAGAAATCACATGGTTTTCCCTCCTGGCTTACACATGCAAAGTTATAGTTTTGGTCTCACTCTCACGACCCCCATTCCAAAAAAAAATTTACATTAAAACAATACAATGATTTGCAAATCTCCTAAACCCATATTTTATTCACAATAGAAAACCTATTAAATGTTTTTACTGAGAAAATGTACCATTTTAGAAAAAAGATAATGCTATTTTTAAATTGATGTCAGCAACATGTCTGAAAAAAGTGGGACAGGACAACTAAAAAGCTAGCAAAGTAAGTAGTACCAACAAGGAAAAGGTGAAGGAACATTTTGTAACTAATTGGGTTAATTGGCAACAGGTCAGTAACATGATATAAAAACAGCATCATATAGAGTCAGAGTGTGAAGATGGGCAGAGGCTCACCAATCTGTGAAAAGCTGCATGTTAAAATTGTCATACAATTTCAGAATAATGTTCCTCAATGTAAAATTGCAAAGACTAAATTTATCATCATCTACAGTACATACCGTGTTTCCCCGAAAATAAGCCCTAGTTTAACAGGCTTGTAAAATCCTATAATCCACTCTATTACAGTAGTATATAATTTACAATGTGTGTGTTTCTGTAATATAATTGTGCCAAATACCTTCAGTACAGTGCCGCTCGGTGCTCAGCTGACCTCCCGCTGCTCTCCTCCTCTTCTCCCAGCTGTCAGTGGGGGATCTCAGGCCCCCCCCCCCCCCCCCGCAGTGCTCAGAGCAGGAAGAGAGCTCTGGCGGGTCACGGAAGCGCCAAGCGGGGCTATAGCGAAGGTATTTGGTACAATTATATTACAGAAACACACAAACTGTACATTATATACTACTGTAATAGAATGGGTTATATGATTTTACAAGCATTTTAACTCGGTTCACACTGGGGATTCCTGACAGGCAGGGAGGGAGAGGGGGAGATAAGACAGCACATTACATGGTAAGACCTACCCCGAAAAATAAGCCCTACTGTGTCTTTTGTTGCCAAAATAAATATAAGACCCAGGCATATTTTCTGGGAAACAGGGTAATAACAAAAGATTTAGAGAATCTGGGCAAAATTTGTGTGCAAGGGACAAGGAACTACATTAAAAACGAGCATGATTCTGTGATGGACATCACTGCATGGGTTCAGGAATACTTCAATAAATCATTTGACTGTGAACACAGTTTGTCGTGTTATCCAAAAAGGCAAGTTATATCTTTAGAATGCTTAAATCCTGTCTTTAGATTGCTATGGTTTGCTCTCTACTGACTCTGGGGATGTGCTTCTGAATATGGAAGGAAGAATGCCAAACTCCCCCTCCATATCCATATCTCGCTCCTGTTTTTCCTCTTCTTCCCCCTTCTCTTCCCCTATGTCCCCCCTTATTCTTTTTCTCCTTTCCCTCCTCCTACATTGAACGACTTTAGCTCTTGAGTGTCTGTAGTAAAACACCGCCTATCATGATTGAGCCTGGGCCACACTCTTCTGTACCTACCTGTAGTGGATATTGTTTACTGAACATTCCCGGCAGTTGATTTTTGCCCTGTAAGGTGTATCATTTGTTATGCTGACAAAAGACTGTGCTCATTGTAATTTACATGCCATTGTTAACCAACTTGTACTGTATATCATTGCATAATTTGAATAAAACTTGCATCTGTTTAAAAAAAAAAAAAAAAAAAGCTCTACCATGAAAAGTAGACGCCATATTTAAACATGTTCCAGAAACACTGCCATCCTCTCAGGGCCAAAGCACATTTAAAATGGTCTTTTGGAAAGTGAAAAACTGCTCTGTGGTCAGACGAATCAAAATTTGAGATTATTTCTTCCAACCATGGGCACCATGTGCTCTGGACTTAAGGCCCCTTTTACACTGAGGCGGTTTGCAGGCGGTATTGCGCTAAAAATACCACCTGCAAACCGCCCCTAAACAGCCTCCGCTGTTTGTTCAGTGTGAAAGCCCGAGGGCTTTCACACTGAAGCGGTGCGCTAGCAGGACGGTGAAAAAAAGTCCTGCAAACTGCTTTCTTGGAGCGGTGTATTCACCGCTTGTAAACCGCTCCTGCCCATTGAAATCAATGGGACAGCGCGGCAATACCGCGGCTATAGCCGCGCTGTACGAGTGATTTTAACCCTTTTTCGGCCGCCAGCGGGGGTTAAAACTGCACCCCTAGCGGCCGAATACAGCTACAAGAACGACGGTACAGCAGCGCTAAAAATAGCGCTGTTGTACCGCCGACGCCCCCACCGCCCCAGTGTGAAAGGGGCCAAAGATCAGAGGGACCTTCCATCTTGCTTTCAGCATTCAGTTCAAAAGCCTGCATCCCTGATGGTTTGGGGATGCGTGAGTGTGTGTACAGAATGGGAAGCTTACATATCTGGAAAGACACCATTAAAGATGAAACATACATCCAGGTTTTAGAGCAGCATGTGCTCCCATCCATACAATGTTTTTTTAGGGGAAGGCCTGACATATTTCAGCAGGACAATTGTAAACCGCATACTTTAACCACTTGCCGACCGCCGCACGACTATATACGTCGACAGAGCGGCACGGGCAGGCAAAAGGACGTATATGTACGTCCTTGCCTGCCCGCGGGTGGGGGGTCCGATCGGACCCCCCCCCGGTGCCAGCGGCGGTCGGCAAATCTCCCCCGGCGATCGGAGGTGAGGGGGAGGCCATCCATTCGTGGCCCCCCCCTCGCGATCGCTCTCAGCCAATGGGATCATTTCCCTGCCTCTGTATTGTACACAGAGGCAGAGGAAATGATGTCATCTCTCCTCGGCTCGGTATTTTCCGTTCCGGGCCGAGGAGAGAAGACTGCAATGTAAGTGCACCAACACACTACACACAGTAGAACATGCCAGGCACACTAAACACCCCGATCCCCCCCCCGATCGCCCCCCGATCCCCCCCCAATCACCCCCCCCCCCCTGTCACAAACTGACACCAGCAGGTTTTTTTTTTTTTTTTTTTTTCTGATTACTGTATTGGTGTCAGTTTGTGACATTTACAGTGTTAGGACAGTTAGTATTACCCCCCTGTAGGTCTAGGGTACCCCCCTAACCCCCCCTAATAAAGTTTTAACCCCTTGATCACCCCCCGTCACCAGTGTCGCTAAGCGATCATTTTTCTGATCGCTGTATTAGTGTCACTGGTGACGCTAGTTAGTGAGGTAAATATTTAGGTTCGCCGTCAGCGTTTTATAGCGACAGGGACCCCCATATACTACCTAATAAATGTTTTAACCCCTTGATTGCCCCCTAGTTAACCCTTTCACCACTGATCACTGTATAACTGTTACGGGTGACGCTGGTTAGTTTGTTTATTTTTTATAGTGTCAGGGCACCCGCCGAATAAAGATTTAGCCCCCTGATCGCCCGGCGGTGATATGCGTCGCCCCAGGCAGCGTCAGATTAGCGCCAGTAACGCTAACACCCACGCACGCAGCATACGCCTCCCTTAGTGGTATAGTATCTGTACGGATCAATATCTGATCTGATCAGATCTATACTAGCGTCCCCAGCAGTTTAGGGTTCCCAAAAACACAGTGTTAGCAGGATCAGCCCAGATACCTGCTAGCACCTGCGTTTTGCCCCTCCGCCCGGCTCGGCCCAGCCCACCCAAGTGCAGTATCGATCGATCACTGTCACTTACAAAACACTAAACGCATAACTGCAGCGTTCGCAGAGTCAGGCCTGATCCCTGTGATCGCTAACAGTTTTTTTGGTAGCGTTTTGGTGAAATGGCAAGCACCAGCCCCAGGCAGCGTCAGGTTAGTGCCAGTAGCGCTAACACCCACGCACGCACCGTACACCTCCCTTAGTGGTATAGTATCTGAACGCATCAATATCTGATCCGATCAGATCTATACTAGCGTCCCCAACAGTTTAGGATTCCCAAAAACGCAGTGTTAGCGGGATCAGCCCAGATACCTGCTAGCACCTGCGTTTTGCCCCTCCGCCCGGCCCAGCCCAGCCCACCCAAGTGCAGTATCGATCGATCACTGTCACTTACAAAACACTAAACGCATAACTGCAGCGTTCGCAGAGTCAGGCCTGATCCCTGCGATCGCTAACAGTTTTTTTGGTAGCGTTTTGGTGAACTGGCAAGCACCAGCCCCAGGCAGCGTCAGGTTAGTGCCAGTAGCGCTAACACCCACGCACGCACCGTACACCTCCCTTAGTGGTATAGTATCTGAACTGATCAATATCTGATCTGATCCGATCAGATCTATACTGGCATCCCCAGCAGTTTAGGGTTCCCAAAAACGCAGTGTTAGTGGGATCAGCCCAGATACCTGCTAGCACCTGCGTTTTGCCCCTCCGCCCGGCCCAGCCCAGCCCACCCAAGTGCAGTATCGATCGATCACTGTCACTTACAAAACACTAAACGCATAACTGCAGCGTTCGCAGAGTCAGGCCTGATCCCTGCGATCGTTAACAGTTTTTTTGGTAGCGTTTTGGTGAACTGGCAAGCGCCAGCGGCCTAGTACACCCCGGTCATAGTCAAACCAGCACTGCAGTAACACTTGGTGACGTGGCGAGTCCCATAAGTGCAGTTCAAGCTGGTGAGGTGGCAAGCACAAGTAGTGTCCCGCTGCCACAAAGAAGACAAACACAGGCCCGTCGTGCCCATAGTGCCCTTCCTGCTGCATTCGCCAATCCTAATTGGGAACCCACCGCTTCTGCAGCGCCCGTACTTCCCCCATTCACATCCCCAACCAAATGCAGTCGGCTGCATGAGAGGCATTTTCTTTATGTCCTCCCCCTAGTACCCCTACCCAACGAACCCTCCCAAAAAAGATGTCGTGTCTGCAGTAAGCACGGATATAGGCGTGACACCCGCTATTATTGTCCCTCCTGTCCTGACAATCCTGGTCTTTGCATTGGTGAATGTTTTGAATGCTACCATTCACTAGCTGAGTATTAGCGTAGGGTACAGCATTGCACAGACTAGGACACACTTTCACAGGGTCTCCCAAGATGCCATCGCATTTTGAGAGACCCGAACCTGGAACCGGTTACAGTTATAAAAGTTACAGTTACAAAAAAAGTGTAAAAAAAAAAAAAAAAAACACAAACAAAAATATAAAATAAAAAGTAATAGTTGTCGTTTTATTGTTCTCTCTCTATTCTCTCTCTCTCTATTCTCTCTATTGTTCTGCTCTTTTTTACTGTATTCTATTCTGCAATGTTTTATTGTTATTATGTTTTATCATGTTTGCTTTTCAGGTATGCAATTTTTTATAATTTACCATTTACTGTGCTTTATTGTTAGCCATATTTTTGTCTTCAGGTACAGCATTCACGACTTTGAGTGGTTATACCAAAATGATGCTTGCAGGTTTAGGTATCATCTTGGTATCATTCTTTTCAGCCAGCGGTCGGCTTTCATGTAAAAGCAATCCTAGCGGCTAATTAGCCTCTAGACTGCTTTTACAAGCAGTGGGAGAGAATGCCCCCCCCCCCCCCCATCGTCTTCCGTGTTTTTCTCTGGCTCTCCTGTCTCAACAGGGAACCTGAGAATGCAGCCGGTGATTCAGCCAGCTGACCATAGAGCTGATCAGAGACCAGAGTGGCTCCAAACATCTCTATGGCCTAAGAAACCGGAAGCTACGAGCATTTTATGACTTAGATTTCGCCGGATGTAAATAGCGCCATTGGGAAATTGGGGAAGCATTTTATCACACCGATCTTGGTGTGGTCAGATGCTTTGAGGGCAGAGGAGAAATCTAGGGTCTAATAGACCCCAATTTTTTCAAAAAAGAGTACCTGTCACTACCTATTGCTATCATAGGGGATATTTACATTCCCTGAGATAACAGTAAAAATGATTAAAAAAAAAAAAAATGAAAGGAACAGTTTTAAAATAAGATAAAAAAGCAAAAAAATAATAAAGAAAAAAAAAAAAAAAAAAAAAAAAAGCACCCCTGTCCCCCCTGCTCTCGCGCTAAGGCGAACGCAAGCGTCGGTCTGGCGTCAAATGTAAACAGCAATTGCACCATGCATGTGAGGTATCACCGCGACGGTTAGATCGAGGGCAGTAATTTTAGCAGTAGACCTCCTCTGTAAATCTAAAGTGGTAACCTGTAAAGGCTTTTAAAGGCTTTTAAAAATGTATTTATTTTGTTGCCACTGCACGTTTGTGCGCAATTGTAAAGCATGTCATGTTTGGTATCCATGTACTCGGCCTAAGATCATCTTTTTTATTTCATCAAACATTTGGGCAATATAGTGTGT
The DNA here is from genome assembly GCF_042186555.1 of Aquarana catesbeiana. Taxonomy (NCBI): domain Eukaryota; kingdom Metazoa; phylum Chordata; class Amphibia; order Anura; family Ranidae; genus Aquarana; species Aquarana catesbeiana. The sequence goes on along the minus strand of NC_133324.1, from coordinate 182,192,643 downwards.
TTTAGTGCATTAAAATGTAAAAAAGTGTGTTTTTTCCCCAAAAAATGCGTTTGAAAAATCGCTGCGCAAATACTGTGTGAAAAAAAAAAATTAAACACCCACCATTTTAATCTGTAGGGCATTTGCTTTAAAAAAATATATAATGTGTGGGGGTTCAAAGTAATTTTCTTGCAAAAAAAAATAATTTTTTCATGTAATCAAAAAGTGTCAGAAAGGGCATTGTCTTCAAGTGGTTAGAAGAGTGGGTGATGTGTGACATAAGCTTCTAAATGTTGTGCATAAAATGCCAGGACAGTTCAAACCCCCCCCAAATGACCCCATTTTGGAAAGTAGACACCCCAAGCTATTTGCTGAGAGGCATGTCGAGTCCATGGAATATTTTATATTGTGACACAAGTTGCGGGAAAGAGACAAATTTTTTTTTTTTTTTTTTTTTTTTGCACAAAGTTGTCACTAAATTATATATTGCTCAAACATGCCATGGGAATATGTGAAATTACACCCCAAAATACATTCTGCTGCTTCTCCTGAGTACGGGGATACCACATGTGTGAGACTTTTTGGGAGCCTAGCCGCGTATGGGACCCCGAAAACCAAGCACCGCCTTCAGGCTTTCTAAGGGCGTAAATTTTTGATTTCACTCTTCACTGCCTATCACAGTCTCGGAGGCCATGGAATGCCCAGGTGGCACAAACCCCCCCCAAATGACCCCATTTTGGAAAGTAGACACCCAAAGCTATTTGCTGAGCGGTATAGTGAGTATTTTGCAGACCTCACTTTTTGTCACAAAGTTTTGAAAATTAAAAAAAGAAAAAAAAAATTTTTTTTTTTGTCTTTCTTCATTTTCAAAAACAAATGAGAGCTGCAAAATACTCACCATGCCTCTCAGCAAATAGCTTGGGGTGTCTACTTTCCAAAATGGGGTCATTTGGGGGGGGTTTGTGCCACCTGGGCATTCCATGACCTCCGAAACTGTGATAGGCAGTGAAGAGTGAAATCAAAAATGTACACCCTTAGAAATCCTGAAGGCGGTGATTGGTTTTCGGGGTCCCGTACGCGGCTAGGCTCCTAAAAAGTCCCACACATGTGGTATCCCCATACTCAGGAGAAGCAGCAGAATGTATTTTGGGGTGCAATTCCACATATGCCCATGACCTGTGTGAGCAATATATCATTTAGTGACAACTTTGTGCAAAAAAAAAAAAAAAAAAAAAAAAAATTGTCACTTTCCCGCAACTTGTGTCAAAATATAAAATATTCCATGGACTCAACATGCCTCTCAGCAAATAGCTTGGGGTGTCTACTTTCCAAAATGGGGTCATTTGGGGGGGGTTTGTGCCATCTGGGCATTTTATGGCCTTCAAAACTGTGATAGGTAGTGAGGAGTAAAATCAAAAATGTACGCCCTTAGAAATCCTGAAGGCGGTGATTGGTTTTCGGGGCCCCGTATGCGGCTAGGCTCCCAAAAAGTCCCACACATGTGGTATCCCCATACTCAGGAGAAGCAGCTAAATGTATTTTGGGGTGCAATTCCACATATGCCCATGGCCTGTGTGAGCAATATATCATTTAGTGACAACTTTTTGTAATTTTTTTTTTTTTTTTTTTTTTTTGTCATTATTCAATCACTTGGGACAAAAAAAATGAATATTCAATGGGCTCAACATGCCTATCAGCAATTTCCTTGGGGTGTCTACTTTCCAAAATGGGGTCATTTGTGGGGGTTTTGTACTGCCCTGCCATTTTAGCACCTCAAGAAACGACATAGGCAGTCATAAATTAAAGGCTGTGTAAATTCCAGAAAATGTACCCTAGATTGTAGGCGCTATAACTTTTGCGCAAACCAATAAATATACACTTATTGACATTTTTTTTACCAAAGACATGTGGCCAAATACATTTTGGCCTAAATGTATGACTAAAATTGAGTTTATTGGATTTTTTTTAGAACAAAAAGTAGAAAATATCATTTTTTTTCAAAATTTTCGGTCTTTTTCCGTGTATAGCGCAAAAAATAAAAACGGCAGAGGTGATCAAATACCATCAAAAGAAAGCTCTATTTGTGGGAAGAAAAGGACGCAAATTTCGTTTGGTTACAGCATTGCATGACCGCGCAATTAGCAGTTAAAGCGACGCAGTGCCAATTTGTAAAAAGTGCTCTGGTCAGGAAGGGGGTAAATCCTTCCGGGGCTGAAGTGGTTAACTATGTCAACAGCATAGCCTTGTAGTAGAAGAGTGCAGGTGCTTAACTGGCCTGCCTGTAGTCCCGGACCTTTACCCAATTGAAAATATTTGGTGCATCATGAAACAAAAAATACAATAAAGAAGACTCAGGACTGTTGAGTAGGTAAAATCCTATATCAGGCAAGAATGGGACAACATTCTTCTCCCAAAACTCCAACAGCTGGTCTCTTCTGCTCCCAGACGTTTAAATATTAGTGTTAATTAGTATGCTACACCTTGGTAAACTCTCCAAACATTATATATTTTATGAAATATGAAAGCGGGCACCCTAGGGAATAAAATAGTGGTAGCTCTAATTTTTGTGTCACATATTACCACAAAGGTAACGAACACACTAAAGTGAACTTTATGGCAAACCAACTCAATAAATTATTGGTAAAATTTAAAAGATGAGGTTGCACCGAGTAAATAGATAGCCAACATGCCATACCTTAAATTTGTGTGGGCCCGTGAAATGGCGACAGACTTAGTACCCTATATTTTCTATAGGCGACGCAGAAAGACCAAGCCTCTTTCTGAGATTTGGTGTTTACAAGTTCAAAACTCTTAAATATGAAATCTGGGGTCAAAAATACCTCAGATCTCATATTTACACTAAAATGCAATTAAAAAAAAAAAAAAATAATAATAATAATAAAAATGTCTCTTTAAGAGCTGTGGGCGAAAGTAACGTTTTGACGTCGCTTCCGCCCTGTAATAATATGGAGACTGGTGGGGGCCATCTTCCCCTCACTTGTTTCCATACCAAGCCAGGGAGAGGACCTGATCGCCTCTGCTGCTACCGACGTCTCCAGTAAGCGGCGGAGGGCACCCGAGAGCACCTGGGACCCTCTCCCGCCGCCAATTAAAAAGTGATTCCGCGGCGAATCCGCCGCAGAGACCAGTTTTATCTGAAACCGGGCCGCTCACTGAAGAAGAGGATACCAGGGTTATGGTAGCTAGCTGCTAGCATAACAACGATATCCCTCTTCAAAGTGCAGACGTATATCTGCGTGAGCCGGTCCAGAAGTGATTAAAAGCCCCCTATAGGTCATCAGTTTAATGTTACAGAGAAGGTCTTGTGCTATAATTGTTGCTCTTGCACGTGTGCAGCGATGTTTAATATCCAATTGACGTTTTCGTTTGTAGGCTCTCACGATGCGTGCGTTTAAGTTTGTGCGTGCTAATATGTGGGGGAGGGCTCAAATTTTTTTTTTTTTTGCAATAACATTTTTTTTTTTTTTTTGCAATAACATTTTTTTTTTTTTTTTTTTTGGTATCGCATAGGGCTACAGAGTCCACTATGTCAGGGGTATTCAACCTCAGCCCTCCAGCTGTTTTGAAACTACAAGTCCAATGAGACATTGCAAGACCCTAACAATCACAGGCATGACTCCTAGAGGCAGAGGCATGATGGGGTTTGTAGTTTCACCACAGTGACATGTGATGATTTTTTTTTTGTGCTCACACGTTGAATGACAATTACTGAGTCAGGCTACACTGTACCCATATGAAAGTTTTGTGCTTTTTTCCACACAAATAGAGCTTTCTTTTGGGGGTATTTAAGCACCATTGCATTTTTTTTTTTTGTTTTTTTTTAGTTTTTTTATTTGTTGTGCTATAAATAAAAAAAAAAAAAAACTTTGTAAAAAAAAAAAAAATACATTCTTTTGTTTCTGTTATAAAATTTAGCAAATTAGTAATTTTTCTTCATAAATTTTGGCCAAAATGTATACTGCTCCATATCTTTGGTAAAAATAACCAAAATCAGTGAATATTATTTGGTCTTTGTGAAGGAGATAGTCTACAAGCTATGGTGCTAATTATTGAAAATTGATCCTACCTGATGTATTGATGGCCTATCTCATTTTTTGAGACCGTAACAAGCCAGGACAGTACAAATACCCCCCCACAAATGACCCATTTTTGGAAAGTAGACATTCCAGGGTATTTAGTAAGAGGCATGGTGAGTTTTTTTTGAAGTTGTAATTTTTTCCCACAATTCTTTGCAAAATGAAGATTTTTTTTTCTCACAAAATTGTCATGTTAACAGGTTATTTCTGTCAAACGGCATAGGCATACTTGCAACTACACCCCAAAACACATTCTGCTACTCCTGAGTATGGCGATACCACTTGTGTGAGACTTTTACACAACCTGGCCACATACAGAGGCCCAACATGCAGGAGGCACCATCAGGTATTCCAGGGACATAAATTACACATCTAATTTCCTGACTACCTATGAAGTCCCTGGAGAACCAGGACAATGCAAATGCCCACAAAATTATCCCAATTTAGAAAGCAAACACCCCAACTTATACACAAAATTGTCCATTTATAAAATATTTCTAACACACAGCATGTACATACCAAGAATTACACTGCAAAATACATTCCGCTACTCCTGAGTATGATGATACCACATTTGTAAAACTTTTACACAACTTGGCCACATACAGAGTCCCAACATCCAAATAGCACCTTCAGGCATTCTACGAGCATAAATTACACATCTAATTTCCTGACAACTTATGACACTTTTGAAAAAAAAATTGTCATACTTGTAACTGTGGGCTGTGGTAACAAATTGCTGATATAGGGACACTGGCACAGATGTGGCTGCACTAATGGGTGCTGATGAGGCTGCACTGCTGGGTTTTGATAAGGGTCCACTGATGGGGGCTGATGATGGTGCACTTATGTGCACTGAGTTGGATGGCACTAATAGGGCACTGTAGTGGCACTAATAGGGCACTGTGGTAGCACTGATGAACACTCAATATTGGCAATGTAGGTCACTGATGAGCACCGACAAGCACCATAGGGCACTGATGAATGCTGTAGTGGCAGCGTAGGGCTCTTATAAGCACTGTAGGGCACACAGAATCAATCTGCAATCTCTCACTGCTGCAATGTCTTACTCCTCTCCTCACACGCTGTATGGTTGTGAGGAGAGGAGGGAGCTGAACCAGGCGTGACTCCGGTTTGATTACAAAGTGATTGCTCTGTCACTGATGAGTGCTAATGGGCACTGTAGTGGCACTGATGAACACAAATGGGACACTGTATTGGCACTGATGAGCACTAATAGGGCACTGTGGTGGCACTGATGAGCACTCACTGATGGCACTGATAATTACTCACTGATGGGCATTGATGGTACTGTAGTGGCACTGATGAGCATTGTAGGGCATACAGAATCAATCTGCAAACTCACGCTGCTTCGATGTCTCTCTCCTCTCTTTACACGCTGTGTCGGTGTGAGGAGAGAGCTGAACCAGGCATGGCCCCGGTTTGATTACAAAGTGATCGCTTCGTCACTGATGAGCGCTATTGGGCACTGTAGTGGCTCTGATGAGCATTAATAGGGCACTATGGTGGCACTGATGAACACTGTATTAGCACTGATGGCACTGATCAGTACTGTAGTGGCACCGTAGGGAATTGATGAGCGCTGCGTATCGGTATGAGGAGAGAGCTGAACCAGGCATGACCCCGGTTTGATTACAAAGGGATCGCTCTGTCGACAAAACGATCACATGGTAAAGGGCCGCTGTGATTGGCCCTGTACCCGGATTTGTGATGCGTAATCCCGGACACTTCCGGATGTGCGCTCCAGGGGGGCCCACAAGAAAGTAAGCACTGGAGTCCGTCATATGTGGCCTCCCAGAACTAGCCGGATGTGCTGTAGCTATAGTGTGGTCGGCAAGTGGTTAATAAAACATGCAGGGTGGATCCCGGAATACATGGGGGGCTCCATTACCGGGGTTGTGTGAACCTGACAGGCAGGAGACTGCTTGTCAGTTTTACACACAATCCCAGTGGCTGCAGCCGCTTTGTGTGTGAAGCCTCCTGCTGTCAGGTCCGTACGACAAACCAACATGGCAGCAAAAGGGTTAAACATTTAATATGCTTTCTATTGTGCATAAAATAAAAGTTTGAGATTTGCAAATCATTGCATTATATTTTATGTAGATTTTGTGGAATTGGGATTCAATGTACACACGTTTTTTTTCCTGTGTTTGTTGTGTATATATTTTTTAATGTAATGCCATGTATGCCACTGTATCACTTCTGTTAGCATCACTTGAATTTGATTTAAATATCTTGTTAATTCATTTCAGCTAACATAAATATTTGCAGAGGCAGATGATGTCCGTGGTATAATGCAAATGTGATAAGGCTCCAAATATGAAAGCTTTTCCTGTTTCTTCTGACAGTGGCTTTCTGTAATCACTCACAGAAACTTGGGGAAAACTTTTTATTGAATTGTTCTCTGTATGTTGCAACGTAATAGGTGTCCCGGTGCAAAAGGTCACTGGAGGAACTCCTTCAGGACCAGAAAATGGAAAATTGGTGTATTCTCTGCTCAGATTTCAGATATAAGTAGTGGGGAATATGAAATCATTATCCATGGATCAAGCCCATAGGACTGAAGGGGCGCCAAAGTAAGAACCCCACTGGAATCTCTGTACAACACGCAGTTAGAGTGTGTATATATATGTATATGTGTGTATATATATATATATATATATATATATATATATATATATATATATATATATATATATATATATTATATGTATATATGAGAGATAGATATAGATATATATATATATATATATATATATATATATATATATATATATATATATATATATATATATATATATATATAGAGATATATATATCTCTATATATATATATATATATATATATATATATAGAGATAGATATATAGATATAGAGATAGATATATAGATATATATCTATATATATCTATATCCGAGAGAAAACAGGTAAAGCGGCACGCACGGAAATGTGCTGAAGCAATTACTTTTTTTATTTTGGTGATGGCACAAGGCTCCAGAGGAAGTCAAGCTTGTGCCTCATTGAAACATTAAAATAAAATTAAATCTCTTCACCTTTTTAAGACCTGCGAATAACCCCTTTATCTTATGAATTTTATAGATAAAAATAGGACCTAAATGGCTGCTGCCTTGCCACAATTCCACTTGTCATTTTGTCAGAGGCCGGTCCTGATAAAGTCACTTTGATAAAATGCGTAGGGAGGGGTTTGTGCATCATTGCATTACTTCCAGTTTTCCAAGCTTCAGTCCGTGGAACACAGGGCATCCCGGATACAGCTTTTCCTACATTTTACTTCTCATTGTAAGTGAGTTTTTGGCTTTACTATTAAATAAATCTTTTTTACGGAGTTACACTGTGAAATATCTCTATGTAACCCATTCTCTATATGAACATTTCCATCGATCATATCCAATGAGGAGGAGGAAAGACCAGACATTACCAAAAAGTGACTGTAATATTAATACACGGTGTCACGGTTTGCCCCTGCAGGGGTGCATGAGTTTGGTGAGTGTAAGCCCATAAGGGGGGACATGAGTGTTTTTCATCTATTCACCAGTTGGATACGGCTGCATGGATTTTAAAAGCAACAGGCATTTTGAATTGAAACAACTTGTATGGACTCAAAGATACAAATAAAAAAAGACCGAAAATTTTGAAAAAAAAACAAGTTTTTCTATGTTTCTGTTAAAAATGTTTGTAAATAAGTAAGTTTTCTTCAATGACAGGTACTGATATGGCTGCACTGATGGGCACCGATGAGGTGGCACTAATGAGGTGGCACTGACGGGCACTGATGATGGGCACTGATGGGCACTGATAATGGGCACTGATAGGTGGCACTGGTATGCGGCACTGATGGGCACTCATAGGTGGAACCGATGGGCACTCATAGGCAGCACTGGGCACTCGTAGGTGGCATTGATGGGTACTTATGGGTGGCACTGATGGGCACTGATAGGTGGGCACGGATGGGCACTGACAGGTGGCACCGATGGACACTGATGCCCCTAAGAGTGGCATTGCTGGGCATCACTACAATATAATGGTGTCAATCAGTGCCCATTTGTGGGCACTGATTGGCACAGATTGGGCACATGTGGATGGCCATGGGGTACATACCTGGCCATCCACATGTTGCCCCCTTCCCTGCTGGTCCTAGTGGTGGTCCCTGGTGGTCCAGGGTGGTCATCTGAGGGGGAGCTGCGCTGATAAACAATCAGCGCAGACCCCCCTGTCAGGAGAGCCGCTGATCGGCTCTTCTCTACTCGTGTCTGTCAGACGCGAGTGAGGAAAAGCCGATCAACGGCTCTTCCTATTGACATCGTGATCATTCGTGATTGGACACGGCTGATCACGTGGTAAAGAGCCTCCGCCGGAGGCTCAGATTGACACACTGATCGCCGCGATGCGCGCCCCCCGTGGGCGCGTGGTGGCATGTTATCCAGCTGGACGTCATATGATGCCCAGTCAGGATAACTGAACCACCGCCCGGCCGTCATCTGCTATGGGCCTAGCAGGAAGTGGTTAAGGTCTTATATTTTGTTGCACAAAACTTTGCGCTTATGAATTTTCTGTTTATTGGTTTTCATTGCACTTTATGGTCAAATTATATGTTTTTGTACAAGGTGTGACCAAGTTCATTTTCAATAGGGCCGAAACAACAAATTGTCAACTATTTTCATAATCGATTAATCGGCCAGCCAATTAGTTGACCAGCATACAAAACGCATTATTTGTTTACATATCAGGAAATCCAATGAAGCATACATACAGCTCAGAACACCGTCCATACATGTCAGTAAGTGCCTGAGAACTTGTGAATGTGTGAGGAGCAATGCCTCATGGGTCATGTAGTCCTGGGCAGGAATTGAGTGGTTCTAAAGGCAGAAGTTTTTTTACCTTGCTATAGGGGCACTCTATACTATACTTTGCAGCTTGCTATTGGGGCACTTTGAAGGCAGGAGGAGCCAGAAGCGTCGGTGGGGCGACCCCAGAATAGGAGAATCAGGGCTGCTCATTGCAAAACCATCACACATAGCAGGGAAGTATAACATGTTTGTTGTTTAAAAATAAAAAAATACTTTAAAGACTGTGTGCAGGGAAGATCGGCATCTGAACCCAGAGAAGGTGGAGGCTCATAGACTGGAGGTAATAGAAGGCATTACAATTACATTTAAAGTAAACTTTTACCAGTATTGTGCATTATACAGTGGGGATGGAAAGTATTCAGACCCCCTTACATTTTGCACTCTTTGTTTATATTGCAACCATTTGCTAAAATCATTTACGTTCATTTTTTTCCTCATTAATGTAAACACAGCACCTCAAATTGACAGAAAAACACAGAATTGTTGACATTTTTGCAGATTTATTAAAAAGGAAAAGCTGAAATATCACATGGTCCTAAGTATTTAGACCAGTTGCCGTGACACTCATATATTTAACTCAGGTGCTGTCCGTTAACTTTTGATCATCCTTGAGGTGGTTCTACACCTTCATTTGAGTCCAGCTGTGTTTGATTATACTGATTGGACTTGATTAGGAAAGCCACACACCTGCCTATATAAGAAATTACAGTTCACAGTGCATGTCAGAGCAAATGAGAATCATGAGGTCAAAGGAACTGCCTAAAGAGCTCAGCGACAGAATTGTGGCAAGGCACAGATCTGGCCAAGGTTACAAAAAAAATTCTGCTGCACTTAAGGTTCCTAAGAACACAGCGGCCTCCATAATCCTTAAATGGAAGACGTTTGGGATGACCAGAAGCCTCCCTAGAGCTGGCCGTCCGGCCAAACTGAGCTATCGGGGGAGAAGAGCCTTGGTGAGAGAGGTAAAGAAGAACCCAAAGATCACTGTGGCTGAGCTCCAGAGATGCAGTCGGGAGGTGGGAGAAAGTTGTAGAAAGTCAATCATCACTGCAGCCCTCCACCAGTCTTGGCTTTATGGCAGAGTGGCCCGACAAAGCCTCTCCTCAGTGCAAGACACATGAAGGCCCACATGGAGTTTGCTAAAAAAACACCCAAAGGACTCCAAGATGGTGAGAAATAACATTCTCTGGTCTGATGAGACCAAGATAGAACTTTTTGGCCTTAATTCTAAGCAGTATGTGTGGAGAAAACCAGGCACTGCTCATCACCTGTCCAATACAGTCCCAACAGTGAAGCATGGTGGTGGCAGCATCATGCTGTGGGGGTGTTTTTCAGCTGCAGGGACAGGACGACTGGTTGCAATTGAGGGAAAGATGAATGCGGCCAAATACAGGGATATCCTGGATGAAAACCTTCTCCAGAGCGCTCAGGACCTCAGACTGTGCCAAAGGTTTACCTTCCAACAAGACAATGACCCTAAGCACACTGCTAAAATAACGAAGGAGTGGCTTCTCAACAACTCCGTGGCTGTTCTTGAATGGCCCAGCCAGAGCCCTGACTTTAACCCAATTGAGCATCTCTGGAGAGACCTAAAAATGGCTATCCACCAACGTTTACCATCCAACCTGACAGAACTGGAGAGGATCTGCAAGGAGGAATGGCAGAGGATCCCCAAATCCAGGTGTGAAAAACTTGTTGCATCTTTCCCAAAAAGACTCATGGCTGTATTAGATCAAAAGGGTGCTTCTACTAAATACTGAGCAAAGGGTCTGAATACTTAGGATCATGTGATATTTCAGTTTTTCTTTTTTAATAAATCTGCAAAAATGTCAACAATTCTGTGTTTTTCTGTCAATATGGGGTGCTGTGTGTACATTAATGAGGAAAAAAAATGAACTTAAATGATTTTAGCAAATGGCTGCAATATAACAAAGAGTGAAAAATTTAGGGGGTGTGAATACTTTCCGTCCCCACTGTATATAAAATTATCATATCAATGAAAAAAGTTATAATTTCCATATATCCTACTGATAGGTGTTTTTATTATATATATGATATAAGTAATATATATTATTACTTTCACTGTTTCACAATCTTAATGAACCCCTTATAGTAGAGATTATCTGCTCTTTTTGTACTATAAAGGGCTAATTTTATTTTTTTTTTAATCCCAGGATGTGATGCAAAAAAAGCCTGCTGCTGCTAAACATCTTAGGCCTGGGTCACACCTATGCATTTTTTGGTGCTTTTTGCAGAAATGCACTACAGTTCATTTAACATGGTTTGCTATGGGACACATTCACATCTATGCTTTTTTCAGCCACTGCATATTTGGAAAGGGTCAAGGACTTTTTTCAACACAAAAACGTGCTTTTTTGGGTTCAATAGACTTCAACGGAGAAGCTGCAGAAAAGCATGTAGTGCGAAAGTTTTCTATTCTGCTCCTTCAAATTTTCCCATCACTGTGGTCGAAAACGAATGTCAATTTGACCCCACTAACAATTAAAAGATGGAATGAACATTCTTAACCACTTGCCGACCGCCTCACGCATATATACGTGAGCAGAATGGCACGGGCAGGCAAAATCACGTACCCATACGGTGCCAGCGGCGGTCGGCATTTGGCTAGGAGCGATGAGAGACGAGGGGGAGACCATCCGATCGTGGCCCCCCCCTCGCGATCGCTCCCAGCCAATGAGGAACATCCCCTGCCTGTGTATAGTACACACAGGCAGAGGATGTGATGTCATCTCTCCTCGGCTCGGCAGTTTCCGTTCTAGCGCCGAGGAGAGAAGACATGTAAGTGCACCAACACACACACACACAGTAGAACATGCCAGGCACACAAAACACCCCCGATCGCCCCCCGATCCCCCCCAATCACCCCTCCCCCCTCCCTGTAACACTGACACCAAGCAGTATTTTTTTTCTGATTACTGCAGGGTGTCAGTGACAGTTACTGTGGTAGGACAGTGAGTGTTACCCCCCCCTTTAGGTCTAGGGTACCCCCTAATAAAGTTTTAACCCCTTGATCACCCCGTCACCAGTGTCACTAAGCGATCATTTTTCTGATCGCTGTATTAGTGTCGCTGGTGACGCTAGTTAGGAACGTAAATATTTAGGTTCGCCGTCAGCATTTTATAGCGACAGGGACCCCCATATACTATCTAATAAATGTTTTAACCCCTTGATTGCCCCCTAGTTAACCCTTTCACCACTGATCACAGTATAACCGTTACGGATGACGCTGGTTAGTTGGTTTATTTTTCATAGTGTCAGGGCACCCGCCGTTTATTACCGAATAAAGGTTTAGCCCCCTGATCGCCCGGCGGTGATATGCGTTGCCCCAGGCAGCGTCAGATTAGCGCCAGTACCGCTAACACCCACGCACGCAGCATACGCCTCCCTTAGTGGTATAGTATCTGAACGGATCAATATCTGATCCAATCAGATCTATACTAGCGTCCCCAGCAGTTTAGGGTTCCCAAAAACGCAGTGTTAGCGGGATCAGCCCAGATACCCGCTAGCACCTGCGTTTTGCCCCTCCGCCCGGCCCATCCCAGCCCACCCAAGTGCAGTATCGATCGATCACTGACACTTACAAAACACTAAACGCATAACTGCAGCGTTCGCAGAGTCAGGCCTGATCCCTGCGATCGCTAACAGTTTTTTTGGTAGCGTTTTGGTGAACTGGCAAGCACCAGCCCCAGGCAGCGTCAGGTTAGCGCCAGTCGCGCTAACACCCACGCACGCACCGTACACCTTCCTTAGTGGTATAGTATCTGAACGCATCAATATCTGATCCGATCAGATCTATACTAGCGTCCCCAGCAGTTTAGGGTTCCCAAAAACGCAGTGTTAGCGGGATCAGCCCAGATACCTGCTAGCACCTGCGTTTTGCCCCTCCGCCCAGCCCAGCCCACCCAAGTGCAGTATCGATCGATCACTGTCACTTACAAAACACTAAACGCATAACTGCAGCGTTCGCAGAGTCAGGCCTGATCCCTGCGATCGCTAACAGTTTTTTTTGGTAGCGTTTTGGGGAACTGGCAAGCACCAGCGGCCTAGTACACCCCGGTCATAGTCAAACCAGCACTGCAGTAACACTTGGTGACGTGGTGAGTCCCATAAATGCAGTTCAAGCTGGTGAGGTGGCAAGCACAAGTAGTGTCCTGCTGCCACCAAAAAGACAAACACAGGCCTGTCGTGCCCATAATGCCCTTCCTGCTGCATTCGCCAATCCTAATTGGGAACCCACCACTTCTGCAGCGCCCGTACTTCCCCCATTCACATCCCCAACCAAATGCAGTCGGCTGCATGAGAGGCATTTTCTTTATGTCCTCCCGAGTACCCCTACCCAACGAACCCCCCCAAAAAAGATGTTGTGTCTGCAGAAAGCGCGGATATAGGCGTGACACCCGCTATTATTGTCCCTCCTGTCCTGACAATCCTGGTCTTTGCATTGGTGAATGTTTTGAATGCTACCATTCACTAGTTGAGTATTAGCGTAGGGTACAGCATTGCACAGGCTAGGCACACTTTCACAGGGTCTCCCAAGATGCCATCACATTTTGAGAGACCCGAACCTGGAACCGGTTACAGTTATAAAAGTTAGTTACAAAAAAAAGTGTAAAAAAAAAAAAAACAAAAAAAAAAAAAAAAACACATACAAAAATATAAAATAAAAAAAAAATAGTTGCGTTTTATTGTTCTCTCTCTCTCTCTATTCTCTCTCTATTGTTCTGCTCTTTTTTACTGTATTCTATTCTGCAATGTTTTATTGTTATTATGTTTTATCATGTTTGTTTTTCAGGTCTGCAATTTTTTATACTTTACCGTTTACTGTGCTTTATTGTTAACCATTTTTTTGTCTTCAGGTACGCCATTCGCAACTTTGAGTGGTTATACCAGAATGATGCCTGCAGGTTTAGGTATCATCTTGGTATCATTCTTTTCAGCCAGCGGTCGGCTTTCATGTAAAAGCAATCCTAGCGGCTAATTAGCCTCTAGACTGCTTTTACAAGCAGTGGGAGGGAATGCCCCCCCCCCCCCACCGTCTTCCGTGTTTTTCTCTGGCTCTCCTGTCTCAACAGGGAACCTGAGAATGCAGCCGGTGATTCAGCCAGCTGACCATAGAGCTGATCAGAGACCAAAGTGGCTCCAAACATCTCTATGGCCTAAGAAACCGGAAGCTACGAGCATTTTATGACTTAGAATTTGCCGGATGTAAACAGTGCCATTGGGAAATTGGGAAAGCATTTTATCACACCGATCTTGGTGTGGTCAGATGCTTTGAGGGCAGAGGAGAAATCTAGGGTCTAATAGACCCCAATTTTTTCAAAAAAGAGTACCTGTCACCACCTATTGCTATGATAGGGGATATTTACATTCCCTGAGATAACAATAAAAATGATTTAAAAAAAAAAAATATGAAAGGAACAGTTTAAAAATAAGATAAAAAAGCAAAAAAATAATAAAGAAAAAAAAAAAAAAAAAAGCACCCCTGTCCCCCTTGCTCTCGCGCTAAGGCGAACGCAAGTGTCGGTCTGGCGTTAAATGTAAACAGCAATTGCACCATGCATGTGAGGTATCACCGCGAAGGTCAGATCGAGGGCAGTAATTTTAGCAGTAGACCTCCTCTGTAAATCTAAAGTGGTAACCTGTAAAGGCTTTTAAAGGCTTTTAAAAATGTATTTAGTTTGTCGCCACTGCACGTTTGTGCGCAATTTTAAAGCATGTCATGTTTGGTATCCATGTACTCGGCCTAAGATCATCTTTTTTATTTCATCAAACATTTCGGCAATATAGTGTGTTTTAGTGCATTAAAATTTAAAAAAGTGTGTTTTTTCCCCAAAAAATGCGTTTGAAAAATCGCTACGCAAATACTGTGTGAAAAAAAAAAATGAAACACCCACCATTTTAATCTGTAGGGCATTTTCTTTAAAAAAATATATAATGTGTGGGGGTTCAAAGTAATTTTCTTGCAAAAAAAATAATTTTTTCATGTAATCAAAAAGTGTCAGAAAGGGCTTTGTATTCAAGTGGTTAGAAGAGTGGGTTATGTGTGACATAAGCTTCTAAATGTTGTGCATAAAATGCCAGGACAGTTCAAAACCCCCCAAATGACCCCATTTTGGAAAGTAGACACCCCAAGCTATTTGCTGAGAGGCATGTCGAGTCCATGGAATATTTTATATTGCGACACAAGTTGCGGGAAAGAGACAATTTTTTTTTTTTTTTTGCACAAAGTTGTCACTAAATGATATATTGCTCAAACATGCCATGGGAATATGTAAAATTACACCCCAAAATACATTCTGTTGCTTCTCCTGAGTACGGGGATACCACATGTGTGGGACTTTTTGGGAGCCTAGCCGCGCACGGGACCCCGAAAACCAAGCACCGCCTTCAGGCTTTCTAAGGGCGTAAATTTTTGATTTCACTCTTTACTGCCTATCACAGTTTCGGAGGCCATGGAATGCCCAGGTGGCCAAAAAAAAAACCCAAATGACCCCATTTTGGAAAGTAGACACCCCAAGCTATTTGCTGAGAGGTATAGTGAGTATTTTGCAGACCTCACTTTTTGTCACAAAGTTTTGAAAATTGAAAAAAAGAAAAAAAAATTTTTTTTCTTGTCTTTCTTTATTTTCAAAAACAAATGAGAACTGCAAAATACTCACCATGCCTCTCAGCAAATAGCTTGGGGTGTCTACTTTCCAAAATGGGGTCATTTGGGGGGGGGTTTGTGCCACCTGGGCATTCCATGGCCGCCGAAACTGTGATAGGCAGTGAAGAGTGAAATCAAAAATTCACGCCCTTAGAAATCCTGAAGGCGGTGATTGGCTCCTAAAAAGTCCCACACATGTGGTATCCCCATACTCAGGAGAAGCAGCTAAATGTATTTTGGGGTGCAATTCCACATATGCCCATGGCCTGTGTGAGCAATATATCATTAAGTGACAACTTTGTGCAAAAAAAAAAAAAAATTTGTCACTTTCCCGCAACTTGTGTCAAAATATAAAACATTCCATGGACTCAACATGCCTCAAAGCAAATAGCTTGGGGTGTCTACTTTCCAAAATGGGGTCATTTGGGGGGGGGGTTTATGCCATCTGGGCATTTTATGGCATTCAAAACTGTGATAGGTAGTGAGGAGTAAAATCAAAAATGTACGCCCTTAGAAATCCTGAAGGCAGTGATTGGTTTTCGGGGCCCCGTACGCGGCTAGGCTCCCAAAAAGTCCCACACATGTGGTATCCCCATACTCAGGAGAAGCAGCTAAATGTATTTTGGGGTGCAATTCCACATATGCCCATGGCCTGTGTGAGCAATATATCATTTAGTGACAACTTTTTGTAATTTTTTTTTTTTTTTTTGTCATTATTCAATCACTTGGGACAAAAAAAATTAATATTCAATGGGCTCAACATGCCTCTCAGCAATTTCCTTGGGGTGTCTACTTTCCAAAATGGGGTCATTTGTGGGGGTTTTGTACTGCCCTGCCATTTTAGCACCTCAAGAAACGACATAGGCAGTCATAAATTAAAGGCTGTGTAAATTCCAGAAAATGTACCCTAGTTTGTAGGCGCTATAACTTTTGCGCAAACCAATAAAGATACACTTATTGACATTTTTTTTACCAAAGACATGTGGCCGAATACATTTTGGCCTAAATGTATGACTAAAATTGAGTTTATTGGATTTTTTTTAGAACAAAAAGTAGAAAATATCATTTTTTTTCAAAATTTTCGGTCTTTTTCCGTGTATAGCGCAAAAAATAAAAACGGCAGAGGTGATCAAATACCATCAAAAGAAAGCTCTATTTGTGGGAAGAAAAGGACGCAAATTTCGTTTGGGTACAGCATTGCATGACCGCGCAATTAGCAGTTAAAGCGACGCAGTGCCAAATTGTAAAAAGTGCTCTGGTCAGGAAGGGGGTAAATCCTTCCGGGGCTGAAGTGGTTAAAATTACATTTTTTTTGAAGGAAGACATAATTTTTGTATGGGAATATAAAAATACCGCCCTAACAAAAGAGTAGCAAGAAGCAGCAGCATACAGTGCGATAACACTAGAAAATCTAAAAAATGGGGGAAGCTGCGCTAAAAATTTAGTCCATAGCAGTTGACATGAGGAAAAACAAAATGTCCATTGAAAATATGAAAAGTAACAATGACACCACAGTGTGCATATACAAACAGTGTGCCCAACCACCGTAGCTGTTGATTAAGCTTACCTCTAAGCTTGTTGAAGATCACAGTATTCGGATGGCAGGGAATCACTCACTAGGGCCCACTTCCGGTATCCACGTACTCAATAGAAAGCCCAGGTAGCCCAAAAGAGAAGAAGACTGGGTGTGTCCTCCTCCTCTTCCACAGACAGCAGCTGACAGCGCACAGTATGACGGAGATTAGGAAAATTCCTCCCAGTCCTGCGGCAATGGCAATTCCCAGAGTTTCATTACACCACCATGCTCCGTAGACTGAGCAAATGCTAGCCAGCTCATACACAGGTGGGGCTGCCAGCATTAGCAGATCCTTTAAGTCCATGGATCAGACTTGTTTTTCCAGCACATCCCACAGATGCTCGATTGAATTGAGATCTGGAGAATTTGGGGGCCAAGTCAACACCTCAAACTCGTTGTGTAACTCAGAATATTTTTGAATTCTTCAGACCAGGCCACCTTTTTCTATTGCTTCATGGTTGAGTTCTGATGCTCTGCTCTTTTAATGCTTTTCAATACATGTGAGCATTTTTATGTGGAATAAATGTGTTTAATAGAATTTTGCTTTACACTATGGCTATTTCTCTTTTGCTCATCAGACCGATGCTGCATCTAGCTAGGTAAGCCCGATAAAAAAAAAAAAATAATCCCATACTTCTTTTAACTGAGTGGATTGTTCAAGTAGGTCCTTGTAATTTGTACTTTTATTTAAATAGGTTGGAGATTTTACAGTCATTGTAGCATGTGAATAGCTTTACACTGCCTGGGAGTCTGACGGCACCCATACTTACAGGCAGCCATGCGAGCTTTCA
This sequence comes from Aquarana catesbeiana, assembly GCF_042186555.1. Lineage (NCBI taxonomy): Eukaryota > Metazoa > Chordata > Amphibia > Anura > Ranidae > Aquarana > Aquarana catesbeiana. Next base: position 182,174,644 of record NC_133324.1, on the reverse strand, counting down.
TGAGTATACAGTTTAAAACAAACCTGTCACCAGATCCGTACTGGGGACAAATGCTCTTGTGCGCCACGTTTCAGTGATCCTTGCTCTTTTGTTTACATCTAGCCATTTCAAGCAATGCCATTTGGTTCATTAATGTAAAATCCTACAAACTGTTATTTGCAAATGCCAGCAGTTACTAAGAACTGGGTTTAAAACAACTCTATATGGAAAAAATGTGAACTTCTATTCCCATTTCCTCTTACCTTAGCTCAAAACCTAAAGGTGACAGTTAGTGGTAAAGGAAAAGAGATTAACAGATTGAAGGCAGCAGTTGTCTGCCAGCCTTTAGAAATAAAAAGCCACCTCTAAGCAGTAAAAAGACTAGTGAAAGAGCCTCCTGCTGGATGTAGGTTCCCTGATGGCGGTGCAGAAGATCCTGTATTATGTCGGTGAAGGCATGCTGCTGTCCTGCTTCCAGCACTGACTGAGTAGGCTTTTCGGTGAGACCAAGCAGGCACTATTAATAATGCCATAGTATTTGCCATGCAGTTTGAGCCTGGACTCAAACTCGCTGGCTTTTGCTGGATTTTGATGGATTTAGATGGATCGAGCTTGGTAATAAGTTCTCAGCAATGTTAGATTTTGATTTTCCTCATTTCACTATGTACAGATTGACTTTATAAGTCTGCTGAAAGGGCAAACATATTGTAAGACAAGTCAGAGGAATTCCTGTAGCTGCTTACGATTGCATCTTCTAGATTGTAAGCTCTAACGAGCAGAGCCCTCCGATCCCTCCTGTATTGATTTGTTTTGTAAGTGTACTGTCTGCCCTCGTGTTGTAAAGCGCTGCGCAAACTGTTGACGCTATATAAATCCTGTATAATAATAATAATTAAGAGTAATAAGCAGGAGCTTGGTTTTATTAGGCTTGTATGTATTACAGAGATGTATTTTCATTGCATGCCTATAAATATTCCCATTATATTCATTTTACTCAAGGCACTGATGGTATATTTTTTTAGAATATGATGTGATGATTTAACTCAAAAGACAGAGCAGACAGCCTATGGCAGTGATGGCGAATCTTGGCACCCCAGATGTTTTGGAACTACATTTCCCATGATGCTCAACTACACTGCAGAATGCATGAGCATCATGGGAAATATAGTTCCAAAACATCTGGGGTGCCAAAGTTTGCCATTACTGGCCTATGATATAATTTTACTGATCCGGTTTTAATCATTACAAGGCATGACTGGTTCACCACATTTTTATAATACTGTCATAATATGCACATTTTCACCAGCACACCACAGATCATCGCGTACTGCCCGAAACCTTTACCGAAGAATTATCACATCACAGTCGATAAAGTGCAACATTTCGGAGTTGAAACTTTGCACTTTATTCATTGTAATGTGATCACAATGTGCGTTGATGTCTCCAGTTTCAGTTTGCTGTTGCTGCTGCACTCACTTCTACTGAGCCTTATCCAGGAAAGTGTGCGATGGGAATATTAACATCATTATGACACAAATGATTTGTCTTAAATGATTCTCTCAAAACAGGCACTCCCAGCATTTTGATATAACTGGCATTTTTTTTGTGGGCTTTACCAAGGTTGAAGTATGTGCTGTATGCCTCTCCTATGGCTGATTTGTTGAGGTAAATGCCTGGCTTATGTTAAACAGAAGCTTAAAACCATAAGTACATTTTTCACGAATGCTCATGTGGCACCTGTAGCTTTGTGTTTAGCTGATGTTATGAGCTCTGTTCTCAGTGAGAATCCTTGGCTCAGTGACTTGTCAAAGCTAAGCAGTTGTGTTTAGCTTTGGTTTGACAAACATAGAAAACTATATGGTAAAACCTTGGAGCATAATTTGTTCCGGAAACATGCATGTAATCCAAGGCACTCGTATATCAAAGCAAATTTCCCCATAAGAAATAATGTAAACTCAGATTATTTGTTCCACAACCATTTGTAACCATATTGCTACATATATAGGCAGACAACACAGGTTATTGGCACACTCCAGCTGGGGTTGTTTCTGTTAAAAAGTCCTAATTAGGTGACACAGAACAAAAAGAGCAGCACCATCTAAATGTACTGAAGTATGATTACAATTTTAATGTAAAAAAAGTGGTCTGACACTCGCAATGTTAAAAACAATATCCAATGTTAAGGAGTCTGGTTCTCATCCACGTAAAGCTGCTGGTGTATACGTAGCCAGAGGTCTGGGGTCACTGGTGGCTCTCAGCGCTTCCTGGAGAACGAGACACTGGGCAACTGATGAAGTTACTTCTGGGTGACCCGAACGCGCACTCCACCTGGCTGGGAGTGTCTCCAAGTTCTCCAGGAAACGCTGGGAGCCACCAGTGCCCCCGGACCTCTGGCTATGTATACACCAGCGAATTTACCCAGATGAGCACCAGATTCCTTAACGCTGGATATTGTTTTTAACTTTGTGAGTGTCATTTGACATTTTTACATTAAAACTGTGATCATACTACACTAATGCCGCGTACACACGATCGGAAATTCCGCCAGCAAAACTCTGATGAGAGCTTTTTGTCGGAAAATGCGACCATGTGTATGCTCCATTGGTCTTTTGCTGGCGGAATTCAAGCCAGCAAAAGATTGAGAGCATGTTCTTTATTTTTCTGTCAGGAAAAGTTCCTATCCGAAAATGCGATCGTCTGTACAAATTCCGACGCGTGCTCAGAAGCATTGAACTTAATTTTCTCGGCTCGTCGTAGTGTTGTACGTCACCGCGTTCTTGACGGTCGAAAGTTCAGAGAACTTTTGTGTGACCGTGTGTATGCAAGGCAAACTTGAGCGGAATTCCGTCCGAAAAAACATTTTTTTCCGATGGAAAATCTGCTCGTGTGTACGGGGCATAAGATGGTGCTGCTCGACGCTACTCCTATTGCAAGACCTCGCTCGTATATCAAGCTAAAATTTTCCAAAAAATGTTGCTCATCTAGCAAAACACTCGCAGACCAACTTACTCGCAATCCAAGATTTTACTGTATCTTATTAATTGTTAAAGCTGTTTCATGTCTTCAAGCAGGAAAACAATATCTAAATGTTGGTGAACAGTACAACCTTTACAGTTGCGGTGAGGGGTTCAAAACTAACTGAAAAGCCCACTTCTAAATACTGTGATATATAGAGCATTGCCGTCTAAAAACAGAAGGTGTTTATAAATAATCACTTCCAGCACATTCTCTGCATGCAAGTAGCAGCAAGGAAGGGAACCCTTCAGGGACTTTGAGACAGGTAAGGGACTAACACCTATTGTATTGGTATGTAATCATAAAATCAAATGTGTTCCATAAAACATAGTACAACATAACATAATAAAAATGATATATACATGTACAAAGGAAGAGTACCCACAACAGTGGGATGTACCCCAAGATAGCAGCCTAACCACGAGCTGACTAAATGAGGACTAAGAAGTCTGAAACAGTTGGATGAAAGTTGTAATGCTGGCCCTGTAAAATTATGTGTCTGTCTGTCTATCTATCTATCTGTCTGTCTGTCTATCTATCTATCTATCTATCTATCTATCTATCTATCTATCTATCTATCTATCTATCTATCTATCTATCTATCTATCTATCTATCTATCTACCAGTGGTTCTGTATACATTGATGGCTAAGGCCTTATGCACATCTGCAGAATTTACATGCATAGATCTGCAGATGTTATGTGCGTATAAACGTGTAGTTTGGGCATGTATTTTATGCAGGATCCTATAGCTCTGCCAGCAAGAACCTTTCATGCAAAAATACACATATACATTAAAATTATATTTTCCACATGCAAAAGCCTTTGTAATGTTAAGCTTATCTCTTTTCAGAGTGGTAAGAAGAATTGTTCTATTATAAAAGCTAGGTTCACACTTGTGTGATTTTTAGTGCGTTTCCCGATTTGCAGAAATGCATTACAGTCCATTTAACATTATTTCCTATGGTTTCTGTTCACATCTGTGCGTTTTTAGTAGATGCGGTTTTTGGAAAGGGTCAGGGACTTTTTTTTGAGTTTTTAGTTCCATAGACTTCAATGAAACTGCAGGTATTGCGTTTTTGATGCTTTTTGCGTTTTTCATAGGCATGACAACAAACACCTTACAACAAAGTTCCCAAAGAATGCAAAATGCATCAAAAACGCATTAAAATGCATCAAAAACGCAAAACACATTCATTGCAACACACTTAGGTGTGAACCTTGCCTAAGATGTGGGCTGAAGCATGATTACTGCAGACTCAATCGGTTTGTTCTTGTTATTTGTATCAGTTTTTATGGGCCCTTTTTTTGAAATCTTAAAGAAAGTAACACAAACAATATTTTATCTTGAATGTGATTTTGTAATGATACCTCTTAGCCACATGGTGGCAGTGGAATAAATGTTTTGGAATTGCAGTATTTTTTTGGCTATTCTAGTAAAGAAAATGTGAAATGTTTGCTGTCATATGGGCCGAATTTGGTTAATTGAAATAAAGTAAATCTGTCCGTTTAAAATTAGAGCTCACCTAATTGGATAATTAAAAACAATTTAAGAAGATCATTTTATTTGCAGCATTGGTATTAAACAAATGTCATTATTCATTAAAATTCCATTTGCAGGCATGAGAGCTCAAGATTGCTGTTTTGTTAATGGCAATGAACCAGTGTATAATAATTAAAAAAAAAAAAAAAAGTCTTAGATTTATATATTTTTTGTATTGTTATTAAATGACTCTCTTTGTTTTCATGCATGCCGTGTAATTGTTAATTTAGGGAAGGAAGCATAGGGACATGTGGATAATCATCTGTGGATGTAACACACTCCTGGGTACTGTGTGGCTGCTTAGGATTTAAGTATCTGCTCATCAGGTGTATTATAATACCCTCGCAGAGGCAGCCAAATCCACTTTAGATATGTGCTGATTGCGTATGCTTTTGATTTCCAACAACTTGATAGAAGTCCCAATATTTACAGAGTACTCTAAATGATTAAAGGTCACCATGTAATAGCAGCAACCTATCCCTGCTGGTTCATTCAGTTCTGGCATATGAAACAGAGTGAAATGTCATCAAGGCCTGACCACACTGTGCTATACCCAGTGGCTGTGTTGTGTTTGCTGAATGCGCCCATTACTGTGCATGTAACATCTGAAGTCTGTTAACCAAGTGCTGCTGGGTCTAGTCAGTAATCTCTAATCTTGATTTGAAGGTAACCTGTATTTGAGATAAAATAAGTCAAGAAATTCCAGATATAACTACATAGATCCCTATACTTATGTTGTCAAGTAACAATTTGAGGTACTGCTGTCATGATAGATTTCCAAAGCAGGTTGAATCTCTAACCGGAGATTGTATTGCTGCAATGATGAGTCATGAATAAACCAAGATTTCTTGTTTATGTTGACATCAATAGGTGCTCTGCTATCCAATGGCTATTATGTTGGAGTTACAATCAAATCTAGAATAAAAAGCAAAACTTGACCCTTTCCACATTGAGTGTGAGAGATCCTTATCCTAGTAAGTGATGCTCTCTGCTGTAATTTTTACTCCTGATTTGAGCAGCTTAACCACCTCCATACTGCAGGCCGTCATATGACGTCCTTGGCTTTCAGTGGAGATATCTGAATGATGCCTGCAGCTACAGGCATCATCCAGATATAGTTTTTTTTAGAGTCGACGATAAGAATGATCATAACGGTCGTTCATCTGCTTTATCGTTCTTAGTGGCAGTGGGAGGGGAAGCCCCCCCCCTCCCGTTGCCCTCCGGTTCTTCTCTAGGCTCTCCCTTGTGATCGGGGACCAGGAGAACGATTCGGCCAACACCCGAAGAGAGGCATAGAGATTTTAGAGGGATAGATGGGCCCTGGCAATCTCTATGATCCTTGGAGGCCCGGTCTGCACAAGTAAACAAAGCCAAGACCTCTGCTAGAAAAGCATCAGATGGTCAGTTTTTTTTTTTTTTGATCTGATGCTTTCCAGCCTAGAGGAGAGATGTGGGGTCTTATAGACCCCACATCTCTCCATAAAGAGGACCTGTCACGCACCATTCCTATTACAAGGGATGTTTACATTCCTTGCAATAGGAATAAAAGTGATTAAAAAAAAAAAAAAAAAAAGGGAAAGTGTAAAAAAACACATGTGAGGTATCACCCACAAACGTTAAAGCGTGAGCAATAATTCTAGCACTAGACCTCCTTTGTAACTCTAAATAGGTAACCAGTAAAAAATGTAAAACCATCAACTATGGAAAACTATGTACCAAAGTTTGGCGCCATACCACGAGTGTGCGCAATTTTAAAGCGTGACATGTGAGTTATCTATTTACTCTGCGTAACATCATCTGTCACATTATACAAAAAAATGGTGTAACTTTACTGTTTTGTTTTTTTTTAATTCATTAAATTGTTTTTTTTTTTTCACGAAAAATCGCGTTTGAAAAATTACAGCGCAAATACCGTGTGACATAAAAAGTTCCAATGACCGCCATTTTATTCCCTAGGGTGTCCATACAGTGGGGACGGAAAGTATTCAGACCCCCTTCAATTTTTCACTCTTTGTTATATTGCGGCCATTTGCTAAAATCATTTAAGTTCATTTTTTTCCTCATTAATGTACACACAGCACCCCATATTGACAGAAAAACACAGAATTGTTGACATTTTTGCAGATTTATTAAAAAAGAAAAACTGAAATATCACATGGTCCTAAATATTCAGACCCTTTGCTTCGTATTTAGTAGAAGCACCCTTTTGATCTAATACAGCCATGAGTCTTTTTGGGAAAGATGCAACAAGTTTTTCACACCTGGATTTGGGGATCCTCTCCCATTCCTCCTTGCAGATCCTCTCCAGTTCTGTCAGGTTGGATGGCAAACGTTGGTGGACAGCCATTTTTAGGTCTCTCCAGAGATGCTCAATTGGGTTTAAGTCAGGGCTCTGGCCGGGCCGTTCAAGAACAGTCACGGAATTGATGTGAAGCCACTCCTTCATTATTTTAGCAGTGTGCTTAGGGTCATTATCTTGTTGGAAGGTAAACTTTCGGCCCAGTCTGAGATCCTGAGCACTCTGGAGAAGGTTTTCGTCCAGGATATCCCTGTACTTGGCCGCATTCATCTTTCCCTCGATTGCAATCAGTCGTCCTGTCCCTGCAGCTGAAAAACACCCCCACAGCACGATGCTGCCACCACCATGCTTCACTGTTGGGACTGTATTGGACAGGTGATGAGCAGTGCCTGGTTTTTCTCCACACATACCACTTAGAATTAAGGCCAAAAAGTTCTATCTTGGTCTCATCAGACCAGAGAATCTTATTTCTCACCATCTTGGAGTCCTTCAGGTGTTTTTTAGCAAGCTCCATGCGGGCTTTCATGTGTCTTGCACTGAAGAGAGGCTTCGTCGGGCCACTCTGCCATAAAGCCCTGACTGATGGAGGGCTGCAGCGATGGTTGACTTTCTACAACTTAATCCCATCTCCCGACTGCATCTCTGGAGCTCAGCCACAGTGACCTTTGGGTTCTTCTTTACCTCTCTCACCAAGGCTCTTCTCCCCCGATAGCTCAGTTTGGCCAGACGGCCAGCTCTAGGAAGGGTTCTGGTCCTCCCAAACGTCTTCCATTTAAGGATTATGGCGGCCACTGTGCTCTTAGGAACCTTAAGTGCAGCAGAAATGTTTTTGTAACCTTGGCCAGATCTGTGCCTTGCCACAATTCTGTCTCTGAGCTCTTCAGGCAGTTCCTTTGACCTCATGATTCTCATTTGCTCTGACCTGCACTGTGAGCTGTAAGGTCTTATATAGACAGGTGTGTGGCTTATCTAATCAGTATAATCAAACCATCTCAAGGATGATCAGAAGAAATGGACAGAACCTGAGTTAAATATGAGTGTCACAGCAAAGGGTCTGAATACTTAGGACCATGTGATATTTCAGTTTTTCTTTTTTAATAAATATGCAAAAATGTCAACAATTCTGTGTTTTTCTGTCAATATGTGGTGCTGTGTGTACATTAATGAGGGAAAAAAATGAACTTAAATGATTTTAGCAAATGGCTGCAATATAACAAAGAATGAAAAATTTAAGGAGAGAAGTGTCAGAATTTGCGTGGTATGGAAGTGGTTAAAGAGGAAGCTGCAGGGACCCAGTCGTCCAAATAACGGGAGGCTTTAGGAGCCAGGAATAAGTTACCCCCTAGTCTTAAAGTGGAACTGCACTCTCCCAAACAATCGTGAATATGTTTAATCTTCATGCTGCCAGCATTAGTAAACAAATAGGAAAGTATATCATATTTACTTGTTTAACCACTTGCTTACAGGGCACTTAAACCCCCCTCCTATCCAGACCAATTTTCAGCTTTCAGCGCTGACGCACTTTGAATGACAATTGCGCGGTCATACTACACTGTACCCAAATTAAATTTTTATAATTTTTTCCCCACTAAAAGAGCTTTCTTTTGGTGGTAATTGATCACCTCTGCAATTTTTATGTTTTGTTAAAAAAATGTAAAAAGACTGAATTTTTAAAAGAAAAATATTTTTTTTTTTTTATATTTTGTTATAAAAAAATTAAAACAGGTAATTTTTCTGCTTCATTGATGTACGCTGATGAGCCTGCACTGATGGGCACTGATAGGCGACAGTGATGGGCACTGATGGGTGGCAATAGTGGGCACTGATCTGTTACACTGATAGGCAGCACTGCTAGGTGGCACTGATTGGGACTACTGGTGGGCATTGATAGCTGGCACTTGTGGGCACTGTTAGGTGGCACTGTGGGCACTGTTAGGTGGCACTGTTAGCTGGCAAAGATGAGGCAGATGTGCCTCTTCCACTTCGGGACCGATGTCCCTCTCATCTGAGCCGGTGATCGGCTTTTTTTTCTACTCACGCTATTAGCGTGAGTAGAAAAAAAAACGAATACCGATCTTTTGTTTACATCATGTGATCAGCTGACAGCTGATCACATGGTAAGGGGCCGGGACCGGCCCCTTATTCGGATCACTGATCAGCCGAGTCTCAGTGACTCGGCGATCACTGTGCGCTCGGCGCGTGCCCTGCGGGGCGCGCGCAGAGCATGTGCACAGGGGAGGCCGTCGTATGACGGCCTCCTGGGAATTCAGGTCCGTGCTGTGGCCGTCATTCGGCCATAGCGTGGATGGCAAGTGGTTAAATGTATTTATTTATTTTTTACATTTTTTTAGTTGCTTTCTGGCTTCTTGCCTAGGCAAATTATGCCATACTTCCCAGGAGTCTTCAGAAGGGAATAAGGGTTTTTTTCCCAGCTAAACACACTCTCCTGCATACATCCTTGAGCTAAGTGCAGATGGATTCCAGGAAGTAAATGCTACATGAATCATTTTCCCTTACACAAGTTGGCCACAGCCAGAAATGCTAGGAGGGTGTTTTTTAAAGTGATTTCTCAACAAAATTGAGCATTCAGACATGGATGGATGGGGGGAGATTGCTTTGAATATCAGAAATGAATTAAATAGCATTTTCAGCTTGCAATGCTTTATTGAGCTTTGAACCCCTGCATTGTGGGAGTTCAACTGGCAAAATTGTCCTCCTGCTGCCCCTCCTCTGTGTTATCATCTTGAAATATTCCATGCATGTGCAGATGTGTCCTGCAGGGTCTGCCCAGGTAATTGGGACTTGACCATGCCCTGCAGTATATTCTAGCATATGCAGGGTATTCCTGGACATGTGTATACATGTCACTGATTTTCTGGTATCTGGGAATTTGTAGAGACCTGCATTTTTTATGTGCATGTGCTGGAAGCCACACATGTGCGCAGACATGCTGTTTTCTGTAGCAGAGACAAGCGTCATGGCTGGGTAACTATATGGTTTTGCAGGTCGCATGTGCCGCTCATTAAAACGCTGTCACCTGGGATGTGATGTGATGCGGACACAGTAGGAGGCAGTGTGGATCACCACATCATTCTCACCTAGCCATGGAAGCAAGACGTGAAGGGCTGTAGAAAAGAAAAAGTTACTAAACTTTTCTGGGAACTGATAAAATTGTATCCATTTGTGCAATAGAGAAGGGGCAGGAAACAGGGCAGAATAGATTACTTTTAAATGAGCTAAAGTCCAAGATAATTCCAACTTCTTGCTGTTATCCAGGGTTCCTCCAGTGGTTATTAGGGGTTCCTTGAGTTGTTGCTGATTGACCTCCTATCTAATGGTACCTGCACAGTTCCAGGGGCAACGCCACTTGGCAGAGCCGGTGACATGACTCCAATTATCTTTTTGTAGCTGTCTGTATGCCATTCTTTTCATTGAGCACAAATTATGTATTTTGCATCTGGTTCCCTGAGACCTGAAAGTTATATTAAGGGTTCCTCTGGTGTAAAAATGGTGGGGTTGAGTTCTATTTTTAAAATGTGTCCTTATTTTTAGCCAGTACAGCAGTCTCTGAGGAGGTCCTTGTATGACTGATGGAGTAGAAAGTGTCAACAGCGAAGTTGACAGAAGTGAATAAAAGTATACAGGCAAATGGTGCTTGTTTTCAGTGCTTGTTAATGGATGGACAGATTTCATGACTGTAGCTGATTTTCTTCTCCCAGTAAACATGAGCAACAGGTTGAGAGTGTAGATTGCCTCCTTTCTGCACCAGTGCATATAAGAACATTACTTGGTCTAATTTGTGCTTTCTTTTGGACTTCTAGAACTTGTACTCTTCTTTTCCATTTAGGTGTGCAGCTAGCAGATGGAGCTTTAGGCTTCTTTTTTTAGTTTTTTTTTTGTCTACTTACCTGCTGAGGAAACACTGTTATTTCCAGACCTCAAGATCTGAAGCTTCCACACAAAAAGTTACATTTTATTCTTATCAGAAAGCTTTATCCAAGGATTCAGCGAGGCAAACTTCAAACAGACTGCTCTTGGTGCGCTGGCCTTTAGTATTCTGGAAATTATTTGTCATGTAGTAAATGTTTAAGATTGTATATATAAAGTGTAGTTAAAGTAAAACAATAAAAAAAAAAACAAAAAAAAAAAAACGTTTGCCCTATCGTTAGCATTGTAGCCTAAATGCAAAGGTCAAATCTAGCTGAATTAGTATGTGTCCGTTAATATGATTGTGACTGGCTAATTTTCCTGCCTAAACCATTTTTACATTTTACAAGGACAAATAAGGGTTGTATTTGATATACTGCTTTATTACACCCCATTGTCCCCTAAAACATATCTATATGCCAGCTTTACCTTCACCCCTTTTTGGAGCCCAATTTATGGGCTCCAAAATAATATTAAATGATCGATTGATAATATTAAATGATCACTCAAAGATGAAGTTCTCTGTTTGTCCATCAGGGTTGCTTGTACACATCCACAGCCCAGCTGATGGATCACACAGCACTTCAGCACCGTGTGAGCTTTCACCATTTGTGAATGAACGATCAGCGATGTCTTGCTGGTGCCATGTAAAACACAACCTGATATTGCTGATTGTTCATTCATAAAGTAAAAATCAGTCCTGATGTACTGCTGTTTTCCTTTACTGAGGCCCTAAAATGTCAGGACAGTACAGATAGCCCCCCCCCAAAAATGACCCCATTTTGTAAAGTAGACAGTTCTAGGTATTTATAAGAGGCATGATGAGTTTTTTGTTTTTTTGTTGAACTTGTAATTTTTTTGAAAATTAAAATAAAATCAAATTTTTCTTAAAGTTGTCATTTTAATTTATTTCTCACACAAAGCATAAGCATACTTATGGTTCAATAAGTTTTTATTGATGTTTTTTGCAAGAATATAAAGAGTATAAACATCGAAAAAAAAAGACAAAATAAAGGAGTGTAAACAGTGTCAGTTACCTGACATATAGTCTCCTAATAAACAGTTATATCTTTTAAATATTGAAATAGTGCAAACGCTTACAGGTATCAGGGTTATTATATGTGAAGTAATACTTTGAACCCGTACAACAGGTGTATGTTAACATATAAGCATTAACTACTCTATGTTGGGATGCCCCTTTGGGAGCCTGCTGCACCCCTAAACATAGGTAGTCTAGAATAATCAACGTGTGCATAGGTTACATCGGTATGGTCAGTATCAAAGATTTGGTTCTCCATTTCCATGGGAGATCCTATATTTATATTGCATCTAAAAAGATTATATCGGAGATCTAGAAAAGGGGAAAGGTAGGAAAGACAGAGTAGAAAAAGGCGGAATGGGTATAGAATAGAAAGAGAATAGAAAGGGGAGGGGGGTGGGGGGGTAAGGAGACAGCGAGCTTCGGTCTATGTATATATAGGGTCTTTACTATAAATAAAGAGTATAATGGGTAAGGGTTGTTCAATCCTTATGAGGGGTTCTTAGCCGAGAGTCTTTGTTTGAGTTTGTCTGAGGTAGAGTAACTCCTCCAGATACTCCAGACAAAAGAGAATTTGGCATACTTGTCTAGGGCTTGGGCCTGCATTTCCTCCATTAGCATGTAATTGTTTACCTCTCTGACCCATTCTATTAAGGAGGGGGGCGTAGTAGTTTTCCAGTGTCTGGGTATGAGTTGTCTACCAGCACTAACAAAAAATTTCAGAAGGCCGTTTTTTTGCGATTTGATTGTCCCTGGGAGGATGGATAGGAGGGCTATAGAGGGTGATGGTAATAGTGGCTTGTTATAGACTTCAGAGTAAATTTGAAAAATTTGAGTCCAGAATTGGAGAATACCATCACATTCCCACCAGATGTGTATATAAGTACCTTCCATTGTGTTGCATCTCCAGCATCTGTCTGAGTTAGATGGGAACATGATCCTGAGAGTAGTTGGGAGCCGATACCACCTCGACATCAATTTGTAGTTTTTCTCTTGTGTATAACTTGATATGGAGGTTTTGTTCGTGAAGAGGAAGGCTTTCCCCCATTCCGCCTCAGTTATATCTTTCCCGACCTCCGCTGACCATTTAGTAGTATAGTTAGGTAGAGCTTCGTGGGTATGGTCTATAATTGATTTATATATCAATGATAAGGTGTGTCGTGGAGTTTCAGGGAGGGTACATAGTTGTTCAAACCCAGTCAAGGGTCTATGTATTTGTCTGGAATCATGTAGGGTCTTACAATAGGAGTTTAGGTGTCCGCGAGTGAGCCATGTTATCTTGGAGTAGACGTCTGTGGGGGTGGATAGAAAGGTGCCTAGGGTGCAGTCGACAAATTGGCGGGCAGTGGGCCATAAATCTCTATTGTATACGTCTAAAGAGTGGGTTGAGTGTCCTTCAGGAAGGTTTGGGTTGTCAAACAAGGAGGTAAGGGGGCTAGGTTCCGAGGATAGTGAGAGTGTGTCTCTTTTGCAGTACCAGATTGTCAGTGCATCCCTAGTAAGGGGGGATAATGTCAATAAGGATTTATATATCCTTCCATAGCCCCAAAGAAGCGCTCGTAGGTCGTATGTAGATAGGTCCTGTTCTACCGTTGTGGCTGCTTTGGTCATAGGGCGAGGGAACCACTCAAGGATACGGGATAGGACTGCGGACGTATGATACATTTCAAAGTCAGGTAGGCCCAAACCCCCTTTGGTGATAGGAGAGCATAAGAGTTTGTGTTTCAGTCTTGGGTGATTGCCTTTCCAGATGAATTTGGTAGCCATAGAACGGAGGGTGCGGAGGTACATAGAGGGAAGAGCGATGGGTAGGGCTTGGAATAGGTATAATAACTTGGGGAGTATGTCCATTTTTAATGTGTTGATACGTCCTATCCAGGATAAAGGTAGGTCTGTCCGTTCTTCGTTCAACTTCTTCAGTTTTTGGAGTAAGGGGCTAAAGTTCAGGGAATATATGTCGGAGGTTTGTTTGGGTATAGCTGTGCCTAAATAAGAGATGGAATTAGGTCGCCATTGAAACGAGAAGTTAGATTTGAGGGAGGCGAGGGTAGCGTGTGATAGTGAAAGGTTTAGGGCTTCCGTTTTAGAGATGTTTAGCTTATAATTACTAAGACTACCAAATCTGTCTATCTCGGCCAATATGGAGGGTATGCTGATGTGGGGTTGTGTGACGTAGAGAAGGAGATCGTCGGCGTATAAGGAGAGTTTACAGTGGGACGAAGGGGTTTGTATCCCCTGTATATTAGGGTTAGATCTTATGGCCTGTGCTAGGTGCTCAATTACTAGGGCGAACAGGAGGGGGGAGAGAGGACAGCCTTGTCTGGTGCCATTAGATATCATAAATTTTTCTGACTGGATACCATTTACTAGTACTGTGGCGGAGGGTGCGGAATAGAGGGACATGATACGTGTCAACATTTTCGGGCCAAGACCCAGTTGGGAAAGGGTAGCTCGGAGGAAAGACCAGCTGACCCTATCAAAGGCCTTCTCTGCGTCGCAGGAGAGAAGGCAAGCAGGTATATGGTGACGGTGAGCATATGTGATCAGATGGATGGTCTTGGTGGTATTGTCCCTGGCTTCACGGCCAGGAACGAAGCCCACTTGGTCTTTATGTATAGTTTGTGGTAGCAGAGGGGAGAGGCGGTTTGCAAGGATCTTAGCATACAATTTTAGATCAACATTTAGAAGGGATATTGGTCTATAATTGGGGCAAATGGAGGGGTCTTTTCCGGGTTTAGGGATGACAACTATCTGGGCTTGGAGTATGGATGGGGACATGGCAATGTTTTCATCAATGGCATTAAACGCCTTTGCTAGTAGTGGGGATAGTTGCGGTGCAAACGTTTTATAGAAGCGGGGAGAGAATCCGTCTGGGCCCGGACTCTTGCCGTTCTTAAGATTTTTAATAGCGAATAGAAATTCCTCTTCGGACAGGGAGGTCTCAAGGTCCTCCGTATCCGAAAGAGGAAGAGATGGGAGTGCTGTCTCTTGGATGTAGGAGGACAAGTCCTGTGGGGTAGGCGTAGTACGTGGATTCTGGGGGGTGAGATTATAAAGAGCGGAATAGTATGTGCGAAATTCCTCGGCAATTGCTGAGTTCTGCATGAGTTTACCTTTAATGGGGGAGTTTATTAGCGGTATAGGTCGCCTGGTTTGGCGTGGTTGGAGGGTGTGCGCTAGGTGTCTGCCACATTTATTGGCTTGTGAGTAATGGTTGAACCTTCCCTTGTCTCGGGCGATAAGAGACTTTCCTGCGAAAATAAGCAGGAGGTCTCTTCTCGCGTTGGTGAGTTCTAGGAGAGATGAGCTAGTTAGGTCTGTTTTGTGCGATTCTTCTAGTTTGGCAATGGTGGAGAGAAGTCGTGTTATATCCGCAGTGCGGGCATGTTTCAGTCAGGCTCCATGTTGGATTAATTTGCCCCTGAGTACGCATTTAAGCGCCTCCCATTTAGTGAGCGAGTTAGTGGTATCTTGGGCATGATCCGCGATAAAGTGTCTGATGGTCTGTATAATGTCCTGCGAGCATACGGAATCGAATAATAAATTATCGTTAAGTCTCCAGGAGGAGCTCCGTTTGCGTGTTGGAATATGTCCTAGGCTCAAGTGTATGGGGGCGTGGTCTGACCAAAGGGTGAGACCAATAGAGGCTGAGGGTGAGTAATCTAATAAAGATTGGGAAACGAAAAGGTAATCCAGTCTACTGTAGGAATTATGTGCAGGAGAAAAAAATGTGTAGTCTTTGGTGTTAGGATGTAGCATCCTCCATGTGTCTACTAAGGAAAGGTCAGATAGTAATGCTCTGATGTTGGTCAGGGAGGTCGGGGAGATCGAGGACTTACCGGTGGATGAATCAAGACGAGGTATCAGGGCGGCATTGAGGTCCCCTCCCAGGATCATGTTGACTGTGCAGAATCTTTTCAGACGGAAGATCGCTGATGAGAGGAATTGTTGTTGATTCTGGTTGGGAGAATATATGTTAATGACAGTGTAAATGGTATTCAGATAAGACAATTTAAGAAAAATATATCTTCCCAGGGGGTCAACATATTTGTCGAGGACATCTGGAGTGAAGGAGGCGTGAAATGCTATTGAAACCCCTTTAGATTTTGCGGAGGGGTTGGTACTATGGAACCAAACAGGATATTGTTTATGGAGAAGTTGTGGACATTTGTCTGTTCTAAAATGAGTTTCCTGTAGGAGGAGGATTTGGGTTTTTATTTTATGAAAATGATATAATATTTGTCGTCTTTTCTCCGGGACGTTGAGACCTCTGCAATTAAGCGAGGAGATCTTTAGGGAGGGTTGTACTGCCATGTAAGAATAAATTTACTGTGTGTGTAATAATAAGGACCATGGAAGCTCGCTGTCTCAAAAGTATGGGAGGTGGGGGCGAAAGAGGGAGAAGGGAGACCTCTAGTGGCGAAACTAGAGAAGAGAATTAAGTGGAGAAGTAAGAAAAGAAGTGTAGAAGAAAAGGGAGGAGAACGAGGCCGAAAAAGCCTCACTAGTAGTGTTGTTAACAACATTTCAGCTAATACCGCTGTGGGCGCTGAAGGGCCTAAGTGGGGGGTACAGCGGGTTATGCACAGAGGAGCCCGCACACGCCGGGCAACATTTATCAAAGATTCAGAATATAAGAACTATAAACATAACTTCTCAAGACTCTGTGCTGCTACGTGAATACTGAATAGGTACACATCACTGCTAAGGAGGACCTATCTCATAGAACATCTCAGCTTATAAGCAGCCCAGAGGGCTTCCATATCTAGCTACAAAATATTAACAGTTTTAATAAAGGATGCATGGGGGGAGGGGAAGGAGAGGGATGAGAGGGGGGGAGAGGAGAGGGATGGGGGGAGGGGAGCGGGGAGAGATGGGGGGGATGGGGGGGATGGTAAGGTTGAAGGTGATTAAGGATTGGGGAGGTATGTGGCCTCACAGGGAGCAAGGGGGATGGAACATTAACATAAAACCTATGTTTTAAGGAAAGAGAAAATGGGTTAGTAATAAAGTGTTCCAACAGTAACTGCAAACAGGGACGTCTGCACCGGTCTGGGACCTGTGAGAAATCTATGGAAATAAGTCAGACATCATTAAACTGAGTTCAGCCGTCTGTCGCAGTGGGGAAGTCCGGTTTGGATCTCTTGTTCTTCTTCGTGCGTTTCTGCCATCCTGCTGCAGTTTGGAAGCCAGGGGTGGCTGCGTGAAGTGGCCAGTCTGGGATGGAGATCTGTGGTAGTTCAAAAGTTCAGAGGAACCTGGGGAGATCCCCCAGCGTGCGAAAAATCGCAGATTTCCCTTCATGAGATGCAAACAGATTAAAGGGGAAACCCCAGCGGTACTTGATTTGTTTTGCTTGTAGGGCTCCAGTCAGGGGTTTTAGGGCGCGTCGCATGTCCAGAGTCAGTTTAGATATATCAGGGAGCAGGGACACAGCGGTGCCATTGAAGTGTACTGCATTTTGAGAGCGTGCAGCCTGCATGATGGCGTTTTTAACTGCATAAAAGTGAACTCTGCAGATCACATCTCTTGGGTGCTCTAAATTCGGATTCTTGGGGCCAAGGGCTCTGTGGACTCGATCAAGTTCCAGAGGGGCGTCCTTGTTTTTCTGGAGTAGCTCATTGAACATGGCAATTACTGCAGGGGCTAAGTCCTTAGTTTCAACCGATTCGGGTAGGCCGCGTATGCGTATGTTGTTACGTCTGGCCCTATTTTCCTGGTCATCTTGATGGTACATCAGTTGTTGGATCTGGAGGGTATGTTCATGCAGGATAGTGTCATGCGCATGCAGGGTGGCTGTATTTTCTTCTATATTGTGTTCCGCTTCCTCAATTCTATTGGTGAAATCTCTGCGCAGTTCAGACATTTCTTGCTTATATGAACGTTCCATTCGTTGCACACAGGCCTCAAAATCGTGTCTGGTGGGGAGTGCTTTAATGTATGCCTCCATGTCCCATCCATAGGATCTGTGGGATTCAGGGGAATGCCCTGTAGAGCGGACAGAGCCTGTCTCTGAGTCAGGGGGGGACCTAGCACGCTGCCTGGTCTTCATATGGGGTGTGGAGCGCTGCGACATTGCTCCCTGTGAGGCCGCATGTGTGCCTGGGGTCCGGGCCGGCGCCATCTTGGACGGGGGGGGGTCGGAGCGGTTATGGCCCAAATGGGTGAAAAAACTATCGATATCACCTGCAAGATGTGGATCGGAGGAACGCTGGATGTCTCCCCCACCTCTCCTCCCCATATCAGGCCTGGATGGATGTGCTGGGAAGCGCTGAGAGCCTCTGTGTGTGCGGCGTGTGCGGGAGCTCCAGGAACAAGCGTCCTACTTCCTCATGTGCTAAGCCACGCCCCCATAAGCATACTTATAACACCCAAAAACACATTCTGCTACTTCTCCTGAGTATGGAGATGCCATATGTGTTAGACTTTTTCACAGCCTAGCTGCATAAAGCACCTTTAGGCATTCTAGACACATAAATTACACCTCTAAGTTGCAGCCTACCTATCACATTTTTGGAGTCCCTGGAGCACCAGGACAGTAGAAAAACCCACAAAATGACATTTTGGAAAGCAAACACCCACAAGAAAGGTATTTTCTGAAAGGCATAGCAAGTCTTTTTAAAATGTTGTTGTTTTTTTTTTTTTTAAATTTATTTTTTACACAAAGTTGTCAATTAATAGGATATTTCTAACACACAGTATAGGCATTCTTAGAATTACAACCCCAAAACATATTCTACTACTCTTTCTGAGTATGGTTGTGTATGGCGATACCACATGTGTGAGATTTTTCACAGCCTAATAATAGAGAGGCCCAAAATCCAAAGAGCACCTTCAGGATATCTAGGGGAATAAATTACGCATCTAATAGTGATCAAGGACATTGTAACTGGTGTGGCGGTGATTAGGGAACAAAATGACTGACTGGTGTGGCAGCGACTAGGGAGCAAAATTACTGGTGTTGCAGTGATTAGGGAACAAAATGACTGGTGTGGCAGTAATCAGGGACACGGTAACTGGCATGGAGTTGTTCAGGGATAATATGACTGATGTGGTGGTGATCAGAGACACTGGGATTGATGTGGCAGTAAACAGGGACACTGTACCTGGTGTGGGGGTGATTAAGGACAATATTACTGAATATCACTGGTAGGGCAGGGATACTGACTGGTGAGTATGAAAAAAAAAATGTGTATGTGTGTATATATATATATATATATATATATATAATATATTCACACACAAGGTTTAGTAGTGTGTCTCTGGGAATGTTTGACCATTCATCCAGAAGTGCATTTGTGAGGTCAGGCACTGATGTTGGACGAGAAGGCCTGGCTCGCAGTCTCTACTCTAATTCATCCCAAGGGTGTTCTATTGGGTTGAGGTCAGGACTTTGTGCAGGCCAGTCAAGTTCCTCCACCCCAAACTTGCTCATCCATGTCCTTATGGACCTTGCTTTGTGCACTGGTCCAAATCATTTGGTGGAGGGGGGGATTATGGTGTGGGGTTGTTTTTCAGGGGTTGGGCTTGGCCCCTTAATTCCAGTGAAGGGAACATAAGGCGTCGGCATACCAAGACATTTTGGGACAATTTCATGCTCCCAACATTGTGGGGACAGTTTGGGCATGGCCCCCTCCTGTTCCAATATGACTGCGCACCAGTGCACAAAGCAAGGTCCATAAAGAATGGATGAGCAAGTTTGGGGTGGAGGAACTTGGAAAAAAAAATTGCCATGCCAAACAGGAGTGGGTGTGGAAACCTCCAATAATGAAAAAGGGTCTGGCCCCCCAGAATACCACACAGAAGAATCAGTATAGTATAGCACCTAAAAGGCATAAAATGAGAATGGATACACATAAAACACAGACTATATTATATTGTCACCAAAGCAGTGCAGTGTTACCATTGTGACACTGTGCTACTCTAAAGGGGGGCAGGGGTTATCAGGATCCTTTTTTATTTTTATTTTACATTGTGATTGCTTATTACAGTGATGATCACTATAGTGTAGCAAAGTCCCGGGGCCCCTGAGGCCTAATGGTGACCTCCAGAGTCTGGGACAGCTGACATCCTTCTGTGTAGAGTGGGTTGCAAGGGTGTAATGCAAGATGAAATGTTGGGCGCAAGACACTTTTAGAATGCAAAAAGAGATTTGTTGTCTATTGAACAGAACTGGTGGAGAGAGGGTTAGGACCAGGACACCCTTAAGCAGATGCAATGATAATTAGCAGACTCACTTCTATGGAAAATAGCTATACAGGTGAAGGCCTCCAGCCGAACACCACTTCTTTATAGGTAGGACCGCTGTCTCCTATGGCAACAGTATTGTGGTAGTCTCCTAACAATTGGCCAAGGCAACTATCGTCTGGCAACTAAATTTGATAGCAACCCTGCCGAAACTAAAGGGTGCTACAATAGTAAGCAATCAGTAAAGGTTTCATTCAAGAAACCTTGTGTACTACTGTTATACCTTGATTGGTCACAGCTAATCACATGTTACAGTTCCACTGTGATTGACATTGGTATCATGTGGTCACTGTAACCAATCAGAGCCCACACAATCCTGTTCATGTGTTTGCTGTGATTAATCACAGCGAACACATGGTACCAGGGCTGCTTACAACAATTAGTGATTGGCTGTGCCTCATAGACATAGAGTGTCACAGATCCCGCTGCTGTACACCTGAATGTGCAATGCGGGAGGACGTATGGGTATGTCCACCCACATCGGCGCTCCTCCCGTCCGGCCATAGTACATGAGCGCCAGATGTGGCTGGAGGTACCCATATATCTTTGCGCATTGCACGTTCAGGTGTACAGTGGTGGGACCTGTGACACGCTGTGAAGCGCTCAATAGTTCAGCTGTCTGATTCAGGTGCTAAATTGAAAAATATTACGTGAATTAAAAAATAGAAAACGTTTAAGTATTTTCCCCCCATTTTTCAGGCTATAATGAAAAATGAGCAGTTTTTTTTTTTTTTTAATTGAAATGGTTTACCAAAGAAAAACAGTATACATATCCTTGAAAAATATGTTTAAAATCTGTTGAGCTATGCAGATTTGGCCTGGACATCTAGGTTTCAATGATCTCTAAACACAAGTGTAAAAAGAAATAAAATTGTACTCTGTTTCTTAGAGAGCTTTGACCCAATCTAAGCACCAACCTACTACTTCACCCTGAGCTGTGTGTCACTTGTTAAAGATCTTGTGCCATCTTATGTGCTGGAAGAGGTGCGGTGAAAGGCCAAGTGGCCATGTGCTCATACGAGCATCTACAGCTTTCCCAGCCAAAATCTGCCACTCACCGAATGATTTGTAATACTGCCTACAAACTAGTTTTGGCCTTTGTGAAGCGTGTTGAGTGCTGGTGGCTGTTTTTTCTCTCTCTATAATTGATTAAATCAGATATTGTATAACTCTGTTGCTCACAGTGCTTCAAGGGACATTGGATCATTTTCAGCAATTACAAGTTTCTTACTTAAATCAAAGTATTGATTTCTCTTCAGTTAATATAAATTCTCAGGCATATTTTGTAATGGAAATGTTTCATTACTGTTCACCCTCTTTGGTTTTGCCCTTAATTAGGAAAAGTTACTAAGTAAAAAGTGAAATCAAGGAACATAATTAGAATATTGAAATACAATATAATTTTCTTTTTCTTCAAGTGATATTCTCCTCAAGTGAGATTTTCTTCAGCTTAATCAGTATTAACTTGGGTACATATTATGCTCTTTAACCCCTACATGACGGTGGGTAAAACAGATCCTCAACACAATTTTGTAATTTTGACATGTGTTAGTAAAACTGTACATATCATCCATCACAAATACTTAGTGCAGTGATGGTGAACCTTGGCACCCCAGATGTTTTGGAACTACATTTCCCATGATGCTCATGCACTCTGTAGTGTAGTTGAACATCATGTGAAATGTAGTTCTAAAACATCTGGGGTGCCAAGGTTCGCCATCACTGGCTTAGTGTATCTAGGTAGATTATACCTTGTTTTTTTTTAGGACAAATTAGGCTTTTATTTGGTGGTAAATAGTAAGAAGATATCTTGCCATGGCCCAAAATAGAAAAAAAAAACTCTTTTTGTTTTTTTTTTTTAATTTAGCTACTCAAGCACATCAGCCTATTCATTTGAATGGGCTGCTGTACCCACTAAAAACCCATACACCTTCCCGCAGCCTGCACTACTGTGAACCTAGCCTAACTCTAACCCTGGCATTGACTTAGATCAAACCTTGATCTAGCTATTTTTTTTAATCAATTAATTTATTTTGAGCACACTTATTTTTTTTTCTCTCCTTGCTAGAGGAGGAAAATGTAGTGTATCATTCTCTCCATTCAAAAGAGAAGGCATACACAGGCTGGGCTTTACAGTGATTGATCACTGTGACAGCCAGTCGGAAGCTATCACAGCGATCAAGTGACCTTTCCAGCTGCTTATCATTAGTACAGGACCCAGGGCTCTCAGTAAAAGCCCAGTCCATGTGTTGGGAGCGAGCTGTGCAGTGTGCTCCTGGCACAAACACATGTACGCAAATATGTGAACTCATGGAAGAAGACTTTAGTCTCACTTCAGACTCCTATATTTGAGGCTGCACATATGGGTACAGTCTGCATATTTGGGTACATATATATATGTGAGGCTGCATATATGGGTACAGTCGGCATATTTGGGTACATATATATATGTGAGGCTGCATATATGGGTACAGTCGGCAGCAAGGTGTTAACATGGTTTTATGAAAGTGTAAATAGTGCAGTCTGTGTTGGACTTTTCATGTAATTAATCAATTATTTTGCTGTCAGATGTATTTAATGAAGTTCTTTCACAAAATTATAGGTAGTATTATAGGATTCATAAAATGAAGCACGTTTTTCAGAATGTCATCCTTACGGCTCTCCCATAGATACAATAGGAAATGGGAGCAGTGGAATAGCGCATGGTTCGCATCTTGAATAGATTCAATCATATGAAAAGAATAAACCAAGTGTTTGTTTAAATTATGGTGTAACCCTAGCTCTTCCCTGCCCTGCCCTTTTTTTTTTTTTTGAATGGGGAAGAGAAGACCTTTTTTCAGGTTGCTGTTTCTGTCTGTGCCTGACCTTCTGTCTCAATAACAAACACAGGACGTGATCCACACCATTGTGTATGCAGACCAGAGCCAAAAAATATATCAAAGCACCCAGACCGAAAGCCCTACATTATCAGCTCCAATATAAACATACACAAATAATTTATTGATATGAAAAGACAATGTATTACTTCAAAAAGGGTACTTTGCACAAACCACCCATAAAAAAACATTGCTCTATGAAGCTATAAAGAGCCACAATAAATACATCTTTTCCACAACCCCAAATATGCTCATGACCAGTCACACATTAAAGTTGAACTCCAGGCACAAAAATGTTATGAAAGTTAAACCCAGATATTACCTTGTAAAAGTACCAGTGGGCTCATCAGTGTGCTGTACGTGGCCTAGGCAGAGAGCAGAGCTGTGGGAGGGTCTCAGCAGGCTCCACCCACTACCGGCTGCTTGCAGAAAACTACAGAAGGGGGTGGAGACAGGATCAATCACCCTGCACCAGGAGAGAGAACTGCGTGACTGGTCTTTATTACAGGAAGCTTCTAAACAGAGGCAAATTTAAACACTAATTTGCTGCAGACCTGGAAGAAATACATAAAGTAAAGCAAGATTCAAGTAAGTACATATGACTCTCTAGATGATACTTGCTTATCCTGGAGTTCAGCTTTAAGCCCACAATGGACAAGAAATTCTCCTGAAAAGGAGAGGGTTTGGTACAGTCATCGTTTGGACAGGAAGCCATTTGTACCATTAAAATAATGTCAGGCGTTTGTAGAGATTTAGCCTTACAAGAAGTGAGGGAAACTCTCCACATTCTAGCCATAGCAATAAAAACCTGATAGGAGCTATAGCCCTCCCCAATCTGTCACAAAATATGAGGTTTTGACTGGACTTTGGGTTTAGTAAGTAATGCTTACGGAGTGAGACTATATCATAATATAGTGTTGCAGGTGATACACAGAATCAGAAAATGTGTCAGGTTAATATATATATATATATATATATATATATATATATATATATATATATATATACACACAGTATCTCACAAAAGTGAGTACACCCCTCACATTTTTGTAAATATTTTACTATACCTTTTCATGTGACAACACTGAAGAAATTACATTTTGCTACAATGTAAAGTAGTAAGTGTACAGCTTGTATAACAGTGTAAATTTGATGTCCCCTCAAAATAACTCAACAAAAGTGAGTACACCCTTAAGTGAAAATGTCCAAATTGGGCCCAAAGTCTCAATATTTTGTGTGGCCACCATTATTTTCCAGCACTGCCTTAACCCTCTTGCGCATGGAGTTCACCAGAGCTTCACAGGTTGCCACTGGAATCTTCTTCCACTCCTCCATGATGACATCACAGAGCTGGTGGATGTTAGAGACCTTGCGCTCCTCCACCTTCTGTTTGAGGATGCCCCACAGATGCTCAATAGGGTTTAGGTCTGGAGACATGCTTGGCCAGTCCATTACCTTTACCCTCAGCTTCTTTAGCAAGGCAATGGTTGTCTTAGAGGTGTGTTTGGGGTCGTTATGTTGGAATACTGCCCTGCGGCCCAGTCTCCGAAGGTAGGGAATCATGCTTTGCTTTAGTATGTCACAGTAAATGTTGGCATTAATGGTTCCCTCAATGAACTGTAGCTCCCCAGGGCCGGCAGCCCCAGACCATGACACTCACACCACCATGCTTGACTGTAGGCAAGACATACTTGTCTTTGTACTCCTCACATGGTTGCCACCACACACGCTTGACACCATCTGAACCAAATAAGTTTATCTTGGTCTCATCAGACCACAGGAGGTTCCAGTAATCCATGTCCTTAGTCTGCTTGTCTTCAGCAAGCTCTTTGCTGGCTTTTTTGTGCATCATCTTTAGAAGAGGCTTCCTTCTGGGACGACAGCCATGCAGACCAATTTGATGCAGTGTGCGGCATATGGTCTGAGCACTGACAGCCTTACCCCCTACCCCTTCAACCTCTGCAGCAATGCTGGCAGCACTCATACGTCTATTTCCCAAAGACAACATCTGGATATGATGTTGAGCACGTTCACTCAACGTCTTTGGTTGCCCATGGCGAGGCCTGTTCTGAGTGGAACCTGTCCTGTTAAACCTCTGTATGGTCTTGGCCACCGTGCTGCAGCTCAGTTTCAGGGTCTTGGCAATCTTCTTATAGCCTAGGCCATCTTTATGTAGAGCAACAATTCTTTTTTGCAGATCCTCAGAGTTCTTTGCCATGAGGTGCTATGTTGATCTTCCAGTGACCAGTATGAGAGTGAGAGCGATAACACCAAAGTTAACACCCCTGCTCCCCATTCACTCCTGAGACCTTGTAACACTAACAAGTCACATGACATTGGGGAGGAAAAATGGCTAATTGGGCCCAATTTGGACATTTTCACTTAGAGGTTCACTTTTGTTGCCAGCAGTTTAGGCATTAATGACTGTGTGTTGTTATTTTGAGGGGAAAATGTAAGTGTTTACCTTTTAATAAATTGGTTATATCAAATGTTATTATGCTATGTGGCCCCCTCTTTTCTTTATGGGCTATTTTCATCGAGACCAAGCTATACGTTGGAGAGTCCCTTTTAAAGTCCTTGATGCAATCCGGACCACATCATTGGTTGGCTGAATGACCCCACTTTTTTTGCCTGTTGGTAATACAAGCCTTATTGACTCATTAAACATATGTTTGCATGAGTCCAACCTGTCTCTTAAGCCTGCACTTCTACGTGGGGGATCCACCATATCTGTCCGTTGTCTTACCAGCTACTCATGTGGTGAACGGAATTATTATATCTACAATATGGGACTATATAATCTTTTTCTTTAAAACCTGTTTCACATTTAACAGTTATCAGCTAGGGTGCTCTACACTTGGTGTCGTGCAAAGTTTGTGATATATGCATTTAAGCGTTTTTATTTTTTATGTCGTATTTAACATTATAATTGTATATACTTTGGTTATAAGTAACGCTACACTATATATGCAACAGCAAATTTACACTGTTAACCACTTGCCGCCCGCCATATAGCAGAATGACAGCGGCAAAGTGGTTTCAATATCCTGACTGGGCGTCATATGACGTCCTCAGGATATTGAGCCGCTGCGCGCCCCCGGGGGCACCCATCGCGATGATCGTTGTTGCGGGGTGTCAGTCTGACACCCCGCAACACCGATCTAGGTAAAGAGTCTCTGATGGAGACTCTTTACCACGTGATCAGCCGTGTCCAATCACGGCTGATCACAATGTAAATAGGAAGAGCCGGTGATCGGCTTTTCCTCACTCATGTCTGACAGACGCGAGTAGAGGAGAGCCGATTGGCTGCTCTCCTGACAGGGGGGGTCTGTGTTTATCAGCACAGCCCCCCCTCGGATCCTACCCAGGACCACCAGGGAAGCCGCCCAGGACCACCAGGGAAACCAGCCACACTGGACCACCAGGTATGCCCCCTAGACCCCCAGGGAAATACTAATCAGTGCAAAGGCAGCTGCCAATCAATGCCCAGCCAGCTGCCAATCAGTGCCCACTCCAATGCCTGCCAATGCCACCAGGGATGCCTGTCAGTGCCGCCTATCAGTGCCCAGCAGTGCCACCCATAAGAACCCATCTTTGCAGCCTTTCAGGGCCCATCAGTGTCGCCCATGAGTGCCCACCACTGCCACCCATGAGTGCCCATCAGTGCCGCCTACCAGTGCCCATCAGTGCCGCATATCAGTGCCCGCTCATTGGTGCCACCTCATCGCTGCCGCCTTATCAGTGCCTGTCAGTGTCACCTTATCAGTGCCCATCAGTGAAAGCGAAAACGTACTTATTTACAAAATTTTTAAACAGAAACAAAAGCAAAACTTTTATTTTTTTTCAAAATTTTTCGGTCTTTTTTTATTTGTTTCACAAAAAATAAAAATCGCAAAGGTGATCAAATACCACCAAAAGAAAGCTCTATTTGTGGGAACAAAATGATAAAAATTTAGTTTGGGTACAGTGTAGCATGACTGCGCAATTGTCATTCAAAGTGCGACAGCACTGAAAGCTGAAAATTGGTCTTGGCAGGAAGGTATATAAGTGCCCTGTATTGAAGTGGTTAAACAAGATGTACACTCACTACTTTACATTGTAGCAAAGTGTCATTTCTTCAGTGTTGTCACATGAAAAGATATAATAAAATATTTACAAAAATATGAGGGGTGTACTCACTTTTGTGAGATACTGTATATATATATACCGTATTTATCGGCGTATAACACGCACCGGCGTATAACACGCACCCCAATTTAGGAGGGAATTTTAAGGAAAAAAAACTTTTAGGAGGGAAGTTGAAGGGAAAAAACTTACATTTAAATGCCCTTCATTGCAGCCTTGTCAGTGCAGCCATGTCAGTGCAGCCTTGTCAGTGCAGCCTTGTCAGTGCAGCCTTCCCCAGTGCAGCCTTGTCAGTGCAGCCTTCCCCAGTGCAGCCTTGTCAGTGCAGCCTTCCCCAGTGCAGCCTTGTCAGTGCAGCCTTCCCCAGTGCAGCCTTGCCCCAGTGCAGCCTGGGATCCCCTGTCCCTGCTTCCAGGGCTTCAAAATCGCGGTCCGCGATTTGAAAATGGCGCCGCCGGCGCCGAAGTACACAGAGCCGGTCCTCGGCTCTTTCCGGCGGCTCTCGTTTACTTTCGGCTCCACTCGTAGTCCTGAGCGGAGCTATCCGAGTAGGTTCGGATAGCTCCGCTCGGGACTACGAGTGGAGCCGAAAGTAAACGGGAGCCGCCGGAAAGAGCCGAGGACCGGCTCTGTGTACTTCGGCTCCGGCGGCGCCATTTTCAAATCGCGGTCCGCGATTTTGAAAATGTGACAGCTCGGGATCGGCGGGGATCGGCGTATAACACGCACCTGCGACTTTCCCCTGATTTTAAGGGGAAAAAAGTGCGTGTTATACGCCGATAAATACGGTATATATATATATATATATATATATATATATATATATATATATATATATATATATATATATATATATATATATATATATATATATATATAAATTCTCAAACCAAACTCAGAGCCTGGAGATTGTTCCAGGAACAGATCAAACTGATGGTCCACTGGATATGATTTACATGCACTGAAGCAAATATAGCTGGATCATATTTGCTGCTTCATCTAATGAACTAAACTACAGTGCCTTAAAAAAGTATTCATACCCCTTGACATTTTCCACATTTTGTCATGTTACAATTTAAAAACGTAAATGTTTTTATTGGGATTTTATGTGATAGACGAAAATAAAGTGGCACATATATGTGAAGTGGAAGGAAAATGCTGAATTGTTTTCAAAATTAATGTGTGAAAAGTTTGGCGTGCATTTGTATTCAACCCCCCGGAGCCAATACTTTGTAGAACCTCCTTCCGCTGCAATTACAGCTGCAAGTCTTTTTGGGGATGTCTGTGCCAACTTTGCACATCTAGAGGGTGACATTTTTGCCACAGATTCTCAATTGGATTTAGGTCTGGACTTTGCATGGGCCATTCTAACACATTAATATGATTTGATCTAAACCATTCCATTGTAGCTCTGGCTGTATGTTTAGGGTCGTTGTCCTGTTGGAAGGTGAACCTCCGCCCCAGTCTCAATTCTTTTGCAGACTCTAATGCCCTGTACACACGGTCGGATTTTCCGATGGAAAATGTCCGATCGGAGCGTGTTGTCGGAAATTCCGACCGTGTGTGGGCTCCATCGGACATTTTCCATCGGATTTTCCGACACACAAAGTTGGAGAGCAGGAGATAAAATTTTCCGACAACAAAATCCGTTGTCGGAAATTCCGATCGTGTGTACACAAATCCGACGGACAAAGTGCCACGCATGCTCAGAATAAATAAAGAGATGAACGCTATTGGCCACTGCCCCGTTTATAGTCCCGACGTACGTGTTTTACGTCACCGCGTTTAGAACGATCGGATTTTCCGACAACTTTGTGTGACCGTGTGTATACAAGACAAGTTTGAGCCAACATCCGTCGGAAAAAATCCTAGGATTTTGTTGTCAGAATGTCCGAACAAAGTCTGACCGTGTGTACGGGGCATTACAGGTTTTCTACTAAGATTGCTCTGTATTTGTTTTCATCCATCTTTCCATCAACTGTGACCAGCTTCCCTGTCCCTGCTGAAGAAAAGCATCCTCACAACATGATGCTGCCACCACCATGTTTCACTGTGGGGATGGTGTGTACAGAGTGATGTGCAATGTTAGTTTTGCACCACACATAGCATTTTGCTTTTAGGCCAAAAAGTTCAATTTTGATCTCATTTGACCAGAGCATCTTCATCCACATGTTTACTGTGTCCCCCACATGACTTCTCGCAAACAGCAAAGGGGGCTTTCTTTTAACAATGGCTTTTTTCTTGCCACTCTTACATAAATGCCAGATTTGTGGAGTGCACAACTAATAGTTCTCCTGTGGACAGATTTTCCCACCTGAGCTGCAGATCTCTGCAGCTCCTCTAGAGTTACCATGGGCCTCTTGGCTGCTTCTCTGATTAATGCTCTCCTTGTCCGGCCTGTCAGTTTAGGTGGACGGCCATGTCTTGGTAGGTTTGCAGTTGTGCCATACTCTTTCCGTTTTCGAATGATGGATTGAACAGTGCTCTGTAAGATGTTTAAAGCTTGGGACATTTTTTTATAACCTAACCCTGCTTTAAACTTCCCCACAACTTTTATCCCTGATCTGTCTGGTGTGTTCCTTGGCCTTCATGATGCTATTTGTTCACCAAGGTTCTCTAACAAACCTTTGAGGGCTTTACAGAACAGCTGCATTTATACTGAGATTTTAAATTACACACAGGTGGACTCTATTTACTGATTAGGTGACTTCTGAAGGCAATTGGTTCCACTAGATTTTAGTTAGGGGTATCAGAGTAAAGGGGGCTGAATACAAATGCACACCACACTTTTCAAATATTTATTTGTAAAAAAAATAGAAAATAATTTATCATTTTCCTTCCACTTCACAATTATGTGCCACCTTGTGTTGGTCTATCACATAAATTCCCAATAAAATACATTTACGTTTTTGGTTGTAACATGACAAATGTAGAAAATTTCAAAGAGTATAAATACTTTTTTAAAGCACTGTAATTGTTGGTGCAGTCAGCTGTTTTGGGTTTATTTAGTACTATTTTTTACAGTAAATCAGTCCTTTCATCTAAAAAGGTAAACTCCAAGCAGGGAGGAGGCAGGAGCTTTTCATATTTATTTATTTATTTTTTTGTATGAGGGCTGCTTCCCTTAAAGGGGTTGTAAAGTTGTTTTTTTTTTTTTTTTTAAATAACAAACATGTTATACTTACCTTCACTGTGCAGCTCGTTCTGCACAGAGTGGCCCCGAACCTGGTCTTCTGGGGTCCCTCGGCGGCTGTTTCAGCTCCTCCCCGCAAGCATTTACCACCTTCATGCGAGCTCCCTCGCACGGTGGTGAATGCTTGCGGGCGCGCTCCCGTGATACAGCTGGCGGCTATAGCCGCTCGCTGTATCACTCGGCCCCGCCCCCCGGCGCGCCGCGTCATCGGATGTGATTGACAGCAGCGCGAGCCAATGGCTGCGCTGCTTTCAATCCATCCACTGCAGCCAATCAGCGACCAGGCTGAGCTGCAATGAAGCTGACGAGGACGAGGAGCGAAGATTCGAGGCGTCAGGTAAGTAAAACGGGGGGGGCTGGGGGCGGCGGTACTGTCAAAAGTTTTTTCACCTTAATGCATAGAATGCATTAAGGTGAAAAAATTTTTACCTTTACAACCCCTTTAATTGAAGGTGCCTAGGTCTGGCGTCTAGTCAAGGCATTTGTACATAGCGGGTAGCTGCTGTTTTAAGGCAGAATCTCAATACATGGAATAGCTAGTTTGTAAAAGAATCCACAGATGTAGCACAATGCTTAGCTGGCCATACACTATATAAGCTGATTGTACAACTTTTGTACATTCTCCTTTTAATCCCCCCTCAAATTATTATTATTATTGTTGTTATTATACAGGATTTATATAGAGCCAGCAGTTTACACAGCACTTTACAATATAAAGGGGAACAATACAATTACAATACAGTTCAATACAGAAGAAATAGCAGGTCCCTATACATATTACAATCTGATTGTACAGTCTTTTTTTAAAATATATCTAAAGCTATATAGTGCAAGGGTCTGTCTGATTGGAAACCAATTGATTGGGTAGAAGCTCATAATGCATCATTTTGTTGTCTAAAGTTGATTATACAAACATTGTATGATTAGATTGTAACATGTATGTGGACCCTTAAATTTACCAAAACTATATAATATGAGGACAGACCCATCAAATCAGCCAGGCCCCTTGTAGTACATAGTATACAATCGATCCATTGGATATTTTAACATAATAAAGAGTAACTTTATTTGTTTTTATAGATTAAAAAAAAGGAAAGAAAAAATTAGAAAGTGCAAAGCTGGAAAGAGGTCATGTACTGTACGAGCATTCTTTTTCAGTGAGACACTCTCTCACGAGAGCCCTAGCGTGGATTATACCTCTTTTTATTCTTTCCATGGCACTTTTGATTCCAGCATAGGTGGGTCTGATCTCTCTTCCCATCTCTCTCCTGAGACACCGCTTGTGACACAGCTGGCTTCATGCCCGGTATGAAGCCCATAGAAGGGGGTCCAAAGTCACTGAAGTTGAGTCGGAAGGAGGGGACGGGCACAGCTCCTGATGGTGATGAAACCGCAGCTCCAGGCACAGGGGTGACTGGGGTGCCTGGAGCGATGTTGCTCCCCGCTGCTGGAGCCGGAGCGATCGGCTTGTAGGACATGTGGTCTGTCCGGTGATGAAGAGGAGGATGGTGATTGGTGGGTCACACAGTTGGCGAAGCCCGCGGTCCCTCCTCCAGTCTGATTGGTTGTTCGCCAGTGGGGGTTTTGCAGTGTCGTCTATGGCAGGAATGGTTTGGACTCTCGGCGATCCCCCCCCCAGGCTAATTGCCCCCCAAACACCTCTCCCGGCCCTCAACCACCGCTTTCGTCGACCTTTCCTCTAGTCAGAGCGTGTCCACCACCCTATTCATGAACATCTCAATACATAACATGAAAATCTCAATCCATAGGATATTTTATAGTGTATGGTCAGGTTTACAGACTTAAAGTGTTTTTTTAATCTAAGGCATTTTTTTTTACCTTAATACATTCCCTGCTTTAAAGTGATGGTAAAGGAATTAAGTCTATCATATTTTTTTTTTTTTTTTTTTTTTATCTGCTGTGTGCAATGATTTTGCACACAGCAGCCCCGATCCTCCTCTTTTTTGGATGCCCACCTGTGCTCCTGGCTCTTCCCCCCTGCTGAGTGGCCCCCATAGCACGCCACTTGCTATGGGGCACTCATTCGGGCTCATTGCTGAACAGTGATGTGTGTGTTCATTGACACACACAGTGAGGTTTCACCCCTCCCCCCGATTTCTCCTGACAGGCTGTGATTGATGCAAGCAAAAACCAATGGCATGTCCAGTGATCAGTGAGAGAGAGAGCTGCTCTGTGGCACAGGTAGCTGCTCACAGAGAGTTTTTATATCTTAATACATAGAATGCATTAAGGTAAAAAACCTTCGCCCTTTAGAACCACTTTAGGATAAAAAACATTTTACAACTTGCTGTGCTCCCCCACCTTCCTAAATACTTACCTGGCTTGATTCAGCACTGTGGCCAGCTGCAAACCGTTTGATATGGAGGCAGAAGTTTGACCTCGGTCTGCAAGCCGTGCTGTTTACATCCATAGACACACACAACATGGTTCGGCCTCAGCCACCACTCCTCCTACTACTGAGAGAGCAGTGGGAGCCATTGGCTCTCGCTGCTGTCAATTAAATGTTGAGGGAGGGGGTGGAGCCGGGCCACACTGTGTTTTTCTATGGATGCACACAGCCCAGCTTGGAGATTGAGCCCACACATCTCCATTGCACAGAGCCGGTGTCAGGGCTGGCTCAGCCCTTCCTTCTCTGAGCTG
Source organism: Aquarana catesbeiana (assembly GCF_042186555.1). Lineage (NCBI taxonomy): Eukaryota > Metazoa > Chordata > Amphibia > Anura > Ranidae > Aquarana > Aquarana catesbeiana. The sequence goes on along the minus strand of NC_133324.1, from coordinate 182,141,741 downwards.
GCCGCTTAGCCATCGGCTAATTGCCAGCTCTCTTCTCTCTCCACAGTTAACCAGCTGTTGTGGATCTGCTCGTCAGTCCCGCCTACTTAAAGACGTCCAGCTCACTTCCTTTCTTACCTTCGCCTTGGTCACATCACAAGAAACCATCTCCTGCGTTCCTGTTTAAAGACTGGTCTTGCTGACATCCCTTCTGGCTCCTTATCCTGCTTGCTGTTCCTCTACTTGGATCCCTGACTTCTGGCCTAGCTGATTACATGATTCTGGTTACTGAACGCTGGCTTGGCTTACTACCCGGTCTGGTTACTGGACTCTGGCTATGCTTAACTACGCTTACTGTATTTACCTTTTTATTTTTATTAATAAACAAGTGTGATTTAACTGTACTTCTGTCTCGGTCTGGTTCATGGTTTCTGACAGTAGGCGAAGGCCATGAATTCAGAAGATACGATCAATCAACTTGTTGGTAATATTTTTTCCAGATTGGATGAGCAAGATCACCACATGGATCAGTTTGCCATTGCGTTACAAGCGCTCCTGAGTTGCACGGCTCACCTGGAATCCCCCACTGTAGCTGCTCCGGTACAACCTGAGTTGCAGGCCGTCCCTGCTGCTGTGCAGGCACCCACCTTGAGTATTACCTCTATAAGAGGTATGTCTGGTTCCGCCCCGCTTTGCAGCTATTTGGGGGCGATCCAGTAAAATGCAGAGGGTTTCTCAACCAAGTTGAGATATACTTTGAGATGCTGCCCCAGGCGTTTACCATGGACAGAAGCAAAGTAGGGTTTGTGATATCTTTGCTTTCTGAGAGAGCCTTGGCCTGGGCTAACCCTCTATGGGAGACGCAAAAACCTGTTGACTTGAGTTACCCTGAGTTTGTGGCCTCCTTTAAAAGGGTATTTGATGTTCCCGCACGCTCCGCTTCTGCTGCCAAGTGCCTCGTGTCCATCAAACAGAGTACGAGAACTGTTGCCGACTACGCCATTGAGTTCCGTACAGCAGACGTTGCTTGGAACAATGAGGCCCTCGTGGCTGCTTTTTCTCATGGTCTCTCGGATTCCATCAAGGATGAGATAGCAGCCCGAGATATACCCACTGAGCTGGAGAGCTTGATTTCGTTTGCCATCCTCATTGACTTCAGACTCAGAGAAAGACTTTCTTTTAAGGAGCGCTTGTGAAAACCTCCTGTATGTTTGCCTCCGAGCTTTGCAGTCCCACCCGTGCCTCCCTCACCTCCCATGCCTCCTGGTACCGAGTCGGTCAGTGAAGATGAACCCATGCACTTGGGCTTCACGCGTCACTCTGCGGAAGAGAGAGCCTTTAGGAGGAGGGAGACTTTGTGCCTTTATTGTGGCCAGGCAGGTCACTTTTTGAAGTCTTGTCCTACCCGTCCTGGGAACACCCGAACCTTGAGGTCCTGTCATGGACAGACCTTAGGTGGTGTTGTGTCATCCCCAGTTATCCAGAAGGACAAGCCCCTGGTTTCGGTCACCCTTTCTTGGGCTAAGGCGTCTATCGAGATACAGGCTCTAATCGACTCTGGGGCTGCAGGCCTGTTCATTGATGCTGCAGCTGTGTGTTCGATTCCACTGCAGCTGTGTGACACTCCACTTGCCATTGAGGCTCTTGACGGGAGACCCGTACAGCCTGCCCATGCGACTCATGAGACGGTTCCATTGTAGGGGCTCTTCACCATTAGATAATCCAATTCCAAGTGATTTCCTCTCCTAAGTTTCCGCTAGTTATTGATTATCCTTGGTTACAGAGGCACAACTCCTCTTTTGATTGGCTCCGTGCTGAGGTTCTCTCCTGGTCAAGGCAATGCAGTGGAACATGCTTCCGGAAGGTAGCCAAGGTCCTGTGTACCTCTTCACTCTCCTCCCTGCCTGAGGAGTACCGTGATTTTAGCGATGTCTTTGAAAAAGGTCAAGCCGGTAGTTTGCCTCCACACCGGCCATATGATTGCGCTATTGACCTTCAACCTGGTGCCACGCCCCCTCGTGGTTGGGTTTACCCATTGTCGGTCTTGGAGGATAAAGCCATGGAGGAGTATGTTGCAGACGCATTTTCTCGAGGTTTCATCCGCAAATCCTTGTCTCCTGCTGGTGCTGGTTTCTTCTTTCTGAAGAAGAAAAGCGGTGAACTGAGACCTTGCATTGATTATAGGGGTCTCAAACGTTTCACGAGTAAGTATGCCTACCCGATCCCGTTGATTACAGAGTTATTTGACCGCCTCAAGGGAGCACCAGTTTTCACTAAGCTTGATCTGAAAGGGGCTTACAATCTCATGAGGATTAAGGAGGGCGATGAGTGGAAAACTGAGTTTAATACCAGAACAGGCCATTGAGTACCTCGTAATGCTTTTTGGTCTTTGTAACGCCCCGGCAGTTTTCCAGGAATTTATTAACAATGTCCTCCGAGATTTGTTGCAGTTATGTGTGGTGGTTTATCTTGATGATATCCTCATATTTTCCAAGTCCCTGGAGAGCCACCACACAGATGTCTGTCGTGTGCTTCAGAAATTAAGAGAGAACAATCTCTATTGTAAACTGGAGAAGTGTGAGTTCGATCTGGAACAGGTTAAATTCCTGGGCTATGTCATTTCCACTGCTGGTTTTTCGATGGACCCAGAGAAACTTTCGGCAGTCCTACAGTGGCCTCGACCCCTGGGGTTACGTTCCTCTGCAGCGTTTCCTGGGTTTTGCCAACTGTTATCAGAAGTTTATTTGTAACTTCTCGTCTTTGGTCAAGCCCCTGACTGATATGACCAGAAAGAACGGTAGCCCACAGAGTTGGTCTCCGGAGTCCATTCAGGCCTTTGAAAGTCTCAAGGCTGCTTTTGTTTCTGCTCCTGTGTTGGCACATCCTGATCCTACGTTACCATTTATCCTTGAGGTTGATGCTTCTGAGACTGGTGTTGGGCCCTTCTGTCTCAACGTCCTACCTCTTAGAGTGCTATGCACCCTCGTGGCTACTTTTCCAAGAAATTGTCACCTGCGGAGTGCAATTACGAGATTGGTGACAGAGAGCTGTTGGCGATCATTTTAGCCCTGAAAGAATGGAGACATTTCCTCGAAGGTACCACTGTGCCGGTTCTCATACTTACTGACCATAAGAATATCCCAGAGAGTCTTCATACTGCCGTGCTCCAGACTTACCATTCTCCCAAGGCAGCTAGCCACCCTGGGAAGAATCAACTCGTTTTGGCCATTTCCCAACAATTCTGGTGGCCTAGTCTACGTGCTGATGTAAATGCCTTTGTAGCTGCCTGTTCCTCATGTGCTCAGAGTAAGACTCCACGACACCTTCCAGTGGGCCTCCTACACCCCATACCCAATGGAGAGAGGCCCTGGACCCACCTGTCTATGGATTTCATTGTGGAATTGCCCAACTCCCAAGGAAACACGGTTATCCTTATGGTGGTTGACCGGTTCTCAAAGATGTGTCATTGTATTCCACTTAAAAAGTTGCCCACTTCTAAGGAACTGGCTTCCATTTTTGCTTGGGAGATCTTCCGCTTACATGGGCTACCCAAGGTGATTGTCTCGGACAGGGGTAGTCAGTTTGTGTCCCGGTTCTGGCGAGCCTTTTGAGCTTGCTTACTCCTCTGCGTATCACCCGCAGTCTAATGGGACCGCACAATGAGCCAATCAGTCCTTGGAGCAATTCCTATGTTGCTATATTTCTGACCATTATAACAACTGCTCAGACCTATTACCATGAGCAGAGTTTGCTCACAACAGTGCCTTGAATTCTGCTTCCCGATTGTCTCCGTTTATGGCGAATTATGATTTCCAACCTTCCATGTTGCCTGACTCGTTTGTTCCGCAGAGTATTCCTGCGCTAGAGGAGCATCTCTGTGGTTTTCGTTCCACTTGAGCACAGTTCCAGGAGGCTTTGCGTCATGCTAATGATATGTACAGACTCCATGCTGACCGCACACACCTGCCTGTGCCTTTCTACCAGGTTGGGGACAGGGTCTGGCTTTCATCTCTCAACCTCCGACTTCGTGTTACCTCACTGAAGTTTGCACCTTGGTTTATTTGGCCTTTCCGTATCCTTCGCAGGATTAACCCAGTGTCTTACGCGTTGGACCTTCCTCCTAGTATGCGCATCTCAAATGTTTCATGTCTCCTTATTGAAACCGTTGGTCTGCAACAGCTTTACCACCTTGGTGCCACGTCCTCACCCTATACAGGTTGAGAACCATGAGGAGTATGAGGTACAATCCATTGTTGACTCCCGTAGGTTCCGTGGGTGCATACCGTACCTGATGCATTGGAAGGGGTATGGTCCGGAGGAATGTTCCTGGGTCTCATCCTCGGACGTACATGCCCCTGCCCTCCTCCGTGATTTCCATGGACGTTTTCCCCTCAAGCCCGGTGGTCCTCCGAGGGGGAGGGGTCATTGAGGGGGTACTGTCAGGGCTGGCTCAGCCCTTCCTTCTGTGGGCTGGCGGCTCAGCTGTCGGCTAATTGCCAGCTCTCTTCTCTCTCCACAGTTAACCAGCTGTTGTGGATCTGCTCGTCAGTCCCGCCTACTTAAAGACGTCCAGCTCACTTCCTTCCTGCCTTCACTTGGTCACATTACAAGAAACCATCTCCTGTGTTCCTGTGACTGGCTTGCTGACATCCCTTCTGGCTCCTTATCCTGCTTGCTGTTCATCTACTTGGATCCCTGACTTCTAGACTAGCTGATTACCCGATCTGGTTACTGAACTCTGGCTTGGCTGACTACCCGATCCGGTTACTGGACTCTGGCTATGCTTGACTACGCTTAGTCTACCTTTTTATTTTTATTAATAAACAAGTGTGATTTAACTGTACTTCTGTCTTGGTCTGGTTCATAATTTCTGACAGCAGGTAAATATAACATGTTTATTATTTTAATTAAAAAGAAAAAAATAACTTTAGAAACACACTAAAGTATATCCAAAGCCAATTTTTAAATCTTACGTGGGATTGTAGTTAGCAGTGTAGTTAGCTCTGTGTTTAGTTCCCTCCCGTATTGGTGGTCAATGAATAGGTTTATTTTTGTTTTCCTTGTTTATTCGGTAAAGTCTTTATTTTATTTTTTTTAAGCCCTGTGCTTGTCACTTGACACATGTCCAGCTATAATGACTTTCTGAGTGGAAATGTGATGTTAAACTTTGTGTTTTATCAAAGCATTTTATTTCACACAAAAAACATTTTTCATGGTTTTGTTGGTTAGCATAAGCTATTGAAACATTGTTTTGCTTATCCCAAGGACATCTATCAAATCTCAGAACCTCTGTTAAGTGCTTACATTTTTCTTTTCTTAAATAGAACTTCACTATAAAAAGAAGAAACTATACATCATTATGTTGATTATGACAACTCTTCATGCAGTCTTGATGCAGATTGACACATATATTAATCACATAACAGTGCAAGATTTGCTCATCTTCTTAATAACATTTACGTTTTGCTGATTGTGAAGATGGATCATCTTAAAATGGGAATAGTTAGCCCACATATATGCTGGAATTTGTACTCCTTGTTCATAAAAAATGAATACACTTATATTATTTAATGATTTTTTTCCCACAGCGCACCCCTATAAAACAAATGTACACATGCAATTTGGGAAATTCAAACCACGTGCACACTTGGACAATATACCTGCAAGGAAAATTTTTGTGAAAGTCACATTTACTGATTTATAAATATCCCTCCTGTTCTGTTGCTCCATAAGAATTTTACAGCCATAATTTTGAAGCTCACCTTACTGTTCCCTTTTATTTTGTAAAGCGCTGCGCAAGCTGTTGGTGCTACATAATAACACTTATTATGTAAATGCTAGGTGATTTATGATCATTGGCATGAATTGATGACAGGTAGCACAACTAGTGCACTTCCTGAATGCTATTATTATGGTCATTAACAAATATGTGCCAGTTTTAGAACTGGAAAGGTTAAGGCTAGAGTGAAAAATACTAAAGTGTCTTAGGAGGCAATACATGCTGAAAAATAATTTGAATGGATTAACATTAGGCAGTATGTGAAGCAGAGGATTTCAGAGGTTATGACCGTGGACAGTATATGCAGGAGAGGAGTGTGGGGGGTATGACCATATAGGCAGTATGTGCTGGAGAGGAGGGGGGGGGATGCCAGTGGGCAATATATGCAGGAGAGGAGTGTGGAGAGTATGACAGTATACACATAAGAGGCATGCAGAGTGTATGATTCCAGTTGGTATATGTAGGAAAGTTCAGAGGATATGATAGATGTATATGTGCAGCAGATACATGATTATGGGGTACCCTTGCTTTTTTGTGATTTCATGGATGCACACAGGCTTGACATGTTTGATATTAACGTGACACAACCTCATCTTTTATATTTGTACGAAAAATTGGATATAATGTATGTATTTGCAGTAAAATTAATTTGTTTATTTTTCCTAAACATAGAGTATGCATTTGACAAATGTGCAACATACTGTAAAAATTACAACTGCCATAATTTTCTTCAGGGCCTCTGCTTTCAAAAAATATATAATTTTCTAGGGATTTTAAAGTGATTTGTAAAGGCTTGTTTAAAAAAAAATAACAACAACAAACATTATACTTAGCTCCTCTGTGCAGTTGGTTTTACACAGAGCAGCCTGGATCCTCCTCTTCTCAGGTCCCTCTTTGCTGCTTTTAGTCCCTCCCTCTTTTGAGTGCCCCTTAGCAAGCAGCTTGCTACAGGGGTCACCCAAGCTGAGTCAGAGCTCCGTGTGTCCATTCAGACATGGAGCCCCGCCCCCTCTCTCCCCTGATTGGCTGACTGATTTTGACAGCCGCGGCAGCCAATAGCGCTGCTGCTCTGTCTCAGCCAATCAAGAGGAGTGTACTAGGAGATTTTCTCTTCCTGTTTAGCACTGCAATGAAGCCTGGGCATACAGCCAAGACAGCTGATTGGAGGAAAGGCACACACCCCCTCTCCACATGGGTAGAGACTTTCATAACTGTTCGTTGAATAGTTCAGCATGTTGCTAATCTATTTAAAGCGTCCTCCCCAACACAAAACTCAGTTGACGGAGAACTTGTCAGAAGGTATCAGGCTGATAATGGAAGAACGGAGCAGGAGAAAGCCACAGGACATAATGCTTTGAAGAGACATAAGAAAACACTGCAGATATATGTGCCCAGCTCAAATTTCATAAATCGGGTTTACATCCACTTTAATATGTACAGTCCTGAATAAAGAAGTGAAATGGGGAGACATGATGGAAACCTCTAAATACATTAAGGGGGTGAATAAGATTCAGGAGGGTAGTATTTCAATATGAAACCAAAATCAAGAACATGGGGACATGACCTCAAACTAACTGGAGTAAAGTTCAAAACTAATTTTACTTAAAGGGTTGTTGATGATTGGAATAAACTTCGAGCAGAGGTGGTGAGACAATCAACAGACTACTTTCACGCTGGGGCGGGGGGCATTAACGGTAAAGCGCTGCTAATTTTAGCGGCGCTTTACCGCTGTTTTAGCAACGATTTTTAACTATTTTTTTAAGCTGACACAGAAAGAAAGAGAAAATATGCTTCAAACAGAAGGCATACATAGAGATAATCTTATTGTATAAGAAAAGAAAAAGGAAAAAACAATAAAACTAGCACCATGGATATTAAGATATATGTTACATAACATCAAACTTACTCTTTAACCACTTCCCACCCGGCCTATAGCAGAATGATGGATGGGCGGTGGTTCTGTTATCCTGACTGGACATCATATGATTTCTTTCAGGTTAACATGCCAGCGTGCGCCCGTGGGAGAGCACATCGCAACATTCAATAGTGCTGTGTGTCACTCTGACACACCGCATCTCCGATCGTGGTAAGGAGCCTCTGATGGAGGCTCCTTACCACGTGATCGGCTTTGACCAATCACAGCGTGAAACAAGAAGTGCTGGTAAACTACTTTCCTTGGTTTGCGCTGACAGAGAGCCAATTGGCGGCTCTCCCTGTCAGAGGGGGGTCTGCTCTGATAATCAGCACATTGATAATCAGCACAGCCCCCATGAGAGGTGCCAATCAGTGCCCATCAGCTGCCAGTCTGTGCCCCATCAGTAACATTTGTCAGTGCCCATAAATGTGCCAATCAGGGCCCCATCAGTAATGCCTGTCGGTAGCTCATCATCAGTGTTCATCATCATCATCCCTGCCCATTAGTGCAGCCTCATCAGTGAAGGAAAAATTTTATAACAGAAACTAAAAAAAAAACCCTCCTTAAAAAAAAAAAAAAAAAAACGTTTTTAGTTTCTTTAGCAAAAAATAAAACCCCCAGTGGTGATCAAATACCACCAAAAGAACTCTATTTGTGGGAAGAAAATGATAAAAATTTAGTTTCAGTACAGTGTTGTATGACCGCGCAATTATTATTCAAAGTGCGACAGCACTGAAAGCTGAAAATTGTTCTGGGCAGGAAGGGGGGAAAGTGTCCAGTATTGAAGTGGTTAAAGTTCTTGTAGTATATTAATAATATTTTAAAGCATAAGAGCTGAGAAAATTCATATAGAGCAGGGGTCTCTAAACTTGCTACACAAAGGGCCTGTTTACTTTCCATCAGACATTAGGGGGGCCTGACTGAAGCCAGGGAGTGTAGAAAATGTCTTGGTGTCAGTGTGAGTAAACCATGCACCATCGTTTGTGTCAGTGATAGGAATAGTTATCCATCATTGGCGTCAGTGGAATATATAGTGTCCCATAGTTGGAGTCAGTTGAAGGAATAGTGCCCCATGGTTTGGGTTTAGTGGAAGGAATAGTGCCCCATGGTTTGGGTTTAGTGGAAGGAATAGTGCCCCATCATTGGTGTCAGTGCAGTGGAAGGAATAGAGCCCCATCATTGGTGTCGGTGGGAGAAATTGTGCCCCACTGTTGGTGTCAGTAGGGAGAATAGTGCCTTTTACCAGACTGTGGAATAATTCCTCAAGGGCCGGATAAAGATAAGCAAAGGGCCACATCCGGGCCGCAGTTTGGAGACCACTGATATAGAGCTTCTCCGCCTGTCACTCACCATACCAGGGTTGCTTCCTCTAGACCAGGCATTCTACAGCTTCCAGCAGGCAGAATCTTCAGGAATACCTTCTAGGAGGGGAGATGGTTGCTTCTTTTCAGCCCCTGTGTCCCAAGGCCCGGGGAGAGAAACAGATCTGTACAGCAGCATCCCTAGAGACCAGAAGCCCAGAAGGGAAGAGACAGAACCAGTGTCTCAAAATATGTTCTGGTTCTCCAGTATACATCCCCAGGCCCCAAACCCTGCCGATTCGCTGGGTCATTAAACAAGCATAACATAGGGTGCAACCTCTCGCACAAGCACCTGATAGAGAAAATACATTCCATGCAAAAGTAGCCCATAAATTATGCAATTTTCTTTTCCTCTGAAAATCACTTGATTACCCAATCAACACAGTCGGCGTTAATGGGGGAATCCCTCCCACAGTGCTATTGTATTCTCCTGGCGGGGGTGGGGGGCCTTCCCAGCCTGGAGATCACATTTATTATTGTCTAGCAGCTGTAGCCGCTGGCAGTAACCACATGTAAAAAATCCGACAGGCAGGTTGTACCCGAGTCGATTAATAGATTGACTTGGTTACAACAAGCCTGCCCATAAACTGATCAAATCTCATCCAGTCCCTGCTGAACCTGCTAAGGGTCGATCCATCTATGACTGGCTTAAGAGAACACTCTGGAACAGATATAGATAGGCTGACTGCCAACACTGCTTCCTACAGATCACACAAAATGCAAAAGAGGAATTTTGAAAAAATATTAAATCCCTGCATACATATTTATATACAGAGAGCAAGATTTAATTTCTTCTATCTGAGTTGGGATGCACTCATACTGTTATTTAGCCGCTCTGCCAATCTTAGTGATAATAATCTATTGATTCCTGAAGCTGGGATTTAAAGCTGTATGTACTTTGTGTGCATCCAGCCACGGTCACTGCAGTTAATCGCTGGCTGTGCAAACAGTCACAAATAGCTGCAGCACTGTACAGGCCCAGTGAACACAGCTATCTGCACCCAGCTGTCAATCCCAGCCACAGGACTCAGTAGATTCTTGCCTCTGGGATTCACGGTGTGGCTAAATGCTGGTGCGAATGCAGACTTACATGCCTTGCAAAAGTATTCACCCCCCTTGGCATTTTTCATATTTTGTTGCCTCACAACCTGGAATTAACATGGATTGTTTGAGGACTGGCATCATTTAATTTACAGAACATGCCCACAACTTTGAAGATGTTTGTTTTTTTTTTTATTGTAAAGCAAACAACAAATAGTAAAAAATAACAGAAAAAGTCAATGTGCAACTAATATATATAACTATTCACCCCCCTAAAGTCTATCCTTAGTAGAGCCACCTTTTGCGGCTATTACAGCTCCAAGTCACTTTGGATAAGTCTCTGAGCTTACCACATCTTACCACTGGGATTTTTGCCCATTCCTCCTTGCAAAACTGCTCCAGCTCCTTCAAGTTGCATGGTTTGTGCTTGTGAACAGCAATCTTTAAGTCTGACCACAGATTTTCTTTTGGGTTAAGGTCTGAGCTTTGACTAGGCCATTCCAACACATTTACATTTTTCTCCTGAAACCACTCAAGTGTTGCTTTAGCAGTGTGTTTGGGGTCATTGTCCTGCTGGAAGGTGAACCTCCGTCCCAGCCTCAAATCACACACAGACTGGTACAGGTTTTGCTCAAGATTATCCCTGTATTTAGCACCATCCATCTTTCCCTCAACTCTGACCAGTTTCCCAGTCCCGACTGCTGAAAAACATCTCCACAGCATGATGCTGCCACCACCATGTTTCACTGTAGGGATGGTGTTCTTTGGGTGATGTGATGTGCTGGGTTTGCGCCAGACATAGCGTTTTCTTTGATGGTCAAAAAGTTCAATTTTAGTCTCATCGGACCAGAGCACCTTCCTCCATACATTTTGGGAGTCTCCCACATGTCTTTTTGCAAACCCAAAAGGTGCCCTTTTGTTTTTTGCTGAAAGTAATGGCTTTCTTCTGGCCACTCTGCCATAAAGCCCAGTTCTATGGAGTGTCCAGCTTATTGTCGTCCTATGTACAGATATTCCAGTCTCTGCTGTGGAACTCTGCAGCTCCTCCAGGGTTACCTTAGGTCTGTGTGTTGCCTCTCTGATTAATGCCCTCCTTGCCCCGGTCCGTGAGTTTTGGTGAGCGGCCGTCTCTTGGCAGGTTTGCTGTTGTGCCCTGTTCTTTCCATTTGGTTATGATAATTTTGATGGTGCTTCTAGGGATCATCAAAGATTTGGATATTTTTTTATAACCTAACCCTGACTTGTACTTCTCAACAACATTGTCCCTTACTTGTTTGGAGAGTTCCTTGGTCTTCATGGCAGTGTTTGGTTAGTGGTGCCTCTTACTTAGGTGTTGCAGCCTCTGGGGCTTTCAAAAAGGTGTGTATATGTAATGACAGATCATTTGACACTTAGATTGCACACAGGTGGACTTCATTTCACTAATTATGTGACTTCTGAAGGTAATTGGTTGCACCAGAGCTTTTTATGGGCTTCATAACAAAAGGGGTGAATACATACGCTCATGGCAATTATCATTTTTTTATTTCCAAAAAATAGTTTGATGTATATATTTTTCTAATTTTACTTCACTAACTTAGACTATTGTGTTCTGATCCATCACATATAATTCAGATTAAATAAAACATTGAACTAAAGGCTGTAATGTAACAAAATGTGTAAAAAGCCAAGGGGGTCAATACTTTTGCAAGGCACTGTACATAATGAGCCCTGTATTTAGGTATTTATCTATTACAGGTACTTACATAGCCCTTGTTAAATCTGAACTTAATTAAATCAAAGGTTGTATGTTTGTTTTTTCCATATTACCACATTTTCCATAGAAAGTAGAGAAACAGTAAAGACAGGTTGGTTACAGTTGATAGTTAATCATAACAATGCATGTTCTTTAGAATAGAACTGCAATAGCCTTGTAATTCAGATATGTAGTGGTATGTGTTTAGGCGTACTGTGACCAGAAAAGTCAGTATACAATGTATGTTTTAGTTTTTTTCTATAATGTCATTCATAAGGTCAGTGTTACCTGCTGTAATTTAGTATTGTTAACTGACCACTGAATACAAGCTATTGTATTACTTTGTACAGTCTTAAGAACATCTACTTCCTTCACTACTTAAAATCAAGACCTGTATGACAGCTATATTGTTTTATAATCTGCTCTGTTCTTGCTTCGCAGAGTTCGCATAATGAATTTCCTCTTATTTGTACTTCTTGACAAAGTCATTGGATTGTGTTATCTAAATCTTAAAGCAGTATTAACCAAACATTTATTATAGTGCAGTTTACCAATTCTTAAGCAGCTCATAGATGCTTTGATTATCTTAGCTTCCACCATGGGGGGGGGGAGTCACACAAGCCTTTCTGGCCAGCTGATTATAATGATTACTGTTAGCAATTATAGCCGCCGGCAATAATTGCATGTTAAAAATCCGACAGGCTGGTTGTACCCAAGTCGATCGATGGTTTGACTTGGGTACAATCAGCCTGCCCATCCATGGATCTAATCTTGGCCGGTCCCTGCTGAACCTACTAAATATCGATTCATGTATGGCCAGCTTTAGATGTGGTGGCTGCATTAGTTTCCTTTTTTAGACTTTTTTTCCTTCTGTCTTGATCTGGTTATCCAGCCAGTTAGTTTGTTGCGTTTCAACAGAAAAGTTCTCTTGCAGTTACTGAGATGAAATAGACCATTTAACAATGGCAGGGGTGCTTACAATGATCCGCTTTTCTTTATGTAAAACCTTAATCCCAAAATGATAAAAACTGTTTGCTGTAACTGATTATAAAGTATTAGCTGGAATTTGGCTTCAATTTGTTAGTGTAATAAAATCTGCTAGTACAATTAAAACAACCCTCGCCCCCAGACTAACAGTGTTGCTGTCCTAATCTGCCCCATGTGCTCATTTATTCAGAGAGTTGTCTGTATTATACAGAAGGTGTGTTGCTGACCAGATCTCCAGGTGACAGTAGAGGAGAAAATAAATGTAACCACATCTAATGATTGAAAGCAACAATTTATTACATTTTTGATTTTGGATTTAATACCGCTTTAAGCCCTGTGTAAGCTCTGAGTAGGAAAGACTTGGAGTTTATCTTTTTCCTTACAGAGCAGCAGGAGCAATGGGAAGGTAACTAATAGATGCTGTGGTGGCTGGCTGTAAACTGGACCTGTTGATTTGTTCTAAATGACCAAAGCACTGTTTGCTTTTGTAGGCGGGGTGTATATTTCTGGTTAATGTTATTTTAACCAGTTGCCGAATGATGGTTACAGTGCAGTCCGCTAGTTCTGGGAAGCCGTCATATGACTGCGTGCCGTCATCTTGCCTGCTGCTCTGTTATTGCTGTTGCTATAATATCCAAAAAAAAAAAAAGTAAAAAAAAATACAACTTCTTAATCAGTTTAGGCCAATATGTAGTATTGTACATATTTTTGGTAAAAAAAAAATCGTATATTGATTGGTTTGCACAAAAGTTATAGCGTCTACAAAATAGGGGATAGATTTATGGCACTTTTTAAAATGTATTTATTTATTACTAGTAATGGTGGTGATCAGCGATTTTAGGCTGAACTGCGACATTGCGGTGGACAGATCGGATGCATTTGACACTTTTTTGGGACCACTGACATTTATGCAGCGATCAGTGCTAAAAATGACCACTGAATACTGTATAAATATCACTGGCAAGGAAGGGGTTAATACTAGGGGGCGGTCAAGGGGTTAAGTGTTCCCTAGGAAGTGTTTCTAACTGTGGGGGGGGGGAGTGTACTACCTGACGGAGGAAAGAAATTGCTGTTCGTAATCACTAGGATCAGTAGATCCCTTTGTAGTCCCCTGACAGAATTGGGATCTGTTTGTTTACATTGACACATACCTGTTCTGTCTTTCTGTGGAGCGATTGTGGGTGGCTGGCGGACATCGCTGCTGCCGGCCACGTGCATCGGCTCCAGCGTCATGCTGCGGGCACGTGCCCCCTGTTCCTCTTAAAGTGGCCGGCGTACAATGATGGTGGTTCACGCAGAGTGAGCCAACCTGCCACAGTACAACTGCGGTGGCTGGTCCTGAAGTAGTTAATTGTAGAGTTTGATGAAAACATTTTGTTTTTGGGAGTTTGATCCATCAATATAAAATACCGTTTTATATCATGGGTTTCTCTGCCCTCCAGCAGTCATTTGACTTATAGTAATATCAATAGCGTTATACCTGGTCATATATAGTACAACTCGATTATTTGTGTTTTTATATTGCTGGATTATGTTTTTACTGCAGCAGAACAGTGAGGTCAGTTTATGCGGTAAGCAATATTTTAGAGCTGGCATATGTTTTGTTATAAATCCTCTCAATGTTTTTAGCAAACAATAGTTGACATATCTTTGAACCAACAACATTTGTGTAATAATACCAACTTCTGCTGTAATAATGATGGCATTTTTTGTAAAGTAACTGACTGTTATTGTGGCTATTGTGTGTTCCAGAGACCGGAGCATTAGAAATTGTGCCTTCGTTCATCTGCTAGATGTGGCCATTTATGTGCTTAAATAATGCTGAATGCGGTTTGATTTGTAGCAGATTGCCCATTGCTTACAGGTACTGTCAGACATATTAGTTTTTAAGCGGTAATTCACCCTAAGGGGAGTTCTACTTTATGTGCTACTTCCCGCTCCTCTTCTTTTTTTTTTTCTTTTGGAATCCTTTTTTTTTGGTTGGGGGAGTGATTACCTAATTTTGGTAGGTACTTCTGGTTGGATCGTCTAGGCGATGTCACCAGAGGTTTGGCCACCCCCCCTTCCCCGCACGCAGGCTGAGGACCATTTCGCACAACACAGTGCAGCTTGCAAGGAGCCGGCTTCCTACACTAACCAAATCGATGCTGGGAACCTGAAAACCAGTGACCCGGTGAGAACAGTGCCGGATACTTTGACAGTTATGGTTTTTTTTGTTTTTTTTAAATAGTATTTGTAGCTGCTGACTTTTTAAAAAAAAATTTTACAAACAGTTAAAGTGGCTGTAAACCCGAAATTTTTTTTTTTTTGATATCACACTGTAGAGTATAAGATTTCCTATCATTTGAGCCCAGTCTTGCCACACAGAGTTAATCCATCTCTGAGCAATCCTCTTTTATTGTTCAGTGAGTACTCCCCCTTGCTGTGAGTGACAGCCTAAGACACATGCAGTATTTTTTAATTCCCTCCCCCACTCCTTTCTTCAGCAGCTCTGCAAAGATTGGATGTTCCACACCTCAGCATGATTTGGCATGCTGAAGTCATGTGGTTACTTTCTTGTCTTTTTACTGGATGAGATCATAGCAGAAGTTCAGCAGAAGTTCAGTGTTAGAAATACACAGGAGAAATGCATATTGACAAGGAGTGTAGAGGTGGGCGGGGAGTCTACTGACATCACAACTCCACCCACCGAGCTCCAGACAACAGACCCACCCACAGAATATGCCGTTTTTCCGGTCTAATAACAGACAGAGGGGAGACATTTGACAGGTAAAGATACATGCAGGAGGCATGTATATCCTTATAGATAACCCCTATGGCAGTAGTTTAGAAAGGATGACATTGGGCTTACATCCACTTTAAGAACTGCTTTAAATCATAGTAAAGATACTAAAACTAGCTATACATGTCACGCTTTCCAACTGGCAATCATGTTTGTTCCAGTAATTGGCGTATAATAAACATGCACACTTTTATTGCCCGAGCAGCCTGACAAAGTAATGACATGGGCATCTCTGGATGCTTTTCTTAAAGGAAACTTGTGATTGGAGAAAACTGGAGGAAGCCATTCCTGCCTTCTCCCTCTGAAAACACTTTCGTGACTGTTATGCTTTTAATTTAAATAAAGGATTTCTTCACACAGGCAGTGGTAGAAATAGGTAGTTGAGCTGTAGTTTTACCACCCCCTAAGCTGCAAAGCTAGTTGAATTGGGTTCCATAGGGTATAGGCGTGTACCTTCATGTTATTGGACACTGGCAAACTTTTGAAGACATGCCCACCAGGGCACCTGTCTTATAACCCTACCCCACTCTGTGAATCCTCTGATCTGATGATAATTGTTTTTTGGGGGTCGGCAAACAGTGCACCCGCAGTCTCCCTCCAGTTGGGTCGGTCGGCCGGTGCACTTAACCCATCCATGGCAGGCAATCATGGGCGGCTTCCCCTCATCTCCTCCACAGGCATCACGAGCAGCTTGGTGGCTTTCGTCTCCTCGGTGGCCAATCAGAATGCTTCTCCTTTCGGCCAATTGGGAAACGGGTCTCAGATGCGCTTCCTGATTGGCGGAGAGGAGATTCAGTGTGAGAATAGTGAATATTCCTTCACTAATCTCACACACCTGGGTGGGCTCTGAGCACATTCTTTGGGCCCCAAACCCACCCTACTTTGTTGCCCCGATTAGAGCCTGTGGCTCTAATCAGGGCTTCAAAAAAACACCCATGCAGCATTGGAATTCATGCGTCCAGCGTCCTGTAAAGGACCGTATGCATGGCTTGAGGGGGGGAAGCAGTGCCGCCCGTGTGCCCCTGACCATCACCTCATTGACCTGTGATGTGTACACAGAAGCCATGTATCCAGATCAGTGTTCCCTCAGTAAAACCTTGGGAGCCGTCCCTGGACCCCTCTATGTGGGGACAGCCGTTAATATTGCTTTGGAATGGATTTTGCATGGGCACTCACCTTGGCACTTGGTGCAATGTGTTGAATCAGCTGCAGGGTGCTATACCCATCCAGGGCCATGGTCCAAAGCTTCGAAACCCAGTTGCTGAAGACTTCTTCGGGGAAATGCCCACCATGAGGGGGCGCAGCTTGGACAATTATGTACAATCCTGCATCATGGACATGTAAGACAGGGTCACCCTGTATCTCTGACTGTTACTGTTTAACGGGGCTTTGTAGGAAACGTATTCACTTCATAGTGCAAACTTTTCAAATGTTGCACTAAAATTCAGCTTGATACGTTCCTTATTTTTGGTGGCTCACTACACCAGCTCTATCAGCAGAGCAGTCCTTCCTTACCACTGAAAAGTCCTTAAAATAGACGCAAGTCTGGTAGGATGGGGAACATTATTGCAATCCTTCACCATTCAGGGAACATGGTCAAAGGAGGAAACCAAACTTCCCATCAATATCTTGGAGCTCAGAGCAATTGGCTTGTCCCTGCAGCATTGTGCCCCCTTTCTGAAGGGACACAAAATCCGGGTGCAGTCAGCCACCCCAGTGGCATTCTGTATATCAGCCGTCAAGGGGACACAATGTGCCTGGCTAGTTTACAGCATTTCTGCTAGGATCAATGCTTTAGGTAGACTAATGCCCTGTACACACGACCGGTTTTGAGGTCGGAATAAACTCATTATTATGTTTCGTAATAACGTCTTCAGTTATTACGAAACGTACGTCGGAGCGGTACCTGGTCACGTGATTTCATCCTACTTCTGGTTCCTCGGCTGTCGCTTTTGTCGGGTGGAATGCACGCCGACCATGGAGGTGGTGTACAGCATCTACGTTTAGACCTACTACAGATGAGCCTAAAAAAGGAAGGGACCATCCAGCTAGACCATGAAGGTTGCCACATCCCTGAGATAAGGAAATAAGTATACACCCAAAGGTCAGTGGGACTTTAACGGCAACACTAAAATTTAACAAATTTATTGATGTAAACAGAAGTATACAAAAAAGCAACAATATATGTATAGGACAGAAAAATTGTACAAAATGTTACAAGATTAAAAAGCAATGATATGAAGTGGTAATGATACTTGTAAAGTTTTCAGCACAGCCCTATGCGTTTCATTCTTATTTCCTTACTACAGATGAGCGAGCAGCCCCAGTGCCGGGTAGGCACCAACACATGTAAGCCGCCATTTGGCTACACTATTTGCTTTTAACTATTTTAATAAACTGTATTACGCTATGGAAGCATCCATTGTTTGTTTTTTCTATGTCCTATGGTTAACCATCCGGGGAAGAAGTCTTTTTGCCTATTGCTATCCAGTCTCCATATGTGAGAAGGAACAATCCTGCAAAAGCGCTCATGACTTTATTTTTAATTAAAGAAGTCATTTGTATCTTGTAAGCAGATTTTTCACCTATCACTGTGGGGTGTACTTCTTGGTGAAGGAATTTCCACTTTCCACACAGAAGATATTATCATCTAGAAGATAGCTTTTGTCTACAATTTAATTGTGGTTGTTTTCTTTGCAATTGGGACTCTAATACTACCACTGTTGTTCATTATTGTGATTCATCACTAGAGGTCGACCGATATGGGTTTTTCTCTGGCCGATGCCGATATTTAGAAATCGCGGTGGCCGATGGCCGATATAAGATGCTGATTTTTTTGGGCCGATATATTAGGTCGATTTTTTTTTTTTTCTTTTTTTTTTTTTTTTTCCCTTCATCTCATAAAATCTAACAGTTAGACCCCTTTCACACTGGGGCGTTTTTCAGGCGCTTTTGGGCTAAAAATATCGCCTGTAAAGTGCCTGTAAAACGGCTCCCCTGCAGTCTCAGTGTGAAAGCTCGAGTGCTTTCACACTGAGGCGATGCGCTGGCAGAATGTTTAAAAAAAAGTCCTGCAAGCGGCATCTTTGGAGCGGTGTATACTGCTCCTCCACCACTCCTGCCCATTGAAATGAATGCGCACTGCTGCCGAAGCGCCTGCAAAGCGTTTCGGCAGCAGCGCTTCAGGGGCGCATTTAACCCCTTCCTCAGCTGCTAGCTGGGTTATAAGCGCCCCGCTAGCAGCCGAATAGCGCCGCTAAAATGACGGTAAAGCGCCGCTAAAACTAACAGAATTTTACCGTCAACGCATGCCCGCTCCAGTGTGAAAGCAACCTTAAGTAATACAGAAAATTTTTTACATTTAAACATTTATTATACAAAACAAACCTCCAATCAGTTCACTTGTATGTATAATTTAGATTTTAAAAAAAAATAACGATATCTTAAATATTAAATACACAAAAACAGGTAATCAAAACTTTTGGACGAAAAAAATGGGCTAACTTTACAGCTTATTTTTTTTTTTTTATTTCATTAGTGTATTTTTTTTAAAAAAAAATTGCGTTTGAAAGACCGCTGCGCAAATACCGTGTGGCATAAAATATTGCAACAACCGCTATTTTATTCCCTAGGGTCTCTGCTAAAAAAATATATATAATGTTTGGGGGTTCTAAGTGATTTTCTAGCAGAAAATACAGGATTTTTACTTGTAAGCAACAAACGTCAGAAAAGATTTAGTCTTTAAAAGGTTAAACTGAGAGCTTCTACACACAGGAGTTCAGCTCATTGAAAAAAGAACCTGAAAAGATACAATGTATCTTCTTATCAGACTTGGCAGGCTGCCCAGGGAGGAGAGAATCCTCTCCACAGATAACTTTCAGGCAACTTGCATTGACTTCTATTACAGAAGTCATTTGCAAGTCCCGCTGAAGTTATAATCGGCTTTTTTTATCAGCACAATCGGCCGATGCCGATTAAGTAAAAAAAGCCAAATATCGGCCGATATATCAGTCGACCTCTATTCATCACCTATGTTTTACACAGTATTATCTTTATGTATTAGTATTTACATTTCACCTTTCACATTTCATTTTCATCATTGTTATCACTAGTTTAGTCACTAGCGCCCCCTATCTACTACCAATTCTTATTGATCACTAAGTGCAATCAGGGGAGCAGCTTCAACATTATTTTTCTTATTTATGTTTTTTACTACATTTAGCGCAGAGTTTATTTTTTCACTCGTCCTTCAAAACAAGCCACTTGTGTGCGCCTCTAGGGAGGCGCAGTGCAGTGATTGGTGGTGCGGTTTGTCGCTCGGACACACGGCATCTCCGTTCACGGTAAACAGCCTATGACTTTGGCTCTTTACAATGTGATCAGCTGTGTCTGATCACAGCATAAATAGGCAGTGTCGGTTATCAGCATTCCTCTACTACTCACTCTGACAGCGCATGAATAGAGGAGAGCCGATAAGCAGCTTTCCTAAAGGAGGATAAGTGGCCTTGCTGACAGCCCCATCAGTGATGCCTTTCAGTGCCCATGAGTGATGCCTGTCATTGCCACCTATCAGTGGTGCATATCAGTATAACCTCATCAGTGCACATCATTGAAGCAGAAAAATTACTTATTTACAAAATTTTATAGCAGAAGCAAAGAAAAACTTGTTGATCTTTCTTCATTTGTTTGGCATACAATAAAAAAAAACAACGCAGTGCTTATTTAATGCCACCAAAAGAAAAGCTCTATTTGTGTGAAAAAAATATTAAAAATTTCATCTATGTACAGTGTTGCATGACCATGCAATTGAATCAAAGAGCGACAGCACTGAAAGCTGAAAATTGGCCTGAGCAGGAAGGGGCTGAAAGTGCCCTGTGTTGAAGTGGTTAAATGTGGACTTGATCTTTGTGTGCCTAATGGTAGCATACTCTTTCATGTAAAGCAAACTCAATGTTGCGTCTAATACCGCATTGTAGATGTCATTTTTACAAAAAAAAAAATCACAGCGTAAGAGGAGTGTAGAAAGAACATGGTCATTGAGGTATCAAGGTAAAGCATATGTTAAAGCCCACATATGTGTTTACTTAACGTGCTTGCTTATGGTTACTGATTTCCTTTGAAAATCTCAATATCGTCATACTATAAAGAAGTGACTATTTTTTCCCATGTTAAGTACTTGTTTTATTAAGCCTGTGCATTAACCGTTTATGGAATTGATTTATTAAGCTTGTAATAGAGGAACATTTCAGTAACATTTATGATGGAACGTATGGCAGATAAGAGGACCACCAAGTATTCTTACATTGTCTGGTTGAATGAATTATTCAGATTGCACATATCATATCCACATTTCTGTCATCTTCCATCTCTGCTGTCAGTATAAATACTGTGAATAATATCAAGCCCCCTAACCTGCTTCAATTATTAATGCTCAACAAGTAAATCCAAGAGCTCAGGTCTTTCAGATGTTATTTCATTCTCCCTGGGGTTGCTTTATATATGCCTGCAGATGACAATCAGTTTCTTTCCTTTTATAGGATCAAAGGAAAATAATTTTGTGTGGCTGTTCATTCAGAAAGATGGATTATTTTGTTGTGGCACAAAAGTCCACATTTGCTAGTGAAAGTTATCAGTACAAGAAGATACTGGAGCTGCTGTATAATGTGAATGTGAGGCTGTAAAGAATGGACAATATCTTAACCAGTTCCTTACTGGACCATAGTAAAATGACGCCAGCAGGAACACTCTCCCATCCCGGGTGGACGTTATATGACGTCCTCCCGTTCTCGCCGCTCCAGCGCGGCAGTCGGGTATGAGGCTTATCCCTCGCCTATTCCAGATCATCCCAGCCCATCACAGATCAGTGTAAAGGGACAATAAAAATGGCTCTTTACCATGTTACCGGCTGTATCCAATCACAGCCGGTCACATGCACTGTCCTCGTGCATGGCGCTCGTGCGTTCCCCCTGGGGCGTGCAGAGTGGTGATTGGGGATGGGGCTTATCACCCTAACAAAGCCCATCCCCGATCGTGGTAAAGAGCCAATGAAATTGGCTCTTCACCTTGTGACCGGCTGTGTCCAATCACGGCCGGTCACAGAATGTAAACAAACCGCGGTAATGAGCTGTTACCGGGTTCTGCTCACACACAGATCACGCTGATTGCCCCCCAGTAATAAAGAGTACCTGTCGCCAGCCCATCAGAGTACCCGAGTACCTATCTGCAGCCCATGCCTCATAGAGTATACTTGGGGTGTTTTGCTTTCCAAAATGGGGTCATTTTGTGGGTAATTCCACTGTCCTGGTGCTTCAAGGCCTTCAAAAGTGTGGTAGATAGGAATGAAATTAAAACTGTAGTGTAGTGTAATTTATGCTCCGAGAACGCCTGAAGGTGCTACTTGAATGTTGGACCTCACTATGTGGCCAGGCTGTGTAAAAGTCTCACACATGTGGTATCGCCATAATCAAGTGGAGTAGCTGAATTTTTTTTTTGGGGGGGGGGCATTTTTGCTATGTACATGCTATGTGTTAGAAATATCATATAAATTGACAACTTTGTGTAAAAAAAAAAAAGAAAAAAATGTTTTTTCATTTTCTTTCCACGTTTTCTGAAGACTTGTGGAAAAAAATTAACTGTTCAAAAGACTCATTATGCCTCATAGACTATACTTTGGGGTGTTTGCTTTCCAAAATTTTGTGTGTAATTCAATTGTCCTGGTGCTCCAGGGCCTTCAAAATTGTAATCGGTCATTAGGAAATTTTATGTGTAATTTACACTCCTAGGACGCCTGACAGTGCTCCCTGCATGTTTGACCTCGCTATGTGGCCAGGCTGTGAAAAACTCAAACACACTTGGCATCGTCATACTCGGGAGGAGTAGCAGAATGTATTTTGGGGTGTAATTAAAAGTATGCATATGCTGTGTGTGAGAAATAACTTGTTATTATGACAATTGTGTGTAAAAAAATTAATAATTTCTTTTCCCAAGAATTGTGGGAAAAAAATACAACTTCAAATAACTCGCCATGATTACTCAATACCTTGGACTGTGTAAAGAAAGAAAAGAAAGACGCGTGGCCTGTTGCTTTAATCATTGAAACAAGGAGTTTATTATAAACAACATGGATATATACAAGGAGATACTACATATCCGTACATATGAATAAAAGCAATGTTAGACACTTAAAAGTGATAATGTCCTTTGCGCTAATGTGAGAAAAAGAGGCGTAGTGACAACAAAACAACAAAAATGATAATAATATGTATACCGTGAATTGACTGTGATGATGTCTAATGTGACTGCAGCACATTACACTCAAATAACTGTGAGGATAAAAGGATTTCGCGCATCAAATCTATCACCTGAAAAGTGAAAAAATATCTGTATATATGTATGTGCAAAGTAAAAAAAGAGAGAATTGTACACAAAATATAAAATGTGCTAGGTATCGATACGTAAATGAATAAAGTGAAAAAGTTCATATATGGTGGATATCCTCAACCGGGACTATGATGTATGGGAAAATATGTAGATGATAGCGTTGATCTTCTTATATAGAGTGCCGGTCTCATTAGACTCTCAGAACTCTCACCTTAAGAGAAGTAAATACAGGCATCGATGGGTTTCTTTAGGTTGATACTAAACGTTGTGGTGTAATGGTTATCCAAGATAGGCATTTACTGATGGCTGAATGTCTTCTCAGTAAGGGGATAGCCTATGGACAAAAAAGGAAGGTAAAGGGGGGGTGGTTGCCTAACCAGGCTCCACCAGCCCGGTGGGGTAGAGAGAGGAGGGAGGAGAGAGAAAAAGCCTCCAATAGTGTCGTACATTTAAAATTATTAAAAACAGCATATAACAGAAGAAGCGGCGTCTGAGGCGCCTTCTTACGTGACTTCCGGTTACGTCTGCTCTCTGCCACACCCTACGCGTTACGTCACCGCTCGTGACTTCATCTTCGTCCCCAGATGTTGCAGGCAAATTCTCTTTCACTGTAGGGGTTATCCTTCCACATCTTGGCACTCTAAGCACCATAGGCATGGTGTATAGATGTAGGGCCGTCTGTTAGTTGTTGGTGGTTGGTTCCAGTATTGCAGCCAAGACTCAATGGGTGGGTATCCACGTTGTTGCTGGGCTATAATGAGCAATTCACCTGCGCTGTGGTTGTGTACTGTCTCCTACCAGGCTACAGCCGTATTGTGCTTCTGGATGCTTGATAGAGAAGGAGCACTTTCTGTATCAGGGTCACACGGCCACACTGCGCAGCCGCTCACTCCCAATTATTCGAGTATTCCTTGTGTAGATAACATCACATATCAATCTACCAAGCGTCTAACATTGCTTTTACTCATATGTATGAATACATAGTATCTCCTTGTATACACCCATTCTGTTTAAAATAAACTCCTTGTTTCAATGATTCATGCAACAGGCCACAAGCCTTTCTTTTCCTTCTTTACATAATATTTCGGACTTCCCCTAGTCAGCATAGGCAGCCGGGCTTGCATGATCTCCTCACATATACACCATTAAGAAATATTACTACCATTACTAAGGCCCCCTGCACCAGCGCAGGAGAATATCTTTTCTGTTTTATACCTTTAAATACCTTGGACCGTCTACTTTTCAAAAAGGGGTCATTTGGGGGTATTTATACTTTCCTGGCTTGTTAGTGTCTCAAGAAATGAGGCTGTCCGTACATCAGGTGTGATCAATTTTCAGCGATTGGCATCATAGCTTGTAGACCCTATAACTTTCACACAGACCAAATAATATAAACTTATTTGGGTTATTTTTACCAAAGATATGTGAAGCAGTATAAATTTTGACCCAAATTTATGAACAAAAATGACTAATTTGCGAAATGTTATCATAGAAACTAAAAGTGTTTTTTCACTTATGTCACGTGATTAAATACCACCAAAAGAAAGCTCTATTTGTGTGAAAAACATGATAAAAATTTTGTTTGGTTACAGTGTTGTATGACTGAGTAATTGGCATTCAAAGTGTGAGAGCGCTGAAAGCTGAAAATTGGTCTGGGCAGGAAGGGGGTGTAAGTGCCTTGTATTGAAGTGGTTAAAGAGTAACTCCAGTTAAAGAATGTATTGCTGCTTGTTGGAAATTAAGAAAGAGCTCTTGTGAGAAAGACCACTTCATCTTGTATTCAGGTTGAGCTCTACGAATCATATTTACTTTGCTTAGCTTGAATTTCAGTAAATGTATCTTTGCAACCCAAGGTACAATACTAAAAATGTTGCCAGCATACTCTTTAAAAGGCACTGATTCTGTTCATCTGAGGCTCGGTTCACATCTATGCAGTTTGCTTTTGATCTGCAGTGCTTTATGCATTACATTCTGCGATCTTGCACACGTGTTTTTGATGCATTTTTTGCATGTTTTTTGATGCGTTTTGCATTTTTTATGCTTTTTATTTTGGCTAACTTGTTGTTGGGTGGATTAAAAAATGCAAATTGTGGCTAAAAAAATCACTAACTGCTTTTCTGTGGTTTCTCCATTAAAGTCTATTGAACCGAAAATGCACTGTTTTGCCTTTAAAAAAGTCCCTGACCCTTTCCAAAAATGTACCAGCAGAAACAAGCATAGATGTGACTGTGTCCCATAGAAAACATGCTAAGTGGACTGTAGTGCGTTTCTGCAAAAAGCATTAAAAAATGCATGGGTTGAACTTAAAACTATGTAATTAAAAAGAAAAACTTCTAGGCTGAAAACAAAAACAAATGCATGCTAATAGTTTTGTTCAGCTTTTTTTTTTATTGATAAAGGGTATGAAACAAGGGCTTCAAATGCAGAAAAATATCTTGAATTTTTAATGGGAGATGCGTTGGGCCCCTTTCACACGGGCTTTCCGATCGCAGGCGGACCTGATCGAACACTCCATTTACCCCTATAGAGCAGCGGATGTCAGCGGTGACATGGTTGCTGACACCCGTTGCTAATCAATCCGATACTGTCCGTGAAATTCAGATGGATGGAGACCCTATTTTCCATCCGTCTGACAGATCGGATGAAAATGGACCAGCGGTCCGTTTTCAACCGATCTTCCCATAGAGGACTGCGAGGCACTGACAGGTCTGTCTCAGCACAGTGAGCGGAGACGGACCTGTCATCTGCCTGCTCAGCAGGGATCAACGGGGTGATCTCCCACTGAGCAAAGCGGAGTCGGCCGGACGGATCGCTCGGTTGAAATTGCCCTTAGAGATTCACTAACCTTATATAAAGAAATCAAAGTAAACCAGCCTGATGCGATATACCTGGGTTCACACATATGCGAGTGCAAACATCGCATGTGATTGGCACCCGCATTGCTGTGCCAATCACATGTGAGTTCAATGTGCAATGCTAGTTCAGCCATACAGTTGTATGGCTGAACTCGCATTAGAATTGCACAAAAAAGGTACAGGGACTTTTTTTTTTTCCCACACTGGAATCGGATAGCATGGGTGTTCACACCCATGTGATCTAATTCCTTTCCAAATCCACAGTTTGCATTGCGATCTGTGAACCGATCTGGGGGTTTCATTAACATTGTATTGACACCCGCAGCGGTTCGCAGAGGGCAGTGTGAACTGCTTGCGGGAGAGATGCAATGCAGTAACTGGTACTGGAAACTCACTGGTTTTCCCATCATGATAGCGTGAACCTAGGCTAAAAACAATTAGGTAGCATGTGTGGATATTAGAGCTGCACAATTAATCGTTAAAAAAATGTGATCTCAACAAGTGGAGAGACTTATCTGTTCACTCAGCTGTCAAAAGAAAACATTCGGGCAGTCTGCCAAGTTTTTAACATGAAACATTGTAACTCACTTTTCCTTCTTAGATCAAAGGGATAAACTTCTGTGTGTAAAGAAAAAATTCAGGCAGTCTGCCAAGTTTTTAACAACCTGTAAATGCAGGAAGTTTAACCACTAAATCTAAGTCTAAATCTTTTTCTGACACTTGTTTCTTAAGTTAAAATCAATATTTTTTTGCTCGAAAATTGCTGCAATATTTTATGTCACACTGTATTTGCCCAGCGGTCTTTCAAATGCAATTTTTTGGGAAAAAATACACTTCAATAAATAAAAAAAACCCAAAACGGTAAGGTTAGCCCAATTTTTTTTTGTTTTAATGTGAAAGATAATGTTACGCCGCGAGAATCGTGATCTATCCAATAAGCAAAAAAAATTGTGATTCTCATTTTAGCCAGAATCGTGCAGCTTTAATGGATATGAGCAGCTTTCTATTGTTCTGACTTGTTGGTTAATCTTGATTCCTTCCTGATGTGAGAAGATAAGTGAGCAGCTAACGATCACATCAGCTGGCTGCCTATTTTTATAGCCATGAGATCCAGTGTTAATTTTGACATCAAATTTTAATTTCGTTTTAGCCATATTTTAGCTTTTTGATTAAAATACCATTTTAGATTTAGTCATCTGAATTGCTTTAGTTTTAGTCCTGTTTTAGTTGACTAAAATCGCCAGTACATTGTAGTCGACTAAAATCTAATGGGTTTAGGTAAATTATAATGCATTATTTAAGCATTGCTCTAGATTTGACAAACTCATTATATGCTCCTGGAGTAAAAATCTAATAACATGTTATTATTTATGGTATTAAAGTGTTACTAAACCCACAACAGTAAAATCTGTCTGTATATGAAGCATAGCATGCTTGTTATACTCGCTGTGGAACTTAAGGGGTTAATCCTCGGCATTGTATGATTGTTTACTTAAACTTCCAAATAAAACTTTTGTAAACAAAAAAAAAACAAAAAAGGCTGACACAGGCAGAGTAGCCAACCTGCACATACTCAGTTGTGTTTTTTTTATGCTGGAGAGAATAATTACTTGTTGATCAGAGCTAGCCAGGTCACATGATATTGGCATCACACACGTGGGCGTGTATACAGGATGCAGTGGAAATTTCCATCTTTCTGATCTCTCAGCCCTGGAGAAACTGCGCAGTTTACCACTGTCCGTGGTGTACAGATCATCCAAAAAGGTATATAGTGGCAGTATTTTTTTTATAAAAAAGATGATTTATAAGCCGTGGGTACTGTGGGGGGGCAGATGAACTATTTTCATGTTACTGGGTTCAGTAACACTTGAAGGTCTGAACATGCACTGCAGACGCAGATTTAGCCATTGTGATTAGAACCCTCTCATCTCAACTATCCTTGTAATAATGAAAATAATATTTTCTCAGGCCCTTCAGAGTGCTTTGCAAAGTTTTCCTGGAAAGGTCTAAATGGTGCCTATTTCAAACACATCCTACATACCAAGCTCTGGTTTCAGGGAGTCTCCCAGTAGCTGCTCATCCTAAAGGCTCTATACACACTAGTGCGATTTCTCCTACATCTGCCATCACACTGCAATGTAAGACAATGAAAATCACATTGTTCCCTCTGGTGCCCATTCACATGAATGCAACACAATGCAATCTGATGTTTGAAATGTGCAAATGCATCTTTTGGTGCAGCATAGTGCATTTTTTTGCTCCATAGGCTTCAGCAGCAGAGCATGTTTTGTTGCATTTTTGGCATTATTTTCTGTTTAGAGTAGAACTATAGCTAAACGTTTTTTTTTTTATTTTAGATAGGGAGGGTTATAACCCTTGTCAGTTTTTTTATTTTTGCCAGCTGTGTTCCCTTGGAGAGCTTAAAGGGGTTGTAAACCCTCTTGATTTTTCATCTTAATGCATCCTATGCATACAGTGACCGGCCCCCCAACCACCCCGTTTTTACTCACCTGACCCCATTTATTCCCTCGGTGGAGATGCGCTTACCTTTTCTGCCTGGGGTTCTTGGCTCTTGGCTGGATAGATTGATAGTGGCGCAGCCATTTGCTCCCTCTGCTTTCAATCAAATCCAGTGACCCGGGGGGCCGGGGTCGAGTTCTGCAGTCTGCGTCTATGGACGCAAATGCTGGACTTGGGAGCACGCCCGCAAGGTAACCCCCCAGGAGAGCGCTTCTAGGGGGTTATATGATGCGGGGAGGAGCTGATAGCGCTGCCGGGGGGACCCTAGAAGAGAATGATCGGGGCCTTTACAATCCCTTTTAACCTTCACTCCCTGTTTCATAACCAAAAGGGGAATTGAGAGGAAATCCCTGCAAATGAAGGGAATTCCTTGGGGCCCCCAGGTCACCAGAATTCGTGTCACCATTAAAAGCTTTCCCCTCTATTACTTTTGTGGGGGCAACCCAGAATTTGGGATCTTTTTTATTTATTTTTTTTTACTTTTAAATGATAATGCTAAACAGGATAATTGGAGAGGCTAAATCTCCCTAACGGGGTATAGACAGCATTAAAAACCTGACAGCTGTTCCAGTCCATCTCCATCAAAAAACTAAAAAAAAAGTTTTATCTTCAGTTATACTTTAACAACCAGTCCTACAAAAAAAAAGCGTGAAGCATGATAGCGCATAAAAATGCTTAAGAAAAAAACCTGTTTATGCAGCAGCACTAGTGTGAACCTAGGCTAATGCCGCGTATACACGAGCGGTTTTGCTGTCAGAATAAACTCTGAAGGTTTCTCCGATGGAATTCCGCTCAAGCTGTCTTGCCTACACACGGTCACACCAAAGTCCGACCGTCAAGAACGCGGTGACGTACAACACGTATGACGGGACTAGAAAAAGGGAATGCAATAGCCAGTACGCCACCCTTTGGGCTCCTTCTGCTAATCTCGTTGGAACAGCATACAGACAAGCGGTTTTTCTGATCGTAATTAGTTCCGTCGGAAAAATATAGAACATGTTCTCTATCTAAGTCCGTCTGAATTTTCGACGGAAAAAGTCCGATGGGGCATACACACGGTCGGAATATACGATGAAAAGCTCCCATCGGACTTTTTTTGATGGAAATTCCACTCGTGTGTACGTGGCATAGGTCCCAGAGACAGCCCTTTGTTTCCAAGCATTAAGGCTACATTCACATTTAAAGTGAATGGGCTACCATATGCGTGTAGCATGTAAACATGCAAAAAAAAACATGCAGTGCCTGCCGTGGCATGTCATAGTGTGAATGGGGCTTAAAATGCATCTTCATGTGTTATTTCAGAGTTCATTTTCTCCAGTACACTTTCCAGACAATGAAGGCTGTTCAGAACTGGTTGAATAATAGCATCTGTATACAAATATCCTTTTTTATGCAAGGGGTCAGTGGCCTTAGCATTTTGTCTTGAAAACATCCTTCCGTAGTGTCTTTACCATTGAAAGCTTACTCCTGTGCGCCCTGTCTCTGTCGGTACATATCTAGTGCTGCTACAAAGTGTGCAAAGTTACTTAACATTTTACTTGTACAAAAGAGACTCGGGCTGGGCAGGCATTCAACACAGATAATCTGTGCAAGATCAAATTATCTACTATAGCCTGATCTACCCTGTAAATACCAAAAAAAATTCTCTGCTACACCAAGTAAAGCTCAAGAATAGTTGGTAAGGCTTACTTACACATCTTTCATAGGTATCCCCCAATAACCTAAGAACTTCCTGTCTGTCAAGAAGCATCAGGACACCCTCCCACCCTTGTTTCTAGACCTAATATAACTATTCTCCATTTTGTTCTAATATTCTTCATTCTCTTCTTTGTTCTGGTTGCTAAATTGTCCTGCACGCAAGAGGACTTTGAGAGTAGTGGTACAGGTTTTGACCAAAAAGATAACCTAGTGAGAGCCTTTTCTGCTTTTTTCTCTCTCCATTTCACTCCCAATTACAATTTCTTTGTTTTCCTAACCAGGGTGGATATAAATCAATAATTTTTTAAACAAACAAAAGATTTTTTTTTATTTAAATAAGATATTATTTGATTTAAATCAGATTTTATTTGATTTAAATATTTTTTTTTTTATTTTTATCTAATTTATTTAAAAAAAAATGCTTTTGAAGTAAAAATCTATCTAAGATAATTTTATAGTTAAGATACATTAATAATTTAGTTTATTCAGCATGAAATGGAGCTTAGTTATGTAGCATGAGGCTGTATATTCTGCAATATTTAAATTTTTGATAAACTCATTCTATGAATCCAAGCTGTGCAAGCTGAGATAACATGCACTGTATTGATGCATTCACACAATTTCACAGTAGCCATGAGATAAAACGAAGTTCAGGAATATTCCTTTATCCCATTGTTTTGCAAATCTTTGTACACTACAAACTGTATGATTGAATCAGTTCTGATATCGTTGTTTTACTAACCTGACCGCTTTTTATTCTAAATAGGAAACCTTCATTTTGTTTGCAAATGTTAAATATCCTAACTATCAGCAAGAATAAGTCCTTATATTTAAAGAGCACTTGTTGTTTCAGATCTATCACGACAGCATCTGTTAGTGGGCATCCACTCACCTGCTGCCGCCACGTCCCTCACCTTGTTGTGTCACTGCCGCATCACCTGCCGTCCCATTAAAGTGAATGGGACTGTCATTAAGTCAACAGCGGGTCAGAGGAGGAGCCGCTGCAGGACAGAGATGACAGTTGCTGTTTAAAAATGATGGTTTAAATCGAGTTAATTTAAATCAAGCCTTTTTACTAGTGATTTAAATCGACTTGATTTAAATCAATTTCACCCTGTTCCTAACCAACACTACTTTTTAGCTGGACATGTAAAACCAATCTTATCCAGGGCTTGCATTTTATTTGTTGTCAGAAAGCATGTGACCTCAGACATGTAGGGAAGAAGGGGGCTGCTGGCTCCAGTTCTAAAGCCTGGAGGGAACCTGCGGCAGTGGGGGACCAGAGAAAGTGCCTTTTACATCTCTCTGGAAAACTAGATTTTTTTCCCCTTTCTTTTTTGATATTGTCTTTTTTCCACATCTCTTTTCTGATTTGTTATTTCATTTATTAGATTCTGGATGATCCTTTAATTTATCTAACTCGCTTGCTCCTTTATTAATCTCTTTAATAATTTTGTACAGACATAACCGCTTTCTTATTACTAACTGTACAATTCTTAATCCTTGTTAAATCCCCACTTCTTTTAATTTCTGCAAGAATGGATACCTCCTTAAAGCTGAACTTTAGGAATTCAGCCACTCTGTAAAATGTGCTGGCATACAGTGAATTAAGTCTGACAAGGTGCATGCCACCAGTTTTATGGAGCTCCAGGAGCACAACTACACTCACAGATCTCTGCCAGGGGAGACTCTGCCTTCTCATACAGTGTCTCTGCTGGTCCTTCCCTTAGATGCCCATTCATTGGAGCCTTTGTATTTTGAAATGGGTTCACATAACATAAAGTGCTCTGTAATTGGGTAGAAACAGGGGAGAGGTGGCCGCAGCTGCTGCATGCGACTCTGCAGCTACTGGAGCTGAGACTTTAAATGTTCAGCTGATATAAATTTCTTACATAATAACTGAGGGCTTAGCCCCTGCTTTCTCATTTATGCCCCAACTGTTTGAGTTCCAATTTTCCAAATGTCTTTGAAGAAACCTCATTATTATTCTTTGTATTATTAATATAATATAGGATTCATATAGTGCCAACAGTTTGCACAACACTTTAAAAAACGAAGGCAGACAGCACACATACAATACACTTCAATGCAAGAGGAATCCGGGCGCCCTGCTCGTTAGAGATTACAATATTTATACCTTGCAATGCATTTTCTACCCCTTCCTTCCCCGGTGACTCAAACACCAATCTCATATCCTCCTTCAAAGCTATTCCTGTTATATATACCATAATTGCCACCAATAACATTCAACAGCAAAATAGCTAGTGGTGTCTCATAATGTGCCTGTAAACACTTAACAGTATTTAGCATTATATTTTTTTTGGATCCTCTGGGAAGAAGTTGATGAAAACACAGGAACTAAACGTCTCCTCATACCTAAGCTCTAATGATAATAGAATATCACAGCCTCAATTTACCATTTTTTCCCAAATTATTATACTTTTACACCTGTGTGCTACCCAGAAGGGAAAAACACATACCAGGTGTTGTGCACAGCTCAAAACATAACATAAACTTTTAGTAGATAAGAATATAAGCAAATTATTCTCAGTTAACTTCTTATTATACAAAAATTATGTGGATCCATATATGCAACCACCATAAAAACAACAGATCTGTCATTTAAAAACTTGCATACCCCACAAACACACACTAGACATAATCCCCTAAATATCAAGTGGCAGCTGTACATTTCAGAACATTCACTATTTAAATATGAACTCTGGGATAAGCAATATCCCCTAAATATAAGATGTATATTTCCAATTGCCCCAGTGACGATGTCTCATATGACGAAACGTACATCAGGCAGAAGGAGATAACAGTGATGCCAGTACGCCCTCTGGGGCGCCAGATGCTGTTTTTAATAAATGCTTATAATCTTACTGTTCTGATGAGTATAAGTCTTTTTTACAATAAATCGTTTTTAATGATTATTGCGCAATGAGGTTTGTCCTTACTCTTTTTGAGTGTACTGTGTTCCAAATTTGCCTGTGAGAATACCATCTGGTCACATTGCTGTGGAGAGGAGGAGATGCATTTAAGTGGTTGAACTTCACATTGCCCGCTGAGAGTCATTCCTCTGTGGATATTTATCCATTGATATGTTTTTGACCTGCAAGGGTCACATATTTCTGGTAAGGAGCTAATTTTCACCTGTGGAAGTGGAGCACATTTCGGGTGACCTAGCATGGAGCTCATTATGGATCTTTGAATGGAATTTCACTTTATACTTCTATGGACATTGTGATTTCAGCTTATCATTTGTGGAACATTGCACTTTATATGATTGCAAATAAGCAATTGTTGCTTAATTATATGAATATAATTTGAACCATTTTATTCAGTGGTTTGAAGCATTTTGCACTTTATATCTGCATCTTTTTTTTTAGCAATTTATTCTATTATGCACATATAGACAGTGCAGCATTTATCTCCATAGGGTTTGTTAGTAAAGCTGTTAATTTTACTGATTATTCACATTATCACTTAGTGTGGAATTAATTGACTATTGGCATCTACATCTCCTAGCACATAATGTTTTTTAGCTAATAAGATGCATATGTATTCTTTCTTGAATCTTGGGGTGCCTTGTGTACAGTGGCGACCAGTAATGCACTTGTTGTCCCCTATGTGATGGAAAAAAAAAAGATGTTAGAGAATTTTTTTTTATTCTTGTAAAAAATTAAAGTTACACCCAAACACATAAACCCCCCCCTCCCCACCACTCCCACATATACGCACGTACAAACGTAAACGCGTGGCAGGACGCCTATGCCTGAAAACGTTGATTGCGATACACATGTTACATATCTAGGAAGTTGTTGCCACAAAAGCTTAACTATGGAGATCATAACGGGTACCATCATCCTGTAATGATATACTAGAGAGGGTGTGGAGAATGTGATGAGGGCTACTCCAACAGAGCCCTACCTCCCCAAGAGAAGAATATTGGCCTATTCCGGTACCCAAAAGGATAGTAAACCGATAAAAATTTCAATTTATTTTAATTTACAAACATTATTATACAAACAAATACAACTTCAGGGTTGTTTACAAAATACATGGTTGCACAAACATTAAAACAATACCCAGTACAGCCCCCATGTGTAGGTGGAGGCACTTTGATGTGATAAAGGACGTTTGGCCTCAACAGTTTCGCGGCCAATGCCGCTTCCTCAGAAGGCATCCAATTTTAGCATCTAAAAAGGGTAGATAATAGAAATTACATACAAAATACACTAAAAAGATAATATATAGTGATAATGAAAATATTGGAGTATTAATACGTTGTATAGCACAAACTCACCAACAAAGCGAAAAACGGCAATTTTGAGACACCCAACCTGGGTGTTCCCCCTGGGGGCGGACACGGGGGGCTAATAAGACGGACTATGGGTAAAAATAATCAAAAAATATATATATGTGTAAATATTCTCAGGGAAGAGCAGTGAAAGGACAGGGTTACATGAGGCTGGGGGGGGGGGGGGAAGGCTGAGGTGGCCACAGGGTGAGCTAGGGTATGTAGATTGTTAATTGGTCCCAGTAAGGGGCTTTAGGAATCTGTGCTTGGTGCCCTATAACACAGGAGAAGATAATGGGCTCTCACCTCCAAGTGGCATCCCAGGAGATCCCCCTACCACACTCTGCTATCCTCTGTCTGCTACAATGTAATTAGCAGGCGGCCCCATCCCTGTACTTGCGTTAAGTTCCACCAGTGCTCAAATAACGCAATTCCAGCAAAGCGCTCTTTTGTACTCTGTTCAAATGATGCTGCACTGAGGATGTTGACAGACAGCCCCTGCAGTTCCCAGGTCCTCGTGATGACTTGGTGAAGCTCTGGAGGCCCTTGTTCTTAATGACCCAGTTGCAAGGGAGTATTTTAAGGAGCCCTTGTGATGGTGAATAATTCAGCCCTGGAGTATTTTGGAATGAAAAAAAAACGATAAACAAAATATACACATATTATATATATATAAAAAAAATATATATATAAATTATCAAACTGATGTAACAAGCCAAATCTAAATGACCATAGGTACTTTAGAACGTGCAGTGATTCAGTTCCCCTAGCCAGGAAATTAATTCCTACAAAAATGGGGAGACACTGCTGATGAATTGTTTCATTTAATTTGCTTATATTTTTGTTTGAAAGAAAAATTACTTTATTACTTTCTTATTATTTTCCCTTTTCGTCATTCAGGACAGCCACTATTGAGAGATAGTCTCCTCCTCTTCCTCTAGGAAACACTGCGCCAGCCCATAAATTCTTACTTCCCCTGCCGGACCTCAGTTAATAGTGTTTCCTCCGGTGGGGAGACACTGTGCATGGGACCAGGCTGATACAGTCAGGGAGATTGTGGCCTCTTATAACATCCTTAAAGAAGCAGGGGCTTCCAGGGTAAGGAGAAGCGGTACATACCCGCAGCAGAAGCCACCCCTTCCTTGTCGAGCGCGGCATCAGGTTGCAGGGGACCCCTATCGCGTCCACAGGGCCACAGCAAAGAGACAGTCCGCTCTCCCTGTATGCTGTACAGGCCGCAATTTTTTTTGAACCAGTGGGTGACGTCATTTCCGGCAGCGGGTGGACATCTCCCTTTGACCCGCGGCTTCCGGTTCCGGGTTGCGGAGTTGATAGGGGGCCGGGCGCAGGCTGGAGAGAGTCGGAAACACGCGCAGACAGCGTGAGACTCAACACAGGCAACCACCTGCAGTCATGTCGGAGGCAGATGCTGCGACTCATACTGACACTATATCCAGCCTTCCGAAGGTAAGAGTTCCCTGGGGAGGGGTCCTCTCTATCTAGGATTGTCCCCCCTCATGTATGGTCCCTTGCTTAGAGGGGGGCAGACCCCTGGGTGGTCAGGGGGTGGGGTGGCTCAGATTCCTAAGAGGTGGGTCTGGTGCACTCCCAGGGTTGTTTCCTGTTAAAAACGCTGAATGTAATATGTTTTTCTGTATGTAATTTCAGAAAGCTACAGAAAAGACAAAGTCCACTCATGTCTCTAAAAGGAAATGTGCCTCTTGTAGAGACAGTTTAGGGGAAGCATGGACCAAGGTTTTTTGTAAAGACTGCATAGACTCCCTGGTGAAGGAAAGGGAATCTGAACAGCAGTCCGGATTGGCAGCCTCTGTAAAAGAGCTGTCATCCACTTTTTCATCTTTTAAAACACTTTTTGAAAAATTTCAGCTTCCCTCTAATCCCATTCAGCAGGACACAACCCCGCCACATGCTCAGGGCTCTGCACCTGCCAGATCTACTAATATAGTTATGGCAGAGGAGATCTCAGGCCCTTCTGGGGTGGAGCAAAGGCAACCAGACAGTGGCACCATCGACTCCCATGAGGAATCAGAGGGGGAGGACCAGGACAGGGAGTCCAGGAAGATCTCCAGGTATAAATTGTCCTTGGATGAGCTGAAAGATCTCCTAGGGGCAATATATAGAACCCTCGGTATACACGAGGATAAAAAAATCCCTATCACTCCATGACCTAATGCTCAAGGGCTTGGGAGATCACAAGAAAAAAGTTTTTCCAGTACATGAAGTTCTGGTTGAAACGATTAAAAAAGAGTGGCAGGATCCTGAAAGGAAGCCCTTTTTCTGTAGCTCCCTAAGGAGAAGGTTCCCGTTTTCAGAGGATCCAGCGTCCATTTGGAATAAAAATTCCATATTGGACGCGCCTTCTCTCAGGTCTTTAGGCACACAGACCTGGCATTCGAGGATATGGGGGCCTTGTCGGATGTCATGGACAAAAGGATAGATTCACTACTAAAAAAGACGTGGGACTCAACAGTAGGTAACTTGAAGGCAGAAATGGCTGTTACTGTAGTAGCCCGCAATTTAGAACACTGGCTTTTCCAGATTCAAGAACATATTGAAGCTGGCACGGCCAAGGAGACTATCCTATCTTCTTTCCCCATGATTCTGCGAGGAATCGCATACACAGCAGACACCTCGGCAGAATCAGTCCGTATGTCGGCCAGATCACCGGCTCTGGCTAACTCGGCCAGAAGAGCCCTTTGGCTGAAGACTTGGCCGGGCGACACCGCCTTTAAGGTCAAGTTGTGTGGGATACCCCTGACAGGTGATCTACTCTTTTTGGTCCTGGGTTAGATACAGTCTTAGACCGTACAGCGGACAAAAAGAACTCCTTCCCACTCAAACGGAAAACCCCAGCACAGACAAAGAAGGAGTTTCGTTCGCAAAAGCGCAGGGAAGCTCCAAAACAAGGGGGGGGGGGCAGAAGAAAACTTGGGGCCAAAGAGGCAAGGGGAGAGGAGGGGCGATTTTTCGCCCTCCTGAAAAAGCCTGTAAGGATGAATGACTCTTTAAGTACAGTGGGAGGAAGACTGGGGGCCTTCCTTCCACAGTGGGAGACCATCTCCCCCAATCGGTTCATCTTAGGGATCATAAGAAGGGGGTATCTCCTGGAATTCACAAGACCCCCCCGCAAAGGTTCCTTGTCACGCAGCCTTCCAGCTGCACAGCAAAGGCCGAGGCTTTGTTAGACTCTCTAAAGGAACTAGAAATTCAGAACGTAGTTCGCAGAGTACCAAAGTGGGAGGAAGGAGAGGGTTTTATTCCCACGTATTTGTGGTGAAAAAACCCTCAGGGAAATTCAGATTGATTCTGAATTTAAAGCCCCTAAACAGGTCAGTTTGCTACAAAAGATTCCGCATGGAGTCAATCTTCACGGTCAGAGCCCTGCTACAACACAATTGTTTTATGGTGTCTCTGGACCTCAGGGACGCGTATTTACACGTCCCTATCGCAGAAACCTCTCAGAAGTTTCTCCGTTTAGCAATAGACCTGGACGCAATACTGCATCTACAATTTCAAGCACTGCCTTTCGAGCTATCCTCCTCGCCCCGCATATTTACCGAGATCCTGGCAGAGGCCCTGGCCTTCCTGCGACTCCAGGGAGTGTTAGTTATAGCCTATCTGGACGACCTGCTCCCATTTGCAGTATCCCCAGTACAATTAATTAAGGATCTCGATCTAACAAAGAAGGTACTAACAGGATTGGGGTGGCTGCTCAACTTAGAAAAGTACAGCCTCATTCCTTCACAGCGCATTATGTACCTAGGATACCTGCTGGACACTACGCTTTTGAGATTTTTTCTCCCAAGGGAAAAAATTCTAAAACTGGACAGAGCAGTCTTCTTCCTCCAGTGCAACCATCTGGTTTCCAAAAGGTCCATAATTTCAACGCTAGGCCTTCTAACCTTTACTCTCCCAGCAGTGCAGTGGGCAGGATTACACTTTCTTCCCCTGCAGTAATTTGTACTAAGGGTATGGGACCACAGTCAGAGGCATCTAGACACCTTAGTACAGGTTCCCCATCAGATAAAGAGATTTCTTTGGTGGTGGAGGAAGAAAGCGAACTTGTCGCAAGGACGTCTGAGGCTTATCCAAGTTTCTCAGATAGTAACCACGGACGCAAGTGGCAAGGCTGGGGGGGCACATCTGGGATCCCTTCTAGCACAGGGCATGTGGAAGGGCGACGAACTAAAAAGATTGTCCAATTGGAAAGAGCTGAGGGCAGTTGGCAGATTTTTCAAAAAAGAACTTCAGGGCCACTATATCCAGGTGAGGTCAGACAACTCTTCTGCCGTGGCTTATATAAACAAACGGAGGCACCAGAAGCGGAAGTCTGCTGGCCCTAGCAACAGACATTCTAAATTGGGCTGAGACCAACACTCTCTCACTCTCAGCGGTTTTTCTGAGAGGGGAGAGGAACGTAATAGCAGACTTTCTCAGCCGAAGGAGACAGAGAGGGAGATTGGGCCCTCAGCCAGGAGGTTTTCAATCTCGTATCCAAAAAATGGGGACCCCCGGAAGTGGATCTTTTCGCTTCAAGAGACAACGCGAAAACCCCCTTTTTTTTTCTCCCTAAGAGGAGAAGGAGCACTGGGGGTGGACGCGTTAACCCAGAATTGGCATTTCAAAACATGCTATGCCTTCCCTCCTCCGGTTTTCTTACCGGCAGTTCTGAGGAAGTTTCAACTAGAGTGCACATCTCTCATTCTAGTAGCTCCACATTGGCTGAAAAGGGCATGGTTTTCAATTCTCAGTCAGTTAGCAGCGTGGCCGCCCCTATTCCTTCCACCTCAGGAGGATCTCCTCTCTCAGGGCCCAGTCCTCTGTCCACAAGTACACCAGTGGAAGTTAGCAGCCTTGCTACTGAGGAGGGTATATTAAAATCTAAGGGATTTTCACAGAAATTAATCTCCACCCTCCTCAACAGTAGAAAAAAGGAGACGCGTCGGATCTATAAAAAGGTCTGGCTCCTTTTCAACAAATGGTGCGTAGGAAACGCCTTCAAGGTGCAGAGCCCCATAGCTGTGTTGGAGTTTCTGCAGTGTGGAGCAGACAAGGAGTTATCCATAGGTACCCTTAAAAGTCAGGTTTCAGCACTCCTTACAGTGCTTATTTGGAGAAATCTCTGGCCTCCAATCCATGGGTAATCAGATTCTTCAGGGCACTGTCCAGACAGAGATCTATCCAAGGTCCACCCTTTCCTGGGTGGGATCTATCTTTAGTCTTGCAGAGCCTAACGGAAATCCCCTTTGAGCCTTTGGACAAATGTTTGTTAAAGGAACTAACCTTAAAAACCAGTGTTTTTAGTAGCAGTGACAACTGCCAGGAGAGTCAGTGAAATTGAGGCGTTATCAATTAGACCTCCTTTTTGCGTTATTTTTCCAGACAGGATAGTCCTTAAGACTGATCCAGCATTTTTACCTAAGGTGGCTTTAGGTTTTCACAGAAGCCAGGAAATAGTTCTACCTTCATTTTGTCCCAATCCCTCAGGAGAAAGGGAACTGAAATTTCATTTTTGGATGTAAGGAGGTGTATCCTACAATACCTAGAAATGACTAAGACAATAAGAAAGTCTGATTCTTTATTTGTTTTGTTTTCCGGGACCAGAAAGGGACTCAGAGCGTCTCGACGCACGATTGCCAGATGGCTTAGATTAACTATTAGGCATATTCATTAGGGGGGAAGGAAATCCCTATGGGTACCAGGGCACACTTTACCAGAGCCATGGCAACTTCCCAGGCAGAGAAGGCTGGAGCAACGCCGGAGCAAATATGCAACGCAGCGACATGGTCCAGTTACTCCACTTTCGTTAAGCATTACAGAGTGGACCTGGTGTCGGCAGGTGAGCAGGCCTTTGGGCGAAAGGTTCTGCAAGCTGTAGTCCCACCCTAATTGGTAAGTGCTCGATTTTCCTCTCAATAGTGGCTGTCCTGAATGACGAAAAGGGAAGATTAAAGTTACGCTTACCGGTAACATCTTTTCCTGTAGTCTTTCAGGACAGCCCTAGTTACCCACCCGAAACTTTGGGGGTCTTACAAAAGACCAGAACGCAGTGTAATGTTATTGGATGGTAATGTTATTAATGTGTACTTGTGTCTCCCCAGCTGGCCGGAGGTGATCTTGAAAAAACTGAGATCCGACAGGGGAAGTAAGAATTTATGGGCTGGCGCAGTGTTTCCTAGAGGAAGAGGAGGAGACTATCTCTCAATAGTGGCTGTCCTAAAAGACTACAGGAAAAGACGTTACCGGTAAGCGTAACTTTAATTTTTTTTTTAATCCGCTAAATTTTAATCATGAACATTTCATATTTACCATTCGCTGCCAGCAGGTGGCATTGTTGAACTTTTTATCCATCAATTCTGCTTGGTCATTTATTTCTATTCTGTCAGTGGCTTAAAAAGATGATACAGATGTGTATTGACAAGGCATGCACAGTGCCTTTATTTTCAGAACCATTTGAGAAGTGAGTGAGAAAAGCCAAGTACTGTAGTGTCATGGACTGCATTTTTATTAATTTGTGAAATAACTTTTTTAATGTTACCTTCATTTACAATAACAAATATAAAATACTATTTATAAAAACAGAAAAACCTGAACTTAAAATTACAATCTGGTAAAGCCTCATAATCACACATGTTATATGTATGCCCAGTTACCAGTATATTTTGAATCATTATCTAAAACTGGATGGGACCCCTTCTGCTTTAGAACAGACTGAAATCTCTATGGTTTGCTAGGTGTTGAGTAAGTTCCTTAGATATTTTAGTCTATGATAACTTGATAGTATCCGTTTATCAGCAACTGTTTGCTTTGCATACCATGAAGTTCACATCCCACCTCATCCTAGAGGTGCTTTATTGGATTGGGGACTGTGTACTGTGGAGACCATTAGAGCACACTACAGTCACTGACATCTTTGGATTATCCTGATAGAAGTGGTCAGTGGAAATGGGTAGTGTTGTACATTGGGATATCATTCTGCTTGCCAGTGTTGT
Organism: Aquarana catesbeiana; assembly: GCF_042186555.1. Taxonomy (NCBI): domain Eukaryota; kingdom Metazoa; phylum Chordata; class Amphibia; order Anura; family Ranidae; genus Aquarana; species Aquarana catesbeiana. The sequence goes on along the minus strand of NC_133324.1, from coordinate 182,100,393 downwards.
AAATAAAAGTTATGTGAACATTTGTGTACCTGCTTGGACATTGTCCACTCATTTTCTCTTGTTAAGATGGTGTATTTGCCCACAGAACTACAGCCCCCTTGTTTCTTTTCTTTCCTAACATTCTCTGCAAACACTGTTGACTGTAGTGTGTAAAAGTTAAAGAAGGTCTGCCATTTGATGCCCACAGGTCTATATAAGTAAAATCCACATTACTGCAGACATTTTTAACCTCTTGTATACTTTTTGAGAACTGGTGCCCAAAACTGAATTGCATATTCCAGATGAGGGCTTACTAATAATTTGTACAGGGGCAAAATGATATCTTTCTCTCTAGAGTATATACCTCGCTTAATACAAGAAAGGACTTTGCTCGCTTTGGAAACCTCAGCTTGGCATTGCATGCTATTATTACGCTTGTGATCTACCAAAACCCCCAGATCCTTCTCCACTATGGATTGCCCCAGTTGTACTCCCCCAAGTATGTATGATGCATGCATTTTCTTAGCCCCCAAGTGCATAACTTTACATTTATCAACATTAAACCTCATTTGCCACATAGTTGCCCAATTAAACAGTGCATTGAGGTCGGATTGTAAGTTGCAGACATCCTGTAAAGACATAGCTTGGTGTCATCTGCAAAGACTGAAATGGTACTTTTAATCCCAGACCCTATATCATTTATAAAGATGTTAACATTTAGCAGAGCCCAGGGGCTCTAATCCTATGGGTTCACTTTCTGAACACTGTGGTACTTTCATGCAGTAGGCTGTGCCTAAAGTGGCACCGAGATGAGAGCTGGAGTGAATGGAGCTGTGATCCAGAGAGGCAAGACAGTGAGTCTTGAGAAAAAAAAAAAGGCAAAAAAAAACAAAACATATGCTGTTAAAAAAATGATACTGGTTCTAAATCTTTTTTTTTATTATTTTTTTTTTTAACAAACAACTGTGCTTTATTGACAATTACATGGAAAAATGAAAATCACACCCAACCACTTTTTCTCAGCTGTGGGGGCCCAACTTATGATCTTGCACACAGACCCACTGCTTTCAGAAAATGCCCCTGACCTGATCTCATAATTGCACATCCATTCCAAAAACTTGTATGTTACATCACATACAAGCATGTGGGATGGATGCAAGGGTGGATCAGCAGGATGAGTGTGCCAGGACAGGTTGATGTGTCTCATCTCTGCTTCCTTTCACCACTCTGCATATCACACATATCATAGATGAGAAGAGGGTACTGCGGTGGAACAGATGAGTGGGAGGGGTTAAGAGGTGGAACAGAAGAGCAGGAGGGTACAGCGGTGAAGCAGATGTGCAGAAAGGTACAGTGGTGGAAGAGATGAGAAGATGGTTCAGCAGTGGGACAGAAGAGCAGGGGGTACAGTGATGGGCCAGATGAGAAGGGGTCAGTGTTTGGGCAGAAAAGCAGGGGCGTTAGAGCAGTGGGGCAGATGTGAAAGGAAGTGTATTGGTGGGGCAGATGAGCAGGGGGTTACAGTGGTGGGGCAGGAGAGCAGAGAGAGCAGAGTTGGGGCAGAAGAGCAGGGGGATACTGAGGTGGGACAGATTTACAGGAAGTACATTGGTGGGGCAGAAGAGAAAGCGGGTTACAGTGGTAGGGCATATGAGCAGATGGGTTCAGTGTTAGGACAGATGAGAAGGTGATTCAGTAGTGAGACAGAAGAGCATGGGGATACGGCGGTGGAGCAGATGTGCAGGGACGTAGAGTGGTGGGGCAAATGAGAAAAGGGGTACATTGATGGGACAGATGATCAGGGGGGTTACAGTGGTGGAACAGAAGAGTAGGGGGAACAGAGGTGGGACAGATGTGCAGGAGGTACAGTGGTGGGGCAGATGAGAAAAGGGACAGTGGTGGGGCAGACGAGCAGATAAGTTCAGTGTTAGGACAGATGAGAAGATGGTTAAGCGGTGGAGCAGATGTGCAGGGAAGTACAGTGGTGGGGCAGATGAAAAAGGGGGAACATTGGTTGGACAGAAGAGCAGGGTGGTACAGTGGTGGGGCAGATGTACAGGGGCTTACAGAGGTGGGGCAGATGTGTAGGGTTGTACAATGGTGGGGCATATGTACAGGGAGTTACAGTGGTGGAGCAGATGAGCAGGAGGATACAGTGGTGGGGGCAGATGTGCAGGGTAGTACAGTGGCAGGGCAGATGTACAGTGGTGGGGCAGATGAGCAGGGGTGTACAGTGGTGAAACAGATTTGCAGGGGGGCAGTGTTCTGAGGTGCAGGAATTGGGGCTGATCTGAGGCGTGAGAGTGCAGGATGTTAAGTTTTCACTACTAAAGTTGTTTATAGTATTTACTTTATAAAAAATCCTTTTCGTGATTGAGAGTGTGAGGTTGACATTTTTTTTTATTATAAAATCAGCATGCTCAATTTCTTTGAAAACATTTTTGGCCGCACTGTGCTCAAAATGTTTCCAACCACTGGCCTAGGCCATCTTTATGTAGAGCAACAATTCTTTTTTTCAGATCCTCAAAAAGTTATTTGCCATGAGGCGCCACGTTGAACTCCCAGTGACCAATATGAGAGAGTGAGAGAGATAACACCAAATTTTGTTATAAAAAAAAATCCATTAGGCCAAAATGTATTAAGCCACATGTCTTTGGTAAAAAAAAAAAAAAAAAAATGTCAAAAAGCATATATTTATTGGTTTGCGCAAAAGTTATAGCGTCTACAAACTACGGTAAATTTTCTGGAATTTACACAGCTTTTAGTTTGACTGCCTATCTCATTTCTTGAGGTGCTAAAATGGCAGGGCCGTACAACCCCCCCCCCCCCCAATGACCCAATTTTGGAAATTGTTGAGAGGCATGTTGAGTCCATTGAATATTTTATTTATTTATTTTTTTGTCACAAGTGATTGAAAAATGGCAAAAAAATAAAATTACACAAAGTTGTCACTAAATGATATATTGCTCACACATGGCATGGTTATATATGGAATTACACCCCAAAATACATTCTATGGGGATGGGGATACCTCATGTGTGATGAGCGACACTAGTACTGGCTCTCTGCTCCATACGAGAGCCCTGCGGTTCTTGCACCTTCAACAACAGCAAAAGGACGGGGTTGGGTATGCCGGACCTTGGCAGCTTTGACAACGGAATTGTGGTTTCGATTTGTCAGGGTGCCACTGCTGTCAGATCGTATTCTGAGCCTGAATCTGACAGATGGGTGACTTTCTCTTCGCTATCTTTCATGCTCAAAAAACGTGTTGGCCTCTTTGCTACTGTACCTTCGATTTGACAATTTGGTCTCTAAATTTACTGGTACAGTAGTGAGACTCACAGGAAAAAGAGCTCCTGACTGTCAGCGACTGCTTCAAACGCTACCAAAAAACTGTTAGCGTTCGCCAGGATCAGGCCTGACCCTGTGAACGCTGCTGTTATGTGTGTTGTGTTTTTGTGAGTGACAGTGATCGATTGATACTGCACTTGGGTGGGCTGGGCTGGGCGGAGGGGCTAAACGCAGGTGCTAACCGGTATCTGGGCTGATTCTGCTAACACTGCGTTTTTGGGAACCCTAAACTATTGGGAATGCTAATATAGTTCTGATCAGATCAAAGATATCGATCTGTTCAGACACTATACTACTAAGGGAGGTGTATGGTGTGTGCGTGGGTGTTAGCGCTACTGGCACTAATCTGATGCTGCCTGGGGCGAGGCAGACCCTGACTGACGCTAAAACCTAACTGATATCGCCCGCCGGGTGATCAGGGGGTTAAACCTTTATTGGGTAATATACTGTGGTTGCCCTGACACTATAAAAAACTAACCAGCGTCACCCATAACACTAATACAGTGATCACTGGTGACGGGGGGGGGAAAGGTTAACTAGGGGGCAATCAGGGGGTTAAAACCTTTATTAGGAAATAAATGGGGGTATCTGATGCTTTAAAAACCTGACGGTGAAACTAATAAACTAACTGGCTAACTAGCGTCACCCGTGACACAAATACGGCAATCAGAAAAAAGATCTATTAGTGACACTGGCAACGGGGTGAAAGGATTAACTGGGGGGGCGATCAAGGGGTTAAACCTGTATTAAGGGGATACCCTAGACCTACCTGGGTCTACTACTAGTTAGAGCTGCACAATTAATCGTTAAAAAATCGTGATCTCGATTCACCTCCCCTGACGATCTCTCCTGCTGAGTTTGCCGATTCTTTCATATAAACAAGTGGAGAGATTATATGTTCACTCAGCTGTCAAAAGAAAACATCCAGGCAGTCTACCAAGTTTAGAACTTGAAACATTGTATCTAACTTCCTTCTTAGATCAAAGGGATAAACTTCTCTGTGTAAACAAATAACCTGGGCAATCTGCCAAGCTTTAAACAACGCAGGAAGTTTAACCACTTAAAGTCTAAATCTTTTTCTGACACTTCTTTCTTAAGTTAAAATCAATATTTTTTGCTAAAAAAATTACTTGGAACCCCCAAACATTAGAGATATTATATAATTTTTTTTTTTTTTTTTTTAGCAGAGACCCTAGGGAATAAAATGGCAATTGCTGCAATATTTTATGTCACACTGTATTTGCCCAGCGGTCTTTCAAATGCAATTTTTTGGGAAAAAATTCACTTCAATAAATAAAAAAAAACGAAACAGTAAAGTTAGCACAATTTTTTTGTTTTAATGTGAAAGATGATGTTACGCCGCGAGAATCGTGAGAGAATCGTGATCTATCCTCTAAGCAAAAAAATCGTGATTCTCATTTTATCCAGAATCGTGCAGCTCTACTACTAGTTTCCCTAACACTTATTACCATTGCAAATAACACCAATGCAGTGATCAGTGAAAAATCTGAAAACTGCAATTGGTGACACAGTGACAGGGAGTGAAGGGGTTAACTGGGGGGGTGATCGAGGGGGTGACAAGTGTACCTATGTGTACTGGTTTTAGTGTAGTGTTGTGCAACTCACATTTAGACGTTCTCTCTCCTCTCACTGGAAACAAAAAGACTCCACGAGGAGAGATTACATCACTTTTCCTGTCTGTGTTTACACTTACACAGGCAGGGGAAGGATTTCACTTGTCAGGACCGATCAGCAGGTCCAGGCCATAAATCATTGGCTTGGATCTGAGGACTGATCGGTTCTCTAACGAATTCGACAGCTGCACTCTTACGTGGAGGGAGGGACGTTCAGGTACGCCCATTTGCCCACCCGTGCCATTCTGCCGACTTATATCGGCGTACGGTGGGTGGTCGGCAAGTGTTTAAGCGACGCTTTTCGGCCGCTAGCTGAGCGCTTTCAACCCCTGATAGCGGCCGTGTTGCGGCACTTCCGAAGCGCTGCCCATTTATTTCAATGGGCAGGACGTTTTGGGAGTGCTGTATTCCAAACCACCCCAAAGATGCTGCTTGCAGGACTTTTTATAACGTCCGGCCAGCGCACTGTCTCAGTGTGAAAGCTTTCGGGCTGTCACATTCAGGCAGCATGGTAGGCTTTACAGACACCATTACACCTGAAAACTGCCTCAGTGTGAAAGGGGGGTCTAATTAATAATTAATAGTATTTTATATAAAGCGTTCATTAAGGTACTGTAATGATTTAGTAGCACTTCTCTTTTTTAGTCATCTAAACAGCAAGGTGTGTGGGGTGTTAACCAGTTTCTTGCCTCTTTTTTTTCTTTTTTTTTTTCTTTTCTTGCAGTTTCCCTAGGAGTCTAGTAAACCTCAGCTGCTCCTTGTCAGCAGTTAAATCAACACAATGAATTTATGCCCCGAGAAGTTTTGCTTTGATAATTCTGAAGAAAAAAAGTAATTAATAATAAATTAGGTATTTGTGTAGCTCCTGGCAATGTTAAACCCTTCTGAGCCAAGGGGGCCTCAAGCACATTTCATATCAATTTGTGATTTGCTTGTTTGATACAGGAAGGGTTAATGTCAGCTCCCTTTCTACTACTGAGTTATAGGTTGAATAATTTCACACCATCAAATGTCATGTGCCTCTGCAAGCTGCCTTTAATAAATCACATCTTGTGTGGCATTGTGCATCTAGTTGCATCTTCTAATCATGTGTGTGACATGAATCAACAAGAGGTAAATGTATATGGTCTATGTGAGAGATTATTCCCAGTGAGCTGTGAAATTTTTCCCCAATTTAAAATGAAAAATAATTTCTAGAAAGCAAGACCCACACAGCTTTAAATTATTTTCTTCCAGCTCATGGCAGTTGCACTAAATTTTTTTTTTTATAGTAGAACTAAACACAAAACTTTTGATCCTAATTTTACTGTACAGGACTCCAGATGTGTAGTCATAGACCATGGGTTATATGCTGCTATCTTTAGGTGTTTGGACCCAGTGTAACACCATTTTCTCTGTAGTGTTCTTAGGTGATTGACTACTTCTCCTCTGGAGATGTTTCTACACCAGTCCTTTTTTTTTTAATCTTTCTTCACTACATAAACTGACACTTCTATCAGGATCAAGCGTCTTTATGCCTCAGGGCTCACTAGAAGTTTCCATATTAGCCGCCCTCAATGTATATCTTGGAAACCGTACCTTGACCCTGCATTAGCGGGGCTGGCCTGTGATATTTGATTCAGGCACTGGATCCTGCGTTCAGCTTATCTTGGCATATGGTTCAATGAATGTAATTAGGTGCAGGGTGTTGAACAGGTCTAGGGCCGGGTTCCTTTCTTGTGGCACTCATACAATGAAGACCAATTCAGGAGTATGCTTATCAAGATGGGTTATCTTTGGTTCCCTTCTGGAACCTGCAGTATGGGGGGGCGCATGCGCGGAGCCTGGCGGAACGGTAATGCTTTGTTAGAGCTCCGCTCCGTGACGGGAGAAAAGCTGTCATTTACAGACAGCCCTTCGGCATTTCCGAATCCCGGCGCTTCTCATTCATTTCTAAATATTTGTAAGACCATCTGGGAATGAAAATGGTGCTGGGGGGGACCCGAACAAAAGTTAAAAATACCTCAGGCGGCAATACAATATTACAAGAAGCTCCTGTTTCCCCAAGCATAATGAAACAATTTGAAAAAAATGCTACCCAAAGCATTAAAGCAGACCTCTGAACACATAACCAATAGCCTAACTAAGGAAATAAGAGAATTAGGAACTCGCACTGCAGCACTGGAACATAGGGTTGAGGTGATTGAAAACTCTGCTCAGGACTATGTGACAGAAATATAATACCTCAAGGAAGAGAACTTAACACTGCAAACAAGATTAGAGGATTATGAAAACCGCGCCAGAAGATCTAATTTGTGAATCAGGGGCATACCTGAAACAATCACAGATCTGCAATCTTACATAACAGCACTATTTCAGGAGCTGCAGCCAGGTATACCACTTGAACGCCTGGAAATGGACAGAGTCCACCGAGCCCTTATGCCCAAAAATATAGATGGCCCTCCACGAGATATTATTGCTAAATTTCATTATTATAAAACAAAAGAACAACTTCTGGCCGCAGCAAGAGGGAAAGATACTTTAACATTTCAGGGTCATAACTACCAGCTATTTGCAGACCTCTCCCAACTTACTATTTCCAAAAGACATGCTATGAAACCCCAACTAATAGAACTGCAGCGTCACAACAGCATTTATCAATGGGGCTTCCCATTTTCCATTCGCTTCAGTCATCAGGGTTCCAAACGCACCTGCAGATCACCAGAAGAACTTCAGCAAGCCCTTCAAGACCTACATCTGGTAGGTAACCTGGCTGACCTGCGCAACGCTTCTACCTCACGTAGAAGAACAGCTTCAGCCTCATCTTCATCTTCCTCTCCACGCAATTCATCTCAAAATGGAAAACATCAGCCCCACAAGAGGGGTCGCTTTGCCTCTCCACCTCAGGACCACGAAGATTCCATGGACTAATGAGATACCTCAATAGTTCTCTTTCCCATAACTACAACCTAGAAGCAATTCTTGAATAATCTCTGCTTTATTAATTATTATTATTTTATTTATTTAATGTGCGTAAATGTGTATATATGTGTATGTATGTATATATGTGTATTTGTGTATGTATGTGTGTGTGTGTGTGTCTATATATATATATATATATATATATATATATATATATATATATATATATATATATATATATATATATATATATTTATTTATTTATTTATAGGCAGTTTATGCCACCTTTTTGTTCCCAATGACTAAATACATATTTGATAGTATGTCCTTTATTATAAAACATTGGGTCACAGCCTCTTATTTTAAGTTTATTAGTTATAATTTGCAAATCCTTATTTAAACTTCTAAGTTAAGGACTAAGCTATTTTTTTGGACTCTGGGCCCAGTTATATTTCTCTCATAAGGTTTTTATTTGTTAGCTTATACTCAGACATGGTTATTAAGCCAGTTTTGTGATACCTAGTTGTATCCCAAATGTTTTCTTAAGCATATTCTAGTCAGATTCACTACTTAAGTACTGGGTTTGTTATAGTTCTAAATGTTCACTTTTCCCTTTCTAACAACTAATTTCCCTTATTCCCTCCCCCGAAAGTCTTTCTATAGTTTCTCCCCTCCTTATATTTGAGAGTTTAAACTTATAATTGGTAATCATCTTTTATATCACCCAGTTTGTTTGTTTTTTTCTCCCCTTTTAAAATTCTGAGCATTTAGAGCAACATTATTATGCCTTACGGGCTTTAATTATACATCTTTATGATGTTTTTTTTCCCTCTTTGGCAGTTCTCCCGCACGCGTATGTTCCGTGTGCCCCACTTAGCCTTCCTCGGCCTCCCACGCATTATATGTGGGTGGTTGACGTAGGCCTTCTATCCTTTGAAGGGGAGTCATACCCCCTATCACGGGTAATTTTTGAATTTTTCTACAAAATTATTTTAAAAGCATATTTTATTATTTCATATATTTCTTGTTTTTTCTTCACTTCATTCTATCCTGGATCTCCCTCCTCCTTGCTTTTCTTCATGTCCACACAAGTCATCACCTTCAACCATAATTCTCTGAAGGTTGGGGAGTACCATTTCCTGACTCAGTTCTCATGGCACCATTAAACATTTTATCCCTGAATGTTCAGGGTCTTAATGTACCGCAGAAGCGTACCAAGGCCTTTCGTACATTTCACGAGAAGAAAGCACACATTGTGTGCTTACAAGAAACACACTTCACAGTTAATTCTACTCCTAAATTCTTTAGCTCCTTTTATCCACAAATATTCACAGCTTCAGCTGACACCAAGCAGCGTGGAACTCTTATAGCCTTTCACTGCTCCACTCCATTTACACTTCATTCTGAAATCAAAGACCCTGAAGGGCGTTACTTAATTCTCCTGGGATATATTTTGGATACAGCGATCACGGTTGTCTCATATTATGCGCCCAACAAACATCCCACACCTTTTTTCTCACATCTTTTGCAAGTGGTGTCCACACACAAGATTGGAACACTAGTTGTGTGTGGTGATTCCAATCAGGTCCTCCTCCCATTTCTGGACAAATCACTGTATATCCCTCCTCGAAGTCCAACTAAGATGTCTCTCCCTCAGCTCCTTTCCAAACACAAACTGGTAGACACTTGGAGAGAATGCAATCCATCAAAAAGGAAATACACTTATTACTCGTATCCTCACCAAACATTCACTCGCATTGACCACATATTTCTAACTATATGTATAATTCCAGAAATACTTCAATATATCAAATATAATCCCCATACCATGGTCTGACCATAACGCAGTTTTACTACCATCGCTTCCACTATTCCCAAATCACATGATAACACTTGATACCTCCCAGATAGTTTACTTAAAAACCCATCGCATTGTCTATTAATTGAAAAAGCCCTAAAAGAATATTTGATACACAACACAAGTCCTGACATTTCCCCAATTACACTGTGGGAGGTGCACAAACCTGTGTTGCGTAGTACACTTCAACAGCAATCTGCGTTATTCAAACAGGAACGAAGGAACCTTGCAAGGAAACTAGAAACTGAGTTTAACTCTTCCTTTATATCCTTCCAAGACAATCCTACCTCAGATTCGAAAATTCGCTTAGAAAAAGCCAGTTTGGAATACGACTTATTCCTCACAGAATCCGCTGACAAATTTTTACACTGATCTCGTCATGCCTTTTACATGAAATCCAACAAATCTGGTACTTATCTAGCACGCGCACTAAAGCCAATAAATAAATCTTTTAAACCGATTAGACTTAAATTGTCCACTAACACATACACTAGTAACCATATTAAAATTGTTCATAAATTTCTCTCACATTTAGCCTCTCTATACTCGTTAACAAACAAATTTAATCCCGCTTTACTTGAAGCACCCATTACAGTATACGATGTAACAAAAGCCATTAAAGACCTCAAAATAAACAAAAGACCAGGCCCTGATGATTATTCTGCCTTATACTATCGTACCTTTATGGACATTCTCTCCCCTATTTTGGCTGATGCCTTTAATGTCTTACTAGAGAGTAAGTCTTTTAGACAGGAATCATTAATGGCAACCATTTGTATGATTCCTAAATCCCATACTGATGACACATCCTGTAACAAATTATTGTCCCATTTCCCTATTAAACCTAGATATCAAATTATTAGCAAAAATCTTAGTGGATCGCCTAAATGGAGTCATAGGTAATCTTATACATCGTGATCAAGTAGGCTTTATGCCAACACGCCAAGCAGGCGACAATGTACGTCAAGCGGTCCTTTTGACTCACATTGCTAAAACCCGCAGCATTCCTTCTTGTTTTATATCCCTTGATATTAGGAAAGCCTTTGACTCCATTTCCTGGCCTTATTTACAATATTCACTTCAAAAGTGGGGGTTTGGCCCTAACTTTATAACTTGGATCACTGCTTTGTACAATAAACCAAAAGCATGCATCAAAAACGCAGGTTATAAGTCTGATCCCTTCAGTATTGAAAGAGGCACAAGGATGTCCACTCTCTCCCCTCCTATTTGCCCTTCTTATAGAACCGCTTGCCCATTCGATCAGATCAGATCCCACAATTACTGGAATAGAACTAGGAGGATGTCAACATAAATTGTGTTTGTTCGCAGATGATATCCTCTTATTTCTATCATCCCCACAAGTCTCAGGCCCAAACCTTCTCCCCATCCTCAATAGGTTTGCTGCTTTTTCTGGCTTATCAATCTACCCCAAAAAATGCATAGCACTAAACATATCTCTTTCCAATTTGGAACTAAACTCAGCAAAAGCAGGTCTTCCTTTTACCTGGGCGGAAAAATCTATCCCATATTTAGGGATTCATCTTACTGCATCTATATCAGATCTTTTTTCAGCCAATTATCTGCCGACTTTGAAAAGTGTGACAAATCTATTGAAAACCTGGACTCACCTCCCGTTATCATGGTTCGGTAGAATTAATGCAATAAAAATGATGATCCTACCTAAACTACTATGTTTATTCAGAGTGTTACCAATTTCAATTCCTGCTTATTATTTTAGACTAATACAGAAAAAAGCCACATCATACGTATGGAGGCCTTCTAAACCACGTGTACCCTTGCACACACTTTATCTTTCCAAAACACACGGAGGTCTAGGCTTTCCTAACTTTTCAACTTATAGGGCAGCACATATTGCTAGCTTATCTAAATACCACGCATAACGAGAAATTCCCCTATGGGTGTCGATTGAAGCTGCCGAATGTGATCCCTTATCAATCTCTAATCTGCTTTGGCTTCCCGCAAAAGCTTACGCAATCCTATCACCAAACATTTTATTTCTCTCTGGCACAGATTCAAATTTAAACACTGGTTACAATCGCCTCATAATCCCCTTCTCTCCTTTCTAAAAAATCCCGCTTTTTATCCTGCATGGATCTCTCCCAAATCCTTCCGAGCTTGGCAGTCTCTTGAAATCTCGACTATGCATAAATTTGTTACTTCTACATCTTTTATCCCCTTCCCAACCCTTTGCGAAACTTACGGTTTACCCCATTCTGAATTATTCTGGTACCTGCAAATTAATTTTTTCACTCCACTCATAAATTCTGATACTTCCTTAACCCACTTTACCAGTTTTAAATCTATCTGTAGAAAAGATCCACACAGTAAAAGGTACAATTTCCTCTCTTTACTCTCAATTGATAGTCAAACCTGACCTGGATAGGCCATCTTATGTCCGTAAATGGGAGGTGGACCTGGAACGCACACTTGACAACACAGATTGGAACCAAATTTGGTTAACAACTAAAGCAGCCTCCCCCAATATTATTGAGGTGGAAGCTAATTATAAAGTATTAACAAGATGGTACCTTGTACCAGCTAGGGTAGCTAAATATGTACCAACTTGCTCCGCACAATGTTATCGTGGCTGCTCAGAATTGGGTACACACCTACACATTTGGTGGACATGCCCAATAGCACAAACTTTTTGGAAGGACATTTTTATAATGGTGTCCAAGATGTTTGGTTTATGCATACAGCCTGATCCTTCTATTGCCTTACTCCAGTGGCGGCTGGTGCTCCATTTTTTTAGGGGGTCGCAAACAAAATCCCAACCAACCCCCCCCCCCCCTTGACGTCACTCGCCCGTGATGGGCCTATAGACACACAGAGGGATAGAATGGATTAGATAGATAGATAGATAGATAGATGCAGTTATACAGATAGATAGAGAGAGAGACATGTAGATAGATAGATAGATAGATGCAATAGATAGACAGTTAGATAGATAGACAGATAGATAGATAGACAGATAGATAGATATATGCAGATAGATAGATAGATAGATAGATAGATAGATAGATAGATAGATAGATAGATGCAGTTATATAGATACAGGGGGTCCCCTACTTACAAACATCCGACTTACAAACGACTCCTACTTACAAACGGAGGGAGACAACAGGAAGTGAGAGGAAATCTACCCCTAGGAAGGGAAATTCACTCCTGTAAGAAGAGTTAATATGGGAAAAAGGTGTCTCCACTGATGCTTTATCACCTATCCTTATTTCCCTAATAACCCCAAATTTTCAAAATCCAATTGTCATTGGGACAGAAAGTGAGGTGAAATCTTCTGAACAGGGGCACAGACAGCAAAACAAATGTTACAGGGGTGATAACCCTTCCTTATGCTATCTACAAAACTTAAAAATAGATTTTTTGGCTGGAGCTACACTTAAAAAATTTACCTGTTCCGACTTACAAACAGATTCAACTTAAGAACAAACCTAAAGTCCTTATCTTGTTTGTAACCCGGGGACCCCCTGTATACAGATAGATAGATATACAGACAGATAGATATACAGATATATGCAGTTATGTAGACAGACAGACAGACAGACAGACAGACAGATAGATAGATAGATAGATAGATAGATAGATAGATAGATAGATAGATAGATAGATAGATAGATAGATAGATAGATAGACAGATATTCAGATAGATATATGCAGTTAGATAGATAGATATACAGATATACAGATAGATAGATAGATAGATAGATAGATAGATAGATAGATAGATAGATGCAGATAGATGCAGATAGATAGATAGATAGATAGATAGATAGATAGATAGATGCAGTTATATAGATAGATAGATGCAGTTATATAGATAGATAGATAGATAGATAGATAGATAGATGCAGTTATATAGATAGACAGATAGACAGATATACAGATAGATAGACAGTTAGATAGATAGACAGTTAGATAGATAGATAGATAGATAGATAGATAGATAGATAGATAGATAGATAGATAGATAGATAGATATATGCAGATAGATAGATAGATAGATAGATAGATAGATAGATAGATAGATAGATAGATAGATAGATAGATGCAGTTATATAGATAGACAGATAGATGCAGTTATATAGATATACAGATAGATAGATATACAGATAGATAGATATACAGATAGATAGACAGACAGACAGACAGACAGATATACAGACAGATATACAGATAGATAGATATACAGATAGATAGATAGATATACAGATAGATAGATAGATATACAGATAGATAGATAGATATACAGATAGATAGATGCAGTTATATAGATATACAGATAGATAGATAGATAGATAGACAGATATACAGATAGATATATGCAGTTAGATAGATAGATAGATAGATAGATGCAGTTATATAGATATACAGATAGATAGATATACAGATATATGTAGTTATGTAGACAGACAGACAGACAGACAGATAGATAGATAGATGCAGTTATATAGATAGACAGTTAGATAGATAGACAGATAGATAGATAGATATATGCAGTTAGATAGATAGATAGATGCAGTTATATAGATATACAGATAGATAGATATACAGATAGATATACAGATATATGCAGTTATGTAGATATACAGATAGACAGACAGACAGATAGATAGACAGATATACAGTGTAATAGTGAGAGTCCCTGTCGCTATAAAAATGGGGTTAAAGTGGACATAGGGTATGCACATTTGCTTGAGGCAAGGCTTCAGAGCATAAATGTGGACTGGAGAAAACTGCTTTTGCAGCTTTCTCCAGGTTTTGAGATCCACCAGCAGATTGACTGGTCAGGTGTGTGTTGGGCTATTTGTAGACACCTGACCATAGTTCTGGGCTCCACCCTCCCGAGGAGTCCAGGCAAGCAAGGGAGAAGTGTGCATGTCTGCACAGGTCTGTCAGAGTAGACAGAGGGTTCAAGCCTATGGGCTGGAAAAGGAAGCTGGAAAAGAGTGCTGAGGTACTGGGTGTACAGGAAATCTGTTATAGAGCCGAGAGGGCTGAAGCATGTGTACAGGAAATCTGTTATAGAGCCGAGAGGGCTGAAGCATGTGTACAGGAAATCTGTTATAGAGCCGAGAGGGCTGAAGCATAAGTTTGAGCAGCAGTGCTGCTAAAGAGAGCCAGGTGGCTTGGTATTTCTGATTGAACTTACATTGTTGCTGTGGAAAGCTGAAACCCCTGTGTGGGCAACACTTCTGTTATCGGACATTTTCTTTCTTTAATAAAAGTGGGCCTACAAGCCCTTAAAACTGCGTATCTGGCGTGGACTCGGCTCACTGGTAAGCTCTACCTTTAAGCTAAATGAACCCCCGATGTTACAACAGATAGATATATGCAGTTAGATAGATAGATAGATAGATGGATAGATAGATAGACAGACAGACAGACAGACAGACAGACAGACAGACAGACAGACAGACAGACAGACAGACAGACAGATATACAGATAGATATACAGATAGATAGATAGATAGATAGATATATGCAGATAGATAGATAGATAGATATACAGATAGATATACAGATAGATAGATAGATATACAGATAGATAGATAGATATACAGATAGATAGATAGATATACAGATAGATAGATAGATAGATATATGCAGATAGATAGATAGATAGATATACAGATAGATATACAGATAGATAGATAGATAGATAGATATATGCAGTTAGATAGATAGATAGATAGATAGATAGATAGATAGATAGATAGATAGATAGATAGATAGATAGATAGATGCAGTTATATAGATAGACAGATAGATAGATAGATAGATAGATAGATAGATAGATAGATAGATGGATAGATGCAGTTATATAGATATACAGATAGATAGATATACAGATAGATAGATATACAGATATATGCAGTTATGTAGACAGACAGACAGACAGATAGATAGATAGACAGATATTCAGATAGATATATGCAGTTAGATAGATAGATAGATAGATAGATAGATAGATAGATAGATAGATATACAGATAGATATATGCAGTTAGATAGATAGATAGACAGATAGACAGACAGACAGACAGACAGATAGATAGATAGATATATATACAGATAGATAGATATACAGATATATGCAGTTATGTAGACAGACAGATAGACAGACAGACAGATAGACAGACAGACAGATAGACAGACAGACAGATAGATAGACAGATATACAGATAGATAGACAGTTAGATAGATAGACAGTTAGATAGATAGACAGTTAGATAGATAGACAGTTAGATAGATAGACAGTTAGATAGATAGACAGACAGATATATGCAGTTATATAGATATACAGATAGATAGACATGCAGTTAGATATATATATATATATATATATATATATATATATATATATATATATATATATTATATATAGATAGATAGATAGAGATATATGGAGAGAGAGAGAGAGAGAATGCACAGCATGCACAGCATGACTCCAGGACGCAGTGCTGGGAGCCCCCGTGATTTACACATACAGGAGATGTGTAATGAAGGCTCCAGCACATTTGTCGGGTGAAGGGCTGGAGCAGAGATTGATGCCTGGCAGGGCAGAGGTGAAAGCACGGCTCCCTCCACCCTCCGATCACAGACTGAGAAGAATAGGCTGTCAGTGACACAGTACCTTGTCTTCTCCCTTCTCCATTCACACAGAGCGGCCCAAAACAGGAAGTGACACGCCGCCGGGAGACAGCACCGCCCAATCAGCGTGTAGAGGCGCACTGCATAGCGCCACAGGGCATCAAAAAACCCCGCAAATGAAGCGTCTTGCCTGCAATCACGGGATTGCATTGGCATGACGCTTCCATAGTGCACCGTGTCCGGCGCCCGCCCGGAACACAGTGTACTTAAAGGAAGTTTTTTTTTTTTTTAAAGGGACATTTTTTTTTTTTTTTCTTTTGGGGAGAGGGGGGCGGCGCCCATGCACCCCCTATGGACAGGCCGCCACTGCCTTACTCAATCTGAAGCCAGAATGTGTAACGATGATCCAATTTAAATTGTTTGTTCTACTTCTAACATCATTGGTAGTAGCTGAAGCAAAAAACAGGATGAATAACACCATGATTCACGCTAAAATGATGGCTATAGATAATGATCAGGTTTCCAAATTTAAAAAACTATGGCACCCATGGATAGCACATCACCTGCCACATACCTTTGACGAAACTGTTCTAATGCCATTGTAGCTGTCTTGGGAAGACTTAAGACAATGCACAATGAACATGCCAACCTTCAAGATGGTTCTTGATTTAACCTTGTGGACCCCCCCTTCTTCTGTCATTCTTTCTTTCTCTCCTTTCTTTCCCCCTTACTTCTTTTATACTTTTGAAGCTCTCTTTTTTTTTTTTATTATCCCTTCCTTTTTAGACATCTCCGATATAACCTATGCAGTTGACATTTGTGCAATCTTTGATTCAACTATAAGCTCAAACGGTTCATTCATAGTTCTTTTACACCTCCATCAGGTTATATCCAGTTATTATTCTTTATACTCCATGTTACTATCCAATAATACTCTGAGCTTTTTTTCCCCTTTATTGTAATATACTTACTACTTTTATTTGTTATGTATTTTCTTGTACACTTGTACACTTTTGACAAGGAACCTGCAGCATGGATATGTTTAGCAGGGTTTCCCTGTAATTGTGACCTTGTCTTGTTTTACATGTGGGGTGTTATTTCAACTGTAAATGTCTACTACATCAGTGCAAGGTAACTTTTACCCTTTTTTTTATTTGTCTGGTTTTTAATACACAGTGTTGCTGCTTGGGTGGGGAGGTAGCCAAAGTCTTCTGCCTGACCCTACCACCCACCATTTCCAGTGCAGAGGGGAGCCCCTCATTTAGCAATGACTGGAGACCTGATGCAGAGGAGCGGAGAAAAAAGGACCTAAGAGCA
Organism: Aquarana catesbeiana; assembly: GCF_042186555.1. Lineage (NCBI taxonomy): Eukaryota > Metazoa > Chordata > Amphibia > Anura > Ranidae > Aquarana > Aquarana catesbeiana. The sequence goes on along the minus strand of NC_133324.1, from coordinate 182,082,727 downwards.
CTTAGATTGGGAGTAAAAGCAACAAAACACTAAAAATGATAGCGGTTTCCCTGCATCCGAACAAGGTCCCATATTAACACAGCACCTTTTTTCCAATTCTAGCTGTCTTCAGGTATGCAAAAAATCACCTATCAGACTAAGGCAAATTTTACTGCAAGTGTCTTTGATTTAATTTGTGAAAATATTTACTTTTCTAATAGTGGATCCTGCCATCTCATTCCTCGACAAGCATCTCACTGTTCTAAATAAGACGTGTCCATCCTTTTGTCACAAGCCTTTTACCTCAAAAACCTCTAAGCTTACCGTGAAACTACCTACACAAAGAAGGGGCGTCCCCACTCTGCATCTGTTAGCCTTTGCGCCAGTCTGGGTCACAGAATCCACAAACTTCTGGTTTAATCTGTCATTTTCAGAGGTTACAAAATAGAATTTTTTATTTTTCTCTGATGATTCTCAACCTCCAATCTATCAACTTCACATAAGACGGCCAGACTCATGGGCTGCCCTGAATCATCTTCAGGTTACAAGGTGTGGTAATCCCAGTCCCTGGAGCATATGGTTTTACACAAACCTATTCACAGTCCTAACACCGAACAAAGGCATTCCTCCCTTTTGGACTTCCCTGAACAGGTACCTGCTTTTCCCCTATTCTGGCATAGTGTACATACGATCTGTCATCACTTCCTTCAGATCAGGGGAATTTCTGGCGTCAGTAAACAACCAAGATGCCTCTCTGCACATCTTTCCCCCCAACACCAATGCTTTCTATGGTTTGCTGTGGGAGACCAACACTTTCAATGTGTTGTTCTCCCACTTACTAAGAGTTTTCACAAAGGTGCTGGCTAAGTTCCTGGCCCTGTTAAGTTCTCAGGACATCCATGTCTTGGGATGCTTAGACGACCTGCTGCTGAAAGACTCCTCAGCCACAGTTTTGTCTTTCGATGTTCAAAAGATGATTCAGCTCTACCAACTTTTGTATGGATGATAAACTCCGAAAGGTCTACCCTCTCCAGCCTTCCCATCACCTAGAGTACCTGGGACTGCTTCCAGACCCAGGCCAAGATTTTTTAAAAATGGAGAACACTAGATTCTGTGTGCTTTCTCTTTGCTCCCATATACATCTGGTGCTTCTGAGGATCAGTGTGTCCATTTTTGGGAGAGAGTGAAGATTTACTGGGCGATCATTGGAGCCATTTTTCCTGAATGGGAATAAAGCTTGCTTTGACCTTTCTGAGGTGAGCAGCCAATCTATAGGGTGGTGGAGATACAAAAGACATTATATCATCCATTTCACATTGTCACAGTGGTGGCTGAATTATCTTTTGGACTTTTTTTATGTTCTATATTTTGAGTGGATACATCATTATACATATTTCTGTGCACATTAGCACAGTGTATTGATTTTTTTGCATAGCTGATATCTAATATTGAGTTGTGCTGCACTAATTTCCATTATGTATAATTTATGATGACTGTGTTTTTTTTCCTGGAAAAAGTTTTTTTTACCCCTCCGAGAATCATTTGTGAGTTATATCCAGTGTAAACAGAATTCACTAAAAAGTGGAGTGTTCCAGTAGTAGACCCTGTTGTCTTGGTCTTAAACATCTTAGTGCACCTATGAAAGAGGTTACTTAATTTAATGATTCTACAAACAAAGTTGGAGACGTTCCTAAGAGGATTTCCTTACCCTTGCAGGTCCAGTAGTGCAACCAGCTATTTCTACTTTAATCTTCCAAGACAAGATTCAGCCCTTCCTTTTAATGCAAGACTTAAAATACATTGCCCACCAAGTCTACCTCCACACCTCCTAAGAGTTTGGTTGTATATTATAGTTGGTGTTCCTGGTTTCAAAGGGATTCAAAAATAAGTTCCAAACTGTACCCCCTCATAGTTTTCTTCTTTTAAAACCAACCAAAATTTTCCCAATAGTCAAATTTACACACTTCCCTGAAGACGGCTTTGAAGGATTCAATTTAAACCTGTTCACAGTATCAAATCCCAATGGGGTATTTAACCTATTCTAGAACTTAAATCCCTAAACCATTACCTTTTTGTGTTCACAAGTTTTACATGTAATCCACAAGGTTTAGTTGCTGCCTCTCTTGACTAAAGTGGAGATTGTGATGTCCTAAAACCTGCCTGTCTGCCTCAGCCAATCAGAGGAAGCTTAGTATTATTTCAGAGTATACAGTGCCTTGACAAAGTATTCATAACCCTTGACATTTTCCACATTTTGTCATGTTACAACCAAAAATGTAAAGGAATTCTATGTTATAGACCACCACAAAGTGGCACATAATTGTCAAGTGAATGAAAATAATAAATGGTTTTCACATTTTTTTTACAAATAAATACCTGAAAAGTGTGGTGTGCATTTATATACAACCCCAAATTAAAATCTTGTGGAACCACTTGCCTTCAGAATTCACCTAATTAGCCACCTGGGTGTAATTTAATCTCAGTAGAAATACAGCTGTTCTGTGAAGCCCTCAGAGGTTTGCTAGAGAACCTTAGTGAACAAACAGCATCATGAAGGCCAAGGAACACACCAGGCAGCTCAGTGATAAAGTTGTGTAGAAGTTTAAAGCAGGGTTAGGTTAAAAAAAAAAAAAATATCCCAAGCTTTAAACATCTTACAGAGCACTGTTCAATCCATCATCCAAAAATGGAAAGAGTATGGCACAACTGCACACCTTCCAAGACATGGCCGTCCACCTAAACTGACAGGCAGGGCAAGGAGAGCATTAATCAGAGAAGCAGCCAAAAGGCCCATGGTAAAGTTGTAGAGAAGTTTAAAGCAGGGTTGGGTCATAAAAAAAATATCCAAAGCTTTGAAACATCTCACGACGCACTGTTCAAACCATCATCCGAAAATGGAAAGAGTATGGCACAAATGCAAACCTACCAAGACGTGGCCATCTTCCTAAACTGACAGGCAAGTTGAGCATTAATCAGAGAAGCAGCCAAGAGGCCCATGGTAACTCTGGTGGAGCTGCGGAGATCCACAGCTCAGGTGGGAGAATCTGTCCACAGGACAACTATTAATCGTGCACTTCACAAATCTAGCCTTTATGGAAGTGGCAAGAAGAAAGCCATTGGGAAAGGAAAGTCATAAGTATCATTTGCAGTTGGTGAGAAGCCGTGTGGGGGGCACAGCAAACGTGGAAGAAGATGCTCTGGTCAGATTAGACCAAAATTGAACTTTTTAGCCTAAAAGCAAAACACTGTGTGTGGTGGAAAACTAACACTGCACATCACCCTGAACACACCATCCCCACCGTAAAACATGGTGGTGGCAGCATCATGTTGTGGGGATGTTTTTCTTCAACAGGGACGGGAATGCTGGGCAGAGTTGATGGAAGGATGGATGGAGCCAAATACAGGGAAATCTTAGAAGATAACCTGTTAGAGTCTGCTAAAGACTTGAGACTGCAGTGGAGGTTCACCTTCCATCAGGACAACAACCCGAAACTTACAGCCAGAGCTACAATGGAATGGTTTAGATCAAAGCTATTCATGCGTTATAATGGCCCAGTCAGAGTCCAGATTGAGAATCTGTGGCAAGATTTGAGAAATAGCTGTTCAGACGTTCTCTGTTCAATCTGAGCTATTTTCAAAGAAGAATGGGCAAAAATTTCACTCTCTAGATGTGCACAGCTGGTAGAGACATACCCAGGAAGACTTGCAGCTGTAATTGCAGCATAAGGTGGTTCTACAAAGTTTTGACTCAGGGCTGAGTACGAATGAACGCCACACTTTTCAGATTTTTATTTGTAAAAATGTTGAAAACCATTTATCATTTTCCTTCCACTTCACAATTATGTGCCAAGTTGTGTTGGTCTATCACATAAAATCCCAATAAAACACATTTACATTTTTGGTTGTAACATGACAAAATTTGGAAAATCCCAAGGGGTATGAATACTTTTTCAGGGCACTGTACAAAGCTGCCTGTTAATGAATGGCTGAGCACCGCTCAGCCTGACTCAATTTTGGCAGCTAAGGCTGCATACAATTTATACAGCACTTTCAACAGACGCAACTGTTAGTGTAGAAAATAATTTAATTTGTTCTGCCTAAACAAACTATTTACAGTGACCGTAAAGTTGGAAATCTGTTGTAGAATCCAATATACTTCCCTCTATGAGATTCTCCATTGAATGCAGTTTCAAATGCTCATTTCCACTCAAGGCCTCTACATCACAATAAACCCAATCCATCTTTTAACTTCCTTAAGCCTTTTCTCCGCTTAAGCGAGTTACTGTGGAGACATGTTCCAGCCTATTACTGTTCAGGGAACCTTGCCACCTAGGGAAGCAAATATCTTGGTGCTCAGAGCAATAAAATTGCCTTTGCTTCACTGAACCCCCGTTTTTCAGGGGCATCTTCTCAGGGTGCAGTCAGATATTGCCACAGTAAAGGTCTATATTAATCACCAGGTGGGTGCCATGGCTTAGGCAGCCCTGGAACAAGTAAGTCTGATTATCTCCTGGGCGTAAAAACACTTTCCAGTAATCACTGCTGTTCACATCCTGGGAGTGGACAATTAAAAAGCTATTTTCCTCAGTTGTCCCTGCCTGGACCAGGGGGAAATGGCCCCTTCATCCAGACATCTTCAACTCCTATGCCAAAAATTGGGGAATCCTGTTGTGGACATCATGTCCTCCAGACTTGGCATTTGATGCTCTGGTGATTCCATGGACTCTGTTTAGGTTAATATTAGGGTTGCACCAATACTAGTATCGGTATTGGTGCCGATACTGAGCATTTGCACGATTACTTGTACTCATGCAAATGCTCCGATGCTTAATCCGATACCTGGGAAAGAAGAGGCATCCCTCCTGGAAGTCGGTGGGTGGGGAGGGCGTCGACAACATGCTGGAAGAAGTGGCAGCTAAGCTGGCTGGGGCAGGGACGCAGCTGCTATGTTCCCAATGCCGGGTGTTCTGTCAGAATCAGCGACCTGTCACATTCGGTAATAGAAGTGATGCTCCGTCAGAACACTGCGATGCCCATCTTGGCACATCCTGCACTCGGCTGCTGCAGTCAAAAGGCAGTATAGTTCACAAACTATACGGGCTGGGTGTAACAAGCAGGCTTACTGCGGCCGAATACAGGGTGTACCAAGATGGGCGTCGCAGTGTTCTGACGGAACGTCATTCCGTTACCGGATATGATGAGCCGCCGATTCTGACGGAACAGGCACTTGTCTGTCTTGCTAGCAGAATTTAATCCTTTAACCACTGGGCACTTAACCACCTAAGGACCAAGCCTCTTTTTTAGATCTGTTTTAAAAAACAGTTAAAAACATTTTTTTTGCTAGAAAATTACTTAGAACCCCCAAACATTACATTTTTTTTTTCTTACACCCTAGAGAATAAGATGGCAGTCGTTGCAATACTAAGACAGCAGTAAAGTTAGCCCAATTTTTTTTAAGATTGTGAAAGATAATGTTACGCCAAGTAAACTGATACCCAACATGTCAAGCTTCAAAATTCTCCATAGGCAAGGTTTAAAAAATTCTACAGGTTGCATGTTTTGAGTTACAGAGGAAGTCTAGGGCTAGAATTATTATGTAAACATCCCTTGTAATAGAAAAAAAGCATGGCAGGACCTCTTAAATATGAGACCTCAGATCTCATAATTACACTAAAGTGCAATTAAAAAAAAAAAAAAATTGTCATTTAAAAAAGTAATTAAAAAAAAAAGGCCCTTTAAAAACTATGGGCGGAAGTCAAGTTTTTATGTCGCTTCCACCCTGCAATGTCATGGAGGTGGGTGGGGGCCATCTTCCTCTCACTCGTCTCCATGCCAAGGAAGGAGAAACATCCGATCGCCTCAGCCGAGGGCTCCAGTAAGCGGCGGAGGGCTCGAGAAAGCGTCGGAGGGCACTGGAGCGCGGCGGGAGGGGGGGGCCCTCTCACGCTGCTGGTAAAAGTGATCTAGCGACGAATCCGCCACAGAGACCACTTTTATCTTGAAGCGGACCGCCGGCTGAACAAGAAGATACTGGGGTTATGGCAGCTAGCTGCTGCCATAACAACGATATCCCCCGTCAAACTTAGGATGTATATCGGTGGTCCGGAAGTGGTTAAACATCCTAATCAGACCAATTTTCAGCTTTTGGTGCTCTCACATTTTGAAATTGTCCTTTTTTCACACAATTAGAGCTTTCTTTTGGTGGTACAGTATCTCACAAAAGTGACTACACCCCTCACATATTTCGAAATATTTTATTATATCTTTTCATGTGACAACACTGAAGAAATGACACTTTGCTACAATGTAAAGTAGTGAGTGTACAGCTTGTATAACAGTGTAAATTTGCTGTCCCCTCAAAATACCTCAACACACAGCCATTAATGTCTAAACCGCTGGCAACAAAAGTGAGTACACCCCTAAGGCTCGATTCACACAGGGGCAACACGACTTCAACGCGACTTTGCAACGCGACTTCAACCCGACTTCAACACGACTTGTGGATCCGACTTTCAATGAACGGGGATCCGACTTGGATCCCCGCCACTGTGTTTGGTATGAATCTTTAGGGGGAACTCCGCGCCAAATTTTAAATAAAAATCCGGCATGGGTTCCCCCCCAGGGGCATACCAGGCCCTTGGGTCCGGTATGGATCTTGAGGGGAACCCCCCTACGCCGAAAGGACGGCGTGGGGGGTCCCCCCCAATCCATACCAGACCCTTATCCGAGCACGCAGCCCGGCCGGACAGGAATGGGGGTGGGGACGAGCGAGCGCCCCCCCCTCCTGAACCGTACCAGGCCGCATGCCCTCAACATGGGGGGGTTGGTGCCTTGGGGGAGGGGGGCGCGCTGCGGCCCCCCCACCCCAAAGCACCTTGTCCCCATGTTGATGAGGACAAGGGCCTCTTCCCGACAACCCTGGCCGTTGGTTGTCGGGGTCTGCGGGTGGGGGCTTATCGGAATCCGGGAGCCCCCTTTAATAAGGGGGCCCCCAGATCCCGGCCCCCCACCCTATGAGAATGAGTATGGGGTACATCGTACCCCTACCCATTCACCTAGGGAAAAGTGTCAATTTAAAAAAAAAACACTACATAGATTTTTAAAGTATTTTATTAGACAGCTCCGGGGTCTTCTTCCGACTTCGGGGGTCTCTCCGGTTCTTCTCCGCGCTCTCCGAGTCTTCTGCCGGGCTCCTCCGCTCTCTTCTGCCGCTCTTTTGCTAAAGTGGAGGAGCCCGGTCTTCCGTCTTCTGCCCTCTTTTCTTCTGATGTTGACACGACGCTCTCTCCGGCTAGAATGCTCTCTGTGCGCTCTGCTCTGACTTATATAGGCGGTGACCCCGCCCCCTTATGCCGTCACAGTCCCTGGGCATGCTGGGACTATGACTGCATAAGGGGGCGTGGTCATTGGGCGATGAACACGCCCCTAAAACGTCACAGTCCCAGCATGCCCAGGGACTGTGACGGCATAAGGGGGCGTGGTCACCACCTATATAAGTCAGAGCGGAGCGCTCAGAGTGCATTCCAGCCCCAGAGAGCATCGTGTCAACATCAGGAGAAAAGAGGGCAGAAGACGGAAGACCGGGCTCCTCCGCTTTAGCAAAAGAGCGGCAGAAGAGAGCGGAGGAGCCCGGCAGAAGACCCGGAGAGCGCGGAGAAGAACCGGAGAGACCCCCGAAGAGAAGAAGGCAGCAGACCGGGCTCCTCCGCTATAGCAAAAGAGCGGCAAAAGAGCAGAAAATAGCGGAGCAGCCCGGCAGAAGACCCGGAGAGCGCGGAGAAGACCCCCGAAGACGGAAGAAGACCCCCGGAGCTGTCTAATAAAATACTTTAAAAATCTATGTAGTGTTTTTTTTTTTAAATTGACACTTTTTCTCTAGGTGAATGGGTAGGGGTACGATGTACCCCATACTCATTCACATAGGGTGGGGGGCCGGGATCTGGGGGCCCTCTTATTAAAGGGGGCTCCCGGATTCCGATAAGCCCTCCGCCCGCAGACCCCCACAACCAACGGCCAGGGTTGTCGGGAAGAGGCCCTTGTCCTCATCAACATGGGGACAAGGTGCTTTGGGGTGGGGGGGGCCGCAGCGCGCCCCCCTCCCCCAAGGCACCAACCCCCCCATGTTGAGGGCATGCGGCCTGGTACGGTTCAGGAGGGGGGGGGCGCTCGCTCGTCCCCACCCCCATTCCTGTCCGGCCGGGCTGCGTGCTCGGATAAGGGTCTGGTATGGATTGGGGGGACCCCCCACGCAGTTTTTTCGGCGTAGGGGGTTTCCCTCAAGGTCCATACCAGACCCAAGGGCCTGGTATGCCCCTGGAGGGGGAACCCATGCCGGATTTTTATTTAAAATTTGGCGCGGAGTTCCCCCTCAAGATCATCTGAGCACAAGTCGCATGCCGAAGTCGGATGATGCGAGACGGCGATCCGACTTCAATGATAGTCAATAGGCTGAAGTCGGATCAAAGTCGGATCAAAGTAGTACAGGGAGTACGCTCTGAAGTCGGAGCGACCTCAGTAGTGTCTATTAAGACGCTCCCATTCACTTAAATGTGAATCTCTTTCTGGGGCGACTTGGGGCGACTTGAGGGTGTACAAGTCGGATCCCAAGTCGCCCCAGTGTGAACCGAGCCTTAGTGAAAATGTCCAAATTAGGCCCAGTTAGCCGTTTTCCCTCCCCGGGGTCATGTGACTCGTTAGTGTTACAAGGTCTCAGGTGTGAATGGGGAGCAGGTGTGTTAAATTGGGTGTTATCGCTCTTACTCTTTCATACTGGTAACTGGAAGTTCAAGATGGAACCTCATGGCAAAGAACTCTCGGAGGATCTGAAAAAAATAATTGTTGCTCTACATAAAGATGGCCTAGGCTATAAGAAGATTGCCAAGACCATGAAACTGAGCTGCAGCACTGTGGCCAAGACCAAACAGCGGTTTAACAGGACAGGTTCCACTCAGAACAGGCCTCGCCATGGTCGACCAAAGAAGTTGAGTGCACGTGCTCAGTGTCCTATCCAGAGGATGTCTTTGGGAAATAGACGTATGAGTGCTCCCAGAATTGCTGCAGAGGTTGAAGGGGTGGGGGGTCAGCCTGTCAGTGCTCACACCATACGCCACACACTGCATCAAATTAGTCTGAATGGCTGTTGTCCCAGAAGGAAGCCTCTTCTAAAGATGCTGCACAAGAAAGCCCGCAAACAGTTTGCTGAAGACAAGCAGACTAAGGACTTGGATTACTGGAACAATGTCCTGTGGTCTGATGAGACCAAGATAAACTTATTTGGTTCAGATGGTGTCCAGCGTATGTGGCAGCAACCAGGTGAGGAGTACAAAGACAAGTGTGTCTTACCTACAGTCGGGCATGGTAGTGGGAGTGTTATGGTCTGGGGCTGCATGAGTGCTGCCGGCACTAGGGAGCTATAGTTCATTGAGGGAACCATGAACCCCAACATGTACTGTGACATACTGAAACAGAGCATGATCCCCTCCCTTCGGAGACTGGGCCGCAGGGTAGTATTCCAACATAACCCCAAACATACCTCCAAGACGACCACTGCCTTGCTAAAGAAGCTAAGGGTAAAGGTGATGGACTGGCCAAGCATGTCTACAGACCTAAACCCTATTGAGCATCTGTGGGGCATCCTCAAATGGAAGGTGGAGGAGCGCAAGGTCTCTAACATCCACCAGCTCCGTGATGTCCTCATGGAGGAGTGGAAGAGAACTCCAGTGGCAACCTGTGACGCTCTGGTGAACTCCATGCCCAAGAGGGTTAAGGCAGTGCTGGAAAATAATGGTGGCCACACAAAATATTGACACTTTAGGTCCAATTTGAACATTTTCACTTAGGGGTGTAGTCACTTTTGTTGCCAGCTATTTAGACATTAATGTCTGTATGTTGAGTTATTTTGAGGGGACAGCAAATTTACACTGTTATACAAGCTGTACACTCACTACTTTACATTGTAGCAAAGTGAATTTCTTCAATGTTGTCACATAAAAAGATAAAATAAAATATTTACATAAATGTTAGGGGTGTACTCACTTTTGTGAGATACTGTATTTATTCACAATGGGGTTTTTTATTTTTTGCGCTATAAAAGAAAAACGACAGAAAATTCTGTAAAAAAAAAAAAAAAATGCATTTTTCTTTGTTTCTGTTATAACATTTTGCAAATTTGTAATTTTTCTTCAAAAATGTTGGTCAAAATTTATACTGCTACATATCTTTGGTAAAAACAACCAAAATTGGTGTATAATATTTGGTCTGTGTGAAAGTTATAGAGTCCACAAGCTATGGTGCCGTCTCTAAAAATTGATCACACCAAAAGTACTGATGGCCTATCATTTCTTGAGACCGTAACAAGCCAGGAAAGTACAAATACCCCCCAAATGACCCCTTTTTGGAAAGTAGATATTCCAAGGTATTTAGTAAGAGGCACAGTGAGTTTTTTGAAGTTGTAATTTTTTTCACACAATTCTTTGCAAAATCTAAGATTTTTTTTTTCACAGAATTGTCATATTAGCAGGTTATTTCTCACACACAGCTTTTGCATACCACAAAATACACCCCAAAACACATTCTACTACTTCTGAGTATGGCGATACCACATGTTTGAGACTTTTACACTGCGTGGCCACATACAGAGGCCCAACATGCAGGGAGCACCATGAAGACGTTCTACAAGCATATATTACACGTATAATTTCTTGACTACCTCTTGCACTTTTGAGCACCAGGACAATGGAAACTCCCCAAAAATGACCCCATTAAAAAAAAAAAAAAAAAACACTCCAGAGGCATAATGCGTCATTTGAACATGTCGCATTTTTCTACAAGTTTTTGGAAAATGTGGAAAGAAAATGAAAACTTTTTTTTTTTTTAAACACAAAGTTGTCCATTTATACAATATTTCTAAAACATAGCATGTACATTCCAAAAATTACACCACAAAATAGATTCTCCTACTCCTCCTGAGTACGGCAATACCACATGTAAGAGACTTTTCTACAGCCTGGCCACATACAGGGGCCCAACATGCAGGGAGCACCATCAGGTGTTCTAGGGGCATACATTTCAAAGCTAATTTGACTACCTATTACACTTTAGTGAGGCGCTGTAGTGGCATGGATGAGCATGAATGGGGATGGATGAGCCGTGGATGGGGATGGCTGAGCATGGTTGAGCCATGAATGTGGATGGCTGAGTATGGATGGGATGATTGAGCATGAATGAGTATGGCTGGCTATTGCTAGGTATGGCTGAGGATTGATGGATGAGTATTGCTAAGCATGGATGGATGGATGAGTATTGCTGAGTATGGATGGCTGAGCATAGATGGATGAGTATTATTGAGATGACTGAGCATGGGTGGATGGATGAGACTGCAATGGGCACAAAGCAGTGCTGTGGGCACTACAGATCCAGCCCACAGCGCTGCTGCACCCTATCTCTCCCTTCTCCGCTCACACTGTATTGATCGGTACAGAGAGGAGATAGATGAACTGGAGGTGACCCCGGTTGTTTACAAGTGATCGCTCTGTCATTTGACGGAGCGATCACGTGGTAAACGGCCACTAAAAGCCCCCATTTACCGTGATCCGGAGACTCCGATGTGCGTGCCCCAGGGGGCGCGTGGGAAGACAATTCTGGAAGGACGTTATAGTACACCCTCCCAGAGTTATCAAGCAGCTCTGTAGCGGTCATTCGGCTAAAGCGCTGTTGTTAAGTGGTTAAAGGGTAACTCCACTTTCGTGGGGGAAAAGAATAGCAAATAAAGAAAAAATAATATAGCGCATATAATAGCGACACTAATCATATTGTAATTGAATGCTATTAAAATTACCTTTCTTTTTCAATATACAGCTCTGTAATTTTCTGAGAATGCATTGCAATATGGCTACCTGGGGTTGTTCTGTACACAGAGTGTGTACTGACCACTCCCCAGAAACATAATTTCCTGCTTGTATGATTGGCTCACCAATTTTCACAAAATCTGCACTAAGATACAATCAGATTTCAGGCATCCCCTGCAACAAAAATTTCATTTTTGGAGAGATACTTTCAATAGGAACCCATCTAAAGGTATGCAGGCCCAGCAGATTTCCTCATTAGTGCCCTGCTGCTGCCACACCTGGCAGTTAATTATGAAACCACTCCCATTAAACCCACTCAGAACAGAGGCAGATACAAACACACATGGCATTCTATAGAATAACAAAAGGTGGGAATCTGCAACAGCGTTTGTTATACTCCTTGCAATGTACATAAATCACCCGGGGGAATGTTTTTTTTCTCAATAAAAGTGGAGTTACACTTTAAATATTAGTTGTCTCATTATGACAGCCAATTGCCAATCAGTGCTGCCTTTCAGTGCAGCCTATCAGTGCTGCATATCAGTGCCACCCCATCAGTGCCGTTTAATGCAGCCTATCAGCGCACATCAGTGAAGGAGAAAAATTACTTATTTACAACATTTTCTGACAGAAAGTAAGAAAAACGTTCACATGACAGTAAAAAGAAGTATTGGTAATCGGTATCGGGGAGTACTTGAAAAAAATTATCAGGAATTGTACTCAGTCTTAAAAAAGTGGTATTGGTGCAACACTAGTCCATATATGCCTTTCCTCCAATGCAGATTCTTTTACAACTGCTTTGCAAAATAGTGGAAGAAAAGAAATCGGTGATCCTCATTGCACCAAACTGGCCTAGAAAAGCCTGGTATGCAGGCATTCTCAGACTTCTGGGAGACAACCCCTGGTCTCTTCCAAATAGGCCATACCTGCTGTCCGGTTTTGTTTGCCTATCAGCGAACTTCTTCGGATCCTGTGCACAAATTAATGATTGGTCTGCCTGTGTTTCCCTTTTTACATGTTTTTGAAACTTCAATCATGATCCTCATGGTCCCAATAGGTAGGGTGTGTAATAAAGTAAAGGTGTCAGGTGCTGGCTAGCAGAGAGTTAATTGAGCCAATTAAAAAGACAAGGTTGTCTAAGAGGGGGACTCGCAGGTGCCATACTTGTGTAACCCCTGTGCAAATGAATCATCCTATTGGCCTCTGCTGCTTAAGTGTTCATTGCTCACTTCATCGCCCCGTGCTTCAGAGTAACCATGAGGGGTCACTCTCTAGACACGGGTGCCATTCACAGCAACTAGCATTTTTCTTAATGAATGCAAGGCGTTTCCTGATTAGTGGAGGTGAGAGAGGCAGGCTAGTGATCTCACATTCTCCACCTCATCAGTGGACCCAGAAGACAGTGGCAATCACTGTAGAAGGTTACGCATACTAAATTGATTCTCTACTTCCACAGTGGTACCACAAATGCGGCATATGCATACTTATGTTGGTTCAAGCTGGACCAATGTATATATGCGATAAAATGCATACTTTAAATAAGGCTGTTAATTTATAGCTGATTTTTTATAAAACAAGTTATATACAATATCTATTCATTGTGTATGTTTTAGAAGTGTTCCTAAAAAGACAGTCTGCGCACTAAAACTGTAAGTGGCTTCTTTAAGCTTCTCCATATGTATTCAATAACTGATGCAAGACATTAATGGCATTTACGTAAAGGCTCTTCACAAATATGCAGCTGAAGATCCTACCTCTTATAAACTTGGCAGGCTATTTATGGCAATGTGTGCAGAATACTTGATGGATATACTTTTTTTTTTATCTAGAAATTATATAGCCATTGAGCTTGTCAGGGAGAGTAATAAATAGGAGGATAAACATGCAGGCCGTGGGATTGCAGTGCTTTATCTTTGCACATTATTGATCTATAAAGACTTAGAATGTATTATTCTAAGATTGTGGCTGCTTTAAAGGACCCTGAAAAAAATTAAGGATGCAAACTGACAGAAGTCATTTTAATGGTACAGCTATTTGGTTTTGAGATGCAGTGGTGAAAAACATAATCAATCATTATAGCACATTTCTGTCCTCGTTTTAGTTGTCTATAACAAATGTTGAACAGACTATCAAGGTCATTGTCTAGTGATGATAGGAGAGATTCTTTTCAGGGTTTAACGGTTGTACAAGTGCTTAGTATAAACAGGGATGTCTGTTCCCTGGAGCTCCGCAGAGCAGCCCAGCTGAGTATAGAGAAAACACGGGCAGCTGCTAAGTGTGACAGCTTTGTGCATATAGCATGATGGAGGCCATAGCTTTGCCTTGGCTCAGCAGAGCATTTCAGCCTTAAAACACTTGCACTTTTTCATTCCATTGAATGAAGATGTGGCACAGTTTAATAAAAGATAGCTGCTTTGTGAAATAAAACACATGCCCCCTGCCACTATAATCGTCTATCTCATACTTCATAGAAGAAAATAAAATAAAACAAGGTCTTTGGTGTAAAGCAGCTAAAATCCATATTCTTTACATTGCAATTTGAGCTGTGAAGAACAGATGTATCCTTACGACATAGAGGGTAATGGGATATTTGTTCTTTTTATATATTGGGTTTTTTGTCTACTAAACCACTACCCTAAAGGCCCCATTTACATATTACATACAGTAGTGGGAACACAGGTTCCCGCTTGTGATTATAAAATGTGTATTGTGCATAGGGCAGCCTGTTCACTTGAATGGGCTGCCCTATGCGTGTTTGTCACTCTAAAAAAAACTCAGGGACCAAATTGTGGCCCTGAGCCAGGCATGATTTTACATGCATGTTTTACTGTGTGACAATCGCAGCAAAATCTCACCAATTCTGCCTGTGATTCCTAGTCGCCCAAATGTGAACGGGGCCTAAGATAAAAGACTATATGAAACAAGTGTTTAAGTAAAACAAAACCAAAATGAACAGATTAACCCTTTCATGCCGATGTACCGCTAATATATGCGGCCCTTGGCTTGAAGGGGTTGTACCGGGTTGATGCCTGCAGCTGCAGGCATCACCCCTGTACTGTTTTTTAGAGTCGACGGTTGGCTTTGTTGTGATAACAACCGATGCTGTTAAGCAGCCACTCAGCTGTTATTTCAAGCAGCAGGAGGGGCATCCTCCCCCCATCACGCCACCTTCCGTGGCTCGCCCGTCCCACTGGGAGGCCCAAGCGACCAGCTGGCGGTTGGCTGGAGACCCAAACGACACTGGAATCGGCTTCGGTCGTGTCTCGGATCTAGTAGCCCAGAAACAATGTTATGACATCACTTCCGGTTTACTGAAGACTTAAAGGTGCCGAATAAAAAAAAAATGACAGCATTCAAAACAGTTAAACTTGGCGTTTTAAATGTTTTTACGTGCAAAGGAGGGATTTATGGTCTCATCTGTTTTAATCAGGCTGTAAGTGGAAGGGTGCACCCTTGGCTTGTGAAATGGTTAGGAGAGAGAAAATCTGTATATGCCATTAATAAAGCCCAACAGAACTTTCACTTTTAAGTGACTTTGTCATCAGAGATGTTTGGGGGCTGCCATTGCAGTCCTCCTTCTGAAAATATTAGATGCCTGGTTGTCTGACTTAAGTATTTTTCAGTCACAAGTCAGTACAAGTATGTTGTAAGCAGGTATCTGAAAAGTGTCAGAACTGTGTCTCCTTACTTGTACTTGATCAGTGACCCTGACAGTATTAAGGTGGTATTAAACCCAAAAGCACACATTTTATTATATTGCAGCTTACCAATTATTAGATGTAATGGCTGCATTCATTTTCTTTTTTTAGGCTTGCTGTCTTCTATTTTCATCTGGAGTACCAGCCTACAGTAAGTCTGTTGTTTTTTCAAAAGAACAAGCTCTTCATCAGAATGTGTCAGTTACAGAGATGTGACAAACCGCTAAAACAAATAGCATTTTTAATGCGCAGTGTGCATGATGCCATATAGTATTAGCTGGAGTTTGGCTTTGATTTGTTAGTGTATTTAAATTGGCTAGTACATCTAACACTTTCCCCACTCTGACAATGCTGATGTCCAAAGGTGCCCCTGCTCGTCTTCATCCATGATTTACTCTACCTTTAAAGATGTGCAACGTGGGACCTGACTGGGGAATTTTCTGCCACTATGCCTGATCTACTCCAGCGGTTAATGGCACTTCTGGGATTTGCGCGATACTAATACCTGTAAAAGTTTTTATACCTCTCCACCCTCTGATTATCTTGCAACACTTCATCCTCACTTCATTCCATCTACCTAGTGCAAATCTTTTTACAGAAGGTAAGGGGGGGGGGGGGGTGCTGAGACGGTGGATGATTTTTCACCACCAAAATTTCATAAAGTTACTTATTCAGCTATTCACCACATGCTGGCTGCTGTGGACTCTTTGGTTGAAGCTGTGTGCTCTAGTCTCTGGCTAGTTACACCTAGTAATTCTTATCCCCCAGATAATCTTCTAGGCACGAAAAAGTAGGCTATTCCAAAAAGCCTTTCCCTACCTGAAACTAGCTGAGTGGGTCTTATATTATGATTGGCCCAACTAAGACAGGCTATTCACTCCTGTTGATTTTTATAACTTCTACTCTGTGAAAGGAAGAATCCAAGTCAAACATTTCCAACGCACACGTTCCTGAGAGTGGCTGTAGCTAGGGATAAGCACTGCAGTGATCATTATCAGGAAACCAAAGACAATAAAAGCAAGAGGTGTGTCACCAGCACACCAAGGATCTCCAGAGTGGGTCCAAAGCTTTATTCGGCCATCACATTATAGTTACAAAAGTGACGTTTGATTAAGGGGTCCTATGAGGCTATGAAAACAGAAGACATATCTCTTGCTATGAAAGGGGGTAGTTGAAGAAGAGATAGACTGTTCCTACTATGAATCCAGGTATCCTCGTGCTGTGCAATTTAATCAAATGTTTCTATTGATGACAATCTTTCCTTTATGGATTTGATTTAAAGGTGCCTGTAGACTCTTTTGAAGTCTTTCTTTGCCTTGGCAAGCCTAGCCCTGCAACAGTTTATTGCCTCCCTGTTGATTTTCCTGACTGTATCAAAGTGGAATTGAGAGACCATCTTTGATTATAGATCACCACAATGCACATTATAGATGTTCCCCACAATGCACAGTAACACACGTCTGTTATGGCACTCTGGGCTTGTTGTAAAGAGAAAAAAAAAGTGCATACGCTTTTATTTTATTGTTTATTTTTTTTTTGTGTTAGGTAACATATTTAAATAGGCTGTCTTAAAGCACATCAACATGCGGTATAACCTGTTACCAGATAACAGGAAGTGTCTGCAAAAGAGCCTTCATGGAAGGATCACAAGGAAAGCTGCAGATTAAAACAAAAAAAAATACTTTTGCAGTTAAATTAACATATTGGCGTGTGAGATTTCAGTGACGTATTCACAAATACTTGATACTTCAACTTTCTTGAAACTTGACAATGGTCACCATGCTTTTCTTATATCATGATCTGTTCAGCATGGTGTGGTGAGAAGAGTTGTGCTGGAGTTAGAGCTACCATCAGGACTCGTCATCTCCTGTATGTTTCTCAGATCCTCAATAGTGTTGAGATTTAGATATTTGTGTGGATAATATGGTGCAGACGGTAGTACCATTACATGTGTTTTATTAATTTTAATATATTTATCTATGTAGATATTTGCTTTTCGTTTTGCATCACTTGAGATATGAGAAGTGGTGTTGTAAAGAAACAAACAAAAGTCAAGTTAGGTCTATAGTTCTGGGGAGTTTAACTTCTCGCTGGTGGGGGAAGAGCACTCGGTGTTGATTTTCATGGATTCACAATTGTGAACAAAAAGAATAAACAAATATGTGGAATATGTTTTCAGAAGATTTCTGTTATTGAATTGAAAGTGGTTGCACATTTATTACACATATAAGAGAATGGAAAAGAACCGTTAAAAACATTAACCCATATAAGAGACGTGGTGAAATAGAACTGCTTTTGTTCCTCCACCCCAAACTTGCTCATCCAGGTCTTTATGGACCGTGCTTTGTGCACTGGTTCAAATCATTTGGTGGAGGGGGGATAATGGTGTGGGGTTGTTTTT
Organism: Aquarana catesbeiana; assembly: GCF_042186555.1. Lineage (NCBI taxonomy): Eukaryota > Metazoa > Chordata > Amphibia > Anura > Ranidae > Aquarana > Aquarana catesbeiana. Next base: position 182,064,803 of record NC_133324.1, on the reverse strand, counting down.
CAGGGGTTGGGCTTGACCCCTGAGTTCCAGTGAAGAGAACTCTTAAAGCTTCAGCATACCAAGGCTTTTTGGACAATTTCATGCTCTCAACTTTGTGAGAACAGTTTGGGGATGGCCCCTTCCTGTTCTAACATGACTGTGCCCCAGTTCACAGAGCAAGGTCCATAAAGATATTGATGAGCAAGTTTGGGGTGGAGAAACTTGACTGGCCTGCACAGAGTCCTGACCTCAACCTGATAGAACACCTTTGGGATGCATTAGAGCGGAGACTGTGAGCCAGGCCTTCTCATCCACCTCACAAATGCGCTTCTGGAAGAATGGTCAAACCATCCCATAGACACACTCCTAAACCTCGTGCACAGCTTTCCCAGAAGAGTTGACGCTGTTATAGCTGCACCGGGTGGGCCAACTCAACATTGAACCCTACGGACTTAGACTGGGATGCCATTAAAGTTCATGTGTGTGTAAAGGCAGGCGTAACAATACTTTTGGTGATATATTGTACATTCACATCAGTCTCTTCCCTCAAGGAGCTTACAATTTTTAAGGTCCCAAACTCAACATATTAGGACCAATTTGGACTCGACAATTAACCTACCAGCATGCCTTTGGAGTGTGAGAGGAAAACTGGAGTACCCAGAGGAAATCTACGCAGGCACAGGGAGAACATGCAGACTCCAGGCAGGTAGTACCGTGGTTGGGAATCAAACTAACAAGCCTAGTGCTGCCAAGTGGAAGTGCTAACCTCTTAGCCTCCTTGCGCTTATCTCCTTTTATTTAAAATTGACTGGTTTACTGAGTGCGAGGACTATAGCTATCATTATTCTTCTGACGCTCCAGCACTGAACCTTCAGGTCTCTGAAATGAAAGCTGTATGGAGACACTCTGCCCGCCCCTACTCTTCTCTTACCCAATCATGGAATGCTTTGTATTATGTGAACCTATTGCAAAATGCACAGCCATCTGTGAATGAACAATGGAGCAATCACACAGCAGCTGCATTTCCCCTGTCAGAGAGATACCTATTGCTATCTTTCCTGTACTCTGTACAATGGTCAATTGTAAATAACAGAGAAAAGTCTATGAGGTTCATTAGGCCCACTGTAAAATTTAAGTAGTGCAGTAATTTCATGTGTCCTTATTAAACTGGCCCTTCATAGTACAGTATCTGCAACTGATATGCTTATGGGCAATATCTGACATATATAAAACAATTGTTGTCTCTGCTTTGCCTTTCACAAAGTACAACTTGTAATGACTTCAATTTGACCTTCTTGACGTTGTCTGTAAGTAACTCCCCCTTAGCCCTCTGGGTGGCTGGAGTTAGTGAATGCATCTCATAGGAATGAATGGGACCATGGAGCATGTGTGCACTAGAAAGAGGGGCCTGGCTGGGATGGTAGAAAGGTGAGGTCGTTCTTTTTTTTTCTTTTTTTTTTTTTTTTACCATATGGGTGGGGATTGCTTCAAAGGTGAATTGGCATTATGTCATTTGTTTAGTGAGGAGGATAGTGACCAAGAGGTCTATAAAAGGGAGCCAGGATTAAACACAGGAGCTTCCTGTCTGTACAGGGTAGCAAATTTGTGTTGTGCTAATCGCATAGAAGTACTTAAATTGTTCCTTTAGCTATTTTAAATCACTCCTTGATAGTCTACCAACTCTGTACCAGTGCTGTATCTTGGCCGACACTTTGCGGGGGGGTAACACCAAAGCCGCTGCCCGCACAAACCCCCCCCCCCCAAGACCGTCCTCTCGAGTCCCGGCTCCCGCACAAATATAGACCTCGGCGCAGCAGCCTGTAGTGTGCCACTTGTAAAAATCATTAGCAGTATGGGGCATACTTGGCCAGGGGGAGGGAGCGACTGACGCCCTCATTAAAAAAAAGACCGGGTGCATGTCATTCCAGTGGCAGAGGCGGAGCCTAATGCTCTGCCTACCCTCCTCCGCGCAACATCCTATACATCATCTCCCCGGCCCGGGGGATGGGGTCTCTCTGTGACTGTAGGAGGAAAAGAGAGAGGAGAATGAGGGGAACCCCTGCAAGTGGTGGCCAGGACAGCAGGTAAGTTAATGACATTTATTTTTGTAAGTCATCATCCATATAAAAGTGGCAGTGCTCAACATGGATTTTATGCAAATTTTCAGAGCATATTGCAATAAAGTGCTCCATGCATGGTTAAACTCATTAAACCGTTCACATTCAATGAAAGTTCATGGTACATGAACTTTCATTGAATGTGGACTGTCTATTAAGTTTGCATAGATTCCAGCATATGCAAAGTGCTCCATGCTTAAATCAATGCAAACCCATTAAACAATCCACATTCAGTGAAAATTCATGCACTGTAAAGTGCTCCATGCTATAATCAAAACATAATTAATATACACTAGTAGGCTGTGATATTTTGAAACTGACAAGGCTGCACTGATTGCCACTGATGAGGCGGTACTCCTAAGCTGCACTGGTAGGCTGCACTGATGGGCACTGGTAGGTGGCACTGATGGGCACAGGTAGGCTGCACTGATGAGCACTGATAGGTGACACTGATGGGCACTGGTAGGCGGCACTGGTAGGCTGCACTGATAGGCGGCACTGATGGGCACTGGTAGGCGGCACTGATGAGCACTGGTAGGCTGCACTGATGGGCACTGGTAGGCTGCACTGATGGGCACTGATAGGCTGCACTGATGGGCATTGATAAGGCTGCACTGGTGGCCCCTGATGAGGATGCACTGATGGCCACTGACGAGGCCACACTGATGGCCACTGATGAGGCCACACTGATGGCCACTGATAGGCTGCACTGTAAGCTGCACTGGTGGCCCCTGATGAGATTGCACTGTTAGGCACTGATGAGGCTGCACTGATGAGGCTGTACTGATGGGCACTGATAAGTGCTGATATATGCTTTATGTTGATATTGTTAAAGTTGTTAATATTTATTTTTGGAACTTAATTCTGCATAAAACATTTAACAGTGTCATTTCATGAGATATGTTTAGGTGTGAGGTGTGTTTAGGGGTGGGGCAGGGTGGGGGTTGGGTGGGCCTAGTGGTGGCGAGTAACTCTTAAGGCCTGGCTGATGGCTCAGGACATGAAATTTTGAGCCCTGCATTATACAGTCCCTGCCCTCAAGGAGCTTACAATCTAAGGTCCCTAACTCACATTCATACAAACACGTGGTGGGGGCAACAATTTAGCCAGGAGCCAACTACAACGGGATTGATTGATGTAAGTATGGAGTGAATGGTGCATGATTGTGTGTGCTAATGTACAGTGAGGAAGAGGTGGGGCTCTAAGAGGAAAAGGTGGAGCCTAAAGTGGAAGCTGTGTGGTTTACAGATGATAGGGCGCGTCTTAAACAGGAAGGGGTGTGACTTTGACAGGAAGGGGTGAGTTGTTTTTAAATTAGGGGGTATATGAGTTTAGTCAGGCTTAGGGTAGCACAAAACCTAAATACACCACTGCTCTGTACTAGATACTTGGCTGTAATGCAGTTGTACAGCTTGACTGATATATTAACTTTATTCATGCAGTTCTATAGGATTCCCAGAAGAAATAAGCCTTAGTTGTTCCTTGTGTCGTGTTACTTAGCAGAGGCTGTTATGATTTTAAAATAAATATGTTATGCTCAGAGGCAATTAAATGTGTTTCTTTTAGCATGGAGTTTGGAATATTACTGCACATGTTGTAGGTGATGATGCTCGATAGAGAAGTGAGAAATGAAGTTGAAATGTTCCTCACACCTGTAAAAAACTTTTGATAGGCCTCCAATTTCAAAAGCAGAATATTTTGAAGCTCATAAATACATGTAAAGTAATTGAAATTGCTGTGTGCGTGCTACATCGTCTTGTACTTCTCTGATAGATGACTTTGTTTCTAAGTACAGGGGAAAAAAAGAATTACATGCAGAAATAGGCAGGTGAAAGGCAGCTTATCTCTCAGTGGCGGTAAGCAATGTTTTACCACTGGAACTTCTCACTAGAATTTTTTTTTTTTTAATTTTAGATTGACAGCCTATGATTTTCAGATAAATGGACTAGGGAAGAGAAAACCAATGAAAGCACTCTCTTCCTTTCAGGGAGACAATTTTCTGTCTTTTATACAACTTCTGTGCCACAAATCAGAATATTACACTTTCTTTATGGTTTTAACAAGGCATAGAGACTTCAGAAAAGCAGCCAGAGGAATATAATACCATGTCTAACAGCATTTGGGGCAGCCAACCAATATAACATTAGGAAAGGATACACCTTCAAGCCAAGTATGGAAAGGGAAGCTACAGAGTTTCAGGAGTCATGATTATTCTACTGTGGTTGCCTTGGTCCTCAGAACTTTGCTGATAAGCTTTTGAAATTTTCAACAGCAAATCACAAAACACCTATATTGTTATAACATAGCATCACTTATTATTTTTTCATGCTAGAGATTGTGTAATATGGCTGCACAATATTTTCAGCATTTTAGCTCAAGTTTTAGAGTTAAGCCTCAACTGTATTAAAACAACCCAATGTGAATGCCGCAAAGAAAAAAGCCACTGACAATGACACACATCTTATTGGGGTATATTTACCATTCACAGATCTGTCTATCCTGTGAAACCGCATGTGCATTAGTTCTTTGAGACTGCCAGCTATTTTTCTCTCCAGGTGAGATAATCTTCATTCGTAAAAATAGCGAGAATCAGGAAAATAACACATTATGGCACTATATGGAGCTGATGATCATGTAAAAGAAATACTAAATGAAGTATTGGGCTAATGTCAAAGTGTAAACACGTAGAGGGAAGCCACATTCCAGAAGGAGACTCAATAGAGAAAATTGTGGACACATAGGAGTTTATTTACTAAAGCTGGAGAGTGCAAAATCAGTCTCTCTTCTATATAGAAACCAATCAGCTTCTAAGCTCAGCTTGTTCAATTAAGCTTTGGCAATAAAATCTGGAAGCTGATTGGTTTATATGCAGAAGTGAGACTGATTTTGCACTCTCTAGCTTTCATAAATAAACCATAAAGGCTTTATCAGTGTCACAAAAACTTCCCATATAATGAAAATTAACAATATTTGGGCCAAAATATTGACGGCCTCATGATCTGACCACTCGCCTGTTCAAATTTCACTATCAGACCTTTGAGTGAAACCGAAGCCCACTGGGTGGTGCCTCAACGCCTCTTTACTTAATAATCCAATAATCTATACCGAAATTGAAATGACTATACACCAATATTTTAACAATAACCCAGCCACAGACACCTCCCCAAGCATTAATTGGTCAGCACACAAAGCAACAATTCGTGGCAAGCTGATTCAAATCGCATCTAGGACTAAACTCATCCACACACAAATGATACAAAAAGAAGAGGAGTTAATAAAAATTATGAGACAAAAAGAACAATCCTCACTTGGACCTGAGGCATAAAATTGAGGCTGCGCACATGGGTCGAAAATTTAGCCTTACCACTAAATCGGAGTATCTATGCTGGTCTAGACACCGCTTTTACATGGGAAGTCCATAAAAAGAATTTTCAAGTTCTCTGAAGCAGTCAAGAGCAATTCACAGCAAATCTCTGTAAATATAGAGGGAGAGGAAGCCCATCACCATCACCTAAACACACTGACCCTTACCGTCAGCAGGTGGGTTATATAGCATAACATTATCGGATGGTAACCCCAGGAAAAAAACTTCTTATTAACCAAAGCTCCTCACTCCAATGGTAGACTCAAGATTGCGATAGAGACTGATAGCCAAGATGGTAAAGCCAACGGACACAATTTAGGCAATGGGTTAAAAGCGAATAAGGAAAGTGACCAGCGCTTCCTACCACTGGGATGTCCGCAGCTCCTCCGTCCTCTCCGATGCGTCGCTCCCTAAGCTTCGCCCGATGTTTCGTCACTATCGTGTGTCATCAGGGGCGTGGTTGTGACGTGCGACGTTCAGAAGTTAAATAGAGAGACGGGATTAAAAAGAACGGAAATTTTATGCGTTCCAAGAAAGCGGAAGTAACGATCCTCCCGCCCCTGGAACGCAATGGACGGAAACAGACTCGGGGCTGCAGCATTAGATGCGCTCCATAGTCATAAAATAACCAGAGAAATACATAACATAGTGAAAATTGGATAAAAATATCCTCAAGTCTATAAAAAGGGAGTGAATAGCATCTGAACTATTTAACCACTTGCCGACTGCCTCACGCAGATATACTGCGGTAGAATGGCACGGGCAGGCAAAGTAACGTATGGGTACGTTACTTGCCTCCAGCAGGCGGGGGGTCCGATCGGACCCTCCCTGGTGCCCGAGGCTGTCGGCTTCTGTCCTGGAGCGATCAGAGGTGAGGGGGAGGCCATCCATTCGTGGCCACCCCCTCGTGATTGCTCCCAGCCAATGAGATTCTTCCTCTGCTGCTGTATAGTAAACAGCAGCAGAGGAAGTGATGTCATCGCTCCTTGGCTCGGTATTTTCCGTTCCCGCGCCGAGGAGAGAAGACATTGATGTGAGTACACAAACACTACACACACACAGTAAAACACACCAGGCACACTTTACACCCCCATCACCCCCCCCCCCCCTGTCACAGTGACACCAAGCAGTTTTTTTTTTTTCTGATTACTGCTTTGGTGTCAGTTTGTGACAGTTAGTGTGGTAGGGTTAGCCCCCTTTAGGTCTAGGATACCCCCCTAACCCCCCTAATTAAGGTTAACCCCGTGATCACCCCCCGTCGCCATTGTCTCTAAGCGATCGTTTTTTTGATCGCTGTATTAGTGTCACTGGTGACGCTAGTTAGGAAGGTAAATATATAGGTTCGCCGTCAGCGTTTTATAGTGTCAGAGACCCCCATATACTACCTAATAAAGGTTTTAACCCCTTGATTCCCCCCTAGTTAACCCTTTCACCAGTGATCACCGTATAACTGTTACAGGTGACGCTGGTTAGTTTATTTTTTATAGTGTCAGGGCACCCGCCGTTTATTACCTAATAAAGGTTTAGCCCCCTGATCGCCCGGCGGTGATATGTTAGGTTTTAGAGTCAGATAGAGTCTGCGTTGCCCCAGGCAGCGTCAGGTTAGCGCCAGTACCGCTAACGCCCACGCACGCAGCATACACCTCCCTTAGTGGTATAGTATCTGAACGGATCAATATCTGATCCGATCAGATCTATACTAGCGTCCCCTGCAGTTTAGGGTTCCCAAAAACGCAGTGTTAGTGGGATCAGCCCAGATACCCGCTAGCACCTGCGTTTTGCCCCTCCGCCCGGCCCAGCCCACCCAAGTGCAGTATCGATCGATCACTGTCACTTACAAAACACTAAACGCATAACTGCAGCGTTCGCAGAGTCAGGCCTGATACCCACGATCGCTAACAGTTTTTTTGTTAGCGTTTTGGTGAACTGGCAAGCACCAGCCCCAGGCAGCGTCAGGTTAGTGCCAGTAGCGCTAACACCCACACATGCACCGTACACCTCCCTTAGTGGTATAGTATCTGAATGGATCAATATCTGATCAGATCTATACTAGCGTCCCCAGCAGTTTAGGGTTCCCAAAAACGCAGTGTTAGCGGGATCAGCCCAGATACCTGCTAGCACCTGCGTTTTGCCCCTCCGCCCGGCCCAGCCCAGCCCACCCAGGTTCAGTATTGATCGATCACTATCACTTACAAAACACTAAACACATAACTGCAGCGTTCACAGAGTCAGGCCTGATCCCTGTGATCGCTAACAGTTTTTTTTGGTAGCGTTTTGGTGAACTGGCAAGCACCAGCGGCCTAGTACACCCCGGTCGTAGCCAAACCAGCACTTCAGTAACACTTGGTGACGTGGCGAGTCCCATAAGTGTAGTTCATGCTGGTGAGGTGGCAAGCACAAGTAGTGTCCCGCTGCCACCAAGAAGAAGACAAACACAGGCCCGTCGTGCCCATAATGTCCTTCCTGCTGCATTCGCCAATCCTAATTGGGAACCCACCACTTCTGCAGCACCCGTACTTCCCCCATTCACATCCCCAACCAAATGCAGTCGGCTGCATGAGAGGCATTTTCTTTATGTCCTCCCGAGTACACCTACCCAACGAACCCCCCCCAAAAAAGATGTGTCTGCAGCAAGCGCGGATATAGGCGTGACACCCGCTATAATTGTCCCCCCTGTCCTGACAATCCTGGTCTTTGCATTGGTGAATGTTTTGAACGCTACCATACACTAGTTGAGTTTTAGCATAGGGTACAGCATTGCACAGACTAGGCACACTTTCACAGGGTCTCCCAAGATGCCATCGCATTATGAGAGACCCGAACCTGGAACCGGTTACAGTTATAAAAGTTACAGTTACAAAAAAAAGTGTAAAAAAAAAAACCAAAAAAATATATAAAATAAAAAAAAAAATAGTTGTCGTTTTATTGTTTATTGTTCTTCTCTCTCTATTGTTCTGCTCTTTTTTACTGTATTCTATTCTGCAATGTTTTATTGTTATTATGTTTTATCATGTTTGCTTTTTAGGTATGCAATTTTTATACTTTCCTCTTTACTGTGTTTTATTGTTAACCATTTTTTTTGTCTTCAGGTACGCCATTTAGCTGCAGAGCGGATTTATTTATCTTGACAACAACAGCGTTTGCTCCCATGATATATAAAGCCGTGACTCCAGCGGAGGTGATATATGCCGAAGCATGGGGCAGCAGGGGCGGAGGAACGATTTGCTCCTAACTTTTGGACCAGATGCCCCCATGCTTCGGCATATATAAATGGTGCATGTATGCCCATCATTAGAAGTGGGTGGATGAATTGAGGTATTCTAATGGTGGGCATACCCACCGATCAATTAATTTTTTTCGTTCAGCCCACAGGCTGCATGAAAAAAAAAAAAAAGATTACAATATATGCCCAACAAGGACCAGCAACGTACTGGTATGTTGCTGGACTTTGAGTGGTTATACCAGAATGATGCCTGAAGGTTTAGATATCATCTTGGTATCATTCTTTTCAGCCAGCGGTCGGCTTTCATGTAAAAGCAATTCTAGCGGCTAATTAGCCTCTAGACTGCTTTTACAAGCAGTAGGAGGGTATGCCCCCCCCCACCGTCTTCCATGTTTTTCTCTGGCTCTCCTGTCCGAACAGGGAACGTGAGAATGCATCCGGTGATTCAGCCAGCTGACCATAGAGCTGATCAGAGACCAGAGTGGCTCCAAATATCTCTATGGCCTAAGAAACCGGAAGCTACAAGCATTTCATTACTTAGATTTCGTTGGATGTAAACAGCGCCATTGGGAAATTGGGAAAGCATTTTATCACAACGATCTTGGTGTGGTCAGATGCTTTGAGGGCAGAGGAGAGATCTAGGGTCTAATAGACCCCAATTTTTTTCAAAAAAAGAGTACCTGTCACTACCTATTGCTATCATAGGGGATATTTACATTCCCTGAGATAACAATAAAAATGATTAAAAAAAAAAAAAAAAAAATGAAAGGAACAGTTTCAGCGGAACAGTTTCAGCGCTTTCGTTCGCAAAGGCGAATGCAAGCGCTGGTCTGGCGTCAAATGTAAACAGCAATTGCACCATGCATGTGAGGTATCACCATGAAGGTCAGATCGAGGGCAGTAGTTTTAGCAGTAGACCTCCTCTGTAAATCTAAAGCGGTAAACTGTAAAGGCTTTTAAAGGCTTTTAAAAATGTACTTAGTTTGTCGCCACTGCACATTTGTGCGCAATTTTAAAGCATGTCATGTTTGGTATCCATGTACTCGGCCTAAGATCATCTTTTTTATTTCATCAAACATTTGGGCAATATAGTGTGTTTTAGTGCATTAAAATTAAAAAAAGGGTTTTTTCCCCAAACAATGCATTTGAAAAATCGCTGCGCAAATACTGTGTGAAAAAAAAAAAATGAAACACCCACCATTTTAATCTGTAGGGCATTTGCTTTAAAAAAATATATAATGTTTTCATGTAAACAAAAAATGTCAGAAAGGGCTTTGTCTTCAAGTGGTTAGAAGAGTGGGTGATGTGTGACATAAGCTTCTAAATGTTGTGCATAAAATGCCAGGACAGTTCAACCCCCCCCCCCCAAATGACCCTATTTTGGAAAGTAGACACCCCAAGCTATTTGCTGAGAGGCATGTCGAGTCCATGGAATATTTTATATTGTGACACAAGTTGCGGGAAAAAGACAATTTGTTTTTTTTTGACAAAGTTGTCACTAAATGATATATTGCTCAAACCTGCCATGGGAATATGTGAAATTACACCCCAAAATACATTCTGTTGCTTCTCCTGAGTACGGGGATACCACATGTGTGAGACTTTTTGGGAGGCTAGCCGCGTACGGGACCCCGAAAACCAAGCACCGCCTTCAGGCTTTCTAAGGGCGTAAATTTTTGACTTCACTCTTCACTGCCTATCACAGTTTTGGAGGCCATGGAATGCCCAGGTGGCACAACCCCCCCCCCCCCAAATGACCCTATTTTGGAAAGTAGGCACCCCAAGCTATTTGCTGAGAGGTATAGTGAGTATTTTGCAGACCTTTTTGTCACAAAGTTTTGAAAATTGAAAAAAGAAAAAAAAATTTTTTTTTTCTTGTCTTTCTTCATTTTCAAAAACAAATGAGAGCTGCAAAATACTCACCATGCCTCTCAGCAAATAGCTTGGGGTGTCTACTTTCCAAAATGGGGTCATTTGGGGGGGGGGGGGGTGTGCCATCTTGGCATTTTATGGCCTTCGAAACTGTGATAGGTAGTGAGGAGTGAATCAAAAATTTACGCCCTTAGAAATCCTGAAGGCGGTGATTAGTTTTCGGGGCCCCGTACGCAGCTTGGCTCCCAAAAAGTCCCACACGTGGTATCCCCATACTCAGGAGAAGCAGCTAAATGTATTTTGGGGTGCAATTCCACATATGCCCATGGCCTGTGTGAGCAATATATCATTTAGTGCCAACTTTTTGTAATTTTATTTTCTTTTTTTGGTCATTCAATCACTTGGGACAAAAAAAATGTTCAATGGGCTCAACATGCCTCTCAGCAATTTCCTTGGGGGGTCTACTTTCCAAAATGGGGTCATTTGGGGGGGTTTGTACTGCCCTGCCATTTTAGCACCTCAAGAATTGACATAGGCAGTCATAAACTAAAAGCTGTGTAAATTCCAGAAAATGTACCCTAGTTTGTAGACGCTATAACTTTTGCGCAAACCAATAACTATACGCTTATTGACATTTTTTTTTTACCAAAGACATGTGGCCGAATACATGTTGGCCTAAACGTATGGCTAAAATTGAGTTTGTTGGATTTTTTTTTATAACAAAAAGTAGAAAATATCATTTTTTTTTTCAAAATTTTCAGTCTTTTTCCGTTTATAGCGCAAAAAATAAAAACCGCAGAGGTGATCAAATACCATTAAAAGAAAGCTCTATTTGTGGGAAGAAAAGGACGCAAATTACGTTTGGGTAAAGCATTGCATGACTGCACAATTAGCAGTTAAAGCGACGCAGTGCCAAATTGTAAAAAGTGCTCTGGTCAGGAAGGAGGTAAATCCTTCCGGGGCTGAAGTGGTTAAAATAGTAACTTGAGACTAATGTAAAAAAAATATTTTTAGACATGAGAAAAATTTAATGAAAAACTCCAAAAGCAAAACAATTGCGCAATGAAACTGCAATAGAGCCATTGGATATTACTAAATATTTAAAAATGACAGTAAATTCCCAATGGAATAAAAACCGCAAAATAACAAATGTGTAAATTAAGCTAAAGGGAGAGATATTCTTGCATCGTAAAGAATCAAGAAGCAGCGCCATCTCGCGGTAATGTACATATTTATACTAACAACCCAATAGGGTAAGCACAATCTAGAAAGGTCATAGGCAAGGGTCCAACTGTAATAAATAAATGCATTTATATCTGAGTAAATAAATAGCAGCCTAGCTATTATTAATGAATGCATTTATATCCCACTCGACGTTCATACCGAATGGGGTGTTTGTTTGGGCTAGATAAATCCATTTGGTTTCCCTCACCATATGGCTACTCCTCCAGTGACCACAAAACTTATCATGATGTTATTTAGTTTACAAATAGGGCATTTTCTACATGGGTAAAAACCACCCATATTCTGGAAAAAGGAAAGTTGTTTGGGCGGATCCACGATGTTGGGTGCTACCTGTAATTTTAATGGTGGAACGTCCCTATATACCCCTGGTTGATCCGGTAAAACAGAAGCCAGGAGTTGATCAGCCTTCAGCACTTTCCAATGCTTTTGCATTATCTTTTTTACTGCAAAGTGTTGATTGGAATAACCAGTGATGAAGGAAAATTGTTATTATGAATATGTACATTATGTAAATATGTACATTACCACGAGATGGCGCTGCTTCTTGGTTCTTTACGAATATCTCTCCATTTAGTTGAATTTCCACCCTTGTTATTTTGCAATTTTTATTCCATTGGGAATTCACTGTCATTTTTTAATATTTTTAATATTTAGTAATATCCAATGGCTCTATTGCAGTTTCATTGCGCAATTGTTTTGCTTTTGGAGTTTTTCATTTAATTTTTCTAATGTCTAAAAATATTTTTTTACATTGGTCTCAAGTTACTATTTTAAATAGTTCAGATGCTATTCACTCCCTTTTTATAGACTTGAAGATATTGTTATCCAATTTTCACTATGTTATGTATTTCTCTGGTTATTTTATGACTGTGGAGCGCATCTAATGCTGCAGCCCCGAGTCTGTTTCCGTCCATTGCGTTCCAGGGGCGGGAGGATCGTTACTTCCGCTTTCTTGGAACGCATACAATTTCCGTTCTTTTTGATCCCGTATCTCTATATAACTTCTGAACGTCGCATGTCACAACCACGCCCCTGATGACGCACGATAGTGACGAAACGTCAGGCGGAGCTTAGGGAAGCAACGCATCAGAGAGGACGGAGGAGCTGCAGCCATCCTAGTGGTAGGAAGCGCTGGTCGCTTTCCTTATTCGCTTTTAACCCATTGCTTAAATTGTGTCCGTTGTCTTTACCATCTTGGCTATCAGTCTCTATCGCAATCTTGAGTCTACCATTGGAGTGAGGAGCTTTGGTTAATAAGAAGTTTTTTCCTGGGGTTACCATCCGATAATGTTATGCTATATAACCCACCTGCTGACGGTAAGGGTCAGTGTGTTTGGGTGATGGTGATGGGCTTCCTCTCCCTCTATATTTACAGAGATTTGCTGTGAATTGCTCTTGACTGCTTCAGAGAACTTTAAAATTCTTTTTATGGACTTTCTAATCATTTATGGACTTTTTATGGACTTTCTATAGCGCTACACCTATATCCCACATAACTCTTTATTGTATCCAACAATATTGTTTTAGCGGCTTATTCCTATTGTCTTTATTATAGCGCATCAAACTCAATTTGTATATACCGCTTTTACATGATGGGGACAAACCGAATACATTATTAGCTAGGAATCTCAACTCGCCCCTCGTCCACACAACCCTGCCCTCCCAAAACGACAGCTGCGTGATGGTAAACTGACCCAAAACCCACAACTAATTGTCCAAGAAAATTTAAACTTTTATCCTAAATTATACGCTTCACCGAATACCTTATCCACAGTTCAATCAGATATGTTTTTTTCGAGATATCCCTTTACCTCAGGTAGCAAAGGACCACATGGAATTGATGGAAGGTGACTTCACGGAGGGGGAAGTTAGGGCAGCTATCAAGCGTCTGCATCCATCAAAGTAAAAATGATCAACAGTAAACAGACATTCCTGCTGTTTCTCAAGTATGTGACTATAGGAGGCAGGTCCTTTGTCTTAGCACAGAGGAAGGGCGAAGTGACTGGAATACAGGTGTGAGTTTCTTAGGAAGGGCCTATTCACATCAGCAGATGCATGTTATGCTCCATAAAGCACTTGCGTTAATGTTTATTGTGTATTGGTGCCACAATGCATTGTTATAGCACACCATACTGTTTACTTTTTTTTTTCCTTTTTTTTTTTTAAACTTTGTGAAATTAGGTTTAAATCTATGCACTGCAGCACGCCGTGATATGTTGTAGCACATTGCATCAAAATGTAACTTATCCTATTTTTATTTTTTTTGTGTGAATTGAAACAATAAGACATAAGGCATATTGCCTTGTCTATCCATTGGGACTGCATTTGACAATGCTAAACACAATCCAACAGGGCTGTTGTGAATGAGCCCCCCAAGGGCTGGGAGTACAACTCTGCAGACATACTTTATACCTTTTGATTACCTAAAATTGTATTCTTAATTTTTCAGTTTTTTTTATATGCCGTGTTATACCGCTCTTTTTTAAACATCATTGTATTTACCATGGAGGTTTGCGTTAGTGTACATGTAAAGATAAAAGTTTGATGATGCTGCAGTAAAGTGACTATAATTTGTTTTGTGCCATATAGATTTTTGAATTTACTATATTTGACATGAAACAGTTTATTATAATAGAGAAAATTATGGTAATTTGGATTTTTCACAGTCTATCAATGTTGGATATGTGACAGCTGAACAGTATTGTTATTTTCTTCCCTATTGTTTGTTGAAAATAAGACACAAAGGTGGTGAATGCTTATGTTTATCTTCAGTGTTCATGCACTCTGGTCTTAAAAAAAAGCTACTTTTACAGGCGTATGGCGTATTTATTTATTTTTTTTCAGCCTGTAAAAGCACCTATGTGCAAGTCTGTGTGTGTCCATGCACACATAGGCGCTTAGGCTCCATTCACACTAGCGCGTTTTTTGATGCATTTTGCAGAAATGCACGGGAATTTTTTAACATGGGTTCCTATGGAACATGTTCACATCAATGCCTTTTTGTTTCTCTGCATTTTTGGAAAGGGTCAGGGACTTTTTTTCATGCAAAATGCAGCGTTTTGCATGTAATAGAATTCAATGGACAAGCATCAAAAGCGCAAGTGCACCGTTTTTGCAGCGTTTTTGCAGCGTTTTTGCCGTTTTTTTTTTTTTATTATTAATTTTTTTTTTAATTTTTTTTTTAGACTGTAAAAAAAAACTGTAAAAAAAAAAAAAACGCCGCAAAAACGCTGCTCAAAAACGTGGCAAGCATGAAAAAAAAACCTCCAAAATGCCCAAAAGCAACATGCATAGGTGTGAATCGAGCCTATGAGAAGTATTAGAAGAGGGGCTTTCACTGGCCAAATAAAAAACAAAGGCAGCTTCAGGATAGGACCTGAAGAGCTGAAAAAAGTGCTAGACTCATCTAGCTTTTGAGCGTTTATGGATTCCATTGGCCAGAATAAATAAATATTCTGGCTAACAGAATGCATTAACGCTTAAATGCTTTTGAGCATTTTTTTCTGCTTCTAGAAGCAAACAGTGTTAACCTATGTGTCCATGCACCCTATTTTAATTCAAACGTGTTTTTAAAGCTTTGGCATCTAGAAGCAGAAATTAAAACTTTGGGAGCGATTTGCTAGCAGAAAAAAAAGCTGAATGCTCCTAAAAGCTGGCACAAAAATGCTATTATGAGCATTTTTCTGGCATTTTGTTTAGCTTCTAGTGTGCATGGAGCCTTAAAGTGAGTTTGGTAAAGCAGCACACTTTTAAAACTAATCAAATCTCTGAACACCATATGCTATAAGCCAATAAAATCCTAGCCAATAAAACACTTTTTTCCTATGTATGTGTGGGAGGCTAGAGGTTGTGGAGTGCTAGTGGGTCCGAAAGAGAAAAGGGATTTGGCATGCTTCTTGCCCACAGTTCATAAGCTTTGTCTGTGCATGTAATGATTATGCGGTGTCATTTATATTATAACTTTTGGTCAGGGGCTGATCAACCATTCTGTATATGTGCATCAAAATTACCCCATGTCTGATATTTTTTTGCCCCAATCAAAATCTGAACATTTTGAACCAATTACATTAGCTTCCCCTGTTTTTGTGTAAAGAAGTTAACCAGACATATATATATATATATATATATATATATATATATATATATATATATATATATATATATATATATATATATATATATATATATATATAATATTTTGTTGATCTGGTTTTTCTTTTGTTTATGTACTCTAAGGGCTAAAGGTAAAGTGATGCTATGGTATCCATGTGATTGAATAAAGGGCATGGACGATAATAGGGGTTTTGGCACCTTAGAACATATTTAAATTAATATTTAATTAAATCCTTGACATGACCCATTTTTCTGCATGGTAAAAGAGTTTCCTTCAAGCCTGGGGCGTTATTTCCCACGTCTATAAAACAAATGGACACAATCCTGTGCATAATAGCACTAAAACAAAACATTTGTAATTCACATTACCTTGATGAAATTGTGATTAAGCATTCCTGATTATCATCTTAATTAATTAAACCTCACATAGCAAACTTGTGAGCAGAATAAAACTATAGTAAGCTGTTTGAAGTTGGCAGAGTTTTTTAATGGGCTTTTCAACAGACATAGCTTGACCTTTTTTTTTTTTTTGACATGTTGAACATTGCTGTTTAGAACACCCATACAAAAATGAGTTTTGCTATTGATGCAACAGATTAGAGAATCCCTCCTTGTTGGTTATAAGAAGGGATTTGTAGGCTTTAAATTCATTTTTTTTCGCTTTCACTTTTTTTAACTTTTGTTTGCATTATTCATTTATAATCCAAAGTCTAGATCATACTCCTAGAAAAACACACATGCACATTACATGATAACCTACCAGTTGTCCATCCCGCTGCAATTTTCTCTTTTTTACCAATGAGCCATTATCATACTGTCATGTGATGCAGTTTACTGACTGTGGAGTAGTTATACAAGTTATATGTAGTCGCAGAATCTGTACAAATAAAATTTCAGTTGCCATTCTCCAAGAAAACAACCAAACACCTCTTAGCAATGCCAACTTTAAAAAAAATCTGAGTTTTACAAACCAGTGGTAGTCCTATTAACTGAAAAATGTTGAGGCCTTTTGTTAATGTGGATCTGTGTTTGTTTCACAGCTCATAACCACCTACTAATGTCTGTATAAATTGTCACTTAGTCCTGAATAGTTCCATAAGTGCCCAATGCCTGGAAAGTTCTAACGGGCAAATAGTGACTTCAGTTGTGGAAGTTGTAGTTGGCTCCTGTTCCTGGATCCATCATATTAGTGAGGTGTGGGACATATAAAGCCTCATACACACAGACATATGAATTTAAGCTGTCAGTAGTTGGCTAAAAAAATTACCTCTAATCTTGTATTTCTCACTTGCGTTTAGGCACGTTTACATGTGTATGGCGTTTAAAAGCGTTTGCGCATTAAACTTTTTGTTGGCTAGAATGTACATGTATTCTAGCCATTAGAATACATTTACACTTATAAATGTGTGTTTGTGCACATTTACACTGAAAAACACTTCCCTGGGAAAGTGTACCTGGACCTTTTTTCTCTGCCTCTGAATACTGTGAATACTCCTAAAACACCTAATTTGCTTAGACACATTAGCTAACATGCAACCGCATCCAGAGGTGTAAAAAAGCAAAACAAAAAAACTAAAAAAAAAAACTTGACAGCGTACGCACCTTCAGATGTCTACTTTACATGTGATCTTGTAGGAGGTATGTGTTTTTAAATTTTCAGGGACTGCAGTAGTTGTGGTGTTCTTTTCAGAATGCATTTGTGAGTTGTCTTTTTTTCTCTCTCTGTAAAAGTTTATTGCTTGCCACCCTTAAATGGGTACGATTGGAAAAATTGCTAACTTATACGTAGCTTGGTTTTTAATTGTTATACTAATTACTCCACTGGCACAAACATTTAGTAAACACTAACAGCGTGTATTGAATTGTGAATTGCTAAAAAGAGTTTCCAGCTAGAAATGTAAAAGTTTTATTCATTCACTAAGAATGAATTTGATCTTAAACCTGTATACATTGTAGACATTAAAAGATGTGCCAGTGTTCATTAAGAAGCAGTCCATCTAGTCACTTACAATCCATGGCATCACACACTTAAAGAAAAGAGTGCCAAGTATAGAGAAAGTTATAGAAAGTCACGCAGCTGCAATATCTAGTGTTTGTTTAACCACTTCAGCCCCGGAGGATTTGGCTGCTCAATGACCAGAGAACTTTTTACAATTGGGAACTGCGCTGCTTTAACTGGTATTTGCGCAGTCATGCTTTGCTGTACCCAAACAAAATTTGCGTCCTTTTTTCCACTTTTGATGGTATTTGATTGCCTCTGCGATTTTTTTATTTTTTGCAATATAAACAAAAAAAGACCGAAAATTTTGAAAAATTAAATATTTTCTATTTTTGTTATAAAAATAAAAATCCAATAAACTCAATTTTAGTGATGTCTTTGGTAAAAAAAAGGTGGTGATTGGTTTTCAGGGTCCTGTATGCGGTTAGACTGCCAAAAAGTCCCACACATGGTATCCCCGTACTCAGGAGAAGCAGCAGAATGTATTTTGGGGTGTAATTCCACATAAAGCCATGCCATGTTTGAACAATATATCATTTAGTGACAACTTTTTGTACAAAAAATAAAATATTTTTTTTTTTTTAATTTTCCCGAAACCTGTGGCAAAATATAAAATATTCCATGGACTCAACATGTCTCAGCAAATAGCTTGGGGTGTCTACTTTCCAAAATGGGGTCATTGGGGGGGGGGGGGGTTTGCTATCTTGACATTTCATGGCCTCTGAAACTGTGATAGCTAGTGAGGAAGTGAAATCACCATTTTACGCCCCTAGAAAGCCTGAAGGCGGTGATTGGTTTTCGGGGTCCTGTACACGGCTAGGCCTCTGCCCTCAAAGCATCTGACCACACCAAGATCGGTGTGATAAAATGCTTTCCCAATTTCCCAATGGTGCTGTTTATATCCGGCGAAACCTAAGTCATCAAATGCTCGTAGCTTCCGGTTTCTTAGGCCATAGAGATGATTGGAGCCGTTCTGGTCTCCGATACGCTTTATGGTCAACTGGCGGAACCATCAGCTGCTTTCTCAGGTTCCCTGTTGGGACAGGAGAGCCCGAAAAAACCATAGGAGATAGTGGGGGGGGGGGACATTCCCTCCCACTGCTTGTAAAAGCAGTCTAGAGGCTAATTAGCTGCTAGGATTGCTTTTACATGAAAGCCGACCGCTGGCTGAAAAGAATGATACCTAAACCTGCAGGCATCATTCTGGTATAACCACTCAAAGTTCAGCAACATACCAGTACATTGCTTGTCCTTGTTGAGCATATATTGTAATGTTCTTTTTTTCATGCAGCCTGTGGGCTGAACGAAAAGAGATTGATCGGTATGTATTCCCACCATTAAAATACTGCCCTTCATCCACCTTTATTAAAATATTTACGAAAATGTGAGTGGCGTACTTTGTGAGATACTGTAGATATAGAACAATAGAGAGTGGACAACAGAGAGCGAATATAAGAGAGAGGACAATAGAGAGAGAAGAAAAATAAAACCCACACAAAACTATTTTGGGCTTTATTATTTTTTTTTTTGTGTTTTTTTTTTTTTTTTTTTTGCACTTTTTTATATAAAGGTTCCAGATTAGGGTCTCTCAAAATGTGATGGCCATCTCATTTTTCGAGACCCTGTGTAAGTGTGCCCTAGGACTGTGCAATGCTGTACCCTACGCTAATACTCCACTAATGTGTGGTAGTGTTCAAAACATTTACCAATGCAAAGACCAGGTTGGTCAGGACAGGAGGGACAGTAAAAGCAGGTGTCACGCCTAAATCAGCGCTTTCTACAGACATGACATCATCTTTTGGGGATTTCTTTGGATAGGTGTACCAGGCAGGACATATATGGAAAATGCCTCTCGTGCAGCCGGCTCACTGCATTTGAATTGGGAAGTTGGGCCATAGCACCATCTGGAAACAGAAGGGCTGTGGGTGATCTCTTCCTGGAATTTAAGGAAGGATCCAGTTCGTCCTGAAGCTTTGTATAGCATATAAGCATTCAGCATAGCTAATTGGAATATATATACAGACACTTTTTTATATCAGCGTCTGGCCTTACGGACAATTGGGTACGGCGCCAACAACTGGTCGTTGAGATCCACCCCTCTCATATTAAGGTTATATTCGTGGACACAAAGGGGTTTCTCCACAAAACCAGTCGCCATTTGAATTTGGACCGTCGTGTCTGCGTGAAGGGAGGACAGAACAAAAACATTCTTATTATCCCTCCACTTCACAGCGAGCAAATTATTACACTCCAAGCAGGCTCTCTCCCCCAGCCTAAGATGGGAAACTACAAGCTGCTGGGGTAAGCCCCAGCGATTAGATCGCACAGTGCCACACGCGCCAATCCCACGATCAAACAAGTGACTAAAAAGTGGCACGCTCGTGTAATAATTGTCCACATACAAGTGGTACCCCTTTCCGAATAAGGGTGACACCAAGTCCCACGCAATCTTACCAGCACTTCCTATGTAGTCTGGGCAGTTCTCCGGCTCTACGTAACTATCTCTTCCCTCGTAAACCATAAAACTACATGTATAGCCTGTTGCCCAGTCACAGAGATTATACATCTTGACCCCATATCTGGCACGCTTGCTGGGAATATACTGTTTGAATGACAAGCGGGCAGAAAATGTTATCAGGGACTCATCAACGCAGACAACTTGATCTACCACTGCTGGTAGAAGTGGTTTACGAGGACCCACCTCACCAGCTTGAACTGCACTTATGGGACTCACCACGTGTTACTGCAGTGCTGCATGTATGACCAGGATGTACTAGGCCGCTGGTGCTTGCCAGTTTACCAGAAGGTCGAGCGGCACTAGTACTGGCTCTCTACTTCATACGAGAGCCCTGCAGTTCTTGCACCTCAACAACAGCAGAAGAACGGCTTTGGGTATGCCTGACCTTGGCAGGGACCACTACTCCGTTGTCAGAGCTATCTGTCAGGGTGCCGCTGCTGTCTACGGGTTTGTATTCTGAGCCTGGATCTGACAGATGGGTAAGTTCCTCTTCACTCTCATGTGAGACTCACAGGAAGAAAAAGCACCTGACTGTCAGCGACTGCTTCAAAAGATATTAAAAAAACTGTTAGCGTTCAAAGGCGTCAGGCCTGACTCTGCGTTTGTAAGTGACAGTTGTCACTTGGCTGGGCTGGACGGAGGGGCTAAACACAGCTGCTAGCAGGTATCTGGGCTGATCCTGCTAATGCTGTGTTTTTGGGAACCCTAAACCATTGGGGGCGCTAATAAAGTTCTGATCAGATCAAAGATATTGATCTGTTCAGACACTATACTACTAAGGGAGGTGTATGGTGCGTGCTTGGGTGTTAGCGCTACTGGCACTAATCTGACGCTGCCTGCCTGGGGCGACGCAGACCCTGACTGAAGCTGAAACCTAACTGATGTCACCCACCGGGTGATCAGGGGGTTAAACTTTTATTGGGTAATATACGGCGGGTGCCCTGATGCTATAAAAAAATAACTAGCTAACCAGCGTCACCCGTAACACTAATATGGTGATCACTGTTGACATGGGGTGATCAAGGGGTTAAACCTTTATTAGGGCAGTTTAGGAGGGATGAATATTGTCACAAATGACACCAGTACAGAGATTAAAGAAAAATATGAAAATTGCACTGTGTGACACAGTGACAGGGAGTGAAGGGGTTAACTGGGAGGGGCGATTGGGGGGTGAAATGTGTGCCTATGTGTACTGTGTCAGTGTAGTGTTGGTGCAACTCAAGTTTGGATGTTCTCTCTCCTCTTTCTGGAACTGAAAAGAGTTCCACGAGGGGAGATGACATCACTTCCCCTGCCTGTGTTTACACTTACACAGGCAGGGGAGGATTTAATTCGTTAGGACCGATCAGTAGGTCCAGGCTAGAAATCATTGGCTTGGGCCTGGAGACTGATCAGTTCGTCGCGGGCCGCCTAGGGGGCGCGCGCAGGCGGCTACGCGTCCGATGTAAGGTAACGTCGATTCACCCACCTGTGCCATTCTTCCGAAGTAAAACTGCAGCGGCTGGTCGGGAAGCGGTTAATGTAGCCCTTTAATAGTTCAAAAGCCATAATTAAATTTCACCAATAAGCCATTAGTCTGAATAACTTTTTTACAACAAACATACATTTGATGCAATTAAATAGCCCCTGAATTAATCGCAATTTAGAAGAGAGAGAATAAAATAGAAGGCACTATGCATCTTGCTAAAATAACAAATGTAACTCAGTGGGGAATAATTGTTCTATGATTCAGTGTAATTGTCCGATCAGTGTAAACATTCAGCTGAATGAAAACAACAATACAGAGAAACACTGCAGGAGTTACGTATGCCTTGTTTCTTAATGTTTCTCCTAATTACCGGCTTTTTAGTATTTGTTTCTTTGTCTTTTATTGTTTATGAACTATGTTAAAATCAGCTCAGGCTGTTTATCATGATTTCAGACTGTCATGTAAGGCAGCAATTGGAAAATGGCAATAAAACACGTCACCCTTATGAAACAAATGTAACCTTCATTTACACTTGCATGAAAGCTTCATTTTAAAATTGATTATCTGTGTAAATTGACATTTTTGGGGTAAGCCTCAAATAACAAATTAAAACCAAACTAAAAAAAAGGCAGTAATATGCATCTTATTTTCATAGAATGCAGACGGTCCCAGGAGAAAGATAGGTCGAAAGAAAGCATTACTACTAAAATGAGAGTGATCTTCCAACCTGAAATAAATTGCCTAAAGGAGTATATGACCCACACTCTGGCCATCAATGCAAAAGTCTCTTATTAATGTAATCTTGATTTTAATTAAAGTATGAACTAGCTAGAGCAGTTCAGGGGCTACAGCTGTGCCAGGCTGAAAGCAAAGAGAAAGCTTTCCTTTGTTATCCAACTAGCAAAACAAATGAGTATATTTCAGGAGATATCTGCATCTTATTGTGCAAGTTTGAGTCATTAGATGCCAACATTCTTTACACTACTTTTTCAGAATTAACTCACCAACTTTGTGTTAAATCTGGAAAAGCAAAACTTGATTTGCAAATCGTAAAATTTGAAAAATCGTATGGTCGTAAAATTTGAAAAAGTATAAAAGATCTACTTGGACTAAAGAGGGTGCTTTTCAATTTTTTTAAGAAGTGATTTGGCAGAATTTATTCACTGACTTTGACCTTGATGGAAACGGGAAAAAAAAAGGGGGATAAACAATCAGACTATATAGGCAAGACACAGATTATAGAAATCATACATAAAAGCATGACATTTTAAAAGTTAAAAAAGCTAAGACAACATGTATGCATCTTAATAATTGAAAACAATTATAAAGGGGTGCTTACGAGATTAGCTGTATGTGTTCACACAACAATGGATGTTAATATGCTTTACAAGTTTCAATGCTGATTAAGGGTGTTCCTGTGTCCAATTTGGTTTCCTCTTGGTGCTTGGTGCTCCAATGCCCACCCAAGAGTTTGTGTTGCATGTTGGTGCTTTAGTGCAGAGGTATGTCCTATGCAATAGATGCACTTATACACTGTGTTGTTATGTACACAGATATTGCTCAAGTGTCCTTGTCTTTCTTTAGATGATTTCTGTAATGCTTTTATGAGTCCTGATGAAGCTAATTTTGGTGAAACTGGTTGGCACTTTACCTCTTAACCCCTTCAGCTCCGGAAGGTTTATCCCCTTTCATGACCAGGCCATTTTTTGTGATACGCGCTGCATGACTTTTTCCTGACACTTGCGTGGTTGTGCAACGCATTACCCAAATAAAATTGATGTCCTTTTTTTCCCCCACAAATTGAGCTTTCTTTTGGTGGGATTTGATCTATGTTTTTTTTTTTTTTTTTTTGCACTATAAACAAAAACAGACAGACAATTAAAAAAAAAACAAAAAAAAACAATGTTTTACTTTCTAAAAATGTAAAAAAAAAAAATCATATTTCTTCTTAAACTTAGGCCAATATTTATTTTGCTAGATATTTTTGGTAAAAAAAATCCCAATAAACTTAGTGATTGGTTTGCACAATAGTTATGCCGTCTACCAACTATGGAATATATATTTATAGAATTTTTTTATTTTTTTTTTTTTTACTAGTAATAATGGCAATCAGTGATTTTCAATCTGACACGAAGTGACACTTTTTGAGGACCAGTGACACCAATACAGTGATCAGTGCTAAAACTGTACTAATGACACTGGCAGGGAAGGGGTTAACCTCAGGGACATTTAAAGAGTTATCTTTGTTACCTGGGAGTGCTCGCTAACTGTGGGGGGTGCTTTGACTGGGGGAAGACAGAACCCGTGTTCCTGCCTAGCAGAAACACAAGATCTCCATCTTTCCCTCTGACAGAACAGCAATCTGTCTTGGTTACATAGGCAGACCTCCATTCTGTCTGCCTCGGGAACAATCAACGTGTCCCAGCCGACATCGGGTCCACCGGACCTGCTAATTGTCTCCCGTTGTGTACAATCACAGCAGGAGCGGGTCGCCAGCAGCGCGCATCTGCATCTGCATCCCTGAGCTGAGGAAAAAAAATCAGACGGGTAAGTGATTTCGTGCTGAAGGGCTGCCCTGCTGCAGTATAAATGCACGGTGCGGTCCAGAAGTGGTTAATCGCCATTGAAACTTGTAAAGCATATTAACATCCATCGTTATAGGGACACATACAGCTAATCTCGTAAGTACCACTTTATAATTATTTTTAATTACTAGGATGCATACATGTTGTATGAGCTTTTTTAACTTTGCTGTGTAATAAAATTTCATGATTTTATATAATATTCCTATACTGCATGTCTGGCCTATATAATCTGTTTTCCCCCTTTTTTCTTCTGAATCTATTGAATAGATATGTTGGGCATGAGTGTCACATATTACTTTTTTTGTGGATGGAAACACTTGCGTTTGCACTTCTATGTCTGCTACTGTAAAAGCATATATGTATACAGATTTAGATGGTTCATAACCTAAATATAATTAAAAAATCATCAGTGTAGTGTCATGAATTTGGACACCACAAAGATAGGTAGTTCAACAATGTCTAAGTAAAAAGAGATGGTCTAACTGGCATGCAATATTTTTACAGTAAGCAAACATACCATCTTTGCCTATACCCTTTGAGGGTACGCTAAGGGTCATGTGAGCAGAGAAGAGTACTCTATTTCACTAATCATCTAGACGTAGGTAACTAGTAAAGAATTACAGGAAGAGTTCTGTAGATATAGAGAAGATAGAAGTTATTTGGACATTACACTTCCTTCTATAGGATCCTTCTCTAGATTTGCTGCAAAATGTTCACTTTCACTATTCTTTATCTGCTCCCTGCTTGTTTCTAGTTTTAACTGTGTGCCCCAAAGATGTCTGAGAATGTACTGCTGGGGCTCAGATGTGTCACATAAATAGTGGACAGAGCCCAGATTTTGCAATAGAATGTCTACCGAATGATGCTGCACGATGTAGGTGAATGTAACCTTTAGGTCCAGCTTCAACCTTAGCTGCTGATATGCTATATTACATGTTATACTTTACTTCTCCAGATGTCTTCAGTTTGGCCATATGGGATATTGTTGGTTGATTTTACATATACTGTACTTATGCATTTACTCTTGCCATGCCTCAAATTGTGGGATGACACTTTTGATGTTCTGTGGGAATTGGGTCTGTTGTTATGTGTGGTGTCACTGGAAGAAATGCTTAATAAAATCATTGGTAGTACTAAACAAGAGCGCAGTGTCTTATAGTGATACTAAACACACACTATTTAACTCACATTGTCCCTTCTGTTTCTGTGTATGGATGATGGAACTGTAATTATTTTATTAAAAAAAACAAAAAACATCTATGTACCGTTTTTCCACATCGATATACAGCGGTCACATGACCCATATCTTTTCTAGCCTGTGTGCAGGGAAACATAGGCAGGAGGAGCTTATAGTCCTCTGCTGCTGGTTACATGTTCAAGAAAATAAACAGTCTTTGGAACACAGAGTTAAAATAAATAATATAACTAAACTGTTTTAAACTGGCATACAAATATATATTTGAAATAAAAATTCAAATATATATTTTAATCTTTATTATTTTGTGGAAATAACATGGTGTGGGTAGATATTTTGCCAGTCACAGGCTGTGTCACCTCCCTCCAGCTTGTGTCTTAGAATAAGGCCCCTTTGACACTGAGGCACTTCTAAACTGCCAGTAAAATACTGAGCACTTTTGAAGAGCTTTTCAGGCGCTTTTAAAGAGCTTTCCATTCATTTCAATGGAGGGGGGGGGGGGTAGTTCACCGCACTACCCCAATGTGAAAGCATTCATTGATATTAATGGAAATAGGTTTTTGTGAACTTTTCAGGTGCTTTTTTTTTTAGCATGAAAGCGCCTAAACAGCACTTCAGTGTGAAAGGGGTCTTAGAGGGAGTTGAATCAAGATGTAATATCCCACCCCCTTTGTGTTTAACTGGCTAGTGGGCATGGAGGAGGAGGGAGGGAGTGGCCTGTCATTTACCACTGTGTATACACCTACATGTGTGACTCTATAGTCACATGGGCTGCTCAAATGTGATAGGGAGGAAATGCTCAGCATAGACACTCACTGAAAACTGAGCATGTGCAGAGTTGCTTCAACAGCTGCAAAATCTTTAGCTGAATTGGGGACATGAACAGAAGGTAGAGATTGAGAGCAGCAGGTCAACCAGGTTTTTCCAGAATGCAGAAAATAAATCTCATAGTGACTGAGTATGAACGGCATGTAATACAGCATTTATTGATAGTATTTTATGATGTGAATTTAGTGACATTTTAAAGATTAAGATGGAGGAGGCTGGGGTTTGGGTGATTGATAGGTGATTGATATCAGTTTTAGGTGGGAATATTTGGTTTTGTTTTTTCTATTTTGAAACTGATTTCAAGCGGAGGGTTAACATTAGTACTTAATCTTCAAATCTGTCAATGTATGCACTTCTAGTCTAGGTCCAGGCTGTATGTTAGTTGACCCAATCATTCAACTGTTCTATTTTAGAAAGATTTTAGGCTATAGTGCATGGGTCTCAAACTGGCAGCCCTCCAGCTGTTGTGAAACTACAAGTCCCATGAGGCATTGCAAGGCTGACAGTTACAAGCATGACCCCCACAGGCAGAGGCATTATGGGACTTGTAGTTTTGCAACAGCTGGAGGGCCGCCAGTTTGAGACCCCTGCTATAGAGACTCTAGCATTTAATGACCAGTGGTGGGTCATTGTTCACCTGTTTTCCTTGCTCATCATGCTAATGCAATCACTTTTAAGGCACTGGCCTGGAGCAGTCAATAGTATTTTCTGTAATCTACACTTGATGCATGCTTACTCTTTATCAATGGCTCAGGGGTGTAGAAGCAAGACAAGCCGAACAACTGGAATTTTCATAAGGAGATCATCAGTGGCATCTCCAGGATTTCTCCTCTGGCAGGCGTGCTTCAATTCTAAAGATTGGTGTTTTATATGAATGGAACATGTGAAAAGAAACTGTGCCTGTATGTCTGCAGCACAACATGTAGCCATGTTTGAACTATTGTATCATTATATACATCAAAGTGGAGCATACCATGTATAGTAATCTATTTCTAAAGTGTGTCTGGGCCAGGTTTATTAATTGAAAGTAAATGTCATTGTGCCGCTTTAGAAGTCTTCAGCAGTATGAAAGAGCAATGTCAGGAGGCCAGCAGTAACGGAGCTTGAATAAGTCTGAATTGATCATTTCTGCAGGATTTGTTCAACATGCAGTATACTCCCCAAGAGTGTAAATACGCGTTTGCTTTCATGTATTAAGTAATGTAACCGTTAATTGCTGCCTGTGCATCCTGCGAAAAGTTCTTTGCTGAGCCAGAACACAATCATAATTAGTAATTGAAGGTTATAAAGGGCAGTCTGCTCACAAATTAAAATGGGATTTCACAAAAAAAGACTATGTAATTGTAAAAGTGAGTGTTGTGAAAGGCTGCTGCAGCAGACTAACAATTGTTATCAAATGGTGCTTTTCATAAATAATTACTAATGAGTAATGAGAAAGTTCCTATGGGAAAACATGTTGCCAAGGTGGTAAGGTTAAAACACTCAACACTACTATTCAGAAACATGATCACATCTTAGGAATGCAAACTATATTAGGCAGAGTGGGGATTTTTTTTACCCATTTTAACTCTTTTCAATTGTTATAAAACCAAAATGCATAGAAAGAGAGCTGAAAAAGTCCCTCAAATCATGTAGTCAATGATCCTTAGAAAGCACTGCTGGTGCCCTTTTTGTTAATGTCCATGTTAACACATCCATTGCTTAATTTATGTTCTGTAACCGTGACATGTGGCTCCTAGGTTGAACTGACAGGTTATTGATTTTGAAATGAAGAAAGACTGTGATGCCCAAAATGTTAAGTAGGCAGCCCATTTAAATCATGTGCGCTATATTGCTCAATTCTGAATCATTGCTCCAAAATTACTCCTACCTTTGGTGTTATTATTATTATTATACAGGATTTATATAGCGCCAACAGTTTGCGCAGCGCTTTACAACATGTGGCAGACAGTACACGTACAATACAAATCAATACAGGAGGGATCAGAGGGCCCTGCTCGTTAGAGCTTACAATCTAGAAGGGAGGGTCAAGTGGAGACAAAACGTAATAACTGTGGGGGATGAGCTGATGGAAAAAAAAAAAAATGAAAGTACAGTTGTTAGGTGTGGGTAGGATAGGCTTCTCTGAAGAGAAGGGTTTTCAGGGATCTTCTGAAAGCTAATAAAGTAGGAGATAAGCGGACAGATTGGGGTAAGGAGTTCCATAGGATTGGAGAGGCTTTGGAAAAGGCCTGGAGGCGAGCATGGGAGGAGGTGACAAGGGAGCTAGAGAGCAGGAGGTCTTGAGAGGAACGAAGAAAGCAAGTAGGTTGGTATTTAGAGACCAAGCTAGTGATGTAACTGGGGTGAAATTGTGGATGGCTTTGTACGTATTTGTTAGAATTTTGAATTTAATTCTTTGGCTGAGCTGAAGCCAGTGGAGGGATTGACAGAGAGGAGTGGCAGACACAGAGCGATTGGTAAGGTGGATGAGTCTGGCAGCTGCATTCATAATGGATTGAAGAGGTGATAGACTATGTAGAGGTAAGCCAATGAGAAGGGAGTTGTAGTAGTCAAGGCGAGAGATGACCAGCGAGTGAATTAAGAGCTTTGTTGTGTCATTGGTTAGAAAGGGGCATATTTTGGAGATGTTGCGGAGGTTGAGGTGGCAGGATTTGGACAGTGATTGGATGTGTTGCTTGAAGGAGAGTTCAGAGTCTAGGACTACACCTAGAACCTTGGCATGTGGGGATGGGCTTATAGTTGTGCCATTGATTTTGACAGAGAGATCAGGGGAAGAGGCATAGGGGGGAGGAAAAATTAGAAGTTCGGTTTTGGCTAGATTGAGTTTAAGGAAGTGGTGAGACATCCAGACTGATATATCTGAGAGTAAATTACTGATACGTGAGGAGACAGAGGGAGTGAGCTGAGGGGTAGAGAAATAGATTTGGGTGTCATCAGCGTAGAGGTGGTATTGGAAGCCATGGGAGGCTATCAGTTGACCTAGGGAAGCAGTGTAGATTGAAAATAGTAGAGGTCCAAGAACAGAACCCTGAGGGACCCCAACAGAGAAAGGAAGAGGAGAGGAGGAAGTAGAGTTATAAGAAACGCTAAAAGTGCAGTTGGATAAGTAGGAAGAGAACCGGCGAAGTGTACAGTCACGGAGACCAAAGGCGTGTCGTTTTTTGAGGAGGAGGGGGTGGTCAACCGTATCAAAGGCAGCAGAGAGGTCCAGGAGTAGGAGCACAGAATAGTGTTGATTAGTTTTGGCCGTTAGTAGATCGTTTGTTAGTTTTAGGAGAGCAGTTTCTGTGGAGTGTTGAGGACGAAATCCAGACTGAAGGGGATCGAGAAGGCCATTATCAGCGAGGTGGATGCTCAGTCGGTTGTAGACCAGACGTTCGAGGACTTTGGATAAGAAGGGGAGCAAGGAGATGGGGCGTAGGTTGTTAAGATTGGATGGGTCCAGTGAGGGCTTTTTAAGTATGGGTCTGACAAGTGCATGTTTTAGAGAGTTAGGGAAGATGCCAGAAGACAGGGAGAGATTGAAGATGTGGGTTAAAGAGTGTAGTATAGGGCCAGAGGCTGAACGTAGCATTTGTGAGGGAACAGGATCCAGAGGGCAGGTGGTAAGGTGGACATTAGCAAGTAGTTTAGCAACTTCGTCTGTAGTGGTGGGGTTGAAAGAGGGAAATAATGATTGTGCCTGTGGGCATGAAGTGTAAAGCGCGGAGGGTGTCGGCACAGTAGAGATCTCAGCGCGAATAGTATCCATCTTCTGTTTGAAGTGATTGGCGATCTCCTGTGCAGTGAGTGAGTTGGCGGGTGGAGGCGGTGGAGGATGAAGTAGAGAGTTGGAGGTGGAGAAGAGTTGACGGGAACAGGATGATAAGTTGCTAATGAGAGTGGTAAAATAGGTCTGCTTGGCAGAGAGGAGGCTGGAGTTGTATTTTTGGAGGGCAGATTTATATTGGTAGAAATCTCTCTGGGACTTAGTCTTACGCCACAGGCGCTCCAGAGCACGACTACGTTTTTTCAGACTTCTAGTATCATCTGTTTGCCAAGGTTGAAGGGGTCTGGGCTTGAATTCTGTGTGTAGTGAGGGGGGCAAGTGAGTTCAGTGAGGCTAGAAGTGAAGCTTTGTACACAGAAGTGGCTAGGTTGGTGCAGGATAGGGGTGAGATTTTGTTGTAGAGGTTGTTGATAGCAGAGTAGAGAAGAGAAGGGTTGAGATGACGTAGGTTTCTGCAGGTAACTTTAAGGTGGTTGGAGGGAGAGGAGGTGAAGGAGAGGGAGAGAGTGAAACTAATAAGGTGGTGATCAGAGAGAGGGGATGGATAGTTAGAGAGGTTGCATGAAGTGCAAAGGTGAGAGAACACGAGGTCAAGGATATTGCCTTCTGAGTGAGTTGGAGCATGTATCCACTGCTTCAGGTCAAAGGAGGATGTTGGGCTGAGAAGTTTGGAAGTGGAAGGAGTGTTAGTATTAATAGGGATGTTGAAGTCCCCGAGAATGATAGTGGGGATTTCAGAAGAAAGAAAGTAGGGTAGCCAGGCAGAGAAGTTTTCAAGAAAGGTTGATACTGGTCCAGGGGGCCTGTAGATCACAGCTATCCTTAGGGAAATTGGAGTGAAAAGGCGAATACAGTGTGCTTCGAAAGAGGAGAGTGACAGAGAGGGGGAGGTGGCTGAAGTACCTGAAAGGTGCTATGTGGGGCTAGGAGGATTTCGACACCTCCTCCCTTACGTCCGCTGGATCTGGGCGAGTGAGTCCAGAGAAGACCACCATGGGATAGGGCAGCAGAAGATGCAGTGTCGGATTCGTGGAGCCAGGTTTCGGTAATGGCGAGTAGGTTAAATGAGTTGGCAATAAAGAGGTCATGGAGAGAGGTGAGCTTATGAGTTTATGATGATGTCCAAAATGTGTTGCTCACGTTGCACTTTGCATGCACCTTAGTTGAGGGTGTGTGTGTGTGTGTGTGTGTATGTAAAGGTGTTTTTTTTTGTTTGTTTTTAACTTACCCACTTGCCATTCAGGGCAATTCTGATATGTCTTGCATACATGTTAAAATCAGCATTTTTTGCTAGAAAAATTACTTTGAACCCCCAAAGTTTTATATTTTCTGAAAGCAAAAGCCCTGAAGAATAAAATGATGACTGTTTGAATTTTTTTGTTACACGATACTTGTTCAGTCATTTATGAAACACAATTTTTCAGGAAATAATACACTTGAATTTATTTTAGTGCACACAAACACAATATTATACTACATTTTTGGGTAAAATTTGAAATTTGGTGTTGTGCCAAGTAAATGGATACTAAACCTGTCAAGATTTTAAATTGCACACACCTGTGAAATGGCGACGAACTACAGTGCCTAAAATTATCCAAGGGGAAAGCTTAAAAAGTCTTAACAGGTTACCATTTAGGAGTTAAATATGAGCTCTTGCACTAGAATTATTGCTGTCATGCTGACAATTGTGGTGATACCTAATGTGTGGTGCAATCATTGTTTACATATGCATGCAAGACCTATGTGTACGTTTGCATTGTGCGTGGGCAAGGAGGCATCTGGGAGCTTTAAATATTTTATTTACATTTAAACTTTTTTTGATCTTTTTTAACCACTTGCTGCCCGCCATATAGCAGAATGATGGCGGCAAAGTGGTTTCAATATCCTGACTGGGCGTCATATGACATCCTCAGGATATTGAGCCGCTGCGCGGCCCCGGGGGCGCGCATTGCGGCGATCGTTGCAGGGTGTCACTCTGACACCCTGCAACACCGATCTAGGTAAAGAGTCTCTGATGGAGACTCTTTACCATGTGATCAGCTGTGTCCAATCACGGCTGATCACGATTTAAATAGGAAGAGCCGTGATCGGCTTTTCCTCACTCGCGTCTGACAGATGCGAGTAGAGGAGAGCCGATCGGCTGCTCTCCTTACAGGGGGGTCTGTGCTGATAGTTTATCGGCACAGCCCCCTGTCGGATCCCACCCAGGACCACCAGGGAAGCCGCCCAGGACCACCAGAATGGCCATCCTCACTGGACCACCAGGTATGCCCCCTAGACCCCCAGGGAAATGCTAATCTGTGCCCAGGCAGCTGCCAATCAATGCCCAGGCAGCTGCCAATCAGAGCCCACTCACAATGCCTACCACTGCCAGTGCCACCAGGGATGCCTATCAGTGCCTCATATCTGTGCCACCCATAAGAACCCATCTTTGCAGCCTTTCAGTGTCGCCTATCAGTGCCACCTATGAGTGCCCATCAGTGCCACCTACTAGTGCCCATCAGTACCGCATATCAGTGCCCATCGTCAGTGCCCGCTCATTGGTGCCACCTCATCGGTGCTGCCTTATCAGTGCCTGTCAGTGCCCCCTTATTAGTGGTCATCAGTGAAAGAGAAAACTTATTTACAAAAATTTTTAACAGAAACAAAAGCAAAACTTTTATTTCTTTATCGTACATCGTAGGACAAAGAGCCTCAAGTAATTACTTGGTGGGTTATGGGCCTACCTTCAGGTGTTGACACTGGTATAACCAATACAGGAAGTTGACTCCCCTATATAACCCCTCCTCCTTCCAGGAGTCCTCAGTTTTTTCGCCAGTGTCTAAGGTGTTGGTCACGAGAGAAGATGTGCTCTGAGGAGCTCCAGGGAGGGATCCATGCTTGATTTAAAAAACCTCCACAACCGGATCCGTCCTCGCCACTAAGGCCATAGGATGGTACCTGGGCCTTGCATGGAAGAACGAGGTTTTGCCTGTAAGCTTCTCTTTGAGAGCTGGACCCTAGGAACCAGGACTCTTTTTGGTTTTTCATATTACCTAAAGTTGTTCCTGAGGGGTGCTATACAGGTCCAAAGGAGCGGAACCCCTTTAAAAAGTGCCCCAGTCTTTGAAGGTTTAACTACGCTGCCCGCCGTGATGGGTGAAGGTTGGATCTGTCTGTTGAATCAGCAGTATCCTGCAGCGAGGAGAAGGTAAGGTTAGAGGCTGGGTACTGTAAAAGGTGCCTATGCTTTCCTTCCATCTTTTTAAAAGACATGCCTCCTCTAGAGGGATTCAAGTTACACACACCTTACTTGTTGCCTTAAATAGCTCTGTGTCAGGCTTGAAACAGCCATGTGTGGGCCCAGCAGTAGAGGGGGGTTCTTAGTGAACAAAGTGGATTTTCTTAGAGGAATCAAAGGGATACAGAGTTTCTGGCTGATAATAGATGCAGCAGTATGCAGTGTATGTGTTGTTTTCACTAAACCACTTCATCTAAAGGACTTACAGGTAGATACAGCTATTGTCTTTTAAGATGCTATATATCTCCTGGCTATATCCCTCCTCCCTCCACTGAGAGGCATGCTGACAACTGCCTCTAGTCTAGAAAGATAAAGCGCCAGCACTGGCCCTTATAGACACTTAGTGTGTTGCGATTTAAACATGTAAGCCTGTGATCAGGCAGTATTTATTTGTAACTCACAGCGTGCATTCTCCTCGGCAATGCTGCCTCCTCCTCACTGACCGTGATAAATAACAGTGCGCGCACGCACACAGGTTGCCTTATAAACATCCACACAGCTGAATCAGGAGTTTCACCTGATGTCTGTAAAGGGTTGAGGGGGCGGGTCACGAAGGGAGTGTGTTTTTTTTCCAGGGTGGTGCCATGTATAAGCATAGAGACATCCACACAGCTGATCTGTTTCACAGATAGATGGTGCTAAGGGCGGAACTCTAAGGGCGCCAATCAGGATTCTCACCTGATGTCTGTAACGAAGTAGCTCATAAATAGTCTGTTGCAGCCACGGCCACATCACACTAACAACACAGCATCGCTGGGCACTTAAGGGGTGTATCACAGGCATTTCCAGCACAGGAAATATTATTGTTGTCAGCAGTTAAATACTGATTATATGATACACTTGTCTTGTAAATTATTATTAAGGCAACTAAGAGATAATTTGTTACCTCTGTTTTTTGTACCTTGTATTATGACTTCTAAAGCTACTTTGAAGGTACCTAAGGTGCCACCCCCAGGCGCTGGGAAACCCAGTCATGCCGCCATGCTGTCATCCTCTCCGGAGATACCTGACATGGCAAGCCAGGGTGAGTCATTGGAAGCCAGCGGTGGTGCAACTGCTTTACACACTTCAGCCCCTGTATACGTGACTGAAGATGCATTTTCCTCAGCCCTGCAGGGCCTAGAAGGAAGATTAGCGGCTCTAATCGCATCCTCCATCCAGGTGGATAGGAAGCGTCCTAGATCCCTCTCCCCCACCTTAAATTCTTTAACAGTGGAGGGTCCAAGGGAATTGTGGGAACAAGATGAGGTATCTCCCTCAGATAATTTAGAGGAAAGACAAGCCGTTTATTCCTCTGCTGAGGAAACAATACTTGATGTGTCAGTTTCACAAGGTGAAGTTCAGAACCTTACTGAAATGGTTCACTCTGCTTTCATGTTACCCCTAACAGAGCTAGCTGAAGGTCCAGTTTCCTCCCTGGGTTCCCTCAAGCCTTTGCAACAATTGCATGCATTTCCCGTCCACGCTTTACTAGAAAAGCTTATTTATACCGAATGGGATCATCCAGATAAGCATTTTCCCGCTCCAAAGAGATTCTCAGTTCTCTATCCTATGGAGGAAAACTTCACAAAAAGATGGAAAGTTCCTGCAGTTGATGCTGCGATTTCCAATGTGAATACGAGTTGTCCAGTGGACATAAGAAGGAGATAAGAAGTTGGAAGGCCTGTTAAAATCCTCTTTTTCCTTAGCAGGGAGCATGACTCAACCTGCAATTGCAGCTATAGGCATCTGTCAGTCCTTAAAGGACCAGTTCACAGATGCTCTTAACGAGCTCCCTGTACAACAGGCCCGGTTATTGGCAGAGCTACCTAGAGCATTATGTTTTGCCATAGATGCTATGAAGGATTCTGTTCATCAGGCTTCTCACCTTGCGCTTGTGCTAGTTCACATGCGAAGAACCCTTTGGTTAAAGGGTTGGTCAGCTGAAGCGCCTTGCAACAATCTTTTAACCAGTTTTCCTTTTAAGGGAGAACGACTATTTGGCAAAAGTTTGGATAAGTATATCCAGACAATCTCTAGTGGAAAGCCAGTTAAAAGAAGATATAGACGTCCTTCATTTAAGCACACCTTTTCTCCTGCGCCAAGTACATCCACCCCTAGGCAGGGGCGACGGTCTCCACCGTCAGACTCTAGAGGAAGACCTCAGGGTCAAACCCAGGCACAAAGGAAGTCCTGGGGCCGCAAGCCTGCAAAGCAGAATACCAAGGCCTCGTCATGAAGAGGCATCTCCACTCACCAAGGTGGGGGGAAGGCTTCTGGGGTACTCAGAAGTCTGGCAAAGGGAGATTCAGGACAAATGGACTCTCTCCACAGTCTCTCTAGGATACAAGCTAGAGTTTTGAGAGTTTCTACCATCTCGTTTTCGGAGATCGAACGTTCCCAGAGATCCAGGGAAAAAGCAATCCCTGTTGCAAGCATTAGACCGATTGTTGGCTCAAGGGGTGATCATACAGATTCCCAAACAAGAGCAGGGTTTGGGGTTCTACTCAAACCTGTTTACGGTACCAAAGCCAAATGTGAATATCAGACCAATTCTAGATCTACGGAATCTAAATCAGTTCCCGAAGATCCGCTCCTTTCGCATGGAGTCGATCAGATTGGTTGTTTCCATCCTACAAGGAGGAGAACTTTTGGCATCCATAGACATCAGAGATGCATATCTGCATGTCCCTATTTTCCCTCCTCACCAGAAATTCGAGGTAGAACAAAGGCATTTTCAGTTTGTAGCCTTGCCCTTCGGGCTAGCTACAGCACCTCGGGTATTCACAAAGGTACTAGCCCCACCTCTAGCAAGGTTAAGGGCACAGGGCATAACTGTCTTGGCTTACCTTGACGATCTATTGTTAATAGACCAGTCGGTGGCCCGCTTGAAGCAGGATGTAGCCATTACAAGCAGTTACCTGGAGAATCTGGGTTGGATTCTCAACCTGAAGAAATCCTCCTTAAAGCCATTAAAAAGGCTGGAGTATCTGGGCCTGATCATAGACACAGCCCAGAATAGGGTGTTCTTGCCTCCCGCAAAGATCAGCTCCATACAGGAGCTGGTGCGGATGGTCAGGTCAAAGAGAAATCCCTCAATACGTCTTTGCATGAGGTTATTAGGAAAGATGGTAGCTTCATTCGAAGCAGTCCCCTATGCCCAATTCCATTCGAGACTGTTTCAAAACAGTATCCTGTCTGCTTGGAACAAGACGATTCAAGCTTTAGATTTACCAATGAGGCTGTCCCCAAGAGTGTCTCAAAGCCTCAGTTGGTGGTTACTAAGTCGGAACCTGCTGAAGGGAAAGTCCTTCAGACCAATTGTTTGGAAAGTAGTCACAACAGATGCCAGCCTTTCAGGCTGGTGAGCACTACTAGAGAAGACGACTGTCCAGGGATAGTGGTCAAGAACCGAAAGAGCCTTGCCCATGAACATCCTGGAGATTCAGGCAGTGTATCTGGCTCTGAGAACCTGGACTTCCAGGTTAAAGATTTGTCCTGTCAGGATCCAATTGGACAATGCCATGGCCGTGGCATATATCAATCATCAAGGGGGCACCAAGAGTCTCTCAACTCAGAGAGGTGAACCAGATTATAACTTGGGAAAAAAAGAATGTCCCATGCCTATCGGCAGTTTTCATTCTGGGAGTAGAGAATTGGCAGGCGGACTACTTAAGTCACCAGCAATTGTCCCCTGGGAATGGTCTCTTCATCCCGAGATTTTTCATGCGCTTTGCATGTGGGACTCCGGACGTAGACCTTCTAGCATCCAGGTTCAACACAAAGCTAGTCAATTTTGTGTCCAGAACAAGGGACCCACTCGCATACGGAACAGATGCGTTGGTGAACCCATGGGATCAGTTTTCACTGATCTATGCATTTCACCCGATTCAGTTGCTACCTCGACTTCTTTGCAGGATCAGACTGGAAGGAAAGTCTGTAATACTGGTAGCACCAGCATGGCCTAGAAGGTCATGGTATGCAGAGATTGTAAAGATGGCAGTGGAGGGTCCATGGCTCCTCCCACTAAGGCCAGACCTGCTAACACAGGGGCCGATATTCCATCCTACTTTACGAACGCTAAGTTTAATGGCCTGGCTATTGAGACCCACATTCTAAAGAAGCGTGGGCTTTCCAAGGCAGTTCTTTCTACTTTAATGCTAGGAAGCCAGCTTCTAGAGCTATATATTATAGAGTCTGGAAAGTTTATGTTTCCTGGTGTGAATCCAAAGGTTGGCGCCCTCGAAAATATATTATAGGCAGAATTCTTGCCTTCCTACAAGTAGGCGTAGAGATGAAGTTGGCCCTGAGTACTATTAAGGACCAAGTCTCAGCCTTATCAATTTTATTTCAAAGACCACTTGCTATGCATTCTTTAGTCCGGGGTTTCATGCAAGGAGTGATGCGGATTAATCCGCCAGTTAAATCACCCTTAAGCCCTTGGGACTTGAATTTAGTTTTGTCTTTTGTTACAAAAACCGCCATTTGAACCATTACAGCATATTCCTTTAGTCCTTCTGACTAGGAAGCTGATAATTTTGGTTGCTATAGCCTCAGCAAGGAGAGTTTCAGAATTGGCTGCTCTTTCCTGTGAGGAGGTCTGGGGATGCCCTACGGGTTGTGTCTCCCTCCCCTCAAGTAGCATTGCTATGGGACATCCCACCAAGTAATTACTTGAGGCTCTGTGTCCTATGATGTACGATAAAGAAAATAGGATTTTTAAAACAGCTTACCTGTAAAATCCTTTTCTTGGAGTACGTCATAGGACACAGAGCTCCCGCCCCTCTGTTTTATGGGATGAGAGTATATTTCTTATATTGCTTGGCTACAAAAACTGGGGACTCCTGGAAGGAGGAGGGGTTATATAGGGGAGTCAACTTCCTGTATTGGTTATACCAGTGTCAACACCTGAAGGTAGGCGCATAACCCACCAAGTAATTACTTGAGGCTCTGTGTCCTATGATGTACTCCAAGAAAAGGATTTTACAGGTAAGCTGTTTTAAAAATCCTATTTTTTTTTCAAAATAAAAACCGCAGAGGTGATCAAATACCACCAAAAGAAAGCTCTATTTGTGGGAACAAAATGATAAAAATTTAGTTTGGGTACAGTGTTGTATGACTGTGCAATTGTCATTCAAACTACGACAGCACTGAAAGCTGAACATTGGTCTGGGCAGGAAGGTGTATAAGTGCCCTGTATTGAAGTGGTTAATATTCAATTCTTTTGCAAAGAATAAAAAAACACCACTGTGATAGCTCCGGGTAGCAGGGGTTCCTCTGCCTTTGCATTTTAAGGTGTTACAAGTACTCCCCTCAAAAGCAGCCAATCAGAGATCTGTTCGATCAGCAGCTTCATTGGCTGTACCTGACAGGGATACAGAGCACTGAAACCAAAAGTGATGAAATCCTTGACACTTCCACCTTCATACATCACAGAGGAGATGGGGGAATGGATATTCCTCCATCTGCTCTGTGGGAAGCTGTCCCAACCGTTTACAGTAGTCCCGGGCTCCCTGAAGGAGTGGGAGAGCTTGGGAATTGTGGTGGGTGGCCACCTTCTGAGCCCTGTAACTATGATCGGGTGGCTGTACAGCCGCTTGGATCGTTTTACAAGAGCGTTGAATGCCAGCTCTAAAAAAAAAAAAAAAAAAAACAGGATCATGGCTGCAGCTGCTGTTTTAATGCTGGTATAACTGCTTTCTCCCATGGCTGTATATATATATACAGCCTAAGGACAGTGAGTGGTTAATTTCATCACTATCTGAAGGGGTTGTCAAAGACCCTATACGATAGTACAGAGGCAGTGAAGATTACTCTTTATGGTGACCCAAAAAAAAAATATAAGGGAGAAAAAGTGTTGTGCAGAACATTACCATAGGTAATAAATAAAAAGAACATTATTATTCCATCTGGCCATTATAGGGCTCCAAGAAACCCACCTCACACGGGACACAGTAAACTGTCTGCACTACCCAAGGGGTAGGTAAGGTGAATCACTCCGCATATTCCCATGGGGTGAGCGTCCTAATAGACAAAACCCTGGCATACCAGGAACTGGACTCATTAGTGGACTCATCTAGTCATTTTTTATTCCTTTATTGTAAACTGTATACTTTAACCCTAATTTTGGCTTTTGTATATTACTACTGCTGTCCTATCTGGCCAACAAACCTGATATTCCTATTTCCTGATTATGGGAAATGACGTCTGGCGCCTCCAAAACCCTAATGCCTGGCAATTCTCTTGCTTCTCTAAGATGCATGGATCACTTTCCTCTCATAAATCTCTGCATAGGTACGTCCCACATTACCAGCTATACCTCCAAAATAGAATATTTTCCCTGAGGGGTGTCGGATCACTCCCCCTTGGCTCTGTGGTTGAACACCAGGCCACCTACTGCACTCCCTTAGGCCCCATGGAAACTTCTTCTGGCTTCAGCTTTTTGCCTCCCACGAGCGTGCAAACACCCTGTGACAGGAGTCACTTTGGGTAGGGCGCCCGAAAACTCCATTCTGATCTGTACTAGTAGGACTCTCTTTACAGCCACACTGGAACATTGTACATATGTATATATTGTGTGTTGTCTCATGCTGTTCGACTCATTTGCTGAGATCGTTTGGGGTGTGGTTGTATTTCATTGTTTTATTGTCTGTCTGCCCTGGCTGTTGGCGGGGGGGGGGGGGGGTTTCTCCAACAGCTCTCCTTGCTGATTGGACAGTTTACCCCGCCCTGAATTCCAAAGGGGGGGTGATGGTCCAGAGTTTATCTGTTGTGTACATGTGTGATAATAAATCAGTTTGATGATGTTGTTCACCCTACACTGTGTTGCGGCTGGTGACTGGGTGGGTCCAACCGGACAGAGAAAGCATTTACGGCGGACACCCCCAAATGAACAGTTTTTTTAGCACCCATTTGCAGTATGAGGATGCTTTACTGAGGTGGGGGGCTTTCAAGGCGTGCCTTAGAGGCACATTTATAGCTGAAATGAATGCTGTTAACACAACTCAGCTGTTCTTCTTGAACAGGCGGAGGGCCAGGTACGACAGCTGGAGTTATCCTATGTATTAGACCCCTCTGACTCTGCGAGGGAGGCATGGATATCTGCCCAGGACTCTCTGGACCGGTTGAGATCCTCCGCCACAGAACGGAAACGCTTCTTTACAAAAATTGCATTTTATGAAGCGGGGGAGAAAACAGGTCGCCTTTTAGCAAAAATCGCCAGATCGCAGCAATCCTTTCCAGCTATCGGGGCCATTCGCTCCTCCAGTGGGCGAGTGATGAATGACCCCGACCAAATTGTCACTGAATTAGCTTCCTTCCATGCTGATTTATATGGCACCTAAGATACCTACTCTGATGAATCATTATAAAATTATTATAATTACATACCCTAACTCACCCTGTCTCCTGAGGCTTGTCTAGCTCTGGACGCACAGCTTACCTTGGATGAGTTGCAGAAGGCGGCATGTTCCTTCCCCACATGTTAAGCTCCCGGGGACGATGGTATCCCCATGGAAGTCTATACTACCTACGGGGAGGCGGTTCTGCCCAGATTGCTAGAGGTCTTTAATGCCACGGTTAAAATGGGCTGCTTACCCACATCAGTGTCAAGGACAAATTTAGTGCTGCTGCTCAAACCCAGAAAAGACCCTCTGGATCCTAGTTCATATAGACCTGTTTCTCTTCTGCGGAGCAACATGAAAATTCTAGCTAAGGTACTAGCCTTGGCAATAGGTTTATTTTATCGATTATCCACTCTGACCAAGCAGATTTGATGCCGCAAATGTCCACGCCCACCAATCTTAGACAGCTATTCCTAAATATGCAGACACCAGCAGACAATGTGGAACAGATGGCTCTCCTTTCCCTTGATGCCAATAAGGCATTTGATAGTGTTGGCTGGTGCTATCTGTGGGCTGTATTGTCTAAATTTGGTTTTGTGCTCGCTTTATAGCTTGGGTACGGCTCTTGTACAGTTCACCGCAGACAACTACTGTATAAGGGTATCAGAATGTCACCCACCTTTGCACTGGGCAGGGGGACTAGACAGGGCTTCCCCGTCTCCCTTGCTCTTTGCAATAGCAATTGAACCTCTGGCGGCCCTGGGGCATATCTGTCCATATATCACTGGGTTTAAATATGGCGAATTGCATGAGAAGAGCATGACATGCTTCTCTTCATTATCCAGTGTCATGTCCATCATCTTGGATTTTGGGCAGTACTCTGGTCTCGCCATTCATTGGACCAAGGCCACACTGCTGTTGGTGGACCAGGCGTCGCAGCGGCCAGTGTCACTCCCATGCCCCATTCCTTTCAGATATCTGAGTATCTTAATCCCCCCTCACTTTTATATTATTGCTGATTTAACGTGCATCTCTTAATGACCTGCTTTCCGGCCAAAATTTATATCTGGAATAAGACTTAAAACCATTTCAAAACCGGCCACTGTATATAAACATCCTGGACTTTGGGGGGTGATATCTGAATGATGCCTGTAGCTACAGACATCATTCAGATATCATTATTTTCAGCCGGCGATTCTGTGCACGTTAAGAACAATCATAGCGGCAGTTCTGCCGCTTGATCGTTCTTATAGGCGATGGACGCCCCCCTCCCGCCGCCATCCGGTGCATCTCCGGGCTCTCCCGTGCCATCGGGAGCCCGGAGAATGAATCGTCCGGTGCCGGATGAGGACGATAGAGATGACCGGTGACCAGATGGTCACCAGTCATCTCTATGACCGTTGGAGGCCCGGGCGCGATGTTATGACGTCACGCCCGGGTACCCGGAAATAACCGACGCTGCGATCGCGGCTGTCAGCATGAGATCGGGAAAAAATATTTTCCCGATCTCATGCTTTCCAGCCTGGAGGAGAGATGTGGGGTCTTATTGACCCCACATCTCTCCATAAAGAGGACCTGTCACATAGATTCCAATTACAAGGGATGTTTACATTCCTTGTAATAGGAATAAAAGTAATCAAAAGAAAAAAAGTGTAAAAAAAAAAATGTAAAAATAAAAAAAATAAAAATTTAAAGTGCCCCTGTCCCCGGTAGCTCGCGCTCAGAAGCGAACGCACGCGTAAGTCCCGCCCACATATGTAAACGCCGCTCAAACCACACATGTGAGGTATTGCCGCGTGCGTTAGAGCGTGTGCAACAATTCTAGCACTAGACCTCCTCTGTAACGCTAAACTGGTAACCTGTAAAAAAATTTAAAGCGTCGCCTATGGAGATTTTTAAGTTATGACGTTTGGCGCCATTCCATGATTGTGCGCGATTTTAAAGTTTTTAATTCATGAAACCGTTTTTTTTCCCAAAAAAAAACGTTTGAAAAATTATTGTGCAAATACCGTGCGAGATAAGAAGTTGCAATGAGCGCCATTTTATTCCCTAGGGTGTCTGCTAAAAAAATATATATAATGTTTGGGGGTTCTGAGTGATTTTCTAGCAAAAAAATAATGATTTTTAGATGTAGGAGAGAAGTGCCAGAATAGGCCCAGTATTGAGGTGGTTAAAATGTCCCTGGCTGGGAAAACCAACCTGATTAAAATGATACTTGTGCCTCAATTTTTGTTCGTCCTTCACAATTCCCATGTGGTTATTCCGGTTGGTCAATTCTCTCTTTAGACTTTTGCTCTGGAATACTCGCTCCCCTAGGGTCAAACTGGAACAGTTGCAATTTCCTAAAGATGGCTGTGGCTCGGTCCTTCCAAACCCTTGGATCTATTATATGGCTGCTCAGCTGCAGCATCTAATTGGTTTCATGTCCCTCACCCCTGATAGTCTCTCGGCCCGCCTCCTGCTTGTTGGCACTGGCATGGACTCCATTCCTGAGGGCCTGAAGACTCAATTATTCCTAATAAGCAAATGCCCACCTATATGTTACTACACAAAGTATGGGATAAATTTAAGCAACTTCAGTGAGTGACAAGATTCACTATGTATAGTCTGATATGGGGTAACAAAACTTACACTGAGCTAGCCAAGCTTCAGAAGGGGCCCAGATGGCGTGCCTTTGAGAGAACCCTTCTCTCACAGGTTTTTCAAAACGGAAAGCTGCTGTCCTTTCTGCACCTCCTGCACAAGTATGCCCCGCCTTCCACCATGTTTTGCTACTATTTACTACAATTTTATCACGCAGTTAAGGCCCAGGGAAATGCGGTGGA
This sequence comes from Aquarana catesbeiana, assembly GCF_042186555.1. NCBI lineage: Eukaryota > Metazoa > Chordata > Amphibia > Anura > Ranidae > Aquarana > Aquarana catesbeiana. The sequence goes on along the minus strand of NC_133324.1, from coordinate 182,021,098 downwards.
ATGGGCGCAATCGTCCACCCCCATTTTCCACCTTTTCCAGTCTGTGACCAAAATTAAAGGTTTTATTACTCAATGTTATCATATGCGTCTAATGGAATACTTAAAGGCATACCCTATCAGGGCGATGTCTCATTGGGAGCGAGACCTGGGCTCACTGACTGGTTATCAATGGGAGGAGGCTTTTCAGTCCGCCAACATATGCTCTCTTATTCTATCTCAGAAGGTGTCCAAATTATACATTCTGCTTGAAGAGGTTATCCCGGAGGAGATGACAAGAGTAGCCTTTTCTAGAGCTTTATTTCAGGCCAGAAAAGTAATTCTTCCTAGCTGGAAATCTGCAACCCCTCCATCTGTTAAAACATGGGTGACCCATATGGGGAACACCCTCCTCATATAATAATATATATATGCCAACATAGGGGTCGGCCAAGTACATTTGAAAATCTGTGGTCCCCCTGGCTTAATACCGCTGGGTTGTCCCCCATAGATCTGGTTTTGATGAGACTTTTGCAATTCCCTGTGGGATGATAAACTCTTTGAGACTCTGTTATTTCTACCATCCACACAGCTCTATTGGATAATTGTATCCCTACTTAATTATACTGATTATTGATGTCATTGTGGCTCGGATGTGTTAAGACCGGAAAGGCAAGGGTGCAACATGCTTTTGTATTCTAACATAACAGATTGTGTATTGTATGTGGTTTCTATATTGACTCACTGCATTGTTTATTTTGTTTTCGTATTGTGTACATTTTCAATAAAACCTTTTCTGATTTAAAAAAAAAAGTACATTATTGTGTTTTTATAAAACCTTGGTAAATTCTTTGTTACAGCCTGAATCTGCTCAGAAAATGCATTAAACCTTGGTGTGAAAAGACACCCCAAACTCCTATGTGGCTTGCTTAAAGAGGAGAGTACAAAAAGTAGTCGGATGGAAACTAAAAAGCTTTAGAACCCTGTACATTCCAGAAGTATAGTAATCAATGAGGGATGAGTGGGTAACCGCATGGCAGAGAATGGGTGGCGCCTTTGCTTTAACATTTTGGGGTGTTACACTATGATGAAGGGGTCAAACTGCATAGCTGAATGTGTCCTTAGATGATCTGACCCGCAACTGTCCTGAGTGCGACAGTATTTTCTAAATTGATGGAGGTTAAGTCAATCTGACTGCTTCTAAACTTTATGATAAAACAACCTATTCAGTTTAAAATAGAAATAAAAGGCCAAACGTATGTGTATAGATATAAAAAAAAAACATTATAATAAAAACCTCTTTTCCCTTTTTTTGTAAGTGATCACATTTCCCCTGTTCTCAGCTGCATAAGGGCTGGTGGAGGAGAAACAGCAGTACACTAAGCTTCCCAGTGAAAAACTGTGTGGGGTGTGGTGGGGGGGGGGCGAGGCGCTTGTCAGGGCGAGACTGATCATTGGAGAAGAGTAGGCTGTGTTCCCAGCATTGCTAGAGAACAAACTATGGTGTGGTCAGTTTTTATTAGGAAAGCAGAACTGGAAGGAACACAACAGGGATTTCACACAAAGGAAGCAATACGCAGAGAACATACAGTCAGGTCCATAAATATTGGGACATTGACACAATTCTATTTTTTTTTGGCTCTATACACCACCACAATGGATTTGAAATGAACAAGATGTGCTTTAACTGCAGACTTTCAGCTTTAATTTGAGGGTAGTTACATCAAAATCAGGTGAACGGTGTAGGAATTACAACAGTTTGTATATGTGCCTTCCACTTTTTAAGGGACCAAAAGTAATGGGACAATTGGCTACTCATCTTTTCCATGGCCAGGTGTGTGTTATTCCCTCATTATCCTTTTTACAAGGAGCAGATAAAAGGTCCAGAGTTCTTTTCAAGTGTGCGATTTGCATTTGGAATCTGTTGCTGTCACCTCTCAATATGAGATTCAGTGAAGCAAGCCATCATTAGGCTGAAAAAAACAAAACAAACCCATCAGAGAGATAGCAAAAACATTAGGTGTGGCCTAAAAAAGAGAGAACGCATCGGTGAGCTCATCAACAACAAAAGACCCGGAAGACCACGGAAAACAACTATGGTGGATGACCAAATAATTCTTTCCCTGAGATCAAGAACACTCTCCAGGAGTGAGGTGTATGTGTGTCAAAGTCAACAATCAAGAGAAGACTTCACCAGAGTGAATACAGAAGGTTTGCCGCAAGATGTAAACCATTGGTGAGCCTCAAAAACAGGAAGGCCAGATTAGAGTTTGCCAAACAACATCTAAAAAAGCCTTCACAGTTCTGGAACAACATCCTATGGACAGATGGGACCAAGATCAACTTGTACCAGAGTGATGGGAAGAGAAGAGTATGGAGAAGGAAAGGAACTGCTCATGATCCAAAGCATACCACCTCATCAGTGAAGCATGGTGGTGGTAGTGTCATGGCGTGGGCATGTATGGCTGCCAATGGAACTGGTTCTCTTGTATTTATTGATGATGTGACTGCTGACAAAAGCAACAGGATGAATTCTGAAGTTCTTCGGGCAATATTATCTGCTCATATTCAGCAAAATGCTTCAGAACTCATTGGACGGCGCTTCACAGTGCAGATGGACAGTGACCTGAAGCATACTGCGAAAGCAACCAAAGAGTTTTGTAACCACTTAAGGACCAGCCTCGTTTTGGATTTTAGGTGTTTTAAAACAGGTTTTTTTTGCTAGAAAATTACTTAGAACTCCCAAACATTATATATGTTTTTTTTTCTAACACCCTAGAGAATAAAATGGCGGTCGTTGCATTACTTTTTTTTTTGCACCGTATTTGCGCAGCAGTCTTATAAGCGCACTTTTTTTGGAAAAAATTCACTTTTTTGAATAAAAAAATAAGACAACAGTAAAGTTAGCCCAATTTTTTTTATATTGTGAAATATAATGTTACGCGAAGTAAATTGATACCCAATATGTCACGCTTCAAAATTGTGCCCGCTCGTGGAATGGCGTCAAACTTTTACCCTCAAAAATCTCCATAGGCGACGTTTAAAAAATTCTACAGGTTACATGTTTTGCGTTACAGAGGAGGTCTAAGGCTAGAATTATTGCTCTCGCTCTACCGGTCGTGGCAATACCTCATGTGTGGTTTGACTACCGTTTTTATATGTGGGCGCTACTCGCGTATGCGTTCGCTTCTGCGCGCGAGCTCATTGGGACGGGGGTTTTTAAAAAAAAACATTTTTTTTATTATTTATTTTACATGATTTTATTTATATTTACACTGTTTTAAAAAAAAAAAAATTTGTGTCACTTTTGTTCCTATTACAAGGGATATAAACATCCCTTGTAATAGAAAAAAGTATGACAGGTCCTCTTAAATATGATTTCTGGGGTCAATAAGACCTCAGATCTCATATTTACACAAAAATGCAATTAGAAAAAAGTAATTTAAAAAAATGACATTGAAAAAAATATGCCTTTAAGAGACGTGGGCGGAAGTGACGTTTTGACGTCGCTTCCACCCAGCAGTGTCATAGAGACGAGTGGGCGCCATCTTAGCCTCACTTGTCTCCAGGCAAAGCACAGAGAAGGACGCGATCGCCTCCACCGAGGGCACCGGATCGTGGCGGGAGGGGGGCCCTCTCCCGCCACCGATAAAAGTGATCTCGCGGCGAATCCGCCGCAGGGACCACTTTTATCAGAAAGCCGGCCGCCACATAAAAACGGGGATACTGGGGTAATGGCAGCTAGCTGCTGCCATAACGATATCCCCCTTCAAAGTTTGGATGTACATCGGCGTGCGGCGGTCCGGAAGTGGTTAAGGGAAAGAAGTGGAATGTTATGCAATGGCCAAGTCAATCACCTGACCTGAATCTGATTGAGCATGCATTTCATTTGTTGAAGACAAAACTGAAGGGAAAATGCCCCAAGAACAAGCAGGAACTGAAGACAGTTGCAGTAGAGGCCTGGAAGAGCATCACCAGGGATGAAACCCAGCGTCTGGCTATGCGTTCCACACTTCAGGCTGTAATTGACTGCAAAGGATTTGCAACCAAGTATTAAAAAGTGAAAGTTTGATGGATGATTGTTAATCTGTCCCATTACTTTTGGTCCCTCTAAAAAGTGGGAGGTACATATACAAACTGTTGTAATTCCTACACCGTTCACCTGATTTGGATGTAAATACCCTCAAATTAAAGCTGAAAATCTGCAGTTAAAGCACATCTTGTTCGTTTCATTTCAAATCCATTGTGGTGGTGTATAGAGCCAAAAAGATTAGAATTGTGTCCATGTCCCAATATTTATGGACCTGACTGTAATACTTTTTCATACAAGTACATGGTACAGCATGGCACATATCAGGAATATGAAATGTTGGGGCTACATACTCTTTAAGCCAAAACTAAACCTTAAAATAAAGCCACTGGTTCACAAAGTATCAGAAAGGCTGAAGGATACTTTGCAAACCTTCTGTGGCTGAAGTGGTTAAAGCCGGAAATCCGCAGGTGTCACCACACATGAATTCTAGAAGACACTAGCCACTATGTAAATAAAGCGATGTCTAAGAACTTATATCCACAGGGTGATTAAATATATATTAATATACTACATACCACGGCCATCTTTTACGACTTATGTATATACACATAATGGAATGACATCATATAAGAGAAAAAAAACAACCAAAGGCTATATAATTAAACATTATTAATCATTAGCAGCCATACAGTGAAGGATGTGGTCTATTCCTGTTGGCCAATGGTTTTCAGCGATCAAAGCTTAACATTAGCGAACACACCTCCTCATATCGTGAGTTATTGAAGGGGGAAAAAGCCTAAAAGATCTCCTGATGCACACAGAACTATCACGTATTTCTAAAATATCCACCTGGCTCATTCTTGGCAAACCTGACTGTTACTGTTGTTAAGATTGTACCACATGTAGCCACGTGCTCAGTGGTCAATTTTTTCTACACCTGCAATTCGGGCAAATGTGTGTGTATGTTAAACGCAGACTTTCTTCTACATCAAAATATGTAATATACTTGCTTTGCCCTTTAGTCCCTTTAGTCTGTACTATATAGGCAAGACTGTCACCTACTTTAGGGAACGATTCAACGACCACAGATCTGCCATCCACCAGGCAATTGCTTCCGAGACCTCTAACCAACCATTGGCATCCCACTTTTTGGAACAGAATCATTCACTGGCTTTAAGGCTCAGTTCACACTAGCTGCGGCTGCGGCTTGCAGCAGGGGATCCTATGCGTCCCTGTTCTGCGTTTGAGGGGTGAATCCAGTCCAAATTTTTTTCTGAATTCGCACCTGAAACTGAGCTAAAGACGCACGGGAACCTTTTACAGTGCAAACCGTGGCCGCCCTGGAGGTGTGTGAATCTACTCCATTGAGAGACGGTCACACTCTCCTGTCATGCGCATTGGATGCGGAGAAACCTGCATCCAATTTACATTAATTTGAACCCAGTCTGAAGTACTGTACATGCTAATGAACCATTTCCCACCCTTACCTGGTGGGAGTGAGCGACATTGCCTGCTGTTACAAAGGGAAAGCCTATGGATCCACAAATGACAAACTTTTGCCCCTAAGGAGCTTACTGAACAGCTCATCCTCAATTGCTTTCCATAATCCTTTGGCACTTCTGAGTGACTACAAATTGGTGCCTTTGGCACCTTGATTCACAGAGAAGTGATGGGCTGAATAGTTAGTTCTAAAGGATTCACATACTTTTTTTTTTCCTCTACTTTATACCACTAACTGGTTTTCTGCAGGAGTTTTCCATAAAATGTGATAACATCCTCATCTACAAAAACATACTTAGGGGGGCACACCCTAAAATGCTTTACATTCAAGATGGTGCCAAAAACAGTACAAAACAGATTACAGCGCACACATAAAAAAATGACATTTATCCTGCAAGGCTAGTTAAAAACACCTGAACATTTTCAAAAATACGGGGGGTTTGGTCACACTATATGGTCATATAGTGCTAAGCCCACTTACTGCAACAAAATACCCCGAATTAGTGGGTTCTATCCTAGTAATAGAATGAAAGTACCTGTGTCTCAACCATGGGAGCTAAACTCCTCTATGTGGGAGAACTGAAGGGATTCCTTCTATGCAATGGTGACCACTAATAAGAGATAATGAAGAGGGGGAGGGGTGCTCCAGCCCAAGAGACCTGGTCAGGGTCCATACAATATACAAAAACATACTTGGGGGGCACACCCTAAAATGCTTTACATTCAAGATGGTGCTGCTATAAGACCAAAAACAGTACAAAACATATTACAGCGCACACATACAAAAATGATATTTATCCTGCAAAGCTAGTTAAAAACACCTGAACATATTGAAAAATACAGGGGTTTGGTCACACTATATGGTCATATAGTGTGACCAAACCCCCCGTATTTCTGAGTATGTTCCGGTGTTTTTAACTAGCCTTTCAGGAGAAATGTCATTTTTGTATGTGTGCGCTGTAATATGTTTTGTACTAATCCTCATATAAGTCACAATGTTTTGCCTTTCATTTCTATTTTAAATTGAATGGATTGTTTTACATGGTGACTGTCTACATGAACTTTAAGCTGATAACACAAACAATTTTAATTTCTTGTGTCTTATTGAACACTCCTATCAAACATTCAAAGTGATGGAGGAAAAAGTAAGTGAACCCATAGCATAATTACTTCAATGATAGCAAATTGCAGCCAGTAGTTTGCATATCTGGAGTCCAAATAATTAAATGAGTTTGGAGATGTGGCTCAGAGTTACTTTAATTGATAAATGATACTCGTTTTAGGATTGCTGTTCATAAAAAGCATCAGCCGATGTGAACCATGCCTCGCAAAAAGGAGCTCTCTGAAGACATGCGATCAACAGTAGTTGATCTGCATGAGGCTGAAAAGCAATCTCAAAGTGTTTAGGCATCCATCAGTCAACAGTTAGACAAACTTAAAAAATTGAGTTTCATACTATGCGTACTCTTACTAGAAGTTGGCTCCGAGCAAAGGTGACTCCCAAGACATAAGGCAGAATCCTCAATGAGGTAAAGAACCACCGACAAGTAACAGCTACAAGCTTGAAGACATTTATGGAACTGATGAACTTCCCTGTCCATGAGTCTACCATACGTAGGTCTTTGAACAGACAGGGTGTCCATGGCAGAATACCATGGAGGAAGCCAATGCTCTCCTAAAATTTTTTGCTGCACACCTAAAGTTTGCCAAAGAGCACCTTGACAAACCCCAACACTACTGGTAAAATGTTGTTTGGGCTGACGAAACAACAGTTGAATTGTTAAGGAAAAATACTTGATACTATGTATGGCACACAAAGGTGTTCTATCGAGTAAAGGTCAGGACTCTGTGCAGGCCAGTCATGTTCCTCCACCCCAAACTCACTCATTCATTTCTTTATGGACCTTGCTTTATGCACTGGTGTGCAGTCATGTTGGAACAGGAAGGGACATCCCCAAGCTGTTCCCACAAAGTTGTCTTGGTATGCTGATGCTTTAAGAGTTGTCTTCACTGGAACTAAGGGGTCAAGCCCAACCCCTGAAAATCAACCCCACACAATAACCCCCCCCCCCCCCCCTTTAACCAAATTATTTGGACCAGTGCACTTTTCTGCATTTGCCATTTTATGCAGGAGCTATTTCTAGGTAGTTTTATTTAAAGTGATTGTAAACCCTAGATTTTTTTTTTTAATAAAAAAAACATGTTATAATTTACCTGCTCTGTGCAATGTTTTTGCACAGAGCAGCCCTGAACCTCTTTTTCTGGTGTCCTCCGCCCATGCTCCAGTCTCTTCCTCTTCTCTGTGTGCTCCCATAGCAAGCTTTCTATGGAGGCACACATGCGGGATCTCTCCTGATCTGCCCTGCCTGTGTCTGGAAAGCTGACAAGCTCAGGTAAGTGTTTAGAGAGTGAGGAGAGGGAAATGGTTAGTGTCGTGTTATTTACCTTGCAGGAATGCAGGAATGAATTAACCGCTTGCCGACCGTATAACGTATAAATATGGTGGCAGGGCGGCTCTCCTGCGCTGGACCACGTACCTAGTACATGATCCAGCGCTTCCAGGTTGGGGGCGAACAGCAGGAGCCGATCAGTGGGTACCGGGGACTCGATATCCGCTGGCACACGCTAATCATTTGTTACATAGCCAGAACGGCAGTCTGCCTATGTAAACAAGGCAGACTGCCGTTCTGTCAATAGGGGAGGCATTGGTCCTGTGTTCCTGCAAAGCACAGATCAATGCATTCCCATAGTACAAGCACCACCGACAGTTTAGTAAAACACCAGCTAGGCACACATTAAACCCTTTGATCGCCCCTATTGTTAACCCCTTCCTAGCCAGTGTCATTAGTACAATGACAGTGCATATTTTTTAGCACTGATCACAGTATTGGTGTCATTTGTCCCCAAAAAGTGTCAGTGTCCCGAATGTCTACCCCAATATCGAAGTCCCGCTATAAGTCACTGATTGCTGCCATTACTAGTAAAAATTAAAAATATCACTTTATTTGTAGATGCTATAACTTTTGCGCAAACCAATCAATATACACTTATTTTGATTTTTTATTTTTAACAAAAAGTGTCAATTTGCTTTTTTGATGGATTATTGTGATTTGCTCCCTTTGTGATCTTTCCATGGCCTCTACCCTGCATGTGACTTTTTACCCTTACTTTGTAGTGCCTTGAGAAAGATGGCCTGAGCTTCATCAAAATGTGGACTATAAAAATACTGCTATTTTGATCTATCTCCTCTGCAAGAACCGTCCGTGTCTCTAAACTTTTTTTGCACATGTTTTTGACGAAATTGATGATGGTACAACCACCAACTTGCTTTATGCAAAGTATATGTATAATATGTTTGCCTGAGGTCCTGACTTCTGAACTACATGCTAATTTCACAACCTCCCTTTTTCCTCCTCTCCATAACACATCCTTGTTTACACGTTCAGCATTGTCAGTTCACCACTGAAGTTAGGAGCTGACTGCATTTCTGACCGAGTCCTTGGTTATTTTTCAGTACTTGATATGTTTGTTAAAGAGGATATCACATGAGAAAAAAGTGCATGTATAGGAGAGCTGCGCGGAGCATATTTTTCTTTAGGTTTTCTTCTCATAGACACTGATTGATTTCACTCATGACCTTCATTTATGCTTCAATAAAGTCTGAAAACCTAGACTTTAGAGAACAGTTGAAGAGGAATTAGGGTGTTTTTGCATTTCCCATGGTGTGAACACTTTGTCATATGAATAATGTGTATTGTATGTCATTTTTTAAAAATAAATCTGTAATTTGACATTTCCTTTTTATTGCATCAAGTAAAGCAGGCCTAGGTACTTGGTCATTCTTTTTTCAAGCTTGTTAATAGGCTAGGCAGTACGTACATTTTTTTTTATCTGAATAATTCCATTAAATAAGGACCATATATTCTCACAAAGGTCAGAGGCATTTTGTAAAAACAGCAGCCTTTTTGAGCAGACAAAGCAGTTATGTCTGTATCACTAATGCACAGCAAGGGCTGGAGAAATCATAAGAGCTAAAAGCACACACATTTTCTGTTTGTATCTTGAGCTCCACTTTTGTTTGATGCTTTTAGAAGTCCTCTGAGTCACTGTGCTCAGCAAGCAAAGAAACTAAGTTACCTAAATAAATGAAATATGAATTCCTAAATGGAGCATCAATAAAATGGTTTGTGCATGTGGTTGTTTTTTTTTCTTCTTTGATGGAACTTATTAAATGTTTATTTTCTATCTTTTTATATTCTTTAGTTATTATAAGTTCTCGTTCTATTCAGCCAAGTTTTGCGATCTGTTTAAAAGCCCTGTCCAGCCTGTAATTAAGGTAAAGCAGTGCCTTTGTAAGGTCATCCCTCTGCTCTCCTCTTCCATTCAGGAAGGATACATTGTTATATGTACCATGCAATGAATGCAATAGAGCCCTACTGACTTAGAGCTCATTCATACTAGTGGAAGTAAAATCCTTGGGTTGAACCTCATTTTTACAGCTTTCCTTTAGTTGTGGAGGCTGTGGCCAAGAGGGGTACACATGCAGCATCAGGAATTGTAACCCCTGTTGCAAGTGTGGTGAACAGAGCCGCTCTGCAAATGCGTACAGTTGCGGAGTGCAAGTGTGAGGTCCCAAGGGGTAAAAACATGTGGTGCGGATAGTGATAGTGCTTACTCACCACCTGTCAAATGTTCTCTGAAGAGCGATCTGAACACTTACCAATTCTTAGATGTGATATCTGCATTAGTTTTATTTTTTAGGCTTTCTTTCCTCTTTTTTTTTCTGGTGATTCAGCTAGCAAGTCTGCTGTTTCTCAAAAGAACAAGTGATCTTCTAGATGTATAATTTTACAGGAATGAAACAACCCATTTAACACTGACAAGGGTGGAGGATCCTGGGCTCTGAGAGACACGAGGAGCGGTGAGCTCCAGCAGTAGCCCCCCCTCTCCTCCCCCAGCTTCTCTCACACAGCCGGGAGATAGTAATTGGAGACGTCGGCACGGAGACACGAGAAGCGGTGAGCTCCAGCAATAGCCTCCCCCTCTTTTCCGCCAGCTTTTCTCACACAGCCGGGAGATAGTAATCGGAGACATCAGCACGGAGACACGAGGAGCGGTGAGCTCCAGCAATAGCCTCCCCCTCTCCTCCCCCAGCTTTTTTCACACAGCTGGGAGACAGCAATCGGAGATGTCGGCACGGAGACGCAACACCCCACACTCCTCTGGTATAAGAAAGCACAGACTGGCAGCATGAAAGCTTACTTGTCCCCGCAGAGCACAGACTGAGGCAAGGTGGAACGGAGGATGTCAGGGTGTGGAGGGGTGAGGCCCGTGGTATCCGATGCCTGAAGCAGACAGAGGCAAGGTGAGGAGACGCCAGTGAAAGGTCAGCGGAGCCCAATGATGACAGGAGACTTAGCGGAGGGGGGATTGGAGAAGGCTGAGAGTGAGGTCTGCTCTGAGCGAGGTAACCATGATATGGCAGGACCGAACTATAAAGAAAGCCATAGAACAGACCAGATGCCGGACGGAGGACTGGGGGGACAAGACACAGATGCAAGTGGAGGGACAGAACCCAAAAGTGCCCTAGGGGAGAGGGTTTTGGGGGATAAATATGGAAGTGAATCGCATGGAGGAGAATTGGTGGCAGCTAATTACAGAGCGACACAGAAGCAACAATGGACCCCCATGACCCAAACCCCTAATACAGAGCAAGTAATACACCAGACAGAAATATTACGGATAGACACGGACAAGGAATTTAGAGAGCACTTGAGATCTCTCCCTACTAAAAATGACATACAATCACTTATCTCTGCAGTGGAATTGTCCTGTAAGCAAATGGTTGAAGGGATCAGAGAGGACACAATAGCCTTGGGACGTAGAGTGGAGGAAATAGAGGTAAATCAGGATAATATTAAGCAAGCCGTGGTGGACACTTAAGTAGTAGTAAAGGAGTATGAAGAAAAGTTAAACTCCCTATTAGATCAAATTGATGATCAAGAAAATAGAACACGCAGGCAGAATATTCTTATAAGGGGTTTAAGCGAGGTAAAAGTGGCTACAGATCTAGCACAAACGGTGACAGACTTGTTTCGCCAAATACTGAGGTCACAAACTCCAGAGGTTATTGAGATAGACAGAGTGCATCGCTCAATATCTTTCACCAATCAGAATACGGATAGACCCCGAGATATTGTCTGTAAATTGCACAAATTCACATTGAAGGAGGCAATTATAACTGCACCACGCAAAAACCCTAGGATAGAATATGAAGGACATCAGATCTCTGTTTTCGGATTTATCATATCGAACATTAATGCAACGTCGTACTGTCAGACCCCTATTAGAAGCTATGCGGGCGGCGGAAGTGAGATATAGGTGGGGATTCCCCTTTTGCTTAAAGGCTACCCGAGAGGGAAAATCAGCAGTTCTCAGATCTAAGGATGATCTACAAAAATTTACAGAAGTATTAGGTTTGCCGTTGATCGATTTTGCAGACTGGAGACTGAACAGTTCTAGAGCCCCTTTGCCACGTCCAGAACAGTGGAATCAAGTCCCAAGTAGAAGCAGAGGGAGGAAGATAAAAGATGGACAAATATAATTATGGATAGACATAGAGAAAAAATGATGGGAGTTTAATTGGAGGGGGGGCGATGGGGGGAGTGGGGTGGTGGTGGGGGGAGGGGGAGAAGTGTTATCTGGGGATGGGGGAAGAGAGGAGGGAAATGGGGGGTTCCCCCCCCTTTTTTTTCCCCTTCTCTCCTAATCCTCGTATCTGGATCTACCTACCAGCTTGCCTTCCTGCTCCCCGCTCCTTTTTTTATATGTAGAATCGTTGTCAATTATTTTGCAAAATGCCCCTCTTGCTCTTGGAGCCCAGGGAGAAACCGGGTACCTTACCCATACCATGAAACATCTTTGCCCCAATAGGAAAGTCCCAAAAGGAGGACTTTTTATTCTGTATTTTGGCAGAAAGGAGGACAGTCTCAGGGATAGGAAGTATGCCTATAGGGAGATTGGTCCACCAGTTAGGGGAGATAATAGGAAGTATAGTGATGTGTGTATCTGTTGGGGGGGGAGTGTTTGTTTTTTTTTGTTGTTTTTTTTCCCTCTCTCTCTCTCTCTCTCTCCTCTCCCTCACCCCTTCCCCTCCATCCCAGGCACCTTACTCTTGGAGTGGATATATACACAGAGAAGACAAGGGGAACCCTTGGAGCGGCACGGCGGCAGATACAGGAAAGTACATACAAATAGGATTAAATGGCAGAGGTGAAGATAGTATCATATAATGTAAGGGGTCTAGGAGCGCCTAGTAAGAGGGGGCGTCTCTGGTGTGAACTGCGCACCCTATATTTCCCCAGGAGACACACTTCACGGTAGGGTCGACCCCCAAATTGCCCTGCTTTCCATTTAATCAATGGTTTATTCGACCTCGCCTATTCGTGTAGCTAGAGGTGTTACAATAGCGTTTAATAGATCAAGTCCCTTTCTGCTTATGGAAGTTGAGACAGATCCGGAAGGTCGTTTTTTTGTTTGTAAAGGGGTCATACAGGGTCAATGTTATACGTTTGCTTCAATTTACGCCCCTAATAACTGTACGGTAGAATTTATATCAAAAACACTGAAAAAATTAGAAAAGATGAGGGTGTATTAGTACTGGGAGGGGATTTTAATCTCACTCTAGATCCCGAAATGGACACTTTATCAGGTAAGACAGTATTATCCTTTAGGGCTCAGAGACACTTGAGAAAGAGTCTGACATCGCTTCATCTGGGGGATAGCTGGAGGGTGTTGCATAGCCGAGAAAAGGATTATAGTTATTATTCAAGAACACATAACACCTACTCATGGATTGACCTATTTTTGGTCGATCAATTTGATCTACACCTTGTGAAATCATCAGTAATTGGCTAAATTACGATATCGGATCATGCGCCAGTGGCTTTGAGCTTACGAATGAGTGGTGTAGGCAAGAAGGAAAGGACCTGGCGATTAAATGAGTCCATTTTGGATGATAAAAGGGCCTTTAAAACCCTGAAGGATGGACTGATGTCATATTTTGAGACCAATAAGCCAGGGGAGGTGTCCATCCAATCAGTGTGGGAAGCACATAAAGCGGTTATTAGGGGGGAAATGATTGCACAAGGCTCATGCCTTAAGAAAGAAAAACAAAAGGAAATTACGGATATTTTAGAAGAGATACATAAAATTGAGATGAAACATAAAAATAATCGGGATCCGGAAGATGATAATAGGCTGGTAGAGTTGAGGCATAACCTAACCAAATGTTTGGATTTGAAAGTTAAAAATAAGCAAAGGTATTATGCTCATCGTTTCTATGAACATGGTAGTAAAGGGGGAAAGTTGCTGGCGAGACCGTTAAAGAAGCAGCAGGGGGCAAGGCATGTGCATAAATTAACAGTAAACAACAAACAGGTAATTGATTCCCATAAAATAGCAGCAGAATTCCAAAGGTATTATAGATCTCTATATAATATAGAAGGGGGTAAAAGAGGAGATGAAGTGGGAGGAGTGAGGAAGGAGATCCGAGAGTACCTAAGGGCCTCAGAATTACCAGTTATTTCAACTGCGGCACTTGAGGAAATGGAGCAACCAATTACAGTGGAGGAGGTGGGTAAAGTAGTGGGAGGATTGCCGTTGGGGAAAAGCCCGGGCCTTGATGGCTTTACGAATACATACTATAGAAAGTTTCTCCCAGTGCTAATACAGCCCTTGTGCGATTATTTAAATTCCATAACAACATCTAGCCCATTGCCCCTGGAAGCATTGATGGCGCATGTGACGGTTCTCCCGAAGGAGGGGAAGGACCCTCAGATGTGTGTTAACTATAGACCCATCTCCCTCTTGAACTCGGACACAAAGATCCTATCAAAAATCTTGGCCCTTAGGATGCAAGATCACATAGCAAAAATAATATATTTAGATCAAACGGGATTTATAAAAGGCCGGGAAACCAGAGACAATACAATTCGTGCCTTACAATTATTACATTGGGCCCAAAATGGGCCGGAGCAAATTTCAAGGGTATTGCTGTCTATGGATGCTGAGAAAGCATTTGATAGGGTTAACTGGGTGTTCTTGTCCGAGGTTTTGAGGGAGGTGGACCTGGGAGAGCGCATGATGGGATGGGTTATGGCATTATATAACAACCCTAAAGCAAGGGTCAAGGTAAATGGAGGGCTGTCGGATTATTTTGATATCCGCAATGGGACTAGACAGGGGTGTCCACTGTTATTTGCCTTGATCCTTGAGCCTTTTCTATGTAAGATAAGGAAGAATGGAGGGATTCATGGGATTTGTATTGGGGCAGTGGAGCATAAGGTATCGGCTTATGCGGATGACCTTTTATTTTATTTATCTAAACCCCAAGAATCATTGAAAGAATTAATGCGGGAAATAGAGAGGTTCGGAGCCCTATCTAATTTTAAGATAAACCCTGAAAAATCAATTTTGATGCCAAGCCATGTCCCTTCTAAGATGAGGAAAACTATACAAGATAGCTTTCCCTTTATTTGGAACATGGACTCACTAAGATACTTGGGGATTCATATCACAGCAGATTTAAAGAAGCTATACGAGCTCAACTATGGCACACTGCTAGTAAACATACAGAGAGACCTGAAAAGCTGGAGGGGCCATCTGACTTGGTTTGGAAGAGTGACTGCACTAAAAATGAATGTACTGCCGAGAATTATCTATATTTTATATAAGGTCCCTATGACACTCCCACAAGCCTTTTTCAGGCAAATGAGAAGGGCCTTCTCGAACTTTGTGTGGGGAGACAAGCACCCAAGAATATCATATGATATACTGAGGAGACATAAAGAGGAGGGAGGGTTAGGATTACCAGATATGAATCTGTACTATAAGGCTATGGCCCTGGTACGAATAATGAATTGGCGCCATGACTCTGTAAACAAACTATGGGTAAATCTGGAAAAAACAATAGCAGGCAGGGACCTAGAAGGGGCGCCCTGGATTCCAACTGCGGATAGGGGATTATCAAAATGGACGTCGCCGATAACTAAAACTACATTATTAGTTTGGGATAGGGTAAATGCCCAGGGTAAGATCGCACCTATGATATCTCCATTGGCCCCATTGGAGGGATTTCCGTGGTTTCAACCAGGGGAGGACAAAAGAAGTCTAGAAGGATGGGGAAGAGATGGAGGGGTAACATGTGCGAGGATAGCTCCAATGGGCAAACTGGTCCCTTTAAAGGATTTAGTGGCGGATTGGGGGGATATTCCGATGTCTACATGGAGATATTTCCAAATTACAGATTTTTATAATAAAAGGAAATCTTTGATTAGACCTTTGAATACCCTCACTATGTTTGAATCTTGGTATATGGAGATCCCAGAAGTTAAGCACCTACTATCCAGGATGTATAAATTAATACTTAAAATTCATAGTACATCAATACCCTATTATATTAAGGAATGGGAAAGAGAAATAGGAAAGAGGTTCTCAACTTTACAAACAAAAAGGCTGATTAAAACAACTCATAGCTCCTCAATAAGCTCATATATTCAGGAGATGGCATATAAATTTCTGACCAGATGGTACCTTACCCCTGCCCGCTTAGCACAAATGTTCCCAAAGGGAGATGCACGTTGCTGGAGGGGATGTGAGGAGAAGGGTACATACCTCCACCTTTGGTGGACGTGTCCGAAGATCAAAAAATTTTGGGAGGCAGTGGCCCCTTGGATCAAGAAGATGACGGGTTTTTTTTTTTTTTTTTGGGGTTTGTTTTTGGAGTTTGTTCGTAGTCCCTAACAGATTGATTGTTTGTGATATTGTATAAGTATGATGAAATATCAAAAAGAGTTGTAATATATGATATTTAATTAAGATTTGAACAAGATATAAATAAATAAACATTTGTTATTAAGGAAAAAAAGAAAAAAAAAACTAAAAAAGGAAAGAAGGGAAAGGGGAAGAGAAAAAAAGGGGAAAAAAAAAAAACACTGACAAGGGTGCTTACAATGTATAAGTAGGCAGCACTCCAAACAGCTAACATTTTGATTTTAGTATAGTGAAGTATAGTTAAATCACACTTGTTTAATACTAATAATAAGGTAAACAGAGTAGGCGTAGTGAAACAAGCCAGAGTTCAGTAATCGGATCGAGTAGTCAGCCAAGCAAATGTCAGAGAGCCAGATATAAACGTAGTACAGCAAGCAGGATCAGGAGTCAGAAGGAATGTCAGCCGAGCAAGTCTTCAACAGAAACGCAGGAGAAAGTCTCTGTTGACAATGTTGAAGGCAGAGATCAAGTGAGCTGGACGGCTTTAAGTAGGCAGGACTGACGAGCAGAATCAACAACAGCTGGGTAACTGGAGAGAGATGGGAGCTGGCAATTAGCCGACAGCTGAGCGGCCAGCTCAGAGAAGGAAGGGCTGAGCCCAGCCCTGACACCAGTGCAGGAAATCACACTTTAATGACACCACTTCCAGTCTCCAACCTCTCAGATACAGTCTGCAAACCTCTGGAAGTAATAGCCAACCAGGGGCCGGGAGGCTATCCCACATCGGAAGGAGCAGACTACTCTTGCTGTCTTAAGTAAACATACTTCATTAAGTTAAACTTTTACATATAAAGATGAACAGCAGAGTGGTAAAGTGGATCTTGAATCCTAGGCGAAAATATTATAGGGAAGAGTGCAGCATAAAGAGCCATCTAAGAAAACAAAAGTAAATTTGTTAAAAAAAAAATATATATATATATACAAACGAAGCCACATTAACCTTAATTACCTAAATATACAGATATACATCAAGAGAATCACTTTAACCACCTCATACTAAGGGGAACAATAATAGCCCGGAGCGCATAAATCACATGAATACAAATAGATTCTTTTTTCTCCTTCATCCCTTTGGGGGAGAGTGTGTCCAGTTTATAGATCCAGATAAATTCTTGATGTAACTTAGGCAAACCAAGTCTCCACCTCCTTTGGGAGTATTAACCTCGTCAATAATAGCAAAACGTAACTGGGAACAGTTATATCCTGCCGACCAAAAATGTTTTGTCACAGACAATGTAAAATCTGCCATCCGTATGCTTACCTATATACACACTGACCTTTCTGTTTTTCCCACGTAACTTAATCCACAGGTGCCCTTAATGAGGTTAATAACATTCTGGCTGGAACAGTTGAAAAAACACTTGATAGGAAATCTCTTACCTGTATGTGGGTGTACAAAAGAATTACCCGGCATCACAAAATTACAATGGGCACAGTTGCCACAAGAATACATGCCATGTGATTTATAACCTGCAAGCCAGGTGGTATTAGTGTCTCCCCCCCCCGGTTTCTAATGGAAGGGGGCTGTCATTGAATGAAGGCTTACCATTCAATGTTTTACTAGTTTCTGGATGAACCCCTGTACCCTCCTCTTTAAGCCATCAAGCTATTTTTTTGGAACGCCATTCTTTTGGATCTTTACTACATCCCGCCATCTTGTAGAGGATGAGGGGCAGCTTGGGTAATGGAAGACTGAAACCCTCTTACTCTGACACTGGGAATGCACTAGCTGTTACTCAATAAATGCATGAAAAATATTGTGATACAATTATTCCTGAGGAAGACTCTCTTGAATAATATATGTTGAAATGCGTTGGAATTCTGCTACTTGACGCCACCTTCTTTGTATTGGAAGTGATTGTATCTTGTAGTAAGATGTATCACTATCTATCATTTTCCACAATCGTGCACTGTGACTTTTAATATTATGTATTATCCACAAACATCATGAAGTGTAATTAAATTGTATTATGAATTTATATTTGTATTTATAATACATTAATTTTTTACTCAATTTAATTGTTAGATTGCCTTCAAAATCCCAATTAGAGGTTTATACAATTTTTTTGGAATATTATATGGGATGACGGCAATGACGCATCCAACCATTTGAGTCAATTATACTTATGTGGTATTAGTGTTGGGTCTATCTTGAATCTGAAAATCGGCACGTATCACAGCACTAATGATTGCCTGTGACTTCTTAAGCACCAATATGGTGGTTCTCTAAATATCTCCACCAACTTTGGATCACTAGTCAGAACTCCCCAGTGTTCCCTAATATTTTGGATTTGAGGGGATTGCATTGAATAGGTAAGTGCCACAGGATTGCATTTGGATGGAACTTTTGTGTTGCATATAAGCAAGGACACCCTGTAATCTCTTTAATTCTGCAGGAGGGTATCCCTGCTCAACAAAGTTCTTTAGCATGAGCTTGTTTTGACTCAGAAACATTTCATTGGTCAAGGAGATCTGGCGTGTTCTAATGAATTGACTTTAGGGCAAACCTGCTTTTAACTTCTCAGGATGAAAGCTCATAATGCAAATATGTATTCCTATCAGTGGGCTTTTGATATACATCCATCATCATTTTACCTTCTTATTGTGTCATCAGGACTTCAAGAAAGTGAACTGAATTGGCACTATACATCAAAGAGAATCTTATTATAGCAATATATTTATCTGGTTAATTCTTGAATTGAAGAAGCTGAGATTCAGGGCCCTGCCATATGGAGAATATGTCGTCAATATAGCGACGCCAAGTGTGAATGCACTGCAAAAAGGAATCATGGCTATGGATGTATTTTTTTTTCAGAATTGACCATATTCAAGTTGGTGAACCCTTTGCTGTGCCATGGAGCTTCTGATAGAATGTTATTGAAAACAAAGTAGTTACGAGTAAAAACTATCTCCAGCAGCTGCATGGAAAAGTCAGTCAAGCCATCAAGAAGCCCAAGCCCTTATTTAGCACCTTGCACTCACCTGGAGAAAGTGTGTATGGTGAAAGGTTCATCACTAGGTTCCTTTTTTTTGTTTTGCTCCTTGTGGAACAGCTCACTGTTGTCACTGTGGTACCTTTGTCCCCTCTTTGTTTTTGCCTTGGTTTGTTTAAAATACTTTGTTGCGATGAGGAGGAGGAGTCCCTCTGGTTACTCTCAACTTGTGAAGACAATTGTGTGCTATCCTGTGTAGTTTGATTCCTACGAAATTGCCGCTATACTCACAAGGCATATACTTGCCCCTCCTGATAGTCTACAGTATCACTCCTGAACTTTTCTAATTTTGTAATCAGGATCTTTTTATGATAATTTTCCAGTAAGCTGTTCTGCTGCGCCTCCAGAAATAAGGATATTTCCTGACCGTGAACAAGTGCGTCCACACTGGAGTGTAACACACCTGCTGCTGCTTCAAATTTATCTATTTCTCCTTGAAGCCCCTTAATTGTTAGGACAATTGTTAGGACAATTAAATCCAGGGCAATCAAATCCAGGCTGCACCTGTTTTAAATGGTAAATTAATCCTCACGAATGTTGGTTAATTTCTACAAAATGTAGGGTGAACAATGATCAGCTTTTATTTACAGATGTAAAACCTTTATCCCAAAAGGGAAAAAAATGTTCACTGTAACTGATTTTAAAATATTAGCTGGAGTTTGGATTCAATTTGTTACTGTATTTAAATCTGCTAATATATTAACAACTCCCCTCATTTAGAGCTCATGTCAAACACAAGGCCCATGGGCCGAATCCGGCCCTCTAGGTCATTTCATGTGGTGCTCACACCTCTCCAGCTGCTGCACCCCCTTCGCCACCGCCCCCATCTTGTCTCAGTAGTCAGCAGCAAAGAGGAGGACAGAACTCCCCCTACAGATCATGTGCCTCTTTGTGCAGCCTCAGCATCCCCTTGACCCCACCTCCCCTTATCTCTCAGCATTCAGCAGACTCCAGCAGCATACTCCAGCCCTCCTCTGGTTCTCATCCATACTCTACACTTTCTGCTTTTCAGCAATACCCCCAGCCTTCTCCCAGCAGTAGCACATGGTAAGGGGGGTGCACTGTGATGTAATGGAGGGTGGTGGACTCGACCTCTGATGGCAGGGAGGGGCTCTTGACTTATGATGTAAGGGGGAGTGGGGCACTCTAAACACCCCTGATCTAGAGTGTAGGCACCCTATTACAGGAGGTGTGTTACCAGATCATCCAGTGAAAACAGAGGGGTAAAGGGCCTAAAAAAAAGAAAACCTATGCAGTCACCACATAAAGTGATTGGTTAGCTGCAATATATTACATTTTTGGTTTTTGGTTTAATACTTATTTAAAGACCAAAGCAAATGTGAACAAGACTCTACTTCCCTTTGCTCTCCCAGTCTGAATGATGTAGTGCAGGAGACTATAAGATTTTCATTTTGAGCTTAACAAACTTACAGTACATTTAGGTGGATTTCACGCCTTTGTGGCTACATGCTTAATGTAACACAGGGCAGTTTGTTATGGGTAATTTAGAATGGCACCCAACATACCATGCAGTAGGTGCTGACCAACCTTGTGTTGTGGTACGCTGTGTTAAAATAACAAATAGGGTGTTGGTCATGGCAGATAGAAGAGGCTAGTTGTGTTAGCTCCTGACCCTCACCTACTGATCTCTTCATTATACTTGATGAATCCCCAAGATATGAGTACCATGAAAAGAAAGAAAGCCAAGGACACTCACAAGCTTACCAAGACATGTGAGATCAAGTGGTTCCTGTCCAGCACCTCATGTGCCAAAGCTAATGGCACCCGAGCCGTCATGGCGGACGCACGAGTGCTACGGGACTCTGTTCCTCCCTCTGGACCATGTTTTACCTCTATCTCTTTTTACACCCGTTTTGTTGAATTGCGAACTCTGCTCCGTGCCCTTTCCACGAATCCAGATATGGAGTTGCTGATTCCTAAACTAGAGGAGGTCCAAAAGTGGGATCTTACTGCTGTCTGTTCTGAGATCCAGCAGTTGGGTGAGCGGTTATCCCCTGGAGAAACTTCCACTACTGCTCTGGTGTCAGCATTAGAACAGGATCTGTGATAACAGGTTATACATTTGTCTCAGCTGAAGCTCCATATGGAGAACTTGGAGGACTGGAGCTGCTGTAACAACCTGCGGCTCCGAGGTAGTCCAGAAGCAACTGGTACTGAGTGTGCCTGACACAGTGATTGGGATCCTCCAGAAGGTAATGGACTCCACCCCTGCGGCTATTGAATTGGACCGGGTCCCTCATGCTGTCGACCCCCGCTCAAAAGATTTACATAAGACACGGTTGCGCCTATTGTTACCATTTTCCAGTTTCCTGTTGAATCCAGTCTCGGTGTAGTTAATCACGTTCCTTACTGGTCCCACTTTGGCCATCTCTTGATCCCTCATGTGGAGTACCTGCCTCCAGCTTCTTCAAATAACTATATGAACATCTTGTTTGTTTTCTAATGCCCTTCTACATAGTAGCACGAACTGGTTGTCACGGGGACATGGCTCTAGCTGTGGGTATGGGGTAAACATCTCTGAAGGGACTTCTTCAAGTTAAGTTTATTTTACTGCCTTACGTATGGCTCTTCTGTGACGGTGGAGATGCCAATATGGGGGTCACTTGTTTGTATGTTGCTTTGTGTTGTTACCTGACAAAGTATTCCTGTTCTAGATCTGTACGGAAATGATCGGCAGCCTGAATTGGCCCTCTCCCTTTACATTATATATTTTGAGCAATATTCTAATATTTTATTCTAATATAAAATTTTGTAACCTCAACTGCCTCTAAACCACTATAAACTACGAAGTGTACATGCGCACATAAGATAACACATCGGAGAGTTCAGGGGCTGCTGAAAAAAACGCCCAACTGCTCCTAAACTTCAGTTTAGCAGGTGTAGTGTACATGAGGCCTAAACAAAACTCTACTGCAGGATCCGACAGTGCAGGCTGAGGTATTGCAGGACTTTAACACTTTATTTTGCTGCCAACTACTCCCCCGAGTGCGACCCTATGTTTAGACACATTAAACCGTCATTAGGGGGACTCTCATAAAGATAGGCATGCAACGTAAGAAACTGCGGACTGAGCAAATAAACTGTGATAGACTCACCCGTCATTAGAGCTTACAATCTAGGAGGGAGGGTCAAGAGATACAAGAGAACTTGGGAAGCAATATACTGACGGAAGCACTCAAGTGGAGTGCAAGACGTTCCGTCACAATTGGTGGCAAGCAGTGAGACATTTGCTGCAGTCTGGGACATCCAAACTTCAACCTGGATCCAAGGTCCGGATAGCAGGAGAGGAGAGGTACAGATACCAGCCGCCATGGAAGAGGACTTCGGAAGGAGGTTACAAGAGATGCAGATACAGCACAGAGGACCAGTATCAGAGCAGGTCCTGCTGGGATGGTATGATTCTATCCGCTACGAATTTTGGAAGGAAGCGCTAGCCCTTGAGCAGCGCCAGCAGGGAAAAGTTCTCCCCTCCATCCAGGAAAGGTACTGGTCGCAGTATGGATTGCGAGTGCTGTTTTGGGGAGAAAAACGCACAAGGAGTTGACAGCAGAAATAAGCAGGCTGGTATGGGCAGAGATGCGGCTGGATGAGAGCTACAGAGCCCTCCGGTAGCTGCCCTTGGATAGTGGGTGACAGCCCAACAGAAGGCTTTGGCTACGGTGGCCTGGGACTGTTGTATGTGAAGCCGACAGGGGACCCTAACTTTGGGAGTGATTTGGAGTGGCGGTTGGACGAAATCATGGATTTTAGAGAAGAGCTACTGAACGTCTCGGAAGTGCACTTGAAGATATAGTTTCTAGCCATTCAGGAATGGGAGCTGGAGATCGCCTACAGACGGCTGCTAGACTCTGCTCAGAGCCAGGACTGGGCTCCCTTTGCCTGAGACTATCAGGAAATACCAGCAGACAGTTCTGAAATCCTGGCTGAAGAGTCGACAAGGTGGCATAGTAACAGTGTGCTTTGCCAACCTGCCCCCTTAGCTATGGACGCAGAGGTCTTATGGCGGATGCAGCAAGTGCTGACTGACCTTGACAAACCTGTTTCTGCACAAGACAAGGTTGAATGGAGGAATGTGCTTGTCCAGTAGCATGCCATGGAATCGGCAGTGAAAAATCTGCAGATTGCCATCCCCAAAGCTGAAGTGCTGACAACAGGGCACAGCTCTGCTAACCTCTCCCCAGCACCGATAGCATCTTCTGGGTTCCACGGACAGGAGATAATGAACCTCTATCCCCAGACACTAGTTGCAGAGACAGGGGATTTGATAGACTCGTCTGCTGAGGAAGAACAACCTGATGAGCCTCCAGCAGAAGAGCTGGTATCAGGGCCAAACTTCACTGAGCTCTGCCCAGCAACAACAGCAATATCTGTGGAGTTACGAGGAACTTCCCCAGCTGAAGCGCTGGCCACCAGACAGAGGGTCCAAGACCTCTGCCCCACTATTATGGCATTTCCGGAGGCTCAGGGTGAGAAGGTGGTGGTCACTTCCCAGCAGCAGATCAGGATACAGGGGGAGAAGGTGTTTGTCACTCCCTCCTCTACAGTCGGCCAGGGTGGAGGAAGCAGTCTTTCCTCCCCAGCAAAGATCCGTGCACCTGGGAGACAGTACCACAGACATGGTGTCCCAGCAGCCAGATGAGGGAACGGAAAAGTAATCAGCCAGATCACCTCCCCAATGGCAGCTACACAGTTTGGGAGTGGAGGAAGCCAGCCTCCTGCCCCAATGGTTAGCCAGAGCGAAGGATGTAGAGTCCCCAGCAGAAGTGTTGGCAACAGGGCAGAGTGCTACCAACCTCTGCCCAGCACCGGCAACAACTGTGGAGTTCCAGGAGAGTCGGGGCAGTTGACCCCTCTCTCCAGCGACAAGCTGATGTAGTAAAGTTTTTACTCCCGGGCTGAATCACTGGCAACAGGACAGAGCGCCACTGGCCTCTGCCTTGCACATACAGTGTCTCTACAGCTTCAGGAAGCTTGGGCGATCGGCCTCTCTGCCCAGCAGCAGACCGAGCCTCGGAATGTTAAAAACCACCCAGCTGAAGTGCTGGCAGCCGGACAGAGAGTCAGTGACCTCTGCCCCACACCTACTGATGTCAACTATTCCTTGCAGCGAAGAATGGAGATCATGCGGACAGACTATGTGAGTTCACTGCATGTCCAGACCAAGTGGTGGTCTGGGACCTTGTTAGTGGAATTTTGATGGGGGAGAAATGTGACAGACTTACCCGGGACAGAGGCTATTCCTGATGTACTCCAAGAATGGTGTTGTCTGGTTCTTGGGGGTTACTATAGCCAGATCCATTGTCTCGTGTTCCAAGACTTAGCAATATACTGACAGAAGCACTCAAATGGATTGTGGGATGTTCCGTCACATAAACACTCTCCTGAAAGACATACATAGAGTGGAGATGGTCCATACCCAATCCCTCGCCAGCTCAGTCCTGGCAGAAGTCACAGTGCTGCAAGATCGTCTGAAATTGCTCTACTTATATACAGCTAAGGTGGCAATGGCTAAATGTAAGAAAATGTTCAATGAATGTATGCACTGAGACACTGGGATTCTGGCTGGGGTGTTCCAGACGTCCTCTCCCCTTCTCTTTTCCCCATCTTTACACGTTCCACCTTTCTATTCTTTGATTCTCCTGCAAGGGAGGCCTCTAACTATAAATTTCTTTGTTCTCCGCATAGCGAATTCAACATACTTGCATTTAACTCATGAGCTCCTAATACCTTGTGATTGGCGCTCAGTTCCTGTTTTTACATACATTGTTAGTGGTACTAAACCCAGGACCCTGCATTCACTATATCTGGTCTCCCACAGTACACGGAAGCGCAATTATTTTAGTAAATATAAACGGCTAAATACCTTTTCACACTAGCAGTATATAATAGTCTTGTGACCTCTATCAGTGTCTGGCTGAGCACTGGTTAAAGCTTGTATGAGGAGTTTTCAGTCTCCTCTGACTCTCCTATGAGGCTGCATGACCCCTGACCTCTCTAGCAATGCGCACCAAACTGAGCATGTGCAGAGTGCCTCCTAGGGCTCTATTCTATCAGCAGATGAATTGGGAACAGTTAAAGAAAGGGAAGATCAGAGAAGACAGGAGCAAACAGCCTCTTTACTGCATATACAGGTTTTACTGTTGTGGGTTTAGTAACACTTTAAATCATTAATGCACTGTTAATGTGTATTTCAATCTACTTATTTATCTGCCTTTTGTAACTCCTTTTCTACTCGATGTATGATTGTGGCTGTTTTGTAAGTCACTGATATTATAATTTTACTTAAACAAGGTATACATTATGTATTATAATAGTGCTGCGCTACCCATTGTGTTTAGTAATAATAAAAAATAATAAAAAATAAAAAATTGAAAAAATAGATAACAACCAATCAGCTATAAACCAAAATTAACAAATGACAAAACAAAATACAAAAAGTGTAAAACAGTTAAGATGTGATCAGTAGTCTATGAGCAAGTGTCCTTGTGTCCTTGGTTCACTTCATACATATAGCATGATCCACTGTGCAAACGCAAAACATAATCTTCTCTATGAAATGTGTATTGACATTCCACCACTATGTGCTGATTTCTGCATGCTGTAGTGCATACCCTTCACCGGATGGACTCTCACCTTGAAAGTGTGACCCCCCCCACCTAAGTTAGGCCACACAACGCTTTTGTCCCACCTCTAGCGGCTAGACTGGCTCAGATCTTTATCCTGGGGATGTGATGTGGAGACTCAGATGTTCTTTATAGCTTTACTCCCGATTTTCTCTCTCTCTCTCTCTCTCTGTATATGTATATGTATATGTATATATATATATTATATATATATATATATATATATATATATGAAAAATATAGAAATATAGAAACCACTGCATATAGTGCTTTATCGTTTATAAACATACATTTATTAAAAGCTACTAAAGAAATACACTCACATGTTAGCGGTGCTTCATAGTGCACCAGACTGTTCTAGCATATATGCTGTATAATCTCACCCACCATCGATGTATGTGTTTGTATTTCCGCAGTACATCGATGTGTTAGAATTGTGATGTCATACAGCCCCTCCCCTGCGTGTTAAGCCACATGGTCACGTGGCTTCATCAGGGATCCCCCTGATGAAGCCACGTGACCCATCAGGCGTGTGAAGGGGTCCTGCGAGGCTCCAAAACTTTGCTACCTGCTGCAACGGTGTGATCCCTGAATAAAGCTTTGTACCCATTCTGGTGATCCATGGTGTGCTGGTGACAATGTCTCTCCCTTCTGACTTAAAAACTCATTTGGTTTTTGTTTATGTATCTTGATATTCCTTGATTTTACTGCACAAATGGAAAAGCTTTCTATATAAAGAATTTACAAAAAAAATATAAATTAAACTGCAGGTTTGAGTTTTATTTTGATGCTGTGTGTGAGCACCTATTCTAAATGGTTAATCATTTTGCATGTTACAATGTGCAGTAATGTACAGTAACAGAATGGCACAGTGTGAAGACGGTCTTAATGGTTTTTATTAAATTCAAATATATTAATTAGTGCCTGCCTAAATTTCAGCTAGAAGTTTTCTTTTGTTCTAAACCGTTTTACTACTGATGTCCAAAGTGTTAGGGGTTAACACAGGGACCTCTTAGGGTATGAACAACGTGAGAAGCAAGGAGCTGACTCGGCTAACCTGACTCTACCTATTAATAAAATATTACTTTTGGGTGGACTGGCTCTTTAAGTATTTGATGGCAAATGCAGAACAAATTACCAGATAAACTGGTCTCAGCTTTATTTGAGCAAAATGAAGTATAGATGATTAGTCACAAAATAGGAGATGATGCTGAATGTACATTTTTAGTGCAGTTCACATTATACTGAAGACACATAGAGAATAATAAACAGTCTGCTGCAGAGTCTACTTTGGGAAATATATTTTTTCCTCTCTTCCATGATTTATATAGCAAGAACATGAAATATTAGTGTACTCTGATATTTTCAAGGACATAAGGAATGCAGATCAATTAATGAGCTTGACAATTGGATGCAGACTGTATGGTTTATACAGGATGGAAACTTAATATGGATGTGCTTGGCATACCATCAAAGGTATTAAAATGAAGCAGATAAGTATTGTTTGTTCTGCATGTCTTCTCTAGGGATAATGCATATGATCTGAAATATGTTCTAACGGAGCCCTTATAGTATCCATACAATCAATCTCTTACCCTCTTTACATTGATTCCTTTTATGTATTACCCAACCTTACTTTAGGAATAACCAGTTTGACAGTCCCTTCATGGGCCCCCTCCCCTTCTTGAGGTAACACCCAGTGTTTTTTTTTTTTTTTTAACTTACCTTTTTCTAGTGTCTTCTGGCCATTATGTGACACATCTAGGTCCCCTTCATTCTCAGTCTTACCCCAACAATGGGCCGTTTTGGATAATGCAAAGATCAGAGCTGACATGATAACTGAGCTGCTTTCTATATAGCTATACTGTGAGTGCATGCTGTTGTGCTCAGGGGGCCTGGCCATGACACCCTACTCTTTTCTCAGTCTTTTGGGCTTAATTTTGTTCACCATTATTAAAGGAGTTGTAAAGTCTCAGTTTTTCACCTTACTGCATTCTATGCAGTAAGGTGAAAAACCTTCTGTGCTGCAGCTGCCCCCCAGAGTCCCCCTTTTTCTTACCTGAACCTGATTCTTCCAGCGCCAAGCAAGAGCCCAGAGACTTCAGCCGCTTTCTCCTTCCTCATTGGATAAATTGATAGCAGCAGGAGCCATTGGCTTCCACTGCTGTCAATTAAATCCAGTGGCACAGGAACTGGGGGGCCCAGTCCTGCTGTCTGTGTCAATGGACTCGTAAGCACGCTCGTGCCCCCAGGGAGTGTAGGTCTCTGTGGGGTCACCCGATGAAGAGGAGGAGCCAGGAGCACCAATGGGGCACCCCAAAAGAGGAGGATCGGGAGTGCTCTGTGCAAAATATAAACAGAAAAGTCAGTGCTACTACCCATACACCACATAGATAGCAGAGCTCCCAGGTGCTCGATCCACAGTCGCTGGCTGAGTAGAGTAATGTAGAAAAAAATGATCCGCACTCCGGTTGTTGCTCTTAAAATTAATTCATTTTATTTATTAGTCACAGTGAACAAACGCAGATTAAGTCAGTTGACGCGTTTCAGCCTATAAGGCCTTAGTCATAATAAAATGACTAAGGCCTTATAGGCTGAAATGTGTCAACTGACTTAATCTGCGTTTGTTCACTGTGGCTATTCAATAAAATGAAGAAATTTTAAGAGCAACAATCGGAGTGCGGATCTTTTTTTTTTTTTTACATTGCTCTGTGCAAAACCCTCTCACAGAGCAGGTAAGTATAACATATTTGTTATTTAACACCCCCCCGCCCAAAAAAAAAACAAACAAAAAAAAGAACCTTTACAATCACTTTAAAGTGGGGTTCCACCCAAAAAACAAAAATACCTGTAAAAATTCTAAAAAAAAACCCAAAAAAACATTTGGATATTTTTTTTTTTTCACTTACCTCTAAATGCCTGTTGCTAGGTGGTCCCTCGTAGTCTGCCTGTTCCTTTGCCTGGGCTGGTGACATCACTTCCCCCCAGGCACAGGAAGGGCTCCGCTCTGCTCCCTCCCTCCTGTCAATCATCTGGGACCCATTACAGGTCCCATGTGATTGAGCGGCCAATCACGGCGCATGGCGCCGCTCGCGCATGCGCAGTGGGTGCCAGGCTGTGAAGCCACAGCCCGGCGCCCACAGTTGAAATGCCGGCACCGACGAGCGGAGGGGGGGGACGAGCGGGGCTTCGATCCCCCGCATCGCTGGACCCAGGGACAGGTAAGTGTCCAATTAAAAGTCAGCAGCTGCAGTATTTGTAGCTGCTGACTTTTAATTTTTTTTTTTTTGACGGCCCCCCTGGGTGGAACTCCTCTTTAAACTCAGAAGACTAAGGACATATTTTGACCAAAAAGAGGCATTAAGGGGGACAGCATCATATTAAAGAATGTATTGTAGCCTAAGATGCCATTTTATTTTCAGCACCTGGGGGGCATTTAAAAGAAAATCTATTCAGTCAGTCTGAAATGCTAATGAACTGTTTAAGCATGCTTGCCTAACAAGATAGTTTATGGCTTTAACAATAGTTGTATTTTGTATTCTCTCTGAGGGTCCGCCGGAAGAGGCGGATCAATGATCGGGACTCTCGGTGGCTCAGGAAGACCGGTAAGAGCAGCGTGAGGGGGGGATGTCCCCTCCCGCTCCTCTGGGATAACAACCGAGCGGCTTTTAGCCGCATCGGTTATCCCTAGATAGCCGATCGCCCGCTCTTAAAAACTAGGGTTGTCCCGATACCGATACTAGTATCGGTATTGGCACCGATACCGAGCATTTGCCTAAGTACTTGTACTCGGGCAAATGCTCCCGATGCTTCCCCCGATACCTGGAAGACAGCTGTGATCGGCGCGTGGGGGAGTTACAAGCTTCTCCCCCAGCGGCTTTCACCAGCTTTAGTGACATACAGCGGTGATCGCTCACCGCTGACTGTCACTGCATCCTCCTCCGTGCCCCCTCCTTTCCTCTGTGCCTCTCCGCTGTCCCCCTCCGTTCTGCTCTCCTTATCTGTCCCCTCCGTTCTGCTCTCCTTATCTGTCCCCTCCGTTCTGCTCTCCTTATCTGTCCCCTCCGTTCTGCTCTCCTTATCTGTCCCCTCCGTTCTGCTCTCCTTATCTGTCCCCTCCGTTCTGCTCTCCTTATCTGTCTCCCTCCGTTCTGCTCTCCTTATCTGTCTCCCTCCGTTCTGCTCTCCTTATCTGTCTCCCTCCGTTCTGCTCTCCTTATCTGTCTCCCTCCGTTCTGCTCTCCTTATCTGTCCCCTCCGTTCTGCTCTCCTTATCTGTCCCCTCCGTTCTGCTCTCCTTATCTGTCCCCTCCGTTCTGCTCTCCTTATCTGTCTCCCTCCGTTCTGCTCTCCTTATCTGTCTCCCTCCGTTCTGCTCTCCTTATCTGTCTCCCTCAGTTCTGCTCTCCTTATCTGTCTCCCTCCGTTCTGCTCTCCTTATCTGTCCCCTCCGTTCTGCTCTCCTTATCTGTCCCCTCCGTTCTGCTCTCCTTATCTGTCTCCCTCCGTTCTGCTCTCCTTATCTGTCTCCCTCAGTTCTGCTCTCCTTATCTGTCTCCCTCAGTTCTGCTCTCCTTATCTGTCTCCCTCCGTTCTGCTCTCCTTATCTGTCTCCCTCCGTTCTCCCCCTCCGTTCCTCAGTCCCCCTCCTCCTTCCTTTGTGTATGGATAGAGTCAGCTGACTCTGTCCATTCACAATAACTGAAACATTGTAATCTCCTGTGATTACGATGTGTCAGTTTATGAATGGAGAGAAGCTGCTGTCTTCTCTCCATTCATTCTCAGTGCAGCTGAGGCTGCAGAGAAAGGGACTGGGGAATCTCTATCCTCTGTCTCTTTCTCTGTCTCAAGGGGGAGATATCAGAGGTCTGTTAAGACCCCTGATATCTCACCAAAGCCCCCCAAAAGGGCTGATTAAAAAAAAACAAAAAAAAAAAAACAATAAAGAATAAAAAAAATATTATTGTAAAAAATAAAAGTTGTAAATAAAAAAAAAAAAAAAAAAACACACACATACACCGTTCACCCCCCCCCCCCCCCCAAAAAAAAAGCAAGCACTGTTAAAAAAAAAACAAAAAAAAAAAAACCAAAAAACACTGTCACGTGACATTTAAAAAAAAAGTATCGGTAATCGGTATCGGCGAGTACTTGAAAGAAAGTATCGGTACTTGTACTCGATCCTAAAAAAGTGGTATCGGGACAACCATATTAAAAACGGAACCCCCGAAAGCCGAGGCCGCGTATCTGCATACGCTCGGCGGCAATGGGATAAGTAAAACCTTAGCCAGGGTGTAGACATCCAGATCATAGTACTCGCATACAATGGATTTGACTAATTTTTCTTCTTTCTCCTCTCTACTCATCAAACTCTGACTTAGCAGATTTAACTGATTTTTCACATAGTGTCTAGATAGCTTTTTTTTTTTTTTTTTTTTTTACTGCAGGCCTGTGCTTACAGGGTGTTGGTGTAAAGCCACAGAAAAAGCACAGAATTACTATGAACCTCTATATACTACAGGTCACTGAGAGAAATATCATTACCAGTTGAAAAGTGTTTAGAGCTCGGCATGAAATGAATGGGTGGCCCCAGTCAGACTGCAAGCCGACAGATGTCACAAAACCTCCAAATTTGTTGGCCTTTCCCTGCCAAATGAATCTTGTGACCTTGTTAACTTCGATCTATCATTAAGTGGCTTATAGCTTGCTTTCGCCATAGTTTTCACTTCAAAACTGGGCCGTATTCCATTTCTTTTTGTTCAAAGATCTCTATATAACAAACTGCTGATTTTGTAGTCTTCTCAAAGGTAACTAAGTTGTGAGTTTAGTGTTGTGTTAGATTGTTGTTTTACTGTCAGTACACGGAAATTTATTTTTCCAGAGGACTTACAAGTTATATTTACATTTTCAAGTTTTTGGTACTTTTATTTTTATGTCGACATTTGACTAACATGCAATCCAGCATATTTATGACACATGAATATAGGATATTTTATCTTGACAAAAAAAAAATATTTAGTTTATTTTCTGATTTTGTTCACTATATTAACACAAATTATACACTATTCAATTGTTGACAATAATTTATTATCACAGATGAATAGACGGTACCTGTTTTTGAATATTAATACTGTTATACCTATTTTGGGCATAATGTTCAACCATTTTGCCAACTAGAAAGTAAAGATAACCTATAAAACACATACTTCAGTAGAACACATGTAAGCCTTTCCAGATCATTATATTTTTAGTTAGAAGATTCCCTTTGTATTGTCATGAATTGAAAACCCTCTGTTCCCTAGGCCAAAGCCTAGCCAGCATAGATCACATGCTTCAATTACTGCAGTAATCAAAGTCAATATTGGGATTAGAGGATCAAAATGTCTGTACCTATGTGCATAAGTAATTACAAACTATATGCTGTAATCAGGATTTAAATGTTTTACTTGTATTGATAAGACTGTTAACTGTAAGGTGATCTTTTATGTTTATCTAAAACCTTTAAATTACATGTGTCAAACACAAGGCCCATGGGCAGAATCCGACCCTCCAGGCCATTTTAAGTGGCCCTTGCACCCAGAGTTTTTTTCAGCTGAAGTGTGGCGGAATTCCGTTCTGCCACCTCAGGCTCTTGCCCTGTGCTTCTTGCTTCTTTTCAGCTACTCTCACAGATCCCGGTCTGCCCTGGACTTACAGAGGGGATGAGGGAGATGCAGGTACAGTGTGGGATGGGGTGGTAAGCTGCACTGTGATCCCCATCTGTGCCCGGGTGCACATATGTTAACCAATAATCTCAAAGGCATATACTGTATTTATTGGCATATAACACGCACCCCAATTTAAAAAGGAAGTTTCAGGAAAAAACATTTTTAAAAAAAATAAACCACTTTGAAGCAAATTAATGGTCCGTGAGCATCAAAGCAGCCTGATTAGTGCCCATCTGCAGCTTCAGTGCAGCCTGATCTGTGCCCATCTGCAGCCTGATCTGTGCCCATCTGCAGCCTGATCTGTGCCCACCTGCAGCCTAATCAGTGCCCACCTGAAGTCTGCTCAGTGTCTATCTGCCGCATTGCCGTTATATATGCTGCCATCGGGGGGGGGATAGGTGGGGACGAGCGCTGCCAAAAGAGAGTCGGATCTCCTGTGTCAGTCCCGCCCCTTGGCTTGGATCCTATGATGGTCATAATGATGGTCATAATGCCGGTCCAATGCCGAAACGTCCATGCTAGGAGCCGCCCAGGGGGCGGGACTGAGCGTGCCTGTGAGCAATGCCGAGTACACAGGAGATCCGGCTCTATTTCGGCAGCGCTCGTTCCCTCCTTCCCCTCGGTGGCAGCCTATATCTGCGTATAACATGCATACGCGATTTTCCCCCTATTTTAAGGGGGAAAAAGTGTAAGTTATACCCAGATAAATACGGTGATTTAATTATTCTGCGCTCACCAAACCTAATAATGTGATCAATATTGTATCAAATACAATATTATAAGTGAAAGAAAAATGAATGAAAGGCAGGGAGGAGGGGGTGAGGGGGACAGAGGATAGCAGGGCTGCAGATGACAAATGGATGTACGTTGACAACGGTGGTCAGGGCTCAGCAGCCCTGATTTTCATGGTCAGTGCATAGAGGGGGATTTAGGAAGTGGCAGGATCAAGGCAGGTTTTTTTTTACAGTTTAGAGAGGGGCAGATTACACAGCTGCTTAAACTTCTTTAAGGGACCAGGATCTCTATTTTTGTTTTTTGTTTTGGGTTAACAAACACTTTAACTCTTCACATAACGCACCCCTGGTATTTATTGTCCCTTTTCAGATACTGCCACTGTTACTGAAATTTGGCCACATGAGCCATTCAATACAGTTGAGCACTTTTTTTTCCAACTCCAAAATATTTATATACAGTCGGGACGGAAAGTATTCAGACTCCCTTAATTTTTTCACTCTTTGTTATATTGCTGCCATTTGCTAAAATCATTTAAATTCATTTTTTCTCCTCATTAATGTACACACAGCACCCCATATTGACAGAAAAACACAGAATTGTTGACATTTTTGCAGATTTATTCAAAAAGAAAAACTGAAATATCACATGGTCCTAAGTATTCAGATCCTTTGCTGTGACACTCATACATTTAACTTAGGTGCTGTCCATTTCTTCTGATCATCCTTGAGATGGTTCTACACCTTCATTTGAGTCCAGCTGTGTTTAATTATACTGATTGGACTTGATTAGGAAAGCTACACACCTGTCTATATAAGACCTTACAGCTCACAGTGCATGTCAGAGCAAATGAGAATCATGAGGGCAAAGGAACTGCCTGAAGAGCTCAGAGACAGAATTGTGGCAAGGCACAGATCTGGCCAAGGTTACAAAAAAATTTCTGCTGCACTTAAGGTTCCTAAGAGCACAGTGGCCTCCATAATCCTTAAATGGAAGACGTTTGGGACGACCAGAACCCTTCCTAGAGCTGGCCGTCCGGCCAAACTGAGCTATCGGGGGAGAAGAGCCTTGACGAGAGAGGTAAAGAAGAACCCAAAGATCACTGTGGCTGAGCTCGAGAGATGCAGTCAGGAGATGGGAGAAAGTTGTAGAAAGTCAACCATCACTGCAGCCCTCCACCAGTCGGGGCTTTATGGCAGAGTGGCCCACTCTCCACTGGCCTCTCCTCAGTGCAAGACACATGAAAGCCCGCATGGAGTTTGATAAAAAACACCTGAAGGACTCCAAGATGGTGAGAAATAAGATTCTCTGGTCTGATGAGACCAAGATAGAACTTTTTGGCCTTAATTCTAAGCGGTATGTATGGAGAAAACCAGGCACTGCTCATCACCTGTCCAATACAGTCCCAACAGTGAAGCATGGTGGTGGCAGCATCATGCTGTGGGGGTGTTTTTCAGCTGCAGGGACAGGACGTCTGGTTGCAATCGAGGGGAAGATGAATGCGGCCAAGTACAGGGATATCTTGGACGGAAACCTTCTCCAGAGTGCTCAGGACCTCAGACTGGGCTGAAGGTTTACCTTCCAACAAGACAATGACCCTAAGCACACAGCTAAAATAATGAAGGAGTGGCTTCACAACAACTCCATGACTGTTCTTGAATGGCCCAGCCAGAGCTCTGACTAAAACCCAATTGAGCATCTCTGGAGAGACCTAAAAATGGCTGTCCACCAACATTTATCATCCAACCTGACAGAAGTGGAGAGGATCTGCAAGGAGGAATGGCAGAGGATCCCCAAATCCAGGTGTGAAAAACTTGTTGCATCTTTCCCAAAAAGACTCATGGCTGTATTAGATCAAAAGGGTGCTTCTACTAAATAATGAGCAAAGGGTCTGAATACTTAGGACCATGTGATATTTCAGTTTTTCTTTTTTAATAAAACTGCAAAAATGTCAACAATTCTGTGTTTTTCTGTCAATATGGGGTGCTGTGTGTACATTAATGAGGAAAAAAAAATGAACTTAAATGATTTTAGCAAATGGCTGCAATATAACAAAGAGTGAAAAATTTAAGGGGGTCTGAATACTTTCCGTCCCCACTGTATACTGTATATGTGTATTGTTAGGATCAGATGGGTAAACAGGCTATTGTCAGATAGTTTGCTTTATTGAGCAGCAAACAGAAATAACAGGCTTTGTCGGGCATATCTTGAAGATATGTTGTGGTATCAACCACTAGGCCGTCATAAGCAGATCCTTTCAGTCCTGTTGTGAGGTGGGGCCTCCATGAGTCAGACTTGTTTTTCCAATACATCCCACAGGTATTTGATTGGATTGAGATCTGAAGAATTTGGAGGCCAACTTAACACTTTGAACTTGTGTTCTCAAACCGTTCTTGAATTGATCAGACCAAGCCACCTTCTTCCATTGCTTCATGGTCCAGTTCTAATGCTCATGTGCCCAATGTAGGCACCTTTGCCTGTGGACCCGGGTCAGCACAGGCACCCTGACTGGTCTGCGGCTACACAGCCCCATACACAAACTGCAATGCATTGTGTGTTCTGACACCTTTCTATTGGAACTAGCATTACCTTTTTTATCAATTTGAGCTATAGTAGCGCTTCTATTGGATCGGCTACACATGCCAGCCTATGCTTCCCAATTGTATCAGTGAGCCTTGGCCGTCCATCACCCTGTCACTGGTTCTTCTTCCTTGGATCACTGCAGCCTCAGAACATCCCACAAGAGCTACAGTCTTGGAGATACTCTGACACAGTTGTCTAGCAATTAATATTTGGCCCTTGCCAAGGTCTCTGAAATCCTTACACTTGCTCATTTTTTCTGCTCTCAACAAATCTACTTCAGGGACAATGTTAATCTGCTGCCTAAGATATCCCACCCACTTTCAGAGGCCATTGTAACAAATTAATCAATGTTTTTCACTTTACATTCATGGCTGAATGCTGTGTGTGTATATATATATATATATATATATATATATATATATATATATATATATATATATATATATATATATAGTTGTGCTCATAAGTTTACATACCCTGGAATTTATGATTTCTTGGCCATTTTTCAAAGAATATGACAAAATCTTTTCTTTCACTCATAGTTAGTGTTTGGCTAAAGCCATTTATTGTCAATCAACTGTGTTTACTCTTTTTAAATCATAATGGCAACAGAAACTACCCAAATGACCTTGATTTTGGCCTGATAACATCAATGTCTTGTTTGCCTCATTGATAATTCTGTGTTGTGCCATCGGAGTCATCTTGGCTGAGCACCCACTTCTAGTAAGAGTACCTATAGTACTAAACTGTCTCCATTTATAGACAGTGTAACTGTCGACTGATGGATGCATAAACACTTTGATATTGTTTTGTATCCCTTTCCAGCCTTATAAAGATCAGCTACTCTTGATTGTATGAATTCAGAGAACTCCTCTTTGTGAGGCATGGTTCACATCAGCTGATGCTTTTTATGAACTGCAATCTTAAAATGTTTGAGTATTTATATCATTCAAAGTAGCTCTAGCCCACACCTGCAAACTTATTTCATTCATTGAACTCCAGGTGTGCAAACTACTGACTCCAATTAGCGTTGGTTGGAGTAATTAGTCTATTGGTTCACTTGCTTTTTTTCCTCCAGTACTGTGAACGTTTAATAAGTATATACAATGAAGACCCCAGAAATTAGAATTGTTTCTGTTTTATCCGCTTAAGCACATTGGGGGGTATTTACGAAAGGCAAATCCACTTTGCACTACAAGTGCACTTGGAAGTGCAGTCGCTGTAAATCTGAGGGGAAGCTCTGCTGATTGTATCATCCAATCATGTGCAAGCTAAAATGCTTTTTTTTTATTTTTCTTACATGTCCCCCTCGGATTTACAGTGACTGTACTTCCAAGTGTACTTGCAGTGCAAAGTGGATTTGCCTTTCGTAAATAACCCCCATTGTGTTTGTCTATTGTTGTGAATTAGATGAGGATCAGATCACATTTTATGGCAAATTACATCACAAACCAGTTAATGCCAATGGGTTCACATAGGTTTTCTGTGTTCATACAGTGACAAAAAAATATCAATGTGTGCAATCTAAGCTGTAGTACATATAGAGACAAGCCTCCCCCC
Organism: Aquarana catesbeiana; assembly: GCF_042186555.1. NCBI lineage: Eukaryota > Metazoa > Chordata > Amphibia > Anura > Ranidae > Aquarana > Aquarana catesbeiana. The sequence goes on along the minus strand of NC_133324.1, from coordinate 181,983,540 downwards.
CCCTTTTCCCTCTTTCCCCATATTCTGAGCCTGAAGGCAGACAGTGTGCTGATTCAGACATTTGACAAGTGAGATCTGAAACTCCTGTGGCATTTTTTTTGTTTTATTTTACTTTTCAAAGTTTAGTTTTTCGTTGTTTGCCCTTCCTTTGCATTTTCATAAAACATCCAAACACTCTTATCCTGCTCTTACACGTAGTAAAGCTGAAAATTATATGCTATAAACACTGTTCTCAATGATAAATGATATAATCATTTCATTCTTCATCTAATAGACTGCTCTTGTAAAGCAGTGAGGTTAACCTTTAAAATAATTGTTAGCCCACCTCTCGGAATTATAATGATTTTGTAAGTGCTGGTTAATCCAAGCTTTCTACCACGTACTGTGCATTGTGATCGTCTAATATCAGTTGACCTTATATTTGTCTCAACATATAAAAGAAAGTCTTCTCAACGCTCTTCAGCTTCTGTGATCCTTAACCACTTCAATACAGGGCACTTACACCCCCTTTCCTGCCCAGGCCATTTTTCAGCTTTCAGCACTGTCACATTTGGAATAGGGGTGCACCGAATGGGTTTTTTGGTGCCGAAACCGATACCGAAAATGAAAAATATACTAGGCCGAAAACCGATACCGAAAATTACTTTTTTAAAAATATTGTTATTTTTATATAGTTTAAATAAAATGTTTTTTTTTTATTTTAAATAAAACATATACATTTTTATACAACACATTGCTAATACTAGTAGCAAAATTTCCATGCAGTACACCTCTAGCAGATATGAAGCAGGAGACGGCCAGAGACTGCAGACATGGTACAGGAGACGGTCAGAGACTGCAGACATGGTACAGGAGACGGTCAGAGACTACAGATATGGTACAGGAGACGGTCTTAGACTGCAGACATGGTACAGGAGACGGTCAGAGACTGCAGACATGGTACAAGAGATGGTCAGAGACTGTAGACATGGTACAGGAGACGGTCAGAGACTGCAGACATGGTACAGGAGACAGTCAGAGATTGCAGACATGGTACAGGAGACAGAGACTGCAGACATTGTACAGGAATCGGTCAGAGACTGCAGACATTGTACAGGAGTCGGTCAGAGACTGCAGACATTGTACAGGAGTCGGTCAGAGACTGCAGACATGGTACAGGAGACGGTCAGAGACTGCAGACATGGTTCAGGAGACGGTCAGAGACTGCAGACATGGTACAGGAGATGGTCAGAGACTGCAGACATGGTTCAGGAGACGGTCAGAGACTGCAGACATAAAACAGGAGGCGGTCAGAGACTGCAGACATAAAACAGGAGGCGGTCAGAGACTGCAGACATAAAACAGGAGATGGTCAGAGACTGCAGACGTGGTACAGGAGATGGTCAGAGACTATCCATTGGACACTCATACATATATGGCTGTGTGTGTGAAAGTACCAGGTAGTCAGAAGTGTACAGTATAATTTCACAGGAAAGTGAAGATGCTTTCACTAACCTTCTAGATTCTAGGTGTAATTTTTCTGCTGTAAGTTACAAAATGGAACAAAAGGACCTTTTCAGTAAGACAACACAAAGGACAATTGGAAAATGCAAAGAGCAGCAATAACAGCAAGATCAGATTTCGGCTTACTGAAGTCAGATCAGTGAAAACTTAATTCTGCTTATTTGCTGTGGATTACTACACTTTGCACATAGCTCTTTGGCTTACTGGACAGACGGGTATGTATATCATTGATCCTTGTCAAAAGCTTGCTTTTTACTTACTATATACCACCCTCACCTTGTGTTTAGGAATGTTATTTATCCTTCTCGTGGCCTCTGAGGTGTGAGATTCGGGCAAACATTCCTCACCTCCGGAATACATTGCCCACAATGCACCGTGGCCTCCTCCCACCCGACTCTCACCGCGGACAGCCCCGACTTCCACTGCAGGGAGGAATAGAGTGCCCGCCCTGTCACACACACAGAGATCGAGGAGAGGAGGAGGGAGCGGAGGACTGGGCGCGCCAGAGCGACACTCCCACAATGAGCGGCACCTGGGGTGGACCACACCCCCTTGTCGGTATCGGCTGTTTTTGTCATTCGGCCGAATGACAAAAACAGTTTTCGGCCGATAATTTTCGGCAGCCGAAATTTTGGTGCACCACTAATTTTGAATGACAATTGCGCGGTCATGCTACACTGTAACCATGTGAAATTGTTATCATTATCTTCACACAAATAGAGCTTTCTTTTGGTGGTTTTTAATCACTCCTGGGTTTTTTATTTTTTGCATTATTATATCTTTTCATGTGACAACACTGAAGAAATTACACTTTGCTACAATGTAAAGTAGTGAGTGTACAGCTTGTATAACATTGAAAAATTGATGTCCCTTCAAAATAACTCAACACACAGCCATTAATGTCTAAACTGCTGGCAACAATAGTGAGTACACCCCTAAGTGAAAATGTCTGAATTGGGCCCAAAGTGTCAATATTTTGTGTGGTCACCATTATTTTCCAGCACTGCCTTAACCCTCTTGGGCATGGAGTTCACCAGAGCTTCACAGGTTGCCTCTGGAGTCCTGTTCCACTCCTCCATGATGACATCACAGAGCTGGTGGATGTTAGAGACCTTGCGCTCCTCGTCCTTCCGTTTGAGTATGCCCTACAGATTATCAATAGGGTTTTGGTCCAGAGACATGCTTGGCCAGTCCATCCCCTTTACCCTCAGCTTCTTTAGCAAGGCAGTGGTCGTCTTGGAGGTGTGTTTGGGGTTGTTATCATGTTGGAATACTGCCCTGCTCGACTGTAGGTAAGACGCACTTGTCTTTGTATTCCTTACCTGGTTGCTGCCACACACGCTTGACACTATCTGAAGCAAATAAGTTTATCTTGGTCTCATCAGACCACAGCACATGGTTCCAGTAATCCACTTTCTTATGCCCTGTACACACGGTTGGACATTGATCGGACATTCCGACAACAAAATCCATGGATTTTTTCAGACGGATGTTGGCTCAAACTTGTCTTGCATACACACGGTCACACAAAGTTGTCAGAAAATCCGATCGTTCTGAACGCGGTGACGTAAAACACATACGTTGGGACTATAAACGGAGCAGTAGCCAATAGCTTTCGTCTCTTAATTTATTCTGAGCATGCGTGGCACTTTGTGCGTCGGATTTGTGTACACACGATCGGAATTTCCGACAACGGATTTTGTTGTCGAAAAATTTTATAGCAAGCTCTCAAACTTTGTGTGTCGGAAATTCCGATGGAAAATGTGTGATGGAGCCCACGCACGGTTGGAATTTCCGACAACAAGGTCCTATCTCACATTTTCCGTCGGAAAATCCGACCGTGTGTACAGGATGTGGAATTCCCTTCCACAGGCGGTGGTCTCAGCAGGGAGCATTGATAGCTTCAAGAAACTATTAGATAATCACCTGAATGACCGCAACATACAGGGATATGTAATGTAATACTGACACATAATCACACACATAGGTTGGACTTGATGAACGTGTGTCTTTTTTCAACCTCACCTACTATGTAACTATGTAACTATGTACAGGGCATTAGTCTGCTTGTCTTCAGCAAACTGTTTGCCAGCTTTCTTGTGCATCATCTTTAGAAGAGGCTTCCTTCTGGGACGACAGCCATGCAGACCAATTTGATGCAGTGTGTGGTGTATGGTCTGAGCACTGACAGACTGACCCCCACCCCTTCAACCTCTGCCGCAATGCTGGCAGCACTCATACGTCTATTTCCCAAAGACAACCTCTGGATATGACGCTGAACACGTGCACTCAACTTATTTTGTCGAACATGGCGAGGCCTGTTCTGAGTGGAACCTGTCCTGTTAAACCGCTGTGTGGCCACCGTGCTGCAGCTCAGTTTCAGGGTCTTGGCAATCTTCTTCTAGCCCAGGCCATCTTTATGTAGAGCAACAATTCTTTTTTCAGATCATCATAAAGTTCTTTGCCATTCTGTGCCATGTTGAACTTCCAGTGACCTGTATGAGAGAGTGAGAGCGATAACACCCAATTTAACACACCTGCTCCCCATTCACACCTGAGACCTTGTAACACTAACGAGTCACATGACCCTGGGTAGGGAAAATAGCTAATTGGGCCCAATTTGGACATTTTCACTTAAGTGTTTTACTCACTTTTGTTGCCAGAGGTTTCGACAATAATGGCTGTGTGTTGAGTTATTTTGAGGGGACAGCAAATGTGAGATACTGTGTGTGTGTGTGTGTGTGTGTGTGTATATATATACAGTGGGGAGAACAAGTATTTGATACACTGCTGATTTTGCAGGTTTTTTTACTTACAAAGCATGTAGAGGTCTGTCATTTTTATCATAGGTACTCTTCAACTGTGAGAGACGGAATATAAAACAAAAATCCAGAATTTTTGCATTTTATTGCATGACATAAGTATTTGATCACCTACCAACCAGTAAGAATTCCGGCTCTCACAGACCTGTTATTTTTTCTTTAAGAAGCCTGTTCTCCACTCATTAGCTGTATTCTGCTTAAACTGTTTGATCTTGCTACCTGTATAAAAGACACCTATCCACACACTTAATCAAACAGACTCCAACCTCTCCACAATGGCCAAGACCAGAAAGCTGTGTAAGGACATCAGGGATAAAATTGTAGACCTGCACAAGGCTGGGATGGGCTACAGGACAATAAGCAAGCAGCTTGGTGAGAAGGCAACTGTTGGCGCAATTATTAGAAAATGTAAGAAGTTCAAGATGACGGTCAGTCTCCCTTGGTCTGGGGCTCCATGTAAGATCTCACCTCGTGGGACATCAATGATCATGAGGAAGGTGAGGGATCAGCCCAGAACTACACGGCAGGACCTGGTCGATGACCTGAAGAGAGCTAGGACCACGGTTTCAAGGAAAAACATTAGTAACACAATACGTCATCATTGATTAAAATCCTGCAGTGCATGCAAAGTCACCCTGGTCAAGCCAGTGCATGTCCAGGCCCATCTGAAGTTTGCCAATGACCATCTGGATGATCCAGAGGAGGAATGCTAGAAGGTCATGTGGTCTGGGACAAAAATAGAGCTTTTTGGTCTAAACTCCACTCGCCGTGTTTGGAGGAAGAAGGATGAGTACAACCCCAAGAACACCATCCCATCCGTGAAGCATGGAGGTGGAAACATCATTCCTTGGGGCTGCTTTTGTGCAAAGGAGACAGGATGAATGCACTGTATTGAGGGGGGGATGGATTGGGCCATGTATCGCGAGATCTTGGCCAACAACCTCCTTCCCTCAGTAAAAGCATTGAAGATGGGTCGTGGCTGGGTCTTCCAGCATGACAACAACCCGAAACACACAGCCAGGGCAACTAAGGAGTGGCTCCTTAAGAAGCATCTCAAGGTCCTGGAGTGGCCTACCCAGTCTCCAGACCTGAACCCAATAGAAAATCTTTGGAGGGAGCTGAAATTCCGTATTGCCCAGCGACAGCCCCGAAACCTGTAGGATCTGGAGAAGGTCTGTATGGAGGAGTGGGCCAAAATCCCTGCTGCAGTGTTTGCAAACCTGGTCAAGAACTACAGGAAACATATGATCTCTAATTGCAAACAAAGGTTTCTGTACCAAATATTAAGTAATGCTTTTCTGATGTATCAAATACTTATGTCATGCAATAAAATGCAAATTAATTACTTAAAAATCATACAATGTTATTTTCTGGATTTTTGTTTTAGATATCGTCTCTCACAGTTTGTGAGTAGGAAAACCTGCAAAATCGGCAGTGTATCAAATACTTTTTCTCCCCACTATGTGTGTGTGTGTGTGTGTATATATATATATATATATATATATATATATATATATATATATATGTGTGTGTACATATACATTGTGTATGTGTTGTTTTGCCTTTAGTTACACTTTAAATGTATTTGAACTGTGTATGTTTCTTTTTGCCTGACATGCTATTTTAAGACTGAACAAGAGTGGTTACCTAGTGTCGGGAAGACACTATGAATATGTGAGTGTTGTACTATTTTAAATATTGCCTGGTTATAAAACGTTTTTACGATATGGAAGTTCGCCTTCTTATATCCTGCTTCTATGTGTAATCAGGACCTCTATGTGAGGGTTCAGTGTGAGGGACTGAATCTGGAGCCATTAACCTTTAACGGGAACACTAAGAGGCGCAGTAGCTGGTTTATAATGTGACCATCTTTTTTTGTTAAGTTTTTGGGGCTGTGTTCTATATGTGCATAGAGAGATCACACAAATACTTAAAAGCATAACATTTATTAAAAGTAATGACAGATAAATAAAATATAACAAGAATACTTAACTAAAGATGTTTGCGCCATGGACTCCTGTTTGCTGTTACTGCAACATGGCTGGCCAGGTTCAAACGCTTGAATGGTTTTTTAAGCTCTGGTGTGACATTAGTCTATTCCAGTTTGTGGTAGATACAGGCTAGTATCTGGGTAAATGACCAGTCAAATTTGTTTGGACAGTCATCACCTTTTAAGGAGGATAGTGGGCTTGGTCATCCTGCATTCCTTTTTTCTTTTCCTTTTCCTTTTTTTTGTATTCTGTTTATTAAGATTTTATGTATAACATACAACATTCTGGTTGTGTCAACGTGACACTAGCCCGATCCATGGCCACACATGGCTCAAGAATGCATTTACATTTATCTGACTAACATAGTCTAACATGCATATTCAAAACACCCCCACCCCACCCTCCCTTTGTTCACAGCTCAACCCAGGAGGATTCTTTGGTTTTTCCTTGTATCCATTGGTTGACAGGGAACTAATACTAAATCTCTCTACTGAAAGATGGGATAGCCGACTGCACTGATCGCTAATCCATATACCAGGACAACTGACTTGCGAAGTTAAATACTGATCCGTGCCCTTTGGGGGGACACTAGACTCTCCTCAGGTATGTCTTGGTGATTAGTAATATTCACCCATTAGCCTACAGTATCCTTAGAGTTATACCACGCCTGCTATACTTTATCAAACTTCTTCCCTAATCTCCTAGCCCTGTATGTAGCTTTGTAGTAAGGCATCATGGTGTTTACCAGACCCTTCCAGAAGATCACATCCGGAGCCCTTGGCTTCTTCCAGTTTAGTAGTATAGCCTTCCTCCCATGGATCAATAGAATGTTCAGCAGAGTTCTCAGAGCTCTAGATGGTACCACCTCATCCACCGGGCCCAATAGACATACCCTCACCATCAATGGTATGGGTATTACCAGGAGGTCTGAGATACAAAAGATGACTTCAGACCAAAATTGCTGGATTTATGGACACTGCCAGAAAATATCATCAGCATTGGCGGGCGAAAAAGAGCATCTCCAGCACTCAGTAACCAACCTAGCCGGGTTATAGTAACTCCTTTGGGGAAATTTAAATTGGATCAATCTTTTTCTAGCTGACACAAGATGTTTACAGGGCTGCGTCCATAAGAAATCCCAATCCTCTCACTGTATTTCAGGAACCTCAGCTTCCCGCTTTTCCCTACATCTGGATAAGGCCTGTGGCGTCTTTTTGAAAAATTCTTTGTACTGTAAGTCACTGAAAGGGGTTTGGCCAATTCCTCTACCGTCAGCAAACTTTCGAGATCTGAGGGCAGAGTTTCCACTTTCACCTCTCAAAACTGTATCTGAAAGGCATGCCGAAGTTGAAAGAAACAAAATCGGTAAGAATTGGGAAGGTCATGTCTCGCTTTCATTTGGGGAAAGGTCAACAGGTCCCCAAAACAGGTTATGTCCTTCAATGATTTTATCCCCTTGGTTGCCCAGGTCATGGGATCGGGTAGATTATAAAAATGTGACAATGCGGGGTTCATCCTCAGAGGGGCAGAAGGGGTGACTCCCTGATAGCTAGGACATGCCAACTTCACTGCAGCTTCCCATGCTCTGATAGTGGCCTTCATTGTTGATGTCAAGTCAATGGTAGATCAGTTTTAGTACCCCTAAACAGAGCTAAAGACAAACTTTCATATGACCCCAGATGAGCTGCCTCCAACACGGTGGCCGCGTATCCATCATCCGCCAGTAACCATCTACGGGCAAACACCATTTGGCCAGCCAAATAGTATTTCTGCCAGTCAGACAATACCAATACCCCCTGATATCCCGGTTCCTGCAACACTTTGATGCCTATTCTAGGAGGTTTGGGTGCCCAGAGGAAAGAACTGACAATACTATCAATCTTCTTAAAATACGATTTTGGTACCCATGTAGGTGCATGTCGTAAGAAGTATAAAATGACTGGGCTGTATAAAATGAGAAGACTGATTCGACCTATCAAAGACAACGGCCGTTTAATCCAAGCCTGAACCTTTTGCTTAAGTAAAGTCAGCAGTGGGAGTAGATTAAGGGATATGTAGTCATGTACATTTGCGGTGAGCTTAACCCCTAGATACTTGAGGGATGTAACCCATTGTAACGGAAGATTTGGATCGGCCCTCTCCCTGGCTCCCGCGTCAATGGGGAGAATAGATGACTTGCTCCAATTTACTTTCAACCCTGAATATTTAGCAAATTCATCAAGAATATCTAATGCCATCTGCAGGGAAACACCCAGGTCATTGAGGAATAGGAGCATGTCATCAGCATACAGCGTCAGGGACTCGTTTATTGTACCCACTTTAATAGCCTGTATCCCCCTGATAACTTAAGTGCAACAGCTAAGGGCTCCATGGCATGGGGCAAACAGGAAGGGGGACAGGTGACACAATCTGTCTGGTGCCCCTGCCGACCTTAAAGAACACAGATATTGAAAATCCCACCCTAGGATGCCTGTAAAGCATGGAAATCCACTTTCTATACTGTGGCCCAAATTCCATAACTTCTAGAACCTTGAACATATACTTCCGATCGACTGAGTCGAAAGCTTTCTCAATGTCTATTGACATTACTATTCTAGTCTTGGAGTCAATAGGAGGGAGTTGCAAATGAGTAAAGAGTCTCCTTAAATTCGTGTCTGTAGATTTACTCAGCATGAAACTCGTCTGATCTATATTCACTTTAGAGGGATTAACTTGATCGCCAATGCTTTGGTTAAAATCTTTAGATCCATATTTAAAATAGCTGTTGGGTCCTTCCTTGGTTTAAGTAAAAGGATCATGTAAGCTTCTAGTATAGAATCCGGCAGAGTGTTGTTTTCAAGGCAGTGTTCCAGAAGCAAGCTAAGTCTGACAGCCAAGTGTTCCACGTTTGATTTATAGAAATCAGCCGGGAAGCCGCCTGGGCCAGTGGCTTTATGCTGTCTTCCCCCTGACAACTTTGGGAGTGGCAGACCCTCCAGCAAGGAGTCTAGAGCTGATTCATCATAGTTTGGGATGGAGGAGTAGAGGGAAGAGAAAAATCTACAAACTCCTGCATTATAAGTAAAGTATCGGTGACCAGGGCTCCCCCTCTATTTCTGCTAACCAGAATATTTGCGATCGGGTGATAGTCTGCAACCAACATAGATAGGAGTTTCCCATTTTTATCCCCTTCCGCAAATACCATGTGCACCCTCCGCTTTACCTCTGAGCAAGTCAGCCCTGTGAATTGTAAAGATAAGAGACGCCGTGCTTCTAGCAGGGACTCATAAGAGGCTCCCGTAGGAGATCCTACATGAGCTTCTGCACATTCTCTCTCCCTCTGTTGCAGAAGTTGAAATTCCTCATTGTCATTCGTGTGGGCTGTCTTAATGGCAGATATACACTTCCCCCAGCCACAGCCTTAAAAGCATCCCATAACACAGGGGGATCTGCCGTATCAGCATTAAAGGACCAATATGACTTGATTCCTCCAGCTGGGTGAGAGCCGCCAACCCCCTTTCTTCGCCCCTGTTGAAAAAGTCAGGGTGAGAGAAAGAGGATTATGGTCTGACAGTCCCCCAGCTAAGTACTCAATGTCTGTCAAAAACGGTAAGATAACACCATTGCCAAAGGCCATGTCTATCCTGGCTGAGGATCTGTGGGCCGTCGATATGTGAGAGAAGCATCTATCTGCTGGATGCTTCCAACACCATATCTCCGACAATCCAGCCACAGTGGCCCAGCTGATCAAACCTGAGAAGCCCAATCTATTCGGATTGGAGGAGTCCAATGCCGCGTCTAGGACGGCATTGAAATTGCCCATCAGAACCATGGGAACATGTGCATATTGTGCCAGCCGAACCAGTAAATCATACAGTAATTGTACCTTAAAAGGAGGAGGCAAGTATATATTAACCTGCAGTATTTTACGAAAACACATATCCAGAACCACCGCCACATATCTACCTCCCTGATCAGAGACCACCTGATGGATTGTGCAGGAGATGGCTTTACTAATTCGTATGGAAACACCTCTAGCAAATGTAGAATAAGTAGAGTGGAAGGCTCTTTGAATCCACGGCCTACGTAGAGCATATTACTACCATCCAGGTGAGTCTCCTGCAGGAAAATGACATGTGGCTTTGCCTGTTTCAAGTATTGGAATATTGAGGCCCGTTTTAAACTTGTGGTTAAGGCCCCTAACTTTCCAAGACAAAATTTTAACTTTATGTGCTATGACTATCATATCACCTCTGGTAAATGTATCCCAGCAGAGCAGTGTCAACACTTCCCTATCTTTATCAAGGTTATTAGAAATAGCAATAGCATTCCCTAGGAAAAACATATGAAACAAACAAACAAAACAAATCAAATGAAAACATTTTGATGACCTGTGACATTTAAAACTCCAAAGCCCCCAACCCCCCCCCCAGCTATTATACCAGAAACAAAACCAAAAAAATGAAAAAAAAAAAACAAAACAATTCATTATGTAGCAGCTTAGTCCCTAAACCCAAAAAAACAAATAAAAATAATCACGGTGAGATCCAGCCGCAGCAGTTGAAAGTTTGGCAGTTCCATTGGTGATTCTACAGATCCTCTGAGCGCTCCTTGCGGCAGGAGCGTGGAGCAATAGAAAAAATAGGTGCAAGTAGGAGCAATAAACAAAAACAAAGCAAGATAGGGGAACGGCTCCCTCAAGTGGCACACTGTGATACGTTTCTTATGGTCAAAAATAAATGCCGTCAGCAATATAACCCCATGAGAATGACATCCTGGCTATACCTTCCAGCCAAAAGTGATCACCCACCCTTGCCCTCATCCACCACACAAACTAGAATATTGTTCAGTTTTTACAAAAAGAATTCCCATTTACGTAGGTAAAAGAACTAAATTACCTTGGAATTAAAATAACTCCTAGAGTCGAAAAAATTTACCAGGCAAATTTTATCCCATTGATCAATGAGGTCAAAGAAGAAATGAAAAAGTTAAGAATACAGCCACTTTCATGGATTGGAAGAATAAATATGTTCAAGATGATGATATTACCCAAAATAAATTACAGATTACAGATGCTACCAGTAAAGATCCCGCAGAGCTTTTTTAAAATAATTAAAACAATTTTGTTAAAATACATATGGTTTAATAAAAAACCAAGAATCAAATACACGCTGATTACAAGGAAAAAGGAGCACGGAGGTCTGGCTGCTCCAGATATAAGTAGGTACTATAAAGCCATAGTTTTAACACGAATGTTAGAGTGGACAAATGAGAAAAATGAAAAAAAAATGGGTGGAAATGGAAAACATAATAAGCGGAGTCACATTACATAAGAATATTTGGATTCCATGGAAATATAGAACATTGGACACTGACACACACGAAATAACAAAAAATGTATTTAAAATTTGGGACACCATTCACTTAAAGAATGAATGGAAATATAATTCACCACTATTAGCACTCACAGGATCGAATTTCTTCACCCCTGGGAAGGAAATATTTGGAATTCAAGGAATACGTAACCCACAATTGAAAGATATCACTAGAAATGGCAAAATAAGAACACGAGTAGAAATAGAGGAAAGGAATGGATGGAAGATGAATGAATGGAATTATAATCAACTAAGGCACTTAGTAAGCACAATACCACACCCACTGAGAGACGAAACGAAATTAACCGCACTGGAAAAGCTATGTAGCAATGAAATACCATTGAAAAACGGAACATCAAAAATTTATAGTATACTGACAGATTTGGAAGCACAAGAAAGACCAGAATACATAAATCAATGGGAAAAAGAAATGAATATAAAAATAGATAATCAAAAAGTGGAAAAAATGATAGAAATGGGATATAATAAGGCCTGGGACATGAAGACTATTGAAATGAATTATAAACTAGTATCAAGATGGTATATGACCCTAGTAAGAATACACAGATTTCATCAAGACAAAACCTCTTTGTGTTGGAGAAAATGTGGCCAAATAGCAACGATCATACACATATGGTGGGAATGTCCAATAATAATGGAGTACTGGAAGGAAGTGTTAAATAACATAAAAGAAATAACTGAAGAAGAAATAGAACAAAACATCTGGACTTGCCTCTTCCATATCTATAATAAACCTAAGAAACAATATAGAAAATCAATAGTACCTAACCTCCTGAATGCGGCCAAGGCCTTAATTTCCAAGAATTGGCTAAAAAGTGGAAAACCAGATATTAGAAACTGGCTAAAGGAAATAGATTATCACTACAAAATGGAAGGAGGAGAGAAAAGGGATAATAGTAGATGGGAAAGTTGGAAAAAATACAAAGTCTCAGACATTTATTTAGATAAGATAAAAGAAAGAATAGGTGCAGAGCCAAGTGGATAAATAAATAACATAAAGGAACGGACCAAACACAGGGGGTGGGGGGAAACAAGAGGGACTGAGAGAGAATAAGATAATAGTGGGTTCATATTTATAGGAGGCGTTTTTGTCGTCGATTTTTAAGATTATTAAATAATATCCTAGAAGGGAAAAACAATAAAGATGTGACGGAAACAATCCACAATGATGTGAAAAATGAGAAGAGATAACGTTTGACATATAAAGTTGAAATAATGTCTCAGAAAAATTTTCGCTGAAGTGGAAAAAAAACAAAAAAAAAACCACACTAGAATATTGCAAGGGAGTGAAGTTGGCTATATCAGAAAGCCGGCTCCATCTAGTGGCCTAAGGAGGTATAGTCCTAGAGTAAAAACTCTACTAACCGGGACATGAAGTGAAAGAAGATGAAGTTGGTTAACAGGGCACAGCAGTTGTAGCATCAATCATAAGCAGCACAGCATGTAGACCAAGGCAATGAGAGTGAGCAAGCAGCAACAATATTAAAGCTCTCTGTCCAACCATTCACTTGCCTCCACTGGATTCTCAAAGAGCCTCACGGCCCCTCTGTATTGAACACAAAGCTTACTTGGGTGGAGCATACTATACTGAATCTCCAATTCTCTCAAACGCCTGGGGACATCATTAAAGGAGCAACATTTTTGCTGGGTTGCAGCTGAGAAGTCAGGGAGCAGCATCACACGGCATTCTCATGGCGTAATTCTTGCGGTTTCCTGGATTGGGCTAAAATCATGTCCCGGTCCCTTTAGTTCAGGAATCTGACAAGGAAGGGCCTAGGGAAGGCACCCGGGGGTTTAACACCAGTGGGGGCCCTGTGAGCTTATTCCACAACATAGATGGGGGGCAGGTCCTGCAACGAATGTAGCTGCTTTGAATAATAGCTCTGCAAACAGGACAGATTTGTCCCCCTCGGCTCCCTCCAGCAGCCCCACTCCCCAGTTTATTATTCCTCCTCCTGCCTGTCTTCAACGTCGTCCACCCTGTGCTGTAGGGGTCTCACCAAGTCTCGAAGCTCCAGCAGGTGGGCTCCCCTCAGCCCCCCTAACACCTGAGCTCCCTCTTTGTCCACTGATATCCACAAACCTCTTAGCTGTTAGAGATTCTCCCTCCCAATTGGCTGAGACACAGCAGGAGCACCATTGGCTGTTGCTGTTGTCAATGAAAGTCAACTAGCCAACCAGGGGAAAGAGGGGGCATGGTCGGGCCGGGCTCTGTGTTTGAATGAACACAGGGAGCTGTGACTCAGCTTGGGTGTCCCCATAGCAAGCTGTTTGCTGTGGGGGCACTGAACAGGAGGTAGGGGCCAGGATCACAGAAGAAGAAGAGGAGGATCCAGGCTGCTCTGTGCAAATCCACTGCAACAGAGTGGGTAAGTATAACATATTTGTTATTTTTATGGAAAAAAAACAAGGCTTTACAATCACTTTAACTCTGGTGAGTCAGTTTGGTGTGAATGGTGAAGGATCACACTGGGTGTTGCACACAGTAGCCTGAAAAACACCTTTGAGAAGTATTCAACACAAGTTTGGAGTGTTTATTTGGGACTTTCTCCTTTGGATCACATATGGACTTTTTATTGATTTTTAATTGAATAATTTTTTTTTTTGCACTTTTTCCTATTAACTCTTTGCACTTTATTAGCACTTTCATGTATTGTTTGTACTTTATGATCATGCAATGTTTGCACATTGGTGCACGATAATATTGGATTGCTTTGTATATATTGATCACTCATCTGATTTGTTATTTATTCCCGCACATATATGATTGAAATTTATTTTATTTATTCACTTGTCTTTAGCACAATTAAGGAGTGCTCACAGAGGGTAGTACAGACCAGCGCTGCTCGTTTTTTCTAATAGTGTTTTTTTGGTGTTTAATCAAAAAAGAAGTGGCAGCTGTTTCATTAATATTTTTTTTAATATTGTGTTTAAGTTCCCAAATATTTTCTGCGGCGCTGTAGCTTCTGTTGAATCTTCATTCTTATCAGCATTTAGCTGTCATTTAAGTTATTCTACCAGTCAGGGTAAGGATTCATTGCTTTGCTACCTAACCAGGTAAGCTTTGGTGGCTAAATGGTTCAGGGCCTCTAAAAATGGCATCATCATTCATAGGTTTATGGCAGTTTGAACTTGGAATTGACACTAGTTTTATCAGATTTTTCATTTCGTAACTAGTTGGAGTTCTCTATAGTAACCCAAACACCAGTCATGAAAAAATTGCAGACATATATTGTAATTAATTTAGATTTGAGAAAAAATCAACTGCAGATTGCTAAAGACTTTTTATGGCCTCCCATATTTAATTGTAATGTGCATTTTATTACATTTTAATTTCATATTTACCTGTGGAATTCTAATAAAGTGAAAGACTACAGCTCGTATACAAAATAGTAAAATAAATTATTGGCACATAGTTTAGCCATACATAAGTAACTGTAGACCTTTATGACAAATGCTTAATTTCCTGACCGCTAAGTTTGTGCCAACATCTTTCTTATTCACAATAGTTTAGTCTGTGACTTATAAATCTTTTCTCATCAGCCACTAGTACACTTGCAAAGCAAAACCAACATCAAGCAAGCTGCTGTGAGTGTAAGTCAATGAAGGTCGAACAAGCAATGAAATTGTTACAGATTTCACAATGAACGCTAATGGACTTGTTATAATGTGATTAGTTGTAAATGTCTATAACCTTGTTGACAAGGGGTCATATTTGGTATTTTAATTTCCCTTCCTGCAAAGGAAAATTCACATTTGAGTGGTTAAGATTTCATTTTACTATATTCACTTATTTTTCAAAATTAGATTTAGTAAAAAGTGTTTGTAGACCATAGTCTTGTAGTAGTCACCAGAGGTTATTGAATAGTGCTGACACCTCTGGATCTGCTTGTCCAATGATGATTTAAACACTGAGCTTACCACAATAGCCCAAAAGGTCCAGAGGCAAGTGCCAGGTGATCATTATCCATTTTTGTTAAAGTGGAAGTCCATCCTAACACTAAAATCCCTGCATCTACAGATATCCACGATCGAACACTAACCTATCTAGGCCTGTAGAAAAAATCTGTATACATACCTTTTCTGCAGCTAATCCCACACTGAGCTGTCAGCTGCGGCTTCTCTGTGGAGGCGGGTACAGAGGACACGTACGACAACAGAAGCCCCATAGTAAGCCTATGAGTGACTCCCCATTCATTTCACAGCCGTTGCCTGCTGTGTTCTCTGCAGAGCTTCCACCGCTGGAGATCGGATCGGCTTCAGAAAAGGTAGGGTTGACTTACACGTAAACACTAAAGTTAGAATGCAAAGTACAGGTCGGAATCCATATAGAGCATATTAAATTAAAACTGTTAGCAAGACTCAAGCCCCCCCCCCGCAACACCGCCCCCCCCCCCCCCCCCCCCGGGAACCGGAAATAGTTTCCCCATTGAAAAATTGGATGGTAAACAAGACAAATAGAGAGGGTGAATGTTCCTTATGGGGTCACAGACAGCAATAAAACCTGACAGGTTTACTAATCCCCCATCCCTCTATCCAAAACAAAAAATAAATAAATAAGTTTTGCCTTTAGTTATACTTTAGTGATTTTTTTATTTTTTTAGTTAAAAATAACAATGTTATACTTATCTGCTCTGTGGAATTGTTTTGCACAGAGCAGCCCAGATCCTCCTCTTCTCGGGTCTCTCTTCAGTGCTCCTGGCCCCTCTCTCCTGTTGAGGTCCCCCACAGCAAGCAGCTTGCTATAGGGCACCCGTGCAAAGCCACAGCTCCCTGTGTCCATTCAGACACGGAGCTGGGGCCCGGCCCCCTTTTCACTCCTCATTGGCTGACTGACTTTGACAGCAGCGGAAGCTAATCGTGCTGCTCTGCTGTCTCAGCCAATGAGGAGGGAAGTTCCGGGCAGCCGAGACAATCCGGCAATCTCGCTGGATCTAGAGGGACCTCAGGTAAGTAATAGGGGAACTGAGGGGGGCTGTTACACACACAGAAGACTTTTTATCTTAATGCATAGAATACATTAGGATAAAAAACCTTCTGCCCTTACAATCATTTTAAGTCTGATAGCATATTTTACTTCACTGTTTTTGTTTTATGTATTTGTTACTGTGTTACCTTGAGTTGGGGTTTGCCCAGGCTCTATTTTTGTACTTTTACCTTTATTGAAAAAAAATAAAAAAGACAGAGAAAAACCTCTCGTCGTTACTTCCTTTAGGTGATATTTACAGAAATAAAATGGACGTAATTATACATGGTCCTCTGTAATTTTTTCTTGGTTCAGGGTGCTTTGTAGATCATGGAACTTTCTGTTCTAGCTTAAAGCGACATTCCACCCATTTAAAAGTCAGCAGCTTCAAAAAGTGTAGCGGCTGACTTTTAAAAATCAGACACTCACCTGTCCTACGGTCCAGCGATACGAAGCCTCGCTCCTCTCCTCCTCCTCTCCAAGGCGCCAGCATTCTAACTGTGGGCAGCACTGCGCATGCTCAAGCCGCACTGCACACTGTGAATGGTCGGGCAATCTTCTGGGACCTGTGATGTGTCTCAGAAGATTGCAGGGGAGGGAGGGGATTGAGGTGAACTTCCTTCCAGTGCCACAGAGCCCAGGGAGAAAGTGGGAGCTGGGTGCCCATAAAAACTGGGTATCCGCTCCCCTCTAAAAAATATGACATGCCAATTGTGACATGTCAGGGAGTCACAATCACTCAAAGTGGTAGTTCCATTTTTGGGTGGAACTCCGTTTTAAGGTGTTCCAAATTACCATAGTTTCAAGAGTATATACACAGCTGTGGTCACTCTATGTACTACCACTAGTTAGTGTAGCCTTTTCATAGCATCTAAACTGTAAACTTGTGTGGTTAGAAATATTCAAATTCCACTGTCAACTAGCTTTTAAAGGTGTAGGCTATGGGGCTGTCCTGACCCTTGCTTTGTTACCTCCTGGGCCGAGGTCAGGGTGATCCCTGTAACTTCTGTACCCCCTGTAAATGTTTCCGGGAATTGTACATTTGGGCTCAAGTGAAACTACATAGACTGTTACCACCGGCCCTCACTGACATGCACAGGAAAGACAAAAGCCACACAGTTGTGCTGCATGTCTGAATTTTAATGCATCTTAGCCTCGGTTCACACCAGAGGCGGCACGACTTGCAGGTCGCCTCACCGAGGTGACCTGCACACGACTGCCGGGGCGACTTGCAAAACGACTTCTGTATAGAAGTCTATGCAAGTCGCCCCCAAAGTCGTACAGGAACCTTTTTCTAAGTCGGAGCGACTTGCGTCGCTCCGATTAGAACGGTTCCATTGTACTGAACGGGACGCTACTTGTCAGGCGACCTAGGTCGCCTGACAAGTCGTCCCAGTGTGAACCCTAGGGCTTGTTTTCACATGTGGAAGCCCTTGCCACCTATACTATCCACGTTGGATCGCTTTCAGTAGGGTATTTGACAGACGACTGGGAGGCACTATGGCGATAAGTTGCCTGCTTACCAACTGTTTTAACCCTGTAAGCATTGCGGATCAGCCCCATTAATTTGAATGGGTCCTCATTCAGGCAGCGGTACTGAACATGAGAGGAGGCATAATTTGTTCTACAGCATGTGTACAGCCCTTTCTGGCTTCTTTTGCAGTTTACAGTGGCTGTTCGGAGGGTGGTAAAAACATGGCTTAATTGACTGTTTTTTACTCCCTGACTGCAAGTGTAAACTAGACCTTAGAGAATGTTGTTTCTCTAAAACTGAAGTGGAATTTTGTTTAGAGGAAATGCTGCAGTTATTTTAACAGGGGCTGAAAGAGCGGTTTTGGCTCTGTTCTAAATGAATTGATGAAAAAGCTGAAAAGTACATTTCCCTTGATCTCCTCTAACTGAACTGTCGTTACTGGGTAGCCCTGTCTCCCTGGCCTGTCATGTGTCCATGTGGCGCTATAATAGAAAAAAATAACTATGTTTACTGGTTTTATTTATTTATTGTTGCATTCATTCATTCTGAGTACAAATACAGCATTCCATAGTTGCCATGCACTACATGACACATGTTTAGTGCGTTAGTACAAAATATTCAAGCAGTGAAGCACAAAAGAAATGGAGCAGAACACTCACCCAGGGAATCAGTAGCAAGGAGATGGGGCTGTAATAAAGGCCTCTTGAAGTAGAACAGTGTCCACAAGTGCCTTAACAGCTTTCCCTCATTACTGTTTTAAAGTAACATCCTAATTAGGGAGCTTTATTTCTGTTCAGACCACTTATGGCTTACTAATGCTACAAATCTATGCATGCTCAAATATTCCAGCGTGGACGTCAAGTGTTTAATACATCTGTGGTGTAATTGGCAATATGTGTGACCATTTTCTTCTGAAATAAAAACAACCTTTGTAATATGGTTTCACTCATTATTGCTCTTTAGATGTATAACCATAAATTCTGCTTACTGTCATTTGGCATGTTAATGATGCTTTTGTTTTTATTACGTTCTCTCCAGTTTGTCTCTATTACCTAGCAAAAAAAAAAATGGTTTATCTGCTTTCTAATGGGTACCACAGATCCGTCAAAGACGAGACAAGCAGCTTGATGTTTACTTCTTATATTGCTAGTTGCTTTTCAACAATAAGTACTAAATTGGCAAGGTACTTAGACTCTTATTGCCTTGCTTTGAGTACTGCATTGAAGAATAACTCTACCTGAAACTGAAGCATCAGCATTAGATGGGATTTGGCAAGGTGAAGTATGAGACGAGAAAAGGGAAAAGTTTTCTGTAGTGCTAAGTTTTCTTGTCCTAAGGTGACAATGCTGTTCCTCCATAGATACAGTACAGTGAGTGAGTGTTGTCACCCTAGCACAGGAGGTGTATTAATGGCAGGATCACCAGATAAAAAATGAAAGAAAAGAAAGTTTGAAAAAGGAAACTAATGTAGGACTGGAGCTCTGCAATGTATAGGGTCATATACACTTTAAATATGAGGCGCATGTATCATGACTTCAGCATTTTGTTGGCACCAGTTTGAAGCCAGACCCAAGCCACAATCCGTTAGTAACTAAATGATTTGTGAACTCTTAATCCTTACCTCTGAACTCTCTCTGCGTTAAATAATCCTGACTCCTGAAGCTCGTGTGTCAGAATTAAGTAATGATAGCGTTCTGGAGTTGAGGTTAACCCCTTCCCGACCGGCGCACGCCGATGTATGTCGGCAGAATGGCATGGCTGGGCAAATGGACTTACTGGTATGTCCATTTGAATTTCTTGCCATGCCATTGCGTGCACGCCGGCCGGGAGCTCCGTGAGTCTGGTTGCGGGTCCCGCGGACTCGATCGCCGCGGGGATACCCGCGATCGCCGCACGGAGAGGACGAATGGGGAGATGCTGATGTAAACAGCATTTCCCCGTTCTGCCTAGTGACAAGTGTCACTGATCACAGCTCCCTGTAATCGGGAGCAGTGATCAGTGTAATGACACTGCTAGCCCATCCCCCTACAGTTAGTAATCACTCCCCTAGGACATACTTAACCCCTCCCCGCCCCCTAGTGGTTAACCCCTTCACTGCCAGTGTAATTTACACAGGAATCAGTGCATTTTTATAGCACTGATTGCTGTATAAATGACAATGGTCCCAAAAATGTGTCAAAAATGTCAGACATGTCCGCCATAATGTTGCAGTCACAATAAAAATTGCTGATTGGTGCCATTACTAGTAAAAAAAAAAAATATTAATAAAAATACCATAAAACTATCCCCCATTTTGTAAACGCTATAACTTTTGTGCAAACCAATCAATAAACGCTTATTGCGATTTTCTTTTTTTTACCAAAAATATGTAGAAGAATACGATCGGCCTAAACTGAGGAAAAAAAAATTTTTAAATATATTTTTGGGGGATATTCATTATAGCAAAATGTAAAAAATAATGCGTTTTTTTTCAAAATTGTCGCTCTTATTTTCTTTATAGTGCAAAAAATAAAAATCGCAGAGGCGATCAAATACCACCAAAAGAAAGCTCTATTTGTGGGGAAAAAAGGATGTCAATTTTGTTTGGGAGACACGTCGCACGACCGCGCAATTGTCAGTTAAAGCGACGCAGTGCCAAATCGCAAAAAACGCTCTGGTCTTTGGCCAGCCAAATCATCCGGGGCTGAAGTGGTTAAAGTGATACTAAGAAAAAGCCTAATTTCTGATATAGGGTAGCTCACGAAATGAACTCGAGACTATGGGATTTGCAGTGTGCACAGAGCAGTGCACATAAACAAAACTAATGTGCACAGCATGTTTAAAAGTGAAGAGGAGAGATTACAGGAAAGGGGGTAAAATCTTCTGGGGCTGAAGCGGTTAAGCAATGCACAGATTTTAGAGATCAGGATTAAGCAATGGACACAATTCAGGGGTCAGGATTAAGTAATGTACGCAGTTCAAGGGACAGGATAAAGTAATGAACACAGTTCAGGGGTCAGGATTAAGTAATGTACACAGTTCAAGGGACAGGATAAAGTAATGGACACAGTTCAGGGGTCAGGTTTAAATAATGTACGCAGTTCAAGGGACAGGATAAAGTAATGGACACAGTTGGATGGTGGGTTACCTCCTTGTATGAGGGAAGCCTTGGTTGTTCTGATCCCTAAAGGGGGGTAAGACCCCCGGGAGTGTGATTCCTACCGTCCGGTCTCGATGAATGTTGATACAAAAATATTGGCCAAAATAATTGCAGGTAGACTGCAGTCAGTCATCCCCAAACTGGTAGATGCAGATCAAATAGGATTTATCCAGGGTAGGTACACTCAAATGAATATCAGGAGGCTTTTTCTGAATCTCCAGGCTGTTCACGACAACTCTGGGACTAGAATAGTGGCCTCTTTGGATACCAAGAAGGCCTTCGACTCGGTGGAATGGCCGTATTTGTTTCACTTACTGGAGTCTTATGGCTTTGGCCCTGTTTTCATTTCCTGGGTACGGCTGTTGTATACAGATCCACTGATTAGAATAAGGGTTAATGGTGTTATCTCGGACCCCTTCCCTATATTTAGAGGCACCAGGCAGGGGTGTCCACTTTCACCCCTCCTGTTTGCCCTGGCCATAGAGCCTTTAGCAGTCCAACTAAGGTCCAGTCCAAAGTTGACCGGTTTGAGGATAGGGGAATTCGAGGAGCGTGTGTTACTCTATGCAGATGACATGATGTTATATCTGCAGGATCCCGGGCCCTCACTCCTGGAAGCTTTCCAACTGATTCAGGAGTTTGGAGATTACTCTGGGTTCCGTAAAAATTGGAAAAGGTCATCCCTTTTCCCCATTGATGAGGCGGTGAGCGTCCCACCGGAGTGTCCCATTCCCCTATCTACGTCTTTCAGATATTTGGGAATTGAGATTCAACTTCCCATTTCTAAGTTCCTGGAGACCAATTTTTGGCAGAACTTACCGATTACCTTGATGGGACGGATAAATTTGTTTAAGATGATTTCTCTCCCCAGGTTTCTCTATATCCTCTCAAATTCCCCAGTTCTTGTGACATTACGGATCTTTAGGCATATTGATTCCATTATTGTAGGTTTTTTGTGAGGCTCTAAAGCTCCCAGGGTGTCTAGCGATCTTGAAATTACCAGTTACATTGGGAGGGATGGCCCGTCTGGATTTGTGCTCCTATTTTTTGGCCTCACAGCTTTCTTTTCTGCACTGGAGGCTGTCTCCACAGACACCTAATGCCACTACCTTACTGGAGGCTGCAATTTCTACTTCACAGGAAACCCTTCAGAACATACTATATAGAAAGGGGATTCCCGGGAGAAAGGTGGGTTCGGTGATGTCGTTACCTGGGAAGGTCTTTCATCTGTGCTCTCAAAAGAGAGGGGACGGTCCCTTGTGGCTATCTCCAAACAGTCCTCTATGGTGCAACCGGTCATTGGGGGAGTTTATGAAACTCTCTGATGGTCCAGTGACCTGGGCAAAATATGGCATTAAATATTTGCATCAGATTTGTAGGGATGGCTGTCTGTCTACATTTGCCCAGTTGAGAGAGCAATTTGGAGTGCCTAGGACTTGGCTCTTCCGATATGCACAACTACGACATGCAGCATATACCCAGTTTGGTGGGCCTGAGATTAGGATACAGAACACTGACCTAGAGAGGGTTCTGATTGACCCGGATACGTCCAAGTGGATTTCTAGATACTATGGGGCAGTGGGCCCGGGGAAGGTGACCTTAACTTCAAGAGCCAGGGAGAGATGGGAGATGATTGTCCTGGAGTTGTCGGAGGAACTGTGGCAGGAGGTATTGGACACATACTTGGTGTCCGTTATCTCCTCTACCGATAGAATGATCCAGTATCGGTATCTACACCAACAGTATTATACACCGGCTAGACTGCATCGAATGCATAGGAGGGATTCTGCTACTTGCCATAAATGTGGGAAGGAGGAGGGCAATTTTAAAAATATGGTGTGGGAGTGCATGAAGTTGAGACCGTTATGGTCTCAGGTCACTGAATTTATTAAAATCTGATAAGTTTGCTCTACCGAATATTTGCTCTCCCATAAGTTGTTTACTTGGGATTTTTGACCAGGAGGAGATGAATGCACACAATAAATTGTACCTTCGGATCCTGTACTTTGGAGTTAAAAAGCTCATTGCTAGAAGATGGATACATGAGGAACAACTAACGCTGGGGATGTGGATTAAAATAATAAATGCAGATGTGATGTTGTATAAAATGACTTATGAAGCTAGAGGGGCTACCAAGAAGTTTAGGAAGGTTTGGTTCCGATGGGTAGACTCTGAGAGTACGTTGGATGAGGAAGGGCCCTAGCACATTAGAGAAGTAGAACTATGGCTATTGCCAAAACATGGCGGATGGGTATTGCTTGCTCTACTTCCTTTCCTATAGACAGGCTAGGTATTAATGTCTCCTGATTGGACAGAAGCACCGAAATGTTGACATCCCAGGGGGGGGGGGGCTTCTTTATTTCTTTGTTGTTCTGAATTAATATGTTACAATAAATTTCTAAATAAAAAAAAATGCACATATATATTCTAACATAGGGTAGGCATGGAGATTGGAACACCTAATTCTAGTTAGAGAGCTATTTGTACTATTACTGTTATGTTCCTGGAGATATGTATGTTGATTTAATATATATACTATATGTTGCATGTATAATTCTGCTGTGCACAATAAAAACATTTAAAAAAAAAAAAGTAATGGACACAGTTCAGGGGTCAGGATTAAGTAATGTACGCAGTTCAAGGGACAGGATAAAGTAATAGACACAGTTCAGGGGTCAGGATTAGGTAACAGTTCAAGGGTCAGGATTTCAAGGTCTAAACTCTGTGATTCTTAACCCTGACCCCTAAACTCTTAAGTTTCACACTCTCTTGACCCATAACAGCATAGTTTAATTTTATTTATTTTTTTTTAACCATACCTTTTAAGCCCTGCCCACTGTTAAAGTAATGCAGCCTCACCCACAATTTGCCATGCTGAATCTTTGAATGTCGTGTGGCACCCAGGGTATTTTGTTTTTATACCTTCAAAGCCTGCCTCTTGAGAGTGTATAAAGATTTTTTTCTAAAAGAACATAAAATAAAATGAAAGTGTGAATTTGTGGGTGTGGCTATAAATAAGGATGTGGTTTTGTTGGCGTGGTTAGTAGGGTGTGCCTGGATTTTACTATGAAAATCTGGTAACCTTATTTTTAGGGCAAGTTTACACTTGGGGGGGCTTGGGGTTTGGTGTGGGGTGGTAAAATCGAAAAGGTGATTAAGTAGCATTTTACCTTCCTCCCCCCAAGTTGCAAAGGCAACCAGGGGCAAACCCATGCCACAGATATGATGCTGCAGGTTGCTGTGCAGAAAAATCCCCCCACGTCTCATTTTCCAGGCAAAGCCAGGATAATAGAGCAACATAAAGCCTTCTACATGCCTGACAAACATCCTCTGAACAACCATCCACTGTGGATTGCTCTTCTGAGAGCTACTGCTAGTAGGGAAGGTATATGCTCAATAACAACTTGTTAGCTATTGCAAGCTCTTTAAACGTTTCTTTATAAATGAAATGATTAAATGATGTTAAACAATATGTTCTTTCATGTGCCTGTTATATTTATTTAAAGATGTCAGTGGCATTCACTGTGGAGATGGAGCAATGTATTTCTTATGTGAACCTGTCTTGAGGCTCAAGTTGAGGATGCTATGTAACTGTTCTGTTATATTGATTAAACCATTGTGCAGTGATTACAAGCCAGCTCTGCTAGTCTGGCAGTCTGTTATGGATTCAGTTAATGCACAAAGTTCACGCACAGTGTGTACCATCATCTATGCAAGATAATGTCCATAACACTATATTTAGAATCCAAAGCGCCAAACAAATCTAAGTGATACAGATATAGACATAATGGAGACAATTTAACAATAGATCAAGTGGGGTTATCACTGTGGTTAACGCAGACCAGAGATTAATAAATGTTGTTTCCCAATACTGTTAGGCACATTTGTGAGTTGTATTTCACTAGTAAAAATGTAGTTCTCCAGTATATTTAAAGCAGGTAACATAATTAAAACTTACCTTTCTCTCCCTAACAACTTAATTCCCCTACCAGCTCTGTCATTCCACAAGTTATCCCCCCCCCCCCGAAATGTAGTTTTTACTAAAGCTAAGTCTGTTGTCACTTTGTTCACTGCAGCTGGAATAGAGACCAGTGATCCAGTGATGCTTATGTTTATGCCATAGACAAACTGGCCCCCTCCTCAGGCAGAATAGAAATGTGTTCATCACTGAGGCAGGTATGTGGACACTCAAAGAAGGACACTGCCAATGCATTGTAGAAGATAGATTTGACGCAACATGTTACATGACCACTAATTTTAATGAATTAGGGCTGCTTCACACCAGAACATGGTGTGGAAAACGTGCATTGTTTCCTGCACTGCATTCAAAATGCACTGCCTTTACAATCTGCTGTTGGTGCCCATGTATTGTTAATGGCACCCCAAATGCAGATTGCAGAAATAGTGCATTTGCTGGCACCATATTGCATGGTACCACAGTATTGTGCAGTTTGGTGCTGAATATTTTTCAAAAGTAGTGCATGCACTACTTTTCGTGCGATATGGCAAAGGCAGGCAAATGCACAGGAATATGCACTGCATTCCTATGCAATTCTGGTGTGAACCAGCCCTTAAAGGGGATTTTAGCCTTTTTTTTCAGCACGGTTTTAAAGCAAACCTAAAGTCTGACATACTCGTCTCTCATCCATTGTTGTGACCTTAACAAGCTTCTTTGCTGGCACTGACATCTTTAATCTTTTCTGGATTCATTGTCTTCAGTCACCTTGATTGTTCGTCCAAGATGACATAGAATACATGTGCATGGGATTAATTAATCTCTGTGCCAAGGCATGCTGTGAATATACACTGTTAAGTTGAGCATGCACAGCTAGTGTACATTTAGTGGGAAAGGATCTGGCAGTTAGAAGAGACATACACAGTCTCTTCTGCAATGAAAGAACCTGCTGTTGCATAACCTGCTAGCAGTTTTTATCATTTTATTCACTTTGTTTTCATTGATAAAGTAACATTTGGGGGCCAGGTGGCATCAAAGGGGACAGAAAATTGCCTGTATCCTTAAAGATAAATAGCTGGCATCAGGACTAATTCAGCAACTATTAATAACTTAATATCTGCTGTAGACTACTGGTTTTAAAATGGTTGTAAGGGCTGAAGGTTTTATACCTTCATGCATTATATGCATGAAGGTAAAAAACCTTCAGTGTGCAGATCCCCCTCAGCGCCCCCTAACACTTACCTAATCCCAATCTCGATCCAGCATTGTGCACCAGAAGCTCTCCTGGGTCTCTCCCTACTGATTGGCTGAGATGCAGCAACTGGAGCCATTGGCTCCCGCTGTTGTCAATTAAAGTCAGTGAGGCGGGAGCAAGTGGGTGGGGCTGAGCCATGCTCTCTGTGTCTTATGGAGGCAGAGAGTCAGCTCGGGAGAGAGCACACACAACTGCCCCCCACAGCAAGGGGCTTGCTATAGGGTCAGTCTGGAAGGGGGAGGAGCCCAGAGCGCCAGCAGGGGACCTGAGAAGAGGAGGATGTGGACTGCTCTGTGCAAAACCACTGCACAGAGGAGGTAAGTATAACATGTTTCTTATTTTTTTTTTTTTTTAATACAAATTTTTCCTTTACAATCACTTTAAAGCCAAACGCCAGCTATAACTTTTGTATTTTTATTTTTTTAATAGTGGAAAAGGGTTAACATCTGTGACATGAACAGTAGCAACATTTCAGATCTCAAACAAACACCTTTATCAGGCAGTAATGGTAATGAAGACGCTCCTTAAATAGTAAACAGTGTACATGATCCAATAGCAAGTGAACCCCTCCCTAATTGCACTTTGTGCCTCCCATCTCCAAATAACAACACCAGTTACTTAATACATAAAATAATCACCACAGTGGGCATATAAATTAAGATATATACTGTTTTATATGCACACATGGGGTACTTATTAAAAGCAAGATGGTAAGGTGAGTAGTACACTAGGAGAGAGAAAGAATTTATTCCCAATAGGAATAAATCACAATAGGAGTAATGAAAAAGACACAGCAGGGGCACTTTCGGATGAAAGGCTGTGTGGCTTCAGGCAGGACCACACAGTGAAATTCACTGGAATGGGGACAGAGGTAAGTATTTGACCAGGCGGTCTTCACTCCCTGGGATGGGGGAATACCTTAACCACTTCCAGTCCTGACTAAGTATGACATTTTTCACATCAAAATCAGCATGTTTTTTTTTTTTTTGCTAGAAAATTATTGAAAACCCCCAGATATGATATATTTGCTGTGGTGCTTGGCTAATGTCAGGTAAATAATAGGAAAATCAAATGTATTTGAAACCCATGATAAGGGAACAGAGGGGAAATTAGACTCTTTTATCAAATTAGATGCTTTTAGCGTGCTGCATGCTTTATCTTCCTCCCATGATTTATGTGACAAACAATAAGTAACTGCATAAGTTTTTAGTAAATGCATAGCATGACTAAACATCTCTCCTTCATGTAGGCAATAAATTGGTAATGCAGAAACTGACACCATCATTTACCCGAATATTAAATGGAAGTACTGTATCTTCTCCTCTCTGCTCTGGACCCACCATGTCAGTTATCTTGTTCCTACTATACTGATTACAAGAAGGATACAGTGTTTTAGCAATATAATATGTGGCAGGTCACTTATTTTTTATTTATTTTTTGTCTTACTTTATAGCTTACATGATCCATTAAGTACTTGTGTTCTGTGTGTTTCAGGTGACAAATAGGTCTGTGGAAGCCTTTGCAGAACACTGCCCGGAGTTGCAGTATGTTGGTTTCATGGGCTGCTCTGTCACCTCACATGGGGTTATCCACCTTACCAGTGTAAGTAAGCTAGTTTAAAAACCAGGTGTATACTGTCTTGTCTTTATTAGCCAAACAAGTAAATGTTTTTGTCTTTTTTTTTTAGCTTAAAAATCTCTCCAGCCTTGACTTACGAAACATCACTGAACTGGACAATCAGACGGTGGTGGAGATAGTGAAGAAGTGCCAGAATCTCACATCACTCAATCTTTGCCTGAATAGAAATATTGATGACAGGTAACCTTTGTATTACAACTTGTTTTTTTTTTTACATGCAGTAATGATAAACTATGATTCTTATGCCTTCCACACTGGTTCTTTTACTGCAAGTTTAGAAAAGCTTGATATAATTGATTTTTTTGTATAATTTTTGTTATACATATTTAAAGTTATGTTTAACTTGTGAAGCTGTAGTGCTAGCTATTGCACCTATTTGTCTATTGCATTTCTAGTTCACAAGTCGTTTACCCATGCCACAGTTTATTTCTTGTATTATAGTATGACCCAGAAAACTAAAAATGTATGATTTTCTGGCTTTGTTTTGTTCATGAACAATACGCTAAGGGTGTTTTAACAGGGAACCAAAGGGGAAACTGCATATATTTGGAAGAGTTTATGTAACTTGGGGCCTGCCCTCTTGTTTTATTTGAAAACCTTTCCCCAAGCATAAAATGAGTAAGCAGGCTTGCACTGACTGTAAGCAACAGCTGCATTCCTTTACATGTTCCATATTAACTTCATCTGAAAGTTTGACAAATCTCACTTTGTGCTCTTTCATATAATGAATATATTATCTAAAGGCAGCTGTAACTCAAAATCACACATTTAATATATCAAAAAAGGCACACTGTTCCCAATATTATAATTATCCTTAGCATGGCATTCCAGTACTGTAAAGTTCCCCCAGGGTTCGCCTTCCGTATTGTTTATTTTTACTTTTTGCTGTCCAAAGTTCATAACCGCATTTGCAGCCTGATGATAAAATCATATGGTTCTGACTAGTGATGAGCTAAGGACTGGGTCAAGCCTCTTTTGGCCCAAACACGCTCAAAGCTGTCACATAAAAGAAGGCTACTGGTCCGATCATCTGCGGCCACATATGCCAAAGGGGAGGTAATGTTGGCTACATCTTTGTCTTAATACGGCCATATCTGGACAATGTATTTTGCCAAATATGACCACATGGCCACATTAGGTCAATGTCCCCAACATCCATGCCCTTTTGTTATGTGCGGCTTTGGGGTGGGGAAGTTCCCAGCAGAAGTGGACTGGGCCAGTGGCTTGCTATCCTTTATGACAGCTTCTCTTGGGTTCAGGCCAAATTAGTTTTGGCCCAAACTCTAGCTAATCACTAGCCCTAACAAGTCATTAAGCTGAAGAACATAAATGCTTATCCATTTATGTAACTTTCTTCTCTGAGTTATGCTGTATATACTTTTATAATTTACCTGATACCTAATGCTAAGCAAATTTTACTCATTGCTCCATATATAGAGAGAACTAATGCATTAATGGTTTTAAATAGTAAGCTTATGATAACTGCTTAATAGAGATTTATTTTTGATTTTTTTTTTCTGTGTTCTTCATCCACCGCTTACATAAAACTGACACAATTTTCTGACACGTTTTCTAGATTGTCTTGTATTTTACAGTATGTTTACTAGGCCATATCTCAGCAGGGATTGACACCATTTTAAATTAAACATGTCAACTGGAGCAATGCATCTGTAGTTCTGCTGCCATTGCATGAGACTGTGCAGTGTGTTTTTGCCTGAGATATCCCAAGGGTGTTTTATTTTCTTAAACATAGCAGCTGTTTCTATGCTGTTTAAGCATTCACTTTCCTTTTATGTCTTTGTCTCTCTGGTGAATTTATCTTATTGTATTACATTTCGTTTTCCATTTATTTGCCCAATATCTGCGTTGTGTCATTCTTAGTCAGTGAGCTGTATGCCCACTATATAAACACATTTAGAAATATAAATACAAAACTTTTCCCTGAGCAGCTCTACAACATTTTGCCTTGAAGGCACACCCCAGGGTGTTGCTCTGTGGTTTTAGCAACATGAAGGACATGGTTTCCCATTTTGACAGTATGATAATTGCTCAACTCTGCTGCTACATACATTTGTACAATATTTAAAGAAAAACTGTGCTAAGCATATGTGTGTACTGTACTGTGTATGTGTGTATATGTACAGTATGTATGTGCTTTTTAGACAGCAACTGGTTTAATCCCCTTTTGGTCATTGTATCTGTATAGGAAGACCCACTGTCTGTAGGTAGAAGGCTTCAAATGATAAGTCGCAGTCTCATTCCTAGATAACCAAAGGTTTGATCATAAAATATTTTTTAAAGTATTTAAAGAAATTTCTTTTACATGTAAAATATGAAATAATTTATGAAAAACACTTTATGACAACCCTTTCTGTTCCCCAGAAAATTAACCTAGAAGTAACCTGCACAGTCTGCTTTTCTGGTTTATTTGCAAATTAAATTACAAAGCTGTCACATAAGATGGTAATGTAAGATTTCTACATCCCAGAAAATCTGCTGGTCAGCCTTTCATTACCTTTACTAAATATCCAAATGTGCTGCTGCAATTGTCATGATGGCAAGTTTCATCACACTGTAAGGGCACTTTCACACTGAGCCCCCTCCCGGCGTCGGTGGTAAAATGGCGCCATTTTTAGCGGTGCTTTACCGTTGTTTTTAGCGGCACTTTTGGGCTGCTAGTGGGACGCTTTTAACCCCCGCTAGCTGCCAGAAAAGTTGCCTTCAAATGCCTTTCTGTCTGCTTGCTAATCTGACATACAAGCTGTCCATCAAGCGGGACTCTTTTCTATTGTGGTCAGCACTTCTGGGCATTGCTAGCTACTGACATGCATGTGTCTATGTTTGACTGATGCGCATATGACTATATCTGGCATACCAGTGAATTCATGAATCGGAAGAACTGCACACGTGCAGGCATTTACTATGAGTTCTAACACTGTTTACCTTCCAGGAACCAGCAGTCAATTCAGTACACATAGGGATTCAATCTGAGGCCAACGATTTAATGTCCATTGTGATCAGCAACCATTTCAGCAGCAACTTTGGTGCATCTATTCAGTGGTCATTATAATATGCGGAACATTACCTGTTTGTTGCAGGACTTTCTTAAGTGGCGGGAGCAATTTCCACGCATTTTCTTCTGACCACAGTAAATGCTTCTTTGAAACATATTGGCTCAGAGGCTTTATGCACCGATTAATAGTTAGCAATCCCATCCCAGGAGCCCCAGTACTAGATACCTTCCGTCTGGCATACAGCAGACTTTCCACATTTATAGCTTTCCCATACCCCCAGGGCCATATACACATAGATCACCTAGATAGGATTTCTCATTTGAGAAGTCCTTTTTTGCACCTACCAAGATGTATTTACCACTGGCAATCTCTGTGTGTATGGTAATCTGGCGTCCGGACCTGTTGTTATTTGTTTGTAATTTGTCTTTACATGTCTGTATGTTCAATGTCTGTGTACCACACTCTATTCTAGTAGTGTGGGACTTTATAAATTGTAACCAGTGTAGATGTAATCCCATTTCTCAGTAACCTGAGCCATGCTTTTATTCCCCACATTGTTGAATTGAATAAACTCTCTTGTATTTTTTATCAGACTCCAGTATTGCCCTTTGCTGCCTTAGTAGCCGCTTTATCCCCTGGGGTTCCCTCATCTGAGGTTTCTCCCACTTCTCTTTTTGCCTGGTCTGCTTGGCTATGGCAGCAACACCTGATAAGGGTGAGTGGCATAGGGTCTGAATTAATCCTCATAAATGGTAGAGGTGCCATCAGTGGACCTGTCACTTTTTTGTTTTGTATCTGTGGCTTTAGTAACCAAAACTGCAGTGTTTATCCTCATGACACGTCACAGGAAGCACCCTCATGGCGAACAGAGGACAGAATTAGAATTAAACTCGGCAAACTTAACATTAATAAATCACCGGGACCGGATGGCTTGCATCCGAGGGTACTTGGGGAACTCAGTCAAGTAATTGGCAGACCATTGTTCCTAATTCTTACTGACAGTCTACTAACGGGAATGGTACCAGTAGATTGGAAAAAAGCCAATGTGGCACCAATATTTAAAAAGGGCCCAAAATACATCCCTGCGAATCACAAACCAGTTAGCCTAACATCAATAGTATGCAAGCTCTTGGAGGGGATGATAATGGACTATATACAAGATTTTAGTAATGAAAACGGTATCATTAGCAGTAATCAGGATGGATTCATGAAGAATCGTTCTTGCCTAACAAATCTACTAACCTTCTATGAGGAGGTGAGCTTCCATCTAGATGAAGGAAGGCCCATAGACGTGGTGTATCTGGATTTTGCAGAAGCATTTGACACAGTTTCCCATAAACATTTATTGTACAAAATAAGGTCAGTTGGAATGGACCATAGGGTGAGTACATGGGTTGAAACGTGGCTACAAGGGCGAGTTCAGAGGGTGGTGATAAATGGGGAATACTCAGAATGGTCAGGGGTGGGTAGTGAGGTCCCACAGGATTCTGTGCTGGGACCAATCCTATTTAATTTATTCATAAATGACCTGGAGGATGGGGTAAACAGTTCAATCTCTGTATTTGCAGATGATACTAAGCTAAGCAGGGCAATAACTTCTCTGCAGGTTGTGGAAACCTTGCAAGAAGATCTGAACAAATTAATGGGATGGGCAACTACATGGCAAATGAGGTTAATTGTAGAAAAATGTAAAATAATGTATTTGGGTGGTAAAAATATGAATGCAATCTATACACTAGAGGGAGAACCTTTTGGAGGAATCTAGGATGGAAAAGGACCTGGGGGTCCTAGTAGATGATAGGCTCAGCAAAGGCATGCAAAGCCAAGCTGCTGCTAACAAAGCAAACAGAATATTTGCATGCATTAAAAAAGGATTAACTCCAGGGATACAGCGATAATTCTCTCACTCTACAAGACTCTGGTCTGGCTGCACCTAGAGTATGCTGTCCAGTTTTGGGCACCAGTCCAGAAAGGATGTACTGGAAATGGAGCGAGTACAAAGAAGGGCAACAAAGCTAATAAAGGGACTGGAGGACATTAGTTGTGAAGAAAGGTTGCGAGCACTAAACTTATTCTTTCTGGAGAACAGACGTTTGAGAGGGGATATGATTTCAATTTACAGATACGGTACTGGTGAGCCCACGATAGGGATAAAACTTTTTCGCGGAAGGGAGTTTAACAAGACACGTGGCCACTCAATAAAATTAGAAGAAAAGTTGGACCATAAACTACGTAGAAGGTTCTTTACTATAAGAGCGGCCAGGATGTAGAATTCCCTTCCACAGGCGGTGGTCTCATCGGGGGGCAGTGATAGTTTAAAAAAACTATTAGATAAGCACCTGAACAACCACAACATACAGGGATATACAATTTAATACTGACTTATCACACACATAAGTTGAACTTGATGGATGTAACCATGTACTGTATACAGCAGATTTGTGAGTGCTTCTGTAGCCTGGTCATAGATCATATCATGAAAACTCATTTTTACATGACCTGTCTTTGGATTCAAATTTTTTAGCACAGACCTGCATTCCATTTAAAGGATAAGTTCAGTTTTAGAGCATGTCACGTGTTACACGCATATTTAAGTTGTAACATAACATGCTCCAAGCCTCCCCTTTCTGTAACAGTGGGTGGGGTGTCCTCTTCAAAAATTGGCACAACTGTACAGGGCTCCAGCTGCACTATTTGTTAACCGCATTCTCAGAATGAGAAAAGTACAAGTCTCGTCTGCCACCATGGTGGGCCTCAAAGAACTGCAAGGGTGCTGATAAGCCCTACAGCTTTCAAGCTTAAAGCCTGTACAGAGTTATGGGCAGAAAGCTGTAGAACTTGTCTGAAGGAGTCTGACATTGCACTGATCACTTGTGCAATATTTTGCACAAGTAAATACTTCTATAAAAGGAGGCACCATTTGTTCTCTCTAGTTTATATTGCCACT
This sequence comes from Aquarana catesbeiana, assembly GCF_042186555.1. NCBI lineage: Eukaryota > Metazoa > Chordata > Amphibia > Anura > Ranidae > Aquarana > Aquarana catesbeiana. The sequence continues at coordinate 181,949,461 of NC_133324.1, read as the reverse complement.
AGCGTTTCAGTTTTTTTTTTTTTTTTTAACACTAAACTGCACCCTGTTAAGGTTAATGAAGAACTAAGGGCATTATCATTATGGATAAAGTATGGGAGGGTTATAACTAGGGATGCAACGAAATTTCGGCCACCGAAACATATCGGCCGAAAATGGCCCTTTTGGCAAAAAGCCCCTGGTGCCGCCCATCACGGGGGTGTCATTCTGGAGCGCCTGTCCTTACTCTCTCCTTCTCCCATCCCCTCCCTCCTCGTCCATGCTGCAGGCGGCCTGTGGGGTCTCTGTGTAATGTCCCTCTCTCCCCGAGCAGGAGCTCAGTCACGCTGTTTACTTTGAAAGAAAAGTAAGGGAGAGGTGTCTAGCAGTGTGTGCTGTGCTCTCTGCTTCCCCCTACAGTGCAGTACCCGGCATGGAGATTGAAGGTACAGAGCTGCAGCTGCCAATTTTTAAAAAGGCACTGGCAGGCTGCATATGATGGGCACTTGTGATGCTGCATTGATCTTCTGTACCATGTCTGCAGTCTCTGACCATCTCCTGTATTATGTCTGCAGTCTCTGACCAGCTCCTGTACCATTTCTGCAGTCTCTGACCATCTCCTGTAGTATGTCTGAAGTCTCTGATCATCTCCTGTACTATGTCTGCAGTCTCTGACCATCTCCTGTACCATGTCTGCAGTTTTTGATCATCTCTTGTACTATGTCTGCAGTCTCTGACCATCTCCTGTACCATGTCTGCAGTCTCTGATCATCTACTGTAGTATGTCTGCAGTCTCTGACCATCTCCTGTACCATGTCTGCAGTCTCTGACCATCTCCTGTATCACGTCTGCAGTCCCTGACCATCTCCTGTATCACGTCTGCAGTCTCTGACCATCTCCTGTTCCATGTCTGCAGTCTCTGACCATCTTCTGTATCATGTCTGCAGTCTCTGACCATCTCCTGTACAATGTCTGCAGTCTCTGACCATCTCCTGTACCATGTCTGCAGTCTTTGACCATCTCCTGTACCATGTCTGCAGTCTTTGACCATCTCCTGTACCATGTCTGCAGTCTGACCATCTCCTGTATCACGTCTGCAGTCTCTGACCATCTCCTCTATTATGTCTGTAGTCTCTGATCATCTCCTGTACCATGTCTGCAGTTTGACCATCTCCTGTATCACCTCTGCAGTCTCTGACCATCTCCTGTATCACCTCTGCAGTCTCTGACCATCTCCTCTATTATGTCTGCAGTCTGACCATCTCCTGTATCACCTCTGCAGTCTCTGACCATCTCCTGTACCATGTCTGCAGTCTCTGACCATCTCCTGTATCATGTCTGCAGTCTCTGACCATCTCCTGTACCATGTCTGCAGTCTCTGACCATCTCCTGTACCATGTCTGCAGTCTCTGACCATCTCCTGTACCATGTCTGCAGTCTCTGACCATCTCCTGTACCATGTCTGCAGTCTCTGACCATCTCCTGTACCATGTCTGCAGTCTCTGACCATCTCCTGTACCATGTCTGCAGTCTCTGACCATCTCCTGTACCATGTCTGCAGTCTCTGACCATCTCCTGTACCATGTCTGCAGTCTCTGACCATCTCCTGTACCATGTCTGCAGTCTCTGACCATCTCCTGTACCATGTCTGCAGTCTCTGACCAACTCCTGTACCATGTCTGCAGTCTCTGACCATCTCCTGTACTATGTCTGCAGTGTCTGATCATCTCCTGTATAAAAATATTTTTTAAAAACAGTCACTTTCGGTATCGGTGCTGTTTCGGTATAGGTTTCAGTTTTCAGGATCAAGGAAGATTTATTTTCGGTATTGGTTTCGGCACCAAAAAACCCATTCGGTGCATCACTAGTTATAACCCCTGTCAGTTTTTTTTTTTTTTTGTTATGTTTTCCATTGGAGAGATTTCCTTTCACTTTCCTGTCCCATACCCAAAATAGGAAATGAGAGGAAATCCCTCCCAATGCGAGGTACTACCTAGTTGTCAGTAAAAATCTAGCATCCTGCACTCACAAATCATATATACAACAACCCCAGCAGCTGGAGTAATCCTATCCCCCTGGGCAAGTAGACAGTAAGATTAAAAAGATACCAGCACTTCTATTATATCACACCTCTCTTCCCAGGAAATTATGTTGTTGGCCATGCATATGGCCAATGTAGCTAGTCTCTGTGTGCCCGTCTCCTTGGGTTCAACTCGCACACCGACTGTACGTGACTGGTTCTCATGATTCTGCAAAATGGCAGATATGGAGGAACCAATCGCAGCAGCACAAGATAATCCCTCCAAATTCAGAAACACATGATCATGTTAGACCTATTTTCAAACCATGCCAGAATACAGCAGGTTTATGGGAGACCCATTGATTGGCTGCTTAACCGGGAACACTCAGATTCCGATATTAGACTGGCCACCTACCACTACTGTTCTCTGAGCAATAACAGCACTCTTATAGAGAGGTGGGAGGCGGGATTGTAGAGGGGAGGCAGGGTACTCCAAAGTGAGTGGTACACACCACACTTGGTACCTCTTTTCTTCCCCTCTTCCCCACTCCTCTCTCAGGCTCTACAGCCCTATCCTACTCTGCTCCCCTGTTCTTCTCCCCTTTCCTCTCCCCCCTCTCTGTCCCTCCTCTCTTGCTCCCCTTCCCTTCTTGCTCCCCTTCCCTTCTTGCTCCCCCTTCTTTTTTTATTCTTTTTCCCCTTGTTCCTGTTTCCTGTCCCTTCCTTCCCACCTCTCACTCTCCTCCCTACATCTTTTCCCCTACTTTTGTCTCCTTCACCCTCTCTTGCTGGAATTCACCCTCTTATCTAGTCGGATCACCCTTTGTGGAGTTTGACGGTCAAACTATTCACTCCTCCCTTCTCAAGCCTATTACACTGGACTACTGCCCACTGCAATACATTCCTACCCAAAAATCTTTGTTTTTACAGACACTTAGGCCCCACACCTAATGTAAATAAACCCCCCACACCCTAAAGTTTATTTTCTTTATCCTTATTGACTTCTTGTTTCCACCCATGCAGTAACAAACTTTGGCTCCAAATCTCAAAAATCTCCTCTTACACAGTGCTGTCAACACTGTACCTTTTAAACCTTAGTAATAATCTTTATAAGACCATCTGCACGTGAATGTCAGAAATAATGACTGCAGCAATCAGACACAATTTTGTGTGCTCAATTGAGCTATATCTTTTCAGTAGCAACGATTAATTTAGGTGAGACATTCACAGCGATTACAAGGCTTAAGCTGCAACTCAGCTGAAGTGAATAGAAAACAAAGACGACAAGGTAAGAGAATGCTAACTGCTAACAAAGTTCTGTAGAGGAGCAAAACTCACTATGACTGCATTTGCTATAATGACCTGGAGACCACTTGTCATTTCAGACAATACATTTTTACAGCAATCAAATTTTCTGTTTAGGTAACTGTGACTTTTTTCTCTTATAAAATTGTCGAGCTTCTAATGTTCTTAGATTCATTGATTTACAGTTGTAACGGGGTTTTTGAAGTAGTTATTTTTTTCTTAAAGCTGTTATCTCTTTATACAGATAAGCAGCTGTATTTACATATTAGAAGAATAAAACACATACAAATGGTATATAGCTTTTAATCCTGGAGATATCAGATAATTAACCTAGGCCCATTTTGTAAATTTTTGCACCTGTGGCCTGAAGATTAGTTAAAACCCCAAAACATTATATATTTTCTAAAAGCAGGAGAATAAAATAGTGGTAGTTGGAGTTTTTAAATGTTATATGACATTAGCACACATGCTTAATAAACCCATATTTTCAGTAAAGTTCACACTACTGTGGCTGCAATTTGATATCCAATTTTCAGTGTGATTATGTAGTGCAACTTGACTGCATTTTATGTTTGGTTTTATATTCTGTGGGGCCAAAATTGTCATGGAATCCTACCAAAGCTGCACTGATGTAAATGGGCACCATATAGAGAAAAAAAGAACATTAAGGCTATGGGGGTACCTCATCCTTATTCAACTTTGCATAGATAGAGAACCAACATGATGGATTATTGCGGTACCAGAGAGGGATTTTACACACAAGTTAATAAAGAATAAATTTATTGTAACAAAATTTACACATAGAAAACACACATGATAAAAACATTAATTAATGAATTGTAAGGTTCAATACAATAGTTACAAAAGATATTACAGATATGGTTGACGCGTTTCACTTAATAGCTTCTTCAGAACCGATTACTCGGTGATTTGCAACAACAGAACCTCATATTAAGAACCTGGAGGAGAGACACATGACACTGAGGATAGTTTCATGTCAAACAGGTATGGAGTACACATATCTCGTGCAAGAAAATATCAAAATAATCAAAATGTCCTCAGAAAAAAAGAGAAAAAAAAGGGAAAAAAAAACTATACTTAATTTAGCATACAGACTTACACATAATAGCTCCACCTAAAAAAGGAGAATTGATATGCCCATGTGAAAAAAGGAGGAAAGATGGATGTGTAGATGCGGGGATGCCAATACACCGCAGCCCTTAGGTGAGAACAATAACCAATATAATATACCAAAATACTTTCATTCATCCAACAATATATTATTATCAAAAAATATGAGTCCCTTATACTAACCTCTCCTATATAATGGCTCAATATCATTAGCTGGCAGGGTTCCAACCCCAAGAGGATAATAGGGGTTAACATGTTTACACGTGTTAAATTAAGGGAATCCCTTGTGACACCCCCCCCCCCCCCCCCCGGTCACCAGAAATAGTATGCTCATTGAAAGGCTTCCCCTCTATTACATTTCTGAGGACAACCCAAAATTTGGGATTAACATTTACTTTTACTTTCAATGATATTGGTAAACAGGACAAATAGAGAGGATGAATTCCCTAATGGGAACAAAGACAGTAATTAAAACCTAGTAGGTGTTCTAATCACTCTCAATTCTATCTAAAACTAAAACAAAAGGCTTTGCCTTTAGTGCCCAAACAAAGTAGTGAGTCACAGTTCTACTTTGATGGCTTGTAGGCAGTGTGGACAGCGCCTAGGGAGCGATGTGTTTCGAACTTCCCAAAAAGTTACTTGTGAATCATAGCCCAAGAATTATTGCTTTCACTCTGACATGGGTCGCACAATCGGCAGTAAGTTGGTTACAAATGATATGGAAAAGGCAGATCAATTAAATAAAAATTTCTCTCTAGTTTCTACAAATGAAAAGATGGGTTTGCAAATGTATTGCAATTATCTAGTGTGAAGAAGGAACCAGTATTAAAAAGCACCACATTCACATTTTATCGAAGACACTGTGGACTCTCACTGGTGTATAAGAGCGACAAACTAAAATATCTGCAACGAACTTTATGAAAGGGTTAGTTCACCTTTACATAAAAACTGCCTTTGCAGGACAGGGGTGTTCGTAGATTAAAAACAAACTATGCATCTCTGACTAACGTTGAATAATGCCCAGGACATTGTTAAGTGAGGCCTAGTCATTGGTGCTCACCTCCACCATCACAGGAGTGAGATCTTTCTCTGATTCAAATCCCCCCACATGCCTTTTCTCTCGGATGCAGTAGCTTTGAGCTCAGTGTTTGAGAGCTCATTTCAGTGATGGAAGAGGTGAGCAGTAATGACTAGGCCTAGCTTAGCTATGTCCTAACAACATCCTGGGAGTATTCCACTCAGGCTTCAGGAGGTACGTATGGCCTCTACGTATAGCAAGAACATTATTCAATTTTAGTTAGAGCTGCACAGTTGCTTTTTATCTATAGGCACCCTTTAACTGCTTAGGCAGTTTTTTTGTAAAGGTGATCTAACCCTTAAACATATATTGATTAAGTTAAAACACTTTACAAGATAATCCAGAGTGGGTGACTGGGGACAAAGAGAAGGCACGTTTATTAAATACTTTTTTCAGCTCTGTGTATTCAAAGTAGCTTTGGGGGGCTCATGCCCATAGTGGGCATGGTAGTGACACAGCCCCAAATGATCCACCATGGCATTTCAAGGCCATTGTTTCTAATATTTGGGGACTCGTTATTGACTGGAATTGTACCACTGGATTGGCACAGGGCCAGTGTGGTGCCCTTATTTAAAAAGGGATTAAAGTCTTCACCAAGTAATTATAGACTTGGTAGTTTAACTTCTATAGTCGGGAAGATACTGCAGAGTTTAAAAAAAAAGACCACATAGACGAGTTCTTGCTGGAAAAAAATATTTTAAGCAACAGACAGCATGGATTCATCAAAGACAGAAGTTGTCAAACAAACCTGATTTCTTTTTACGAGGAGGTAAGTAAAACCTTGGACAGAGGGGTCGCTGTATACGTGATAGATATATATATATATATATATATATATATATATATATATATATATATATATCACTTGGATATACTTGGATTTTGCAAAATCGTTTGACACAGTTCCCCACACGGGGCTCATGTGTAAGGTAAAGTCTACAGGCTTGCAAAGATCAATTTATAAATGGATAGAAAACTGGGTAAAAGAAAAAAAAAAATTCAGAGAGTAGTGGTTAATGGCTCTTATTCTGAATGTTCTAAGGTTATCAGTGGTGTACCCCAAGCTTCATTGCTGGGGCCCTTACTTTTTAATATCTTTATAAATTTTGTAGGGTCTGGGATTAAAAGTACAATTTTTATAAACAAAAGAAAGAGACCAGTCGCATAACTAAATATCAATGGCATGCTTCCATCCCGGGTCCATATATAAAAGAAAAAAAGAGGGGCAAGTGGGACTTTAAATGAAGCATGTCAATTGAAAGTATAATAATGAATACATGTGAGTAGGTAAAATGATTGGATTTAATTTATAGTCAAGTCCATGATTTTGATACATACAGTACCAATAAAGTAGTATAGATACAGACATAGTCGCATGAATTGATATATAAGTATATTTAGCAGTAACAATCATTGAAGACTCGGTAGTGTAAACAAATCAATGGACATACATATATGCAATTCATAACAGAAATACATGAATTAAAATCGCCAATCAAAATCACAAAATCGCATGAAATGAGAAAACTCGATAAAAAATTGATAAATGTCAGGAATATGATTAGGCTTGATAGGGCATCCTTAGTTTGAGAACCCGACGCGTTTCTTGGCTTCTTGCCAGTCATCAAGGGTGAGATGCATAATTTAACTGAGAAAAACAAAGGAATATCATAAATATTGATACATGTGGAACCTCCGGCTAATAGAGAAAATTATATCAGAAATGTCCAAATTGTCTACTTTGAATAGAAAAGCTACTTACAAAATAGCCCAAAAGTCAAGAAGAGTTACCAGCAATGGGATCTGTTAGGGTGTGAGATATATAGCCGTCTCAACCGGGGTTGAGGCAGGGCACCGACCATCCTCCCAAAGTGAGAAACCACAGCCGACTGATTCCTGAGCCCTCAATATACTGGTCAATGAGTTGTAAATTGGAAAATCTGCGGAAAATTGAAGAAAATGGGATGTGTCAAAAAAGTAAATCTAGAGTTGAACGTGTTGGATGGATAGAATGACTGAAAGAAATGTGTACTTGGTGCATCTGAAAAAGTAAATGTGTGAAAAATGAGATAATAAGGGGGAATGGAAATAAATTGGATGCATAAAAATGAACGTGAAAAAAGATAGGAAAAGAAATCCATAAGAAATGTGTGAAGATAGAGGGTGTCGTGCGCTAGGTAAATAGGTGAGAGGATGGGAATGTGTGTTCTGTAAACAGGAAAAAAGATATAAAAAAATATATTAATTACCCATGTGTTGAATAGTGGCTGCTTAACAGAGCGGTCCCTTCCTAGCGAAGCACAGTGAGGGAGTGAACCGTCAGTCTGTCGGTCCCAGCTGATATACTCTGGCCCTGGGCGGGTCCCTGCCAGCGTCATGCATGACGTCATTGGCAGCTGAGAGACGAGAGAGCAATCACAGCTGAGAGTACCTCAGTGGATGTCTGCTCATCACAGCTGTAGGCGTCAGATGGAAAAAAAAAAAAAAAAAAACCCGGCTCCCACCTTGTGGCGTCAATTGACGCCGCTCGGGGGGCCGATTTGTGCATGGCGCAGATGCGTTGAGATCGGGCCCCAGCCGCCCCGAAATAAATGAGGGGAGGTGGGGAGGGAGCTGAGCGCATCGCAACCCCGGACAGAGAGAGACTGCAAAACACCCCAGCCCATATGCTGGATTTAAATCAATAAGTAAATTCCCGGGAATAAAAACCTTGGAATTAATACAAAATAGTTCTCAATAAACTCAAGGGAACACATGTAAAAATATGTTATATAGTCACGGACTGTTTAAGACCGAGACTGTGTTGGAAAATTGGTAACGGAGTTAGGATAAAGATAGAAAAAGATATTTGAACTAAGGATGAACAAAAATTAATGATGATGCGACCTGGTCACCGAGGGAGCGGGTGTCTTCCACCCAAATATAAATATAAACAAAAGAAAGTGACCAGTCGCATAACTAAATATCAATAGCATGCTTCCATCCCGGGTCCATATATAAAAGAAAAAAATTTTTATGTTTGCAGATGACACTAAACTATGCAGTGGAATAACATCCTCACGGGATGTCGCCAATTTGCAAGCCAACCTCAGTGCACTGTCTAATTGAGAAACTAAGTGGCAAATGAGGTTTAATGTTGACAAATGTAAATTTATGCACTTGGGGCTAAGAATTTGCATGCATCATACATACTAGGGGGAGTACAACTTGGGGAATCAATGTTGGATAAGGATCTGGGGGTTTTAGTATATCATAAGCTCAATAATAGCATGCAATGCCAAGCTGTGATTTCCAAAACGAGCAAAGTCCTTTCTTATATTAAGAGATATATGGACTCCAGAGAGAGAGAGAGAGATCATTTTTGCCCCTGTAAAAATTATTCGTAAGAACTCATCTGGATTATGCAGTTCAGTTTTGGGCACCAGTTCTCAAAAAGGATATCGGGAAACTGGAGAAAGTGCAGAGAAAGGCAACCAAACTGATAAGAGGCATTGAGGCGCTCAGCTATGAGGAAAGATTAGAGGAAGTCAATCTATTCCCTCTTGAGAAGAGGAGATTAAGGGGGATATGATCAACATATATAAATACATAAGTGGTCCATTTCCTCTAAACTCCTTTAACGCCTGGTTTACAACCAACTGAGTGACCACCTCATTAAGAATAACCTTCTTGACCCCCTTCAATCTGGATTTTGCCCTCAACACTCCACAGAAACTGCTCTTTTAAAACTCACAAATGACCTACTAACTGCAAAAACCAATGGACACTATTCTGTACTCCTACTTCTGGACCTTTCAGCTGCCTTTGACACGGTTGACAACCCGCTCCTCCTCAAAAAACTTTACTCCCTTGGTCTCTGTGACTGTGCTCTTCAGTGGCTCTCATCCCACCCATCCCAACGCACCTTCAGTGTCACTTACAATTCTACTTCCTCCACTCCTCTTCCCTTCTCCATCGGGGTCCCCCAAGGTTCTGTTCTTGGACCTCTTTTATTTTCAATCTACACCTCTTCCCTGGGTCAGCTGATAGCCTCTCATGGCTTTCAATATAATTTCTACGCTGATGACACACAAATCTATCTCTCCACCCCTCAACTCACTCCATCAGTCTCCTCAGGCATCACTAACTTACTAACAGACATATCTGTATGGATGTCACACCACTTCCTCAAACTCAACTTGTCCAAAACTGAACTTATAATATTTCCTCCCCATGTGCCTCATCCCCTGACTTATCTGTCAAGAGCAATGGCACAACCATCCACCCACCCCCACATGTCAGCGTGCTAGGTGTTATCCTGGACTCTGAACTCTCCTTTCAGCCCCACATTCAATCACTTTCCAAAGCTTGCTGCCTCAACCTCCGCAACATCTCTAAACTACATCCCTTTCTAACCAACGAAACCACAAAGCTCCTGATTCACTCCCTGGTTATCTCTCGCCTTGACTACTTCAACTCCCTCTTCATTGGCTTACCTTTAAATAGACTATCCCCCCTTCAGTCCATCATGAATGCTGCTGCCAGACTCATCCACCTTACAAACCGCACAGTGTCTGCTACCCCTCTCTGCCAATCCCTCCATTGGCTGCCATTTGCCCAACAAATTAAATTCAAAATACTAACAGTAAGTTACAAAGCCATCCACAACCCCGCCCCCAGCTACATCACTAGCCTAGTCTCGAAATACCAACATAATCGCCCTCTTCATTCCTCCCAAGACCTCCTGCTCTCTAGCTCCCTCATCACCTCCTCCCATATCCGCCTCCAGGACTTCTCCCAAGCCTCGCCCATCCTCTTAAATTCGCTACCCCAATCTGTCGGACTGTCTCCAAATGTATCCACTTTTAGGCGATCCCTGAAAACTTTCTTCTTCAGAGAAGCCTATCCCGCCTCCTTCTAACAACTGCACTATTTTCTCCATTAGCTCATCCCCCACAGCTATTACCCTTTTGTATAACAGTAAGTGCTGTGAAAATGTGGAATAGACTCCCTCCACAGGTGGTTCTGGCAAGCTCAGTAGATTGCTTTAAAAAAGACCTGGATTATTTCCTAAATGTACATAATATAACTGGGTACTAACATTTATAGGTAAAGTTGATACAGGGAAAATCTGATTGCCTCTCGGGGGGTCAGGAAGGAATTTTGTCCCCTGCTGTAGCAAATTGGAGCATGGTTTGCTGGGGTTTTTCCTCTTCCTCTGGATTAACTGTGGGTGAAGGATTGTGTATATGGGATTGTATTTTTTTTTGGTTGAACTAGATGGGCTTGTGTCTATTTTCAACCTGACAATGTAACATGTATACACTACTGTTAAAATGATACAATAAAAGAATCCTTATTTGATATTATGGGCTCCCCAAAGTCTTAGGCCGTCCATACACGGAGCAAATTTCTTTCCTGCAACCTCAGGTTGCAGGAAAGAAATTAGCTTGATTCCTCCATCAACACAGACAGTATTGCTGCAGGAATTCCTCCTGCTGGGCCGTTGACAGCTTCTCCCGCCGGGAGAAGACAGTGATTATCGCTAGCGGCTTTAGCAATAACCATAAGAGAATCCGGCAGGCTGGTTGTACCCAAATTGATTGATCAACTTAATACATTCAGGTCTGTCCATTAATGGTTTGAATCTTGGCCGATTCGAACCGTGTATGGCCGGCCTGCTCAATGTCACATATAGTGTGTGTGGGGGTTCTTCATCCACCTTGTTCCTGCCTCTGTGTTTTGCAGGGAAAAAAATGCTTCCTCAGGGGGACTTTGGGAGGTGAAAGTCTAGAATGATCACACATATAATCAAGAATCTTGATATATGACATAACAATATTTACACAAACCCAACTGTGCATCTATGTATATACATATATACAAATACATCAGCAAACATATTACACATTAGGATGTATAGGCTCCACTCAGCCAGCTCTCCCAGATGAGAAGGGGCCTCCAGCATTACGGACCCTGGACGAGAGGACCAGGGTAGAGGCCTTCCACTGGACTGACTGGGAAAAAGGAAGGGAGCAATGAGGAATTAGATGCTGATATTATGATTATGAAGTCCTCCTGAGGAAGCGGGTTCTTTCCCACAAAACATGTAGAGGCAGCAACAAGGTGGATGAGGACCCCCAAACACACTATATGTCCTCCCTCAAATTTTGTACTCGCATTTTACGAGTGGAAAATGAGGGCTGGCGAGCATGGGCTGCCTGGGAGTGGGGGGACGAGCACCACCGGCAGGCGGAGTTGAATGGGAGTCATTCTCCCAGCGATCGCCTCAGGAAAGAGAGAGGAAAGCAGGCGGCCGCATCATAAGAGCGCCGAGCAACATCACTGTAACAGCTTTCATTAGAATTGACAAGTGTTCCCCACACTCGCTGTCACACACAGCCTCGCCTCCTGGTCCGGGTACATTGATAGACAGATCACCCATCCAGTTCCGGGATGTGTGATGTGTATGAAAGTATCTGGGCCAGGAGGCCGGGCTGTATGTGACGATGAACGGTGGGAAAACTTAGCAATTCAAATGAAAGCCATTACAGCGATGTTCCTCTGCGTTCTGATGATCAGGCCAGCAATCTTCTTCCTCTCCTCTCTTCCCCTGCACAGGTAGGCTGCATTGATGGACACAGGTAGGCTGCATTGATGGGCACATGTGGGTTGCATTGTTGGACACAGATGAAGCGGCATTGTTGGCAATTTACAGCACACGCTATTTTTGGCTCCATACTTAATAATGTGGAATGTATTTTTCTTGCTAAAGAGCATAGTTGCTCCACCTAAACATTTTAGGTAAAATAAACACTACATATATTTTAACACATTTGTGAAGTAAAACCAGTATGTAACATTTTTAATTATTTTCTAAAATATCTTTATATCATTACAGGTTAACTTTGCACTAACTTAATTTGTCTTCCGTTTCTAGCTCTGGCATAAAATTTCAGGATCTTTTTGACAGCAGAGTATGTTTTATAAAATAAATATTAAATATTAGCCCCTGGTTGCTGTAACTCCCTCAGGACAATGCATCACAGAGGCATTAATAACGGAGTGAGATGGAGGCCCTTGGCTGTGCCTAAGGCTTTGAAATCTCTGGGGATTATTATTTAGGAAATACTGAATCAGTGAAGTCATAAATAAATGCAGCAGAAGCAACCTTGTGACCTATTTGCAAAAAAGTAAGATGCAAATCTAGAGTAAATGGTATAAACTATTTTCATTGTTTTTCTTTTTGGTTTACAAGGCTGAATTGCCCTTATGACTTATCTATTCTGTCAGATCTGTAGATTAAGTTTGTGTATGTTGTAAACTGTGTATAATCTTGTATTACTATAGGAATTCAGGTTGTATTTCCATATTTTTTATTATATTTTTTGTAAGGGGAACAGCCAACAATAAAATCAAGACAAGTTTCTTAAACATCCCAAGTTTTGGTTGGAATTTTACTGCAGCTAAAGGGTATATCTGCCAAAAACAAGTTTAAAAGGAACTATACCTTGATAACTATGCTCAACAAAAGTCAAGCAGAGGACAAAGTACTAATCACCAGTGTTTCCAGTGGTTTTCCCCATTGGTAGAGGCAGGACTTTACTTCCTCATGTCAGAGCCTGCAGCAAGAATAGCAGTGATCAGTGCAATATTGACACGATTATTATTATTTAAGGTACTTACCGTATTTATCGGCGTATAACACGCACTTTTTTCCCCTTAAAATCAGGGGAAAATCGTGGGTGCGTGTTATACGCCGATCCCCGCTATTTTTGTGATCTATCGGAGCGATCGCCGCCGACATTCACATAGCGGGTATTTTTAAATATGGCGCCACAGAGTTCGGAGGGACTCGGCGGCGCTCGTTCAGCTGAACAAGCGCCGCCGAGAACACAGTGACTGGGCGGAGCCGAGATACACATAGCCGAGGGTTCTCGCCTCTTCTCGGCGCTGTTCATAGTCCCGCTCAGTCCCGCCATTGGACCTCTGTTATGTCCATCATAGGGACTGGGCGTGACTGTGAACGGCGCCGAGAAGAGCTGAGAACCCTCGGCTATGTGTATCTCGGCTCCGCCCAGTCACTGTGTTCTCGGCGGCGCTCGTTCAGCTGAACGAGCGCCGCCGAGTCCCTCCGAACTCCGCGGCGCCATATTTAAAAATACACACTAAACTTGTGTATGTCGGCGGCACTGGGGACAAGGCTGCACTGACCACTGGGGACAAGGCTGCACTGACCACTGGGGACAAGGCTGCACTGACCACTGGGGACAAGGCTGCACTGGGGCAAAGCTGCACTGGGGCAAGGCTGCACTGACAATTCTGCACTGGGGCAAGGCTGCACTGACAATTCTGCACTGGGGCAAAGCTGCACTGACAAGGCTGCACTGGGGCAAAGCTGCACTGCCAAGGCTGCACTAGGGCAAAGCTGCACTGACAAGGCTGCACTGGACACTGGGGCAAGGCTGCACTAACAAGGCTGCAGATGAACACTGATGAGGCTGCATTGATGGGCATTTAAATGTAATTTTTTTTTCCTTAAACTTCCCTCCTAAAAGTTTTTTTCCTTAAAATTCCCTCCTAAACTTGGGGTGCGTGTTATACGCCGATAAATACGGTATATAGTGCCATCAATTTACGCAGCGCTTTACATATACATTGTACATTCACATCAGTCATCACAAAATATCACTTCAAATCTGGTGAGACTGGCAGTTAGAGGCAAATGTGCCTGAGCTATCACACTGCAAATATACAGTTGAAAGTCTATGGAAAAGGAATGCGTAGGCTAGTGGTAGACCACTCTGGAGAGTTGGAGATGTACCTAAACAACATGGAAGAGATCAAAGATCACCATGGCCTAGTGTGTGTTTTTTTGGGGGGGGCAATAGCCTAGTAAAGTGCCATTAAAAAGTAAATGAGTTCAGAGATCATTAGTATAAAACTCAGAGTGCAGGGGTCAGGAGTAAGTAATTCAGAGTTCACAAGTCAGTAGTCCGTAGTAAGTAACAAAGAATTCAGTTGAATATACCACAGTAAATGGTAACACCGAATGCAGAGGGGTCAGAAGTAAGTAATGAAGAGTTCAGGGGTTGGTAGTATGGAACACAGAGTTTAGAGGTCAGTAGTAAGTAAAACTCCCCACCCCCCTTACACACACACCACTTCTTAACCCATACTTTCTTTGCTATGAGTCAACTGAGCACAGACTCATGACAGGCCTGAGACATGCTTATATGAGCACATTCCAGCGTTTTCTTGTCTTATTTTATTTTTTTTTTTCAAGCCATAGATTTTCTCTGTTTATAGCAATGCAATTTTAATCATTTTTTATTTATGAGCCTAAAAATTAAGTTGAATAGAAATAGCTTCTGGAATATTTTGGCTGTCTCAGATATTCTAAATGAAAAGAGCTTTGTAACATATCCAGCTTCTGAAGTACAGTGATATCCATACTGAAGTTTTGGTGTCTTTTTAGCAGATGGTGTTTAATGTATGTGTACAGTACCTGGAGTCAGTACATGCATGCTTTTTTTTTATTTTCATTTTCGTTTTGGATTTCTAGGTAGTGTAATTTGTAGTAAAAAACAAGCCCTCACTGACATCTGTAGTTGAATGTAACTTGAAGAAATGTATCCTCAAAAGCTGAAATCTGAATTCAGTGAGTTTCTAACAGCTTTCTCCTGCTACATTACAAGGCCAGCAGACTGCCAAGTTTCTGCTGCCGGAGAAAATAAGGGCTCAGTCACACAGCCGCAGCAAGCTATATACCGTGAAAAATGCACTCAGTAGTGAATTGTTTACTTGCACACAGGGACAGATGTGCGTCCCTGGACATATAAAGTTTGTGTTCAGGGGCCCCCATCTGTCCCTGGAGGAAAGGCTCGGATGTGTACAGGTGGGTATATGTTCAGTATCTCACAAAAGTGAGTACACCCCTCACATTTTTGTAAATATTTTATTATCTTTTCATGTGACAACACTGAAAAAATTACACTTTGCTACAATGTAAAGTAGTGAGTGTACAGCTTGTATAACAGTGTCAATTTGCTGTCCCCTCAAAATAACTCAACACACAGCCATTAATGTCTAAACTGCTGGCAACAAAAGTGAATACACCCCTAAATGAAAATGTCCAAATTGGGCCCAAAGTGTCAATATTTTGTGTGGCCACCATTCATTTCCAGCACTGCCTTAACCCTCTTGGGCATGGAGTTCACCAGAGCTTCACAGGTTGCCACTGGAGTCCTCTTCCACTCCTCCATGACGACATCACAGAGCTGGTGGATCTTGGAGACCTTGCACTCCTCCAGCTTCCGTTTGAGGATGCTCAGTAGGGTTTAGGCCTGGAGACATGCTTGGCCAGTCATCACCTTTAGGCTACTATCACCTTGAGGCGCTTTACAGGCGCTATAGCGCTAAAAATAGCACCTGTAAAGCGCCTCTCCTGTCACTCCAGTGTGAAAGCCTGAGGGCTTTTTACACTGGAGTGGTGCACTTGCAGGACATTAAAAAAAAGTCCTGCAAGTAGCATCTTTGAGGCACTTTAGGAGCGGTGTATACACTGCTCCTAAAGCGCCCCTGCCCATTGAAATCAATTTGCATCGCCGCCAAATCGCCTGCAAAGCACCTTGACAGCGGCGCTTTTAACCCTTTGGCCACTAGCCGGGGTTAAAAGCACCCCACTAGTGGACGAAAGGCGCCGCTAAAACTACGCCCCCGTGCCTCAGTGTGAAAGTGCCCTTACCCTCAGCTTCTTTAGCAAGGCAGTGGTCGTCTTGGAGGTGTGTTTGGGGTCGTTATCATGTTGGTATACTGCCCTGCGGCCCAGTCTCCGAAGGGTGGGGATCATGTGCTGCTTCAGTATAGTATGATAGTACATGTTGGCATTCATAGTTCCCTCAATGAACTGTAGCTCCCCAGTGCCAGCAGCCCTAGACCATGACACTCCCACCACCATGCTTGACTGTAGACAAGACACACTTGTTTTTGTACTCCTCACCTGGTTGCAGCCACACACACTTGACACCATCTGAACCAAATAAGTTTATCTTGGTCTCTTCAGACCACAGGACATGGTTCCAGTAATCCATGTCCTTAGTCTGCTTGTCTTCAGCAAACTGTTTGCGGGCTTTCTTGTGCATCATCTTTAGACTGGGCTTTCTTCTGGGACAACAGCTATGCAGACCAATTTGATGCAGTGTGCGGCGTATGGTCTGAGCACTGACAGGCTGACCCCTTCAACCTCTGCAGCAATGCTGGCAGCACTCATACATCTATTTCCCAAAGACAACCTCTGGATAGGATGCTGAGCATGTGCACTCAACTCCTTTGATTGACCATGGCGAGGCCTGTTATGAGTGGAACCTTTCCTGTTAAACCACTCTATGGTCTTGGCCACCATGCTGCAGCTCAGTTTCAGGGTCTTGGCAAACTTCTTATAGCCTAGGCCATCTTTTTTTAGAGCAACAATTCTTTTTTTTCAGATCCTCAGAGAGCCATGAGGTGCCATGTTGAACTTTCAGTGACCAATATTGCGTTTTTTTCAAAATTTTCAATTTTTTTGTTTATAGCGCAAAAAATAAAAACCGCAGAAGTGATCAAATACCACCAAAAGAAGGCTCTATTTGTGGGGAAAAAAGGACGGCAATTTTTTTTGGGAGCCACGTCGCACAACTGCGAAATTGTCAGTTAAAGCAACGCAGTGCCGAATCGCAAAAAATGCTCTTGTCTTTGGCCAGCCAAATCGTCCGGGGCTGAAGTGGTTAAAGTGATACTAAAAAAATAGCCTACTTTCTGATAGGGGGTGGCTCATGAATGGGTGGCTCATGATGAATTCGAGACTATGGGATTTGCAGTGTGCACAGAGCAGTGCACATAAACAAAACTAATGTGCACAGCATGTTTAAAAGTGAAGAGGAGAGATTACAGGGGTAATTAAGTTGTGGAGATGTGTGGATTATTTTTGGAGAATAGCGATATTGTTTACTGTCACTTTAAGGTAAACAGATCTTGCCTAAAAATATCTAAAGCAACAACATACTTGAAATGTTGGAAAGTTGCAGTGGTCATTTCAGTTGCTTCTTCTGTGGCTCACAAATGCAGAATCAGTCTGCATTGCATACAAGGATGACATATAGGGGACAATTTAATGAAGTGAAATAGGCTGTTCGCTTTGCAAGGGAAGTTGGGTTCGCAAGGAAGTTATCCCCAGAGCTTGGTAAATGTGGTGAAATTTCACTTTGTAAAGAATACCCAACCATGCGCAAGGAAGTGAAAAAAAAACAAAGAAAAAAAAAGGTGGAATCGCTGTGACATCAGGGGAGGGGCCTATGCACAGATGTCACACAGTCACTTCCAGTGTTTGGAACGACAGCCATCTTGTAAGTCTGGCCAGCTGAATGTTTGTTTTTATATGCATATTTATATACGCTGCAGTGTTTTAAATAACACTTTTAGATTATATGATTTAGTAATAAATGACTACACTATATAGTCCTTTCTGGGCTACATGTGATGAACTTTTTTATACAGCTATTGAAACTCTCAGAGGAAGCCTGGTGGATTGCCTGTAATGGGGATCTAGTAGAGGAGTTTAAATTTCATATTTCTGGTGAGTGCATATTTGGTGGAGGATTGACATCACTGGAACTTTTATGGCACATGGTGGAATACATCACTTTTTTAAAGATACCATGATCTACAGTATGTGTTTGCAATACATGTTTCTGGTGATTGCATATTTATTATACACGATTTATATAGCGCCAACAGTTTACGCAGCACTTTACAATGTAGAGGGGGGTCAGCACAATTACAGTACAGTGCAATACAGAAGGGACTGGAGGGCCCTGCTCATAGAACTTACATTCTAAAGGAGAGGGTGGTGGTACAAAATGTAGTAGATGCGGGGAATGATTTGATGGGGGTGGCTCAGGGACAGTTGTTAGGTGGGTGTGGGATAGGCTTCCCTGAATAAGTGAGTTTTCATGGATCTCCTAAAGGTGGACAGGTTAGGGGCTGATCGGACATACCGGGGCAGGGAGTTCCAAAGGATGGGAGAGGCTCTGGAGAAGTCCTGAAGGCGAGCATGGGAGGAAGTAACAAGGGAGCTAGAGAGCAGGAGGTCCCTGGAGGAGTGGAGGGGACGATTTTGGCGATATCATGAGATGGGTTTCAAGCACACACTTTGATTGCTGCACATGGTGGATCTCTCTACAATTTTTTTCTACAGTCACATTAATAGTTGTAACCCCATAGCATTTAAAGCTGAGTTCAGTTAGAAAATTATTTCTGGCTGCTGGAATGCCAGATATCTTCTACACACTAATGTTAACATTTATATTGCTATGGACCAGTCAAAAAAGAAATATGGGAATCGCATAACAAAACCTAGAACTGAGTGATCAAACACCGCTGATTTCTCATCTCTCGGTCCTCATCCTGCAGAGTGCTCTGTTCTGCCCAACCAGTGCTCACTGGAGCGTTGGGCTGTGGAGAAGGCAGGAGCAGCTGGCTCAGAATCTCAGCAGCTCCCAGAGAGGTTGAGCCAGCTGCTGGTCCAGGCTTTTTGGCAGATCCAGACCATATGCTTCGGGATCTCTTCAGAGCCCGGACTTGCTCTGTGATGTCAGCTGTCGGTTGAAAACTAGTCAATGAGTGCATAACCAACTGCTCTCCTGTGGCTCACAGGAGAATTACAGCCAACAAAGCTTTGACCATACTAATATAATATACACTTTGAGGTCAATAATCAATAGAATCTAATAAAAATGCCTTAAAGTCAAAACTTATCTAGGTATAAACCCACTCTCTGCCAATTTATAAACCTAATCGTTTTAGGCCTGTAAAGCAAAAATCGCTATACTTGCCTGTTCTGCAGCCACTGCAGTCCAGTCACAGGCTCATCTGTCAGCAGCAGCTTCAGTGTGTAGGAGAGGCAGTTGACAAAGGAAGCCCTATAGTAAGTCTGTAGGTGACTTCACTTCCCAGTTATTTCACGGCCTTTGTCAGCTATCTCCGGCACACAGCATCCGCAGCTGGAGAGCGGATTGGAGTGGCTGCAGAATAGGTAAGTATAGCGACTTTTGCTTTACAGGGCTAGATAGATTAGGGTTAGAATGTCTTTAAGAGAAGGTTTAGCGTTGGTTAGGTTTTGACTTTACTAACAATTTAAGCTTTATTTGCACTGCATAAGCAATTGTAAGTTTGGGGGACCACATTTGTTTTTTAATTCAAGAAAAATGCTCAAGGCTAATATTTTTGGCCTTAACACATGTACAAAAAGATATTATAATCCATGGTTAGCCCAGTTTTTTTTTATATTGTGAAAGATAATGTTATGCTGAGTAAATTGATATCTAACATGTCACGCTTCAAAATTGCTCCCGCTCATGGAATGGCGACAAACTTTTACCCTTAAAAATCTCCATAGGCGACGTTTAAAAAGTTCTACAGGTTGCATGTTTTGAGTTAGAGGAGGTCTAGGGCTAGAAATATTGCTCTCCCTCTACCGATCGCGGCGATACCTCACATATGTGGTTTGAACACCGGTTTCATATGCGGGCGCTACTCATGTATGCGTTCGCTTCTGCACGCGAGCTCGGCGGGACGGGGCGTGTTTAAAAAAAAATTATTCTTATTTATTTTACCTTTTATTTTTACACTGTTCTTTTAAAAAAAAATTGTCACTTTTATTCCTATTACAAGGAATGTAAAAATCCTTTGTAATAGAAAAAAAGCATGACAGGACCTCTTAAATATGAGCTCTGGGATCAAAAAGATCTCAGATCTCATATTAACACTAAAATGCAATAAAAAAAAATAAAAAATAAAATGTCATTTAATTTTTTTTTTTTTTAAATGCCCCTTCAAGAGCTATGGGCGGAAGTGACGTTTTGATGTTGCTTCTGCCCTGCAATGGTATGGAGACAGGTGGGGGCCATCTACCCCTCACTCGTCTCCATACCCAGCAAGGGAGGAGATCCGATCGCTGCTGATGGCTCCGGTAAGCGGCGGAGGGCATCGGAGCGCTGCGGGAGGGGGGGCCCTCTCCCGCCACCGATAAAAGTGATCTCGCGGCGAATCTGCCGCAGAGACCACTATTATCTGGAACCGGACCACCGACTGAACAAGAGGATACCGGGACAACGATATTCCACTTCAAAGTTAAGATGTATATATCGGCGCGCGGCGGTCTGGAAGTGGTTAAAAACGGGGACACTTGATAAAATAGTATATGTACTATTTTGAATGACCTTGGTATACTGAACTATAGGAACGTTTCTTTGTTGCAACCAGAGTTCTTCTTTAATCGTTTGGCATTCGTTTGATTCCTCAGACATCATTTAATTTGAGTGCCATATCCTTTCAAGAACAGGCATAATCCTTCTTAATTTTAAACTTTTTAGAAGAAAGACTTCAAATTTCAAGGTGGCAAAGCTTTTTTATGCAAGTGATTTATTTGCATTTCTAGTTTTCTTGTTCTGATATGTATTTTGCATTAACTTCAGGACAATGACACTTTCCTGATTCATATGCTAACAGATAGAGATACAGTTCCCTCTCTTTTTATTACGGTTTTTAATATAAGCAACTGTATAAAAAGTACTTTGATTGTAGCCCAGTGTTGTCAAATGGCTTATAATGTGTGATAAATGAACAGCTGTAAATAGTAAAAATATGAGCAAGGTGATTAATTCTGACAATTTTCATGTTAGAAACTGGAGATGATAAATATCTCCTGTGATTAGTTATTAATTTAGAGAAGGGGATTTAACTTCAACCTAAAGTGTTTTATGAATTGTGACATAAAAAAAATATTTCACAGGATAGGTACACACATTAACCAAATGAGAAATTGCCTGGCTTTGAGTGGTGATAATTAAAAATGGCAGACATGACTCAAATTTGGCTCGCTGTGTTTTGTCTGATAACTCTTTAATGAAAAAACAGAGTGAAATATTCAGGTTGTGTATAGTAATGCCCTGTCGCATACAAAATATACATTTCAAGTATATCGAAAGCCTTAAACTTTTTTTTTTATTTCTCTGATTAGACTAAGGAAGGGTTAAAACTTTTTATTGTGTCTTTTTAGGGAGTTGTCACTTAATTTCCTATCCTGTAGACTCAACCTGAAGAGTTTTTTTTTTTTTTTTTTTTATACTTTAAAGGGGTTGTAAAGGTTTGTGTTTTTTCACCTTAATGCATCCTATGCATTAAGGTGAAAAAACACCTGGCAGTGACCGGCCCCCAGCCCCCCCTGTTTTACTTACCTGATCCCCCTCGAACTTGTCCCACGGGGACACACCGTCTCGTGGCTAGGGGGTTCTCGGTTGATGGCAGCGCAGCCATTGGCCCCCGCTGCTGTCAATCAAATTCAATGACGCGGGGGGCAGGGCCGAGTCCTGCATTCGGTATCTATGGACACAAATGCTGGACTCGGGAGCGCGCTCGCAAGGTAACCCCCCGGGAGAGTGCTTCTCCCAGGGGGTTATCTAATGCGGGGAGGAGCTGAGAGAGCCATCGAGGGACCCCAGAAGACCAGGTTCGGGGCCACTGTGCAAAGCGAGCTGCACAGTGGAGGTATGACATGTTTGTTATTTAAAAAAAAAAAAAGAACTTTTAGTATCACTTTAAGGACTCCATTACACTAGCAGGATTATGTGTATTAATTTTATGTCATAGACTGCCAATCTCTTTTTTTTTTTTGCATTTTTTTTTTTCCACCTGAATCACATTGATGGCACACCATGGAGGAGAAGTGTTTGCAAACTTTCAGTGTGTATATACTTCCAGCAAGATGAGTCACCTGTGTGGAGTCTTCCAAAACACAGAATTACGATTATTTCCAAGGTAGAGAGAGAGCTGGATATAACCTTACCTGTAGTGGATATAGTGCTGCAAAATCGTGGCCTATAAAAGGAGAGAGTGTGGTGGTGCATCCTTTTCTGTTATGGGTACAACTTTCTGTGTCCTACTTGATTAATAGTGATAGGAGAGGCTGAATAGTGGACCTGTAGTAGGTATAGAGGTGTCAGAGCGGTATGAATCCCAGGTGTGATCTAAAGAAGTGAGAACTGACCTCTGTTATGCTGTGAAGTCAGAGGATCTGATAAGTGTTTAATTACAGAATTCATGTGGAAATCAACATTTTTCAGTAAAGGCACGCTGTTTGATTAAATAGCATCAAGGAGGAAAGTCTTTAGTTATAGATAATTTGTTGCCCGTAGTGGAAGATACTGTGTTACTGGATGAGTTGATGAGGCCACTCAAAATTTTGGATTTAATTTTACGTTTATTCCTGAGGACACTGGTGATCAGGGCAATTGGAGAGGGTAAATCTCTCAACCATATATGTTGCTGTCTCACTCTCTGAGTAGATAAATAGGTTATAGTGAGTCCATTAAGGTTAATGATTGCATGAACACAAACAGTAATCCCAGTTGCACTCTCCATTCCAAAGTCAAATGATGGTGCCAAATCTACTTTATGGGTTCTCCATAAAGTAGAATTAAAAAATCACTTGGGAATCCAGTTCCAAAAGTGTGATAGTATGGCCTTGTGAAAACAGAAGTACAGGCAAATTACTGTAAGGAAATCTTATCGCTGATGTATGAGATCTAAACAAAAGAGGGTTAATTCAGTCCATCAACAATTGGCCTATAAACATTCAAGCTAGACTTTAATATATATTATATTTAAATTGCATTCTTGCACCATTTGAACAAATTGGTTATACTTCAAGCTTGCATCGATTTCTTTAAGACAGGGTTAAAGATAGACCAGGTTGCTACTACTATTGCTATAAAAATGTTTTTACATATACAGATACCAAGAAGAAAGACATTTTGTATACTTAGACTTCTGTTTTAGATGCACTGGAAAAGTTAGGCCCCTTTTACACGGGCTATCCCATCAGGTGAGCCTGTCAGTTTTTCAGGAGGACCTGATCGGACACTGCATTGTCCTCTATGGAGCTGCAGATGTCAGCAGACATATGTCTGCTGACAAATGCTGCCATCCGATTCTGTCCGCCAAAAACAGACAGATGGTCCTATTTTCCATTTGTCCTGCGGATTGGGTGGAAACGGACAGGCGGTCCGTGTCCATTTTATTGCCCCATAGAGGAGAGCAGGGCTGTGTCTATGTCTGCTCTGCATAGTGAAGCGGACACAAACCTGTCATCCACCTGCTCAGCAGAGATTAGTAGAGAGATCCCCTGCTGAGCAAGCGGATTCCGCATAGCGGAGGCGCCCGTGTAAAAGGGGCCTTAAATGTTCCTATGAATAAATAATAGTAGTTCCGCGCTTAGGACTGAAAGGAAAAAAGGAGAACTGCAGCCCCCTATATAGTAATTTCACCAAGTGAAATACAGATCAACAAATGTCTTAAAAAAAGGGGAATTGGTGCTGTTCTACTAAATGTGCATAAAATGTGGTTCCTACAAAATATATATAAAACACAAATATAACACAATTGTGTGTGAGTACATCCAATGTGATCATAAATAACTGTGATTTAGTGCAAAAGGGCTCATCCACCCAGTGTTATGCAATAAAAGTGCAATGTGCTGAGAGTTATATATATATGAATATGTATATGTGTACCCAAAATTTGTAAACAATCCAGAAATAAACAAATGACGATCTACTTATTAGACCAATTTTGTAAAATCACCAACATAAATAAGTAAAAAATCCAAATAACAGCTCAAGTGATGAATAAAAAGTGCTAAGTGAAAACAATGTCCCAAAAAAAAAAAAAAAATGTCCCAAACACAAAAAAATATATATATTTTTTTAAAAGTCTCAGAAAAAATATATGTTTTACATCCCAGGAAAAAACTATTTCTTGTATGAAGAAAGACTTTTTAAATGTGTCCCTTGGATGGAAAAACTGTGAAAATAGTGTTGCAGGTGTCCCCTGTCTTCCACCGCACCCCCACTCGTGCTCTCACTCACCAGACAGCCCAACCCCTGCAGGGGTAAAAGGCATGTAAGTAGACTCCAGCGATGTTGAATCCAGGAGAAAAGTCCTCAGCCCACTGTGGTATATCCTTCAAAGGTGTCAATGGTGTCACGATATCCCCAGTGTTAAATATCCATGTACATCAAAAAAAGATATGTCTCATAGAGTGAGTCCGTAAAAATAAATTTATTATCCAAAAAAGCTTTAAAACATTGCAACAGGAGCTAGCAATGCTGCACAAGCCAGTTCAGAGCCTGGAGGGCAGCGTGGTGAAGCGTGCGTTCCACCGCCCGCCTGTCTGAAACCGGAACTGCTCGTAAACCAGACACGTGGCCTCCTGATACGCATACGTCAATCTTCTGTCTGGTTTACGAGCAGTTCCGGTTTCAGACAGGCGGGCGGTGGAACGCACGCTTCACCACGCTGCCCTCCAGGCTCTGAACTGGCTTGTGCAGCATTGCTAGCTCCTGTTTCAATGTTTTAAAGCTTTTTTGGATAATAAATTTATTTTTACGGACTCACGCTATGAGACATATCTTTTTTTGATGTACATGGATATTTAACACTGGGGATATCGTGACACCATTGACACCTTTGAAGGATATACCACAGTGGGCTGAGGACTTTTCTCCTGGATTCAACATCGCTGGAGTCTACTTACATGCCTTTTACCCCTGCAGGGGTTGGGCTGTCTGGTGAGTGAGAGCACGAGTGGGGGTGCGGTGGAAGACAGGGGACACCTGCAACACTATTTTCACAGTTTTTCCATCCAAGGGACACATTTAAAAAGTCTTTCTTCATACAAGAAATAGTTTTTTCCTGGGATGTAAAACATATATTTTTTCTGAGACTTTTAAAAAAATATATATTTTTTTGTTTTTGGGACATTTTTTTTTTTTTTTGGGACATTGTTTTCACTTAGCACTTTTTATTCATCACTTGAGCTGTTATTTGGATTTTTTACTTATTTATGTTGGTGATTTCACAAAATTGGTCTAATAAGTAGATCATCATTTGTTTATTTCTGGATTGTTTACAAATTTTGGGTACACATATACATATTCATATATATATAACTCTCAGCACATTGCACTTTTATTGCATAACACTGGGTGGATGAGCCCTTTTGCACTAAATCACAGTTATTTATGATCACATTGGATGTACTCACACACAATTGTGTTATATTTGTGTTTTATATATGTTTTGTAGGAACCACATTTTATGCACATTTAGTAGAACAGCGCCAATTCCCCATTTTTTTTAAGACATTTGTTTAAATGTTCCTATGTTAACTGATTCAGTTTTCTTGCCAGGTAATAAATAATGATATCTTCAATCTGTTATAACTTGGTGCATAATTAGCAATACAGTGTTTTTTGAGAGTTGAATAAAGGAAACTAATAGTGTACCCTTAAAGTGATTGTAAAGTCTAATTTTTTTAAATTAAAAATAACAAACATGTTATACTTACCTGCTCTGTGCAATGGATTTGCACAGAGCAGCCCAGATCCTCCTCTTCTCGGGTCCCTATAACATGCTCCTGGCCCCTCCCTCCTGTTGAGTGCCCCCCACAGCAAACAGCTTGCTATGGGGGCACCTGAGCCAAGCCAGAGCTCTGTGTGTCCATTTAGACAAGAAGCTGCAGCCTGGCCCCACCCCTTTCTATCATCATTGGCTGACTGACTCTGATGCGACAGCGCCATTGGCTCCTGCTGCTGTGTCAGCCAATGAGGAGGGGAGTCCCAGGGCAGCTGAGACATTCCTACAACATTGCTGGCAATAGATGGGGCTCAGGTAAGTATGGGGGGGGGAAGGGGCTTAGAGGGGCTGCTGCACAAAGAAGTCTTTTAATCTTAATGCATAGAATGCATTAAAATAAAAAAAACCTTCTGCCTTTACAATCACTTTAATGCAAATAATTTGGCCAAAACATTCATTTTCTTTTGATTTTTTTATGGTGTTGGTGTTGTCACATAGTAATGTTTTCCAGAACTTTTTCAAATGATGTTGTAGTTAGAATAAAACACATTTTATGTTAATATAACTAATTTCGGCTATAAATATTTAAAAATTGTTTTGGCTGTGTCTGATTTTGGTGTTGGTTCTTGTAGTTTTTCAAAATTTTGGACTTTTGCGTTAATTAAAGATTCTCTCAGAAGAAAATCATGATTTCTTAATTTGCAGACAAAAAAATAGCCATTACACACAATACGGCTTCCTTTTTAATAGAACTTGTTTTCTATTAGAGTTTAAAGCGGGGTTCCACCCAAATTTTGAACAATATCTGTATGTATTCTCTTCCTTGCCTAGATGCTGACATGCCGTTTAAAAAAATTTAAATCGCCGTAATTACCTTTTATTTTTCTATTCTTCTTTGCACTTCCTGGTTCTCCTCCCGTGGGAGTAGGCGTGTTTCTAGCCTCTCCCAGTCTCCGCACAGACTCCTGGGAGCTAGTCTCAGGCTTCCCAGGATGCCACTGAGCATGTGCGGGAACGAGCGGTGAATGCTGGGAGCACAGCAATTACCGCATCCAGGAAATAAATGCTTGTGGGCTTCAAATGCCCACAATGAAGATGGAAACCGCCTGCAGTGAATAATATAAGTTATTCTTTCCGACGAAATCTGACACAGGCGGACATATTACACACAATATGTAATGCTGAGAAGAAAAGTTTGTGAATGAACTAAAAAAAAACAAAAAAACGATAGATAGGTGGACCCCTGCTTTAAGATGTTCAGGTTTTACTGCAACGCACAATCGGTATAAATTCTAGTGGTGATTTATTTATTTTTTTGTACACTTTTTTTCAGCGGTGTTCTGCCCAGAACTGAACTGCTCATCTGGCAGTAGACACTTTAAATAATATGCGCTTAAAAGTGCTGATTCTGGGACTTTATATACACATTTGGTTGCCCCAGATAAAGAAATTATGGAAATAATATGTTTACCTGCACGACAGGTTCTACCAGACAAACATCATTAATAGCTAAAAACTGGCCTCATCTCCATCTTCCCTGGGTCTGTACTGTAAATTCTACTTTTTATCTGACACTTTATTTTAATACATTCAAATTCCATTGACATGCCTAACAAAATGAGCAAAGCTCATGCTTTCTGCTGATTGGTGAGATTCTAGCTCTGACTCAGCAGGGGCCTGGCAGACTCCCAGAGGGAGCTAGATTCCTTCTTTGCAGCCTACTGACAGAAAACAGACTTTTCTACTTGGGTTGTGGTTGCTTTCTAAAGAGAATAAAATTGAAAGCAGGGCGTACATGTTCATTTTTTCTCATTCAACCAGCAGGTTGAACAAAATAACCTGACATCCTTGCATCAACACAATGATGTGTGATGCAGGTATCCCTCCCCCTGAGCTGTTTGAGAGGGAGGACCCCCCTATCAGAACATATTGATTGGCTTATACAGCCATCAAATGCTGGTATTCCTGCAAGATCGCTAGACAGAAGCAGGCCATTAGACCAGCTTCTGTCGAACAGACTGCAGTATGCATGTACTGAATACTTGTTTACCGGGCTTAAAGGATTACTTCACTTTCACCAAAAATAAAAAATGCACATTTTTTTGAAGGTAAAAAAAAAATGCATTTATTTTTATTTATTTTTTTGTTTATGGACCTGTAAAGCAATAAACCCATGATCAGCAGATAAGTCACGGTCCTAGTGACTGTCTGTGCATCTGTCTGCTTGTACCTCCGATATGGGCAGGCAGTTACGCTCCGACAGGAAGCTCAGTCAGTGAACTACCTAGACTCTAGACCTAGGTCCTAGAGTGATCAATAGCGCTCAAGTAGGTAATTGAGAACTATAAGCTGACAGCTACAAAGGCTTTCCTGTGAATGAACTATGCGAGCCGGGTGGGCGGAGCCCCGCACAGCTAGCTGAGGGAGAAAATCCCCCCCCCCCCGCTAGCTGTCAAAACAGGGATTCAGGGGGGATGCTGGGGCCTGTGTATTTGTTACATGTTACACACTGAATATGAATGTAACATGTTACAAAAAGGTGAACTTATCCTTCAAGACTTTGATCACCTTATGTTCTGTTAATGAATTTAACTGATATAATCTGAATGTTTATTTGGGCTATGATGAGCTACAATTTTAAAGTAATTGAGTGAAGTTACTGATTTTCGTGGTGCGTGGATAGGATTAGTAGCTTTGTCCTGTCCTGCCTTTCCTAGATTATGTACTGCTTCCTAAAGTTGGGTGATGGCATCTTCCATTGTGCCTGATAATGTTGGCTCTAACAAGCTTGCTTGAATCACCAGTCAGTAAAAATGCTTTGAGATCGTATTTTGAATGCTTTATTTTTTTATTGGCAACGACATTCAATTTAATGCAAATATTTGGATGACCCAAAGTAAATGACAAGTTTTGTTGGTTTTCTAAGTGAAAAAAAGGTAGCACAAATTTCACCAGCGAAGTCTGCTTAAACGTATTTGGAACATGATTACATATAATGCTGCGTTATTGCAATCTCCTTGCATAAGCAGAAAAACAAATTCCCTTTTCCCACTTTAGTTAAAGCTATTTTTAAAGATCTAAATATATACTTTATTAATAACCATTAACTTTGTATTAATAAAATAATTTCCACTCCTACTTAGCAGATTATACTGTGTCACCCTACTGAAATATTTTTAGGGAAAAAAATACATTTTGTAGTGTATTTTAGATTACATTCCAAAATCCCACTACTTTTGTTTTAATTTCCACTTTCATTTGAACACTTTTGTTAATGTAATGTCTTAGTGCCAGACAAATTAGAGAGCCATTAAATATTTATTTATGAATCGATTTTTATAGGCAATGCAAAGCTCGAGCACATTCTCTTACTGACATTCATCATGAAGATCCATTTAGGTAATTTATTAAAACACAGAACTTCAGCAATCATTCAAAATGCTTAGCTTTCAGAACAGCAAAGATGAGCCCATTAAATAATGTATTTTAACATTTCTTCATAGTTTTTTCTTTTTATGTTTCTTTTATTTAAACGAAGAAATAAGTGTAACTTGTTTTGCTTCTTTCAGTGCAGATGACTTTTTCTGACTCTCTGAATAGAAATCCATTAAAAGTCAGTTTTTAAGCCTAGAAACAGTTTATTTTATAAGAATAAAGGAACCTGTTTTTCATTGCCCCGTTTATCTCTGTTTATTAATGTAGGGATATTTACACTGTAATATGCCAGTATATTTTAAGAATTTTCTTGTTAGATCTCCAGATTTCCTCTTTATCCCATTGACCAAGCTATACAGATATCAAGTTCCTGAAAGGGCAAAATCACTCTCCATCCTACAATACAATTCAAGACCTCAATGACCTATTAGGAAGCCCAGGCATCAACATATTTACATCAACATATGGGATTTGAGAAGTGAAGGAAAAGAGCAGCAAACCTTAAATATGTTTTTCAGAAAGTAAGTGTTGGCAAAATGGGTGTTGCAGGATTTTCAGTGCGTTCTGGCTATAGCACAAATGTCAGGGTTATGTTCTAGCATATTGTTGTTCCTGCACAGTTAACTTTTTTTTCAACTAAACCCTTTATTTAAAAAGCATAACACACAGTCATTGTTTTGGAATATGATATACATCTAAGGTAGTTTAGTGCAAGGTATCCCTGAGCAGGATATGCAAAACTCAAGAATGTCAGAGGAGACAATTTATGTTTATATTTTATGTAATATGTTTTATGGTGACTTGAGTTTAAATTCATTGTATGTGTGCTTTACAATTAAATATTCAGCACAGAAATATGGGCTATGCAATTGCTTTCTTGTTTTTGAAGGTAGTTGTTCCATCTGGAACAAGCATACACATATATGCTGTCAGGAAACCTCAGTCTATTCCATTGTACGTTACATGCACGTTATGAGTGTTACTGCACTATAGCGCACCAGCACATTAAGGGCCTGTTCACACCAGTGGTGCACTATTTTTTAAATCCATTGCGATGCTTGATATTTTTTTTCTGTTTTTCTCCTAACAAAAGTTATATACAGTTCTGCATACCTTCAATTTTCATCATTTCGCAAAAAGACAATTTCATTTTTTTCCGAAAGATTATATTTTTATTAAGAATTTGTATAATGAATACAGAAATCATCAGTCAGAACAAGAGAAAAACAGCTAGTACATAATTGCACAGGATAATAGTAGGTTATTGCCTTTTTCTAGAATGTACATGAGTAAGTAATCAACATATTGATGTTTCCTACATAGACAAATATTTTCCATTATATTGACATCAGTTTGTAAACCGTGATAAGGTATAGAAGTGACAATGCCACATCTTCATGTTCCACTGACGACAATAAGGAAGGAAAAGGGATAGGAACAGGAATATTAGAGCAATGAAGGTAGTGGAGAAAGGGGTGGGGGGCGAGGAGGAAAGAATGGGGGTCTTGTCTCGTCTACAACAGTCCTTGGCACTATAAGATGAGTCACTCCCTCAGTGATGAAAGCAACTTTTTAATGTTTGAGGAAGTTTAAACCTGAATCCAGGGTCTCCAAACTTTGGAGAATTTTTTATATAAATATTTGTTAGCAGATAATTCCTCCATATGTTTTAGAAACTGCATTTCAATCAGCCATTCATGTATTGAGGGAAGTGTGGTGCATTGCCACCACACTTGTCTGGGAACAACAGATCTTGAAGCTAGAAGAAAAAAAGTTAATCAGACCCTTCTTAGTGGCTGCTATGGAGCACGGTAGCACTGAAAAAAAATGAAATGCGTGGGATTTAAGTGGATACCATATGATCATAGAAGTAAACAAATAATGGCCAGAATGAGGTGAGACGTGGACACAACCACCAAATATTTACAAATGTATCTCAACAACTTTGACATCTCTAGATGAAGTTGGATATTTATCGAAAAATAAAAGAAAGATAATAATTGAAGCTTCTTTCTTGTAAACCAAGGTTAGAGATTTATCAGTGTAGTATTCCAACAGGTTATATTGCATCTTTTTCCCATTCAGACAATGTAAAATTTACAATTATTTGGCATATATTAATATGGTTTCATCATTTAGATTTAGTTGGGATTTTGTAACTGATATGGTGTTTTTGTTTGCACTATTGTTTTGGTAAACATTTGCAAAACTATCATGTGCCGTACAAAATAGGTAGCAAAATCTTTTTTTTTATTTTTTCAAATGTAAATGATAATTAGTAAAAAAAAAAAAGTGAAAAATTGCAAAAAATGGTCTGGCCACTTGAGGTGCACCAGGGAAAGTGTTAAAGCAAACCTATGTTGGTGTAAAAGTTGATGTCACTGAAGGTGCCTGTACATAGTTCAGCCTCCTATCGTTGGTGCTTGGGAGGGCATGTGCCAACTTGTTTGAAGATTTTACCTTTAGGATGTCTGCTCCTCAGGCGCAGGCTGGGATTATGAAGCCCATGAGGGGAGTTGAGGTCTGTGGTCTCCCCGTGCCGTTGCCAACCCGTTTTTTTTTAAATTTGACACAGCTTCAGTCTTCATTCAACAGCATTGTGCCTATTTTTGATGCCCCAAATTAACACAAAACAATAGTAATTTGCATCATAGTTTATAACATATTCATGCAAATATAATCAAACAAATGATCCATCTGATTTACACAATTTTGTGGAGAAAGATCGTAGATGTATGTAACAGCAACAGATAACAGGAAAAATTCCCCGTAATTGGTCAAGCTTGGTTGCTAAGTATGATAAGGAAGATATCCGGTGATAAAGGGTTGTTATTATTGCTTTAACTTGTGATGCTCAAGATATTGACATTAGTTATGTATGTATTGTATTTAGCAATGTTTACAGAGTTATTGTACTCTTTTACTGTACCCACACCAATTTCAGCTAAAATATCACAATTTAACCCCTTTGAATATCTTTATGATGTGGTTATGATAATGGCTTTGTTACCATTCATATCACTGTTTTGCTGCTACATTACAGGACTTCTTTAAAGATGATTTTTTTGTAGCACAGGAGAAGACTGAGCAAATTTTTTTTAACAATGTCATCACAAATTAAACTTCTGCTGATATCTCCCTCTGTATTCATTAAAGTGTTACTAAACCCACAACAGTAAAATTAGTCTGTATATGCAGCAAAGCATGCTTGTTAGACTCACTTTGGAACCTAAGGGGTTAATACTCCGCATTGTGTAAAAAGATTGTTTGGTCCTGTCTTCTCTGATTCTTCTATTCTTTTACTGTCCCCAGTCCATCTGCTGATACAACAGAGCCCCAGGAGTCACTCTGCACATGCTCAGTTTGGTGTTTTCTGCTAGAGAGTTTTTTTTTCTTGGGAGGGTACATGTGATCGGCACAGGGCCAATCAGCACTGTCCAGACAGAGGGTCAGGGGTCATGCAGCCTCATAGGACAGGCAGAGAAGAATGAAAACTACTCCAATCTTTAACCAGTGATCGGCCAGACACTGATAGAAGTAACGAGACTGCTATATACTTCTGATAAGGAAAGGTATTTAGCAGTTTATATTTACTCAAATAATTGCATTTCCATGTTCTGTGTACTGTGGGAGACCAGATATAGTGCATGCAGGGTCCTGGATTTAATGGAAACAAAGAAGAATGGCGGCACATCCGGAAGTAAAATCAAAAGAATTTTTTGAAAGTCCATAAAATCAAGCAAACATGACAAACATCAATCCAAAAAAGGTGCTCAGTGGTTGCGTTTGGCGCAGACGTGCTTACTCATCACAGGGTCCTGGATTTAGTAAATAATACAAAATTACTGCGCTTCCCTCTAACTCCAAGCTGCAGTTCTAATTCTTAGGTAAAGAATTAAATAGATAAAATGTATAAAAGAACCGCGCTAAACACAAATCATAATTAAATAATTTAAAAATATATAAAGTGATCAATATTAAACACAAATAGCAACACAATATGAAAAATCAAAAAAAATGTGCTATGAACCACATAAAAATACTAAATTATTGTAGCAAAAAAATATTAAAGTAAAATAAAGAAACCAAAAAACACAGTCCGTGAAAAAAATGTGACTTCTGTTATCAACAGTCCTTATTGTAATATATTCCACCCATAGTGACTGAAGACTTTAAAGACATCTTGTGAAAAAATCCACCACCTATGAAGGTATATGATTACCAGAGGTAAGCTGTAATGAAGCCTATGCCAGAAATCCGCTCAATGGGGACATCACCATCTGTCTCAGCAGGGAGGAAAGATCACCCGGGATTCATCGATAATGATTGACTCAGCAATGGAGACCCGAGGAGATAAGAAATACATCCACCATAGTGTAAATCCGTTTGACCAATTTATTAATAAGTAAAGTAGCACACTTACCAAAAAAAACTGTTAAAATAGCATGTATAAAATCAGCCGGCCGGCCTGCATACACCCGTTCGTTATGGAGTGGAAACGATGACATCAGCGCGTCTGCCTTCCGACGTACGTTTCGTCCTATTGGACGTTGTCATAGGAACGGGCGACGCACTGACTCATCGCTCTTTAAATACACTTGTACCACCATACCTCGTTCTGACGCTCTGGTGGCCACATCCTGTTAAGGAAATAGGAAGCACCTAGAACAAACCAAGCCTCCCTGTGAGCCAGGAAATGACGCTCATCAGCCTATCTAATGTTAACAGAAAGCTGCTACACACCAAGCCTCCCTGTGATTCCAGGAAGTAACGCTCATCAGCCTATCTAATGTTAACACAAAACTGCTAAACACAGGATGAACCTTTGTACATAGAAAACAAAAAGATTAGACATACTAGCTGGGCCTCCCAATATAATCCCATTTGGGGAGTAGACATCTAGCAAGAACAACTTACTAAGAGTCGCCCTATCAGAATCTATCCATAGAAGGTTAGAAAAACGCCATCTAGTGGGGATCAATCAATTGGCATTATTTTAAAACAATACACATTCCATTTAAAAAATTGGGTAATTTTTGTTATGATGACCATAGAGTCATGTAGCAATCCGTAGAAATTACGGATCATCTCATTCCTCCGCTGTGTACTGAAAAAAAGTTTCTTACATACAAAAAACATAAAAACTAAAACCATAAAAACAAATAAACTAAATAGCCGTAAAACCATACGTGCCCCGAAAAGAGGGGTTCCTATATACCTACTCGGCCACCCTATAGGGAAGATAGAAATTATAAAATATTTAAAAAAGGGCCTTTACTAAGGATGGGGCATATCAGATACTTGATGGTCCTAAGTGGGTATCCTACCTGGTAATTCCAATAAGATAATGGTACTCATTACAAAAACCCAGGCTCCTATATAACAACTCAGCCACCATTCCAGGGGAATTAGGATATTCAGAAAGAAAGCCTTTACCAGGAATGAGGCATACCAGATAATTGTTGGACCTATATGGATGTCCTAACCGGTATACTCAGTAAAGAATATGGCAGTCATT
Source organism: Aquarana catesbeiana (assembly GCF_042186555.1). Lineage (NCBI taxonomy): Eukaryota > Metazoa > Chordata > Amphibia > Anura > Ranidae > Aquarana > Aquarana catesbeiana. Next base: position 181,914,568 of record NC_133324.1, on the reverse strand, counting down.
ACAAAAACCCTAAACAGTATAAGGTATGAAACATATGTCTCCCCAATATAGGGCCATACATCGCCCCAACATAATGACCTTAACTGTTAAAGTCAACAACAATATATGGCCAAAAAGGGGGACAAAAACAGCGGCAGCTGGTGGACATTACCTAGTTGGCAATAGAGTAAGGCCACCAAAGGATCAAACCGGGTTTACATTAGGCACTATGGTGGATGTATTTCTTATCTCCTCGGGTCTCCATTGCTGAGTCAATCATTATCGATGAATCCCGGGTGATCTTTCCTCCCTGCTGAGACAGATGGTGATGTCCCCATTGAGCGGATTTCTGGCATAGGCTTCATTACAGCTTACCTCTGGTAATCATATACCTTCATAGGTGGTGGATTTTTTCACAAGATTTCTTTAAAGTCTTCAGTCACTATGGGTGGAATATATTACAATAAGGACTGTTGATAACAGAAGTCACATTTTTTTCACGGACTGTGTTTTTTGGTTTCTTTATTTTACTTTAATATTTTTTTGCTACAATAATTTAGTATTTTTATGTGGTTCATAGCACATTTTTTTTGATTTTTCATATTGTGTTGCTATTCCTGGATTTAGTAACACTTTAAAATAAGGGATTTCAGTAGATTCTGACCGATATAAGACCTTAATCTTTTTCTTTATCATCCCACGAGGAGCACAGGATAGTATTGTAATTCTTGGATGTAAAGGTTATACAGCTGACTACAGGTGTGGACACTAGCAAACCAAAAATTTGAAAGGCCAGCCTACACTTTACCAGACTGGTACATTTTGGACTAGCCCATTCTGTGGCCTAAACACATTAGTCTTTGTGTTGTGCCACTTTCCAGACCTCTTTACTGTGTTAGTTAGATGCAAGGTGGCTCAATCTCTGGTTTGACATAATGTCTACAGACTCATTTAGTATACAAGGCCATCTGGTCTGAACTATTTTGAATTTTTTTTAGCAATATCCCAACCCCTACTCTGTCAGCCAGGAGGATTTGCTTCCTAACTTACCTTCGTGCACTGGGCTTTGCTTATGATTGCATGCATACTCTGCATTATTTTTGCTTTCCTGTTGTGGCTCTTGCTTCTCTGATTCCTTGTGCATCTTCTGCTCTCCTGTCTTGCTCTGCTGCCTGTGTACAGTAACTTGGTCACCTCTGTCTTCCACTCTCATCAGCACCATCTGCTTAGGATTCTGAGTCCTTGCCTTTGGGCCTAATTGTTCTCCAGTACGTGGTGCAACATGTCTTTAGAAAGATGCACAGTGGACCTCAGCCCATACTCCCCTCTTGTTTATAGAGGGGATTGTTCAGCATTCCCAAACGTCAGGGTCACCCTCTCCAAAGTCTTATGCAGCTCTGCAGCATGAGGTTGAGACTTCACATACTTCTACAAGACCTTTTAACATCCACGTTGGATTTTTCATCAATCTGTGCACAATTATTTCAGCAATCTGCTCATAGAATTTTTTTTGCACACTCCACAACAGAACCTGGTGCTGTGCTTTCACTTCGAAGTGTGCCTGAGATCCCTATTACTATATCTGATTCAGAGCCTACATAGTCGTCTCCTGAAGAGCTCATAATTCAGCAAGTTCCATATGACTGAGTTTTACAAGAGGCTCCTGAACTTCTTATTGATGAAATTAGGGGGCCAGCCTTCTATTTCAGTCATTGGGTCTTAAAGAGCTGGGCTTCCAAGACCTTCCTATTGCATTTTGTTTGTAAAACCTTTCTTTGAGGACTGGAAGCAACCTGTGGAATAGTCATGGCTTCCTCATAACAATGTGAAGGAGCTTTTTCCCTTTTCATAGAGAAGCGCTCCAGTCATCCTCCTTAATTAACATACCTCTAAACAGGTTGATTATGTTTTTTCTTTTTAAATATTTCACTAACTTTCATTTGGATTCCATTGTAAGGTGTGTATTTAAATTATCTGGTATATTTGTTCGGCCCTTATTGATAGTGATTCAAATTTCTGCATTCATGTCAGAGTGGAATAACTCTCTTAAAAAAAGACTTTAGAGTAAATTACTAAAGCCCTGAGTTAAAGCTGATTTGATCTGCCAGCGTCCAAGTCTTGCACTGGCTTGAAAGAAATTAAAGGAAACGCACCCTGCCGCTGTCTATAGTGCTGAGCGCTAAGCATCTCTTGACTTGTTAGCCCATTTTTAGTTTACCATTTAAATTTGTATCATCATTCTCCGCACAAACGTGATCTTGTGTCACTCCATAATAGCAAGTGTTAATTCTACTAGTAGTTGATTAGATTTGCTTTATTTGCACCAGTTGATTGTATTTCATTTGTGTAATGAATGGTTATTACTTTTTGCGTGAAAATGAGTGAGTTATTTTGTTAAGATTGTTTTTTTAAACATTTGCATAACACCTACCTGCACAGGGACATACTGGCAATAGGTATGCCCAATATCCAGAGGTTGTTGCAGCAGGGTTTTCAGTGTCATTTCGATTTCTCTTGTAGGGCTTTTACTTGCTGTTGCAAAGTTTGGAGTTCAGAGGAGTTTTGACAATATCTTCCACCTGGGAAATGCAGCCCTCCACCTCAGTCAAACGTGATATTAATTTGTTGAGTTATTTTCTAATTAAAATCATATCTGTGCAGAGCGAGTCTATTTTCTCTGTAAGCACTTCCTTACAGGTGTTGATTGTTTCAAATATGTCAGCACCCGATGGTCTGGCACTCTCACCATCTACAGGAAATGCTTGTGTCCCCCCCTCGGCATCCTGCATTTAGTTTGCATCTCTAAGATGGCTGCAACTGGAACATCGCTGGAAGAATTGAAGTACTGGCGGGTTTGGCTTAGCAAAGTATGTGGAGAGAGCATCTGGTAAGTGCCTAGCCACTGGGAAGTGGGAGTACAGTTAGTGTCCCAGCACATGTCAGGATATTAGGATCAATGTAATATAAAAGCTGCGCAGTCACATGTCTGCTCAGAGTCACATCCCAGCCATGCCAAAAAATTTTTTGTTGTTGTTTAAAGTCAAAGTAATTGTAACATGGTCCTCTGAGTGGTATTTTTCTATTTGGAATGGTTATTGATGTGGCCATAGGCGTGCGCACGGGGTGTGCCGGGTTTGCCTGGGCACACCCTAATCGCCCCCTGTTAGTGTAGCTGCATGACGACTGTCTCCCGAGTTCCCCTGTGTATTGCGCTTTCACATTGAGCAGATCGCCAGGCTAAGAGCCACTAAATGTGTTAAACTGTCACTGCTTGCAGAGACCAGCTGTCAAAACTCAGCATTGATGTTGGGTGGGCGGGACCGAACAGCTATCATACACCAGCCAATGGGATAGGGGCTGGGTGGGCCGCTCCATGTATGTGGCTCCGCCCCCTTTCTATCAGCTATCAAACACTAGCCAATAATTGGGCTGCTTAAGAAAGGGAGCCACATACATGGAGCCGCCGCCCAGCCCTATACCGTTGGCTGGTGTATGATAGCTGTTTGGTCCCCCCCTCCCCCGACATCACCGCCGAGTTTTGAGCTGGTCTCTGCAAGCAGTGACATTACATGACAGTTTAACGCACTTAGTGGCTCTTACAAGCCTTGCGATCTGCTCGATGTGAAACTCCCCCTCTCCTCTATCAGTGACAATCAATGGCACCTATTAGTGCCAATCAGTGCCACCTGCCAGTGCTGCCAATCAGTGCCAACCAATGCAACCTATCAGTGCCACCTGTCAGTCCCAACCAGTGCCACCTGTCAGTGCCAATCAATGCCACCTATTCCAATCAGTGCCACCTGTCAGTGCCAATGTCACCTATTAGTGCCAATCAGTGCAAACCACTGCAACCTCTCAGTGCCACCTGTCAGTGCCAACCAATGCCACCGGTCAGTGCCACCTGTCAGGTTGAATTGGTTGGCACTGATTGGCAGCATTTACAGGTGGCACTGATAGGTGGCATTGGTTGGCACTGATTGGCAGCACTATCAGTGCCCATCAGCGCTGCCTATCAGTGCTGCCAATCAGTTCTGCCTATCAGTGCCCATCAGTGCCACCAGTCAGTTCCCATCAGTGCTGCCAATCAGTGCACAGAGTGCAGGGATGGGGAGACAAACTCAGCTGCGTGGCACCTTGTCCATGAGGGGCCGGCCTGGTGGGGCACAACTGAAATCTGTTGATGTTTATTAATGCCACATGCTGATCTTTAGTATAATAGGTAATCACCACACTACTATTTACAATAAACTACTGGAGGTAAAATAAAAAAAGTATCAGTAAAAGGCCTGCTGCTAACCACTGTTATGTGTTCCCACACCACAAAAAAAAAAGTGTAACCACTGTTATGCGTTCCCACACCACAAAAAAAAAAAGTGTACTGCTAACGTACTAATCATCAACTTAACAATAATGGTGGAACCCTCCAATGTGTGGAAATCTCAATAAACTTAAATATTACCACAATACCGCTCTCTGTGGTATGTAACTTCACATATAATACACATCAAACAAAAAAAAAGACAAAAAATGAAACTTAGCAGGGTTGGTGGAAACCCCTCCTATAGATATTTGCCATACAGATTAACTTCAAGTGCAATAATTCCAATGATAGGCGATTTCACATGTAATACACATCAAAATGAGAATAAGACATAAACATTTTTTTTAAAACTTAACATGGATGGTGGAAACCCCTCTACAGATAATTGCAATACAAATTAACTTCACGTGCAACAACTTTTTAGTTGGGAGGTTCACACCATTATAGCACACCAACTTTTTAGTTGGGAGGTTCACACCATTTTTATTTTTTAGATTGTTACATTTAATTCTATATGTTTTAGTTATTAAAATGTGAATTTTTGCACTTGAAATTTTCCACCACCCTTGCTAAGTCCATGTCTTTTATGGACCTTGCTTTGTGCGCTGGTGCGCAGTCATGTAGGAACAGGAAGGGGCCATCCCCAAACTGTTCCCACAAAGTTGGGAGCATGAAATTGTCCAAAATGTCTTGGTATGCTGACACCTTAATAGGGCGTACACACGGTCGGACTTTGTTCGGACATTCCGACAACAAAATCCTAGGATTTTTTCCGACGGATGTTGGCTCAAACTTATTTTGTCTACACACGGTCACACAAAGTTGTCGGAATTTCCGATCGCCAACCACGCGGTCACGTACACCACGTACGACGAGACTAGAAAAGGCCGGTTCAGAACCAAGGGCGGCACCCTTTGGGCTCCTTTTGCTAATCTCGTGTTAGTAAAAGTTTGGTGAGAGACGATTCGCGCTTTTTGAGACTCGTGGCTTTCAGATCGTTTTCTGCCGTTCAATTTGTGCTTGTGGGTTTGTATCTGCTCTTCAGTGCGTGCAAGCAAGTTCCGCGTGACTTAGTCATTGTATTCTTGTTCGTTCGTTACTGTTTTTCAGGTCGCTTTTCACAGGCCTTGCTGTTCTTCAGTGCGTTCTGTTACTTCGTTCTGAGCAGCCGACCGTTTTCTAGCCATGTTTCGTATGCGTACTCCTCGTAGAGTTCGTGCTGTGCGGGGGCTTGGTGTTGGGGTCCTGACCTTGACACAAGTCCAGTCCATGAACAGGGTGGGGAGGAGTTCATGGACCAAGAATTGGTTGCTTCAGCGTGACCAGTTCTTTCATATGCCTTTGCTCCGTGAGATCCGTGAGAATAATCCTGATGATTTCATCCGTGAAACACGGATGACGGACCCCGTGTTTCACCGTTTGTTGGCTTCGCTGACCCCCTATATCAGCAGGCAGGATACCTGCATGAGGCAAGCCATCACTCCGGAGCAGAGGTTGGTCGCTACCTTGCGGTATTTGGCCACAGGGAGAAGCCTGCAGGACTTGAAGTTCTCGACAGGCATCTCCCCCCAGGCTCTGGGGATCATTATCCCAGAGACCTGTTCTGCCATCATCCAGGTCCTGCAGAAGGAGTATATGAAGGTAAGATTTTTATCCTTTTAGATCACATTTTATTGTATTGAATGTTTGCTAATATCTTGTATTTCTTTCCTCATTCCCTAATTACCATGATTGGAATATGCTGTGAATGTCCCCTTTGTCCTCATGCATGCTGGATTTTTATGTAATTATTATTTTATGTCCTTCATACATATTTGCCCTTCACTAACCTCCCCAGCATGGTGTCTCCTGCCCTATATTCACCTCATGTAGTCACTTAACAATGCATTTTATCAGCTCCATAGTAGTGCTTTACCCCAAACACCCCCTAAAATGTTTTGAAATGTTATTTTTGATTTAAATTCAGGCAGAGTGCCAGAGGCTTTTTTTTTGTGGTGTCCCCAAATAATTTTTTGTAACCCTCCCTCCCCCAACTGCTAAGTCAGCTGATACCAATTCTCTATCCTCAATCATCTATCTGCTGACTTTGCCAAACCCATACACACTATACCCATCTCTTTAGTGGTCAGATGTATGGATGAATTCCCCAAAGCATGTAGTGCAAGGGCCTGCCTGTATACTTTCCAATGCTACTGTTTAAAGTTTTTGTATCCTATTATTATCTTGATAGGTAATAGCAGAATGTTCAAATGTCCTCAAATGTGTACAATGTGTATTTATATCTTTGTATTATGACACTTCTTACCTGTCCAGTGGTCTGCCAATAATGTAACTAAGGAGGGTCTGTTCAAAGTAATACCCATTATTTAGGCATTCATCTCTCAATGAAGTGAAGAGGGTTACCTGCCCAAGATTTCCACACACCCCCTATAATGTTAGAAATGGCCCATGAGAGGGGGGGAGGGGGAATATGATAGGTGTACCTTATACTTTGGCCTTGTTAAATTCCCCTTAGTAAATGCTATCTGGAGGTTGCCCCATAATGTTTGTGTATAATCTGCTTGCCATGTTTCAGAGTAAAAATAGTAATGTTTATTGTTTTTTCCTCAACAGTTTCCTTCCACGCCACAGGAATGGCAGACTGTGGCCTCCCACTTTGCCGAGCGGTGGGACTTTCCTAACTGCGGAGGGGCAATTGATGGGAAACACGTCCACATCATCCCACCACCCAACTCGGGGTCGTACTATTATAATTACAAGGGGTTTAATAGTATAGTGATGTAGGCGGTGGTGTCGGCTAATTACGACTTCTTGTATGTGGACGTGGGGAAGAATGGCCGGATGTCCGATGGTGGAGTCATCGCCCAGACGGAGTTCTACAGGCGTCTCCAGAATGGCAGCTTGGACTTGCCAGCTCCAGAGGACAATGTGGAAGGAATCCCATTTGTGTTCGTTGCTGATGAAGCGTTTGCGCTGGGGGACCACCTGATGCGGCCATTCCCAATGAGGACCCTCACCTCGGAACAGAGGGTTTTTAATTACCGGCTGGCCAGAGCCCGAAGAGTGGTGGAGAACACATTTGGAATCCTGGCCAGCCGGTTCCGACTATTTCTGACACCCATCCATATGGCGGAGTATAAACTGAACCATATTATACTGGCGTGCTGTGTTCTCCATAACTTTTTAAGGAAACATTCGGCCAACTATGCTGGCTCAGTTGGGCCTGAGGCCGGAATCCTACATCAAACCACACTGACGGCGCTTGAAAGTGGCTTGCCCTCCCTGAGTGCCCGTGATGTCCGGTTACGCTACCTGGAGTTCTTTGCGGGTAGAGGGGCTATCAATATGCCAGACAATCTGTGAAGCCTTTTTATAATAAAAAAAAAAAAAAAAAAAATTCTTGGTGGACATTTACTGCTTGTGTTTGTTTTAGCTGACCCTGACAGAAATGTGTTGAGTCCAGAAAATGTCGTGATTGTGTAACCTTATACAAAGCACTGTTGGCTGTTATTTCCTAAATGCAAAAACACATTTCACTACAAGTGCACTTGCAACTGCACTGAAACTGCACTTGTAGTGCAAAGAGGATTTGCCCTTAGGAAATAACCCCCATTTTTGCTGAAAACAGCAATTACATCACCCCAAAAGTGTTGTATTGTAGTGTTGAGACAATAATCCACACATTCTTGAGTAAGCAACTTTTTTATACCTGCACAATCACATGTGCATTTACCAAAGGTTTTTAAAACAAACCAACATGTTTGTTGTATAACAATTTTTGCAGTAGCATTATCAAAAATCGAAATGTCCATTTCAGATAAAGCAGGCCTGTGTAAAACCACAAGAAAGCCAAAAACCTTGAACTTACAAAGTTCACATTAGGTAAAACCTGAAGGCTATATCAGACATCAGTTTTTAGGAACTGGGTTTGATATAGCGTTCAGATGGGGGGAAATCACCCCTGGAAAAGCCAAATTTAGAAGATGCACACCAATTTACGAATATCTGGCCAAGCATGTCTCCCAACCTAAAGCCTATTGCACTCCTCCACCTTCCGTTTGAGGAAGCCCCACAGATGCTCAAGGTCTCTAACATCCACCAGCTCCTTGATGTCATGGAGGAGTAGCAGAGGGACTCCAGTGGCAACCTGTGACGCTTTGATTAACTCTATGCCCAATAGGTTTAAGGCAGTGCTGGAAAATAATGGTGGCCACACAAATATTGACACTTTGGGCCCAATTTGTACATTTTCACTTAGGGGTGTACTAACTTTTCTTGCCAGTGGTTTAGACATTAATGGCTGTGTGTGAGTTATTTTGAGGGGACAGCAAATTTACACTGTTATACAAGATGTACACTCACTACTTTACATTGTAGCAAAGTGTAATTTCTTCAGTGTTGTTACATGAAAAGATATAATAAAATATTTAAAAATATGTGAGGAGTGTACTCACTTTTGTGATATACTGTATAGTGATCTCTTGGTGGCTGATTGCAGCCAGTAAGTGGATTATTATTTGAAGTGATCTGCTGCTGCACATTTACACGGGAGGGGTCTCCACTAAGGATGAGCTCCAGTGTGTTCGCATGCTGCACATGCCAAGCCCGCCAGGAAGTCGGCACGGCGCAGCACTAATCACAAGCACTGAGACATTTCCCGATGTGTGGCTGCAGGGATCGGAAAATGTCTCCCTGCCTGTGATTAGCGCTGCGCCCTGCCGACTTCCTGGCGGGCTCGGCATGTGCAGCATGCGAACACGCCGGAGCTCATCCTTAGTCTCCACTAACCAGATCTAACTCCCCCCTTCCCCCCATAGCAAAAAAAGGTGTTAAAGTAAGTTTATGTTTACTTAACAAGCATCACAAATTCACATTAATGTATGCTATTTCATTTGCATTTTTTAGTGATTGCTCACCTGTGGAAAATAAAGTCTATTTTTTGTTAATTTATGCCTCCATCAACCTGACTTAATCTTAATGATACTACAACAGTTTCCACAAACATTTTTCCCCTTGTGAGCATTGCAGTGCAGCATGTAAAAAAGCTGTTGTCCTATTCTCCAACATTATATAAATATCACACAAATGTGATATAATTTTAGTCAGAAGACTGTGCGTTAGATTTGGGGGTGTGCTTACTTTTTATTTTTTTTATCTTTTATTACCAATAAAACCCAAGGTCAGATATATATAGATATTTAGATCTATATATCTATATATATATATATATAGATCTATATATATATATATATATATATATATATATATATATATATATATATATAAATGAACATCAGGTGGGTTACCCTCTTATCTTGAAATCCTTGTTCAATCAAAGCACCGTCAAGGTGGACTCCCAAAACTCCACCATAAATGATAGAAAAAACACATGGAACGATGCTTGATGCCAAAAAGTGTCCTTTTACTGAAAAGTTAATCCATTAATTGTTTCAAAATACAAGCAAGCCACTGTACAGTTCCGAGCACAACTCGCTCTTCGTCAGGCTTTTCAGGCTGTGTGTGAAAGGCTAAACCACACTGTGTTCCTTTATCCACACCCAGTCTGATACACACCTGTGTCACATAATTAATTATCCTATACAAAACACCTAAAACCATTCCAAATTTAACCCTATTGAATAAACCTACTACCCTAAAACCATCCTAAATTCCCCAATAGGGGATAATCTACAAGATAGGTTCATCATATTACATCTCAAATATCCTCATCATATCACTTATGAACCAATTATATTATCTCATTAAATTAGCTCGGTGTTTTGTAAATATTTCTCATGAATATACATATGTTGCTATTTCTATACATGTCTCAAGTTTCTTCATGGATTCCAGTTGATATTCTGCTATCTAGTATTTCCAACGGGAGCCTTTTGTGATCAATCTAAAGAAAATATAACATATTCAAAAATAGTCATACCTCTAATCAATCTTGTACTATAAATTTTTAAACAAACAGAAACAAATCATAGTCCCTGTTCATACCATCAGGGTACAGGGACTGTAATTTGTTGATCCACCAAACTTCACGTCTTTTTAGTTTCAAAATCCTATCACCCCCTCTTTTGTCATGGGGAATCTCTTCTAAAACCATAAAGCGTAGATCTGTATCTTTGTGGCCCATTTCTGAGAAGTGACGCGATACAGGTAAACTTGATTGGGGATGTCTAATTGTACTACGGTGTTGTGCGATACGGTCTTTAATTTTTTGATCTGTTTCGGGAACATTGCGCCACCTGGTGGCGTTATATAGATGACATTTTTGTCATATGGCGGGGCAACATTGAATCACTCAAAATGTTTGATGAGATGATCAATAGTATTTCACCAGAGATCCAGTTCAAGATTCATATTGGTGGAGATTCGGTCCCCTTTCTAGATATACGGGCATATATAAAACAGGGACGGATTGAAACTGACATATACACGAAACCTACAGATAGGAATCAGCTATTGAGATATGACAGCTATCATCCCCCTCATGTCTTTAGTTCTATTATCAGAAGCCAGCTTCTCAGAGTGACGCGAATAGTGAGTGATACTACAGTTAAAAATGAAAGATTAGATGAAATGTGCTGCAAATTTAAGGAGCGGGGCTACCCAGAAAACATAATCCGACACGAATTAAATAAGATTTTGAATCCTATTGAAATTCCCAATAGGAAAAGATACTCAGTTGACAAACCTCGAATTCCATTTGTCTTCCAGTTTAACAGTTATAGCGAGAGGATCTTTAATGTATTAAGAAAACATTGGACGATATTGAAACGATCCTATCCTCATATAGAGGAGTTTCAGTTAACTCCGATGAAGGCATACCGGCGCAATAAAACCTTGCGCGACCTCTTAGTGCGATCCGAATTTAAACCAGAGAGGCAGGATGAGAAAAAGATGACCTTTCTTGGCAGTAAAAGAAAAGGCTGTTACCCCTGTCTCAATTGCATTCAATGCAATTTAGTTATCAAAGGGAATAATTTTTCTCATCCTAGGACTAATAAGAAAATAATCATTAACGGTTTTTACACCTGTCAGTCATCATATGTAATTTACATTCTCACATGCCCCTGTAATCTCCTTTACGTGGGGGAAACCACCCAAAAAATTAAAGACCGTATCGCACAACACCGTAGTACAATTAGACATCCCCAATCAAGTTTACCTGTATCGCGTCACTTCTCAGAAATGGGCCACAAAGATACAGATCTACGCTTTATGGTTTTAGAAGAGATTCCCCATGACAAAAGAGGGGGTGATAGAATTTTGAAACTAAAAAGACGTGAAGTTTGGTGGATCAACAAATTACAGTCCCTGTACCCTGATGGTATGAACAGGGACTATGATTTGTTTCTGTTTGTTTAAAAATTTATAGTACAAGATTGATTAGAGGTATGACTATTTTTGAATATGTTATATTTTCTTTAGATTGATCACAAAAGGCTCCCGTTGGAAATACTAGATAGCAGAATATCAACTGGAATCCATGAAGAAACTTGAGACATGTATAGAAATAGCAACATATGTATATTCATGAGAAATATTTACAAAACACCGAGCTAATTAAATGAGATAATATAATTGGTTCATAAGTGATATGATGAGGATATTTGAGATGTAATATGATGAACCTATCTTGTAGATTATCCCCTATTGGGGAATTTAGGATGGTTTTAGGGTAGTAGGTTTATTCAATAGGGTTAAATTTGGAATGGTTTTAGGTGTTTTGTATAGGATAATTAATTATGTGACACAGGTGTGTATCAGACTGGGTGTGGATAAAGGAACACAGTGTGGTTTAGCCTTTCACACACAGCCTGAAAAGCCTGACGAAGAGCGAGTTGTGCTCGGAACTGTACAGTGGCTTGCTTGTATTTTGAAACAATTAATGGATTAACTTTTCAGTAAAAGGACACTTTTTGGCATCAAGCATCGTTCCATGTGTTTTTTCTATATATATATATATATATATATATATATATATATATAGATATATATATATATATATATATATATATATATATAGATCTATATATAGATATATACACACACCCACACAATGGAAGTAAAAAGTCTACACACCCCTGTTAAAATGTCAGGTTTCTGTAATGTAAAAAAATTAGGCAAAGGTGAATCATTTCAGGACTTTTTGCACCTTTAATGTGACCTCTAAACTGTACAACTCAATTGAAAAACAAACTGAAATCTTTTAGGGGGGGAGTAAGAATAAAAACTAAAATAATGTGGTTGCATAAGTATGCACACCCTCTTAACTGAGGATGTAGCTGTGTTTGGGATTAAGCTATCACATTCCAACTCATGTTAAATAGGAGTCAGTACACACATGCAATCATTTAAAGTGCCTCTGATTAATCCTAAATAAAGCTCAGTTGTTCTAGTAGGTCTTTCCTGACATTTTCGCACCCTACAGCAAAAACCATGGTCCACAGAGAGCTTCCAAAGCATCAAAGGAATCTTATTGTTAAAAGGTATCAGTCAAGAGAACGGTACAAAAGAATTTCCAAGGCATTAGATATACCATTGAACACAGTCATCATCAAGTGGAGAAAATATGGCACAACAGTGACATTACCAAGAACTGGATGTCCCTCCAAAACTGATGAAAAGACTAGAAGAAATCTGGCCAGAAAGGCTGCCAAGAGGCCTTACATCAACATTAAAGGAGTTGCAGGAATATCTGGCAAGTACTTACTGTATGGTACATGTGACAACAGTCTCCCATATTCTTAATATGTCTTGGGCTATCGGGTATATTGGCAAGATGGAAGCTTTTTCTTACGAAGAAAAAGATCCAAGCCTGGCTAAATTTTGCAAAAACAAATCTGAAGTCTCCCAAAAGCATGTGGGAAATTGTGTTATGGTCTGATGAAACCAAGGTTGAACTTTTTGGCCATATTTCCCAAAGATATGTTTGGCGCAAAAAGAACACTGCACATCACCAAAAGAACACCATACCCACAGTGAAGCATGGTGGTGGCAGCATCATGCATTGGGGCAGATTTTCTTAATTTGGTTCAGGGGCTTTAGCGAAGGTTGAAGGAATTATGAACAGTTCCAAATACAAGTCAATATTGGCACAAAACCTTTAGGCTTCTGCTAGAAAGCTGAAGATGAAGGGGAACTTCATCTTTCAGCATGACAAGGACCCAAAGCATACATCCAAATCAACAAAGGAATGGCTCCACCAGAAGAAGATTAAAGTTTTGGAATGGCCCAGCCAAAGCCCAGACCTGACCTGAATCCGAGTGAAAATCTGTGGGGTGATCTGAGATGGGCTGTGCACAGGAGATGCCCTCTCAATCTGACAGATTTGGAGTGTTTGTGCAAAGAAGAGTGGGCAAATATTGGCAAGTCAAGATGTGCTATGCTGATACCCAAAAAGACTGAGTGCTGTAATACAATCAAAAGATGCTTCAACAAAGTATTAGTTTAGGCGTGTGTATACTTATGCAACCATATTATTTTCGTTTTTTATTTCCCTCCACCTAAAAGCTTTCAGTTTGTTTGTTGTTTATCTTTGTCTATTTTTTTTACATCACAGAAACCATACATTGTAACAGTGGTGTGTAGACCTTTTATATCCACTGTGCATATATATATATATATATATATATATATATATATATATATATATACACACAACTTTGCTACCAAATTGAAGCTGTAGCTGTCCCAAAAAATGCTGTGTGTTATTAAGTAGGGTAGACTACAAACCTGAAAGATAAACTTTGCAGAACCAAGAACTAGCCAAAGCTAAAAGAAAAAAAAAGCTCTGGGGACTCTAGTGGTTAACTGGTCTTTAGACAGATCTGAGGTACGCGTTTTCTAGGATCACGCTGAGGCTCTGAGTTTGACAAAAGCATTAAAGGTGCAGACTGGCTAAGCCTAAATTGGAACCAAGCTGCACAACAAATACCCATGATGCTTTTTTTTTATTCTTCTGCCCATGAGCCTATGGTTCGTTATCTTAAATGTATTACTCTAATCTTATTTGGTATTCCAGCACCATTTATTAGATGCATTTGTTACTGTGCAGGAAAAAGATAACCTTAAGCAACAACTATTAATTGAAAGCATTTTTATCAGTTCTGCTCACAAAGATTTAGGTTTAGCTATTAGTATAAGCATTAAGAGCTCTTCAATTATTCTGTTTAGTTATACAGAGAAATGCTTTCAAAGAGCTGTTATTCCTGGTTTTATTTAATTTTTTAAGACATTCCATTATGTTTGCCATATAAAAGAATACAAAACAGGGCATAAAGGATATTTTAAAATGAGTTACAGCAAGCCACAAATACACTTATCATTTTATCTGGCATAGTAAAGCAGCAGCTATACCTGTGGTTTACTGAAAAGAAAAACACAGTACTAAGGGGGTTCAGTTATTGTCTATCCCAACCAAAGTACTAATGCAAAGGTTAGTAATCATGAAGAACTTTGTTTTTTGTGTTTTTTTAATTCAAAAGTGCAGAAAAATGAATCATCTTACCTTTTGTTTAACCAGTTTTGTATTTTATTTTATAATTATAATAATTTTACAGTCACACTTCATTTTAGCAATTTGACTTTTATTCTTAACTCATTTGAAATGAAATTGGTGTCTTTGGTGCAAATCTATTATCATTCAAACCAAGTCGTCCTCAAATCTAGACTAATTATTGGTTAAACTGTTGAATTTTTGTACCATTCTTGTATAATGCATCCACTGTTTGTTTTCTTCTTTTTATAATTCTAACATTAATTGTTGAATGAATACATAACTAGAATCTCTTTAATAATGCAGATATTAATTACTCCCATTTTCATTGCTTTTGTACACTTCTCTAATTTGAATTAAAACAAACTCCCCGCTAATTACCATTCTTCATCTTGGCAGTAACTTTCCAGTTTTTGATATTTAAAGTGGTGTTGCTAAGCTCCAACCTTTTAATTTTAACAGTGTTAACAGGAAATAAATGATGTCGGCTATGAAACATTGTTGGCCTTATGATGTCTACCTTCACTGATCCAACAACTAATGCAGTTTCCTGTTTAACAGTAAGCCATGCTAAGTTCCAATGGATATGGAGAAAAATAAGAATAGAGGCTCCTAATCTGCTCTGGTCTGTCATTCTTCCAATTTGCCGATCTCAGTTACCTTTACAAATGACTGTGGGACCTATTAGTCTGGGTCATGCATGGCTTATAGAAAAAGGAACAGCCTCTAAGGTCCAGTTCCTGCATGCACCACTGCGTGGTCAGAGTACACAGCAGTTTCCACTCACTCTCCCCATCCTGCTCTGTATTCTCGATCACGTTAATATTAGATCTCCTACCTGCTACATCACTTCCTGTTTAACCAGCCTTTCACACATGATGGGCAACCTCATTATCATTTAAGCAAAGGAAGCCCAGCTAATGACTGAGTGAAATGAAAAAGAAAACATTTTTTATATTGCAGCTTATCATTTCTTAGATGCCATGGCTGTATTAATTCATTTTTTTAGGCTTGCTTTCTTCTATATTCATCTGGTAATCCAGCCAGCAAGTCTGTTTTTCAAAAGCCCAAGCCGCCCAGCAGAATGTATCAATCTACATGAACGAAATAAACCACTGGCAGGCGCGATCAGCTGTTATTTATTCATGCAAAACCTTTTTTTTCCAAAAGGAAAACCTGCTACAACTGTTTATAAAGTGTGAGCTGGAGTTTGGCTTCAATGTGTTAGTGTATCTAAATCTGCTTACACATTTAAGACTACCCTCCCCCCAGACTGACAATGCTGCTGTCTGCTGTGGCCCCTGTGCTGATTTAACCAGAGTTGTATCTCACTAATACAGGAGGTGTGGCCATCTCACCAGGTGAAAACAGAGAGAAAAAAAAGAGAGAACAAAACTAATGCAGCCATCACATTTAATGACTGGTAAACTGCCATTTAATACATTTTTGGTTTTGGGTTTAATACTACTTTAACTTTTTCTTCAAGATGGTAGCTAAAAATGATATTCCATACTGTATTTGCTATAAAAATCATCAGAATGGGCAAAACTACACAGGACCTAACATCTTTATAAAGTTTTGGATTGAGAATGAAATTGGTAAACCGCTCTCTATCATTCATTGAGGGACACAGCTTTGATCACACAAAGTAACCTAGGCTTACATTGCCATCTACGGGAAAAATGGACACTTGTCACATACAAAACTGAAGGCCAGCTCTCTTGAGGTTATAATCCTTCCCACCTCAAACCTTTTGCTTAGTCTCTTTAGGAAAATGGATACTTCCTTCCCCTCTGCTCTATTTTTAGTTTGATTTGGAAGATTTATTTTCTACCATTAACAGCCACTGGTGGATTCAGACTGGATCGTGGAATTCCTGTGAGTCTTTTCAGCCAACAAGCGCAGGTTTACCGCAGTCGATTAATTGGTGATCTCTCTGAGATGGTCCTGCAATTGACAGTGACAACCCTTTTTTTTTAACACTGGACTCTGCTTTTAGGTCAGGATGGTACACCTGTGGATTGCTTGCTGTGTTGTGTGCACCAGAACTGTGGCAGTCTCACCTGTCCCCTGTCTCTGAAGACTTACTTTTGTGAGTGGCTTTATCAGGCTTTATACTGTGTTGGGAAATAATCTTAATATATCTGAGGCTGGGTGTAAAATATTGTCTTAAGCTGCTGCAATTACCTGGGCACTGTGTGATAATAGTATTCCTATATTTTCTGCTCTGTGCTTTAGTGTCACTTTAAGGACATATCTTTGACATATCTTTGACATTGCTGCCTCAGAAAGTAGCCTTTCTTGTGGTCTTCACTTCACCTCAGAGAGCCCCATTTGATTCTACACTAAGATAAGGTTTTTTTTTTTTTTTTTTTTTTAAACTAACAACTGCCATATTACCTAAAGTGACTTTTTCTTTTTACCCTAAAATGTTAGTTCACCTTTACAGAAAACATTTAAGGATTAACTAACACCATACATCCTGCCCACTCTCCCTTGTTCCCGCTGTACTAACCTCCGGGGCTGCTGAGCTTTCAGTGCCCATGCAGCCAATCCAAGGGTCTAAGGAGTTGAAATCCCCTCTCTTCTCTCTGTTCTATGTGCAGTGCTTCCAGGACAAATAAGAGCGATGCTGAGAAGAGCGGGGATTTAAAATCCCTGGACCAGCTACCTGGCGCTCACAACTCAGCATCCATGGAGGTAAGAACAGTGGGGACCAAAGGGAGAAGGGGTTGTCAGGGTGTATGATGTTCGTTCACCTGTCATTGCTTCTTTTGGCAGACTGTTATTTTTTTTTGTCATTTAAGAAAGTATTATGAGAGGTTATTTGGCTTCCAGACCCACTGTCTCTCCAAGTGGTTGTAAACCTTCTGTGGAGAGGCGACCCCGTGTAACAGTGTATATTAGCAAGATATACCTGATTTTGGCAGGTATGCTAATTGCACACCGGTGTGCTGGGTTCATATGCATCCATTTAAGAGAGATCAGCGCTAGCACTTGGAGACAGCTCCACCCTACAGGCAGGAGGCCTGGTCTAGGAGTCGGGAGGGTTCCACGAGGAGACGGCTCCACGAGAGAGACAGGAAGGTCTCTATGAGTCTAAGGCTGCAGGTGGCAGTCTGAGGCATGCATGTCTGCAGGAGGCAAATGTGGCCGGCGACCGAGCAGCACGAAGCTGACCAAAAAGCTCCAAGAGGGAGTTTGATCAAGTAACAGCACTTAAGCCAGGAGGCTGAAGTTTGTGTTATACAGGGATGGTGGAACTCTCTGCGAGGGAAGATTACTGTTTGTGTGAGATTTTTGTTTCTTTTGAATAAAATTGGGCTGCCATGCCCTTAAAAATACAGTCTGGACTGACACGTGTTCCTGAAACCGCATGCACCACTTCAGCATAATCACCCCATATCTTCACACCTCTCATATACCCAGTGAAGTGAATAGCCTCAGATGATAAACAGAGATGAAACAAATCCTCTTACATAAGTTTTATTTGTTTATCTGCAGTCTTCTCTTGTTTACAACCCTTCAAAAGAGCACAACTGTGATCAAATCTTTCTGCATCTGTGAGGAGTACAGAGGAGGGGTGGAGAGCTGCAGTTAGAGCTCTTTATACACTGTGTGTGAGCTGATTTGAGGAAAAGGGACACCCCCCCCCCCTCCACATAGGTAGAGGAACGAAGGAACATGCAGAGCTGTATTCTGAATAGACAAGCTATGTGCTTATCTCACTTTCCGTCACAATCTCATGTGTCGGGAAAGCTGACTCATGCTGATGACAGAGGAACGAAGCACCAGAGAAAAACCACACTTAGGCCGGCCATACGCAAAGCAAATTTCTTTCTTGCAACTACGAGTTGCAGGAAAGAAATTTGCTCGATTCCCCCATCAAAACATATAGTGTTGAATAATAATTCCTCCTGCCGGGCCATTGTCTTCTCCTGGCAGGGGGAGCCATCCCGGCTGGGAGAAGACAGCGATTATTGCTAGCAGCTATAGTAGCCGCTAGTGATAATTAGTGATAATCGCATGTAAAACCTGTCATGCTGGTTATACCCAAGTTGATCAATTGAGCCAGCCCATACAGGGTTCGAATATTGCCTGGTTCCTGCTGAACTGGATGAGATTCGAACCATGTATGGCCTGCCTTAGACCTTTGAGAGAGACAAGTAAACACTACAGATATACAGTATCTCACAAAAATGAGTACACCCCTCACATTTTTGTAAATATTTTATTATGTCTTTTCATGTGACAACACCAAAAAAATGACACTTTGCTACAATGTAAAGTAGTGAGTGTACAGCTTGTATAACAGTGTAAATTTGCTGCCCCCTCAAAATAACTCAATACATAGCCATTAATGGCTAAACTGCTGGCAACAAAAGTGAGTACATCCCTAAGTGAAAATATCCAAATTGGGCCCAAAGTGTCAATATTAGTGTGGCCACCATTATTTTCCAGCACTGCCTTAACCCTCTTGGGCATGGAGTTTACAAGAGCGTCACAGGTTGCCACTGGAGTCCTCTTCCACTCCTCCATGATGACATCATGGAGGTGGTGGATGCTAGAAACCTTGCTCTTCTCCACCTCCCATTTGAGGATGCCCCACAGATGCTCAATAGGGTTTAGGTCTGTAGACATGTTTGGCCAGTCCATCACCTTTACCCTCAGCTTCTTTAGCAAGGCAGTGATCGTCTTGGAGGTGTGTTTGGGTTCGTTATCATGTTGGAATACTGCCCTGCGGCCCAGTCACCAAAGACAACCTCTGGATATGACGTTGAGCACATGCATGCAACTTCTTTGGTTGACCATGGCGAGGTCTGTTCTGAGTGGAACCTGTCCTGTTAAACCGCTGTATGGTCTTGGCTACCGTGCTTCAGCTCAGTTTCAGGGTCTTGGTAATCTTATAGCCTAGGCCATCTTTATGTAGAGCAACAATTCTTTTTTTCAGATCCTCAGAGAGTTCTTTGCCATGAGGTGCCATGTTGAACTTCCAGTGACCAGTATGAGAGTTAGAGCGCTAACACCAATTTTAACACACCTGCTCCCCATTCACACGTGAGACCTTGTAACACTAACAAGCCACATGACACTGGGGAGGGAAAAAAAAGATATAATAAAATATTTGCAAAATGTGGAGGGGTGTACTCACTTTAATGTATGTACTGTATGTGCTTTGTTCTAATTTCTTGACTGAGGTTTACAAGCACTTTAAGTGGATCTGACAAGTTTTTGTGTAGACCTATGAGTTACAAAGTAACATGCCTCCTATTTTTTGTTAAAGCCCACTCCACTAGAGCAGTATTTCTTGGGCATTTTGATACCAGGCCTTGATGTCATAGAGTTATAAGACTGTAACCTTGTCTTTTGCTCATACCTGTTCTACGTTTTACAAGGTCTGTTTCTTCAGATGCTAGCTTTAGTTGAAGCTATTTTTTTCTTGTTGGGTTCAACTGTGTTGTTTGGATGTCCGCACCCCTCAGTTTGGACAGCTTTTGGACATCCTAAGTTGCTTACTGTCATTAACCACTTCCTTACCGGGCCATAGTAAAATGACGGCCGCAGGAACCCTTCCTCCCTCCGGGTGGACGTCCTATGACGTCCTCGGCTTCCCGGCATTGAGGAGAGTGCACGCTTGCCGCATCACTGGGGACCTGATGCGCGTGCCCGGCGACCGCGATGTCCGCCGGGCACCTGCAATCGCTCATCACAGAGCAGGGAAGTGGATCTGTGTGTTTAAACACACAGATCCACGTCCTGTCAGGGGAGAGGTGAACTGATCGTATGTTCCTTGTATATAGGAACACCGATCGGTCTCCTCCCCTCATCAGTCCCCTCCCCCCACAGTTAGAATCACTCTCTAGGACACACATTTAAGCCCTTCCCTGCAGGTGACATTTATACAGTAAATCAGTGCATTTTTATAGCACTGATCGCTTTATAAATGTCAGTGGTCCCAAAATAGTGTCAAAAGTGTCGATCTGTCCGCTGCAATGTCACAGTCACAATAAAAATCGCAGATCGCCACCATTAGTAGTAAAAACAATAATAATAATAAAAATGACATAAATCTATCCCCTATTTTGTAGACGCTATAAATTTTGCGCAAACCAATCAATATACGCTTATTGCGATTTTTTTTTTTTTTACCAAAAATATGTAGAAGAATACATATCGGCCTAAACTGAGGAAAAAAATAGTTTAAAAAAAAAAAATTGGGATATTTATTATAGCAAAAAGTAATAAATATTGTTTTTTTTTTTCAAAATTGTCGGTCTTTTTTTGTTTATAGCGCAAAAAATAAAAAATGCAGAGGTGATCAAATACCACGAAAAGAGAGCTCTATTTGTGGGGGAAAAAATGATCAAAATTTTATTTGGGTACAACTTTGCATGACATTTGTCATTCAAAGTGTGACAGCGCCTAAAGCTGAATATTGGCTTGGGCAGGAAGGGGGTGAAAATGCCCTGTATTGAAGTGGTTAAAGCTGTGTCCCTCAAAAGACAACAGAGAAAACAGGATTTTTTTTACTCACTGGAAAATCTTTTTCTTGGAGCCATTGAAGGGCACAGCTCTCTCCCATCATGTGCCATTGTTTCTCTTTTGACAGTTTTATATGTGCTTAGTGTCCAATGTGGCATTGACCATGAATGGCAGTATAACCCTTGGTTGCTCAGCATCTGCTGTGTCCCTTAATGGACTCAGAGAAAGGGATTTTATAATAATCACAAAAATTGTGTATGTCTATACACTGCTCAAAAAAAAATGCAAGGAACACTTTGCAACCACTTCAGATCTCAATGGGGAAAAATATCATGCTGGATATCTATACTAATATGGATTGGGTAATGTGTTAGGAATGAAAGGATGCCACATCATTTGATGGAAATTAAAATTATCAACCTACAGAGAGCTAAATTCAAAATCACCCCAAAAATCTACGTGAAAAAATGATGCAGCTGGCTAGTCCATTTTGCTGAAATTTCATTGCAGCAAATCTCAATGGTACACAGTAGTTCATATGGCCCCCACATGCTTGTATGCATGCCGGACAACATCAGGGTATGCTTCTAATGAGACGACGGATGATGTCCTGGGGTATTTCCTCCCAGATCTGGACAAGGGCATCACTGAGCTCCTGAACAGACTGAGGTGCAACCTGGTGGCGTCGGATGGACCGAAACATAATGTCACAGAGGTGTTCGATTGGATTTAGGTCAGGCGAGCGTGGGAGCCATTTAGTGTTATCAATGCCTTCATCCTCTAGAAACTGGCTGCATACTCTTGCCAAATAAGGCTGGACATTGTCCTGCACCAGGAGGAACCCTGGACCCGCTACACCAGCGTCGGGTCTGATCGAGCTCCACAGTTCCCGGCAGCGAGCACAGGGCCCACTAGAGGACTTCTGGCCCTCAGGCCACCCTCATGAAGTCTCTTTCTGGTTGTTTGGTCAGAGACATTCACACCAGTGCACTGCTAGACATCATTTTGTAGGGCTCTGGCAGTATCCATCTTGTTCTTCCTTGCACAAAGTAGCAGATACTGGTCCTGCTAATAGGTTTAGGGCCTTTTACGGCCCTGTTCAACTCTCCTAGAGTAACTGCCTGTCTCCTCGAATCTCCTCCATGCTTATGAGACTGTGCTGGGAGGCGCGGCAAACCTTCTGGCAATGGCACGTATTGATGTGCCATCCTGGAGGAGTTGGACCTCCTGTGCAACCTCTATATTGTCCAGGTATCGCCTCATGCTACCAGTAGTGAAACTGACCCTAGCCAAATGCAAAACTAGTGAAAAACAGTCAGAAAAGATGAGCAGAGAAATAAAATGTCAGTGGCCTCCACCTGTAAAACCATTCCTGTTTTGGAAGTCGTCTCATTTTTTCCCACCTAGTGCACCTGTTGTAAATTTCGTTAACGCCAAGGCAGCTGAAACTGATTACCAACCCCCTCTTCTACTTAACTGACCAGATCAATATCCCAGGAGTTAAACTGACTTGATGCTATGCTCTGATTAAAAAGTGTTCCTTTAATTATTTTGAACAGTGTATACATAATATGTATAGTTATATATAATTTTCCTTTATTCCTTAATAATGGTTCTAAAGCTAAAATTATTATTTATTTTTTTTTTTTTTACCTTAATGTGTTAAAGGTAAAATAGATTTTACAACTTGTTCCCTTAGCTCCCAAAATACTTACTGGAGTTCTCAATTGATCCAGCGCTATGCCCAAGTGCATCTCGTCTCTCCCCTCTCCCTCTACTCAAAGGGACTGAGGCATTAGTGGGAGCCATTGGCTTCTGTTGCTATCAATCAAATGCTGTGAGGAGGGAGCAGGGGGCTGGGTCAATTTTGGCTGTGTGGGTTTATTGACACACACAGCCTGGCTCAAGACTGGGCTTGCACGCCTGCCCCCATAGCAAGCAGTTTGCTATGGGGGCAGACACAGAAGGGGAGGAATAGAGAGCGATGGTGGAGGAACCCAGAAGAGCAGGTGCGGGGCTGCTCTGTTCATTCATTAATATGTTATGTGGTATTTTTGCAAAAATTGGTTGCTAATCACTAGAAATAACATTGTGACCCTAGGGGTGTTAACATTTGCTCTGTGTTGGATGTGAGTACTAATAATGATTTATTTTTTCTAAAGATGGGATTTGAGCTTTTTAAAAACCTAAAAGGAGAACATTTGGTAATGGGACAAAAAAACGAGGGGACGCTTTTATAGTTCTGTATATCAATCTTGAAACATGAAGCACTGGTTTATTAAATACATACAATTGTTCATTTTTTAACACCCAAACTATGTATAATAAAGATCCTTTGTTGGGGACGCAAATCTTTATATCAGAAAAATGTCCTTATGACAAAATATTTTAGGCTTTGGGTCTGTTGGGCAGTTTTATTTAGGGTTTTATGTATTAGTTACACAATTGATTGCTGTAGTATTGTATCCTAAGGGACTTTATCCTTAAAGCAGCTATTGTTCAGAGCATGAGTAATTAGTAATTCAACTCTCTTCATCTTTTGCCAGGCTGTTCAATTGTTTTTTTTTTTTTTATCATATAACCCCTACATTGTGCTCACTGATTGCACATCTACGTGCATTGATGTATCAGCACAGTTTTTGAGCTAGCATAAGCTCTATGTTTGTTGCTAGCATTTTTTATTTCTATATGGATCTGCCTTCACATTGTTGATTGTGTCTTAAACTGCTGAATAACAATGAATTTCAAGTAAAATATGTTATGTAATGGGATTTTTTACATGTGTTCATCAGTAAACTGGGTGTGCAGTCAAGTATTTTAGACAGGGTGGTTGTATACTTGAATACATGTTAATAATACAAAAATGCCCAGCACACTCTCCAGATAGTCAGACTAAAAGGCTATTTAAACTGCTCCAAGTTTCAACCAAAATCCAAAAGCAATAATGTAATATATTGCAGCTTACCAATACTGAAATGTGGTGACTGCATTACTTTTCTTTTTATAGGCCTTTTTTCTCTTCATTTCACCTGGCGATCCAGCTAGTAACACACTTCTTGTGTTAGGGTGTCTGCATTCTGGAAGAAGTAGTAAAGCAAATACGTTTGAACATCAGTATTGTCAGTCAGGGAGGGAGATGGTAGTATTAGTTGACTAGCAGATTTAGATAGACTTGACTAATACATTGAGCTTAGGTTCACACTTGTCCGATGCGGGAACCGGCGCCGTAATCGCACCTCTCCTGCAGGCAGTTCACACTGCCCTCTGCGGACCACTGCGGGTGGCAATACATTGTTAATGACACCCCCAGATCGGTTCACAAATCGCAGTGCGAACTGTGAACTTGCACAGGAATCGGATCGCATGTGTGAGAACACCGCTTTCAGTGCTGGCGGAAAAAAGTCCCTGCACCTTTTTTGTGCAAATTCAATGCGAGTTCAGCCATACAAATGTATGGCTGAACTCGCATTGCACAGACGTCGCATGTGATCAGCCCCGCAGTGCAGGTGTGAATCACATGCGATGTCTGTGTTCGTACAAATGTGAACCTAGGCTCAAGCTGAACTCCAGCTAACACTTTAGCGGCTGCTACATCAATCATTTTTTTTTCTTTTGGGGTAAAGGTTTTACACAAATGAATAATAGCTGACCAATGTAAGCACCCCTGTCAATGGTCTGGCTCAACCCTCCAACTGCTTGTTTGTCTGTACAGCTTTGTCTGTTTAAGAAAGTTGAAAAATTACAGACTTACTGGCTGGATCACCAGGTAAAAAAAAAAAAAAAAAGTAAAAAACAAATGCAGCTACCCCATCTAAGAATTGTTGAGTTGCAATTTAATAAATTTTTATTTTTAAATTTAATACTGCTTTAAAGTGATATTAATGTTTTAATAACAAACATGTCATACTTACCTGCTCTATGCAGTGGTTTTGCACAGAGCAGCCCAGATCCTCTTCTGGGGTCCCCCAGCGGCGCTCCTGGCCCCTCCCTCCTGCCCCTAGATAAATCAGCTTGCAATCAGGGGCACTCAAGTAGGCTCGCTCCCGAGCCACTGTTCTATGTGTCTATGCACACACAGAGCCGTGGCTCGGTCCCAACCCCCCTCCTTCCCTCCCCTCATTGGCTCACTGTCTGTGATTGATGATGGCTCCTGCTGCTGTGTCAGCCAATGAGGAGGGAGAGTCCCTGTGGAGCTGAGGCTCTAGTGCACATCGCTGAATCAAGATGGGACTCAGGTCAGTATTGGGGGGGCACTGCTGCACACAATTTTTTTACCTTCATGCATGCAGTTAAAAAACTTTGAGCTGTTACAACCACTTTAATCATTACTTCCCTTTCCTTTGACTCCCTGTCACTGGACCAAGTCTCCCCAATAGAGACCCATACAGTATAAAAATTTAAGAGAGGTTCTAACCCCTCCCTTCTTTCTCTAAAACAGAAAAAGAATAGTTTTGGCAAGAGGTGCTCTTTAAAAACAGAGGTTTTTGTTGCATACATTTGCAAAATGTAAATCCACACTGCATGTTACAGCACCTCTGCAAAAGTGTGGTCCCTCACTCCATTCTCATAAATTAGGACATTTATACAACAATGAATTAATTAGGAGCACACATGCATTGTATGTAGCTTCTTCCTCTTTAATGGCACAGCAACACACCAGAAGCCTATACGTGCAAGGCATCACTGGTCTTAAGCTGGATGCCATTGGAGGTACAGATATTACACTGGAAGGCACTTGGCAAAGTCACTGGGAATGGGGAAGGTGGGTCTATCTACAGGAGTACTAAGAAACTATTAATCTGGGGATTGCTCAGAAAGTTGGGGACATTAGAAAACACCTCGGTCTGTCATTTGAAAGGGGAAAAAAAATTGTTTCTGCCCCCCTCTTGACTTTTTGTCTTACAATCTGCCAGCTTTAGTCCAGAAGAAGGCAGAAAGTGGTTGTAAACCTCTGACATGAAAAATGGACAAATCATGTCATTTTTTTAGTGTGTACTTTCCTCTATTCAAAGCACTGAGTGTGATTTCTCTCTGCTGTCATCTTCCTCTGCTATCTGCATGCATCACTGCTGATGGGTTTTTCCAACTCAAGAACTCGAGGATGGGAGAGGGAGCTTCAGCACACAGCCTGTGATTGACAGCCTCAGCTGTGTTCTTTCCTGTTTGCTAGGGGGAGGGAGGTGTGTCCCTTGTTTTCAATCAGGACTGAGATTTCACTGAACTCTGTGCTCTAGCTCTGCAGTGAATATAATAATAATAATATAATAATATTAATAATTTGTAATCAAATCAAAAACACTGAAATTTGCTCAGTTGCAGAATTGTCACTGTCATTACTTTCAGTGTTTGATGACGGATTTCCCCACAAATCACTATCGCTCAATTCTGCAAGTGATTCTAATTTATTATCACTGTTTTCTAGCTGGTCTAAAACCACTTTTGATGTAAAGGGATGGTTTTGGTTGCTATGGACAATCTCCAGTTTCCAGGCAGAAAGAACAGTATTTATAATATAAAACTGCATGCAGGGCACTGGACAGACCACTAGGGACAAAAGGAATGTGAAATAAATTGATACAGTAATGTAATCTTTAAGATTACAGTATACTGTATATACGTTGTGTGTTTTACTTTTTGAATTTGGCGCTGTTCTCTGTCCCCGTGCATCGCAGCGCTCTCAGGGAACGGAGCTCGGCTCCGTGATAGATCGAGCGGAGGACGGCTCGCACGCACAGCGGGGAGACATCGCAGGATCCTGGTGACAAGGTAAGTAACCTCTTCCTGGATCCTGCGATGCAATCCCGAGTGTGGCTCGGGATTACCGCTTTTGGTACTAAAAATCCACCCTGAGCCACACTCGGGAATACCGCCAGGGGGGTTAAATCTATTCACAGAAAAAAAAAAAAAATTGGGGCATCTGCCCCAAACTGAATATAATTTTTTTAAACATTTCTTTTTGTACCAAAAATTTAGATGAAATCAACAAAATCTGTCATTACGTCTCTCAGATAAGGCAAATTTCTGGTATCCGTAGATTTAAGATGAATGTCTATACATCCTCATTTTCCCCTCACATTAACACTTTCTGCATTTTGTCCGAACGCATAGAAGTGTAATGTACTGCTTAACCACTTGCTTACTGGCTACTTAAACCCCCCTCCTGCCCAGACCAATTTTCAGCTTTCAGCGCTGACGCACTTTGAATGACAATTGCGCGGTCATACAACACTGTACCCAAATGAAATTTTTATCATTTTTTTCCCACAAATAGAGCTTTCTTTTGGTGGTATTTAATCACAGCTGGGGTTTTTATTTTTTGCTAAACAAACAAAAAAAAATGGAAATTAAAAAAAAAAAAATCATGTTTAATAGTTTGTTATAAAATTTTGCAAACAGGTAATTTTTCTCCTTCATTGATATGCGCTGATGAGGCGGCACTGGTGGGCACTGATAGGCTGCACTGATGGGCACAGTTAAGGCGGCACTGATAGGCACAGTTAAGGCAGCACTGATGGGGACAGATAAGGCTGCACTGATGGGCGCTGATGGGTGGCATGGATGGGTGGCACGGATAGGTGGGACTGATGGGCACTGATAGGTACCTCTGATAGGTACCACTAATGGGGGGCACTTATGGGCACTGGTAGGTGACACTAATGGGCACTGATAGGTGGCACTGATGTGCAGCACTGTTGTGGGCGCTGATGGGTGGCACTGTGGACACTGATGGGTGGCACTGTAGGCACTGATGGGTGGCACTGTGGGCACTGATGGATGGCACTGTGGGTACTGATGGATGGCACTGTGGGCATTGATGGTTGACGCTGGCGGGCACTGGTAGGCGGCACTGCTGCCTATTGCTTTGTGACAGATGATCGCTGTGATCGGGACTGATGTCCCGATCACGGCCGCCGGTGATCGGGGTTTTTTTTCCTCCCCACGCTGTCAGCGCGAGGAGGAAAAATAGCCGATTACCGCCTCTGTTTACATCACATGATCAGCTGTCATTGGCTGACAGCTGATCATGTGATAAGGTGTCGGGACCGACCCCTTACTCTGATCTGTGATCAGGCGAGTCTCATAGACTCGCTGATCACCGAGCGCGCCGCGCGCGCCCTGCAGGGGGCGCGCAGGCCGCTCGTGCACGGGACGACGTCAATAGACGTCGTCCCGGCAATTTAGATCTGCGCTGTTGCCGTCATTTGGCAATGGCCCAGATCTGAAGAGGTTAAGGAACGAATCACCTACCTTACTGCTCTGCTTCCTCTGTGTGTATTTCAGGTGCTGGCCCTGCTTACAGCAGGAAGAAATGAATTGGCTGGATGGCCGCACTCCCATGCAAACTGTTTATTTCAACAAAAGCATATATTATACAGCAAATGGTGCTGAACAACAAAAAACAGCTGACACGTTTCACACCCAAAACTGGTGCTTAATCATAGCTATGATACAGAATACTTTATTAATCTCAAAGGGAAATTGTTATGTGTGTCTGTGTCTTAACAAAGACAACACAAGATCACAATAATAGACTGAACAAGATGGAAAAACACAACAAAATTACCAATAACAGCCATTAACGCCAAATAACATAATTAAAACTACACTACAAATAAACTCCAAAAATAAAATAAATAACACAGATTAAAATAACAGGCAAACTACCAAATAATACACCACTTTCTCGAACACCATCCCAGATAATAACCAACACAATACTAACATACTATAAAAACAAAACAAAATCCTGGTCATAAACAAATAATTAAATCTTCACCCCCAGCCCTCACAAAAAATAATTATATATCTTTATCGCTACAGGCAAAAATAATTTCCTGTGTCACTCTGTGGTTCATTGTGGGTGTAACAATCTGTCACTGGTGGTAATCCACAGACTGACCAGTGTATTGTGGAGTGAGTGGGAGGAGTTGTCCAAGATAGAACGTAACTTGAACATCATTCTCCTCTCCAACACTGTTGTAAAAGACTCCAATTTAAATTCAATAACATCATTGGCCTTGCAAATCAGTTTATTGAGTCTGTTGGTGTTGGACACCCTAAGCCTGCTTCTGGAGCAATGCCACTGCATACAGGAGAGTGCTGGCCACCACAGACTCATAAAACTTCTTCAGCAGTGTCCGGCAGATGTTAAAGGACCTCAGTCTCCTCAAAAAGTAGAGAAGGCTCTGGCCCTTCCTATAGAGCATCTCAGTGTTCTTGCTCCAGTCCAGCTTGTTATCTATATGCACCCCCAGATACTTGTCACTCTCTACTAAACATCCACTCCTTGGATGGAGATTGGGGACACTGGTGGCCTTTTCTTACTGAAATCCACAACCAGCTCCTTTGTCACATTTAGATACAGATGATTAACCTCACACCATGTGACAAAGTTCTCCACCACAGTCCTATACTCCAGTGGTCATCAACCCTGTCCTCAGGGCCCACTAACAGGCCAGGTTTGCAAGATAACTCAAATACATCACAGGTGATTTAATTTGCTGCTCAGTGATTGCAGTATTCTAGTCTTCATCTTCCCAAGGTAATACATAAAACCTGGCCTGTTAGTGGGCTCTGAGAACAGGGTTGATGACCACTGCTATACTCAGTTTCTTCCCCATCCCTGATACATCCCACTACCGCAGAGTCATCAGAAAACTTCTGAAGATGGCAAAACTCTGTCTGGTAGCTGAAATCAGTGGTGTAGACAGTAAAAATTCATGAATCTGTTTGAGCTGTGAAACTCTAAAGAGATCAGACAGACTTGCAAGCAGATAGATCAGGAGAAACTAATTGATGAATATACAATTTTCCTTATTTCATATACCATATTTTTTGCCAATTTGTGATCAGTTATTTTATCCTTGTAAATTTCCATTTTGATTGATAATTTTGAGGGGAATTCAGTAAAGTTCTAGTGATTTCTGGTTCTATGGGCCTTTTAAAATGGCCTGTACTAGATTAAAAAATCCCATCAAAATTTCACTAATACACCACATTCAAAAGTATTCACCTCCAGTTCATGGATACTGAAACTAGAAGAAATTAAGACCAACTGCAGGTTGATTTACAGAGACAGGCAGAGAACCTGTCCCTGTACACAGTGTAACAGAGCAGTATGTTTGCCGCTGCTACCCCCTCCCTGTCACTTGTTTGTAAGGATGCTGTCAGCTTCACACATGATAGCCATCTAGCCATCAGTGACGCTGCCGTAAATAGAGCTTGGTGGGGGCACTAAATCATTTTGTTATTTACTAGTTCCACTCTCTTCTTGTGATTGATAACAGGCAATGAGCATGTTCTATAGCCAAAAGCAGGGTTTGTATTGACTTAGGATTCCACCATTGCCTTCTGACAATTGCAGTCTGTTAATTTCCATCAGGCTCTGCCCACCCAGCTACAAAAGTCCCTGCCACTGTGCTGTCTGTGTGACAGCTACAGTGGCAGGAGCAGCTGCACTGAGGACTGAGAGTCCATATGGTCTCAGTGCGCCTATCAATGCCTGCCTCAGATTCTTGTACCTGTTTACAACAGGTACATGAATCTGTCATGTGTGGAGGTACACTACACTGTTTATGATTTTCCCACTTTGCCCTTAAATTTGTACCAAAGGACATGCTTATCTATTTAATATTTTTACAGATGTAACAGTAATTTAGTGCCAATATGTTAAAAAAATAAATGTAGCTATTAACTTGTATATTATTCTAAAGTGATTACTTCAACTGTACAGTTTATGTTCATTGTTGCTTGCTGCAGCCTTCAGAGAGTCTCGTATAAAATCTGCGCTTTAGGCAGTGATTAGCCTCATAAATTCTGGTTCACATTGTAGCCGTGTAATTATTGTAAAAGCCTTTAGGATATTAACGGTCTATTAAATTGACTGTTTTTTTTTTTTCCTCTAGCTGTGGTGTAGGATGTTTTTTTACTATCCTATGAAGTAAGCATAAAGTTTTTGTAAGATTATAATTGGCCTAAAAACTTTTCCAAGGGTTACAGTTTGGCTCAAGTATGTTCTGATGTTTTATTTACAAGCACTGATAGGCTTTAGTTGTCTGAAACATGCATAAATTAAATCTATACATGACCTATTCTTAAAAGTTTTTGTGCCTCCGGTGGAAAATAGCTTTGTCCCTAAGCAGTGTGTATGCCGAAGGCCCTCCTTTAATATTTATTGTCATGTGTTTTGTGTCACCAGCTGCAACTCTCCTGATTTCCCAAAATCATATTAGCATCTCCCCTGACTTTATGGCATATTTGTTACATGTGTAATGAAAATCTGTAAATGAACATTTTACCATCAGGCTCAAAAGACAAAGAACTGCTGATACCTGGTAACAGGAAAATAAATGTACAGCTAGCTAAAAATCACATGCTCCATGGCCCCTGAAAAGTGCCCTCTTTTGTGCACTTAACCCTTTCGCTGCCAATAACCCAGTATGGCATTGAAATGGTTAAAACAAGCTCAGCTGTGAGCTTGTGTTAAATTGTACGAGCAGGCTCCTGGCTTTGGAGTCGAAATGATCAGGGTGCAGGACAAGGATTGACTTCATCAAAATACCCAGTGCTGTACCCCCACCAATAATCGCAAACAGTACCCACATCAAAATCAATGTGAAATAATTTATGAAACTCAATAACAATGTATAGCAAAACCATTTGACCACTGACATTAGCGGTTGTATAACATATGAATAATGTGAAATGATCCAAAAAAAATATATTAAAAAAAAAGTATAAAAAAAATAGTAAATAATGAACTCTGTCTCATAATTTTGTGCATCTACTATGACAAAACACCAAAGTGAACCGTGCAACATGCTGTTCCTTTTCCATATTTTCACATCCTCAGCGCGAAGGTGCTCAAATCCAGCACACTCACAAGATTCTCATGACCACTTATTGCCAAATATGTCTTAGGCTGGCCATACATGGTCGAATTTTGAAAGAATTTTCTTTTGAAAATCAGAAAATTTGTGCATTTCGTAATCCGATGGTGCCACCGTTGATTTCAAAATTCGACCAACCAAGCCTTCAATTTCACCTCCTTTTGCTACAGAAAAGAATTTTCGTGGCTGGGAATCTTTTCTTTCCCGGGAATTTTCTTTTCTTGCACATGCGCATTTCTTTTTCGATTACATTTCTCTCATGATTCTCCCATCATTGATTAGAAAATAGTTCATTTTTCAAAATATTTCCAACATGTCCAATTACTCAAATTGATGGCCACACAAAAACCGGCTGTTGCTGCAGCCCACTAATGGTGCGAAATACGAACAAAAATTCTTAGATAAGATTTTCGCAAGAAAATTCTTTGGAAATTCGACCCATGTATGGCCTGCCAAAAGCATGTTCACTGCAGAAAACATCACCACAGTAGCTCCAGCAAGCACCACTCAGGTTCTCTCTATTCAGCCTCCTATGGTTCTATATAAGTAAGCTGGCCTAAATGGACTCATGTGCACACCATTCCACTTGCCCCCTCATAGGTGACAAAAGGAAGCTCCATTAATGTTTTACTGTAAACAGGCTTTTATTTAAAAAAAACATCCACACCAGTAGATACGACTTCTGACTGCTGCCGCTGAATTCCCTAGCTGGAATGGCTGCTTTGGGGTTCCGATGTGATCATCGTATTTTGTCCAAAGGACTAAAGGAGTAGCATTCATCAGACACTAATATAGTACTACTGGTTACCTTTCCTTCAAGTGGTTGCAAACATTATATTAAAAAAAATAATAATAAACATGTTATACTTACCTACTCTGTACAATAATATTTCACAGAGTGGTCCCAAAATTCTCCTTTTAAGGTCTCGCACTGGTTCCTCCTCTTCTCAGTGTGCCACCATAGGAAGCTGCTTCTTATGACACACACTGTATGGCTCTGCCCCACCTCCTGCTTTCTGCTTACAGGATTTGATTGAGAGTAGCAGGAGCCAATAGCTATTGCTGCTGCCTCCATGTCCAGTGAGGAGGGAGGAGAGCGCCGCAGCAGACAGGCATGCGCTGAATAACAATAGTACTCAGATAAGTATTTGGAGAGGTGAGGGGGAAATTTTTTTACCTAAATGGAAAAAATACATGAAGATAAAAAAAAAAGGTTCTGCCTTTTATAACCACTTTTAATACTGGGCTTTTCTCATCAACATAATATCCCTACCAAAAATTCATGAAAGCAATTTAAATTAAATATTAAATCTATACCCACTTCTCCAGTTTTTCCATTTTAAATGGTGCTTTTTGTATGTAATGGAATGTTTGACAGATTTAGGGGACATTCCAATATCTGAATTTATTACATAGATATACTGTTTATTGTCAGGAAGTTTAAATGATTAATCAAGACAGTGATATTGGTTATTTAACCCTTTCACTGCCAAGTCCGTACGCCGTATGGACCTACAGAAGTGCCCGCATATGGCTGTTAGTATGGCATATAGACCTTCTTTCTCCCTCTCCTATAAGCTTATGGTCACTTCAATGACCATAAGCTTATATTGGAATTGTGACCACTCCCCCACCCATGCCGCCGATCCCTTGCCTCTCCACCCCCGATGTACCCTTCCATCTAAAACTGCCCCCCACTCTCCTCTCCCCTTCTCCCCCCCAGCACTGATTACCCCCTTCACCCCCTGATTACCCCCTTAGCCGGAATCCCTCCTCTTACACTCCCGCCGGCTTCAGGTTCTGCATGGGGCTTGGGGGGGTCCAGATGTGTCCCCCCACCAGTCAGATCACGCTTCCAAATGCCCCTGCACCCGATCCATGGCAGCTCCAAGCGGCATCTCTCCTTCCCCTCCCTCCGCCTGCAGCTTCTCCCTGCACAGATCTCCTGTGATCTGTCAGGCTGGGGTGAAGTAGGGGCTTAGTAAACTTGTTTAATAAACACCCCTTCTATAGAAGTGAGGGCGAATGCAGCGATCACTTCTATGTGCCCGCTGACAGCTGATATATTGTAACTGCGAGACATTTTCTGAATGAATGGAATCTTTACAGATTTTTCATTCATTCAGGTAAAGTGATACAGAGAAAAGGGACTATCTTCAGTCCATTTCTCTGTCTCAAAAAAAGACATATGGGGGTCTGTTTAGACCTCTGATATCTCACCAAACACCCCCCCCCCCCCCCAAAAAAAAAGGTAAAAATAAGAAAATGACTGTAAAGAGTAAAAAAAAAAAAAAACCACAAACCTAGTAAAACTCCCCCAGGTCCGCCCGCACTCACCCCTCCATGGTGACAGTCCCCCCCGCACCCGCCTTTCCACGGATACCTCAGCTTTTCCTCTCGGCCAACCCAATCCATCCTCATTGGCCAGGAGGAGAAGCCGGAAGATGATAGCGAATATTAGTAAGTGGCTGGGTTCGGGGTGCCATGCTACATGCCCCAAGCCCATCCTTTATCAAGCCAACTAGAGCCTCAGGCTCTAATCATGTGGCTTGAAAAAAAAACTTATACAGATGTATGAGTCCGACGCCCTGCAGGGGGGTGGCGCCCCTAATGGACCGGTCCCTCCTGGTAAGACCCCTTTCACATGGAGCGGACTCTGTCAAGCAGATCCGCCTGCTCAGCGGGGAATCTGTCTGCTGATCCCCGTTGAGCAGGCGGATGACAGGTCTGTGTCTCCGCTCTGCTGATGCAGGGAGGACACAGCTTA
This sequence comes from Aquarana catesbeiana, assembly GCF_042186555.1. NCBI lineage: Eukaryota > Metazoa > Chordata > Amphibia > Anura > Ranidae > Aquarana > Aquarana catesbeiana. The sequence goes on along the minus strand of NC_133324.1, from coordinate 181,879,619 downwards.
CTATTCTCTATGGGACAGTCAGATGAAAACAAGCCGCCTGTCCAGTGCCATCGGATATCATCTGTTCCGATCTGCTAGATAGATGGTGAATGGAGTGGATTGGCCTGTTTTTAGTGGACTGGATCGGATGCAGGCGGTTGTAAATGGACACATGTCCATTTTTACATCAGCCTCTCCATAGAGAACAATGGGTGGTCTGATTGGGCCCACCTGAAAAATGGCAGACCCGGCAGACCTGATCGGTGTGCTTATGTGAAAGGGGCCTAAGGCCTTGTTCACAAAGGGCATACACAGCATACCTTTACAGAAGGCACAGGTGTTCTGTGCATCTCTCTGCAGGCCGTACCATTGATGTCATTTGGAATCAGAGCCGTTGTTCCCCCTGTTACATCCATGTAGGTCCGCATGCATTTCCCTAAGCTCACACTATCTGCGTTTGGGGTGGTGTACCCACACAGATGTCAGATTGGGAACAGCAGCTATGCCTGTGCAGCTGTTGCATCCCAATTGACATAAATGGGACTGCTTGTATGGGGATGCACGGAACACCTGTGCATCCCTGTGCAGGTAAACATGGCCCCCCGTGAGCGTATATTTTAGTATGCCACATGTGAACGATGCTTTAGTACTAATTTAGCACAAATTTTGTAAGTTACTTTGTGTTTATGTGCAATATTAATGATTTTAGTGTATTTTTAGTGAAAATAGAGATATGATGAACATTTGCTCAATTATTGCGGGGCCCAAAAAAATCAGTAGCACTTATTTTTATTCTACTGGTCATCTGCTTTTAGAAAATGTCTAGTTTGAGGGGTCTTTTCAAATTCTGAAAGCTGTAAGTGAAAAATGAAAACCTCCAAATTGTTTGAGAAATTTTTGCGTACGTTCTATTTTCAGCATTTTGCAAAAAGGCGCAATTTAAAATTTACAAATATTTGTTATTTATTAACTCCATACAGGTTAAGCTTTTATATTTAGGGATTTAGCAGGAATTTTGTAAAAAATCAGTAGCACCTTCTTTTTATTCTAGAGGTCATATTCTTTCAGAAAATATATGGTTTTGGGGGTCTTTCACAAATTCTGAAAGCTATAAGGAAAAAATGAAAAACTTTAGATTTTTAGAGAAATTTGGATATTTACATTTTTGCGTACGTTTGATTTTCACCATTTTGCAAAAAGGTGCAATATAAAAAAAATGTACTTTTTGTTATTTATTAACTCCATACAGATTAAGCTTTTATATATATATATATTTTTTTAACAAGGTTGGTCTTTATTGAAAAAGAAATGGTATACAATGTAGAGTGGATCAGAACAGTAAAGTGGCCACATAATAATACACACATGACATACATGGAGTACATATATAGTGCATATCATAAGTAGATTAACTGGTTCGTGTCATCAATAAAAAGGAGGAGGAGAAGGTGGGAGGGAAGCAGGAGGGGGGTGTGGAGAAGAGGGTTAAGGATCAATTAGGAAGAGAGGGGGAAGAGGAGGGGGGGAGCCAGCAATAACACCATACAATGCATATCCAAGAAAATGTTAACACCTATATAATGGAGACCTCATCCAGGGTCCGTCCAAGGCTGCCACACTCTTGTGAACTTCTGAGGGCATACTCTATTTATATAGGTCAGTTTGTACATAGGTAAGACAGCATTAACTGAATTTTCCCACGCCCCTACCGTAGGAGATCTATGAGAATTCCATTTTAATAAAATCTCCTTCTTGGCATAAAAGAGCAGCAGTGAAACTAATGCCGCGTACACACGAGCGGACTTTACGGCAGACTTTGCCTGGCGGACTTTTCGACGTACTTTTCGACGGACTTTCTGAATGAACGGACTTGCCTACACACAATCCACCAAAGTCCGTCGAATTCGTACGTGATGACGTATGACCGGACTAAAACAAGGATGTTCATAGCCAGTAGCCAATAGCTGCCCTAGCGTAGCTTTTTGTCTGTCGAACTAGCATACAGACGAGCAGACTTTTCGACCGGACTCGAGTTCGACGGATTGATTTAAAACATGTTTCAAATCTAAGTCCGTCCAACTTTTGAGAAAACAAAGTCTGCTGGAGCCCACACACGATCGAATTGTCTGACGAAATCCCGTCCGCCGGGCAAAGTCTGCCGTAAAGTCCGCTCGTCTGTACGCGGCATAACAGCTTGGTATATCTAGGTCTCTGGTCATCATCATGCATGCCTAACAGAGCTAATTCTGGGGTCATAGGTATCTCAAGTTGTAGATGAGCGTTAATGCCTTCCATTATGGCAGACCAGTAGAAGGATAGTCTGGGGCAAGACCAGAACATATGGAAATATGAGCTATCCGGAGACCTACATCTGGAGCAATCCAGGGACCTCTCTGGGTATATTCTGTGCAGTCTCTGAAGCGTGAGATATGTCCTATGGAAGAACTTGGCCTGTATCAATTTGTCCCTAGAGGATATCACCAATTTAAAACTTTCTTCAAAACTTTCCTCACAAGACTCCCTATCCAGTGTAGGGATATCCGCCCCCCACCTAGACCAGAGTACATCCATCTTTGGAGAATCTTTCCTAATAAGAGTTAAGTACAGCGCAGACAGAGGCTTGGGTAGGGTCTCCTGGGCCAACAATTCCTCAACCGCATCAGATGTGAGATCGGGTGGAGGTGGGAATTGTGCACGGAAGGCGTGTCTCAATTGATGGTACCGGAACAACATCCACCGAGGAAGACCATTCACCCTAACCAATTCTTGGAAGGATCAGAGAGATCCCGCTACTACAACATCTTTTAGTAATTTGATATTGTACCGGGCCCAGAGCTGTGGGTCAGGGATTGTCCGGAAGCGTGGGAAGGACGGGTTTCCCCACACAGGGCAGAAGGGCGACCACCTACCCAGAGAAATAAACCTCTTCCTGGCCAGGCCACACACCTTAAAGTGGTGTTCCGGACGAAATTATACTTTTTAAATAAAAATACCCCTATAATACACAAGCTTAATGTATTCTAGTAAAGTTAGTCTGTAAACTAGGGTCTGTTTTGTTAGTTTATAGCAGTAGTTTGTTATTTTATAAACTTACAGCGGGCCGTGGCCATCTTAAGTGTGGGCATCTGAAGCCAGACTGTATTTCTTCCTGTATCTCATCCTTGCAGATCTCGCACATGCTCAGTGCAGCACAAGCAGTGTAATAGGCTTCAGGTCATGTTTCCATAGCAACGGCAGTTTCAGAGGAAGTTGCCGCCCCTTCCCAGAAGGCATTGCAAACAGGAAATGATGCAATGGGCCGCGGCCAGGGAGGAGGAAGTGAAAAATGAATACAGCAGATATACTGTAGGTGCTGAGAAAAAAAAAAAAAAAAATATCCAATTTGTTTACAGTGCACAGTTTAGTGAGGGATGCTGAAGAGTTGTAAAAGTGGGTGGAACTCCACTTTAAGAGTAGTTTTGGCTTGGATCGGTAAAGAAGGGTATGCTGAAGCTCCACGATAGATCAGGTTACCCAACTCCCTGAGAGAACCCACAACAGTCGCCTCAAGGCAGACTGCAGCTTTGGCTTTAGACTGTTCCAACCACCATCTGGCCGTGACCGATATGACCGCCCAATAGTAAATCAACAGGTTGGGTAGCGCCAAACCCACCACAGTCCACCGGGAACTGTAGAGTTGATCTAGCCAATCGAGGGGAAGAGCCCCGCCACAAAAAGGAACCAATGCAGCTATCCAGTTCCCTAAAAAAGGAACGGGGTATCAGCACCGGGCAATTCCTGAACAGATAAATACATTTGGGAAGGTAAATCATCTTTAGGACATTAATACGTCCTAGCAAGTTAAGGGGTAGATTAGCCCACCGAGAGCAGTGTTCCTTAACCACTTGACGACCGCCTCACGCCGATATACGTCGGCAGAATGGCACGGGCAGGCAGAATCACGTATATATACGTGATCTGCCTCCCGCGGGCGGGGGGTCCGATCAGACCCCCCCACGGTGCCCGAGGCGGTCGCCTTGTGACTGGGAGCGATGAGAGGTGAGGGGGAGACCATCCGTTCGTGGCCCCCCCCTCGCGATCGCTCCCAGCCAATCACGTTCTTCCTCTGCTGCTGTATGCTAAACAGCAGCAAAGGAAATTATGTCATCTCTCCTCGGCTCGGTATTTTCCGTTCCGGCGCCGAGATGAGAGAAGACATCACTGTGAGTGCACAACACAAAACACACACAGTAGAACATGCCAGGCACACATTACACCCCCGATCGCCCCCCGATCACCCCCCAATCACCCCTCCCCCCGTCACACTGACACCAAGCAGTTTTTTTTTTTTTCTAATTACTGCATTGGTGTCAGTTTGTGACAGTTAGTGTGGTAGGGCAGTTATTGTTAGCCCCCTTTAGGTCTAGGGTACCCCCCTAACCCCCCAATAAAGTTTTAACCCCTTGATCACCCCCGTCGCCAGTGTCACTAAGCGATCATTTTTCTGATCGCTGTATTAGTGTCCCTGGTGACGCTAGTTAGGGAGCTAAATATTTAGGTTCGCCGTCAGCGTTTTATAGCGACAGGGACCCCCATGTGGTATCCCCGTACTCAGGAGAAGCAGCTGAATATATTTTGGGGTGCAATTCCACATATGCCCATGGCCTGTGTGAGCAATATATCATTTAGTAACAACTTTTTGTAATTTTTTTTTTGTCATTATTCAATCACTTGGGACAAAAAAAAAATTAATATTCAATGGGCTCAACATGCCTCTCAGCAATTTCCTTGGGGTGTCTACTTTCCAAAATGGGGTCATTTGTGGGGGTTTTGTACTTCCCTGCCATTTTAGCACCTCAAGAAATGACATAGGAAGTCATAAATTAAAAGCTGTGTAAATTCCAGAAAATGTACCCTAGTTTGTAGGCGCTATAACTTTTGCGCAAACCAATAAATATACACTTATTGACATTTTTTTTACCAAAGACATGTGGCCGAATACATTTTGGCCTAAATGTATGACTAAAATTGAGTTTATTGGATTTTTTTTATAACAGAAAGTAGAAAATATAATTTTTTTTCAAAATTTTCGGTCTTTTTTCCGTTTATAGCGCAAAAAATAAAAACCGCAGAGGTGATCAAATATCATCAAAAGAAAGCTCTATTTGTGGGAAGAAAAGGATGCAAATTTCGTTTGGGTACAGCATTGCATGACCACGCAATTAGCAGTTAAAGCGACGCAGTGCCAAATTGGAAAAAGTCCTCTGGTCTTTAGGCAGCCAAATGGTCCGGGGCTGAAGTGGTTAAGGCATGATACTACAGGTTGAATATTAAGGCGTTGAAAGGACTGGGCATCTCGTGCGACCCTAATTCCCAGATATACAAATTCATCTACCCATCTGAATGCTGACTGAGCCGCGGAATGTCTGGCCTGCGCATCAATAGGGAACAAAACAGATTTTTCCCAGTTGATTCGGATTCCAGAAAATCTTCCGAATTCTAGCGCAGGCATCTTGCAGGTACAGCAAGGTGTTGTCTGCATATAACGATATTTTCTCCTCCAGAGGGCCAACCCTGAGCCCCTTAATATTATCAGATTCCCTGACTAGAACTGCCAGGGGTTCCAAGGCCAGCGCGAAGAGACTTGGGGATAAAGGACAACCCTGGCGGGTCCCCCTCTGGAGGAGAAAGAAATCTGAACGGGTATTATTAACCCTAATCCTTGCCCTAAGGGCTCTATATAGCAACTCTAACCAGTGTAGAAACCTAGGTCCCACTCCAAATCTCCTCAACACCATTCTACGGAGTCAAAAGCCTTCTCCGCGTCAAGAGACGCTATGACTCTTGTACCTTCATTATGATGGGGTGTAGTCAGATTTAGAAACAGACGCCGGATATTGATATCCATGCCCCTACCCGGCATGAACCCGGTTTGATCTACATGAACAAGGTCCTCTATCACCCTACCGAGCCTGCATGCTAGAATCTTTGCTAACAGCTTGGCATCAGCGTTAATCAGGGAAATAGGTCGGTAGGAGGCACATTCTTCCGAGTCCTTACCGGGTTTGGGCACCAATACCACTATCGCCACGGACCATGACTCCGGAAGGGAGTCCAGGCCATGGGACTGGTGTAGTAATGAAGTGAACTTGGGGGCCAAAAATTCTTGGTATGTTGAATAGAATTCAATGGGAATTCCATCGGGCCCTGGTGATTTGCCAGACTGCATACATCCTAATGCTTCCTGTACTTCCTCAAGTGAGATATCTTTGTCCAAGTCCTCTCTTTTTACTGTTTCCAGGGAAGGGAGCGGGATCAGGTCAAGATATTCCACAATTTCAGAGGTGTGGAAGGTTGCCCTAGAAGAGTATAATGTCTGGTAGAATTGCAGGAACCTAGCATTGATATCCTCTGAATCTGTCAAGGTGCGACCATCTAAATCCCTCACCCTGCCAATATGGGTCATGGCATGTTGTCCCTTAGCCAACCACGCCAACAGCCTCCTATTTTTGTCCCCAAATTCAAACACCCGCTGGGCACTATCAAGCATAGCTTTTTTAGTGAGCTCTACTCTGAGTAGGGACAGTTCCCTCAAGGTATCCTGCCAGGGGACATAGGTTCCCTGATTAGGAGATCTTACATATTCGGCCTCCCTTAACCGTGCCTGCTCCTCCAGATGGCTCAGAGACTGCGCAGACCGCCTCCTCTTGGTAGCAATACGCGCCATATATGATCCCCTAAGCCATGACTTGAGGGTGTCCCAAACCACTAAAGGTCCAGCTGAGCCTGCATTCCCATTCCAAAAGTTACACAGTTGCTCTGGCATCTCCTCCTGTATATCTGGATCCATAATCCAATACTTGGACAGTCTCCAAGTTCTGACACCCACCTCCTCAGAGAGCCTAAATGTAACAGATACCGGAGCATGATCCGAGATTGCGCGCGAGAGGATCTCCACAGAGACCACTCTACGCAGTAAAGCCGCTGAGGCAAAAATTAGGTCAATGCGGGACAATGTCCGGTATGTGGTGGATAGGCAAGTGTATTCCCTGTCAGAGGGGTGAAAATGACGCCAAACATCTGTCATGTGGAATGTGGAGGCCCAGCAGGACAACCCCTGCTGCAGAGGACCAGAAGCATGGAGTCTGTCCATAGCTGGAGAGGGAGCCATATTAAAATCACCAGTAAATAGTACATTCTCGACCTTATAAAGTGTAACCTGCTGCATCAGCACATGAAGCACATCTATATCAGCTGGGGGGGCAGGTACAGACCCACAATCACCACGGGAACTTCTGAAATCAGGGTGTGAAGGATCACATACCTACCCCCCGAGTCGATTTTAACATCCAGGAGCTGAAAAGGCAGGGATCTGTGCACTAATACACTAACGCCTCTGGCGTAATTAGAGTAAGGTGCGTGGTAGTGTGCACCCACCCAGGCTCGTTTTAAGCTCAGAATGCGGGATCCCATCAGATGTGTCTCCAGGAGAACACACACCTGGGGGTGGAGCTTCTTCAGATAATTGAGTACCAGAGAGCGCTTTATAGCAGAGTTAAGACCCCGCACGTTCCACGTCACCACTAAGCATGTAGTCATGATGAGAGGAATGTGAATAACTGCAACAGGGCTGCGAACAGAGGCAACACGAGCCGAATCGGCCAGGACAGGTCGCCCGAGATCGCAGTCATCTCACAGGCCTGCGTCAGGCCATTTAGATGAGCAAAGCCATAAGAGCCGAAACCACATTTAACCCTTCTTAACAATGAAAGACCAACACTAAAGATGTAACTGAAATAGAACCATAACACCCAACAAATGTTAGCGAGTGCCAACTTCCCCCTCCCCCCACCCCATGCACCTCGGAACAGTGAGGAACACTTAATTCCCCAAAAACGCATAGTCAAGGGACTATAGCTAACAAAATGGGGTCGTGCAACCGACAACAGATGTTACTCCATTACCGATACCAGGAAGTCCAGGCGTGAGTATACATAGGGAGACTCATCCCTGAGCAATGGAGTAGTATAATTCAAAAATAAAAAGAAAAAAGAAAAAACTGATATTCACCTGCTGGAGCAGGGGCACACACTTATCGAACTGCTGCAATGTACAATATAAATATGGAGGAGTATCAGCGCGTATACTTCCAGGAAGGGCAATACAGGGGTAAATAGGGATCCCAATCACAGAGCCATAAAGCAGATTTGTAGCCCGGTGACAGTAACACTCCATATAAGTTTATGGGTATATGTGGCGATCCTCCACAACGGTGTCCGGGTATTTAGGACAAAAATAGGATATATATGTATAAAGAACGTACACGGGCCACATACCCATCAGCAGCAGCACAAAAAAAAAGGAAAAAGGGAAAAAACACGGCCAATCTCAGCCAGATAATATATAGACGACAAAAAGTCCTCCCAGCACCCTATATCGGCAAGGTCTCCAACCAGGCAGCCGCATCTTTAGGATTGGTGAAGAAGCGGATCGTCTCGCCGTCAACCACCCAGAGCTTTGCAGGAGACAGGATACTATACTTCACTCCTCTCCTTCTCAGGCTAGCCTTGACTGCATTGAAGGAGCGGCGCTGCCGCTGGGTCTCCATGGTGTAGTCCGGGAACAGGAAAAGTTTAACATTCCGGTAAGATAATTCACCCGCAGCTCGCGAGGCCCTCAACAACTCATCATCTATCACAGGAGTTCAATAACCGGAGAATGAGAGTGCGGGGGGGCTCCTTCTGGTCCGGGTCTAGGCGGGACATGGTGCGCTCTCTCAACTGCGAAGTAGGGGGAGAGCTGAGCAGATGGTAGCAGGGTACGCAGCAAGTCCTCCATGAATAGGGCCGGTGATCTCCCCTCCACACCCTCTGGGAGACCCACTATACGTAGGTTATTCCGCCTGCTGCGGTTCTCAGCGTCCTCCGCTCGGTATTCAAGAGCCTTAACCTTCGTTTGAAGGGTGCGGATAGAAGCTGCATGGTCTGTTACCATGTCCTCCACCGTTCCCACACGTCTCTCTGCCTCCGACACTCTGGATCTGATTTTATCAAAGTCCTGCCTCAGTAAGCCCACATCCAGCTGAACCTCCTCTATTTTAGAGGCCAAAGCAGATTGGCAAGTGATGACAGCCGCCTGACGTGAAGTTATAGCTGCCATGATCTCAAGTATACCCGGGTTAGCAGCGAGGAGATCCGCCTCATGATCTGTTTGCGACCCCATATTAGAATGGCGCGCAGGGGAGCCTGGGGAGCAGGAGAGCGGGCTGCTGTCCTCAGGAATATTCGGGGGAAATTAAAGTTTCTTACCCCGCTTTTGTATGCCGGGAGTTCTGGAAGGCATCCAGACACCAGGGGACTCTCCAGTGAGCACATTTTTTCAGTGTACGGATGAAAGTGTGAGCTATACTCCAGGAGCTCTCAGGGAACACGTCCACTCAGTCCACCATGCCGGCCACGCCCCCAAGCTTTTATATTTAGTAGGGATTTAGCAGGAATTTTGTAAAATCAGCTGTGTTTTTATCTGCTAATAATGGTCTTAGTGTATTTTTTGCAAATATATTGGTTTGATAAACATATGCGCAAATACCGCGGGGTCTAAAAAATCAGTAGCACCTTCTTTTTATTCTACTGATCATGTGTTCTTCGAAAATAGATGGTTTAGGGGGTCTTTCACAAATTTTGAAAGCTATAAGTGAAAAATAAAAAAGCAAAGGAAAAATTGCACAAAATGGAGCACATGGCCTGGCAGCGAAAGGGTTAATCGATATATACAGTATGTATTGTGGGGGGCTAGCCCACCTTCCCTGGGAAAAAAGGTAGTCCAGACAGCAGATCTTTATTTAAATTTGACTTGTAGCCAATTTTATTTAAAAGTTTGCATTAAAAATCAAACACAACAGAAAATAAATCCTTAACCTACAGACACTAACTAAACATTTTCAGGTTCAACAGGTGAAGGGCTCAACAGGTGAAGGGCTTCTCCCAATCACCCACAAAACAAATATAATGCAAACCTTTTTCTTTCTCTCACAAAGCAAACTTCACATCAGTAGCGCTCTCAGGTTTTGGCTTCTTTGCTCCAGTTTTTCCTTTTTTATACCACCTGCTGGTGGTCACTAGTGGACCACAAAATCTAGAACAAACACTGCCAAGGTGGCCCAGAAAACCTGGACAGGATTCCTGCATATTAGCGCATGCAAAGTGATATGCAACGTCCATCAATCACCTCGCCTTTCATAATGTCACTGTGTGTGTGTGTGTATATATATATATATATATATATATATATATATATATAAAATATACAGTGGGGACGGAAAGTATTCAGACCCCCTTACATTTTTCACTCTTTGTTATATTGCAGCCATTTGCTAAAATCATATAAGTTCATTTTTTTTTTTCCTAATTAATGTACACATAGCACCCCATATTAACAAAAAAACACAGAATTGTTGACATTTTTGCAGATTTATTAAAAAACAAAAACTGAAATATCACATGGTCCTAAGTATTCAGACCCTTTGCTGGGCCACTCATATATTTAACTCAGGTGCTGTCCATTTCTTCTGATCATCCCTGAGATGGTTCTACACCTTCATTTGAGTCCAGCTGTGTTTGATTGTACTGATTGGACTTGATTAGGAAGGCCACACAGCTGTCTATATAAGACCTTACAGCTCACAGTGCATGTCAGAGCAAATGAGAATCATGAGGTCAAAGGAACTGCCTGAAGAGCTCAGACAGAATTGTGGCAAGGCACAGATTTGGCCAAGGTTACAAAAAAATTTCTGCTGCACTTAGGGGTTCCTAAGAGCACAGTGGCCTCCATAATACTTAAATGGAAGACATTTGGGATGACCAGAACCCTTCCTAGAGCTGGCCGTCCGGCCAAACTGAGCTATCGGGGGAGAAGAGCCTTGGTGAGAGAGGTAAAGAAGAACCCAAAGATCACTGTAGCTGAGCTCCAGAGATGCAGTCAGGAGATGGGAGAAAGTTGTAGAAAGTCAACCATTACTGCAGCCCTCCACCAGTCGGGGCTTTATGGCAGAGTGGCCCGACGGAAGCCTCTCTTCAGTGCAAGACACATGAAAGCCCACATGGAGTTTGCTAAAAAACACCTGAAGGACTCCAAGATGGTGAGAAATAAGATTCTTTGGTCTGATGAGACCAAGATAGAACTTTTTGGCCTTAATTCTAAGCGGTATGTGTGGAGAAAACCCAGGCACTGCTCATCACCTGTCCAATACAGTCCCAGCAGTGAAGCATGGTGGTGGCAGCATCATGCTGTGGGGGTGTTTTTCAGCTGCAGGGACAGGACGACTGGTTGCAATTGAGGGAAAGAGGAATGCAGCCAAGTACAGGGATATCCTGGACGAAAACCTTCTCCAGAGTACTCAGGACCTCAGACTGGGCCGAAGGTTTACCTTCCAACAAGACAATGACCCTAAGAACACAGCTAAAATAACGAAGGGGTGGCATCCCAACCACTCCGTGACTGTTCTTGAATGGCCCAGCCGGAGCCCTGACTTAAACCCAATTGAGCACCTCTGGAGAGACCTAAAAATGGCTGTCCACCAACATTTATCATCCAACCTGACAGAAGTGGAGAGGATCTGCAAGGAGGAATGGCAGAGGATCCCCAAATCCAGGTGTGAAAAACTTGTTGCATCTTTCCCAAAAAGACTTCATGGCTGTATTAGATCAAAAGGGTGCTTCTACTAAATACTGAGCAAAGAGTCTGAATACTTAGGACCAAGTGATATTTCAGTTTTTCTTTTTTAATAAATCTGCAAAAATGTCAACAATTCCGTGTTTTTCTGTCAATATGGGGTGCTGTGTGTACATTAATGAGGAAAAAAAATGAACTTAAATGATTTTAGCAAATGGCTGCAATGTAACAAAGAGTTACTTTCCTTTGTCCGTTTACTCTGTGTAGAGATTTTTTTTAGCACAGTTATCAACGTAAATAACATTTTATTCACTGTCAAGTAGCTAACAATTACATGTACTGTATGTAAGTCTGATTTATCACAAGTATAAGTAATACATATTACTGAAAATTTTATACCAGAGAAACCCTGAAAATATATCATGTATGGGGCTAGGTTTAAAATTGAAGGAATTGGTATAACATTTATACTTTTTTTTAGATTGTTTCATGTGCAGAGTGTTAGAGTACCTGCACTGCGGTGAACCACAATGCCATGTGTTTTGATGCAGTTGGTCACGAAACAAATTTTCTTTCTGTTGCTGTACTTTTGCAGCCCATTGAAAAATGAATACAATGGCCTAAAGACATTTCAATGGGCCCCAAAGGTTTGTTCTGTGATGATATTGTAGCAGAACTGCGGAGAACAGCAGGTGACTGAAAATAACATTTTAATAGATGCTCTTTAGTTTTTAACTGGTCTTTAGCCCCTAATTAAGCTTCCTCTTCTTTTTTATGTAGTTTTCAGTTTTTTTTTTAATATCTCTACAAACTTTTTTTTTAACATTTGAAGGTTGGAAATACACCTTTTATGTTTTTGTGTTTTTTTCCCCCTGATGTGTTTTCAATTGAAGTTAGTAGAAATGCATTAAATCACATGTTGAAGTCTGTGGCATTGGGGTTTAACATGTGTTGCAACAAATTGCATGCTAACATTCATTGATGTGCACCATGATACCCTTTTACATGCATTGTTCTGCTTTTTAATATGAGTTCACATACATTTTGATGGCTTTTTCATTGATGATAAATGCTTCAGGCAAAAAGGTCTGATGCATGTATTTTCAGTTCTGTATTAATAGTTTTTTTTTTTTTTTTTAACATTAGTCTGTAAACAGCTTTACCTAAGTCATGATACACAGAACATGTAACTGTATGCTTTGTAGTTACACCACACCCTGAAGTCCGCTCTCTGCTGACGTCACCAGTGTCAGTCCAGTCACAGCGCTAATCCTGACTACGGAGTCTGGATCCGCCAGTTGCCTGGACTGATACCCATCTCAGCCTCTCAGCGAGCTGCTGAGAACCTGAGACAGCCGCTCCACCTCTCCACAGCCCAGTGCTTCAATGAGCGAGAAGGGAGAAGAGCAGAGAGCTGTGACTGACAGTCTACAGCTCTCTGCTCACGGAGCTCTGAAAACCGAGTGATCGGCGGGTTTTGATCTCTCGGTTCTCAGTGTATAGGCACTGGGGGACAGATGCAGCATCGGTCCGATGCTGCATTCACCAATTAAGTATAAATAGGGGGAAAAAATCCTTTACTTCTCTTTTCATCTTTAAAAGTAAATATATACTGTATATAAGTAGTAACAACTCTTAGAATCAAAAAATCAAAATACACAAGCAAGAAGGTCAGCATGGCCGAAAACAAGAGGGAGCAGCAGAGTAAGAAAAGCATTTTAGGCCTGATATAATGTGAGATGCAGTATTTCCTTCTTATAACAGAAGATACTTACAACCCCAATTACAAAAAAATTGGGACGCTGTGGAAAATTTACATAAAAACAGAATGCAATGATGTGCAAATCTTATAAACCCATATTTTATTCACAATAGAAAATACAAATATATCTCACAACTGAATTTTTTTTCCATTTTAAGAAAAAAAAAAATCAAGTAATGTTGAAAGTGATGACAGCAAGACTTCTCAAACAAGTTGTAGCAAAGAAGTATAGCATCCCCTCTTCTTTTAACAACACTCTGTAAACATCTGGGAACTGAGGAGACCAGTTGCTGGAGTTACATAGTTAGTCTGGTTGAAAAAAGACACAAGTCCATCCAGTTCAACCAATAAAAGGGAAATAAAATGGTACTATCCCATATACACAATCCTATACTCACATTTGATCCAGAGAAAGACAAAAAACCCCAGCAAAGCATGATCCAATTTGCTGTAGCAGGGAAAAAATTCCTTCCTGATCCCCCAAGAGGCAATGGGATATTCCCTGGATCAACTTTACCTATATACAGTATCTCACAAAAGTGACTACACCCCTCACATTTTTTGTAAATATTTTATCATATCTTTTCATGTGACAACACTGAAGATAATGACACTTTGCTACAATGTAAAGTAGTGCGTGTACAGCTTGTATAAGCAGTGTACATTTGCTGTCACCTCAAAAAAATTCAACACATAGCCATTAATGTCTAAACCACTGGCAACAAAAGTGAGTACACCCCTAAGTGAAAATGTCCAAATTGGGCCAAAAGTGTTACCATTTTGTGTGGTTACCATTATTTTCCAGCACTGCCTTAACCCTCTTGGGCATGGAGTTCACCAGAGCTTCACAGGTTGCCACTGGAGTCCTCTTACACTCCTCCATGACGACATCATGGAGCTGGTGGATGTTAGAGATCTTGCGCTTCTCCATCTTCCATTTGAGGATGCCCCACAGATGCTCAGTAGGGTTTAGGTCTAAAGATATGCCTGACCAGTCCATCACCTTTACCCTCAGCTTTTTTAGCAAGGCAGTGGTCATCTTGGATGTGTGTTTGGGGTCGTTATCATGTTGGAATACTGCCCTGCGGCCCAGTCTCCGAAGGGAGGGGATCATGCTCTGCTCCAGTATGTCACAGTACATGTTGGCATTCATGGTTCCCTCAATGAACTGTAGCTCCCCAGTGCTGGCAGCACTCATGCAGCTCCAGACCATGACACTCCCACCACCATGCTTGACTGTAGGCAAGACACGCTTGTCTTTGTACTCACCTGGTTGCCGCCACACACGCTTGACACCATCTTAACCAAATAAGTTTATCTTGGTCTCATCAGACCACAGGACATGGTTCCAGTAATCCATGTTCTTAGTCTGATTGTCTGCAGGAAACTATTGGCGGCTTTCTTGTGCATCATCTTTAGAAGAGGCTTTCTTTTGGGATGACAGCCATGCAGACCAATTTGATGCAGCGTGCGGCGTATGGTCTGAGCACTGACAGGCAAACCCCCCACCCCTTCAAACTCTGCAGCAATGCTGGCAGCACTCATACGTCTATTTCCGAAAGACAACCTCTGGATATGAAGCTGAGCACGTGCACTCAACGTCTTTGGTCGACCATGGTGAGGCATGTTCTGAGTGGAACCTGTTCTGTTAAACCGCTGTATGGTCTTGGCCACCGTGCTGCAGCTCAATTTCAAGGTCTTGGCAATCTTCTTATAACCTAAACCATCTTTATGTAGAGCAATAATTCTTGTTTTCAGATCCTCAGAGAGTTCTTTGCCATGAGGTGCCAATTTGAACTTCCAGTGACCAGTATGAGAGAGTGAGCGATAACACCAAATTTAACACATTCACACCTGAGACCTTGTAACACTAAAGATTCACATGACACCAGGGAGGGAAAATGGCTAATTTGGCCCAATTTGGACATTTTCACTTAGGGGTGTACTCACTTTTGTTGCCAGCGGTTTAGACATTAATGGCTGTGTGTTGAGTTATTTTGAGGGGACAGCAAATTTACACTGTTATACAAGCTGTACACTCACTACTTTACATTGTAGCAAAGTGTCATTTCTTCAGTGTTGTCACATGAAAAGATATAATAAAATATTTACAAAAATGTGAGAGGTGTACTCACTTATGTGAGATACTGTATATTAGTATCCAGTTATATTAAGTATATTTAGGAAAGACCCCAGGTCTTTTTTAAACCAATCTACTGAACTAGACAGAACCAGCTCTTGAGGGAGTCTATTCCACATTTCACAGCTCTTACTGTGAAGAAGCCTTTCTGTATTTGGAGATTAAATCTCTTAATGGGAGAGAAATGTTGTTCCATTCTTGCCTGAGCATATGCTCCTCTAAAACCTGCATATATCTTTCAGCACTGATTGTGCCTTTCCAGATGTGCAAGCTGCCTATTCCATACGCACTAATTTACCACCATACTATCAGAGATGCAGGCATGATAGATACCTTTCGTTTTTAGAAGGAACAGTGAACTGTGTTCACAGACAGTAATTTTTGGAAGTATCCCAGAAGCCCATACAGTGATGTCCACTACAGATTTTTTTTTAATGCATTGCCGCCTGAGGGCCCGAAGTTCACAGGCATCCAGTATTGCGCTCCGACCTTGTCTCTTATGCACAGTGATTTCGTAAGATTACCAGAATCTTTTGATGATTTTATATACTATAGATGGCATTTTAAAGCCTGCAATTTTGCATTGAGGAACATTATTCTGAAATTGTTCAGCAATATTTAGATGCAGCTTTTCACAGATTGGTGAACCTCTGCCCATATTTGCCAATTAACCTAATTAGTTGCAAACAAATTCCCAGCTTTTCCTTGTTAGTACCACTTACTTTGCCAGCTCTTTGTTGCCCTGTCCCAACTTTTTGTTAAAAGTGTACATTTTCTCAGTTTAAACATTTGAATAAAAAATTTGTTTATGAGATTTGCAAATCATTGCATCTCTGCTTATGGGTAAATGGAGTCATTCATATCATTCTTTTGTACCCATTTTAGTCCTTTGTGCATCCAGAACCTTTGGTGTATAGCACAGATATAGTTATATTTTACAGAGCCACTTATATCAACTTGCATACAGCTGTTTCCGGATTCATAGCCCTCCTCAGTACAAGATATGGCTTTACTGTCTCTTTGGCATAGGACTTGTGAGTCAGTGGGAATAGTACAACAATTAAAATCATGGTGAGGTTCTACAAAAGAAACTAAAAAAAAGCAATTACTTTTTGTGTGAGATTAAGCATTACCTTCGCAAAATAGATGGACTTTACATATCCTTCCTTTCCAGCACTAAACCTAAAACAAGATGCTCATTATCTGTTTATGGATATGTGGGTGGAGTTATGCAAATTATTCGGTTTTACACCTTATACTAATATGCAAGTTGGTAATTCTGGCTCTGTTAAGTTTTGGCTGTATCCGTTTTAAATAGATGACTGCTAATGGGCAGGAGCAGTGTGTGAGTTTGTTAGTTTAGGGCACTTTCACACTGGGGCTTTGGGGGCCTTGGCGGTAAAGTGCCGCTATTTTTAGTGGTGCTTTACTGTAGTTTTAGTGACACTTTTCGGCCGCTAGCGGGGCACTTTTTTAACCCCGCTAGCGGCCTAATAAAGGGTTAAAAATGCCATCAAAGAGCTGCTCATGTGGTGCTTTGCAAGCGCTAAGGTGGCGCTGCTCCTAAAGTGCTGCAAAGATGCTGCTTGCAGGACTTTTTTTAATGTCCCGCAAGCGCACCGTTCCAGTGTGAAAGTTCTTGGGCTTTCACACTGGAGTGACAGGAGAGGCACTTTACAGGCGCTATTTTTAGCGCGATAGCACCTGTAAAGTGCCTCAGTTTGAAAGTAGCCTTAGGGTCTGTTCACATCTTTTTTTATCTGCTTTTCATGCTGTGAATTAAGCACATTTATGTGCTTTTTTTAATGTGGACCTCTTCTTTTTTGTTCATTTATGTTTGGGGGGTTTTCTGTGTGTAATTGTGGACTAATTTTGAACAACTTTAAATGTTAGCTTTTTTTAAATTGTGATTAGGTATGTGCATTATGTTTTACCTGTGTGCCCCTTATCCAGACCTTTGAGTTTGACGTTCACAAGGTGGTACACTCTTGCTTTGAGCGCAATGCTTCACAGGGAGCCAGGATTCACTGTCAAAGAAAATATATACTTGTGCTTATACTGAGCACAGGTATATCCATTTTTTTTTGTTGTAACTCAGGTCAGTGACCAGAACTGAACCTTGTAGCTCTCCTCCACCTTGGGTCTTTATGCCCCATGTTGACATGGTGTCCACCTTAGCATTGGCAGTGGCAAGGCAGTGTATGACTGTCCAGAAGAGGGATTACTTTGAAGCAGTTGGTCAGCTTAAACATGTATTGCAATATATGTGAACTAAATATCCCTGTTTTTCATTGCATAGCTTGCTTGGAAGGGTGTAGCAGTGTGCAGAGGATCCATCCATAATTTGTAGGATTCACTGTCGGTCTCATAAGAGCGTATAATTAATTCAGCAAATCCGACTGCCTGCAGAGCAAATTCTGTGCACTGAGAATGGTAGAGTGCTGGCTCCTTTATTTTAAATCCAAAGATCTCCAGATCAGTGAGATAGTGATAACTTTAATGGCAATAATTATACAACCTTAATCCTCATTTAGGTGTTTTAAAAATCTGAGTGCTTCCTTAACAATAACAATGTCTCCATTGTGTTTTCTTAAACTTGTTTCTATCCTGCTCATTGATTGGTTTATCTAAACTTAAATTATCATTGAGTAACCTTCTCAGGTCTCTGTTTTTGTTGAGAAATATGGATTCTCTTTTTTTTATATTTGCTTTCTTTAAAATTGATCTCACCTTGACATGAGCTGTGAAGGCTAAAGATAAAATGATTGATGGTTGGATGCTTAGTAATGTTCTTACAGTATATGCAGAGTTACTATCTTGGCCAATGGTCAGTATCTATAGGCCAAATTATAAAGCGGAAAATAATTAAATGAGTCATATTTGTGAATAAATAAGTCATGAGTTGAGTTCTCTTTTAGGTCATGTTATAGTTTAGGCCAAAAAGTGCCCTTGGAACAATTTGCATTTTAATTTATTCACATGGCACAACCTGTGTGAGATGCTGTAATTTCCATTTTCGTATGTAATACAGCTGGCTGCCCTGCATCACCATACTTGTCTTCTGCAGGTCTATGAATCGGTGAAAATAGAAATGAGTGTGTTCCTTTATGTACCTCTGCAAGGACTGTGCTCTGTAATTATACAGAAGGGGGGGGTGCATCTCAGAATCCTGTGACAAGGTATAAGAGTTTGTACCTCTGCAAGGACTGTGCTCTGTAATTATACAGAAGGGGGGTTGTGCATCTCAGAATCCCGTGACAAGGTATAAGAGTTCTATAATAAAAGGTATTTAATTTTTTTTTTTAGATTTGGGTATAGTGGTGGGTGATTACAATGGCTGGTGCCTTTTTATTGCTTTCTATGTTCCGTTTTATGAGATTCACCTTCTCTAATTCCCCTATCAACAATGTCACTGGGAATGTGAGGAATAGTAAAAAATTTTGGGTTGCCACCAGAATCAGAGTACATAGTAAATTTTCCAATGGGGAAATTTGTTTCTGTGATGACTAAGAGGCAATTTCCTTCACATTGGAAATAATTGTTCTTCCTGTTGGGTCTACAGGGTAGAAAGTGAAGAGAAATTTTCCTTATGAGAGAGATCAGCCTTTTTCAGCCAGGGTGCCCAGACACATTGGGGTGCTTTGTCAAAATACCTAAAAATTGCCCAAATACACAAGCCACTGGGTCAATCAAGTCTGCATGGACAAAGCCACAGGCTTTCATTGTGCACCATTACAACCTTTCAACTACCAGTGTTTTAACAACCAATGATGCCATCCGTGGTTAAGAAGTAAATCATGTCCCTGCAAAGCATCCTTGTTTGTCCTCCCCTTCCCTTCTTCGTCAGCACTGGTGTCACATTAGCTGAGTGAGGGAGAGAAACTGAGTGAGAAGAAAAACATTGGAATACTAGTCAGTACCAGTGTGCAAAGGTGTATTTGCGTTGGAAAAATAAATCACCTCTAATGTAGGTTGTTCTACCTGTGTGGATGTTGCTGCATTATGTAATAGTATTAGTTTATTTTTTGTATTTTAGGATAGGGTGTCTCACAATTATGTCAAATTTTAAAGGGTACCTTGGCTGAAAAAAAGGTTGAGAAACGTTGAGAAAGATGGCAGGGTTTTAACCCTCTCCTACTCTATCCAAAATGAAAAAAAAAAAAAAAAAAGTTTTAAGGCTTTAAGTATACTTTAACCCTTTCACTGCCACTGAAGTATAACTTACATTGGTGGCAGCACAGGCTTTTAAACCGACTCCCAGCTGCAGCTTGGGCTACATACATGATAAAGATGAATTCCAGGTGTGGTATATTTTTACAAAGTTACATTGGTCCAGCTTGCGCCAATGTAACTATATATATATATACTCACAGGCCACTTTATTGGGTACACTTCAAAACTGCCCTAATTCTTTGTGGCATAGATTTAACAAGGTATTGGAAACATTCCTCAGAGATTTTGGTCCATATTGAACTGATAGCATCACGCAGTTGCTGCAGATTTCTCGGCTGCACATTATGCAAATCTCCTGTTCCACCACATCCCAAAGGTGCTCTATTGGATTGAGATCTGGTGACTGGAGGCCATTGGAGTACAGTGAACACATTGTCATGTTTAATAAAACAGTTTGAGGTGATTTGAGCTTTGTGACATGGTGCATTATCCTGCAGGAAGTAACCATCAGAAGAATGGGACACTGTGGTCATAAAGGGATGGACATGGTCAGCAACAATACTCAGGTAGGCGCAGCATTTAAACAGTGCTGAATTGGTACTAAGGGGCCCAAAGTTTGCCAAAAAAATATCTCCCACATCATTACACAACCACCACCAGGCTGAACTGTTGATACAAGGCAGGATGGATCCATGCTTTCATGTTGTTTACACCAAATTCTGACCATGCCATCTGAATGTTGCAGCTGAAATTGAGACTCCTTAGACCAAGCAACGTTTTTTTTATATCTTCTATTGATATTGGTGAGCTTGTGCAAATTGTAGCCTCAGATTCCTGTTCTTAGCTAACATTAATGGCACCTGGTGTGGTCTTCTGCTGTTGTAGCCCATCTGCATCAAGGTACAATGTGTTGTGAGTTCAGAGATGGTATTCTGCATACCTTGGTTGTAACGAGCGTTTGTTTGCATTATTGTTGCCTTTCTATCATCTCAAACCAGTCTTCCCATTCTCTGACATCAATAAGGCATTTTTGTCCATACAACTGCTGGTCACTGGATTTATTTTTTCGTACCATTCTCTGTAAACCCTAGAGATGGTTGTGCGTGAAAGTCCCTGTAGATTAGCAGTTTCTGAAATACTCAGACCAGCCCATCTGGCACCAACAACCATGCCAAATTCAAAGGCACTAAAATCCCTTTTCTTTCCCATTCTGATGCTCAGTTTGAACTTCAGCAAGTTGTCTTCACTGCGTCTAGATGCCTAAATGACATTGAGTTACTGCCAAGTGCTGTCATTACCAATGTGCCATCTTATGCGATTATTCCTCCATTTGACATGTGAGTGTTCAATTTTTTACAATTTTTTAAATAAACCATTTGAAACGTTATCACACTATGTGGAACCTTTTTTACCCTTTTGGTTTTACCGTGTGAGACGATGATTTACCTCTATGAATTCCCTCCATTTGCTGGATTCTATTTGATGTTTGTTTGAGCACATACTGATGTCCCTTACCGTATCAAGTGTGGGTGAATGTGAATATCGGAACTGTCATGGGTGTTCCATCAACTTTGGTGTTGTGACACCCAAGCCTTTATGACTTGAGAGGTATAAGCCCCTTCAAGTCCAACCTTTCTGGTAAGCCTTCAGTATATTGGTGGCAGTTTTCGCACAAGATTTCTCCACTTGTTGACCCCCCATTGATGTCTACTGATTTATATTTTCTTTATCCACGGACAGTGTTTATTTTCTAGACCAATTGGTCTGTGTTGCTTGTTTATCGCGGACATTGCATATTCACTTGACCATTCGGTCTTTATTGTTTGTTTTTCATGTGGTGGACATTTTCACAAATGCCATTTTTGTTTATGAAAATGTTTTAGAAGCGCTGCATTTTCTTTTTTCTTTTTACTGCCATGTGATTGGCTGATTAGCAATTTGTATTACCAAGCAATTGAACAGGCGTACCTAATAAAGTGGCCGGTGAGTGTATATAACATAGCCTGATGCATTGTGAACTCAGGAGGCTGACTGCTCACCACAGTGCGCACCCCAAATGATAAGCACTTACCAGATAGATAAAGTGGTCAACATCATCTGGTAAGTGCTTATCCCTTAGGGTGTGCACTGTGGTGAGTATTTCATGAAATTGGTGGAAGATACAGATGAGTAATTGGAAACTCTTTAAGGGCATCTTTCATCAAGCACATTATTCCCAAGGACATCTTGGAAGATGAAGAAGTGTTTCTAGAGTGGACTCTTATTTTATTTTATTTTTTTTAATGATATGCACAGCTTTATTTTCACTTATATTTGGTTATTGCAGCCATTTAGAAACTGTCCATATGTCACTTTAGATGCAAGAAGTGGTATCATCCAGATCATATATATCCTTTATTTCTTTAACCACTTACCCTCCGGAAGATTTACCTGCCTTCATGACCAGGCCATTTTTTGCTTTTGGGCACTGCGTTACTTTAACTGATAATTGCGCGGCCACTTTACCCAAATTAAATTTATATCATTTTTTCACACAAATAGAACTTTCTTTTGGTGGTATTTGATCGCCACTGTTTTTTTTTGGGCCATAAAAACGAATAGACTGAACATGTTGGGGGAAAAAAAAAATATATTTTTTACTTTCTGCTAAAAACATGTCCAGTAAAAAATCTAATTTCTTCATAAATTTAGGCCAATATGTATTCTGCTACATATTTATATATAGTTATTATTTATATATAGTTATTATTTATTTATATATATATATATATATATATATATATAGTTTCTTTTTTTTTTTTACTTTTATAATACTAGTACTAGTATAATACTAGTAATGGTGGTGATCAGTGACGTATAGCGGGACTGTAATAGTATGGCGGGCATAGTATGTGTGCCTAACAGTGCTTGGTGCATTCACTGCGTGCTGTTTTTACTAAGGGGTTTGTCGGTTTTTATTCCCTGGAAAACTGACACATCACTGCTGACAGGACAGAGCTCTGTAATGTTTACAGTCACAAAGATTTGTCCTGTCATCCTCTTCACTGATCAGCGGGTGACAGCAGTGAATCATTGGCCAGGACTCGCTGATTGGCTTGTGCTGTCATAGCAGTCGGCAAGAGGTTAAAGACGATACTACATGGCTTTTTTCCAGTTTCTACTCATTTCTCCACATTGAAACACTATCTGCATACTATGAAACTTGCTACTTCTATCACCTATAATCACCTTTCCAGCAGATGTGATCACAGCTGTGTACTTTGCAAGTGCACTCACTTCCCCTGAGCGTAGTAAATTTGGTAAAGCTTCACTTTGTAAAGATTACCCAATCATGATCAATCATGATGGAACTTAGCAGAGCTTTACTACATTTACTAATCTCTGGGAAAATTAGTGCAACTGCACTTGCAGAGTGCACAGTCTATTTGCTTTTCCAGTGTGTGTTTCATAAGTGCCGACAGCTGCTCCTGACAAACAGAGCAGAACTGGAGGTCAAACTGACAGATGAGCCCACAGGAAACAAGTTTTGGCTTATTTGTCAGTTTGTCAGCCAGTCCTCCTGTGTCAATACATAACCAAATGTATTCATCAATGTATTGTGACTTTTATTAAATTAGAATTAAGAACACCATCATATTGGACCTTTAATCTAATGTCCACATCCTCCCATCCCCCAAGACCAGATACTCCATGCAAGAATGTGCAATAAGGCATACTAAATGAGTCCCCTGGGAGGTTTAACTAAAAATGGCAAACTTAAATAATTTAATGAGCTTCAAGACCAATGTATGCTTTCACATATGTAATTTTACCATTATCTCTAGCGTTGACATTATATGTAAGGTTTAGTGTGCAGTCACCCTTTCTGTTTGCCAAAATCATTTGAAACCATTTCTTTGGTCCATTTAGGTCTAATTCTATTCTATTTTTTTTAATTAATATTTTATTATTTTTACAATTTTTACAATTTTAGTAACAAGTACATCTTGTCATGATACATAGAAAAGGTGTAGACACATTCCACTAAGAGAGACTGTCAACAAAGGCTCATTGCATGATCCATGGTAGTATGAGATGATAGACAGTGTGGTAAGTAACAAGGTTGTATTAAACAGAGGTTACAACATTCTAAGAACAATATTATGCACTTATGGCTACAAATACTCCAAGATCATTATCTTACAATCAGTGTCTCATATCAATGAACAGCCTTTTGGAATGTTCAATTCTGGATAATATAGACAAGAGACTGCCTCAACCTTTTGAAGCCAAAGCGAGGCACTGGTCTGTATGAAGACTCTTAAAAAAAGAAAAAAAAAAAGAAAACTTTAGATAAGAAAAAAATAATGCAAAGAGGAAGACAATACAGAGATCTACAATACTACCACATCTGATACTAGGCGTGCAGCACCCGTATTGTGAGAGCCTTCAGACATGAAGACCTACATCATGTTGAATCCTCCCTGTAAAGCCACAGCGCCCAAACATTCTTAAACTGCTGTAATGGATGCGCTGAAGGTGTGCTGTCTCCATTGTTTTAACATCTCTAATTCTGACATATAATGCTAGTAGAGTTGGGGTTTAGTTTTTTTTTTCTAGTAGAGAGCTACCAAACATCTAGCTGCTGTGAGAATGTGCAATAGTAATTTCTTGGGAATTTTAGAAAATTTGGTGGAGGAAGGCCCAACAGGAAAAATTTAAGAGTAAAAGGGACCCATGAGTAAAATATGCAGCGAATAAGAACTATTTCCTAGTAGGGTTTAATGAGCATAAAATGGCAAAATGTGGTGGAGGGAGCCTAGTTCCCTTTTATGTTTCTAGTGTCTATTACTGTTCAATTGTTGATTGTATGGAGAAGCTCTGGCGTTTACTACCAAGGTATTTTTGTACAGATTTTATTTATAAATGGTATAAATAGAGCTTTTTAATGCTTGAAACCAGATTATCAGCCAGGACTCCAGAGGCAATTCCACCCCAAAATTGCTTCCCTTTTGCACATGTAGGAATATTTTACTGCATTTTGCAATGAGATTGTATTAAAAACTTTATAGATATCGGATATTATACCATCACCTTGTGTGAGGGGCCTTCAAGGACAATACACATGAAGGGTGCTCATTTGGAAAATTGTCAGGAATGCATGATAGAATGGGCAAATTGATGAAATTGCAGGTAGCCATACAAAGCACAATTTGGTAGTTTATTTGGAGATCCGCGAAAGAGAATAGCTTCTGGTTCTTATGTCTACAAAATGCCCAAAATGAAATAAGGCCTTTGATGTCCAGGAATAGGTCAGGCAGTCCCCCGATGAAGTCACATGATGTGACGATACACGTCGGGATTGGAGCAATAGGCAGAAACCGGAAGTATACAAGCTTGGCGCTCATGGAGTGTTACCTGAGTTTTTTAAACAAAAAGTGAGTGTATCTGTTTAGCGATTTAATAAATTAACACATTTTAAATGGGATTACGCTATTGGGACCTTTCTTCCATTTCCGACCTCCCTAAACTGAGCTTACTGGAGAAGAAGGTTGTACCACTCATACGATCCATCTCTGTAAACACCAAAGAGGGATCCTCTGAAGACTGCTGCATTTGATCCATTCATGCTGTAACCTTACAGCAGTAAGGTGAGGGGCTTGTTCACATTCAGGTGTCACTACAGTGGGTTGGCATTGGCCGTTTTCTTTTGTTCACGGTGGAGGGATATACCACTCATTCAACATTGTTTGATTGTCACAGTGATTTTTGGGACTGTGTTTATACATTTAGATACTCCAATCTAGAGTGTGCATTGGAGTTTACATTTATATATATGTTTATTATTGCTACACGCTATTAACCTCTTTTATTTCAAGACTGCACGTTAGCAATATTTTCACTGATTTATCATTATGTGATTGGTTTCATTATTAAGTTGCCACCATCAGGTGTTGATGATTACTTTTTGTTGCAAATTTTTTTTCACTTTGCACTCCAGCACTCAGCAAGTTTTTGATTGTATAGATATACACCCTTGTGTTTTTATTTTGCACCAGAACTTTAACCACTTCAATACTGTGCACTTTCACCCCCCTCCTTCCCAGACCAATTTTCAGCTTTCAGCGCTGTCGCACTTTGAATGAGAATTGCGCGGTCATGTAAGACTGTACCCAAATTACATTTTTATCATTTTTTTTTTACACAAATAGAGCTTTTTTTTTGGTGGTATTTAATCACCGCTGGGGTTTTTATTTTTCATGCTACAAATAAAAAAAGACCGAAAATTTTCAAAAAAAATGTATTTTTCTTAGTTTCTGTTATAAAATTTTGCAAATAAGTAATTTCTTTTGATAAATTTTGACCAAAAATTATGCTGCTACATTTCTTTGGTAAAAATAATCCAAATCAGTGTTTATTTGATGTTGGCAGTGATGGTGGACAAACAGATTTTTTTATGGGGACACTTAAATGTGTATAGGGACAGGGATATCAGTGGTGCTTGGAGTACTTTATGGGGTGAGTTATCATCCTCACACAGAGAGCTGTCACTGAGCTTGGCGGGGAGAACTGTCACAGAGACACGCGTCTCTGTTTACATTGTGACGGCTGTGATTGGACACAGCCGTCATGTGATTGGGAAGGCCAATCACAGCGCCCATATCCCGATCCCTGTTCAGCTGGATCCTGTGATCATAATGATCACAGGATCGAGCCGTGCTGCGAGCACTCATTCTGAGGGACGTTCCTGAACGTCCACTCAGAACGAGGAAAGGACCACCTGGCCATTTATGTGCAGTGGCCGGGTGGGAGGTAGTTAATATAGTAATTTTAGAAGGTTCACAACGCAACATCACTATTTCTTCATTCACCTCTCTATTTGCTAAGTATTAGCTAACCAGTTGTCTGCTGCAGTGTACCCTTAGTTTTTAATTTGACAGCGCGGGAGTATTACATTTATTCTACTATTACATACTGTAGCATAAAGTAGTGTGAGGTTAATCAATTTTCACGGCTGCCCATAGTGTCAAATAGATCTCCCTAATCCACTTCTCCAAATTCTCCCCATTTTCCAGGTGGCTTAACGTAGTGTTCATTAATGTCCAATCCACCCTATTAAAACACTTTTCCTGTGTCAGTTGAGAATAGCAAAGTAGGGTATCTGAGGAAGCGGGCCAGATGGATCGCATTTAGCGCTCTCAGTTGTGTTACCCTTAGCTTTTTTCCCCTTGTTCAGAATGATTATAGTTTTGGACCTAATGATGTCTGTAGGGAGTTTCTGTCCATCTAGGATCAAGTTAAAACCCTGAACAAAAGGGAATGCTGATGAATGAACATTTTGTATTAAGGAAGTGTGCAGCCGCAGAGGTCTGGCGCTTTGTGTGGTTTAGTGCCTTGTAGAGCTGCGGCTAGTTCCTGTGTTGTAATACGTCGATCTATAATTCTTTAAGCGCAAGGCATGGCAGTCCTGAATCAGCGAGGTACTGAATGGTTTTGTCCACTTTGCATGGTTGATCTTCTGGGTTTGTCAGCAGGAAGAGTTTTTTAAATCTTGGTAGTAATCTAAAAGTCATTCTGTCATCTCTTTAGAGTTGTGTAGTGCTCTATAAGTGTGTGAGATAAAGGCTCCCAAACTAATGTCCCATTGGGCTCTCACCAGGGTTTTACCAGCCTTATCACCTTGTGAGTAAAATAAATTCCTAGGTTTAATAAGGCAAGCTTTAAAGCTGTATTTAACCTAAAACTAGTGAAAACTGTTTTCACTTGGTGATCTGGCCAGTAACACACCTCCTGTATTAGCGTGCCCCCGCTCTGGATGATTGGGCCCGGCTGGCACCTTTGGACAGCAACATTATTAACCTTGGGGGAGGGGAGAGGTAATGCACTAGCAGATTTAAATACACTAACAAATTGAAGCCAAACTCCAGCTAATACCGTATAATCAGTTACAGCAAACAATTTTTTTTTCTTTTTTGGATAAAAGTTTATATGAATAAATAAAAGCTAATCATGGTAATTACCCCTGCCATTGTTAAGTTGTTTGTCTCATCCATGTAAAGTCATACATTCTGCTGGAGAGTTTCTTTTGAAATACAGACTCACTGGCTGGATCACCAGGTAAAAAGAAAAGAAAGTTTAAAAAAAATAATGCATCCATCACATCTAAGACATGGTAAGCTGCAATGTAGTAAATATTTGCTTTTGGTTTTAATGCTGCTTTACTTTTAGAAGAATGCAGGTGATGCCTCCGATATAACGCTTCTGTGTTTTTCAAAACATTAATAGGGAGGGGAGTCAGTGGTGTGGTGCAATTGGAAGAAATAGGAGGATCCAGACTCTGTTATTGTTTGAATTCGGTAACCTTGGCACTCATTAAGTTCCCATTGCCATAATTTGTGGAACTCGGCGCTAAGCAACATCTCAGTGCATAAAAATGGAACAAAAAATGGAAAATTACCGCGCTAACACATACTGAACAATAACATAAACAAATTAAATAAGGCTGCAGCTCTACTGTGAGATACACACAGAGAATACAAATGGAAAAACAAGAGCTGCACTAACCTTGGTGAAGTAAATTAATAAATGTGCATAAACATGAACATAAACAGTGAAATAATAGTCCATATAGATCATCAAATCTATCGACCAGAATATTGAAGAAATAAAGGTCACTTTAAATGTTCAACGTGACAATTAAGTAAATATTGCCGCACCACAACAAAAATAGTGCACCTCCACCACATAGAAGACACGCTTACCAGATAGCAAGCTTAGAAAGGCAAGGCATTTATCCTGAGGATAATTCTGATGTCAGCTCATGGACGGATTGCCCTCAATACGGGGGATGAAGCCAAGCAAATGTCCTAAACTCTCAGAGACCAACGAGTCAACTCCGCAATCAGTGGACAGTTATGCCAGGATAACCCAAAAAAAGAACTCACTATAGTGTAAAACCAACTACACCTTTAATAGTAAAAATGGTATTGCACTTACAGCAAGGAGCAGAAATAAAAGCAAGGATAAAGCAAGCTTACATAGACCACCCATGCATGATGCCGAGGGTACTCGATGAAGATCAGATTGTTTGCCCAGGAATTAATCAATTAATCCTAGAAAAAAGGTTGATGGGCCACTGAGTAAAATGCTTCGTCCCTTTCCTTGTGGTTCAAAATTCTCCAGGCATTGACCAAGTGGGCCGCATGTAGAATCCTTTTGAACTGAGAAAGGAGTATGAAAGAAAAGCATCCAGGAGTGGACCCAATGCTGTATTTAAGTCCTTCCAGAATGAGAGTTCCTTTCCAAAAGTCAGATATACTATTGGGCCTCTCCTCTAGGAAACTTATATTGGTAATAGGTACATACATTTTTACCATCACACCAACATTACCGTGATTCCTTCCAGTGAGTGAAAGTAACTTCTAGGGAGAGAATTTCCTTCTAGAAGGAGAGAGCAGCCCGGACTGTCTACTTTCTGATCTAGGTTACTCCAGGTGGTATTCCAGACAGTCACAGTTATCACCCCTCTTCATCTGAAGTCCAAGGATGCTTAATGATACGTGTGAGGGTAGCAGTAATTTCAAAACTTAGGGATCTTCCCTGGCTAAGTATGTTTCTTGGAGAAAATCCACCTGCACCTTCAACCCCCACAAGTCATCCAGAACGCTTTATCTTTTTTGGCATTGGGACAAATTGCCATTATCAGGTAAATATGGGAGGATCAATAAGAAATGTCTATGAAAAGACCTGTGGGTTATAAATGGCGGTAGGTTGTGGGTTATGGGAAAGGAGGGGGGTGGGGGAACAAACTAAAAGATTAGAAAGAAAGAAAAGGCTAGGAGTATATATCAACACTGCCTCAACTGTGAGCAGCAGAAGGTGGCATAGTTTTGAATTAGAGAAAGGGAAAAGAAAATTGGATATATTGAACTGGAGTAATATTTAAGAAAAGTATTTGCAATGACAACCTCTAAGCCTTTGTATCCTCAAACAAGGGGAAACTAGGAGCTCTCTATGTTAAGAACTGTGAACCTAGGCAGGAGATTATTATAGGAGTTGTTGGAAGTAAATCCCCTAAGGCCTAGTCTGGCCTGTTAAGTGAACATTGATCCAACATTTAATTTAAAAATCTTCCCTGTCGGCTTCTGGGGTGTACAGGAGGAACTGTCAGGTCAGGCTGGAAAGGAGAGGAAGAAAATGGGTTGCGGGGGGAGGAAGAGATTCTGAGGGGGGGATATAGCATCTAGATGTAGGGTTTAGGGGGAAGTAAATTAGTGAAGTACTGGAGAATGATGGGAAGGGGTTGGGAGAACTAGAGATGTCCTCACGTAGACAGAGAGGGTGACACCAGACCACATTTCATGGACCAATGTGGGGTGATCTCCTATATGGTATAACTAGTATTCTCAGAGGAACTAACCCTGTTAAATGTAGTTAAGCAAAAACAGGAAATATAGAATAACCCACTTATTGAAGTATAACAAGATTAAGAACAAGGAACTGAAAACTATAACCAATAAATATATTAACAAAATAAGGTATTTAGAGTCATTCTGTCAAAATAATATTCATCTATTGTTCTTTTAATAATCACCCCACCTCCTCTCACTGCATTAATAGCGTTACAACCTCCTATACAGTTCATAGGCACTTGAAGATGGACAGGACAGTGTACGTGAATTGGAACCTTTTTAGGAGGGAGTCATCCTCTCTTATGACCAGTGATATGTTCTTTCCAGTGAGCTAGTTCCCTGTTTGGTTGTGGCAGTCCAAGGACATGTTTTAACCCCCGCCAGTACCTTATCCCCTGGCATGCCAGTTAAACATTAGGTGCAAATCTGAGCCATACGCAGGTTAGGAATCCTAGGCATAGGGCAACTAAATGCAGGCATGGCATGGGCAGCTGGTAGTGGCTGTGGGAGTTTGAGAGAACATTTTTGTTGAGCTATCAGCTCCAGGTGAGTTGGTGCTTTTGAGAAGTCCTAAGGCTGGATCAAGCCTGGACCTATCAATGGTGTGTACAGTGGTGTAGAGGAGTAATTGTAATACAGGGACCCATGAAGAAGCTATTAAATGTACTTACAGGTCCAGCTGATTTGTGTTGCAGGGAGAAAGTCACTTGGGAAGCAGGAAAGACCCCCATCCAAACACCACACTGTTGGGTGTCTTATAGGGTACAGAAGCTATTGTGTAGATTACTGGAAATAGTAAATAACAGTCTTTGGGCAAAATGAAGAGGAACATTTAAAAACTCAATTCAGGTGGTCTCAAGCTTCATTGGATGTTGGGTCAAGCCATTGGTCTCTGCATGCGGATTGTGATCGGTCATCTCCATTGCTGTTGTGGTATTGGTGCCTGTCTGCTTGGGAGATGAGCTGACTCCTCAAAAGCATCTTATCCGTGTCCTTTACTGCTGGAGAGTCCAGGAACTCAAATATTGCAGGGCGTTGAACTGGAACATGGGGATTGAACTGCCAGCCTTCTTTCCTTACTTGTAGGTGTAATGGATAGGCCCCCACCTCCTGGATGCACTGTAGGAGGTTTCACCAGAGAGATTGGGTAGAAATGATATAAAGGCCCCATCGAACGTCACTGTTTAATCCCAAGCCTTCCTTTATGATTATTTCCTCCTGGAGATGTAGCACAAAACATCTATAGGATTGTTTCTCTTCAGGTCTCTAGAGCCTGCAATGCTATGTACTCTGTCAATCTAAATTTCTATGGAGAGGTCTTGATCCAAAGGGATGTCAGCTGTCCTGCGGCAAATGCAGCGGCTACTTTTCTCTCCATCATCCACCTTCAATTTAAGCAGCCTCAGGGCTTTAACATGAGCTGCTTGTGAGGTCTTCAGTGTTATGATTCTGGACTTTGTCTGATTTCAGTATGATTCCAGGGAGGTTACCCTAGAGTCTATCTGGGTTCCGACTTTAGGGCTCCCTCTATGCGGTCTGTGAGTAAGCCCCCGAGCTCCTTCCTGGAGACCCCCCTGACATTCGAAAAAGCATGGGAAGAGGCTGCTAGAAAATCTGTGCTTTGAAAGCAGGGAGTCTCTATCTGTAAGTCTTTTCTGGACTTGTCTGGTGAAATGGATGTGTTAAAGTATCTCATAGGAATATCTGTTGCAGTGGGAAAAGGTGGTTGTAAGAACGTTTTGGGAGCCTGCACTTGTGACCCTTACTTCCTCTTGGATATGCACTGTGCAGTGGGAGAAATCTTAGTAGATCAACTCTAGTAGGGTTTTAGGTGATCTTTGGGGTTATCCTGCTTTTGGGTACACTGAATGTTCTGTGGTGCACGGAGACTGTAACAGTGAACCAGTATGTCTTCACAGCTCCTTGGCCTGAATAGGCTCCCATTTGAATATAATAGCTTCAAATTTGATCACCTTTTGACATATATACACACATTATCTCACCAACACCCCTCACATTTTTGTAAATATTTTTTTATATCTTTTCATGTGACAACACTGAAGAAATGACACTTTGCTACAATGTAAATTAGTGAGTGTACAGTTTGTATAACAGTGTAAATTTGCTGTCCCCCTCAAAATAACTCAACACACAGCCATTATTGTCTAAGCTGCTGGCAACAAAAGTGAGTAAACCCCTAAGTGAAAATGTCCAAATTGGGCCCTAAGTGTCAAGATTTTGTGTGATCACCATTATTTTCCAGCACTTCCTTAACCTTCTTGGGCATGGAGTTCACCAGAGCTTCACAGTTTGCCACTGGAATCCTCTTCCACTCCTCCATGACTACATCACTGAGCTGGTGGATGTTAGAAACCCTGCGCTTCTCCACCTACCGTTTGAGGATGCCCCACAGATGCTCAATAGGGTTTAGGTCTGGAGACATGCTTGGCCAGTCCATCACCTTTTCCCTCAGCTTCTTTAGCAAGGCAGTAGTCGTCTTGGAGGTGTGTTTGGGGTCGTTATCATGTTGCAATACTGCTCTGTGGCCTAGTCTCCGAAGTGAGCGGATCATGCTACGCTTCAGTATGTCACAGTACATGTTGGCATTCATGGTTCCCTCAATGCTGGCAGCACTCATGCAGCCTCAGACCATGACTCTCCCACCACCATGCTTGACTGTAGGCAAGACACACTTGTCTTTGTACTCACCTGGTTGCCACCACACACACTTGAAAGCATCTGAACGAAATAGGTTTATCTTGCTACTCTCAGACCACAGGACATGGTTCCAATAATCCATGTCCCTAGTCTGCTTATCTTAAGCAAACTGTTTGCAGGCTTTCTTGTGCATCATCTTTAGAAGAGGCTTCCTTCTGGGACGACAGCCATGCAGACCAATTTGATGCAGTGTGTGTCTTATGGTCTGAGCATTGACAGGCTGACCCCCCACCCCTTCAACCTTTGCAGCAATGCCGGCAGCACTCATACGTCCATTTCACAAAGACAACCTCTGGATATGATGCTGAGCATGTGCACTCCACCTCTTCGGTCAACCATAACGAGGCCTGTTCTGAGTGGAACCTGTTTTGTTAAACCGCTGTATGGTCTTGGCCATTGTGCTGCAGCTCAGTTTCAGGGTCTTGGCAATCTTCCTATAGCCTAGGCCATCTTTATGTAGAGCAACAATTATTTTTTTCAGATTCTCAGAGAGTTCTTTGCCATGAGGGGCCATGTTGAGTGAGAGCGATAACACCAAATTTAACACACCTGCTCCCCATTCACACCTGAGACCTTGTAACACTAACAAGTCACATGACACCAGGGAGGGAAAATGGCTAATTGGGCCCAATTTGGATATTTTCACTTAGGAGTGTACTCACTTTTGCTGCCAGCGGCTTAGACATTAATGAGCGTGTGTTGAGTTATTTTGAGGGGACAGAAAATTGACACTGTTATACAAGCTGTATACTCACTACTTTACATTGTTGCAAAGTGTAATTTCTTCAGTGTTGTCCCATGAAAAGATATAATGAAATATTTACAAAAATGTAAGGGATGTACTCACTTTTGTGAGATACTATGTGTATAATATATATATTTATTTACATTTCCTTAAATAGTATTCTGAAGCAGTTTATCTTAAAATATGTCACCCATATACAGCACAGTACATTATTACCAACTTGGAGTTGCAAAAAAGCCAGTTTTCACAAGTTAACCTATATGGCAGCCGATGGCTGAAAAAAAAAAAATGCTAATGAACAGAAGAAAATGTGGCTTGAGAAAGATGAGGGCAAGGTTTGTTTCAGGGTTATATGGAATAATGGCTTGGCATAACCTGCACTCCCTAGTTCAGGTTCTTCCTCAAAAAATATGCCAGTCTTTTGATAGATGGCATTTGTGCTGTTGCAGGTTAGGGATAATGCATTATTGTTTTTGCAAAAGAGAAGAAATGTGCAGGGCTGAGATTGTAGTGTAGCTCTACGGATTTCTGGCAGGATAAATAGTATTTTTCTATTTTTACTTGCATTGATCTAATTAGACAAAACATGAAAAAAATGTTCATGTTGAATGATTTTAGTTCAAATTTATATATATATATATATATATATATATATATATATATATATATATATATATATATATATATATATATATATATATAAATATAAGAAAATCACCACCTATGTCCCCTATCTGGGTCCCACACTGGCACTGTTTTTGGTTGGCGGTAACACTGATCCAATGCTGCACAGTTCTCCAGTCCCCTCTATTCCTGGAATCCCACTTTTCCTTGATCCCTAGAGGACCAGCCAAAAAAAAAAAATTGGCAGGTACTGACATTAACACCAAAGAAAGACCCATAACCAGAAAGTAACCAGAAGAGGAGAAGACTCTGGCCAGAGAGTCACATGGCTCCAGATAAATTAAAAAGGCTTTTAGATAGTGTTGTTTTTATATTT
This sequence comes from Aquarana catesbeiana, assembly GCF_042186555.1. Classification (NCBI taxonomy): domain Eukaryota; kingdom Metazoa; phylum Chordata; class Amphibia; order Anura; family Ranidae; genus Aquarana; species Aquarana catesbeiana. Next base: position 181,845,062 of record NC_133324.1, on the reverse strand, counting down.
ATTAGTCGTTAGAGACTGGCAGGTGGGAGTAGGGGAGGAATTTACTCTGAGTCACCCATGATGCTTCTAGACAAAGCACTGGAGAACATGCAGGGTGCACCAAGACCATCCAGTAGTTCAAAAATGCTCAGACTACAGCTCAACTATTTTAGAGTACCATTCCAATATGAGCAGTGGCTGCATAGGTTGCCACTTTTATGCACTTGCCCACAATAAAGGTATTGAAAAGGTAATTATGTGTGATTATGAATCATTTGTAATATTTTTTCTGTGCCTATTAACAAAAATAAAAATTGTTTCCTTTACACAAGGTAAGCAAAGCACTTGCAATGTTCAGGATGCATATTTTGAAAGCTTGTCTATATGAAATATACATGAACATAAGCATCAATACTACAGCTAATTTGCATCTACAGCTAGCTGTCAGGTTTGTGCTAAAAGGCATGAGTTTGATTTGAGCAATTTTAATAAAAACATGAGACATTAAGACAGACAAAAAATGAATAAGTAAAGCCAAACTAAAGGGAATATACAATATTTACATATTACAATAGAGAACAAGATTAAATAAGCAGTTTAGCTGTTTTGTATAAAGTGATACTAAAATTGTTTTACAGCAGTATGCTTCCTAGTCAAAGTTCTATCTTAAATTTAAAACAATGTTTTCTACAAAGTTCAGTGGTGGAATACTATGCGTAATGGTTTGTATAAATATAACCAGTGTAGCTTTTCTAGGGGATGATGTAAGGCTAAGGGAGCTATCAGTTGGCTTGCCTGTCAGTGTGGGAGCATAAAGGGGCAACTAATTCCCAGTAGCCAGTTTTTTCTCAAGGAATTAAGAGAAAGGGGATCTCTGTGACTCATAGGTTAGTCCACACCCTCTGTAGCACATGCAGCCTCATGATGTATGTTAAAATGGTTCTAAAGTTCAACCTTCTTCTACCTTAATGTATTCCCTGTACTGAGGTAAAGAACTTTTTACCACTTGTTGTGCACCCCCAACATTTGATTGTGCCCAGCTACATCTCTTCTCTCCCCTCTTCTTCTTCTCACAGAAGACTCGGTAGCAGTGGGAACCATTGGCTCGTGCTGTTGTCAGTTAAATCCTGTGAGGAGGGAGTGGGTGGTGAGGCGGGGATATGCTTTGTGTGTCTATAGATGCACATCACCTGGCTTAGAAGTGGGCCCCCATAGCACCCGCTTTACCATCTGACAGTGCCTGATGGGGACTTGCACAGAGCATGTAAGTATAACTTCTTTTTATTCTACTTAAAAAAAATTGAGCCTTTAGAATCACTTTAATTCAACTGGTAAAACATTTTACAGAGTTATATATATATAAAATGTACATTTTGTATATTTGTATAGTGTTTATATTACAAAATTACCGTAATAAAATAAATGATAATAATTACACACTCCCCCCTGAATATTTAACTGGCATAGTTTAATGCTTATCTTTATCCCTGCCCCCAGGTTTTTCAATGTGCAGCCCTGCATGGAGCTGCACAGCCTTTACATCCAAAACATTCTGTCTGCGTGAAAATCCCACCACAGCCCTATTGATTCCTATGGATTGTCTGTACTCATGGTGTCCCGAGTATTCAGTGGTGTGGAGATGAAAGATGAATGGGAATGTTTGTGTACTAGGTAGAAGACCTGGCCTGGCCGTTTTAGATGCAGCGCGGGCAGGGCTGCACAGTGAGCAAAACCATATTAGTGAGGATGACCGTAAAGAATAACTATGCTGACTGTACTCTGGGGATGGGGGGGGGGGCTTGGTCTCTAAAAGTGAAGTTGTCTTTTTCGATTAATATCAATTTCTGTATGTTTTGTGTTGATGGCCCTTGGAAAGCTTAGTTTTTAACATTTTATGTTTTTTTATAATTTTACAGCATTAGGTTGCGTGGGGCTTCCATAATCTGGCAAGGTTATAGAGATGGAAGTGCTGCTCTCAGTTAATCATTTCCCAGAGCTAAAAAGTGAGAGGGAATTGCAGTTAGGTAAAAAATTTAAAGGCGAAGGTAAATGCAAAGTACCAAAAATGTATGCAGCACTTTGCATACTGAATGTTCATATCAGTCCCTGTCCTCAAGGAACTTACATTTTAAGGTCCCTATCCCACATGCATACCTAAACACACTTACCCATATACAAGGGCCAATTTAGACAGGAGCCAATTAACCTACCAGAGTAAATACACACACAAGCACAGAGAACATGCAAAGCCCGTGCAGTATTCTGGCTGCAAGGCAAACGTTGTAATCCCTAAGGTCACTGCATTCCCTTTTTTGCATCACTTAGTAAAATACCATAATAATTGTTATTGGGTAGCAATAAATAAGTGCATACATAAGTCAGTCTTGTACTTGGTGAAATAGTCCATAAAGGGATTGTAAAGGCAGAAGTTTGTTTTTTCTCTTAACCCATTCTATGCATTAAGATAAAAAAACCTTCTGAGTGCAGAATCCCCCCTAACACTTACCTGAGGTCCCTCTCTGTCCAGAGATGTACACGAGTGTCTCAGCTGTATGAAATTCTCCCTCCTGATTGGCAGCAGTCGCGCTATTGGCTTCCTCTGCTGACAAAGTCAGCTAGCCAATCAGGAGAGAGATGGGGTTTGGCCACAGGTAGCTGTGACTAGGCTCTGGTGCCCCCATAGCAAGCTGTTTGCTGTGGGGTCATTCAACAAGAGGGAGGACCCAGGATCACAGAAGAGGGACCCGAGAAGAGGAGGATCTGGGCTGCTCTGTGCAAATCCACTGCACAGAGCTGGCAAGTATAACATGTTTGTTATTTTTATAGGGAAAAAAAATAAGACTTTGCAGTCACTTTTTAAATACTTGGTGAAAGTTGTCGCCCCAGATTTGTTTGCACACTCTTTCTTTTGTGCGGTTTTCTATTTTAGTTCTTTATTTTTTTATTTTTTTTTGGGGGGGGGGGGCTGTTTGTAAACCCAATAGCTCTCAAATTTTGGTAGGAGCACTAAAACCTGTGATAACTAGATTTTCACAGCTTGGAGCTGGTAAAAAAAATAATAAAGTGGTCTTAAAGTCAGCTTTTAAACGTACTGAAAAAATCAGTCGTTTGTCAAAACTTTGGTGGTACAAATTTTAACCCTTTTTGTAAGCAGTGATTAGTGATACCTACTGTAGCTGCCCAGACCAAATTTAGCAGTATTAGCAAATGTTGATTATCTTAACAATAACAAATAATTTGCCTACCTACAGTAAATATTTTTTGAATTAGAGGACATATAAAGACTTTCATTTGGTACATGCATTTAAAAAAAATGCCATGCTCAGATTTCTTCTTATATGGATACAAAGATTTTTAGAATTTTAAGCTTTTTTTGTATTTTTGTTTTTTTATTTTGTTACCAAATTTAGTTTCTTGTTTGAAAAGAAGGATTTCTCTCAATGTGCATAGCATGAGCAATTGGTTCACAATCACTATTCTGCTACAATGAGAATAGGCCATCAAGCAAAGTAACATACATTTGCAGATTGCAGAGGTGATGTGGTTAATAAAACTGTAAATCTTCTCTATTTGATTAATTTGGCCTTTTTAGCATGCTTATTCATTATGGCAACTTGATTAATCTTGTTTTTCTTGAAGCCTTTTGAGGGATAAGTGCACTTCATAAAAAAAGGGAACATTTATCCTTTAAGCCCTGGCCTAAACTAACGCATCCTCACGATGGCCATGACCTTGAGTGTTTGTTTACATCAGGCACTGCAAGTCTGACTCTCCTTGCCGTGACTGCACATTATAGCCTCATGAATGTATTTGGGGCTGTGCACTAAGACCAGAGATGAATGGAAGATGGCCCTGTAGATGTCATTGGGTCTGAAAGGAGTGAAACTTGAGGTGCTGGATGTAAACAATAACTGAAGGACACAGCTTTCTGATCAAGGTAAATATGCATCTACAGAGAGGGGGAAGTTGGATTCGTTTAGGTCATGGTAAAGAGGTGAAAATAATAAGTGCACTTTGAAAGTGCACTTATCATTTAAAGTAGAACTAGAGGCAAACTTTTTTATTTTTTCGATGAAAATCCTCAAAAGGGAGGAAAACCCTGGTTGTCACCAGAAATCCCCAATGGAAGATTTCTGCTTGATTCCAGTTCTGGTGACAACCCAAAATTTTGGATTTTCTTTTACTTACTTTCAGTCTTGGTGATAACAGTAAACAAGACAGATAGAGAGGGTGAATCATTCTGATGGGGCACAGAGAATACAATTCTGACAGTTAATCTAATCCTACTCCAAAAGGAAAAAATAAATTTTGCCTTTAGTTACGTAGTAGGCGAGGTTGAAAAAAGACACAAGTCCATCAAGTCCAACCTATGTGTGTGATTTTATGTCAGTATTACATTGTATATCCCTGTATGTTGTGGTCGTTCAGGTGCTTATATAATAGTTTTTTGAAATTATCAAAACCACTGCCTGCGGAAGAGAATTCCACACCTTAGTGCACTTACAGTGAAGATCCCTCTACGCAGTTTAAGGTTATGAATGGCCACGTGTCCTAATAAATTCCCTTATGTGGAAAAATGTTATCCCTATTGTGGGGTTGCCAGTACAATATTTATACAATGAAAACATATCCCTTCTCAAGCGTCTCTTCTCCAGAGAGAACAAGTTCAGTTCTCGTAACCTTTCCTCATAACTAATGTCCTCTAGTCCCTTTATTAGCTTTGTTGCCCTTCTCTGGACCCTCTCCAGTTCCAGCACATTTTTCCTGAGGACAGTTGCCCAGAACTGGACAGCATACTCCACGTGTGGCCTGACCAGAGTCTTGTAGAGTGGGAGAATTATCGTTTTATCCCCTTTTTACATCATGTCAATATTCTGTTTGCTTTGCTTGCAGCAGCTTGGCATTGCATGCCATTGCTGAGCCTGTACTAGGACCCCCAGGTCCTTTTCAATCCTAGATTCCCCCAGAGGATCTCCCCCTAGTGAGTAGATTGCATTAATATTTTTGCCACCCAAATGCATTATTTTACATTTTTCTACATTAACCACTTCAGCCCCGGAAGGATTTACCCCCTTCCTGACCAGAGCACTTTTTACAATTTGGCACTGCGTCGCTTCAACTGCTAATTGCGCGGTCATGCAATGCTGTACCCAAACGAAATTTGCGTCCTTTTCTTTCCACAAATAGAGCTTTCTTTTGATGGTATTTTATCACCTCTGCGGTTTTTATTTTTTGCGCTATAAACGTAAAAAGACTGAAAATTTTTGTTATAAAAAAAATCCAATAAACTCAATTTTAGTCATACATTTAGGCCAAAATGTATTCGGCCACATGTCTTTGGTAAAAAAAAATGTCAATAAGCGTATATTTATTGGTTTGCACAAAAGTTATAGCGTCTACAAACTAGGGTACATTTTCTGGAATTTACACAGCTTTTAGTTTATGACTGCCTATGTCATTTCTTGAGAAGCTAAAATGGCAGGGCAGTACAACCCCCCCCCCAAATGACCCCATTTTGGAAAGTAGACACCCCAAGAAAATTGCTGAGAGGCATGTTGAGCCCATTGAATATTCATTTTTTTGTGCCAAGTGATTGAATAATGGAAAAAAAAAAAAATTACAAAAATTTGTCACTAAATGATATTTTACTCACACTGGCCATGAGCATATGTGGAATTGCACCCCAAAATACATTTAGCTGCTTCTCCTGAGTATGGGGATACCACATGTGTCATTTCTTGAGGTGCTAAAATGGCAGGGCAGTACAAAACCCCCCCAAATGACCCCATTTTGGAAAGTAGACACCCCAAGGAAATTGCTGTGAGGTATGTTGAGCCCATTGAATATTAATTTTTTTGTGCCAAGTGATTGAATAATGAAAAAAAAAAAAAAAACATTTACAAAAAGTTGTCACTAAATGATATATTACTCACACAGGCCATGGACATATGTGGAATTGCACCCTAAAATACATTTAGCTGCTTATCCTAAGTATGGGGATACCACATGTGTGGGAATTTTTGGGAGCCTAGCCGCGTACGGGGCCCCAAAAACCAAGCACCGCCTTCAGGATTTCTACAACACCCCAAGCTATTTGCTGAGAGGCATGTTGAGTCCATGGAATATTTTATATTTTGACACAAGTTGCTGGAAAATTACGAACTGTTTTTTTTTTTTTCGAAATCACTTCCTACAGAGCTGGATTCATGGCTTTATGTATCGTGGGAGCAAACGCTGTTGCTGTCAAGATAAATAAATCCGCGCTGCAACTGAATGCCATACCTGCTAAGCAAATGATGGTTAACAATAAAACAAAGTAACATTACAGTATAACAGTAAGACTTACCATACCTGCAAAGCAAATACAAAAAAAAATAGTAAAAAATAAAACATTTAACATAACCTGTTCCTTAAATATATATATGCCGAAGCATGGGGGCATCCTCCCGCAAAAGGTAGGAGCAAATCGCTCCTCCGCCCCTGCTGCTCCCATGCTTCGGCATATATGCTGAAGTATGTAACTGTGGTGGTGAAATCACCTCCGATAGCGCTGGAGTCACAGCTTTATGTATCGTGGGGGCAAACGCTGTTGCTGTCAAGATAAATAAATCCGCTCTGCAGCTGAATGCATACCTGAAAACGGCTCTGACGATCTCTTCCTGGAATTTAAGGAAGGATCCAGTCCATCCTGAAGCTTTGTATAGCACATAAGCGTTCAGCAAAGCCAATTGAAATAAATAAAACAGACACTTTTTTGTACCAGCGTCTGGCCTTACGGGCAACTAGGTACGGCGCCAACAACTGGTCATTGAGGTCCACCCCTCCCATATTTTGGTTATATTCGTGGACACAGAGGGGTTTCTCCACAACACCAGTCGCCGTAGTAATTTGGACCGTCGTGTCTGCATGAAGGGAGGTAAGAACGAAAACATTCTTATTTTCTCTCCACTTCATAGCGAGCAAATTATTACACTGCAAGCAGGCTCTCTTCCCCAGCCTAAGACGGAAATCTACAAGCCGTTGGGGAAAGCCCCGGCGATTAGGTCGCACAGTGCCACATGCTCCAATCTGCTGATCAACAAGTGACTAAAAAGTGGCCATGCTCGTGTAATAATTGTCCACGTACAAGTGGTATCCCTTTCCGAATAAGGGTGACACCAAGTCCCACACAATCTTGCCAGCGCTTCCTATGTAGTCAGGGCAGTTTGTCGGGTCTACGTGACTATCTTTTCCCTCTTAAACCATAAAACTACATGTATAGGCTGTGGCCCTGTCACAGAGCTTATACATCTTGACCCCGTATCTGGCACGCTTGCTGGGAAGGTACTGTTTGAATGACAAGTGGCCAGAAAACTTGATCAGGGACTCATCAACGCAGACAACTTGATTGGGAGTAAACAAGTCTGCAAAATGTTGGTTGAAGTGGTTTACGAGTGGCCGAATTTTGTAGAGCCGATTGTATCCAGGGTCTCCACGAGGACGACAGAGTTCATTGTCATTGAAGTGCATGAACCGCAAGATCTGCTCATATCGTGCCCTGGTCATGGAGGCAGAGAACAAGGGCATATGGTGAATTAGGTCAGTGGACCAATATGACCGCAACTCACTCTTTTTGGTTATGCCCATGTTGAGGGAAAGGCCCAGAAAGAGCTAAAATTCGGAGACCGTAATTGGTCTCCAATCTCTGGCAAGGGAGGACTGGAGAATAGTGGCGATGTGTTGACCAGCGCACAAATTGCTTTGGTCCACAATAGATCTATAGAGATCTTCAATGAAAAACAGCGAATAAAAATCAAGTGACGTAAAATCAACTGTTTCCACCTGAATGCCGGGTTGGCCAGTGAATGGGGGAAGTATGGGTGCTGCAGAAGTGGTGGGTTCCCAATTAGGATTGGCGAATGCAGCAGGAAGGGCACGACGGTCCTGTATTCGTCTTCTTGGTGGCAGCGGAACACTACTTGTGCTTGCCACCTCGCCAGCTTGAACTGCACTTATGGGACTCGCCACATCACCACGTGATACTGCAGTGCTGGATGTACGACCAGGGTTTACTAGGCCGCTGGTGCTTGCCAGTTCACCAGAAGGAATAGCGGCCCTAGTACTGCTCTGCTCCATACGACGGACCTGCGGTTCTTGCACATCAATGACAGAAGAAGAAGTTCGGGGTCTGGTACACCTAACCTTGGCAGGGACCACAACTCCGTCGTCAGAGCTATCTGTCATGGAGCCGCTGTCGTCTACAGGATCGTATTCTGAGCCTGAATCTGACAGATGAGTGACTTCCTCTTCACTATCTGTCATGCTCAGAAATGTGTAGGCCTCTTCACTAGTGTACCTTTGATTTGCCATTTTGGGCTCTAAATTTAGTGGTACACAAGTGAGACTCACAGGTAAAAAAGCTCCTGACTGTTAGCGACTGTATCAAAATGCTACCAAAAAAAACTGTTAGCGATCCCAGGGATCAGGCCTGACTCTGTGAATGCTGCAGTTATGTGCAGTTATAACCTTTATTAGGTAATAAACGGCGGGTGTCCTGAAACTATAAAAAACAAACTAACTAACCAGCCTCACCCGTAACAGTTATATGGTGATCACTGGTGAAAGGGTTAGCTAGGGGGCAATCAGGGGGTTAAAACCTTTATTAGGTAGTCAGTCAGAGTCAGTGATGGAAATGGTCAGATCTGACACCAGAGGATGCAGGATTTGCACAGTGAAGATACATGTGATGAGTTCCCAGGTTACGGCTTCACTTCAGATATACTGTTTGACCGACCACTGCAGAGGAGATCTAAGGCAGCTGCCCATCAGATATTCATCCAGGCGTGTCTGACCCCCTGTAATTAAGGGGTCCATCCTTTCCGGTAAGCGTACCCATACGATTTTGTATATGACATCTGAGTTGCAGGAAAAGGGGACCAGTCTGTTTGTGCCAAGAAGAATTTAATATATGTCTTACTAGATGGACTTTTTATTTAATGCTTTTATTTAATGCTTTTAACAATTTGCGCTTCACTTTCATTTGTTTAGTTATTTGCTATTGAGGTTGGTGAATCCTTTAAGTGTCCAGCTTGCATTCATTATTATGTTTAGTTTGCGCTGATTGTCCTTTGCTTTATTTTTAGTATATGGGGGTCCCTAACGCTATAAAACACTGACGGCGAACCTATATACTTACCTCCCTAACTAGCATCACCTGTGACACCTGTAATATAGCGATCAGAAAAACGATCGCTTAGTGACACTGGCGACGGAGGGTGATCAAGGGGTTAAAACTTTATTAAGGGGGGTTAGGGGGGGTATCCTAGACCTAAAGGGGGCTACCACTAACTGCCCTACCACTTATAACTGTCACAAACTGACACCAATGCAAAAAAAAACAAAAAGCTGCTATTGGTGTCACTGTGACAGGTGGTACAGGGGGGAGATCGGTGGGTGATCAGGGGGTGGAAAGTGTGCCTAGTGTGTTCTACTGTTAGTGTACTATTGGTGCAACTCACATTGATGTCTTCTCTCCTCGGCCTCTGGAACGCAAAGACCGACTCGAGAAGCGATGACATCACTTCCTCTGCCGCTGTTTACATTACAGCAGCAGAGGAAGATTGTCATTCGTTGGGAGCGATCGCGAGGGGGTGGCCATGAATGAGTGGCCTCCCCCTCAGCCTGGATCGCTTCCCTAAGGAAGCCGACCGCCTCGGGCACCGGGGGGAGCAATGCGCCCCCCCCCGCCCGCGGGAGGCAGATTACGTACCAAGTACGTGATTTTGCCTGCCCGTGCCATTCTGCCGCAGTATATCTGCGTTAGGCGGTCGGGAAATGGTTAAACCTCATTTGCCATGTAGTTGCCCACCCAATTAATTTGTTCACATCTTTTCACAAGGTTTCCACATCCTGCAGAAAAGTTATTGCCCTGCTTAGCTTAGTATTGTCCGCAAATACAGAGATTGAACTGTTTATCCCATCCTCCAGGTCGTTTAAGAATAAATTAAATAGGATTGGCCCCAGGACAGAACCCTGAGGGACCCCACTACCCACCCCTGCCCATTCTGAGTACTCCCTATTTATCACTACCCTCTGAACTTACCCCTGTAGCCAGTTTTCACTCCATGTACTCACCCTATAGTCCATGCCAACTGACCTTACTTCCTTTATCTAGATGGCAGATCACCTCCTCATAGAAGGTTAATTGATTGGTTTGGCAAGAATGATTCTTCATGAATCCATGCTGATTACTGCTAATGATACAGTTGTCATTACTAAAATCTTGTATATAGTCCCTCATCCCCTCCAAGAGCTTGCATACAATTGCTGTTAGGCTAACTGGTCTGTAATTCCCAGGGATGTATTTTGGGCCCTTTTTTAAATATTGGTGCTACATGGGGCTTTTCTCCAATCAGCTGGTACCATTCCAGTCAGTAGTTATACTTAAATTATGGAAAAATAATAGTTGTCATAGTAGTGTTCGGTTTATGTAGATGTTTTTGCACTGTAGGTGATATTATAATAAAATAGCCTTTACCAACTGTAATTAGAGGTACAAATGTCTTACAGGGCAAGATAATTAAAATGTATAAGACAAAAAGCCCCAAAAGTTGCTGCTTATGGTCACTTTGTGAATATTTGTCTGCTAGGTAATTTAGAAATATACATGCCAGAGATATTTATGGATGCAACATTCAGGTTAGTCTGAAGTTAAACAGTCAGTAGTGTAGGAAGGGGTGTATTGGGAATGGCAGAAATGACTTTGTACTACAGCATTCTCATTTCTACTTCATGTGTAAGCTTACCCCTCTAAACATGAAATATAGCTTTAAGCATGCAAAGATGGATTCCCTCCTGTGTTCAGCTTTGTGGTCCCATTCATTGTTAGTACCTGCAGCAGCTGCATGCTAAAGAGTGCCCCTGCTGTTTTTTCTTTAGTGAGTGGTAAAAGATATCAACATCTCATTAAATTTTAAAAATGCCCAGGAATAAAACGATGCAACAGAACTTCACATCATTTTCAGCTCTGCTTTGTAGATTCTTATTGCATTTGAAATTTTACTAGCTTAGGTGACAGCCATCAGAATTTTTTTCCTTAGATTGCCTCTCGCCTTAGGGCAAGTTATAATAAGGTGACAAACTAAAGTGAGTATGGCGTTAACCCTTTCACTTTTCATTTATTTCACCACTCAGCCTTTCTTGTAAAAACATTGTTTTCCTATTGAAGTACAGCCAGGTCGGTTTGACTAAGAGATCCCTAAAGATTGACTGCTCATATTCCATACTAATATGAAGATATACTTGAAGATAAATATATTATCTGCAGAGAAATATGAACCTAGCCATGCTCTAAGATTATTTATTAACTTTTTTTTTATTGTTGATTACCAGTAACACAGCAGAATATTGCTCAGCATGGGCAGATTTTAATTGCGGAGCATAACAATTACATTCAGATATTCAAGAGAACTTTTCCCCAGTGCTTAATTACAGTATTTTTTTTTATGTTTTGTCTAGGATGCTTTCACTGTTTTTGACATATAAGTATATATGTATATATACTGTATATTATAAATATTTTTTTTAAATAGCAGTTTTCTGATTAAATATAGTTTGTTGTTTTTATTGCTTTTTTACATGGTAGAAGGTAAACATGCAACACTACTTAAATTTCTTCATTTTCTGCACTTTGTTGTATTTATATTTGTTTTTATGTAATCAGTCATACTAAAAAAAATGCTTATTATATTTGACATAAACTGTATTTCATAATAATGGTAAATTAGTTAATTGTATATCGAAGCAAATGTTTTCATACATGATTTTTTTTAAAGGAGCAAGTTTTAAATGATTGAAAACATGCAATTGATTATCATTGCTAGAGTTTAGTGTGTTTGACAGAGCTTACTTGTGTATGTGTTTTTAAATGTTTAGTTATAACCTTCCACCTTATCCTTTGTTGTCACCAATTTATCAGCAGCAATGTGCATAATACATTCACTATATTTTGAAGTACTGCCCTTAAGTCTACCATAGATGGTTGCAAGTTCAGCTGATTTCTGCTGAGTAAAACAAAATTTGAGCCATTGTTGGTCCTGCAAGCACCATCCGGCTCGTCAAAAGTAGATTAACTTCAACTAAGTCACTGTTTAGTAGTGTTGACTGTATTCAAGCAGCAGCTGGTGCCTGCATACCATAGTTGGTAGTCAAGATTCCCCCATCCACACTGCTAGCACACTGAATGAGAGAAAACAGAGTTGTTCATGTTTTTGACATGTGTATACTGCAAATCAATTTGATGCTTGGTAAAAGTGTGTGTGTGTGTGTATGTGTGTGTATATATATATATATATATATATATATATATATATATATATATATATATATATATTTATAAAGAGCCCATTCCAAGCAATTTATCATCTCTCCTTCTCTCCTGATACTATTTTGACCCTATCAGCTCCTATATTAAAGAAGTAAACTGTAGTTATACGCCACAGTACTACATTTTGTGTTTTGGCTATACCATTTGCCTGAATAGCTAGTTTTTCATGTAAAATTTCTGCCTAGTATACTCAAAAGGCCTGTTTTTTTTATGATAACAAAAAAGTGCACAGGATCCAGTAAACAGTTTTTTTATGGTAAAAACAAGTTAACAGGACTTGGTTAACTCATGGATTCTATAATTAGCTGCTGTTCTATTTAAGTAAAAAATAGGCAAAAAAGTAAAAGTATATATTATTCACAAGGAAACTGTGGAAAATAAAGTAGATGTGCTCTAAGAATACCCCATTGTTGAAATAGTAGTTATTTTTAGAGGCTTTTTGAAATCTTCTGTTAGAATATTTTAGACGTGTCAGTGAGTTGTGCATAAATTAAATATACTAGTGCAAAGTAACAAATTAACATAAGCTTGAATTGTTGCCTCATTTTTTGTTTGCTAACAAATTAATAAATGAATACAACCAACAAACGATTGTCTTCTCCACTCTGACTTTACAATATTGCACAAGTCCCACTAGTAGTGTCACGCTGGCCATATTCTATGCAATCTGATTGTGCAGTCTCCTTTGGATCTTCCACCAGCAGTAGTGGAATGGCCACCTGATTTGAAAATGGTTGAATTGATTGTTCATGTTTCTCCTTCTATTTCATGGTTTTGCTGGATCTAGGGGAAATTATGAGTTAGGATTGTGAAGGATTGTACTAGTGTGAATTGGCCTTTGGTTACTTTCTGTTACACTGTAGTATTTGTGATTGCTCTTTGATACTATTTCTTATTTTGTGTCTCTTAAGGAAGCCAACAACATCTTTGAATGGCCATCAACTCTGTATTCATACAATTTAATATGCGTGTTTAGTGTAAAATGTGGCTTCCCTTTATTCTTATTTTTATATTGTCAAGCTGTATTGTACTCTGGTTTCAAGGATATGTTTTTCCCTCAACAGACATGCCATTTTTATGTGTTTATTTTTCTTTTATAAATGGATATTTTAAATAACAATTCTGTTTTTTCATTATTTTTTGTGTGTGCCATTTTAAATTTTTCTTCCAGCCCTGATGAACAAGGATTGTGCTGCCCCCAAAACATGTTGGCTGTCCTTTGCCCTGCTTGTTGTAACCAGTTGAGCAATTAAAACCTTGGAATAAAGATTTTTCATTTGGCACTTTCTTTAACCTTTACTTGGATTTCTCAGCTTAGTTGAATATTCTTTCCTGGGCTATCCCTGTCTTTGTGATTAGGTGCTAACTACAGGCCAGTTGGGCTCAAGCAATTATTTTGTCCATGCTTTCATAACCTGTAAAAAACTGTGTCCAGTGCCCTTCTTCCACTACCTCTTTCTTCATTTTTTGCTTGGACTGTCTTCATCTGCATTTTTGGCTTTCCTGGCAATTGACTTTAACTTTTGTTAAACAGTATAACAGATGTTGTTCTGTTTTTTTTTTTTTTTCTTCTAGCTTTGCTAAAAATGTGCAAAAGTAAATGACCAAAGTAAAACACCCCCCAGAGGATATTATTTTATCGCTGGTTCTCCAGATTCATCACTCCTAATTCTTTTGTGCAACTTGGCCTCTTGACATGTTGGATAATTAAACCATGGCCTGTCAAGAGGAGAGAAAGTGTGAGCTGTGCACTGGTATTGCGCTTTTCAGGCTGACAGTGGTTTCATCGATTACATTGATTGGTGACACAGATTACATGAATTCTTAGTGGTAATCTCTCCTTCTCAAAGTAATTACCGACTTTATGTGAATAAGCGTACTAGAATTCGTTGAGAGAATATTTGACCTAATGTACTAAAAGAATAGTTGAAAGATAATTTCTAAAGTTGCTTGTTTCCATGTAAATGTCTGTTTATTTTTTTTCCTTTATTATTGTCAACATATATCTCTAAAGGTGCCTGAAAAGCAAGCAAACCTCACAATATTTAATGCAATGAGTTTTTGTGCTATTGGTTGCCCTATTTCCAGCAGAAATCTCCCCTGTTTACTTTTGCTGATGTTTGAATTTAACAGCTGGAAATATTCTGAAATCATGAAGTGAATTTGCATTTCTTTCTTTTGCCCTCTTGTTACTCAAAGTCAGCTACATATAGTTGAGGTTGTTTTGCATTTTAAACCTGAACAATAGACCAATAAAATGTGTTTATTAACCACTTCGGCCCCGGAGCTGTATGACCGGGCTATTTTTTTTGTGCGATTCAGCACTGTGTTGCTTTCACTGACAATTGCGTGGTTGTGCGATGTTGCACCCAAACAAAATTGACATTTTTTTTCCCCACAGATAGAGCTTTCTTTTAGTGGTATTTGATCGCCTCTGCAGTTTTTATTTTTTTGCGCTATAAACAAAAGAATAGCGACAATTTTGAAAAAAAACACAATATTTTGTACTTTTTGCTATAATAAATACCCCCATTTTTTTTCTTTTTTAAAAAGCTAATTTTTTCTCAGTTTAGGCCGATATGTATTCTTCTACATATTTTTGGTAAAAAAAAAAAAAAAAGCAATAAGTGTATATTGATTGGTTTGCGCAAAAGTCATAGCATCTACAATATAGGGGATAGATTTATAGCATTTTTATTATAATTTTTTTTTTACTAGTAATGGCGGCGATCTGCGATTTTTATCGAGACTGCAGCATTATGGCAGACACATCGGACATTTTTTACACATTTTTGGGACCATTGGCCTTTATACATTGTTCAGTGCTATAAAAATGCACTGATTACTGTAAAAATGTCACTGGCATGGAAGGGGTTAACATTAGGGGTCGATCAAGGGGTTAACTGTATTCCCTAGGTGTGTTTCTAACTGTAGGGGGAGGGGACTGACCTAGAGGAAGTGACGGATCGTGGTTCCTAGCTAATAGGAACTCAAGATCTGTCACGTCTCACAGAACAGAGATTTGTGTGTTTACACACACACTTACCTGTTCTGCCTCTCATGCCCGTGATTGCTTGTGGCTGGCGGTCATCGCGACCATCGGCCACGAGCATCGGCAATCCCGCTGTGCAGCGGGCGCGTGCGTGCCTGCTATCCCGATCCCGCGAGCCGACATAGCTACGACAGCTTGCGGGATTGTGCCGACCTGCCGCAGTAAAATGGCGGTGGCTGGTCGGCAAGGGGTTAAACAGTATTAGTAAATGCATTTTTAAAAGCAACCAGTATAAGAACTTAAATTTGACTGGGCGATATCCACTTTCAATTCCTGTACAGCTCAGACTAGGAGAGGGAAAAGTAGTACAAAGAACCAATTGGTTGTAATGCATTACTGTGCTAACAAAGAATGTGCTGGCAGGATGTAGTGTGAGAGATGAGATATTTTGCCTTTTCTCCGTTGTTTAAGCCGGCCATAGATGGTTTGAATCTTGACCGATTCAGCAGGGACTGGCCGAAATTTAGAACCATTTATGTGCAGGCTGATTGTATCCAAGTCAATTCATCAATCGACTTGGGTACAACCAGCATGTTGGATTTTTAGGATGCGATTATTGCCAGCTGCTATAGAAGCTAGCAATAATCACTATGTTCTGCCAAAATGGATGGCTTTCCAAGCCTCTTGCCAGGAGAAAACAAGAGCTCAGCGGGAGGAATGGAATCAAGCAATTTTCTTTCCTGCAACCCATGGTTGCATCATCTATGGCTTGCCTTAGTCACAGGTTGGTGACAGACATAGTTGTATTATTTAACTGCAGTAGACAGAAATCAGGTCTACAAGCTGGCTTTGCTGTCTGGAATGAATGACACCAGAATTACAAAACTATTTTGGCATGTAAAACCGTATATGTATATAGGTATCTGTGTATTTAGCTCCTCACCTGGAGCTCAGCTTTAACTTCTGCATGGAAATTTGGCAGCCCCCCCCCCCCTCCTAATTTGGTAGCCATCTTAAAGGAATTGAGAGTGGTTTTGCACTTATTATTTCTTCATGTATTGTGGTCAGGGATACAAAGTAACATTTTTCTTTTCTAGTGAATTCAGGCTCCTTTTAAAACCTATTCCAGTTTTTCCTTACGTTTTGATGTAAAATGTCTTTTTAGAGTACAGAATAGCTCAAACTATAATATACAGACAAGTGTGTCTGTCAGAGCAGCTTAATCCAAGGTTTCGATGTGAAATGATCTATCTGTAAGGTAAAGAATTTCTTCTGTGCTCTTTCTTAATAAAGCTCAGAGAATCCTACATATAAAATATCAGTTTATAGATTCAGGCTGGCCATACACGGGTCAAATTTCAAAAGAACTTTCTTTCGAAAACCTTATCTAAGAATTTTCATTCGAATTTCGCATTATTTGTGAGCTCCAGCAACAGCAGATTTTGGTGCAGCAATCAAATTTGAGTAATCCGGCATGTTGGAAATTTTTTGAAAAACGAACGATTTTCTAATCAATGATCGGAGAATCATGTGAGAAATGTAATAGAAAAAGGAATGCACATGGGTGCAAGAAAAGAAAATTCCCAGAAATAAAAGAAGATTCCTGGCTATGAAAATAATTTTCTGTAGCAACACGAGGTGAAATTGAAGGCTTGGATGGTCGAATTTAGAAAGTCAATGGTGGCACCATCGGATCACAAAATGCACAAAATTTCTGATTTTGAAAAGAAAATTTGTTTGGAATTCGACCATGTATGGACTGCCTAAGAAATATATTTAAAATGCCCCAAAACATTTAAAGTTTCAGTCTTTATGTAGCAGGAAGTACAGGTATGGGAAAAATGATCAATAAATACATGTCATTTGATAACTGAGATGACATGGGTTTTGATGTTATTTGATAAGGATAGAAATACCTCCAGGACAATATCACCAGCAGGAAAAAGATAGCGGATAGCAGATACAAGTTTAAAAATGTATGAATGAATATAATCTGCACTCTTTGTCAATAAACATAGCATATTTAGTTGTAAAGTTATCATTTGTGATGTAGGTTACATCTATATTTGTTGTATGTTTTGAGCATTTTAGCCAGCTAATTACAAGAGAATTGGTTTCAGTAATTTTATATGTTCATTTTTCCTTGTTTCGTTGATCCATACACAATTAATCATACACGTGCTGCAGCCCTTTGTCATGCTCATATAAATTCTGCTATATGCATACTTAATATACAACAGCTTTATTTAGCATTTTCGACATGCTGCAGTTTCTTGCCTAATTTATTTCAATTAGGCATCTACATTTATGTGTGTAATTGCCCCTCAAAAACAATAAAAATCAATTAAAGTAAATGATGATTTATAAATTGTGTTATAGTGAATTTAAAGTCATTCTGAACCAAAGACCTTAACTTATTTGAAGCCTAATGTGATGAATTGACTCAAGTTAGAAATGAATCAGAAGTAGTTTTTGGGGTAAGCAAGAGGTCTCTACAGTCAATAAATCAATAAATAATTGTATAAGCCTTTAATATGTGAGCTGTTTAAAGACAGCTATGAATTTGTATCCAGGTAATCTTTACTTGGTGTCATCTTTAGAACCATGGATTAATTACAAAGAGTAAATATAAGGAGTCATCTCATATCAGCCTCCTTTAACATCATAGGGGTAGCTATGTCATTGATTGATTCATCTTAAGCTTGTGTTACAGTAAATACAAAATTAGGATTAATTAGAGAACAGGGAGTGGCTGAATCAGAGTCTCAGCAGCACGCTGTGAGGCTGAGCTAGCTACCTGTCAGACATCTTGGTGAATCCCAACATTATTGTCGGGATCATTACAGAACCTGGAGCTGCTCTGTGACGTCAGCCCAACAGCAGGCTTTAGCTTGTTGTCGACTGATTCTGGATCACAGGAGAGCACAAGTAAGTGCACTCTTGTGACCTTGTGGTAAAAAAACAAAAACTTTTTCCATTTTGTTACTTCAAATAAACTTATTTTTGTAAGGTATTTTTAATGCATGATCATTTTTTTTAGTTACATCACAATATGTTTATAATATGTGGAATACTATGGGACCGTATATTGGAAACATTTCAAGGAATTCCCATAACGAAGATTTCTTGAGAACCAGCTATCCAACAAGTCTCACATATTTTAGGGTACATACACAATTAGTAATCACATCTTCTGTTGATAGTATGTTAATATATTGGAGATCCAAGCTGTAGATTTGCCTCATTCCTTTCTATATCGACTTGTGTCAAGTTACTTAACTAGCCATAGTAATCTTTAGTCAGTACTGCTTAAAGTGTCACAATTAGAAAAAAAATCGTACTAAATTGACAAATCCAATAGTTTGCCAGTGAAATTGCAATTTTGTTGAATTATAGGACCACAGGGCGGCTTACAAATGACTTCATTAATAGAAGTCAATGCAAGCAGCTCCAAAGTTGCCCCAAAATGTGCAGGAACCTTTTTCCAAGTTGGAGCGACTTGAGTCGCTCCTATTAGAACGGTTCAATTGCACTGCATGGAGCGCAACTTGTCAGGTGGTTAAGTCGCCTGACAGGTCCCCCTGTGTGTTCAAATTTAGTGAGACCAAAATCAGAAGCATTGCTCAAGCATAATGCCCATTCATACAGGACATTTTATTGCTATAGTTTAACCACTTTTATTTTTAAACATTAGATTTTTTGAAAAAAAAAAAAAATTCAGGTAGCTTCTGCTCTTTTTATACCGTATAAACAATGTTGCGTAGTATTACACATTTCTCATTTTCACATACAAAGAAAAATATTTTAGGAAACTCTTTGCCTCCATATTTATTGTTTTTTTAGTAATTAAAAGTATAAATGAATGTGCCCATTTTCCGGTGTGCACTCCATTCCCAAAACCCTACACATCTGCTCGGGTTTCTCATCGCAATGTAGTCTAATCACTTGTCTCTGGTTCAAGTCAGTCAGCTGCTTTTTCTCCAGTCTTTAATTGTACACTGGCTGCTTTCAGGTTCTCTATGATTATTCTGGTAACATGACCATACAAATAACCACGCCTTTAATACTTATTGTAAACCCTTAAGACAGAACTACACTCCCCTTCAGTTCAGCGATGCGACACCCTGGAGCTCCCTGCCGGCCATTGATATCTTTAAGCAGCTAGTCTCTGTATATCGATTGCTGGCCTCTATCATAGGCCATGCCAATATGGAATCACTTCTGGGTATGCGGCTGTGGGACCATTCACAAAGTGGAAAGCCCATGGGGAAGCCGTAAAGAGTCATTGGCTTCCCACGGTAAACATCCTGGACCCGAAGACTGTTAGAGCACCAGCCTGGGCGAGGACAGCGCTGGATTTCTGGACAAGTAAGTGTCCTTTTATAAATTATTTTTTTATTTTTTTTGCAAAAAGTTAATACAATTATACTTACAACTTAGTACAGCAGAACAATCCTGATTGGTGTATACAGAGCACATAAGGGCATCCAGATATGGCAATATGCAGTCTCCAGTACAGAAAAGACAAAAAGGTAGTGTAAAATCATACATTTTTATATGCATACAATGTATTAGGTTAGTAACAGGAAGGGTCAGTGTGATGGGCAACCACCATTTGTGTAATGGAAATTCAGCAAAGGCAGCCTTTTCTCTGATCTAAAAAAAACACATATTTAAAACATTGATACAAATGTGTGGCATTTAAATAATTATCCAGTGTTGTGACCTGAAAATTTGCAGAATGCATGTGGGAAAAAAAATGCAAGCTGAAATGTTATAATTTACAATATAAATAGTAGGTGCTACACCGTGACGTTTTTAAATATGTAAAAAATCCTTCCTCATCTTATCTTTATTTTAACTTAAGTTGCCTATTGATACAATGAAAATACTGTTATAGAAGATAATAGTTTACAATTCAATCTATCAGAAGTTGGCAACCAGGATGTAAATGCTTTAGCAGCATAACATACCAAGAGTTCATGGTCTTTTCACAGTTCGCAGCATGTTATAGTTTCTTGTCACTTGGATGGCTACTGATATTTCATTCTGTTTTCTTTTTTTACCATTATACTTTTCCGATCTCTTGCATTATCTTTGCATAAAAACTAGAAAAAAAACAGGACTAGAATATTCCTTCAATATTACAAATTTTTGTTTACTTATATGTGCATGTACTTATGTGCATCCTCCATCAATATCCATGCTGCTTTATTGTTGAGAATGTGTAAATCTGAATTCTTGGATGCCGTCTGATTAACTGCCAGTTAGTGTAAATGGAAAAAGGCAGCCAAGCTACCTGCAGACTTTAAAATTAGAGGTTGAACTGCACATTAGGAACATGCATGTTTTTTTGTTTTAGTTGTTTGCCTGCCTTCAACAGCTTCATCAAAGGGCTGGGAAGCTTTAAAGGGAGGATCATCACACAGTAGTCTTTGAAGGCAGTTATGATTTTAGAACATCTATTAATTACATCAAGTGAAGTGGTAAGACCGGGTGTCAAGGGCACTCATTTAAAGGGCAAGTGTGGAATATATGTGGGAGTTTTTTTTTTTTTTTTTAGTTGTGAATAAAGTGGGCACAGATTATAATCTCTTGTTTTTCTGTTGTCTGAGGCTTTATCAAGAGCAACACAGGGAGAACTTTAAATTGCACCTCCTCGTATATCCTCAACTCTAGGTTTGTAAGCTTATAATTAAAAACAAATTTAAAACCGATAAGCTACAAGCAGGATCTAAAAAACTCAAGATTCATCATCACAGGTAAACTAGATTTACTAAATATTGCTAATTTACTAAAGGATTTGAGAGTGTTCACATACAAAATTGTGTGAAAACTGACCCTTATTATCCAATTATCATGCACAGATAAAATGGGTAAACATTTTTTTTTCACATGACTAGTTAATTGAAGTGAATCCTCACACAATTATTGTGTGGACAGTCTGAACTAATTTTAGTAAATTACCCTCAATGACTTAGCATATTTAGAAATGTAAAATAAAATATTCACTAATCCAATGTCTTTTATTAAATCCAACTTTAAATTAAACGAGACAGATTAATTTTGGGCAGTTTAAAATGATGCTATATACAGTCTGGACGGAAAGTATTCAGACCCCCTTAACATTTTTCACTCTTTGTTATATTGCAGCCATTTGCTAAAATCATTTACGTTCATTTTTTTTTTCCTCATTAATGTACACACAGCACCCCATATTGACAGAAAAACACGCAATTGTTGACATTTTTGCAGATTTATTAAAAAAGAAAAACTGAAATATCACATGGTCCTAAGTATTCAGACCCTTTGCTGTGACACTCATATATTTAACTCAGGTGCTGTCCATTTCTTCTGATCATCCTTGAGATGGTTCTACACCTTCATTTGAGTCCAGCTGTGTTTGATTATACTGATTGGACTTGATTAGGAAAGCCACGCACCTGTCTATATAAGACCTTACAGCTCACAGTGCATGTCAGAGCAAATGAGAATCATGAGGTCAAAGGAACTGCCTGAAGAGCTCAGAGACAGAATTGTGGCAAAGCACAGATCTGACCAAGGTTACAAAAAAATTCTGCTGCACTTAAGGTTCCTAAAAGCACAGTGGCCTCCATAATCCTTAAATGGAAGATGTTTGGGACGACCAGAACCCTTCCTAGAGCTGGCCGTCTGGCCAAACTGAGCTATTGGGGGAGAAGAGCCTTGGTGAGAGAGGTAAAGAAGAACCCAAAGATCACTGTGGCTGAGCTCCAGAGATGCAGTCGGGAGATGGGAGAAAGTTGTAGAAACTCAACCATCACTGCAGCCCTCCACCAGTCGGGGCTTTATGGCAGAGTGGCCCGACGGGAAGCCTCTCCTCAGTGCAAGACACATGAAAGCCCGCATGGAGTTTGCTAAAAAACACCTGAAGGACACCAAGATGGTGAGAAATAAGATTCTTTGGTCTGATGAGACCAAGATAGAACTTTTTGGCCTTAATTCTAAGCGGTATGTGTGGAGAAAACCAGGCACTGCTCATCACCTGTCCAATACAGTCCCAACAGTGAAGCATGGTGGTGGCAGCATCATGCTGTAGGGGTGTTTTTTAGTTGCAGGGACAGGACGACTGATTGCAATCGAGGGAAAGATGAATGCGGCCAAGTACAGGGATATCCTGGACCAAAACCTTCTCCAGAGTGCTCAGGACCTCAGACTGGGCCGAAGGTTTACCTTCCAACAAGACAATGACCCTAAGCACACAGCTAAAATAACGAAGGAGTGGCTTCACAACAACTCCGTGACTGTTCTTGAATGGCCCAGCCAGAGCCCTGACTTAAACCCAATTGAGCATCTCTGGGGAGACCTAAAAATGGCTGTCCACCAACGTTTACCATCCAACCTGACAGAACTGGAGAGGATCTGCAAGGAGGAATGGCAGAGGATCCCCAAATCCAGGTGTGAAAAACTTGTTGCATCTTTCCCAAAAAGACTCATGGATGTATTAGATCAAAAGGGTGCTTCTACTAAATACTGAGCAAAGGGTCTGAATACTTAGGACCATGTGATATTTCAGTTTTTCTTTTTTAATAAATCTGCAAAAATGTCAACAATTCTGTGTTTTTCTGTCAATGTGGGGTGCTGTGTGTACATTAATGAGGAAAAAAAAGAACTTATATGATTTTAGCAAATGGCTGCAATATAACAAAGAGTGAAAAATTTAAGGGGGTCTGAATACTTTCTGTCCCCACTGTACATGCTCTATTGGGCCGGCCCCAAAAAAAAAAAATAGAAAAAAAGAAAAGGGACAATTTCCTTCGATGTTATCACATAGTAGTGGAGCTGCCCCTACTTGTCTGCTGTTTGAGCAGGTTGTGTACATAGTTATTTTCCATTGTATTATGTACCCTGGTGTCCTTTATGATGCTTATCAATTCTGAGCAACACATAGTGCTGGGCAGTACATGGAAGGCTGATGTTTGCACCCATTCATATATTATATATATGATATAATTATATATGTATAAAAACATCCCAGATGATAAGCGGTTATACCAGGATCATGGTATGCAGCAGTACATACAGACAAACATAAATGTGCACACAGGTCCAGCACACATATGTAAAGGGTGATTACACCACATGTGAAGTATAGCCCCTACTGTCGGAGTGAGAACAATAATCCTTGGGCCGTGATTTGTGATTAACTCTAAATGGATAACCTGTAAAGGCGTTTAACCACTTGCCAACCAGCCGCCATCATTCCACTCCTGCAGATTGGCTCTATTGCGTGAATCGCCGTAGGTATATGTCACTTTGTGCAATAGATACAGCAGGCACGCGACTGGCCCGCCGCCCCGCTAGCGGCCGAATATCGCTGCTAAAACGGCAGTAAAGCGCCGCTAAAAATAACTGTGTTTTACCGCCGACGCCCTCACCGCCCCAGTGTGAAAGGGGCCTAACAGATTACTCCATCCACTAAAACAAGATGGATGATGGAATCACTTCCCTGTACATGAGTATTGTATTTTGACAGTGGGATTCTCAAAATTTTTCATTTCTAGCAGTTTTCATTAATCTCCTTTGGAGAGGTTTCTCATCTGTTCCACCCCAGTCAGAATAATACTCTTACAGAGGTTCTGTCCCAGCTCTATGCAAAACAGAACACAATGGCTGCAGTTACACTTGGCTATTAGGTCTGCCTCCTGCCCATCCTTTGACAAGAATTGTAACCCATGAGTTTAATGGTACTTGTAAACAGAACATGCAGAAATTATAATATATTCATAAGTGGTATATGCAGTAAATAACCTCTAATGGCTAAGCCACACTTTTTTTTTTTCTCTTATTTTTCTTATTTTTTTATATACTCTGTTGACTACTACTTTAAAGGTCCTGTATGGCACACCTTACTTGTACTTGGAATGTTTATGTATGGTTTTACACACTTTTCTAATCTTTCACATTTTCTTTTATGTGTACACTCAAAACTCAGTACAAAACTTATGAGTTTAAAAAAAAAACGGCTGCAGTTGAAGTACAATAATTTTTGTTAATATAGTCAGTTTTGTATTGAAATGTGCCATATTTATTCTATATATTTTTGTGAGGGAATTCTTCTTCAAAAGATGATAGTAAAACATGCTGCTGCCCTGTTAGGCAATTGCCAGTGTAATGGAAATGCAATGTGAGAGTTCTTGTGAATCATTTTCTACTTTTTCTCCAATGCTCGGTCAGTTTCAAAAACTTCTATCTGTGAAGCCTCCTACTATCTAAAAATTATAAGTAGAAAATGCTAAATATAGAAATGACACACACTTTATATCTAAACATGATTGACCACTACAGAATTGGCTTAATGGAGCAATAACAGCTATTCTTTCATTAGTGATTATAAGCCTTTTTTTAAAGTAATGAAAATGTCATATTTACCTGCTCTGTACAATAGTTTTGCATAGAGCATCCCCACTTCTCCACCGGTTCTCTTGGGTCCACCTCTTTGTCAACCCCCCCATAGGAAGCCACTTCCTATGCGGCCACTCATGCAAGCTTGATCCCGAACCATGCTTCCTGTGTCTGTAGACACAGACAGTGCATCGCAGCCCTGCAATTTTCCTTAGTCACTGGATTTGTTTGAGCCAATGGCTCCCACTGCTATCTATCTACCCTGTGAGAGGGCAAGAGCAAAGAGTGCTGCTGCTTTTGGGCAAAGTGCTCAATCATCGAAATCAGGTTTAGGTAAGTATAAGGAGGGTCTAAAGGGTACAGTTTAGTAGATAATTTTTTTAATACCTACTTCACATTGTGTGTACCTTTCAAAAAGTCATCCTCATTCGTTTGTAGCCCTTAAAAATCTGCTGTTCTGTTGGCGTGGCTTAGCACCAAAGCTTGAGACGGAGACCTAACATCACACTATTCCTTTCCCACCTAATCACAA
Source organism: Aquarana catesbeiana (assembly GCF_042186555.1). NCBI lineage: Eukaryota > Metazoa > Chordata > Amphibia > Anura > Ranidae > Aquarana > Aquarana catesbeiana. The sequence continues at coordinate 181,819,811 of NC_133324.1, read as the reverse complement.
TGTCTCTCTATGTATTCTCTGATGTGTCTTTCTCTCTCTTACTCTATTCTCTGTCTCTCTCTCTCTAATTTCTCTGTCCCTCTCTCTGTATTCTCTGTCTCTCTCTCTTTCTCAGTATTCTTTGATGTCTCTCTGTCTGATGTCTCTCTGTATGCTCTGCATACAGTGAAAGTAAACTTAAATCCTATCTCAGTCATATCTCACAGCAAGGTACAGAACAGCAGTAGACACACCCCCTTCACACAGGCTCAGGCATATGTCTCATTACAGGGGGTCCCCTAGTTACAAACATCCGACTTACAAACGACTCCTACTTACAAACGGAGGGAGACAACAGGAAGTGAGAAGAAATCTACCCCTAGGAAGGGAAATTCTCTCCTGTAAGAGCTATTTTGGGGAAAAGGTACCTCCACTGATGCTTTATCACCAATCCTTGTTTCCACAACAACCCGAAATTTTCAAAATCCAATTGTCATTGGGACAGAAAGTGGGGTGAAATCTTCTGAACAGGGGCACAGACAGCAAAAACAAATGTTGCAGGGGTGATAACCCTTCCCTATGCTATCCAAAAAGATTAAAAATAGTTTTTTTTGGCTGGAGCTACACTTAAAAAATGTACCTGTTCCGACTTACAAACAGATTCAACTTAAGAACAAACCTACAGTCCCTAACTTGTTTGTAACCCGGGGACCCCCTGTACACAGGCTGCCAATCAAATAAGAAGGGGCGTGGACCACCATTTTTTTCATGCGAGGAGGATTACAGATGACAGGCTGTTCTACCTGCCATACTATGCACAAATTATTTGTGCTGTTGTTCTTTATTAGATTTAGTGTTCTCTTTAGATTTGACTTTCCAGGTTTACAACTACTTTATTGCCTTTAGAACCACTTTAAATTAGTTGGGATAGTTTGCCTTTTGTTTTCTTATCAGTTTATTAAAGTATTCTCTTTTAAAAGGAAGGGATTTTCACTAAAGTTGAATGTTAGGAATTAAAACAGGGACGTGCTTTAACTTTTTGGTTTTGATTAGAATTTTAAAGCATTTTTCAACTATTACTGCACTTAGGTTCACATCTGCAGACTGTCTGCATATTTTTATGTTTTAAACTGACATTTAACCAGAAAATGAAAGTAGTGTAAAATAATGAAAAACACACTTTGATTGCTTAGTGCATGCCTTCAGACAGCAGGGAGGGAGGTGGGGATGACTTTGCTGCTCTATGATTGAGTCCCTGTTGGCCTCCTGCAAGGGGAGGATTTTACCTCGCCGCATTAAATAACTCTATGCCTTTGATCAGTGCTACTCAAATTTTATGATTCAGAAAGCTATATTGGCAGTGAACAGAGTCTCAGTAAGAGAAATGCAAATTACCTTCCTTGAAGATGTAAAGTTAAAATTTTGTTCTATTATATTATGGACTAGGGATGAGGTTCTGGCTCTCTCTTACCATCAATTTGCAGCCAATTCAGCAGGCTTGAATTTCACAGTCCCAGAAACTGAATGTGGAAATTCATCACACCAAATAATTTCTAACATTAATGCCTGGCCTTTAAACTTTGATCAGTAAGGTGGACTTTAGGATAAGCCAACCCCTCACTATAAATGGGTGTGGTCACAGCAGCTATATTGACAATGAGCACTAAAGTGGTTGTAAAGGCTATAGGTTTTTTACCTTAATGAATTCTATTCTTGTGTTCTGATGGCAGGGAGGCTTCCCCTTTCCTCAGAACACACTGATCACTGCTGCCAGTTATACTTGAATCGTACAACCAGGGTGCCCATACATGGATTGAAATTCAGCTGGTCCTTGCTGAACCGGATACATTTTGATGCATGTATGACCAGCTTTAAACTAAGCTGCTGTGCTTATTATCAGTGATGATAATGAATGAACACTGTAAGTATATAGCCCAGTGCTTCTAGTGTTCTCAGACCTCATAAATATTAACTATATACAGTATTGTGCAAACGTTTTAGGCAGGTGTGAAAAACTGCTGTAGAGTAAGAATGCTTTCAGAAATATAAGTGTTAATAGTTTTTTTTTATCAAAATGGAAAGTAAATGAACAGAAGATAAATCTAAAACAAATCAATATTTAGTAAGACCACTTTCCAAACCGCTTCAATTCTTCTAAATGCACTTGCATACAGTTTTTGAAGGAATTCGGCATGTAGGTTGTTCCCAAATATATTGGTCAACTAATCATGGATCTTCTGTGGATGTTGGTTGCTCCAAATTCTTCTGTCTCTTCATGTAATTTCAGACAGACTTGATGTTGAGATCAGGGCTCTGTGGGGGCCAAACCATCACTTCCAGGACTCCTTGCTCTTCTTTAAAATGTCGAGCAGTGTTAGCACAGAACTGGCGGAAACCAGTGGACCCCAGCTTTACCTATCTACTGTCTGGGGATGTCTAGCCAGAAGTGGCCTTTATGGACGAATTGCTGCCAAACGGCCATACCTCAGACAAGGAAACAAGTTCATGTGACTCAACTACGAAAACCTAGGAACTGGGATGCAGAAAAATGGCAGCAGGTGCTCTAGACTGATGAGTCACAATTTTAAATATTTTGCTGTAGCAGGAGACTGTTTGTTCTCAAAGGACTGGAGAGCAGTACAATAATGAGGGTCTGCTGGCAACAGTGAAGTAAGCTGGAGGTTCCTTGCAAATGGAGTTGAAGATTTGGTCAGGATCAGTGGTGTCCTCAATGCTGAGAAATACAGGCAGATACTTATCCATCATGCCATACCATCAGGGAGGCGTAAGTTTGGCCTCAAATTTATTCTGCAGTTGGATAACGACCCCCCAAACATGCAGCCACTGTCATTAAGTACTATATTAAGCTTAAAGAACAACAAGTAGTCCTGAAAGTGAAGCTTTGGCCCCCAAAGAGGCCTGATCTCAAATCATCGAGTCTGGGATTACATGAAGAGACTGAAGGGTTTTAGGCAGCCAACATCCACAGAAGATATGTGGTTCGTTCTCCAAGATGTTTGAACCAATCTACATGGCGAGTTCCTTCAAAAAATGTGTGCAAGAGTACCTAGAAAAATGTATGATGTTTTGAAGGCAAAGGGTGATTTGGATTTTTCTTCTGTTCATTTACTTTCCATTTTGTTAATTGATAAAACTATTATCACTTTTATTTCTGAAAGAATTCTTAATTTACAGCATTATTTCACACCTGCCTAAAATGTTTGCACAGTACTGTTTGTGGAGGTGCTTTGTGTTCAACACATTTAATATCTGTTTTCCAGTGGACACCATCCCTGGTCATGCACAAACAATATAGAAACCCTTTCACTCTAGGATGTCCGGAAAGGAAAATTGGGACTTTATATATGTGCCACTGAGAAATCGCATAGAGTTAAAATGTAAATATTGTTTTATTACATCATTTAAAAATGATACAAAAATGAAGAACATTGTTAAAAATACAGAGTTCATGTATACATCCAATATGGTGGTATCTGGCATCCTAGGACCGATGCGTTTTGTGAAAGGTTGCTTCTTCAGGATCCACACCTTTTATATACACAAGAACAGTTTATGAAAATGAAACAAGCCATAAACAAGATGCATAAAAATACCTATGCAAACATAATTATATACAATTGCATAATAAACACAAAATACACTATTATGAATCTTACCACAAAAAGGGGTGAGAAGAAAAGGTGAGAAGAAAAAAAAAAAAGCCCAAATTCTTTCACATATCTCCCACTTGCCCAAATGGGATCCATTCTGTGGGGAGCAAACAAAGGACATACAATCCCATACCAGAAAACCATTGTTAACTAACACGCTTTTCATATATATAGCATTTCATATAAAAAAATATATATAAATGGGCAAGGTATTTTATTGTATCTTCAAGGTGTTTCCCTACCACCACTGTGAGATAGAAAACAAATAAAAAAAGGTTTCCTCAGAAATTAAACTAATCCCGCGTACACATAATCGGACTTTCCGTCAGAATAGACTCGACGAATAGAAACGATGGTCTTTCCGATGGAGTACTGCTGAAACGGACTTGCCTACACACGATAACACCAAAGTCCGATCGTTTAGAACGCAATGACGTACGACGGGACTAGAAAAAGGAAGTTCAATAGCCAGTAGCCAATAGCCCTTTTGGTCCGTCGGAATAGCATACAGATGAGCGGTTTTCCCGATAGGAACTGATTCTGTCGGAAAGATTCGAAACATGTTCTATTTCTAGGTCCGTCAGAATTTTAGAAAGAAAAAGTCTGATGAAGCCCACACACGATCGGAATGTCCAATGGAATGATTCCGCTGGACCTTTTCTGCTGGAAAGTCCGGCCGTGTGTACGCGGCATAACAATCTAAAACATCAGTTGTTTAATAAATTTATCCATACCATGGTAACTGGCGTTAGAAAGGGAGGAGGGATGTGCTGAGGTCACCGCATTGCCGCAAACCCACAGGGACAGGCACAAGTAAGTGCATTACTTTTCATTTAATAAATTGGTCCATTGGTTTTTTACTCCATGGCGAGTCAGTTTCTCTCCTTGGGTTATCTTGAGCACCACCAATGACTGAAATTGACCTCACAGGGGTTCACCTTCAAGTCCATTTCCATCTGTCTGGCCCCATCGTAAGTGGCCGCTAGATGAGAGCTGCTGTCTGATTCCAACTGGAAATTAAAGGCCCAGGCTGGGTTATTAGCCGTAAGCACTACACAGCTTACTTTCTGGTAAGCGTGAAATTTATGTGGTAGAGGGATTGTCCTGTTTGTGAGTCACTGTCACATTGAGAAGATTCTGAGGAGTGATCTATTCACTTTGAAGTGCGATTCACACTATTGTGCTGATTACATGTGTGGGGGCTTTGAAAAGTGATTCACATGCTTTGAAGAGTGACACACACACATTTATCACATTTATTTTTCATACATCATGGGACACAGAGTTAGGCTAATATTCATTACCTACTGGATTATACTTCATCTCCAGGTGAATGGACACTGGTAGACCAATGGTCTTTAGACAGGAAGTGATCCCCTATATAACCCCTCCCATACAGGAAGCACTTCAGTTTTTTACCAGTATCTACAAGGTGGATGGCACGTTGTTTGAGCTCTCTGAGCTCCGGGTCTTTAGTCCCACAAATGGTTCTTAAATGAATCAAGAGATTGACCGATCTGATCCATTTGACACAGGCTCTATATGCTTAGATAAATGGTACCCGAGCCTCGTAATGAAGACTCAAGATCTTGCAAGGTTTTGCCTGTAATGCGGCCTCCGTTTGCTGGACCCTACGAAGTGGAATCCTGGACACTACAGTGCTAAGGCATTCCTGCAGGGTGCTGTACAGGTCCAAGGGAGTAGACCCTAAAAATGAAAAGGGTACCCAGTCCTTGAAGGTCCTCAAGTGACAGGAACCTGCCATGAAGGGTGACGGGACGATTAAGTAAAACCCCTTTATTATTGTAGGGTGTCCTAATGATTGTAACAATCAGTCAAGGTAGCTAGAGGCTACACACCTGTGTGCGGTGACCCTATGGTGGAGTTTTGGGCTAGCTGTGGGTGTTTGCAAAGTGTATATTTTTTTGCTTGTGTCTGGCTGTTTTTTACCTGTATGATGGTGCACGACGGTGCGCAATTTTGCCTTGGTTCGCCATGGCGCACATGTGTTCACAAGCAGTTTGTTTGGTGGCCATGGTGCACGCGGCTTCAACGCACATGCACCATAGCCTTTATCTGGGCACGCAAAGATTTTGAATATGGCCATGTCCGTTCGCCGAGACCGTGCACGTGCGTACGCATGCGCAGAACATTCCGGCGCACAGCCAGCTTATTTAAGCTGTGTATGCCAAACATGCCGTGCTTCCAGAATGCAGTTGTGGGACACAGAGCAAGATATGAATCAGGCATTGGCAGCTTATCTTTTTCTCCTTCTACGGGTCATGTGAGTCACCATTTGTTGCTTGGCAGGCTAAAGGTGCTTAACAGGATTGTTGCATAGGGGCTTAGTAAGCCCTTTTAAAGGGTCTCTCTTCTGAGGTGTGTTAATACTACACCCAGGTACTCTTTTTGTGGCTAGTAAATGTCTTCAAAAAAGAGGAGCGGGACTAGCACTACAGGGAAGGGCACACCTATGTTGTCAGTAGTTCCTGATTAAGCTAGTCATATAGTGTTTGTATCCCTTGAAGGACCAGAAGCTCCCGAGCAATCTGAGCCACTGCGCCTATCTGGTATTGTGCCTACAGTCAACGCTGCTGCTTCGCCCTTTATCACCAAGGATGAACTGTCCTCGGCCCTAACCGGGTTAGAGCACAGGATTGCTGGCATGATTGCCTCAATCCCGCAGGGTGGCAAGAAGCGTGACAAATCCCCCTCCGTGGATCCTCCTAATTTGAAGCAGGCATGGGTTGAGGATGGGGAAGATCTAAAAGCTGAGGATTCTGTGGAGGGCCTGGCGGATGAGTCTGCTTCTGAGCAATCTGGACAAGAAGATATCCAGTTGATGTCTGCCTCTCAGTTGCAGTTGTTCGTTTTGCCTTTAAGTTGCCTCTTACAGAGGTTACTGAGCCCCCCTGGTCCTCTTTGGAGTCCCTGAGGCCTCTTCAGGCCTCACAAACTTTCCCAATACACCCTCTGTTGGAACAGGCTGGGCATGCCTGGTTTTCCCTTTTATATCCCATGGATGAAAAGTTTGTTAAGAAGTGGAGCATGCCAGCCGTAGATGCAGCAGTCTCTTCCTTAAACAAGAACTTAACTTGTCCGGTAGATAACGCACAGGGCTTGAAAGACCCTGTTGACAAGAAATTGGAGTCATTATTAAAGACTTCCTTTTCTTTGGCCAGTTCAGCTATTCAGCCAGCTGTTGCAGCAATTGGTATCTGCCAGTCCGTAAAGCATCAGGTCAGACGGCCTGAAAGGCCTAACTGGGAGGATGATCTGGCTGAAAATAAGACAGCTAGTCCTCAAGTGCTGTGTCTTGCTGTTGACGCCTTAAAGGATTCAATACAGCAGGTTTCTTGTTTGGCTCTCTGGTCTGTACATATGCACAGACTTTTGTGGCTTAAGAACTGGTCAGCCAAGCTTCCTTGTAAAAACTTATTGGCAGTTTTCCCCTTTCATTGGGAATGTTTATTTGATAATTTGGACAAATATATCCAAAAGATTTCCGGAGAGAAGAGTTCTCTACTTTTTGTGAAGAAAAGCTCCAGGCGCCCCTCGTTTAAAACCTCAGGGACTGCTTCCCCAAGTATCTTGGCGCCAAAGCAGTTTTGTCACCAACCAGGGCAAGAGCCAGGGCAAGCCGCAAGGCCAGGGCCAGAAGAGCCCTGGGTCTAACACTTTTTTAAACCCAACACGAAGCCCTCCTTTTGAGGGGACACGCCCACTCCATCGGGGGGGTGGCTGCTGCAGCTTGCAGACATTTGGAGAACAATAGTTTAAGACGAGTGGATCACCTCCACTATATACCGCAGTTACAACCTGGAGTTGCGGGGGGTTCCCACTCAAAGGTTTCTAAGATCTAGCATTCCCTCGGATCCTCCAAGAAGAGACTCATTGCTTCAGGCACTACATCATTTAGTGCATCAAAGAGTGATTGTAGAGGTTCCTGTACCTGAAAGGGGTCCGGGGTTTTACTCAAACCTGTGTATTTACACGTACCTATCTTTCAGCCTCATCAGAGGTTCCTGTGATTTGCAGTAGAGAAAATCATTTTCAATTTGTGACTCTACCCTTCGGGCTTGCTACAGCTCCCCGGGTGTTCACAAAGGTCCTAGCACCAGTACTGGGTCTTTTAAGGGCCGAAGGGATCCTGGTGCTCGGGTATCTGGACGACCTGCTCAGAGATCACTCACTACAAGCACTAGAACAGAGCATAACATGCACAGTGCAGTATTTGCAAAGCTTAGGCTGGATCATAAATACCGAAAAGTCAACCTTGAGACCAGCTCAAAGTCTAAAGTATTTAGGTCTGATCCTAGATACGGTCCAAGTAAGGGTATTTTTGTGTCCTGAAGGATCAGGTGTGTCAGATAAGAGGCACCAGACAACCCTCCATTCAGCTCTATATGAGTCTTCTAGGGAGCATGGTGTCCTCCTTGGAGGCAGTGCCCTATGCCCAGTTCCATTCCAGGCCTTTACAGCAAGACATCTTGTTGGCTTGTAACAGAAGAGGACAAGCCCTGGATTATCCAATGTTCTTATCTCCTCGGGCATGTTTAAGCCTAAACTGGTGGTTGCAGGATCAGAACCTGCAAAAGGAAAGATCCTTCCTCCGGGTAACTTGGAGAGTACTGACTACAGATGCCAGTCTCTCAGGCTGGGGAGCGACCCTAGAGGGGCTCACAGCTCGGGGGAAATGGTCAAGGACAGAACAGTTCCTGCCCATCAACATCCTGGAATTACGGGCTGTACGTCTGGCCCTATTGTCCTGGATGGTGGAGCTTCAGGACTGTCCTGTCAGGGTTCAGTCCGACAATACCACTGCAGTGGTCTATATAAAACACCATGGCGGTACCAGGAGACGTTCAGCTCTGAAGGAGGTGAACCACATACTAGCCTGGGCAGAGGGACGTGCCGATTCTATCGGCAGTCCATATCTCGGTAGTAGAGAACTGGAAGGCAGATTATCTCAGCCTCCAGCAGATCTGCCTGGAGGAATGGTCCCTACTCCCAGGGGTGTTCCAGGAAATTTGCCAACATTGGGGATGGCCAGAGGTCCACCTACTGGCATCCAGGTTCAAACAACAAGCTACAGCATTTTTTTCCCGAACAAGAGATCCTCTGGCAATCAGAGCAGATGCTCTGTTAGTTCCATGGAGTCAGTACTCCCTGGTTTATGCTTTCCCTCCGATCCCTCTCCTTCCACATTTGTTGCGCAGGATTTGGAGAGAGGGGGTTCTAGTCATTCTGGTGGCACCAGCCTGGCCCAGAAGGCCCTGGTTCCCGGAGATTGTGAGACTGACAACAGACGGGCCATTGAAGCTTCCATGTCGCCCTGATCAAGGGTCTCAGGGTCCTATATTCCACCCCAATTTACAGTCTCTAAATTTGACGGCACGGCTATTGAAGCTAGGGCGTTGAGGGACCGTGGTATCTCGGGACCAGTGGTGTCTACCCTAGTGAATGCTAGAAAAGCTGTCGCTAGGAAGATCTATCATAAGGTTTGGAAAACTTATATTGCTCGGTGTGAAGCCAAAAAATGGAAAAATGGTATCCTTGGAAATAAGTGATTGGGAAAATTCTCTCTTTTCTACAGTCAGCTGTGGAAATCAGATTTGCTTGAGTACAATCAAAGGTCAGATTTTGGCCCTGTCATTGTTCTTGCCAAGGCATTTAGCCTCCCATTCACTGGTCTGAACCTTTATACAGGGGGCAACTCACCTATGTGCCCTTGGGACTTGAACTTGGTGCTGTCTGTGTTACAGAAACAACCATTTGAACCTTTCAACGAAATTCCTTTATACTTGCTGTCACGCAAGCTAGTCTTTCTGATGGCCATCACTTCGGCTACAAGGGTGTCAGAGTTGGTGGCCCTTTTGCGAAGGGAACCATACTTGATCCTTTACCATGACAGGGTCGTGTTACGACCTGTTCCATCCTTTTTGCCAAAGGTGGTGTCAGCCTTTCAGTTTAAATCAGGACATTATTTTGCCTTCTATTTTTCTCTCAGCATCGTTCGGCGGAAGAGAGACGACTGCATTTCTTGGACGTTGTCCGGGCAGTCAAGGTTTATTTGTCTAGATCTGCAGAGATCCGAGGATCAGACTTCTTTTTTGTTTTACCAAAAGAACCCAAGAATGGGCAGGCAGCTTCCAAAGCTTCCATTGCCAATTGGGTCCGTCAATTGATCATTCAGGCACACAGTCTGAAACATAAAGCTCCTCCCTTTAGGGTGAGAGCTCATTCTACCAGGGGTGTAGGAACATCCTGGGCTTTTCGCCATCAGGTATCTGTGGCTCAGATTTGTAAGGCTTCTACCTGGTCTTCAGTGCATACGTTCACAAAATTTTATCAAGTGGATATTTGAGCAGCCGAGGATTCGGCTTTCGGCCGCAGTGTACTGCTGGCTGCCGTAAAAGGTCTGATGGCTATTGTTTGGCAGGGTGTCTCCCTCCTCTCAAGGCTCTGGAATGTTCCAGTAGGTAATGAATATTTGCCTAACTCTGTGTCCCATGATGTATGAAAAACAAAATACAGAGGTCCCTCCCCTCTTTTTTGGAGATTCAGTGCTTGCTACAAAACTGAAGTATTTCCTGTATTGGAGGGGTTATATAGGGGATCACTTCCTGTCTAAAGACCTTTGGTCTACCAGTGTCCATTCACCTGGAGATGGAGTATAACCCAGCAGGTAATGAATATTAGCTTAACTCTTTACAGCGGTTTAACGGGACAGGTTCCACTCAGAACAGGCCTTGCCATGGTTGATCAAAAAAGTTGAGTGCATGTGCTCAGCGTCATATACAGAGGTTGTCTTTAGGAAATAGATGTATCAGTGCTGCCAGCATTGCTGCAGAGGTTGTAGAGGTCGTTGGTCAGCCTGTCAGTGCTCAGACCATACGATGCACACTGCATCAAATTGGTTTGCATAGCTGTCTTCTCAGAAGAAAGCCTATTTTAAAGATGATGCACAAGAAAGCCCGCAGTTTGCTGAAGACAAGCAGACTGAGAACATGGATTACTGGAACTATCTTCTGTGTTCTGATGAGACCAAAATAAACTTATTTGGTTCTGATAGTGTCAAGTGTGTGTGGTGGCAACCAGGTGAGGAGTACAAAGACTAGTGTGTCCTACCTACAGTCAAGCATGGTGGTGGGAGTGGTATGGTCTGGGGCTGCATGAGTGCACTGGGGAATTACAGTTCATTGAGAGAACCATGAATGCCAACATGTACTGTGACATACTGAAGCCGAGCATGACCCCCTCCCTTCGGAGACTGGACCGCAGGGCAGTATTCCAACATAACGACCCCATACACACCTCCAAGATGACCACTGCCTTGCTAAAGAAGCTGAGGGTAAAGGTGATGGACTGGCCAAGCATGTCTCCAGACCTAAACCCTATTGAGCATCTGTGGGACATCCTCAAACGGAAGGTGGAGGAGCGCAAGGTCTCTAACATCCACCAACTCTCTCATGTCGTCATAGAGGAGTGGAAGAGGACTCCAGTGGCAATCTGTGAAGCTCTGGTGAACTCCATGCCCAAGAGGGTTAAGACAGTGCTGGAAAATAATGGTGGCCACACAAAATATTGACACTTGTGCCCAATTTTGATATTTTCACTTAGGGGTGTACTCACTTTGGTTGCCAGTGGTTTAGACATTAATGGCTGTGTGTTAAGGTATTTTGAGGGGACAGCAATTTTACACTGTTATACAAGCTGTTCACTCACTACTTTACATTGTAGCAAAGTGTCATTTGTTCAGTGTTGTCACATGAAAAGATATAATAAAATATTTACAAAAATGTGTGGGGTGTACTCACTTTTGTGAGATACTGTATATATTGTAACATGGGGGATAGTTGGCTCTAGTGGTAGATGTGTTTTCTCGTGATTCACTGTAGTCAGGAACTATATTTTAAGGGCCTTGTAGCCCATTTTTTATTAAAAAGGCAAAATAAAAAGTCCAAAACATATAGGGTTTCCCACACAGAGGTTCTTCTCCAGTAAATTCACAAACAGAAAATGCTAGCCCACCTGGCTCTCTCCTTAGCAGTAGCTCTGCTTTTTTTGATGGTCACACAAACCAAGGGATTCTTCAGTGTGGATGGCTTTACTCTAGCGCCCACAGCTCCTCTCTGGCCTTAGTTTTCAGGCCATTTACTGCTTCTTGCAGACACACACACACACGTGCTCTGGCTGCCACCTGCAACTTCTGACTCCTTGAGACCTCCTGTCTCTCTTGGGTGGTGATGTCCCCAACTGGGAGCCCTAAGGTATTCCCATATCTTTATTATAAGGAGTGCGCTCACCTGAGCACACACCCCTGCTGGTCCTCCACAAAACCTGGACACAAGGTTGGAGTTTCTGTCCCACCCAAGACACTATGGAATCTCCCAACTACAGAGCCCCATCCAGATATACCAAAACCTGGAGAAAGCTTCAAAGCAGTTTTCTCCACTCCACAGCTACACTCTGTGTCTTTTAAGCCACCAATTTTCCAGTGACAGCATCGCATACTGTCAGTATATATAGACCTGTCTATATAAATGTTATCCTTTCAATATATGATATGTGTATATGCATTGTTATGTGTACCCAATGTATGCAATTTTATTTTTGTTTTCTGAAATGGCAAATAGTTATTTATATGTATGAATTCTCTGGCTCATTCTAGTGAGAAATGGGTCATTCTGGAACAGTGAGAAATGTGATTGCTGAATTTCAAGCAGCTATTGCCACTCAGTTGGAACTGCTAAAAATGAAAAGGGGGTCAAACTGGCACTTGTAATGTTTTATTCACTCTTGTCAGAGTTAAAGTAACTTGAAACATTGTGTTTGTCTACTGTATATAAGGCTATGCAATTTTTTTCACGGAAGGCCCTCTGATCATTTGCTATACTGTGCTACTTCCTAAAACATAAAAATAATTATGTTTAAATAAAGAGTTCTGTCTTCCCCCATGCCTCTTATGCTCTTTGATATATTTTCTATGAGTGGAACTTGTTGAGGCTTATAAGAAAGATTGTGATACTTACTTTCTTTGACAGAGAAAAAGACCCGGCCCGAAAAGAGTCTTGAAACCCATTTTCTCCCTCCCTTTCAATTCTTGTGACAGAAGCCTTTTGATGGGTGCTAATTTTGTGGTAAAGAAATTGTTTTCCTCTTTTTTTTGCAAATGAATCTTTACTGAAATTAGTAAATGAGATAAAGGCATGTAAAATTTCAATCAAACTATCACATGCTAGCACAAATAATATATATATTTTTTTGCCTCACACTCGCTTGAGCATTTAAAGTGAACACAGGTTCTTCTTATTTATTATCATTTACATTTCACAGTAAACATTCACTTTGCTGAGTGAAGAGCCTCCTCTCCTTCGTTAAATTAGCTTCTATGTGTAAAAAGAATGGTTTTACAATATCAATTTTCAACCATCAAGCATAAATTGCTTCTGTGAAACAATTGTAGCCAAAAAAAATAAAAAACTGATAACTGAAGGCTAGGAAGAAAACGTAGTTTAGGGGAATCGTCACATTTAGTCATGTTAATCTAGAACATAAAACAAATATATCTTGATTGTTCAGTACAGGACACAATTCTGGGTTGTATGCAACTACCTTCTGATTGGTTGGATACTGGCAAAAAGCTTGCTAGGGCTGCTCCTAAAGTGTACTATTAACACCAGCCACTGTGTGAGACTAGTTTTTTGCTTGTGCCCTTAGGTGATGGACTTTTTTTTTCTTTTTCTAACCATTCAGTTTTTTGCAATTAAGCTCCTGTCATCATCTGACTGCCATCTGCCCTGTGCTATCAAGCAGTTTACAGATCCCCCCCCGGTGTGTACCTTGGGAACACGTACCCCAACCCCACTGTGTGGAGCTGGCCTGTAATGTTTGTTTCAGCTACTGGATCCTTTATTAGGCACTTACCTTGGCATGTGCATTGTTTGTAGTTAGCCACAGGGTGCTATAAAAGGCCAGAGCCATGATCCATTTGTATGGTTCCCAGACATTATCCCTCTAATGTTTCTGGGTACAGGCGATTTAAACTTGGCAGTTTTTCTCCTACTGTCCTGACTTGGCCTCAGGAGCATGTGGTAACTTTGTCACATTTCCTGGATGATGCTCTCCTGCCCTCCTTTTCTGCTGCAAACACACACAGCACATTGCTGCACTCCTGTTATTTTCTACAAAGACACAGCCTCAGCAGAATTGTGGTCAGTGTCTGGGTTAGGCCTCATGTGCACTTTATGCTCTAAATTTTTTTTTTATTACAGGAATTTAGCAGCAGCAAAAATTAGGTAAAAAGCCTTGTTTTGCATGGGATTAATACATTCTATTGCACAGAATTCTGGCCATTAGAATGCGTTACGTTTTATTATGCTCAGAAGCTCCTCTGCAACATGCACACATGATGTTTTTTTCTCTGTAAACTCGCCTGCCACTAAACTATAGGCTAACATGGAGGGGAGTTAAAAAGCAGAGAAAAAAAACTCAAACGCTCAAAGAAGCAGCTTCTTTGAGCTGCAATGTGCATGAGGTCTTATAGTGCAGTGTTTCTCAACTCCAGTCCTCAAGGCGCACCAACAGGTCATGTTTTCAGGATTTCCCTCAGATGAAATGGCTGTGGTAATTACTAAGGCAAAGAAACTGATCAAATCACCTGTGCAAAATAGTGGAAATCCTGAAAACATGACCTGTTGGTGCGCCTTGAGGACTGGAGTTGAGAAACACTGTTATAGTGGTTCCTATATCCAGACATTCACAACCTCTCCTCACTTAGCAATCACAGACTGCAAATCACATATGCAAGGAAGCTGGGACAAAAGGGCTGATTAGCATGCGTGTGCAGGAGGCCTACAGGAACTCTAAGCGCCTCTTAGGGTAATAGTTCTCCCCTTGTCTCAGAGCAATTACCTACTATGACACTACTCCCGTTATCTGATTCTGGCTCCCTCTCAGGCATGCAGCTTGTCTTGCCAAAAGCAGATTTTGTCACTATGTCTGAATTCTTGGGAAAACTCTTGGCACTTCTAAAAATGTCAGTTTTCAGAGACCAGAAACGCTACACATCCTCTATTCCCCTGGACCCTATTCAGGATTCAAAAGTGGAACCCACCTTTACTTGAGGATATTATGTAGTAAAGTTATGAGGACCTTGATTTTGTAGCAGAAGCTGCAAAAGTTTGTTTTCCCTACATTTTATGAGGCACATACTGCGGCTTCACATCAAAAGCTCTCTACTGTGGACACAATTGATGCGGTGTGAACTAGACTTTGCCTAACAGCATCTGATTTTCAACCGCCTAAACAGGTCCCTTTCAGCACTAAAATACTGTCCTCAAAGATAAAGGCATAGATTGATTGTGCACTTCATGAGAACTGGTCCAATCCTAAAAGGACATTAATTACTACGTTGTTTTCCTGAGATTTATCCTATAGAAAAGTATTTTAAAATGAAATGGACTGTTCTTTTGGTGGATCCTACCATTTCAGTTCCCCATAAACACCCTACGGTTCCATATGAAGAATGTCCCCTCTTCTAGGTATTTTGTTGATAGGCATCTGGAACGCCTCTTAAAGACCTTCCTTGCAGGTCCTGTCCTGCAGCCAGTTATAGCTGCTATGTCCATTTGCCAGATTATTGCTAGCTGGGCAGGTCATATCAATAGAGAGCATGAACCTGCTTTTGGTGACAAGCTCTCTTACAGTGGATGCCATATAACTCCCCAAGCTTCTAGAAATTAACTTTTTCTGTGCATATGTGGATAATTTTGTAGCTAAAAAAATTGCTGAGTCTCGAACTCCTACAGCTACTACAACTTCTCATCACAGGAGTTTGTTTCATCTCCCTAGGTGTCTCATCCCAAACCAAAGCTTAGTACAGCCTTTTGTCACAGGTCCTGAAATCCCAAATCTGTCCAGGAGCCCCCTTGAGAATGAAAGGGCATTTGTTGGTGTTTATGCCAGTGTGTATCCTAGATTCCATGAAGTTTAGGGTCCAGTCTGTCATTTCAAAGGGGTAAGAGTTTCTATCTCTGCCTTCCAGTACACCAGCTTCGGGCCAGAAGAAGACAGTTTTAATGACCGCCTTGCACCAATTTCAGACGAGTGGTTGTACCAGTCCTTTTAGAAGAATGATTAAAAGGTTTCTAGACTTAAAATCTCAAAATGGGTTTTAATGTTTACCAGTGAACACCAGAGGTCACTTTTAAATATAGCAAGTTAGTGTTTATTATTAAAAACAGTAAAAAAATGCACCCACATTTAGTAAGATGAAAGAAGGCATATCTTAACACAAAGTGAAGTAATCTCAAGGACCAGTTGTCATTGTTTCTCCACAAGTGAGATTTGGTGATCCCGTTCCCATTTGATTAAAGGTTGGCTTTTGGCAAATAATAAATTGGACTGTAATAGGTTATGAAACAAGGAAATACCCTTTGCTGTACCTGTGTCTCCAGACCAAAAGCGCAAGGCATTTTAGGTATACTGGGAACGGGGACTGACTAATGCCTGACAAAGAAGGCTATTTTAACATAAGTCATGTTGTCCTCTCTAGGTACAAAAAAAAAAAAAATGAGCCTGCATTCATTCAAATGGGATCAGCTCACCCTCCTCAAATATATCTGAAATGTTATGTTGATCTTTAAAACACCAATGACTGAAGGACAGCTCAGGAATTAAAAAATAAAGACCTCTAAAGTTAGAGAGACTTGTGCTGTTTTTTGACTACTGCTTGAGTCTAAAAAGTACTTCCAAGCTCTAAGGGTTGCTGTAATAGTTGCGTGATTATGGTATAAGCTCCTGTCCATGAAGGGGTATGCCAATAATGAGTGTAGGCGATCGGTATTTTCCAATATTTAGTGGTAGATGCTGTAAACCAGTGTTTAATTTGGTCTAGTATCGCAGCCATATCATATTCTATCATGTCTGGCAGCCATAGTCCTCCTGCTCATTTATGCCCAATAAGAATGGGATACGAACATCCAGCTCTACATTCCAACCTCACAAGTTTACTAAGCATGATATATATATATATATATATATATATATATATATATATATATATATATATATATATATATATATAAACATGAAAATAGTATAGAATCTTCGGGGCAGGATCAGCATCTTAAATGAAACCAGATGAAGATAGATAAAATTTACATAATCTTTCCAATTCATTTTGTACAAAAATTAGTAGAGGCTTTGTTTGGCTGATATAGCTTAGATGTAGGAGAAGTAGGGTACATGCCCAGATATACCATAGAACCTGAAGCCGGAAAGCAAGGGAAAATGTATTGCAGGATGGACGATATTAAACGAAATGATTCAACACCTGTACTCAAAATATTGGATTTTGATTTGTTTGCCTTATAATATAAAACCATAGTAAACTATTTCAAAATGATACCTTAGCCAGTGATGAAGCACAGTTTGATAAAAAGACAATTGTGTCATCAGTAAATAGTGTAATTTTATACGTACGTTTCTGCACTGTCACATCTGAGATCTCTTGCTGACATCTAATCTTTTCTGCCCAGGGTTACATTATGAAGGCAAATATATCGGGTGACAGTGGGCACTCTTGGGAAGTCATATTTATTATGGTGAAATTATTTGAGAGCATGCCCTCTGAATATACATGCACTGATGGAGATGGGTTTAGGGACTGTATAGCTAATTGGATGTTGCCACAGAATCCAAATCTACTCATGTGGGGTTTTAATAATATTTGCTGTTTCTCTAGCAGAGAATGAGGCATTAGGCATTTGTAAATGCTCTTTTTTTCAATTGAGTATACAGAGTATAAGAAATGTATATCTTCTGTAGTGGGTTGTGTTGTTTCTAGGTCATCCTTAAGTTATACAACCCACTGTAACATGTACTAAATGCATCTGCATTATCCTGCATGTTTAGCCTGATTGCGGATGGATAATTTACAGTGACTTCTACGGTGTCTAGTTGTTCGTTCTTTTACCTCTGCCACTAGTAGTTTACCTGCTTTATTACCACTTAAGTAAAAATGAGCTTTTAGATTGTTAATGTGACATGTGACAGGTGTGTTGGGATAGCAGGAATAAACGTAGTTCATGCCTAGCTTGAGTCAATTGAGAGCTACTGTTTGGTGAGCGTGTGCTCTTGTTAACTTCCTCTAATATTGTAATAATGGTTAAGAGCTGGTTCATCCACTGCCATCCACTGTTCTCTGCCATTTAGTATAACTAAACAATTTCCTACAAATACCCCTGATATAAGCCTTATGTGTATTCCAGAGCATGAAGGGGTCAGAGACAAAGGGCTCATTGATATTGAAAAATTCTTGTATGTGTTGTTTAAGGTTAGCAACGTTGGTTGCGACGTCAGACATATATCATTCGTTCACATACGGATTTGACCTCTGTTGCAGATGTCCCCTGTGCTTATGGATACTGGAGCATGGTTGGACCAAGTTAATTTGTGAATTTCTGTAAGTCTGATATTCTGAAAAAGGAATTTAGCAATAAAAATATAGGTCTATTTTCAAATAAGTAAAATGAGCTTTAGAAAAAAAGGAGTAGTCCCTTTCACAGGAGTGTTGGCACCTCCACACATCGTACATATCCATGGATGAAATGAATTGGTACAACACCCATCTACGAGCATTTCTGCCAAAGACAAGCATTGAAGTCCCAACAGAGGACCAAGTGACCCCTCTAAATTTTGGAAACATTCTTCCAGATTTTCCTTAAGCTGGAAAGTTGTTTTGCTTTGAGCAAATATGTAGTGACCAAGGTATACAGGACATAGTTTATGTCGCAAACTAGTATGCTATATTGCCCTCCACATCGGTTTGCACTTCCCTGGGTTTGAACACAACAGAATCTTTCACAGCTATGAGGACTCCATTTTTTTAGCTGGCATATTAGACATAAATATATGGGGAAATGTTTGAGGGAGAATTTTGAAGTATTTGAATATCAAACAGTGTTCAGAGGAAAAAAATGCAGGTGGTAGAATACAACTAAATTCTATAGGGAGGAAATAAACAGATTGAACATGTAACAAAGCAGCAAACTTGCTGTCCCTTTGTCGCTGTACTGATTTGTAGCAGGGAGAGTGGCTATCTTAGGTAGTAATGTCCTCATTGCGAGGAACCTACATTCTATTCCTTGACAGTATATTTAGAAGAAGAGGTGTTTTGAGGTGAACTAGTTTTGGCCACTTCTGGTTGCCAATCGCATAGCAGTGATAAACCACCTTTTAAGTATTTAACAATGAAGATTTTCACTTCTTTTGAGATTATGAGTTTAACAGGGTATCCCCAGCGATAGGAGATATGATGCTTATGTAGGGACTTTTCCACTGCTGTAAAGTGTGATAAGATTGGTCTGCATATAGTGACAGGCCCATGAAGCATTGTGGCAGCTCAGCTGGATTTCTGGACAGTTCCAAAAGTCTTTGCTTAATATTATAAAAGTGGATGAATACCAAAACATCCCATGGGGTGTGCATAGGCTTTAAAAGCATGTGAATGTGATTGTTGATTATTTCCCCATTTGGAATATCTGGCATGGCCTCTTGTATCATTTTAGTAAAATATTCCCCCAGGTCCAGAGATTTACCTGTTTTAGGAATACCTCTAATTTGTGAGGTTGTTCCACAGTGTGCAGTCTTTAAGATTTGCTACTTTCGCTTTAACCACTTGCCGACCACTGCACGCCGATGTACGTCCCTTTTTTGAAGATGGATATCTTTGTTATGGCAGCAGCTAGCTGCCATAACCCCGGTATCCCCGTATTCGGCCGGCAGTTGGCTACAAGATAAAAGTGGTCTCTGCGGCGGATTTACCGTGAGATCACTTTTATCGGTGGCGGGAGAGGCCCCCTCCCGCTGCTATCCGGTGCCCTCCATCGCTTACCGGAGCCGTCGGCAGCGGCGGAGGTGATCGCGTCTGTCCCTTTGCTGGGTATGAAGATAAGTGAGGGGAAGATGGCCCCCGCTCGTCTCCATACCATAGCGAGGCGGAAGCGACGTCAAAACAACACTTCCGTCCATACGTTTTAAAGGCACATTTTTCTGTTGTCCTTTTTTTTTTTTAATTGCATTTAAGTCCAAATATGAGATCTGAGGACTTTTTGACCCCAGATCTCATATTTAAGAGGACCTGTCATGCTTTTTTCGATTACAGGGGATATTTACATTGCTTGTAATAGGAATAAAAGTAACACAATTAAAAAAAAAAAAAACAGTGAAAAAATAAATAAAATCAAGTAAAATAAATAAGAAAAAAAAAAATTAAAACGCCCCGTCCCGCATACGTGAGTAGCACCCGCATATGAAAACGATGGTCAAATCACACATGTGAGGTATCGCCGCAATCGTTAGAGTGAGAGTAATAATTCTAGCCCTAGACCTCCTCTGTACCTCAAAACATGCAACCTGTAGAATTTTTTAAACGTTGCCTATGGAGATTTTAGAGGGTAAAAGTTTGACGCCATTTCACGAGCGGGCGCAATTTTGAAGCGTGACATGTTTGGTATCAATTTACTCGGCATAACATTATCTTTCACAATATAAAAAAAAATTGGGCTAACTTTACTGTTGTCTTATTTTTTTAATTTAAAAAAGTGTTGTTTTTTTTGCCAAAAAAGTGCGCTTTTAAGACTGCTGCGCAAATACAGTGTGAAAAAAAGTACTTATATAGCGCCGTCAATTTACGCAGCGCTTTACATATACATTGTACATTCACATTAGTCCCTACCCTCAAGGAGCTTACAATCTAAGGTCCCTAATTCACATTCATACATACCAGGGATTATTTAGGCAGGATCCAATTAACCTACCAGCATGTCTTTGGAGTGTGGGAGGAAACCGGAGTACCCGGAGGTAGTGTCGTGGCGAAAGTGCTACCCACTACACCACTGTGTCGCCCTATTGAAGTTATAATGTCAGAATGTATTGAACTACAATAGGGGGGTAGGCAACCTTTTGAGCACAGTATGCCGAAAAATGTTTTCAAAGGAATTGAGTGTGCCGATTTTATTACAAAAAAATGTAAACTTAACTCTCTCAATCACGAAAAGGATTTTTTATAAAGTAAATGCTGTAAACTACTTGAGTAGAAGTGAGGAATTTATGCACCTTCGCACCTCAGATTACTGTCCCCCTGCAAATCTGTTTCACCATTGTAACTCCCTGCACATCTGCCCCACCACTATAATCCACTGCATATCTGCCCCACCACTGTAACCCCCTGTACTTCTGCCCCACCACTGTACCACCCTGCTCTAATGTCCCACCACTGTATCCCCCTGCTCATCTGCCTTACCTGCCGTACCTCCTGCACATCTGCCCCGCCACTGTCCCCCCCTGCACATCTGCCCCACCACTGTCCCCCCTGTACATCTGCCCCACCACTGTACTACCCTGCACATCTGCCCCACATCTGTACCCTCCTGCTCACCTGTCCCACCATTGTAACCCCCTGCAAATCTGCCCCACCACTGTATTACCCTGCTCATCTGCCCCACCACTTTAACCCCCTTTATCATCTGCCCCACCACTGTCCCCCCCTGCACATCTGCCCCACCACTGTCCCCCCTGCACATCTGCCCCACAAGTGTCCCTTCCTGCACATCTGCCCCACCACTGTCCCCCCTGCACATCTGCCCCACCTCTGTACCCTTCTGCTTCTCTGTCCCACCACTGTAACCCCCTGTACATCTGCCCCATCACTGTACCACCCTGCTCTTCTGTCCCACAAATGTTCCCCCTTTCTCATCTGCCCCACCACTCCACTGTACCTCCCTGCACATCTTCTCCACCGCCGTACCCCCATGCTCTTCTGTCTCACCGCTGAGCCTTCTTCAAATGTGTCCTGAAACTGAACTTATCTGCTCATCTTTCCTCACACTAAACTTATCTGCTCATCTGCCCCACCACTGTAACCCCCTTTCTCATCTGCCTCACCACTGTACCTCCTGCACATCTGTCCCACCTCTGTTCCCCCTACTTCTCTTTCCCACTGCTGTAACCTCCTGCTCATCTGTCCAATCAATGTACCTCCTTTCTCCTCTGCCCTGACACTGTACCCCCTGTACATCTGCCCCACCTCTGTTACCCCCTGCTCTTCTGCTCAACCACTAACCCCCTGCTCATCTGTCCCACCAATGCACCTCCTTTCACATCTGCCCAACCGCTTTATCCCCTGCTCTTCTGTCCCACCGCTAAACCCCCTTCTCATCTGCCCCAACACTGGACCCCCCATGCTCATCTTTCCCACCACTGTAACCCCCTGCTCATCTGCCCCATCACTGTACCCCCTTGCTTTTCTGTCACACCTCTTTACCCCCTTCTCATCCCTCCCACCAATGTACCTACTGCACATCTGCCCCACCACTGTACCCCCTTGCTCTTCTATCCCACCACTGTAACCCCCCTACTCATCTGCCCCATCAATGTACCCCTTTTGTCATCTGCCCCACCACTGTACCTCCCTGCACATCTGCTCCACTGCTATATCCCCATGCTCTTTTGCCTCACTACTGAATCACCTTCTCATCTGTCCTAACACTGAACCCATCTGCTCATCTGCCCCACCACTGTAACCTGCTTTCTCATCTGCCCCACCAGTGTACCTCCTGCACATCTGTCTCACCTCTGTACCCCCTGTTCTTCTGCCCCACCACTGCAAACCCCTGCTTATCTCTCCCACAATACACCTCCTTTCACATCTGCCCCACTGCTCTACCCCCTGCTTTTTCTGTCCCACCACTGAATTCCCTTCTCATCTGCCCCAACAGTAAACCCCCCTGCTCATCTGTGCCACCACTGTAACCTCCCTGCTCTTCTGTCCCACTGCTGAACCCCTCCTGCTCATTTTTCCCACAGCCGTACCCGCTTCTCATCTATGATATGCAGATTGGTGAAAGGAAGCAGAATGAGACACATCTACCTGTCCTGGCACACTCATCCTGCTGATATCACATACAAGCATCTGGAATGGATGTGCAATGATGAGCTCAGGTCAGGGGTATTTTCTGAATGCAGTGGGCCTGTGTGCAGGATCATAAGTTGGGCCCCAGTAACAGAGAAAAAGTGCGGCGCTCTGCACCACAGCAAAAGTTGGGTGTGATTTTCATTGCGCTGAATACTGGCTGTGGCTTAAAGGGACGCAGAGTGCAGGGGTTCAGTAGTAAGTGACGCAAAGGTTCAGTAATAATTTCAACAAAGTTCCCAAAAGCTCAACAGTAATTCCACAAACTGTCACCTAATTGTGGTTTCTCAATCACAGTGAAATCCCTTCTTTTTGAGATTGGTAGTGGCACCCAAGTGAGTCATCTTCCTCCAGATGGTGGACGGAGCTAACAGAACTGTGATTGGGGGCACAGTGCCTCCCCTTCAGTGCAGGTGTGGCGTGGGGAATTCTGAAATTGGAATGCATTAGTGTCTCACTGACAGTTCCTTGCGCTGCTCTGCTGATGGGGAGGGAGTCAAGTGCCGGCAAAAGAGGCTTTGTGTGCCTCTTGCGTTACCCGTGCCAGGTGTTGCCTACCCCTAAACTACACAATGAGACTAGCATGTCCTTTAGAGTAATGTCTAAGATAGGCTTGGTTTGTGTAGGGAAAGCTAAAATAGTCATGCAGCTCCCTAATATCATCAAGGGTTAAGTCTGTTGTGCTCACCTCTTTGTTGGATGTAGCTAGCTAATTCTTGATATTGCTGTAGCAGGGCTGCTGAAGGAAGCTGGAGCCTGAGATGTGCCTCCCCTGATATATTGAGGATTGTGCCAATCCTCCTTAGTCTCCAGCAGTTGGTGATCTGCTGTGGAGGGAAGCCCGAAACTTGCTGCCAGCATTAGAATGCCTGAGCGGTAGGGAGAAAAAGTTGGTCAGTTTCCCCAGTCTGCTATTCTCCTTGTGTGCTTTGCTGTCTTGGGGTGTAGAAGCACCTCACCAGGCCTCTTGACACTCCTGCTGTTCGCCAAGTTTGTTTGCTGTGTTAGAGCTGTGCTCCCATGAAACCATTCTGCTTCGCTGACAACCGTTTCCCCATTTTTTATTTATATTTTTTTTTTCATATATTTTTTAATATATTTTTTTTTCATTTTGAATAGAGGAGGAAATATCTAGAACCTCTGTTAAGTTCGTATTGCTTTTTGTATCCCTACTATGGGTATTCTCATTTTATACAATGTATTTACCCCACTGACATTGTCACCAAGTCAAAAAATGATGGGAAATCCAAAATTGTAGTTATCACCAGAATAATGTGTGAAAGTAAACCTTCCAATGGGACATCCAGTGACGACTGTCTAATTTTGTATGGATTTCCTTTCACTTCCTGTTCTATTCACTCAATCCTCATAATGGAATACAGATACCAAAAATTGACAGAGGTCTTAACCCTTCCCAATTTTATCCAAAACTAAATTATAAAAGAGAGCACTATGGATGAGATTAAAAGAACATGTACGTAACATCAAAAAAAAGCTTTGATAAGCATAGTTTATCAAAACACTATGCAAAATATCATAACAGTGACCCTTCGTCACTGAGAGTCCGCGGAATAGAAAAGTATAAACCCCATTGGAGGGGCGATAATAAAATCATTAAGATCAGCCAAGCAGAATCAAGATGGATCCACGAATTACGTACTTTATCGCCTCTAGGACAAAATGTAGAATTTGACCTGAATTATTTTATTTCTAATTTTTAATACATTTTAATATTTGGTTGTTTAAAGGATAATTATACTATTGTGATTTTTAAATACCCCTAATAGGTATTAAATGCTAGTTAGTTGATGTGTATTAATAGTTGGATTGTGCCTTTCTTCTTTGATTGTAAATTTGGATTATATCACAGGATCTATTTTAGATGTCACAGATGAGTTTGTGAAATACTTAGATTTATCTTTGTTTCTCGTGTACATTTGAACATGTTTAGTTTGGATGTGTCCACTTGGTGTCAGCAGAGGGTCTAGGAGTTTGATTATCAGCTACTTTCGGCTGTACCATTGGATGGTGTCTAAGATACAAATAAAAAACTGTTTTTTCCTTTCCATAGATACATCTAGCTTAGTAGATGTTGTATCCGGATTCACCACTAGATGGTGTAGGTGGGTCATTTGTTTTCGTTAATTATTTATATTTCACTTCATTTTTTTAAATATTTTATTTTAATATAATATTCCCGAGAGATTATGAGATCTGATCGATTGTCTATGAATAATTTTATATAATAAACTGTTATTAAAAATAGTATCTACTAAGCGTGCTTATCATGCACGGGGATCCGGATTTATTGTTTGCTTGTGCCATTGCCATGACAGCAGCTATTATTTATACTGGCTGCCAGGCACCGGACTCCTCATCCCTTTGAGAAAGTCACGTGGTGTGATGCGACGCGTCAGGGTAGGAGGAGCCAGGTGCCGACGCTCCGGGTACGGCCGAACTCGGAAGCTTTCTGTTCCACACTGCTCGCTGTGTATTTTAATGTAAGTGGTTACGTTTGTTTAAATACATTTTACTTTAATACTACACTATGGAGGCTATTATTTTCTCCTTCACCACCACCCTGGAATTATTGTGAGTGGCGGTGAGGTTTGCAGAGAGCTATATCCACGGATGTTCTCCCGGGAACTGGGATCACCTTAGAAGACCCATCCTCTGTACAGAGCACCATCTACCTGTGCATTTTCGCTTGATTTGGCCCATTGGGGGCCGCCACTGCAGGTGAGAGGCTGGGGGAAACAATTGTCATGCATCAGAACAGAATTGGAAGAATTTATCACAAGTCACCGTTATCTGCACCTCCTTAATAGACTTCCCCTTGCGGACATTACGGTCACATTAGGAGTCGCATTGCATGAAAAAGTTTTTGTGGACTTTATTGCACAACTGTCACTTTGGATGTACTTTATTGCTTATGTGTTTATGCTGGGTTTTTAGTCGCATCTATAGTCGCACATATGCACTTTATGGTAATTTTGCACATTGTGTCACTTTTTAAACATTGTTTATGTTATAATAGTTGCAACAGGAGTTGCATTTTTTGCACGATGCACGGGGCACTTTAATACATATTTTTATATTTATGAGCACTAGGAATCATAATATTTTGATGCACTATTTTCTGGGATTTATGGAAACAAGAATTCGGAAGGGAACCAGTATTAGAGCTTGCCCGGGGATCACTGCCACATCCCAAATAAGGAAAGAAACCAAAAGGAAGATGTGCCCCAAGGGGGATAATATGGGCAGTGTGTCACCGGGAAATGGATGGTGCAAACGTCAGATACACAAATGTTGTTAAAAATGTATAACAAAAGTTTATTGAATACAAAATATACATAAACATCTATAATATAAAATTACGTGAGTAGAAGAGACAATGAACAATAGTAATCAAACTGCTAAGGTGCATTGGTATGTCCTCCCAGCAAATTCAAGGATGACCCGCTGGGGTGAGAATACGGCAGCACGTGATACTCTACATGTTTCGGAATATAGAGAGGTTATGTTCCCTCTATACAGTGTATTTCCTTCTTCAGGAGTTTCAGGGGAGCAGTTTTGATATTTTTCTAGAAAGAAGAAAAGGGGATATATGTATATAAGGGTACAGATCAGTCAATGTATTTAGCACCAACATAGGGTATAAAAAGTCTAGAAGTATGAGAGACTGTTAAATTACAGACAAGGCATGAGGACAGTACAAAATCTCAGACTGAACAAGCATATGTGTGTAAATGTACTCACAGAGCATATGACTCTTCAGCATATATACTGTACAAGGGTATACCAAGAGAAGATTCTTAACAAATTGATGTAATCCTCTGGACTCTAGGAAGTGAGAGTCCTTCTCTTGGTATACCCGTGTACAGTATATATGCTGATCTGTACCCTTATATACATATATCCCCTTTTCTTCTTTCTAGAAAATTATCAAAACTGCTCCCCCGAAACTCCTGAAGAAGGAAATACACTGTATAGAGGGAACATAACCTCTCTATATTCCGAAACATGTAGAGTATCACGTGCTGCCATATTCTCACCCCAGCGGGTCATCCTTGAATTTGCTGGGAGGACATACCAATGCACCTTAGCAGTTTGATTACTATTGTTCATTGTCTCTTCTACTCACGTGATTTTATATTATAGATGTTTATGTATATTTTGTATTCAATAAACTTTTGTTATAAATTTTTAACAACATTTGTGTATCTGACGTTTGCACCATCCATCTATTTCCCGGTGACACACTGCCCATATTATCCCCCTTGGGGCACATCTTCCTTTTGGTTTCTTATTTTCTGGAATTTATGTCAAATCATTAATGTATTGAAATAGACCTCATTTGGCTATCACAGGGTATTGCTACTATATTGTATATGCACATTACACCTTCATGAGGAGGATATTTTTGAAGCACTTTGTAATTATTTATTTTCCCGGATTTGGAGTCGGTACACAAGGATAGGGTAGCGCCACATATAATTTTATTTGGAATATTTTTCTGTCAGGGTTGTGTGAGTACACTGATTTATGTTGGCAGCTTCTTGTCTGGTACTATTATTTATCCATTTATTTTTTGGTTTTGCGCATTAGTTCCTGTATATATTTTATAAATTATAAAAGGCTAACCTTACATACACTTTATACAGGATTGTATAGATTTGATTTGACTAATTACTAATTTTTGCTATTTGTTATAAATTGTACTTGATGCATTATAAAACATACCATCTTTAGTTTAAAAAAAAATCAATGTTAGGAGTTGCTTTGCTATTATACATATTCACAAAATAAAACTCCTGTCTGTGTGAATAAGGACTTGTTCTGACTTTTGGATAGCTGGTGTCCAGTAATCTTTTGAGGTGTTCTGGTGGCTTGAGAGAGGTGTACTAACATCTTATGATGCCTGCTTTTCACTTTGGGGTATACAGTTTATTTTAACACTAAATGTTTGCTTCAAGTGTGTTTTTCAAACCAGAAGCTTAAAATCCTGTAGATTTTTTTTTTTTTTTGCGTATGATGAAAGCAGCAGAATGTGACAGCGACATAGAATGCTACCTAGCTACAAAAGTAATCCTAATTGCTGTTTCTCCATGCAGCTCCAGATAGATCTGCATTCTGAAGCGTGTCTGAAAACCATTTCAGGGTCAATTTAGCAAACCTGCTTGCTGGAAGCTGTACATACAACCAAGCTTGTATATTTTTGTGTACTGATAGAAACAGCAGCTAGATGTGCATTCAATCAAGGTAACATAACCACTGATGCCCAGAGCTCTTAGGTCTGACCTGATGAAGTTAAAAAAAGACTTTTGAATTACTTTGTACTGACTCCTGTATGAAGCAATTAGTGTATTTTTATGTGTATTTGTCATAAAAAAAAAATCAAAGGTGCAAGTTTTTTTTTTTTTTTTTTTTTATATACTGTCCTAAGCTATGCTTTTTTTAACTTTGGTGTTCTTTTAATCTTTTTATAGTCTCTTTATATACATTTATATTTCACTTATAGTTGTCAGTTGTCAGTAGAATCTTTATGTCAAGAACCAATTTTTTTGGCAGCTGCCCACCAAACATGTTAGTGGCCTAACTGCAGGCCAGCAGTTTCAGTCCATCAAACAAACCCTTGAAGGGAAGGACACTTCAGACTTTTACTGGTACTAAAGGACAAAACTGGCTAAAAAATACCTTTACGACCTTTATTTACATTAGACAAAAACATGTGTGCACTGATGTTAAAATCAACAATATAAACCATATATATACCATATTCATTGTTGGTGGGCTTCCCTGTATATAAACAGTAGCCTCCAAATATATAAGGGGTCCTAGTCTGCCTTGTTGGACTACATTATTCTGAAGAAATACAGTAGCTATTTTTCTGTCTGTGCACAAAATTAATGTGAATGGAAGTGATTTTATAGTTATCAATCAGCTGTTGCAACTGCAGGCTTCTAATGAGGAAAGTTGCAGGATCTGCATTCCTTAAGGCTGCTTTTTCCACTGGGGCGGGGGGGGGAGTTGGCAATAAAGCGCTGCTAATTTTAGCGGCGCTTTATTGCTGTTATAGTTTGTTTTTCAGCCGCTAGCGGAGGTTAAAAATGCTTTTAACCCCGCTAGCTGCTGAGGAAAGGGTTTAAAGGGTTTAAAGTGCCCAAAAAGCACTGCTGCACTATACACCGCTCCCGCACCGCCCCAAAGATGCTGCTTGCCGGACTTTTTTCCCGTCCTGCAAACGCATTGCCCCAGTGTGAAAGCACTCAGGCTTTGACACTGGGGCTTCAGAATAGGCAGTTTTCAGGTGTTTTTCAGGTGCTTTTTTTAGCGCAAAAACTCCTGTAAAATGCCTCAGTGTGAAAGTAGCCTTAGGGCTCTTTCACACGGGGCAGATCAGTCATGATCCGCCCCGTGAACACCCGCTTGCTCAGCGGGGATCGCTCCGCCGATCCCCGCTGAGCAGGAAGATGACAGGTCCATCGCTGCACGCCGTGCAGCGGCGGATCTGTCAGAGCGCCGCTCTCTCCTATGGGGGGATCGGATGATGACGGACCGTAGTGTCCGTCGTCACCCGATCCGAAAATGGATGGAAAAGTAGGTTTTTCCTCCGTTACACTTTTCGGATCGGAGCGGATCGGATGTCAGCGGACATGTCACCGCTGACATCCGATGCTCCATAGGGATGAATGTATGTCCGTTTTCGGATGAAAAACGGAAGGATGAAAAACGGACATACGGATCGTCCGTGTGAAAGAGGCCTTAGACATGATTTCCCTTTGGGAGTTTCTCACCAAAAATGACATTTTTGTTGCAGGGGGATGCCAAAATTCTTATTTGTATCTTAGTGCAGGCTTCTGGGAAAATCACTAAGCCAATCACACAAGCAATACATGACTTTTCTGGGGGGGGTGTTCCCTATACCGACTGTGTACAGAATGCCTCCAGGTAACCATAATGCATTGCGTTGTACAAAAAATTACAGTGCTGCAGATTGAAAAGGAAAGGCAATTTTTAATAACATTCAATTACAATATTACTTGGAAGTTACCCTTTAACAATTGAACTTTGTGGGCTGGAATTTTAGGGAGATAATGTAATGCTGGTAATGTGGATACAAGCTTGTGTACTGATGAGGCCTTCTCGCTACTGGCATGGATATGGTGAAGTACGTTGTGTGCTGGGGGGGGATTTTTGTAGAGAGCTCAATATGTGTGGTGGGGGTGGGATTTTACTTGGTATTCTGTGTTCAGCTAATTTCAGTGCCTGGAGGCAGAATCCCCCAGCGGTGAAACTAAAACTGCAGTCTCCTTTCAGTTGTTAATGTAAAATATAGATGTTTGCATTTCCATAACTTTTTTCTCTTTTTGTTAATGTGGAGGTCTATGTCAGAATTAAATTATTTTATAGGGGTTTTCTTTCTCTGTATAGTGCATGTGACTGTTGGCTCAAAGTATTGTCATAACACACCTAAATTGAAGGTACGGATTACTTTAAAAAAATGCAATTACCGTTTACTGTTTTTTTTTTTTACTCCTCATTCTTTTTTAGCCTTTATTTCTTTTCACTTAATGGATTCTTAAAACATGGTAAATGCCTTATTTAGTTCAAAAGCCAATTCTAAAATCAGTGGAATTATATGGAAACAGTGCTGCATTGAGAGATTCTGCCAGTTACTGACATCTGCATACAAACCACTTGTTCATGTTTTCCTTTAACGCCTTTTTTGGAACAGACATACAGGCTTTTCTGAATAGGCTCTCTTTGCTCATTGGCAGGGACAGTAAAATACAGAGTACGTTAAACTGAATGGTGGAACATTGCTTGGATTAAGCATTCTGGCATCAAAACTTGCTCTGCTTCAAAAATTAAACTGAAGGCCTTCCTTAGTAAAAAGTCTTTGTGTAAGTTTGGAAATGTAACCTTGGCATGGACACATTATATTTATAAGGAAAGTTTCTTTAAGAATGTATGTTTGAGGAATCCTATTTAAGTTGTTGAAATGTACATAGTCATTAGACATTTTCTCTTTTCTCCGTGAAAGCACTGCTTTCTTAAGAAATGTCTTCAGTCTTACTTTATTCATGGCAGTTATGTCATAAGTAAACCTGTCAATAGCCCTGTTAAATGTCTTGATAAGCTGAACATCAGTGGCAGGTTTGTTGTCAAGTTTTAACTAAAGACAAAGGTGTATGACATCGCAAAGATTAAAAGCCAGGTATTTAAAGAAAATAGCAGTAATTAAGGCAAACAACGGTTTAAAAGCTACCAGTCCCAGTTTGGTAGAACTACAGGTTTTCAGTGTTACTTTGTTGCTCTCAGATCATTTATCTCAGCACACTTCTAATTTTTGTGGCAGATTAGATTACCAGAAGTAGTGATATGACAGACTGAGTACACACAAGGAAAACTGGAACTTAATAGGACATTTAAAAATCACACAGAGGCAGATGGTAAGCAGGCAGGCTGGGAACACTAGGCTTTAACAGGAAACAAGACGACGAGGTATGTCCAGAACTAAGACTACAGAGGACTGCACAGCTGAAAAGGCAAATGGACATTAGGCTAACAAAGCAAGAGAGAACATCAACATGGATAAAGAATGGCAGTAAGATAAACCAGGACTGCAGCAAAAATGTTTTGCTGCCAGTTGAATTGTCCGACGGATTGCGGTGTCCCGTGGCAGGCGGTCAAAATGTTCCTATCCTGAACAGGATTCTTCCACATTCAGGAGAGGGAGGTTGAAGCTCCCTTAACTGGTTCAACTCCTAAACTCTGCTAAAAGCCTATGTGTACATTGACACGTAGGCTTTTATGGAGTTGAGTTTAGGAGCTTTGGCAAAAAAAAACACCATAAGCTCTTAAACAAAAGATTATGAGCTGCTAGTGTGCATATAGTCTAACAAAGAGGACGGGACAATGAAGTAAATAATGGCGTTAACAGAAAATACAGAAAAACAGATAAGAAGCTGTATAAAAACAGAACAGTGACCCCCTCTGTACTAAACCGTAAGACACAAAGTGCCTCAGATAGAAAGCACACTTTGATATAATGTAAAATGTATAGTTGACTCAATGTTAACTGCCCTGGGTCTGAAGCAACAAAGCAATTCTAAATAATTTTCCATCACTATGCTTCACAGTTGTTATGAGACTCTTCTTTTGAAATACTGGGATTGATTTAATAAAACTGGAGAGTGCAAAATCTTGTGCAGCTGTGCATGGTAGCCAATCGGCTTCTAACTTCAGATTGTTCTATTAAGCTTTGACAATAAAAACCTAGAAGCTATTTGGTTTCTATGCAGCTCTGCACCTGATTTTGCACACTCAAGTTTTAGTAAATCAACCCCACTGTCTTAGGTTTGTGACAAACATGCCTACTGTTACTGTGACCTATTTACTCTAATTTTGATTGAAAAGTAATTGTTCCAGAAGGCCTGGTCTTTGCCTATATGTTCAGTAGAAAACTGTAATCTTTGGCCAAAGTTCTTTTGGACAGAAAATGTATATATATTTTTTTGTTAACACACCCCCCATGCAGGTACAACCTCGTTCTGATTGTAGATGCATGCAGCTGTTGCAAGAGTTACCTGAATACCCCATAATTAAGTTTTAACGTTCTTGGAGACTTGTTATAGCATGAGAAAAATCAGTTCGTGGATTAGATCCGTTAAACCAGCCAGTTGTATACAACTAAAAGGCATTTGAAATCAGATCTGCATTATTTTCCTTACAGTGGAAATTATTTCAGATTATTTGGGTAT
This sequence comes from Aquarana catesbeiana, assembly GCF_042186555.1. NCBI lineage: Eukaryota > Metazoa > Chordata > Amphibia > Anura > Ranidae > Aquarana > Aquarana catesbeiana. The sequence goes on along the minus strand of NC_133324.1, from coordinate 181,787,412 downwards.
CTTTTGAAATCCCTTGCCCGATTCATAGGCATCTGCAGCTTAGCTTCTGAAGGCCTTAAGAGCTCTATTGTTCTTGCCATAATGACACCACACATCAATAGCAAAGAAAACACTGAACCCTAGATGTCTGAGGTTTAAGACTGGTTCCACCTGCATACTTCTAGGCAGGTTCTACACATTGACACATAATCTGCAACACTGGATTCTAATTTTATTACTTTTTAAGTGGTGGTAAATTTAGGAGGCGCTCAATTTTTCCATTTGACAAATTGGCATTAAGGTTGAATGAATACTTCATATAAATTTGATGCAATATTTGTTTATTTATATCATCTTTATCTATAGGCACTGTTTAAATTAGGATTCAAAGTTTTCCTGTTTAGATATGTTGATGTAGGTCTCTGTCTTTCTCTGCTGTAAAAGCTTGCTGTTGGGTGAAAAGAGTGAAAAGACTGACTGCTGACAAAATGCTAAAAAGATACATATGCTGCCTGTTTATTTTGGGAAAGGCGTTAGGAGGTACCCTGTTAATAAGAAAGTGACCTAGTTAGCGGCTTGAACAAACACTTGTGTAGTTTATGTCTATAGACTTCTGTAGAAAGCCCCTTCATTGAACTGTGTTTGTTTACTGCCCTGCTAAAATAGTATAGAACAAGCCTGCTTTTTCTGTTCTTGGTGACCCTTTGTCATGCTTGGTTTACCTTCATCACTACGAGTTGAACCTTCCCCCATATATACAGTGTGTGTGTATGTGTGTGTATATATATATATATATATATATATATATATATATATATAGAGAGAGAGAGAGAGAGAGAGAGAGAGAGAGAGAGAGAGAGAGAGAGAGAGAGAGAGAGGAATATGGCTTGCCGAATAATCTATTCTTCCAATAATTACAATTTAGGCATGCCATTTCTGCACAATCTACAATATCTAATTGGGAATTAACTAGCTCCACAGTGCTTATGCAGCTAGTATCATCATCCTCTAGGAAGGGGCAGATTTCTTCCCTAAATGGTTCCTTTATATGTCAAGTGTCCAAAGCTATGTCATTCAAATGTAGAGATGGGTGGTCAGAAGATATAGGTCACATTTCTGCTGAGGTATGGTCTAGTATACTGGTTAATGGACTTGGTGTCACTTTCTCAAAACCTCACCCAATTATTTATCATTCACCGTACATACCGTACCCACTATAATTTACATAAATGGCATAGAAGAGACAGCCCTCTGTGTCCCCAATGTGAAATAGACAATGGTACACTTATACACATGCTATGGAAATGTCCAAAGTTGATAAGATATTGGACTGTAGTGATAGGCTCTATTAACAGAATTTGGAATCTCACTCTTGATGTAAACCCAAAACTCTGCTTACTTGGTTGGTTGGATGAGGAACTATATACACCCCACACGTATGTTGCTATTGCTTAGTCCTATTTATTGCTATAAAACTCATAGCATGAAAATGGCTCTCTATACTGCCTCCTACATATGTGGAATGGGTTACTGCCATAAATGAAGCTCACTTAAGGGAGCAACTAACTTACAAACATAGGGGTAACCCAACAAAATTCCAATTAACAGTATCTGGGATGCTTGGTTGGATGTACCTGGATTAGCTTCTTTATAATCGGTTCACAATAGAAATCTTGGTGGTAGGACATCATCTACTTAATTGAAAAGATACCAACTGGATAGGAAACAAGGCGAGGTGAATACTGGGGTTCTCTTTACAGCTTTGTTTGAAGTAACACATTTGATGTAATGGTACCTTGTCTTGTGGAGGTCAACTGTTTTGGTTTTTGTTTTTATGTTTAGCTGTGTTTTTTTTCTTTTCTTTTCTGTTACCCATATGGGTATCTGTTTGACTATTGTGGATCACACCCCATTTGTAGGGGTGAGTGGTTTCTTTGCCCTGCTCTTTGGACCTATAGGGGTCTGGTGAGTGGAAAAAAGATTTGCAGAGGACACACAACCTATGTTGGAACACAAAAAATAAACTCGGGTTTAGTTTTATATGTTCCTTTATTTCACGTGGGTTTTTTCCTTATATACTGTGATAATGTAATTACTAGGAAGCCGGCTGGCTATATAAATGGATAAGTTTGTGTCTTCACAACATTGTGCTGTGTTTGATAAAAAAAAACACTGCCAATCGCTCGTTTCTCAGGGCTCCCTGTTAGTCACTGGCTCTGCCCCCTGCTCTCTGGAGGGCTGAGCTTGTGGAGGGGGAAGGAGTGGCTGGCTCAGGTTCTCAGCAGCTTGCTGAGAGCCTGAGCTGGGTGCCGGTCCAGGCATGTGGGTGGATCTCGACTTCACTGCCATGATCTTTCCCGTGTTTGTACCGGCTCTGTGATGTCAGCCGACAGCGGCTTCAGCCCACTGTCTGCTAAAAACGGGTCACAGGAGTGCAGAACAAACTGCACTCCTGTGATCTACAGGAGAAGTACAGCCAAACAAGCTTTGGCTGTACTTCCCCTTTAAATACTTCTCTCCAGCTCCATCTAGTAGCCATAATGCAATTTTTTCCACATTTATACTTTTGAACTGCAAAGAATACAGTAATGCCTAAGAACAATGGATCTTGCCTTCGTTCACACAAAATGAGTTTACCTGCAGTTTTCATGTATGAACAGAATTAACACATTTTGGAGTCAAAATTTTTGCTTTCATTTTCAATTCTCCTTACAAATGAAAAATAATGAGAGAGTTGCAATAAATTATTTGTAATTTGTGCAAGATGATAAAAGAGAGCAAAAGTAATTTTTTTTTTTTTCATATGGGATGCTGGTGGTACCAGTTTAGACCCCTTTCACGCTGGGACAGTGCGGGCACTAGTTTTAGCAGTGCTTTACCGCTGTTTTAGCTGCACTTTTTGGCTGCTAGCGGAGCACTTTTAACCTCCGCTTGTGGCCGAAGAAAGGGTTAATAGCGCCCGTGTTGCGGTGCTGCCGAAGCGCTTTGCAGGCACTTCAGCAGCGCTGCCCATTCATTTCAATGGGCAGGGGTGGTGCGGAAGCGATGTATATACCACTCCCGCACCATCCCTAAGATGCAGCTTGCAGGACTTTTTTTTCCCGTCCTGCAAGTGAAATTGAATTTCTATATAAAAAAATTCAAAAAAAAAAAAAAAACACCCAATCTCTAAATACTTCTAAACTCGCTTAAACTGGTTTGAGAAAATGCAGCTTAGGTGAGTTTATAACGCTAATTTTCTCGTGTCAGGATAAACAGCGTTTACAAGAAACCAGTGTGCATGAGGCCTAAAAGTACATGAAAGACCTTAATGATAAGACTAGATTGATGGTGCAAACTTCAAACTTTATTGCTTCTGTGTGCTCTTATTTTTCCTTGATGTGTTCCAGTAGGTGTCCTTCAGACTACAGCATGTATTATATGTGTCAATTTTTGACTTGTTTTTTTTTTTTTTTAATCAAATTGGGTTTACCTAAGGGCTCTTTCACACGGGGCGGATCAGTGATGATCCGCCCCGTGAACACCCGCTTGCTCAGCGGGGATCGCTCCGCCGATCCCCGCTGAGCAGGAAGATGACTGTGCAGCGACGGACCTGTCAGAGCGCCACTCTCCCCTATGGGGGATCGGATGATGACGGACCGTAGAGTCCGTCGTCACCCGATTCGATCCGAAGTTGTCTTTTCTAATGAATGCAGCAGCTGGGTAAAATTGGCAGTTGCTGTGAGGATATCATTCCAATAGAATTCTTAATAGGTGTAAGAAGTAAGTATATGAGTAAATTAGCCAGGAACCATTGCCGATGCATGAAGAAGTGAAGTGAGAGAGTTTCTGAGCCATGCCCTGCACATGCAATTTAAATGTATAAATGGTAAGTTATAAAATGCAAACAAACACAAAAGTTTTTTTTGTGTGTTTATGTATAGTATCTCACAAAAGTGAGTACACCCCTCACAATTTTGTAAATATTTTATTATATATTTTCATATGACAACACTGAAGAAATTATACTTTGCTACAATGTAAAGTATTGAGTGTACAGATTTTATAACAGCGTAAATTTGCTGTCCCCTCGAAATAACTCAACACACAGCCATTAATGTCTAAACCGCTGGAAACAAAAGTGAGTACACCCCTAATTGAAAATGTCCAAATTGGGCCCAAAGTGTCAATATTTTGTGTGACCACCATTACATTCCAGCACTGCCTTAACCCTCTTGGGCATGGAGTTCACCAGAGCTTCACAGGTTGCCACTGGAGTCCTCTTCCACTCCTCCATGACAGCATCATGGAGCTGGTGGATGTTGGAGATCTTGCACTCCTCCACCTTCCATTTGAGGATGCCCCACAGATGCTAAATAGGGTTTAGGTCTGAAGACATGCTTGGCCAGTCCATCACCTTTACCCACAGCTTCTTTAGCAAGGCAGTGGTCATCTTGGAGGTGTGTTTGGGGTTGTTATCTTGCTGGAATACTGCCCTGCGGCCCAATCTTTGAAAGGAGGGGATCATGCTCTGCTTCAGTATGTCAAAGTACATGTTGGTATTCATGGTTCCCTCAATGAACTGTAGCTCCCCAGTGCCGACAGCACTCCTGCAGCCCCAGACCATGACACTCCCACCACCATACTTGACTTTGTACTCCTCACCTGGTTGCCACCACACACGCTCGACACCATCTGAACCAAATAAGTTTATCTTGGTCTCATCAGACCACAGGACATGGTTCCAGTAATCCATGTCCTTAATCTGCTTGTCTTCAGCAAACTGTTTATGGGCTTTCTTGTGCATCATCTTTAGAAGAGGCTTCCTTCTGAGATGACAGCCATGCAGACCAATTTGATGCAGTGTGCGGCGTATGGTCTGAGCACTGACAGGCTGACCCCCCCCACCCCTTCAACCTCGGCAGCAATGCTGGCAGCACTCATATGTCTATTTCTCAAAGACAACCTCTGGATATGACACTGAGCACGTGCACTCAATTTCTTTGGACGACCAAGGCGAGGCATGTTCTGAGTGGAACCTGTCCTGTTAAATCGCTGAATGGTCTTGGCCACCATGCTGCAGCTCAGTTTCAGGGTATTGGCAATCTTCTTATAGCCTAGGCCATCTTTATGTAGAGCAACAAATCTTTTTCTCAGATCCTTGGAGAGTTGTTTGCCATGAAGTGCAGTGTTGAACTTCCAGTGACCAGTATGAGAGAGTTAGAGCAATAACACCAAATGTAACACACCTGCTCCCCGTTCACACCTGAGACATTGTAACACTAACGAGTCACATGACATCAGGGAGGAAAAATGGCTAATTGGGCCCAATTTGGACATTTTCATTTAGGGGTGTACTCACTTTGGTTTCCAGCGGTTTAGACATTAATGGCTGTGTGTTGAGTTATTTTGAGGGGACAGCAAATTTACACTGTTACACAAGCTGTACACTCACTACTTTTCATTGTAACAAAGTGTAATTTCTTCAGTGTTGTCACATGAAAAGATATAATAAAATATTTACAAAAATGCAAAAATGTGAGATACTGTGTGTGTATGTGTGTATAAAATATCTTTTTATTTTGTATTTTGGGTTTGCTTTTAATTTAGCCACCACAGAGTTTGTAAAGGCAGTGAATACTTGTCATCAATTTAACCTGGGCTTTTGGCAGATGGCAAGTCACCACACCACAGTAACCTGGCATCACCCAAGCTTTCTACTAATACATCTTTTTTCAAGCCCAGAAACCGCCATAAAGCCATAGTTTTTCAGGACACTTAGTGGTAAGAGCACCATTAAACAGTCAGCCAGCTGATTGGACTTTGTCTTAATTTTTGTGTTCAATCTAAACACTACAGAGCTATCATGTACATCTCAGTGTTTGTGATGATATCCCTCTGTGTTCATTATTATTCATTGACACACCATTACTCTGCAGGTGTTCACTTTATTCACACACTTAGTCAGTTGGCAGATATACCTCATGAAGATTAGGGAGTCCAGCTTCCTTTTTTTCCTTCCTTACATTAGGCGGTTAGAACAAGACAACAAATGAATTGCAATTTAAAAGAAAACAATTGGGCTATACTGCCACGTACATAAGGACTTTAAAACTAGCCAACAAAAAAAGCCCTTGGCCAGTCAGGTATAACCTCTCAACAAAAGTTTATCTTTTTTTAATAATTAATTTTTGTAAAGATTTTTATTTTTTATTTTCAAGGTTTCACCTGAATTCTGCTGAGCTTAGCTGTTTATGCTGCTGTCTGGATTGATGTACACTTGGCAAAGCCTTTGAGGCCTTACCCAGTCATCACTGCACTGGAGCGTGTGGGGCCTACCTGAAATGTGACCTTTGGGCACTGGGCTCTGCTTGTGGCAATTGTTTAGCCCTTTGTGTACTGTTGGCCACAAACTCTCTTCAGATCCAGAACCTTTACTCCATCACGCAAGCATTCCTTGCTTGGTACAACAGTGAATGTACAATAATATAGTGCTAGTATTTTTAGGGCTATGTCACATCAGTGTGATGACCAGCATTTTACTGCACCGTAAGATGCCAGTCATTGTTAGGACACACAGGAAACAGTTGTTTTTTGTGTGTCCTATTCACGCTGAAATGCAGCCCAGAGCTGCACTGCAGTGATCTGCAATAAAATGCAGACATGCTGTATTTTATTGCAGCACACTGCACATGATTGCATGTGTCTGTAGAGCAGTGCAAAGTGCTGCTGTACAGTAACATGTAGGTTTGATTTACTAAAACTAGAGAGTGCAAAATTTGATGTAGCTCGGCATAGAAACCAATCAACTTCCAGGTTTTTTTTGGTCAAAGTTTAATTGAACAAGCTGAAGTTAGAAGCTGATTGGCTACTATCCACAGCTGCACCAGATTTTGCACTTACCAGTTTTAGTAAATCAACCCCGAGGTGTCACTTTTGTACACTTCAAATAAAGTTAAGCGTATACAAAGGGAGCTGTGTGATGTGCTGAATTGCACACCATGCATTCCCCTATCACAGCCAGAACAGACAGCTGCCAGACATGTAAATCGCTACGGTTTAACTGTGTGGCAGCTGTTCGTTCAGTGTGAACGGACCCTTACACTGAATGCACTTCTGTATTCTATGCCTGTTTGTACATTGCATATCTGTGTTCCGTAAGAACTGCAGATAAAAAAGATTAATGAATTTGCTAATTATCCCTACAACCCTTAATAGCAACAGGCATTTTGCCAGTCACAGCATATTGTCTTTGTGTGTTGGCCCGCAGCTCAGAGTCAGGTATTTTCTCACTCTCTCTAATATTTCTTGGCATTTTTCAGCTGCCCAGCCGTTTGCCTTCACAGCATGCCTGAGATGTCTTAACCATAAGTTGTATTAAGATGTGAAATTAAATTATTTCCCATTGACACTAACAAGCATTGCATTATCCAGGAGCCCTGTGTGTGCTATTGGAATAAATCTACCCTTTCCATTGATGGTTTTGTGGTGAATTGTATTCTAGATTTATACTTCTAAGGAAATTGTATTTTTTTTTTTTTATGGTCAAAACCTGTGTGTCTTTTAACTGACATTTAATTGAGAAATCTACCCAGTATGGTATAGATATCAACAGATATAACTATATATTATCTTCACGTGACAAGCATATTTTAACCACTTCAGTTCCAGGTCTTTTTTTACCCTTTTGTTTACATGTAAAAATCAGTATTTTCAGTATAATTTTTTATGTTACTCAGTATTAGCGCAGCAGTTTTACAAGCGCATTTTTTTGGGGGTAAAGACACTTTTTTTGAATTTTAATGCAAAAAAACACAATACATAAGCCAATTTTTGTAAAACATGGCATGGGCTATCTAGGAGGAGGTTCTGCCAATTACAGCCCTTTTCATGCCCCTCCAGTCTGTGTCTATTTTTTGTATGAGCTTAGAATTACAGGTAGGTGATGCTTCCATCAATCCACATGTAATCCCCCGTCCCCATTATGTTTTGTGGGCATAGGAAGGAGGGAGTGTGCTGTCATTTATCTGGAGTGTATACACCCACATATGTGACTCTACAGTCACATAGGCTTCACAGATAAGAAAAAAGAAATAAACAGAACAGGGAAGTTAACTGAAACTAGAGCATGCTCATTACATGTGGCAGCAGTTGGTCTTCACAATCTCAGTTGCAGTGGGAACACGGGCAAGGAGGGAGGGACAGTGAACAGCAGAATCAACCAGGTTTATTGCAGAATACAGAAATGGAACCCAGTAGGAACTGAATGAGTATGCACAGCATGTAATAGTGCATGTACTGACAGATTTTAATGATGTGGGTTTAATGGTTCTTTTTTTTCTCTGACTACTCTTCCCTTGACTCAGGCCTGTCTGACCACCTAGCTATTCTTTCATTCTGGAATTAGCAATTTCTAACACCTCCATACCTCGATCTGTAAATTATTGCAACTGGGCTTTTATTGATCAGCACAAATTTGCAAATTCTGTTACTTCCTCCCTTTCTTGCATCTCCTCCTCTGACACCTTTGTTGAAAAAATTAATCCCCTTAATTGTGCACTTTCGTCTTCCCTTGACACCTTTGCCCCATTAAAAACTCGAACTGTCTCATTCTCCCATCCAGCTCTGTAGTATAATTCTCACCTACGTTCAATGAAGGCAGTCTTGTGGAGACTGAAGCGCAGGTGGATCCGCTCTGGCCTGACTGTCCATTATCAGGTTTGGAAGGACCATTTGTGTGTCTATAAGGGTAAAATTGAGACTGCTAGATCAAACTATTTCTCCCATGCCATAAAAAAAAAATCTCAGCAACCCAAGACAATTTTTCTGCACCATTAACAGTGTATTAAAACTTTTCTGTTCCCAACATTACCAGCTTCAACACAGCTCTGTAATTGAAAAAATAAAGCATCAAATTCTTACCACACCATATATTTAATCCACATCACTTCCTGACCCATACAGTTTTTTCTGGTTCTTTCTCTTCTTTCTCCCACTTCTCTCTACTTGACTCTGCATCCCTGATTAAATTGGTCTTTAATATGAAATCTTCCATCTTCATACTTGATCCTATTCCCACCCATTTATTGAAATCCTGTTTTAGTTCTCTATGCCCCATTATTCTCAATTTCATAAATGACTCCTTTAGCACTGGTTTTATACCAACAGTCCCCAAAACTACCACCATTACCCTGGTACCAAAAAAACCCGACATGGACAATTTAAACGACTTTCACCCAATTACCTGTCCTTACCATGATCCTTGAGCGGGCTGTGACATCTCAGTTACATTGTCATCTGACTTTAAAAATAACCTATTTGAACCCCTTTAATATGATTTTTGGCAACGGCACAGCACAGAAACCATCTTGGTCAAAGTCACTAACGACCTTCTGTTAGATTATAATTCCGACTCGCTGACTATTCTTAATTTACTGGATCTTAGTTCTGTCTTTGATACAGTAAACCACAATATTTTACTCTCTCTCCTTGAAACCGTATTTGGAGTCTCAGAATTGGCTCCGAAATGGATTTAGTCATATCTTACTGATCGCTGTCATTTTGTTTCTCTTGGCGGATTCCGGTCTGAAGTTGGTCCAGTCAAGTACAATATTCATCAGGACTCAACCTATGGTCCCTTACTTTTTTAAAATTTTTAATACATGTTTCCACTTGGCCAAATCTCCGCAATAGGACACAGATGGCAAAAATAAATCTGGCAGGGGTTATAACCCTTCCTTGCTCTAAAAATAATGCCTTTAGTTCTATTTCTGAGTGGTTCTATACTCAGTAAGTACAAATAGCTGAAAACAAACAGCTGAAGATAATGCAAGGCATGTGGGTATGGGAGATACAAACAGCAAAGCCCCAGGGCCACTGCCTAGAGAATATTTGAGTATTTGACTCAAAGATTGGTAGATATGGTATTAGCAATTAGTCACGCAGGATTCTTGATGGATATTGCATCAACTCTATAAGGAATCTATGAGAGTAGGGAATATGGTAAAATCATGCTAGGATAAGATCACTTAAGTACCAGTACTCAGGAGCCTCAGGGTGCTAAACCTAAAGATTATTTTTAGTTGTAGGTACTGAGGAAATCAAAGGGTTTGATCTTGGAATTCTTAGGGAAATCAAGTTTCGTCATAACCATAACACAGGGTGGAAAGCAGGTCTGGCTGGAAATGTAGCCCTATATATTGTTGCCGTTAAAGTAGAACCATTATGAGGTGCCATCAATTTGAAGGGGAAACCCTATATATAATTAATATGTGCTGAGAATAACACAGTAGTTATTTCTCCCATTTTACGCTTCCAGTCCAGAGTGGTGAGATAGCAGGGTAGAGTTCAATCTTAACACCATCTAGAAGCCTGTGGAATCGCCCCTTTGAAGTCTTCCATACAGAGGCCTTTCTCTTGGTTTGTCTAATTGTGACTTACGGCAAATTGCAATGTAGATTCTACCACAGGCAAATACTTAATTCTGTCACAGCTGCAACAGTATCAAAAAGCTGAAACAATTATTTATAGAAATGAGTCTCTCTTTCTTTCTTTGAATGAATGAATAACTTGTATAGCTCTACATATGCAAACTAAATCGCCTCAGGTCACTTTTGCCGCCAGTGTCCGTCTGGGTCTTCAGAAGAGATGGGTCTTGAGCTTCTTCCTGAAGGCCAGATGGTTTTCTTCCAAGCAAATGTCCACGGGTTCCATAGCCGTGGTCCTTGGACTGCAAACCTTCGGTCGCCTTTTAATTTATAACGGGTCTTGGGGATGTGGAGGAGGATCTGGTTAGTTGACTGGAGAGGGCGACCTGGGGTGTAGTGCTTTATTTTGTCGCAGAGGTATTGTGGGGCTTTCCATTGTGTACATTTGTGAGTGAGACAGAGGGTCTTAAATGTAACTCTGTTCTTCACGGCTAGCCAATGGAGGGTCCTCAGGGACAGGGTGATTGATTCCCAGGGTTTTTTTTCCAGTTACCAGTCTGGCTGCTGTGTTTTGGACGATTTGTAGACGTGAAATTTGTGTTTTGGAAGTCCTAGGTAGAGGGAATTTGTGTAGTCGAGTCGGGAATTGATGATTGTTCCAACTACTGCTGCTGTATCTCCTTCCGGGATGAAGGGGATGAGTCTACGCAATAGGCAAAGAAGTTAGTGGGATCCGCGGACTACTGATCCTATTTGTGCATGCATCGTCATGTTTGAGTCAAAGATGACTCCGAGGCTTTTGGCTTTAGTGCTGGGGGTGATGGGTTGTCCGAGGGTGGTGAGTGGTGTGGAATCGTGCCAGTGTTTTTGTTTCGGGTTTGCATGGGGGAAGAAGAGTTCTGTCTTGGATCCGTTGAGTTCAAGGGAGCTCTCTGTCATCCAATCGTTGATCAATGAGAGACAGTTTTTCAGTGCCTGGTATTGGTCTTTTTTGTTGGTGATGCGTAGGTAGAGTTGGATGTCATCCACGTAGGAGTGATAAAGTAGGTCCTGGTTGCTGATGATTTTGAGGAGTGGGCGGAGATAGATGTTAAAGAGCACGGGCGACAGGGGTGATCCTTGAGGGACTCCGCATGTAATTTTTCGTTCTTCCGAAGTGAAAGCTCCTAGTTTCACTATCTGAGATCGGTTCTCTAGGAAGGATGCGAATCGGGGTTTTGTGGTCTACTGTGTCGAACGCTGCACTGAGGTCCAGCAGCACCAGGAGACACAATTCTCCTAAATTTGCTGCTTCGAGGGTGTCATTCCAGATTTTGAGGAGTGCAGTTTCTGTCCCGTTGCCAGGGCAGAAACCAAATTGTAGTGGGTCCAAGAGTTGATGGGTGTCCAGATGGAGTTGTAGCTGTTGTACTACTGGTTTCTCGATAATTTTGGAGATGGTGTTGAGGCTTGTGACAGGTCTGCGGTTGTTTGGGTCTTTGGGATCGAGGTTAGGCTTCTTTAGGAGGGGTTTGATTGTGCCTTGCTTGAGGGAGGTCAGGACGATTCCTTCTTTAAATGACTGGTTTATGAAGTATGTTATGATGGTTGCCAAGATGTTGTTACTTTCGGTACGGTACTTTCAGAAGTTTTGTGGGAATAATGTTGTTTGGCGATGTGCTGTCTCGAAGGTTTCTGATGATGGTTTTGGTGGCGTCAATGGTGATTGGGACCAGAGTAAATCTCGGTGGTTGTAGATTCTTTGTGTGGTTTTTGTCTTCTTGCTCTGGCCGAGTGGGGTTACTTGCTATGTTCTGCTGAATTATTTCCTGAATGGTTGCAATTTTGTCAATGAAAAAAACTCATTGCAGAATTCTTGTGTTTTGTTTGCTGGAGACTCTAAACAGGTGGGGTTCATAGTCTGGGCGACTAGCTTGAAGAGTGCTCGAGGGTGGTTTATGGCTTTAGAGATGGTTTTGGAAAAATGTTCTTTTTTTACTATGAAGATGGCTTTGTGATAGCTTGTGGTGAGTGATTTGTAATTTGTGTGGTTTTCCATTGTTGGGTTCCTTCTCCATGCTCCTTCAGCTCTTCTGCGTTCTTGTTTCAGTGATGTAAGAGAGTCATTGAACCAGCCCAAATTTTTTATGCGGGTGGGTGCTCTGTGTATTGGTGCGACTATGTCTGCTGTCTGTAATAATGCGGTGTTAAGGGAGTTGAGTGTGTCTTCATTTGAGTAGTTTTGGGTTAGCACCGCTATATTGTTGGATAGTGTAGTTTTGAAGAGTTGTGAGTATAGTTTGTTCTGTGATCTTGTCCAGTGTATTGTCGTGGAGTGTGTTGGTATTTGGTAAGTGATGTTTATTTTGAATTTGATCACGTGGTGGTCAGTCCAAGGCAATGGCATGTTATCAAGTGTGTTAATATCAGTGTTTTTGTTTAAACCCCCTTCCTAACCAGACCAATTTTCAGCTTTCAATGCTCTCACACTTTAAATAACACTCAGTCATGGACCATTGTACCCATATGACATTTTTGTCCTTTTTTTTACACAAAATAGAGCTTTCTTTTGGTGATATTTAATCACCGCTGGGTTTTTATTTTTTGTGCTATAAATGAATAAAGACCAAAAATTTTGTTAAAAAATGCATTTTTCTTAATTTCGGTTTTAAAATTTTGCAAAGTAGTATTTTTTCTTCATAAATTTTGGTCAAAATTTATACTGCAAAATATCTTTGGTAAAAATAACTAAAATGAGTGTATATTATTTGGTCTTTGTGAAAGTTATAGAATCTACAAACTATGGTGCCTATCTCTGGAAAAATTATCACACCTGATGTACTGACGACCTATCTCATTTCTTGAGATACTAACAAGCCAAGAAAGTACAAATGACCCCCTTTTGGAAAGAACACATTCAAAGGTGTTTAGTATGAGGCATGGTGATTTTTTGAAGTTTTAATTTTTTTCCTACAATTCTTTGCAATTTTTTTTTTCTTTTCACAAAATTGTCCTAATAACAATTTATTTCTCACACACAGCATATGCATACCACAAATTACACCCTAAAATATACATTCTACTACTCCTCCTGAGTATGGTGATACCACACATGAGACTTTTTTTCACAGTCTAGCCACTTACAGAGGCCCAACATGCAGGGAGCACCATCAGGTGTTCTAGGGACATAAATTACACATTTCATTTGTTGACTACCTTTTACATTATTGAAGACCCTGGAGCACCAGGACAATGGAAACGCCCATAAAATTACCACATTTTGCAAAGCAAACACCCCAACATATAATCCATGAGGCATAATGAGTCTTTTGGACATGTCATTTTTTTCCCCACAAGGTTTTGGAATGTAAACACTTTTTTTTTTTTTTTTTACACAAAGTTGTCCATGTATAAGATATTTCTAACACATAGCATGTACATAGCAAAAATTACACCCCAAAACACATTATGCTACTCCTCCTGAGTATGGCAAATACCACACATTTGATACTTTTACACAGCCAGGCCACATACAGAAGCCCAACATGCAGGGAGCACCATCAGGTGTTCTAGGAGCATAAATTATACATCTAATTTGACTACATATTACACTTTTTTGTGGATGGATGAGCATAAATCAGCACTGTGGGCACTTCACATCCAGCCCACAGCGCTGCTGCACCCAGCTCCTTCCTCTCCTCACACACTGTGCCGATCGGTGCCAGGAGAGGGGAGGAGCTGAATCGGACATGCTCCGGTCTGTTGACAACTGATCGCTCCGTTATTGGAGGGGGTGATCATGTGGCAAAGGGGCGCTGTTATTGGCCCTTAACCCTGTTCCGTGATGCACCGGGTCTGGAGGATCCGACGGTCAATGACATTCCTGGGTATGCGCCCGATTTTGGGAGGACCTCATAGTACGCCCTCCCAAAGTTATCCGACCTCGCTGTAGCCGTCATTCGGCTATGGCCCAGTTGGCAACTGGTTAAAAACAAGACAAACAAAAAATATATATATATATTTATTTATATAAAATGATCATTTCAAATATATCATTTGCTGGTTTCTAGACATATTGCAATATTGTATATGTTTTTGTTTCATTATATTTTTATGTTTGATATTAATACTGTGCAGTAATATCTGTGTGTAGATATTTTACATTTTTAAAAATAATAGTGCTACTCATATAGTGTATGTAGATAACTTTCCCCTATGTATACACACATTAATAGATATGGGTATGTTTTTAATAGATTCATGTGTGCATTGTTTGAAAAACAAGAGATGCACAAATGAGCTTGATGAATAATAAACTGAAACTGTAGTCTTAAGACAGGTTTGGCAACACATAGGTAACTAATTATTAATATGTCTCAGATCAATCAAATGAAAAGATAAAAATGTTTTATGTCATAGATTCTAGGTGGCTTTGAAAATTTGTAGGTTTATGAAGGCCTTAAACTCTAAAGGGGGTTACATTTTTATTTGTTAAAGTTAAACTTCAGGCTCCTATGGATCCCACATCTAAAAGAGCAGTTTCCATCCTTCAAAACTGTAAAAAATAAATAAAAGATATGTATCTATATCTATATCTATATATATATATATCTATATATATATAGATATATATATAGATATAGATATAGAGAGAGAGAGAGAGAGATATATAAATATATCTCTATATATATATATAGATATATTAAGGAAAATTGTTATCCATACTTACCTTTATTTTCCTTTCCTGGATCCTCCCCATGTCAGCCTACCATGTCAGTCTACTATGGATCAGCTCTGCCCCCTCTGACCCCTCCAGGACCACCTCTTTCTTAGCCCATAAAGGGCGGCTGTCTGCCCACACCAGTGTTAAAAAAAAAAAAACAAAAAAAAAAAAAAACCCGCCTCGCGATGCATAAACTGGGTGGGAATCCCCAGCTGACATGGGGAGGATCCAGGAAAGGAAAATTACGGTAAGTTTGGATAACAATTTTCCTTATTCCTGGACCTCCCCATTTCAGCCTACTATGGGATATACCAAGCAATATTAAGAAGGGAGGGAAGACAAAAAATAAAAAATAAGCCAAACCCTCAATGCAATGCTACTCACATTTTTAATGGGCAACAGCCGTCATAATAACCATAGAGCCAAATATTTCCTCAGGCGGACAAGCCAAATTAAGGGCAGCACAGTGGTATAGTGGTTAGCACTTTCACCTAGCAGCAATAGGGTTGCTGGTTCAAAGCCCGACCACGACACTATCTGCCTGGAGTTTGCATGTTCTCCCTGCGCCTGCGTGGGTTTCCTCCCACACTCCAAAGACATGCTGGTAGGTTAATTAGATCCCTTCGAAAAAAAAAAATGGACAAATATGTGTATGTTGTATGTGTTTGTAAGCATGTCGGGACCCTATGGGGTAAAGTACCGCGCTATACAGTAGATGGACACCGGCGGCAAAAAGCGACCTGAGGCGATTCAGTTCGCATAGGTAGCACTATACAAGTCACTCATTCATTCAAGCCTGTAATGCCTAATAAAAGGTGTGGGGTGCGCTCCAGCTTGCTGCTCTGCAAACTGTATGCTGCCCAGGATGCTGTCTTTCCCCTTGTTGAATGTGCTTTGATCTCTGGAGGAGGAAGGCCCAGCGTTTTGTATGCAACATGTATGGTCTTGTGAAGACACAAATCTGGATGTTGCTGGCATACCCTTTTAAGGCCCCATTGGGAAAAACCTACAGCTGATCTTGTTTTCAAAAGCTTTTAGTCCATTTCAGGTATGTTGAAACCGCAGAGACCAGGTCTAACCTACTCCACTCATCATCAGCTGTATTCGCCGGAAAGGCTGGGAGAATGACCTCCCAGTTCATACGAAATTATGTGGCCACCTTAGGTAGAAAGCTTGTTATCAGCCTAAGGACTATCTTGTCTGGGAGCACCAAACAATATGGTTCTTTAGACGAGAAGGCGCATAACTCTGAGACTCTTCTGGCCGAGGCAACAGCTAGTAAAAAACAAAAAACTGTTAAAGGAAATAATGAACAAGAGAAAGCTTGATCAAACGGAAGAACCAGCAATGTTCCCAAGACTAGTGTTAAGTCCTCTTTTGGAAAAAATTATTTCAATGGAGGTCTGATTTCTATGGCTGCCCCTAAAAATCAGATCACCAACGGATGTAGATCATATTTTGTACACGACATAGCCGAGAAGATGGGGATTTGACCCTTCAGGAAATTATAAGCTAACCCTCTGCAGAAACTCCAAAATGTTAGATACTGAAGGAGATCCAAGGTCCCAACCCCTTTCTGTAGTATTCAAGATCCGGTGATAGGTTACATTCGTGGACATCTTACGAGCCTGTAATAATGTCTCCACTACACCGCTCGAGAGACCCAAGTCAGTTAACCCTTTCATGATTAAGCCTATTTTTGAAATTTGGTGTTTACAAGTTAAAATCCGTATTTTTTGCTAGAAAATGACTTAGAACCCCCAAACATTATATATATTTTTTTAGCAGAGAATCTAGAGAATAAAATGACGATTGTTGCAATATTTTTTATCACACGGTATTTGTGCAGCAGTGTTTTAAACGCAAATTTTTGGAAAAGTGACACTTTCATGAATTTTAAAAAATCCAAACAGTAAAGTTACCCCAATTTTTTTGTATAATGTGAAAGATGATGTTACGCCGAGTAAATAGATACCAAACATGTCACCCTTTATAATTGCACGCACTTGTGGAATGGCGACGAACTACGGTACCTTTGAATTTCCATAGGCGACGATTTAAAAAATTTTTACGGTTACCAGGTTTGAGCTACAGAGGAGGTCTAGGGCTAGAATTATTGCTCTCGCTCTGACGATCGCGGCAATACCTCACATGTGTGGTTTGAACACCGTTTACATATGCGGGCGCGACTTCCGTATGCGTTTTCTTCGCTGCGCGAGCTCACGGGGACAGGGGCACTTTAAAAATGTATTTTTTTTTTTTTTATTTAATTTATTTATTTTTGTACTTTATAAATTGTGTTTAAATTTTTTTTTTTTTTACTTTTATTGCTGTCACAAGCAATGTAAACATCCCTTGTGACAGTAATATGTGGTGACAGGTACTCTTTATGGAGGGATGGGGGGTCTAAAAGACCCCCCATCCCTCCTTTACACTTCAAAGTATTCAGATCACCGAAAACGGCGATTCTGAATACTGTGTACTTTTTTAAATTCGGCGCCATTGGCAGCCGAGTAAACGGGAAGTGACGTCATGACGTCGCTTCCGCATTTACAACAAGAAGGCTGGAATGAAGCCGCTCGCAGCTTCGTTCTAGCCCGCCCCCAGCCGCCGAAGGCAGCCGAATGGACACCGGGCCTCCCGATCGCACAGGAGGCCCGGTAACAGCGGCGGGAGGGGGGGATGTCCCCTCCCGCTCCTCCGGTATAACAGCCGAGCGGCTTTTAGCCGCATCGGTTGTTATACACGGGTAGCCGATCGCCCGCTGTAAACAACGGTACCGGGATGATGCCTGCAGCTGCGGGCATCATCCCGGTATAACCCTGGAAAGCCGAGTACGCATATGTGCGTTCGGTCGGCGGGAAGGGGTTTAAAGGCCCCCTCTCACTTCCAAGTCATTAACTTCATCCTCCTGCGGTTCGGGTGTCAGGCCCCACTCTGCAGAAGGAGATTTTGACAAGGAGGCAGTGGGATTGGTGAGCCCAACTTTATACTCCAAGCCAGAGGGAACCACGGCTCCCTGAGCCAGTAAGGTAGGACTACTATTGCTGTGACCCTTTCTCGCTGAATCTTCAGCAGGATTTTGAGAGCCAATGGAAGCGGCGAGAACACATACACCAAGGGGATGTTTTATGTAGTTTTTTTTTTCTGTCTAATATGTGTTTTATCAGATTTAAAATTCAAAAAAGTATCCATAAAATAGGCGCTTTGAAGTATTGGCATTTGTATATGGCAATTGGATTTTCTCGGTTTTGCACTTGTAAAATAAGTGAAAAGTACGCTGATTATTTACCTGTATGTATTCAATATATGTCTCTCGTCATTGCACACATGTTATCAGATATACATGATTACCTTATGTATACCTTAGGCGTAGTGTCCCAAGGGGTACAGCTTCGATACTCTATTATGCACATTGAGCTTCTTCTCAGGCCCCGCCCACTCATCGTCAATTACTTCTTTAATTTCAGAAATGAATGGGAAGGAAGGTAACAATTTCTTAACAGCCTCCACCAAGGGGGAACCAGTGCAAAAATCAAATGTATGCAATTCCGAGACCATCTCAGCCTCAGATGGATCCGAATCGCTATTGACTTCAGAGTTAAAACACACTGAAAACACATGATCTGAATCTGCAGGTGCTGAAGATACAGCAGGATGAGCAGGATTCCTTGAAACACTCTTTAACCCTTCCTTGACTGCGTGCTTAATGTAGGATTTCACCTGGCATGCTTTCGCAGCATTGTCCTGAGCCGCCTCCTTGAAGCAAGATGCACATACCGCTTTCCTCTGAGGACCTCAGTTGAGCAGGCCCAACAGGATCTTTCTTCTGCCTGGGCTGGCGATGAAGACCTACCTGGAGAAGAGGATCTTCTGTGTCTGCGCCCTGATTTGCTCTTTCTAGAGGCTTTCTGTTGTCTTGACCTCTCTTGGCTCGGGTCCGAGCAACTAAAGTGAGGTAAGGGCGAGGGAGATCTGGAATGCTGTGATAACAGGCGTCTATCCAGCTGCATGCGACTCTGCGATTTGTCATGTCTAGTCCCTTTTTAACTCCTTTGAGGCTAAAATGCTGATTTGGAACCTCTTTGTGGGCGTTTATCCCGCACTGGGCCCTTCTCTCTGTAAAACACAGAGGATGTGCTCTCTTTTTAAAAAAATAAGTACATAAATAAATACAATTAAAATAAACTTCTCCATCCTAATCTTCAGTGCTAAGGCAGCTAGGCAGGCAGGCAAAATTCCCCAGACCTATAAGGCATAGGATAATAAAAACACTCTGACAGACAAGTAGCACAGCAGTAAGTAATGAAAGTCCTGGAAGGAGGCTTACCAGAGCAGAGCAGAGCAGAGCAGCAGATTGATCAGCTGGAGGCTGAGATTAGCCTGGAGGACAGAGCCTGCTGTAAATCAGCAGTAAGGATGAGCTCCGGCGTGTTTGCATGCTGAACGTTCCGAGCCCTCCAGGAAGTCAGCGCAGCGCTAATCACAATCAGTGAGACATTTCCCGATGTGCGGCTGCAGAGCTCGGAAAATGTCTCCCAACCTGTGATTAGCGCTGCGCCGTGCCGACTTCCTGGCGGCTCGGCACGTACAGCATGCGAACACGCCGGAGCTCATCCTTAATCAGCAGTGAACATTCTGGTGTTTGCTAGACAACCCAAAGAGCAAGCTGCCTCTGACCTCACCTGCTCAACTCTGAGCTTCCTGAAAGGAATACATGTGGAGGCGGTGAACTACAAGATCCAGCTAGCCAAACCACTGCCTGAACACACAAAAAGATGGCAGGAGAGAATGCTTTAAAAGGCGTCCGGAGCGAGGACGAAAAAAGAACACTGGTGTGGGCAGACAGCCGCTCTTTATGGGCTAAGAAAGAGGTCATCCTGGAGAGGTCAGAGGGGGCGGAGCTGACCCATAGTAGGCTGACCAGGAAATATATATATAGATATTTATTTTTTGGCATCAGATACAGGTTTGGGACATGAATATCAATAATGAGGGTGTACACAACATTGATTAAAGCATTGAGCATTTCCCAGATGTGATTTTAAAGTGTTTAAATCTCAAAATACAAGTAGCTGATATAATTTTTAGAGATTGGATAATTAGAGGATCCGATGGCTATTGGGAAATGATACTGCTATTATTAAAACAAGGATTGTGAACTATACAAGACCCCCATGTAAAATATTTGGCATTTTCTTTACTTCCCTGAGTACAGGTTTTAAAATTTGAGGACAGGCATATTGGATTTCATCAGTTTTTATTCTGCTATCTGCTTTCACACCCCTGCTTCCTAAGGCCCCTTTCACACTGGAGCGGTTTTCAGGCGGTATTGCGCTAAAAATACCGCCTGAAAACCGCCCCTAAACAGCCTCCGCTGTTTGTTCAGTGTGAAAGCCCGAGGGCTTTCACACTGAAGCGGTGCGCAGGCAGGGCAGTGAAAAAAGTCCTGCAAACCGCTTTTTTGGAGCGGTGAAGGAGCGGTGTATTCACCGCTCCTTCACCGCTCCTGCCCATTGAAATCAATGGGACAGCGCGGCTATACCGCGGTAATACCGCGGCTATAGCCGCGCTGTACGAGGGATTTTAACCCTTTTTCGGCCGCCAGCGGGGGTTAAAACCGCACCGCTAGCGGCCAAATACCGCTGCAAGAACGACGGTACAGCAGCGCTAAAAATAGCGCTGTTGTACCACCGACGCCCCCACCGCCCCAGTGTGAAAGGGGCCTTAGTGTGCTCAAAATCCTGTATTTTAAATATATAGGTACTGTACTTTTCAAAAATGTTTGGTTGTACATTTATAAGCCTGACATTTGCATGTGAATAAACGTGGCCACAAAGGATGCAGTTCGAGGGCAAAATGCAGTAGCCAATAGGAGCTTTGGATCTGCAGGGACTTCGCTTACTGTAAACCTGGTTCAAGACTTGAAATTCTGCAAATACATTGCCTTGCAAAAGAATTCACCCCCCTTGGCATTTTTCGTGTTTTGTTGCCTCACAATCTGGAATTAACATGGATTGTTTGAGGATTTGCATCATTTATTTTACAGAACATGCCCACAACTTTTTTTTTTTTTTGTGAAGCAAACAATAAATAGGATATAATAACAGAAAAAGTCAATGTGCATAACTATTCACCCCCCTAAAGTCAATACTTTATAGAGCCACCTTTTGCGACTATCACAGCTCCAAGTCGCTTTGGCTAAGTCTCTATGAGCTTGCCACATCTTACCACTGGTATTTTTGCCCATTCCTGCTTGCAAAACTGCTCCAGCTCCTTCTACAGTAAGTCGTGTGTAGAAATCGCTTTCCTAGAAGAAAATCGTGTGCTATGTTGTTGCAACAGTGCAGACCGCTTACCCAAGGAAACTATTTCTCAGTAAAGATTTTAGCCCTAAACAAAGGGCATAAAAACTCTATAGTGATTATTAGAAAAGGTTTTTTTTTTTTTTTTTGGTTGGCTTTAGTGACACTTTAACCTGCAGCTAGAACTGTGTGGGGATTTTCTTTTTATGTAGTTTTTTTTGTTTTCTGTCTAATATGTGTTTTATCAGATTTAAAAATCAAAAAAGTATCCATAAAATAGGCGCTTTGAAGTATTGGCATTTGTATATGGCAGTTGGATTTTCTCGGTTTTGCACTTGTAAAATAAGTGAAAAGTATGCTGATTATTTACCTGTATGTATTCAATATGTCTCTCGTCATTGCACACATGTTAACAGATATACATGATTACTTTATGTATGCATCATCAGAGCTTCGAGTTTCTGCTAAAATAATCTGTTTTGCTTCACTTTCCGCAAATGTGATATATACCGACCTCCTTCAAGAAGCTGCAAGTTCTCTGTATTAAACGCTCTACTTCAGATTCACTTTATTACAAGGGGTTTTCTCCACATGTAATACAATAACCTGTTCTGCTAGCACTGTCAGTTTGTTCAATGCTCTCGCTAAGACTTTAGTAGCAGCAGGGTCTGCTTTTACTCTTCGGTCAGTGGCGGCCCGTCAGTAGGGGGCGCCACACACACCCCCCCCGCAAGCTACTTATTAAAAAAAAAAGTGTCCCTTTAAGCTCTATTGGCGTAGTTTACAGTGTCCTTGGGACTAGGAGCCCTGCGCCCGAACTCGCCACCTCTAGCATTGGGTTTCCTGTGGTTGTTATTGATTCGCAGGTCCGTAGGGAGGGGTTTTTCATCAGACCCATGGCATCATTGGCTCACGTGCTGCCCGTCTCCTTCAGCAAATGAGGGAAATCAGCAGCAGAAGAACGGTAGCAGGCTCAGGGCAGACAGGTCCCTGCAGCAGGCCGAGGCAGCAGTCCATTCATCTCCCTGTGACAGTGAAACGAACTTGGAAACCAGCAGTGCACACAGAGGGATCACACAGAAATCTCCAGGTACAGTACATGCTGCAGGGCCACGACTGGAGGAGGGGGGGGGGGGGCAGAAGGGGCACCTGCTATGCTATTTGCACTGTGTCCTGACTCTACAGCTGCACTTTTCGCCTCCAACTTTACTTCCCCTCTCTCCATGGAATGCAAGTCTGTACACCTTCCCTATCACATGGTAATCCCCCCTTCACCATATCCTGTTTGCTCTCCCCTCACATGTATCTTTACTGCTCCCATCCTGCAGCCTCTGGTGTCAGATCTGACCATTCCAATCACTGCCTGACACCCTTTCCATCCCAGATTACTTTTTATCTCTTTCAAACTGTTCAGCTCAGTACATTCTCTGCACTCATTTAAGGTGGCCGTAGTAGGAATACAATTAAAAAGGAATCATCATTCTATGGCCACCTTAAATTAGTGCAGAGAATATACTGAGCTGCTGAACAGTTTGGAATAGAGAAAAAGTAATCTGGGATGGAAAGGGTGTCAGGCAGACAGTCAGTGCTTGAGAGAGGAATGCCCAGATCTGAGACCACACTTGTAAATAAGAACTCAGCACAGGGATGGTGGGAACCCCTGATAATGGGCACAGCAGGTGTACAGACCCAGTAACTCAGCATAGGCATGGTGGGAACCCCTCATAATGGGCACAGCAGGTGTACAGACCCGGGAACTCGGCACAGGGATGGTGAGAACCCCTCATAATGAGCACGACAGGTGTAGAGTCCCGGGAACTCAGCACAGGGATGATGGGAACCCCTCATTATGGGCACATTAGGTGTACAGACCCAGGAACTCGGCACAGGGATGGTGGGAACCCCTCATAATGGGCACAGCAGATGTACAGACCCAGGAACTCGGTGCAGGGATGGTGGGAAACTGCCATTCTGCTCCTTGACAGTGAGATGTGAGGTTGCTGGTTCCTTTGCTCCTGTGCTTCCAGAGACCAGGAGCTAGAGTTGCTTCTCTGCCCCAGGAGAGATGCTGGATCCTGAGGAGGACCCTGGCGGGGGCCCCCTAGATAGGCCTCAGCCTGTGGAAGATTTTGGGCCTGGTCAAAGGAGAGATGAGTCCCTGTCTGCCTTTAGACAGAGGACTGTCAGCAAGCTGAAGCGGATTGAGAAGGAAGAGGAGAACTTGTTGGTTTTGAAAGTTTTCTTCAGAAAGAAAAAAAATGATTTGTGCCAAACTATGCAGCAAGAAGAGACCGGCTCTGAGGCCTGAGTTGAAGGACTTGGAACAAGCTGTGAGGAAGCAGAAGGAACTGGTGAGTTCTCTGAAGGAGAATAGTGGTATATTTAAAGAAAAATATAGGAATGAGGAGCGATTTAATCGCATGAGAAAAGGAGCTGCTTCCTGCATGGAAGGCGACCCACTCAGCGAGGAGATGCAGGTACCGACAGAGTCAGCAGAGAGTGAGAAAGTGGGCCCAGAGGATGAGCCCAGCTCTTCAACACCTCAGACATCTGCTGAGCCCTCAATGGCGGAGGCCTCTGTCCCCTTCACTCCCCAGCAATGTGGAACATCTGAGCAGGAGGTTGAAGGTTCTGGCATGCTGGAATTCATCACTAAGCTGGAATCCCCTCCGCATGCGGCTTCTCAAGATGGTGATGAGGAGATGGACACCGTTCCTTGCCCTATGGAAGAGAGACCTGTGGAGAGAACAAGATCCACCATAAAGTCTGCAGCAGCTGAGCGGAAGTCTGATCCCACCGTCAGCCATGAAATCGCAGAGGTGACAACACAACAAGCCGGTACAGTGTGTGTGCAGGATTGTGTCGTGAACTTTATTAATGACAATGTGCTTGCTGAGGGTTGCAGTGCTACAGGCAGTCAGCCCAGACCCATAGACAATGTCCAACATAAAACAACATCTGATAATAACTGTCAGCTTCAGTCTGCAGAGAGGTCCATGGACAATACAGTGACTTTGCCTGGACCAGCCACAGCGGCTGTTCCTGTGAATGGTGGAGGAGATGCTGGGTGCAGTAGTGCTACAACTCTCCAGGAGTCTGCAGCAATTAAGACTTTGATCCCAGGAGTGAAGCTTTGTGTTCAGAGCAGGGGTCCTGCCTCCGCTTATCAGAAGACTGCTATCACAGCTGATTCATACTCTCTGCCCGCAGGTTTGAATGTGTCTAAGGACAAGACTGCAAATGTTGCTGGTGTAAGAAAAACTTATGCTTGTGTTGCTGCTACAGGATCTGGGAGGGGAGAGCAAGCAGGGAAGGAATATGGGAATGTTTTATCTTCCTCCCTGTTTAAAAGTTGGAATGTTGTTCAGTTAAAATGGGAAGGCAGTGGAATCCCCCCACATAGGAGGACAGTGGTGGATAAAATCCTGCAGATGGGGTTTACACCCACAGATATCTTCGCCCTGTTCAGTCCGGCAGGTTCCTATGAGTATGATTTGTCCTTTATCCGTCCGGAGTCTTTGGACATATTTTGGGAGAAGTATGAACATGTGTGTAGGGGCCTGCCGGATTGGAAAGGGCTCATCCCAAAGCTTATATCACGCCAGCCCCTCATTAAAATGGTCACAGTTTTGGTCCGCAGTGAGTCCATACCGCAAGGGGATTTAACTGTATGGTTGAGGAGGTATGGAGACGTCCTGAGCCCCCTAAAAAAGATTGTGGACGATCGGGGAATATGGACGGGGGATGGTCTGTGCAGTTAAAATTAAAGGTCGTTGACAATTTCGTCCAGCATCTGCCATCCTTAGCTTTCCTGGGGAGGGACAGGCTGACCATCTTCTATCCAGGCCAGCCAAAGCTCTGCAACAAATGTAGAGATAAAGGGCATCTTGCATCCTCCTGTCCAGTAATGAAGTGCTCGATGTGTCAGGATATAGGACATTTGGCGAAGGACTGTAATATTATCAGGTGCAATCTGTGCAATGTGGTGGGACATCCTTATAGTCAGTGTCCTGAGGCAATGCACAACAAGCCTGAGCTCATGAGAGAGTTCTTCCGCCTGGACATGGAGGATGCTCAGAACTCAGCAGCTGGGGTGCCTGTGAATCCATCTGAGTCTGTGCCAACACCCAATGTGTCTGTGTCTCCCCAGTCTTTGGTGCCCCAGTCTATGCGTTTACCTAGTGTGCCAGTGTCTTCCCAGTCTGTATGTAAGGTTTCAGGTACTGAGAATGTGTCCAATCCTTCTGTGTTTTCTAAAATTGCAGAGGCAGCGAGAGGTGCTGAGGCTGGTACGTCAGGTGCGGTGCCAGTCCCCCTCCCTCGACGCTGTTAAGGTTTGTGGGGTGCAGAGGAGTGGGGAGGATGGTGGAAAGGCTGGCCTGGTGGTGGATAAGGGAAGGGAGAGTGGGGGGGGTAGGTGTGGGGAGGCTGTTGACTCCGGTTTGTCCAAGGATGATATGGAGTGGTTGGAGGATAAAAGGAGGAGGGGCAAAAGGAAGAAAAAAAAAGTACAGTTATCTTAAGTCCTAAGGTTTTGCCTTTGGAAAATAAGTTTAAGGTCCTGTCAGATGATGAGGATGAATGGGACTCATTGAGTTCTGCATCCTCTATGGAGGATGAGTGCCAGGGTGCAACGAAGCGCGCTGGTTGTCCAGGAAGAGGGAGTAGTCAGGCTAAGAAACGGCTGCCTCAACTACCCAAATGGCAGTTCCCACTCCGTTAAAAGTGGCAACCATTAATGTTGCCAGCTTAAGATCAGTAAGTGTTAGTCATATGGCCTTATTTTTGCTTAGCGAGTTTGATGCTGACATTTTGTTTTTGCAAGAGACCCATCTGAGTAGTCTGGCCGATATACATCTGGCAAAGAAGGAGTGGAGACGTGGTCCCTCATTTTGGTCTCTTGTGGCCGAGCCTTACAGCGGGGTTGCAGTCCTTTTTTCTGGTATGGTAACGTTCTGGCGGGTAATTGAGGTAGAGATAGGGAGATGCATGGTCTAGACGTCTCTGTGAAGGGGCAGGACTTGCACCCGATTAACATCTATGGTCCCCAGACAAAGTGGGACAGGAAATGCCTCTTTACAAAGATTAAGCCTTTTCTTTTTACAGCCCAGCAGGTTATCTTTGGAGGTGATTTCAACACCATTACTAGGTCTAAAGACAGGAGAGGTTTCAGAGATAAGCTGGGCTATGACACCCTTTTTCTCAGTGCGATAGTTAGGGAAGCAGGTCTGGTAGATGCGCACATTAAGCGCTGCCCAGACAGCACGGGGTTCACTTTTCAGCGAGGTAGTAGTCAGAGGAGGATAGATAGGTTTTTTTTAGCGCCTGTATGCCGGGCAGTGGAGTTTTCTGATCACTGATCACATCTGTGACTCTGAATGCCCCAGACATGCCACCTAGGGGGAGGGGTATCTGGAGATTGAATTCGGCCCTCCTGGAAGACGAGGGAGTAAGACAATCCTTTGTGGATTTTTTTCAAGCACAGGTAACGATCCTAGACTTTTGCAGCAGTAAGTCAGAATGGTGGGAGCTTGTTAAACAGCGGCCTGTTGGGCTTTTCAAGGCCACAGGAAGAAGGAAGCAGCAGGAGAAGTATATCACCTACCAGCGTTTGTGGAGGAAACTTGACCGCCTTGTTTCGAATGGAGGAGATTCTGGGGCGATCTCTGAGGTGAAGCTCCTCCTTAGGAGACCTCAATATGACCGGCACGCCTCTTTGGTTCAGGAGAGAGATTATGGGAAATATCATTCGCCTGACCCTTGCCAGAATTGTAAACAGAGCATAGCAGTTAAGACGGTCAATGGCCTGAGGGACAGTACAGGCTCTCTGATGAAGTCTAGGTCAGGGATCCTGGAGGTTGTCAGGTCATACTATGCCGATCTCCTGGGAGGAAGAAACCTTGATCGGACAAGGATGTTGGGTTTTTTGGACTCTACACCGGGACTGGGAAGTAATGTTCCTTTGATGAATTTGACAGATGAAATCACTGCAGATGAGGTAATCCAGGCTATTGATAAGCTGGCCATCAAGAAAATGCCAGGGCCAGATGGTTTGACAGCCGAATTTTATAAATGTTTTAAGACGATCCTGGCTCCCTACCTTGCAGAGGTTTTTAATGGCTGTTTGAATGAGGGTTCTCTCCCTCCCTCCCATGAGGCAATCTGCAGTGATCCTTCTGTCAAAGGGTAACGATCCTTCGATGATTGGGAATTGGCGCCCCATTAGCCTTCTTAATGTCGATAGAAATATCTTGGCAAAGATTTTCTTCTGGCGATTATCACCAGTTGCAGGCAGTTTGTTATCCCGCCACCAGCACTATTCGGTCCAAGGTAGAAGCACTTTCTCAGCGGTGTTAGCTGTCCGGGAGGCCTTGGAGCATTGTAGGGCTGCTGGTTGGGGTAAATTTTTGCTGACATTGGATCAGGCTAAGGCCTTTGATCGGGTTAATCATGAGTACTTGTGGCTCCTTCTTGACAAATATGGCCTGGAGGGGGGTTTCATTGATTGGTTCAAGATTTTGTACAAAGGGGCTGAAAGCTTTCCTCTGGTTAATGGTTGGGTCGGGCAGACCTTTGCGGTCGGCTCGGGTGTGCGTCAGGGGTGTCCATTGAGTCCTCTGCTATATGTGTTTGCAATCGACCCCTTCATTAGAAGGGTAGAGAGTGAACCGTTGTGTGGGGTACCTTTGGGCATCGCTGGTGAGCCTCTTTTGAAGGTTGTGGCCTATGCTGATGATGTTTCTGTTTTTATCTCTGGGACTGGGGAGGCACAGGAGGAGATAAGGCAGCATGCAGAGGCATCAGTTTCAAAGATCAACCAGGACAAGTGTGAAGCTTTCTGGATGGGCATGGAAGGTGAGAGCTTTGTTCTCGCAGATGACTTCCCGAATCCACAACAAAAAATTTGAGTTCTAGGCATTGATTTCGGGCCAGGTGACTATGGTCATGCAAATTGGGTGAACAGGCTGGAAAATGCCGATGCCAAGGTGACAAGCTGGAAAGGTTGGCAGCTTTCCTTGAGGAAAAAGGTTGATCTGATCAAGACATACCTGATTCCGATTTTTCTGTATGTCAGTTTTGTTTGCATTTTGCCAGTTTTTCTCTATACCAGGGTCTATAATTGTTTCTTCCTGCTGTTACGGGGGAACAGAATAAACCTTGTCAAAAGGAATGTGACTTACCTTCCTAGGCGGGAGGGTGATCTAGGGATGATCAACCCTGTAGTCTTTTTTTCTCTGATGTTTGTGAAGTATAATCTTGGTAACATGTTGGCAGAGAGACCGCCTGGGTGGGTTGGTATTTTCCAGTCCTGGTTTAGGCCCTTTCTGCGATACTTGGAAAATGGTGAGCCAGTGAAAAGCCTGAGGGTCAGGCATGATAAGCTCCCGGCTTATGTTGCCCCGTATTTGAAAATGCTTCGGCAGTGGCAAGTAACAGCAGGAGAAGTCAGATCTCTTCCAAGGAAACTTCTTGAGAAGCGGATCATGAGCTCTGCTTTTTGCGAGCCACTGGCCTTGAGGGATTGCCCAAGCCTGGTTTTGGGGGTGGGTTTGCGATTGATTAATTTGTAGAGAATCCCAATGAAGTTTAGGGATCAGGCTTGGCTTGCCTTTCATAGAAAACTATATGTGAAGGGCAACTTGAAGTTTCTTTCCATGAGTGATCGCGGCTGCCCCAGAGTGGAGTGTGGAGAAGTGGTGGAGTCCATGGATCACTTTCTACTTCAGTGCCCTTTTAATATAGAAGTGTACAAGAGGGTGGGGAGGGCTCTGAGTATACCCTTCCTCCCCCATATGAGTTATGCAGAGTGAGTGTATGGGGCATTCCAGACTCGTCGGGATTATGATTTGGAAACACTTTTTTTAGTTAGTCTAGTAGTCCATTAATTCACATGGAGTGCACAGTGTCAGGTATCTTTACGGAGTAAAATCCTCCCTGTCGAAGTGGTGGTGCAGGACATTCTGGGTGAGGTTGGGAAGATTCAGGGTCTTGAGAAAGGCAGGTGGCAACAGGAGGCCTGGATAAGGGCGTGGAGAAATATCAGGACTCTGTAGATGCTGCCTGTTGATCTCGGGGTGTGCAGCTTTTCTTTGTATTCTTGTTTCACTCCCCTAGATTTTCAAGATCAAATATATTTTTGATAAAAGGCTACATGCATGGTGACGGTGATGTTCCTTAGTCTGGCTCTCCCGTAGGGATTGTGTTGTGCGCAATTTGGTTTACACCATTTATTATGTTCTTGTTTTGTATAGTCATATTCAATTATTTTGTAAATATGTTTTATTTATTTATTATGGTTTTATTGTATATAAGTTATTGTTTGTAAGATTTTTCAATAAACAAAATTAACCCCTTATAATGGGCACAGCAGGTGTACAAACCCAGGAACTCAGTACAGGGATGGTGGGAACCCCTCATAATGGGCACAATGAGGCTGCAATTGACAGTTTTACCTAGCAGTATTGATACATAATCATCTGATAAGTGGCTCTTTACAGCCCTGCATTACGAACAGTTTAATTTTTTAGTTTGCGTCCCCCCAAAAAATTTTGAGCACCAGTCTTCGGTATATGACAGGTTCAGTACTAAGAGAGGCTGCACCATTACATCATGTTTGTGAGATGTCAATAGAAAATTCTTTGTTTGGAGCCGTGGGATTAGTTACAGGAACTAACTTTCACATGTATTCTCAGAAAGTGTAAATAATCAATGTCTACTAGCTGAAATTTTAAACAGCCTAATTACTTTTATTTTTCAAGAGATGTTCAGAATCTAGTTTGGCTGTGATTCTTTATTTTAATTGTTAATAGGACGTCTGGCTTATGGTTACTGAATGTTGACCAAGTAGACACAATTTTTGACTCCCCTTTATGGTTTTAATACAAATCACAAGCAGGCAGATTATGTGGGAGACATAAGATATGGTTATTCTCACAGCTGATGCTGAGTGCCTGTTGTGACTATTGCTGTGGACCTTTACGTATGACAAGCTCACAATTACAGGATCATAATCTCTTTCTTTGGAAGGTGGAACATTTTTAAGCAGATATTCAACATAATGTAATGTTTTTTAAAGGCACACTTTCACTTTTGTTTCTTAACCATTAAGTAAACTATGCTTTACATTTTTTTTAAATCTGCCTATTTTACAGCCAGTGTTAACATTTTCTGTTTCAATAATTTTTATTCAATTTAACAAGTAGCTAACATGTTATTATTCCATCCACACAGGGGCTAGCATTGACATTGGTGGCAAAAGTTAGCATACACAAATAAGCAAAATGAAGCAGTGTGAAAAAGCGAAATTATGTAACAGGAGATAGGCCCTTTCATCATGCCCAGCAGGCCCAGGGATTCTGGGGAGGTTCCCTACAGTGGGTTATGCAGGAGGCCCATCAAGGTCCATATAGTAGTGCAATTTATAGCCTTTACCAATTTAAGAAGAAGGAATAAGTCAGAAACCAGGAGAAAGATAGGCAGACAGGTGGCACTAAGAAAAGAGAGGAGGGCACATCAGATGGGTAGGGAACCAGGGAGAGGATGAGAAAAATTAATGAGGAAAAGGGCTCAGTTTAGAGGTCTAGAGGGGGGGATGGAAGGACCCGGGAGCATAAAGTCGTCCATCACAAGCGACCCAAGCTGGCAGGGGGGAGAGCAGGAAAGGCATAAGACAGCCATGGTTCAGGAACTTAGCATGCGTATCATTGCGGATGCTAGACATCTGTTCGTTGAGGTATATATAGTGTAGCGCTGGTTTAAATAACAAAAACTAATGAGATGGCAAGAGAGGATATAACAAGCAATTGTTCATAACACCATGCGTTCAAAGTGGCACTGAAAAACACTTCAAAGTGTATCTATTACATAGAGAATCAAATGACCAAGAGAAAAGTCCCAAACAGATGTTGGTGTTCATAGACCACATAGATAAACTAAAAGGAAATGATGCACATTAATTGGATCCCCCGTATGGAAGCAATGCAGGCTTACCGGAACCGTTGGACTCATAGAGACGTATGTCCCCTGAGTCAGTAATGCTTGTATTGCCACCAGGCAAAGAGATGGGGTCTCTCGGTGAAACAATATGGAATCCAGATGTTATTTCTAAGGCTCCCGGCACAATTTTCCCGTATATAGCCCGACTTCGTAGTAGCCCATAGAAGGTAAAAGAAGGGGCCACATAGTATAATACCGTTTTTTAAATAAAGTTTAATTAAAGTAAAACACTTACATTCTCCGTGTTAAAAAAGCGCTTATAGTAAAACAAATGGCAGGCAGTGGAGTCTTATAGTTTTACTATAAGCGCTTTTTTAACATGGAGAATGTAAGTGTTTTACTTTAATTAAACTTTATTTAAAAAACGGTATTATACTATTTGGCCCCCTTCTTTTACCTTCTATGGGCTACTACGAAGTTGGGCTATATACGGGAAAATTGTGCCGGGAGCCTTAGAAATAACATCTGGATTCCATAGTGTTTCACCGAGAGACCCCATCTCTTTGCCTGGTGGCAATACAAGCATTACTGACTCAGGGGACATACGTCTCTATGAGTCCAACGGTTCCGGTAAGCCTGCATTGCTTCCATACGGGGGATCCAATTAATGTGCATCATTTCCTTTTAGTTTATCTATGTGGTCTATGAACACCAACATCTGTTTGGGACTTTTCTCTTGGTCATTTGATTCTCTATGTAATAGATACACTTTGAAGTGTTTTTCAGTGCCACTTTGAACGCATGGTGTTATGAA
Source organism: Aquarana catesbeiana (assembly GCF_042186555.1). NCBI lineage: Eukaryota > Metazoa > Chordata > Amphibia > Anura > Ranidae > Aquarana > Aquarana catesbeiana. The sequence goes on along the minus strand of NC_133324.1, from coordinate 181,755,270 downwards.
CAATTGCTTGTTATATCCTCTCTTGCCATCTCATTAGTTTTTGTTATTTAAACCAGCGCTACACTATATATACCTGCACTGTTTACAAATTTCCTTTTTTTGTTGTGTGAGCTGCTATTATTGAGCAAGCGCAGTGCTTTTGGACAAACATCTGTTCGTTGAGCATCAACATGATCATGCGACCTCTTACCCCCTGGAAGAGAACAGATGGTTTCCTCCAAGCTTGAGCAATTGTTCTTTTGGCTGACAAAATAGATAGGAAACGAGTTTCCGCTGGTAAGCGAACAGGCCCAGAATTGGGCAATGTAGTAGGGCAAACTTGGCTTCTCTTTGTATAGGGAGGTGGAATAAAGTGAATAGGAGGCCAAAAACTCGAGACCAAAAATGAATTAGTCTAGGGCACGTCCACCAGGTGTGCATGACATCACCTCGATGGCCACAGCCTAGGAAGCAACAGTCACGGTAGGGTGGATTGGCATGGAAAATACGGGCAGGGACCCAGTACCAGCAGAGAAGCACCTTATAAGCCGCCTCTAAGGTGGCTGTGTTAAATGAGCATTTGGCCACAGAAGACCAGGCACCGCTCCAATCTGCCAAGTCTATCTCAGTTGCCAGGTCTCTTTCCCTCTGAGCTACATAGGTGAAAGGGGTAGAACAGCAGCTATTCAGAGAAGCATAGAGGGCTGAAATGAGGCTGGGGATCCTGGAGAATGTAGGCAGGTGTGTTCAAATTAGGTTTTTTGGAATGTGTGAGAGGAGGTTCTATGCAGTGAGATGAGCCAATGCTGCAATTGGAGATGTTGGAAGAATTCCGCCTCTGGAATATCATGGGACTCCCGAAGCAAGTCCCACATTGGGAATTATCTGGCCGCTAGAAAGTGTCAGACGTGTGAGGGAATTTTTGGTGTTAGGAACCCCCAGCCCTCCTGTAGTTTATGCATCATAGGGGGCAGTCTGGAGATCCTAGGGCGTTTGTTAGCCCAAATGAACGGGAAAATTGTATTCTGGAGCAGTCGCAGAAAGTGTGATGGGACCCACACCGGAAGAGTGCAAAAGTAATAAAAAAGTTTGGGCAGAATAGTAGTTTTTCCGGAATTAATCCAGCCTATCCAAGACAATTGTGGGAACTGCCAAGACTGCATAAGTGCCAACAAGGAGTGAAGTAAAGGATAATAGATGTGAAGAGAGAGGAATAAGAGGGGGTCAACCTAATACCAAGGTAGTCAGTGTGGGAGGACGCCCAGTTTCAAAAGGAAGTGGGGTTGTAAGCGAGTAACCAGTTTCGGAGGTAAGGTGACATTAAGGGCAACCATTTTATCTAAGTTTAATGCATAAGCCCGATATTGATGAGAAACTTGACAGAGTTTGCTGCAGGTTGGGAAGGGTGGTAAGGGGGTTGGTCAAGTGGGCATCATCATATGCAAATAAGTTAAGCTTATATTTGTGACCTGCGTAAGGGATGCCCAAGACGTTCTGATCGGCCCGTAGGGTCATCACCAGAGGTTCTAGTGCTAGGATGAAGAGAGCTGGGTACAGAGGGCATCCCTGTCTCCCTGTCTTGTACCTCTGAAGATCAAGAAAGGGGATGAGAAAAACCCTGCATATTGCACCGAAGCAGAAGGGGACCTATACAAGGCTTGAATCCAGATTAAGATGGACTCTCCAAAACCCCAACAGGATAGTACAAATCGCAAGTGCTCCCATGATAGGGTTTCAGAGGCTTTGCAGAGATCTAAGGAGAGCGGAAAGCCTGGGATTTTTCAGAGTTGTAAAACATGTATCGGGTAGACAACTTTGCGGACGTTGTCGGCAGCCTGCCTCCCAGAAACGAAACCAACTTGATCTCTATGGATGAGACAACATAAATATTTATTGTCACGAAGGCTTAAGATCTTCCCCAGGATCTTCAGGTCCTCATTTAAGAGGGAGATAGGGCGGAAGGCTTGAGGTTCCGGAGTGTTCTCTGCTGTTTTGGGGATCATAGAAATGTGTGTCCGGAGCGTGTCCGAGGAAGGCAGGGATCCCTGTTTTAAGGCATTAAGGTAACTGGTTAAGTATGGGACCAGAAGTTCAGAGAACTTTTTATAATAAAGGCCAGAGAAGCCGTCTGGGCCAGGGGCTGAAGAAGGCTTCAAGGACTTGATGGCCCAGAGCACCTCAGCCTCAGAAATATTGGCATTGAGGGTTTCACACGCATCCTTAGATAATGCAGGGAGGCTCAGGTCACGGAAAAATTACTCTGCTTGGTCCAGGGGAATGGGCCAGGCTTGGCATAAAGTTTCCCAACCAAATTAAGCTTCCTGCCTAACATTGAGCCAGGTTTGTCTGCTCAAATGTAATATTTGTGTTTGGTCCAACGCAAGGCCTTCTTGGCCACCACAAGGACTTATTCTCCGTCCTTGTGTTGGACCAAGTAAGGGCGAGAGGAGGCAAGGGGGAGGAGGGTGGAGACAGGGATTTGAGACCGGAGTAAAACATAACTCAGAACTAGGTAACATCATAAAGCATAGCGCCAATAGATGGACAAAGTAAAGCCAATTGCAAAGAGTGAGAGCCTGAGGCAGCAGGCCTGAGGCTCAGGCTTAAGCTCTCCCATGCCCCAGGCCCAGGGAATCCTGTAATGTCTTCAGGGGTGATAACGTGGTGGTTCACGTAGAGGGCGGTTGCAAATGCTAGGCGGTGTTCACTTCCCTGACAGCAGTCCAAAAGATCAGGAGGAGAGATGAAGGCAGTAGGATGGGAAATATAGGGAAGGGGAAAAAGAAGGAAGGGAAGAATCAGGAGAAGAGGAGGGGAAGAGGCTGAAAGGGAGGAGACAAGAGCTGTACCTGGGTGTGGAGACCACCCCGCCTCAAAAAGGTTATCCCCCAACTGGAATCATGGATTGAAACAAGCTGTCCTAAAGGGGCCCGGCAAGTGGACCCCTTGCGATGGTATGAGAACTCCAGCGACCCCTAGGTCTCAGTACAGGAAAGGGGAAACATCATTGGAGGATGGCAACTAGGGAGGGTGGGTCAGCCTTGGGTAGCTGGGAGGAAAAAAACAAAACCTAAACAACCCCCCCCCCCCAAAAAAAAGAAAAAGAACCACTTTGTAACAGTTAACTGGGAACAGGGGGAACAAGGCGCCTGGGTGGCCAAAACTCATGGTTAGAGCAATGGTCATCAAAAGGAGAAGACCAGGTGTCAGATTGCGTCAAAGGTAACTCCCTAGCTCATTCAACCTGGAGATGAACAGGAAGGGCTTGACTGCGGAGGGGTCTGAGGAAGGGACCGCTTGCGGCCCAGCGTCTTCTCCCAGAGGCGGCTGAGTTGATTGAAGATCGGTTGGGATCCGGAGAGACGTGCAGGACTGGGGCAGCACCCCGCTGTGACAGGAGATGTAGGGATTCCAGAGTAGATTGTGCCTCCTCAGGGTTAGTGATGGATTGATTGCGCTGATATTCAAACGAAAGGGGAAACCACAGGTGTATTTTATGCGCCGGTTCACTAGGACAGAAGTGAAGGGCTTCAACTGGCGACGCTTCTGGGGGGTGATCTGGGAGAGATCTGAGAAAAGCTGGTAATGGTGCCCCTGGAAGTTTGTCAGTTCCTTGCAGCCATCAGCAGAGTTTCTTTATTGCGATAGTATATGAATTTAATGATAATGTCCCTCGGGGGGGCCGTCCAACCTTTTTGGTCCCGGGATCTGTGTATGCGGTAAAATTTGAGACAAGTCTATAGGGATGGCAGGGGACCAACTCCTGAAACAAGGCTGTTGCTGTGGAAGTGAGGTCTGTAAGGGTTTCAGGAATGCCTCTCAGGCGCAAATTGCTGTTGCGGGAGTGATTTTTAAAGTCCTCAAGGCAAAGTAGCGTGGCAGCAAGTTCCTTTTTTATGTCAGTCAGATCTTGCTTCAATTACCGTGACTGCAGCATCTATTTCTTCCTCAAGATCGTTTGTGCGGCTCCCTAGTTCCGGGATCTCTTTGGTGAGATAGTTGGACAGCTTGGTGGTGGCAGCCAGAAGTTCACTTTGTAGTATGGCCTTAAAGCGACACAGGAGCTTGGCATCTTGCAGGGCTGGATGAGGGGGTGCTGGAGGAGCCTCAGCTACACTCTCCGCATCCGATGGAAGGTCTGTGTCTTCCTTCAACAGGGGAGGCAGGAGTTCCACACTGGAGGCCGGGGCTTCTGGTGAGTCCGCCGGCGGTTAGGTTGCGGGCTCAGAGTCAGCCGACTTGGCACGCATCTCCCCATCGGTGCTGCTGCTGTGGGGAAGGCAGAAGGCAAGGGTATCAGGAAGAGCTCCGCTGGAAGCCACTGGTAGCGCTGATGTGTCTGGTGGGTGACGAGCGGGATCACCAAGTGGCCACCATGGTTAGCTGCTCACAAGTACCCCCGGTGTTAATATTTTAATACATTCAAGGATCTTAGTCTGATTTAGAGAGATGTGACCAAAGTTCCAATGTTTTTTTTTTTTTTTAAATCAGATTTTCTCTTTATTTTTTTTTTATACCACAACGACATATACACAAACATAACATTGAAATCAAAACACAAAAAAAATACACAAAGCAAAAAAAAAAAAGGGGGCAATTTTAACCTACCCCTTTTCCCACTGTCAAGTCAATACACAATCCTTTTAGCCTATAAAAACTGTTTTTCTTTTTCCATACATCTATATTCTGGCAAAGGTAACTCATAACTCACTCCTGTATCCATATGGTCAAGCTACGGCTTCCAAATAGTATCACATCTCTTAGATAGATTCCTCATATAGAAAACATGCCTCTCATAGGATATCCAATCACATATAGTCGAAGGGTGAGGAGAGGTCCACCTAATGGCAATTTGTCTCCTAGTCACAAAGAGCGGTCATGCAACCGTAAACCACCTTTGTGGTTTAAGCACTGAGGTATCAAGATAGCCCAGTAGACATATTAAAGGATCCACTGAAAGATTCAAATCTAAGAGCCCATTAAGTGTACCCACAACCTCTGCCCAATACCTCTGAAGTTTTGGGCATCGCCATAGTAAATGTATCAATGACCCCGGATTGCCACATCTGGAGCAAACCGAGTCGGTTATTTAGCCAATATTAATCAAAAATTGTGTGGTCCTATACACCCTGTGCAATATATAAAATTGTGTTAGTCTAAATGAGGGTGAAAGAGATACAAGGGGAAGAGCCTAAAATGTGTTAGTCTAAATGAGGGTGAAAGAGATACAAGGGAAAGAGCCCGAACAATCAAGGGGAAGAGCCCGAAGACATAGTCAGAGATGGGGCCAATATCACACTCCCATTTCTCTCTAGATGGACAATGAAATTTATTAGAAGTACACTGTAATAGAGACTTATACGTAGCGAATATTAGACCTTTAGTAGTTGTTGCCTTGAACCTCTCTTTCCAAAACTGGGACCGGGGTAAACAAAACAGAAAACTTGGCATATAAGCCATGTCGCAGCTGCAAAAATTGTTAGAACCATCTAGGGTTTAAAGAAAGTTCACTTACCAAGTGATCAAAAGATTTAAGTACGCCTTCTCATAAAGTTGAGAGAGGGTAAGAATACCCGCTCGTTCCCATCGCTGAAAACCCTGGAGGGTCAATATCTCAGGGAGCCCTTCATTGCCCCAAATAGGGGTATATTTAGTTAGGGAGGAAACCCCCGATATCCTTTTAACAGATTCCCACACCTTGTATATAAGTACCAGGGTGGGTATATTAGAAAAGGAAGAGCACCCCGATGCCTGGGCTAATAATAGTGTCTGGCGTCCTTGCAAACCAAAAGAGACTAAGCGAAATGAAGGAGCAGTTGAGACCTCCGATTCCCACTGTACTAGATGCTGCAATTGAGCAGCAAGAAAATAAATCGTGGCGTTTGGGGTCGCTAACCCCCCCAGCCTCCTTTGGATATTGTGTGATATCTAGTTTGATCTTATTTCCCCAAATCTAATTTCTAAATATTCTATTAATCTTAATAACGTTCTTCAGAGGGATCCAAAATGGGGAATTATGTAAACAATTTAAAAGTTGCGGCATCCAGACCATCTTAATTAAATTTATGCGGCCTATTACTGAAAGGTAAGGTTTACACCAAACTCTAATTTGAAGTTGAAATTTTGTCAACAATGGAGCAATATTAAAAGCTACATATGACAGAGGGGATGCGGTCACAGTAACTCTCAGATATTTTAAAGAGGAAACAATTAGAAGTTGTGGGCACATTAATGGGAAATCCTTCGGGAGTGGATCCAGCGGCAGAAGCACAGACTTTTGCCAATTAATAGCAAGCCCCGAGAACCTTGCAAACTCATCCATATAGCTCATAACCGTTGGCAGAGAGGACCGAAGATTTGATAAAAATAAAATAACATTGTCAGCATATAATGCTACCTTTTCCCTAAAGTACCAATGTTTATTTTACAAATGTCCCCCTATCCTGCTTAATTTGGCTACTTGAAAACATGTCCCATGCACACAGACATAAATTTTCAGCGCAGTTGAAGCCCAGTTGTAGAGAAAATCTGGCATCTGTGTGTGTAATGTACTTGCATTTTTTTACATGCATTTGCTTGTGTTTTTGTAATCAACACCAATCTTCATATACTGTAACATTAGACCTACAACTACAAATGCAAGAAAGCTCAGTACCTGCAATTTACACACTTTTACATGTGTCTAGCTGCAGAAAGCTAGACTAAATGCTCCCAGAATGCAGACAGTTCATGTTTGTGTAAACGCAGCTAGAGTGAATGTTTCTAGATGCTGTTAATCTACATCTAGGTGTACATTCAGTTATAGCAAAGCATTATATGCTTCCAGCTGCATTTAGAAACTTGTAACAAACGCACCTGGAAGCATGTGTTTTAACTCCCATGTGTATGGGCCATTAGGCTACAGTCACATTAGCCTCCAGCTTTGATGTATGTAAAAATGGGAGAAGACTTAGGATCCGAAATCAAACATAAATCACTAAATAAAGTTTTCCAGGATGTTTTGTGCTACTTGAGGCCTAAATTCCCCCTAATGCCCTGTAGGGTCGGATTTTCCGAAGGAAAATGTTCGATGGGAGCCTTTTGTCGGAAATTCCGACCGTGTGTAGGCTCCATCGGATAGTTTCCATCGGAATATCCGTCGCACAAAATTTGAGATCTGGTTCTCAAATTTTCCGACAACAAAATTAGTTCGCGTAAATTCTGATCATGTGTACACAAAGTGCCACGCATGTTTCGGAATCAAGCAGAAGAGCAGCACTGGCTATTGAACTTCATTTTTCTCGACTCGTTGTATGTGTTGTACGTCACCGCGTTCTTGACTTTCGGAAATTCCTACCAACTTTGTGTGACCGTGTGTATGCAAGCCAAGTTTGAGCCAACATCCGTCGGAAAAAATACATTAATTTTGTTGTCGGAATGTCCGATCAATGTCCGATCGTGTGTACGCAGCATAACAGAATGAGGAAAACAAACATACAGTATGTCTGGTTTAGTACACTGCTTTATGAGCTCTGCTCTATCTTCAGTCTTCTGTAACAGTGTTATAGTAAATGTAAACTATAAAAGATCCAACTGTTTACGAATGTACTATATCCATATATTTCCTAAAAAACAAAATCTAAATTTTGTCACTGGACTTTACTGGTACAGATGGGACAGACAATTTTTTACCAGTGTCTGCAAGGTGGATGGGCACATTTGTTTGAGCTCTCTGAGCTCCAGGTTTCTAGTCCCACAAACGGTACTTAAATGAGTCAAGGGATTGACCGATCAGATCCATTTGACACAGGCGCTATATGCTTAGATAAATGATACCCGAGCCTCGCAAAGAAGACACAAGATCCTGCAATGGTTTGCCTGTAATGCTACCTCTGGATGCTGGACCCTGCGAAATGGAATCCTGGACACCACAGTGCTAAGGCATTCCTGCAGGGTACTGTACAGGTCCAAGGGAGTGGACCCTAAACATGAAAAGGGTACCCAGTCCTTGAAGGTCCTCAAGTGACAGGAACCTGCCGTGATGGGTGAAGATTGGGCTCTTAGATTCTAAGCTGCCCTGCGCCTGGACGGGTAAGTGAAACCCCCTTATTTACTTATTGTGGGGTGTCCCAGTGATTGTAACAATCATTCAAGGTAGCAAGAGGCTGGACACCTGTGTGCAGTGACCATGCGGGGGGAGTTTTGGGATAGCTGTGGGTGTTTTGTAAAGTGTACCATTTTTTGTTCGTGTCTGGCTGTTTTTTTACCTTTGAATGGATGGTTGCGCATGAGGCGGCACCATTGCACAGCTTCTTTCGGGCGCACGTCCATTCGTCAAAATGCTCAGCAGTTTGTTTGGTGGCCATGGCGCACTTGGCGTCACTCGGAGCCGTGCTTGCACCGCAGCCTAATCTGGACTCACGAAGATTTGCATCATATGCGGACACAGCCGCGCTTGTTCGCAGGGACCGTGCACATGTGTGCGCAGAACGTCCGCCGCATAGCCAGCTTATTTAAGCTGTGTATGCCAAGCATGTGGTGCTTCCAGAAGGCAGCTGTGGGACACAGAGCAGGCTCTGAACCAGGCATTTTCAGCGGTTCATTTCTCCTTACCCAGGTCACGTGAGTCACCAGGCGTTGCTTGGCAGGCTAAGCTGCTTAGCAGGATTGTTGCATAGGTGCTTTGTGAGCCCTATTTAAGGGTCTCCCTTCTGAGGTGTGTTAATACTACACCCAGCTAGTCCCTTTTTGTGGCTTGTAAATGTCTTCAAAAAACAGGAGCGAGCCTAACGCTACAGTGAAGGGCACACCTATGTCGTTAGTAGCTCCTGATGAACCTAGTCACATCCCTAGTGTTGTATCCCCTGAAAGACCAGAGGCTTCCGGGCAATCTGAGCCTCTGCGCCTATCTGGTATGGTGCCTAGTGTCAACGCTGCTTCTTCACCCTTTATCACCAATGATGAACTGTCCTCGGCCCCAGCCGGGTTACAACACAGGATTGCTGGCATGATTACCTCCATCCTGCAGGGTGGCAAGAAGTGTGACAGATCCCCCTTCCCTGAGCTTCCTAGTTTGGAGCAGGAATGGGTTGAGGATGGGGAAGAGCTAAAAGCTCAGGATTCTGTAGAGGGCCTGACGGATGAGTCTGGTTCTGAGCAATCTGGACAAGAAGATATCCAGTTGGTGTCTGCCTCTCAGTCGCAGAGGCTTTTGATCCAAACTCTTACTGAGATTGTTCATTCTGCCTTTAAGTTGCCTCTTGCAGAGGTTACTAAGCCCCCCTAGTCCTCTTTGGGGTCCCTGAGGCCTCTATAGGCCGCACAGGCTTCCCCCTTACACCCACTGTTGGTACAGGCGGTGTATGCTGATTGGGAACATCCTGAGAGGATTTTTGTTCCTCCTAAGAGGTTTTCCCTTTTATATCCCATGGATGAAAAGTTCATTAAGTGGAGCATGCCAGACGTAGATGCAGCAGGCTTTTCCTTGAACAAGAACTTAACTTGACTATGGATAACGCACAGGGCTTGAAAGACCCTGTTGACAAGAAACTGGAGTCATTATTAAAGGCTTCCTTTTCTTTGGCCAGTTCAGCTATTCAGCCAGCTGTTGCAGCAATCGATATCTGCCAGTCCGTAAAGGAACAGGTCAGACGGCCTGACAGGCCTAACCAGAAGGATGATCTTGCCAAAAATAAGACAGATATTCCTTGAATGCTGTGTTTTGCTGTTGATGCCTTAAAGGATTTAATACAGTAGGTTTCTCGTTTGGCTCTCTTGTCTGTACATATGCGAAGACTTTTGTGGCTTAAGAACTGGTCAGCTGAGTTTCCTTGTAAGAAGTTTTTGGCAGGTTTCCCCTTTTCATGGGGAACTTTTGTTTGGTAATGATTTGGACAAATATATCCAAAAGATTTCAGAAGGGAAGAGTTCTCTACTTCTGGTGAAGAGAAACACCAGGCGTCCCCCATTTAAAACCTCAGGGACTGCTTCCTGTCTCAGGTGTCTCAGCGCCAAGGCAGTTCCACCGCCAACAGGGTGCTAGAGCCAGGGGCAAGCCACAAGACCAGGGCCAGAAAAAGCCCTGGGTCCAAAGCTCTTCTAAACCCATCACCAAGCCCTCATTTTGAGGGGACGCCCCCACTCTATCGGGTGGGGGGAAGGCTGTTGCACTTTGCGGACATTTGGAGAACAGTGGTTCAGAACGAGTGGGTCACCTTGACTATATCTCGTGGTTACAAGCTGGAGTTACGGGGGGGTTCCCCCTCAGAGGATTCTAAGATCCAGCATTCCCTCAGATACTCCAAAAAGAAACTTACTGTTTCAGGCACTACATCATTTAGTGCATCAAGGAGTGATTGTACAGGTTCCTGTAACCGAAAGGGGCACAGGGTTTTTTTTCAGGGTTCAGAAACCAAACAGGGACACAAGACCCATTTTGGATCTAAGATCCCTGAACCAGTATCTACTAATCCATTACTTTTGGATAGAGTCTGTCCACTCAGCTGTAGCCTCGCTCCAGATGGGAGACTTTCTAGCCTCCATCAATATAAAGGATGCGTATTTACATGTACCTATCTTTCAGCCTCATCAGAGGTTCCTGCGGTTTGCAGTAGAGGAACGTCTTTTTTCAGTTTGTGGCTCTATCCTTCGGGCTTGCCACAGCTCCTCAGGCGTTCACGAAGGTCCTAGCACCAGTACTGGGTCTTTTTAAGGGCGCAAGGGATCTTGGTGCTTGGGTATCTGGACGGGCTCCTACTCAGAGATCACTCACTACAAGCTCTAGAACAAAGCATAAGCTGCACAGTGCAGTATTTGGAAAGCTTAGGCTGGGTCATAAATACCGAAAAGTCAGCCTTGAGACCAGCTCAAAGTCTGAAGTATTTAGGGCTGATCCTAGCTACAGTCCAAGAAGGGTATTTTTGCCATCCGTAAGGATCTGTGTCCTGAAGGATCAGGTGCATCAGAAAAGGGGCACCAGACAACCTTCCATTTGGCTTTGTATGAGTCTTCTAGGAAGGATGGTGTCCTCCTTCCTATGCCCTATGCCCAGTTCCATTCCAGGCCTATACAAGAAAACATCTTGTTGGCTTGGAACAGGAGAGGACAAGCCCTGGATTATCCATTGTTCTTATCTCAGGCATGCTTAAGCCTAAACTGGTGGTTGCATGATCAGAACCTGTGAAAGGAAAGATCCTTCCTCCCAGTAACTTGGAGAATACTGACCACAGATGCCAGTCTCTCAGGCTGGGGAGTGACCCTAGAGGGGCTCACAGCTCAGGAGAAATGGTCAAGGACAGAACAGATCCTGCCCTTCAATGTCCTATAGTTACTGGCAGTACGCCTGACCCTACGGTCCTGGACGGTGGAGCTTCAGGACTGCCTTATCAGTGTTCAGTCCGTCGATGACACTGCAGTGGCCTATATAAACCACCAAGGCTGTAAATTGAATCGTTCAGCTATGAAGGAGGTGAACCACATACTAGCCTAGGCAGAGGGTCATGTGTCAACTTTATTGGCAGTCCTTATGCCGGGAGTAATGAACTGGAAGTTAGATTATCTCAGCCGCCAGCAGATCTGCCCGGGGAATGGTCCCTGCACCCAGGGGTGTTCCAGGAAATTTGCCAGCGTTGGGGATGGCCAGAGGTCAACCTATTAGCATCCCGGTTCAACAACAAGCTACAGCAGTTTGTGTCCCAAACAAGGGATCTTCTGGCAATCGGAGCAGATGCTCTGGTAGTTCCATGGAGCCAATACTCCCTGGTTTTTGCTTTCCCCCTGATCCCTCTCCTTCCACATTTGTTGCGCAGGATTTGGAGAGAGGGGGTTCCAGTCATTCTGGTGGCACCAGCCTGGCCCAGAAGGCCCTGGTTTACCGGAGATTGTGAGACTGACAATAGACTGGCCATGGGCACTTCAACGTCGCCCCGATCTACTGTCTTAAGGTCCTATATTCCACTCCAATCTACAGTCTCTAAATTTGACAGCATGGCTATTGAAGCCAGTGTGTTGAAGGACCGTGGCATCTCGGGAACAGTGGTGTCTACCCTAGGGAATGCTAGAAAAGCTGGCACTAGGAAGATCTATCATAAGGTCTGGAAGACTTCTATTGCTTGGTGTGAAGCCAAAAAATGGCATCCTTGGAAATGCATGATTGGGAGATTTTTCTCTTTTCTACAGTCAGCTGTGGAAATCAGATTGGCTTTGAGTTCAATCAGAGGTCAGATTTCGGCCCTGTCAGTATTCTTCCAAAGGCCTTTAGCCTCCCATTCACTGGTCCGAATCTTTATGCAGGGGGCAACTCGTTTGCTTCCCCCCATTAGGTCACCTATGTGTCCTTGGGACTTGAACTTGGTGCTGTCTATGTTACAGAAACAACCATTTGAGCCTATCAAGGAAATTCCATTAGACTTGCTGTCACGCAAGCTAGCCTTCCTGATGGCCATCACCTCGGCTAGAAGGGTGTCAAAGTTGGCAGCCCTTTCGTGCAGGGAACCATACTTGATCCTTTCCCACGAGAGGGTCATGTTACGACCTGTTCCATCCCTTTTGCCAAAGGTGGTGTCAGCCTTTAATTTAAATCAGGACGTTATTTTGCCTTCTTTTTTTCTCTCCGCCTCGTTTGGCGGAGGAGAGACGACTGTTTAGATCTGCGGATATCCAAGGATCAGACTCCTTTTTTTGTTTTACCAAAGGGACCCAAGAAGGGGCAGGCAGCTTCCAAGCCTTCCATTGCCAATTTGATCTGTCAATTGGTCATTGGGCTATGGTCTGAAACGTAAATCTCCTCCCTTTAGAGTGAGAGCTCATTCCACCAGGGGTGTAGGAACCTCCTGGGCTTTTCGCCATCAGGTGTCTCTGGTTCAGATTTGTAAGGCTGCTACCTGGTCTTCAGTGCATATGTTCCCAAAATGTTATCAACTGTATGTTCAAGCAGCCGAAGATTCGGCTTTCGGGCCGCAGTGTACTGCAGGATGCCGTATAAGGTCTGATGGCTATTGTTTGGCAGGGTGTCTCCCTCCCCTCAAGGCTATTGCTCTGGAACGTCCCAGTAGGCAATGAATATTAGCCTAACTCTGTGTCTCATGATGTATGGAAAAGAAAATAGGATGTTTTTGTCATACTTACCTGTAAAATCCTTTTCTTTGAGTACATCATGGGACACAGAAATCCCTCTCCTCTTTTTTGAGGATTCGGTGCTTGCAACAAAACGGATGTACTTCCTGTATGAGTGGGGTTATATAGGGGATCACTTCCTGTCTAAGACTTTGCCTACCAGTGTCCATTCACTTAGAGATGGCGTATAACCCAGTAGGTAGTGAATATTAGCCTACCTCTGTGTACCATGATGTACTCAAAGAAAGGGATTTTACAGGCAAGTATGATGAAAAAATCCTATTTTTCAACAATTAATAACAATATAATAAAATTCACATATCAGTGTTACAAAAAATCGCTATATGCACATGCAGAGAGATAATGCTGTTTGACTTGCTTATTGCCCTATGAATGTGGGAATTGGCATAGAACCAGCGGAGGATGGTGCCATCTAGGCACAATATCTGTTAATATATTGATATTGTATTGGCCTATATTCATTGATATTGTGCCTGGAGGGCCTTGACTTGATTTTGGCTTTTCTAGAGTTAGAGACAATATGGTTGTTAACATATGCCAGGTAAATACATGATAATCTAATATCCTCTTCTGTTGGGAATTTAAACAACATCTGGATAATTATTGTAGTGATATGGATTTCATCCTCAGATGGTGTTATGTGAGGGGACCGACCTTAGTTGGGGAACCCTGCATTATTAGATGGCCAACATTCTTCTTTATTAGGTCAAGTGAATATAAATGATATAAGTTGATCATTGATTGAGTCGCCCCCCTTTTTTTTCCTTTATAAACCACTAATAGTTGCATTACATGGAACATTGTAGTCTTATCTATTTTGATTTTTTTTTTGTTTTCTTGGACTTGTCACCATCCTCTGCTTTTTCTATGCCAATCCCTACATTCCTAGGACAATATGTAAGTCATGAATCGGTATCTCTCTGCATGTATACATAGCAATTTTTGTAACAATGATATGTGAATTTGATGATATTGTTATTGAAAATTCTACTTTATATTGATTATGTATATATTCCCATAGACTACTCACCCATACATTTAAGACCACAGGGTCCTGACGAAGCAGTTAAAGCGAAATGCGTCAACCTCTCTTCTCTTGGTCAATCTTCCTGGGGCTCAAACAACAATTGAGTAGTATAGATGTGCTATGTTGGTCCTCCAATACACAGGGGGGGCCCAAAACATGTGTAGTCTTTCTTTTAAATATGTGCTTTTAACTATAATGCATTTTGTATAAACTTTTTACACTCATGGTATTGTCTATCTCATCTGTACCAGTAAAGTCTGATCACAGAATTTTGGTTTTAGCTGTTAAAGTAAAGTATTAAGAAGATCCCTTAACCCAAGGGTGTCCAAACTTTTGACCTTCCTGTGCCACTTTGGAAGAAGAGGAATTATCTTGGGCCACACATAAAATACACAAACAATAAGGATAGCTGATGAGCCGAAAAACTTATTTTTTTTTTGTAGAATTTTATATTATGGAAGTAAAAGAGGACAACATAAAACTAGTGCGACATTTTACACAGTTTTTGGTAAAATAACACATCATTATCTGGTTTGATGGATGTAGTAGCAATTCTCAATGAATTTTCAAGGTGTTCTTCAGATTATTTGGTTCTAATTTTGCCCTTTCCATGCTTCATCCTTGAAAATAGTTGCCCACAAATATACAGTAGATGTTGCCGAAAACTGATGACATGAAGAGTGGAGTATTTTTCTTTGGAAAAATAAAACTTGTAAGCCTCTAGTAAAGAGACGCTGTCAAATTTTTCTTTGGCTGCATGTGTTTGCCAAGTGTAAATACATTTTCCAAAAAATAAAAAATCAACATTTTTATGTACATTTACAAATGTTTGTTGGCCCGAATTCATAGCAATTTTGGGCCGCAGTTTGGACACCCCTGCTTAAACAGGAGTAAGCAGACAGAGAGAAAATGAATTGCCATACTCCTGTTGCAACTTTTCTGGTTTATTAAATAGCAGGGGTCACCTTTGACATGTTTCGCGTTGAAAGGCGCTTTTTCAAAAGACATAAAGTAAAAGTAGTAGCTGGCAACTTCCAACATCTGCATGAATATTTTTATTTCTTGCACAGGAGTAGATAAAATGCTTATGTGTTTCGGTAAGTGGCCTTGTTAACCTTTTTCAAAAGACATTTTGAGAACTCACTTATCAGCACAGAAAAAATGTCAGAGGTGACCCCCGATGCTGTATAATAAATATGAAAAGTTTCTGTAGACCTCTTTCTGGTGATATTTCTTTTCTGACTGATTTGTCAGAGTGCTGCAAGCCGCATCAGCACTTGAAGATTTTGCCAGTGGGGCCTTGATAAGCCACTTGCTTTGAGTGGTTTACATAGTTTCTCATAGTAGCAAGCAGGAATGTGGGATAAAAGTTTGTGCTGCATATGTAGCAGATCTGTAGTTGGATGTTTAAGTTTTTTTTGGCACCTTAGGCTAATCTTTCTGGTGCATGTTTTTTAAATTACAATGTTTGATTTACCTGGAGGGAATGTTTGGTGAATGTCACATTTACTGTTTTATAAATATCTGCTTATGTGTTATGTATTTAGGCAGCACAAAAGTGCTATAGTTAGTACTGATCTGTTAAAGCACTAAGGTCCTTGGGTTGAGTCTGACTTTATACTCTTCTATGCTAGTAGGGGGTTATTCTGGACTTTTGGCTTTCTTCATACAGCTCACAAGTTGTGTCATTGGTGTCCAAAAATGTGAGTTTTTTGGTGTTTGTGCTACAAGGTATTCTAGCCATAGGCATCCACTGTTATGCACTTCAGTCTGTTTGTTGGGGTAGCATCAGGCATAAACACAAATGTTTTTGTAACCGAAATGTCTCAGATGTATTTTCTAACAAATATTGAGAATACCTAATCTGTCCTAACCTACCAAAGAATAATATAAGTTTGATTTCTGCAAATATTTGTAATGTTATCCTTTCTACTTATATTAACAGTGAAAGATTGTAGTCCTCCCAACATTTGACATTGGATTTGTGTTTTTAATTAGTGTAACACTCCCGGGACAGGATCTTTTTTACCAATTGGGTCTTTTTTTTCATAAATCTGCAAGGTAAAAATGAAAGGTTCTTTCAGAACATTATTTACATGATTTTAATTAATAATTATAATCTCTGTGGTCTTTTCTGCAAAAAAGAAACATTTAATCCTGTAACTAACTACATAACTACATGATTTGCATTTTACAAAAAAAAAATGTGGAAAAAAAAAAACAAAAACATGTAGGCCCTGCTGGCTTATTATCTGTGGATTTTTTTTTCTCTTTACTCAAATGAGACTTATTTTTAGAGAATTTGGTTTGTTTCTGCTCCAAGTCCCATTTCAGACCATAACACCTGTTTTTCATGCAGCGTAAACTGGTGAAAAACTAAAAGTTTGCTGCTTTTGCCAAGACAGAACATAGCCCCTGGCAAGGTTACCTTTGAAAACAGTTTTTCATGCAGAGACAGTATACAAGCCGCTTCTCCGTTGCCAAGATCCTCTGACTAATGAAGGGTCGGAGAAATGGTGTATTCTTTTCATTGCTAGCGGCATGTATATGTAGCATTCTGCTGAGGAGAGTCACTCTAGCGTTTCAAACAAAAGCTAGAAGTTTAACCTTCTAGGAGCAAGGTCAATGTTAGTTTTGTATTGATGACACAGAAGAAAGCGACTTCATAGAAAAATAAAAGACTAATTCTTTGCTAGCTGAAACTGTGCAACAGCCGGTTTTTAACTTATATTTCATCTAACCCACAAGGGGAACTTTTTGCGTATTTACAAAGTTGGTGCTTAAATACATTACCTCGTTACTAATTTTGTGCAGCATATTTTCTGCAATGTGAGCTGATGTTTTTTTGTCTGCTTAATTGGAATATTAAATCTGTTAATTTTGTGACTATACTGTGCAAGAGCAACTTGTTTTTTTTTAAGAGAATTGCGTATCTGTTGTACCTGGTCCCTATTCCCTGCCCACAGGTAGCAGACTAAGACAGCCCATAGAGGCATTTTTTTTTGTTCTATCAGTGGGTTGAACAAAATAACTGACTCAATTCCCCCATCCACACATTTGAAGTGGATGGGGAAATCCTCTTGCTGAGTCTTTGTACTCTGACAGCTGGGAGACTTCCTTGCCATCAGAATACACTGATCAGTGCCTCAGGCTATAGTCAGCAGTGCTACTTGATTGGAAATTTTTCAAAAGGGTGGTTGTACAGAAGTAGATTGGTAGATCAGCTTCTGTACAACCACCCTTCCCATACATGGATCAAAATTCACCCGGTCTACTAAATTTTGATCCATGTCTGACCGGCTGTAAAGTATAACTATAGACAAAACATATTTTTTTCTGTTTTGGATAGTGGGGAGTGCAACTAGAACTCGTCCATTTTTATTGCTGTCTGTGCCCCTGTTAGGGAGATTTGCCCTCTCTCTTTGTCCTGTTTACCATTATCAGTGAAAGTGAAAGTAAAAGAGAATCTCAAATTTTGGGTTAGCCCCAGAAAAATAAAAAGGGGAAATCTTCCAAATGGAACACTAGTTCTGGTGATCTGGGGGTCCCCAATAGATCCCCTTAATTTGCAGAGATTTCCTCTCACTTCCTGTTTGGCTGTGGGACAGGAAGTGATGGTAAATTTACCAAATGGGACAAAGATGGTAAAAATAAACCTTACATGAGTCATAACCCTCCCCTTCTCTATGCAAAATGAAAAAAAAAAAAGTTTTGCCCACAATTCTTCTTTAAGGAAGCCATGCATAAGAAACAATTAGCTGCTATTTTTTCAGAGATCATAGTGATATGCAGACTAATCATAAAAAAAGGACATCAATTTTATTTGGGTACAACATTGCACGACTGCGCAATTGTCAGTGAAAACACGCAGTGCCGAATCGACAAAAATGGCCTGGTCAGGAAGTGGGTAAATCGTTCCGGAGCTGAAGTGGTTAAACAAGAAATGACCTAAACACACAGTTCGCTGTTTTTTACTGCACTTCAGTACAATTTAGAGCAAATCAGACCAGCATATGCGTTTGTACACACAAATATGATTTTACAAGCTAGGCAGTGCATTTAACTCACAGTATTGTGTTCTAGACTGAGGTAAAGTGTGCTTATTTATCCCCATACAAGAAGTGTCTGTAATAAGTGTACATTAATGCACAAGGTCCACATGCCAAACAATACCTTTTCAATAAATACATAGTTTGAATTATATGCTTGTGTGACAATGCCATATTTGTTGGTCACTTTAAATAGACCATATTTCTACCATATGTTTATGTGCTTGCTCTTTAGTGCACTGTGCTGTTTTACATTTCCTTAGCGTTATTTATTTTGTACTCTTAGCAATAAGCATGTTCTGTCCAGTTCCTCTGTCATGTTCATGGTGTTTTAGTGTATGCGTGTGTATATATAATTAAAAAAAATAAAATTATATATATATATATATATATATATATATATATATATATATATATTATTTATTTATTTTTGTTTTGACACACACACACCCTTATTCTACTTTGCTATTTTTGATTAATCCAACATGCTTATTCAAATGCCACTGCTAAAACCTTAAATATGACTGTCTATCTTCAATTTGGTCCAGATGTATGAGAAAGGCGGCCAGAGGGCACCGTTATTTTCAGGGCTCGATTCAAATGTGCAGTTGACTGTTTGTTAAAAAGTATATTTTATCAATCCTAAAAATCTCTTATCTGCACTCAATCTTTTTTTTTCAGGTTTTGGCAACTCTCAAAGCTGTCATTAGCTCATACTGGGAGCTACAAAACCCCAGCAATGTTTGTGTTGGCCATGGGAATAAGGGAATAAGTTGCCATGAATACCAATAGGAATTTGCTTTCCAGAAAAGCTGATGAGAGCAAATGTGTATTTGTTAATTCACAGTAAAATATTAAATTACTGAATTATACCTAATGTGACACATGATGAACCGATCCCTGTAGCTCTCTTCACTTAGAAAGTTGTGCTTTAATGATGTGTTTAATAAGTCAGACTACAAAGTAGTTAAATTCTTAAGTCTCTGTTTCTTTCCTCTCTGCCTACCAGGTATTAAGTATTTTGCTTTCTTAACCACTTCCTACCTGCTCAACGTCATATGACGTTGCGGATATTAAGTGATGATATCATTTAATTTAATATCTTACTTTGAATTAACAAATACACATTTGCTCTGATCAGCTTTGAAATTGAAATTTGCATGAAATTGTTTTTTTACTCCTAAAAAAGGTGTTTAAAAAAATGTCTGCGCAAAAACCGTTGCAAGATAAAAATTTGCAATGACCACCATTTTATTCTCTGCTAAAAAAGAAATATAATGTTTGGGGGTTCTGAGTAATTGTCTAGCAAAAAAATTATGATTTTTACATGTAAGAGAGAAATGTCAGAATTGGCGTGGTAGGCAAGTGGTTAAACAACATACGTTTTACTTAAAGGGATTTAGCAGGCTGAATCTAAGTTTATATTTTTTTATTTCTTAAAATGGTTGTGTGTTTCATTCCAGAAGGGTAATAGTGAATATATACCTAATTCCATTTAAAGAATGTGCAGGGATATGAAGCAGTGAGCTGACTTTATCCCTGGACTCCGGTGTGTATTTCAGTAAGGTATTACACCTACCTCTCACATATTCTCTTCTGTTAATGAGAGATGTTACCACTTGCTGGTACTCACCTCATTACATTAGAGCTATGCAGGCAATTTTTACCAATTCAATTGTGCTACTAAAATCATTAGAGTTTAATGGGTAGGTGTAGCAATTGATGACCAAACAGATGAAACAATAAATCAATAAGGTTCCCTGTGGAGTTATTGACATAAGAAGTATGTAGTAGCAATCGCTTGATCACGCAATGCTCCAGTCAGGTGCAATTGATCACTACAAGATGCTACTGCATGCTACTTGTATTGCTCCATAGGGAGCCATTGTTTGTTTGTTTTTTCTGCATGATTTTTAGAGACAGCAATTTTTGTGTCCAATAGTAAGAATAAAACAACATAACAGATGTAAATAAAGAATTTAATATATGCAGTAGTTCTGGAGCCTGAGCTGATTGGTTGATAAGTATTTAGTTGATTCACTATAACTCCCTGTAACAACATTTATATAGGGGCACAATTGTCTATAGTTGGGCATTAGCCATATTTTTGTTGTTTCTTTCTATAGGAACTTTGTATAATAGTAAGCTGTATAGCTGTTAAAGTCAATATGATGGATATATTCACAATGTTTACAAGAAATGGAATATATTGGGCTACTGGTACATAAAGAAGGTGTCAACACTTAAAACATAATTATAAAGCAGTGGATTTGACATTCACCAGTCCTTTGCTGTAGCTGTATCTTCCTGGCGCTTGTGTTTTTAAATGCCACTTTTAAAGGATATGTTACCCCAACACGTTATTCCTGATAGGTGTCTGTTATAACATGTACTTGTGGTGACTCGCAGAGCACCGAGGGGGACCCGGAGGGGTTCCCGGTGGAGAACGTGGACAATAGGAGGACCCAAGGATGATCCGCGGAGCACAGAGTGGGACCCGGAGGAGGACCCGTGGAGCGCGTAGTAGGTCCCAGAGGAGGACTCGCAGAGGACGTGGACCAGAGGGGGACCAGGAGGAGGATGGGGACTGGAGGAGGACATGGAGAGAGGAAAGAGGACACCTAAAGCCAGAGGAGGACCTGGGGAGCCGGAGGAGGACACAGGGGACAGTCAGGGGTAATCGGTGTGGTGGTGGGGGCAGTTACAAACACTGGTCCCCCATATAGCCTTTCAAAAAAAGCAGCTAACAGCAGCAGGAGGGAGAGGGGGGGAAGTGGCTGTCAGCTGCTGTATTGAAAGGCTGTACGGGGGTATCGGTGCTTGTAACTGACCCTGCCACCACACTGTGAGGCTGCCTGCCCCCCCCTCCCCCCACTACACTGAGGATGCCTGGTCCAATACAGCAGGTATCGGAACAAGCATTGGAGCCTATGCACGAGTACCGATACTCGTGCAAATGCTTGGTATTGGCATCAGTGCAACCCTAGTTGTTTTACAAGGTAAGGTTGCACATGTACAGTACTTAAAAAAAAAAAAAAAACAATATTGAAAAAAATGTGCATTCTTTGTTTTTCCACAGGAGCCTGCAAAGCATTGTACCCATGATTGGCAGATAATGGTTGCAGTGCCAGGTTCCTGCAGACTCTTCCTCAAGCTCCCTGCCTATCCTGAAGTACAGGATTTCAGTTGGAGAGCTGAAGGAAAAGTCAATGGATTACGAGTGCGGTGATCGTCACACTTGTATTCCATTGAGAAGTGCAAGTCTGTCTGCTGCAGTGTCAGGCGGGACTTCTATTTAATTTGTTGACAGATCTCTATGAATGAATAACGTGGCTGTGGCACTGCACAGCTGCACCATTTTCAAAAGTGCCACAGGGAAAGGCATTTGGGGGGCTCCATGTGGCATCATGTAAACCCATGATTAGTTTTTGGATTACAAATCACTTGGAACAATAAAGAGAGTGTGTGCTACAAAAAGTATAGCAGACCAAATTCCACCAGCTAGCATTTAGGATTGATATATAAATCACTCCAAAGACATGCTTGTAGGTTAACCACTTGACCAATGGGCACTTAAACCCCCTTTCTAACCAGACCAATTTTCAGCTTTCGGTGCTCTCACACTTTGAATGACAATTACTCAGTCATGCAACACTGTACCCATTTGAAATGTTTGTCCTTTTTTTTCACACAAATAGAGCTTTCTTTTGGTGTTATTTAATCACCGCTGGTTTTTTTTTATTTTTTGCGCTATAAATAAAAAAAGACTGAAAATTCGGTAAAAAAAAAAATTATTTACATTATTCCATCCACTATCCTGAAATAAGCAATACACTGCCTTTTTGGAATTTGTTATGAAGGTGATACATGCAAACACTTTCTGGTTTAGTGGGGGTCTTTTTGATTCGACAATCGGATTTTTTTTTTTTTTATTGTTGAAGTTTTAAAAATACACAGTGAAATGTATAGAAAAACAAAACAAAAAAACAATATTTTGATGTCAAATCACGTAATAAAAATAGTAGAAAACCGTAAATTCAAAATTCGAATAAAACATACATTTTCTAGGTTTTACTTTTTTGCTTTTAATGTATAGAGAAATAAATAAATCCTTATAGACATTACCTCTAAAAGAAATCAACTAGTTATTGCATGTTTGCACTAATATCCCTCATGGTGGCTGATTCCCCCAATCACAGATTCAAAATTCTCAGAGAAGGCAATTTCTGATTCACCGATCAATATATAAAACAAGTTTTAATAGTAAACCTCACAGCCATTCAGGCAGATCATGTTCCTCTCTCCCAGCTGTCAAAAAATGGCTTGAAGTAATAAGCTGTGCTTGAGGCTGTTGTATGACAGGTAAGGGCCATCTGTGCCAGAGACCCATGCATTTGTGCGGTACAACATGAGTAATCACAGCTTATTGTGAGTTCCCTATATATCTTTATATCATTTCCAGGGTATCTTTGTATCATTTCAGAGAAACTTGTCTGTCATGTCAAAATTCTATGCTCACCATAAGTGAATAAAATATTTTCTGTCAACTAGGAGTTCAGCTAGCCTTCTTAGCGTGAGGCTTTGTAATAGAAATTGCTGGGTTTTTGGATTTAAAATCAAATTGTATGCGATATCTGAGCTATTTATGACTCATGGGAGACATTTGGATTGCCTCCAGACTTCTTGCATTGTTTCCAGTGTAGTTGGGCTTATGAGATGTCATTTTACAACTAAGTCAACTGCAGAGGTCAGAACATTAGCATCTCTTTGAGTCGTATAATTTTGTAAGCCTTAAGTGACAGTTTTTGGTTATTATGCTGTGACAATTATTATGACATGATGTGTAGAAATCCAATAATGTGTTTGGCAAATGAGACTCCCAACCTGTACAGATTTACATGAATGTCATTATTAGCTGCATTTTATTCTCTTATAAAAGTGTCAGAAATCCTCCTTCTAACTTAATTAGAAGCTTCCTCCAGACAATTCATTACATTGGAAAGAAGGAGCTGTATCTGTGGCTTAGCTTTCCTTTTTAAGCAGCTATATCCCCTTTGGAGTTAAGAATAAGTGTTCTTTATGGTTTTTCTTCACATTCGGTACTCATATAGTGAAATTTTTTTTTCTTATTTTAAACATTTATAGAAAATAGATTTTCTTTAAACCTTGGTGCAAATAAATGGAATGAAAATTGGTAGGGCTTATCCCTAAACACAGGAAAGTGAGCACTATAGAAACATAGTACAACTTGTTTCAAAGAGTGCTCAGAGAGTGGCTTTCGGGCTAACATATGCTATAACAAACATCTTGTGCTGTTGTCCTTTTAGGCAGGACTTTTTTTTTTTTTTTTTTAAATGTTTAAAATGGCTGACTGATGGCACTGCAGCTTCATAATTTGTATGTGTTAATGATAATTGTGTGGCATATTTATTATGCTGTAGTGAGCTTTATATACAATCACTTCTTTTTTTTTAAATGTGTTTCCTGTTCATCTTTATTTCATGCTGCTTTCATTTTTAAAGTTGTGATGTTATAAAAATTTCAGTGACTTTATGTAAAGTTTATTAAATGGGAGTGAATTAGAAATTTCTGTGAATTCCGCAACATACTTTGTCTTTAGGATGTGATCCAGCATTTAAAAAAGTTTGTATAAAAATGTACCATGCTACTATAACTGTCAGTATGTGTACTCTTAGAAAAACTAGAGGATGCACCCTAATAGCCACCAGTTTCCTTTTGTTCTTCAACAACGACAAGATCTGAATATGAAGCTGTTTGTTAATTTTTTTTTTCTTTTAACAATCAACTCAATTGTTCGTTCTGTTTTCATGGCATATATGCAAACCAATCCCTAAAATCTCATAAAAGCTTTAACATGGTAATGCAATTTCAAGTTATTTTACATCTGCAGCCCCTTTTATAATATGGCGATCCTACCTTAACCACTTCAGCCCCAGAAGAATTAACCCCCTTCCTGACCAGGCCATTTTTGTGATACTGCACTGCGTCACTTTAACTGACAATTATGCAGACGCCTGATGCTGTACCCAAACAAAATTTATGTCCTTTTTTTACACAAATTGAGCTTTCTTTTGGTGGTATTTGATCACCTCTGATTTTTTAATTGTTTTTAGGCTATAAACAAAAGAAGAGCGACAATTTTGAAAAAAACCCACAATGTCTTTTACTTTTTGCTATAACATCCCAAATTTAAGAAAAAAAAACAAAAAACAACTTTCCACAGTTTAGGCCGATATGTATTCTACATATTTTTGGTAAAAAAAAATTGCAATAAAGGTATATTGATTGGTTTGTGCAAAAGTTATAGCGTCTACAAAATAAAGGACAGATTTGTGGCATTTTTCTTAATTTTTTTCTCTTACTAGTAATGGCGGCGCTCTGCAATTTTTAGCGATACTGCCATATTGCGGCGGACACTTATGACACATTGTTGGGACCAGTGACATTTATACAGCGATCAGTGCTATAAGAATGCACTGATTACTGTATAAATGTCACTGGCAGGGAAGGGGTTAACATTAGGGGACGAGCAAGAGGTTAACTATGTTCCCTTGGTGTGTTCTAACTGTGGGGGTGTTAGGACTGACTACTTAGTATGAACACACAATCTTTCTCTTCTCCCCTGAGAGAACTGGAATTTGTGTATTTACACACACAGATTCTGGTTCTCGCTCTGTCACAAGTGATCGCGGGTGCCCGGAGGTAATCGCGCCCGCCGGGCACTCGCATCAGCTCTGGGGACACGCTGCGGGCACTTGCCTCCTACAGCATCTTAAAGAACCAACATACAGCTATGACGGCTGGCCCAGGGAAGCCAACCTGCCGCAGAATAACTTTGGCGACTTGTCTGGAAGCGGTTAAAGCTCCTTGTTCAGGCACTTCCTGTTAATGTGGAGTGGCAACACTTTGTCCTTGTCTCCCAGTGGTGCTCCTGCATTTTCACCCTTTCCACGTGAGAGGTTCAAATGAGTCCTGCTGTCCATTTCTCAGCAATACCCGATCGGACCATCCATTCTCCTCTATGGGCAGTTGGTTGTGTCTGTTTACACGCGGATACTTCTGATCCAGCAAAAATTTTATTTAAAAAGGGATTTGTTCCCTTCCGTCTGGCCGAATTGTGAAAGGGGCCTTACACAGGCTTTCATCTGAGATTACGAGTGGCCACTTCAACACACATTAGGCAGGCATGGTCCACTCTTGTCCACCATCAGGCAGCCTACACTGAGAAAAGCCATGCAGCCACTGATGGAATGCATGCACCCAGTCAGGAAGTAGCTATGCAACAAAAGATGAAAAAAGTTTGAAACCATTCTAGCCTAGCCAGCAGCCCCTTTCACGCTGAGCTACACAGAGTGGGGGTGTTCTGTCAAAATAGCCAATTCATTGAGATCTCCAATTGCGTCACTTCCAGTTAGTGTAAAGCATTAGTAAGTGAAGATTTAGATGAGTTGTTATTTAGACACAACACCGGCAAGCGTGTACACGATATTATGAGTGGACATTGTTAGTCCGCCCGATACTAACCAACAACATGGCCGCCTCCAATGCGGGGACAGCTTTTTCCTCCTTAACCGCTGTTCTGTCGAGACTGCAAACTCTTTGTGTACCGGAGTGCACATGCTTGTCGGTGTTGTGTCACAACAGCAACTCGTCTAAATCTTCAATTACTGATGCTTTATAGTAACCCGAAGTGACGTGATTGGAGATCTCGATGAATTTGCTATTTTGACAGAACACCGGCCATCACTTATCTTTTCTTTCCTGGCCTTTGATGGACAGCTTGTCAGGAGAGGAGAAAGAGTATTGACCTGATTGACCACAACAACTTTGCACTTTAATGTATATAAAGTGATCTCGCACAGAAATATAAATAATCAAACAAATAAAGTGCAGCCAAATGGAGATAATAAAAACCTCAAATAAAATGAAAAAAATGGTGGAAAAAATGCTAGTGGCTCCGATAAGAAGCATCAAAAATAGTGCAAAAAAGTGTCAACAAGTGCCCAATACATGGGCAGAAAAGTGGCAGCAAGTGTCCAAGTCATGTGCAGAATGCTGCATAAAATAAATAAGTCATCAACATGTATTTAAAACAATATGCCACACAAACAGGAAGAAGTCCATGTTTTCAAATCTTCCCAATTAATAGATAAGGGAGAAAAGAGTGTTCATAAGGTACTGGACAAGAAAGGTTGAGTATTAAGTGTCTTAATCAGTGCTCATCAGTGTCCATATATAGCTTCATAAATTGCTTCTCAAAACACCATTCTCCCAGAACTCACACCTCATAGGATGTAATAAATCGCATGTATGCATAGATATAACTTTCCACCTCTTCCCTTTGGGTTGTTTTCCAGCTCACATACACTAATACTGTGGCCAAGAGTAGCTTCTCCAGCTACACAATCCTCCACTAAGGCGTCCCAAAGCACTCCGGTGCATTCATACAGCAGTAATGGGGGAGAGAGAAGAACAAAGTGCCTCCAATAGTGTAGCCAGGTTTAGAAAGATAGGGTGCATTTATTGAAAACAACAGGGTTTGTTTAAGAACAGTTAAAACCGGTGCTCTCAGCGCCTCCTTACGTCACTTCCGGTGCACGTCTGACTCCAGCCACTCCCTACGCGTTACGTCACGTGACTTCATCTGCACTTTAGCCCCACCCACTGCCACCAGAGGAAAGGAGAAAGTGCACACAGTATAGAACGGGTTGCAGCCTCTATGTTGGAGACCAAAGCGAAGCAAAACTGGGATTATAAACTTTGCTGCCACGTAGAGAGTTAGCTTGGGACTTCTGGGTCATTCTCTTTGGATTATAGGGTCATAGGCAAATTGGAGAGCCCTCCAGTGAGAGTTCACGGGCCCCCAGTACTGGCAGACTATGTGTTAGACCCCACTGCCTAGCAGTTTAGTTAAAGACCCATAACACGTCGGACTTTTCAACAACAACGGTCCGACGGACCTGTTTTATCGGACAAACTGACCGTCTCTATGCTCCATCGGACAATTGTTGTTGCTTTTTCAAGGGACAAATGTTCGCTGTGCATGCTCTCAAACTTTTCGACAACAAATGTCTGATGGAGGATAATCCAATCGTGTGTACACAAGTCCATCGGGCTAAAGTCCAAAGTACAAACATGTATGCTCAGAACCAATGCTAAACATCAGCCAACAATAACAGAATTGGTTCAAAGGGTGGCGCTAAAGAGCTGAAAAACCATGTGATTTAGTGAAAGTTGGCTGAACATGTTCTGCCGGGTGTATGCAGAACAAGTTCACGGCCAACGCCCATTCAGACAAAAATACACGGAAAAGTCCGATGGGAGTCCGATCGTGTGTATAAGGCTTAAGACCTTTGAACTGCAGATAGGCCATATTGTTGTTCGTTTTATGTTGTTATAACAATGTTTGTTTCTGAAATTATGATTAAACCTGCCTTGTTATTTCTGTGCTATTTTAATCATTATTTTCCTCTGCACAGCTTATTCTTTCTAGAATAAGGCTGCTGGTGTGTCCGGGAGTCATAATTTAGGGTGGGTGACCACTGGCAACTGCAGGAAGACCCAATATCTCATCAGCTCCCTAGGAAGTGCTTTCACAAATGTCATTCAGTTAGGGTTTAATTTGCTAATAGCACTTTTTCCCTGCAAATTATTTTAAGGGCTGGTTAACACCAGGAATCACACAGGAATGCACTCCGAGGGATTGATTTGCTAAAACTGGAGAGTGCAAAATCTGGTCCAGCTCTGCATAGAAAGAAATCACCTTCCAGGGTTTATTGTCAAAGCTTAATTGAACACGCTGAAGTTAGAAGCTGATTGGCTACCATGCAGAGCTGCACCAGATTTTACACTCTCCAGTTTTAGTAAATCCCCCCTCCCCCGGCCCATTATCCTGTGCAATTCACACACAGTGCAGCAGTGAGATTTGAGACCAATAATTTTGAATTTGAGTGCATGCACTACTCTTAAGAGCACACCACAATTGGATCGCATGGTACTTCTGTTCCATGCAATCCAGTGCAGGAAAATACCCTGTGTTTGGGGGTGTCGTTAACTTAACATTGACACCTGCTGCTGAATGCAACTTCAGTGTGTTTTGAATTATGGAGTACGTGTTTCCTGCACCGTGTTCTGGTGTGAACGGGGCCCTTAGGCCTACCTGTGTTTATTAAAAATATAATTGATACTTTTTAAAGCATCAACATCCAACTAGAATAAGTCATTCTGAACCCTTTTTCTGTAGCTTTCCATCACAGAAAACTGTCACACAGGCTTTTGTTTCCTAGTTTCTGACAACCAAATTATTAAGATGGAAATCGGCCAGAACCACTACAGTGTCAGTTTAAATGCATTTTGAATGGATTTCCTTTCCAGTTTTTTATCATTTGGCCACTCAAAACTGGGAAAACAATTTAAACCATGTGTAGCAGATGTATGTGGTTGCATGCTGATGGGGAAAAAAAATGTATGGCCAGAATTACTCATAGCAAGGCAACCCATCAGAAATCCTTTGATTTTCTGAGTATTATTACTTCTACAGCTAACTACAAAAGGCAAAATGTAGTAACATGTAATACCTAGCATTTCATTCATATCTGCTTGGTTGTATTAAAGTGACCTTGGCATTACACAAATTATAAACTGTCATTAAACAAATTATTAGAAACATATCTAAAAAAAGAACTTTTGCACTTCCTGTGCTGCCAAAATGCGCTCTTGTTCATGAGAAATATTAATGTGAAGTCTATAGTAAAAAGCAATACTTTCAGGAGTGTCAATCGCCTAGGTTCCTGGCAGCTTTTATTGGTTCCTCTATTCTCTATGACATTACTGTGTCCTATAAAGTCAGCAGGAAGCAATGCTGCCCACTCTCCATAACTTTTTTTTCTTTTACTGCCAAAGGCCTTAACCCTTTTGCTGCCAGGCCCTGTGCTCCATTTTTACACTCGGATGTCCAGGCCATTTTTGCAATTTTTCCACTGCTTTTTCATTTTTCCGTTACAGCTTTCAGAGTTTGTTAAAGACCCCCAAACTATATATCTTCTGAAAGCATATGACCATTAGAATACAAATAAGGTGCTACTGATTTTTAGAACACAGTGATATTTGTTTAATGTTTATCAAAACAATATTTCTGTTAAAAATACACTAAAATCATTATTAGCAGATAAAAACACAGTATGTTTTACAAAATTCCTACTAAATATAAAAGCTTAACCTGTATTGAGTTAATAAATAACAAATATATGTCATATTTAAATTATGCCTTTTTGCAAAATGGTGAAAACTGAAAGTACGCAAAAATGCAAATAACCACATTTCTCTAAAAATCTACAGGTTTTCATTGTTCGTTTACAGCTTTGAGTTTGTTAAAGACCCCCCAGACCATATATTTTCTGAAAGCATAGGACCAGTAGAATAAAAAAAAAAGGTGCTACTGATTTTTAAGGCCCCATGATATTTGTGCAAATGTTTACCAAAGCAATATTTTCGCTAAAAATACACTAAAATAATTTTTAGCAGATACAAACAGCAAATTTTACAAAATTCCTGCTAAATTCCTACTAAATATACAAGCTTAACCTGTATTGCGTTAATAGCGAATATTTGTGAATTTTAAATTGCGCCTATTTGAGAAATAGTGAAAATCGGATCTACGCAAACATTTCTTTAAAAATCTGGAGGTTTGCCTTTTTCACTTACACAAAACACATGGCCGGTTGAATAAAAAGAAGGTTTTATTTGATTTTTAAGGCAGCACAATATTTGCGCAAATGTTTGACAAAACAATATTTAAAGCTAAAAATACACTAAAATCATTAATAGTGGATTCATTAAAACTGTGAGTGAACAAGAGAAAGGCCCCCAAATCTCGTCCTACTACCACTGCGCTCTGTATACTACAAATGTCCTAATGCTAGCTGCCACTTTAAAAATTGAATGATAAAATCGGAGTCATCTCTAAGGTTAAAGCGGAGTTCCACACAAAAATGGAACTTCCGCTTTTCGGAACCCTCCCCCCTCCGGTGTCACATTTGCCACCTTTCAGGGGGAAGGGGGGTGCAGATACAGGTATTTGCACCCACTTCCGGCATAGACTCCCACGGGAGTCTATGCCTCTTCCTGTCCCTCCGCGCTGTCTCCTGGGAAACACACAGATCCCAGGAGATAGCGGGGACCAGTTACGACGCGCAGCGCGACTCGCGCATGCGCAGTAGGAAACCGGGAAGTGAAGCCGCAACGCTTCACTTCCTGATTCCCTCACCTAGGATGGCGGCGGCAGCTGCAGAGAGTCGAGTGATTTATCGTCGTCGGCTGCCGACATCGCTGGACCCTGGGACAGGTAAGTGGCCATGTATTAAAAGTCAGCAGCTGCAGTATTTGTAGCTGCTGGCTTTCAATATTTTTTTTTTAGGTGGACCCCCTCTTTAAAGCACAAAAAACAAAAAGATGAAGAGTGGCGCTACCCCCCTACAGTGGGGCTTGAGGTGGGTGACCACACCCCCTCTAATATAGAAAGATCCTAAATCACAGTAGTTGAAAGTGGATTACCAATGTTCAGTAATAGTAGTCACACAAAAACATCAATTGCTTAATGTGATAGTTATTCCTAATGTGATAAAAATCACCTAAAAGTGTTAAACATAATATAACATTACCTTAACATAAAGTGACATGTAAATTATTACAAGTGACACCCCGTGAACAGTGAGAGAAACCAATATTATAATACCAGAACCCTAGACCAATTAATCATAAAAATAGGAGAAACATATAACATACACAAATCATGTGCAAAATATACGATGGAAAAATATGGAATAAAACATGTGAAATGAAAAATATAATAAAGAGTAAGTCCACATCTGTTTAGAATGATGAAAAACAAATATATTGAATAGTGAAGAAAAAAGTTCATAAAGTGCAAGTGTCTTCAATCTGCAAATGCTGTTACACCGTGTACACCACTCAATGCCGTGATTCCACTCCCCTGTGAATTGCTCACTCACCAGCTGATAATGCCTCACACTCTCGTGTTTGGCCGGAAAAAACCTCAACCCACTATCATGGGGATTATCATGCGACCACCGATATCCACTGTTAAGTATGCCGAACACTTTTCCTTGAGAAAATGACTTGTTCTTTTATAGAAAGAAGAGGAACTTTATAAAAGAACAAGTCATTTTCTCAAGGAAAAGTGTTCGGCATACTTAACAGTGGATATCGGTGGTCGCATGATAATCCCCATGATAGTGGGTTGAGGTTTTTTCCGGCCAAACACGAGAGTGTGAGGCATTATCAGCTGGTGAGTGAGCAATTCACAGGGGAGTGGAATCACGGCATTGAGTGGTGTACACGGTGTAACAGCATTTGCAGATTGAAGACACTTGCACTTTATGAACTTTTTTCTTCACTATTCAATATATTTGTTTTTCATCATTCTAAACAGATGTGGACTTACTCTTTATTATATTTTTCATTTCACATGTTTTATTCCATATTTTTCCATCGTATATTTTGCACATGATTTGTGTATGTTATATTTTTCTCCTATTTTTATGATTAATTGGTCTAGGGTTCTGGTATTATAATATTGGTTTCTTTCACTGTTCACGGGGTGTCACTTGTAATAATTTACATGTCACTTTATGTTAAGGTAATGTTATATTATGTTTAACACTTTTAGGTGATTTTTATCACATTAGGAATAACTATCACATTAAGCAATTGATGTTTTTGTGTGACTACTATTACTGATCATTGGTAATCCACTTTCAACTACTGTGATTTAGGATCTTTCTATATTGGAGGGGGTGTGGTCACCCACCTCAAGCCCCACTGTAGGGGGGTAGTGCCACTCTTCATCTTTTTGTTTTTTGTGCTTTAACCTTAGAGATGACTCAGATTTTATAATAGTGGATTCATACATGGCAAAATGTACAAAATTCCTGCTAAATTCCTAGTAAATCTAAAAATTAAAACTGTATTGAGTTATAAATAACAAATATTTGTACATTTTAAATTGCACCTTTTTGTGAAATGGTGAAAACTGAAGGTACGCAAAACTGTAAATAACAATTTACTCAAAAAATCCGGAGGTTACCATTTTTCACTTACAGCTTTTAGAATTTGAAAAGACCCCTCAAACTACAAATTTTCTGAAAGCACATGACCTGTAGAATAAAAAAAAAAGTGCTACTGATTTTTTGGGCCCTGCAATAATTGCGCAAATGTTCATCATATCGCTATTTTCACTAAAAATACACTAAAATCATTAATAGTGCACATAAACACAACATAATTTACAAAATTCCTGCTAAATACTACTAGAATAATTGAAAAAAGTGCTAAATGTCACTGAGTACACGCTAAACTATCCCACATCCCGAGTAACAAAACATTGAAAGAATTGAGTTTCCTCTAAGTGGGACTTTTGGAAAGGGATAGATAAGGCAATGAAGTGTGAGAGTGGTATAAAAAGTATATAAGATTTTATTAGACAACATGAGTTAAAATAATAAGCACATATATACACTACACATATAGGAAAAATCATAATTGGGTACTGGGCAAGACTATTCAGACAATAGCAGTTCAAAAAGGACAGCTGATAATCGCAAGGATCTGGTACGTATCAGGATAAACATAACAGACAAGACCCAACGCGTTTCGAAAATGCTATTTCTTCATCAGGGGTGTATGCGATTTTGTCGCAGAACCTATAAATGTCTGCAATTGAAACAAAATAAACACAAATTCAATGCATAATGTTAATTATACACAAACTGATAGGTACATATGTGGTCACGTCGTACTTTGCGTTTTAGTGTGTTTAAGCACTGACCGTATGAGCTGTGTAGTTCTAGAATAGATTTCTTATCCAGGATTTAACATTTAAAAGCAGTAATGAGTTGCAGCTGTCAGCCTGTGGGGGCCCCCGGCCCGACTGAGTAGATTGATGCACCAGCGCAGATGGATAAGTCCAACGGCAGCAGGGGGGGAAGCAAAAAGCAGAGTCCCACACAAAGGACAACCCAGGCTGGCCCTCCGAGATAAGCCCCTAAACTGTGATAGAGTGAAAGGAGGGAGACAAAGGGGTAACAAATGTTAAATGGTTACTGGGATTGTGAGACCCCATAGAACCACCCATTCTAAGGTACCTATCTATGAAAGGCAAAATTGCATGCATTCAAGTATATACATACATGCACACATGCATGCGCCCACACGTGCATACTCACATATGTGCATCTAGACACTTGAAAATTGTTTAATGGAATAACCAAAGCAGCATCCACTCTAAAGTACAAATCTATAAAAGGTGAGTGTGCATGCATCAGTATGCATACACACAAGTACACATGTAAGCAGACATGCATGCATATGTACAAGCATGCATGTGGACAATTTCAATGGTATGTATATTAGCTGACACAATGCTATGTACCTTGCCTAGAGGCGGTCACAGTGGAGGGGGAAGAACAGGTGCCAGAACCAAACAGACCAGGATCTGTTTATATGGAGCTCCACAGATCCGTGAATCAGGAGACCAGCAGTAGCGCCCAAGACAATGATCTAAATAGTAAACGAAGGACATTACATCAAAGAGCGACGGCCATTGGGGTCAGCCATGGGAGCGCATAAGGCATACAGCCTAAGTGCCTCCATGGTATGGTTGTGATAGGTATAAAAGAGATCCAAAATTCAAGGGCAAAAAGTCTTACCTGATGGATGTAAGAGCTCAATAGAAACGATCCTGAGCAATGTTCACCCTCACAGTGAACAAGTGACAGCCGGAGGGTGGAGGGGTTTAAGACAGCAGGAGTGATTGGTAATGAGCCAATCACTATATGCATATACTCGGAGGGGCGGGGCTAGCCTGGGCGTCCCCCAGGACGGCGGCGCGCAGATGGCGCCTCTAAGCAACACCAGGGGGCATGTGGTTAGTGACGTACTGCTC
Organism: Aquarana catesbeiana; assembly: GCF_042186555.1. Taxonomy (NCBI): domain Eukaryota; kingdom Metazoa; phylum Chordata; class Amphibia; order Anura; family Ranidae; genus Aquarana; species Aquarana catesbeiana. The sequence goes on along the minus strand of NC_133324.1, from coordinate 181,721,120 downwards.
CGGAGAAATGCAGTGACGTCAAGCCCTGGGATCCCCTGTGTAGTAGGGGAAGCCTGGTGAGCCCGCTGTGCCACCGCACGTCATCCTCTTGCGGCGCACAAGACATAGACCGCGTGACCCTGGTGAGGAGAAGATGATATCATGTCAACAGAGGGAGGCCACCCATGCCGGGGCATTGGGCGCCCCCGTGCTCCGAGTGTGGAACCCTAACCACCGTGAGACTGGAGCGCAGCTGCACAAACACCCCGTCGCACATGGGGCCACACACAAGCCGATCAAATGGTGCACTTATATGAGGGACAACATTATGTGGATAAGCCCCCAAAGTAAGGGAAGGAGCGGCATATCTGATAAACCCCAGCCATTTACCAATGTTTACTGCATACAGTAATAAACTGAAAAAGAAAAGTGGAAAATAATAGTAATAATAATAATAATAGTTTACATCAAAATAATACAGTTGACATTATTTACAATGTATGTCAAAGCCTGAAAAGACAGTAAGTATATGTATTCTATACAGTACATTAAATAGAATAGACAGATTTGCATTGCTAACAGTACATTAGACTAGAATACAATATATATCATAGTGAAGGCATTTGCATTGACAATAATGCTAAACGTAACCCAAACAAGCATTTCAGGTTGTGGGGGATGCAGAACATAGAAAACATAGTGAGTGGGGGTTTTTGATAGCCTGAGAGTATTTTAGGTACACATTGTTTACAACCCGTAATCCACCCGTATGTTTAGATTTTTAAATATTTGGGTTTTTAGAAACATTTGTTTGAAAGAAGGGAAAAGAGAGGAGGAGACATTGTGGTATTCAGTGAGAACAATAATAAAACCAGGAGACCAAAGCGCTTGATACGTACATTAAGTACGCCAAGGGATTCTGAATTGTTCAAGTTGGGTCTGGTGGTTCCCATTCTGACCCTCCAGAGGAGAAACCCTCCAGAAAGGGCCTATAGGAGATTGACCCATTTAAGCCGGGTGGCGAGGTGGCGTTTAGGTGGAAGATCCACCTCTGCTCTCGTTGGAGCAGGGTTTTGTTCCAATCGTCACCTCGCATCCCGGGATGGACATGGTCAAGAATCACAAAGGAGACCTTGGGAAAAATGCCATCATGGACATTTTTGACGTGTCGTCCCAGGGGGAGGCTGGTATTACACGTCCGCATAGATGCAAGATGGCGATACGCACGTCGCCAAAATTCTTGAGCAGTTTTGCCAACATAAAAGCACCCGCACGCACATAGAAGAAGATAGACTACACCGGACGTATTGCAATTTGCAAAATGTCTTGGTGAGTATTTTTCGCCATTAGGGAGTAATAAGTTCCTCGAGGTGTTCATGAAGCGGCAATAGCCACAACCCCAACATTTAAAAGAGCCAAAGAGTTTACATGGGTCCTTACGCCCCCCTTCTTTAAACTCGCTGGCCACCAATTGGTCCCGTAGTGATCTTGCCCTTCTGAAGCTAAAAGAAGGGACATTTGGCACAAAAGGGCTTACATTTGGATCCATTGTCAAGACATGCCAGTATTTATTTACGATAGCTTTGATTTTTTTATGTTGATTGGAGAAACCTGTGATAATTGATATTGGGTTCTCTTTTTGAGTCTTGGATGATGGGTTGTACAATAGGTCTTGCTGGGTCTTTTTACATGCCCTGTTGTATGCTTTTTTCAAGCATGACTTAGAGTAACCTCGATTTTGGAGTCTCGTCCTTAGTGCGTTGGCTTCTTTCTTGAATGTAATACTATCCGAACAGTTCCTTCTGATCCTTAAGTATTGACTGTAGGGAAGGGAGATTGTAAGTGCCCGAGGGTGAAAACTGCTTGCGTGTAGGATTGAATTACCCGCTGTCGGCTTTCTGTAAAGGCTGCTGCTCAGAAAACCATTTGCATCTTTGTGTATGGTCACATCAAGAAAGGTGATGCTCGAGATATCATGAGTCATGGTGAACTTGAGGTTGAATTCATTGTGATTTAGTTCAGCCAGGAATTTGTTCAGTAGCTCAACGGATGTGTCCCATATCAAGAATAAGACATCGATATATCGCATCCACAGTACCACATGCTCTATAAAAGGGGCTAGATTGTCCTCTTGGCTAAGCGACAGCTCCCACTCCCCCAGGTACAGATTGGCATACGATGGGGCACAAGAAGTCCCCATTGCAACACCCTGCACCTGGAGGTAGTGGGAGCCCTTAAAGACAAAATAATTATGGTGAAGGATGTATTCCAATGCTCCCAAGACGAAATACATATACTTACTGTCTTTTCAGGCTTTGACATACATTGTAAATAATGTTCTACTTTTCTTTTTCAGTTTATTACTGTATGCAGTAAACATAGATACATGGCTGGGGTTTATCAGATATGCCGCTCCTTCCCTTACTTTGGGGGCTTATCCACATAATGTTGTCCCTCATATAAGTGCACCATCTGATCGGCTTGTGTGTGGCCCCATGTGCGACGGGGTGTTTGTGCAGCTGCGCTCCAGTCTCACGGTGGTTAGGGTTCCACACTCGGCGCACGGGGGCGCCCAATGCCCCGGCATGGGTGGCCTCCCTCTGTTGACATGATATCATCTGTCCCTCACCAGGGTCACGCGGTCTATGTCTTGTGCGCCGCGGGAGGACGACGCGTGGTGGCGCAGCGGGCTCACCAGGCTTCCCCTACTACACGGGATCCCAGGGCTTGACGTCACTGCATTTCTCCGGAGCAGTACGTCACTAACCACACGCCCCCTGGTGTTGCTTAGAGGCGCCGTCTGCGCGCCACCGTCCCGGGGGACGCCCAGGCTAGCCCCGCCCCTCCGAGTATATGCATATAGTGATTGGCTCATTACCAATCACTCCTGCTGTCTTAAACCCCTCCACCCTCCGGCTGTCACTTGTTCGCTGTGAGGGTGAGCAATGCTCAGGATCGTTTCTATTGAGCTCTTACATCCATCAGGTAAGACTTTTTGCCCTTGAATTTTGGATCTCTTTTATACCTATCACCACCATACCATGGAAGCACTTAGGCTGTATGCCTTATGCGCTCCCATGGCTGACCCCAACGGCCGTCGCTCTTTGATGTAATGTCCTTCGTTTACTATTTAGATCATTGTCTTGGGCGCTACTGCTGGTCTCCTGATTCACGGATCTGTGGAGCTGCATATAAACAGATCCTGGTCTGTTTGGTTCTGGCACCTGTTCTTCCCCCTCCACTGTGACCGCCTCTAGGCAAGGTACATAGCATTGTGTCAGCTAATATACATACCATTGAAATTGTCCATATGCATGATTGTACATATGCATGCGTGTCTGCTTACATGTGTACTTGTGTGTATGCATACTGATGCATGCACACTCACCTTTTATAGATTTGTACTTTAGAGTGGATGCTGCTTTGGTTATTCCATTAAGCAATTTTCAAGTGTCTAGATGCACATATGTGCGTATGCACGTGTGGGCGCGTGCATGTATGTATATACTTGAATGCATGCATATTTGCTTTTCATAGATAGGTACCTTAGAATGGGTGGTTCTATGGGGTCTCACAATCCCAGTAACCATTTAACATTTGTTACCCCTTTGTCTCCCTCCTTTCACTCTATCACAGTTTAGGGGCTTATCTCGGAGGGCCAGCCTGGGTTGTCCTTTGTGTGGGACCCTTCTTTTTCCCCCCCCCTGCTGCTGTTGGACTTATCCATCTGCGCTGGTGCATCAATCTACCCCGTTGGGCCGGGAGCCCCCACAGGCTGACAGCTGCAACTCATTACTGCTTTTAAATGTTAAATCCTGGATAAGAAATCTATTCTAGAACTACACAGCTCATACGGTCAGTGCTTAAACACACTAAAACGCAAAGTACGATGTGACCACATACGTACTTATCAGTTTGTGTATAATTAACATTATGCATTGAATTTGTCTTTATTTTGTTTCAATTGCAGACATTTATATGACAAAATCGCATACACCCCTGATGAAGAAATAGCATTTTCGAAACGCGTTGGGTCTTGTGTGATATGTTTATCCTGATACATACCAGATCCTTGCGATTATCAGCTGTCCTTTTTGAACTGCTATTGTCTGAATAGTCTTGTCCAGTACCCAATTATGATTTTCCTATATGTGTAGTGTATATATGTGCTTATTATTTTAACTCATGTTGTCTAATAAAATCTTATATACTTTTTATACCACTCTCACACTTCATTGCATTATCTATCCCTTTCCAAAACTCCCACTTAGAGGAAACTCAATTCTTTCAATGCTAAATACTACTAAAGCATCATTCACATGTGGCATACTAAAGTGTATGCTTATAGAGGGCCATGTTTACCCGAATAGGGATGCACAGGTGTTACGTGCATTCCCATACAGGCAGTCCCATTTATGTCAATTGGGATGCAGCGGCTGCACAGGCATAGCAGCTGTTCCCAATCTGACATTAGTGTGGGTGTGGGTACACCACCCCAAATGCAGACAGTGTGAGCTCAGAGCTTCATGGATATAAAATTGGGAGCAACGGCTCTGTTTGTGTAGTTGTTACATCCCAAATTACATCAATAGAACTGCCTGTGCAGAGATGCACGGAACACCTGTGCGCCCCTGTAAATGTATGCTGTGTATGCCCTGTGTGAACAAGGCCTTAGACCTCTTTCACACAAGCAGACTGATCGGGTCTGCCTGTCCATTTCTCAGGCTGGCCCAGTCGGACCACCGATTGTTCTTTATGGAGAGGCTAATGTAAATGTGTCCATTTACACCTGCCTGCATCTGATCCAGTCCGCTAAAAACAGATGGCTGGGGATTCCATTCCCCATCCATCTAGCAGATCGGGTGGTATCCGATGGAAATGGACAGGCGGTCCTTTTCCATCCGACCGCCCCATAGAAAACAGCGGGCTGTTTTTGTGTCCGCTCTGCATCAGCAGAGAGGACGCAGACCTGTCATCCGCCTGTTCAGCGGGGATCAGCAGACAGATCCCCCGCTGAGCAGGCAGGTCTGCTTGACAGAGTCCGCTCCATGTGAAAGGGGTTTTAACATGAGCCGCCGGGCCATTAGGGGTGCAGGGGCGCCACCCCCCTGCAGAGGCGCGCTGGACTAGTATGTTTGTAACATTTTTTTTATTTTTTCAAGGCACATAATTAGAGCCTGAGGCTCTAATTGGCTTGAAAAAGACTGGGCTCACTTGAACCCACCCAGTTGTGACAATAGCAAATTAGTATTTGCTATTGTCTTTCGGCTTCTCCCGAAGAAGCCCTGGAGGGTTGAGTGCGGGGAAGACTGTCACCATAGAGGAGTGAGTGCGGGGGGGGGGGAGGCGTCATCGTGGAGAGGCTGAGTGTGACCGTCCCCAAAAAAGTCACTGGGTCTTACTATGTTTTTTTTTTCTTTTTAAATTTTTACAGTCATTTTTTTTTTCGGGGGAGGGTGTCTTTGGTGAGTTATCAGAGGTCTACACAGACCTCCATATCTCTTTTTTTGAGACAGAGAAAGGGACTGAAGATGGTCCCTTTCTCTGTGGCACTTTATTTGAATGAATAAGGAATCTGTATAGAGATTCCTCATTCACTCATAAAATGACAGTCTGATACATAGTAACACTCGTGGTTTACTATATATAAGCTGTCAGTGGGACATATAGGAGCGATCTGTAGTGATCGCTGCCTGCGCCCACTCTACTACAGGGGGTGGGCTTAGTAAATGCATGTTTACCAAGCCCCAACTTCATCCCCACCCGGGTTATTATGGTTATTTAAGATTATTAACTCTAATTCGCTGACCAGAGTTATAGTATTGTTCAGCAGTTGAGTCTGCTGAACAATTCTGATATACGTTTATGGTCATTGAAGTGACCATGAGCTTATAGCAGAGGGAGAAATTAGGTCCTTACGGTGTATGGACTTGGCCAGACTTGGCCACCTGCAGACACTTCTGTAGGTCCATACGGCATACGGACCTGGCAGTGAAAAGGGTTAAAGAATTTGTAAACCCTCAAGGTTTTTCACCTTAATGCATTCTATGCATTAAGGTGAAAAACCCGTAGTGCAGCGCCCCCCCTTTTTCTTACCTGAACCTGTCTTTCCAGTGACGAGAACGAGCACAGCAGCTCCAGCCGCTGTTTTGGATCCTTATTGGATAGATTGATAGCAGCATTAGCCATTGGCTCCCACTGCTATCAATCAAATCCAATGATGCGGGAGCCAGGGGCGGGACCGAGTCCTGCTGTCTGTATCAATGGATGCTGCAGCAGGACTTGGGAGCGAGCCCGCACCAATGCCCCCAGGGAAAGCGCTTCCCTGTGGGGTCACTCGAAGAGGAGGAGCCAGGAGTGCTGCGGAAGGACCTTAAAAGAGGAGGATTGTGGCCATTCTGTACAAAACCCTTGCCCAGAGGAGGTAAGTATGTTTGTTATTTAAAAAAGGCGAAGCTTTACAACCCCTTTAAAATGTATTGATATGGCATATTTTTTATTGACAAAAAACCCTCCCAGTTATTTGGGTGATTTGAACTATTGATCTCAAACTAATGTTCAAGTCTTCTGTTTTTATTTTCTCTTTTGTTGCACTATTTATGAAACATTGGAACTTTACAGTGAACCTGAAACTAGGGATGGGATTTGGGAAAAAGGGTTTTAGTTGTGTTGCATGCAATACTTACAAGGTATTATTTTATTGAAAGAGATGTTGATGCTTGGAATAGACTTCCAGCAGAGGTAGTGAGTCAGTCAACAGTATGTCAATTCAAACACACCTGGACCAAACGTAGATCTATACTCGGCCCACTTGGCCTTTTTTTCTGCCATCACTGTGGCATTATGCATGTGCTGTTTCAAAATAGAGACCATGGTGGTGGCATTCTCAGACACTGTTATAAGTGCAAGGTGTAAAATGGGGTTCAGACGCCATGGTAAGTGCAGAGGGGGTGTCCATTCTTGAAGGTGAGAAAAGGTTGCAGGGACAGTGTTGAAAGTGGGGTGGAGTGGTATTGGGAAAAATGGGGGTGTGTATAGGTGGTGAGAACAGGGGTGTGAGCACATGCAGTTGGGTGGGCAGGCAAGGTGTTGAGGGAGGGGTGCAGGCATGGTAGGGAATGTGTGTATTTGGGGAAGGGAGGGTCAAGCCCTGTGGTCATAGTGGGAGAGGGTGCAATCTTGGTTTTGAGTACAGGGATTGGGGGAAAGCATGCAGGTGCAGTGGATAGTGTGGGGTTGATGCAGATTGGTTAGCAGGATAAAAGAAAAAAAGACAGTTGGAAATCTGTGGGTCAGGCATGGTGGGGAGGATGCAGGCTTCTGAATCCCCAGTGGAGTGTAATGTTTAATTAGTTTCACCGCTGCTACATTGTAATGCTTCCTCTTTACTGTGATACGTCATGACACGGCCTGCTGCAAACAGAAACAAATCTGGTTTAAAAACATGTTTCCTTTTAAAGACATTAGGAAACGTATAACAGGATACTTTTCTTAATGTCTTTATGTGTTATCTTATGTTCTGATAACTAAATAAAAAATTGAATGTTAAAAAAAAAAAAAAAGTTTCTTTTTTTTTTTTTTCTGCTTATAAATCATTCATATCTTCAGATGTAAGTGCTTGTAAACTGTAATAAAATAATTCTGAAAACTCATGTGGTGTCATTATAACCAAACACATTAACTGAAAGAGAATCTAACAAGAGCGGGTGACATGTTTTTGTGTTCTTTTATCCAAAGTACAGTAAACAGTGTGAAGTAATTTTTAGTTTTGTGAATATCTGCATTGAAATATTACAGCTTAATATATTTTTTAGCATTTTTATATCCTATCCTAAATGTATTGATTATAAATTGAAACTCTAATACTGTATCTTCCTGATGTAGAAAACACTATAAACCTTTCCAATTTCAATATTTATATTGGTTTTATGATAACCAAATTCGACATGAGAGTGAGTACATTCATATCCCAAAACCATAGCACATTGCATATCAAGTTACAGTAGGTTATACATCTGCTTAGAAATTATATTTAACTCTCAACATTCTTTTCCCCACTGATTGTTCTTAACCACTTCAGCCCCGGACCTTTTGGCTGCCCAAAGACCAGAGCGTTTTTTACGATTAGGCACTGCGTCGATTTAACTGACAATTGCGCGGTCGTGCGACATGGCTCCCAAACAAAGTTGACGTCTTTTTTTCCCCACAAATAGAGCTTTCTTTTGGTGGTATTTGATCACCTCTGCGGTTTTTATTTTTTGTGCTATAAACAAAAAAAGAGTGACAATTTTGAAAAAAACGCAATATTTTTTACTTTTTGCTATAATAAATATCCCCAAAAAATATATAAACATTTTTTTCCCTCAGTTTAGGCCGATACATATTCTTCTACATATTTTTGGTAAAAAAAATCGCAATAAGCGTTTATTGATTGGTTTGCACAAAAGTTATAGTGTCTACAAAATAGGGGATAGTTTCTGGTAATGGCGGCGATCTGCGATTTTTATCATGACTGCGACATTATGGTGGACAGATCGGACACTTTTGGTGCTATTTTGGTACCATTAACATTTATACAGTGATCAGTGCGATTAAAAATGCACTGATTACTGTGTAAATGTGACTGGCAGTGAAGGGGTTAACCACTAGGGGGCGATGCAGGGGTTAAGTGTGTTCTAGGGAGTGATTCTAACTGTGGTAGGGCTGGGCTACGTGTGACACCACACTAATCACCGCTCCCGATCACAGGGAGCTGTAATCAGTGTCGGTGTCACTAGGCAGAACGGGAAAATGCATGTTTACATTAGCATTTCCCCGTTCTTCCTCTCCGTGAGACGATCGCGGGTATCCCCGCTGACATCGAGTCCACGGGACCCGTGATCACACTTGCGAAGCTTGCGGCGGGCGCGCACCCACAGTGCCGCATCTTAAAGGGCGACGTACAGGTACGTTAATATACCTGTACGTGCCCTTCTGCCGACGTATATTGGCGTGAGCCGGTCGGCAAGGGGTTAAACATCAAAAGTCAATGTGGAAAGCCCCATATGAGGAATTTGAATCTTATCCTTTGCAACATTAACTGCTTCTACCAAATATCCACTTCCTCTTATAGCTCTCTACTAGGCCCAAAAAAGGGAGAAATGTGCTGCTGAAATCACTCTCTAGGGAGGCTGTTAGCCTTAAAAGAGAAGTAAAGTTTTTTTTTTTTTTTTTCCCCTCATTTATACTTACCTAGGTGGATGCAGCATTGGTGCCCTGGAGCCTCTACACTGAGAACGAACACCGTTGATCACTCGGTTTTCAGAGCTCCCCAAGCAGAGAGCTGTAGATTATCAGTCATAGCTCTTTGCTTTTCTCCCTCCTTGCTCATTGGAGTGCTGAGCTGTGAAGGGGTGGGGAGCAGTCATCTCAGGCTTTCAGACACTCGCTGAAAGGCTGAGACGGGTGTCCGTCCAGGCACCTGACGGATCCAGACTACCATTGTCGGGATGAGGCGGTGCCTGGACTGATTTCTGTGACGTCAGCAGAGAGCAGATTTCAGCCCACTCTGCTAAAAATGGGTCACAGGAGTGCAAAACGAATTGCACTCCTGTGATCCATAGGAAAAGTACAACCAAACAAGCTTTGGCTAGACTTCTCCTTTAAGGTTAAGCATGTTAACTGGTAAACAATGAAGTGTACGGATTAAAACAATAAGACAAGAATAGAAATCAATGAATAAAGAAAAAGAAACGCAAAGAAAAAGGATGGATAAGGACTCCACAGCATGTCCAGAAAGGTCAAGTATATTGGATATGCAGACTCCATGTCAATGAAAACTTAGTTTGCAAACTATTTAGTATGAATTTCAATCTGTCATTAACCATAATCCAGTTTGTTCTTGACCAACTCCAAAAGGATTGTCAATTTATTCCGACATCTCACTATCACAATTCTGTAGTAAATATTTGAAATTTTTTTTTTTTTTTTAACCCATTTCTTTAGGTACAGTGGTAAACCTACTATGATGTAACACATCCTCTAAGATTTTTTTTAAATACTTATGAGAATCACTTATACAGCTGTTGGAACATGTTACATGCTCTACCCTAAATACCACTGGAACATGTAACACGTTCCTGTCAGAAACCATGAATTAGACCGAGACAGAAGTACAGTTAAATCATACTTGTTTAATACGAATAATAAATAGAGTAAAAGTAGTGAAAACATAGCCAGAGTTCAGGGAACGGATAGTCAGACAAGCCAAAACGTCAGGGAGCCAGAGATGTACATAGTAGGACAGCAAGCAGGATCTGGAGCCAGAAGCAATGTCAGCCAAGCAAGTCTTTAACAGGAACACAGGAGATCGTCTCTAGAGATGTGACCAAGGCGAAGGCAGAGATCATCTGGGCTGGGCGGCTTAAGTAGGCAGGACTGACATGCATGATATCATCAACAGGTGAGTCATTGTGGAGAGAAAGGAGCTGACAAGTAGCCGACAGCTGAGTGGCCAGCTTTGAGAAGGAAGGGCTGAGCCCAGCCCTGACAGTTCCAAAAGGTGAACTATTCCTTTAACCTGGAATCTCCCAGAGCCAGACGTGGCCTACGAGGCAAGCTCCATTTTAGAGAGGCTAATACTGTAGTTGAGAGCAGCTACTTCATTATAAGATGACCTTTTATTGCGATTAAAACTGACAGCATATAGAATTTGGAGCAGCTGTGGCTCCATAAATATTCTGAAGCATGGCAGCCAATCGGCTTCTATCTTTACCTTGTAAATTAAGGCTTGAAAATAAACGATAAAGGCTATTGGTTTGCCACGCACAGCTGCTCCAGTTTTGATAAATTCTCCTCACTGTTCAAATTTCATACAAACAAATGCAAAGTAGAATTGTCACTTTAATATCTACTCTGTTTCATTCATCTTCAGATCAAAAGAATAATCTATGATCTAAACATGTTGTATGTGATGTCACTTAAAAATGAACTAAAACCCCTGAGATACACATCTGCACCTTCCATTGATGTGTTGGTTACATCACTGGCATGACATATTCTCCCGGCATCTTGATTGGTTGGCAGGGGACATGAACCTACACATGTGCATGGGACTCAGTCGTGTCGGCACAGCCAAGGTGCACTGGGAATGCATGCTGAGCTGCACAGGCTATGCAGAAGAGACATTGCATGTTTCTTCCGCAATAAAAAGCTGCTTGTTTGCAGTGGTCTACTCTAAAGCAACCTGACAAGTAAAAAAAAAAAAATACAAGAGTATAATACAAAAAGCCTCGTTTGTCCTAAAAAATTTATATATATAGATATATCTATCTATCTATCTATCTATCTATCTATCTATCTATCTATCTATCTATATATATATATATATATATATATATATATATATATATATATATATATATATAGTTATATCTAGATAGAGATATATATTGACAGGACAAAGCTCTGAGCCTATGAAAAGATAGGAAATTGTGACACAGGATTTGCCTTTGGGGTGAATGCAACGGTCCAGATTGGCGTTTCTGAGCAGAGGAAGCTGTGTGTTTGGCTTTCTCTGGATTTTGAAGCTCTGGATCGGAGCAATCATTCCTGTGTCCAGGTTTTGCTAGACACCTGCAACCTGGAGTACACATGTGTGAAGGGTCGGTATATACCAGGTCTGAGGATAGCTCAGGGCTCCCAGTTTGGAAAGTGCTCCCAGTGGGGGAGACTGAAGGTCTCATTGAGGTGTCAGAGGGCGCAGCCAAGAGATGAAGGGTCTCAGTTCCAGGAGTCAGGTTGGCTGCTATCGGGGTTTCAGGAGAACACCAATCCATAGGCCATAGGTGGGCCATGCAGCAGGGCACTGTGATTAAAGGCTAGAGAGCCAAGTATCCAAGAGAGCTGGAAAACAGTCAGAGAGACTGGTAAGAGATGCAGCGTGGTACTGCAGTTGAAGCTGAGTAAGCTAATGAGCCAGGTGGCTCAGCATTTTCTAGTGCTTGTATTCTGCTGAAGCTGGAGAAGATCCACTGCATTGGAAACTTTTGTTAGTCTGTTGTTTTGCTTTCTGCCGTTTTAGTAAATGTGGGCTACCAAGCCCTTAAAAATAATTATTGTCTGCTGTGAACTCACCGTATAAATACATCCACCAAGCTAACTACCCCATGTCACAATATACTGTATATATCATGCAACTGTGTCTGACAATTGAGGGAAGAAGATGACAGTGTTCATATGCAAGCTGAAGGCTTTCATTTTTGTCAAATGAGTCTTCAGTCTGCAAATATCAAAGTTGGCACAGTAATCACATGATCAGAAACTAGTTGGTGCCCAGTAGTCAATGGGGACCACAACATTTAACATTGCCTTGTGAGGCATTGGTTGCTGGTTCTCAGAATGTACATTAACTCATCCTTGACATAGGGCATCTGGCAGTGGAATGTTAATATACAGATTGCACAAAATGATTTAGCTATAGTGTTGAAACCAAATAGGTATTAATAATAAGGGGGGACTGGCACAACAAAAAAGTTAGGCTCAGGTTTGGGAAAGGATAGAAGGGACAGAAAAGTGGAAGGGAGGAATTTAGGAAAAAAGAAAGAGATACAGGAGAATAATAAGAAGAGGGAGAGAAGAAAGCAATCAAAGCCTGGCAGATAGTGTGACAACCTTCCAGTTTCTATCCAAAAAAAAAACACTATTTGGCTGGAGTTGAACATTAAGACCTTGTTAATTCATTATGATTCATGATGTAATCATAGTATTACTGCAGTGGTTCATATACATTTGGTTATTATGTGTGTAGCACTCCTTCTTGGGGCAGTGTAGGTAAAGGCTGGCCTAGAAGGTGGGAAGTAGCCCATACATATTCTGAAGCCTGACAGTCTGAAAGCAGAGTCCAGCAATCTGCTGGGTGCTCTGCCCTCAGCCATTGTCTCAGCTAGGCTTAGCTGCAGACTTCAAGCCAAGCCAGGAGCAGCCTGATGAGCAGATAGGCCCTTGCAGCAGCTTTCTGGATTCTAGGAGCTACCTAAAGTGACTGAGTGAGTACACAACAGCAATCACAGCCAAAGCAAGAGAGGACAGTGTAGTGCAATACCACATGTGTCTGGGATAAAGGGAAAGCTTTAGTGCAGTACAAGACAGCCAGGAGCACCCCAACATCTGTACTTTGGGTCTAGAACAGCCATGTGCCATGCAATGGATTTGGATTTTTTTTTTTCAGCTGCACCATTACTCCCACTGGTGTGCAGCATAGTTCAGTTGGACTCTTATCAGCCAGAGTTCCTTGATGGTTTGTTTTGTATTTACAAGCTTTCTTCAGTTCTGGGCAATCCCTATCCAAATTCCCAAAATAAACACTAAAACCCCTACACTGTTTCTTAAGCCAACTGGAGTATTTGGATGTTTGGAAAATTATTTTTGCCTGGCTGTGGGTGTTGTGTGAGGGAAATGGGCCCAAAGCCCAGCGGCTCCTTCTGGGATAATGCTATATGTGGATATTATGTGTTACCATCCATCTATTTTTGTAAATATTGTAGGAGTGTTTTCTGAATGATCTAAAAATTAAATGCATACACTAAACTTATTTTTTAGAATGGAAAATATGCATGAGTTTACAGTATTCATTTATTATGAAATTTGTGTTAGATTGTTGAAATCCTCTATTTAACAGTTTTATGTGAAAGGGAAAAACAGATCTGTAATCCATTTTTTTTTTCTTTTTTACTTTTGAAATATGTGACAAAAAAGTATTTCCGCTGGCAGAGAAACATCACTATCTATGTTGTGCTATGTGATCAGTAATAGAACAGGTACTTTGATGTACCAGTAGAAAAATAGATTCATCTATTTCCAGCAATAGTGCTTTTTCCGTGCTAGACAGCTATTTGTTAATGTTAGCACTTGATAAAGAAAATTTTAATTGAAAGTTTGAATTCCACTGCTCCAGTGGTTGCAAGCAAAAACAACTATCATTTCATCATGCTTTACCTGTGACTTGTCATCATTTTATACCTAAAACTGAATTTCGAACAGATGTGGAAAAAAATCCCACTAATGAATGTAGCCTTGTGTTCCTTTACAGTGGTAGAACTTGGAATCTGAGCAACCACTTCCCAATAGAGTTTAATCCTCCAATTGCATAAAAAAAGTCTTCCTTCTTCTTGACTGCAGAAAGAGGGTTTCTTTTTGTTAGTGCCAACTACCCATCTGCAGAGACTTAACTGGTCCTGAAGACTCCAGCCGCAGTGTATTGATGTCACAAAGAGGGGCAGTGGTGAGCTCAGATTGCAGCAGTCGATCACTGATTGTCACTCTTCTAAAACATGCTGCCACGTGATGGCGGACTTGGGAAAGTAAAAACTGCTTTAGATTTAGATTGAGTTTTGAGACTCTTGCAGAAAGGAACTTGGGAAATGATGGGAGCAGTAAGGAGCTGGAAGATTACATTTTCCCAGCGATGGTATTTAAATATATTTTTACATACATCTAGCATTGTAGCGGAGTTTGACTTCATATCCAAACTCTGTTATCCCTATTAAAGCAGCACTCAGACTGGGAGAGGGAAGTACAGCAATGAGAATCTGGCTCTGCTGCATGCACATGTGCTTAAAGTAAAACTCTGGGCTAGAATTAACCTTAAAACTGCTCCCCTTTCATTATAACACCTATACTAACTACCCCCTAGAAGGAAAATGCATACCTAAATATTCTCAGGGTGCTGCGGTCAAGTCATGTGATTGGCTTCCAGCGGCCAGCTTCAGGGGAGAGGAGAGACAGGTGACAATGAATGCCCGATAGTAAGCCTATACAGGTGACATCACTGCACAGGCATTCCATTTGTTGTAGGTGTTCTCTCCCCTGAAGCCAACTGCTGGGGAGATCTCTTAAACAGATTGGAGCACTTTGAGAATAGGTAAGTATATGCAACTTCCTTTTAGAGTGTAGTTAGTATATGGAGTTAGAAGGTGGATGGGAGCCATTTTAAGTATAGATAGTTTTAGCCCAGACTTCTACTTTAACCCCTTCATGATGAAGGGTAAAGCAAATCTTAATGCTTGAACACAGTTTTGTAACTTTGACATGTATTGGTACAACTGCATATCATCACAGCTACTTAGTGTATCCAGACAAATTATGACTTACTTCTTCAGACCAATTAGGTTTTCATTTGGTTTTTAAATGGTAGTGTATCTCCTGTTTTTTTTTTAAATTATTAGAATTATTAATATCAAAGGAAAACTGGTGCACACAAGTATTACCATAACCTACTATGTAGATATATATATATATATATATATATTTTTTTTTTTTTTTTCTTTTTTTTTTTTTCTAACCCTTTCGCCGCTGGGTCCTTTCGTCGTACGGTCCTGACAGCAGAGGGTATTACACACAATCCGGTGGCTGCAGCTGCTGGGATCATATGTGAAACTGACAGGCAGACTCCTGCCTGTCAGGTGAGAGCATTCGTGTGGCGCCACTGACGCCCGATTGCTCTCACACACCTCCAATACCGGTGCCACCCCTGCCTTCGTGCCCCGCCATGATTACTGGGCTCCACTTGCCCATCGGGGGAGCTCTATGACGAGTGCTGGTGGCTGGAGGGGAAGGAGAATAGCGGACACATGTCCGCTCTCCTCCGCATTTTCTTGTGACCCGGAAAGCGACATCTCTGACATCACTTCTGGGTCAAGCTCTCGGTGTCCCCGGCTACCTCAGCCGGGATATAATGTTTTGCAATGCTATCTGCATTGCAAAACATTAAGTGGAGCACAGGGGAGACTTGCATATCTCAATAAAGAGAATCTGTCACCAAAAAAATCACATGAGGACTTTTTGACGCCATTTCGCGGGAGCAAAAAAACGTAAGGTTTGGCATGTTGGGTATCTATCTTGCTTGGTGCAACCTCGTCTTTTATATTTTACCTAACATTTGGGTAATTTATTGCATCTTTTTGTCCTCAATTTCACGTGAGTGTGTTTTTCACTGAAATTTTGTGTTTCCTATTACCATTGCGGTAATATCGTGTGACATAAAACATTGTTACTACCACTATTTTATTCTCTAGGTTAAATATATAATAATTGTGGGTTTTTTTGTAATCTTCAGGCCAAACAGTTATTTTTTAAACGTGTTTAAAAAATTCAAAAACTGGTCTAGCAAGTGAAGGGGTTAATCCTACATAAAATACACTGACCCTGACCATAACCTTTAACCCTAACCCTAACCCTAACACTTGCCTACATCAAACCCAATTCTAGCTATTTTTTTTTTTTTTACAAAAACTTTCTTTGTTTATAGTTGTCTCCTTTAGCAAGGAGAAAAGATGCAATGGGATTGATTTACTAAAACTGTAGAGTGCAGAACCCGGTGCAGCTGTGCATGGTAGCCAAACAGCTTCTAAGTTCAGCTTGTTCAATTAAGCTTTGATTAAAAATAAATAAAAAACTTGGAAGCTGATTGGTTTCTATGCAAAACTGCCCCAGATTTTGCACTCTCCAATTTTAGTAAAGCAACCCCAATGTATCTTTTTTTCTATTCAAGTGGAGAAAACAACATGGGGTGGGCTGTACAGTGATTGATCGCTGTGGTAGCCAACCAGAGGCTAGTTCAGGATCATTAGTGCAAGACTGGTGAGAGTTTGGTCTCTGTGCTGGGAGCACTCACTGCAGCTTGCTCTCAGCACAAACACAGCATAAATATGCAGTATGCAGCTCCACAGATAAAGACCCATTTCGATGAGAACTGATGCATATGTTCGGTGGGAGGGGGTTAAAATGATTGTACTAACAGGAGGTGAGAAAAGAGTAAGCATATTTGATGACTAATCAGCGTGTTTTGATCCTTCTTCTCCAAAGTCGCCAATCTAAAGGATAGGGACACCTTTATTTTTTAACTCAGTGAAAGTGTTTTACTGTGCTTTATGCTCGAGGTGTATGAAACTTAAAGTGACTGGACGGAATTTCAAATACTTTGATGGTTCATGGCCCTAGAGCATGTCCCCCCTAAAGCCTAATAAAGTTCCTAAAAAAAAAAATGGTTAACCTCCTCCCACCCGGCCACTGTACATAAACAGCCGGGTGGATGTCGGGGGCATGATCCTGTGATCATTGTGATCGCAGGACCCAGCTGAGTACAGGATGGGATTTGTGTGCTGTGATTGGCCCTCCCCATCATGTGTCGGCTGTGTCCAATCACACTTGACACAATGTAAACAGAGACCGTTGTCTCTATGACATTTCTCCCCGCTGAGCTCGGTGAGAGCACAGCTGTACCAGTGCACAAAACATTTGTCAGTCCCCATCACATCTGTACCAGTGCACAAAACATCTGCAATAGTGTACCATTGTGACATCAACATCTGTCAGTGTTCGCCGGTGGCCGATCAACATGTGTCAGTATACCAAAAGGAGGGGGTGGGGGGTTTTGGGACTTTAAATGAGGGGCGTGGGATCACACACATCCATCCCTATCTATATGCAAGAAACAGAGGGTTTGGGACTTTAAATGAGGTAGAGCTAGCATGGCTAAAAGATGAGTCAATGTAACAAGACATGCATGATTTAATCATTAAAAAAAACATGACATGGCAATATGAGTACATACATAGTAAATAGGCATATTAATCACATATTATTGACCAGATAGTCATAAAAACAATCATAGCAACTTGGTGATGACATAGTGAGGTATCAGACAATCATCCATAGTAAATAATCACTTAAAACGCAGCAAGGTGAGGTAGCTTGGGAGTGGATGAAATAAAACAATCTAAAAAGAAAATGGTGCATCAAAATTGGCCTGACGCACGTTTTGTGGTTTCCTGCCACATCATCAGGGGCGAGTGCACCAATGTCTGTAAAAAAAGCATAAATGATATGATCCACAGTTACACCCCAAACCCGAGGGAGATTATATATATAAAGGAGGGGAGAAATAAACTAATCACACTAAGTACTTACATGTCAAATACGTCTAGAACATGAGAACTGGTGGCTGCTTGTTCATCCCGGGAGCTGAGGAAGGGGCCCGCAGGAGAGCCGAACGCACACAATGATCCGTCAGTGTACCAGTGTCCCACCAATAAATAAAACATTTAAAGCGACCCCGCCCCCACTCCCCTTGTGCTCGCCTGCAAAGGCAAATGCACACGTTGGTCCCGTACACATACGTAAACAGCACCACACGTGAGGTATTGCCGTGAACATCAGAAGAGCAACAGAAGAACAGACCATCAGAAGAGCAATAATTCTAGCACCAGATTTCCTGTGTAACTCTGAACAGGTAACCGATAAAGGGTTTTAAAGCTTCAACTATGGAGATATTCAATTACTGAAGTTTGGCGCCATGTCACAAGCGTGCGCAATTTTAAAACATGATATGCTTGGTATCTATTTACCTGGCGCAACACCATATTTAATATTTTGTCGAAAATGTGTGTATTATATTGTTTCTGTGTGCATTGAATTTAATTAAAATGTATTTATGCTTTAGTGTGTAAACTTGAGTTTGAAAAACTGCTGCGCAAATACCGTATGAAATTAAAATGAGCAAAATCCACCATTTTATTCTCTAGGGCAGTGATGGCGAACCTATTTGAGCCCAAGTGCCCAAACTGCGACACAAAACCAACCTAGTATTTATTTTTATTTTTTTAAGTTTTACCACTTTTAATGAAAGGACTTTGGAAATCTGGTACATTTTCCTTGACAACACAACATTTCTTGGGAGCCACAGTAAAATAAAGTTTTCAGCTGTTCACTTGAATGTCGACATTCCGCAGCCTCATTTACATGGCGAATAAGATCAGGAAAGCCATAGCTTCAGACCGAGCAAAACCCAAGATGGCGTATGAGAACAATGGCTGCTTCAAGGGAGGATTTCTTACATAACCAATAATGAGACTTCCAAAAACTGTTCCAATACCAGCACCAGAGTCAGCCACACCGACTGTGGCAGCACCAGCACCAATGAATTTAGCAGCAGTATCCATGTCCCCCTATCCATTCACCCCAAAAAGCAGTGAAATGTAAAAAAAAAAAAAAAAAAAAAAAAAGTTGCCCATATTGAGGGCATGCGGTCTGGTATAGTTCATGGGGGGCACTCGCTCGTCCCCTCCCTTTCCTGACCTGCCAGCCTGCATGCCCAACCCGCTCCTTAGCAACTAGCTATATACAGTGAATGTAAAAAAAAAAAAAACAAAGTGCGGTAAAATCTTGGTAAAAATGTGGTTACAAAAACGCAGTAAGCAAAGCAAATAGCACTGCAGAATCACTCAAAAGCAACATGCATAGATGTGAATCGAGCCTTAACTAGTTAAGGACCGAGCCTATTTTTCAGACTTGGTGTTGACAAGTTAAATTTTTTTTTTTTTTGCTAGAAAATTACTTACCAAACATTATATATATTTTTTTCAGACACCCTAGAGAATAAAATGGCGACTTACATATGTGTTTGCTTCTGTTTACGAGCTTGGTGGGACGGGGCGCTTTAAATTGTTTTATTTTTCTTCTTATTTATTTTACTTTTTATTTTTTGTTTTTACACTGTCCTTTTAAAAAATACTTATCCAACCTTACAGGGGAAAAGACACGATCGTCTCTGCTACTATCCGCGGGCCCGGTAAGCAGCGGAGACGACTGTAGCGTGGCAGGCCCTCTCCTGCCCACGATAAAAGTGATCTTGCGTCGAATCCGCCACAGGGACCACTTTTATCTGAACGAGGACTTTCCACCATTGAAGAGGATACCGGGGTTATGGCAGCTATCTGCTGCCATAACAACGGTATTCCACTTCAATCAGCAGCCTTATAACGACGGCGGGCGGTCCGCAAGTGGATAATGGCTGAAGGTGCTACTTGGATGTTGCACTTCTCTGTGTGGCCAGGCTGTGAAAAAGTTTCACACGTGGTATCGCCATACTCAGGACCAGTAGCAAAATGTGTTTTGGGGCGTAGTTGAAGGTATGCATATGCTGTGTGTGAGAAATAACTGTGGGAAAAAATTACAACTTAAAAAACTTGTCATGCTTCTTACTAAATACCTTGGACTGTCTGCTTTCCAAAAAGGGGTCATTTGGGGAATATTTGTACTGCCTTGACATGTTAGGGCGTCCAGAATTGAGATAGGCTGTCAGCACATCAGGTGTGATCAGTTTTCAATGATTGCTACCACAGCTTGTGGACTCTATGACTTTCACACAGCCCAAATAATATGCATTGATTTGGGTTATTTTTATCAAAGAAATGTAGCAGTATAATTTTTGGTCAAAATTTATGAAGAAAAATTACTTTTTTGTAAAATTTTATAACAGAAACTAAGAAAAATGCATATTTTATCTGGATTTTTGGTCTTTTTTTTTTCATTTGTAGCACAAAAAATGAAAACCGCAGTGGTGATTAAATACCACCAAAAAAAGCTCTATTTGTTTAAACAAATAGTGTAAAATTAGTAATTCTCATTCAAAGAGTGACAGTGCTGAAAGATGAAAATTGGTCTGGGAAGGAAGAAGGTGAAAGTACACAGCATTGAGGTAGTTAAATACATCGTACACCAAACAAACATTTAAAATGACTTACTGCATGTAATGCATTCATTGTGCTCCTGTCCCAGTACAAACTTCTTTTCCCCAGAGGTAAGTTGCAGAGAAGTACTCCTGGCCTGACACACCCCCTGCTAAGTCAGACTTATGCCTGGTACACACAATGAGATTATTGGACAAATGATTGTCCATTTTTTTTGTTGCATGTTAATTTCATATTGAAAATTAAAAGTTTACTAAGTTTAGAAAATTCTCGTATGACAGACTAACAATTCGGAAGTGATGTAATGTTTTGTTTTGTATTAGTATTGTATTTTTAAACGGCAACTGTACAGATTAAACAAAAAGCTTATGATCTGGTATCGTACGAGAAAAAAATGTTGTGCTTGTCCCAGCGGATAATATCAGATGAACTGTCGTGATCGGCTCTTGAAACCTGTGTACTAACGATCAGATTATCGTACATTTGCTTTAAAAGCGATATTTTTCGTACTTTTTTCTGATCGCATGTACGGGCCATTACAGCTTTGCAATCAACAAAGCTCACACTTCTTGCTTGCTGATTGCAGAACTCTAGCTTTAACTAAGCAGGAGGTGTCTGACAACTGCACAGAGACATCTCTCTGCAATTTTATGCTGGGGAAGAGAAATTCGTATTGGTGCATAGCCACAATTTATGGACACAAACCAATACATATAGTCTAAATGACCTAAAAGTCATTAACATTCTGTTTTCACTTTTTTCATATAAGCAGACACCTAAAGCCTGGTACACATACCATACATGTTTCTTTTCGTTCAACCCAATGGGCTGAACGAAAAAAAGGACCTGACAGGTCACTGTACTAACACAAGCGATGTTAGCACAGAGCTCTCCCCTGCTGTGCTATTGTGTTCTGACAGGGGACCACCCCCTGCCCTAATACACCGGTCAGCCGTCTGATTGGATGGCATTCGCGTACTTGTTTTCCAGCATGCCTATTTTACAGAAGCCAGTCATGAGACTACCTTCTGTTGTACAGGGAGCTTTGCACTTGATAAAAGTTGGACGGTTCCTACCTTATTCAAGACCTATTCAAGCAACTGTGTAAACCATTAAATACAAGACAGGTAGATAACTGGTTTCCTTGCTTGGCTTTCCACCTTCTATTGTCACCTCTCAGCTTCTGTCTGCTTACTGAGCAATAAATTAACGTCATCATTAGCCCAGTGAGTAGGCAGGTGACCCAAGAATCTGTAAAACTGAAAAAGGACTAACTGTGACAGAGGTGTATGCTATATACAGGCATATCCCACTTTTAAGTACACTATAGGGTTTATTTACTAAAGCTGGAAAGTGCAAAATCATGCTCACTTCTGCATAGAAACCAATGAGCTTCTAACCCCAGCTTGTTCAATTAAGCTTTGGTAGTAAAACCTGGAAACTCATTGGTTTCTATGCAGAAGTGAACCTGATTTTGCACTTTCCAGCTTTAGTAAATAAACCCCATTGTGTACTTAAAAGTGGGATATGCCTGTATTTAGAGTTCCACCTTAATTTAGCTCAGAGGAAGGTAATGCATTTAAATATAGACCAGATAGGCTCTATAGTGAATTGTGCACAGCAGAGTTCATCATCATTTTCAGAATGCTTTTTTCTATTTTGATTTTGTAACCGATATTTTAAACATCATCATTAAGAACGTGGAGGTTATTTACTAAAGGTAAATCCACTTTGCACTACAAGTGCACTCATTGCAGATCTGAGGGGGACATGCAAGGGAAATAAAAAACAGCATTTTTCTTGCACAATTGGATGATAAAATCAGCAGAGCTTCCCTTCAGATCTACAGCGACTGCACTTACAAGTGCACTTGTAGTGCAAAGTGGATTTGCCTTTAGTAAATCAACCCCATGGTTTTATGGTTCCATTTTGTGACTAAGCTAGCAACAAAATTTTACATAGAGTGAAATTTCCTCCTAGTAGTTCTGCTAATTTAGTTACGTTATTCTGCATTTGAATTATTATTTTGCTAGCATAACAAATGAGAGAATACAAACCTTTCTTTTGTTTCGTTTAACAAAGTGTGTTTCTGTTCTCCCCTCTGTGATGCCGTGATGTTCCAAGATTACATTTGCAGCCAAAGCATTCTTAGAAAATGACTAAATAGATCATCACTTTGTTTACACAAGGAAAGTGGCTAATAGATTTTTGTGGCAATGTTTTCCTAGTCAGCAGGTTAACTGCTAGATCAACATAATTTGGCATTTTATGTACAGATTTCGCAATTATGCCCATTGAAGCCCCTGGGTCTTGGTTTTCTCTTGTTTTTATGATGCCTTGGACTAAAGGAGTCTAATTCATTTCTGTGCTAACATTGTTCTTATTTCTTTTTTTGTCTTGCTAAACTGCCTATATGCAAAAAGTCAATTTTAATGACTAAATCGATTCTGCCTCTTCAACTCTCCCAAGCCTCTGTATTGCTTACCGAGCCTGCACATGTCGTTAAAGGAGCAATAGAAAGTCTTGAGAAACAGAGGTGCAGATTGGCTTTTAGGCTCGATTCACACTAATGTGCTTTTTGATACAGAAATGCTGGGAATATTTTTAACATGGGTTCCTATGGAACACATTCAGATCAATGCATTTTTGTGCCTCTGCATTTTTGGAAAGAGTCAGAGACTTTTTTCCCACAAAATTCAGCGTTTTACATGTAATAGACTTCAATGGACCTGCTTCCAAAACAAAAAATAATTTTTACTGTGATTTTCCCACAATTTGAGGTATTTGAGGTGTTTTTTTACATTCACTATATATAGCTGGTTGCTACGGAACAGGCCTGGAAGCCGGCCACCGCATTCCTTAACCAATGAGTCATCAGCTGTCAGTGGGCTTCCCCGCTGACAGCTGAATCTAAAAAAAAAATTGCAGAAAATTCACGAAAGAAACAACGTGGGGTCCCCCCCAAAGACAATTCCAGACCCTTCAGTGCACCTTGAAATCAATGAGCAGCGCTGCCAAAGCACCTGCAAAGTGCTTCAGCGCTTTTCGGCACATTTAACCCTTTAACCCTGCTAGCAGGTGAAAAGCACCACTAAGACTAGCGGCGCTTTACCGATAACGCCCCCCAATCCCAGTGTGAAAGTAGTCCTCGTACACACGAGCGGAATGTCCGACAGAAAAAGTCAGATGGAAGCTTTTCATCGTCTATTCCAATCGTGTGTATGCCTCATCTGACTTTTCTTTTCGAAAATTCTGACGGACCTAGAAATGTATGTGTTCAACCCCCCCCACTAAAAGGGGGCTTATATACATTTACGGACGTGCAACTTTAATGCCACCTATGTAGTACACAGATAAATCCATGCATGCAGGTCTCATGGTATAATTCCATCTCAGCCAATTAATTAATATGCAACCAATGTTTGTGACCAGGCAGATATCTGGTTATTGCAGGCAGCACCATAAGTGAGGTCATTAAATTCAAGTTTGCATCTAATGCCCCGTACACACAATAGGATTTTCCAACGGAAAATGTTCTAAGAGAGCTGTTCTCGGAAATTCCGACCGTGTGTAGGCTCCATCGGACATTTTCCATCGGAATTTCCGTCACACAAAATTTGAGAGCTGGTTCTCAAATTTTCCAACAACAATATCCGTTGTCAGAAATTCTGATCGTGTGTACACAATTCCAACGCACAAAGTTCCACGCATGCATCGGGTGTACAGGGCATAATAGTGGTTAATTGGTCCTTGTTTTTTTTTTTTTTTTTTTTAGCTTTTTTTCTAATTTCCATTTTAAACCCTACTTTTCACCTATACACAGATGAAACACAACATTGTTGTTGAATTTGTTACAAAGACAAAGTAAAAGAGAAGCTATCTGATATGAATTTCTGTTTCTCAGGTGGCCTATCTCTTGGCATTTTCCTGCCCCAGTACCTTGAACTGTAGCGTATTTCCTGTATAGAACATGTTTCATGGTTTGCATTTCTATTCACTGTAGAGAAATTATAATGCATTTATTATCCATGTTTATGCTTGAGTTGACAGGGCAAATGTATTTAGAACCTAATGTGAGGATGAAATATGCACAAAGTAAGGAAAAGACTAATTACACATGATAATTACAGGGGTTTATTACCAATTATGTAATTTACCTCTACTCTGAAGTAGCATTAAACATCTTACAGCTAATGGTTGCATTGAAGCAAACTGCTTTCTTTGCGTGTATTTTAAATTACGCCTCTTAAAAAATGATCTTAGGTTCAAACATTTGAATGTTTTAAAATGCTTGCATATGTTGAAACCCCAGGCAAGCATTTAAATTGAAACTGAGCACAGCTTTCTCTTGACTTTCATATTATTGTAAGGGATAATTATACATTTGTATAAGACTTCCTAAAGAAAAAATAAAACTCTAAGTCCACTTGCTTTCTAAACCTTTCTCTGAATTTTTCCTTAAACTCAGATTTGTGTTTTGTGCAGTAGGCATTTTAGTATATGTTAGTGTCATGCTATAATATTGCCTGGAACCTCAGGAATGTTGTGAGATGCAACTAAAGATTTGACAGAATGTGTTCTTTTAGATTGTGGCTTATGCTACATACATCTATGGCATATTATATACAAATTTATTTTTACTCTCTCTGTTAATTTTGCATACAAGAGCAACACATGAAAAACCAAAAATTAAAGAGGTATTTTAAAGTCATAATAGTCATGGCCTTTATGAATATCTGTAATTATGTTTAGGAAGCACACAGCTATTAAACAGGAGGATATGGCAGAATGTTGGCATGCTTGAATACTCGAAGACCGGTTGTTTTTACATGCTCCAAAAAGTCCTCAAAGATGGATATGGGCAGGCTTGTATTCTTAGAAATTTAAATTTTCTTAGGCTAGTTGAAGGATTTATTTCATGACATCAACTTATAATTACTTAACAAGGAACTGAAATCTGGAAGCGGTGCCCAAAAAAACACAGGCAGAGGGCAAATGACTAATCACTAGCATTGCTTTTGGTTTCCATGCAGCAGATCTTTATCCCATTATTTACTTATCATGCTGTGTTATGCACTGTCTCTTTGTGGAGGGGACCCTCTTAGTAGATGTATTGGTTTGCTTCCTCATGTCAGAGCCTCCAGCAAGGAGCATCACCAAATCTCTTGAGACTAGCAGTCAGTGTCAGCAGTGCTTTAGATCTTACAACACAGATGTACAGCTATGAGTTTGTGGACACAGGAGTCCCTAGGCATGCTTACATGCCGGTAATTTAAAATAAAAATAAACATCCGAGGTTAACTCCTGTATAAAGTGGATCTTGTCCCTTTTCTTCATTAACGATCAATAGCTAACCTGTAGAGCAATATGTTGAGATATCATTGAGTCTGGGATCCCTGGGTCTCCGATTTTCTCCCAAGGAGATTTTGACTGCCATCTCCTCAAACTTTATTCTATCGGGCAATGTCTAATGGAGTCCTTTCGATGGATTGCGATGGCCCCTCAGTCATCTTTCTTTCCTCCCTTCCCGAACAAAAAATAATAATCCCAAATAAACTTTTACTTTAAATCAGCGAAATATGCCCCAGGTGCCTTAAAACAACTGTGTGCAAAGTATTGGGCTAAGTTCATGCTGGCATTGAAAGCAGGCATTTGAAGGGCGTTTTTAACGCAAATGATACTATGGACAGTATACTGTGCTGTTCACAAAATCAATACATGAAGCGTTAGCATTGAATTGCATCGCTTTGCTTCAAAATTGAAGTCTCTTGGCATTTGAAGCCTTTCAATGCCTCCCGTTCAAGTCTATGGTAACGCTCCACAATTGTGCTGGCAGATGTTTGTGTTGCGGTTGTGGGGTGTTAAAATGATTTAAATATAGCAATGTGTACAGGACTGTGGCATATGTTTGTCACCCTGGATTACTTACTGCAGCATGACTAATAGATGTTTTTCTAGACGTACTGGAATCCTCAATCTGGTTCTGCTGCATATCAACCAGAGTCCAAGAATCTCCAGCAGTGCATCAAAGAATGTGATTTTCATGCAGGCATAGTCATAAAACTTCTGAGGGTAGGTGCACAAAATCATTATACAGGGCATGAAAGTGCCTTATATAATATAATATTTCTGAGTGACAATTGGATGTACCCAGTAGCGCCTGGATGCCCTTCCCCTCTTCCTCTGCTCAGCTAATTGCTCATACATCAGCATTACCTACAGAAGGCCAACAATTAGATAAAGCATAGTAAAGAAATCCATGCTGCTGCCTTTTCTGCTAATGGAATATACACAGGAAACATTCACATTGACAAGCCACACTTCACATTGTTTATTTCCTGTAATGTCACTTCTCTTAATGCCTATACTAAAGCACATTAATGCTATATGAGCTTTTGTTAAGAGTTAGAAATGTAGTCAAGTGTGAACAAGCTTTTACAGCTGAGTAGAAAAGCCCGTGCTCTGCCTGCATGCTGCAAAGTGGAACACTTTCTCTCTGTGGGAAACCAGTAAACTCTTTGCAGAAGTCTAACATACCCTTGCTAAGGTAGAGCCACAGCTTTAAAACCAGCAGAAAATATGAGCTTTGTGTGTTGTAAAGATATATGTCTAACACAGTGAAATAGTGTGTCTGACATCTGCAGAGAAATCACGGCTTCTATACCAAGATCAAGTACCCCACTCTGCAGTTGCTGGTAATAGACAAGCTTTTCTACTTATGCTTTGGCTGCATTAGGAAAAAAGCAAACTGTGGGACATTAAACATCTTGATGCACACGGGATGTATTTATCTGATGTTCCACAATTTGTACACCAGGGCATGGTAGGTAATGGGGAAAAGATCAGCTACAGAGAGTCTACAGTTGATAATGTTGACTAGTGATTTGCCCTCCACTTGCCATTTTCACCACATCTTCCACAATACAGTATATACAGTAATGTAAATAGACTTTTCCGCAGGTGATGTCATCGGCTGCATGCATTCTGAATATCTCCTAAACTGTTTAAGAGATATACACAGTACCTACAGGTAAGCCGCCTTATCACTTACCACTTTAAATGCGCGTGTAGCTTTTTTTTCACTTAAACCAATGTCACAGTGAAAAGTATATTTTGTGTTCACTGCTTTGAACAAACAATGTCACAAGGAGCAAAATGTCAGTGTAGGCTTAACCACTTCAGCCCCGGAAGAATTTACCCCCTTCCTGGCCAGAGCACTTTTTGCGATATGGCACTGCGTTGCTTTAACTGACAATTGTGCGGTCGTGCGACGTTGCACCCAAACAAAATTGATGTCTTTTTTTCCCACAAATAGAGCTTTCTTTTGGTGGTGTTTGATCACCTATGTGTTTTTTATTTTTTGCGCTATAAACCAAAAAATCGCCATATTTGAAAAAAAAAACAATATTTTTTACTTTTTGCTATAATAATTATCCCCAAAAAATATATAAAAAAAACAAATTTCTTTCTCAGTTTATGCCAATATGTATTCTAATATATATATTTTTTGGTAAAAAATTGCAAAAAGCGTATATTGATTGGTTTGCGCAAAAGTTATAGCGTCTAAAAAATAGGGGTATATATATATATATATATATATATATATATATGGCATATTTATTTTTAATTTTCTTTTTTATTAGTAATGGCTGCGATCTGCAATTTTTATTGTGACTGCGACATTATGGCAGACACTTTTGACACTATTTTGGGACCATTGTCTGCCAGGAAAGACATCTGCAGAGTACAGCTGCCGTCTCAGGCGCGTACCTGTGCGCAGGCGCCAACCAAGAATATCCAGAACGGCCACAGGTATTTCTGCAAACGTACATGCGCATGCATGAACGCGACAGCACGTTCTCGTGCGCACCTGTCACCAGAACTGGCGCCAGTAAGCTTATTCAAATGGAGCTTCAACACTGACTGGTTGCTGCTTGGTCTACAGCATTTACCTGAATCCTGATTCCTTCCTGTGTGTGTTGACTTCTGCTACTGATCCAGCTTTTTCCCGAATACCTCTGCCTGCTTCCTGCCCTGAGATCTGGCTTCCTACGGACTAATCTCTGCCTCCAGTTCCTGTTACCTAGCACCTGTTGCCAAAACCTGCCCGTGACCTGACTACGCTTCTGCCTACTGTTTGTGCCTGATCTGCCCGTCTGTTGCCAAAACCTGCCTGTGACCCGACTACGCCTCTGCCTGCTGCCTATGCTTGATCTGCCTGTCTGTTGTCAACCCGGCTCGTCTGACCCTGCTTCTAGCCATCCAGCCTGCTACAGCTCCTGCTTCCTGTGGTGCACCTCTGCTTGCCTCTTACCTGCTACCTGCTGGTTCCGGCTTCCTGTTCGTGGGTTCCTGGCTTCTACTTGCACAGACTTCTGGACTGATCATAGGCACTCTTACCTCGTCGTGCTCCTGAGTCTGCTGTCCCACTATCAGTGGCTCACAAGCCGCAGCTGGATGAGAGGCCTTCCTCCACATGTCAGGCTCACCACCAGGTACGTGACATTCATTTATACAGCGATCAGTGCTATAAAAATGCACTGATTACTATGTAAATGACACTGGCAGGGAAGGGGTTAAACACTAGGGGGCAATCAAGGGGTTATGTGTATCCAAGGGAGTGATTTTAACTGTAGGGGGGATTGGCTCGCTACAACATGACAGAGATCACTGCTCCCAGTGACAGGGAGCAGTAGATCTGTCCTGTTGCTAGGCAGAACAGGGAAATGCCTTGTTTACATAGGCATCTCCCCGTACCGTCGCTCCGTGAAATGATCGCGGGACACCGGCAGACATCGAGTCTGCGGGACCCGCGGGCACGGTCACTGAGTTTGCAGCGCGCACCCGCCTACAATGCCGCGTCTTAAAGGGGATGTACAGGTACGCCCATTTGTGCAGCCGTGCCATTGTCCCGACGTCCATCATCGTGCGCCGGTAGGCAAGCGGTTAAAGGATTTGGTTACTGGTGATTTGCTTTTGCAGGGCAGTATATTGGGCGATCTTAGTAAAATAATTAGCAATTAATACTCCTCCACTCCCTAACTTCTCTTCTTTTAAACCCTGATGGTAAGCCAATGGAATTGATGGTGGATGGCAGCCATAGAGTGTTGCTTTTGTTACTGTGGAATTTTTGTTTTGCTAAGCCTGTACATTAATATAGGAGTAGATTAAAGTGGTTCTAAAATCAAGACTTTTTTTTTTTTTTTTTACCTTAATGCATTGCCTGCATTAAGATGAAAATATTCTCAGTACGTAAGTCACCCCCTCATCTCCCTGTATACTTACCTAAGTTCTAAATCAATTAAGTGTTGTGCTTGTCTGAAGCCAGCACTGCTCTCTCTCCCTCTTCGAACAGAAGCAGCAACAGGAGCCCTTGGCTGCATTATACAGCATATGCATATACAGCAACATGCATTATACAGCATATGCATTGCAGTGGGTTGGTATTTATCATAAATTTCACTCCAGCACACATTTCAGAAATAAAGAATGCACATGTGCAACAGTGGAGCCCAAAAGTAGTACAGGTATCCTATGCCATAGGAATATTGTTAGGGCTAGGGTCAGTTCCTTATATACTGTGTATATGTATATATACTTTTTTCTAAGGTACACATAAAGCATTGTTTAGGACAGTGTTAAAACATGTACAACTGTGCTATTTGTTTTTGTTTAGTCAGGCAAGCTCTGGATTATTGTGGGTAATTCCACTATCAGGCCTAATGGGAGAGGGGTGCAGGGAGATGTTGAGGTGTTATAAATACTCACAAGACATTCTCTGTGAAATGAAGCTAACAGTGCCAGGTATGCATGTAAACCTAGGAACATATCTACAATAGCATGTTTCATGTTGTTATCATTAATTATGTAGCCCAAATAAATCCAAACAACCAAATATACATACATGCAAACTGTTTTTTTTTTTTTAATCCAGGCAGGTTTTGCTACTGCTATCTGTTTAATCTTTGTGTGTTTTATGTCCTCCTTCTTGAACAATAAATCAGTATTATCACGCCACTGTTTCAGTGAACAGGCAGGTCACACGGGAAGTGAAAATAGCCGTCGTGTAGACAATTTTCTATCTATGCAGGGTGACATGCTATAGCTGTTTAAAAAAAAAAACACATTTTGTAGGTAGAACAGTTCACAAATATGTATTTTAACCTTGCATTTAATGGTTTTCTTGGAGTCCTGCTTTAGATTGTAACACTCTTGGTTCTTAAGGGGTTATAGTTCATCTCCAGTTTTTAATAGGGTTTTAAAGAATATAATAACTTTTTAAGTATCTTTCTAAAAAACATTCTCTACTTTGTTCCTGTGCAGTCCTACATGGAGGCTGCTTTTTCAGTGTATGTGCTGCAGGATGACCAGTTCCCTCCAGAAAAAAGTAGGATTGACGACAGAAGAAAGGGCTAAGTGGTCAATGGAGTCTGCCCCAATTTTTTACTTATTACATTTTTTTGGTATAGATTTAGGTTTGTCCCAAGCATGTTTAAATCCACTTGCTGTTGACTGACTTACTACCGCTGTGGAAAGTCTATTCCGAACATCAACTACTCGTTTTGTTAAAATAATGCTGTCTAAGATTAATTTTAAGCTTTCCTCCTGCTAGTTTGAGGTCATGTCCCTTTGTTCTTGATCTCAACTTCAATATTAAAAACACTGCCCTCCTGTACCTTATTTTCACCTTTTACCAGTTCCCGTCTAGAGAAACTTTTTTTTTTTTTTTTTTTTTGCAAACATGTTAAAATTTGTATTTTTGTTTACAAAATTAGTAAAAACCCCCAGAACATTGTATATTTTCTGAAAGCAGATACCTCATAGAACAAACATATAGTATATGCAATATTTTATGTTGCACAATATTTGTTTTTATCAAATATACATTTTCAGTAAAATTAAATGAATTTTATTGCATACAAACACAATTTAACCTCTAATACTTTTGTACATAATAAAAGGTGAGGTAGTGTAAAGAAAATAGATACCAAAATGCATGTGCTCGCAAAATGGTGAAAAAGTAAAACTGTAAATGATGACTGTAGAATTATTGATCTCACTCTGACATCTGATAAGGACCTCATGCTGGTGATTCTTCTAGTGATGCACCCTAGAATTCTATTCTCTTATTCCACTGCCACACTGTTTGCTCATTTTGCGAACATCTGAAAAAAGTACCCCCACATTTTTTTTTCTTTGTTGTTCTGGCCAGTGTTGTACCACCAACATTGTACTCTATCAAGTGATTATTTTCCCCTATGTGCATTATTTTACATTTAGAAAAATTGAGCTGCAGCTTCCACTTCTTTGTCAAATCTACCAGTAATTACTAATCATGTTTAATGTTAGACACCTCCAGGAATATCAACTTTATTAAACACCTTTGAGTCATCAGCAAAAAGACATACCTTACCCACCAAACTTTTAGTTATATCACCTACAAACAAATTAATTAAAAACAGACCTAGTACAGAGCCTTGTGGTACCAACTAGTGACTAATCTCTGTTCCATATGAAAAACACTCTATCCTTTAGCCAGCTTTGTATCAACTGAATCATGCAAGTGTTCAGTCCTAGCTTGTACAACTTTTAATGAAATCATTATTTGGAACTCAAATGCTTTGCTGAAATGAAGATGGGCTATGTCCATGGCACAATCCTGGTCTTGATCTGCCCCCGGTGAACCCATGGTGTGTTTGGTCCTGCAAGTTGTACATTTTTAAGTGATCACTGATCTTTCTTTTTAGGAGCTTACAGTATTTAAATAATTTGACCATGATAGATTTTAAACTCACTGGTCTATAGTTGCCAGCTGCTACATTGCTACCATTCTTGTGAATAGGTACAATTTTAGCTGTCCACCAGTCACTACTATACATCAAAGTCTCTTAAAATTCTGAGATAAATGTCATCAGATCCTAATGCAACAAACAGCAAATAATGACACCATATTTTTGGAAATAGTTTTGTTGCCTATAGTAATGTGTGAAATGTTCATAATGTTTTGCTATAAGTTGTTTGCTAATTAAAACCTTAGTGATTGTAGTAGGTCATAGTACCGTCTATTATTTACAGTATAACTTAACTTATACAATAAGCCACGTTGTAGAGTAATAGCATTATTTACCTTAAAATCTGTAGGTATATAGATAAATTAATTGGCTGTGCTTTGCCTTTTAAATCTGAATAGTAAGTCTATTTACATATTTTGTCAAGCATGTAATTAGCCTTTCGTGAACTGTGCACATCAGCAATAATGTCTTAAGGGATTGACAATATTGTCTTATTTACAGTCAATAAAGGCTAGAATCAGCCTGTCTTTATTAGTCCAACTGATGTATTGCTTACATACTAAGCAGAGCTTGGATACAAAAGTGTGGCAATATTCGTCATGACAACAATCAATACATACAACCTTAAGCTACTAGGAAGACTTGGTTTTCTTAATTTCAGAATTTTACTCTTGTTACTAGAATGGCAATATAGGAGAAATCTTCTACTGGAGATAAATTCCCATCACTTTGTGAACATTCCTCTCACTTCTTGTTAGGGATGGGAGAACGGTTCAGCCCGAGCATAATTTCGGGCCGAACATTAGCTGTTTGGATGTTTGACGACCCTTTCGGCCCCCTGAACCAACCACAATGCATTGCGGCGCTGAACAGTGCATTGCAAGCCCTGATTGGCTGAAGCAGTGAAAGCTTCAGCCAGTCAGGGCACAGAGCACTGTCAGAGTCGTGATTGGACACTGTCATCATGACTTTATCCAATCATGGCTCATTCCCTCCCCACAGTATAAAAGTATTCTTTCAATGGCAGCCATTTTAGGTGTGATTTCGGCATGGAGAGAGCTAGAACAGGGCTCTTTTCAGTGCTATTAGTTAGTGTGCTATTTTGTTGTCAGTGTAGAATATTAGTTTAGTGTCAGTCTAGGAATAGTGTGAGTGTAGTGAAGAGGACCATCATTCACCTTTGCAGAGTGTGCAGCTAGAGTAGGGACAACTCAGATAGTTTCAGTGTAGTGTAGTGAGACCATGTCAGTAATCTTTACATTAGTGTATAGCTAGAGTAGGGACAGTTTAGATGTCAGTGTAGTGTAATGACGGTTGAACACTCTCTATTTGATTGCATTAATGCCAGTTTAATGCCATTTACTTCTGTGTGCATTACTGCCAGTTTAATGCCATATAGTTCTGTGTGCGTTACTGCCAGTTTAACGCCATATAGTTTTGTGTGCGTTACTGCCAGTTTAAGCCATATAGTTTTGTGCGTCACTGTCCGTTTGGCACATTATATTGCAGTATATTCTTCTTTACATCTGCTTATAAGCTCTGCCCCCTCCCAATAATGTCTGGGAGGACAACAACGAGAGGCAGTTGTTCCCATGGCACTGTAAGGGGGCCAGCAACAAATGGTGGTCAGTCCTCAGGCAGGGCATCAATTCCTCTGTTTAGTGAGTTTGCCCATGCTATCCAGCCACAGCATGCAGAGGAGGTGGCGGACTGGCTTACTAAACCTTCCTCATCCTCTCTCAGGCAAGTAGAGACAAGTGTGCAGTCCCCTGCAGTTGCCAGAGTGGATAAACCTGCCTTCTTGTCTACCTCTATTCCTGCCATAGCTCCAACATCAGCCATTGAGGAGTCAGCTGAGTTATTTGACCACAGCATCAGCCACTTGTTCCTTCATGATGCCCAGCCATTGCTGGATTCAGATGTTGTTCTGAGGTTGAGGATGACAGGAACATGAGCCTAAAGAGAGGGAGGAACACTAGTAGACAAATTGGCATTCGTGTTCCCCAAGCCGCAGTGTATTGCCAAGTTGTCTTCAGTGGTAACGATCGAGATGATATTGATGATGAGGTCACTGATGTGACTTGGGTGCCAGATAGAGCAGAGGAGGAAACTGAAGGTGAGGAGGCACAACCCCATGGAGGCCGACATCAAGAAAGAGTAGAGAGCAGCCACCCTATTCCATCACATTCTGCAGCTGTTATCTACCAGTCCACTCCCCAAAGCTCAGCTGTCTGGGCCTTTTTCAGCACATCTACAGCAGATCGCACTGTTGTATATCATGTAGTGAAGTAGTGCTAATATATCACATCAAACAAAAAAAATTTTATATATATACATACATACACAGTGTGGACGGAAAGTATTCAGACCCCCTTAAATTTTTCACTCTTTTTTTATATTGCAGCCATTTGCTAAAATCATTTAAGTTCATTTTTTTTCCTCATTCATTTTCACACAGCACCCCATATTGACAGAAAAACACAGAATTGTTGACATTTTTGCAGATTTATTAAAAAAGAAAAACTGAAATAATATCACATGGTCTTAAGTATTCAGACCCTTTGCTCAGTATTTAGTAGAAGCACCCTTTTTATTATTTATTATTATTTCAGTTACTTATATAGCACCGTCAATTTACGCAGCGCTTTACATATACATTGTACATTCACATCAGTCCCTACCCTCAAGGAGCTTGCAATCTAAGGACCCTAACTCACATTCATACATACTAGGGACAATTTAGACAGGATCCAATTAACCTACCAGCATGTCTTTGGAGTGTGGAAGGAAACCGGAGTACCCAGAGGAAAACCAAGGGAGAACATGCAAACTCCAGGCAGGTAGTGTCATGGTTGGGATTCGAACCAGCAACCCTTCTTACTGCTAGGTGAAAGTGCTACCCACTACACCACTGTGCCGCCCATCTAATACAGCCATGAGTCTTTTTGGGAAAGATGCAACAAGTTTTTCACACCTGGATTTGGGCATCCTCTGCCATTCCTATTTGCAGATCCTCTCCAGTTCTGTCAGGTTGGATGGTAAATGTTGGTGGACAGCCATTTTTAGATCTCTCCAGAGATGCTCAATTGGGTTTAAGTCAGAGCTCTGGCTGGGCCTTTCAAGAACAGCCACGGAGTTGTTGTGAAGCCACTCCTTCGTTATTTTAGCTGTGTGCTTAGGGTCATTGTCTTGTTGGAAGGTAAACCTTCCGCCCAGTTTGAGGTCCTGAGCACTCTGGAGAAGGTTTTCGTCCAGGATATCCCTGTACTTGGCCACATTCATCTTTCCCTCGATTGCAACCAGTCGTCCTGTCCCTGCAGCTGAAAAACACCCCCATAGCATGATGCTGCCACCACCATGCTTCACTGTTGGGACTGTATTGGACAGGTGATGAGCAGTGCCTGCTTTTCTCCATATATACCCCTTAGAATTAAGGCCAAAAAGTTCTATCTTGGTCTCATCAGACCAAAGAATCTTATTTCTCACCATCTTGGAGTCCTTCCGGTGTTTTTTTTTAGCAAACTCCATGTGGGCATTCATGTGTCTTGCACTGAGGAGAGGCTTCCATCGGGCCACTCTGCCATAAAGCCCCGACTGGTGGAGGGCTGCAGTGATGATTGACTTTCTACAACTTTCTCCCATCTCCCGACTGCATCTCTGGAGCTCAGCCACAGTGATCTTTGGGCTCACAGCAAAGTGTCACAGCAAAGGGTCTGAATACTTAGCACCTTGTGATATTTCAGTTTTTCTTTTTTAATAAATCTGCAAAAATGTCAACAATTCTGTGTTTTTCTGTCAGTATGGGTTGCTGTGTGTACATTAATGAGGGAAAAAATGAACTTAAATGATTTTAGCAAATGGCTGCAATATAACAAAGCGTGAAAAATTTAAGGGGGTCTGAATACTTTCTGTCCCCACTGTGTGTGTATATATATATATATATATATATATATATATATATATATATATAAAGGAATTTCTCAGATGCTCATGGCAAATATAAACTCATATAAAAGTGTTCAAAGTCCTAAAAGGTGCATCCCATATTATATATCTGAGCAATAATGCAATGAAATCCAGTAAAGCTAAATTAAAAGTAAATTGTTTCCCAGGAGTAATCGGCATCCAAAAAAAAAAAAAAAAAAATCAGGTGACTCAGAGAGATGATCAGTTCCAAAGTTAAAAATACAAATCAGAGTAGATAAGGACAGGCGAAAGAGTCCAAATTAAAAATATGAGATGGTAAACATGTCTTTCTGCAATCCTCCCCCAGTAGTGCTAGCCTCTCACCTTATAGATAGACCCCAACGGATCTAATGGGGCAACAGTGAACGATCAGCCTGTTGTTCAAGCTTTCCCCACAGCTTTCAAGGGATCACTGCAGCTTTTGTCCAGTCTCCACAGTCTTTTCCTAGAAGAAAGTTGTCTCCCAATCCTATAGGTGGGGCAACAGTAAACGACCAGCCTTTTGTTGAAGCTTTCCTCACAAGGTCCAAGGGATTGCTGTAACTTTTTCTCCGGTCTCCACGGTCCTTCCCTAGAAAAAAGTTTCTCCCAATCCGCAAGGTAGAAAATAAAAAAGAAGGCTCTCCATAGTGTAGTAGGTTTAAAAGTTCAAAAGTAGTTTATTAAAAAAATCTAAAAACTCCTTTACAATAAAAATGGCAACAGCAGGTCAGGCAACAAAAAAAGTGTCAAACAAATGAAAAGACTTCCAGTCACAGCCATAGCCGGAAGTGAAGTCACCAAGCTCCTCCCGATTAATTGCGTCACAACACACGTGGCTTCATCAAGGGTAAGATTTTTCTTCCCTTCTTGTCTCATAGACACAGATATGAGGGAAAGCTCTTCTTAGACAATGGTCACCAGAACAGCTGTCCACATTGGAAGATTTCTCCTGGTGACAAATAAGTATTTTTGCTTTTCTCATAACTTTCAGTGTCATAGACATTGGTGACCAGGACACATAGCCAGGACATTAAGGCAGGATGAAACTGCTGGGAAAAGCCCAATATGGGTTCTAACCCTTCACCACTCTAAAGCTAAAGTGGAGAAACAAAAACTTTTAGCATTATGTACACTTAAAAATGTGGCATCCCTGTTTTTTTTTTTTTTTCTGTCAGAGTATGACGAAACCCCTTGAGCAGTTTGACATGGTAGCTAACCCTTGGAGGAGTGCTTACACAGCAGCAAATGTTGCACCTGTAATAGTTAACACCATTTTGGGACTCAGCATATGCTTATGTTCAACCTCCTGCTTAGTACACTGTTTCCATTTATTCTCAAACAGGCTGCTTTCCTTTACACTAAGCGCCATATCTAGCATATCTTGCACCAAGGGTGACTCTCTCTTTACCACTTCTCCCCACTTAAATCAACAATTTGGCAGTAATTATCATAAATTCCATGCACACAGGGGTGGGAGTAGATTTGGCTGCTGAAGGTGAATAACAGCAGCTGTAAGTATGGTTGCAATTTTATGCAGAGATATGCAACTTAGCATATTAATCTGCCTGATTTGCCGGAGCTCAGATAATCTATTTCCTGCATAGTTACCAACATTTGAAAATAGGAGGTAGACCCTGAAGTTATCAAGAAGAAGAAAAAAATATGTGCACTGGATTAGTGGCCAATAAAGTGAGCTGTAATACTACCCCCCCCCCCCCACCACCCAGCATTGGAGGCCGGTGGCTGGCTGTAATACTACCCCCCCAGCATTGGAGGCCAGTGGCTTGCTGTAACAATAATAAAAATCCCTCCAACATTGGTGACCTGTGTTTATTTACCTGAACAGACGTTCCCAGGCCAAGCACCCTCTCCAAGTTGAGCCAGGACTACAGTTCAACTATTCCTTTGCCTGCCAGTTTCAGCTTCATATCTTTGGGGGTCGCATCATGATGCCCTTTTAGTGTTGGTAATTGATGTGGACTGACCCCTTCTGGTCACTCCATTTCTTACACTAAATTGGTATTTTGATGTGGGTGTTTCCTTGGGATTAAAAGGTCTTTGAAAACAAATGGAGCTTTATTTCAGATTTCCACTCTCTTCAGCAGGCATTCACAAATTGAGAGAATAAATGTGGAACAGTGATTCAGCTTAAGTTAGACTAAATAAACTTTTTCATAAGTATTTGACTGTTGTACAAATCAAAGCAAAACTGAAATGTTTTACTCTGAAATTTCGTGAATGTTTGTAAGAGTTATCTATAAATTAGTGCAGTAACACTGTTTCAAAAATTGTATTTATTGGCTGGTAACATTTTAAAGCTATTCATCTTCTCTTTAACTTGCAACCATACTTTCATTGATTGTATTGTCAATGCAACATGTAATCAGTTTACAGACTAAATGTATTTGTTTACCATCTGTTTTGTGAATATGCATTTTACAGATGTTTGAGTGCAATGGCTTCATATAAATCATTATAGAAGTTACGCTTTTCTGTATAAAGTGTGCAGTAAGTTTTGTACTTTTATTAGGGTTGGCACATGACAGCATTTATTAAACCCCAAAGGCTTTTCAGGCTTCACTATGAATACCGTATAAAGAGAAAAATGAAGGCTATTAAATATATGACAGTCTTGAAATACCTCAGGAAAATAAATAGTAAAAGAAAAATGCCTGACTGCCAAAAATGGGATGACATCATTCTTAATAGAAATTTGATGATTTAAATAAAGAAAACATACATGCATTTTTGCTAAATGTAATGTTCCCTATTGCATGTAATGTTACACAGATCAAAATGATAAGCAGAATATAGATTCACGTTATATTAGTAAATATTAGTTTGTTTGAAGGGGTTACCTAATATGGTAAAGGATAATTACCCAATAAACCAACCACAAAGACTTTCCTTTTGCAGCTTAGGCCTAAATAAATAACTAGATTAATACAACCTAGTCCATTCAGCTCAAAACTGAATGACCATCATCGTTCTAACAATGCAGGTGCAATAAATAATTTGGGGTTGGGAGAGATAGATGTTGACTAATGATTTGACTCCATTAACCACAACCTGGCCAGGTGACTTTGGCACGACTTTGAAGCAACTTCTGGGAATTCTTGTGCAATATTCCTGTAATGACAAATACAAATCACAATTAAGATGAGGATCCGACTTTCATTAAATTCTATAGGCTGAAATCGGACAGAAGTCGGACCAAATTAGTGTAGGAGACATTTCCAAATTTGGACCGACACAAGTCTGACCAGTTAAGACTGCTCTCATAGGAAAACATTAATTTTTACATGTCATGCAACATGTGCTCTTAAAGTCGGAGCGCATGTTGCACCAGTGTAAAGCGGGCAATGTTGAATTTAAAGAAGAAGGCATGTGCCTTCTGCTAAACAGACTGACTTCTAGCCAATAGATGCTTTTACTCAAGTCATCCTCCAGGTGATTGAATTGAAAATTCTACTTACTGAATTTTGTCCACTTAAACTATTAACCACTTACCCACTGGGCACTTAAACCCCCTTCCTAACCATGCCGATTTTCAGCTTTCAGCGCTGTCGCACTTTGAATGACAATTACTCAGTCATGCAACACTGTACCCATATAACATTTTTGTCCTTTTTTTCATACAAAAGCGTTCTTTTGGGGTAATCGCCTCAAATCACCTATTTATTGCGCTATAAATAAAAAAAGGCTGACAATTTTGTAAAAAAAATCATGTTTCTTCGTTGCTGTTATAAAATTTTGAACATTAGTAACTTTTCTTCATAAATTTTGGCCAGCATTTATACTGCTACATATCTTTGGTAAAAATAACCAAAATCAGTGTATATTATTTGGTCTGTGTGAAAGTTATAGAGCGGGGGTCTCCAAACTATGGCCCTCCAATTTTCAGGAACTACAATTACCATCATGCCTAGTCATGTCTGTGAATGTCATAGTTTTACAATATCTCATGGGACATGTTGTTCCGCAACAGCTGGAGGGCTGTAGTTTGGAGATCCCTGTTAGAGTCTACAAGCTATGGTGCCAAAAGCTATGGTGCCAGGAGGCGTGTGAGAGCACGATTCTATGAGGACATCATTGTAAGCTCTGCCAGAGTTATCCGACCGCATTGTAGCCATCATTCGGCTATGGCCCGGTCGGAAACTGGTTAAGAAATGGTTGCTACACGAAATTTCTTAACTAAAATTTGCTGTAAGACAAAAACAAATAGCTAGGGTCAACATACTACCAGATCAATTACTATACAATCTCCAAATTTCTTCAGTGATTGTAAAGGCTTGTATTTATTTTTTAAAATAACAAGCATGTCATACTTGCCTCCACTGTGCAGCTCGTTTTGCACAGATTGGCCCCGATCCTCGACTTCTGGGGTCCTCCTGGCGGCTTTCACGGCTCCTCACTTCAGATAACCCCTAGGAGAAACGTTCTCCCGGGGGGTTACCTTGCGGATGCGCTCCCGAATCCAGCATTGGCGTCCATAGACACCAATGCCGGACTCGGCCCTGCCCCCCGGCGCCCGCATCATTGGATTTGATTGACAGCAGTGGGAGCCCACACCCACAAAAAACTGTGATGTACTATGTGTTCTGACACCTTTCTATCAGAACCTGCATTAACTTTTTCAGCAATTTGAGCTACGGTAGCTCTTCTATTGGATCGGACTTGATGGCTAGCCTTCGCTTTCTGTGTGAATCAGTGAGCCTTGGCCACCCATGACCTTGTGGTCAATCCAGCAGTTTTCCTTCCTTTCTTGGACCACTTTTGTAGGTACTAACCACTGCAGATAGGGAACATCCAACAAGAACTGCAGTTTTGGAGTTGCTCTGACCCAGTCATCTAGCTATTAAAATTTGGCCCTTGTCATAGGTGTTAAAATTCCTTATGTTTGCCCATTTTTTCTGCTTTCAACACATCAACTTAGTTATGGCACCATGTTGGATGTGAACCCAATCTGCACTCCAGTGCGCTGGTGAGCCAGTGCCCCCCCCCCCCCTATTGTTGGGCGATGCTGTGGACCAGACGCTGTATGGGGC
This sequence comes from Aquarana catesbeiana, assembly GCF_042186555.1. NCBI lineage: Eukaryota > Metazoa > Chordata > Amphibia > Anura > Ranidae > Aquarana > Aquarana catesbeiana. Next base: position 181,679,846 of record NC_133324.1, on the reverse strand, counting down.
GGGCACACTGTCTTGCATTTGGCTTTTACCTCCACCCTCCCGTCCCCTCTGGTAGCACAATGTTCTGCAGCCATGGATGGGGAGAGCCTCCCTGGTGGCACTGCATGCTAGAGGTATGTCAAGTGGAAGCTCCTGCGGATGCACAGTGTTCTGCCTTGTGGCTGGGCTGCTGTTGTAGCAGCGCTTCATGGGAGAAGCAGGTTTTATTCCTGCATGCAGTTTATCACCTCCCCCATCATGGCGTGACCCTGCATGGTGCAGGTTCCTCCTGGGGACACCTCCCCGGATATACTAAGTGTGCTGGGGCTCCCTTAGTCACCAGCCAGCGCAGTGGGGCTCTGGGCCCTGTCAGGGCGGCACCCCTACCATGTTGCATTGGTTGGCATAACCTCCTGGGGTGGGCAGATGCAGTCTGTAGCGTAATGCCCAAAACTGCTTGTTACTGCTCTGCAGTTCAGTAATGGAAGAGTTAGGCGCTGGGTTGTCATACTTTTGCATCACTATGGTCTTTGCGGTTGACAATTTTCCTGTAAGAGTGGTTGCGGCCCCTGCTTCACTCCCACACAGACGCATGGGCTGGTGGTGCACTGGTTCCCCTGGCAATACCTCAGGAGTAAATGATTCAGAGCTGTTGCCCTGTGCCAGCCAAGCGAGTTTGGATTCCCATACTTTGATGTGTTTGTCTACAGCATTGAAAAAGCGTCCCTTTGTGGTTCTTCTGCGCTTTGTGCTATGTTTTTCCTGGAGGAGGCCTCTCCTCCTATGGTGGATCCTTCCATTCATTGTTAAAGAAAGCTGCTATGCTGCTGGCGAAAGAGCTTCTCTCCTTTAGGAGACCTGCGGCTGCAGGCAACATCGGTATTTTCGGGTATACTTGGACATTACAAATGCATGACTGCACGTTCCCATCTACGAGGGACATCGGCGGTTCCTGACTTTGCCATGGTCATCTGCTCCTTCTCCCTGCTCTGACGGGCTACGTTGAGATGAGCCCTTACAGGACTTCAAATGGGTCCTGAACCTCCAGAAGTCTGCCCCTACCAGGAGACTGGAGCTTCTGATCTAGGCCTGATCCTTGTCTCAGAGATGGGCTGCATGTTTTTTTTTCTGGTGGACTAACTCCGGAGGTCCAACTGCTCTTGTCCTGCAAGTGATCCTCCATGTGGTATTGCATGCAGACTCTGGATCTTATGATGTTTACCTTTGTGGCAGTCCCATATGCACAGTTCCATATATGAGTTCTGCAGAGGGAAATCCTGTCCAACTGGGACTCCTCTAAGGTTTTCCTAGACAACCAGAGGCATCTGAAATGGTCATTGTGGGCCTCCCTCCCATGGTGTTTTGGTTCCCAGCCCTGTGAGCTGGAAAATCCTCTCTTCCTCTTCAGTGGATGGTCGTCATGTCAGATGCCAGCCCGTTTGACTGGGGAGTCCTGAGGAACAGAAGGTTGCCGGGTTTGGTTTTCCCACAGTGTTGAAGGCTCGAGAGTCTGCCTCTTATAACATTGCTCCTGGACGACTTAATTTGCCTGGTGCGAGGCTCTGGGTGTCTACCCGCATCCCTTCTCGGTGGCTTGGGGGTTGGCCTTTGCTTCGACATGGCATTGACCTAAAGATTGCTTTGAGTGCCGTTGCTGGTCAGGTTTTCTGGCCCCGCTGTATTTTCTTGCAGCATCCCTTTGCCACCTTTCTTCCAGGAGCTTGTTTTCTGGCGTCCACCGTGCACTTCCTGTTACCACGGGAGAATTACATTTTAGTTCTCCAGAAGCCTACCTTTGGAGAGTGTTTGGGGAATTTTCCTGCTGGCTCCTCCAAATGTTAAACAGAAAAGTTAGTGCTACTACCCATACACCACGTAGAAAGCAGAGCTCCCGGGTGCTTGATCCACAGTCGCTGGCTGAGTAGAGTAATGTAGAAAAAATGATCCGCACTCCGGTGGTTGTTAAAATTTCTTCATTTTATTGAAGAGCCACAGTGAACAAACGCAGATTAAGTCAGTTGACACGTTTCAGCCTATAAGGCCTTAGTCATATGTTTATGACTAAGGCCTTATAGGCTGAAACATGTCAACTGACTTAATCTGCGTTTGCTTACTATAGCTAATCAATAAAATGAAGAAATTTTAAGAGCAACAACTGGAGTGTGGATAATTTTTTTTACATTCCTCCAAATGTTGCTTTTTTGGTTGCCGTTGCTGCTGCGCAGGGGGCCTGTGAGCTAGTGTCCTTATCTTGTAAGCCTCCCTGTTTGGTTCTGCCAAGGATAAGCTGGTTCTTTGTTTGTCCTTCTCTCTAATGTAGGTGGTGTTGGATTGTCACCTTCCTTACAACGTTGTCCTGCCTGCCCTGTGTCCACAGCTGTCACATCCTTAGGAGGTTGCATCACACTTATTGGATGTGGTCCAGGTGGTTTGTGTGTGCCCTTCCACTGCAGCCTACTACCAGAGGTCAGTTTCTCTTATGTTCATATACGACCCAGGGGAAGGCCTGGCGGCCCCCTCTGCCTTCATTTCCCTTTGGATCTGGCAGACACTTGTATGGGCATATATTATTAAGGGGTGTTCTCCTCCCTTCACCATTCTGGCACGCTCCACTAGGACAACTGGTGGCTTCTGTGCTTTTTGGTGTCTGTATCTCAGGTTGTCAAGCGGCTACCTGGTTGTCTGTGCACACTTTTACAAATTTTATAAAGTTGATGCGTTTGCATTTTTTGGGTGTTTTGTTTGGCCGCAAAGGTTTTGCAGGTTGCTCTTTAGGGCTCCTTGTTTGCCCCTCCGAGGTTTGTTTAGGTGGTGGCATGTTTGCCTGGTTGCTCCAGATGTTTTTTAATTTAGTTGTTTTTTAGTTTACCCACCCCTCATTGAGACACTGCTTTGAGACATCCCTACGGTCAAGATTCAGAAGAGCTGTGTCCGTCAATGAATGTAAGAGAAAACTGGATTTTTTTGTTACTCACCGTAAAATCCCTTTCTCTGAGTTCATTGACGGACACAGCACCTACCCCTCTGAGTTTTTCCTCTGAAATTGCTTTGTTAGGAACTGGATTGCCTATAGCAGAGAGGGGGTTTTATACCAGCTATGACTGCCCATAGGCAAGGCTGTTTTTTTTTTTTTTTTTTTTTTTTTTACAGGAGGTGCTGAAAATTCCGCAGTCTGATTGTGCACTATAATAAAAAAAAAATAATCTCTTTAAAAGCATTTAGGAGGCCCTGAAACTTTCACTAGCAAATGAACAGAAGGAATTCCTTTTATCAGCTTCTCATTCTTCAGTTGAACCTTAATCATCTGATCAGTTTCCTTAAAAGCTCTTTGAGTGCAGAATTCTTATATGGATTTAATTACGCGTTGATCAAATAGACAGACACAAAACATCCCAGGAAGAAATAAACAGAGATGATGAGAAATTTTTAATTCTGCTAATTTATTTACTCTGCTAGAATTACATACAAGCTCTGATGGGCACAAATCCAGAGGGAGAAAATGACAACATAGGTAAACTAATGAATGATAACATTTGGTATAGCGGCCACAAGAGCAAAGAGCAATGTGTTGTAACTCATTGAAAACAGGATGAGAAATAGCCATAGGACTCTAAAATTAATTACAAATGTGAGTGGAGGGGAAACATTAAAAGGCAGTGCTGTCTACCCTTCATCACTGTACCCATCTCAGATTGGTATCAAGCACTCCACACACCAGCCAGACTATTAAGGAATGTTACACCCTGGGAATAAATAATGAAAATCTTTCACTGTTGATATTTCACACCAAGAAAACTGGCACACATATACCCATCTGTTTCCCCGCTTTGTTGGAGGGAATGTGGACTTAAAGGAACACTCTTTCACATCTGGTGGCACTGCCCGCACATACACCCCTTCTGGGAGCAGGTCTCCGTCCTACTACAATAATTCTCCCACGCCAACAAGGTACTGACTCCACAGACAGTTCTTCTCAGACTCAAACTCCACACTTGGCCAACAGAGCACCATCCGATGATCACACATATTTTAATTGGAGCACGGTTATCCCTGGCACACTGCTAGAAAAACCCTAAACCTCCCACACCACAAACTATCACCACAACCCTGAACAACCATTGCGTGATGGAATTCCTATTTGCCAAATCTCATCTAACTCTACCTAGATTCTTCAAACACTGGGACCCTTGGCTAAAGGACCCCAGATCAGTATCACTCATCTGACCCCAACACAACTGCTGGTACAACTCCCTGCTCCTGCTCTACCCATAACCCCCGGGGTCCAGCCCCTCCAAATTGTCAACTGCAGACTTAGCACCGTGTAACCATTAGAGACTGCTTGATAGCCCACTAAGCTATCCTCTTTTCTCCCTTTTTTCATCTCTTCTTGACTACATAATCCCCTTCTTATCTTTGGTCACATTACAGTTTTGAGTATCTTTGCTACATGCATTGCATTGGTGTCATGTGTATTACATGCAAAGTTGCCATTATCCTAGACACCATGTGGCTTAAACACAGTGGCATCGCTAGGGGGGTGTGGTCTGCACCCGCGTGACCCCTGCCAGAGAGGTGAAACCATCCCAAGGGTGTCGAAAGCCCTGGCTTCCTTTGACAGGTTTTTTTTTTTCAGCCAGAACACTCTACGCCGCGCCTGGCCTGTATTTTCCTCTCTCACTACTGCACTGCTGAGCCTATCTCAATCTATTCTCCTCCCGGGTGGCGCGGGGGTGTCGGATTACATTGGGGGTGTCCTCCTGAGCCTGAGGTGAGCTGCTGTGGTGACTGGGGGATGGTGTGTGGCGTGGTGTCCACCAGCCAGTTACACCTAAGCCACCCAGAGCTGGTGTGATAACAGGGAGGGGTGTTTGTGTCTGGCGCCCTGTGCAGGTCTGATAACGGGGGGGCGGGGGGACAGAGCTATATAATATACAGTAACTCACAAGAGTAAGTACACCCCTCACATTTTTGTAAATATTTTATTATATATTTTCATGTGACAACATTGAAGAAATGGCACTTTGCTACAATGTAAAGTACTCAGTGTACAGCTCGTTTAACCAGAGAGAGAGCCACAGTGTACCCGCACCACCAGAGAGAGAGCCACGCTGTACCTGCACTATAAGCCTCTGGCTCCTCCTAACTCTACCAACATTTGCATTTGTACTTGTTGACGTCAGTACCTGACACAATTGCTTATGTTCTAGCTCTACCTTGTATTGTTAAACCAATAAAATATAATAATAATAATAAAAAAAGGCAGTGCTCTGCTCAAACATCCCCCCCAGTCTCTGTGCCAACAGTGGGTGGTGGCAAAATCAGAAAGTCCTTTCATCTAAAGAACAGAAGCTGTACACCACATTCCCTTTCCAGATAATATACTGTGCTTTAAGCTCCTGTGCCCAGACTATAGTTAATGCACTTTTGAAATATTCTTAAGCACTAAAAGATCTTTAATACAAGAGATCAATTGCCTCTCTAGCTGCATGTACTGTAAAGTAATGAATCCTAAAACATAAGAACAGAGACACTAAAGTTGGGCAGTTTGCCAAGTATCTACTGAAAGAGAAAATACATCTTTGGCACATGAGCAGGCTTTTTTATATTAATAAAGTTCTCCTCATTGGCTGTGATTGGCAGCAATGGGAGCCAATGACACCTGCTGAGTGTCTCAGCCAATCAGAAGGTAGAGTCACAGACAGCCAAGTCTCTCGTGCAACATTGCTGGATCGAGATGGGGCTCAGTTAAGTATTGGGGGGGTTGAGGGGGGGCTGCTGCACACAACACAAGAAGTTTTTTTTTTTTTTATATTCATGCATAGAATGGCCATTGCCATTATCTATCCAGTGAACCTATCCACAGAAATACAAATGTGTGCTAAACTTTATGCTGCTTTGTGATGTGCTAGCCCCATGTTTTTGTAATACTTGTAATAAAATGTAGGAACAAATTTCACAGAACATACCTTAAAAGCTCACTTATGTATGCACCAGTTTTTAAAAATCTTTCATTTCTATTGCCTTTAGATACAAGGGCTGTTTTATCTCACAGAGCCATTCAATCATTTTTTCAGAGGATAAACTAAAAATATTCAAGATTAACCTGGCTATATAGGCATTAAGTGGCGGCCTGATATTTTTATATTGTACAATCCCAAAAGATTTTTTTCCCTCCCATGATACCCACATGAACATATGATTCTGCTCTATAGATATATTGCAGATAAAAAGAAAACTTCTACCCATATTCACTTTGCAAACAGGTTAAATATTCACAATCATTCATTTATTATTAAATTTCAAGAGAGTTGTATTATAAGAAGCCTTATTGTCTTCATTGGGGAAATAGAAAGAGAGACAAAGTAAAAATATTGTTGGACTATGCTATTTCCTCCAAACCTTAACAGACTGTAGAGGAAACAAACTATTGCAGCTGTTATTAAAGTTCATATATATTTTAAACTTTTCTACAGCCTGTGTTGGTGAAAGCTGAACTTTGACCTTCTTGTTTCACACAACTATATTTCATTTACGTTTTCTGTTTAATTTACATTTCCTCCTTACCATTGTTGCACTTACAAAGATCACAACGAATGTCAGAAAGGTAAACCATGAAAACTAATATCATCAGAGTGAAAAAAGAAGCAGCTTGGGAGGAGAAGGCCTTAAAAAAAAAAAAAAAAAAAAAATATATATATATATGTATATATAGATATAGAGAGATATATCTATATAGAGATATATCTCTCTCTATATATAGAGAGAGATATATCTAATCTATAGATATAGATATATAGCTATATACCGTATTTCTTGATCATACATCACGGGACACAGAGTATTCATTACATAGTGGGTTAGATAGGCACCATTGGTGATTGGACACTGGTTAACCCCAATTAAGGAGAATTCCTCCCCTATATAACCCCTCCCATATGGGGAGGACCTCAGTTTTTTTCACCAGTGTCTAAGGTGGTTGGTCACGTAAAACATGTGCTGTGAAGAAAGCTCCAGTTTGGTCCCTGCAGGGGCTTAAAGGGCTATGCTGACCAGATCCATATCTCGGGCCGATATTTTGACTCCCAAGATGGTATGGTACCCGGGCCTCGTCATCCGAAGAAGCGAGGTTTTGCCTGTAAGTCTCTCTTTGGAGGACTGGGCTCTGAGAAAACCAGGCTTGGTGTACTATTAAAACAGTGGCACGAAAGTTTCTGACAGAGTCTTTTACAGGTCCAGGTAAGAGGTTTCTCTGAGTAGGAACCCAAAAAAACCTGAAGGTTGACACAACGCTACCCGCTGTGATGGGTGAAGGCTGGAAACTGTCTGTTCTCTGCAGTTCCTGCGGCAGAGACAGGTAAGAGAAGTTAATCCTATATATATATATATTTATATTACAAATGTATTTTCTTCAATGAGTAGTTGCATGTCTTACCTGATTTCCACCACTAGAGGGAGTAAGGAGAAAACTTACGTGCCTTTCAGATACACACTCAGTGAAGCTGGTGTCCAATCCGCTCACTTCCTCCACTGTAGGTGTGCAGACGCCAGGTGGCTAATTTAAAAGCCCAGAACGTTCAGAGCTCTGTAAACAGATAGACACAGAGTGTGGGCAGTGAGCATCCTAAAGTGGTCGGATCCAGGCTAACCTAAGACACCTACTCGGCATCAGGTTGTGCAGTATTAAGCATATATGTATATTGTGAGACTTTTAGCACATCAGTGATTGCATATGTACTAGTACCTCTGCTTTGTAGCTTGGGACTGTGTCTCCTCGTAAGAGGGTCTCGGGGGGAGGTAACAAAGGCACAAGAAAGTCACCGCCTGTGTCTAGGGGCCCTAAAGATGCCTGCAGATTACCATCCCCCCAGCAAGACTGGAGCCAGCCTCACAGGATGAGTCAGTGCCCCTGTCAGGTTTTGCAGCCTCTCCTAATGTTACAGCCCCAGCGTATGTCACAGAGGATTCCCTTAGGGCTACATTGGAGGGTTTTGAGGGAAGAATTATGCATTTTATTTCAGCTTCCTTAAAAGGTAGCAGAAAAAGGGGTAGATCCCCTCCCTCTGCTGCACTTTCTCTTTCAGATGATTCTTCTGACAACGAGGAGAGATCCCTATCCAGAGATAGGGATCAAGAGCAGTCTGAGGATTCAGAGGAAGAGGAGAGAGCTTCTTCCTCTCAGGCACTCAAGAAGCAGGTCCAGTATTATACTGAACTAGTTCCACATTTAAAATGCCCTCTGCTGAGGCCGCTACATCCTCTGTTTCTTCCCTGAGGGTCAGAAGGATCCCACAGACTGCCCTTTCCATTTCATCCTTTAATGGATAAATTGCTGTATGAGGACTGGGGACATCCCGATAAACTGTTTACTCCTCCTAAAAGGTTTTCTATGCTTTATCCTCTGGAGGAAAGCTTCACCAAGAAGTGGGAGGTCCCATCCATGGATGCGGCTGTCTCTTGTGTGAACAAAAACCTGACCTGTCCCTTGGACAATGCTCAGGTGTTTAAACATCCAACTGATAAAAAGCTGGAAACTTTATTAAAAGCCTCCTTCTCCATGACTGGCGCTGTAGTCCAACCTACAGTCGCAACTGTGGGTTTGTGTCAATTCCTCAAGGAGGCTGTGTTTTATGATTGATGCCATTCTGGATTCTGCCCAGAAAGCATCTCGTTTGTCTCTCCTGTTGGTACACATGCGCACGTCCCTTTGGCTTAAAAGTTGGGCAGCAGAGCTTTCATGCAAAAGATATTTAGCTGGCTTCCCATTTAAAGGGGAATGCCTATTTGGGGATGACCTAGATAATTTTATCCAAAAAACTACAGGTGGTAAATCTACACTCCTACCAGTTAAGAGGAGTAAACGTCCACCATTCAAACGGTCTCTTTCCCCTTCCCCTGGAACATCAGGCTCTAAGCAGTGGCGACGGCCTTCCCAATCTACTTTCAGAGGAAAGGCCCAGGGTCACACCCAAGGGCAGAAAAAGGATTGGGGATGAAAGCCTGCCAAGCAGAGCCCCAAAACATTCCTGTGAAGGGGTGCCCCCACTCGGCCGAGAGGGGGGGGGCTCCTACAGTTTTCAGGAGCCTGGCGGGAAGAGGTTCAAGACAAGTGGGTGGTCTCTTCAGTATCTCTAGGTTACAAAATAGAGTTCCTAGAGCTTCCATCAGCTTGTTTCCTAAGGTCAAGAGTTCCCAAAGATCCAGTAAAGCGAGAACCGTTACTACTGGCCTTAGATCGCTTACTATCCCAGAGAGTGATAGTAGAAATGAACCCAAAAGATAAGGGTTCAGGGTTCTACTCGAATCTCTTCACCGTCCCAAAGCCAAATGGAGATGTCAGACCCATCCTAGATTTAAAGGGTCTGAATCAGTTTCTACACATTCGATCCTTCCGAATGCAGTCACTTTGTTCGGTGGTCTCCACCCTGCAGAGGGGAGAATTTATGGCATCAATAGATATCAAGGATGAATATCTTAATGTGCCGATTTTTCCCGCTCACCAAAAATATCTAAGGTTCGCGGTAGACCAGCGCCATTTCCAGTTTGTGGCCCTTCCTTTCGGTCTCGCTACAGCTCCTCTAATTTTTACAAAAATTCTAGACCCTCTCTTAGCAAATCTAAGAGCTCAGAGCATAACTGTGGTAGCTTATCTAGACGATTTGCTACTCATAGAGCAATCAGTGGCAAACCTGAACCGCGCTGTCTTCAAGAGAGTAAGACATTTGGAAAGACTAGGCTGGATAATCAACCTAGCAAAGTCTTCTTTGCAACCTTCAACAAGGTTGGAGTATCTAGACATGATCATTGACACCGCTCAAGGCAGGGTGTTTCTACCAGAGCCAAAGGTCAAGGCCGTAAGAGCTCTAGTCCACTTAGTATTAAGAAAAAAGAGTCCATCCATTCGGCCATGTATGAGACTGTTAGGAAAGATGGTTGCCACTTTCGAGGCTTTTCCATTTGCCCAGTTTCACTCAAGGCCCCTGCAGAGAAGCATTCTCGCAGCTTGGAACAAAATAACTCATGCCTTGGATCTTCCGATGTGCCTATCCCCAAGGATACGCAAAAGCCTCAATTGGTGGTTACGAACCAAAAATCTTTTGAAAGGCAAAGCCTTTCTTCTACTACAATGGAAGATCGTAACCACAGATGCCAGTCTGACAGGCTGGGGAGCAGTTCTGGAAGAAACATGCCTGCAGGGAAGATGGTCTGCAACCGAGAGACGCTTGCCCATCAATATTCTAGAAATTCGGGCAATTTACTTGGCCCTCATGGACTGGTCTTACAGGCTACAGGGTCATCCTATTAGGATACAATCCGACAATGCCACGGCTGTGGCTTACATCAATCACCAAGGAGGCACCAGAAGTCTGGATGCCCAAAGGGAGGTGAATCACATTCTTGCATGGGCAGAAAGCCATGTTCCCTGCCTGTCTGCGGTATTCATCCCAGGAGTGGAAAATTGGCAAGCGGATTTCTTAAGCCACCGGCAATTATGCCCAGGAGAATGGTCCCTACACCCCGACATATTCCAAACCATATGTCAAAGGTGGGGAACACCAGATGTGGATCTATTCCCGTCCAGATTCAACAGGAAGCTGGACAAATTTGTGTCCAGAACAAGGGATGTACTTGCTCAGGGGTCAGATGCTCTGACAATCCCATGGGATCAGTACAATCTAATGTATGCCTTCCCTCCAAACCCACTTCCGCGGTTCCTGGGAAGGGTCAAAAGGGAAGCAAAGTCGGTCCTTTTAGTAGCCCCAGCTTGGCCCAAACAACCTTGGTATGCAGATATCGTAAAGATGGCAGTGGGCAGGCCTTGGGTCCTCCCATTCCGGCCATATCCGATTTGCCACCCTGCTTTACGAAGTCTAAATTTGACGGCTTGGCTGCTGAACGGGGCGGTAATATCATCTGGCCCTGCATCTACATCAGAAAATATGACCACACAATCTAGTTCAAAACCTATGTCCACCCGAGGTCGCGATACTCGGAGAGGAGGAAATATACATGGTAATGACCCCCATTTTTCACAACAGAGGGTACGTCATTATAGTTCCCATACCCCAAATAATTTTACCAGGGGTAGGGGCAACCATAGAGGTAAAAGAGGGGGAAGAGGTAATTTTAAGGGTAATCCCTCTTATTCTGGGGCTTATCTTTATCAAGAGTATGTTAATCAGTCCCATTACCTCTCTCCAGCAAGACATGAAAAACGCTCTAATTCCTATCATACCAGCGCTCAATATTATAATCCATCCCCTGTACCTACTTACAATAGGTTTTCTCCACTCAGGGATACATGCAGTTTTAAACATGAGAGATAACTATGAACAATCTCCATATGTACATAATCCAAATACCTATGGAAGCCAGGGTTTTCATGAGGACCGATATGCAAGAAAGCGAGGTCCAGACCTAAGAGAGGCTGCCGAGGGGGGAGAAGAATACAAAGGAGGAAAGAGAAGAAGAGTTTAACAGGCCAAGGTGTTTTCAACATGACCCAGGCAAAATTTTCAGTTTTGAATAAGGGCCTTAAATATACCCCCCCAAAAAACCTAGACAAATTTAGCACCTTCATTGATGTTCACAAATACATACGTGAAATTAACATCCAGCGATATTTAATATCCAATCCCTATAGAACCAATTACCAAGCAGCCACTTCAGGGACTGTCCACTCTGGATTATCCAATCCATCTCTTTTCTCTCCCCCTGTTCCGGTAGCTCCAGCTGTCAAGATCTTTAGGGATTTAGTCCTTGAAGACCTTGCACAACTCCCCGTGAAACGTATTTGCCACCGGCCTCTGTCAAGTGATGGTTTGAAGTCCCTGTGTGAACGGATAGACTTGGTTATCCGCCCGACGGATAAAGGCGGTGGCATAGTTGTTTTAGACAAAAGTCAGTATGAAATTGAGATGCACTGAATTCTAAGTGAACCTGATACATACAAGGAACTTCCCAATAACCCTACCAGCATGTATAAGAAACAACTCCAAAATCTTATTACTAAGGGTTATGATCTCAATATCTTAAATAAGAAAAAGAGAGCTTTTTTAATTCCTACAATGCCCAGAATTCATACCATTTATTATCTACCCAAAATCCATAAGGACCCAATACACCCTCCAAGACGGCCTATCGTGAGTGGTATCAACTCAATCACATCACGTGTAGGCCAATATATAGATTTTTTATCTACAGCCCCTAGTCAGGCAGACACCATCGTATCTTAAGGATACTGATTCTACTATTAGACTTTTGGAGAATATTGAGATACAAGAAGGTTTTACTATGGCCACCGCAGATGTGGCATCGTTATATACTTGTATACCACATGAAAGGGGTATAGAGGCCGTCCGACATTTTTTGGACCGTGAGCAATCTCTAGCCCCCTTTCAATGTGGGTATCTGATAGAACTTCTGGAATTCGCAACTAAACATAACTATTTTTGGTTTAACCAACTCTACTACCTCCAACAACGAGGGGTAGCTATGGGAGCCAAGTTCGCGCCAAGCCTTGCGAACTTGTTTATGGCAAAGTGGGAGGAGGATGTCGTCTATGCCCACAGTACTCCATCCTTTTTCCTGTGCGCCAGATACATAGACAACATCCTCCTCCTATGGAGTAGCACTCCAGATTCTTTGAAACAATTTTTGATCACCTCAATCTAAACGATAAAGGTATATCCTTGTCATGAAGCAAGTGGAACCAAAATTCATTTTCTCGATTTGGAAAAAGAGATTGTGGACAAACAGTTTAAATTTCAAACCTATTTTAAGCCTATGGACCGTAATGGTTTTATCCCCATAGATAGCTGTCACCATAAGTCCTGGTTGAGTTCCGTTCCGCGTAGCCAGTTTTTAAGACTTTGTAGGAACTGCACTGATACGGATATATTCACAATACAGGCAGGGGTCCTTAAACAAAGGTTTCTTGACAAAGGATATACATTAAGAACATTGATTTGGAACTACAGAAAGCCATCAATATAGATAGGGGGTCACTACTTACGATTAAACCTAAACGAGAACCCGATGAGAATTTTAAATGCTATGTTGACTTCGTTCTCAACACAACACAAACAAATTAAAACAATTGTGAAGAGACATTGGGATGTTCTTAGACAGGATAACATTCTCAGCACTGTATTACCTGAACAAGCCAAGGTTATCTTTAGGGGAGCACCATCCCTACAAGGTCGTATAGTACCCAATGTTATTAATATGCCAGTTCGCCCTTCTTTTTTTCATAATTGGATTGTTTTTTTTCCTTGCAAGAAATGTGTAGTATGTCAACACAACACACTGGGAAGACGTAAAGTTGTAGAATTTACATCTACCTTCACAAAAAAGAAGTACACTATCAAACACTTTTGCACATGTGGCACAAAATATGTGGTATATTTGATTACTTGCCCTTGTGGCAAGCAATATGTTGGCCGTACGATCAGGATGTTTTCTACAAGAGTTGTCGAACATATCGCTTTAATCAAGGGCAGAGATTCAAAGCATAGTGTCCCTAGACATTATACGGAATTTCACAACAGCGACCCCAAAGGATCACAATTTATCGCTATTGATAGGTACATTCCACCTAGGAGAATGAACGTTGAGTGGGACATTAATGCCTTTATCAATTAATCCTAATTTTGCCCGATGTTTATGTTCCTATTTATTTTTATATTTATATTTATTTGAAATAACTTTAATTCTTAGGGTATATGTAATATAGATGATAATTCAATGCATCCTTACCTTATTTGTTTATGATTGAGGTCAATGCTGCCAGGGCCCCTTTAAGAGAATCCATCTCGGACGTTTGTGTACACAATTACTTTATCTTGGGAGTTATTTATTAATAATGGGGAGGTCCCTTTTAATATGTAAAAAATGCCTTTAATCAATTGGTTATACGGTAAAATACATGTTGTAGATCACCTTCGAGTACTATCTCGTAATACGTCATGTTAGCATTTGTTTTTTTTTTTTTTTGGTCCTTCTATTATATAGGTTTATATTATGCCCTACAAGCATATTTTCCCATATATAGTTTAAAAATAATTTTTTACATTTTTTTAAGTTAGATTTTAGCTATATCCCCAGTAGACAGACTTTCCATGCTGAGGCTTGATGTGCAGTGTGGTTTCACCTTATGTGACTTCACTGCTAAGCTTGTCATGCGCTTTACAGTCCCTCTATCCACTTCATAAGTTGAGCTGAGGGGATGTGCAATGACGATGGGTTACGCCCATATGTTTGTCATTATGTTTACCTGACGCTCGCACGTTGATCTGTGTGAGCATCAAAGTTTATTTACATTTTGTCTTAACGTCACGCCCACTTGTCCGTCATTGTGTTCATTTGACATGACGCTCACACGTTGTTCTATGCAAGCGTCTATTTGATTAGCTTAGCAGCTTATGGAACGCACGGGCAGCTATGATACTGAGCCGTAGAACGCACGCCGGTCCGCCGTATTGGATGACCCGGAAGTGTGCACTAAAATCAATGGTGACACAGCACGAGCTGGATTCTCGATATTGGGGTCACATTTCTTTTATAAATGAGTCTGGCTGCAGTGGAGGGACACCCCAGACGAAGTCTAATGAGATGAAACGTGTCGGAAAGGACTCCACTGCCGCCATCATTCTTATACAAGCGCTTGTAATCACTTTCCAAATGTGTTTTACTTTTAGTAAATTTTAAGAGTTCATACGGAATTATGCTATGTGGCCATCTTTTTCCATTTCCCCTTTCCAATTGATCTTTATCTACATCTTCAGAGGTACAGCCATCCCGTATGGAGACCGATTTCTCATGAGGTTCCGGGATATTCTGGGTTTCAACCACAGAGGATTCCTAAGACTGCATCCTGGTTGTCGGCTGACGACATAAGCCTGTTTGACTCACAGAACGTACGTTCTTCTGAGTTCAAACCATCCGGTAAGCTTACATCTGCCTCGGTGGTGGCTTAATTACACTGGTGTTTTCAGCTTCAATCCACCATATTGGATGCTTATGCGGTGACCAGGACTTCCAATCTATTCACTATATACTGTGGACTTTCAATTACTTATTGCTCGTTGTGGTTTTTCAGGAACTTCACGGACTTATTAATTTATTTCTTTTGCACCAATTTTTTTCATCTAGATTTTAGTCACTTATATGGTACATATTATATGTGGTATTTTTTGTTTATTTGTGTGGTCATTATGGTTTATAGATTTACCTAATTTGATTCACTAAGATTTTGTGATTCACTTTCTTGTGTTATTGGTCGGGTTGTGCTAATCAACCCAAACACTTTAGCGCTACACATTGTAATATCGGGGACCATTAGCTCTCGTAGCAGATGCGTTTGTCAGTGATTCAAGCCAGTCAGGAACTATATTTAAGGGCTTGGTAGCCCATTTTTATTAAAAAGGCAAATAAAAGTCCGTAACATAAAGGGTTCCCACGCAGGGGTTCATCTCCAGCAAATAAACCCAATAGAAAATGCTAGCCCACCTGGCTCTCTTTAGCAGTACCTCTTTATCCTGGTCACACAGACCACAGGATTCCTCAATGTGGATGGCTTCACATTAGCGCCCACAGCTCTGCTTTGGCCTTAGTCCTCAGGCCGATCCACTGCCTCTTGCAGTTACACGTTCTGGCTGCCTCCTGCAGCCCCTCTGACTCCTGGAGACCTCCTGTCTCTCTGGGTGTGGAGCAGTCTCCAACTGGGAGCCATGAGGTCTTCCCATACCCTCATTATAAGTGCTGTGCTCACCTGAGCACACACCCTGCTGGTAATCTACAAAGTCTGGACACAGGGTTGGAGATCCCGTCCCACCCAAGACACTATGGAATCTCCAAACTACAGAGCCCCATGACCGAATACCAAAACCTGGAGAAAACTGCCAGAGCAGTTTTCTCAGTTTCAAATTTACACTCTGTAGCTCTGCACTCAGCCAATATGCAGACTCTGTGTCCACTTTAACCCCACTTTAACCCCATTTTCATAGTGACAGGGACTCTCACTATTACAACATATACACCTCTGTGATTTTAAACAAAAAATATCTGTTTGTTGTGTTAGCTGCTATTACTAGTTCAGGCAGCGCGGGGCACCTTTTTACGCTATAATCACATGTGGTATCGCCATACTCGGGAAGAGTAGCAGAATGTATTTTGGGGTGTCATTTTTGCTATATACATGCTATGTGTTAGAAATATCTTATAAATTGACAACTTTGTGTTAAAAAAAAAAAAATGCGTTTTCAATTTTTTTTTTCCACGTTTTCCAACAACTCCTGGAAAAAAATGAACCGTTCAAAAGACTCATTATGCCTCATAGATTATATGTTGGGGTGTTTGTTTTCCAAAATAGGGTCATTTTGTGGCAATTGTCCTGGTGCTCCAGGGCCTTTAAAACTGTAATAGGTGGTTCAGAAATGAGATGTGTCATTTATGCTCGTAGAACGCCTGAAGGTGCTACTTCAATGTTGGGCCTCTGTATGTGGCCAGGCTGTGTAAAAGTCTCACATGTGGTATCACCATACTCTGGAAGAGTAGCAGAATGTATTTTGGGGTGTAATTTGTTGTATGCATATGCTGTGTGTGAGAAATAACCTGATAATATGACAATTTTGTAAAAAAAAAAAATCTTCATTTTGCTACGAATTGTGCGAAAAAATGACAACTTAAAAAAACTTACTTAATACCTTTTAATGTCTACTTTCTAAAAAGGGGTCATTTGGGGAGTATTTGTACTTTCCTGACTTGTTAGTGTCTCAAGAAATGAGATTCACCTGATGTACTGAAGGCCTGATCAGATGTGATCAATTTCAACTTTCACAAAGACCAAATATTATACTCTCATTTGGCCAAAATTTATGAAGAAGAGTTACTAGTTAGCAAAATTTTATGACAGAAACAAAGAAAAAGCATTTTTTTCACAAAATTTACAGACTTTTTCATTTATAGCACAAAAAATAAAAACCACTAGTGATCAAATACCACCAAAAGAAAGCTCTATTTGTGTGAAAAAAGGATGCAATTTTCATGTGGGTACAGTGTTGCATGACTGAGTAATTGTCATTCAAAGTGTGAGAGCGCTGAATGCTGAAAATTGGTCTGGGCAGGAAGGGGGTGTAAGTGCACTGTATTGAGGTGGTTAAAGGAAGGATGAATGGAAAAAATATATGAAGACATTCTTGATAAAAATCTGCTGCCATCTACCAGGAGGATGAAGATGAGTGGACATTTCAGCAAGACAATGATCCCAAACACAAAGCCAAGGAAACTCTCAATTGGTTTCAAAGAAAGAAAATAAAGCTACTAGAATGGCCCAGCCAATCACCTGACTTGAATCCAATAGAGATGGTTTGTGTGAAAGAATGGGCCAAAATCACACCTGAGCAACATATGCAACTCGTTTTTCCATATAGGAGGCGTCTTGAAGCTGTCATTACCAACAAAGGATTTTGTATGTAGTATTAAATAAATTTAATTTTGCGTGTTCAACACTTTTTTTCTTGTGTCATTACATTTTATTACACATAACTTAATTTTTGAACTTATTTGTTTTGGTTTCTTTGTATGTGTAGATTGCATGGGTTGTTACCTAAGTGGTGAAAATTTCATGTCAGTAGCATCTTTAGAAATATATTTACCTAGAAAAATGGTGACATGTTCAATCCTTATTTTTCTGGCTGTGTATATATAAGGAAAAAGAAAAACAGGGTTTAACCCTTTCGCTACATTCAACCCAAAAGTAATATCACCTTCAGTAGGGGAAATTCATATAAAGATTACAAGCTGACTGTTGGCTTTCAGATGAAAACTTCCATGAATGGCTTCCAAGGACCCCCAAAAGGTGTGCCCCTCCCCTATCCCACCATGTATTTCAGGTTCCACTTCCCCACCTGCGGGTCAAGTAGTCACTGGTTAGAGGGACGAGATACCAGTAAAAATCTATCAGCTGATCTTTTCTAGCTAGAAATAACTATTGTGTATTATGTCACTACTGGTTTTAGTTTCCCATTTCCCTGGCAGATGTGGCTGGGGAAAAAGCTAATGGAGCATAATCTGTGCTCCATTAACTTCAGTGGAGGGCAGGGGAGACATCCAGACAACCATTAAATGGCCCCCATGCTCGTCTGACCTAAATCCAATAGAACACCTCTGGGACATTAGGTTTTGGTCCAGCTGACACGGCCAGGTTGCACCTCAGATTGTTGATGAACTCAGTGATGCCACAGTCCCAGGACTCCATTCGTTGTCTCATTGGGAGCATGCCCTGACATTATCAGGCATGCATACAAGCACGTTGGGGCCATACAAAACTACTGAGTACAAGTTTGAGTTGCTGCAATGAAATTGCAGCAAAATGGACTAGCCTGTTGCATAATTTTTTCACTTTGATTTTCGGGGTGTCTGAATTTAGCCCCTGGTAGGTTGATTACGGTATTTTCATTTCCATCGTTGTGACACCCTTTCATTCCTAACACATTACCCAGTCCATAGCAGTATAGATATCCAGTATGATATTTTTCACCATTGAGACGAGATGTGATGTCAAAGTGTTCCTTTAATTTTTTTGAGCACTATGTGTGTGTGTGTGTATATATATATATATATATATATATATATATATATACCGTATATACACATACACACACATATATATATATATATATATATATATATATATATATATATATATATATGTATGTATATATGTGTGTATATATATATATATATATATATATATATATATATATATATATATATATATATATAATATATGCCATAATCTTGTATTTGAAGGCGAATGAAACTTGTTCTCATTATTTTTTTTTCAAACTAGTGTCAATAAAAGAAAAAACACATTTCATCAGCTAAATTGATCTTTTATGAATCAGGCAAATTGCTGTTTAAGCTTTGTAAAAATAAAGTTATTTCTGTTTTTTTGTCAATCCAACTGTCATGAAGGCCATAATTTTAGTTATTTCCTCACTTTTGTTGTCATGTCCTCATTGCCAATAATTTGAGTCTTTTTGCTTGATTTTACTTTTTATACTTTATAGTTTTTTGTATATTGAGTTATGTTGAATTAATTGTACAAGTATTAATGAGGTTTAGGACAATAAAGGGTAGCACGATGGTTGAGTAATTTTTTTGCCTTTATGGGTCATTAATTGCATGGCAATATTTTATCAGCGCTTTGTGTGGGCTTCTTCTGGGCACTCTATTTTACTTCTGCAATCCAAAAGTATACTGCTGGGATTGCTGGCTTCTAAATAAACTGACTAAAGGATGTGGGATTTTAAGTAGTGTTTTAGCTTGGCACATCTGGTGTAAGATGTGAGCTTCAGTACCAAGTGATCCAGACATAGCATTCCCAAACACTATTGTTTCCTCTGAATCTATCATATGCACCCTGATTCCTCATGTAAATAACACCTATTAAAACCTCCTCACATTTGCACATGTATTCTGTTCTTCTGGAGAAGCATTTTATCTGCACACTTGCTTGGGTTAATAGCAATGGAGTTTGTTTGGGTATAGCTAATTAGCCCTTGTCCCTAAGTCTGTTGTCATCCCTCCACTAGGATAGGAAAATATGTGAATAGTTTTGTGAACTATGTAATATTCCATGTGTCATCAGTATGCTCATATAAATATTGGAATTATAATAATAAAATGCAACTTATTGTATTTTAAAGTACTAAAATATAACATGAATTTTGACTAACCCTAAAATCCTTTTTTTTTTTCTTTTTAAGTAAATTACATGATGCAGGGTGGGTTTTCAGGTCCATACAGTAGGATTATGCTGCCACCTTCAGGAGATTGAACACTGGCAAATCAAAGCTGTAAGGACAGCCCAGTATAACCCCTCCCGCTCCCAACATGATTCAGTTTTGTCTCAAGCAATAGTAGAAGTGTATCATAAGAAACAAAATTGAGGGTACCGTGTTACGTAATGTACAGAATTAAGGGGCCCGTGTTACGTAATGTACAGAATTGAAAGTTTTTATTGTTAGTCAGAAATCCTATTTTCTTAATTTTTCTTGACATAATACAGGATGAGTATTCAGGTACATGCAAAAATAAACCAACTGAAGGATGGGCAAAAGTGCGAACAAAGGGCTAACAGGTCCAAAATAAATCAACAGATAAGGGATGTTGGTAAAAAGAGCCTACAGGGTCGCTTAAAGAGCATTACAACTGAAGCCAGTTGAGGCCTAAATATCCACATAGTAAAACTTAATAAATGTTTGAGCAGAATACCAGATGGCATCCTGTCTCTGAGATTTACAAGATGACTGATGCTTAAAGGCCCTTAACCCCTTCCCACCGAGCGTACGCCCGTGTGCGTACTCGGCTTTCCGGGGTTATACCGGGATGATCCAGCATCATCCCGGTGCTGTTTTTTACAGCGGGCGATCGGTTTTCCTGGTATAACAAACGATGTGGCTAAAAGCCCGTTTGATCGGGAGGCCCGGTGACCAATCGGCTGCCTCCGGCGGCTGGGGGCGGGCTGGAACAAAGCTGTGGGCGGCTTCGTTCCAGCCTTCTAATTGTAAACGCGGAAGTGACGTCATGACGTCACTTCCCGTTTACTCGGCTGCCAGTGGCGCCGGTTTTAAAAAAATACACAGTATTCAGAATCGCTGTTTTCGGCGATCTGAATACTTTGAAGTGCAAAGGAGGGATCCCTCTATAAAGAGTATCTGTCACCACCTATTACTGTCACAAGGGATGTTTACATTCCTTGTGACAGCAATAAAAGTCATCAATTTTTTTTTAACACAATTTATAAATATAAAAATAAATAAGAAAAAAAAAATTTTTAAAGCGTCCCCGTCACCGCGAGCTCGTGCAGCAAAGAAAACGCATACGGAAGTCGCGCCTGCATATGTAAACGGTGTTCAAATCACACATGTGAGGTATCACCGCAATTGTCAGAGCAAGAGCAATAATTCTAGCACTAGACCTCCTCTGTAACTCTAACCTGGTAACCGTAAAAAAAATTTTAAGCGTCGCCTATGGAAATTCTTAGGTACCGTAGTTTGACGCCATTCCACGAGTGCGTGCAATTATAAAGCGTGACATGTTTGGTATCTATTTACTCGGCGTAACATCATCTTTCACGTTATACAAAAAAAAATTGGGGTAACTTTACTGTTTGTTTTTTTTTAAATTCATGAAAGTGTCCCTTTTCCCAAAAATTTGCGTTTAAAACACTGCTGCACAAATACCGTGTGATATAAACTATTGCAACAATCTCCATTTTATTCTCTAGATTCTCTGCTAAAAAAATATACATTATGTTTGGGGGTTCTAAGTAATTTTCTAGCAAAAAATACAGATTTTAACACCAATTTTCAAAAACAAGGCTTCGTCATGAAAGGGTTAAAGCACTGATCTAGTGGAGTATGCTTTAACCGGGAAAAGAGGAACCTTGGCAGTGAGGTCTTAAGCTTGAATAATTTTCAAAGCAATTGGGGATATGGAAACGAGAAGCAGGTTGTCCCATATGGGGACCTTCGGGAATGACGAGCAGAGAGTTGGACTGCCGAAAAGGGAGCTGTAGTTTGAACAGTGCCTAATAGATCTAGACAATGAGGAATTTCCTTTGGATGTTTAGGAGCAATACAAAGATGGAAAAACATGTCCTGGTTAAGGTGAAAGGAAGAAACAAACTTGAGGTTAAAAGACGAACTGGGCTTCAAAACAGTCTTGTGCTTGTATGGCGCAAGAAAGGGTTCTGTACAGGTTAAGGCTGCCAACTGAGAAACTCACCTTGCAGAAGTGATGATGAAGTTTAAGTTGTTCATTTGGACCAAGCCAATCCAAACAAATTAATAACTTAACCAAGACATGCAGCGGCTCTCGATTCTATATGTACTGTAAGTAATCTACATCTCTGTGTTCCAACATTGAGATAGGAACTTCCCTTCCCACTCTTTTAACAAAATTGAGTCTGGCAGTAATCATCAGCCTTTCACAGGGAGCTTTGTATTCTCTGAATAAATGTGACATAATCTGCCTGCCTTTCCAACTCAGCCAACCAGAGAAAGCTTTGTGTACAGTCGTGCAATATAGTTCTCCCCGAGGCTACATACAGTTCTTTCAGAGCTGAAAGCCACTGCATCTGTTAGCAATGGCAGTAGTTCACCTGGACCAGCTTGGTCCAAATGAGCTATTTAAACTTAACTGAATGTTGGAGATCAGTTTTACCTTTACTATTAAGTGGGCATAATTTTGCTAGTATTTTGCTAAAAGCATTCTTGTAATTCTGAGTGAGTTCCTTCTGTTATTACATTATTTTTGGACTGGGAATTTTTGTTGGCAAACATTTTTATAAGTAGCTAGAATCACCATCTACTTCACAAATGTTAATACAATTCTAATTATACTTGTACGGTGTAGGCCTTATATTCTGTATTACTGTGTTCTGTATGCTTAATTTTTTCTGTGCTGTGTTGCTGCTATGCATTAAAATTCAGGTTCTGGGATGTTGTTTCCTTAGGGCTTACTTGCTTTGAAACACGAGTGGGGCCCAGAACATAGATACTCAGAGTAAAACATTCTGCAAACAATCAGTCTGCATTCGAGAGGGAATAAAACAAACCATTCAACAAAAAGATAGCAATGTTGAATGGGAACATAGATGCAAAATCTTGATACAGAAAAAAGAAAAAGATTAACTGTTTTAGGGTTAAATCATTTTCAGTGATATCTATAAACACTCTTGTGCTTCCCTCTTTATTAAATCAAAAGCTGCAGTTATCAAGATAATAAACCACCTTCCATAATGTCCAAAAACCAACTTATATATTGTGTAAAATATGTGACATCAAAATTATGCCAATCAGTTAAAATGTAATTATATAATCAACTATGCTAATTCTTTAAACACTTTCTGAGAAAATTATTTTACAAAATTGCAAAGAGTGACCAACAGCTCCAATCGTGTGCAATATTAAAAGATGAAAAAATCATTACATTTATTATAAAAAGAAGTCCCCATTCCAAGTCCATTGAAACTTATTTGTCTGCTCAATCCTGCGTAAAAAAAATATTCCTTGACACATTTACAGTCCCACGTCGACACATTCCCACCTTAGCATTGGACCTTCAAACTATAGAAGGTCTAAAAGTACAGGTTCCCCTTAAGACAGGCAGGATCAGCTGCACATTCTAAAGCCCCTACACACTATTAGATTTTCTGCAGATTTTTGTCTTCAGATTTACCAAAACCATATAATATGAGGTCAAACCTTAAGTGTTTCAATTTGTATGCAATCAGGCATATCCTTTCACTACATGGTTTTGGTAAATCTGAAGACAAAAATTTGCAGAAAATCTAATACTGTGTATGGGGTCCAAGTCTGTTAAAACTCATTGACAGCTTCACCATATGCTATGGACACACTCTCACCGTAGCATTGGACCTTCAAATTACGGAAGGTCTAAAAGTGCAAATTCCCTTTAAGGCATCTGGGATCAGCTGCAGTCAATAACAAACTCTCTTCTAATACTCCTGTGGGGGTATAAGGATACTTATCCAGGTGGTGTGCTCACAGAAGAAAAATAAAAGACAGAGGAGAATTCAATAAAGCTGCTGCATCACTTTTCTGGTGTTAATCCCTCTTGTTAATGTGTTTCACCAAATCCATGAAGTATCTACGACACTCTTGGTTCTGACAGCAATTTGTGTGTCATATTCAGGGAGTTCTAAAATGTGCCACTTTTACGTTGTGTCACAATGCCTACACTAAATTTAAAATTAAATATTGACAGTTCATATCTTATGAAAGTGGAGCTAATTAAGACACTCTTTTGGTGTACAGGGAGAGACCCTGGAGCAGACAGGTGCAAAAGTGTCTTTTGTGCGTTCTAAAAGTGGCTCAGTACCAAATTCAACTGCAAGTTCTCGACATGTACATGAGTTTGGGGGCATACTGTGCCATTTTTGGAATGAATGCAAAAACAATTCACAATCTGTCTGCTCCAATCTCTATGAATTTCAGGTATGGTGCTCTTTTAAAATCAGTATAGCTTTATTAAAAACACACTCGTGTAAAAAATCTTGATGAATAGCTTAGCAAATCAAGTCAAAGAAAAGCTGCTCTCCACTACCACCACTCACACTGACAACGATCTCCTGTTGCTGGAGTGTGTTCTCACTGTTGCCATTGCAAGGCATTCCATTTGTACTCCCAGTGGAGGAATTTGTAAATCTAAAAATGGGGGGGTTTCAAAGTAAGTCATTTTACAATTGTAGTTTCAGTGACCTCATATACATTGGTAGCTGCCTCTGCCCATTGTTTTATGTTGGGAAAATGTTTAGACAGCTATGACATAACCTTGGACCTGTAAATTACATACTCCTCAAGAGACCGACCAACAGCAAGGTACTTCTCAGAGAAACATGGTGGCAAACTAGATGGGTTGAAGTTTTTATGTTGTACAAGACATACAACTCGGACCAGCGTAAGGGAATTTGGACTAAATGCTAATAAAAGCTGAAGCTAAATGGATCTTCAAACTGTTTTCTAGGGCTCTGCTTGACCTCAAAGAAGGGTTCCCCTTTCTACTACTTATACATAAAAAATATGGAGATATATGTGTTAATATTTAATCTTCATTGTTTACATTTATGAAAATGAGTAGCATATATACGGCCGAATTGTAGTGGTTGATGAACACCTAACATTGATATATACTGTAAGGGTATTATAATTTATAGAATTGGTATACAAACTGGCCACAAGAGGCTATTGAAAAGTTAATGATATAGAATCATTTTTTCCTGTGGTGAGTAGAGGCATTACAGGCAGTATGGAATTTGTAAAATGTGTCTGTATTCTTCTTTTGTTTTGTTTGGGCACAGTTCTATTTTTAGTTTATGGGACTTTATTAATGACAAAGCCTTTGTATGGGTGAAACATATTGAATTGGTGGGGTTAGGATCTTTATACGTTTGTGCTACTTATTATTGGGACTTTGCGAGGTAAAAGGTAATTTTGAGGAGGGAGTGATAGATACTGCCGGTTTGGTATGGGCAGTTACATGCATCTTTTTACTCAAAGTGTTACTTGTAGCAGCTTATCTTTTTTTTCTTTTGCTCCACTACTACCTGCACGTATTTATAGGAGCTTTTCCTTTTTTTACTAATGTGTGCTATTTTTATTGAAAGTACAATAAGTTACTTTTGAGGTCCTGATGGGTGTTGAGCACAATTTTCTGGATTTTAATAGAAGGAAGGGTTAAAACCCTAATAAGGTTATCTATTTTTGTCTGTGCCTTTCTACTGTGATTTCAATTCACTTCTGTCTTAGAGATTTAACTGGAGTGAAAGGAGAGGGAAGTTGTCACCACAAAATGTGTCCCCTTCAAAGATTTCCCACCTCTTGCTCTCATGACAACTCTAAAATTTAGAGCTTAGTCTTGATTTCTGTCTCAATGACAATGGTCACCACTAGGGATGGGCCGAACACACCCCAGTTCGGTTCGCAGCAGAACAATGTGAACAGGCAAAAAATTTGTGCGAACACCGTTAAAGTCTATGGGACACGAACATGAATAATCAAAAGGTTAAGGGTTAATATGCAAGTTATTGTCATAAAAAGTGTTTGGGGACCTGGGTCCTGCCCCAGGAGGCATGTATCAATGCAAAAAAAAAGTTTTAAAAACGGCCGTTTTTTCTGGAACAGTGATTTTAATAATGCTTAAAGTGAAACAATAAAAGTGAAATATTCCTTTAAATTTCGTACCTGGGGGGTGTCTATAGTATGCCTGTAAAGTGGCGCATGTTTCCCATGTTTACAACAGTCCGAGAGCAAAATGACATTTCTAAAGGAAAAAAAAGTCATTTAAAAGTACTAGTGGTAGCGCTGGCTGCTATGATGAATTGTCGGTCTCTGCAATACTCATAAAAGTCATTGAAAAATAACGGCCTGGGATTCCCCTACAGTGCATTACCAAGCCCTTTGGGTCTGGTATGAATATTAAGGGGAATCCCAAACCAAAATTAAAAAAAAAAAAATGTGTGGGGGTCCCCCAAAATTCTGTACCAGGCCCTGCAGGTCTGGTATGGATATTAAGGGAAACCCTGCTCCAAAATTTAAAAAAAAATGGCGTGGGGGTCCCCCTCAAAATCCATACCAGACCCTTCAGGTCTGGTACGGATTTTAAGGGGAACCCCGTGCCAAAATTTTTTTAAAAAATGGCGTAGGGGTCCCCCTAAAAATCTATACCAGACCCTTTTCGAACATGCAACCTGGCAGGCCGCAGGAAAAGAGGGGGGACGAGAGGTGCCCCCCCTCCTGAACCATACCAGACCACATTCCCTCAACATGGGGAGGATGCCCCCATGTTGATGGGGACAAGGGCCTCATCCCCACAACCCTTGCCCGGTAGTTGTGGGGTTATGCCGGCGGGGGACTTATCGGAATCTGGAAGCCCCCTTTATTTAACAAGGGGACCCCCAGATCCCCCCATATGAAATGATAATGGGGTACAAATGTACCCCATTACCATTTCACAAAAAAAGTGTCAAAAATGTTAAAAAAAGACAAGAGACGGTTTTTGACAATTCCTTTATTAATGTCTTCTTCTTTCCCCGCTTCTTCTTCCATCTTCTTCTGGTCTTCATTCGGTTTTCTTCCTTCATCTTGCTCTTCCCCTGCTTCTTCCTCTGCTTCTTCCTCCGATCCTCTGCTTCTTCCTTCGGTCTTCTCGTCCGCATCTTCCTCCGGCTTCTTCTTCCCTGCTTCGTTCTCCGGACGATCCGCATCCATGGGAGGTTCCCGCAGTGTGATGCTTCTGTTCTAATAACAATTCTTATATAATTGAGAGCGGGGCCACCCGGTGACCCCGCCCCCCTCTGACGCACGGGGATTTCACGGGGACTTCCCTATGGCTTTCCCCGTGATTTCAGGGGGGGCGGGGTCACCTGGTCACGTAACTGGTGACGCCGCCATCCTCTGACACCACGGGGAAAGTCATAGGGAAGTCCCCGTGCGTCAGACGTGTGCGGGGTCACCGGGTGGCCCCGCCCTCAGTTATATAAGAACTGTCCGAAGAACAGAAGCGTCACACAGCGGGAACCTCCCATGGATGCGGATCGTCCAAAGAACGAAGCGGGGAAGAAGAAGCCGGAGGAAGATGCGGACGAGAAGACTGAAGGAAGAAGTGGGGGAAGAACAAGATGGAGGAAGAAAACCGAATAAAGACCAGAAGAGGATGGAAGAAGAAGCGGGGAATGAAGAAGACATTAATAAAGCAATTGTCAAAAATTGTCTCTTGTTTTTTTTTTAACATTTTTGACACTTTTTTTTGTGAAATGTAGGGGTACATTTGTACCCCATTACCATTTCACACAGGGGGGGACGGGATCTGGGTGTCCCCTTGTTAAAGGGGGCTTCCAGATTCCGATAAGCCCCCCTTCCCGCAGACCCCCACAACCACCAGGCAAGGGTTGTGAGGATGAGGCCCTTGTCCCCATCAACATGAAATTTTTGAACTTTTGGTTCGGGGTTCCCCTTAGTTTTCATACCAGATCCAAATTTTCAATGACTTTTATGTGTATTGCAGGGACCCGACAATTCATTATAGCCGCAAGTACTTTTAAATGACTTTTTTTTCCTATAAATATCATTTTGCTCTCGGACTGTTGTAAACACGGGAAGCATTCACCAATTTACAGGCATACTATAGACACCCCCCAGGTACGAGATTTAAAGGAATATTTCACTTTTATTGTTTCACTTTAAGCATTATTAAAATCACTGCTCTCAAAAAAAGTATGTTTTTAAATTTTTTTTTGCATTGATACATGTCCCCTGGGTCAGGACCCAGGTCCCCAAACACTTTTTATGACTATAACTTGCATATTAACCTTTTAAAATTAGCACTTTTGATTTCTCCCATAGACTTTTAAAGGGTGTTCCGCGGCTTTCGAATTTGCCGCGAACACCTCAAATTGTTCGCTATTCGGCGAACGGGCGAACAGCCAATGTTCGAGTCGAACTCATGTTCGACCTGAACAGACAGCCCATCCCTAGTCACCACGATAAAAATAGAGGGGTGAGTTTTTCTAGAAGGGACACATACTGTAAATAAAACATAGCAAATGTTCTTGCCCTCTAACCAAACTTAAAATAAATAATGTGTTTGATTTTGCAGGATGGCGTTGACTGGCAATATTAAAGCTATCCTTTTGCTATAATATGAATAATCAAATTGTTCCCTGCAAACATGATAGTAATACTTACCTCTTCTGCTGCCTGTGTCACAGATCTCTGCTTCATTGAAAAACTGCCACAGAAGGTGGCCGGAAAAACCACACTGATGGAAGTGTCAGATTCTGAAGATTCTTCAGGCAGCAGTTTATTTTAAAAACAATAGAGATTAGTTGTTTTGAAGAGTAACTGTGTAGACATTGTGTGGAGCACGATTTCTACACAATTTTTTGCTTTAAGAAAAAAATGGAATCCCTCAAATCATTTTTAAACAGATTAAGAAGTACAGGGCCCAACACCAAACCATGTGGTACACTATTCCTAACTTTTGTTCTTCTTCACATTTTCCGCTAACGTTTACTCTTCGTCGTATTTACGTTTTGTTCCCCTAATTCTTTAGTCTTCTAAACCAGGCTATTATAAGGTGCTGCATCAATGTGCTTACTTTCCTAGGAAACTTTTATATTTGACATCCTATTTAAAACGCTTATATTTGTTCTGCTATTTGTGATACGTTTTGGTGTCTGACCTTTACTTGCTAATGCTTTAATTGGTTTTGCAGAAAAGTTGGGTTTAGAATTCTTTCAAAATGCCCAGGTGACTTGCTACACTAGGTTTTCCATGCAGCAACAGTGCAAATACCATCTGACTTCCAAAAAATGTTGGATTTAGTTAGGCTATTTCTTTTTTTGCATTTATATGCCATTAATGGATGGGTTGGACATTCCAATATACATCCTACTGTAAAAGAATATCAAACCTGTAGGGGGTAACCCATTGGTAGTTAGAAGGAGCATGGCAACAATTAAATGCAATAATTATTTGTTGATATATCCCTGCTGTTTTTAATATTATCACAAAATAAAATTACAAAAAATGAAGTAATTTTACAATGCAGAATGAATGGAGTACGGGGGCCTTGATGACACTAGGTATAAAGTAAAAATGATTTTCTCTATGGATTTGCTCTAAAAACTCTTTGATGGACTTCATGTAGTGACAATTATTTTCTGCTGGCTGCGTAAATAGTCACGTTTGTGTGAAATTGTCTTGAACACAAAACAATCTATGCCTTTGAATGACTACTGT
Organism: Aquarana catesbeiana; assembly: GCF_042186555.1. Lineage (NCBI taxonomy): Eukaryota > Metazoa > Chordata > Amphibia > Anura > Ranidae > Aquarana > Aquarana catesbeiana. Next base: position 181,650,537 of record NC_133324.1, on the reverse strand, counting down.
TGAATTATGCCAGTTGTGGTGTTATTCATGTGGCGGATGGGTTGAATACTTCTCAGCTGCCCGTATTCATGTTGTTCCTTTGTTATGGATATAGATGAATTGATTATAATTTCACAGAAATAACATTTCCTTTATAAATACGTGTTAAACCTCTGGATACTAATAGGTGGAACTTGTCCCTAGTTCCCCCTATAAGTGTGTCAAGTATTTCTTCCAAATAAACTCTTGTGTTTTTTTTCATGAAGAAGAAAAAAAAAGCACAGCTACAGAAACATTTTATACAAGTGCATTTGATTGGCTGGCTTTTAAAAGAGAAGTTATATATTTATACAGGTTTATAACATCCACAAGCTGTTGGTTAAACATTTTGTTGGGTCTTAGCTGCAGTATTAACCTTTAAATGTCATCTTTTATATATATTACATAGTTAGCCTGCTTGAAAAAAGTTGCATGCCCATCACTGATGAAGAACGTTGAAGGGAACCAAAATATGGGGTGTTAGTGGTTAAATGGAACAGTGGAGGCCATTGAAGTGGACCTGTACTAAAAAGTGAAATTTTGCTAAGCTGTAGACAACATATAGAAATGATAATTGTGCCTAAATAGTTCCCTTAAATTGCGTCATGCACTTCTCCTGAAAGAGTTTTGTGCTCAGTGTTGTTCCTGCTGGAGGCTCTGACAAAAGGAAGCAAAGGTGACCACCTTCACCCATAGACAGTGTGCAGAACAAGGCATGGCAGGTCACTGTTCTGTGTACTGTGGGAGACCAGATATTGTACATGCAGGGTCCTGTGTTTAGTAACACTTTAAAGAGATTACCCCCCTTTAAGGGATGTCAATGTCTGTCACATACAGTGGGGACGGAAAGTATTCAGACCCCCTTACATTTTTTTACTCTTTGTTATATTGCAGCCATTTGCTAAAATCATTAAAGTTCATTTGTTTCCTCATTAATGTACACACAGCACCCCATATTGACAGAAAAACACAGAATTGTTGACATTTTTGCAGATTTATTAAAAAAGAAAAACTGAAATATCACATGGTCCTAAGTATTCAGACCCTTTGCTCATTATTTAGTAGAAGCACCCTTTTGATCTAATACAGCCATGAGTCTTTTTGGGAAAGATGCAACAAGTTTTTCACACCTGGATTTGGGGATCCTCTGCCATTCCTCCTTGCAGATCCTCTCCAGTTCTGTCAGGTTGGATGGTAATCGTTGGTGGACAGCCATTTTTAGGTCTCTCCAGAGATGGGTTTAAGTCAGGGCTCTGGCTGGGCCATTCAAGAACAGTCATGGAGTTGTTGTGAAGTCACTCCTTCGTTATTTTAGCTGTGTGCTTAGGGTCATTGTCTTGTTGGAAGGTAAACCTTTGGCCTAGTCTGAGGTCCTGAGCACTCTGGAGAAGGTTTTCGTCCAGGATATCCCTGTACTTGGCTGCATTCCTCTTTCCCTCAATTGCAACCAGTCGTCCTGTCCCTGCAGCAGAAAAACACCCCCACAGCATGATGCTGCCGCCACCATGCTTCACTGTTGGGACTGTATTGGACAGGTGATGAGCAGTGCCTGGTATTCTCCACACATACCGCTTAGAATTAAGGCCAAAAAGTTCTATCTTGGTCTCATCAGACCAAAGAATCTTATTTCTCACCATCTTGGAGTCCTTCAGGTGTTTATTTAGCAAACTTCATGTGGGCTTTCATGTGTCTTGCACTGAAGAGAGGCTTCCGTCGGGCCACTCTGCCATAAAGCCCCGACTGGTGGAGGGCTGCAGTAATGGTTGACTTTCTACAACTTTCTCCCATCTCCTGACTGCATCTCTGGAGCTCAGCTACAGTGATCTTTGGGTTCTTCTTTACCTCTCTCACCAAGGCTCTTCTCCCCCGATAGCTCAGTTTGGCCGGACGGCCAGCTCTAGGAAGGGTTCTGGTCATCCCAAACGTCTTCCATTTAAGTATTATGGAGGCCACTGTGCTCTTAGGAACCCCTAAGTGCAGCATACATTTTTTTGTAACCTTGGCCAAATCTGTGCCTTACCACAATTCTGTCTCTGAGCTCTTCAGGCAGTTCCTTTGACCTCATGATTCTCATTTGCTCTGACATGCACTGTGAGCTGTAAGATCTTATATAGACAGGTGTGTGGCTTTCCTAATCAAGTCCAATCAGTATAATCAAACACAGCTGGACTCAAATGAAGATGTAGAACCATCTCAAGGATGATCAGAAGAAATGGACAGCACCTGAGTTAAATATATGAGTGTCACAGCAAAGAGTCTGAATACTTAGGACCATGTGATATTTCAGTTTTTCTTTTTTAATAAATCTGCAAAAATGTCAACAATTCTGTGTTTTTCTGTCAATATGGGGTGATGTGTATAAATTAATGAGGAAAAAATGAACTTAAATGATTTTAGCAAATGGCTGCAATATAACAAAGAGTGAAAAATTTAAGGGGGTCTGAATACTTTCCATCCCCACTGTATATATCTTTGGGTCTGGTTTGGATCCTGAAGGTGAGATGCCAACAATCGTGTTTCCATGGTTTGCCATTGCTATCTGACTACACCGTACTTCATTTGCTTGGGTAATGTTTTTAAATTAATCTTAATTAAATGCAGGACTTTTTATCAGCAGGAACTAGGAGGAACTCAGCTCCACCACCTCTGGCTCAGGTCTTCTGCTCCCTGCTCATCACTATCACTTGGTAACATTGAAGTCCAGCTTCTGCATTTACAAGTGACAGCTTATCTCCCAGTAGCTCCCACAGGTCAGATCTCCTGCGCAGATCCCACTGAGTGCCGGACAGGGAAAAGGGAGATACAGAACAGGTGCCCAGGGTTCAGTGCAGTCATGGGCAGGAGAGGGTGTGTGGTGGGCTGCACCCTCTGTGGTCTCCATTTTTTCCCTGGTGACCAGTTGTCGATGCTCCTACTGCATAATCCCCCTTGCAAGTGACTGTAGTATAGTATAGTATGCTGGGAGGTACTACAGTCTGATAGGTGCTTCAGCTTAATATTGCAACAAAGGTAAGATATATGACAGATGGTGGAGCTTTTAAGGAGGGGGAGAAGATGAGGGTAGTGGAGGGAGGGGGTTGTATGCAGAGGGAAGAGCTACTATTTGATGCCATTTGGCAGGTATGTGTGTGTGTGGCAGGCATGGTTGAGTTCCTGCACCTTTTCTCTGAGAAAAAAAGCCCTGATTAAATGTAACACATTTTACCTTGAGCAGGCTGTAATGGTAATCCCACAGCTTTGGCATGGCTAGAGAATTTAGGAGCAATTGTAAGCCTTTGGTCTTTCCTGTGGGGTGATAACATTTATTAAAGTACATAGTATACATATTACAGTGTATCCAAATTGTGCATCCTTCCATAACAGTGTTAAGTTCATGTGCCTATTTGTAATCATTATTGTAACATTAAGCTTATTAAACTTTGAAAGTTATTGTAGGCTTGTATTTTTTTTTTTTTTTTGTGCAAATGCCAAGGCTGCCTTATACTCTCAGCATAGCACTGTTGAAGGATGTTTTGCCAAATCCTTTTTACTACACTAAGGACTACGTTCTAGGAAAAAAAAACAGCCAACACTTTTCCTCTTAATGGTTAGTGGGGCTCTGTGGTAGCTATTGAAGACAATAGGATTTCACAGCTCAAATGTTTAACACGATGTTTTGGTCAGAGTGGTGAGACTTAATGTCTGTTGAACAAGACCTTTTCATATTTGGAGGGCCACTTGGAAAATGTTGAAAATGTGTGCCAAGCAACACTCTTTGGCACCCATGTGAATAAATTCAGAGACCTGCTCATTTCTGTTATAGCAATGTCATCTTTACGGTACACGGTTAAAGGGGTTGTAACAGTTCTTTTTTTTAAAATAATAAACATGTTATACTTACCTCCTCTCTGCAACGGTTTTGCATAGAGCGGCCCTGATCCTCCTCTTCTGGGGTCCCCATGCAGTGCACTTGGCTCCTCCTCTTCTCAAGTGCCCCCACGGAGAGCCCCTTACCATCGGTGCACTAGTGCGGGCGTGCTGCCGAGTCCTGCTGCTGTGTCAATTGACAGAGCCAATGGCTCCTGCTGCTATCAATCTATCCAATGAGGACCCGAGACAACGGCTGGAGCTGCTGTGCTTGTCCCCGTTGCTGAAACGATCGCACTCAGGTAAGAAAAAGGGGGGCTCTGGTAGGGTGCTGCACTACAGAAGGTTTTTCATCATAATGCATAGAATGCATTAAGGTGACAAATCTGAAGGGTTTACAACCCCTTTAATATAGGTAGGAGTCGGCTGTACAGTTACAATATGATATAGTAATGATCTGTGAAGGTTTACTGACCTCACCTTTATAGACAGTAGGAGTTGCACCATTAAACACCTTCACCTTTAGACCCAGTTCTTACATGCGGAGCAGGCATATCCACTAAAATGTACTGTGCTGTCCCTGTGTTAGCACTGTGTCAGTAAACTGCATAAGTTAAGAGATGTGAACCTTCTCAGGCTTGTATTGCAGTTTCTTTGTCCCCAACTATAATCCAGAAAAGCTTAGTGAAGAATTACACACAACACAAAATCCCACAAATATTTATGAGTGCTTGATTGATTTTCTTTTTTTTTTTTCTTTTTTACTATTGTCAGAAAGTAAAATTATTTTAATATCCACCTGTATACTGTTTCTTTTGTCCAGTCACACAATTGTTTCGCATGACCAGTCTGTCAATTACATGACATTTTTCTCTTCAAGCATACTTTGAATTGATATAGTGCAAAATAATCGAGACTTGGAGAACACATTCAAATGTTAATTTAGAATTTCATCAAGCACTACATTAATGTCTCTGATGGTGCTGTTCCCTTTCACACCTCTGGAGGTGATTGAAACGCAGGCCTTTAAAGTGAAGTCTGATAACCAGCGTATGGCAACTCCAATTAGCTTCACTTTGCCCTGAAGTGCATCACAAACAGTAACAAGGTCTCCAAGGACCACTACTTTTGCTAGCTCCATAGTCATTTTTCCTCATTAGTTCCTTTCAATTGCCACTAATGCCGTGTACCAAACATCTGAGTGATAGACAACAAAAAAAACATGAAGAAAAGAGAGAGGGGAAAAAAAAAAAAAAAAACGTTGCCTGTTCTTCATACAATTATTTTCCATAATTTAAGTCTCTGTTGAATTTGTTTGATAGTTAGAAGCTGGCATTTCTTTATTCTATTAACCTTTCCACCTTGTGGAAGTTGTAGAACTTTTAGTGTCATGCTTTAGTGTGTTTTCTTTTTTGAACAGTACAATACAATAATAATGTTGCAACCCCTCCTTGCTAATCTTTAAATGTAAATATGTTTGTGAACCTAAATATATATAAGATAAGGAAAAAAGTAATAAACTACTTCACAGCTAAAGTTGTAAAAACACACTCCAGTACACAAAAACCAAATATACTGTATATATTAGCTGCCATACTTAACTCGCCCCCCAACATAAGAAAATAGGAAGTAAAAGGTTCTCTAATATAATACAACATTATCATCATTCTAAAACCATAACATACAATTAAAAATAATATACTTATGTGAAAAAAAAATGTAACACACCCAGGAATTATAAAAATAAAAAGTCCAAATGAAAATGAAAGGATAAGAAAATTGTCAAACACAATACAAAGTATGATGAAATTCTTCCTAATGTCTTTGCCTTACAGTCAAAATTATATATAAAGTGCTCACAGTCCTTAAAGTTTATACATCTAATACATATAATGCAATAATGATACCCACAAAATAACCCAAAAACTTTCTTCTCACAAGTGCTCACCATACATGAATTAACAAAATTAAGGTAGACTCAGATAAAATTAAGAAGGTTTTAGATAACGCAGAAGTGGAACAGAAGTATAGGAAGAAAAAGAAATACCTATGTGATGTAAATATTTATAATAAGGGTAAGATTATCAAATGCCAAATAATGGATAATGCTGAGAACCAGGATACTGAGCATGTAGATGATAATACCCATAATGGAGAACTATATCCATCTACCCCTAGAAGAAATCCTTCATATAACCGTTATATGGAAATATTTTCGCTCAGCGAAGTGACTCCAACAACATCCCCATATCCAATATATTTGAGCCATGATCAGTTGGGGAAAGATACATTATATTGCCAAAAGTTTTCGGACACCTGCCCTTACATGCACATGATCTTTAATGGCATCCCAGTCTTCGTCCGTAGGGTTCTGTATTGAGTTGGCCCACCCTTTGCAGCTATAACAGCTTCAACTCTTCTGGGAAGGCTGTCCACAAGGTTTAGTAGTGTGTCTATGGGAATGTTTGAACATTCTTCCAGAAGCGCATTTGTGAGGTCAGGTACCAATGTTGGAAGAGAAGGCCTGGCTCGCAGTCTCCGCTCTAATTCATCCCAAAGGTGTTCTATCTGGTTGAGGTCAGGACTCTGTGTAGGTCAGTCAAGGTCCTTCACCCCAAACACACTCCTCCATGTTTTTATGGACCTTGCTTTTTGCACTGGTGTGCAGTCATGTTGGAACAGGAAGGGGCCATCCCCAAACTGTTCCCACAAAGTTGGGAGCATAAAATTGTCCAAAATGTCTTGGTATGCTGACGCTTTAAGAGTTCCCTTCACTGGAACTAAGGGGCCAAGCCCAACCTCTGAAAAACAACCCCACACCATAATCCCTCTTCCACCAAATGATTTGGACCAGTGCACAAAGCACGGTCCATAAAGATGTGGATGAGTGAGTTTGTGGTGGAGGAACTTGATTGGCCTGCACAGAGTTCTGACCTCAACCCGATAGAACACCTTTGGGATGAATTAGAGCGGAGACTGTGAGCTAGGCCTTCTCGTCCAACATCAGTGCCCGACCTCACAAATGTGTGCTTTTGCTTTTGGAAGAATGGTCAAACATTCCCATAGACACACTCCTAAGCCTTGTGGACAGCCTTCCCAGAAGAGCTGAAGCTGTTATAGCTGCAAAGGGTGGGCCAACTCAATATTGAATGCTACAGACTAATGCCCTGTACACACGAGCAGAATTTCCGTCAAAAAAAAATGTGATGGGAGCTTTTGGTCGGATATTCCGACCGTGTGTATGCTCCATACAATTTTTCTGTCTCAATTTCCGCCAGCAAAAGATTGAGAGCTGGTTCTCTATTTTTCCGATGAAAAAAGTTCTTGACGGAAATTCCGTTTGTCTGTATGCAATCCCGACGCGCAAAAACCGACACATGGTCAGAAACAATTTGGCGCATGCTTGGAAGCATTGAACTTAATTTTCTCGGCTCATCGTAGTGTTGTACGTCACCGCGTTCTTGATGGTCGAAAGTTCAGAGAACTTTTGTGTGACCGTGTGTATGCAAGCCAAGCTTGAGCGGAATTCCATCAGAAAAACTATCCAAGATTTTTCCAACGGAAATTCCGCTCGTGTGTAGGGGGCATTAGACTGGGATGCCATTAACCACTTGACAACTGGGCACTTAAACCCCCCTCGTGCCCAGACCAATTTTCAGCTTTTAGCGCTGTCACACTTTGAATGACAATTACTCAGTCATGTAATACTGTACCCCAAATGAATTTTTTGTCCTTTTTTCATACAAATAGAGCTTTCTTTTGGTGGTATTTGATCACCTCTGGGTTTTTTATTTTTTGCGTTATAAATGAAAAAAGACCGAAAATTTTGAAAAAAAACGCATTTTCTTAGTTTATGTGATAAAATTTTGCAAATTATTAATTTTTCTTCAGAAATTTTGGCCACGATTTATACTGCTACATATCTTTGGTAAAAATAACCCAAATTAGTGGATATTATTTGGTCTTTGTTAAAGTTAGAGAGTCTACAAGTTGTGGTGCAAATCATAAAAAATTAATCACACCTGATGTACTGGTGGCCTATCTTATTTCTTGACCCGAACAAGCCAGGAAAGTACAAATACCCCCCAAATGACCCCTTTTTTGAAAGTAGACATTCCTAGGTATTTAGTAAGATGCATTGTGAGGTTTTTGATGTTGTCATTTTTTCCCCACAATTCTTTGCAAAATGAAGATTTTTTTTATTTTTTTTTTCCTTGTCATTGTAATAGGTTATTTCTCTCACATGGCATGTGTATACCACAAATGATGCCCCAAAATACATTCTGCTACTCCTCCTGAGTATGGCGATACCAAATGTGTGAGACTTTTACACAGCCTGGCCACATACAGAGGCCCAATATTGAAATAGCACCATCAGGCATTCTAGGAGCATAAATTACACATCTCATTTCTCAACCACCTATTACACTTTTGAAGGCCCTGGAGCACCAGGACAATGGAAACGCCTACAAAGTGACCCCATTTTGGAAAGCTAACACCCCAATGTATAATCTATGAGGCATAATGAGTCTTTAGAACGGTTCATTTTTTTCCAGAAGTTTTTGGAAAATGTGGAAAAAAAATGAAAACGCATTTTTTTTTTTTTACGCAAAGTTGTGCATTTATAAGATATTTCCAACACATAGCATGTACATAGCAAAAATGACACCCCAAAATACATTCTGCTACTCCTGAGTACGGCGATACCACTTGTGTGAGACTTTTACACAGCCTGGCCACATACAGAGGCCCAACATGCAAGGAACACCATCTGGTGTTCGAGGGATACATAGCATTCACATACCAAGAATTACACCCCAAAATACATTATGCTGAGCAAAGAGTAAACAAAAGATTACCTGTGGTTGTAGTAGCGCAGTTGTACACAGGAGGATAGCACTGGTCCAGGCAGCAGGCAGGGACTTGGTCAGCAAAAGCGAACGTAATTTTCCAGGCAACAGGCAGGAATAATGTCCATAGTCAGTACAGGCAGGGATACTGTCCATATACAGTCCAGGGTCAGTGCAGGCAGAGATTGTCAGCAGTGCCAATATATTGGTCCTGGTAGTAGGCAGGTCTATGTGGTGTGGTCAGTTCATGCGACAGGCAGAGGCATGATGACATAGGTCCTACAGGCAGCAGGCAGAAGTAGGGCCTCGTTCAGGACAGAATGGGGACAGGGGTAGAGGCTTCTCCCACCCAAATCTCTTTGAAGTCTCCAGACCCTAATCTAGGAATAAGAAAACAAATGAAATTGTTTTCTTCATCCAGAAAAACAATTCTGGAGCCCCTCACATATGTGAAACCCCTGTGTTCTGAATCCCACTAGTCCACTGGCAGGGTACAAGATCAGTCCAAGAGGCATGGCCAAACAGTCCAGGGTCAGTTCCAGATCAGGCAGAGGTATGTACAGAATCGGTAGGCAGAAGCGTGGTCAAATAACAGTCCAGGGTCAGTTCCAGATCAGGCAGAGGTATAAACAGAATTGGTAGGCAGAAGCATGGTAGAATAACAGTCCAGGGTCAGTTCCAGATCAGGCAGAGATATAAACAGAATCGGTAGGCAGAAGCATGGTCGAATAACAAGCCAGGGTCAGTTACAGAGCAAGCAGAGGCATAAGGGGTGTGAAGGTAAATGGCAGGAAGTGAGGGTTATGTTTTCCATACTTCACTAATAATTTAGTGAAGTATGGTAACGGCGGAAACAGTCAACTATGCAGAGGCCTGGTTGGGAAGGACATTGGGGACAATGATAAGTGGTGTCTCTTCTCACTCCTCGTTTGGAGCACACCCGGCATTTTTTCTGACGTTTTTGGCCTGTTGGTCTGGGAGGGATTTTATCGGGAAAGTGGCGTTCAGAGAGTCTGCTAATCACATCAGAACACATGTTTTCTGGTGGGCCGTTCGGGTATATAAGGGCAGTGGTGATTTCCTCCTGGTAGCCAAGGAAGGGTTTGGGTCTGTCAGTGGAGTTACGATAGATTACATAGGTGTTGTATATGGCCAAATTAAATAAATAAATGGAAACTTTTTTATACCACTGGTATGTTCTTCTAGTGGAAAGGTAGGGTTCGAGCATCTGGTCGTTGAAGTCGACACCTCCCATATACATGTTGTATTCATGGATACATGTTGGCTTTTGGATTGGGCCATTCCTCCTGGTGATCTCAACAAATGTATTGTTGTGGATCGAAGAAAGCATGTAGACGTCCCTTCTGTCCCTCCACTTCACAGTCAGAATTTCCTCATTCCGTAAGTTCGCCGCCTCCCCTCTTCTTAACTTCTTGTTGACAAGGCTTTGAGGAAAGGTAGGGTTCAAGCATCTGGTTCGTCCTTACGGTGCCACATGCTGGAGTCTTCTTTCTGTGAAGGTTTCAGAAAAGGGGCAAACTAGAATAAAAATTGTCCACATACAGATGGTAGCCTTTCTTCAGGAGTGGGTTTATGAGTTCCCAAACGACTTTCCCACTCGATCCAATATATTCTGGGCAATTGGGGGGATGTAGCTGGGTGTCCTTCCCTTCGTATACCATGAAGGCATAGGTATACCCTGTAGCACGATCGCACAATTTGTACATCTTCACCCCATAGCAGGCCCTTTTGGTGGGAATAAATTCTTTTAAGCCCAGTCTGCCAGAAAATTTCATAAGGGACTCATCCACACATATGTGTTGGTCTGGGTTAAACAACTGGGGGAAGATTTCAGAAAAATAATTTATTAGGGGCCGAATTTTATAAAGCTTGTCAAAATTTGGGTGATTTCGGGGAGGGCACTGGGTATTGTCGTTATAGTGTAGGAATCTCATAATCATGAGATATCTGGTCCTGGGCATTACTGAGGAAAAGATGGGCATGTAGTAGATGTGGAGGGTAGACCAATATGAACGTAATTCATTTTTTCTGTTTAGTCCCATACAGAATGTGAGGCCCAAAAATTTTTTAAACTCCTCCACTGTTAGGGCTCTCCACTCGTAGGGACGGGCATAGAAGGACGTTGGGTTACTTGCTATAAATTGTTGTGCATACAGGTTGCACTGGGCCACAATTGATGCAAGCATGTCCTCAGTAAAAATTAAATGGAAAAAGTCTATCGGGAAAAAATATTCTGTGTCCACCTGGACTCCTGGCTGGGCAGTGAAAGGGGGAATATTAGCTTCTCCTGAATTAGGAGGCAGCCACAAGGGGTTTTGAAGGGAATAGGGAAGGCTGGCATGGGATCTAACCCTTTGGGACTGAGGTGACACCCCACTGGTACGTGGCTTTTGCTGAGGTACTGTGGTGCTTGTGGATGGCACTGCGGTGCTGATAGATGGCCCTGCGGTGCTGGTGGATGGCACTGCCTCCTCACCAGTACGCCTTCTTCTGGTGGGCGGACTCTCATCCTCCTCCTCTGAGACTGTCAGTGTACCACTGGTTAGGACAGGCTCGTAGTCCACGTCAGACTCAGAATCTGAAAATGAGGAGGAATCCGAAGCGGAGAGCTCCCCATTGCTCTCGTCGCCCGCAAGAATATTGTACGCCTCCTCTGCGGAATATAATCTTGTTGGTGATCACAGAAGGCACTGATGACAAGTGACACTGATGATAGCTGGCACTCTTACATGGCACTGATGACACGTGACACTGATAAGTGGCACTGGTGACACTGATAACAGATGGCACGTGGCACTGATGACAGATGGTACTGACAGGTGGCACTGATGGCAGGTGGCACTGATGGCAGGTGGCACTGATGGCAGGTGGCACTGATGGCGATGGGACAGGCAGATGGCACTGGCAGATGGCACTGGCAGATGGCACTGGCAGATGGCACTGGCAGATGGGACTGGCAGATGGGACTGGCAGATGGGACTGGCAGATGGGACTGACAGATGGGACTGACAGATGGGACTGACAGCTGGCACTGATATATAGTGTTGGCACTGTGTATGTGTTTTTTTTCACTCACAATTCACAATCCAGAAGCACAGGTCGCTCTCCCTCCTCACACGCGGTCTCTGTGTGGGGAGGAAGAGCCGGCAATGAGAGATGATCTCACATGTTTACATTTGAGATCATCTCCCATTGGAAGCTGCGATCGCGCTGTAAACGGCCGCTGTGATTGGCCGTTTACAGCGACCTGTGACTGGCTGTGTCCAATTGACACGGCCAGCACAGAACTTCCCCGATGCACGCCTGCGGGAGCGTGCATCGCGGAAGTAAACAGCTGGATGTCTAGGGACAGCCACCCGGCAGTTAGCGTCCATGCTGCTTTTTTTAGATCCATCTATTATTAGTGTATATTAACACTTGATTCATCACATTACAGGGTGTTTACCTTTTATGTTTATATGTATTCATATTTTCATCTTTACATGTGTTGTCATTTAGTGTTATCCACGTTCCCTTGGAAGTCACTCTCTTTAGCACTTCTATCTGACGTTTATCTTTTTTGTTTTATTTTTTTCTGAGACTTTTTGTGAGCTATTCATGAGATTGAGCACTACATCTATATGTTTTGCATGTTAGATTATACACATTATCAGTTTTCAATAATGGGGTTAGCACCTCCGTAGGTTTTTTTTTTTTTTTCTAATTGATTGTATATTGCCATTTTAGGTGAATGAGCAGTGCAGAATATTTTTTTCTTTACATGTATTGTATATTTGATGTGGGAGCACATTAGGGTACTTGCAACATTTCCTGGATATTTTTATGTTTTTTTATTTTTAACATTTCAAAAAAATTCCGAACATTATCTTGAAACATATACAATGCAAAAAAAAAAAAGGAAAAAGGAGGAAGAAAAGAGAAAAGAAAAAAAAAAAAAAAAAAAAAAGGAATGGGGAGGGGGGGCTACGACCAATGTAAGTATAGAACTGTTGGGAAGGTACAGAAACTTTAAGGTTAATCAAAATGAACTAATAAGTCATACTCTGATTTACCATCAGGGTCTGATATCATTTCATAATGTAGTCTAGTTTCCTTAAATTCAAACCATTTTGCCCATGTCTTAATACATTTCCTGGTCAGCCTTTTTTTTTCTACAGGTTATTTCTTTCATTAGACGGAGCTCATTAACCCTTCATCGTCATTGTGAGATAGTAGGTATTAAACTTTTTCCCCAGTATAGTGGAATCAAAGATTCACAAGCATTTAATATGGGGTCATAGACATCTTGTATTGCTCTGTTGTTTCGTTCATACAATGAAGTAAAAACGTAAATGGTTCAGAGGTTTAATTACTCGGCCCAGTATCAGAGAGATCACTTTCGCCACTTCTTCCCAAAATTAGCAGATCTTAGGGCAAAACCACCATATGTACCCGTGTGTAGCTCGCTCTCCACATTCCCTCCAACACAGGGGTGAGGTTGAATCAGACATTGCATGTAATTTTACTTGTGTATAATGCCATCGAGATTAAAGTTTACCTCTGTCATTCTACTCGAGGTGGCGGACATGTTAGAAGGCTGGCCATAGGCCAGCCTGAATTTGTAGGAGGAATCTGGGGGGGGGGGGCTATTTAACCCCCCCCCCCTGTCGGCTCCAGCGTCAGCTCGGTTCCCCGGTTCCTGGTAAACAGCCGACAAGCATCATTTCCAGGTGGCTATCTGACGTCACTTCCGGGTTTTTTGCAGCAGGGGGAATCCTTGCTTGATCGTGGGGCAGCGCTTCACCGCTCTAAACCGCTGTGCTTCAGGTATCGTCAAGGGGAGCCACCCACATCAGGCTAGTCAGGCCGGCTCACAGGGGCACCTCCATTTTTTTCTGTACATTGGCAGTAACGGCCAGGGGGGGTTGTTTATCACGCTGTCTGTCATGCTATTTGTTCAGAGGAGTGGCAAGTCCACGGGCTGATCTTTAGGGGTTTTGTGTTACCGCTAGGGTTGGGGGGGACAAGCTCTGCTTGCTGGGTGTTGCATGGGGTCTTGTAGTTCCACAGGCTGCTTTCACACGGCCATGATTTATGGATTCAGGGGGCCCGGGCTGCAAAGGCGTCTGTTTGCCCCAGCTGGGTCATCCATTTCACAATGGGCTTTTTATTTTAGTATCATTCCATGTGGGTCCCATGTGATCACTGCACACGTCTGTGTCCTTTTTTTATGGTTGTTTCTTTATCTGTCTTATTGTTGCCTTCAGGTTCATCACTTATACAAGTGATTTGTTCATGTGGATCCCAGCATTTACGCAGGAGAAGCAGGTGCGTTCAGGTCTCTTGTATCACGGGGAGGTCATGTGGATCTGTCACGGGGTGATGGTGATTCCACCTTCAGGGCTTGGTATATTGAGGGTGTGTGTGGGTTGGGTCGATCATCCATTGCACATGGGCATTTCATTGTCAGATATCAGTCTTTATGTGGGTTTTTCATACTATCATTGCACAGTAGTGTTTCATCTATCGTTTCTTTGTCATCTTTTGCCTTCACGTTCATCACCTTTCAGGTGGTTTGTTCATGTACATCCCAGCATTTACGCGGGAGCAGCAGGTGCGTTCAGGTCACTTTGTATCACGGGGGAGTTATCCAGTTGTCACATGTCAGGATCTGTCACGTCCACAGATCCATACGGGCCAAGGTTCATTTGTAAGTGTCAATACAATTTCTCGGCCGTATATCATACGTCATACGCTGCATGATCATTTCTTACTCCGATTTTGTTACCCACCACGCTTTGTGGTTACCTCAGCCCTGACTGCTCGTTTCGAATTGCCTGTCTTTGCGCTACAGTTTGCTCGGGCTCGCTTATTGCATACACGTAGGGTTCGATTGGTCACTAGGTTCATTTACGCGCCGTTGTTGGCACATTGCTGCACCCACGTCTTTAGACTTAGGCACGAAGGGGTGTTGTAATTCTGTGTACGGGTGGTTCTTAAATTGTTTGCTTTTGTCTTTTTTTCTTCATAGATACTATCATGTCGCATGTTTCGGAAAGCGACAAATTTGCGTTTTTTTCCTCCAACCCCAACTGGGGCTTCAGAGCATGGCAGCACCCAATCTTTTAAGGAGTTGGACTATACCCAGGCTCACAGCAGAGCTATGTCGCAGGGGCATTTCATTTCTGGCCCCAGCTAGGAAAGCAGAGTTGTTTAGGTTGTTGTTTCCCAGTCCATCTCAGCCACTCCCTTCTACCAGCGCAGGCCAGGTTTCTGTGCATAATTTGTTGACACAGATTCATGCCTTATTAAATACTCTTTCCTTGTCCATGTCCCAAATGCAAGATAGAATGGAGGTGATTGAAGCCCATGCGGCCAGAGCTCAGGTGCCAGCTGCACCCCCAGCTCCTGTTCCTCCAATCGCTCCTGCAGGTAATGTTGCTGTTTCTTTGCCTGTGGCAGCTCCTTCCCCGTTAGTGGCATTACTATTAGTATCATTTCATTTTAGCTCATTTCATACCTGTCAACATTAAGAAAGATTTTCTGGAAGGGAAAGATGTGAACCTGGCTTCTCTTCTAATAGCAACTCAGGATGTTACGGAGAACAAGTCTTATGTTTGCGGGGAGGTCTCGGTAGTGCTCAAAACGAAAGACCCCAGGCTCAACCGCAAACTCAGCGTGGCAGAATTTGTGCTGGCATTTGGCATTTTTAGGGACATTATCTGTGCTGTCAGTTCTGATAGGAGGGGGGAATTAGACCTGTATTTACATAAAGTGGTGGACTTAGCGCACAAATATGGCGGGTGCATTTTTTATGATTACCATCGTTTTTTTTCTGCGAAGGTGGCAGCCACTTGGGTGCAGTTCCAGGTAGTAACGTGCTGGAGTAACATTGATATGGAACTATTTTGCAGGCTTTTCGCTAAGCAAAAATCCCCTGTGTGCGTGAATTGTCAGTCTTCAGCACACACCTCAGCGTGGTGTCCCATGTTTGAGTCTTCCGGTCACTCAGGGACCAGCAAGCAGGGGGCCGGTGGGTCCTCTACAGGGCTTTCTGGGCAGGTGGACAAATTAGGTAGGCCCATCTATTACCTGGGTAAGGTGCAAGTATGCAACAATTTCGATTGCTACAACCAATGCAGGCTCCTGCATGTCTGCTCCAATTGTTTCAGAGCTCACCCCAAGTCCTCCTGTCTTGTCAAGCCCTTTAGTTCATAACTAAGCCAAGTCAATGTATCTTTGCTAGGGGGCTTGTTTAGAAAGTCACCCATCCCTGGCCTTCAGATAATTTCTGCCGTATGGATTTTCAGTAGGATTTCACACAGGCCTAATTACGCTGCGACCTGAGTCGTTTGGATGCAGGAATTTATTGTCAGCAGACAGCCACGCTGCTTTTGTGGATGAATTACTCGAGGCAGACGTGTGATCGGTCCATTTATTTCACCACCATTCGGCATGTGGAGAGTCAACCCCATTGGGGTGGTTTGTGGCAAGTTATCCAATAGATATTGATTAATTTATGACTTGTCTGCACCTCATTCATCTCACATCCTTGGTCTCAATCCCCTGATCCCCTCAGAGGAGTTTTCATTGAAATATTATTCTGTGGATTCGGCTATCCAGAGCATCATACAATTGGACAGGGGAACTTGGTTATCCAAGGCGGATATTGCTGATGCATTTAAGCTACTTCCGATCAGGCCTGCCCTTTGACCATGGCACAGCATCAGATGGCGAGAATATTACTATTTCGCCACCAAGTTAACATTCGGGTCAAAGAGCAGTCCTTGCTTCTTTGACATCTTTGCCCAAGCACTCTCCCACTTATTGGATCTTGGGTAACTGCAAAGGTTGTCAGGGGATAGTGTATTATCTCAATGATTTCCTGCTTTTGGAGGACCCTGGTTGACCACCCAAGGATTTGCAGTCTCTCACAGAGCTTTTTGCTGAGTTAAACATACCATTGGCTGCCCGTAAGGTTCGGCAAACATCATAATTTTTTGGGGCATTATGCTTGATTCTAATCTCATAATTGTGAGTTTGCCCAGGGAGAAGTTGATCAGGATACATCAAATGATTCATCTTTTTGTCCGGTCCCCAGTCTTTTCCAAGAGAGACTTACAGTCACTCTTGGGCATGATGAACCATGCTATGAGGATTATTCCACAGGGTAGATCTTTTGTTTCCAGGTTGCTGGCCCTTCTACCCCTGTAACAGGACTCACCCGTTGGCTTACAAGCTGAGGCACGAGCCAATCTCATCATGTGGGACCAGTTCCTGTGTGACTGGAATGGTATTGCTATGCTCATTCCTCAACCAACGAGTCAGTCTCCCAGAGTATTTTCAGACACTGCTGCATCAGTTGATTTTGCGGCCATTTTTGGTCGAGAATGGCTGGACAGCCATTGGCCCCTGGAAGTATTTTGCATGCCCAAGTTTGCTCAGACATCGGCATTATTTGAAATCTACCCTATATTGGTGGCAGCAGTCACTTGGGGACCAAATTGGTCGGGGAACTCAGTCATATTCTTTACTAATAATTTGGCCACCGCCAAAATTATTAATAAAGGCAGATTTGGGTCACTTCTCATCATGTCATTTATGCGCAGGTTGACATGGCTGGGTTTGACATCCAAATTTCATTTCCAGGGAGAATTCATCAGTGGGAATTACAATGGTGCAGCCAACACGTTATCCTAACTTAATTTCAATCAATTTTTCTTACAGCACCCGGAAGCAGAGCTGGTGGGCAAGCCGGTTCCTCCTTACTCCCTGCTGATCATGGACTAGTCAGGTTCTGGACACAGGCGATCAATTTGGCCAACAATTCTTTATCCAGCAATACACTGAAGGCATATACCACGGGTTGGACGACATTTCACAAGTTCTTGTCATGATACCCTTGCAGTTGCCCTGAGGATGTAAATTATGTGATGGCTTTTGCGGCATATTGCCACAGCGAGATGATGTTATCCGCTAATACGATCAAATTGTATTTGTCAGGTGTTCAGCATTTCAGGTCACTACAGAATCCTGACAGTCCGCCCATTGCTGCTTACACTCTCAAGGCCATGTTGAGGGGTATTCAGAGGATGCTGGGGGGCAGTCACATTTGTCACGACTACCAGTCACCGGCCAGATTTTCCGTGACATTTCAGATATTTTATCATCTTCCCTTTTTGGCGTAGGTCTCAGTTTCTTAATCAAGGCAGCTATTTACTTGAGCTTTTTTGGCTTTCTCAGACCCAGGGAAGTATCTCAGGCCAGGCTCCTTAACTGGTCAAAGGCAGTCTCACTAGGGTTACCAATTACTATGCTTTACTAACGCAACAATAATAAGAGTAGACAGTTGGGCCAGGGCTTTGTGGTAAAGTATTACAGTACCAATAGCAACTGGTGTCCAGTTAAGGTGCTTGACTTGCTTTCCATCCTATTTGCAGCAGCTCCGCTGGACAGCCCTTTACTGCCTTTTCCCACATATCCTCTCACCTCAAAACAGTTAGTCTCCATGTCAGGATTTTACTTGCTAAATTAAACTTAAATCCAAAAACAATTCCGGACATTTATTCAGAATCTGGGGCAGCATCTGCAGCTTCCAAGCAGGGGGTCCCTACTTTCATCAAGTATATGGGGCGCTGGAATTCCTCCTGTTTACAGCAGATACATACCAGAACCCCATACTGAAGTTATTCGGACATTCACTTCTTTACTCGGCTGATCATTATTAACCGACCTTTATTAAAGCTTTCATGTCATACATACTCATGTGTCTTTTGCTCTCTTTTCAGGTGTACTGAGCAGCCAGGCCAAGGCACACCTCAGGTCTTGGTAAGTTAGACCCCTTTCACACTGGGGCGCTAAAAATAGCGCCTGCAAAGAACCCTGAAAAAGCCGCTGCTGTGTCTCCAGTGTGAAAGCCTCGAGGGTGCCCCGCGCTGCGCTGGCAGAACGATAAAAAAAGTCCTGCTAGCAGCATCTTTCAAACGGTGAAGGAGCGATGTATGCACTGCTCCTTCACTGCTCGTGCCCATTGAAATCAATGGGGCAGTGCGGCTATACCGTCAGCAAAGCGCTGCTGCAGCAGCGCTTTGTGGTGTTTTTAACCCTTTCCCGGCCGCCGCTAAAACGACGGTAAAGCGGCGCCAAAAATAGCACCGTTTTACCACCGACTCCCCCCCAGTGTGAAAGGGGCCTTAGGGACTATCGTTTTTCTATGTAAGACTCCTTTTCTTCATAGGATGTGAGGCAACGCTCAGGGATAGCAGACACTCAAGCTGGGAAAATCAAGCAGGTAAGGTTCCGCTGTTAAAGAATTGTCACTCTGGCACCATGGTTGTTGATCCGAAAGGAAAAAAGCTCACCATAGTGTAAAACCCAACTAATATTTTATTCATAAAAATGTTTTGTGCTTACATCTGAATTGATGGCAACTCGCATATTGAAAGAAAGCCGGCCGGAAAAGCACAAACCCGTCCTTTCTGGGATACAATAGTGTGGCGACGTCAGTATGTCCCTCCTCCCAACGCATTTCATCACAATATGATGTAGTTCTGGGGCGAAAGGACGTGTGTGTGCGCTTTTCCGGCCAGCTTTCTTTTAACATGCGAGTTGCCATCTATTCAGATGTAAGTGTAATACTTTTTTAAAATAAAATATTAGTTGGGTTTTACACTATGTTGAGCTTTTTTCCTTTCGGATCAACAACCATGGTGCCAGAGTGACAATTGTTTAACAGCGGAACCTTACCTGCTTGATTTTCCCCGCTTGAGTGTCTGCTATCCCTGAGCATTGCCTGACATCCTATGAAGAAAAGGGCCTGGCTGGGTATTAGCCACAGGCCTTTTTAGCTTGTGTTAGCTGGTAAGCGCACAGTCTATGTGGTGGTGGATATTCACTCTGTCTGTCGGCCATATCAGCACTTTCACATGAATCATTCACCTACAGTTTTATGCTGGACAAGTGTTTGTCACATACAGTTGTTATTTCTAAAGTTTATGGACATCACCATCTGTATATAGATTTATGTGTGTAACTTTTGCATGGGCTCTTGGTTTGTGAGGAAATGTATTTTCTTTGCTGTCATAAGCGCAACTCCACTCCCTCTTCAATAGATATAATTTGCCTGGGGCAGCGATGACTACAGTGGAAGTAGCATGCAGGCAATTTGATCCTAACCAGGTATCTAGTGCTGGTAGTCTTGAATGACCATTGTGCAGGGCTGCTCAGCTCTGAGAAAGTGGACCCTCAGCCTCTTCCCTAGCTGTAGCAGGTCTTTTTGGGCCATTTTCTGTCTCCCTCTATCAGGAGTTGTTGACTTCCGGTAGTATGGTCTTTCCACCAAAAGATTTAGCTCCCTATTTGCTGGTCGCTGGTAGAGGATGTGTGGGTTGCATTAACACCCACCCACCCACACACACACACACACACACACACACTCAAACTCTCACTTCTAGAAGGACCCCTGTGTGGACATACAGTATTCTCCAATTTAGACTTTGAATCAGGTTTCCCAGATCAAATTGAGTAGGTGAGGGACTTTTCTGTGGTTTAGTGGTTTGACTTGATTTACACAGGACATCACATGGGTGCTGCAACACCCTAACCTCCAACAAATGAGGTGTTAAAGTAAGTTGACCTGCAAGCTACCTTGAGACACAGGGTCTTTTTGTCTTTTGTGACCTCTTTGTCTCTGCCACAGTGAAGGTTTTGCCTTTGAGCTCTCCTCAAAGGATGATCTCTACATTGTAATGGAAGAGCTCAGCACCTGAATGCCACTCTCTTCCTGCTTGAAGAGAAGTATCTAACTATGGAGGGTCTGTAACTTCCTTGGAAAGTCAACAGACAGGGCTCGCTAGCACCCTTCTCCAAAATTTCCCTGTAAGAGAAAATGTCAGTCTACGGGTTGTGATATTGGGGGATGTCTAGCTCAGTGGTAGATGTGTTTTCAGTGAGTTCACAGCCAACAGAAACTTCAGTTTAAGGGCGTGGTAGCCCACTTTTATTGAAAGTAACAAAAATTAAAGTTCATACATGCATGGGTTGCCCACACAGGGGTTCTTCTCCCAAAAATTACAACACAAACAAAAATGCCAATCCACCTGGCTCTCAAGGCTCACTCAGCCTTGGTCACAGTACAAAGCTGTGCAGGCCCACTCCTGGCCTCTAGGAAGGGGCGCTCTTGACACTCCAGGCTTTCACACTCCTCCAAGACTCACGGTTCCCAGGACTCTATCTTCCAGTTGTCTCAGCTATGGTCTCCCCGACTCTCTCAGCTGGCTCAACTTTCTCAGTCCACTGACCTAGAACCTCTCCCACGTGGAGTGCTGTCTCAAGGATATTGCCTTGGTTCTTAAACGGTAGCACACCTCCCTCCTGGCTGCAGCAACTGCTCCCACACCAATTCCCCTGAGCTATGCTCAGATCTGCCTGCAGAACTTCTCGAAAGCCTGGACACAAGACTGAAGACTCCATCCCTCCCAATGCTCTTTGAAGTCTTCAAGTTTCCAGCCCCAATCCAGACTTACAAAATTCAGAGAAGACTTAAAGCATCGTTTTCTCTGCTCACCAATCTTCTCCTGGAACTTCTCAAACTGCCTCTTTGAGAGAGATGTGTCCATTTTACACTCATTTTCACCGAGACAGGGGCTCTCACTCTCACAGGGTCTTTATGGGACTTTTCCTCTGAGCATGTTTTTACTACCCTCATATAGTTTACTTGATCCATAAAAATAATATTTTGGTTTTTAAGGCAGGTTACACTGTGGTCTATCATACCCCAAAAATATCTTGGGCAATATGTCTCTTCTAACCATCCAGATATGACACTGTGAGAGATAACATACTTAGGGCTTTCTTTCATTTTGATTGTACAATCATGCAACTTATTTTATCATTATAGTTCTTCTCATCCTGAAGTTAAGGGTTAAGAAATATTAGACTTCATGTCCAAGTTAACTTTTTTCCTTCTAAATTCCAGCTTCCCTATGTACCAACATACCATTATTATACCTCTGTCTGAGAAAACGCTTTCTTTATATTTTAGAGCAGGCTTTACTTCAGCTTCCAGTCTCCTATAGAAAACTGCTCCATTATTCCTGCTATTCATCCTGGTATTTGGGATGGGAAAACCGTTAGTGCCAGTTCGCACTGGGGTGGCTTCAAAGTCGCCCGACTCTGAAGCCACCCAGTACAGTGTGACTACAGCACGGCTTGCAAATGACTTCTGTAATAAAAGTCAATGCAAGTTGCACTGAAGTTGCCCCCAAAAGGTACAGGAACCTTTTTCTAAGTCAGAGCGACATGAGTCACTCTGATTAGATGGGTTCCATTGCACTGCATGGAGTGTGACTTGTCAGGTGGCTAAGTCGCCTGACAGGTGGCCTCAGTGTGAACCGAGCCTTAGTGAACAATGGAAGTAATTTAGCAGCTGACCTCAACACACACCTTGCACCCGTCGTCCTCTCTATGAGATTGCTCCTGCCCACCTCTGTACTTAGATGCACTTATCGTCAGTGAGCACCATTCTTAGTAAGTACACAGCCAATGTGTTCTTCTGCTGACGTGTTGTTTTATACCTTCATCTTGCATAGATCGTTCCTTTAGCAGTGTGTGCGGGAGCTGAGCATTCTAATAACAGCCTATGTGGAGCTGAGCTGTAGTATTGAAAACAAAAGATGTGTGTCCCTGGAAGTCTGTAAAACTCTTTATTCACTATACAGTCTGATTACACATCTCCTTTTTTAGACATCTCCTTTAGATCTACCCTCAACTATGTAGTGCAAGGGCCTGCCTCATTGGTACAGAGTGATTAGATAGATAGGTGTGTCCTCCTATTATATAGTTTTGGTAAATCTAAAGGAGATTGCAAAGAGATTGTACAATCAGATTGTATAGTGTATGGCCACCTTTATACATCCAAAAAGAAACTTGTTGCACTTTCAGTGTCATTCATTGTTAATGGCACCCGAAGCGTGGAAGTACACGCGCATTTGTTGAGTGCAAAAGTGCATGTAAAAAGCACGGTAGCAATGTGCAAACTGTACCGTGCCATGATGCCCCTTGAGCTACTTCGCTGTGTTTATCGCACATAGGAATCACTACACTAGATATGAATGGGGCCTGAAAGTGAAATTGGTGTGTACACCCTCCCCCTACCTGAGCTGGACCTAAATTGCAAGAACATTGACAGCTGAATGTCTCCCTCCCATGTAATAGTATAAAGCTGGCTATGCGCTATGCAATCTGATTGTACAGGGCTTATAATGCATAATGATATTCAATTTTGAAGATCAAATAGTGCTGTGGATTAGGTAAGTGAGAGATAAGCACATTGAGATGGCTTGGGAAGAAAAGACATTAGAAAATACATATATTTATTATTAAAAGTGAAATTCTGCATGAAAAGGTGAATTTAGCCTTTAACCACTTAAAGGCCAAGCCTCTTTCTGAGATTTGGTGTTTAAGTTAAAAAACGTTTTTTTTGCTAGAAAATTACTTAGAAAAAAAATATATATATAATTGTTTGGGTGTTCTAACACCCTAGATAATAAAATAGTGGTCATTGCAATACTTTCTGTCACACCGTATTTGCGCAGCGGTCTTACAAGCGCACTTTTTTTTTAGAAAAAATCCACTTTTTTAAATTAAAAAATAAGACAACAGTAAAGTTAGCGCATTTTTTTTATATTGTGAAATCTAATGTTACGCTGAGTAAATTTATACCCAACATGTCACGCTTCAAAACTGCACCCGCTCGTGGAATGGCGACAAACTTTTACTCTTTTACCCTTAAAAATCTCCAGAGGCAACGTTTAAAAAATTCTACAGGTTGCATGTTTTGAGTTACAGAGGAGGTCTAGGGCTAGAATTATTGCTCTCGCTCTAACAATTAACAATACCTCACATGTGTGTTTTAAACACTGTTTTCATATGCTGGCACTGCTCACGTATGCTTTTGCTTCTGCGCACGAGCTCGGACGAGAAAGAGCGCGTTTCATTTTTTTTTTCTTATTTATTTTACCTTTTTATTTTTTATTTTTACACTGTAAAAAAAAAAAGTGTCTCTTTTATACCTATTTCAAGGAATGTAAACATCCCTTGTAATAGAAAAAAAGCATGACAGGACCTCTTAAATATGAGATCTGGGGTAAAAAAAATAAATTAATTAAAAAAAAATGTCTCTTTAAGAGCTATGGGCGGAAGTGACTTTTTGACATCGCTTCCACCCTGCAGTGGTATGGACCATCTTCCCCTCACTCATCTTCATACCACAGACGTGACAGGACCCGATCGCCTCCACCGCTACTGACGCCTTCCAGTAAGTGGCAGAGGGCACCGGAGCGCACCTGGGGGGACCCTCTCCTGCCGCCGATTAAAAGTGATCTTGTGGCAAATCCGCCACAGAGACCACTTTTATCTGAAAGCAGACCGCCCGCTGAAGAAGAGGATACCGGAGTTATGGCAGCTAGCTGCTGCCATAACAATGATATTCCTCTTCAAAGTACCAACACATAACGACAGCGGGCGGCCCGTAAGTGGTTAAGCCTGAGGTGAACAATTAGATACACCCCCCCCCCCCTTTTTTTTTTTTCTAGGTTTGCACCCAGTGCAATTTTCTCTTGTTGACCTTATTTGTGTTTGGCTTTCCTTTGTTCCCATTTGGGCTTTGTCGATTCTACCTGTTATTGATGAATAGCTAATTTGGCCTTCAAATTCTCTGGAAGGAGCATATGGTTTCTTCGGGTGCCATATTTTTCCCTTGGCAGTGATTCCCTGGCCTAAGTTTCAGGTTGTTGCACTACTTTGTAGTGGAAATATCCCTAAATCTGTTGAACCTCTCGGTGGCTTGCCCACCCTTTAGATGGACTGCTTTTAATTCCCCCGGCTGTAACTGGAAATGTTCCTGTGTCAGTCAATAAATGATTAAAAAAAAAGTTTTTTTTTTCTTAATGTAAAATCTTTTTCTTTAAATCTATTGAGCAACACAGGTCCAAACCCTCTAAGTCTTGGCCAAAGGAGGTGTTATACAGGGACTGGTATGAATGTTTTTTTTCTGTCTGCCAGTTCCCCCAATCTCCTATAGGTGACAGTATTACCCGCCCGTAAGAGAATATGCTAAATTCCAGCGACCCTCAATGAACTTAAAGGAAAAGATTTAAATATTTTTTTTCTGTTTACAATAAACATGTTTGGCTTTTTATGCACATATGATTTATGTTGAAGACTAAACATAGTCGATCATCACCATGTTTTATAGAGGTTTCTGAATAAAAGGTTTATCTTACGGGTTAGCTCACTCTTTTTCTTCATTTCTAATGATTGCATTTTTACATATAAATAAATTTTATAGTTGTCTTATCTTCATTCTAGAGAACATGTTAAAGTGGTTGTAAACCGCAGTCGTGGAATCTGAGCAAAGCATCCGTAGTGTTTACTTATCTCTCTCCAAAGCTCTGAGTGTCGTCCCTCTCTGGTGCTTCGTTCCTCTGTTATCAGCATGAGTCACCTCTGAGAATATTTCCTGACACATACAGAGATAAATTTGTGTCGGGAAGGGAGGAGGGGGGAGTTGAGCCCAGAACGGAGCTTGTCTACTCACAATACAGTTGTTCTGCTGTGTGGAGGGGGTGTGTTCCTTTACTCCAATCAGTTCTCACACACTGTAACTGCAGTCTCTCCATACCCTCCTCTGTGCTGCTGACAGATGAAGAAAGCTTTTTAACACAATCTGCACTTTTGAAAGGGTGTAGAGAGGAGAAGGCTGCAGATAAACAAATAAAACCTATGTAGGAGGATTTGTTTCATCTCTGTGTATCATCTGAGGCTGTTGGCTTCACTGGGTATATGTGAGGGTTTACAACCACTTTAACCACTTAAGTCCCAGAAGGATTTACCCCCTTAATGACCAGGCCATTTTTTTTTGCAATAGTGCATTGCGTTGCTTTAACTGACAATTGCACCGTCGTGCGACATTGTATCCAAACAAAATTGATGTCCTTTTTTTTCCCCACAAATAGAGCTTTCTTTTGGTGGTATTTGATCACCTCCACAGTTTATTTTTTGTGCTATAAACAAAAAAACTGACGATTTTGAAAAAAAAAATATATTTTTTACTTTCTGCTATAATACATATCCAAAAAAAAATGTATTCCCCAGTTTAGGCAATAAGCATATATTGATTGGTTTGTGCAAAAGTTATAGCGTCTACAAACTATGGGATAGATTTATGAACTTTTATTTATTTTTTCATTGTTTTTACTGGTAATGTTGGCGATCTGAGATTTTTAGAGGAACTGCGACATTGCAGCGGACAAATCTGACCCCAAGTGACACTTTTTGGGGACGTTATTACAGTAATCTGAGCTAAAAAAGACGAACTGATCAATGTATAAATTAATCTGGCAGGGAAGGTGTTAACATTAGGGGGCGATTAAGGGGTTAACGGTGTTCCCTGGGTGTGTTCTAGCTGTGTGGGGGATGTGCTTACTGGGACAACACAGAGATTGCTGTTCCTGATCACTAGCAAAAACTGAAAAGGTACCTCCCGGTACTGTGGGACATTATGGGCAAATATATAAATGAACAGTAGGTTTTTATAAAAAGTACAAAATGTATTAATACATTAAAAACATTAGAGCAAACATTGCCATAATTATATATAAGACAATACAGTATGCCAAGGCTTGGTTAAAAGAAAATTGATCTGCATCAGGGTAAAGGGGAACTCCTTAGAGATGGATCCCTCAAGTTGTGGTGCCCTCGCAAGGATCCAGAGCAATGCAGCCAGCGATAAATATAAATGACCAGGAGAAGAGAGAAATTACTTTGTACAAGGAAGGGTGGGGTGGTGGATATGGACATTTGTGTTAACCTCCACCTGTAAATAAAACAGGAAGTGGTAGAGTAGGAAACCGGGAGGGATAATATTGTCCCATTATGTAAACAATTCTAGAAACATATACATGCTTAGCACTATATGTATATCCTAAGTGGGTATGCCCTAACTTTTGCCTGTTCTATTATAGAATGTTTTCCATTTATGATCTTCTCCTCCGGAAGAAGTCTATCCCTTCTCTCCCTGAAGAAGGGATAGACTTCCAATCCCAAAACACGTTAACAAGAAGCAATCATTTTGCCATTTGTTAGCTCAATACAAGCCTTGGTATACTGTATCATCTTATATATATTTATAGTGATGTTTGCACCAATTTTTTAATGTATTAATACATTTTGTACTTTATAAACTGTTGTTCATTTATATGTTTGCCCATAAAGTCCCACAGTACCGGGGGATACCTTTTCAGTTTTTGCATACTATTAGGGATGTTGGAAACAAACTCTGGGTTTCTACCCATGGTGGTTTAAACTCCTTAGATCCCTGAGTTGTCCCCTGTCACAACAGGGATCTGCCTTATTTACATAGGCAGATCCCCGTTCTGCCTCACCTGGCGGACATTTAGTCCGCCGGACCTGTGGGTGAGCGCCCGCTGTATATCGTGCATGGACTGATGTTCAGGCACGTTGGTTCACGCAGCTGGGCCACTCTGCTGCAGTATATATGCGGTGGGAGGATCGGCCTTAAGAAAGGGTATGTATATCAATTTCTTCTTTACATGGCTAGATAGGTTTATCTTAGATTGTGGATGCCAGTAGATTTAGAGATTTTAGTATTAGGGTGAACTTCAACTTTAAAGCAAGAAAACAATCTGTGAGGTTGCAGATCCAACCGCTAAAATTGCTTAAAATGTCTGTATGCATTTTTTTGTGTTAGACAGTTGAGCAAAGACATTTAGAGGTGACAGTCCCTTGGACTATTCCACAGAGTTTGAAATCTTATTTTTTTTTTTTTTTTCACCTAAAATATAATGGAGTCAATATGTCACTCTTCCATTCATCACTTTTACGTCTTCAATTTGGCTAATATGTATAAAAAGTCGCCCTGGATAGCATGCCACTTACCATTCCTCAAAGCTGTGAAATAGGCTTTGAAGCTGCACCTTCGGTGTTAATCACAGCCTTGGCACATTGATGTTCCTCAATGACAACACACACACACATTCTAAATTCATGCTATTCATGAACTTTGCTATGAGCAGGAGGCACATGAAAGTATGTTAATGTGATGCCTAGTAGTGAGTAAAATAAAAAAGTAGCAAAACCAAGACCTAAGGTTTTGTCCTTCAAAAGCCTCTACTTTCCCAGACTTCCTTTTGACGTCTAAAGCATTTTATTCTGACGGGAGGTAGAACTGACACGGGATGGAATATGTATCAATCAATCAAGATTTTTTACACAACTTTATGCATAAGTTTTGGTAATTTGACAGCAGCAGAATACAAGTTTCAATTAAATTAAGTTATAAGAGTAATTTATCAAAAGCCTTTTGTAGCAAAGAAACTGATGCTTAAGAAGTTGTTTGAAAAAGATGGAACATTACAACTGTGGTTATAGGGATGTTGTTCATTGCTTGTAAAGTATAAAAAACCCTCATTGACTATATACAGGGACACGCAGAAATTATAGCTGTAATGTATAGCACTCCAATAATAATTACTTGTATGTTAATGAGCTCTTAGATATTTAGTGTGAATTAATCATTGACAATTTCTAAAAGCACAAATTATGGCCATGATGATTGCATTTAAATTGTAAGTTAAGCCATTTTTTAAAAGTTAGATAGTGTGGGGAAGAGTTAAAACCCAGTCTGGTTTTAACTGCTATCCTGTTCATCGTTGGAGAAATGTTCCCTCATTTCCAGTCACCAAACAGGAAGTGAGGAAAAAATCTGAAACAAGGATAAAAACCAAATAGAAATCCAATAGGGGTTCTAGCCTTCATCTATTCTGCTAGAAAAATAGTATAAGTTGGCGTGGGAGGGGGACCTTGGCATGGTCCCTGAGATTGAGGACTGGCACAAATGGAGTTCACACGTCCACAAAGGCATCCTCAATGTTGCCCTGATTGAGGCAGGATACAAAGTACATGCTAGATCAGTGTTTTTCAACTCCAGTCCTCAAGGCGCCCCAATAGGTCATGTTTTCAGGCTTACTATTATTTTGCACAGGTGATTTGTTTCAGTGCCTTAGTAATTACCACAGATGTTTCATCTGAGGGAAATCCTGAAAACATAACCTGTTGGGGTGCCTTGAGGACTGGAGTTGAGAAACACTGCGCTAGATAGTACTTAGTGCCAGAGCACCTGTCCAAAATGTATATGGGATCTTCATCCTCGTGCTTCAGGGGTTGTGGCTAGGCTGGCACAACATTGCACATATGGTGGACGTGACCCAGGATTTGCCGCTTTTGGATATGGGTTCATTCATTCATATTTTCGGTCACAATGGTTTAATATAGTTAAGGGTGCTAGGGTGGCTCTACTGAATAAACCAGTGGAAAATGTACCCCGACATACCCAGTCACCAATTCATTTTATGTTCCTAGCAGCAAAAATTGCCATTGCCACAGCATGGAAAAGCCCTGTTATAGACATAGCAATGATGAAACACGAACTTACGAGGATCATGTTTATTGAAAAAACAGTGTGTGTTCTATGCGAAAAACAATCCCTTTTTGATAAAATATGGTCCCCTTGGCTTTCCTACTTGCAGGTCCCTAATACATAGAGATATTTTTATGTCGGCTGACGGGAGGTTCCCGGGTGGATTTTCCTTTGCCTTATTCAGTTTCCCTCTTTTCTTTTCCTCTCACTGTTCTTTGCCAATCTTGGCATCCTGTGTGGTTAGCTTTTTTCTGTAACCCAGTCTCTCCTGGATATATTTTGTGGAATATAATCCCTCATATGCGGTAGTTGCAATGGTGATGGTTGCAAGTGCCTTAATTAACATACAATGTGAGTAAGAGGCATTAGTGACATCAATACTACTTCATTGTGATTAAGTTATTATAATGTCTTGCTTCCAAGTCCATGATCTTTCGTATATATATATATATATATATATATATATATATATATGAATATGAATATGTGCTTCATTGGGGGGTTAACCAGGTGGTAAGCCTCTCTTGTTTGTTATTCAAATGCTCTAGTAGTAGTACATAATAAGTTGATGCCTTTCTCAAACACAAAGTAATGTACGCTAGAGGGCCCCACAGAAGATCTATGTACTATGGTCCTCACCAGTTTTTTCCAAACCTTGTATTTGAACGTTTCCCCATTACATGTTTGGAGCAGACGAGGATTGTTCGCTGCTCTACTAAATGATCTTTTATTTTTTTACTTGTTTTCCAAATACAATAAAAACTATTGAAACAGAAAAACAAAACAGCCTGTATCTTGCTGTTGAAACGTTCCCCTTCACTTCCTGTCTGGTAAAACATTGCCAACAGTACAGGAACGTGAGAGGGAATCTCTCTGACGGTACCCTGGGTAGCAATATGAACCAGATGGGGGTTCTCTCCCTTCCCCACACTACCCAGTCCTAAGAAAAATAAAATAAAAAATTATACCTATTTAAGTGCTATATTTCCTACTACCTGTGTTTATAGGGCATGCGTTTAATTATATTTTTAGTTTCCTTCATAGTTTTATATACATTTGTGCTTTCATATTAGCAAGGCAGGAGACGCTTACTGTGGGACAGTGCCTTTAGCTCTCCTGCTGGACAAATCACAAATATTTAAATGTACTTTTTTCAGAAAACCTGTTGTTAAGCATTTTCATGGCAACAATTAGCACTAGTAGTGCCAATAACACTATATGTACATTACTGAAATTGATATAAGTTGTCAAGGAATAATTATATGCATTTCAGTAGTAAGATTATTTCTGCGTGTCTGACTTCCTTTCAATATCATTAGGCAACTGATAAAGGTAAGTTATCCTCTGCCAATGGTTTTCTTTTTTTTTTTCCTATTGTAATCTGTCCTAATCATAGACTGTAGGGGAATACACTGTATTCTCTAGAGGTGTGCTGGATGGATATTTCTGTACCGAAAGCAAAAATGCCGAATGTACTTTGCCGAAAACCAAAAATTACCTATTTTTATTTTAGATATTTTGATATATAATTGTATTATTTTCAACTTTCTAATTAATATCATGACTTTAAATGCATTTATTTTCCATCATTATCGGCACCTTTAGCACAAGAAAAGCCCAAGAAAAATGCATCCCATTAAATTCTATTCTATGTAAAATAAGTATTGAACACGTCACCATTTTTCTAGGTAAATATATTTCTAAAGGTGCTATTGATGTGCCATTTGCACCCCATGTTGTAACAACCCATGCAATCCATACAAAGAAACCAAAACAAATCAGTTCAGAAATTAAGTTATGTGTAAATAAATTGAATGACATATGGAAAAAGTATTGAACACATGAAGAAATGGAGGTGCAAAAAGACATGGAAAGCCAAGACACCAGCTGAAATATATCAGTCATTAGAAAGCAATCCTGCCCCTTGTCAGTGCAAATTAATATCAGCTGGTTCAGTTTTAACTGATGACCTATAAAAAGGTGTCTCATTACCAAGGTGTCACGCAAGAAACCCCTCATGGGTAAAAGCAAAGCTCTCTCAAGACCTTCACAATGTTATTGTTGCAAAACATACTGATGGCATTGGTTAAAGAAGGATTTCTAAACTTCTGAATGTTCCAGTGAGCACTGTTGGGGCCGTAATCTGGAAGTGGAAAGGACATAATTTCACCATAAACTGGCCATGACCAGAATTATCAGATGAGTTGTCCAAGAGCCAAACACCACTTGTAGAGAGCTTAAGAAAGACCTGGAATTGTGGAAATAAATATATGATTTTAAATTTTTACTATACAGTATCTCACAAAAGTGAGTACACCCCTCACATTTTTGTAAATATTTTATTATATCTTTTCATGTGACAACACTGAAGAATTGACACTTTGCTACAATGTAAAATAGTGAGTGTACAGCTTGTATAACAGTGTAAATTTGCTGTCCCCTCAAAATAACTCAACACACAGCCATTAATGTCTATACCGCTGGCAACAAAAGCGAGTACACCCATAAGTGAAAATGTCCAATTTGGGCCCAATTAGCCATTTTCCCTCCCCGGTGTCATGTGACTCATTAGTATTACAAGGTCTCAGGTGTGAATGGGGAGCAGGTGTGTTAAATTTGATATCGCTTTCACTCTCTCATACCGGTCACTGGAAGTTCAACATGGCACCTCATGGCAAAGAACTCTGAGGAACTGAAAAAAAGAATTGTTGCTTACTCTACATAAAGATGGCCTAGGCTATAAGATGATTGCCAAGACCCTGAAATTGAGCTGAAGCACAGTGGCCAAGACCACACAGTGGTTTAACAGGACAGGTTCCACTCAGGAAGAGTGGAAGAGGAATTCAGTGACAACCTGTGAAGGTCTGGTGAACTCCATGCCCAAGAGGGTTAAGGCAGTGCTCGGAAATAATGGTGGCCACACAAAATATTGACACTTATTTGGACATTTTCACTTAGGGGTGTACTCACTTTTGTTGCCAGCGGTTTAGACATTAATGGCTTTGTGTTGAGTTATTTTGAGGGGACAGCAAATTTACACTGTTATACAAGCTTTACACTCACTACTTTACATTGTAGCAAAGTGTAATTTCTTCAGTGTTGTAACATGAAAAGGTATAATATATTTACAAAAATGTGAGGGGTGTTCTCACTTTTGTGAGATACTGTATATACACTTAACACTCCTGCTTATAAGTACGACAAATACAGTATGTTGCTCAGTGTGTGCCAAAATATACATCTTTGTTACTATGCCACTACACTGTTAAAAAAACGATAAAAAAAACTTCCATTGTACCAAGGGAGCTAAACTTTTTTTGTTTTGTTTTTTTTTTTTACGTTTTATTTGGTTTACACTTAGCCAGGGCTTTTTTTTTCTCAGAAAATTGGTATAGGAACTCACCCCCCCCAGCCCAAATCTCTGCCCACAACCACGCCCAAACCACACCCAAACGCCACCCCCCAGACACACCTTCCTTAGAGGAGAGAAGTATAGTGGCGTCAAATAACTGTAATACGTGAGGCCTTAGAACTGTGTATCACACATGGTTCAGGAATGTGTAACACAGACTCAGGACTTTATAACACACAGGGCTCAGGAGTGTGTATTGTGCAATTGTGAATGGTGCATATCATACAGGGTGCAGAAAAAAAAAAAACAGCAAACAGGATAGTACTTACATTCAATGCGAAGCGTCCCTTGTTCTCAGAAATATGGAGCATAAAGCCCTGTGTACAGAGTGCAGGGGTCAAGAATATGTAACATAGAGAACAGTGGTAAAGCTATGTAATATGCAGTCCAGCATGCAGAGTACAGGGCACAGGGGTATGTAATGCAAAACCCATTGTACAGCATGCAGGAGTACCATACCAAGGCCTTTAATATGTAACATACAGCACAACACACAGAGTATAGCTGTTCTGAGTATGTAATGTACAAGGTGTTACAAAATTCACACCACTGGACCCTGCACGCTGTGCCATACATTACGTACTCTTGGTCACTAACTCTGTATGCTTTAGACCCCTTTCACACTGAGGTGCTTTACAAGCGTTTTTACACTAAAATAGTGCCTGTAAACGGCCTCTTCTGCAGCCCCCGTGTGAAAGCCTGAGTGCTTTCACAAAGGAGAGGTGTGCTTGCAGGACAGGAAAAGAAAGTCCTGCGAGCAGAATCTTTGGGGCGGTGGGGGAGAGGTGTACACCGCTCCTCCACCGCCCCTGTCCATTGAAATGAATAGGCACCGCTTTCCAAACTCCTTAAAAACATTTTGAAAGCAGCGCTAAGCGATCGCTTTTAACCCCCCTTTTTAACCCCTTCTTGGGGATTAAAAGCAACCCGCTAGTTGCACCAAAGCGCTGCTTTAACAGCGGTAAAGCGCTGCTAGTTTTAGCACTTTTCCACTAATGCCTGCACCAACCCCAGTGTGTAAGGGGTCTCACTGTTGCCCAGCAAATTTCCCTGGTCTTCCCCCTCAAGTATACCTCCAAAAGTAACCATCAAATCCTCACTTCTGCGTATCTCTTTGCTTACCTCTGTGTCCCCCATCCACACCTAACCTCTGCAACCCTTATCCACAGCTTACCTCTTCTTTCCCTGTCCACAGCTCCTCTCTGCACTCCTATCCACAACTCATCTTTGCCCCCCCATCAACATCCCACCTCTGCACCCCTCTAACTACAGCTTACACCCCCAGTCCACAACTCACCTCTGCACCTCCATCCATATTATCTGGACCCCCATCTAAAGCTCATCCCAATACACAACCTCCCCCACCCTCCACAGCTCTCATTTTACACAACCTGCCCTCTGCAGCTCTTACCTCTGTACAAAGCTCTCTTCCCAGTTCTCCTCTCTGGACAAATTTCCACCCCCCCCCACCCCCCAGCTGCACAACTACCCCCCCTTCCCTTCTTTCACAGTTATCCTCTCACTGTGAACTCAGTCTATAGTCTCTGGAGGGCTCTCCCCCCCCCCCTGTTTTTCATTGAGAACTCCCTCACCTTTTCCACTGCTGATCCAGTGCTCCAGTCCATGTGTTATGCTCGGGCTTTTCAGACGATCGAGAACTGTAGCTGGGGCGGAGTTTCAGGGCTCCTTTGCTCTCTGCTCCCTGCTACAATGTGAGAAGAGAAGCTGCTGCTTGAATCAACACAGGCAGCTATATGTTGCCGTGCTGGGACCCAAAGATCTCAAAAGGCAGAAAAAAAGCCCTGCACTTAGCAATTGGGAAAAAGAGTGGGTCAGACATTACGTTCAATGTCAAATGGTGATATTCCTAAAATTTTTTTATACACTGTATGTTATGGCTGCATATAAGACGGGCTGGCAGTGAAAGTTTTTAGGAGGGTTAAAAACCCTTTAAAACTAGCAAATATAGTTCTCTGCTGCATATCATTAAAAATGCAAAACCATGTATTTTATTTAAACGTTGCATAGTAAGTGTTAACAAACGAAAGCATAATAAAGTG
The DNA here is from genome assembly GCF_042186555.1 of Aquarana catesbeiana. Taxonomy (NCBI): domain Eukaryota; kingdom Metazoa; phylum Chordata; class Amphibia; order Anura; family Ranidae; genus Aquarana; species Aquarana catesbeiana. The sequence goes on along the minus strand of NC_133324.1, from coordinate 181,615,854 downwards.
TTACTAAAGACAGATAGGAAAATATATAGGGGGAATTCAATACTGCTGCTGCACCACGTTTCTGAGATTAATCCCCCTTGTTTTAATGTATTGCGCCAAATACTGCGACACATCTGGTTCTGACAGCGATTCATGTACCAAATTCAAGTAGTTCTAAAATGTAATACTTGATGTGTCACAATGAATGAAAACTGGAGAGTGCATGATCTGGTGAAACTCTGCATAGAAACCAATCAGCTGCCAGGTTTTATTGTCAAAGCTTAATTGAACAAGCTGAAGTCAGAAGCTGATTGGCTACCATGCTCAGCTGGATTAGATTTTGCACTCTCCAGGTTTAGTAAATTAACCCCATTGTATTTTAGGAAAGTGGCGCTAATTAAGGCCAACTCTCTTTTGGTGTATAGAGAGAGAAACTGTTGCAGAATGTTTTGCATTCACTTTCAAAGTGATGCAGAATGCACCAAAATCAAGTACAAGATTTAGACAGGTACACAAATTAGGAGCATTCTGCACCACTTTTAGAACACGATAGACACTTTCGCAAATTCTGTCTGTTTCAGTCTTTTTTTTTTTTTTTTAATTCCAGGGATAATCTTTTAGCCAGGCTTACTTTGATTTTTCTATGTTTCTGTTAATTCATATGTACATTTGCAGAGCAAGAGTCATTTGAAAGATTAATCCAGGAGGCTTCTGGTTTTCACTGCATGTGCATGATCCCCCCCACAGAGAATACAGCCAGACATGAAGGAGTTATTTTACTAAAACTGGAGAGTGCAAAATCTGGTGTGGCGGTGCATAGAAACCAATCAGCTTCTAACTTCAGCTTGTTCAAAAAAAAATAGAAGTTTGAAGCTGATTGGCTTCTATGTACGGCCACACCAGAAGCATCTCTACCCAGACATGCACAGGGAGGCACCTGCAGTGTAACAGGACTTCTGCTCCGCCCATCCATCTGCCCACCTGATGCTATAGAAACAAAATAAATTCAATGTGAAAGGTCTAAAATGTATTTTTTTTCTACAGAATTTAATACTACTTTGGGTCAGACCCTGTGTTTTGCATCAGTAGCATAAAAAATACAGATGCCCCTGGATCAGCATATCAGCCAAAACACTAGTATTTTTAGAAAGAGAGGTCAGCAATGGCAGCCTTTTAACCTTAGTAGAGCTTTCCAGTCAAATCTGTTCTAGCATATTTTAGCTAATGCATGTTGGCATATAGCCTTTCACTCCTTAGTATTTTAAATTCTATGTCAAACTTTACTGAATGAATGGAGAACATTGACTGCATTGATATTTACCATCTTACTTTATTTTAAAGATCTATATTAAGAAAAAAATATATATTTTTTTTAGTGGGTCACACACAGTCTGGTTTGGTTTAAGATTTTATTTGTTCTATCAAAATTGCCAACAAATGTATAAAATGAGGAGCAGAAAGTCTTGTCTTACCTCCCTTCACTCAGCTCAACTATGTTTTAATTTCTTAGTTCTTCTTGTGGTTTTATCTTCATGTGTAGTGGGAGCCATTTAAAGGGAATGTATATTTTAATCAGTTTTCTTATCAGTGTTTTTAGATAAACATTCCACTCCGGTGCTGTGGTGTCCCGGAGCTCCCTCACTGGCCGCTGTCATCTTTTTTAACGCATAAGGCTGCTCACATCTTTAATTGGTTTTCTTCTGGGTTCAGCCTGTCTTGATTGGCTGTGTTGTGAAATAATGTCACTCCAGCAAAAGCATGGGGGTTAATTAATCTCGACAAATGTCATGATTGTACACTGAGCTGCATGTGCACCAATCAGCGCACAGTGCAGACAAGCAAAAAAGAATTGAGAACTACATTGAGAACTAAAAGACGCCTGCTGCAGTGGAAGACAAGACTCGTAGTTCGTTCATCCATTCACAGAGCTCTGTGATTGAATGACGCAACTGTGCGGTCGGAACCCAGCACAGCTGCACTGTTTTTATAATGTGACAGTGGGTGCTAGGAGAAGAACCCCCATATGCTGCCACAGGGATGGGATGGGGCTTCTGAACATGTTACACGTACTACCCCTAAATACGGGTGTAAGATAGAACATGTTCATATGGTGAACTTGTACATGCATTTTTTCCTGTGGATTATACTGAGCCATGTGTAAAGGCGTGTCATACTTCAAGCCAACATCTGATTTAAGCAAATAAAGCGCTTGGATGATGTGCTTTTTTTATACATTAGAACAAGCTATCTACTATGGATTTACTACATTCAACAGAATGTCTGGTAGCCATGAATTAAGACACTTTGAACAGTTTTTGCATTTTGTAACTCCTCAATAAAATATGCCCAGATTTTGATTTAATGTTATATATTGTGTTATATAGTATATTATATTTGCCTATTGCATTGTTACTTTTCCCATCTTTTGTTCTCTCTTGCCTGATGAGTGAATTGTTCTTAAAGCATTAAGCACTTCTCCCCCCCTCCTTTGCCACATTTGGCATGTAATTTTTTGTGGGGGAGTGGGTACCTAGTTTTGACAGATGCTCCTACTTTCGTCCCTGCAATCTCCTGGGACACATTACAGGTCCCAGAGGATTGCCCGACTGTTTAGGAGGCACAACGCGACATATGCATGTGCAGTGCGCACCCGGCTGTGAACCGCAAACTGTCACAGCCATAATCCCGGCTCTGGGGAGATAAGAGGGAGAGAACCAAGGGTTCGGGCGGCCACATCGCTGGATCGTGGGACAGGTGAGTGTGTTTTTATTAAAAGTCAGCAGCTACACTTTTTGTAGCTGCTGACTTTTAGAGCATTTTCACACTGGGGCGTGGGGGGCGTTTAGCGGAGCTTTACCATAGTTTAACGGCTCTTTTCAGCCGTTAGCGGGCCGCTTTTAACCCCCACTAGCGGCCGAAAAAGGGTTAAAAGCACCCGCAAAGTGCCGCTGCTATGGTGCTGCCCATTGTATTCTATGGCCAGGGGCACTATAGGAGCCTCAAAGATACTTTTTGCAGGACTTTTTTACCTTCCTGCCAAATGCACTGCTCCAGTGTGAAAGCACTCGGGCTTTCACACTGGAGTGACAGGAGAGGCACTTTGCAGGCGCTATTTTTAGCGCTATAGCGCCTGTAAAGTGCCTCATTGTGAAAGTAGCCTTAATAAACACAAAAAAGGACTGGAACTCCACTTTAAGTCTTTCACTTTAATAGTTTTTCTCTTTTAATTACATTTCTCCTGTTTAGTAAGTATACACAGACTCAGAAACACAGTGCTCAGCAGCATTTTACTGGCAAAAGAAAGTGAAACAGTCATTAACCTACTTGCCCTCTAGTGGCACGTTACATGAAAACATTCTGTTTTACAGACATGAGGGACTGGAGTTGGGGGTTCTCACTTTAAGCTTGGATGTAAACTATTGTAGGGACATTCAGTGAGCAGACCTGAATGTCAGCCTTTCCCGGAGGAATCCTCTGTTTAGAGCAGGAAGGAACATTAGTCACAGGAGGAGCAGAAACGATCCTGTAGTATCAGAATCAGGACAGTTACAATCGCATGAAATTAGAGCAGCCTTATAAAACATAGTGTGTAAGATGGCTGTTTGCAGCCTTATAAAACAGCCTGTATGTTTACTGCTTGCTTTACTAGGCCTTTCAAGTTTGTCAGTCCAAAACTTTTTATTTTATTTTTTTTTTTTAAATTTGTATATTTTGATACTGTGGGGGACAAATAAAACATCTGTTTTTATTGCACGCTATTGGTCTTGGTAACCATTGTCTCTGGTACTGATGGGAAATCCAAAATTGTTTATGTTGGTATGGGAACAGGAGGTGAGCAGGATTCTTCCAATGGGTAAATCTATCCTGGTGCCGATATCTCTTCACTTTAGAGTGAGCTTTTCTTAATTCCTACTCTGTATCTGGGGAGGTACGGGAAATGTTTACTTTTTCTGGGAATAATTTTTTATTAAATGTTATATGATACAATAAAATAGATCAAAGGAAGAAATAGCATGCAGTTACTCAGGAAAATATAGAGCTAGATTGGATATGCCACGCAGATGATCAGTACAGCAACATGCTACATGTCATGAGAGTAATTACAATTAAAGAGGTATAGTAACATTATAACAGCTTGCAACCCATGTTTAGCTTGTCAAAGGATGAACATGGAGGCGAGAGAACATCCTTTCAAACAAATAGTGAACATTCATTAAATCTATGACCCCTGAGGGATTTGGAGATATGCTTTGTTTCCAGTGCCTTATGACACTTTTTGCCACTATTCATACATTAGTTATGACCGTCTTATACGGTTAATTCCCAAATGTAAAATCGCAAGTGCTGGGTCTGGCTGTGTCAGGATGCCTGAGAGGTCAGATATAACAATGAAGATTTTCCTCCAGAAGCTGGTGAGGTTCTTGCAGGAACAGAAGGTGTGGTGTAGGTTTCCTACCTGCCACAGCCCCTCCAGCAAAGGGAGGAATTAGAGGTAGAGAATTTTGATAATCGGTATGGGGTCAGGTACCAGCGGGTAATACATTTTTGTGTTTGTTCCCATTAGGCGACACAATGTGGCACAGAATAGTTGTAACAAAGTCCTATTGGCCATTGAGGAGGGGAGTAAGAACTGTTAAGACCCTTTTCCCATTTTAACATAGGAATTGTTTTGAAAAATTGCTTTTTTTTAATGTAGGGTGTTTTAAAATAGGTTAATACCTTTTTGAGTGTCATGGGGGGAGGTAAAAAATTGCCAGTTTACCCATGAAATGGATACATGAGAAGTGGGACGTTTGGCCAATAAGTTCAATACCCGGGTGTGATCAAAGAAGGATATTTTGGGTAGCCCATATTCTGCCTCCATGGTTTTTGGGGTATCATTTTGGAAAAGATCTCCTATCCATTTTATATCTGCCTTGACCCAGTGTTTAACAGAGAGATAGGGAATAAGAATCTCCAATGTTACAATTGAAAAAAGGATATTGTGAGTTTGGGGGTCTGATTGACCTGTAGTGGGGGTTAGGGTTATTCCCAGATATGGAATACTATGATCCACCCAGGCATAAGGTAGTTGCATTTATAGGTGTTTGCGAGTTTCTAGTTAACCATGCATTATTATATAGAGCTAAAATTGGTGAGGGCGAAGGGGAGTGACACAAGCAGGTTGGTTAGTAGGAGTATCACATCATCCACAAAAAGATTGATTATGTGTGATCTACGGGGGAACCAAAACCCATATATGTGCAGGTGAGATCGAATCCTTTCTGTGAGGGGTTCAATCATAAGATAGAAAATAGAGAGGGGGAAAGGGGGAAACCCTGGAGAGTCCCATTAGAAATGCTGAAAGATTTATTCAGTATGCCTGAGGTGTATACATGGGTAAATGGGTCAGAGTATAATGCTAGAATTGCCGATAGGATCATGCCCCAAAAAAATCATTTGGATAGGACTGCAGATATATACTCCCAGTGCACCCTGTTGAATGCCTTCTCAGCGTCAATAGAGAGAAGAAGGGAAGGCGTTCTACTAGTTTCCGCATGGTGTATGATGTTGATTATATGTCTAGTGGCATCGGAGGTTTGCCTGCCCTTTGTGAAACCCAGTTTATCTGGTTTAATCAGTGTGGGGAGAATGTCTAGGACCTGTCTAGCTAAAAGTTTGTTGTATATTTTAACATTTGAACTGAATAGGGATATGGGGTAATTGGATCCCTGCCTAGCTTTGGGACAGTGGCAATATAAGCAACTAACATTTCTAGTGGGAAGGATGCAGCAGATGCTGCCGCACTAAACATTATTTGTAAGTGAGGTGTAAAAGAAGATTTAAAGATCTTCTAGTACTCTTTTGTAATCTTGTCAGGGCCAGGAGACTTACCCTGGAGTACGGAGTCAATGGTTTTCATTATTTCTAATACAGTGAGTGGGGCATTCAATTGTTGGAGCTTGGTTAAAGCGGAGCTCCACTCAGAAGAGGAATTTCTGCTTTAAGGACTCGTCCCCCGCTTCTCTTGAAGAATTGGCACTTTTGAGAAGTGGGGGGAGGGGAACGGGTACCCAATTTTGACAGGCATTTTTGACCACCTAAGCGTTTGGAAACGGAAGTTCTCCTCCCTGCCTACGCCCCCCCCCCACAGTTTTTGTAGCTGCTGGCTTTTATTTTTTTTCACAAGTGACTGGAATTGCGCTTTCAGGAAGGAACTCTAATGCATGTTAAATAGGATTAAATGTCACTCTCTGAGGGTTGGGAAGTAGAGATGTCATTCTTCAAATTATAAAGAGAGTTGTAGTAATCAGCAAAAGCATCTGCAATTGCTTGAAGCTTCTGGTTAGTGAAGGGGTGGCATATATGAGGAATTCTGGTCCTAGCTATTTGGGATTTCAGCCTGTTGGCTAGAAATTTGCCCACTCTGTTAGTATGGGCATAAAAGTTAAGCTTCAGGTTACGCAGGTATTTGTTGTGTTGTTTGCAAAGCTAAATTCTCAATTTTAGCAATGCTGTGGCTTTATCGGGTGAGGGTAAGATTTTTTATTTTGAATGTCCAGAGTGTGACTTTCAGTCAAAAGAGTGTTGATTTTGGTTACATGTTTTTTTTTTTTAGCTCTGGAGCAGAGCTGGAGTAATATACATCCCATATATGCCTTATGGGCATTCCACAGGGTAAATGCATTAGTGTTTGGGAGGTCGTTGGGCGTTCTTAAGTATATGTTTGAAGATTGACCCTTGGTAGCTGGGGTTTTGTAGTACTGAGTTATTGAGACTCCAGACATGTTGGTGGACAGGAGTTTCTCTATGGGCATGGTTATGGCAGCATGGTCCAACCAGGTGATTTAATGTATGGAGGAAGTAGACACCTTTTGTAATAAGCATTTATCTACCAGGAACAAGTCTATGTTGAGTGTAAGATCTGTGTCTAGGGGAAAAAAAAGTGAAATATATTTCATTTGCATGGTGGTAGCGCCAAACATCATGGATATCCTCCTGGTGCAGAATGCCTCCCAAGGATAGAGTATAGCGTTTCGACGACAAGGAGGTATCAATTTGTGGGTCCACAATGGGATTGAAATTGTCACAAAAAATGAGGTTCCTTTATCGCACTTTTGAGATTTTGGAAATCAGTTTGTGCATAAATCTCAATTGGTGCGTGTTGGGGACATACACATTGACTAGGTTATATGCACGATTATTCAGAATACACACTAGAATAATGTATCTGTCCTCTGGATCAAGAATATATTCTTTCAGAGTAAAGGACACTGAGTCTTGGCAGAAATTGCCCCCCATTTTTACATTGGAGGGGAGGCTATAAATATTTGCGGAAAGCTCTTGTGGGAGCATTTCGGTTTGAAATTGCTGTGAAAGTGTGTTTCAGCTTTGTGGAGAGAAGCTTCTTTCCACAGGGAATGTTATTTGGCAGGGTGGTTGAGACCACAAGCCTTGAGAGAGAGCAATTTAATCCCCATGGTGAATGGTTCAAGCAAAAGGTATGGAGATATAGGAATCCCAAAGAGGATGCACTGGTTAGTCTGTGGTTAGCTGTGGAATTAGGTCAGCTCGCCAAAATGCATGGGAGCATGGCATGGGAATGTGTAGTTAGCATTGTACAGGAAGTGGTAATCCAAGTAAAAGACAGAAGTGACAGTGAAAGTCTTTTTAGGTTGTTAGGCATAATTAAACTGGGAGTTGCCCAAATATTAAGAGAGAACAGGAACAGTCAATAAAGTATGCAAAGAGAACAATGTTCAGTCTTTAGAGGAACCAATAACCAGCAGTGAAGTTCTGCCAATACACATGAAAAAAGGTCCATAAGGAAAAAACCCGAGCAGCATGTACTGCAGAGTATGCACTGGGGTTCGGAGTACATTGTCAGGTACATCCTCTAACTCGGGGAACACAACTCAAATGAAAGGTATGCATGAAGTCTGTAGATATGTCGGCAAGGTTTCTGTGTCGCCACTTGCCAATCCTAGGCCACATGTGTGGGTGTATGATGTGGAGCTGGACCACGGAGTTACCTGGGTTTTAGGTATAATATTCCATGGCTGGAGAAGCTTAAGGCCTGCCTCCAAATATATAATAAGATGAGATGTTCCCCTACGGGTGACACTTAATTTAGCTGGGTATTTCTATCTACACAGGATTTTGTAAGGCCTTGTTAACTGAATTGAGGTTCCTCCGCAGTTGCAAGATGTATTAAGAGAAGTTGGGGAGAACCTGGAGATTAACAGCTTGTGCAGCTAGTTGATCTACCCGATGAAAGGCTACCAGTAACTTCCCCTTTACTTGAAAAAAGTGTACTAATGGGAGGACATCTCGTGGTAGATCTGAAGATAGGTAAGATGGTTTAGGGACTCAGTGTACCCTTTCTATGGTGAGATCCGCAGATGTGAGGGAGGGGATCAGAGCACAGAAAAGGTCACAGATAATTGTTGTGCTTGGCTCGATTCCGGAATCCCTTGTATCGTAAGATTGTTGTGACAGGACCTTTCCTCTAGATCTGCTAATTTTGCATTGAGCTTGAATGGGTCGTCTTGCTGGGATGTATGCGAGTCCACTAAAATATTGAAGGAGGTGGTCATCTCACACATTTTTTCTTCAATGTGGCCCACACTGTCCCCCAATTCCTGGACCTCAGTTTTGTATTGGTGGAAACATGACAGCAGGTCATATTTTAGAGATACATGCAGGGACATCAGCAATAAGGCAGTGTCAGATACAGGTTTTCCTGTGGTTGGGTGTGCGACTATGGAGTCAGACCATAGCACCTCTGGAGGTTTCGTGGATTGAGGGTCGCTCACCTCCATATGCGGGATATATTCCTGGTCACTGGAGGAATGTCTGCATGGTCTCAACTTGGCTGGACTGTGAGTGGAAGAGGCACATGACCCAGAGTCTGCATTGCCCTTTGTAGGACCCATGGAAGGAGCAGTGTCACCGGGCTGCTTGGAGTTAGCATCTGCTAGAGGACCAGGAGCAGCCAGCAGCGAGCAGTCAGTGACGCCATTTTGGTGTGGACTGGTGCAAATGGCAGGGAAGAAACTGGATAATATCTTCACTGGGACTAATTCATGTCAGCGGCACTGAATACCACTGAGTCAAGCAGATGATGATGCGCTCCCCGGGAGCAGAGCTCTGTATTGCGGCCATTATGGCGAGCGCTCTCCACCCAGTCCCCCCTAGAAATGTCTACATTTTGAGTTGGCACCAGAAAAGGGAAAATCTTCCAATGGGGACATTTGCTCCAGTGACATCTTTAATCAGAGAATTTTACTGATTTTGCAGAAATACCCTCTTATTTCCCCAGGGGGCACAGAGACCACAATTAAAAAAAAAATAAACTTGACCAGAGTTCTTCCTTGCCACTTTATACAAAACCAAAAAGAGCTTTAGATTCACTTTATCAATAAAACTTTGCTCTGTCTTTTAATCACTGAACAAAATCTTTACGTATCAGGAGAGTCAGGGTAAAGTTATTGTTGCTTCACCTGGATAGATATCCAGTAAGCTTGAACATTCTTCTACATTCTGCAGTGTTATCTTGAACAGCGTTATTATTTCTGCCCAGTTCTTTTCTATGAACTACAGAACACTTTCTCCCTTTTTTATGGTAATGAGGTGGGGGTAGGTGTTCTGTAGTCCGAGCACACTTATTGTCCTAGGGTTTCATAATCAGTGGAAAATTAAACTAAAAAGGCCTGTAAACACAAACAATAATGCATTTATCACATCTAAGGACTAGTAGGTTGTAATACATTAAATTGTTGTTCTTGGGTTTGAATACACTTTACAGGTAAAGGGGAAGCCAACACAAGTCAGAATGTTTTTACAGTTAGATGCACTGTAAAACATCAAATGACATCTGATTGGGCTGAACTTATTTCTAATCTCTGAATTTCAGGTAGTGAAAATAAATGTGTCACTGTTTCACAAGCAGGCTAGCTCATGTTATTTATTCAATGTTTGCATGAATCCATTAGGGGTGGTAGAGTTTTTTTTTTTTTTTTTTTTTTTTTTTTAATTTAGCATTTACTAAAAAACACTACTAAAATACCACATGAGTTATTTTATGAAGTCATGCGGTATTTTAGTAGTGAAGGCTTGCCTTAATTTAATTTACCTTTACCCTTGTCCAAGCATGCAGCCTGGTAGGTCAGGAAATGGAGATCCCCCCCTCCTGAACCATACCAGGCCACATGACCTTAACATGGGGGGTGCTTTGGGTCAGGGCAGGCTCTGCCCCCCCTTCCCCCCCAAAGCACCTTGTCCCCATGTAGATGGGCACAAGAGCTTCTTCCCCACGACCTTGGCCAGTGGTTGTGGGAGGGGGTTATGCGGGCGGGGGGCTTATTGGAATCTGGAAATCCCCTTTAAAAAGGGGGCCTCCAGATCCCAGCCCCCACAGTACCCCTACTCATTTTCCTAAGAAAATACATTAAACAGTTTTTGACAAGTCATTTTTATTTTATTAAAAAAAAAAAAAAAATGTCTCCCCTAATTAGATCCATCGTCAATCATGACACCTGCCGCCACCGCCGACCCGAAAAAAAGAAAAAGGTCCACCCCTGCCGTCTGCTACTTTTCAGCTGATGACTCATCAGTTGTTAAGGATGCTGCAGCCACCCGCTCCTTAACAACCAGGTTGTTTACTGGTTGTTAAGGATGCCAGAGGCTCCCAGTTCCTTAAATATCGCATACCACTACTTATTTACTGCATACATATTTTTTTTTTGTGAATTGACTTTCACTCCTGTTTTATGAGATATTTACTGTTTTTGTTTTTGCTTTATGCGGTAAATACCACATAAAGTAGTTGTTAATTGACATATTCAGGATCATATGCTGTATTTGGCAAAACACCTAAATACCGCATGCGATCTGGTTCTGTGAATACAGCCCACTATCATTTAACTCTTTAATAGCTGAGAACCTAATAATGTGATGTGTGGTTTGCTTGGAAAGTTCACAAAACTCTTTTCTGCTTAGGTTACATGTAGCCATCACCCCTTTGTTTGCAGGCATCTGATTGCAGGAGTCCAGACAGTCTTAAAAAGGTTCACAATGATTTTCCTGTAATTTGCTGAGTGACAAAGTGGGGTGGAACCTATGTGAACAGGCTGTGATGACTCCTAAATCAAACAAACACTAAATTCTGGGTTGATCATTTTTTTTTTTTAATATTTGCCTGTTAGTGGCATTTTATGCAATCTAATTTAATTAAGTATCTTTTGTTTTTGTTTTTTTGTCTGTACAGATGTGTAGAAGTCATCGCAAAGGAAGGCCGAAGACTCAAAGAGCTTTATTTGGTAACCTGCAAGATCACAGATCACGGTATTTATACTTCTACCTTCTATTTGGTACTTGCTTCCACTTAGCAAATTTATTTATGAGTTGTTTAAGAACATGCTCAACATAGTGTGAAATCTGCATGCTGGGCAATAAATGTAGATTTTACTGTATGTGACCCCTTTAATGTGTGCATAAATTGTACAAGCTGACAAGGCACAAGCAATTAGGAAATTAGCAGGTTTAGTAATTGTTGACCTGTATACAATACCTGCAAACTAACAGTGTCAGGATGTAATTACATTTCTCCTCACCGGGAAATTATTGGACAAGTAATACACATTTATTTGTGTACTTTAGCTAAGCGACATATTTGTCTTTTGTGCATCAAGGCATGGTTGTCTTCTGGAAAATTAAAAACTGTGATGGAAAGCCATAATTACCAAATGTTTAGAAGCCAAAAGTAAATAAACTTTCAAACACGTTGTGTGCACTCTTGTAATTCATATGTATTGACGTTTATGTGATGGGTATCTTTTGATGGAAGGAACTTTGCACAGGCAGTATATGAAATTATTCAGAGCACTGCTAAGCATTAACATGGCAGGGATGCATGTTTTGCTTATTGGACCTCTTACAGAGATTTCCAAAGGTATCACTTTGTTCACAGCTTGATATTTTTGCCATTGTGATCTTGTATTGTAATGTATTCATAGCGAAAGTAGAGGGGCTAAAAAATATATTACTTTCTTTGAAAAGGATTGTTGTAGCAACCAATATTGTGTAAGTAAAAATGGACTTTGAGTACATGCTTCCTCTTTTTGTGTTTGTGTAAAACTCATTTTTGCAGCATAAAATGTCTGTAAAAATTATCTTTTTCAAGGACTTGTATTTGATACATGTGTAGTCCAGACATTTATAGTCATTGTTAAGATTAGACTGTAAATTTAGCTAACCAGAATTCTTTCAAAGAATAGGTACAGTTGTAAGCAGAATTTAACCCAAAAGCAAACAGGTATTATATTACAGCATACCTTAAATGTAATGGCTGCATTTGTTTTCTTTTTATGCTTTCTTTCCTTTATTTTCACGTGGTGATCCATCCATTAAGTCTGTTCCTTTTCAAAAGAATAAGCTCTCTTGCACATAATATCAGTTACAGTATAGGCATGATACAAACCATTTAATGCTGGTAGGGTTAAATGATCAGCTTTTATTTTATTTATTTATTTATTTCAGTTACTTATATAGCGCCGTCAATTTACGCAGCGCTTTACATATACATTGTACATTCACATCAGTCCTTACCCTCAAGGAGCTTACAATCTAAGGTCCCTAACTCACATTAATACATATACTAGGGACAATTTTAGACAGGATCCAATTAACCTACCAGCATGTCTTTGGAGTGTGGGAGGAAACCGGAGTACCCGGAGGAAACCCACGCAGGCACAGGGAGAACATGCAAACTCCAGGCAGGTAGTGCCGTGGTTGGGATTCGAACCAGCGACCCTTCTTACTGCCAGGCGAAAGTGCTACCCACTACACCACTGTGCAGCTTTTATTTATTTAATGTAAAACCTTTATCACAAAAAAATGTTTGCTGTATCTGCTTAAAAAGTATTAGCTGGAATTTGGAATAAGTTTGTTAGTGCATTTAAAGCTAGTACATCTAACATTCCCCTCCCCCATACTGACAATGCTGCTGTCCAAATGTGCCTCATCTGCTCCTTCATCCAGAGTGTAGGCACCCTAACACAGGAGGTGTGTTACGGGCGAGATCACCAGATGAAAACAGAGGGAAATAGCCTGAAGAAAACAAAAGCTGCCACAACATCTAATGATTGGGTAAGCTGCAATATATTACATTTTTAGTTTTGGATATAATACCGCTTTACATAAAATGGATACCGATTAAATACCATACTATCCTTTTTTTCACAATTGTACCATTCACTATCATGAGGCTCTGCAAAAAGAAATGTGTGAAAATCTACTGTAGAAACTAAAATAGAAAATTTTGTTGGGGCAGCACAGGGACTGCCATTATGCTACTGGCCAGTATGTTAAAAATTTAGCTCAGATGAATTAATGCAGCACTCGCTTTGAGCAATTCTCTATTATGAATAAGTCAGTTTGTGACGAAACATGTCGGGGGTGTGGCTGTACGGCAATCATTACCAGTGACGTGTGACGCTAGAAGCCGAACTAGGAAGTGGTGATTCGATACTGTGGCCAGACACCGAGGAGAGGGTGAGAGACATGATATAACGCCTGCATACCTCGGGTCCGCCGTGACCACAGTCCAACACTGTGTTATCCATTAGAAATGCTTGCTGTGATTCTGAAACTTTGCTGGCTTTGGATTTTGTGAAATGTGAGTGTAAAGGTTGAAGATTTGAAGTGTTTGCAATAAACTGGTTTATACTTTTTTACACTATTGGAGCACCTTTATTATTTTACATGTGGAATGATCCTTGCATACACATTTGGATATCGGATTGTCGATTTAACCCTTTCTCTGTGGTTGAAAAGCGTTTTAGCCTGACACGCAAGTGTAGGCATTGGGAGACGGTGAGTGCATTTCTTAAGGGAGTGGAGTTACTAACACTTTGGTGTGGTGGATGGAATAAGACACTATAAGTCAAGGACATTTTGACATTAACTTTATGAACTTTTTATTTACCGTATATACTCGCGTATAAGCCGAGTTTTTCAGCAGATTTTTTTTGTGCTGAAAGTGCTCCCCTCGGCTTATACTGGAGTCAAGCACTTTTCTGCAGCAGAAAATTACATTTTCCGAACCGACTTTGGGGCCCCGTATCTTGGGGCCACTTGGTGCTAGGAACCCCAAATTTGGTGTGCATACCCAGTGGAACTAGCACTACAACCCAAAGCTAGGGTTCCTAGCATTAAGTGGCCCCGAGATACGGGGCCCCAAATTCGGTTTGGAAAATGTCATTCTCTTCTGCAGAAAAGTGCTTGACATTTTCCAAACCGACTTTGGGGCCCCGTATCTTGGGGTCACTTGGATCTGGGAACCCCAGCTTTGGATATGTTGTAGTGCTATTTCCGCTGGGTTTGCACACCAAATTTGGGGTTCCTAGTACCAAGGAGCCCTGAGATACGGGGCCCCAAATTTGGTCAACTGTGTCCATCTGCAGCAATGTCATTTCAGGACCCTTTGGGACCCTAAGTTTTGGCTGCAGCTAGGGGGCATCTAGGAACCCTTAACTACCGAGTTTGAAGTTCGGGGGACCTATGGCTGCAAATGGGCACAGTGAGGCTGCAAATGGGCATTGTTGACCCTCTTTTCCACTTACAGTAGCTGCACTTTTCTCACCCTGGACTTATACTCGAGTCAATAAGTTTTCCCAGTTTTTTGTGGTAAAATTGGGTGTCTCGGCTTATATTCGGGTTGACTTATACTCGAGTATATACGGTATATTATGGTAGATTCATTCACGTATGAGATTCACTTGTCACAGGGTGATTCAATTGTTCTTTTATCATACAGTTCTTCACAGTTTTATTGAACAGTCATTTGTGTTATAATTAAGCACCACTGTTTTTTTTCCCTTTAGTCGCTGTATTTTAAGAATAAAAACACCACCCACAATTATCTATTAGAGCTGCACGATTAATCATTAATAATTGAGATGGCAATTTTACTCCCTTTGCGATTTTCACAAAGCATTGCAGAGAGTTTTCTACTCAAGCCAACAGCTGTCAAAAAAAAAAAAAAAAGCAGACAGTCGGCCAAGTTTCACAACATTCCTCCGCTGCTGAGCTAACTATGAACATTGTAACATTGTGTTCTTTAGAACAAAGGAATTAACTTTGTCTGTAAATGAGGGCAGTTTAACCACTTGGTTTCAAGTTAAAATTAGTATTTTTTGCTAGGAAATTACTTAGAACCCCCAAACCTTATATATATATATATATTTTTTAGCAGTGATGGCGAACCTTGGCACCCCAGATGTTTTGGAACTACATTTCCCATGATACTCAACTACACTACAGAGTGCATGAGCATCATGGCAAATGTAGTTCCAGAACATCTGGGGTGCCAAGGTTCGCCATCACTGCCCTAGAGAATAAAATGGCTGTTGTTGCAATATTTTAGGTCACACTGTATTTGCAAAGTGGTCTTTCAAATGCATTTTTGGGGGGAACAAAATGCATTTTAACAAATTAAAAAAATAAATAGTAAAGTTAGCCCAGTCTTTTTGTATAATGTGAAAGATGAGAGTGTGACAGATAGAGTGTTCCTATTAGTTAGGAACAGCATATGTCTCCTCATCCTAGTCACGCCCATCCCACCACAGTTAGAACACACATTGAGGGAACAAATTTAACCTCTTGATCGCCCCCTAGTGTTAACCCCTTCCCTGCCAGTGACATTTATACAGTAATCAGTAGCTATTTGTAACTCTGATCGCTGTAAAAATGTCAATGGTCCCAAAAAAGTGTCTGATCTGTCCGCTGCAATGTCGCAGTCCTGATAAAAATTGCTGACGGCCGCCATTTCTAGTAAAAAAATAATAAAAATGCCATAAATCTATCCCCTATTTTGTAGACAATATAACTTTTGCGCAAACCAATCAATATAGGCTTATTGTGATTTTTTTTTTTTACTGAAAATATGTAGAAGAATATATATTTACATAGTTACATAGTTAGGTTGAAAAAAGACACAAGTCCATCCAGTTCAACCTTAAAAACAATAAATAAAATAAAAAATATCGTACAATCCAATATACCCAATTGTATACCCTCAGTTGATCCAGTGGAAGGCAAAAAACCCCAGCAGAGCATGCTCCAATATGCTACAGCAGGGGAAAAAATTCCTTCCTGATCCCCCAAGAGGCAATCGGATTTTCCCTGGATCAATTTTACCTATAAATGTTAGTACCCAGTTATATTATGTACATTTAGGAAAGTATCCAGGCCTTTCTTAAAGCAATCTACTGAGCTGGCCAGAACCACCTCTGGCGGGAGTCTATTCCACATTTTCACAGCGCTTACTGTGAAGAAACCTTTGCGTATTTGGAGATGAAATCTCTTTTCCTCTAGACGTAAAGAGTGCCCCCGTGTCCTCTGGGTTGACCGTAAAGAGAATAACTCAACACCAAGATCACTATATGGACCCCTTATATATTTGAACATGTTGATCATATCCCCCCTTATTCTCCTCTTCTCAAGAGTGAATACATTCAGTTCCTCTAATCTTTCCTCATAGCTGAGCTCCTCCATGCCTCTTATCAGTTTGGTTGCCCTTCTCTGCACTTTCTCCAGTTCCCTGATATCCTTTTTGAGAACTGGTGCCCAAAACTGAACTGCATATTCCAGATGAGGTCTTACTAATGATTTGTAGAGGGGCAAAATTATATCTCTCTCTCTAGAGTCCATACCTCTCTTAATACAAGAAAGGACTTTGCTTGCTTTGGAAACCGCAGCTTGGCGTTGCATGCTATTATTGAGCTTATGAGCTACCAAAACCCACAGATCCTTCTCCACCACGGATTCCCCCAGTTGTACTCCCCCTAGCATGTATGATGCATGCATATTCTTAGCCCCCAAGTGCATAACTTTACATTTATCAACATTAAACCTCATCTGCCACATAGTCGCCCAATCAGACAGTGCATTGAGGTCGGCTTGTAAATTGGAGACATCCTGTAAGGACGTTATTCCACTGCATAGCTTGGTGTCATCTGCAAAGACAGAAATGTTACTTTTGATCCCAGTCCCTATATCATTTATAAAGATATTAAAAAGTATGGGTCCCAGCACTGAACCTTGGGGTACACCACTGATAAACTTAGACCATTCAGAGTAAGAATCATTAACCACTACTCTCTGAATTCTGGCTTTTAGCCAGTTTTCTATCCATTTACAAACTGATATTTCCAAGCCTGTAGACTTTACCTTACACATGAGCCGTGTGTGGGGAACTGTGTCGAACGCTTTTGCAAAATCCAAGTGTACCACATCCACAGCCACCCCTCTGTCCAAGGTTTTACTTACCTCTTCATAAAAAGAAATCAGGTTTGTCTGACAACTTCTGTCTTTCATGAATCCATGCTGTCTGTTGCTTAAAATGTTTTTTTCCAGCAAGAACTCGTCTATGTGGTCTTTTATTAAACGCTCCAGTATCCTCCTGACTATAGAAGTTAAACTAACAGGTCTGTAGTTACTTAGTACCGACTTTGATCCCTTTTTAAATATAGACACCATGTTCGCCCTGTGCCAATCCAGTGGCACTGTTCCCGTCATTAATGAGTCCCTAAAAATTAGATGCAATGGCTTTGAAACTACAGAGCTCAATTCTTTTAGGATCCGTGGGTGGATGCCATCGGGTCCAGGTGCTTTATCCACCTTTATTCTGTCTAAATAATTCTGGACCATATCACTTTTGAGCCATTGTGGATCATTCGGGGCTGTGTCACTACCACCCCCATTATGAACATGAGCTCCCCCATGCTCCTTTGTATACACAGAGCTGAAAAAAGTATTTAATAAATTTGTCTTCTTTGTCCCCAGTCACCCACTCTAGATTATTTTGTAAAGGGCCTACATGCTAATAAGGAAATTGTTTTTTTAAAAGAAATTTGGGCGATATTTATTATAGCAAAAACTAAAAAATATAGTTTCTTTTCTTAAAATTGTCATTCTTTTTTGTTTATAGCACAAAAAATAAAAAACCGCAGAGGTGGTCAAATACCACCAAAAGAAAGCTCTATTTGTGGGAAAAAGAGGACGTCAATTTTGTTTGGGTACCACGTCGCATGATCGTGCAACTGTCAGTCAAAGCGACGCAGTGCCATATCACAAAAAATGGCCTGGTCAGGATGGGGCAAATCCTTCCGGGGGTGAAGTGGTTAAAGTGTTACTAAACCCACAACAGTAAAATCTGTCTGTATATGCAGAATATTATGCTTGTTATACTCACTGTGGAACGTATGGGGTTAATCCTCTGTATTGTGTAAAAAGGCGCTTCGATCCTGTTTAGACAGATCCTTTCCCCTCTTGCAGGGTCTTTCTTGACCTGGCCAGATAAAACACAGTGAGGGTAGTACTGCTGGACATGCTCAGTTTTGTCTCTATTGCTGGAGAGAATATTTCCTGTTTGAGCTGAGCTTTTCAGGTCACATGGTATTGACATCACACATTTGGGTGTGTATATAGATCCTAAATGACAGCCCAGTCCCTCCCTCCTCCTTCAAGCCAAGTAACTAAAAAAGAACACAGTGGGTGGGATGTCACATCTTGATTGATGGATGATCTGCCTCCCATAACAGCACGAGGACACAGGCTATATTGTAAATCTTCTCCTACCTGAACACTCAGCACTCAGGCAGACCCTGCAGTTTATCCCGTGACCGTGGTATACAGATCAGCCAAAAAGGTATATAGTGGCAATATTTTAATCTAATAATGTAAATAGAAGAGTTATCAGCAGTGGGAGGGAGGGTGAATTATTTTCATATTACTGGGTTAAGTAACGCCTTATGCAGTTATTTTTTTTTCCTTTTTTCTAATGTATTGTGGTATTATACAACATAAATTGAAAGGGGTATGAAACAAATCTTTCAAAATAAATACACTTTTATATCTATAATACATATACTGCTTAGGCAGCCATTTTGGGTTTTTTTTGTATTAAGCATATAATTATTGTAGAAGAAATACAATCTTAGGCCGGCCATGCACAGTGGTTGCAGGAAAGAAATTTGCATGATTCTCCAATCAACACAGGCCATGCTGACCGGGGAATCCCACCTGCTAAGCAATTGTCTTCTCCCACTCTACAAAGGTGACAAGAGGGAGCAAGAACTTAAGGCAGTGGTATATTATGCATTTGCAAAGTTACTTGCAGACAGGCATGTACAGAGAGCATGGGGGTTTAGTGGTGAGGGTGCTAGATGATAGGGATATACATCATCGGGGTGCAGAGTTCCAGGGGTACTGGGTTTTTCATTGGCCTGATTACAAAGACCATCTACTTGTATGCCTGTTTCTCTGAGTGTCAGTAGATATGGTACAGCCTCCTGGACTACATTGCCCTCTGTTCTAAAGTAAATGCTAGGGGGTTTAGCTCAAATGAAGAGGTAGGCGATCAGGATTAAGATATATGAAAGTAAAAATTTGCCTTTAGGCCTTCTTCAGATCTATGTGTTGTGCTAATGTGCTGTTAGTTGTGGTGCTGTTTATTTAGAATAAAAAAAAGTATACGTCCCTGTTTTTTTGGGGTTTTTTTGTGTTGATGAAATGTTTTTTTTAATGCAAGTTGTATGCAGTAGCACACTGCAGTGGAACAGCATAGCATAAAGGGGGCCTTAATATTTTAATCTGCATTGCAGGCTACGTGATGTGTGGACTATGAGCATTTAAGAAGGTGATTCCTAAAATGGCAGGTAGAATTGTTTTCCATATGATGTTTTAAGATGCTTCCCGCCTATGAAATCTGAGCTGTTATTTGTTTGAGATCCTAGAAAATATGTTTTAAAGCAGTTCATCATTTATTAAGCTTGACTTTTTATTGTAAAAGTATTGAAAACATAGATATAATTGTCTTATGGAAAATCTGAATCCACCCCTCAAAAATGAAGATGAAATAGTGGCGCTATCCCCCCTGATTGTGGGAGTGAGACAAGCGCTAGCACACACCCTTATGACGTGGAGTGAACTAGAGGTGTACTGAATCAAATAGAACCAATATATATAAAATGATGAATAAAAAATCTATACGTATGGGATGAGTTGAAGTGAACGAACAAATGAACATCAACTACTGATGTAGTATAGAAATATACACACAAAAAAATAAAATATATATATTCATAGAACACCTAGTAAAGTGTGACACTATAACCAAGTGAATAAATGAACAGAAATGATCTAACACACAAATGCCTAAAATTGCAACATGAGTGAGAAATAGATGGTAATGACACCTTGTGACAGATAAGTAAAACTGGTATCATAATACCTGGTTTATAAGCCTCCAAAAACTAGGCTACAAGAATAAAAACTGAAAAAGAAAAAAAATGTGAAAACTATATGAAATATATAAACGTAAAAAACAGTCACATGTGATGTGAAAAAATGGGGAAAGAGTTCCAAAAGTGAGGGTATCTCCAATCCAAAATGCTGTAATCCAAATGTCCACCACACCTCAGTGACGTGATTCCACTCCCTCGTGTTTGGCCTGCAAAAGCCTCATCCCACTCTCATGGGGGTTAACATACGAACATTGATATCCACTGCTGTGTAAAACGAACACTCTCCTTAGGGTAGTGGTTCGACATATGAGATAAGAAATGCTTCAATGGTGTGATATTGTTTAAAAGATTTATTCAAAACTAAAGCCAACACTAATGTACTCACATGGTGGATAAAATCAATGGGCAAATCACTTCACAGCAGTCAGAATACATCACAGTAAAACATGCAGCAACAATGGCACAGCAACAGACGGCCACGGCGGACCCAGGGAGTATGGATGCCGACGATTGTCTCACCCGTTCACAGAAAACGTTCCTCCACTGACCACCGCTCCGTCACCCATCACTCCTTCCTCTAACACACATGTAGGATTGCCGTGTAGCCACGCTCCGACATGTTACGTCACTGGGACTTAATCATGGGGTGATATAGATAGATATAATTGTCTTATGACTGATTTCAAACAGCATTTTCAGAACATTTTCCTCACCCTTGCCCTAGGGGTGTAGTACATACTAGAGAAGCAAGGTTGTGTAGCACCATGCTGGCCACACAGTGTAAATCAGGGGACTCAAATGCAAAATACCTGTGAGCCACAAGACAAGTTTTCATATCCCATGGGGGCCTCATGCAAACTTTCAAACTTCAAAAACAGAACTGGTGTCAGCGGATGCATTATTACCCCCCCCAGCACTGGTGTCAACATTAACCCCCAGCACTGGTGTCAGCGGATGCACTATTAACCCCCAGCATTGGCGTTAGCGGACGCACTATTAACCCCCAGCATTGGTGTTAGCGGACGCACTATTAACCCCCAGCATTGACATTAGCGGACGCACTATTAACCCCCAGCATTGGCGTTAGCGGACGCACTATTAACCCCCAGCATTGGCGTTAGCGGACGCACTATTAACCCCCAGCACTGGTATTAGCGGATGCACTATTAACCCCCAGCACTACCCCCTACACTCCACAAATAACCCCCCCTCACACTTCACAAATACCCTCCCAACACTTCACAAATACCCCATGTTCACAAATTTCAACCCCGATCACCCCACTAAGGACTTTGCTCAGCCTTGGTGTGATGGCTCACTTACCTCTCCTCCTGGCAGTCAGCTGGTGGCCTGATCTTCTGCCTCCCGAGTCCTCTCCTCCTGTAAGGTTCTGGCTCAACACAGGCCTAGTGGCAGGACAACCCGAGAACGCCATGATCACCATCATCATCCAGGGGAGCAGGACCCTGGATCCGGGCACAGTCTCTGAGGGAGCACAGCTCTGAATGATCATCAGAGCCTAGGTGGGCAGGGCAATGGGCGGATCCTCCCTCCATTCTGTTCTCTCTGCTCTCCTGTGCTGTGTCTGTTTCCTTTGCTGTGCACGCTGGGCTGCAGCAGCATGCAGGGGAGAGGACACAGGAGAGAGGGAGAGAGAAAAAAAGCTCCCCGCACACCTGCCCAGGATCGGCCCTGCCTACGGGCCATTTGTAACCAGTCCACGGGCTGTAAATGGCCCGCAGGCCCTTACTTTGTGACCCCTGGTGTAGATGTTCCTGGAGCTATGATGTAGATAATTATAACCTACTGCAAAAATGCTATACTCCTAAAGGGAAGGGGGCAGTTTAACCAAGTTTTCCTGAATCACAAATTTTTATCCTAGGTATGCAGGCAGTGGTAGCCAAATGCAGTGCTTATGCATACTGTGGTAGCATTAGTGTTGTCACATCTTTTGGATTTAATAATGTGTGCCATGCATAGGTGATAAAGACTATCTTTTTGTTTAATATTATATTGAGTCTCTTCTAAATCTAAATGGTAGAAAAAAAATCTTGTCCCTAAGCATTTTTCTGAAATTGTAATAGCATGGAGAGATGAAACACACCACAAAACACTGCCTCAGGCCATCTGAGTCCACCAAGAGTGAAAAAAAACCCACATTCCAATATGTTCAGTCTTTTCATGAGGTATCAGTAACCTGCATTAATCCTTTGGCTTCTTTTGTCTTCTTGCAGTTTTATTTTCTTTTCCTCCTTATAGAATAATTGCATTAGGCAGGGAGAAGTGACTGGAAAGAATGGCAGAATTGAAATAGGCAGCAGATGATAAGTTGTTAACTGCGAGGAAGAAACCCATCTTTTACTAAAGACCGGTAAGAGCCAGCTGCAGGGAGACTGTGTGTCAAATGAATTACTCTGAAGGCAAGATGTATCGCTGAGAGAAAGGACACAACTCACGGATAGACTTGTGAATCTGTCTTTCCAATTTTCTGCTCTAGTTCTGGAGTTCACTGCTTCCCCAGGCTGTGGTACTTATTAGCAAGGAAAATATGTTCTCTTGAAATATAACTGGGAGACAGAGAGCAGGAAGGAAGCATTGTCATCACTCTATGAAAGGGTCAGCTAGTTGTGGCACTGACATACAGGCAAATACACATTTATTACCTGTCATGTCTAATGCTGAGGTGTAATTGTCCCCATGATACTAGTAGACGTGTACAGGCATCCGTGATATTGCTGGATGACTCCTTTCCCTGAACATAAAGATATTTGCACGCAATGTGATATCTTTGACATTTTTAATACTGTATTTTTGCTTTCAGTAGTTAACAATAAAGAAGAGCAGGACCACTGTCCTACTATTAAAGAGTTTGGTGAACCATAAAAATGTTGTATTTTATGGCTGTCACAATATATCATTTCATTAGAGGTACCTCCACAAGTGAAATTGCATGTGTTTTTACTCATAAGATCCTCCAAATTTATTTTGGAGATGGGTCCCAAATAAACAGGATTTGTGTTTTTCTGGAAACCTCCTTTCAGAAGTGATATACCTGTGCTAACACTGCTGTATCCCCAGTGTTTGACATGCATGTAACATTGTTTTAAAAGTGTTCACATATTTTTTAAGAAAAGCAGCAGTGAATGTAACCCTTAACATTGATGAGTAATACACTGTTTTTTATGCTAATGGGTAAATGTCCCTTCCTATGCCACTACACTCTGTTTAACTTGGAAATACCTGGTGATCCTGTAAATTGCACTTCCCTTTTCCCTGTTATTTTCAGGCCAGTCAGTAATATCAGTCCTGGTATTTTTCTTGATACGATTTATCTTTAAAGGATAAATTCACCTTTCAAAAAAAAAAAAAATAACTAATAAATGCACATCTTTTTGCAGGTAAAAAAGTGTGCTTGTATTCTTTTTTTATTAGAAGCCTGTAAAGCATTGCACCCGTGATCAGCAGATCGTGGGTGCAATCTCAGGCTCCTGCAGATTGTCAGTGTAGCTGTCTGCCTGTACCTCATACGGGCAGGCAGTTACTGAATGACTAGGAGCATCAATGAACTAACAGGAGTGCTCATCAGTGCCCTGGAAGTTCATTGAAAACTACAAGCCATCAGCCACAAAACATGACGGTAGTTCTAGTTCCCCCATTCATAGTACTCTGCTGTCTCAGTAACCTGTTACACTCTGAATATGGGTGTAACATGTTAAAAAGAGGGTAAACCCAGCCGTTACTTTTCCAGGAGCTTCCAGTGTTCTGAGAAGATGCTTGATCAAATGAGAGCATCTGAGTTCAGATTGCTAACTCCTCTTCTTTTGCAGTGCATTGGTTTCTACATTGAAAGTTCGTTTTTGGGGACATGCTAGCCTTTTATTACTTTCAAGGGGTTGAGAAGGCAGATTAAAGGTGTCATATGGGATTATAGATATAATATGGACTATCTGCTATCTTTTTCAGTACATACAGAATTCTCTTACTGTTGCTGACCTCCAGTTAATAGTATGCTCACATATCAGATGGCTGCAATTTTTCTTTTAAAAGAGAAGTGTGGGATTTCATAATAACAAACAATCATACTAACCTAGGTGGATGCAGCATCGGCCCCTCGTCGCTTCTAAGGCCAATAACTGAGCAATCAAAGAGCACTAATAGCTCAGCGCTCAGTTTTCAGTGAGCAGACAGTGGTGGCTGTCAGTGGACTTTAGCTTGCTGTCGGCTGAATCCGGGTCACAGGAACACAGAACCAAGTGCACTCCTGTGACCCACAGGAGAAATGGGGCCAAAATAGGAGCCTACTTCTCTGTTAAGCCCAGTCCTACACCACTGCCTTTGTTCCTGCCACGTATTCTCCCACTGAAACATTACATTACAACATTACATTGCTGCACTGCTATTTGTTCTGCCCACCCTAACTTATCCCTTATATGTCAAGGTGATTGTTCTCTTCTCACAAACCACTGAGGTTTATTGGTGCTTCCTGGCACATCCTAACCCTAGTCCACAAGCTGTGACTTAGGCCTGCACTGCTCAGGTTACCCTACAAGCTGAGACTTATGGTACTCTAGGCATTACAATCATATTGTGGAGAGTTGTGTTAAACAGGGAAGAGTGACCATGCAGGGTTATTGAGTAGAAGATGTTTACTATTCAGTATGTAGCAGTTATTAAAAATAGTTTAGTTTATTTGTTGATTAGGTTTAGTAAAGTAAGTCTGATTTATTTATTGGTATTTTGAAAAGCAGGAAATTAGTGTCTATGGAAATATGGGTGCCATAATCTGGACCAAACAACATATGCGTGTGCAACTTTTGTAACCTTGTGGGAACTCTTCTTTAATGTCCTCATTGCTATTTTGTAATGTTTTAAAGTTATCACACACAAAAAGGATTGTCAAAAGGGAAGAAAATACCTAAAGTGTTCATATTAACAAGTCCTGCACTAATCACTTCTGAGTATCATCCCCTCTGCCTGTGTTACTGTATTGATTCTAGGGGAATTGACAAAAGCTGGATGTTTGGGGGGGTGGCCTAGCTGCTGTATTGGGGTTCTTTTTTTTTTTTTCATCTGTCCATCAATGTAAATGTCACATATGTAGAAATTAGATGCTTTGGTACAGCATAAATAATGTTTAAAGTATTCATCACTCACAAGATGTATGAAAATTAGGATTGTTATATCTTTGAAGTTGTGTGTCCGTGTATGTGTATATATATATATTTTCTTGAAGATTTTGCTCCACCAGGGGACAGCAGCACTTTCTTCAGCTGAATGTCAACATATACAGGCCTGATTAGTGCTGTCAGGCTTAGATGACAAATTCTATGTATCCTATCATTTATCATGTTTTAGGCTTCCCAGCACACAAAAAATGGCATTTGGTTTCCAATAATTGAGCCCAAAGAGATCCCCTTTACATTGCATATAAAATTTTTACAAGTGGATTGGGATCATAAAGTAAAGCCGTGTAAGAAAGCCAAGCATTTTACTTGCATTTTTATTATCTTATTTGTATCATGTTTTATCATTGTTGTTCTTTTTTTCATAAAATGTCATTTAGATTTTGCCTTTGCTGATGTTGTGCTTAGCTGGATAGATATGCAAGTTCAATTTTCCTATTAAGATCAGTTTATTTGTATTTGTTGAACTAAGATCCTATTAGTTAATTCTCCTTGTTTTAACATTTTTAATCAGTCACTTGTTTCCTTAAGAGATGCAGGGAATCCCATCCAGCCACTACACAGTGCCCCTGTGAACAAATATCCATTGTTACATGATCTTCTGTGGAAGTTTTTTCCTCTTGCTTAGCCAGGCTGAGTAAGCTTAGTATGTATTATGAAGTCAAATACTGCCAAGTAAAGTGTTGCAGATTCTGTCTGTGTCTGTAGAAAGTGGAAAGTGTCAGATATTCACAGGGATACTACATGACAGCAATGTCTAAGAAACCACATTGTACTGTACTTCAAAATATTGAAAGAAAGGAAAACATGCAAACTCTGTCAAAACGATGTTAAGGCTATTGCAACCTGCTGAATTAGAGAACTTGATACAGTAAGCCTGCTCCTGGTGACACATTCCACATCATAGAATGAGATAAATGTGTCTTTAAAGCTGAACAAAACAGTATATGCGCACCACAAACTTAAAACGCTGTGTAATTAGAAAACTTTGAAACACCCCTCTTAGCATTTCTAATCATGGCCAAATTGAGTAAGGGTAGACGATTCATATAACATTTAATTCATAGTATCCATCTGCCCTTAGCTCAGGCATGCAGGCAGGAGGTGGTGCTTAGGTGAAAAAAAATCCCTCCTACCCTCCTCCAGATGAAAAGAAATGCCCATAAAGACTCCTGGGATGTATTATATCATTTTGGCCTAAGCCAGAAACCAGGAAGCAACTGAAGAAATGTAAAAAAAAGTTTAAAGTAAGTATAATATACCTTCCTATTTATTTACTTAGAATGCATTAGGGTCAAAAACCTTAAGGCTTTAGAACCACTTTAATCCATTCTGATTAACTCTATTTCCATCCAATGATTCAATTTCTGAGCTGCTATTTATCTCCTTGAATAGAGATTTTGCATTGCAGTGCTTGATTTGGGACACATTGAAGGTTTATCTCCAAGGTGTTTATATCAATTTGATTTGCTCTATTAAAACTAATACCAGGGAGGAGTTGTAGGGGGCCAGAAGAGAGAGGTATCACAGGCCAGGGCCAAGCATGTTGCAGACCCAGCGCAAGACAATCAGATTCACTGGGCTAAACTACAACAACTACAAGCAATTTATTTAGAAAAGCTTTTCATGGGCAGACTTTTACCAAAATTGCTTACTCTCAATCAACCCAATCTCATATCAGTGATCAAATCATTGACTCCCCTGAGATTCTTGATGTATTTAAACCTGATTTTCAGGTTTTAGTAAAATTAAAATAGATTTGTGGGACCAAGCTGGTCCAAACAAACTATTTACTTCCTTAACACCTGCGGCTGAGTGTGCTGTATAAGCTGTGTGTAGAATTGTTTTCCAGCTACGGGACAGAGACGCTTTGTCCTGCACCCGGAACAAAATCAAGTCAGGCTGAGTGTTACTCAGCCATTCCCAGGGAGCTTTCTATTCTGTGAATTAATACAAAGCCTTTTCTGATTGGCTGAGGTGGAGAGGTGTGCAAATGGCATCACTGTCTCTTCCTTAGCCAATCAGAGGAAGTTTTGTATTCATTCATAGAATACAAAGCTCCCTGTTAATGTCTGGGCAGTGCTCAGTTTGACGCAATTTTGTTCTGGGATGTGAAGTTCCTGTCCCACTGCAGGAACACAGCCCCGTATACTGTATGTAGCTGAGGCTTCATGCAATTTATGAAAAACATAATGAAAACATAACTGTTTTATTTGTCATGACAATTGTTTTACTGGCTTTTGGGTAAAGCCTTTTACTTTTTTGTGTGAAATCTATACTTTTTAATAAATATACTACACTATACTGTATGTGGTCCCCTGTTAGTGGCTCCTCGTGGTGAGCGCTTTTTTTCCCCAGACAGAAGCAAGCAAACCTTCTGACTGTCCCCAGTGGTCAGAAGCGGTAGGTACTGCGGGGTGTCCCCATTGCGAGAATGAAGCTGGTTGACCATGTGTGAAGGATCTTGTTGATACAAATGCACATGTTGCTGCTTTACTCTGGCAGCTTTAATGTCGGTGAGTGCATTTTAGTTCTGTTGCTCACGTGTGGTGGAGAGGATTTTCATTAGCTGGGGAAAGAAACCTTCTTTACGGCTATATTTGACATATTTTGGACTCTGTTGCATTGGACTTTATTTACACTGATTTATTTTTATTATCATTTTTTAATATTGTTGATACTTTTTTGCACATTATGAATGCAGTGTTGATAGCACATGATTTAAGTTTGTAATAGTCTATATTTGGAGGCGCTGCATTATTTTCTTTGTTATTTTCTTTGTTGCACGGCACACAGCTGCTGCAGGTGTTGGTGAAATAAATGGTTTGTTTGGACCAGCTTGACCCAAACAAATTATTTAGGCTTCACTAAAACCTGGATATCTACTTCATTATCCTTTATCTAAATCTTTACTCCTCAAGGGTGAAATATACTCATGGGAAACTGCACCAGTTTTAGGAGGGTGTCAAACTGCAATCATGGAGTTACTGGGGACAGCCACGTGCCAAAAGGCTAGGCTTAGAAACTGGGACTGCTAGAGGTCACGCTACACTAAACTATATTTCCTGATCACTTGTACAGAGGCAACCGTTACAGTGCATTGGTTTTGATACAATTGAATTGATTGCATGATGTTCAAGAGACAATATCTGCTACATAATCTGAGTAATTGTCATTTAAAGAGCTGAAAGCTGAAAAATGGCCCAGACTTGAAGGGGGTGAAAGTGTCCAGACTTAAGGTGGTTAATGGCATATTTTCTGACTGGTCTGGAGTTGTGAGCAGGGTGCTCCATGGCTCTGTCCTGGGACCAATTCTGTTTAACTTAACTTCCATTGATAAACGATATAGAGGTTGGACTAAATAGTTCAATCTCATTTTTTGCTGATGATCCAAAACTAAGCAGGGCAATAACTTCACAACAGGATATACCAACTCTACAAGAAGACATAGTTAAAGAGAAGGGATGAGCAGCTAAATGGCAAATGAGGTTTATTGTAGAAAATTGTAAAGTAATGCACTAAGGCTATTTACTCAGGAGATACAATTTTAAAGTGATTGTAAACATATTTTTTTACATAACAAACAATGATTTTGCACAGAATAGCCCCAAACCTCCTCTTCTGGGGTCACCTGCTGGCTATCCTAGCCCCCCCACCACCACTAAGTGCCCTCATAGCAATCAGCATTGACACACACACAAACAACACAGCAACTTGTCCCCACCCCCCACTCTCTGCTCACTGGCTATGATTGACAGCTGCAGGAGCCAATGACTCCCACTGTTGCCTTCATGTCCAGAGAGAGTAGAGAGGACCATTGCTCTTGGGCACAGGACTGGATCGAGATTGGGCTCAGGTAATTATAAGGGGGGGAGGGAAGCTGCACACAAAATGTTTTTAACCTTAATGAAGAGAATGCATAAAGGTGATAAACGTTATATCTTTACAACCACTTTACTCTACCACTTTACAAAACAGCCACATCTTGAGTATGGTTTCCAGTTTTGGTCATCAATCCTCAAGAAGGATGCACTGGAACTGGAGAGAGTCCAGAGAAGAGGAATAAAGCTAACAAGGGCCTAGAGGACCTCGAGTATGTGGAATGACTATAAATCTTAAACATATTTTCCCTGAAGAAGAGGCACTTAAGGGGGTTTATGATCGCAATATATAAATCTTTGAATGGTAACTCTATTAAAACACATTGTAAGGTTTCCAACTGTATTAGGAGTTTGGTTTCATTGATGGTGAGGGTTTGGAGAAATTGTGTGATAATTATATCTGCATTGCAGATAGGAACCTCTAGGAGATTGTCAATAAGATGTGCTTTTACCTGGTGATTAGAAAGGGGTAGGTGGAGAGTCTCTTAAACAAGATAAAATTAACTAAATGAAGATATACTTTCCAATTTCCGTGGTAGTAGTTTGGCAGCAGAGTTAGTATTCAATACATTTTTCACAGCCAGCAAAATATTTAAATTAAAAATTAATAGATTTGCATATTTAAGCTTGGATAATTTAGTGGTGCTGAAAAGCATTGAACATTCAAAATCAATTACATTTCCCAACAGTGTAAGCATACCATTTTTTTAAGGTGCTTTGTTGTACCAAAGCAAAACAGTAACTGGTCTGGCTGAACAGCACCAGACATTTAGTTGGTACTAGGGTTAGATATCATAAAGTCAAGTTGGGTTTCAGAGGTGAAGAATCTGTGGTAAACCCGACATTGGTCATTTTGCAGGTTACATTGGTCTGGCAAGGTAGTCTGGCAGCAAATATAAGTAAGCCCAGAACAAGTCCTCTGGTTCTTCCAAGTGTGGTTGCCTGTTATGTGAGTAGACAGTCTAGTTCATAAAGCAGTTGAGAGTATCTCCTAAACAAGGTGACAATCAATTATTATCAGCAGCATTAAGGGTCACATTATGGTTTATAATGTCAAAAAAAGAAGGAAACCTATGTTGGGCATTGAGGTTGAACAGACATTAATGTGAATGGAAGAGACAGTAAACGGAGTGTTGTATCTTCTGTGGGGAGGACAATTCAGGGAAAAAGTTTCAATATTCTTGAAATGTTGCCGTTGGTTAGTTTGTGAAGAATGGTTCAGTTGAAGTAGAATTGGAGGAATTTGACAATGTTGAGTGGCACCAGTTTTTGCAGTTTCGGTTTTGGTGCCTTGTCCAGGTCAAAAGTACCCAAGAATCGAGGTAGGTTACTAATATGTAAAATATGCTATTTTTGTAAGCAATTTGTTGAAACTGACCCATTTAGAGACTCTGACAGCCACAAGCATGACTCCCAGAGGCAGAAGCATTATGGAATTTGTATTTTTACCACAGCTGAAGTGCAGAAGTTTCCTACCTCTGGACTAGATCTCCAGGATAGAGTGCAGAGTAGGAACAGAAGGCTGGTAGTAGTGGAGTTTATGGCCACCGTCTTGGGGTCCACATCTGCAGTCAAGCCCACACTTGATCTTGAGACTGGGGCACTGATGTGGGAAATGGCAGTTTGGGTGCTGCTGAGGTTATGAACCAGGCATACTCTGTTTCGCATTGCATGAAGAGCGTTAAGAGCATACACGGTTTTAAAATATTTCTTATATTTAAGATATTTAATTATTTTTGATTATATCGCTCACATTTGGAACCGTCTTATATTTGGTTGCCCAAATTGTTCACCAAATTTTAGATTTATTTTATACAAGGACAGTACTATACAAACATCGGATCTTTGCTTTTGCATCTGCCAAGTTTCGTGCTAGCCAGATTCTTATGGCCTTCTTCAGCTATGATTTGCTTCTTTTCTTTTCTATGCATGTTTTAGGTACACAAGCAACACAGAGGGTGCAGAGGGAATCAAAAGGTTAACTTCATTGCTGTGTCTGCTACTGACACTCAAGCTGCTTAATGCCTGCTTTTTCTTTTATCATCCCCCCCCCGCCCACAACAATCCACTTTCCTGAAAAAGTAAAGAGGAGAAACCCATTGTAAGCTCCTGTAAGCAGTTGGCTGATCATACACCCCAGAGCTGCATCATAGGAGAGAGAACGAGTGTTATAGTTCCATATCCAGCAATTCTGGGTATTGCTGCTTCAAGTGTCCGAGTGGTGAAACTCATTTATGCAAACCTGTTTCTTTAAGCCTCATTCACATGGGCCTGCTAAAGCTTACATCATGTGATGGGCCGTGTTTGCCCACATGGGATGCACAAGTATTCTATGTGTCTGCATGCAGGCAGTCCCATTCACAGCCGCTGTTCACAATTTTCATCTATGTGGGTGCAGATGCGTGTTCTCTAATGCAGACAGTGTGAGAGCAGCGTCTGTGTCTGTGCAGCTGCTGTATCCAAAAGACATAAGTGGAACTGCCTGCACACAGATGCATAGAACACCTTTGCATCCCACAAGGGCAAACACAAATCTTCACACGGTTGTACACTTATGTATGTCCATGTGAATGAGGCCTTACTCTGCATAGACAAAGTACAAGTTCACTTTCAGTTTTCTTTTAACTGTCTTATTTTGCCATATATCATGATCCTCCTACAACATTGTTTCTCAGCCGAGGTGTCACAGGACCCAGTTTAGCCTTGCTCAATATCATAAGTTGCCATGGGGAGGACAGGTCAGCCACCAGCACCATAATAACCATGATAAGACATTCTATGGCCAGGACACATGGTGTTATTCATTGCTCTGGTGATGGCAGACGGCTCGCCCACACCATGGCAATGCATGATCCAGGGTAGCTAATTGGAGTGCCAAAGTTTAGTAATAAGTAGAGAGGGGTACCTATGTCCTATAGAAGTAGGGAAATGTGTGGTTGAGGCTAATAAACTTTAATGGTACCATAACAATTTGAGATGCACAGAAGTATAAAAACAAGTAATTTTTATTGAATTAACATCAATATATTAAAACATACATTTATAAAAAAAAAAAAAAAAATAATAATAATATATATATATATATATATATATATATATATATATCTATTCAGTCAAGGGGGGTACAACTGAAAAAATAGCGGTACCAGTTTATTAGTTAGATTGGAATGCGATTTGAGCATGCCAAGAGGGAGTTTTTGATGTGAAGTTGTTCATCAAGGTGGTTTTGTTCATTGTCTCAGACTTAAGTTTCCAATTAATAAATAACATTTAGGTTTTTTACATATTTGACTGGGGTACGTTGAGATTTTACTTACTTTGAAGGTGCCACAATTGGAATTAGGTTGAAAAACACTGTTTGACAATATATCACATTCCAGCAGAGGTTTTATAATACTACCTAATTTTGTGTCATCAGCGATTATGGCCATATTACTTTTTTTTTATTCATTGGATAATTCATAAATAGAGTAATAAACATTGTTTTAGTGCTGCAAGTTAATTCAGATATGGGCTTTCAGATGTGCAGCTGAATCAAACCTAGCAGGATACATCTTCAAATGTTTATTCCTGATTATGATACAATGCATTAGATGAACTCTGGGCATCCTTATCAAACATGAAGCAGAATGAATAATAACTTAACACCACAAAAATGGAAGACGAACATGCAACATTTAGGGTCAGGGGTTAATAACCACTTCATTGCTTATGATCAGAATACATGGACTTATAGGAGTGGTAATTAGCAACCGCAGTGTTGATTTCCTTTTGTATTGTATTGTCAAGTAGGTATCACAGAAGATCACGTTCTATAATCCATAAATGATTAGACCTCAAGTCCTTTTCTAGTGTCATTCTCTAAGTACTCCTAGGACGAAGAGTGTTAGGGTGTGATATAGTGAGTAATATCCTACAACTGCTACAGAGTTCAATAGCACATATTATATGACACCATGCCATTTCTGGACATAATGTACCTTTATTTCATGCCTTATAAAGACTTAGTTTTACCTTCATGTGCCTGATCTACACAACGTGGGGTGAAGTTATTATATGCTGTGAAAAAGTTCATTTCATGCAGAGAGACATGGATTACATTCCTTTCAGTTTGTTCCTCTAAGCTGGTTAGGTTATATATATTTTTTTTTAAATATTATCGCTGTGATCACTGCTGGAGACCAAGAGGGATGGGGAGGGTGCGACAATACATTTTTTTGCTTTCGGCAGACCTTGGGGATCTTCAGCTCAAGGTTTCATGATCAGAGAGCCCACTGTATCTAATGGAAATGGATATTTGTAAGTTCTATATTTTCACTTTTAAATTAAATATGAAGCCTAGGGACTTTTTATAGGATAATTACATTACATACATTACATGTCATTTACATCTTAGCCTACTAGAGACTGCTGTGCCTCTTTCACAACATTTTCCCTTTTAATACCTTTCATGCTGAAGTGCAAAAAGAATAAAGAGGGAGTCGTTCAAAAATAATATGAATGATTTTCTCTAAAGACAGTGAATAGAATGCAAAGCCTGTTATGTTTACTCAAGGTGTTTTTTTTCTTGTCTAATTTGGTGGGTTTATTTTATTTATTTATTTCCATTTTTTTTCCTAGTAGTTCATTATGTGTACATTGTAATTGCTTCCATTTAATGGAGAAATAGGCTGTAGTATTCAGTACATTCTGTTTTCTTGTACATTAACTTAATTAGCACAGGGACTAAGGCAGGCTTTACTTGGTGACAAACATTAGATAATTGTATCTGTAAATCCTCTATGGTAAAATTAGAATGAGGGCCCACAGTATCAAGCCTGCAGGAGTCAATGTATTAGCAGCCTTAAAGTGTACTCTTTGTTGACAAGGGCTGTATATGTGACCATTTTACCAGTGTCAACAGGACAGGAATAAATAGGGAGAATATATTTTCTTATACTACATGTCACATGACAGAATTGAAAGCTTGGTTTTGGCTAATAGACTTGGGAGCTTTCAATGGTTGACAAAACCTTAATGAACGACTGTACCATTACATGAAAAAAAAAAAGATATTATTCTGATCTCCGTTTTTCAAAATGCACGCATGTCCCTCTGTTGTGTACTGGGTGAAGTTTGCAGTGCAGTAGTGAGGCTGTGCTTTACCAGTGCTTCCAGCTTTCGTTAAAATTATATGCTGGGCATAGTAATAGAGCATAGGAGCATGGGCCCCACTGCATGTACTGAGGTAAACATTGGGATGGCCACTATACTAAGGGCCGAACCAGCAAATGTGCAAGGTTGCAAAGAATACTTGGAAAATCAGTGCACAGTAAGACTGCCATTTTGAGCACCGTGTTAATGAGTAGGTTTAGGATTTAAAAATGTGGAGGAAGGGATGCAGTAATAGATATCAAGATATCAATGACAGTATTTTAAATCAAATTTAGATGTGTTTTTGTCATGTTGTATCATGGCTATTGAACTTTAAAAGAAGTTTTTTTTTTTTTTTTTTTATTGTATCTACTCAATTGGATGATCGTTTTTCGTTATATCACCCTTCCATAATTCACTGCACATCAGAATAAAAAATGAGATGAAAACATTTTGCACTGTGGAGTAGTCAGGTCTTACTGCTCTGCAAACTTTTCTCAGTCTGACATACAGTACAGTGCAAAAGTTTTAGATAGGTGTGAAGAAATGCTGAAAAGTAAGAATGCTTTTGAAAATATACAATGGGTATAGAAAAAAATCACCACCCCCTTTAAAATTATCACATTTTGTTGCTTTGCAGCCTGAAATGAAGACAGGCACTTTTTTCGTTTTATCCAGCTGTATTTACTAGTGAAACTTATGACATCCAAGTGAAAGATATAACACTAACATGTCAGAAAAAATAAAATAATTCAAAAACAGAATCAATGAGTTGGAAAAAGGATCACCCCGTTAAGTTAGTATTTTTTTAGACCACTTTTTGCTTTAATTACAGCTTTTAGTCTGTTGGGATATGTCTCTACTAACTTTGCGCATCTAAACTTTTGCAATATATTTCTGCAAAGAAGAGTTTGCAAATATTGCAAAGTCTAGATGTACAAAGTTAGTTGAGACGTATCCCAACAGACTAAGGCCCCTTTCACACTGGGGCGGTTTGCAGGCGTTATTGCGCTAAAAATACCGCCTGCAAACCGCTCCAAAACAGCCTCCGCTGTTTGTTCAGTGTGAAAGCCCGAGGGCTTTCACACTGAAGCGGTGCGCTGGCAGGAGAAGAAAAAAATCTCCTTTCAGCCGCATCTTTGGAGCGGTGAAGGTGCGGTGTTTTCACCGCTCCTAAACCGCTCCTGCCCATTGAAATCAATGGGAGAGCGCGGCTATACCACGGCAATACCGCGGCTATAGCCGCGCTATACGAGTGGATTTAACCCTTTTTCGGCCGCCAGCAGGGGGTTAAAACCGCACCGTTAGCAGCCGAATACCGCGGTAAAACAGCGCTAAAAATAGCGCTGTTTTACCGCCGACGCCCCCTACTGCCCCAGTGTGAAAGGGGCCTAAAGGCTGTAATGAAAGCAAAATGTGGTTCAACAAAATACTGACATCAGTGGGGTGATCCTTTTCCCAACTCAGTGATTCTGTTTTTGAATTTTAATTATTTTTTTCTGATATGTTGGTGTTATAGCTTTCACTTGGATGTTATAAGTTGAACTAGTAAATACAGCTGAATAAAAATGTCTTCATTTCAGGCAGCAAAGCAACAAAATGTAATTATTTTAAAGGGGGTGATTCTTTTCTATACCCACTGTATATTTTAGTTGTTTATTTTTATCAATTTACAAAATGCAAAGTGGGTGAACAGAAGAAAAGTCTAAATCAAATCAATATTTGGTGTGACTATCCTTTGGCTTCAAAACATCATAATTTCTTACACTTGCACACAGTCAGGGATTTTGTAGGATTAAAGGCAGGTGTATGATTAACCAAATATACCAAGCAGGTGCAATGATCATCAATATTATATGTAGGTTGACACACAATCATTAACTGAAACAGAAACAGCTTTGTAGGAGTCTTAAAACTAGCTGAGGAAAAGCCAAACTATGCTACTAAGGTGAGGTTATGGAAGACAGCTTGATGTCACAGGTCATATACTATGCAAGACTGAGCACAGCAATAAGATGCATCAGCAAGGTCTCTCCCAGGCAAAATTTTGAAAGCAGACTGTGGTTTTAAGATGTGCTGTTCACGCCCTTTTGAAGAAGCACAAAAAAACTGGCAATGCAGAGGACCGTAGACATAGTGGTCGGCCAAGGAAACTTAATGCAGAAGATGACACAACATGCTTACTTCCCTTCAACATCAGAAGATGCCCAGGAGTGCCATAAGCACAGAGCTGGCGGAAACCAGTTGGACCCAGGTGCACCCATCTACTGTCTGGAGATGTCTGGCCAAAAGTGGTCTTCATGGAACAATTGTGGCCAAAAAGCCATACCTCTGATGTGGAAACAAACTTGTCTATGTACAAAAACATAGGAACTGGGGTGAAGAAAATAGCAGCAGGTGCTCTGGACTGATGAGTCAAAATTTGAAATATTTGGTTGGAACAGGAGGCAGTTTGTTCGCAAAAGGCTGTAGAGCGGTAGAATGAGTGTCTGCAGGCAACAGTGATGCATGGTGGAAGTTCCTGCCGAGTTCCTTCAAAAACTGTGCGCAAGTGTACCTAGAAGAACTGAGGCTGTTATGAAGGCAAAGGGTGATAACACCCTTTGGGTGATTTCTCTTCTGTTCATTTACTTTGCATTTTGTTAATTTATAAAAATAAATTAACGCTTATATTCTCAAAAGCTTTCTTAATTTACAGCATTTTTTCACACCTGCCTAAAACTTTTGCTTAGTACTGTACATTAGGTAGTACCTTGGGGTTGGCGTGAGAGATGTCTTTAAAGCTTAAAGTGATATTAAACCCAAAACCAAAAACAATATCTGATAAAGATTCATCTTTTGCTGGTGTGACAGATGTTCTTTCTAACTTCAGCAGAGCCATGCAATCATGAGAAAGACTCCGATTCTGCATCAGTACCATTTGTTGCATCTTCCTTCATCAGTAACAGGAAGAAGAGTTGCCAGATTTAAATTAACACATCTATTGATTGTCAACTTCGATGGAGCAAAAAGGGCAGACTGGCACTTTTCAAATCTACTGGGAGATGCATGTCTGGTATTTTAGTTAGGATTTTCTGTACTGCATGTGGCACATACAGGGTTAGAGCGCAGAGTCTTAGCACAAGCTGAGTTATTTTGTCTAGTAGCAAAATGCAGGCTTTTATGACTCGCGTGCTACTGGGGGAGCCTATGATCACATGGTCTAATGTGAATGATGCATACATCTGAGACCTCTGTTTGTCTCCATGTACAGTAGCTGGGAGAGTACACCTGCAGCATATACATTGACTTAATGGCAAAACAATGAAAAGGGCTTAGTATGGTCAGGAAATCCTAATGCTGGAGCTTCTGATAGAAATGTAATAAGCTGTCTCATCTCCAATTTATTGTCCCATGTGGGTTTGTTGCGGTAGCCCGATAAAAAGGCAGTATAAGTTCAGACGATTTTGGAATCTGGTCCCTGCAATATCCCACTAACCCCAGGAAGGCACATAATTGACGCACGTTTCTTGGCTGTTTACCTTTTTGCAAAGTTTTAACTTGATCTGGGCTTAGGTGGTGGATTCCATGTGAAATGCAGTGACCCAGGAAGATCATGTTCTCTTGGCAGTATTGTAGTTCATCTTTGCTTACTTTGTTGTTACTGTTGTAGAGAAACACTTTCCATCTTCTCTAGCTTTGTGACCTTTACATCACATTTTTTAAGTAAATACCCTGACTGGTTGATTCCCACTGCTTTATTAAGAAGCTGATAAATGTCAGTAGCAGAAGCCTCATAAGCTTCCTGCAAAGCACTAACTGGATTTGTTTTATAGGATCCCCCAGTCACTTCAATATGGCTCTCATTTCTTCAGGACTAAAAGTTACATGCCATTTAATTTGAGTCTTGTGTCATCATTATTTCCTTCAAAAATGAACTGGGTTATGTGACAGCAGGGGCAGACATTGTGGCTTCTCCCTTCCTTTTCACTTAATCTTGCTGCCACATTTTGGAAATTATGGTTTGCCCTAGAAGTTCAGGATCTATATCTCTTCTCTGGATAAAGCTTTAAGTTCAGAGAGATCTAGTTTTGATATGTGCCATTTAACTTATGCCAAGGATCTGTTTCTAGGACACAAGCAAAATCCCTCTTGTAGGTTGGTACGGGGCTGTTAAACCTCTGTTCTGTACTAATTTTGCACAACTCATCTTTTGTGTGCTGCATATAATCTGGTTCTTATGCTTTTGTGGATTGACCTCTTAAAGCAAAAGCAGTATTAAACCCAAAAGCAAACATTTGTTATATTGCAGCTTACCAATTCTTAGTTGTGCTGGCTGCATTCATTTTTTTTTCAGTATAGTACAGGCTGAACTGTACCTCCGGTTCATATATTCTCTAGCACTCATCTTGAGCTGGGCATTTTCTGCGTATCTCTTGCTCTTCATTCCCTTACTTAATTTATTGCCCATAATAATTGGCCAGCATGTTCTCTTCTGTACTTGTGCCTATGCGTTGTCTCCACTTATCTATGTGGGTAGAAGGGGTTTATGACAATAGAAAAAAACACTCCCTAAGGCAGGCAATACATGGTGCAAATTTCTTTCCTGCAACCACGGGTTGCAGAAAAGAAATTTGCACAATTCCCCTGTCAACCCAGACAGTGTTGACAGGTGAATCCCTCCTGCCGAGCAATTGTCTGCTTCTGGCAGGGGAAGCTGTCCCTGTCAGGGGAGAAGACAGTGATTATCGCTAGCGGCTTTAGCAGATGCAGACTATAATCGTAAGAGAATCCGACAGACTGGTTGTACCCAAGTTGATCAATTGATCAACTTGGTAAATTCAGCCTGTCCATTAACGGTTCAAACCGCGTATGGACAGCCTAAGAGACACTCCTCGTATTTTTTCTGTGGGTTTTATTCTGACCTTACCAATGCGCCTCTGACCCAGGTTGCCCCAAGGGGTCAACGTTGGGAACCTCAGAGGATTTTCCCTATCCAGCCCGTGAAGGGGGAGACAAACACTTCACACAAACATTACCCAACCAGAAAGGTCCGAGGGTGGGTCTGGTTTCCTTGATAACCAACAGATACAGTGGGGAAAATAATTTTTATATATAATAATTATCCCTCACTTTTCTCATGATTATCCCTACCCCATGAGGCAAAATCTTGCATGGAGCTCCAGACTGAGGGCGATTGATGGTTATTTTGTATTTCTTCCATTTACGAATAATCGCTCCAACAGTTGTCTCCTTCTCACCAAGCTTCTTGCTAATGGTCTTGTAGCCCATTCCAGCCTTGTACTGGTCTACAATCTTGTCCCTGATGTCCTTTGACAGATTTTGGTCTTGCCCATGATGGTGAGTTTTGAATGGAAGAAAGATTCTGTGGACAGGTATCTTTTATACACATAATGAATTGTTGTTAGGATTACTTTCTTAAATTGACAGGACCAAGCTGTATACCACATGAGCACATACTGTAGCCAGTCTGTAGGAGCCAGAATTATTGTTGATTGGTAGTGGATCAAATACTTATTTTAAACACTGAACTGCAACTAAATTTATAACATTTGTTAAGGTCATGGGGTGGCCTAGCCAGTCTCCAGACCTTAATCCTTATAGAAAATTTATGGAGGGAGCTGAAACTTCGAGTTGCCAAGCAACAGATAAGAAACCTTAAGAATTTAGAGAAGATCTGTAAAGAAGAGTGGACCAAAATCCCTCCTGAGATATGTGCAAACCCGGTAACCAACTACAAGAAACGCCTTACCTCTGTGCTTGCAAACAAGGGTTTATCCGCCAAGTACTAAGTCATGTTTTGCTTGGGGATCAAATTCTTAATTTACTCACTGAAGTGCGACTCAATTTATAACATTTGTATCATGTTTTTTCTGGATTTTTGGTTGCTATTCTGTCTTTATTATTTAAAATACACCTATGATAAAAATGATAGACCCTTAATTTTTCTATAAGTGGGCAAACTTACAAAATCTGCAGGGGATCAAATACATTTTCCCCCACTGTAGGACCCAAAGGAAAGGCAGAAAATGTAAGCAAGCTTAAGGACAGATTACCCTGCCAGCATTTAGAGGTCTGCATTTCCGATGGTCCCAATCAGTATGCTGTCCCTTTTGGAAAAGCTTTTCTCTCCTGGCATCTAACACACCATAAATTGTTATGGAATTTTCTGGTTGGGACACTAAAACTAAAAAAATTGCATATGCAAGCACAGATTCCCAGGATGCAATCTTTGTGTTTAAAATATCCGTTTTACCAAAATTTAGTATTGCATTCTGTTTTATACTGAACTTGAGAAAGGGGGTAATGTGAGATGTTATTAAAAAACAGCTAATTTCAGAATACTGTTACATTTCTTGTCATCAGCTACGTCTAGAAGTTGCAACTAAAACCTTGAAAAAGGAGGGGAAGAGAGAGAGAGAACATTATAGGAAAGCTTAGTCTGTATTATGTGCAAGCAAAATTAAGTCTCTGGTGCTTAACCACTTGACCACTGGGCACTTAAACCCCCTTCCTAACCAGACCAATTTTCAGCTTTCGGTGCTCTCACATTTTGAATGACAATTACTCAATCATACAACACTGTACCCATATGAAACTTTTGCCCTTTTTTTCACACAAATAAAGATTTCTTTTGGTTGTATTTAATCACCATTGGGTTTTTTATTTTTTGCGCTATAAAAGAAAAAAGACTGAAAATTCTGTAAAAAAAAAAAAAATGAATTTTTCTTTGTTTCTGTTATAAAATTTAGCAAATTTGTAATTTTTCTTCATAAATTTTGGCCAAAATGTACACTGCTACATATCTTTGGTAAAAATAAGTGCAAATTGGTGTATATTATTTGGTCTTTGTGAAAGTTATAGAGTCCACAAGCTATGGTGCCAATATCTGAAAATTGATCACACCTGAAGTACTCATTTCTTGAGACCCTAACATGCCAGAAAAGTACAAATACCCCCCAAATGACTCATTTTTGGAAAGAAGACATTCCAAGGTATTTAGAAAGATGCATGGTGAGTTTTTTAAAGTTGTCATTTTTTCCCTCAATTCTTTGCAAAATCAAGATTTTTTTTTTGATTTTTTTTTTTTCACAAAATTTTCATATTAGCAGGTTATTTCTCACACACAGCATATGCATACCACAAATTACACCCCAAAACACATTCTATCATTACTCCCGAGTATGGCGATACCACATGTGTGAGACTTTTACACAGCGTGGCCACATACAGAGGCCCAACATGCAGGGAGCACCTTCAGTCGTTCTGGAGTGCCCAGGCCAGTTCTGACATTTCTCTCCTACATGTAAGAATCATCATTTATTTGCTAGAAAATTACATAGAATCCCAAAACATTATATATGTTTTTTTTTATTTTTTTAGCAAAGGCCCTAGAGAATACAATGGCGGTTGTTGCAACTTTTTTCTTTTTTTTTTTATCTTTTTATTTATTTTTGGAAAAATAACAGTTTTGTGCTTTAAAAAAAAAACAAAGCAGTAAAGTTAGGCCAATGTTTTTGCATAATGTGAAAGATGAAGTTATGCTGAGTAAATAGATACCTAACATGTCACCCTTCAAAATTGCACATTTGTGGAATGGCACCAAACTTCGCTACTTAAAAATCCCCATAGGCAACCCTATAAAATTTTTTACTGGTTACATGTTTTAAGTTACAGAGGAGGTCTATGGCCAAAATTATTGCTCTCGCTCTAACGTTCGCAGCAATACCTCACATGTGTGGTTTGAACACCATTTTCATATGTGGACGGGACTTACGTATGCGTTTGCTTCTGCATGCGGGGACAGGGGCACTTTAAATTTTTTTTTTTTTTTTTTATTGTTCATTTTACTTTATTTTATTTTGGCACTTTTTTCCAAAAAATAATTTTTTTGATCACTTCTATTCCTATTACAAGGAATGTAAACATCCCTTGTAATAGGAATATGGCATGACAGGTCCTCTTTACAGTGAGATATGGGGTCAATAAGACCCCACATCTCACCTCTAGGCTGGGAAGCCTGAAATTTAAAAAAAAACAAAAAAAAAAAACGATCCTGGCTTCGATCGTAGTAGTGAGTCGGTAGAAGCACCAGAGGGCGGCGGGAGGGGGGGAGTCCCCTCTTGCCTCCCCTAAGAACGATCAAGCAGCGGAACAGCTGCTATGATCATTCTCATGGTGTAGGGAATCGCTGGCCGAAAAAGCTTATATCTGAATGATTCCTGTAGCTCCTCCTTACTTTAAAATATATTTTTAAAAAGTCTGATGGTGGGCCTTATTAGGCCTGATTCACACCTATGCATTTCTAGTGCTTTTTGCATTTTGCAGATTTGCACTACAGAACGTGTTCCATAGGAAACCATGTAGAATGGACTGCTGTGCAAATCTGCAAAATGCAAAAAGCACTAAAAATGCATAGGTGTGAATCAGGCCTTAGTGCTTGTTTGTCTAACTTTTGTTTATATGTGTAAATTTTATTTCTCAGCTGATGCCTACCGATGTGATACTGATCATTTACAAAGAGAACATTCAAAAAGTGGGCTGAGTGTATGCTGCAAAGCTGTATCGTTTTTACATGATTTTTTATATTGTGGTTTGTCATTTTGTTTTAATATTTTATATATATGCATGTACAGTATAATACTTATTGTGAGGCACTGGCTGGCGGGATTGTGGTTGGTGTATATGTGTCACCTAGGTTTCTCACCAAGACCTAGTAAGGGGCTCCCGTATTTGTGTCTTAAACTTGTGTTTTCTTATAACCTTAAGTCGTCCTGTCTTGGAACCAGGATGCTTTTTTATGCTTTGGGTGGAATAAAGCCTACAATCCTAGGTCCACATCTTACCTGGTAGCCAGACCTCATTAATACATCAGAATTACAGAAAAGCACCAGGATGTTTAGTGTACAATGTAAAGGGCAAAAGGTCCACTTTATTTAGCCTTCACTTTCCACTGGCCTTTATTTAAGCGAACTGATCGATGCTCAGGGCTGTCTTTCACTCTGTCTGCTGTGAGATCCTGCTGCTGTGTAAAATGTTTGACTGCTGCTAGAACACTAAGGTACAACCGTTTATATGTTTTGGGGAACCCATTAGGGGACATCATGTTAATATGGAATTGACCTGAGTTTGCTTTGTGGCTCGGATGTAAATCTGTTTTGTTTTTTGCTATGGACTTGCTGTACAAAGCCCTCATGCACT
Source organism: Aquarana catesbeiana (assembly GCF_042186555.1). NCBI lineage: Eukaryota > Metazoa > Chordata > Amphibia > Anura > Ranidae > Aquarana > Aquarana catesbeiana. The sequence continues at coordinate 181,572,189 of NC_133324.1, read as the reverse complement.
AAAACCACCTCTACATACCTTTCTGAATAAAAGTGCAGGACAAGCCGTATTTAGACTCAAGCCCCTGTCTTGTGCATGGTTTACCATTGCAATACCATTCGAGTCTGTCTTCCTTACAATAAATAGAATATCAAGATAGATATGTTTAGATATTACTAACAAATGGGGTAAAACTAATTTTGATGGAGAAATGATAATGTATTTTGTCAAAAAAGCTTTAGCCTTGAGATTAGAAAAGGAGATTTTAATGCAAGGCATGGCAGATAATGTTGTAAAAGAGCAAATGCAAATTTCAATTTCTTATTAAAAATACATTATACTTATATGGAATTGAATATCATCTTTAACAACTGAATAAAAAGAGAATTGTTGCTGGAGGAATAATTGTGTTCACTATTCCCAAGTCTTTGCTCCTGACAGTGTAAACATCACACCCTGATACTCCATCCTCATTTGCACTTCTACAGCATTGTTATGATTTTCATGGAAGAAAAATATACAGGTTTGGCACTTTGGGAGGGTTGCATTTTCATATATCTGCTTTTAATGAGGTTTATAATAAAATCATGAAATTAAACAGACATCTACTCGCCTTTTATTATCAGATTGATAAGGTGAAGCCTTAAAAGATAAGTTCACCTTTTTAACAAAAAACAATAAATGCACATTTTTTTGCAGGTAAAAAAATGTGCATTTATTATTTTTTTGTTTCTGGAGCTTGTAAAGCATTGCACCAGCGATCAGCAGATTACTGGTGCCTTGCAGGTCTCCTGCAGACCTGTCTGTGTATCTGTGTGCACATACATCCTACGGGCAAGCAGATACAATCTGACAGGAAGACTCAATTAATTAACATGGCGCTCCACTGCGCCATGGTAGCTCATTGAAAATGACAAGCCGACAGCCGCAAAGGCTGTCCAGACTTGTAGGTTTCTATTTATCGTCCGCATTTTTTTTTTAACCACTTACCAACCGGCCCATAGCCGAATGACGGCTGCAGGGCGGTTGGATAACTCTGGGTGGACGTACTATGACGTCCTCCCAGAATTCCCCTCTTGCGCGCCCCCTGGGGCGCGCACCCGAACACATCCGTGACCGCCGGGTTCAGGGGACCCGGCGCATCACGGATCCCGGTAAATGGCCGCTGATCGCGGCCGTTTACCATGTGATCGAGCCGTCAAATGACGGCGGGATCACATGTAAACAGACCGGCGTCATCTGATGACGCCGGTTCCTCTCCTCCCCTCCTGTGTACCGATCGGTACACTGTGAGCTGGGAGGGGGACGGATGGATGTCTGCAGCGCTGTGGGCTGTATGTGTAGTGCCCACAGCGCTGCACAGAGACATCCATCCATCCATGCTCAGCCATCCCTCACTACTGCAATGCTGTGCAATACTCTGCATTACCCCCACAATACTCTGCAATACCCCCACAATACTCTGCAATACCCCCACAATACTCTGCAATACTCTGCAATACCCCTGCAATACTCTGCAATACCCCCACAATACTCTGCAATGCCCCCACAATACTCTGCAATGCTGTGCAATACTCTGCAATACCCTCACAATACTCTGCAATGCTGTGCAATACTCTGCAATGCCCCCACAATACTCTGCAATGCTGTGCAATACTCTGCAATGCTGTGCAATACTCTGCAATGCCCCCACAATACTCTGCAATGCTGTGCAATACTCTGCAATGCCCCCACAATACTCTGCAATGCCCCCCGCCATACTCTGCAATGCCCCCCGCCATACTCTGCCATGCCCCCGCCATACTCTGCAATGCCCCCCGCCATACTCTGCAATGCCCCCCGCCATACTCCGCCATACTCCGCCATACCCCGCCATACTCCGCCATACCCCGCCATACTCCGCCATACCCCGCCATACTCCGCCATACCCCGCCATACCCCGCCATACTCCGCCATACCCCGCCATACTCCGCAATACCCTGCCATACCCCGCCATACTCCGCCATACCCCGCCATACTCCGCAATACCCCGCCATACCCTGCCATGCTGAGCCATGCTCAGCTGTACTCGCCCTCTGTATGTGGCCAGGCTGTGGAAGTCTCACACATGGGGTATCGCCGTACTCAGGAGGAGCAGGAGAATCTATTTTGGGGTGTCATTTTTGGTATGTACATGTTATGTGGTAGAAATATTGTATAAATGGACAACTTTGTGTTTAAAAAAAAAAAAGCGTTTTAACCACTTCCCGCCCGCCCGCCGTCATACAACGTCCTTGACTTTGTGCGGAGATATCTGAATGATGGTTGCAGCTACAGGCATCATTCAGATATCAGCTTTTTCAGCCGGCGATTCCCTACACCATAAGAACGATCATAGCAGCTGTTCCACTGCTTGATCGTTCTTACGGGAGGCGAGAGGGGACGTCCCCCCTTCCCGCCGCCTTGCGGTGCTTCTACCGACTCACCGCTACGATCAAAGCCAGGATCTTTTTTTTTTTTTTTTTTTTAATTTCAGGCTTCCCAGCCTAGAGGTGAGATGTGGGGTCTTATTGACCCCATATATCACTGTAAAGAGGACCTGTCATGCCATATTCCTATTACAAGGATGTTTATATTCCTTGTAATAGAAATAAAAGTGGTCAAATTTTTTTTTTTTTTGGAAAAAAGCATCAAACTAAAATAAATAAAGAAATATGAACAATAAAAAAAAAAAAAAAAAATTTTTAAAGCGCCCCTGTCCCTGTGTGCTCGCATGCAGAAGCGAACGCATACGTAAGTCCCGCCCACATATGAAAACGGTGTTCAAACCACACATGTGAGGTATCGCTGCGATCGGTAGAGCGAGAGCAATAATTTTGGCCCTAGACCTCCTCTGTAACTCAAAACATGTAACCAGTAAAAAATTTTAAAGCGTCGCCTATGGGGATTTTTGAGTAGCAAAGTTTGGCGCCATTCCACAAGCGCGTGCAATTTTGAAGGGTGACATGTTGGGTATCTATTTACTCGGCGTAACTTCATCTTTCACATTATGCAAAAACATTGGGCTAACTTTATTATTTTGGTTTTTGTAAAGCACAAAACAGTTTTTTTTCCAAAAAAAACACGTTAAAAAAATTGCTGCGCAAATACTGTGCGAGATAAAAAGTTGCAACGACTGCCATTGTATTCTCTAGGGTCTTTGCTAAAAAAACATATATAATGTTTTGGGGTTCTAAGTAATTTTATAGCTAATAAATGATGATTTTTACATGTAGGAGAGAAATGTCAGAATTGGCCTGGGTGCTCCAGAACGCCTGAAGGTGCTCCCCTGCATGTTGGGCCTCTGTATGTGGCCACGCTGTGTAAAAGTCTCACACATGTGGTATCACCGTACTCGGGAGTAATAGCAGAATGTGTTTTGGGGTGTAATTTGTGGTATGCATATGCGGTCTGTGAGAAATACCCTGCTAATATGACAATTTTGTGGAAAAAAAAAAAAAGTAAAAAAAAAACCTTGATTTTGCAAAGAATTGTGGGAAAAAATGACAACTTCAAAAAACTCACCATGCATCTTTCTAAATACCTTGGAATGTCTTCTTTCCAAAAAGGGGTCATTTGGGGGGTATTTGTACTTTTCTGGCATGTTAGGGTCTCAAGAAATTAGATAGGCCGTCAGTAATTCAGGTGTGATCAATTTTCAGATATTCGCACCATAGCTTTTGGACTCTATAACTTTCAAAAAGACCAAATAATATCCACCGATTTGGGTTATTTTTACCAAAGATATGTAGCGGTATAAATTTTGGCCAAAATATATGAAGAAAAATTACTAATTTGCAAAATATTATAACAGAAATGAAGAAAAATGTATTTTTTTACAGATTTTTCGGTCTTTTTTCTTTTACGGCGCAAAAAATAAAGAAACCAGCAGTGATTAAATACCACCAAAAGAAAGCTCTATTTGTGTGAAAAAAAGGACAAAAATTTCATAAAGATACAGTGTTGCATGACTGAGTAATTGTCATTCAAAATGTGAGAGCACCAAAAGCTGAAAATTGGTCTGGTTAGGAAGGGGGTTTAAGTGCCCAGTTGTCAAGTGGTTAAACTGTGACAGCTAATGCAAGGGAGAAGATCCCCCACTAGCTGTCACAATGGAGGATCGGGTGGGGGGTGCTAGTCCATTTATAACTTGTTACATTTTACATCCTGAGACTGCATTCATACCTGAGCGTTTTCAGCTCATTAAACGCTTGTTAAATACCCCTCAAAAACAGCCTTAAAAACGGCCAACAAGCAAAAGCCTATTCATTTCAATGGCACCTGTTCACATCTGAGCGTTTTGTCACCTGAAGCAAAATGCCTGAAAAACGCCCTGGTTCACATTGGTGCGTTTTGACATGCGATTTGACATGTCAAATCGGCGGAAATTGCCGGCAATGGGACCATCCTAATCGGAGCGACGCTGCATTTGCGGTGCTGCATCGATTTCAAAAAGTAGTTTCTGTACTACTATTTGCGATTTCGGGGTGCGGTTTCCATTGACGTCTCTGAAATTGCGGACTGACATGCGGGAGTGAAATTCCCGCAGCTCAGTGTGAACATGGGCTGCAGCTCAAAAAAGAACATGAGCTTCTTTTGGAACAGATTACAGGTGTTTTTCTACTATTTACATTGGTGACCTACAATTCGCAAGAAAAACGCGTGGCTTTGAAATGCTCAGGTGTGAATGCAGCCTGAATATGGGCCTAACATGTTACGTGTTACAAAAGGTGAACTTATTCTTTAACCACTTGCCTACAGGGCACTTACACCCCCTTCCTGCCCAGGCCATTTTTCAGCTTTCAGCACTGTCACACTTTGAATGACAGTTGCGCGGTAATGTTACACTGTACACAAACACATTTTTTTTATCATTTTCTTCACACAAATAGAGCTTTCTTTTGGTGGTGTTTAATCACTGCTGTTTTTTTTTTTTTTTTTTTTTTTTACTAAACTTAGTTTCTGTCAGTAAATTTTGTAACTGAGTAATTTTTCTCCTTTACTGATGTGCGCTGATGAGGCGGCACTGATAGGCTGAAGTGGTGGGCATTGATGAGGCGGCACTGATTAGGTGGCACTAATATGCCACACTGATAGGTGGCACTGATATGTGGCATTGATGGGCACTGATGGGCACTAATAGGTGGCACTGGTGGGTGGCACTGATGGGCATTGATGGGTGGCACTGGTTGGTGACACTGATGGGCATCGATCGACAGCATTGATGGGCAGCACTGATAGGCAGCACTGATAGCCAGCACTGGCTGGCATCGCTAATGGGCGTATTGGTGGCACTTGTGGGCCCTGGTGAGCACTGATTGCTGCCACTGGTGGGCACTGATTTCTGGCAATGGTGGGCACTGATTGGTGACACTGTTGGCACTATATTGTAATCAGGGCACTGATGATCAGTGCCCTGATTACATGTGTAGATGTCCATCTGCGTGGTGATGCCACTAATCGGCTCTCCTCGCCACAAACTCTGTCAGTGTGAGGCGAGGAGCACAGATTACCGGCATCTCCATGTTTACATGTGACCGGCTGTGATTGGACACAGCCGATCACATGGTTAAAGAGCCGTGGACGTGGTTCTTTGCAGAGATCGTGGTTGTGCTGTGTCCTAGCAAGGCCGACCGCTCTGAGACGCCGTCATATGAAGTCGTCCCAGAACGAGAGCCGCACCGTCCTGCCGTCATTTGATGGTGGGCGGGCGGCAAATAGTTAAAGTGGTATGAAACCCAAAACCAAAAGTGTAATATATTGCAGCTTTCCAATCATTAAATATGGCTGCATTATTTTTTCCCTCTGTGTTTACCTGGTGATATGGCCAGTAACCTCCTGTATTGGAGTGCCTGCACTCTGGATGAAGGAGCAACAGAGACTGCTTTGGAGAGCAGCATTGTTAGTCTAGGGAAGGGGAGTGTTTGATGCATTAGCAGATCTAGATACACTAACAAATGAAAGCGCAACTCTAGCTTAAACTTTATAATGCAGCTACAGCAACAGTTTTTTTTTTCTTTTTAAATGCTTTACATAAATAGCCGACCACTGTAAACGCCCCTGTCATTGGTAAATGTTCTTTTCTCAAACAACAAGTGGTTTGAAAAAAGAAAAACGTACAGATCCTCACATCCACACACACGATGTGGATGCAAGGTTCTCCCCTGCTGCACTCTTATTCTGACAGCCGGGACTCCCCCTACACTGCCAAAATATACTGATCATGGCCATTGGCTGCAGCACCTGAAGGAGCGTTGGTTTTTTCTGCACGACCATTCTGTTGAACAGACAGAGCTACATAATAAAATGGGAAATGGTCAAATTTTGATACGTGTATACCCAGCTTTACAATTGTTACATTGTAATATAATAAATATTTGCTTTTGGGTTTAATACCACTTTAAAACATGCAGACTAGTAGTAGGTTTCTAAGAAAAAATTACACAATTTTGTCATTTGTTTGAGGTGGTTAATGGTCATCATACAGCTGTCATTCCCATCCTTCCTCATATCTGATTTTGCTCACCTATAGTCATATTTAGTGCTGTTTAGTTTGTCAGTTTTAGATCTAATCTGGCCAACTGGCCATCCTGTGGTAATTTTTATATGTAGCAATACCCCCCGAAGGAGACACTTGAGTATGCTTGGTTCTGTATTCTGCCTCTCAACCCCAAGAACAGTCCCAGCCTCTCTGGCACACCTAGGTGCAAGAACACCAATAAAAGACACATGTTATGACACAGAAATTGTCTTTACTGTGACTTTTCTGTGAAATAGTAACAGACAGTAGAATTATATTTCAAGGAAATTAACTGAAGAGTAATGACTGTGGCTCAAGAACAATATAACTCAATATTACAGTCAGGCTGCTTTCAGGGGATTCCTCAACGGCGAATAACCCCAAGAGCAGAGGCAAACACTTTAAAAACGACAGATCACAAATAGCAAACTTTATAATGGATTGGTCGGTCACCTATTCACTTAGGCTTGGCTCTATGAGTCCAGGCAGGTGGAGAGCAGAGGAGTGACCCTCACTTACGTCAGACCTCTTTTTTCTGTCAATTGACACCACAGGCCCACAAACTATAAACACTGCATCTATTTCAATGGCCTAACTCCTAAGACAAACCACCTCGCTAGTGCATCACATACAGTCAGGTCCATAAATATTGGGACATCGACACAATTCTAATCTTTTTGGCTCTATACACCACCACAATGGATTTGAAATGAAACGAACAAGATTTGCTTTAACTGCAGACTTTCAGCTTTAATTTTAAGGGACCAGAAGTAATGGGACAGATTAACAATCATCCATCAAACTTTCACTTTTTAATACTTGGTTGCAAATCCTTTGCAGTCAATTACAGCCTGAAGTCTGGAATGCATAGACATCGCCAGACGCTGGGTTTCTTCCCTGGTGATGCTCTGCCAGGCCTCTACTGCAACTGTCTTCAGTTCCTGCTTGTTCTTGGGGCATTTTCCCTTCAGTTTTGTCTTCAGCAAGTGAAATGTATGCTCAATCAGATTCAGGTCAGGTGATTGGCTTGGCCATTGCATAACATTCCACTTCTTTCCTTTAAAAAACTCTCTGGTTGTTTTCGCAGTATGCTTCGGGTCATTGTCCATCTGTACTGTGAAGCCCCATCCAATGAATTCTGAAGCATTTTGCTGAATATGAGCAGATGATATTGCCAGAAACACTTCAGAATTCATCCTGCTGCTTTTGTCAGCAGTCACATCATCAATAAATACAAGAGAACCAGTTCCATTGGCAGCCATACATGCCCACGCCATGACACTACCACCACCATGCTTCACTGATGAGGTGGTATGCTTTGGATCATGAGCAGTTCCTTTCCTTCTCCATACTCTTCTCTTCTCATCACTCTGGTACAAGTTGATCTTGGTCTCATCTGTCCATAGGATGTTGTTCCAGAACTGTGAAGGCTTTTTTAGATGTTGTTTGGCAAACTCTAATCTGGCCTTCCTGTTTTTGAGGCTCACCAATGGTTTACATCTTGTGGTGAACCCTCTGTATTCACTCTGGTGAAGTCTTCTCTTGATTGTTGACTTTGACATACATACATATCTGTGGTTTGAATGCTGTTTACATATATGCGAGTGGGGCCTACGTATGTGTTCGCTTCTGGTCCATGGCCAGCTCTGCTTTATGGTAAACCGGCGGCGGATTCATTCTCCGGGTCCCCGATCGCATTGGAGAAACTGGAGAAGCATCGGTGGGTGGCGGAATGGAAGGGGGCCCTCCTGCTGCTTGATGTTTGTAGCTGTACAAATACTGCAGCTGCTGACTTTTAATAAATGGACACTTACCTGTCCCAGGGTCCAGCGATGTCGGCAGCCGAATCTGATTGATCGCTCGTCTCTCGGCTGCCCCCGCCGCCATCCTCAGTCAGGGAATCAGGAAGTGAAGTGTTGCGGCTTCACTGCCCGGCTCCCTACTGCGCATGCGCGAGTCACGCTGCGCGTCTTCACTGGTCCTTGTGTCCTGGGAACGGTGTGTTTCCCAGAACACAACGGGGGGGGGGGGGCGGGCACCTGTGGATATTCTGTGGCTATCTATACCCGGAAGTGGGTGCAGATACCTGTATTAGACAGGTATCTGCACCCGCCTCCCCCCTGAAAGGTACCAATTGTGGCATCGGAGGGGGGGAATCCGATGAGCAGAAGTTCCACTTTAGTGTGGAGCTCCGCTTTAAACACATTAAGGCAAATCTATTGCTTTTTCACTAAAATGCTTCTCTCCTGAACGTGCAAGGGATTTTTTTTTTCTGCCTGTAAAACCCAGTGTGTGCAAGAATACATAAGCTAAATAGAGGGGTACTTAGAGGCAGAAAAAAATTCCCCTAACAGCTGTGTTTTAATGCCATGTGTGTATAAGGCCTTATTGTTTCAGCTTGTTCTAAAAATAATAAGTTATTTGTGTTTAGCAGTACATTGATTATTTATTTGACTCATAGTTGGCCATATTTACAAAGTTGCATAGATTCCTTTCACTAGCACCTAGCTCAGTAGTGGTTTAGGGGTCAGAGGAAAAAAACACAGCACATGGCAGGGTACATATGCTTGTGACATTCCTGCAAGACTTTGCTGGAGCCTGTAATGTTTAAGGACAGCAATGTTTGTGCTTGCCATCTGCCACCGAGGTAAGTATCACCTTCTTTTACACAAGCTTAGCTTTGTATTTTTTTAAATGTGTCAGAATTGTTTTAAATGTATAGTTCCGAAAAGGAAAATAGGTTACTCATATTTTCATATTTTAAGTATATGGCTGTGTTTAGCTACATATTTGTGCTGCAGGAGATATTATTTATTTTTACCTTAGAAAGTAGCATTTTACAGAAATTTTAACCCTGCCATTGCTATTTTTGTTTGGACATTTTCTGCTGATTGGTCACACTGATCACTAATTGCAATCTCAAAGCAGCACAAGTACACATTATGACAACCTATGATTGCATTATTTTCCTATAATTTAACAATGCAACATACGTTGCTGCCTTTTAATATACGGAGACATTGACTTGATATTTTTTAAAGATGGATGTCTCCATTTCTGTGACAGTGCACATCATTGTGTATGTGTGAACTGTAAAATTGATAGAATTGCTAAAATTATTCTTCATATTCTTCTTATAATTTGTCTAAGTCATGGGAAGTGGGGTTGCCATTTGTCCTTAAGCATGGATGACAGATGCATTTAAAATTTAAATGTAAATTTAATTCAGTCACTTATTCAGAAAGTTTGGTCAGAGTCTATTAATCTGTACTTTCAGTCACTAGTACTTAGCAGAACTAACTGTATTAATGATCCTTTTATGAACTAATGAGCCAGGAAAAAGTTGTGCCTATTTAACTCCATAGCAAGTGAACAATTAATATGTAACGCATTAAAAATGGATTGTTGGAATTTGATTTGCAAATGTAAATGGAAGTCTGGAGCTGTGTATTGTTCAGTAGTTTTTTTTTGTTTTTTTTTCTTGTCCTTCCATAATACTCTGGCACTTTTTGTTTTATCTGTTATAACCTGCATTAGCTTGATGTTCTCAGAATAAGTATTCATCTACAAGGTATGTCATAAATACCTTCCCAACTTATCTTACAAACACTAGATAATGACACGGTTTAAGAAATCCATCTATGCAGTTAGGTCCATAAATACTTAAAAAAAGTAAAAAAAAAAAAAAAAAAATGTGTGTGTATATATATATATATATATATATTTCCCCAATTCCAGGAATTGTGCTAGGGTATCAGCGCTCAACCTCTCATGGGAAGTATGATTTAAAAATAACCCCCCTGTACCCCCTGTCACAGTGACACCAATAGCAGTTTTTTTTTTTTTTTTTAATTATTATTGCATTGGTGTCATTTTGTGACAGTTATAAGTGGTAGGGCAGTTAGTGTTAGGCCCCTTTAGGTCTAGGGTACCCCCCTAACCCCCCTAATAAAGTTTTAACCCCTTGATCACCCCCCTGTCGCCAGTGTCACTAAGCGATCGTTTTTCTGATCGCTGTATTAGTGTCACAGGTAACGCTAGTTAGGCCCCTTTCACACTGGGGCGGTGGGGGCGGTGGGGGCGTCGGTGGTACAACAGCGCTATTTTTAGCGCTGCTGTACCGTCGTTCTTGCAGCGGTATTCGGCCACTAGCGGTTTGGTTTTAACCCCCGCTGGCGGCTGAAAAAGGGTTAAATCCGCTCGTGCAGCGCGGCTATAGCCACGGTATTACCGCGGTATAGCCGCGCTGTCCCACTGATTTCAATGGGCAGGAGCGGTTTAGGAGCGGTGAATACACCGCTCCTTCCCCGCTCCAAAGAAGCGTCTCGCAGGACTTTTTTTTACCGTCCTGCGAGCGCACCGCTTCAGTGTGAAAGCCCTCATCTGTCACTCATCTGTCAGATTCAGGCTCAGAATACGATCCTGTAGATGACAGCGGCTCCATGACAGATAGCTCTGACGACGAAGTTGTGGTCTCTGCCAAGGTCAGGCGTACCAGACCCCGAACTACTTCTTCTGTCGTTGATGTGCAAGAACCGCAGGTCCCTCGTGTGGAGCAGAGCAGTACTAGCGCCGCTATTCCTTCTGGTGAACTGGCAAGCACCAGCAGCCTAGTACACCCTGGTTGTAGTCAATCCAGCACTGCAGTATCACGTGGTGATGTGGCGAGTCCCATAAGTGCAGTTCAAGCTGGTGAGGTGGCAAGCACAAGTAGTGTCCCACTGCCACCATGAAGACGAACACAGGCCTGTCGTGCCCATAGTGCCCTTCCTGCTGCATTCGCCAATCCTAATTGGGAACCCACCACTTCTGCAGCACCTGTACTTCCCCCATTCACTGGCAAACCCGGCATTCAGATGGAAGCAGTTGATTTTACGTCACTTGATTTTTATTCACTGTTTTTCACAGAAGATCTCTATAGATCTATTGTGGACCAAAGCAATTTGTACGCTGGTCAACACATCGTCACTATTCCCCAGTCCTCCCTTGCCAGAGATTGGAGACCAATTACGGTTTCCGAATTTAAGCTCTTTCTGGGCCTTTCCCTCAACATGGACATAACTATAAAGAGTGAGTTGCGGTCATATTGGTCCACTGACCCAATTCGCCATTTGCCCTTGTTCTCTGCCTCCATGACCAGGGCACAAAATGAGCAGATCTTGCGGTTCATGCACTTCAATGACAATGAACTCTGTCGTCCTTGTGGAGACCCTGGATATGATCGGCTCTACAAAATTTGGACCCTCGTAAACCACTTCAACCAACGTTTTGCAGACTTGTTTACTCCCCATCAAGTTGTTTGCGTTGATGAGTCCCTGATTAAGTTTTCTGGCCGCTTGTCATTCAAACAGTACCTTCCCAGCAAGCGTGCCAGATACGGGGTCAAGATGTATAAGCTTCTTATTTATATGTGGACAATTATTACACGAGTGCCACTTTTTAGTCACTTGTTTGATCAGACCTCACTTTTTGTCACAAAGGTTTGAAAATTGAAAAAAGAAAAAAAATACATTTTTCTTGTCTTTCTTCATTTTCAAAAACAAATACAAACTGCAAAATACTCACCATGCCTCTCAGCAAATAGCTTGGGGTGTCTACTTTCCAAAATGGGGTCATTTAGGGAGTTTTGTGCTACCTTGGCATTGTATGGCCTTCGAAACTGTGCTAGGTAGTGAGGAGTGAAATCAAAAATTTACGCCCTTAGAAATCCTGAAGGCGGTGATTGGTTTTCGGGGGTTCCCAAAAAGTTCCACACATGTGGTATCCCCGTACTCAGGAGAAGCAGCAGAATGTATTTTGGGGTGTAATTCCACATATGCCCATGGCATGTTTGAGCAATATATCATTTAGTGACAACTTTGTGCAAAAAAAAAAAGTTTGTCACTTTCCTGCAACTTGTGGCAAAATATTAAATATTCCATGGACTCAACATGCCTCTCAGCAAATAGCTTGGGGCGTCTGCTTTCCAAAATGGGGTCATTTGGGGGGGGGGGGTTGTGCCATCTTGGCATTTTACCGTCTTCAAAACTGTGATAGGTAGTGAGGAGTAAAATAAAAAATGTACGCCCTTAGAAATCCTGAAGGCGGTGCTTGGTTTTCGGGGCCCCGTACGCGGCTAGGCTCCCAAAAAGTCCCACACATGTGGTATCCCCGTGCTCAGGAGAAGCAGCTAAATGTATTTTGGGGCACAATTTCACATATAACCATTGCATGTGTGAGCAATATATCATTTAGTGACAACTTTTTGTAATTTTTTTTTTTTTATCATTGAATCACTTGGGACAAAAAAATTTAATATTTAATGGGCTCAACATGCCTCTCAGCAATTTCCTTGGGGTGTCTACTTTCCAAAATTGGGGCATTTGGGGGGGGTTGTACTGCCCTGCCATTTTAGCACCTCAAGAAATGACATAGGCATGACAAAAGCTGTGTAAATTCCAGAAAATGTACCCTAGTTTCTAGACGCTATAACTTTTGCGCAAACCAATAAATATACGCTTATTGACATTTTTTTTACCAAAGACGTGTGGCTGAATACATTTTGGCCTAAATGTATGACTAAAATTGAGTTTATTGGATTTTTTTAATAACAAAAAGTAGAAAATATCATTTTTTCCAAATTTTGAGTCTTTTTCCGTTTTATATAGCGCAAAAAATAAAAACCGCAGAGGTGATCAAATACCATCAAAAGAAAGCTCTATTTGTGGGAAAAAAAGGACACAAATTTCGTTGGGGTACAGCATTGCATGACCGCGCAATTAGCAGTTAATGCGACGCAGTGCCAAATTGTAAAAAGTGCTCTGGTCAGGAAGGGGTAAATCCTTCCGGGGCTGAAGTGGTTAATAAACAGATTATAGCAGGAGACCCCCAGCATCAGGTTGCTTGATCTGATTGTATTAACATCTGTGCTGAGTCTCAGTCTAAAGCAGTCATTGCTGGTTTGGGCATAGCGACCTCAAATATGTATATGGGTCCTCCAGTTCCCAGAGCCTGTGTTTTAGGGAAACATGGACTTAAATCCAAAGCAAGACCACGCCAAGGGTCCCCCAGGCACACACCTCCCAAAGAGTAGTGTTCCCATAAAAGCCAGGCCCAAAGTCAGTGGGTAAGAGGCTTGCCCCTAGTCCCCTCCAAAAGCCTCTGTCCCCGTTTGGTCTGTCACAAGACCAAAAATTGTACAGACCAAAATTATAGGGGGGGCGTGCGACTTAATGAGCTGTTAGCCTTTATAACTAGACAGAAGGAATTGTCGACCTAGGGATGCTGCTATCAAAATGGAGGTGGGACCCCATCTGTGAAACAAAGAAAGGTGAAGTGGGGGAGACAGCATGACCACTCTGGTGTAATAAGTTCCAACAAGGTTTAATTACAAAAAAAAGTTAAAAATGAATACTCACAAAAGTATTAAAAACCACACATATATATGTAGCACTGACCCCCGAAGGAGCTGCTGTATTTTAATTGGGCCTGTACTCTGCTTCGCTACCCCTTTTTATTTCTCTCAGTCCCCCCCTGACACAGCTGTGATGTAATATAGTGTGCAGTAAAAACCCTGAAGACAATTTCACGATATACAATGTAGTATACCTTTTTGTCTTTACCTTTGGTCTCCAGTCTCCACTTGGCCAATAATACAAAGGAAAACAACACTCTCACAAAATTACTTAAACAAGAACTTTGTTTACTGTATTTGCTATAAAATAGAATACTACAATAGTTGTACTGTCAGACCAATGTAGTGTGACAGTCAACAGATTTCAACGTACGAATTATACAGATGTAAAGTGTTTGAATTAACTTGCTAGTAATGTGCTAAGGAAAATAGGATAAATGGCAGAGTGAACCTTTTTCACTATGAGCACTGTCCCATCCTTTGCACGCTTTGTAACTATAAGGAAGTCAAATGCTAATTTAATAAAGTATAGTACAATCTTTAGGGAGCTCCCATTACTTGTAATCACAGTAACTTTAATATGGTAATGAAACACAAAGCCTTGTGTTTTATTAGACAGTCCTTCTTTTCTTCTTTCTTCTGCTAGCTATGAATAAAGTGAATTTGTAATCCAATGGTTAATGACTTCCGATCAAAGCAAGCTGAATATTGAATCAAAGTTATGGTACAACAGTACTGCAACTATCTCTGATGCCAATGACACAGTACCAGATCTTCAAGGAGATACAGGCCCGGGGCCTAGTTTTAGCTCAGTCTAATCCTTTTGACTTTGTTTGTGGGACTGTGGATCCTAGCAACTCTATATTGTATAGATGAATGTGTAAAAGTGCATCAAGGAAACTTTTGTGCAACAGCCCTCTCACCCAACCAGGTCAGTGTTGTCAGAAAGTTCCGCTCCGGTGTATAGGGTCCTGTCTCCGTCCGTCCGGCACTAATGTGCTGCTCCGCTCCACACAACGAGACGCTCCGGAACTTTCAGATGGCTCCGACAGGCTCCTCTGGCTCCTTCCCAGTCTTGCCCCGCCGTCAGCCCAGCTCACTGGTGCGTGACAGTATTGCTGCTCGGATCGCTCTTCCGTGGAGGTAGGCCGCGCTGCGCTGGAGACCTCACACAGATCCTCCCAGGCTGGCCATGCGTGTCCAAGAGACCCAAGATGGCCGCGCCGAGCCCTTTTATAGTCTTCCCACAATGCAGTTCTGTTCTCCTGATGTTCATGGGAGTTAATGGGCATTTTGGGTAGGTCAAGTTAATGTCCATTGTAAACAAACAAAACACTTCCATGTCAACAATGAAAAATAAAAATACAGTCCTTTTATATTTTGGCCGCTAGATGGCGACAGATGGTAAGCTATAACATAACATTAATTATATATCAAAAATGTGACCGCTACACACATATATATATGGGAGTTCATGGGAGAGGATGAGCCTGTGGTGGATGCATAGCCCTGAAAGGGTGCAGATGGATGGATGATGAGCCGCTCCAGTCACAAAGTCCAGATGTCTGTGCCACTGACTGTTAATAGGGAAATGGCTCCTAAAGCCCATGGCTTCCTCGTTCCTGGTGTCAATGGCTGATGGATGGTAATGTCCACCTGGATTACAGGGTCACAGGATGCGTTTCGAGGAACCATCCTCTTCCTCAGCTGACCCCAATGAGCTACCCCCTCTGTTTAAATAGCCCCCCTGAGGAACCAAACTGGGACACCAGACATTTGAAGGAGCTGTCTCAATTACTGAAGCTCTGGGCTAACTACAAAATGCGGAATGGAGTTATCCGTCCTAAGCACAGCCTGCCCATGAAGGCTGGAAAATTTATTGGATAGGCTGTGTTTAGGATGGATCGCTCACTGTCAGGTCTAGGCTGCCAAGGGTGTAGGAAGACTGGATGGCTACCTGGACAGACTGTGCTTATGATGGATCGCTCCAGTTCGCAACTTGTAGTGCATATTTATGTATTATTTCCTCAGATTCAGACAAATATTGCAAAACTAATAGCATGGCCTTTACTTTAAAACAAAAATTAGATGTATCCCCTTTGTGGACTGTAAGGAAGAATGAGTAATATTGTGTGGATGAGCTGTATGTGAAGTTACTTTAATCAGAAATATGGCCAATAATTCTTTTGTTTAAAAAGACTGGCACAATCTACATTGAATAAAGCATTCCTTACAAACAATAAGGTACACTATATATCTGGTTTTACAGTGCATGCATTGTTTTACCTCATAAGATTTTCCCATAACTAATAATTTAAATTTGGACAACTCGATAAGGCTGACCACAATTGATCCTATTCCCAGCACATTAGTACATGCCAGTATTATACGTCCATGTGGATGCAGCTGTAAAACCCAGGTATAAGCTTGAAAATAATAGCCCTCAGTCCTCAGTTGTATAAGGCTTAAAATGAATATATCTACAGTATATCCATTTAATAAAGCCTAAAAAATGTATTTCAATGTGTGGAATGTGGTATTTGCATTAAGATTAGATTGTTACTTTTGGGGCTATTGAGAGTTGAGAAGTGGATACTAATTAGGCATTTCATTTCAGCATAGACCTGGAGCTCAGATCATAGAGTAATGCATGCTGTAAGGAAGGTACACACTATCATTTTTGATTGAGTAGCTTGGGAGGATCTCGCTGTACTACCTGATGTTAGTGCAGCAAACTCCCTGCTAAGCCATTGTATTCTGACAGGGGGACTGCACCCCCCCTGCCAAAGCACAAAGGTCAGCACTTGCAGCCACTGGCCGAGGGTGCTGATGGGCAGATTTTTTTTTGGCATGCTCCTTCAAGAGAAGCCAGACAGGCTGCCATACACACGGGCCGAATGTTGGCCGGTTTCTGTTGATCCGGCCCATATTCGGCCTTTGTGTATCAGGCTTTAGTTTACTGTTTACAATGCAAGACCCATATGGTTAAACTCAAGGCACAAATCTTTGTGTGTGTTTTTTTTTTTTTTTTTTTTTTTATGGAATGTTAAACAAAAGCAGCAGTTTTCCTTTTTTGGTGGTTATACATATATACAGTATTTTTTTGTAAGAGATCACCTAATCTCTGTTCTCAGTTAAATAAGAGTTTGGAGAGCTAGGGGTAGAGAAGCAGCATTATACTGATTCCCAGTGAATGGCTGTGCAGGAGAGGGCATGTCAATTTTGGAAAAAAAACAGTATTTTTTACTTTCTGCTATAAAACACATCCAATAAAAAAATCGAACTTCTTCAAATATTTAGGCCATTATGTATTCTGCTCCATGTTTTTGGTAAAAAAAAAAAATCCCAATAAGCATTAATTGATTGGTTTATGTGAACGTTATAGCTTCTACAAACTATGGCATATATTTATGGCATTTTTTTTATAGTAGTAATGGTGGCAATCGGCGTCTTGTAGCGGGACTGCTATGTTGCGGATACTAACTGACACTTTTGACACTTTGCAGGAACCAATGACACTAATAGAGTGATCAGTGCTAAAAATATGCACTGTCGCTGTACTAATGGCACTGGCTGGGAAGGGGTTAAATATCTAGGGCGGTCTAAGGGTTAACTGTGTGCCTAGCCAGTGTTTTTGTGTACATAGAGTGCAGCTTTTAGTAAGGGAAGAGGTCTATTCTAGTCCCTGCTTTGCAGAGACATAGGACTGGTCCCTTCCCCCTGTCAGAACTGAGATAAGCCTGACATACAGATCAGCTTTTGCTGTGAAGTTTCACAGCAGAAGTGACCTGCAGTGCCTTCTGCAGGCGGAGGTGCAGGATCACGCGCATAAATATGTGATCGTGTGCACAGCTGCCACCCTATAGCAGAAAAAGTGCTATAGGGCGGTCAGCAACTAGTTAAGTCAAATATGCCAAAAATTAACATAAAAAATGCAAGGCTTTATACATTACATCCTGAAGTGTTAAGACTGATCCATTGATATTACGCATCTTTCTCTGCAACAGAGTAGCAAAATATGAATGTGTGAGAGTCACTCAGGCCAGGAGTACCATGGGCCCAGGATGCTTAAAGTGTAAGTAAACCCTCCTATCGTTTTCTGCCAAGGAAGCTGCCATCTTTGCCTCTGTTTAATCTACAACTGCCATGATGCTGCACATGTGATCAGTTATGACACCAGCCATTGGATGGCTTGACAGTTTGGTTGAGAGCACATCCAATGGGAGTGTTACATTTCCGGCACGTGCCGGAAATGAAGCAGTTTTATGGATGGGTTTACTTCTGCTTTAATGATAGCCTGGAACCACAGAAAGTGGATTGAATTTTACTCAACCTGGAAGACCATTGCCATTGGACATCGGAGTGATTAGTCTGCTAGACACAGCGATAGGGATAAGGTCATAGCAGCATATTTAAAAGAAAAAAAAAAAATAGAGGTCAACTTTAAAGTGTTGGGACATGGTTGCAGCATTTTGTTTTTTTGTGAACCCCAAAGGGCAGGGTCTAGTTACTAGTTTTGCCCTTTAAGTCAAGGGACCAAGTGTTCTTTTGTTTATAAGGACATAAAGACAGTCCTAAGTGGATAAGAGATTTGTGTGTGTACATGGTGCATTTATAAGATGATTATTAGCTTTAGTTGGTGACTTCA
Source organism: Aquarana catesbeiana (assembly GCF_042186555.1). Lineage (NCBI taxonomy): Eukaryota > Metazoa > Chordata > Amphibia > Anura > Ranidae > Aquarana > Aquarana catesbeiana. The sequence continues at coordinate 181,553,631 of NC_133324.1, read as the reverse complement.
CTGTGTAAAGTACATTTTCGCTATGAGAAAGTAAAATTATTATAGATGTTGGAAATATAAGCTGACAAAAGAAGCAGTGTTTTTATGTGAACGTGTCTTAAGAACCCTGGTCATCAAATTTAATGCATTAGCAATGTTGGAAACATATTACTATCACTAAATGATAAAACACAAGATACACTATATCCTTTGAGTGTTAGGAAATGAATTGCAGCAACATAACAATGCGGCTTGAGCAGAAATAACAATGTATCACTCAATAAATTGATAGCGTCTCCAAGGCAGTGATAGGTGTAATCACTTCCATAGAAACAGCAGGAGGTCAGCTCCAAATCTGAGCACAGAAACTTCTGGCACAATTAAAGACATACAGTGCTTTAACAATGCTTAGTCTACTAAAGTAACATCACTGAATTTCTTATAATAATGGTGATGTTTGTGGATACCAGTAGTTATATGCAGTATATCCAATATTTTTCCAGCCTCTTAGAAAATGTAGAATCAAGATCTGTGGACTTAGGTACCCGACTTCTGTCTTCTTTCAACCATTCCAATGTGTCACTACTGGATTCTCCACATATTCATTTAACCCATTTTTGACTGGATGCTGCTTTAAAATGGCATTGAAGCCAGCTTGCCAGTGAGAACCTGTGAGCCTTTACTGTAAGTACATCTCATGGAAATTGTTGACATTGTCAAATTATTTTTACAGAGAACCACTAGATCTTTATTCATTGATTGCCAACAGATAAAGGTGATATATTTGAATAAGAATGCAAGAAAAATTGCCTTTATAGTAATTTGTTGAGAAAAAATATTAATAGATGTAATGGTGTACTGTGGAAAAAGTAGGTGCGCCTACTTTGTACTGTGTACGAACGGCTGCTGTAGGCAAAGTGACATATCGCTACGTCGCTACTTATTTCCGGGTTTATGGCGTGCGCATGCGCTCCCCCCGCCCAGCTCCCACTGTGATTGTACACAGCGGGAACCTGTCAGCAAGTCCCGGCCAATGATTCAGGGCTGGAACATGCTGATTGGCTGAGACATTCAACACAGAGCTCTGTACACAGGGAACGATCTCTGTGTTTCTCATTCCTGAGAAACTTCGAGATCATTAGTAAAAAGCAGCACACTTTACACACATTGGCACATATTTAACCCCTTGATCGCCCTAGATGTTAACCCCTCCCCAGCCAGTGTCATTAGTACAGTGACAGTCAATGATATTAGCACTGATTACTGTATTAATGTCACTGGTTTTGTCAGTGGCAGTTAGTCTGTTCCCCCCAACGTTAGTGTCAGATTGCCCACTGCAGTATCACAGTCGTTGATTGCCACCATTAGTAGTATAAAAATAAATAAATAAAAATTCCAGTATATATACCATAGTTTGTAGGTGCTATACCTTTCACGCAAACCAATCAGTATACACTTATTGGGATTTTCAAAACCATAGCAGAATACATTTTGGCCAAAATATATGAAGAAATTTGATTTTTTTTATTTTTTATTATTGGATATGTTTTTTAGCAAACTAACTTTATTTGTTTATATTGCAAACAATTCAGTGGTGATCAAATACCACCAAAAGAAAGCTCTATTTGTGTGAAAAAATGTATACATTTTGTTTGGGTACAGTGTTGCATGACCACGCAATTGCCAGTTAAAGTAGCATTGTGCCGAATAGCAAAAAATGGTCTGGGGTAAAATCTTTCAGAGGTAAAGGAGAAGTATGACCATAGCTTTTTTGGCCCTACGTCTATAAATCACAGGTGTGCAGTTCAGCCAGTCCAGGCTGTGGAAAGATCCCGACATTACAGTAGGGATCCACCCAGATGCTTGGACTGGCAGCTGGCTCAAACTCTCACCTGCACCACTGGGAGACTGAGCCAACTGCTCCCTCCCCTCCCTAGCCCAGCGCTCCAGTGAGGGCTGGAGGGGCAGAGCAGAGGGCTGGTGACTGACAGTCTCTGCTCAGAGTGAAGAGGAGAACTGAGTGATCAGCGATGTTTGATTGTTAAGTTCTCATGCAGAGGTGGCAGGGAACAGATGCAGTATCAGATCAATGCTGCATTCACCTAGGCATGTATAAGATTGTTTTATACCCTATACTTCTCTTTTAAAAGTTGGTATTGCTGTGAGTATATATACTTTTAGGGATGGCTGTATATCAGGGGTGCTCAACCTTTGCCAGCCACTTAAGTGATTTGGTAACTGATCGCAAGCCACAATGAAGTAAAATGGTTCAGAGTTTTTTATTTGTTTTTATTTTGTATAGCATAATGAAGATTTTAAAGAACAATCAGGATCATCTTTTTCCATGAGACCAATCCCCATTGGATGTTTACCCACTGTTGAATCACAATCACAAAAATCACCTTTTTTTTATTAACCAGATCACCATTAATCCCAATCTCATGCTCAGGTGTGACCAGCCCAAAAAGCTCTGAACTAGTGTTGATGCCTTCATTATATCAGCAGCCATCCCTTGATTTGCCAAAACAAGGACTGTGGAGAATCTGAACAAGAAAACAGACCAGGGAAGCTTATGCCCTAGTAGTGCAATACACATTTTCATCAACCACATGCCGACCGGGCCATAGCCGAAAGACGTCCTCCCAGAATCTTGATCCCGCGCGCACCTGGGAATCTTGATCCTGCGCGCACCCGGGAATCTTGATCCTGCGCGCACCCGGCACATCACAGATCACGGTAAATGGCCGCTGATTGCGTCAAATGACGGAGCGATCACATGTAAACAAACCGGCGTCACGTCCGATTCCGCTCTCCCCTCCTCATACCGATCGGTACAGAGAGGGGAGAGATCAAGTGCTGCAGCCCTGTGGGCTGGATGTGCAGTGTCCACAGCGCTGATATGTGCCCACTCCAGCACTAATCCATCCATACCAGCAATACCCATCCATCTCATCAATACTCATTCATCCCAGCAATACTCTTCAATACCAGCAATACTCATCCATCCCAGCAATACTCATCAATACTCGTCCATCCATCCATACTCATCCATAATCAGCAATACTCATCCATCCATACTCAGCAATACTCATCCATCCATATTCAGCAATACTCATCCATCCTCAGCAATACTAATCCATGCTCAGCAATACTCATCCATCCATCCATGCTCAGCAATACTCATCCATCCATAATCATCCATCCTCAGCAATACTCATCCATCCATCCATACTCAGCAATACTCATCCATTCCATCCACACTAAGCCATACCCAGCCTCAGCAATACCCGACCCAGCCATCCCATCCATACTCAGCCATCCCATCCCTACTCAGCCATACCCACCAAGCCATACCCGACCCAGCCATCCCATCCGTACCCACCCAGCCATACCCACTCAGCCATCCCATCCATACTTAGCCATACCCAGCCATCCACATTCATGGCTCAACCATGCTTAGCCATCCCCATCCACCACTCATCCATCCCACTACAGTGCCTCAAAGTGTAATAGTTAGTCAAATTAGATTTTAAATTTGTGCCCGTACAACGCCTGATGGTGCTCCCTGCATGTTGGACCTCTGTATGTGGCCAGGCTGTGTAAAAGTCTCACACATGTGGTATCGTTATACTCAGGAGGAGTAGGAGAATCTATTTTGGGGTGTAATTTTTGGTATGTACATGCTCCGTGTTAGAATTATTGTAAAAATGGACAACTTTGTGTAAAAAAAAAAATGTGTTATCATTTTCTTTCCACATTTTCCAAAAACTTGTAGAAAAAAATGACATGTTCAAAAGACTCGATATGCCTCATAGATTATACCTTGGGGTGTTTTCTTTCCATAATGGGGTCATTTTTGGGGCATTTTTATTGTCCTGGTGCTTCAGGGCCTTCAAAAGTCCAAGAGGTAGTCAGGAAATTAGCTTTGTAATTTATGCTCCTAGAACGCCTGATGGCGCTCCCTACATGTTGGGCCTCTGTATGTGGCCACGCTGTGTAAAAGTCTCACATGTGGTATCGCCGTACACAGGAGGAGTAGTAGAATGTATTTTGGGGTGTAATTCGTGGTATGCATATGCTGTGTGTGAGAAATAACCTGAAAATATGACACTTGTGAAAAAAGAAAAAAATATTGATTTTGCAAAGAATTGTGGGAAAAAATTACAACTTCAAAAAACTCACCATGCCTCTTTCTAAATACCTTTGAATGTCTACTTTCCAAAAAGGGGTATTTGTACTGTCCTGGCTTATTAGGATCTCAAGAAATGAGCTAGGCCGTCAGTACTTCAGGTGTGATCAATTTTCTGTGATTGGCACCATAGCTTGTGGACTCTATAACTTTCACAAAGACCAAATAATATACACCAATTTGGATTATTTTTACCAAAGAAATGTAGCAGTATAAAATTTGGCCAACATTTATTATGAAAAATTACTAATTTGCAAAATTTTATAACAGAAACAAAGAAAAATAATTTTTTTACAGAATTTTCGGTCTTTTTTCATTTAGCCCGGTTTCACACATGTGCGGTGCGAACTGAAGCTCAGGTTTCACTGGGGAGATAAAAATAACTTGTTCAAAGGTTCATCTGCGTTTCAGCTGCGGATCAGAGAGCAGGGAGAGGGGAGGGAGAGGGGGAGGTGTAGTGAGGAGAAGGGGAAAATCCATGTTCAGAACGCAATGCATCTGCGAATCAGATGCGTTCCCATAGAAGATACTGGGCTTGTAATTCGCAATGCAATGCCCAGAAAACGCACACGTTTTTTGTGCAATGCGCAGTGCGAATGCAACGCACATATGTGAACCAGATGCATTCATATGAATATATTTTAAAATGTCCTGCCAATTGAATGCATTGTAAGCCGCATATAATTCACATAGGTGTGAACCCGGGCTTATAGCGCAAAAAATAAAAAACCCAGCGGTCATTAAATACCACCAAAAGAAAGCTCTAATTGTGTGAAAAAAAGAACAAAAATTTCATATTAGTACAGTGTTGCATGACTGAGTAATTGTCATTCGAAGTGTGAGAGCACTGAAAGCTGAAAATTGGTCTGGTTAGGAAGGGGGTTTAAGTGCCCAGTGGTCAAGTGGTTAAAGTGATTGTAAAGTCTCGTTTTTTTCCCTATAAAAATTACAAACATGCTATACTTACCTGCTCTGTGCAGTGGCTTTTCACTGAGCAGCCCAGATCCTCCTCTTCTTGGGTCCCTGGCTCCTCCCTCCTCCCGAGTGCCCCCACAGCAAGCAGCTTGCTATGGGGCAGCCAATTAAAGCTGCAGCTCCGTGTGCGCATTCAGACACAGAGCTGCGGTTCGGCCCCACCCCCTCTCTCCTGATTGACTAGCTGACTTTGATTGACAGCAGCGGGAGCCAATAGTGCTGTTGTGTCTCAGTCAATAAGGAGGGAGAGTTCCGGTGCGGCCGAGGCACTCATGCTGTATAGAGATGGGGCTCAGGTAAGGTATAAGGGGGGCTGCTGCACACAGAAGGTTTTTTTATCTTAATGCAAAATGTCAGAAAAAGTTAGAACCTGCACAGAAAAATGCAAGCAAAACTCTGATTAATTTATCTAGACAATGCCTCCAATTTATCTTCTAGTTATTTTAATAAATTGGAAGAAAATTGCCCGTTTTCCTTTCATATTGCAAAACAAGTATGTGTACAGGAATCCAGTAGATGTTACAATGTCAACATGACATAGAAATACTACATAAATGCTAAAAGTCTGAGAGGCAAAATGCATCTAACTACTTTGGGAGGCTAGCCTTACATAAAATATAGTTAAACATGACATACCAGCCAAATGCCATATCTCAGATTTCTTTAATGGGTGTGTATTAATGTATAAAACAGTATACTTTTCGAAACATGAAAACTGCTCTGTGCATTTTTGACAAGATGGCCTTTAGAAATATTACCATAAGGCGCTAAACACACAAGCATTGTTTAAAATGAAAATAGTCTATTTCTAGTGAGCAAATATTTTGAACGAGTATTGCTCTGTTTAACTTAAAGGAGTCCTGTACTGTAGATGCTGCAAAAAAGGCAAGCAGAGAGCAAAGGACTATGACTACTTGCCTGTATTGCCTTTGGGGTCTCTGAAGATATTTTTTCTTATTACTGATTTACCCTGCCTAGCTCTGCACTGTGTCTTTGTGCTGAGATGGACACCTTGGTTTCTACCGTATGAGCTGCTCTCCTGATAACTAGGGGACTGATGACTTGTGAGGTAAGGATCAAGCACGCATCAGGAGAGGTGCAGAAGTCAGAGATTCAAAAAGCGAATGAAGCTGAAGCATTTCCGTTCCTCCCCTCACATCCCCCCCTCCTAATTGATTGCCTGCATTACAAATATATATATACATATTTTTACCAACCTAGAGCTGTGGTCATGTGACACTCCAGTCCAGAGTGTTTTCTATTTTTTTGGCTTTTGTTTACAGGAGAACAGGGCCCTTCTTTGGGTGTTCACTTCACTGCCTGTGTGAAATAGATATTTCTTATTGGTTGTCCAGCAGAAGATTTCCTCTCAGTATGCAGAAGAGGAGTCTGCAGACTTTGACAACAGTACGAGGTTACTTTTAGGGATTGCTCCGTGCAGACACATTTGCAGTGCTGAATTAGCCCCCCACCCCCGGAAATGGCTCTAGCAAGGAACCCAGCCAGCCAATTTAGATGGGTATATTTTGTGTTACAAAGAAAGGAAAAAAAACATGTACAGACTGAGCAAAGGGGGTGTTTGTGTGAAAGTGAGCTTTAACCCAAAAAAAGGAAGATCTCTTTAGGGCACATCTAAATGTATTACAATTCACTTTAAAGTATTGTTGTGCCCATTGTCCCTTAAATGCTTGCTTTTCCATAGTTTTGGCATTGTATTAAATATAGGGGTTTATAAAATTGCAACCATAAAATAAAAACCCTTCCAACGAAGTACTAAATCACAAAGTGTTCCCTTAAAGTGAATGTGTTTGCATGCACATTTACGTATTTATGTATTCTGAAAAGCAGTAAAAACACTTTAAGATATCCCCTCATTCAGTTCTGTATATAGAGGCTTTATGAAGAAATTTATTTTTCAAGTTTCACAGCACAGATACAGGGGTTAATTTACTAAAACTGGAGAGTGCAAAATCTGGTGCCACTGTACATGGTAGCCAATCAGTTCTAACTTCAGCTTGTTCAATAAAGCTTTGACAAACAACCTGGAAGCTGCACCCAATTGTGCACTTTGCAGTTTTAGTACACCAACCCCACTGTCTTTTTCTAATCAAAAGAGATATTGGAGGGCCAGCCCTCTAAACAACTATTTGTTAGAGACCAACTGGAATCCATCATTAGACTCTTTTCTTTTTTTTGCAATCTTTGATAAAAAATAACTTCACATTAAAAGCAACTAGAGAGGTATTAGGGCTGACTTGTTTAATATCTCTCTACCACTGTATATATATACAGTGTAATATATGTAAATAGTTTAATGACCGATGTCTAGAAAGGTGTACTTTAAAATATTTTCCTTGCATTCTTTCACTTCTCTTTTTGATGGATGGTGCAAAATTTGATTTTTGAAAGACTTTCTCATCTGGCATATAGAATCCTGCTTCCAATATTTCTGTGCAAAGTACAAAAGAAAAAACTGCGCTTGGAATAAGTATAAGCTGCGGTTATAAGTGAGGCACACCAAAACTAAATTAAAAACAAAAAAAACGCGCTATAAAGTGATATAAACAATAAGAAGAATATGAAGTCCCTTGTACAATCTGTGTAGTCCCATATAGACGTCCAAGAAGTAAGCCAAATGGGGGCAAGTGGCTTAAACCCAGCCTGGGCCTTTGGATGGACGATCCAGGTGAGGCAGGATAAACGCACTCGTCCCGTGTATCCAGTCCACAGAGATTTATCCAATCAGCACGTCCCTCCCAGACGCGTTTCGTCACACGCTGACGTTTTCGACTTACTGAGTGTTTTTCCACTTACTCACTACAATATACATTTTTGCATGATTGCATGACACTCATTTACTATCCTAGTTGTTGCATGGAAACTGGATGCTATATGATCACACATGATTTAGATTTATGTTGAGTGTTGCACTTATTATTTGGTTTTGGAGTGTTTTATAATTATCAGTATTACGCTATGTCTTTGTCATATATTTTTGGATAAATCTCTGTGGACTGGATACACGGGACGAGTGCGTTTATCCTGCCTCACCTGGATCGTCCATCCAAAGGCGAAGGCTGGGTTTAAGCCACTTGCCCCCATTTGGCTTACTTCTGGTAAGCGCAATATCTTGGTGTGTTCCAGCTTAATGTTTTTTCATCACTTATCTAATTTGGATGAATTTCACGCCATTCACTTACGATAGAATTACCTTCTTTTGTCTTGGACGTCTATATGGGACTACACAGATTGTACAAGGGACTTCATATTCTTCTTATTGTTTTTATCACTTTATAGCACTTTTTTTTGTTTTTAATTTCTGTGCAAAGTGTTTGAGAATTACTGGACAATTGCAAAAAAAAATAACAATGTGCCCAGGACCACTTGTCACAGTAACTCTGAATACTGGTGTTACTGGCTCAGTATATCACCCTGGAATTATTCATTCTTAATATGACATAGGAGCTTGGAATTTGAGCTGTGGGTGCATATCATTTGCAAATGAGCAAATGAAATACACCAGGTTTCTTTTTACAGACATATAGGTTTAAAATTCTGTTTATTTTCTTGAAGATAATGTCCTTCAGGTTTTATGCTTTGAGAATTGTGATTCATATTGTTATTGTTTTTTTTCTGAATTAGTGGTTAATCATAATAAAATATTTAAAAGTGTATCTACATTCAAAAAGTAAAATTGCATAGTGTAATCTACATATTGATTTCTGCATATAAATTGGGGAGATTGATGCCATCAGGCTTCCTCTCTAAATTGTCCAACCCTCCTCCTGAGCATCCGTGCACTGTGGAAACACACAAAGCTGACTGTGGTGCATTGCGGTACCATTCATTTTGAATGGCCCTCAAGTGCATCTTACATGTGCATGACAATGCAGGTGTTTTTCAGAGCACACAAATGCACAGATCTGAACCATGTGCATTGAGGTTCGCTGATTTAGGCTGGGTTCACACTAGAGCATGGAGTGACTCATAGCTTGGGTCCAGTGCGCCTCCATTCACCGGTTCAGGTCCGATTTCATCCCGAATTTTGAGCTGAATTCGGACCTGAAACAGACCAAAAAACGCACAGGACTCCTGTGCAATTCGTACCGAAGCCGCTCCGGAGATGTGTGAACCAGCTCCATAGAGAACCGATCACAATCTCCTGCTATGTGAATTGGAAACCTGCATCCAATTCGCAATAGTGTGAACCCAGTCTCACAAAATTTTGGTTTCCATGACACAACACATGTGCAGTAAACAGTAATAGAGACACTGTCGTTGATTTACTAAAGGCAAATAGTTTGTGTACTGCAAGTACCCCCACAAGTGCAGTTGCTCTAGATCTGAGGGGAACATGCAAGGAAAAAAAAAACAGCATTTTTGGTTGCACATGATTTGATGATAGAAATCAGCAGAGCTTTGCCTCGTTTCAGAGCTTCCCCTCATATCTAGCTTAACTGTACTTGCAGTGCACAGTATATTTGCCTTTAGTAAATCAACCTCCCTGCCTAATGCAGCATTATATTATGAAATATTTCTTATGACATGGCTATGTTTATAGGAAGTCACATTTCCTCGGGCATGGTTTGTTGTTTTGGAAACAAATATTGTGAATAGGCGTTTTATGCAGATGTTTAAAAGTCTGTATTAAGATCTTGTTTTTATGAGGCATAGTTCAAGGACTATGACAAGAACCATACTGTGATTTGAAGGCTACTTCGTAATGTGAAGGTGAAGCATCTTTTCAGAAACTACTTAAGTAGGAATTCCGATGACTGTAATACACATCAGAGCTGTGTGTTTCTATACAAGAATGACACAGTATATAGCTCATGCACGCTAGAGTTCATTTCTAAGACCACATATGAAATTAGAAAATTACCGACACATGGTAAACACAATGTTGCTATACAATATGAGGATCCTCCTTCTTTCTTTTGCTTCTTCATTCAAAAGCATTAATTTTGTTGACTAAAAAAAGGAGAGTTACCGTTACCATGATAGTACAAGAATAAAGATAAATAATATTACCTTTTCTTGAGCTACTATCAGCCTGTAGCATGAATGATTCTGAAACCATAAGAAATTAAATGTTTGTATCACATTTTCTCACCGACTACTGAAAAAGCATTCCTTTTTTTTATTTGTATTTTTTTCAATTCTTTAATTTCAAGTAGGCTATCCTTGTTACATATAGCTTGCACATATAAGTATATTAAGGACAAGTCTCAGAACAGAACCTATCTCTCTGTGCTTTCTGTTGTAATATTTGTGCATGTTTAACAAGTCTCAAATGACGTGTAAAGTGACGATGCATGTGACATTAGTCAGGTGCAAATCATAGCTTTTAAGCTTGTGCCACATTGTAGACTATATACAGTGCTGTGCAAAAGTTTAAGGCTCTGTTCACACCTATGCGGGTGTGACAGTGAGCACCTGTTTTCATGCAAATTTAAGCACAACTTTTTCTTGCATTGCAAACATTGAACAAAAGAAGTGCATAACACTTTTTAAAATCATGCCGAACCAAGCTCATGGTACTTTGTTTTGAAAGTGCATGTGTTAGCAAGGTGCATGTGGGTGCCATTAAGAATTAATGGCCCCGCTGCAAAAGGGCTGCGTTCTTTTTTTGTGTGTTGCGAGAATGCAGGCATTTTTTCACACATTCTCACAACACACAAATGTGAACCTAAAGATAATACAATAAATAGTTTGTATTGATCAACAATTCATCTATAACGTGTATAAACAGAAAAAAAGAAATTAAATTAATATTTGGTATGTCCCTTCTTTGCCTTAAAAACAGTGTCAATTCTGCTAGGTACATTAGCATGCAGCTTTTTTTTTAAGGAACTAAACAGGAAAGTTTTTTTCAAATATCTAGGAGAATTAACCGGAATTCTTCTATGGACTTAGTCTATATCATGTGTCTCTGTCTCCAAATAATCCCAGACTGACTCAATTATGTTAAGATTAGGGCTCCATGGGGGGCATGCCATCTCTTCCAGTACTCCTTGTTCTGTTTTCCGTTGAACATAGTTCTTCATGGCTTTGGATATATGTCTGGGGTATTATCTTGCTACAAAATGTCTTTGGGACCAATCAGATGCCCTCAAATGGTTTTGCGTGATGGATAAAAATCTGCCTGTATGTTTCAGCATTGCCCAAATGCTACCCAAATCTCCACTTTCCTGTGCAGAAATGTGTCTTCAAACTTTCAAGGAACCTCTGCAATATATCACTGTTGCCTGCAGCACCTGCATGTACCACTCTCCAGGCCTTCAGTAAACAAATTGTCTCCTGTTACAACCAGATATTTCAAATCACTCCAGTTTACCTGTTGCCATTTTTGTACAAACCCATCCATGTGTTTTTATGCATAGATGAGTTGCTTGGCCTTGTTTACACATTGCAGGTATGGCTTTTAAGCCGCAAGTCTTTTATGAAGACTCCTTTGGACCAAACTTTTACAGATTGTAGATAGGTGTTCCATGGTCTCGCTGCTGTCAAGTCTAAGCTGTTGGTTCTAATGAACATCTTCCAATTGCAAAGGGAAGTCGGCGGAATTTGTCTTTCATTTACTGCACTAAATTTCTTTGGCCGACCAGTGCATTTTTGGTTTTAAATGTGTGCAAATGTACCTGGTAGAATTGTGGCGAAGAGTGGATACACCAAATACTAATTTCATTTAGGTTATTGTCTGTTTATGGACTTTGTAGGTTGATCATTGATAATTAAAAACTATGTAGTATGTATTCTTTGTTAAAGCATCCACGCTTTCTAGCATTTTTTTTAAACTAAAATGTTTACACTAGTCTTCAGTTATATTTATATTTAATATCATGTCTAGGAAAATAACTTGTGGTTATTACACTATTCTCTGTTGTACTTGAGTAGAAACCTGCTGGCTTGGACCAAATGAAAACTACTTTTATGTTAGAAGGATAATATAAAAAAGATTATCCATGGGTAAATATTACAACAGCCTGGAGTGGGCCCTTAAAAAAGATTATACATATGAAACAGAAAACAGAAAAAGCTCTATGCTACCTAGAAGTAAGCAAATGCAATAACAAGTAAATTAAAAGATAATAATGATGGTATGCCATAACAAAGTTAAATTAACAGATAATATTAATAACAGTGGGTGCAGATAAGCAAGAGGCCTTGCAGCTAATTTGCCCCAAAGATTAGCTCCGAAAGCTGAACAGACATTTTAAATTCTTTATTTTCAGTTTTTAGGTCATGCAGGAGTAAACAAACCCAGTTGGAGAACAATGAAAATATACAACATAGCCCTCTAACATCACTCACATAGGGCAGCTAGATAACAAACATCCAGATCACATAAGGACTTATCAATAGTGGTCAACACTGGTTAAACTCGAAACCTTCATCCATGTATATGCTGAAAAGAGCCTTAAAATCTAGTTACATTACCTCGATATTACATAGTTACAAAGTAGGTGAGGTTGAAAAAAGACACAAGTCCATCAATTCCAACCTATGTGTGTGATTATATGTCAGTATTACATTGTATATCCCAGTATGTTGCAGTCGTTCAGGTGCTTCTCTAATAGTTTCTTGAAACTATTGATGCCCCCCCGCTGAGACCACCGCCTGTGGAAGGGAATTCCACATCCTTACAGTAACAAACTCTCTACGTAGTTTAAGGTTCTTCTCATTTTAATGAGTGGCCACAAGTCTTCTTAAACTCCCTTCCGAAAAAAAGTTTCCTCATAACTAATATCCTCCAGACCCTTTATTAGCTTTGTTGCCATTCTTTGTACTCGCTCCATTTCCAGTGCATCCTTCCTGAGGACTGGTGCCCAGAACTGGACAGCATACTCTAGGTGCGGCCAGACCAGAGTCTTGTCGAGTGGGAGAATTATCGTTTTATCTCTGGAATTTATCCCCTTTTTAATGCATGCCAATATTCTGTAACAGCTTGGCATTGCATGCCATTGCTGAGCTTATCATCTACTAAGACCCCCAGGTCCTTTTCCATCCTAGATTCCCCCAGAGGTTCTCCCCCCCCCAGTGTATAGATTGCATTAATATTTTTTCACCCAAATGCATTATTTTACATTGTTCTACATTGAACCTCATTTGCCATGTAGTTGCCCACCCCATTAATTTGTTCAGATCTTTTTGCAAGGTTTCCACATCCTGCAGAGAAGTTATTGCCCTGCTTAGCTTAGTATTGTCCACAAATACAGAGATTGAACTGTTTACCCCATCCTCCAGGTCGTTTATGAACAAATTAAACAGTATTGGTCCCAACACAGAACCCTGGGAGACCCCACTACCCACCCCTGACCATTCCAAGTACTCTCCATTTATCACCACCCTCTGAACTCGCCCTTGTAGCCAGTTTTTAATCCATGTACTCACCCTATGGCCCATGCCAACGGACCTTATTTTGTACAGTAAATGTTTATGGGGAACTGTGTCAAATGCTTTTGCAAAATCCAGATACAGCATGTCTACGAGCCTTCCTTTATCTAGATGGCAACTCACCTCCACATAGAAGGTTAATAGATTGGTTTGGCACAAACGATTCTTCATGAATCCATGCTGATTAAGACTACTGATACCGTTCTCATTACTAAAATCTTGTATATAGTCCCTGGCTTCCAGGTGGTATAGGGAGTACGCGGCCACGGCACTCGGCAGCCGATGCGCATGCCCAGTGGCCGCGATGTCCGTTGGCACCTGCGATTGCTGGTGACAGAGCAGGAACATGGTTCTGTGTGTGTGAACACACAAATCCACGTCCTGTCAGGGGAGAGGAGACAGATTGTATGTTTCTAGTATATAGGAACACTGATCGGTCTCCTCCCCTAGTCAGTCCCATCCCCCCACAGTTATAAACACTCCTTGGTAACACATTTAACCCCTTGATCGCCCCCTAGTGTTAACTCCTTCCCTTCTTTTACATAGTAATCGGTGCATATTTATAGCACTGATCGCTGTATAAATGTCAATGGTCCCAAAATAGTGACAAAAGTGTCCAATCTGTCTGCTGCAATTTCACAGTCAGGATAAAAATCGCAGATCACCACCATTAATAGTAAAAAAAAAATAATAAAAATGCCATAAATCTATCCCCTATTTTGTAGACGCTATAAATTTTGCACAAACCAATCAATATACGCTTATTGTGATTTTTTTTTTTTTTTACCAAAAATATGTAGAAGAATACATATCGGCCTAAACTGAGGAAAAAAAATGTTTTTTAAAAAATAATTTGGGATATTTATTAGCAAAAAGTAAAATATATTGTGGTTTTTTTTCAATTTGTGGGGAAAAAAATTATAAACATTTCATTTGGGTATAGTGTTGCATGACCGCGCAATTGTCTTTGAAAATGTTACAGCGCTGAAAGCTGAAAATTGGCCTGGGTAGGAAGGGTGTGAAAATGCCCTGTATTGAAGTGGTTAAACAAAAAATAGTCTATTCTACAGTAAAACCTGTGTGTTCTTGAATAAAACAAGTTGTCTCTTTCTTTTTCTTTCTTTACTGTGGCGCAGGCACCATACATCCGCAAGTTGTTTGTTGTGCAGGGTTTAAAACATAGCAGAAAGGTGCGAGAAAGCACAAAAGACATCCAACAAGGTTGGCAATAGGGTAAAATCCCTCCTGTTATCAGCAGCCCCTCTACAAATATGGAATGTAATGCAACACAATATTCTAGAAAAGTGATTTGGTCTGAGTTAGGCTGGGTTCACACTGGTGCGACACGACAGCCATCCTTTTTTGGGTCCGACTTTGCCCTGCGACTAGAAGCCAACATATGTCCGACTTTCAATGAACAGGCATCCGTCTTGGATCCCCGCCAATACCAGGCACTGTGTTTGGTATGAATCTTGAGGGGGAACTTCGTGCCAGATTTTAAATTTTATGTCACAGTCCTATCATGCCCTGGGACTGTGACGTAATAGGGGACGGGGTCACTGGGTGACATCACCCAGTGACCATGCCTCATCCCTATATACGTCATTGCGGACCGCGTATACGGCATTACAGAACGTTGTGTCAACATCGGAAGAAGAGAAGAGGGAAGAAGACAGC
Source organism: Aquarana catesbeiana (assembly GCF_042186555.1). Taxonomy (NCBI): domain Eukaryota; kingdom Metazoa; phylum Chordata; class Amphibia; order Anura; family Ranidae; genus Aquarana; species Aquarana catesbeiana. The sequence goes on along the minus strand of NC_133324.1, from coordinate 181,538,414 downwards.
GCAGAAGACTGGGCCACCACTAGCAAAAGAGCCGGTAAAAGAGCAGAAGATAGCGGAGGAGCCCGGCAGAAGGTACCAAAGAGCGGGAGAAGAACCGGAGAGCACGGAGAAGAAGCCGTAGAGTGCGGAGAAGAAGGAAGAGGCCCATGAAGTCGGAAGAAGACCCCCGGAGCTGCCTAATAAACTTTAAAAACCTGTCATGTGGTTTTTTTATTGACACTTTTTTTTTCCTAGGTGAATGGGTAGGGGTACGATGTACCCCATACTCATTCACATAGGGTGGGGAGATGGGATCTGGGGGCCCCCTTATTAAAGGGGGTTCCCGGATTCCGATAAGCCCCCTGCCCGCAGACCCCGAAAACCAACGGTCAGGGTTGTCGGGAAGAGACCCTTGTCCTCATCAACAGAGGGACAAGGTGCTTTGGGGTGGGGGGGCCCGCAGGGCGCCCCCTGCCCCAAAGCACTCACCCCCCCATGTTGAGGGCATGCGGCCTGGTACGGTTCGGGGGGGGGCACTCGCTCGTCCCCACCCCTATTCCTGACTGGCCAGGCTGCGTGCTCGGATAAGGGTCTGGTATGGATTTGGGGGGACCCCATGCCATTTTTTTGGCGTAGGGGGTTCCCCTTAAGATCCAGACCCAAGGGCCTGGTATGCTCTTGGAGGGGGAACCCATGCCGGTTTTTTATTTAAAATTTGGCACGGAGTTCCCCCTCAAGATCATCTAAGCACAAGTCGCATGCTGAAGTCGGATCATGCGAGACAGTGATCCGACTTTGATCTGACTTCAATGATAGTCAATGGGCTGAAGTAGGATCAAAGTCGGACCAAAGTAGTACAGGGAGCATTTCTAAAGTGGGAACGACTTGTGACGGACCAGTTAGGAAGGCTCCCATAGGGAAACATTGAATTTCACACATTATGCAACATGAGCTCCCAATGTCGGAGCGTTTGTCGGACCAGTGTGAACCCAGCCTTAGGGCCTTAAATGTTAACGAGTCACATGAGTTAACGAGTTAATGAGTCACAAACTCACCTTCTAGTATGGCTTTTATAAACCGTAAATATCCCTCACTATCCATCCTCAGGTCTCTGAGTATCCAATTTATTGTGCGTGATATCAGTATGCTCACCCTCCTAGGTTTTGTATCTCAAGAAGTGCTATGGAAAGCAGCTGAAAATACATTTTAGGGTACAAATAGTGCACTGGCAATGTGCCGTGTGTATGCACTATTTTAATAAGTATTACACTCACATGTTATCTAATACGAAGCAGACAATAACCAGTTCAAGAAAGAACCTCTCCCCACCTTGGCAAGCAGTTGGTGGTCCAGTCAGCTTTTAGATGGTACTAGTTGCTGCAGACACTGGGGTTGATTTACCAAAACTGGAGAGTGCAAAAGCTGCTGCAGCTCTGCATGGTAGCCAATCAGCTTCTAACTTCAGTTTTATTCAATTAAGCTGTGACAAAAAAAAAAAAATGGAAGTTATGCACAGCTGCACCATATTTTGCACGCTCCAGTTTTAGTAAATGAACCCCACTGTGTTTCCACCTCAGGTTGCAACTTGAACCCTACATGTTCAGGCTTCCACCACTGGATGTATTAATTAAGAACAGAAAGAAGAAAAATAGTACATATCAAAATTTCTCAGGGCAAAAATATTTACAACTGGATGTTAGATATCGGAGAAGGTTTTTACAGAAATGTCATAACTGATTTCCAAATGCAAAAAAAAAAAAGAAACATATAGGTTACTGCTTGAACAGTCAGAAAGGTGTTGCCAAGTGCATAGTTTTCATTCAGGACTGTTAAACACTTTTAATTAAAAAATCATAAGTTGGCTTTTTTGTAAAACTAGGGAGTACCTCTCATATTTGCATGCCTCTAGAAAAAAGAAGATATCTTAGACCCCTTTCACCTTTCCGATGACGCCTGGGCGCTGCCAGTGTGAAAGTGCCCTTATTGTCACTTAGAGTGCAAAAGTAATGGTTTAGTCAATCATTTTGTATAAAGTCTTTAGCCTTTGAGATAACTCACTTACTCCTTTACTCTTCGGTAACATAGTCAAGTAGGCACTGGTAGTTACAAGAATATGTGCCAAATAAATGTAGAGCACATAGAAAGTTTTTCACAGGTCAAAATGATCCATAGATTTCAAAGTGTTTTTTTTTAGGTTGAAGCCAAGTAAGAAGATAGCTATCAGTAGAGCGCATGCATGGAAGAGTTTGGGAAGTGCATCAGTTTACTGCAATGCCTTTGTAAAGAACCTGATCCTGAATTCCAAATAAGGGCAGGTATTAAAAGGTGCTTTTTCAAGTGCCTAAACTGCATGGGAATGTATACTGACTTAAAGAGCCCTAAAAGATTCAAATTGTTATGATAGATGTTAATTAGAAATATTGAATGTTCAATATCCATATGCATGAATTAGACAAGTCTAATTTTTCTCTACATAAACCATAAATCCCTAATTGCCCTCGTACGTGATAGAGAATGCAGATGCAAAACCTGTGCTAGAAATCCATCTATAGATCATCAGAAGATTTTTTTTTTTTTTTTGCTGGTATGTATTGTTTATCTTCATAAATCAAAGCAAAATGATTCCAGCTCTTGAAATGACCTACCACAGCTAATACCCATAACTCGATTTGTAATTCTGTTTCATGCCGTGACACACACTTGCTTATTTATGAGTAGAATGCGCTGAGCTGCATTACAGTATACACATAACTAATAACTAATTAGTGGATGTCAAGAGCTTAACAAAAAAAGTGTCTATAAATATGTAAGCTTGAGGTTGTTAGTATAGATGGGATAAATGGGGGCACAGGGAGACAAGCTGTCAGAGTCAAGTAAATAAAACCCTTTGAGGTGCCTTTTCAAGATTCCTAGAAGCCAAAAGGCAGCATATTTTAAATTATGTAGTGTGATTTCTTTTTTTTTTTTCTTCATCTGTTTCATATGTCTCACCACCACTAATAAGCGAGAACTGGTGATATTTTCTCTCCATCTTCCCAACCATTGTCTCTGTGTTTTATTAGCAGGAGTCTAACTATGAAGTCCAATATCCACGATCATTATCTGTACAGAGGGTCAGTGCTGCTTTTAATTTTCTACAGATGTGTGTATTTTTGATTTCACATTTCTTATGTGCTGGACAGAAAATCCAATGAAAACATTTAAAGCTTCAAAATAAATCACAATCTGTAGCTTCACATTGCTAAGCCCACTCAAATGTTTTACAGTAAATGTAAGTCACACATATTTTGGTATAAATTAAAATACTAGCAGCCTCTCCTCTGCCCAAACATGTTATACTTGTCAGTGATGAGGTGAGCACAGACATAGCAACAAAAAAAAAAAAAACACATGATGCCTCGGTTTTCTATCTTTGTTTACTTCCATCAGGGTCCTTCTTTGGGTATCCGTGGCACTACCAGGATTAGAGGGTCCCGCAGTGACAATGGCAGACCTGATTGGTGGACTTTGGCCTAGTACATGCTTTTTTTTTTTCGTTCAACCCAGTGGGCTGAACAAAAAAGAAAAACCTGACAGATCACTGTACTGACACAAGTGATGTTAGTACAGCACCCCCCCCTGCTGTGCTATTGTCTTCTGATGGGAATGCTGAACAGATGCTGTTTTTCCAACATGCCCATTCGACAGACGATGTTTAGTGAGCTATACACACGGGCCAAAAGTTGGCCGGTTCCTGCTGAACAGACTGTTTTCAGCTGATTTTCGGCCTGTGTGTACCCAGCATTAAAGTACAGTATATATTGCTTCACCATAATAGGCTAAAGGGGAATGTCAGTTTATTCACAGGGTGGGACAATGAAGTGGCCCTGTGAGAAAACCTGCAAGCACGAATGAAAATAATGGAGAAATTAAACTTTGCAGCATGTTGGAGCTCAAGAATGATCCCCAATTGACATCCCATAGTACAGTATCTTTGAGGACTTTTTGAGATAAAATGTTCTGAGAACTCGGACCTGAAGGGTCATTATTTGAATGCTGCACACTCACTGAGGAAATGACCTGAACTACCAGTATGGCCTGTAGGTTCCCTAGCGCTGATATTTTCATAATTTACTGACTTTACATGCCTTGTTCTGCACTATATCTTTGAGTGGAGGTTGCTATATATATATATTTATCTATAGATATATATATATATATCTATAGATAGATATATATCTATCTATAGATAGATATATATCTATCTATAGATAGATATATATCTATCTATATATATATATATATAGACAGGACTTTGCTTTGCCCCTTGATGCTTGGTAATCAGATAACTGGCAGGGGGCCTTTGAAGAAGCAGCAGGGGTGGTGTAAAAACACAGATGTACAGAATGGATAAAGCAGATTCAATGAGATCTTGCAGGTCCTCAGGTACAGCTTCATTTCTAGCAAGGGGAACAGTGAGCAGCAGAGTAGTAACATCACCAAATCCTGTAAAAGTAACAGTGCAGTACATGTCATGCTGCAGCTATGAGGTTCAGGGCACAGAAAGTGTACAATTAATTTTCAGGAGAATTTCAAGATAAAAGGTAATCTTTCAGGGTACTGCTTAGGCATAGTTATTATTTCTAGATGTTCCTTGTACAATTGCAAATCTTCACATTTTTCTTTTATTTTTTTTTTACTTCTAGTCCATTTCAACACACACTCAGGGGAACAGTGCCCACAACATCTGACAGGCTTTAGCAATGTAACACGCATGGAAATGCAGGTCGCACCTACCCTCCAGTGAACACCACAAAGACGAGTACCTATTTAAATAATAACACAAAACCACTTGTTGGCAAAAAATTGGCTGAGGCACATTTATTGATGTATTCAGATCAACAAATAATAACAACACCCTGATAATTTTATTAATTCATAAAATTCTTAAATTTTAAACAATAAACTTTGTCTTGGCCACCATGCTGCAGCTCAGTTTCAGGGTCTTGACAATCTTCTTATAGCCTAGGCCATCTTTATGTAGAGCAATAATTCTTTTTCAGATCCTTAAGAGTTCTTTCCCATGAGGTGCCATATTGAACTTCCAGTGACCAGTATGAGAGAGTGAGAACAATAACACCAAATTTAACACACCTGTTCCCCATTCACACCTGAGACCTTGTAACACAAACGAGTCACATGACACAGAGGTAAAATGGCTAATTGGGCCCAATTTGGACATTTTCACTTAGGGGTGTACTCACTTTTGTTGCCAGTGGTTTAGACATTAATGGCTGTGTGTTGGATTATTTGGAAGGGACAGCAAATTTACACTGTTATACAAGCTGTACACTCACTACTTTACATTGTAGCAAAGTGTAATTTCTTCAGTGTGGTCACATGAAAAGATATAATAAAATATTTGCAAAAGTGTGAGGGGTGTACTCACTTTTGTAAGATACTGTATATATACACAGTCTCTACAATTAGAGACAGATGTTAATACTGAAGGGGAGGTGAGATTAGATTGTGCATGAGATTCAAATTGTACTGTAAGAGGCAAGCAGCAGTGCTGTTTTCTGCTAAACTGTTGGTGTACTGGGCTGGGGGGAGGCTGTATGAGTGGGGCAGCTAGTATGCAACTACACATCCCACCAGCTGCACAGCCATTATTGGGTAAACAGGAGAGCTCTAGATAAGAGATTTTGCCAACTGCTGTATGGTGTTTATGTGAGAAAAATCCTGAAGGATGCAGGGTGTATGGGTGGGGATTCTGGAGGATGCTGTGTGTGTATTAGGGGAAGATACAGGGTGTTATGGGATGATTCTAGAGAAAGCAGACTGTATGAAGGGGCATACAAGAGGAGGCAGGGCGTATGGGGGCTCTAGAAGATGCAAGATGTATCAAGGTGAGTCTACAGGAGGTGGATGTATCAAGGAGAACCAGGTACCACCATCTAGACTCTAGAGGGTGGCCTGGTGTGGCCACCACTGACATGCAAAGTGGCAGTGGTATGCTAGAGCGCTTTTTACATTCCAGGTAACCATTCACATATGTGTATGAATTTAAACTGCTTGTTTAGCTTTGTGATTACAGTTCAGCTTTATACAGAAACTGAACTCTGGAAGCTGTGCCTAATACAATGGTCAAAACACTAGTCACCAGTGTTGCATATGGTTTCTGTGCAGCTGATCTTTTCTCCATGACTGACTTTCCATGCATTGTGATAGTGTGTCTCTGTGTGCAGTGGTCATCATGGTAGAGGCAGGGTTTTAGTTTTTCATGTCAGAGCCTCCAGAAAGGAGAAAAATAAGCTGCACAATAGTGACATTACCAAATCCCACTCCAAGTCTTCAGAGACTAGCAGTCAGAAGCAGCAGTGCCTTTTATCTCACATAGCAGAAATATAGCTGTGAGGTATGGCACCCTCATAACAGGAAGTACACTACAATGTTTCAGGAAAAATTCTATACAAAATGTAAACTATCTCCACTTGATGGGTTGGGGGAGATATGGTTGTGGGCTTCTGTAGTTGGCCAAATGCTGTCTGTCTTATTTGACAAGCTTGTGAGTAATTTCATGTGAATTGGAACAGAATCCCTTTTCCTTATTTCTCCCAGAACTTGCAGAGCTTGTAGATTAAAATATGGTCTTGGCTTCTTTCTGAAATGAAATTGTGTATAATGAGCAATGATGATTTGCAAAATCTAGTTAAAGCAAAACTATACCCACCTTGAATCCAGTGATGCGCCATCCCCAAAGCTCTCTGCCAGAAGCGACATCTTCGGGCGGCCAGCTTTGGAGTCCTGATCGCAGACCACTTTCATTAGCCGGGCAGAGATCACATCACTCCCGAACATATGCAGTGAGCTGTGTTTGTGCAGCTTACTATACAGAGGTGGACAGGCAGGTAAGACACTTTAATACAGAAGAGAATGTCTCTTCTGCATTAAAAATCCTGCATGTCCACCAGTTTTTCAAACCCAGCCTAAAGTTCCACTTTAGGTAAGGCAATCATTCAATCAGATTTTAATGTTGGGTGGTTGTTGTGCACTACTACACCTTGCTTTTTTATCATATTACATAAACTGGTTTTACAGTAGGACAGGATAAGTTACATTCCCTTGCATAGGACAAAATGAAGGACCCACAGGCAGGCTGTCCCATGGAGACCTGTCCAGTAATATCAGTTCTGTGTTGCTCTTCATAAACACCAGTGCACTGACACAGATGTGATCCAAAAGTGTTTCCTAAAACATGAAGTATGCCACCACGGCCACTTATACCAGTGCTGTTGGATATAATCGCTACCAATGACACTGCTGAGTATTACTTATACTGCCAATAAGACCAATGCTGGGGCTTAATTTGCCCCCACAAAACAATCCATACATCATGAAGTGGCACCTTATTGACCGCATCTTCCATTTTCTTCTTTTTTACAAGGTGTGTCCCTCTTAACTACACTTGCATGTCTTAGTGCCTTTTATCTGAAATCTGTATAATTTGTCTAACTTTGTCTGCCTCTGTTCCAAAAGTCTGTCTCAGCCCTGGTTCACATTAGTACAATTTGACATGTAATTTGACATGTCAAATTGGCGGCAATTGCGGCACCGCACCGATTTCAAAAGGTAGTTTCTATACTACCTTTTGCGATTTTGGGCGGTGATTTACATTGATATCTGTGCAGAAACCTGCACAGGTGTCTCTGAAATCGCAGCCGAAATCGGGACTGACATGCGGGAGTGAAATTGTGCGAGTTCAGCTGAAATTGCATGGCTTCATTCCCACAGCTCAGTGTGAACCTGGGCTAAAGGCCAGTTTTACACGAGCGTAATAATTTACTAATGTTTATACTCAGGATCTTGTTGACCGAAAGATCCAGAGTAAACATGTATAGACGAGTAAAATTCTTCTTCATTTTCAGTGTTGAAATACAGTGGGGACGGAAAGTATTCAGACCCCCTTCAATTTTTCACTCTTTGTTATATTGCAGCCATTTGCTAAAATCATTTAAGTTCATTTTTTTCCTCATTAATGTACACACAACACTCCATATTGACAGAAAAACACAGAATTGTTGACATTTTTGCATATTTATTAAAAAAGAAAAACTGAAATATCACATGGTCCTAAGTATTCAGATCCTTTGCTGTGACACTCATATATTTAACTCAGGTGCTGTCCATTTCTTCTGATCATCCTTGGGATGGTTCTACACCTTCATTTGAGTCCAGCTGTGTTTGATTATACTGATTGGACTTGATTAGGAAAGCCACACACCTGTCTATATAAGACCTTACAGCTCACAGTGCATGTCAGAGCAAATGAGAATCATGAGGTCAAAGGCACTGCCTGAAGAGCTCAGAGACAGAATTGTGGCAAGGCACAGATCTGGCCAAGGTTACAAAAAAAAATTCTGCTGCACTTAAGGTTCCTAAGAGCACAGTGGCCTCCATAATTCTTAAATGGAATACGTTTGGGACGACCAGAACCCTTCCTAGAGCTGGCCGTCCGGCCAAACTGAGCTATCGGGGGAGAAGAGCCTTGGTGAGAGAGGTAAAGAAGAACCCAAAGATTACTGTGGCTGAGCCCCAGAGATGTAGTCGGGAGATGGGAGAAAGTTGTAGAAAGTGAACCATCACTGCAGCCCTCCACCAGTCAGGGCTTTATGGCAGAGTGGCCCGGCGGAAGCCTCTCTTCAGTGCAAGACACATGAAAGCCTGCATGGAGTTTGCTAAAAAAACACCTGAAGGGCTCCAAGATGGTGAGAATAAAGATTCTCTAGTCTGATGAGACCAAGATAGAACTTTTTGGCCTTAATTCTAAGTGGTATGTGTGGAGAAAACCAGGCACTGCTCATCACCTGTCCAATACAGTCCCAACAGTGAAGCATGGTGGTGGCAGCATCATACTGTGGGGGTGTTTATCAGCTGCAGGGACAGGACAACTGGTTGCAATCGAAGGAAAGATGAATGCGGCCAAGTACAGGGATATCCTGGACGAAAACCTTCTCCAGAGTGCTCAGGACCTCAGACTGGGCCGAAGGTTTACCTTCCAACAAGACAATGACCCTAAGCACACAGCTAAAATAACAAAGGAGTGGCTTCACAACAACTCTGTGACTGTTCTTGAATGGCCCAGCCAGAGCCCTGAGCTAAAACCAATTGAGCATCTCTGGAGAGACCTAAAAATGGCTGTCCACCAACGTTTACCATCCAACCTGACAGAACTGGAGAGGATCTGCAAGGAGGAATGGCAGAGGATCCCCAAATGCAGGTGTGAAAAACTTGTTGCATCTCCCAAAAAGACTCATGGCTGTATTAGATCAAAAGGGTGCTTCTACTAAATACTGAGCAAAGGGTCTGAATACTTAGGACCATGTGATATTTCAGTTTTTTATTTTTTAATAAATATGCAAAAATGTCAACAATTCTGTGTTTTTCTGTCAATATGGGGTGCCATGTGTACATTAATGAGGAAAAAAAAAAAGAACCTAAATGATTTTAGCAAAGGGCTGCTATATAACAAAGAATGAAAAATTTAAGGGGGTCTGAATACTTTCCGTCCCCACTGTATACTCATTTATACTCGCGTAAACATGCTTATAGATAAATAAATATGCGTATGAGTACAAATTATTGTGCTCAAATTTAGTTTTTTTTTAATTTTTATTTTATGGCTCTGTACATCGCTGTATTATTAATCTTTTCTCAGCTGTGTGCACTGGGGTTGATTTACTAAAACTGGAGATCTGGTGCAGCTTTGCATGGTAAAAAATATAAAGCAAATATACTGTTCTGTCTGCAACCAATGTAAAAAAGCAGCTAGCACAGCAATAGATGAATTTCAAAAAATGAAACCGTATATGTATATATATATATATATATATATATATATATATATATATATATATATATACACATAAAGTGCACATAAATGATTTAAGAAGAAACTCAAACAACATATATGCGCACAATGTATATAAACACTAAAATATACCTGTATAATAGACCAAAAAAAATGTGCTATGTGACAATCAAAATATGAGTGAATGATGTTCAATAATGTGAAGGAAAAAATTATTTTAAAAATAAATTATAGTCCTTAGTGTTTGGACAGGTGAACCAAACAATAAATTGTAGATATCCAGATCGTGGTTCAAAATAACTGACACTTAAACTGGATAACAATGTGACAAAGGAAAACGTGCCCAAACTTGATAAGTGATCCACCACCAGAGAGTCAAAAGGCTTACTGGAGCAAATGAACCCAAATAAGTGTACACCTAATGATTCAATCAGGCATGTACGGCCACACCCAGGGGAAACTGTCACAGAGGACACGACTTCCAACCAGAAGACCAACTCCAACAATTGACCTCAATGGGATAGGTAATAGACAGAGAGCCACATGGATAGTTGATCCAATAGGACAAATTTATGAAAAGGAAGATGAAGTAGGCACATAGTGTAATCCCATTTAAATCAGAAGTCATTTATTCAGTAAAAAAAAGAGGAAATGCACTCACATTTTAGTAGATAAAAGAGCGCTTAGGAATAAAACAGTGACTTCAGCAGAGCGTCCCGACGCGTTTCATCTTACAAGGCATCGTCTGGGGTGCTCTTCTGCTGTAGGCACTGTACTTATATAATAAAAAGGTACCTGGGTAATGAACCACAGCCTCATAGTGTCAATTGTGTGGATTAACCACTTGCTGCAGGCCCACCGTCATATGACGGCGGGACGGTGCAGCTGTTATCCTGGGCCGCCTCCATGTGATGGTGGCCCTTCCAGGTCCCCCAGGGGACGCGCGCGCCGCGTCACTCGGGTCGCTGTGCGCGTGCCTGGCGGCCGCGATGTCCGCCGGGCGCCCGCGATTGCCCGGTAACCGAGCAGGACCGTGGATCTGGACACACAGATCCACGTCCTGTCAGATGGGAGGAGACTGATGGTGTGTTCCTTGTACAGAGGAACACTGATCGGTCTGCTCCCCTTGTGAGTTCACTCCCCACATACTTAGAATCACTCCCTAGCAACATGATTAACCCTACAGCGCCCCCTCCTGGTTAACCCCTTCATTGCCAGTCACATTTATACAGTAATCAATGCATTTTTATAGCACGGATCACTGTATAAATGTGAATGGTCCCAAAAATGTGTCAAAAGTGTCCGATATGTCCGCCGCAATATTGCAGTCATGGTAAAAATCGTAGATCGCCGCCATTACTAGTAGAAAAAAAATAATAAAAATGCTATAAATCTATAGCCTTATTTTGTAGACGCTATAACTTTTATGCAAACCAATAAATATGCGCTTATTGCGATATTTTTTACCAAAAATATGTAGAAGAATATGTATCGGCCTAAACCGAGGAATAAATTTGTTTAAAAAAAAAAAAAAAAAATTGGATATTTATTATAGCAAAAAGTAAAAAATATTGTGGTTTTTTTTCAAACTTGTCACTCTTGTTTTGTTTATAGCGCAAGAAATAAAAACCGCAGAGGTGATCAAATACCACCAAAAGAAAGCTCTATTAGTGGGGAAAAAATGATAAAAATTTCATATGTGTACAGTGTTGTATGACTGCGCAATTGTTATTCAAAGTGCAACAGCACTGAAAGCTGAAAATTGGCTTGGGCAGGAAGGGGGTGAAAATGCCCTGTAGGCAAGTGGTTAACATCCACTTCCTGAAACAGACAAAATGGCGCCATGGCTTGCACTCCAAGCCTCATTCTGAAAGGGCAGGAACTGGAAGTGACATCACTTCTGGGAACGAACAGGATGTCGTCACCGCATGTGTTCCAAGCCTTATTTTGGAGAGGTCAGAACAGGAAGCGACATCACCTCCAGGAACAAGCAAACCAGCGTTGCCAAATGCTCTCCAAACCTCACTGTAAAGAGGTTGGGAGCAGAAACAGCATCACTAAATAAAAAGAAACCATATATTAAACAGAGAACATCAGCCACAAACCGGAAATGACCTCACTAAAAAGATCAAAACTGAGTGCGGAACAAGCCTCACTTATAAAAAATCGGGTTTTAGAATAAATTAAATAAATTACTTCTGATAAAAACTCAGGTTTTTATAAGTGAGGCTTGCTCCGCACTCGGTTTTAATTTTTTTTGGTCTATTATACACATATATTTTAGTGTTTATACACATTATCCGCATATATATGTTGTTTGAGTTTCTTCTTAGATCATTTATGTGCACTTTATGTATATATATATATATATATATATATATATATATATATTATTTTTCAGTTTATTCTGAGATCTATTCTGAGCGCTGCAGTTACTGTTCACAGCTTTGCATGGTGGCCAATCAGCTTCTAACCTCAGCTTGTTCAGTTAAGCTTTGATAAAAAAAATAAGTAAATCTGGACGCTGATTGGTTTCTATGCACAGCTGCACCAGATTTTGCACTCTCCAGTTTTAATAAATTAACCCCATTGTTCCTTAAACAACAATGCATCTAATTTCAAATCAGTGAAAAACATGGCTTTTTTTATTCCCATGTGCAAAAAGCCTAATTGCTTAAAGCCTCGTACACACAGTACGATTATTGGACAACTTAGCGTCTGATTTTTGTCAAAAGGGCATGTGCCAAGATCTTGTCTTGCATACAAACGTTACACAAATTGTCGTGCCACAAACACAAACGTAGTGACGTACTATGAGGAATTTCAGCTCTTGAGCGCCACCCTTTGGGCCCCTTCTGCTAATCTAGTGTTTGGTGAGCATTGATTCCGAGCATGCGTGTTTGTATTTTCGACTTTTGTGTGATGGATTTGTGTACTGATCATCTGAAAATCTGACGTGGAGCTGTCGTTTGACAAAAATTTACTAGCCCGTCGTCCAACATTTGTTGGCCAAAAATTGGAAAACAATTGTTGAAAGGAGCATACTAATGGTAAAAACTTCAAGCAACAGCCTGTCAAATGCCAATCCCCTTCTGATTTTCATACCGTGTGTTGGAGGCTTAAGAGTATAGTAGATTTAATTGTAGCTAAAAAAATTTTATTTCATTTTGAAAACCTGCCAACTTTAAGCCAAGGGTTCTCATATCTGATACAAACTTGTGAGAATCTGAAACATGCAGTTTAGTAATTACTGTAAATAATTTGTAAAGTGTTATATAATAATAGGTATACGAAGTCTTCTTGTTGTACAATACTGCTACCACCTGGAATTGAGGCTTGTCCATTAGCCTACTGAGTAAACAGGGAATTTGCAGTGTACATGTTAAATGTGTTAAAAATGGTGGCAGTCTTTTAGACTTCTGTAACTTGACTGTAGTCTCCAGTGTTCTGTTCTTCAATGCATTCTCTAACTTTCTTCTGTAACATGACAGCCATCTCTAATACTACTTCTCTTTGTAACATGATAGTCTTTGTGGATTCTCTTGCATCTTGTGAGGCTTCTCATGTAGCATGGCAGTCTTTTGTGATATACATCTTGTAATGTGACATTCATGTGAGTAAAAACTCTTTTTTTTCAGATTGTTTAAAGCCAAACTCTAGACGGATCTAAAAGACACACATTAATACAGCTCTGTATTCATGAATACATCATTAAATGGCTTTTTAAAATACACACAGTGTAAGTACCTCAATTTGACCTGGCATCAGCCTCTTTCAGTACCTGTACTGCAGAGCTGGAGTGTTAAAAAGTTGCAACATTAAAGAATCCAATTAGCTAATGTTCTGACAAAAGCATGCTGATAGGAAGAAAAGGCAGAGTGACAGAGAGATGAGCCAATCACTCTGCTACTCCTCCTAAAACTATCTGATCATATGCTGAAGGCCTTTTGTCCTTAGCATTGTCTCTGTGCTGTCTCCTGATCTCTAGGGGTACCTAAAGGAATTTTTGCACTGCCAAGTCACTGGTAAATATCTACAGTAGGTTTCATAAATGACTGACAAGTTTGTTTTTCAGTGCCCAGTGTTTCCATACACAGGACACATTGTGAAACCTCCGTCCAGATAACTATGTAATGACATAAGGATCAGTAGCCATCTTACACTAAAGGAAATTCAAGTAGAAGTTGCAAGAAAAGACACCTATCAGCCTGAGTTTTTCCACTTTCATTTGCAGTCTTTAGTATTGTAGAGAAGACCATTGTAAGCCACATAATGACTCTTGTGGGATGAGGAAAGGCACGTTAAAGCATGCAATTACTCTATAAAAGGTTTCTCTGACAGAATAGTTAATGGAATGTTGCTTGTGTCTTCTTTTTCATTGCTTCTAGTTTCCAGGGTAACCTGGTAGTAGTTGTACCTCAGTAATACTATAATGATATGTGTGTGATAAGTAGGACCCCTAACATTGTAGTACTCCAGGTGTGCTGAGTTAGGGAAATTGTTAGTATAACCCAATGTGACCATTCATTGTATTTTCACCTTTCTTTGTCAGGATTGCATCTGATTGGTTGATCAGCCACTCATTTTTGTCAATAGCTATATGCATAGATATGTACATATTGTGCAGGCATCCATTCCATCCATCCAGAATCCATTTTAACTCACAGATCTCTCCTGGAATATAAAGATCATTTTTATTAAAAAGCTTGTTGTAGACCCTTGATTTGCCCTCCTGCATCCTAACCCCCCCCCCCCCGGGATACTCCGATGTCTTTCCCTTTTCTCTCCCTCTCATTTCTTTCCTCTCCGGCTCCTTCTGTACTTATTTGGCAGTCTCTATCTTTACTTAACCTGCCCTCTGTTCTTCCCATAACAGTCTTCCCATAACAGACTATACTGACCATGTCTCCTGCCATCTCCCATTTATCAAGCCTTTCTAATACATCTCTTTTCTATCAGGTGAATATTTGGTAGATAGCTTGGATGCTAGAATCCTGAAGGATTTGATCAGAGCAATCTTTAGACTCATTTCATGTTCCTGTGACAAGTGGTACTGTCCATGGCTTGTTTCTTTTTTTAATAATGGAAAGGCATGTGGTTTGGTATCTTATATCTTTATTGTATGACAGATGAGTGTTAATTGCATAAATATGTGAATCTCTGTAACTTTACTGTAGTGTATTCATAAGGGTTTAATAGAAATCTATTGAAAGTGAAATGTTAGTGGAAAAAGATTGTTTCAGCTTTAGTTAGACAGAACAATAATTTATAAATGCATGGTTATGATTTGAGTTTTTTTGGAATCCATTTAAAGAAGCACAATACTGATATACATAATCATTAGGCCTGTTTGTCCTGTGTTTTATGTTTTGCTGTTTAAGTCTAGATTAACCACATGCGGGCCGCCCACAAACATACTGTAGCAGGGCAGCTGCTCTGTACCAGATCACGTACCTAGTGCGTGATCTGACACCTCCATGTATGGGGCACATGCGCTGCCAGCCACCTACCTGCTCCCACTATTGGACACAGCGGGAGCCAATGAGCTGGTCTGCCGGGACCCACTGAACATTGGGGAGACAGGCAGACTGCTGTTCTGTGAGAGGGGGAATGTATTTATCCTGTGTTTCTGCTAAGCAGGAACACGGATCTTTACCTTCTCCCAGTCAAAGCACTCCCTAGGAACACATTTAACTCTTTGATCGCCCCTGATGTTAACCCCTTCCCAGCTACTGTCTATAGTACAGTGACAGTCACTGTAATAATGAAACTGTTTCCCAAAAAGTGTCAGTTAGGAGTCCGATTTGTCCACAGCAATATCACAGTCCCGCTGTAAGTCACTGACCACCACCATTACTAGTAAAAAAATTAAAATAAGGAAAAAAAATAAAGACAAATATCTCATAGTTTGTAGGCACTATAACGTTTACGCAAAGCAATCAATATACGCTTATTGGGATTTTCTGTACCGCTTCCCACCCGGCGTACGCCAAATGACGTCCTCGGCTTTGAGCGGGGATATCTTGAGTGATGCCTGTAGCTAAAGACATCATCCAGATATCGTCTTTTAGAGCCGGCGAATCTGCGCACCATAAGAACGATCATAGTGGCTGTCCCGCCACTTGATCATTCTTACAGGAGGCGAGAGGGGACATCCCCCCCGCCCTCCGGTGCTTGTACCGACTCACCGCTACGATCGGTGAGTCGGTCACAGGATCTGCCAGCCCCGGATGTTTAGCATAGAGATTTCCGGCAGACCAGATGGTCGCCGGATTGTCTATGATCGTTCGGAGGCCGGGCGCGATGTTATGATGTCACACCCGGCCTCTGTATTAAAAAAACAGCGCCGCTTCGGCTGGGAAGCGAACGCATACATAAGTCCCGCCCACATATGAAAACGGTGTTCAAACCACACATGTGAGGTGTCGCCGCGAACATTAGAGCGAGAGCAATAATTTTGGCCCTAGACCTCCTCTGTAACTCAAAACATGTAACCAGTTTAAAAGGGGATTTTTAAATAGCGAAGTTTGGCCCCATTCCACGAGCGTGTGCAATTTTGAAGCGTAACATGTTGGGTATCTATTTACTCAGCGTAACTTCATCTTTCACATTATGCAAAAACATTGGGCTAACTTTCTTGTTTTGTTTTTTTTAAGCCCAAAACTTTTTTTTTTCCCAAAAAAACGCATTCGAAAAATTGCTGCACAAATACTGTGCTAGATAAAACGTTGCAATGACTGCCATTGTATTCTCTAGGGTCTCTGCTAAAAAAACATATATAATGTTTGGGGGTTCTATGTAATTTTCTAGCAAAAAAAAATATGATTTTTACATGTAGGAGAGAAATGTCAGAATTGGCCTGGTAGGCAAGTGGTTAATCAAATTATGTAGCAGAATGCATATTGGCCTAAATTTATGAAGAAAGTTGATTTTTTAAAAATTTTTTTGGATATGTTTTATAGCAGAAAGTAAAAAATATTCTTTTTTTTTTTTCAAAATTGTCGGTCTTTTTTTGGAAACAATAAAAACTGCAGAGGTGATCAAATACCACCAAAAGAAAGCTCTATTTGTGGGGGGGGGGACATTTTATTTGGGTACAGTGTTGCATGACTGCACAATTGTCAGTTAATGTAACGCAGTGCCGTATCACAAAAATGGCCTGGTTATGAAGGGGGGTAAACCTTCTGGAGCTGAAGTGGTTAACAATTGTGTTTTCATTTTCATGCACTTTCATGGGTTGGCTATAAATCCTGTCAGTTTTTTTTTTTAATCATCTATCTCTGATTCGGGGGATTTATTTTCATTTCCTCTCCCATAGCCAGAATAGGAAGTGAAAGCTAATCCCTCCAAAACTGAGGAATTTCTGGTTATCACAAGGGCCACCCATTCATGACAGTTGAAAACTTTGATGCTACAGGAGTACAGTGTTACAATGGTATCACTGAACTACTCAGATGAAAGTATGTACAAAAAAAAAAAAAAAATAGAAAATCAAAAAAGTTTTAAAAAATGTAATAAAAATTATTTATTTTTTAACATACTGTTACCAGTCAGTGTTCCTGATAAGTGCCACATCAGTAATGTGATGACGCTGTACTGGTGACAGTATGCAAAAAAAATGTGATTTTTCTTTTTTTTATTAAATTTCTTAATTTAAAAAAAAAATGTGACAAATTACTTTAAAACGTTCAATATGCCTCTTACTAAATGCCTCAGGCTGTCTACTTTTCAAAAAGGGGTCAGTTGGGGGGGAATTTATACTTTCATAGTATTTTTATGACGAAATTTGATTTTTTTTAGGATATGTTTTATGACAGAAAGTAAAAATATATATTTTTTAAAGTCGGTCTTTTTTCTTTATATCATAAAAAATAAAAAATAAACAGTTTTGATTAAATACCACCAAAAGAAAGCTCTATTTGTGTGAAAAAAAAAGATAAAAATGTAATTTCCTTACAGTATTGCAAATTGACAGTTCAAGTAGCACAGTGCTAAATAGCAAAAAATGCAGGTTTTTTTTATTGCTCTATGCACTAATTTTACTTTTTTATGATTATGTAGAAAATAAAGTAGCAAAAATGTATCTTAGGAAAATGGACCTGAGTGATGTCTTGTACAACAATAAAAATAGTTTGTTTATCAACCAACGAATTATGACAAACCAGTTCTTTTTATTTTGGTTTTTGTCATATGCATATAAGTCAGACTGGGACTATGCCCTACATAAAGCATTAGAGGCTTGACCATTTTGGTAATAATGCATTTGAATTAGGGATGAGCTCAGGCATGTTCGTATCTTAGTCTGAAACCACATGAGTGATCCCTCCCGGAAGCTGTACTTGGCCAATCATAAGTGAACAAGGCATTCCCCGCCTTGCAGCTGCACATATACAGTGAGGGAAAAAAGTAGTTGATCCTCTGCTGATTTTGTATGTTTGCCCACTGACAAAGAAATGATCAGTCTATAATTTTAATGGTAGGTTTATTTTAACAGTGAGAGACAGAAAAACAACAAAACTAGGCAGAAAAACACACTTCAAAATAGTTATAACTTGATTTTCATTTTAATGAGTGAAATAAGTATTTAATCCGTTATCAATCAGCAACATTTTTGGCTACCAGGTGTCTTCTATACAGGTAAGGAGCTGAGATTAGGAGCACTCTCTTAAAGGGAGTGCTCCTAATCTCAGCTTGTTACCTGTATCAAAGACACCTGTCCACAGATGCAATCAATCAGATTCCAATCTCTCCACCATGGCCAGGACCAAAGAGATGTCCAAGGATGTCAGGGACAAGATTGTAGACCTACACAAGGCGGGAATGGACTACATCACCAAGCAGTTTGATGAGAGGGTGACAACAGCTGGTGCGATTATTTGCAAATGGAAGAAACACAAAATAACTGTCAATCTTCCTCCATCTGGGGCTCCATGCAAGATCTCACCTCGTGGAGTTTTAATGATCATGAGAACGGTGAGGAATCGGCCCTGAACTACAAAGGAGAATCTTGTCAATGATCTCAAGGCAGCTGGGACCATAGTCACCAAGAAAACAATTGGTAACACACTATGCCTTAAAGGACTGAAATCCTGCAGCACCCACAGGGTCCCCCTGCTCAAGAAAGCACATATACAGGGCTGTCTGAAGTTTGCTAATGAACATTTGATGATTCAGAGGAGAACTGGGTGAAAGTGTTGTGGTCAGATGAGACCAAAATCTAGCTCTTTGACATCAATTCAACTTTCCTTTTTTTTTTGAGGAGGAGGAATGCTGCCTATGATCCAAAGATACCATCCCCACCGTCAAACAGGGAGGTGCAAACATGCTTTGGGGGTGTTTTCATGCTTAGGGGACAGGACAACTTCACTGCATCAAATGGATGATGGGCGGGACCATGTACCGTCAGATCTTGGGTGAGAACCTCCTTCTCTCAGCCAGGGCATTGAAAATGGGTCATGGATGTATTCCAGCATGACAACGACCCAAAACACACAGCCAAGGCAACAAAGGAGTGGCTTAGCCAGTCTCCAGACCTTAATGCCATAGAAAATATGTGGAGGGAGCTGAAGGTTTGAGTTACCAAACGTCAGCCTCGAAACCTTAATGACTTGGAGAGGATCTGCAAAGAGGAGTGGGACGAAATCCCTTCTGAGATGTGTGCAAACCTGGTGGCCAACTCCAAGAAACGTCTGACCTCTGTGATTGCCACCAAGGGTTTAGCCACCAAGTACTAAATCATGTTTTGCGAAGGGGTCAAATACTTATTTCACTCATTAAAATGCAAATCAATTAATAACTTTTTTGAAATGCGTTTTTCTTGATTTTTTTAAGTTGTTCTGCCACACACTGTTAAATTAAACCTACCATTAAAATTATAGACTAATCATTTTTTTGTCAGTGGGCAAACATACAAAATCAGCAGGGGATCAAATATTTTTTTTGCTACACACCCCTAGTATGGGTGCAGCTGTGGGGAGGATAATCCCACAGTACAGATGACAGCTTCCTGGATAGAAGTTCATCCCTTACTAGAATCACATAATACAGTGTGCTCTGTGCTAATGCAATTAAAGCAAGTTTTCTTGAGATCTGGGTATACAGTGACCACAGTATTCCCAGATCTAACCTTTTATAGTACCGTGATAGGTTAATATTTTAGATGGTTACACAGTGTCAACATATTTGTAGGAGTTTGTAACCCTGTTAATCTAAATGTATATCAGGTTTTCCTTAATCTTATTCTGGTGTGTTGATGACATACCTTTATGAAGTTCTACTGACTATGCCAAACATTGGTCAACACAGCACCCACAAATGGAAATGCAAGAATAAATCCACCCCCTCCACAACCCCCCAGGGACCTTTTAGGCAGAGTCACAAGTACAAAGTGTCTAAAAGGCGAATGACAATTTTTATGCACAAAAACTTAATACAATAATGTGTTTTTGCTATATGAGTATGCTACCATTCTTGAAAAAAAATGTGTATAAAAATGTTGTAAATTTTAGACACTTTGTATTTGTGTCTCTGCCTAAAAAGTCCCAGGGGAAATTTATTCCTGCATTTTGTATTTTTTCTATTTGGGATATTGGCAGCACATTATCGCTTGACTTGAAATTCTTGTATGTAATTGCACTCACAAAGGGGGGCATTCCAATTCTGTGGACCATGGCTGCTTAACCTGTGGCCCTCCAGCTGTTGCAGAACTAACAGTCCCATGAGGCATTGCAAGGCTGACAGGTACAAGCATGACTCCCAAAGGCAGAGGCATGATGTGACTTGTAATTTCACAACAGCTGGAGTGCTACAGGTTGAGCACCCATGTGGGGATATAGTACAAGTTTGTTTGCTAAAATGGCTTCTTATTATTATAATAAGTAATAAAACCAGCTGTAGATCCATGATCCTTAAGAACTTCCCAATTGCCATCATATGCAGCCCAGTGAAATATTTTCCTATTGACATATCTCCGATCTACATTGAGTATGTAAATCATGTTTTGGAGATGTATTATTTTGAAAGCTCAAGTTTATTCCCACAGCTTACATTCCTCTGTATACTGTTAAATTAATTGACTTTCAATCCAAATTTGTATGTGTATTTGTATCTGTCATTGTAACTGTTGTGAGAGGGGTAGAGAAGGAAGCACCACCTGAGTGTAGTATTAACAAATGATGTTTAATGACACCAGGTAAAAACACACTTACAGGATAAAAACATATAAAAGGCTCATCTGTATAGGTATGTGGTTCTCGGTGTTCCCTCTGATCCTGTGGTGGTGATGCTGCAGGGATGCTGGGCTGCAGAAGGTGGATTACCAGCCGGGAGCTCCTTCTGTGGCCATCAGGAAGAGACTAGGGGCCAGCGTGGAGCGCACGTGGAGCGTGCATGACGTCACAGGTCGTCCGTCTGCTTCCGGGTTCGGTATCCAGGGGAGGGATCGTCCAGGGAGGAGGGCTAGCAGGGAGGTTGAGAGAAGGCTATACGCGCTCTGAGCCACTGCTCCTTCAATAGGCCTATATGTAGAAACCATAAACATTGAAGTTGTACTCCCGGCAGACATAAAGGCAGTTTATTTAGTAAAGAATTATAAACATATTCAAATATTAGATCTAGATAGATAGATAATAGATTTATCAATTCAACTAGTGAAAGTGCAAAAAGTTGTATCGACCTCTTTTGATCCTCTGCTGAAAAGTTCTAAGGCTGTGATAGAGAGGGCCAGTAATTGGTATCATTCTGGGTCTGTTGCACTGCACATGTGCAGACAGAAAACATGTTGACAGGAAGAGATTTGGGAGAGTGATGACTGTGCTATTCAGTCAATCAGAATTTGTCTTTACCAGTGTTTTTGACCAAGTTTGGTGCTGCTGCAATAGAATATGAAGATATGACTGTTCTGTCTTGCAGGATGCCTGGTCCACAAAACTAGATGCACAGTATTTCAAATCCTTTGACAGGTAGCAGTTCCCATGTATGTATTTAAACTGTTTGCTTAGCTGCTAGTTCAGCTTAATAGAGGAATTGAACTCTTGAAGCCATGTTAGAAAAAAAAAGGAGGGTAGAGAACAAAGGGACTGGTCACCAGGATTGCCTTTTGTCTCCCTCCATCTGATCTTTTCCTCATTCATGATCTAAAAATGCCTTGTTTTTGGTCTCTGTGTGAAAGTGGCTATCTTGGTATAGGCAGAGCTTTGCTTTCTCATCTTTATTTCTTTTGCTTTCTCATCCAGGTGGGAGAACATTGAGCAGTACAGTAGTGACCTTATCAAATCTTACTTCAAATTTGGTGAAACTAGTAGATCTCACATAGCAAAAATAAAGCTATGAGGTATGGCACCCTATCATGCCTAGAAGCTCAAGAGGAATTCTAGAAAACATTTAATTGTTTACAGATGCTGCTTAGGCACATTTAACATTTCTAAATGTTCCCTATAACATAGAAAAGAATCATTTTTTTCTTTATGTAATGTCCACTTAAAAAATATACCAGTGGTAAAAATAGTGAATTGCTGTTAAAAGAAATGGATTATATCATAGTAAATAGTATAAGCAAGAAAATAATTATTATATATATAGATCTATCTATCTATCTATCTATCTATCTATCTATCTATCTATCTATCTATCTATCTATCTATCTATCTATCTATCTATCTATCTATCTATCTATCTATCTATCTATCTATCTATCTATTCAGTGGATATAACAAGTCTACACACCCCTATTGAATTGTCAGGTTTCTGTGATGTAAAACAATAAGACAAAGATAAATATTTTCAGAACCTTTTCCACCTTTAATGTGACCTATAAACTTTACAAATCAAATGAAAAACAAACTGAAATCTTTTAGAGCCCTTTTACACTTGTTTTAGCGATGCTTTAATGTTGTTTTTGTGGTGCTTTTCGGCCACTACGGGGCACTTTTAACCCCCGCTAAATAAAGATTTAAAAGCACCTGCAAAGTGCCGCTGCCGAGGCGCTGCCCATTGATTTCAATGGGCATGGGCACTTTAGGAGCGGTGTATTCACCGCTCCTAAAGGGCTGCAAAGAAGCTGCTTGCAGGACTTTTTTATTTTTTTTTACGTCCTGCCAGCGCAGCACCCCAGTGTGAAAGCACTCAGGCTTTTTTCAGGTGCTTTACAGGGCTATTATTATCGCTAAAGCGCCTGAGAAACACCTCCAGTGTGAAAGAGGTCTTAGGGAGGGGAAGAAAACATAAAATATTGTGGTTGCATAAGGGTGCACACCCTCTTATAATTGGGGTTGTAGCTGTGTTCATAATTAAGCAATCACATGCAAACTGATCTTAAATAGGAGTCAGTACACACCTGCCATCATTTAGAGTGCCCCTGATTAACCCCAAATAAAGTTCAGCTGTTCTAGTAGGTCTTTCCTGACTTTTTCTTAGTCGCATCCTACATCAAAAGCCATAGTCCGCATAGAGCTTCAAAAGCATCAGAGGGATCCCATTGTTAAAAGGTACAAGTTTGGAGATGGGTACAAAAGAATTTCAAAGGCATTAGATATACCATTGAACACAGTGAAGACAGCCATCATCAAGTTTGAGAGACTATGGCACAACAGTGACATTATAAAGAACCCCCTAAAAAATTGATGAAAAGACGAGAATAAAACTGGTCAGGGAGGCTGCCAAAAGGCCTACAGCAACATTAAAGGAGCTGCAGGAATATCTGACAAGTATTGGCTGTACAGTACATGTCACAACAATCTCCCATATTCTTCATATGTCTGGGCTATGGGGTAGAGTGGCAAGACGGAAGCCTTTTCTTACTAAGAAAAACATCCAAGCCTGGCTAAATTTTGCAAAAACACATCTGAAGTCTCCCAAAAGCATGTAGGGAAATGTGTTATGGTCTGATGAAACCAAGGTTGAACTTTTTTTGGCTATAATTCCAAAAGATAGGTTTGGAGCAAAAACAACACTGCACATCACCAAAAGAACACCATACCCACAGTGAAGCATGGTGGTGGCAGCATCATGCTTTGGGGCTGTTTTTCTTCAGCTGGAACAGGGGCCTTAGTCGAGGTAGAGGGGATTATGACCAGTTCCAAATACCAGTCAATATTGGCACAAAACCTTCAGGCTTCTGCTAGAAAGCTGTATATCAGCATTAGAACGACCCAAAACATACATCCAAATCAACAAGGGCATGGCTTCACCAGAAGAAGCTTCAACTTTGGAATGGCCCAGCCAGAGCCCAGACCTGAATCCGATTGAAAGTTTGTGGGGTGATCTGAAGAGGGCTGTGCACAGAAGATGCCACTGCAATCTGACAGATTTGGAATGTTTTTGCAAAGAAGAGTGGGCAAATATTGCCAAGTCAAGATGTGCCATGCTGATAGACTCATATCCAAAAAGACTGAGTGTTGTAATCTAATCAAAAGATACGTCAACAAAGTATTAGTGTAAGGATGTGCACACTTATGCAACCATATTATTTTATTTTTTTATTTTTACTTCCCTCCACCTAAAAGATTTCAGTTTGTTTATAGGTCACATTAAAGGTTAAAAAAATCTGAAAAGATTTATCTTTGTCTCATTTTTTTACACCACAGAAGCATGACATTTTAACAGGGGTGTGTAGACTTTTTATATCCACTGTATATACTGTACATAAATTGCATATCACTGTTTATGGGCTGAAATTGGCTCTTTTCACATGTTTTTAATGTCTAACCCTTTGTCTACCAAATAAATAATTTTAACAGTGTATGCACATTGCTGGCAGCCTAAATGTTTGTTTTTCCTTTTGTTTTATGATGGCGTGGTTAAGGGCTAAAATTTTGTCAAGCTTTTATTGCTGTTTGACAACACAAAGAGGTTGATTTACTAAAACTGCAGAGGGCAAAATCTGGTGCAACCCTGCATAAGAACCAATCGACTTCTAAGTTTCATGGCTAAAACTTAATTGAACAAGCTGAAATTAGAAGCTGATTGGCCACCATGCACAGCTGCACCAGATTCAGAGTGCTCAAGTTTTAGTAAATCTCCCCCAAAGGTTTGCTGGTGTACACAAAACTTTTACAATTCACATGATAATTATATAATTATAGTAAAAATAGATAAACTTCAACTCAATAATGTCAGAAATTATATACAGATCTATGCGTAGGTATATGTCTACACACTATCAAACAACAAATATTATATAAGGCTTTTTAAAGGCATGGGGTTGATTTACTAAAACTGGAGAGTGCAAAATCAGCTTGTTCAATTAAGCTTTGACAAACATAAACTGAAAGCTGATTGGTTTTTATGCAGAGCTGATTTTGCACTCTTTAGTTTTAGTTAATCAACCCCATGGTGTGTAGAGTAAACTATATAAAGCAACAGAAGGCAAAGTAAGAGCAGAGTATATGCAAAGCCTAGGAAAGTTTACCAAGATATTGTGGACAGATCAGCCAACATAGGTGTAAGGCTGGGTTCACACTGGTCCGACAAACGCTCCGACATTGGGAGCTCATGTCGCATGACGTGTGAAATGTAATGTTTCCCTATGGGAGCCGTCCTAACTGGTCCGACACAAGTCGTTCCGACTTTAGAAATGCTCCCTGTACTACTTTGGTCCGACTTTGATCCTACTTCAGCCTATTGACTATCATTGAAGTCGGATCAAAGTCGGATTGCCGTCTTGCATGATCCGACTTCGGCACGCGACTTGTGCTCAGATGTTCTTGAGGGGGAACTCCGCGCCAAATTTTAAATAAAAAACCGGCATGGGTTCCCCCTCCGGGAGCATACCAGGCCCTTGGGTCTGGTATGGACCTTGAGGGGAACCCCCTACGCCGATAAAAACGGCGTGGGGGTCCCCCCCAATCCATACCAGACCCTTATCCGAGCACGCAGCCCGGCCGGACAGGAATGGGGGTGGGGACGAGCGAGCGCCCCCCCCTCCTGAACCGTACCAGGCCGCATGCCCTCAACATGGGGGGTTGGTGCCTTGGGGGAGGGGGCGCGCTGCGGCCCCCCACCCCAAAGCACCTTGTCTCCATGTTGATGAGGACAAGGGCCTCTTCCCGACAACCCTGGCCGTTGGTTGTCGGGGTCTGCGGGCAGAGGGCTTATCGGAATCCAGGAGCCCCCTTTAATAAGGGGGCCCCCAGATCCCGGCCCCCCACCCTATGTGAATGAGTATGGGGTACATGATACCCCTACCCATTCACCTAGGGAAGTGTCAATAAAAAAAAACACAGTACACAGGTTTCAAAATTAATTTATTGGGCAGCTCCGGTATCTTCTTCCGACTTCTCCCGGTGTTCCGCCTCTTCTCCCGGGCCCCGCCGCTATCTTCTTCCAGCTCTATTGCCAGCGAGGGGCCCAGTCTGCTGCCGCTGTCTTGTCGCCGCTGTCTCGCCGCTTCTTCTCTTCATCTCTTCTTCCAATGTTGACACGACGCTCTCCCCGGCTGGAATGCTCTCTGTGCGCTCTGCTCTGACTTATATAGGCGGTGACCCCGCCCCCTTATGCCGTCACAGTCTCTGGGCATGCTGGGACTGTGACGGCATAAGGGGGCGTGGTCATCGGGTGATGACCACGCCCCCTAAAACGTCACAGTCCCAGCATGCCCAGGGACTGTGACGGCATAAGGGGGCGGGGTCGCCGCCTATATAAGTCAGAGCAGAGCGCACAGAGAGCATTCCAGCCGGGGAGAGCGTCGTGTCAACATCGGAAGAAGAGATGAAGAGAAGAAGCGGCGAGACAGCGGCGACAAGACAGCGGCAGCAGACCGGGCCCCTCGCTGGCAATAGAGCTGGAAGAAGATAGCGGCGGGGCCCGGGAGAAGAGGCGGAACACCGGGAGAAGTCGGAAGAAGATACCGGAGCTGCCCAATAAATTAATTTTGAAACCTGTGTACCGTGGTTTTTTTTATTGACACTTCCCTAGGTGAATGGGTAGGGGTACCATGTACCCCATACTCATTCACATAGGGTGGGGGGCCGGGATCTGGGGGCCCCCTTATTAAAGGGGGCTCCTGGATCCCGATAAGCCCTCCGCCCGCAGACCCCGACAACCAACGGCCAGGGTTGTCGGGAAGAGGCCCTTGTCCTCATCAACATGGGGACAAGGTGCTTTGGGGTGGGGGGCCGCAGCGCGCCCCCTCCCCCAAGGCACCAACCCCCCATGTTGAGGGCATGCGGCCTGGTACGGTTCAGGAGGGGGGGGGGCGCTCGCTCGTCCCCACCCCCATTCCTGTCCGGCCGGGCTGCGTGCTCGGATAAGGGTCTGGTATGGATTGGGGGGGACCCCCACGCCGTTTTCATCGGCGTAGGGGGTTCCCCTCAAGGTCCATACCAGACCCAAGGGCCTGGTATGCTCTTGGAGGGGGAACCCATGCCGGTTTTTTATTTAAAATTTGGCGCGGAGTTCCCCCTAAAGATTCATACCAAACACAGTGCCGGGCATTGGCGGGGATCCAAGTCGGATCCCCGTTCATTGAAAGTCGGACACATGCCGGCTTCATGTCGCAGGGCAAAGTCGGATCCAAAGTAGGACGGCTGTCGTGTCGCACCAGTGTGAACCCAGCCTAAAGGATTATGTTGCATGGGGTATCTAAGCACTATGCCCTAGTTCACAAGAGATCTGAAAAATTATTGATTGTCACACCTGTAGAACATAAAAAAAAGTAAGACCAAAATGGCAGATTAAAAGTAAAGAATATAATAGGTTTCTTTATACTTATATTGCATATTAAAGAATATATCTTAATGTCTTAACGCCGTAAATTTAATTCCTATAAGGTGTTATATATGATTGCATTGTGCATTGTGTTATGTTATCATTTTGCTTTTATACATTCTTCTATTTATCTATTGTTAATTATGCATTATGTCTTCTTATTTTAGTGTAGCCCATTTATTCTATTTTATTGTGTTTGTATTCTTCTAATATTTTATGTTATTTACAGTGGATATAACACCCCAGTTAAAATCATAAATAGTTTTAAAACTTTTTCCACCTTTAATGTGACCTATAAACTGTACAACTCAGTTGAACAACAAAACTGAAATATTTTAGGTGGAGGGAAGTAAAAATAAAAAAAATAAAATAATATGGTTGCATAAGTGTGCACACCCTTAATCACTTCAGCCCCGGAAGGATTTGCTCCCTTAATGACAGGCTGTTATTCTGATACAATACTGCGTTACTGTAACTGACAATTGTGCGGGCATGTGACGCTGTACCCAAATAAAATTGATGTCCTTTTTTTCCACAAATAGAGCTTTATTTTGGTGATATTTGATCACCTCTGCGGTTTTTATTTTTTGCGCTATAAACAAAAAATTTCTGACAATTTTGAAAAAAATGTTTTTTTCTTTTGCTATAATACATATCCAATAAAAAAAAGTAAAAAAAAAACAAATGTATTCATCAGTTTAGGCCAATGTGTATTCTTCTATATATTTTTGGTAAAAAAAAATCACAATAAGCGTTTATTAATTGGTTTGCGCAAAAGTTATAGCATCTACAAAATAGGGGATAGATTTATGGCATTTTTATTATTATTATTTTTTACTAGTAATGGCGGTGATCAGCGATTTTTAGTGGGACTGCGACAATGCGGCGAACAGATCGGATACTTTTGACACTTTTTTTGGGACCAGTGACATTATTACAGTGATCAGAGCTAAAAATATGCACTGATCACTGTATAAATTACACTGGCAGGGAAGGGGTTAACGCTAGGTGGCGATCAAGGAGTTAAGTGTGTCCTAGGTAGATGCTTTCTAACTGTGGGGGGGAGTGGACTAACTGGGAGTACAGAGAGATCGCTGTTCCTGATCACTAGGAACAGCACAATCTCTTTGTACTCCCCTGTCAGAACGGGGATCTACTTTGTTTACATAGGCAGATCCCCGTTCTGCCTCTCTGAGGAGTGATCGTGGGTGACCGGTGGACAGCGTGGCCGCAGGACCTGCGCATCGGTTCCCCCGGCGTGCAGTAGGCACGCGTGCACAGTGTCTTGTGCACAAAATGATGTATGGATACGCCGTTTCCTGCAATCGGCTGCCCTGCCACAGTATATATGCAGTGGGCGGTCCTTGAGTGGTTAAAATAATACTTTGTTGAAGCACCTAAAGCCTTGTAATTTTATTACAGCACTCAGTCTTTTTGGGTATGAGTCTATCAGCATGGCACATCTTGACTTGGCAATATTTGCTCACTCTTCTTTGCAAAAAACACTCCAGATCTGTAAGATTGTGATGGCATCTCCTGTGCACAGCCCTCTTCAGATCACCCCACAGATTTGCAATCAGATTCAGGTCTGGGCTCTGGCTGGGTCATTCCAAATCTTTAATCTTTATCTGTTGAAGCCATTCCTTTGTTGATTTGGATGTGTGCTTTGGATCGTTGTCATGCTGAAAGATGAAGTTCCTCTTCATGTTTAGCTTTCTAGCAGAAGCCTGAAGGTTTTGTGCCAATATTGACTGGTATTTGGAACTGTTCATTATTACCTCTACCTTGACTAAGGCCGCTGTTTCAGCTGAAGAAAAACAGTCCCAAAGCATGATGCTGCCACCACCATGCTTCATTGTGGGTATGGTGTTATTTTGGTGATGTGCAGTGTTGTTTTTGTGCCAAACATATCTTTTGGAATTAGGGCCAAAAAGTTCAACCTTTCATCAGACCATAACACCCTATTTCCCCACATGCTTTTGGGAGACTTCAGATGTGTTTTTGCAAAATTTAGTCGGACTTGGATGTTTTTCTTTGTAAGAATAGGCTTCCATCTTGTCACTCTACCCCATAGCCCAGACATATGAAGAACACGGGAGATTGTTGTCACATGTACCACACAGCCAGTACTTGCCAGATATTCCCGCAACTCCTTTAATGTTGCTGTAGGCCTCTTGGCAGCCTGCCTGACCAGTTTTCTTCTCGTCTTTTCATCAATTTTGGAGGGACATCCAGTTCTTGGTAATGTCACTGTTGTGCCATATTTTATCCACTTGATGATGACTGTCTTCACTATGTTCCATGGTATATCTAATGCCTTGGAAATTCTTTTGTACCCTTCTCCTGACTGATACCTTTTTAACAATGAGATCCCTCTGATGCTTTGGAAGCTCTCTGCAGACCATGGCTTTTGCTGTAGGATGCGACTAGGAAAATGCCAGGAAAGGCCTGCTAGAACAGCTAAACTTTATTTGGAGTTAATCAGAGGCATTTTAAATGATGGAAAGTCTGTACTGACTCCTATTTAACATGAGTTTGAATGTGATTGCTTAATTCTAAACACAGCTACATCCCCAGTTATAACAGGGTGTGCACACTTATGCAACCACATTATTTTTGTTTTTATTTTTACTTCCCTCACTTAAAAGATTTCAGTTTGTTTTTCAATTGAGTTGTAAAGTTTATGTCATATTAAAGGTGGAAACAGTTCTGAAATTATTTATCTTTGTCTCATTTTTTACATCACCGAAACCTGACATTTTAACAGGGGTGTGTAGACTTTTTACATCCACTGTATGTATTTTGTTAGTATAGCCTGTATGTCCATGTATAGCACTATATAAAGCAG
The DNA here is from genome assembly GCF_042186555.1 of Aquarana catesbeiana. Classification (NCBI taxonomy): domain Eukaryota; kingdom Metazoa; phylum Chordata; class Amphibia; order Anura; family Ranidae; genus Aquarana; species Aquarana catesbeiana. The sequence continues at coordinate 181,508,034 of NC_133324.1, read as the reverse complement.
CTGTGCATGGCAACCAATCAGCTTCCATCTTTCATTTTTAAAGTGTAAAGTGTTACTAAACCCACAACAGTAAAATCATTCTGTATATGCAGTAAAGCATGCTTGTTATACTCACTGTGAAACCTAATGGGTTCTGCATTGTGTATAAAGGCTGTTTTGGTCCTGTCTTCTCTGATCCTCTCCTGCTTCCACTGTCCTCAGTATATTTCCTGATCATACACAGTCAGGGGACAAGCTGCATATGCTCACTTTGGTGTGTATTGCTAGAGAGTTTTTTTTTTCTTGGGGAGGTGCATGTGATCAGCGCAGGGCCAATCAGCACTGTTCAGATTGAGGGTCAGGGGTCCCACATCCTGATAGAACAGTCAGTGCAGAATGAACACTCATTCTACAAGCTTTAAGCAGACACTGATAGAAGTCACAAGACTGCTATGTACTGCTGATGAGAAGGGCTATTTAGCAGTTTATATTTACTAAAATAATTGTATTTCTCTGTTCTGTGTACTGTGGGAGACCAGATATAGTGAATGCAGGGTCCTGGGTTTAGTAACACAAGCTGCAGATAGAATTGGATTGGTTGGCATGCTTAGCTGCTCCAGAATCTGTCTACTCTGGTTCTGATAAATTTCCCCCACTGTCTTTTGATTGTACAGGAGCTCTGCTTTTAGAAAATATGTCTCTTTAATGTGTATGTTAGGTTTAATTTACAAAGCTGTAAAGCACATCTCCAGACAAATAAAATTTCTTCCTTATCACAGTTGTATCACTCAGAGCAAGTCTACTCAATTCTCTGTAGTTTGCTTCTCAGTGAGCATATGTCTCACTGAGAAGGACTCGCCTAACCAGGATAGTCTTCCCTATCCTGGTTATGTGCCTGGCATGATACCACATTTTCATTGGCATTTTAGGAAAATAGTAAGAACAAAAGCATCTACAATAAGTAACACACATACTATGCCTGCTGGAACTTGACTGTATAAGAAATTTGCCTAATTGTTGAGCTTGACAAAATTTTGGATATCTTGAACACCGTTTACATTCTCAGCCCAGTGCATAATATATGAGGAACACTTTTCTGGATATAGATTTTTAAAGCAATAAAAGCAGTTTTAATATTGACTACATAAAACCCTCAGAGCCTAAACTTGAATACAACAGGTTTAAATATTTAACCACTTCAGCCCCAGAAGGATTTACCCTCTTCCTGACCAGAGCATTTTTTGAGATTTGACGCTGCGTCGCTTTAGCTGACAAGCGGTCGTGCGACATTGTACCCAAACAAAATTGATGTCCCTTTTTTTCCCACAAAGAGAGCTTTCTTTTGTTGGTATTTGATCACCTCTGTGGTTTTTATTTTTTGTGCTATAAACAAAAAAAGTGACAATTTTGAAAAAAAAAGCAATATTTTTTACTTTTTGCTATAATATCCCCCAAAAATATATAAAAAAAACTATTTTTTTTTCCTCAGTTTAGACCAATATGTATTCTTCTACATACATTTAAAAAAAAAAATCGCAATAAGCGTATATTGATTGGTTTGCACAAAAGCTATAGCGTCTACAAAGTAGGGGATAGATTTATGACATTTTTATTATTATTAATTTTTTTTTACGATTGGCACCGATCTGTAATTTTTTTTATCGGGACTGTGACATTATGGCGGACACATCGGACACTTTTGACACTATTTTGGGACCATTGTCATTTATACAGCAATCAGTGCTATAAATAGCCACTAATTACTGTATAAATGACACTGGCAGGGAAGGGGTTAAACACTAGGGGGCGATCATGGGGTTAAGTGTGTCCTAGGGAGTGATTCTAATTGGTGGGGTGGGCTACCACTGACATTACAGCTATCACTGCTCCCGATGACAGGGAGCAGTACAGTAGATCCCTGTCATGTCACTAGGCAGAACAGGGAAATGCCTTGTTTACATCTCCCTATTCTGCCTCTCCATCTCACGATCACGTGCCACCGGCGAACACCAAGTTCGCGAGACCCGCGGGCACGCTCCTGCAGCGTGTGCACCCGCAAGGCGGCAAATTCAAAGGGACGTACAAATACGCCCATTTGCCTGTATGAGCCTTTCTGCCAACGTATATGTGTGTGAGGCGGTCGGCAAGTGGTTAAAGTCCAACACCAGTCAGCATAAAAATTCTTACTATATAAAGCCATCGGCTTATCTTGAAGTCCTAATATTTACAGCATGTCTTAAATCACGCCATTGCTCTCACTATAGTGCAATAGTGCACAGCAACTGGTTGTGTAACATCCCCATTTTGGTCCAAAAAAGAGAAGTGTTGCCGTCTTGATCCCATTCCAGCTTTTAGTGGGCATACCCTTACAGAAGATCTCCCAGGCTTGATTACAGCATCAAGTGCTTTGTAGCAAATAGCTGCAAATGTCTGTCAACGTCCTACACAGCCTCAGAGATCTCCCACAAACATCATTACAGTTGACTTCTGTCCAAAATTGGCCCTAGTATATGAATGTGAGTTGGGGACCTTGGATTGTGGGCTCCTTGAGGGTACGGTGTGATGTATGTGTGGAGTGCGGCATAAATTGATGGCACTATATGGGTACCTTAAATATATAATAGAGGAGTATCTTAATGAGACACAATGTACAGGTATAGGGACAATTGTAGACATGCACCCACACTCACTCAGGTTGAACTGGAGGGACTGGTGTCTTTATTCAACCTTACTAACTATGTAACTATGTAACAATTAACCAAGGCACTGGGAAAAACATTAGATGTGACTTGTCTCTTTCTGGATCCTCCTCCTAGCACCTGGTCACAGTATAAAGCTCATCTGCCTGGTAGTGACGTCCCAGCCAATATAAAGTAAAATTTCTGAAAAAGTAAGGTCTACATTAAAGAGTTTCACGTTGTTGGGGCAGTGTGTGGGTAAAGGGAGCTATTACAGAAAAGTTGAGCTTGATCCCGAAGTTCAACTTTAAAATGATTGCCAGTAACATTTTCTTGTGTGTATAATGATATTGATTTGGCAGCTAAATGAGTATGCAGGATGTTAATGGTCACTAATCATCTGAATATCAAACAAGTAGTATTTGAACAGAAGGTTATTCACCTTTTAAGGTTTCGTTCTTGCTAAAAAATTTCTAAATGAATGTACATCTAACTCGTGTTCTAAGCTCACAAATTTACATTTCTTAAATAAAGGAATATGTGAGGCCAAACACTTCTTCCTTAAGATGAACTGTATAATTCTCTTGGTGAAGCTGTGTGGAAAAGACCCTTAATTGCCTTAGAATGGGGTTATGCACTAAGCCATTAACACCAGTTAAACTTCCACTACTTACGTGACAACATCTTTGACAAACTTTATTAATGTTTAACTGCAAGCCCTAGTAAATGTAGTATTCCTTTTGCTTTTAAGGAGAATATAGGAATTTTGTCTAGCAGTGCCATGTATGCCAGCACTACTAAATTATTTGCTTCAGTAAAGCTGGCCATAGATGAGACATTTTTTTTTTTTTATTCTACCAGCGAACAAAAAAAAAAAAAAAATGGACCCAATTCCCTCATCCACACACTCGATGAGGGAATTCTCTCTGCTTGTGTCATTGTATTCTGACAGCGGGGAGACTATAGCCTGCAACCCTGATCAAGCGGCTAAAATCTGACAGGGTGGTTGACTTAATGTCGATCAGTAGATTGATGTCTGTTTAACCACAGTGGCCATACAAGAATCGAAATTTGTCCGGTCCCTGCTGATCTGTCCAAATTTTTATTCAGCGTAAGACAGTTTACTAGCCCAATCAGTGGCATCCATATATAGCAGCAATATAGCATAATCCTCTTGAAATGCAATGCAGGGTGTGTGACTTGGTCCATTTCTGGACACTTGCACCAGACCCAGCACGCCTACACCTAGCTCAGTGTTAGATTGAAACACTGTTCATGATCTAATCAACATATCACTGCGCACATATAATACACATTGCACATAATAAATGTACTTGCCTTCAGGATTTATGATTGTATTTAATGATTTTTTTAGTGTAATGATATGGTTATTCAGTGTGTTAAATGGCCATGCGCTGACCTTTGATTTTGAGGACCTGGTCTAAAGACCCTCATTGAGATACATGAGTAAGGAGAGCTCTGAGAGCTGATTGGAGGGAAGGGACACACCCCCTTTAACACAGCACACAGGGACAAAGCTGAGCAGGATGGAAAAATGATCTTAAATTAACAATTTTTTAACAGTGTATGTTGTTTTCATTTTTGAAAGTCCCAATTACTCCAGACTTGAATAATAGCAAATTCAATTTTGAGGTACTTTTGAACAATGTTCTTCAAATCATTGAATGGTGTGGAGATTTTCATATGAATATTTGTTCAAAAATCTATTAGCGTATAGCTGTCTTTTAACCACTTGCCGACCGCATATATACGTGAACAAAATGGCACAGGCAGGCAAAATCACGTACCTGGTACGTGATTGCCTTCCCGCGGGCGGGGGGTCCGATAGGACCCCCCCGGTTCCAGCGGCGGTCGGCTTTAGTCTGGGAGCGTTGAGAGGCGAGGGGGAGGCCATCCGATCGTGCCCCCCCTCGCGATCGCTCCCAGCCAATGAGAAACATCCCCTGCCTCTGTATAGTACACAGAGGGAGGATGTGATGTCATCTCTCCTCGGCTCGGCAGTTTCCGTTCCGGCGCCGAGGAGAGAAGACATCTGAGTAAGTGTAAAACACACACACAGTAGAACATGCCAGGCATACATTACACCCCCGACCCCCCCCTATCGCCCCCCGATCACCCCCCAATCACCCCTCCCACCCTGTCACACTGACACCAAGCAAGTTTTTTTTTTTTTTTTTCCCTGATTACTGCATGGTGTCAGTTTGTGACAGTTAGAAGTGGTAGGGCAGTTAGTATTAGCCCCCTGTAGGTCTAGGGTACCCCCCTAACCCCCCCTAATAAAGTTTTAACCCCTTGATCACCCCCCGTCACCAGTGTCACTAAGCGATCATTTTTCTGATCGCTGTATTAGTGTCGCTGATGACACTAGTTAGGGACGTAAATAATTAGGTTCACCGTCAGCGTTTTATAGCGACAGGGACCCCCATATACTACCTAATAAATGTTTTAACCCCTTGATTGCCCCCTAGTTAACCCTTTCACCACTGATCACCGTATAACTGTTACGGGTGACGCTGGTTAGTTTGTTTATTTTTTATAGTGTCAGGGCACCCGCCGTTTGTTACTGAATAAAGGTTTAAGCCCCCTGATCGCCCGGCGGTGATATGCGTCGCCCCATGCAGTGTCAGATTAGCGCCAGTACCGCTAACACCCACGCACGCAGCATACGCCTCCCTTAGTGGTATAGTATCTGAACGGATCAATATCTGATCCGATCAGATCTATACTAGCGTCCCCAGCAGTTTAGAGTTCCCAAAAACGCAGTGTTAGCAGGATCAGCCCAGATACCTGCTAGCACCTGCATTTTTCCCCTCCGCCCGGCCCAGCCCAGCCCACCCAAGTGCAGTATCGATCGATCACTGTCACTTACAAAACACTAAACGCATAACTGCAGCGTTCGCAGAGTCAGGCCTGATCCCTGCGATCGCTAACAGTTTTTTTGGTAGCGTTTTGGTGAACTGGCAAGCACCAGCCCCAGGCAGCGTCAGGTTAGTGCCAGTAGCGCTAACACCCACGCACGCACCGTACACCTCCCTTAGTGGTATAGTATCTGAACGGATCAATATCTGATCCGATCAGATCTATACTAGCGTCCCCAGCAGTTTAGGATTCCCAAAAACGCAGTGTTAGCGGGATCAGCCCAGATACCTGCTAGCACCTGCGTTTTGCCCCCCTCTGCCCGGCCCAGCCCACCCAAGTGCAGTATCGATCGATCACTGACACTTACAAAACACTACACGCATAACTGCAGCGTTTGGAGAGTCAGGCCTGATCCCTGCGATCGCTAACAGTTTTTTTGGTAGCGTTTTGGTGAACTGGCAAGCACCAGCAGCCTAGTACACCCTGGTCGTAGTCAAACCAGCACTGCAGTAACACTTGGTGACGTGGCGAGTCCCATAAGTGCAGTTCAAGCTGGTGAGGTGGCAAGCACAAGTAGTGTCCCGCTGCCACCAAGAAGACAAACACAGACCGTCATGCCCATAATGCCCTTCCTGCTGCATTCGCCAATCCTAATTGGGAACCCACAACTTCTGCAGCACCCGTACTTCCCCCATTCACATCCCCAACCAAATGCAGTCGGCTGCATGAGAGGCATTTTCTTTATGTCCTCCCGAGTACCCCTACCCAACGAACCCCCCCCAAAAAAATGTTGTGTCTGCAGCAAGCGCGGATATAGGCGTGACACCCGCTATTATTGTCCCTCCTGTCCTGACAATGCTGGTCTTTGCATTGGTGAATGTTTTGAACGCTACCATACACTAGTTGAGTATTAGCGTAGGGTACAGCATTCCACAGACTAGGCGCACTTTCACAGGGTCTCCCAAGATGCCATCGCATTTTGAGAGACCCGAACCTGGAACCGGTTACAGTTATAAAAGTTACAGTTACAAAAAAAAGTGTAAAAAAAAAAAAAAAAAAAAACACAAACAAAAATATAAAATAAAAAAAAATAGTTGTCGTTTTATTGTTCTCTCTCTCTATTCTCTCTATTGTTCTGCTCTTTTTTACTGTATTCTATTCTGCAATGTTTTATTGTTATTATGTTTTATCATGTTTGCTTTTCAGGTATGCAATTTTTTATACTTTACCATTTACTGTGCTTTATTGTTAACCATTTTTTTGTCTTCAGGTACGCCATTCACGACTTTGAGTGTTTATACCAGAATGATGCCTGCAGGTTTAGGTATCATCTTGGTATCATTCTTTTCAGCCAGCGGTCGGCTTTCATGTAAAAGCAATCCTAGCGGCTAATTAGCCTCTAGACTGCTTTTACAAGCAGTGGGAGGGAATGCCCCCCCCCCCACCGTCTTCCGTGTTTTTCTCTGGCTCTCCTGTCTCAAAAGGGAACCTGAGAATGCAGCCGGTGATTCAGCCAGCTGACCATAGAGCTGATCAGAGACCAGAGTGGCTCCAAACATCTCTATGGCCTAAGAAACCGGAAGCTACGAGCATTTTATGACTTAGATTTCGCCGAATGTAAACAGCGCCATTGGGAAATTGGGGAAGCATTTAATCACACCGATCTTGGTGTGGTCAGATGCTTTGATGGCAGAGGAGAAATCTAGGGTCTAATAGACCCCAATTTTTTCAAAAAAGAGCACCTGTCACTACCTATTACTATCATAGGGGATATTTACATTCCCTGAGATAACAATAAAAATGATTTAAAAAAAAAAAAAATATGAAAGGAACAGTTTAAAAATAAGATAAAAAAGCAAAAAAATAATAAAGAAAAAAAAAAAAAAAAAAGCACCCCTGTCCCCCCTGCTCTCGCGCTAAGGCGAACGCAAGCGTCGGTCTGGCGTCAAATGTAAACAGCAATTGCACCATGCATGTGAGGTTATCACCGTGAAGGTCAGATCGAGGGCAGTAATTTTAGCAGTAGACCTCCTCTGTAAATCTAAAGTGGTAACCTGTAAAGGCTTTTAAAGGCTTTTAAAAATGTATTAATTTTGTTGCCACTGCACCTTTGTGCGCAATTTTAAAGCATGTGTTGTTTGGTATCCATGTACTCGGCCTAAGATCATCTTTTTTATTTCATCAAACATTTGGGCAATATAGTGTGTTTTAGTGCATTAAAATTTAAAAAAGTGTGTTTTTTCCCCAAAAAATGCGTTTGAAAAATCGCTGCACAAATACTGTGTGAAAAAAAAAATGAAACACCCACCATTTTAATCTGTATGGCATTTGCTTTAAAAAAATATATAATGTTTGAGGGTTCAAAGTAATTTTCTTGCAAAAAAAAATAATTTTTTCATGTAATCAAAAAGCGTCAGAAAGGGCTTTGTCTTCAAGTGGTTAGAAGAGTGGGTGATGTGTGACATAAGCTTCTAAATGTTGTGCATAAAATGCCAGGACAGTTTAAAACCCATCCAAATGACCCCATTTTGGAAAGTAGACACCCCAAGCTATTTGCTGAGAGGCATGTCGAGTCCATGGAATATTTTATATTGTGACACAAGTTGCGGGAAACAGACAATTTTTTTTTTTTTTGCACAAAGTTGTCACTAAATGATATATTGCTCAAACATGCCATGGGAATATGTGAAATTACACCCCAAAATACATTCTGTTGCTTCTCCTGAGTACGGGGCTACCACATGTGTGGGACTTTTTGGGAGCCTAGCCGCGCACGGGACCCCGAAAACCAAGCACCGCCTTCAGGCTTTCTAAGGGCGTAAATTTTTGATTTCACTCTTCACTGCCTATAACAGTTTCGGAGGCCATGGAATGCCCAGGTGGCAAAAAAAAAAACAAAATGACCCCATTTTGGAAAGTAGACACCCCAAGCTATTTGCTGAGAGGTATAGTGAGTATTTTGCAGACCTCACTTTTTGTCACAAAGTTTTGAAAATTGAAAAAAGAAAAAAATAAATTTTTTCTGGTCTTTCTTCATTTTCAAAAACAAATGAGAGCTGCAAAATACTCACCATGCCTCTCAGCAAATAGCTTGGGGTGTCTACTTTCCAAAATGGGGTCATTTGGGGGGGTTTGTGCCACCTGGGCATTCCATGGCCTCCGAAACTGTGATAGGCAGTGAAGAGTGAAATCAAAAATTTATGCCCTTAGAAATCCTGAAGGCGGTGATTGGTTTTCGGGGCCCCGTACGCGGCTAGGCTCCCAAAAAGTCCCACACATGTGGTATCCCCATACTCAGGAGAAGCAGCTGAATGTATTTTGGGGTGCAATTCCACATATGTCCATGGCCTGTGTGAGCAATATATCATTTAGTGACAACTTTTTGTAATTTTTTATTTTTTTTTTTGTCATTATTCAATCACTTGGGACAAAAAAAAAAAAATATTCAATGGGCTCAACATGCCTCTCAGCAATTTTCTTTGGGGTGTCTACTTTCCAAAATGGGGTCATTGGGGGGGGGTTGTACTGCCCTGCCATTTTAGCACCTCAAGAAATGACATAGGCAGTCATAAACTAAAAGCTGTATAAATTCCAGAAAATGTACCCTAGTTTGTAGATGCTATAACTTTTGCGCAAACCAATAAATATACGCTTATTGACATTTTTTTTTACCAAAGACATGTGGCCGAATACATTTTGGCCTAAATGTATGACTAAAATTGAGTTTATTGGATTTTTTTTATAACAAAAAGTAGAAAATATCATTTTTTTTCAAAATTTTCGGTCTTTTTCCGTTTATAGCGCAAAAAATAAAAACAGCAGAGGTGATCAAATACCATCAAAAGAAAGCTCTATTTGTGGGAAGAAAAGGACGCAAATTTCCTTTGGGTACAGCATTGCATGACCGCGCAATTAGCAGTTAAAGCGACGCAGTGCCGAATTGTAAAAAGTACTCTGGTCAGGAAGGGGGTAAATCCTTCCGGGGCTGAAGTGGTTAAAGAGGGGCAAGGAAACCTTACTTTCCCTCACATGAAGTTTTATTGCAGTAAGACGTGTGCATATTTTATACCTTCAATATATAGTTGGACTGTATGCAAAAAAGCCCAAACAGATAACCTTAGCTTTAATGAAATATACATCTGCCAAGCAATGTATTAAGCATACCTGCACAGCTGCTTATTCATGCAATTATCTAGTCTAGTCAGCCAGCTGTGTTTCAGAAGTGCAATTCATAAAATCTTGCAGATATTCGACAGAAGGATAAAATTACATTTGGGAACATGTTACATGTTCCACCTGTTTTTAGGGTGGAACATTTAACATGTTTCCAATGTTCCCGTCACTGTCCAATGCCCCCCCCCCCGTGACAGCAGTATGGGGAGAAGTTCCCCATATTAGCTTTCACTTTTTTAAATCAGCGCGTGATTCATTTACACAGCTCTGTGTGTGAATGAACTATAAGCCCGGTCATCAGCTTATAGTTTTCAATGAACTACCACTGTGCTGTGGAGCGCCGTGGTAGTTCATTGAGTCTTCCTGTCAGTGTATCTGCTTGCCTGTACGGGATCTGAAGGAGACCTGCATGGTACCAGTGATCATGCTTTACAGGCTCCAAAAAACAATAATAATAATAATAAATGCACATTTTTTTACCTGCAAAAAAATGTGTATTTATTATTTTTTCTAAAAGTAATCCCAGAAGTGATGATCTTCTGGGATTATCACGAAGAATAGTCTCTAGAGTTTACTCAGAATGGTGTAAAAAACAGCAGCACTTCTGTAGACAGAAATGTTATGTTGATGAAAGAAGTAGGAGAAGAATGCTCAGATTCAGGTTCACACTTACAGAAAGGCTATGGTAACTCAGATAACTACTCTTAACAAATGTGGTGACCATAAAAGCATCTCAAAATTCACAACATGTTTAACCTTGGGAAAGATGGGCTACAACAGCAAAAGGCCATGCCTATCAGCCAAGAACAGAACGCTGAGTGAGCACAGACTAGATCATTGAGGACTGGAAAAATGTAGTCTGGTGAATCTTGATATCTGCTAAGCTACACAGATAGTTGACCAGTCAATGGAACTAAATCTTACAGAACACCTTTGTCAGGTGTTAGAATGGGATTCACAGCAATATTGTGCAGTCTGCAAATCTGCAGAAATTGTGACTTGCAATCATGTCAGCATGGTCCAGAATCTACAATAAATGTTTCTTGAATACATGCCACAAAGATTTGAGACTTATGAACAAAGAGAAGCTTTAGAATACTGTTCCTACTAAATTGCTTAGTGAATGTATATAGGGCAAATTGGAAACCTTATCCTTCCTACTATTTAGTTTTGTGCTTGCAGATTGCATTGATAGGGCAGAAGTCACCAGAAGTTGACTCTTGTGATTGTTGCCTTGACTTGTCTTAGTTCGATACTTGCCATTTTGTCTATTGCTAACATTTTATGAGGAAATAGCTTGTTAAAGACCTTAAAGGGTAAACCCACTTTTGTGGGGAAACCTATCACAAATAAAATAATATATAGTACTAAAGCATATACAGTTGTGACACAAGCCATATTGTAATTTAATGTAATGTCAATTTCTGTAAAATTCATCACAATATGTCAACCTAGAGGCGTTCCATACGCCATTGCTGTAGGAAACGATGCAAAAATGTAATTTCCTGCTTGTGTGATTGGCTCACTGATTTTCCTAGGAGTCTGTACTAAGATACAAGTCAGATTTTAGGCATCCTCTGCAACAAAAATGTCAGTTTTGTTGAGATGCCCATAAAGGGTTACCCACTTTTAAGGAAACTCAGACCTTGCCATTCTTCTCATTAGAACACTGCAAGGTCTTCTCATGATCAATAATGAAAAAGCCATTCCCATTCAGAATCAGTATCTAAAAGACATAGAAGAACAAAGAGCTTTTTCTTTTAAGCAGAAATGGTTAGGAATCTGCAACAAGGTTAAGTTTGGTAAAATCCTTGCAATGTACATTTTGTACACAAAAGTGGAGCTACTCTTTAACCACTTCAGCCCCCTGAAGTATTTGGCCCCTTCCTGACCAGGCCATTTTGTGCAATACGGCACTGTGTTGCTTTAACTGACAATTGCGTGGTTGTGCGATGTTATACCCAAACAAAATGTATGCCCTTTTTTCCCCACAAATAGAACTTTCTTTTGGTGGTATTTGATCACCTCTGTGGTTTTTATTTTTTGCACTATAAACAAAAAAGAGCGACAATTTTGAAAAAAATACAATATTTTGTACTTTTTGCTATAATAAATATCCCAAAACATTTAAAAAAAAAAAAAATTTCTTCATCAGTTTAGGCCGATATGTATTCTACAAATTTTTGGGAAAAAAAATCGTAATAAGCGTATATTGATTTGCGCAAAAAGTTATAACGTCTACAATATAGGGGATAGATTTATGACATTTTTTATTATTATTTTTTTATTCTTTTTACTATTAATGGTGGTGAGCTGCGATTTTTATCAAGACTGAGACATTGCGGCGGACAAACCGGACACTTTTGACACTTTTTTGGGACCATTGACATGTATACAGCCATCAGTGCTATAAATATCCACTGATTACCGTATAAATGTCACTGGGTGGGAAGGGTTTAACACTAGGTAGCGATCAAGGGGTTAAATGTGTTCCATATGTGTGTTCTAACTGGGGGTGGGGCGATGTGGCTGAATAGGGGAGGAGAGAGATCGTTGTTCCTGGTAGGAACACACGATCTGTCTCCTCTCCCCTGACAGAACCGAGATTTGTGTGTTTACACACACAGATCCCAGTTCTCGTTCTGTCACGAGCGATCGCGGGTGCCCGGCAGTCATCGCGCCCACTGGGCATGTGCATAGGCAACAGCGTCTTAAAGAGCCGATATACAGCTACGACGGCTTGCACAGCAGTACCAACCTGCAGCAGTATGACTGCGGCGTCTGGTCGGTAAGAGATTAAAGTAGTATTAAACGCTCCTATTTTTCCAAGTATTTACAGTATATCCAGCATGTAAACCCTGCACAATAATGTAGTCCTGCACAGGAGCACAATAAGTGCAGCTCCAGGGTAAGCTAGAAAGCTGTGGAGCCACCCCATGAAAAGTGAGGGGTGTGAAATTTCCAAAGGAACCAATGAGGAGCTACATGAAATGGTGTGCGAAAGTATGCTGCTGAATAACACCTTTTACAGGGATGGTTTAATAACACTTAGCCTAGGTTTCCACTATTGCGACCTGACAGTTGTGCGATCTTGATGAGACTTAAAGCAATGCCTGTATATTCTTGAGGTCTATGGACCCTCAAGTCTTATCAAAGTTGGACAAAAGTAGTGCAGGGACTACTTTGAAGTTGCTGCGACTGGAAGTCACACAGATATGAAAGGTACAAATTGGAAATCATGGGGTATGAGTTGTATGCGACTTTGCAGTCCCAAGTTGCAGGACAAGTTGCACAAGTGGAAATGGAGCCTTAAAGTATAACTAAAGGTAAAACGTTTTAGTCAGTGTTTATTGCTGTCTGTGCCCCCGTTTATGAATTTGCCCTCTATGTTTGGTTTACCATTATCATTGAACGTGAAAGTAAAATAAATACCTAATTTTGGGTTGTCCCCAGAAAAGTAATAGAGGGGGAATCTTCCAATGGGGACACTAGTTCTGGTGACCTGGGGGTCTTCAAGGAATTCCCTTAATTTGCAGGGATTTCCTCTCACTTCCTGTTTGGCTATGGGATAGAAAGGGAAGGGAAATCTTGGCAATGGGACACGGATGGTAAAAAAAAAAAAAAAAAAAAAAAAAAAAAAAGGTTATAACCCTCCCTATCTAAAATGAAAAAAAAAGAGGTTTTATATATAGTTCTACTTTAAACTGTAGATCAGAGATCAGATTATCTGTGAGCAGTTTCAAGAAGGTTGATGCATGTACCTGACCCCAACATCCATAAAAATAATAACATGGGGAAGAAGGAAATTTATCAAACTGAGCCATAGGTATAATGTTATAAATGAATACAAAGTATAGCTATAGATGCTTAGAAATCACTTTGAGTGCATTTTCTACAATTAAATTAATCATTAATAAGTGCCGTATGCAACAAGGAGTGCATTTTTAGGCATGCAGTGATTGCTAAGCTCATTGGAGTAATTTGTATGCCAGGACCCTGTTAGTTTAAAAAAAAAAACATTTAATATATGTGCTCAGAGAAAGAGTGAAAATATGTAGAATAAAGTGGTGTGGTTTGTGACATTTCCAGCAATTTATATTGCTGAAAAAATGTTGATTACTTGTTTTAGATACAAACTCACTAAGAAATAACATTTCAGATAGATAGATGAAGGGAATGGATGATAAACTGCACTTTGGGGGCAGCAGAAATGGGACTTTAACACTCAGAAATTGACCTTTTGCTTCAATAAACAAGGCAGATAATGTACAGAAAGATATCTTCCTGTGGACTCGTAATGAATGCCACATGTACAGACGATTAATAGATTCTCAGAGTGAGTATATGAATGTATGTGTCTCTCTCTCTCTCTCTCTCTCTCTATATATATATATACACACACACAGTATCTCACAAAAGTGAGTACACCTCTCACATTTTTGTAAATATTTTCATGTGACAAAACTGAAGAAATAAATGACACTTTGCTACAATGTAAAGTAGTGAGTGTACAGCTTGTATAACAGTGTAATTTTGCTATATAATGGATGCGACCTAACACAACCTAGTTGTAACAGTGACAAGCCTCCATCCCTGATATGTATACCAACAAAAGGAAGAAAGAAATGGGACTTTGTAGGAGGCAAGTCACTGAATGGATACCTTATTCAAATCATTTATAAAATTATTTATTAATAACAAATCACGTTATAGAGAGTGACAATCTGTGATACAGGCCACAATATAATATAATACATTTGCATGAATATATAGTTGTTATTCAGAGTACATTAAAACATAGTAAGCATTATAGTTACAAAAAGACACTCATCCATTCATAAAAGTTCAATGAACATATTCGATTGTTCATGGGGAACCAAACTAGTCTATGCATCAGTTCGATGTAACTCGACGCACGTTTGCTCAGCGTCATATTAAGAGATTTCTTTGGGAAATAGATGTATGAGTGCTGCCAGCATTGCTGCAGAGGTTGAAGGGGTGGGGGGTCAGCCTGTCAGTGCTCAGACCATACGCCTCGGACTGCATCAAATTGGTCTGCATGGCTGTCGTCTCAGAAGGAAGCCTCTTCTAAAGATGATGCACAAGAAAGCCCGCAAACAGTTTGCAGAAGACAAGCAGACTAAGGACATGGATTACTGGAACCATTTCCTATGATCTGATGAGACCAAGATAAGCTTATTTGGTTCAGATAGTGTCAAGTGTGAGGGGCAGCAACCAGGTGAGGAGTACAAAGACAAGTGAGTCTTGCCTACAGTCAAGCATGGTGGTTGGAGTGTCATGGTCTGGGGCTGCATGAGTGCTCACTTTTTTGGGGATGATTTACTAAACCTAGAGAGTGCAAAATCTGGTGCAGCTCTGCATGGGAGACAATCAGCTTCTAACTTCATCTTCTTTAATTAAGCTTTACAATAAAACCTGGAAGCTGATTGGCTACCATGCAGAGCTTCACCAGATTTTGCACTCTCCAGGTTTAGTAAGTCAAACCCTTTGTGTATACTCTATATACACATATACAGTATACACACACAGAGTATATATACAGTATCTCACAAAAGTGAATACACCCCTCACATTTTTGTAAATATTTTATTATATCTTTTCATGTGACAACACTGAAAAAATTACACTTTGCTACAATGTAAAGTAGTGAGTGTACAGCTTGTATAACAGTGTAAATTTGCTGTCCCCTCAATATAACTCAACACACAGCCATTAATGTCTAAACCGCTGGCAACAAAAGTGAGTACACCCCTAAGTGAAAATGTCAAAATTGGGCCCAAAGTGTCAATATTTTGTGTGGCCACCATTATTTTTCAGCACTGCCTTTACCCTCTTGGGCATAGAGTTCACCAGAGCTTCACAGGTTGCCACTGGAGTCCTCTTCCACCCCTCCGCGACGACATCACGGAGCTGGTGGATGTTAGAGACGTTGCGCTCCTCCACCTTCCATTTGAGGATGCCTCACAGATGCTCAATAAGGTTTAGGTCTGGAGACATGCTTGGCCAGTCCATCACCTTTACCCTCAGCTACTTTAGCAAGGCAGTGGTCGTCTTGAAGGTGTGTTTGGGGTCATTATCATGTTGGAATACTGCCCTGCGGCCCAGTCTCCGAAGGGAGGGGATCATGCTCTGCTTCAGTATGTCACAGTACATGTTGGCATTCATGGTTCCCTCAATGAACTGTAGCTCCCCAGTGCCAGCAGCAGTAATGCAGCCCCAGACCATGACACTCCTACCACCATGCTTTACTGTAGGCAAGACACACTTGTCTTTGTACTCCTCACCCAGTTGCCCCCACACACGCTTGACACCATCTGAACCAAATAGGTTTATCTTGGTGTCATCAGACCACAGGACATGGTTCCAGTAATCCATGTCCTTAGTCTGCTTGTCTTCTGCAAACTGTTTGCTGGGTTTCTTGTGCATCATCTTTAGACGAGGCTTCCTTCTGAGACGACAGTCATGCAGACCAATTTGATGCAGTGTGCGGCGTATGGTCTGAGCACTGACAGGCTTACCCCCACCCCTTCAACCTCTGCAGCAATTTTGGTAGCACTAATATGTCTAATTCCCAAAGACGACCTCTGGATATGACTCTGAGCATGTGCACTTAACTTCTTTGGTAGACCATGGCGAGGCCTGTTCTGAGTGGAACCTGTTCTGTTAAGCCGCAGTATGGTCTTGGCCACCATGCTGCAGCTCACTTTCAGGGTCTTGGCAATCTTCTTTTAGCCTCGGCCATCTTCATGTAGAGCAACAATTCTTTTTTTCAGATCCTCAGAGAGTTCTTTTCTGTGAGGTGCCATGTTGAACTTCTTGTGGCCAGTATGAGAGAGAGAGCGCGATGACACCAAATTTAACACACCTGCTCCCCATTCACACCTGAGACCTTGTAAAATTAACGAGTCACATGACACGGGGAGGGAAAATGGCTAATTGGGCCCAATTTGGACATTTTCACTTAGGGGTGTACTCACTTTTGTTCCCAGCAGTTTAGACATTAATGGCAGTGTGTTGAGTTATTTTGAGAGGACAGCAAAGTTACAGTTATACAAGCTGTACACTCACCACTTTACATTGTAGCAAAGTGTCATTTCTTCAGTGTTGTCACATGAAAAGATATAATAAACATATTTACAAAAGTCTGAGGGGTGTACTCACTTTTGTGAGATACTGTATATATATATTAATATTACAAGTTATGAAAAACACTTCAAATTCTCTTTGAAAGGTAATTCTATTAGTTGTTCCATGTGTTGGATGACTGTTATGGGGCAGGCAAGGTGGAAGGATGATTACTTTCAAAATAGAGATTCTGAAGTCTACGTTATCC
The DNA here is from genome assembly GCF_042186555.1 of Aquarana catesbeiana. Classification (NCBI taxonomy): domain Eukaryota; kingdom Metazoa; phylum Chordata; class Amphibia; order Anura; family Ranidae; genus Aquarana; species Aquarana catesbeiana. Next base: position 181,490,970 of record NC_133324.1, on the reverse strand, counting down.
TGTGGTGTTTAGGCTGCAGACTTGTTCCTTTGATTATAATATACCATATGGCCAAAAGTTTGCGATTATTTGGCCATCACACCTACTCTATATTGCCAAAAGTATAAGGAAACTTCCCATACAATTACAGAGTTTAGTTTCCAGTGAAGGGTGGTACTGTTAGTGCTGCAGGGTACAAATAAATTTTTGACAAATGTGCTATTCCAACCTTTTGGCAACAGTTTGGGGGAGAAAAATATTTTCTGTTCTGCATGGACACTCCTGTGCACAAAACAGTTTGGTGTGGAGGAACTTAAGTGGTTTGTGTAGAGCCCTGCCCCCCCCCCCCCCCGTCCTATTGAATGCCCTTGGGATGAATTGTAATTGTATGCAGCACTTTAGGTATGTATTATTCCAAACATTTGATCATATATCATATTTTGGCCACTAAGTTTGTGATGATTAACCATCTCAATGCCAGCATGTTGCACTCTTTTTTCCTTTCCAGGCCATTTTTTATTGTTTTACTATATACAAAAAAAATACAGAAAAACATTTTGAACAAAATTATTTACCCTACTTTCTGCTGTAAAATAAAAATGTCAGAACATTACAAATGTCTCTTAAATGAGGACCCCTATTTGAAAATTGGATACCCCAAAGGGATATTTTCTGGCACAATTTTCTGCAAAATTAAAAACATGCAGGTGTTGATGCACCAAGGTAAACAGGCCATTTTTAAATGAAATGTCAGAATAACCGATCCCCCTAGTACAATGGTTGGTAGTGGTGTGGTTAACTTGGAAATGTGTTTTCTTTTTTTGTATATTTTACTGGCTGCTGAAAACTGTATGACGTGTAGATGGATGCATTGATCGAAGGGTTACAAATTTGTTTCCTTTTATTTCCCATTTTCACCGCAGTTTAAATAAAAATGCTTATGAAGATAAAGTCTATGAGCAGAATCATAGAAGTGTCCAACTGTCTTGTAGGATCTTAAGTGTTAACTGCATTTGCTAAATAACCCATTGCCTTTATAATGATGCTATAATGATAGACGTCCATTTCAGCCCATTAATATTAAATATTTAGTATGTTTTTTTACCTTGCCGCTATGCACTCTCCTTTTTTTATTTAATATATGTAATGTATCTAGTATATTGCAGCTTTCTGTTGTTCTGTTTACTGTTATGTCATCCAATTTACCCAAAATAAAGGTTGTATCAGGTTTCATGAAAGGAGGAGATCTAAGGTCAGACTTGAAAATTACAAGGTCTACTGCTCCCATAACGTTTTCAACCTTTTTTTTTTAAATACTGAAGTCAAAAAGAATTTACATTCACTTCTCAATAAATGTTTAATGGATTTATTTAAGACTTTATCCACTGCAGCCTCACTATGCTTAAAAGTTTAGTTTATTTAGTTCTCTCTCAGCATTCCTACTCAGCTTTACAACAGGAGGAAAGTTCAAAATGAATCTTAGAAAGTATTATTTTGCTGAAAGAGTAGTTGATGTTTGGAATAGATGTCCAGCAGGGTTAGTGAGTCAGTCAACAGTAAGTGGCTTCAAGCATGCTTGGGACAAGCCATAGATCTATACTCAGGCAAAAAAAGTTAACAAAAACAAACAAAAATAAAAAACATGTATAAACAAACAAATAAATAAGGGGTAGACTCGATGGACCACTTGGTCTTTTTTCAAAGCATTCAAAGCAAAAACAGGAAAAGGGCAAAATAATACCAAGCCTCCTGGCTACTTCTTTTTGCAGCTTAGACCTTTTGCCTTGGTCTACTAACTGCACACCTGGCCTGTGCTCATGTACAACAGTTGCGGCTTTCTCAGCTCTCTTTAATTGCATCTCCCTACTCCATCGCCCCCCTGCTGCCATCCATATTTTCCTACCACTTGTTATTGATCCTTGGCTTGTTCCTTGACTATGCTTCTGCCTGATCCCGACCTTCCACTACTCGTTATCGACCTTTGGCTTGTTTACTGACTATGCTTCTGTTTGATCCCTACCTGCTTATCCCCTACTGGACCCCAGCTTGCTCACCTCCTGGTGGGGTCATCTTGAGGACTGCGATTTGGTATTAACATGCAGCAAAATCCATCTCCACCACCTGGTGAACACCAGTTAGTACTTAGACTCCACACCTCAGGTGAGCCCATGTCATTCATCAGGGTGACTGCCTGTGTACCTTTTCTGCTGGTTCAGGATAGTTCTGCTATTGCTATAGCAACTGGTCTTCGAGCCTGACCCCTGATCGTGACAAGCATCTTCTATACACAAAAACATCAGGAAGTAACCCGGCAGGAAACTGTGAAACACATGTTCAGATCATTAACAAGCATTTTATCCCACAAATCCAATTTTGACTACCTTTGTTCAGTACAGCTTGCAATATCTTGCTCCACCGAGTGGTGCTATGCAGTACCAGCTTGTCTGATCGAGAAGACACCCAGGTATATACGGCCTGTGCAATCTTAAATTCAAGCCTTTCTTTTAACATGTCTGTCATAAGAAGGCACCCCTAACTCCTTACTCAAGTCTTTTCTGTTGACTTTCCCTTTATTGGGAATGTGCTGGGGCTCATTCATGGAGGCTTGAAAGGTTGCAATGTTTAAAACTCTGTGTCACTTTTGTCTATTCTGGCATAGTGGCAGGGCCTCTCATTTTCACATGCCCATTCACTGTAGTGACAAAACACACCATAAAAGTTCATGTATTTAAATCAGAATATCCCACCACACATCAGTGCATTTCTGCATAACAATGCATGTCTGTCAGCAAGGTCCATTGGTGTGCTATTCACAATGAATTGCTCCAACACATGTAATGTGTATTACTGCAGTGCAGTAGTGAGTATGGGCCCTTAGGGTCTTAAAAATGTTGTTATTTTTTAACATTAGTTTATCAGTCGGTCATTTAACACTAATGGAATCCTTGCATGTGCACCACAAACCATCTAAACTAATAATTGTAGCGGTGTTCACTTTGAATATCCAATCAAATGCTTAAATAAACAGGAATTTGCTTTTTCACATGATTGGATTATTGAAGTGAATATAAATTGAGCTAAGAATCTCAACTGCCTTAGTAAATCAGCCTCACTGTCTACACCACTCAGTCAAATCCTTACTCTTTAGCACTAATAAAAATCTTGCATTTCTACTCCTCCTTTGGGAAAATGCTTGTTCTGCTATATTCTACGTCTAAACATTACCAGCTACTGTGACAATAGCTTTCTCGTTGCTTTCTTGTGTGTATAGTGATGGTTGCATTTATCTGCTTTTGAAAACTTCCCCTTTGGCACCATTGGAAATCCTACTATGTACCTCATCAGCGCATTCAAAGTCAAACCAACATAGTAAAAAATCCATTTACATACCCAACTTATTCACTGGGCTGTAGTGACATGTGACCAATAATCGTTATATAGAACAGAATGGTTTATTCCTCCATTGATAGACAATAAATATATTACAGCCCATATCCAATATATCTCATATATTTTTTTCAACTTTTGGACAGGGCAGAATCACTCTTATACCTTGGTTTTTATTAGTGGTGTGTCACCTTGTTGGTATTATTTGTCAGGTTATTAGTACTGTCAGTGTCTTCTGATCCCAGCGGTAATCTGTCCCCTTATTTCTTTTTGTGATGACCCAAGGTCAGAAAGTGAGGTCATTCCTCCCCATCTGGTTGGGCTTTAAACTACTGTACTAGTGACATGATGAGTTATCTTCTTTTTTTTTAAGGTACCAGCTAGGTGAATTATACCCAATTAAACCCAGGGCCTCAGGGACTATAGGTTACAGTGCTATCTGCCAAGCCACCATAATTCCCCAGAATTATGATTAGAGCCAAACCCTTCCAAAGCCACGATAATGTGTCTCTATGAAAGTGACAGGACTTTGTAAGCAAAGGCTACAATTTATGGCTTGGGTGCAAGGCTTTACATCACCCATCAAAATTATATTAAAACCTGCGCTTTAAGACAAAGTTACTATTGATTCTTGGTAATATGTGTTAAATTGTGCTTTCTATTGTGAGGTGCCGTAAACACATTACCACATGCATCTCATTATTGAATGCCACCCGATTTAAGGTACACAGTGTTTTACAACACATCTGTGCATTGTGGTACACCACATTGAAAAAAAAAATGCAGGTGTCTTAACATGCCTACATTGTGGTGCGTGGACAGCCAGTACAAAATTATTGGACTATCTTGATACTGTGCATATTACCGCACCACAATAATGGAAATTTAGTTTTAAAGGAGAAGGTGCATATCTTCCCTGCTCTCCAAATTGGCAACATAATGGGGTTAATTTACTAAGGCAAATCCCTTGGTAGTGCAGTCGCTGTAGATCTGAGAGGAAGATCTGAAATGAATGGAACACTGTGGGGACGGAAAGTATTCAGACCCCCTTAAATTTTTCACTCTTTGTTATATTGCAGCCATTTGCTAAAATAATTTAAGTTCATTTTTTTTTCCTCATTAATGTACACATAGCACCCCAAATTGACAGAAAAACACAGAATTGTTGACTTTTTTGCAGATTTATTAAAAAATGAAAAACTGAAACATCACATGGTCCTAAGTATTCAGACCCTTTGCTGTGACACTCATATATTTAACTCAGGTGCTGTCCATTTCTTCTGATCATCCTTGAGATGGTTCTACACCTTCTTTTGAGTCCAGCTGTGTTTGATTATACTGATTGGACTTGATTAGGAAAGCCACACACCTGTCTATATAAGACCTTACAGCTCACAGTGCATGTCAGAGCAAATTAGAATCATGAGGTCAAAGGAACTGCCCGAAGAGCTCAGAGACAGAATTGTGGCAAGGCACAGATCTGGCCAAGGTTACAAAAAATGTCTGCTGCACTTAAGGTTCCTAAGAGCACACTGGCCTCCATAATCCTTAAATGGAAGACGTTTGGGATGACCAGAACCCTTCCTAGAGCTGGCCGTCTGGCAGAGCTGAGCTATCGGGGGTGAAGAGCCTTGGTGAGAGAGGTAAAGAAGAACCCAAAGATCACTGTGGCTGAGCTCTCCAGAGATGCTGTTGGGAGATGGGAGAAAGTTGTAGAAAGTCAACCATCACTGCAGCCCTCCACCAGTCGGGGCTTTAAGGCAGAGTGGCCCGACGGAAGCCTTTCCTCAGTGCAAGACACATGCAAGCCCCCATGGAGTTTGCTAAAAAAAAAACCTGAAGGACTCCAAGATGGTGAGAAATAAGATTCTCTGGTCTGATGAGACCAAGATAGAACTTTTTGACCTTAATTCTAAGCGGTATGTGTGGAGAAAACCAGGCACTGCTCATCACCTGTCCAATACAGTCCCAACAGTGAAGCATGGTGGTGGCAGCATCATACTGTGGGGGTGTTTTTCAGCTGCAGGGACAGGACGACTGGTTGCAATCGAGGGAAAGATGAATGCGGCCAAGTACAGGGATATCCTGGACGAAAACCTTCTCCAGAGTGCTCAGGACCTCAGACTGGGCTGAAGGTTTACCTTCCAACAAGACAATGACCCTAAGCACACAGCTAAAATAACGAAGGAGTGGCTTCATAACAACTCCATGACCGTTCTTGAATGGCCCAGCCAGAGCCCTGACTTAAACCCAATTGAGCATCTCTGGAGAGACCTAAAAACCTGACAGACCTGGAGATGATCTGCAAGGAGAAATGGCAGAAAATCCCCAAATCCAGGTGTGAAAAACTTGTTGCAACTTTCCCAAAAAGACTCATGGCTGTATTAGATCAAAAGGGTGCATCTACTAAATACCGAGCAAAGGGTCTGAATACTTAGGACCATGTGATATTTCAGTTGTTCTTTTTTAATAAATCTGCAAAAATGTCAACAATTCTGTGTTTTTCTGTCAAAATGGGGTGCTGCGTGTACATTAATGAGGGAAAAAAATGAACTTAAATGATTTAAGCAAATGGCTGCAATATAACAAAGAGTGAAAAATTTAAGGGGGTCTGAATACTTTCCGTCCCCACTGTACCTGCTGATTTTATCATCCAATCATGTGCAAGCAAAAATGCTGTCTTTTATGTTCCTTGCATGTTCCCCTCAGATCTATAGCGACTGCACTTCCAAGTGCACAGTTTGCTTTTAGTAAACAACCCCCATTGTGTGCTTCAAAATGACAGGTGCACTTTAGTTGATGCAGTTACTGACAGATAAATTGCTTTTTATGTATTCTTATATTTCCTGTCTAACATTTTTGTTGTCATTTCAAATTATACATTTGCACCTGCTTGTTTTGGAGTCATTACAGAACACTTGCTTGGTGGTAAACTACTGAAATTTCCAAGTTTGCATATTGTGAGGATGAACACACACTTTTTCATACTAATTCTTTCATGTTGTTCTTTGTGAAAGTTTTTTTTTAGTTTACTTATTTATCATCATTAGCTTCACAGCGACTTCTCTGCTGTTTTCCTTGCTTATTTTTACTTTTCATAACAAATCTCTTGTTATCATGTTAGACAATAACATTGCAGTTTCTATTATGCATTTCTACATTTACTCTGCAGTCATTTTGCTCAGCAGTCACAGTCAGCCAACTTTACCACCCTCGACTCCTGCTACTTGTAGAAATAATTTGAGAAATGTCTTTTTGTCCTACATTGGCAGCAGTATACACATTAAAAAGAAAGCGAATTAGACCACAGCAAATTCTGAAATTACTTATTTTCTTTCATCCCTAATGATTTACTCCAGCAAGAAATATTTATAATTATTAGTAAGCAAAGTGTAACTCTTGTCCCTTGTACAACACAGCCTTGCTATAGTACTTAGCAACTGCTCATCCTGATCTTAGGTGCAATATTTTAAAACTAATCAGGCTGGCTTTCAAGGTCTCTGTTTACAGACACAAAAACATAATGATGGCCAAGTGGAACCATAATGAGGACCTTTATTTCTGGTACAGCAACAATTTGGTGCTATTTGTAGCAAGACTGTCACAAATCGACATCAGCAAGTAAATATCGGCCTGCTAATTCAAATGATAATTTAGTATTGGAGGTTAATTATGTTAAAAGCTATAGTAAAGCGAGGCTTAAAGTGGAAGTAAAGGTTACTAAAAACCACTGGCTCCCCTCTCCTCCTACATATGCTGTATAGTGCTGGTACAAAAGATACAGTGCCTGGAAAACGTATTCACACCCCTTGAAATTTTCCACATTTTGTCAAGTTGCAACCAAAAACAGAAATGTATTTTATTGGGATTTTATGTGATAGACCAACACAAAGTGTCACATAATTGTGAAGTGGAAGGAAAATGATAAATGGTTTTCTAAATTGTTTACAAATAAATATCTGAAAAGTGTGGCATGCATTTGTTTTCAGCCCCCTATACTCTGATACCCCTAACTAAAATCTAGTGAAACCAATTGCCTTCAGGAGTCATCTAATTAGTAAATCCACCTGTAAGTTGACTTGTGTGTAATTAAATCTCAGTATAAATACAGCTGTTTTGTGAAGCCCTCAGAGGTTTGTTAGAGAACCCTAGTGAACAAACAGCATTAGGACACACAAGACAGGTCAGGGATAAAGTTGTGGAAAAGTTTAAAGCAGGGTTAGGTTATAAAAAGATATCCTAAGCTTTGAACATCTCACACAGTACTGTTCAATCCATCATCCGAAACTGGAAAGAGTATAAACATAGCCTTTCACCTAAACTGACAGACCAGGCAAAGAGAGCATTAATCAGAGAAGCAGCCAAAAGACCCATGGTAACTCTGGGGGAGCTGCAGAGATCCACAGCTCAGGTGGGAGAATCTGTCCACAGGACAACTATTGGTCGTGTGCTCCACAAATCTAGCTTTTTTGGAAGAGTGGCGAGAAGAAAGCCACTGTTGAAAGAAAGCCATAAGAAGTCCCATTTGAAGTTTGTGAGACGCAATGTGGGGGACACAGCAAACGTGGAAGAAGGTGCTCTGGTCAGATGAGACCAAAACTGAACTTTTTTTGCCTAAAAGCAAAACACTATGTGTGGCGTAAAACTAACACTGCACCTCATCTTGAACACACCATCCCCACCGTGAAACATGGTGGTGGCAGCATCATGTTGTGAAGATGCTTTTCTTTAGAAGGGACAGGGAAGCTGGTCAGAGTTTATTGGAAGATGGATGGAGTCAAATACAGGACAATCTTAGAAGAAACCTGTTAAGAGTCTGCAAAAGACTTTTAAGACTGGGGCAGAGGTTCACCTTCCAGCAGGACAATAACCCTAAAAATACAGCCAGAGCTACAATGGAATGGTTTAGATCAAAGCATATTCATGTGTTAGAATGGCCCATGAATACAAATGCATGCCACACTTTTCAGATATTTATTTGTAAAAAAATTTGAAAACCATTTCTTTTTTGTTCTACTTAATAATAATGTGCCACTTTATGTTGGTCTATCACATGAAATCCCAATAAAATACTTTTACGTTTTTGGTTGTAACTTATCAAAATGGGGAAAATTACAGGGGTATGAATACTTTTTAAGGCACTGTATGTGTAAATATTTTATTTGAATCTGCTCTGGTCCGATCACATGATGCAGAAGCTCTGGCTCCCCTGTGTCATAGTACAACTGCAGCAGGGGAGTGGAGGGAGCGCTGATAACGGATTTTTTTTTGTAACAGCACTATACAGCATATTTAGGAGGAGGGGGAAGCAAAGGTTTTAGGCATGCTTATATGTGGCCGTTACTTCCACTTTAAGGTGATTTTCAGTCATAGATTAGGGTTATTGTAGGTTAGCTATTAAAGTGTATGTAACCCTAACAACCTCTCTTATGTCTTTCATATTTGTCTGGTAAATATACAGATGAAAACATGTTGTTTTGAGTGCAGAGAGGATCTAACCAATCAACTTGTATCCAATCAGGCCAGCCCTTGCTCTTTATAGTGGTTGGCAGATCTAAATGAAATTGTACAATCAGATTTTAGCATGTGTGGTAGGCTTAAGGCTGCACTTACACCTGTGAATTTTAATATACTTGCCATTCCTGTGAAATTGATGAACACACACATCAACATAAGTTCCAATATGAGCATGATCATACATTGAAATGCATCAACATGTGTTGATGCACATTAATATGCAATGGAAAGTTTGTTAAAATACATGTTACAGAGACGATTGCAGCTCAAAAGTAATGGAGAGAGGTATAGTTTAAGCTTTACTGTGATTTGGGGCAATATGTGTGCATAGAATGAAGTTTAAAGGTATTCTAACCTAAAATGCCATACCAAATATCCAGGGGTAGAGTTTTCAGGTGCCTGTATTAATGGAATACATCCCTTAATCTGTTACCTATTAAGTACCTATGTGCATGCATTTTGCTTTCTATCATCAGTTCATAACTCTGGCTCACCCTTAGGGTCGGTTCACACTGGGGCGACTTGGGATCCGACTTGTACGCCCTCAAGTCGCCCCAAGTCGCCCCAAGTCGCTTTGCATTTAGATTATCATGGTAGGCAATGGGAGCGTCTTAATTGACACTACTGAAGTCGCTCCGACTTCAGAAAAGGTTCCTGTACTACTTCTATCCGACTTGTAGGCGACTTGTACCCATTCAACTCAATGTAAGTCGCCTGCAAGTCGGATCTCTCAAGCGACTTTGCAGAGAAAACCCCTCCCTCCCCCCTCCCTCCCAGAGAGGTGATTGGCCACAGGCGAAGTCGCCTGTCATGGAGGCGACTTCAAGTCGCCTCGTAATTTGCCGAAGTCGCGCTGAAGTCGCGCTGAAGCCGCGTTGAAGCCGCGGTACAAAGTCGCGCTAAAGTCGTGTTGCCCATGTGTGAACCGACCCTTAGGCCTTGTACATGCTTAGTTATTTGGAATAACAAGCCAAATCTGCAAGGATTCTGCCTGCGGCTCCAAATCATGCATTTGGGCGTCTTTCAATCTTAATGCCTCTTCAAATATGGTGCAATGTTGCGTTGATTGTTGCGCAGCAAAACATGCAAAAATTCTGGCAAAACTTCCTTGTAAAAATGCTCCTTTTTTGCCACAACAAATGCACATAGGGCAGCCCATTAAAGTACAGTAAATGGATTGCCCTATGCGTACTGTGCAGAAATGTGTGGTAAAAGCTAAAAAAAAAAAAAAAAAAAAGCGAGCTGGAACGCACATTCCCGCTATGCAAAATTTTATTGGAATATTAAGCTTCATTCATGAAAACAAGTCAAATACAAACTCAGCTACCATGAACTCAGTATGAACAGTGCACAGATGTGTCCGGGTCAAGAATTTGTGTAAGAAGTATCCTTCTTAGCAACCAACATGTTTATTGTTTTTTGTTTTTTTTTTGTTTTTTTGAGCATTTTTGAAAACGGTTGATTGCTATGGGGTGTGGGGAAAAAATGTCCATAAAAATTGTTATTCTATATGTTGTTTCCCCATGCAAATTTAAATTTCACTTGAGAATTCGAATTACCAGTAGCTATTCAACAGGGACCATGGACCACACTAAAGCTAGAACATCAGCTACAACCTTGACAACATGCTTTATCGTATTTGCATTATTTTCAAGAATTGTTATGCAAACAATTTAAAAAAAAAAGATTGTAAAAAGCTAGGTATTTCTTTTTTCAGCTACAACTTGGCCATAAGTATAGGATTGCTTACAATGACATTGTTTAGTAATATACCATACTTTTGGGTGTTCGGAGGACATTGGCTAAAGTTATTAAGAAGTTGTAGTGAAGTGTTAAAGTTTTTTGTGCCCTCTCTTTTTTAGTCATTATGGTTTTGTCACTTATTGTTTATAGTGGTGAAAACTGTCCAAGTGTTTAAAAATGGACCTGACATTTCAAAACCCCGTGAAAATAAATTGGATACTAGTCTAGCAGACTGTCATGCTGGCTTTGAATTAATGTCACTTGGTTCTTGCCCCTTGCTGAGGTTAAAATGTTAGTTCTGATGGTTTCCATTTTGGCCAATAGATACTGCAGTAAAGAAATTTCCATGGGGCTGCTGTAAAAGTTTTTAACTGACGGAGCAACTGTACAAAATCTCATTCTTGGTTGCCAGAATAGCTAGATTCTCATAATTGTCTTTTGATGTTCAACATTGATGCTTTAAGTTTAATAGTCACAACACTGCACTTTATATGCAATATGGTCTTAGCAGACACAGTATTTATAGTTATACCTCCCACAATGTTTAACTAGAAAAAATACCTAAATAAAACCTTAGAGATTTCTGCACATTTAAAAAGTTTGTCCATTGTGTTTGCACACACTCCACCCAAGTATATAGAGACTCCTCACGCTGCCCCCAAGGATTTTTCACACAGCCCCCAGAAAGAATGCCCATAATGCACCAAAAGAGGCACTACTCCTACAGAGACTTCTCCCCCTACACAAGCTGCCCCAGAAGGACTGCTTACTCTCTTCCGATAGAGACTGTATTGTTACTTTCGCATCTATCACACACATTTACATACTACTGAGGGTCTTCAATGTCATGACTAAGCACAGGGAGTTTGAGGGAAATTGTGACTACTCTTTGTTCTGGACCTAAACATCTTTCCTGCATAACTCCCCTTAATACAAATTACCATACTGCATTCTTTCCATACTTTCCAAAGCCATTGTTGTGACATTGTAAGGGCTGTAATTGGGCCAGTCTGAGCAGTTCTCAAAGCCCAGCTAGATCACTGCAGTGCTATACTAAAGACCAAAATTTGGCTTGTGTTGCATTTGTCAAAAACTGGTCTATGCCCAATTCCTATGTTGGGGATCTGGTACAAGGAAAATATTTTACATGATAATGCTATTGCATTGTCATGTAAAAAAAGTTTTTTTTTAAGGTTGTCAACACTCTCACCTAGTATCGCTGCCCGGAAGAGGGAAGTCCACATTTTTACTGTTCTAACATTAAAGAACTCTTTTCACATCTAAGGTTAAACCTCCTTTTTTCTAAACTCAAATTGTGCCTGCCTATCCTGTTCAGGGATCTTAGGATAAACCATTTATTACAATTACTAAAGTTACCTTTGATATATTCGTACAATGTGATCATACACATCTGCAAATGCCTCTTCTCCAGAATAAATAACTATAATTTTTGCAATCCATCCTCATAGCTAAGGTCCTCCATACCCCTTATCAATTATGTTGCCCTTTGCTGAACTAATTCAACACAGTCTTTCCTGAGAATTGGTGACCAAAACTGAACTACATATTCAAAATGAGGCTGAAATTGTGTTTTGTAAAAGGGTATAATTTTTGATTTAAAAAAACGGTGATCAAGTGTCGCGCAAAATAAACTTGATGAACCACCACTGCGCTATGTATTAATTAAACTGTGATACCTGTAGCTGCCAACTTAAAAATAGATAATGTGAAAACATATTCTAAATAAATAAAATAGTGGCGCTATAAACACCATAAAAATCAAATAATGGTGAATAAAGTACTTATAAGTTATAACCAGTGATGCAAAAGACAATAATAATTGAAAGTACTATAGCTGTACCAAATAGCCATATACTAGGTGACTGTGGTAAGTGCTATATCTCTACCAAACAGCTCAATGATGTATGATCATAATCCTTGAATAAATAAAAAATACAAAAACATTTCTCTTTGTGACAAAAGAAAAATATATATAAAAGGTCAAAACAACTGTAGATAGTTCATGCAATGTTAAAGATGAAATACTAAAATAAAGTCCGTGCTCAAAGGTGGGTATCAAAAAGTGACTCTCAAACATAAATCTTCCTGCGTCAAAGACAATTCCTTCACCACACCGGCTGTGATTGTGATCCACTCATATGGAGCCGCACTCGCCAGAAAATCATGCCTTGCACTCTCATGCTCGGCATATATGCAGTGATAAAGTACCCGAAAGGGCTATTCAGACTGGATGGAGCTGCGTCCACAGCAGATGGAGTTCTCTAGTTATCAGCACTCCTCACCAGGCAAAAAGGTATGTCTCCATGAAAAGAAATAATACTTCCAATAGTGTAATACCGTTTAAGAACATTTATTGAATTACATAAAAAGATCTTCTATCATTGTACTCACATTTCTAAAAAAGTTAAAAAGCACACAAACAGAAACTCCTTGTGACTGCTAATGGCAATGTACTGGTGGTCACGGCGGACCCGGGATGCAGCATATAAGTCTCACCCCTCCCTTCGTTAGCTCTTCAACAATCCGAGGTGATAGTAGCCGACCAGTGCAGAGTGCAGTGCGTCACACGTTACGAGCAGATGCTGGGTTGCCGTACAGCCACGCCTCCGACATGTTCCGTCACATTGACTTCTTCATAGGATTGGCTGTATGGCACGGCAACCCCTCCCTTATATTCCTTGCATAGACAGCTGGCGGAAGTCATGATGATCACACAGGCTGCTGATGAGCATACATCTAAAGCGCCTGCGCACATTCCCGCATACACAACTAGCAGAAGCAATTGTCCTCACACAGACAGCTGATGGAAGCAATACTAAAGCGCCTGCGCGCAACCCGTGTCCCCATAGATAAAATCCAAAAGCGTCTGCGTGCATTCCCGCATATATAACTGATGAACGTAGTTAACCTCATGGTCTGCTAATGGAGATAATACTAAAGCGGCTGCGCGCATCCCGTGTCCCCATAGATCCAATACACTGATCTAACAGCATACATAACACAGGTGACAGCAACGTGACAGCGCAAATAAAACATGGGTATTGCCCCCAAGGTGGCTCAAAAATAAACAGCCCATAAAAATTGAAATTGAACCAAATTACATACAGTAAATAGTCAAAATCTCACAAAACATAAAAATGTAAAAATGTAAGCAGACCCTCCTACATAAAGGTGCACTTATAAATGATGATCTATCTAAATATATAAAAACAAAAATACTAATAATAATAATAATAATTATTCACTGGACCAGACAGACATGAGAGCCCTATTGAGTTAACTAAATTTAATAATTTAGATATATACGTATCATGTCCAAATAAAACCTTTTTCTTGAACTTAGAATTGTATCCCACCCTGCAGTGATGAATTCTGAATAAATGTAAGAGACGCATGAAGGGATGGTGGTGCAAATGTTCCTAAAATTAAAAATGAAATACTAAAAATTAAAAGTTGCTGATAAAACAGTTACGATCCAGCTCTATATTTAACCCTCTCGGGTAAAGGCTTTTTAAAAGGAAGATCCACTTAGTTTCTCTTTGAGACAAGTCCCTAACCTGATTGGACCCCCTCCATGCCAGGAAGACCTGATCAATACCACAAAACTGCAGCAAGGTTGGGTCCTGACCATGTTTTTCTCAAAAGTGTAGCGAAACGCTGTGAAACTTAAAACCATTTCTAATGCTCGTTATATGTTCTGCTATGCGGACTTTTAATTGGCGTTTTGTTCTTCCCACATAGTATAAACCGCATGGGCACCAAAGTAAGTAAACCACATGCAACGAGTTACAGGTGATGAACTTGTCAATCTGAAATATTTCATTATCTACATTAGTTACCCCTCTGTTTAATACACTTACAGCAAATGCATTTTTTGCACAAAAAAAAGCCATTAAAACTTATTAGTGAACTTGATCTGTTTGGTGGATCCAAAATCTTCTTAACTATCTGGTCACCAAAATTTGGTGCCCTTCTATAAATTAATTTTGGATTATTAGGCAAGGCCTCGCCTAAGTGCCTATCTCTGCAAAGGATATGCCAATGTCTTCTATAAATGTCCTCTACTTCTCTATATTGGTAATGGAAGCTGGAAATAAACCCCCATTGGTGTGAGTCATTAGCTGGCATATGATCCCTCTTAGACATTGTTATCTAGGTATGTTCGCTACTTCAGATATTTTTTGATCCAATACTATTTCACTATAACCTTTTTGTAAGAATTTTTCTTTAAGCGTGTCAACCTGTTCCCGATAATCTTCAAGTTCCGTGCAATTGCATCTTACCCTTAGGAACTGTCCTTTAGGAATGTTCCTAATCCAAGCGGGGTGATGGCCACTCTTAATAGACAAATAGCTGTTTCTGTCAGTCAGTTTTAAGTAAACCTTAGTGACCAATCTAGTGCCAGCTTTAGTTATAGTTCGATCAAGGAAATTCACCTGTGTGTCACTAATAACATGGTCTATATTATTCATGTTATTGTTAAGGTGTTGAAGGAACTGGGACACTGATTCCATAGATCCCTCCCAAATGAATACAAGATCATCTATAAATCTTCGGTAAAGTTTTAATTGCGACCTATTCTGATTAAAGATGTGTCGGTCTTCCCATTCTGCCATGAACAGGTTGGCTAGGCTATTGGCATACTTCGCTCCCATAGCCACACCAACCTGTTGGGAGAAAAACTCATCCTGGTACCAAAAGTAGTTATGTGCCATACAGAAATCTAGGGCCTTGCCCAGGAAGCACTTTTGCATGTGTGGGATATCATCCCGCTTACTCAAGGCCCAGTGAGGAGTGCTGATAACTAGAGAACTCCATCTGCTGTGGACACAGCTCCATCCAGTCTGAATAGCCCTTTCGGGTACTTTATCACTGCATATATGCTGAGCATGAGAGTGCAAGGCATGATTTTCTGGTGAGTGTGGCTCCATATGAGTGGATCACAATCACAGCCGGTGTGGTGAAGGAATTGTCTTTGACACAGGAAGATTTATGTTTAAGAGTCACTTTTTGATACCCACCTTTGAGCACGGACTTTATTTTAGTATTTCATCTTTAACATTGCATGAACTATCTACAGTTGTTTTGACCTTTTATATATATTTTTCTTTTGTCACAAAGAGAAATGTTTTTGTATTTTTTATTTATTCAAGGATTATGATCATACATCATTGAGCTGTTTGGTAGAGATATAGCACTTACCACGGTCACCTAGTATATGGCTATTTGGTACAGCTATAGTACTTAAAATTATTATTGTCTTTTGCATCACTGGTTATAACTTATAAGTACTTTATTCACCATTATTTGATTTTTATGGTGTTTATAGCGCCACTATTTTATTTATTTAGGATATGTTTTCTCATAATTTTTGATTTATTTGTTGAATCTATGAATCTGCTCTGAATGTGTGCAGTGTGATTTCACAGGAAAATCGCCGATGATGTGTTGCTGACCCTCGCTTTAAAGGATAAAATGACCTTTCATAACATGTTACATGATGCATCCGAACTCTGGATGCAACATGTTACTAAATCAGCAGCCCTTGTACCCCATCCAAGCCCCCATTGAGACAGCGGGTGGGGGATCCTCTCCCTGCACCCACTGTCACAATTTAAAAACAGCGTGGCTGCACCCACCCAACCGTGTCCTTCATTCACAAAGTTCTGTGAATGAATGAACTACAACTACCATCCATCAGCTGACAGTTTGTAGTTCTCAATAAACTGCAAGGGTGATGGTGAGCGCTTTTACAGTTTGATTCTTCCGGCAATTCAGTAACTGCCTGCCCATACGAGGTATGAGCAGACAGCTACACTGACAGTCTGCAGGAGCTGGACACAGCACTCGTGATGTGCTGATCGCAGGTACAATGCTTTATAGGCTCCTAATAAAAAAGAATAATAATAATACATATTTGTTTTACCTGCAAAAAAGATGTGCATTTATTTATTTTAAGGGGAACTTGGCCTTTAAGGCTAACACATAGAGAAATGCATGCCTCTGCATTCTCTTACCACTGATATACAAAAAAGAATAGGTGGCTACACCCTTAATGGGAGTAAAGCTCCCAAAGGGAGTAGCCAAGCGGTTAATGATGGCAAAGTCTAAGCTTGTTTTCAGTGGATTAAAAGCATGTGTTCAATGTATCAAAAAAGTGTCAATTCAATAATGAGCATAAAAACTCATGTAAACAACACAGTGTATCAGAATCAATGTCCCATCACAAAAACAATTAAAAACAATGTCACAGTATTAATGTCCAGACACAAGTGTCTATGTCGGGTTTCGCAGGTTGGTGCAGTATCCCGCATAGCTTTATTAAAAATGATTGATTTATGTGCCAAGGTGTGTAGCCCACATAGACCCCTTATGATCTTCTACAGCCCACCATAGAGCACACGATTGTACAAAACTTGATTGTGGAGCAATTGGCTCCTAATTTGTGCTGCCGGCTGAACTGCAGGAATCCTGTATAAGGCTATGTCATATATCACAATAGGTAGATATAGATTATTGAAGCTGGTATATTGCTTGGAATGTTAGTGAGTGTTAGGCCAGTATGGAGGTACATTTGTGATGTAATACATAGTTCATTGCATGCCACCCGTGCAGCTGGTATATTGCTGTAATAGGCAGAGAAGAGGAAAGGGAACTTGCATATAGCAGGTCCGGCACCTTTATCATCAGAGGTATCAAGTCCATACACTCAGAGCAGTCTTCGATACCTGAATATCTGATGGAATAATAAGGAGTGAGCCAACCTTACCCTACCCCAGCGAGTCCCCTGCGCATGCTGTAAAGCAATCGTCTAGACCTTCATGGAGGGGGGGGAGTTGCGAGGAAATCATCTGAACTTCCATCAGCTCCAGCTCACATGTCACAGTGCATCTTATCTTCTGGTTGCATATCAAGTTGGTGCAGTGTAGATGATGATTGTATCACTTCATTTACCAGCAGCCTTCTGCTGGCGGGCCCATCAGGCATCATTCCACACTGCTAGGCGCATTCAGCAGTCGGTCGGGAATTCCTGGGGTTTCCCTGCTGGAAGCGCAAGTTCACTGGGGCATAGAGTACAAGTGTCCAGTGATGTATCAGTGATGTCGCGTCACATACCCAATCACAGGACCTGTTGAAAAGCACTTAGGGCTCATTTATTAGGGGTTACATCATATAGTGTTAATGCATGCAGAACTTTTTCCAGGCTAATCAGAGGTGTACATCAAAACTTTAAATTAAATGTGTGCAAAAGTGTTCAAAAGTTCACACAGCTTTTCTAAAAGTTAAATTTCTACCCCAGACATGTTAATAGAGAACTTTAATTGCATGCGTAATGGAAAATACAAAGATAATATAATTCATGTCACTTCAGCGCTGCTGAATTATAAAACGCACAGCTGTGTAAGTGCAATTAATGGATGAAAGCTGATAAAATAATAAAATGCTAACAATTTAGTCATATATTCCGTAGGTGAATTGTGTTTAGACTGCTGCAAAAATGCTCCCTGTGGCATAAGACGTGAAATACTAAACTGCAGCATAGTTACTGTCTCGTATGCTGCAAACGCGCACTGCATCTGCATTTGGGGCATACGTCTGTGTGGGTGCTTTGTGTAACCCCTGCTGCGTTACTGCATACAGCTGCATCTTCTAATTCATCTCAATGGGTGGCTGTATGCGGCAGCTGGGGATCCCTGGAGAGTGATTAAGCAGGCTGTATGGCCCCTGTACATGTGCAGGGAGCCTTATAAGTGTTAATCCTTTGATTTACATGGCTGAAGGTGTGAATTGTTGTCAAAACACTGGGATATAGATGTTAACAGGGCATTATATGTGGGAGGGAGATGGTGCCGAATGTGACTTCTACAAGATATGGTTTATGTCATTTCTCCTTTGTTTAATTTTGTTTTCCAGGAAATGAGATGGGTTATAATACCTTATCTATCCAGTTTAGAAAAACAGGATATAACTAGACATAAATGCAGGGGTATTTTCATGACACTCATTAGAAGTAAATAAGTGGCTTGGATAAGTTACAAAACATCTTCAACATTACAGAACATAGTGCATATTACACATTCAATGAGAACAGAGCACATTAAAATTCTTCCATCAATATAATGCATTGCTTTAACCTCCCTGGCAGTATGATTATGTCAGATTTTTGCGTCTCAAAGCGGTACAATTATTTTGCATAGAAATTTGGCGTTTTATATTGTAGGTCTATAATTATTAGCAATAACACACTTAGATCTGTCCACCAAGAGTCTAGTAGATATCCCGGGTATGGTGAAGTTTGAAACACAAAATCATAAATTATAATGAATAAATAAAAATAATTAAAAAAAATAATAATATAATATTAAAATAAATTTCCCTACGATTCACTATCGATCAATTGTGCAAGTGTTCTAATTTACTATCGCTGTTTTCTATCTGGTCTAAAGCCACTTTTGACGTAAAGGGACACTTTTTGGTTGCTATGGACAATCTAAAGTTTCCAGGCAGAAAGAACAGTATATATAATATAAAACCGCATGCAGGGCATGGGTCAAAGCACTGGGGAGAAAAGGAAAGTGGAATGATTTCATACAGTACTGTAATCTGTAAGATTACAGTACTGTATGTGTTATGATTTTTACATTTTTAATTTGCCGCCAGGCTCCGCCCCGTGCATCACGACACTCGCAGGGAACGGAGCCCGGCACAGAGAGGCTTCGGACAGAGGATAGAGCCCGCGGACACAGTGGGGGGACATCGCAGGATCCTGGGGACAAGGTAAGTATAACGCACCAGGATCCTTAGATGTAATCCCGAGTGTGGCTCGGGGGTTACCGCTAATGGTGCTGAAATTTAACCCCGAGCCACACTCGGGAATACCATCAGGGAGCTTAACCACTTCTCATACCTGTATACTCTTTATGGACCAGAGCATTTTTTACATTTCCACTGCGGGGCTGTTTTGCTATTACTTAAGATAACCAAGAAATATATACATTGTTTTTGAGAGATAAAACCAGGCTTTATTTGGCTATATTTTCTTACAAAAACTTTTTTTTATATTCTATATAATCATTAACCACTTAAAGACCAGCCGCCACAGTTGCACTGTGACAGGTTGGCTCTCCTGGGTGAATCGCCGTCATGGTACGTCAGCTGCTTAAAGACCAATAGGGGGTGCACACATGCTGCCGATGCGAATGGCCGCCGGCCACGATGTCCGCCAGCCACCCGTGATCGCTCCTGAGAGAGACAGAACAGGGATCTGTCAATGTAAACAGACAGATCCCTGTTCTGTCAGGGGAGGATAGGCAGATCATCTGTTCCTAGTGATTAGGAACAGCGATCTGTCACCTTCCCCAGTCTCTCCACTGCACCCACAGTTAGAGACACCTCCCTAGGGAACACTTAACCCCTTGATCACCCCCTAGTGTTAATCCCTTCTTTGCCAGGGATATTTATACAGTAATCAGTGACTATTTTTAGCTCTGATCGCTGTATAAATGTCAGTGGTCCCAAAAAAGTGTCCAATCTGTCCGCCACAATGTCGCAGTCTCGCTAAATATTGCTGATCACCGCCATTAATAAAAATGCCATAAATCTATCCCCTATTTTGTAGGCTAGAACTTTTGCGCAAACCAATCAATTTATGCTTATTGCGATTTCTTTTTTTTAACCAAAAATATGTATTAGAATACATATTGGCCTAAAGTGATGAAGAAATTCGTTTTTTTTTTAATTTTTTGGGGGGATATTATAGCAAAAAGTAAAAAATATTGTTTTTTTTTCAAAGTTGTTGGTCTTTTTTTGTTTATAGCGCAAACAATTAAAAAACACAGAGGTGATCAAATACCACCAAAAGAAAGCTCTATTTGTTGAAAAAAGAGGACATCAAGGCACACCTGCACAATTGTCAGTTAAAGCGACAGAGTGCCGTATCGCA
Source organism: Aquarana catesbeiana (assembly GCF_042186555.1). NCBI lineage: Eukaryota > Metazoa > Chordata > Amphibia > Anura > Ranidae > Aquarana > Aquarana catesbeiana. Next base: position 181,470,380 of record NC_133324.1, on the reverse strand, counting down.
AAAAATGGCCTGGTCATTTAGGGACAAATCCTTCCGGTCCTTAAGTAGTTAAAAATGAAAAAAAATATTTATTTTTTTGACCAGTGTTTTAACATGTTTTACTGTAAGTAAAAATTATACATCGTATGCTATAATTTGTCCTGTTTAAAATCACACTACATTGATGTTTCTAAAACAAAGTTATTTGCAAATGATACACATGTGTTTTTTTTATTTTGCTTGTTTATGCTACATTGAAAATAAATAAACAAATTGAATGAAGAATAAAATAAAAAAGCGAGAAAAATTGCTAACAAAAGGAAGGAGTTAACTGAGTCTCATTAAGGTTAACAAAGGGTTAAATAGGAATACATTTAATATGTACATATTTTTTACTTGTACATTTTTTTAACTGATTTTCATATGAGTTTAAAGACAGTTTGTGTTTTGGGCATTTGTCCCTGGATGCATACTGCCCTAAACATATCTACTGCTGGGTGACACGCCCAGCCCTGTCCAGTTATCAGACACTCATGGAGCTAAACTAGTGCATGAAGCCTTCATCACTGACCTGCACTATGAAGTAGAAATGGAAGTCTGTGCTCACGTCCTAGATGGCTTCCATATATATGACATAGGCAGTACTAAAGAGGTGCAACCACATGTTAATTCATGGATTTTATTACATGTTAACCCTTATATATTTACATATCTCTATCAAAACTTTGTATATATATATATATATATATATATATATACAGTATCTCACAAAAGTGAGTACATCCCTCACATTTTTGTAAATATTTTATTATACCTTTTCATGTGACAACACTGAAGAGATGACACTTTGCTACAATGTAAAGTAGTGAGTGTACAGCTCTTATAACAGTGTAAAATTGCTGTCCCCTCAAAATAACTCAACACACCCATTAATGTCTAAACCACTGGCAACAAAAGTGAGTACACCTCTAAGTGAAAATGTCCAAATTGGACCCATTGTGTCAATATTTTGTGTGGCCACCACTGCCTTAACCCTCTTGGGCATGGAGTTCACCAGAGCTTTACAGGTTGCCACTGGAGTCCTCTTCCACTCCTCCATGACAACATCATGGAGCTGGTGAATGTTAGAGAACTTGCATTCCACATTCCATTTCAGGATGCTCAATGGGGTTTAGGTCTGGAGACATGCTTGGCCAGTCCATCACCTTTACCATCAGCTTCTTTAGCAGGGCAGTGGTCATCTTGGAGGTGTGTTTGGGGTCGTTATCATGTTGGAATACTGCCCTGCGGCCCAGTCTCCGAAGGGAGGGGATCATGCTCTGCTTCAGTATGTCACAGTACATGTTGGCATTCATGGTTCCCTCAATGAACTGTAGCTCCCCAGTGCTGGCAGCATGACACTCCCACCACCTGGCTTGACTGTAGGCAAGACACACTTGTACTCTTCACCTGGTTGCTGCTACACACGCTTGGCACCATCTGAACCAAATAAGTTTATCTTGGTCTCATCAGATCATAGGAAATGGTTCCAGTAATCCATGTCCTTAGTCTGCTTGTCTTCAGCAAACTGTTTGCGGGCTTTTTTGTGCATCGTCTTTTAGAAGAGGCTTTCTTCTGGGATGACAGCCATGCAGACCAATTTGATGCAGTGTGCGGTGTCTTGTCTGAGCACTGACAGGGGACCCCATTAACCACTGCAGCAATGCTGGCAGCACTCATACGTCTATTTCCCAAAGACAACCTCTGGATATGACGCTGAGCATGTGTACTCAAATTCTTTGGTCGACCATGGCGAGGCCTGTTCCTTTTAAACCGCAGTATGGTCTTGGCCACTGTGCTGTAGCTCAGTTTCAGGGTCTTGGCAATCTTCTTATAGTCTAGGCCATCTTTATGTAGAGCAACAATAATTTTTTTCAGATTCTTAGAGAGTTCTTTGCCATGAGGTGCTATGTTGAACTTCCAGTTACCAGTATGAGAGAGTGAGAGCGATAACACCAACTTTAACACACCTGCTCCCCATTCACACCTGAGACCTTGTAACACTAATGAGTCACATGACACCGGGGAGGGAAAATGGCTAATTGGGCCCAATTTGGACATTTTCACTTAGGGGTGTACTCACTTTTGTTGCCAGCGGTTTAGACATTAATGGCTGTGTGTTGAGTTATTTTGAGGGGACAGTAAATTGAAACTGTTATACAAGCTGTACACTCACTACTCTACATTGTAGCAAACTGTCATTTCTTCAGTGTTGTCACATGAAAATATATAATAAAATATTTACAAAATACGTGAGGGATGTACTCACTTTTGTGAGATACTGTGTGTATATATATATATATATATATATATATATATACAGTATATATATACTGTAGCATGTAGGATACAGTATATAACAATTAGGTCTTCCATATTTTGACAGTATAAAAACATTTTTACCATATGCTAATTATCTCAAATAATTTTTGTGACATAAAGGTATATAGAAAATAGTGGCTAATAATTGACAGAGTGTATTCAGTCAGAAGGGAAAATGCCCTAACATTCAGTTTTGCCCCATTTGTACAACATTCTTAGTTTTATGTGAAAAATCCTTAAAAGTAATGAGCAAATGTTGGTTAATTCACACAGAATATATGCGCATGTAATTTCAGTGGATTGATAGCTATGCGTTTTTTTAAATATTTTTAAATAGACCCATATGTGTGAAAAATAGGTTTTCTGATTGCAAGCCAGAGTGTAAAATGTTCTTCTAAAATGTGTACTGGAAATCTATTAAATATGACACGAAAATAAATTATGGCCTCTTTCAGTGTATGACATTCTAATCGGTCCACATGCTAATTATGAATGGTTTATTGGAATGCTGTCTTGAAGACCAATCAGTTAGCCCATGGACCTGTGATGAATGGGTTAGAGGGCGTCAACTAGTAAAGTACAAATGAAATGCAATGTGTTTATCGTTCACGGCCTGCTGGTGTTTAACTGCCAGTTAGATGAAAACATGTCATTAACAATATTTGCATTTCAAAGTAAATGGTTACTCTGAATTTGGTTACAACTTCCACTCAGATTAGAAAATGACATCAGGCAAAACACACTATTTGACAACAAGCTACACGTGCATATACTTTCACTCAGGTTAGAAGACACCACCAGGCAAAACATGATTCTATATTAAACTTTCTAATCATGTATATACTTCCATTCAGTTTAAATTAAAAAAATACAGGTAAAATAGAGTAAAATTGCTAAACATGAATATGCTTAATCTCTGGTTATAAGAAAAAATAGGCAAAACACATTATACTATAAACAAAATGCTAAACATGAATATACAACCAATCAGGTTGGCTAAAAAAAAAAAAAAAAGAAGGCAAACCACAGTATCCTATAGTAAAAAATGCTAAACATTAAGAACAGGCAAAATACAGTATTCTATAATAAACATGCTAAACAAATAAACGTCCACTTGGGTTAGAAAATAGCAAAATAGCAGCAGGCACACAACAGTATTCTATAATAAACAAGCTAAACACAAATACTTGCATTCAGGTTAGATCAAAGAAAAAATCAGGCAAAACATGGTATTCTCTAAGCAGAAAATAGCAGCAGGTGCAATACAGTATTCAATAATAAACAAACTTAACGTGAATACTTGCATTCAGATTGGATAAAAGAAAAAAAATCAGTCAAAACATGGTATTCTCTAAGCAGAAAATAACAGCAGGCGCAATGCAGTATTCTATATTAAAAATACTAAACATGAATATACTTCCACTTAGGTTTGATAAATAACAAAGAAAACACCTTATTGCATTTTTATTTATTTTATTATTTTATTTTATTTCAGGTACTTATATAGCGCCGTCAATTTACGCAGCGCTTTACATATACATTGTACATTCACATCAGTCCCTACCCTCAAGGAGCTTACAATCTACGGTCCCTAACTCGCATTCATACATACTAGGGACAATTTAGACAGGATCCAATTAACCTACCAGCATGTCTTTGGAGTGTGGGAGGAAACCGGAGTACCCGGAGGAAACCCACGCAGGCACATGGAGAACATGCAAACTCCAGGCAGGTAGTGTTGTGGGTGGGATTCGAACCAGCGACCCTTCTTACTGCTAGGCGAAAGTGCTGTCCACTGCACCACTGTGCCGCCCCATTGCATAACAAGAAAGTATTTTCTTTTCATTTTTATTCACTTTTATTTTCATCCAAAGGAGGCTGGACTTAGAATGCAGCTCAAGCCAGAGGTGAAATTCCCAAGAGCCTGAGCCGAAGGGGAGCAGGTTGTCGAAAAACCCATCCACAGCAATGTTTGCAGTAAATGAAATTGACTGCTCTCCTGGCCAGCCTCCATAATGTAGTAAGTCAAATTGGCTTCAGCCTACAAGTCTCCGCCAATAGACAATTCTCTCTGATGCATTTTGCCCTGCCCACTGGGGCTTAATCTAGGGTCGACTCGCACCCCCAGTTGGTGGTGCGAAACACATTAGAGGGCGTGGCCATTTGGCGGAGACTTGTAGGCTGAAGTCAATTTGACTTACTACATTATGGTGGCTGGTTGCGAGAGTGGCGTCTATTTTGTTTAACCCAAAGGAGGGTTCTTGGCTTGGCCTCCCAGGTCAGAGAGTGGGCACTGAATTGCTCAGTGCACACTTCCACATTCATCAGTCATTACATCACCTCATGGCTACACTTGAATTGCATTTTATGTTGGGCTGTCTTACTGGATAATCATTTGATGTGTACCCTGATCTGCTACATCCAACTGCCCATGTAGCCTGGTTGTCTTCTTTATACTGCAGACTTGACTAAAAAATTGCACAAAATGTGTTTTGCTCTAACAGTTGAGCATTATTATCACATTTGCCAGCAGTTTCCCATATGATTGGTTGGTGACCTCTCCTTTATTTATTCCATATAATTTATACAACTTGGTCACTTATATGCTACAGATCTGCGGATTGGACATTGAAGGAGCAACACCATGCTGATAAAGTCCTCACATTTGCTTTCCCTGTATTCTCTCTCCATGCTTGTAGTGATGGACAGCACTATTCAGTGCAACAGAGCACAATTCAAGTATTTATGCAAGCTGTATTTAAAATATACAATTGTGTCTATAATTGGTAAAATGCCAATCTTCAATATTTGCTTGGACTGTAATCTTGATGTAGTACACCCCCCCCCCCTTTTTTTTTAATTGTGACTGTTCCTGTGAATTACTACGACATGTATCTGAAAATCTAATCTTAGAGTATTTAATTTTAGCCAATGATCCACAGTTAAGCAGGCTAATGTCAATCGTAGCTTGAGTCTGGAATATCCTATTTTGGTTGTAGCATTTACATTTGTATAAATCAGCTTTAGGTTTACTGCTACAATAGGAACAGTAATTAGATAATGCATGTATCAACTACCTCAAAAGACTGCTTTATACCCAAGCTAAATGTTCCATTTACAATTTAGTATTGTGCCAGCAGAGGGCATTCAATGCACAGCACAATGATTAAGATGTTTTAATCCTTAACATTTCTCCCACACACATAAATAAATATATATATATATATATATATATATATATATATATATATATATATATATATATATATATATATATATATATATATATATAATATACACACACTGCGTGTATTTATATATATATATATATATATATATATATATATATATATATACAGTATATATATTTATACAATTCTCTCCCACGTTATCGGCCTCATTTTCTCCATAACCACACTGTGTGTATATTTAGCTAATCATTTTACCTTGGTGCTTTTGCATGCGAGTTTGCATTATTTAGATGATGTAGGTTCTGCACAGGTCAATACTATTTGGCTTTAACATAAGAGGAAAATGATTCTGAATTGTTCTGTTAATCTTAGATTGATATTCAATCAAGTAAAACAGTAGTGTAATCTGTGGGAAAGTACAAGCCTCTTTATACCCAGATGTATATTACTCAATAAAAATCAAATTGTAGCAGTCAATATTCCTTAGCCTCCCCTCAAGTTGCAATGTATTATTTACAAGGGCCATCTTAGATTAAAGTGGGGTGTGTGGAAATGATGCATTGAGGTTTTCTTTCTGTGGTGTTTTCCTGTGCCTAAATATCCAAATAGTTTGAAAGCCTCTCTATGCGAAATTATTTAGATAAGTACTTGGTTATTGTAAAACAAACATACATACTCCTTCCATGATGCGGCATTCATGTAACACTGCAGCTATCCTCCCTCTCTAAGACTGAAAGATTACATGACTGCTAATCAGTCGGCTCTGGGTGCACTCACAGCAGAGAACAGTGGTTATCGGTCATCATACCCATTCCATTCCTCCAAGGCTCAATGGAGTGACAGGCTGGAAGAGGACAAGTGTGGGTTGCTATGGCTCTTAGCTGCACAGTGAAAGGCTGAGCCAGCTTTAAATCAGACAGGTGGATATCAATATTGTTGAGATCCTTCCAGAATTTGGCATGATTCTGCCCCACCAGATGATAGCGGGTAATAGTCAAGCTGACTTTGGGTGATAGGGTGCATATTAAAGGGAATACCCTAAAGCAGAGGTCATCAACCCCCGCGCCTCGGCCCAACACTGGACCGTGGCGCCTCTGCTTTGGGGCCGCACCGCAAAGGAGACTCTGTCAGCGTTCTGCCCTTATAGGGCCGTGAAGGCTGCTTTACACAGAGAAGCAGCTGTGGCCGAGCAGAGAGAGAATGATGTCATCTTTCACCGCCCGCCCTCAGTCTGGGACAGTACCGCTAGCTAGTTTACCCATGCTGAGGAGAGGCTGTCAGCACCTGTACTCTACTCTGCAGTGCTGGGAAGGGGGGGACGTTATTTTTACATTTAAATAAGCTAGTGGCAGGTAACAGTGACAGTTCACATCTGGTGGCAGGATAGTGACAATCCACATCTGGTGGCAGGTAACAGTGACAAGCTGCATCTGGTGGCAGGTGACGTGACAAGCTGAATCTGGTGGCAGGCGACGTGACAAGCTGAATCTGGTGGAAGGTGAGGTGGCAAGTGACAAGCTGAATCTGGTGGCAGGTGAGGTGGCAAGTGACAAGCTGAATCTGGTGGCAGGTGATGTGCAAGTAACAAGCTGAATCTGGTGGCAGGCGATGTGACAAGCTGAATCTTGTGGCAGGCGACGTGACAAGCTGAATCTGGTGGCAAGTGAAAAGCTGAATCTGGTGGCAGGTGACGTGGCAAGTGACAAGATCAGGGCTTCCTCTGATTGTACATTATGGTGAGTTGAACTATTTCATTCTGTATTACAATGTAATAATATAAATAATGCACTTCAATGGTAGGGGTCCTACTAATGGCTGGGAAGTAGCCAATATGAATGCCGTGTAGTGGTCCAGGAGAAGTAGAGATCGGTTTTGGTTATACAGAAGAGTGAAGGTTAAAGCTGTGGCAGAACAAAAGGAGTGACCAGACCATAGGAAGCTGTTAAAGGTCTATTAACCCCCGGGTTCTGGTGAGTTAGAACCCCTTGTGGGGGTGTGTGGAGCAAGAGGTGTTAAATCGTATGGTGAATGGTGCACTCATCAAACCTGCTACACACACTCTATTTACCCACTTAGAGACTCTACGTACACTGTATTATACTTTGCTTTGCTCAAGCCTTTTTTATGTATACATTTTATTTACCTGTCAGTCGGTATAAGCTTTACTGAGAGGAGCGCCGCTTTGATGTTTTTAATTGTTTCTCTTTTAGAGTTATAATTTTACATCTATCTATTTGTTTATATTTTATCTATGTTAAGTGGCTGCTGAGAGATATCTCATTATTTGTCAATATTATATCTCACTAGATATTAGTCTCCTTTTTTGTGTTTCATACCTGATATTACATAGCGCTGAGATAGAAGGAGTGTGGTAGGGCGCTTTCCTTCCTTTTGGAATTAATAGTTTGTGGTCTCTCTAACTTTCCTACAGACTAAATTATATACACTGATTTGGGTTATTTTCACCAAAGAAATGCAGCAGTATACATTTTGGCCTAAATTTATTAAGAAAGATTTTTTATTTGTAAAAATCTTATAACTGAAACAAAGGCTGGCGGTGCCTTTTGTAAGTGTACTAAGTGGTTATCTGTTTTTTTATCTGTTTTTTATGATTGTTTTTTGTCAATGTTTTTAACTTGTTTATGCACTGTGGATCACCATTAAATACTAAACTATGAGTATCTTTTTTATATTGGGTGGTTCCTTGTGCTGACCCCTGGGGGGATGGAGAAGCATAATATTCATGTTTAAAGTGATTGTAAAGTCTTGTTTTTTTCCTATAAAACGTTATACCTACCTGCCCTGTTGCAGTAGATTTGCACAGAGCTGCCCAGAGCCTACACTTCTCGGGTCCCTCTTCTGTGATCCTTGTCCCTCCCTCCTGTTCAGTGCCCCCACAGTAAGCAGCTTGCTATGGGGGCACCTGAGCCGAGTCACAGCTCCCTGTGTCCATTCAGACATGGAGCCCTGATTTGGCTTCGCCCCCTCTCTCCCCTAATTGGCTAGTTGACTTTGATTGACAGCAGTGACAGCCAATCGCGCCGCTGCTGTGTCCCAGCCGATCAGGCGGCTGAGACACACGTTGACATTGTTTTTCAGAGAGGGATCTCAGGTAAGTGTTAAGGGGGCTAAGGGAGGCTGCTGCACACAGAAGGCTTTTTATCTTAATGCATAGAATGTTCACGGGATGCACAAGGGATATTCACATTTGAATGTGAAACATCAGTGAAAGAACTGTTCATTATCTGATTTATGGACAGTTTGATGTTTAACTAAATTCACTTTCCCATATTGTTTAGTGCTGCAATCAAGTCTTTGTATAAAAATTGTAGTGCAGTTTATAGTTTAAGGGTATTATGAGAAATGTCAGCTGCAGAATTCTTTCTTTCTTCTTCTAAGAAAAGTTTAACTAAAAATATAACACTGAACTGTGTGTTACCATTCAAAGCCAATCATAAGCCTGCCATTATTACTGGAGACCTCCATTAAGATCATAAAATCTGTGTGAGTTTGTAGTTTCAACAAGTGGCATGTTCAGGCTCATAAAGAATTATGAATCTTTTTGTATTATGATAGTAATTTCATACACATATATAAAAGTGAACAAAGGACTTGCATGGATTTATTTTATGCAATGTACAAAGATGGGCGATCACTGAAAATATTTTGTAAATGTCTTATTATACTGTGAATGTTCCTCCTTTAAAACTAGAAAGAAAATGCTTAGCACTTACAATAACATTTTTTTCTGTCTTTTTATGGATAAGTGCATTATTATAGAGTAAAGCTGGGGTCCTACGGAGCAAAAGCTGACAGAAAGAAGACTCTTATTTAGGTCACTATGTTAAATACAGCAAAATACTCATAGCAGGTCAGGCATACTTTTATAATTAGACATAATTAGTGAAAAATCAAAGTAGCAACTTGATGGAAGGACACTTTTCACTGTAAGATCAAAGCTGCGTCTCCATAGACTATCAAAGTCTGTAATATTTAATTGCACTTAAGTGCTAATTGGATTGCAAGGCACTTTCACATGCTTCTTGCAAATGTCATCTATACTAAATCTACCAAAGAGGAGATTATGGTTTTGTAAAGCCGCTATTCAGATTGACTTGGCTGGTTTCTTTGAGGCAGAATCATTGTTGCTGTGCTCTCCTAAACTGCACTGGTTTACAGGCCCATGTGAAAGGAATCTAAAGTATTTTTTTTTTCTAGCAGAGAAAAAATATTGTTGCAGATGGAAACTACTACACAAACAGTATTGTCTACTAAAACCACTATGCAAAAATGGTGTTCTGAATCAGGCGGCTAATGTCCTACAACATATGTCTTAAACTGACCATACAAACCACAATTTTGTAGAACTTTTCTGTAGCATCATTTTTAATTCACAAAAAATGATAAAGTGGATCATGAGCCTATCATCATGTATACATATTTATATCTATATGGAAGAGATGGTGGTTGGCTGTGTAGATCTTCTCTATAATTTTTATTTTTTTTTTAAAGAATGGCCGGGGTTGCTAGAAAGCTGATATTTATATGGCTAGCATTGCTGTTATTTGTATAGCCAGCAAAACTTACTGGATATCCCAAAGTGGTAGTAAATAGCTTCTGATACCAGTCTAAGCCTAAAGTAGAAGGTAGAACTTTTTTTAATATTTTGGATGAAGTAAGGAGGGTTTTTAACCCCTGCCAGTTTTTCTTCTGTTTGTATCCCATTGGGGAGAATTTGCTTTACTTCCTGTCTCATAGTCAAAACTGAAAGTGAGGAGGGAATTATTAGTTGCCAACAGAACTAGTATCCCCATTGGAAAATTTCCCTTCTATTTCTGTTCTGGTGACAATCCAAAATTTGAGATTATCTTTTACTTTCACTCTTGTTTTTTTTTAATAAGACCAATTTAAAGTTTGAATCACTTGATACATTTTTTTCTGAGCTGAAGAAGTAATTTTGGTGACGGTTGCATGTCATTTCTCCATTGCTTCTAAAGTCAGGATCGGCAACTTTATTCTCATTCTTTAGGTGTAAACAAATAAAACAAAGCCTCATGCCGTGTATACGCGAGCGGAATGTGAGACGGGAGCTTTTTATCGTATATTCCGATTGTGTGTATGCCCCATCTGACTTTTTACATCGAAAATTCTGATGGACCTAGAAAGAGAACATGTTCTAAATTTTTCCGGAACCAATTCCTATTGGGAAAACCAATCGTCTGCATGCTGTTCTGACATACTAAAAACGACACATGCTCTGAAGCAAGTACGAGACGGAAGCTATTGGCTACTGGCTATTGAACTTCTGCTTTCTAGTCCCGTCGTACGTGTTGTACTTCACCGCATTTTGGATGGTCGGAATTTGATGTGACAGTGTGTATGCAAGACAGCTTGAGCAGAATTCCGTCAGAACTCCGTCGGAGAAACCTTCAGAGTTTATTCCGACGGGAAAACCGGTCGTGTGTACAGGGCATTATAGTTTTCAGTTTTGCACTGGACTGTAAGGTGTTATTTTCAGCTACACACATGCTTCTAAATTATCTGAAGTCAGATTTAAGATGGACTTAACACTTTCTTCAGGTGTGGTCAAATATTTTTGCACATATATGTGGCTCTACAGTATGTGTGGAGATTGTTGAAAAGATTCAAAACATAACAATTTGTCTTGTGAAGTCACTACACTACAGACAGGGTCGATGCAAGGATTTTTGTCTACTCAGGCGCATTTTATTCCAAATGCCATCTTTCCCCCAGATTCCCCATCCTGGCACCTAAGGCTATCTATTCTCTCCAGTTGCAGCTGACACAAAAAAAAGTCCTTTCACTACACATAATCCACATAAAACCAAAAATTAGTGCAGCGCTACTGTAAAGTCCCCATAATTCTTTATTTAGTACTACTCATGTAAATAACTAATAAAATAAGAAGGTTAAATCCAACATATATAAACTCTCTGAAGTGCAAAAATACATTCAATAAAAACGAATATATACATAAAGTGCAATGTGTCCGTAAACTAATTTAGTATAATAAAGTGCAATATGTCCATAAATCTGCTCCAATGAGCCAATTGTAAATCTTAACAAAAATAAACTCATTCAAGTGTTGATCCACCGTGATGTAAGTGAAACAAATCCATAAAATGTATGTGTCAAGCCTCCACCTGAAAGATCTAAACGCTCACCTCACATTATGACCCCTGTTTCACCAGTGGGTCATAATCAGCTGTTCCACTCTGAGGATAATGTTAGGTTTATGCAGCGATCTGTCTCTTCGTATCTCCAATTTTCTCCTGTCCACTCTCACAGTCACATGAACAAAAAGCATTGGTAAAACACCATTGGTAGGCTGGGGAGGGTTAATAATAATTAGGGAAAATTGGCTTAGGGAAAGGGGGGGGGGGGGTAGATTTGAAAGTTTATGGAAAGTATGGATTAAAACTCCAGGACTGGTACCCGAGACTGTGAATATCTAGAAAGTCTGTTTTGTTAATACATTAATCTGAAATGGATTTGGGGGAGGGAAGTTGGGGAGTGGTGGGGGGGGAATGGGAAAAGATAGGTGTTTATTTTTATTTTTTTGGAATGTATTTAATTGTATTCTGTATGGAAATTTCATATGTTGAAAAAAAATGAAAATAAAGATGAAGCTAAAGTGGATGTAAACCCGTTTCTTTAAATTTGAGCTGGGCACATATGTATGCAGTGTTTTCTTATCTCTCTTCAAAGCACTATGTCCCGTGACTTTCTCCTGCTCTGTTCTTCTGTTATCAGCCTTATCATTTCTGACAAGTTCTCTGACACATGAGATAAAACCAGCCTGAAATTTGTGTCGTAGGAGGTTGCTATAAATAGATTAGCAGAGTGCTTGACTTGTCAAAGCAAAGTTCTGAGAGTCTTTGCCTATGTGGAGGGGGGGGGGTGTGCCTTTCCTCCAATCAGCTGCCTTGGCTGTATGCCCAGACTTTACACTCAGTGCTGAACAGGAAGAGAAAATCTGTAACACGATATGAACTTTCTAAAGAATATATAAAGGGAAAGACAGCGGATATACATGTAAAACTTATGCAGGAAGATTTGTTTCATCTCTGTGTATCATCTGAGGCTGTTCACTTTACTGGGTATATGTGAGGGTTTATATCCACTTTAAGGAAAGAAAAAAAAAAGTTTACGTACACATTGCACTTTATGTATTTATTAGTTGTCATTGAATGCATTTTTGCACTTCAGATAATTTATATATGTTGGATTTAACCTACTTATTTTATTAGGTATTTACATGAGTAGCACTATATAAGGAACTATGGGGAAATTAGAGTAGTGCTACACTAATTTTTGGGCCTGTACATGTGCCATCTTGAGGAGGGGGACCTTGCAGGAGCTGCAGGATTTCAGTCCATTGCAGGGTACTGTGTTACCAATGGTTTGTCTGGTGATTGTGGTCCCAACTGCCTTGAGATCATTCACAAGCTCCAATTGTGTAGTTCTGGGCTGATCCCTCACTTTTCTCATGATTGTCCTTACCCCATGGGGCAAAATCTTGCATGGAGCTCCAGACCGAGGGCGATTGATGGTTATTTTGTATTTCTTCCATTTGCGAATAATCGCTTCAACAGTCTCCTTCTCCCAATGCTTCTTGCTGATGGTCTTGTAGCCCATTCCAGCCTTGTGCAGGTCTACAATCTTGTCCTTTGACAGCTCTTTGGTCTTGCCCATGATGGTAAGTGTGAATGGAGAAAAGAGGTTCTGTGGACAGGTGTCTTTTATACACATAACGAGTTGTCATTAGGAGCACCTTCTTAAATTGACAGGACTAATCTGTGTACCACATAAGCACATACTGTAGCCAGTCTGTGGGAGCCAAAATTATTGTTGGTTGGTAGGGGATCAAATACCTATGTTACTCACTGAACTTCAACTCAATTTATAACATTTGTATGTTTTTTTCTGGTTGTTTGGTTGACATTCTGTCTCTATCATTTAAAATACACTTAAGATAACAATTACAGACCCTTCATTTCTTTGTAATTGGGCAAACTTACAAAATCTGCAGGGGATCAAATCATTATTTTCTCCACTGTACAAAAAGATGGGAACCACCCCAATTTATAACTAGGCTTTGCAGAAAGCTGCATAAGGAAAGCCAACGCACAAATAAAGACAAAAAATTTCCAGCACACTTGCCACATAGCCTGCAAAAAAAAAAAAAAAAAAACTACTGCAAGGCTAGTTATAAATTGGGGTGGTTGACATCTTTTTGTATAGTTTGTTTGCTGGATGTGGCGTGGGGAAACAATGTATGTCCCCAGCTGCTATTGTGCTCTGAGTGTCCAGTATGTCCCTGTGCCTTTAAAGAGGAGTGGGGACCCTCCAGCCAAACCTGCCGTTAAATATTTTCACTACTATATATGTTCTAACTTGGAGACTCTCAAAAATATAGTTAGGACTGCAGTACACTGAGGAGCCTTGATGTAGGCACTGCGGTTTTCACTAATATTTGCAAATGTGTGCAAACACGAATTGTTTAACAGGGTCAGTTGGTGATTTTTTTAGCAGGCTATCTGGTAAGTGTGCTGGGGAATGTATGTTTGTGCAGTAATATCTGCAGCAGCTGAGGGAGACAGGGAGTGAGATGACAGATAAGTATCATATTATTTTTATAGAAGCTTTCTGAGGCAAAATTCTTACCTTGCCCATAAAGACCAAGGCCAGGTAATATGTGAAGTATCATGAATTTTCTTTCTGCCCTATAAACATTATTTTAAGATAAATCTTTTCTTTATGTTTAAAAACAGTTTTCCTTCAGTCTGAAACATTTTTCATGGAGAAGGACCAGCTGTGACACTTACTAAAGTACTGTAACATTTTGCTAATTTAAAAAGGGCTACCTCAGATTGACTGCGACCTTATCAATAGGATAGCCTCATTCATCTCCTAAGCGGACTGCTGTCACATTGTTCAGTACAGGCTCTAGGCTGCATTTTTACCTGCTACTCTTCAAGATTGTTTTATAATATCTACTTTTCTGCAGAAATACTAGCTTAAACCTTCACACCATTGTCCTTAAAACTATGCAGAGCCAATCATTCTTTAACATAGTTACTTAACTTGCTTTAAGGAATCCTGTAGTGGAATAATTTGTAGGTTGACCTCTACATGCTAGTTGCTGTTATGTTTTAAATCAAACCTTTGAGGCAGTGAACTGGAACAAGCATAAACTTTGGAATTCTGACTTCACATGGATTTCATGATTTGGATTGAGCAGAGAATGGTTAAAACTTCTGTAAGATTTTTTGTAGGTGTCCCATTGGGGAGATTTTATTTCACATCCTGTCCCCAAGACACAACAGGTTGGAAAAGGAGATCTACCAAAGTGACCGAAATCCCCTCCTTTAAAGTTATCACCAGTATATGTGTTGCAACTTTGGTGACAACTAAAATTTTGGATTCCCCATTATTTCCTCTCCCAGCGGCAATCATTACCAGACAGAGGGTGCATATCACTTATGATATACAGACGACAATGAAAACTTGATAGAAGCTGTCTGCCTTTCACATTGTTTCTTAAGATAAATGCCTTCTCACTATTGATACACTTTAAGCTTCTGCCCTGCAGTCTTTGAATGAACACATATGGCAGCCTTAGAATATGGTTTATGTAGGGAATACAGAAAATTGGTAGCTCAGGCACTGGCAAAATTGCTTTGTAGGCATGTAGAGAGATGTTCCTGCTCCAATACTTTATAGAAATTCCTTACCTCTGGAATCTCAGTTCTGACCAAAGAGGGCCCAACTATGCTCTATGTACTCAATAGCAAAGCAGGAAATTGTGAAACCCAGACATAACACACTACAGGTCCACCTAGAACAGCCCCTTTCTAATGTTTCACACAATATGGGCTTGAGCACAGAGATAAGGAAAGCAGGGAGGAAAAACGATTTTATGCAGTATACAATCAATGCAACCTAAAGTCAGCCCTCAAATTTTCCACTCGCATTTTGCGAGTGGAATATGAGGGCTGGCGAGGAGCTGGGCTGCCTGGGAGTGGGGGGGGGCAAGCACTGTTGGCAGGCGGGGTTGATCGGGAGTCGTTCTCCCGGTGGAAGGTGCATGGAGTTAGAGGAGAGCCGCGGGATCACCGAGTGGTAAAACATGCTGTAACAGCCTACATTGAAACTGTCTCCGCTCTGCTCACTCTCACACAGCCCCGCCTCCTCCTAACACCGTGACTGTAATAGACAGAATGCATCCCAGCATTGGACCTGCGCTCTGTCTATTACAGGCGTGGGGTTAGGAGGAGGCGGGGCTGTGTGAGAGTGAGCAAAGTGGAGACCGTTTCAATGTAAGCTGTTACAGCGTGTTTTACCTCTCGTGTTCCCATGGCTCTCCTCTAACTCCAGTCATGATCCGGCCACCCCTCTCTCCTACTGTGCCCTGGCAAGGCTGCAATGGGGGCAGTGTAAGGCTGCAATGGAGGCAATGTAAGGCTGGAATGGGGGCACTGTAAGGCTGCAATGTGGGCACGGTCAGGCTGCAATGTTGGGCACGGTCAGGCTGCAATGTTGGGCACGGTCAGGCTGCAATGGAGGCAAAGTGAGGCTGCAATGTGGGGCACAGTGAGGCTGCAATGATGGGCACAGGTCATGCTGCAATGATGGGCACAGGTCATGCTGCATTGATGGGCACAGGTGAGCCTGCATTGATGGGCACTGGTGAGGCTGTGCTGAGGGGAACTGATAAAGTTGTTAATATTTATTTTTGTAATTTAATTCTGCATAAAACATTTAAGTGTCATTTCATTTTATGATGGCGTGATTAGAGGCGGGGCAGGGTAAGGGTTGGGTGGAACCAACTGGTGGCGAGTAACCCTTGAGACCTCGCTAGTAGCTCAGGACTTGAAATTTTGAGCCCTGCTAAAGTGATACTAAACACACACTGTTTAATTTACATTCTCCCTTTTATTTCTGTATATGGATGATGGCACTGTAATTATTTTATAAAAAAAAAAAGTACCTTTTTCTTATTCGATATACAGCTGTCACCTGACCCAGCTCTTTCCCAGCCTGTCTACAAGGAAACATGCAGGAGGAGCTTCTAGTCCTTTGCTGCTGGTCACATGTTCAAAAAAAAAAGAAAAGCCTTGGGAATGCAGAGTTAAAATCAATAAACTGTTTTAAATTGTCATACAAATATAAGTTGGAATCAAATCTTTATCATTTTTTGGCAATAACATGGTGTGAGTGGATTTCTGCCAGTCACAGGCTGTCACGCTCCCTCCGGCCTGTGCCTTGGAGAGGGGGGGGAAGCCTCCATCAATTTACATGTAATATCCCAGCCCCATTGTGTTTAGCTGGCTGGTGGGCATGGAGGAGGAGGGAGGGATCAGGCTGTCATTTACCACTGTGCATACGCCCACCTGTGTGACTCTATAGAAACTCACTGAAAATTGAGCATGTGCAGAGCTGCCAACACTGTTCTGCAAAATTATCAGCTGAATTGGGGACATGGACAGAAGGGGGAGATAAAGAACAGCAGGATCAAACAGGTTTTTTGGCAGAATACAGAAAATGAATCTTATAATGAGTGAGCGAGTATGAACAGCATGTAATACAACATGTATTGATCATTTTTTATGATATGAGTTAAGTGACACTTTAAGTGACTAGATGTTTATATGGTATTTGTCTCTTTAAGAATAGTTAGAGTTGGTCTTTACTATCACTACTTTAATTCCTAACGTAAAGCTGTCCCCCTAGGTCAGGGGTAGGCAACCTCGGCACTCCAGCTGTGGTGAAGCTACAAATCCCATCATGCCTCTGCCTCTAGGAATCATGCCTGTGATTTCAGTGTCTTGCAATGTCTCATGGGACTTGTAGTTTCACCACAACTGGAGGGCCAAAGTTGCCCATCTCTGCTCTAGGTGAACTCCTGTACTCTTGTTTGTCTGGTTTCTCTTTTGTACTTCTATACATGCTTGTATGTACAATGGCTGTATATCCTGTTCTATGGTCTGTGTAGCCCATTATTGGCACTGAACATGTTGTGCTGCCCAGGGCAGAGTTACTTCCTTGTATTCTTTGAAAAATGTAAATGTACACCTTTAAAAAATAGTCCTAAAAATGTTACCTCCCCATCCTCCTACCTATCCTGCAAAAACAAAAAGGTCTGTGTACTTAGCTTTTTTTTTAAATATGAACTTGTCATGTGATTGAGAAGCTCCGGCTCCTCTGTGTAAGGGAACACTTCATAATGACTGTGAATTCTCGGAACCATAACATCACCTGCAGTAGCTGCTCACTGTTACAGGGGAGCCGGAGCTGCTGGATCACATGACTGGGCCAGACTGAAAAAAGGTAAGTAAGAGTAGATGGAAAGAAACATTTTTAAGAATAGTTAGAGAGCCAGCTTTATCTTCCACTTTAACAACTTGCCGATCGCTGCACGCTGATGTACGTCGACACAATGGCAGCGGTGGGCAAATGGGGGTACCTGTATGTCCCCTTTAAGAGCCAGGGATAGCAGGCGCGCCCCCGCCGCTTACAGCGTGACTGTGCCCGCGTGAGTTTGCCGGTCTCCCGGCGATCGTGTCACGCAGCCTCAGAACGGGCTTGTGTCATGACAGAGATCACCGCTCCCTGTCATCGGGAGTGGTGATCGCTGTCATGTGACTTGAAGCCCAGCCCCCCACAGTTAGAATCACTCCCAAGGACACACTTAACCCCTTCATCGCCCCCTAGTGGTTAACCCCTTAACTGCCAGTGTCATTTACACAGTAATCAATGCATTTTTATAGCACTGATCGCTGTATAAATTACAATGGTCCCAAAATAGTGTCAAAATTGTCCGATGTGTCCGCCATAATGTCGCAGTCCCGAAAAAAATTGCAGATCGCCGCCATTACTAATAATAATAAAAAAAAAATTTAAATAAAAATGCCATAAAACTATCCCCTATTTTGTAGATGCTATAACTTTTGCGCAAACCAATTAATATACTCTTATTGCAATTTTTTTTTAACCAAAATTATGTAGAAGAATACATATCGGCCTAAACTAAGGAAAAAAAATTGTGTTTTTTATATATTTTTTGGGGGGATTTATTATAGTAAAATGTGTTTTTTTTTTTTCAAAATTGACACTCCTATTTTGTTTATAGCTCAAAAAACAAAAACCGCAGAAGTGATCAAATACCACCAAAAGAAAGCTCTATTTGTGGGAAAAAAAGGACGTAAATTTTGTTTGGGTATAACGTCACACGACTGCACAATTGTCAGTTAAAGCGACGCAGTGCCGATTCGCAAAAAGTGCTCTGGTCAGGAAGAGGGTAAAATCTTCCGCGGCTGAAGCAGTTAAGTTGCTTTGTTGTACGCTTCACAAAATAACTTTTCCTCTCTGCTCCCCATATCTCTAAGATCAAGCCCATTTTGGGTGGTCCTAGGTAGTGCTGTCCTGGTTTAATAAAGTTGGATCCGATGGGATATCAATTAGTGTTGTGACTTTAGTTGCAGCATTGTTTATTATGTGAGCATATAATAATTCATGCACAGCCTACTTTTAACCATAGCAGTTAGTCAAATTTCTTTTTTTTCACTGGGTTAGTGTAAACTACGATGTGATTGGTTCCTGAAATGTATATGTAGTCTCAATACTTGTTTTTGAAAATAATAAGCTTGATGGTGTTTCAACCAGTATATGTGGCCAGACCACAAAAATTATTTTGTGACTCATCAGTCTTGTGCACTGTTATTCATTTTACACCAAGGAGTTGTAATGGATGAAATTTACAGCAGATTGACCTCAGTACTGCAGCTTACAGTACAGAATGTCAACACACACAGACGGTCTGACATCAGTAAAAGACGAAGTGTGGCCTTTCCCATGTAATATGGAGTCCAAAAAAATATTGGATAGTAATCTGGAGGTTATTTTGGGACATAGATGGAAATTCTTGCCGATGCTGTAAGTACAATATGAGCTAGCTTTAATATAAACATACCTTCAGGGTGTTATCCAATAAGGTGCAATGCAACAATCCCATAGCGCACATGTAAAAATAACACAAGCCTTTCCATTGTGGTTTGACTATCTCCTGTTTAAACAGTGGACAGTGCTAACTGAAATGTCCTCCCCATGGTTTGATTGTTCTGCTTTAGGTTTCTGTTTTGAAATTTGATTAATCTTGATCCTATCTGCACATTTGCTTAATATGATGTGATTGGTTCTTAAACATTTTTTATCTTTTATATCTGGAAGAATTTCCTTATTTAATCATTTTCAAGATGCACATGTAAGATATGAAATCCTTAAGTTATTGTTGAGTAAACATTTTGAGGGATACAGATGTTTCTACTTAGGTGCAACGTACAAAGTAAGTGTTTCTTGAACTTTACCCTCATTTGTGCGGAGGTTTTCGGCCACTATCGGGGCACTTTTAACCCCCGTTAGCAGCCGAAAAAGGGTTAAAATGACCCGCAAAGCGCAGCTTTGCCGGCACTTCGGCGCTGCCCATTAATTTCAATGGGCAGGTGCGGTGTATACACCGCCCCTTCATCGCTCCAAAGATGCTGCTTGCAGGAGTTTTTTTAATGTCCTGCCAGTGCATCGCCTCAGTGTGAAAGCACTCGGGCTTTCACACTGAGACTGCAGGGGAGCCGTTTTTCAGGCGCTTTACAGGCGCTATTTTTAGCCCAAAAGTGCTTGAAAAGCGCCTCAGTGTGAAAGGGGTCTACAGGATAGAAAAGCATTACTATCTAACAAGCTTACATATTCTCTAAATGTACCTATGGCACAATAGAAGTAGCCTTTTTTGGCTACAAGGACTGTAGTCTTATCACTAGGGACAAGGAAGATCAATGATATGAGATACTGGCCACTTTTAGTGAATTTCATTTTTCTCTGAAATAGTCACCCACACAATATAATTGTTTAATTGTTGGACAAGCCATTACTTCCACTAGGGGATCTTCTGGTGAGCCCAAGTTTAAAAGGTACCAGCCTTAAAACATAAAAACATGATGATGGTACCCTTCCACTAGACGACCAGCCGCCCCAGTTATACTGCAGCGGGTTGGCTTTCCTGGGAAAATCGCTGTTGCTATACGTCGGCCGCTTTAAGACCACTAGGGGGCGACGACAGAGCCAATTTGCATGCCCGGCAGCCGCGATGTCCCCTGTGCACCTGCGATCACTCCTGAGAGACTCAGAACGGAGATCTGTCAATGTAAACAGATACTAAGTATGAACAATGATCTGTGTCCTCCTCCTGGCAGTCCCATCCCCCCACAGTTAGAATCACTCCATAGGACACACATTTAGCCCCTTGATCGCCCCCTAGTGTTAACCTCTTCCTTGCCATTGACGTTTATACAGTACTCAGTGGCTATTTTTAGCTCTGCTTTTTTAAAAAAAAATTGTCACTCTTTTTTTGTTTATAGCCCCAAAAATGAAAATCGCAGAGGTGATCAAATACCACCAAAAGAAAGCTCTGTTTGTGGGGAAAAAGGAAAATTTTGTTTGGATACAGTGTTGCACAACCGCGCAATTGTCAGTTAAAGTCACGCAGTGCTGTATCGCAAAAAATGGCCTGGTCATTAAGTGGGCAAATCCTTCCGGGGCTGAAGTGGTTAAAACATTAAATTAAAAGCGTACATAAACAGTGGAATATTTATCTACCTCTGCCTTCATGGTAGGATTACTAAATAGTATTTTCGTAATATCTGCAGGTTTAAAAAGGTTAAAGATGACTTTTAAAATTACATTAACTTGTTAAAAGTATATGAGATTTTAAAGTGATTGTAAAAGTTTGAGTTTTATTTTTTTTTAAATAACAAACATGTCATACTTACCTGCTCTGTGCAATGGTTTTGCAGCCCCAATCTTCTTCTCGGGTCCTCCAACGGCGCTCCTGGCGTCTTCCCCCCAAGTGCCTCTATAGCAAGCCATTGCAATGTGGGCATTTGTGCATACTTGCTCTCGAGCCCCGCTCTGTGTGTCTATACGCCAAACATTAATCGTGGCACAATCCCGCCCCCCCGGGCCCTTCTCACCCACCCCGTGGCTCCTGCTTCTGTGTGTGAGCCAATGAGGAGGAAGAGAGGTGGGAGACCCTTTGCTATCGTGCACATTGTTGGATAGAGATCAGGCTCAGGTGAGTATAAGAGGGGGCTAAGGGGGAGCTGCATACAGAAAGTTTTTTACTATATTGCATAGAATGCATTAAGGTAAAAAAAAAAAACTTTCTACCTTTAGAAGCACTTTAATGGTTGGGTTTTCGATTTACTTTTGGTACATTGGCTTACCTTTAAATAGACTATCCCCCCTTCAGTCCATCATGAATGCTGCTGCCAGACTCATCCACCTTACAAGCCGCTCAGTGTCTGCTACCCCTCTCTGCCAATCCCTCCATTGGCTGCCATTCGCCCCACGAATTAAATTCAAAATACTAACAATAAGTTACAAAGCCATCCACAACTCTGCCCCCAGCTACATCACTAGACTAGTCTCAAAATACCAACCTAATTGCCCTCTCCGTTCCTCCCAGGACCTCCTGCTCTCTAACTCCCTCATCACCTCCTCCCATATCCGCCTCCAGGACTTCTCCCGAGCCTCGCCCATCCTCTGGAATTCCCTACCCCAATCTGTCAGACTGTCTCCAAATTTATCCACTTTTAGGCAATTCCTGAAAACTTTCCTCTTCAGAGAAGCCTATCCTGCCTCCATCTAACAACTGCACTATTTTCCTTTTGTATAACTTGACCCTCCCTCCTAGATTGTAAGCTCTAACGAGCAGGGCCCTCTGATTCCTCCTGTATTGAATTGTATTGTACTTGTACTGTCCTCCCTAATGTTGTAAAGGCTGCGTAAACTGTTGGCGCTATATAAATCCTGTATAATAATAATACATTTTGCCTGAAATTAGTTTGTTTCCTAGCTGTTCCTATGTTGGTTTCTATAAACCACAGATGTAGTAAAGATTGTGTGGAGTCATTCTTCTGCTATTTATGCAAATATTTTAGCATTATAAGGGTTGTAAAAGGGTGGGTCTTCTAGAATGCATACTGTAAACAGTCTCTATGATCAATCCCTGTGGGAGGGGTAAAAAAGCATCAGAAGGGGTCATTCTTTGATGGGACTGTGATGTTTCCTGTGTTATGTGTTGCTTTCAATAAAGCATTTAGACATGGTATTGTCAGAGTGTGACCAATTCTTTAAAGCCAGTGGTCCAAACCAAGCTGAGTCTCTTGTGGCATGCACCTGTAAGGGGTTGTAAACACTCATTTAAAAAAAACAAAAAAAAAACAAACTTGTCATCTAAACTCCACTGTGCAGTTCGTTTTGCAAAGAGTGGCCCCGATCCTTGTTGGAGAAGTGCTCTCCTTGGTGGACACCCGTACGGGCGCGCTCTTGAGTCCCGCATTCACACAGAATGCAGGACTCGGCCCCACCCACTGGTGCCGCATCATTGGATTTGATTGACAGCAGCGGGCGCCAATGGCTGCGCTGCTATCAATCTATCCAATTGGTACACGAGACACCAGCTAGAGCTGGTATGCTCGTTCCCGACCGGAGAAAGATCAGGGTAAGGTAAGTAAAATGGGGCCTTGGGGGGGCTGCAGCACCACAGAAGGTTTTTCACCTTAATGCATAGAATACATTAAGGTGAAAAACTGTGAGGGTTTACATCCACTTTAACAGCGAAGACGGCACTGTCATGGATTGTGGAGTGACGGCAACTCATTTGCACATAACTGTAAATTGTGTTTTATATATATGATTATTTATTGTTTATTACAGTTTTAACGAAACTGCTGATACTGTCAAATTAATGTCATTTAATTTTATAATAGCATTCTTACACAAATTAAATATAAAGCAACTAAAACAAATGAGTCACCTATTAAAAGAGCAGCTTTGTTGAACTATTTACCTTTGAATTGGACTACCCTTTCTGGGTTGAATGACGGCATCATTCAACCTACTTTCTTTTACTCACATCAGTTGAATGCTATTTAGGGCAGGCACAAGAAATACCCACTGCTGCAGAACGTATTCCTGGGTGAGATTGGGTTGGGGGTATGTTGGAAAAAAAACTAGGATCCTAAACAGTGTCTCATAACATAGGAAAATCTTATAGAGCTTAGCACATTCATATATGGAAGTTCAATGCTATATTGCACTCAATATGCAAAATATATTCAGATATGAAAAGAAGTTCACATTTTAGTTTATATACATTTTACAGATTATTTCATCCAATCCAATCTTAATATATATTTGAAAAGTAATTTATGGTTCATAGATTTTCTAATTTAAATATCCATTACCATTTCTGAATTATGTACTGATTTACTAAAATTGATTGGTGCATACCAATCATGTCATTAATTTGTGCTGTATTCATGCCCCATAACTGTAAACAAAGCATTGGCTTTCTGATTGCTTTTGTGTTATTTGTAAAAATATTATCATATCACATTTAAGAGTCATTTTACATGAATGAACCCAGAAATTAATTTCCTTTGAAGTGTAGAAGCTCAGGTGAGATGGTGCAGGAAAGTACTGGATGATTGCATACATAGACAGCTGCAAGCATAGCTTTTACTTTGTCTTGTATTCAGATAAAAGGCCTGTGTTTACTGTACATTTGTGTTGTTTGATATCCCTTTGCTGTATGTATAAGTAACAAGGATAATGGCCTTTTCTGTGGCCACCTTAAGCATCGACCTTCTCCAGGCGTGTCTCACAGGAAAGAATAACAATTTCGGTGGCAACAAACAAACCCTCTCTCACCTTGCTCAGCTGACTTCACATAAATCCATGCTTCATATTTATGCCTCCTTTCTTCCTTTGTCCTTTTCCTCTGAATATTTGCTCCATTGTATTTCTTAGAATGTCCCAAGATGTCATTAAACTTCATGTTCTGTGTAACAATGCCATTGAACTTTATAAAATTTAATGCCTGTCACCGTTTGTTTTTACAGTCGCCTGAATATTTATATGAAATGGTCCTTTTTATATTCGGGGGGGATCTACCATGTGCCAATTTCATTTTTCAAGGCGCATTGCTCAGAGGACATTATTGAAAATGTTTTTCAGTTTATTGTTCTGTAAAGAGCATTTCCTGCTCTTGATTTAGTGATTGGTGTCATAATGGAGGAGCAAAAGTCTTGATATCTCTGTGATTTTAAGGGATACATATTGAGGCACTCCATTAGTGTGTGATTCCCATCTATTTCATTGGAAGTAAAATGCCACGTAAAGCCCAAAAATTTGAATACTGCAGCCTACCAGTCCCTAGATGTGGTGACTTCATTTTCACCTGGTAATGATCCAACTAAGACGATTCAGGTGAATATGCTCGGATTTCAAACAAGCCTATCATTGTTTATCTCTACTGCATTAGGTTTGATGGTATTAAAAGTTTACGCAAGAAAGATTACATTGTTTTTGCTTCCTATTCAGCCCACAGTAAGGCCTGGTTCACACTGCTGCGATGCTAGACATTGCATGTGATTCGCAGCGCACTGCTGTTCACACCACAAATGCGATGTCTGTGCGATGCGATTTCAGCCATACAGATAGTATGGCTGATATTGCACCGCATTCGGTCCAAACACGCACAGGACCTTTTTTTCTGTTCGGACCAGAATCGGATCGCATGGCTGTTCACACCTTTGCGATCTGATTCATGTCTGAACTATTCGTTCGCAGTGCGATATGCAAGCTGAACTGGGGGTGTCGTTAACAATGTATTGACACTCCCCAGCAGTTCGCATATGGCAGTGTGAACTGCCATGCGAGTTGGTGCGATGCGGGAACCCGCAGTGGATTTGCAGGGTTCTCGCATCAGTGTGAACTGGGCCTAAGTGACAAGGACACTGAATTTCTGGCAAGATCAACAGGTATTTTCTGTACTTGCTGAAAATGTTCTTAGCCTGAAAAAAACTAATACAACCACCACATCTAACTGCAATATATTTTTTTTTCTTGTGGGATTCTGTTATCCCCTAGAAACATTTCAACTTTTAATTAATAAAGTGATAGCACAATTATTATTAATACCCACACCATTTGTTCGCATTCGCAATACAATTGTCCCTTCCATTTCAATCTGCAACTGCTTTCATTTTCTAAAACCACCAAATCTTATTTACTGTTTGTGTTACAGTTTCCCTTACATAAAGTAAAGAGGGAATAGTTGATCTGTCTCTGCTAACCTTTGAAAAATGCTACTTGCCTTGATGCTATGCTGAGCCACTAACTGTAATACTTTCTCTACCACTGACCCTAAATCAATTTGCAGATCAGAAAAGTCAAAAGGCCTCATCTCCATGCTTGTACAAGACCAGTTTCAGAGGGTAAGCTTGACAGTCAGGCAACTAGTGTTTTAAGAAGGAGAGGTCAATAATGACGGCCTGTATATTTCTCATATGATAGGTAACAAGTATGAGTTGTGTGTATTGCCTAGAATTAGTAATGTTCCAGCTGTCGTTTTTGTGGCATAATCTAACTAATGAAAACAAATAAGCACATGAAAATTGTAATATAAATTATAATCCAATGTTTAAGAATACTTTTAGAAATTTAATTTAATTTAATTGTGCTTTTTTGTGAATGGATTTTAACAGTGAGCATGGCTAAGTCCTTTTTTGAATTCAGTTTTTCTTCGAAACTTAATATTTAAGGTGCAGAAAAAAGTAGCATTAGTTTAATAAAAATAATTGCCTGTATCCCCGGGCCTGCCCCAGTTTATAACTTTATCGATGGTTGCACTACTAATTTATCCCTTTCCTAATTCTGACAAATAACATTCACCCACACAGTCTCTACGGGATCACCTTCCTTCATAAATTCCTCCTTTTAGACTCTAATGAAGCGTCTGTACAGAAATATGCCACGTTTACATTTTGCTTGGAAACTGATTGACTCAGTGCTTTGCACGCTAACAAACTGAAGATTTGTGATCCTGCTGGAAATGTTTTAGACGTTCCCATCTACCTCTATGGTGCAGTGGCCTCTTTTAGTTGAAGTATGTCTGTCCCTGAATGTTGGCCTATCTGTTAGGTTCCTTAGGAACTACAGAAAAGGAAAAATAATGTGGGACCAAGTTTTAAGAATAGCTGCGTACCTGTGTCAGCATTCTGTTCTTGTATGTTTTGTTTGGCAGAGAAACTTTGTACACCACAATAACTGGACAAATTGTATAATTTGTTCCCATAGTTGACACATCTAGAAGATAGTTATTTTAAATGAATGCAGCTTCTAAGTGTTTACTTCAGTTTACTTCTGGAACGCATGTGGGAAGTTTACTAAAACTGGAGTGTGCAAAATTTGGTGCAGCTCTGCATAGAAAACCAATCAGCTTCCAGGTGTTATTGTCAAAGCTTAATCGAACAAGCTGCGATTAGAAGCTGATTGGCTACCAATCACAGCTGCACCAGATTCTGAGTACTACAGTTTTATAAATCTCCCCCACGGTGTGTGCATACCCATTTTCTTAAGATTTGGATAGAGAAAATAAATATTTGATTAAACACCCATTAAGTTTTTATTGTTGTCTATGTCCCCACTGGGTAGATTCACCTTCGCTTTATGTCCTGGTGACCATTGTCACCAAAACATAAAGTAATGTTCTAGTCTAGGAGGGGAATTTTTCAAACCTCTATAGACATTCTCTATTATTTCTTGTCTTCGGGACTAATCTTCCCAATGGGACAGACATCAATAAGATTAAAGTTTTGACCAATACCAGGCACTTTAGGCCCCTTCCTGTCTAGGCCAATTTTAAGCTTTTAGCGCTGTCACAATTGCTCGATTAACACTCTAACCAAATGCAATTTTTATCATTTTTTGGAGACAAAAAGAGCTTTCTTTTGAAAGTATTCCATCACCACTGGGGTTTTTATTTTTTGAAAAATAATACAGTTTTTCTTAGTTTGTTCTATAAAATTTTGCAAATAAGTAGTTTTACTTATTCACTGAAGTGTGCTGATGAGCGGCGTTTTACCGTCAGATTTGCGGCGCATTTCGGCCGCTAGCGGGGCGCTTTTACCCCCGCTAGCGGCTAAGAAAGTGTTAAAACCACCCTCAATGCGCTGCAATAGTGGTGTTTTGCCAGCGGTATCCCAGCTCTGCCCCTTTGATTTCAATGGGGAGCAGCGGTGGAGGAGCGGTAAACACACCGCTCCTTCACCACTCCAAAGAAGCTGCTGACAGGACTTTTCCTGATGTCCTGCCAGCACAGCGCTCCGGTGTGAAAGCCCTCGGGCTTTCACACTGGAGACAATGCTGCAGCTGTTTGAGGGAGGATTGCAGGCGCAATTTTTAACGCTATAGCGCCTGCAAAACGCCCTCGGTGTGAAAGCGGTCTAATGGGCACTGATGGACACCTGGCCCTGAGTATCAGTGTAAACAATGTACTCACTGTGCGCTGTCAGATCGGCTCTCATTTCTTTACACATTGTCTATGTGTGAGGAAAGTAGAACTGATAACCGGCAAGTCTGTTTGCATGTGATCAGCTGTGATTAGACACAGCTAATCACATAGTAAAGGGTTGCTATTATTGGCCTTGTACTGTGACCTCACCCCCCCGTACAATAAAAAATGTTTCCTTTCTGGGCACGGGTACCTATTTCTGACAGGTACCCACTCTCCCATTTCTCATCTAGGTGTCTCGCACATGCACAGTGGGAAGCCAGTTGTGAAACAGAAGGAAGTCGCAGTTGGCTTCCCATTGCCAAGTTGTTGGCTCAGGGGACTAGAAGACCAGCACAGAACTGGTCCGGGTAATAAAAGTCCTGGGCTCGTAAGTGTCTGTTTATTAAATATCAGTAGTTACAGTATTTGTAGCTTCTGACTTTTATTTTTATTTTTTTTTAAGTCCAAAGTTCCTCTTTAACCACTTTAATACCAGGCACTTATGCACCTTCCTGCCCAGACCAATTTTCAGCTTTCAGTGCTCACACACTTTGAATGACAATTACTCATGCTACAGTGTATCCAAACAACATTGTTAACATTTTTTTTTCTCACAAATAGAGCTTTCTTTTTGTGGTATTTAATCACCGTTGGATTTATTATTTTTTGGGATATAAGCGAAAAAAGAGTGAACATTTTGAAAAAAAAACACATTTTTTTAATTTCTATTGTAAAATTTTGCAAATAAGTAAATTTTCTTCATAAATTTGGGACAAAATGTATACTGCTACATATCTTTGGTAAAAATAACCCAATATAGTGGATATTATTTAGTCTGTGTGTTATCTGCATATTATAGAATCTACAAGCTATGGTGCCAATCACTGAAAATTGATCATTTCTTGAGACCCTAACAAGCCAGAAAAGTACAAATACCCCCCAAATGACCGCTTTTTGGAAAGTAGACAGTCCAAGGTATTTAGTAAGAAGCATGGTGGGTTTCTTGAAGATGTAATATTTTCCCACAATTCTTGGAAAAATGAAGAAATTGTATTTATTTATTTTTACACAAACTTGTCATATTAACAGGTTATTTCTCACACACAGCATATGCATACTTGCAACTACACCCCAAAATACATTCTGCTACTCTTACCGATTATGGGGATACCACATGTGTGAGACTTTTACGCAGCCTGGCCACATACAGAGGCCCAGCATTGAAGTAGCACCTTCAGGTGTTCTAGGGGCATAAATTACACATCTCATTTCTCAACCAACCACCTATTACACTTTTGAAGGCTCTGGAGCACCAAGACAATGGAATTGCCTCAAAATGACCCCATTTTGGAAAGCAAACACCCCAAAGGTATTATCTATGAGACATATTGAGTCTTTTGAACAGATAATTTTTCTCCAGAAGTTTTTAGAAAATGTGGAAAAATTAAAACGCATTTTTTTTGCACAAAGCTGTCCATTTATAAGATATTTCCAACACCCAGCATGTACATAGCAAAAATGACACCCCAAAATACATTCTGCTACTCCTCCTGGCCACATGCATAGGCCCAATATCCAAGTAGCACCTCCTGGCGTTCTAGGAGCATAAATTACACATATAATTTTCTGACTACCGATCACATTTTTGAAGGCCCTTCATATTTCTAACACATAGCATGTACATATCAAATAACAAAAGATTACCTCTGGTTTTAGTAGTGCAATGGTCCACAGAGGAGAGCATTGGTCCAGGCAGCAGGCAGGGATGAGCGACAGCAAAAGCAGTCGTCCAGGCAGCAGGCAGGAATAGTGTCGATAATTAGTACAGGCAGAGATACTGTCAGCACAGCCAAAGCATTGGTCCAGGTAGCAGGCAGAGATGTCCAGGCAGAAATACTGTCCGTAGTCAGTAGAGGCAGCAGGCAGAGATATGGTCAACACAGCCAAAGTATTGGTCCAAGCAGCAGGAAGAAACATGGTCTGTAATGTCCTGGGTCATTAGAGGCAGCAATATGGTCAGTACAATCAAAGTATTGGTCCCGGCAGATTGGACCATCAAGCTTAGGGACAGGGGTAGAGGCTTCTCCCACCCAAATCTCTTTGAAATCTCCAGAGACCAGACCCTGTTCTGGGAACACAGAAAACCAGAATGCTTTTCTGAAGCCCCTCACATATGTGAGACCCTGTGTACTAAAGTAGAAAAATCAGTCCAAGTGGCAGGCAAAAAACATGGTCGATTAACAAGCCGAGGTCAGTGCACGTGGCAGTCAGAAACGTGGTTTAAAACAGCAGGCAGAGGCATCATTGGTAAACAGGCTGAGGTTGGTGCACGTGAAAGTCAGAAACGTGGTTTAAAACAGCAGGCAAAGACATCATCGGTAAACAGGTCAGGGTCAGTTAACGTGGAAGGTAGAAACATGATCCACACAGGTATTTGAAATGGGGAATTGGCAGTCTATTAAAAAAAAGGGGAAATAATATCTAATGGATGTGTGGTAGCTTCTGATGCAATCTCTGATGCACAGGCCAGGTTGGGAGGGACATTGGGGGCAATAATAACTTGTATCTCTTCTAACTCCTCCTCTGCTGCATACACAACATTTTTTTTTGGCGTCTTCTTCCGGAATCTGTGGGGGGGGGATGTTATAGTGAAATTGTTGCTTATGAAGTCAACTCACACTATCAGTGCGAATGCTTCCGGGGGTGGGTCCTTGTTGGTAAATCAGGGCAGTGACGATGTCTTCAATATACTTGAGGTAGGTGATTTGTTGGTTTTCAGTTGATTTTTGATAGCAGACAAATAAATTAAACATGGCCATATAAAATAGATGAAATGCAACTTTCTTATACAAGTAATGGGACTTTCGGGTTGACAAATATGGTTTAAATCCCCTCATGAACACATTATAGTCGTGGACACATTCAGGCTTTACAACGGGGCCGTGTCTTCTTTGGATCTCCACCAAGTTGTCATTGTGAATGGTAGCGAGGATGTGAACATCTTTCTTGTCCCTCCATTTCATGGCCAACACTTCCTCATGTCTCATAAATGCAGATTCCCCGATTTGTAATTTTTTTTGTCAATAGATTTTGTGGGAAGTCCTTCCGTTTTCTTTTTTTTTTTTTTTAAGGTACAGCAGGCCAGGGTTTGTTTACGGTAAAGGTGACAAAAAAGGGGCAGGCTGGTATAATAATTGTCCACATATAAATGGTATCCTTTTTCCAACAGGGGGTATGCCAGCTCCCAGACAATTTTCCCACTGGTTCTAAATTATGTGGGGCACTCACGGGGCTGGAGCTTAGGAGTCTTTGCCTAAATAAATACGGAAGGTATACACATATCCAGTGGCTCGATCACACAGTTTATTCAATTTTAACCCATACCTGGCTCTCTTACTTGGTATATGCTGCTTGAAGTGCAGTCGGCCAGTAAAATGTAGATTCGTCCACACAAATGTTTTGGTCTGGGATAAACACTTCAGCAAATCGCTGGGAAAAATAATTTATTAGGGGGCATTTCTTATACAATTTATTGCGGTTGGGGTGATCTCGGGGGAGGGCACTGCAAATTATCATTAAAATGTAAGAAACGCATAATCATGTTGTAGCGTGTCCTGGACATGACAGCAGAATATATCGGCATGGGGTTGGTGGACCAGTAGGCATGTAGTTCATTGTTCTTTGTAAGCCCCATATTTAAAGTGAGGCCCAAAAACAATTTACATTCGTCCAGTGTGAGACATCGTCACTGGAACATGTGGGCGTAGGATGAATTGGGGTTGGCAGCAATAAATTGCTCTGCATACAGACTGGTTTGGTCCACCATATTCTGCAACAAATCTTGTGGGAAAAATAAATAGAAATAATCCAATTCTGAAAAATTTCTAGTGTTGGGCTGCACAGCTGTGCTGGGAAAGGGGGGATTATAGCGGACCCAGAGCTGGCAGGCAACCATAAGGGGTTTGCCAGGTCATCGGGAAGGTAGGACTGTGCCTGTATCCTCGGGTTGGGCATGTAATTCCAGTACTGGTACCGAGCTCCTCTTCCTGGTGTTTGGCGCTGCTGGTGGTAGGCGGGTCTTCTGATCTTGGTCCTGATCTCCTTAGTCTTTTAGGAGGGACGGTTTCCTCCACTGACTCGGACACCGATCCACTACCCTCTACTGGCTCCTATTTTGAACCAGAATCAGATGATGGGAGCTCCCCGCTGCTCTGATCATCTGATATGGTAAGCATGGCATATGCCTCCTTAGGTGTGTAAACCCTTTGAGACATGATGGCAGAACTTATTGGCGGGCCTGTGTGATGGTACTGATGGCGGTCCTGTGTGACCCTACTGCCGGCAGGCCTGTATGGCAGTACCGATGGCGGTACTAGTGGTGGGCCTGTGTGGATATACCGATGACGGTATTAGTGGTGGGCCTGTGTGGCGGTACTAGTGGTGGGCCTGTGTGGTGGTACTTGTGGTGGGTCTGTGTGGATATACCGGTGACGGGCCTGTGTGGCGTTACCGATGGCGGTATTAGTGGCGGGCCTGTTTGGCAGTACCGATAGCGGTACTAGTGGTGAGCCTGTGTGGCTGTACCGATGGCGGTACTGGTGGCAGTAATGGTGACGGGCCTGTGTGACAAATCGGCTGTGTAACCGATCCAGATGGACTGACAGAACTTCTGACAGGTTCTCTGTATTGGGGGGGGGTCATGTTGTGCACAGTAATACAGTTCTCAGATAAACACTAATCACTCACTGATCCCTGCTCTCTCCTCACACGATCAGTGTGTGAGGAGAGACCACGGATCAGATAGTAACCGCTCTCAGTGTTTACATTCGTGACCGGCTGTGATTGGACACAGCAGGTCATGTGGTAAACAGTCCATTTCTTTGGCTGTTTACCCTGATCCAAGGGACACGTGCCATCCCCGATCACCACGGTGCGCGCCTCCGATTCTGTTGACAAATGTGACCGGCTGTGATTGGACACAGCCGATCATGTGGTAAACAGCCAATTAAATTGTCTGTTTACCGTGATCGGGGATGCGCTGTGTTCGATAGACACACGCCGTCCACGATCGCCATGCTGCGTGCGGGCGCGTGCTAGGGGTTATCCTGAAAGACGTCATATGACATCCAGTCAGGATAACGGAACCACTGTCCGCTATAGGCCGGGTGGGAAGTGGTTAAGAACTATGTCATATTTTCAATTTGGATTCTGGTGACAACTGGGCAGTGTCAGAATCCTAAAAGTCAGTTTGTCTCCAGTGTGTCAATCTCTTGCTGCCTAAGCCAGTTAAGTGGGGCTCTGGCCAACTAGTGAAATAATTTTCCATGAAAATATGCATCAGTAGTGTTTGCTAATTTACTTGCTCTGAGTCTCACCAGTGGCAGAAATGTTAGCACCACATTGGCCTTAAAAAGAAATGTAATCTGTTTGCTGTGGGTGACTTCACTCAGCATCGTTACTACTCAGGGTATAACTTCTATAAATGCGATATGATAGAGTGGATACACAAATAATTGCATCCATTATTTAGTAAATGAAACACGTTCTTTGATGTTTTTAAAACTAAACTCATTCAGGCTGAAAATGATCTGTGCTTTACAAAATCTTGCACAGCTGTAAAAATTATGCAGTTTTATAACTTGGCATTTCAGAAAAATGATGTACATTGATGTTATAAAAAAACTTAAAATGCCTTTATTTTTATCCTGCATTACTGGATGTCAGGGTTTCTCTGTTATATGGATAGATGGATATAGGTAAAAAAAAAAACAAAAACAAAAAAAAAACACTTTTTTGTTTGCTTGAAACTGTTAATCTATACCACTATTGACTATCCTCGGCTTCTTGTCACTAATGCACTAATGTCTAATAATGCAGAGGTTTTGCTGATCAAAGTTTATTGTCCCTATTTTAAATAATGTATGGCTGTGGTCGTCTTTTCCTCTATCATCTTCTGAATTTCAAATGCCATGTAAGCAAGGAATTTCAGTGATCCATGTAAATAGAAGTGAGAGCATTAACCAGCGCGTAAGTAAAATCAATGAACATTAAATTGTATGTTTGTCAGCTGATGCCCACAGGACCTTCTTTGTAAATGTACTAATTTATATCAGAACAACCAAAATAAATGTATTTTTAAATATATTTGTCCCCAGCAGTCAGCGAGTTAATTTCAGTTTGGCATAAAGCCTGCGGCATTCACCTTCTGACCATTGTGTGTCATCCTTGCTCTGATCATTCATTAAGATCAGTGTTTTGTTAAAACATAATCTTCCAAAGTGTTCAGTTACAATGTACTGTTCCCATTAGTGCCACATTTTCCAGGGGCTTGAGTTAGACTGATAGGTAACTGAGCACCAGTTGCTGTGATGACTATGAACAGACTGCGAGTGTGATTCTTAACTATCACAGTTCTGTAGACATTTTGCAAAATAACATAAAAATAATGGTTTGACATGTTATTGGTACTGTTGGAGAGGGATGTATATACAGTTCTTATATATATAAAATTCACAATTTTACGTATATTAAATATATTTTACAAATTTACTGCTGCACAGCTTCTGGTACCACACGGTGCCAACTGATTATTTGTCACAGGTTTAGATATGTGGAAGGCATCTGTGTTTTCAACTTTTTTTGAGCCGGACAGAACTTAACTATAACCCTGACAAACATTAGTGAAATACAAAGCCACTTGATGAAGAGATCCTGTGTGGGCTTGACATTTTGCACACTATATTATGTGAAATTAAAACAACTTTCTTAATTTTAATTCTGTGGTCCAGATAAGATATCTTATGGGTTTCTACCTTAAGGATTAGTTCCCCTTTGGCAACATATTTAGGGTGGAACACCCCTCCGATCCCCTGCTGTGACAGCAGGCGGGCAATCATCTCCCCACACCTGCTGTCACAATTTAAAAAGAGTGTGGCCATGTGGATTTTCACCCACATAGCCGCATCATTCATTTGCAACACTTTGTGAATGAATGAACTACAAATACTGTCTTCCACCATGGTAGACAGATTGTGGCTCTCAGTAAACTGTGAGGGTGCTGGTGAGTGCTCTCATAGATCTTCCTGCCATCCAGTAACTGTCTGCACTTACTGAAGGTATGTGAGTGTTTTACTGGGATTCTGCAGGAGCCCTGACATTGCGCCCGCCATCTGCTGGTTACAGGTGCAATGCTCTGCAGGCTCCAGAAAAATAAAAAATAAATGCATATTTATTTTACCTGCAAATATTTGTGACTTTATTATTTTAAAAAAAATGGTGAACTTGGCCTTTAAGATGCTAAATGTCAGTCATTACAGCACCCACAAGGGTGTTTCTAAACAGTGTGCAATGGGAATGTGACAAAATGGGATTGATTTACTAAGGGCAAATCCACTTTGCACTGAAAGTGCACTTGGAAGTGCAGTCGCTGTAGATCTGAGGGGAAGATCTGAAATGAGGTGAAGCTCTGCTGATTTTATTATCCAATCATGTGCAAGCAAAAATGTTGTTTTTTATTTTCCTTGCATGTCCCCCTCAGATCTACAACGACTGCACTTCCAAGTGATCTTGTAGTGCAAAGTGGATTTGCCTTTCGTAAATAACCCCCAAGCTGTAGAGTAAGGCCACATCTTTTTTTATAGATTTCTGGCACTCTCAACAATTATCTTATATTGCACTTTGCTATTAGTTATAGATCTTATAAACATGAATTTACCATACATGTAAAACATCCTGCATCCACTTTTGCAGGTATAGGAGACCCTGGTACATCCTACAATTGTACCTGATTTCATTGAAGAAATGACATTGTCTAGTGAGATGAAAGCAGCCTTAGTGTAATTAAAAGTTATGTAAGCCCTAACTATGAAGTTTTTTTGCTCCTTTGTTAGTCTCTTCCATCAATTTACTAAATTCCATGCATGCTTTTCAGTTTCTCTTTTGCTGGTTACTGTACATTTTCAATGAACTACATATCCCATGGTCTCTTGCTGCCTGCAAGCAATGACCCCTGTACTGACTCCCCCTCCTGAAAATTTTCCTACCATCACCTCTGTAGTTCAGAAGGAAGGTTCCTTTATTTTCTGTGAAACAGCAGTGCCTAATGACAGAGCATAGTGAATGCATGTCACAGAATTTAAGAGCGTAAATATTTATGCAAACTTCAGGATTGTTTAGATTAAAAATAAACAAAATAAATTATTTTATTAGCTAGCTGCAGGGGTTTCCAAGGCTCCAGGTCAAGCTGGCAGTCGTCTCCCCATCGGCGGTGACGTCACTGGATGTGGGGCACAGGGCCAGCAGGTGATTGTTTAGATTAAAAATAAACAAAAGAAAGTATTTTATTAGCTGGCTGCAGGGGTTTCCAAGGCTCCAGGTCAAGCTGGCAGTCGTCTCCCCATCGGAGGTGACGTCACTGGATGTGGGGCACAGGGCCAGCAGGTGCACATTCGGAGCATGTGTGCTCCTTCTTCAGGCTGTGTCAGATGACTTCCAGCTTGACTCGGAGCCTTGGAAACCCCCGCAGCTAGCGAGACAGCAGCAGCACCCCACACCGTGTAGTCCTGGGTCAGGACTACACAGCGAGCCTCCCCTTGTGACTAGCCATTTTAACCCTTACCCTGTGAGTTAATTCTTATTTTTTTATCTTAATAAATTCATCATTAATCATTTTAATATACTGCACTCAGATGAGCGCTGCTGTTCTCCACATTATATTCCTAGAAGAGTTGAAGCTGTTATAGCTGCAAAGGGTGGGCCAACTCAATATTAAACCTTACGGACTAAGACTGGGATGCCATTAAAGTTCATGTGTGTAAAGGCAGGCATACCAATACTTTTGGTAATTTAGTGTAAAATCAAAAACATTGTAAAAAAATGTTTATTTCTTTTTACAAACTCTCATAAGTCAGTGTCCCTGATCACCACCACACAGTCATATTATCCCTAATCATCAGCACACCAGTTACAGTGTCCTTAATCACGCCTTGAGAATGTCTGAAGGTGCTCCTTGGATTTTGGCCCCTTTATGCAACTAGGCTGTGAGAAGGTCTCACACATATGGTATCCCCATACTTGGGAGGAGTAGTAGAATGTGTTTTGGGGTGTAATTATATGTATGCCTATGCTGTGTGTGGGAAATAACTTGAATTTGAAAATTAAAAGTGAACTTGAAATGAAAAGTTTGAATTTTCTTTTTCATATTCCAAAAAATGTTACAAAAAATTAACTTCCAAAAAACGTACCATGCCTCTTACTAAATACATTGGCTTGTATACTTTTGTATTGCACCAGGCAATTAGTATGTCAAGATTGATCAATTTTCAAATTTATATACCATAGTTTGTAGACTCTATAACTTTTACACAGACTAAATAATATTCACTGGTTTGGGTTATTTTTACAAAAGAAATACAGCAGAATACATTTTGGCATTAACTTATGAAGAAAGATTATTTATTTTCAAAATATTATAACAGAAACTAGGAACTTTTTAATTTTTTTTTTTTTCAGTATTTTTTTAATTTACATTATATAGCAAAAAGAAAAAAAAACTGGTGGTGTTTAAATACCACCAAAAGAAAGCTCTATCCGTCTCAAAAAATATTTTAAAAATGTATTTGGGTACAATGTTGCATGCCTAAGTGATTGTCATTTAAAGTGTGACAGTGCTGAAAGCTGAAAATTGGCCTGGACTGGAAGGAAGTAAAAGTTTCCGGACTTGAGGTAGTTAAATCAGAAGAGCAGCTTAGGTTGCAAACACTACTCCTTCATAGAAATTGTGAAATTAATGAGCAATGTCAACTTAGGGAAGGAAGTGTGCGGTTGGCAGAATAACCAGGTGAAAAACATTCTAAAGAAAAGGTTAACAAATGCAGCCACTACATCTAAGAACTGGTAATCTCCAGTATATTACATTTTTGTTTTTGGATTTAGAGATACGTTATTGTAGAATGGACTATGCATTTCATTTTTTTTTTCTGTTTTGACCAGGCTGCAATTCAGAAATAAATAATACTGATACAAATGGTAACAGAACACATATATTGTTTGCATTTTAAAGTCATAGCAGGCACATTACTAAACCACCTTATTAAAATTGGCCATGTCAACGCACAGTCAGAAACTGGTGCCTAAGTGTCCCCTACAAGATGAACACAGAAGGTGAAATTCATTATCTCATTAAGTAACTGTAGAGCATCTCCCTCGTATCTCAGAGCTCTTGAGAAGCGTTAGAAGTGCCACATTAACTTCCTTACTAATAACGGGATATTAAGATTACTTTGAATAATTTTGATGAGAATAAGTGAGTATGACAAGATTTATTACCCATGTGTTGTTTCTTGCCTGTCCACATCACCAAGTCATCCTCCGTGTCCATGTTGGAGGGTGAAAAAGAAAAAGTGAAACATGCTTGAGAACAGGGTGATTGAAGACCTTTAAATTCCTACACAGATAGAAAAGTACAAAAATGAATGTAAAAGAAAATACTTTGGAAGTTTATTCGAAATACCTATAAAACACATAAATAGAAAGCGGCCCTCATGTTTTTAAATGTAGAGTTCTATCAGAAATAAAATAAATAGAATGTATGATTCTTACTGTCCCTAAAGAATGAACATTATGAACTTCTCTTATAGGCTCCCTTTTGGTTTGTTAAATATACCATTAAAAGTGTTTTGTTTTATCTGTTTGATAAATGCAAAAAATGCAGTTAAAGTGTAACTAAGAGCAAACCTTTTTTCTTTCTCGAACATCACGGGACACAGAGCCACAGTAATTACTGATGGGTTATATAGGGTATCACTGGTGATTGGACACTGGCACACCCTATCAGGAAGTTCAACCCCCTATATAATCCCTCCCCTTGCAGGGATATATCAGTTTTTACGCCAGTGTCTTAGGTAATGGACGTGTAAAGATATCCTGTGCTGAGCTCCAAAGGGAATATCCTATATCCTATACTGGGGCAAGCCAGGCAGACCGGATGCATTCAAAGTGTCCTTTCTAGGCCGAATTGGATGGTACCCGGGCCTCGTGTCCGAAGAAACGAGGTTTTACCTGTAACACTTCTCTTTTTAGAGAGCTGGACCCCGCAGATTAGAAAATGGTTTTCTAGCCTAATTTTTAGCCGGGTGCTTTACAGGCCCAGAACTGCAGGATCCCCCTATTTATAGGGGGCCCCAGTCTCTGACGGTTTTTTCAAATGGAGCCCACCGTGAGAGGTGAAGATTGGGTCTGTGTAAACTGAACCCTGCGGCTGGATAAGGTAAGAGGAGATTCCACAGAATTTTCTAATTCTAGTAGGTTTCTCCTTTAAGGTAAATGCATGCTATGCCTATTGTGTCCACCAGGGGCTGCCAAGAGCACATACCTTCACATGCTGATGTCTGTCTCAGGTGTTCATGCTGCACAAGTTTTCACAGCGTTCCGGCTCCAAGGTAGGATGGATGGGGGGATTTCTTATGATTGAATGTTCCCCCCAGGCTAGAGCAGGGGTCTAGAAAGCGGTTATATCGCTCGGACACCGCTCCCTCGGCCGCCATTACTGCCATTGCCGTTTTTTAGGCAGGCTCTTCACTACCAGCCTCTCTCCCTCCTCCCCCTCCCCCAGCCTTCCTCCATAGTATTTCAGGAGAGTCAGCCAGCGCGGGAAGCGCTCGTTTTTTCGAAATTCGAGGGGGGGGGCGGTACGTCAGCACAGGTGCTTAGACTCCCACTCAGGCCAGCTGCAGGCTATTAAAGGCACTCTGTACAGGTGCACACAGCCTTTGGAGAGACACAGAGCTGACAGTCGCATGTAAGGTGGGACTCAGGCATTCTCCTAGGCAGCATTTACTGAAGTAACACCAGACTGAGCATTGGGTAGCAAGGCTTTTAGCCAGACTACATCGCTCAGCAGTCAGTGTTCATTTGTGATACCTCACACCTTGTTGCTTTGCACTATGGGTAGAAGAGGTTCAAGCACCCCAAGAACCAGAGACACTAGGGGATCTCGTTCGGGTTCTGAGGGCCCCCTGTCAGCAGCATCCTCCCCCCCTGAAGGGCCAGGGACGGCTAGCCAGGGAGAGCCGTCGGGGTCAGGGGCTACACCTGCTTCTGGCACTTCAGCCCCTGTATATATTACACAAGAGGTTTTTTCCTCAACCATTAATGGTTTAGAGGAAAGATTAATGGCCGTGATTACAGCTTCACTCAGTGGAAGAAAACGTACTAGGCCTTCCTCTGTTCCCCAAGACCCTCAAGCAGAGGAGCTCTGGGATAAAGGAGATGAATCCCTTTCAGAGGATCAGAAGGGGACGGATGATTCCTCTTCGGAGGAATCAGGTGGAGAGGGGCCCTCTGCGACTTCCCAAGAGGAGAAAGTCTTAGTGCAGATCCTTACTGGATTGGTCCGCTCCACATTTAAGTTGCCCGTACCTGAAACTGTTAAAGAACCCTCTTCTGCTTTGGGGTCACTGAAACCTTTCCAAGCAGCACAGGCTTTTCCTGTTCATAATTTACTTGAAAAGCTCATTTATTCTGAGTGGGATCACCCAGACAAACGTTTTTTTCCACCGAGAAAGTTTTCAACACTTTATCCGATGGAAGAAAAGTTTATTAAAATGTGGGGAATACCGGCCATTGATGCCGCCATTTCCTCCGTAAATAATAGTCTGACTTGTCCTGTAGACAATGCTCAGATGCTCAGGGATCCTGTAGATAAAAAGATGGAATCCCTATTGAAGGATGTTTTTTCCTTAGCAGGTTCAGTGGCTCAACCAGCCACAGATTGGAGCCTGTCAATACTTAAGAGACCATGTTAAGCAGGTCATCAAAGTATTACCTGAACAGCAGGCCCAGAGGTTTGGTAACCTTCCAGCAGCCTTATGCTTTGTGGTTGACGCCATTAGAGATTCTATCGTGCAAACCTCCTGTCTTTCACTGGGGTTGGTGCATATACGTAGAATCCTATGGTTGAAAAATTGGTCAGCCGAAGCACCATGTAAGAAGCTCCTGGCAGGGTTTCCATTTCGTGGTGAAAGGTTGTTTGGAGAGGACTTGGATAACTATATCAAGAGAATCTCTTGTGGGAAAAGCACTCTCTTACCTGTTAAGAAGAAGAGTAAGCGTCCCTCTTTCAAACTGACTCTTTCCCCAGCGCCGGGGGCTTCACCCTTCAGGCAGTCTCGACGGCCTCCTCCATCTGGGTCCAGAGACAAGAGTCAACCCCAGGAACAGAAGAAGTCCTGGGGGAAGAAGCCTACTAAGCAAAACACTAAGACCTCGGCATGAGGGGGCGCCCTTGCTCACTCGAGTGGGGAGAAGACTGCGACAGTTCTCAGGGCTCTGGCAGGAGGATTTCCAGGACAGATGGGTAATCTCCACGGTAACCTTAGGGTTCAAGCTTGAGTTTCAGGAATTTCCCTCTCCTCGGTTCCTCAGATCAAGTGTCCCCAGAGACCCAGAGAAGAACCAGTCGCTCCTTCTAGCGTTGGAGCGACTTTTGTCGCAGGAGGTCATTATGATGGTTCCCGCAAAGGACCAAGGATTGGGCTTCTATTCCAACCTTTTTACGGTCCAAAAACCCAATGGAGGTGTCAGACCCATTCTGGATTTAAGGGATCTGAACCGGTTCCTAAGGATTCAGTCCTTCCGCATGGAATCAGTCTGGACAGTAGTCTCTACCCTGCAGGGAGGAGAATTTCTGGCATCGATAGACATCAGAGATGCATATCTGCAGGTGCCCATTTTTCCTGCTCATCAGAAGTTTCTGCGCTTCGAGGTAGGAGGGCGCCATTTCCAGTTTGTGGCTCTGCCTTTTGGGATAGCCACTGCACCTCGGGTGTTCACAAAGGTCTTGGCCCCTCCTCTGGCCAGACTAAGGGCTCAGGGTATAGCTGTCATAGCTTACCTAGACGACCTGCTATTGATAGACCGGTCGGTAGCCTCCTTGAACGGGAACTTGAGATCCACAGTCAAGTATCTGGAACACCTAGGTTGGATCCTCAACCTAGAAAAATCTTTCCTAAAACCAGTGAGAAGACTGGAGTATTTAGGTCTGATCATAGATACAAGCCAGGAGAAAGTATTTCTACCTCAGGCAAAGATCACTGCTTTAAGGGAGCTGATTCTGGCAGTCAGGACCAAGAAGGGTCCTTCTGTCCGCCTTTGTATGAGGCTGCTAGGGAAGATGGTGTCTTCATTCGAAGCAGTTCCCTATGCTCAGTTTCATTCAAGCATGCTGCAACACAGTATTCTGTCAACCTGGAACAAGAAGGTTCAGGCATTAGACTTTCCGATGCAACTGTCGCATGTGGTGCGTCAGAGCCTCAATTGGTGGCTTATACCCGAAAACCTGCAGAAGGGGAAATCCTTTCTACCGGTTACCTGGACGGTGGTAACAACAGATGCCAGTCTGTCAGGTTGGGGAGCAGTTCTGGAACAGTCTGCGGTTGAGGGGATATGGTCCAAGACAGAGAGGACCTTACCCATCAACATTCTGGAGATCCGGGCGGTATATCTAGCCCTAAAAGCCTGGACTATCAGGTTACAGGGCTGCCCGGTCAGGATCCAGTCCGACAATGCCACAGCAGTGGCTTATGTCAATCATCAGGGAGGCACCCGGAGCCGAGCTGCTCAAAAGGAGGTGAACCAGATTTTAGTCTGGGCAGAGATGCATGTGCCATGCATATCGGCAGTTTTTATTCCAGGGATAGAGAACTGGCAGGTGGACCAATTAAGTCGCCAGCCTGTTACTCCCAGGGGAATGGTCTCTACACCCCAACGTCTTTTGGGCCATATGCCAAAGATGGGGGGTCCCAGATGTAGATCTCTTTGCATCCCGATTCAACAAAAAGATAGACAGATTTGTGGCAAGGACGAGGGATCCTCTTGCATGCGGGACGGATGCGTTGGTGATTCCGTGGCATCAGTTCTCACTGATTTACGCATTCCCGCCTATTCTGCTACTGCCACGACTCCTTCGCAGGATCAAGCAGGAAAGGAAATCGGTACTTCTGGTGGTCCCTGCTTGGCCCAGAAGGACTTGGTATGCAGAAATAGTAAGGATGACGGTGGGTTCCCCGTGGACCCTACCGGTACGCCCAGACCTTTTATCTCAAGGTCCAGTGTTCCATCCTGCCTTACATACACTAAATTTGACGGTTTGGCTATTGAGACCCACGTTCTGAAGAGTCGTGGGCTTTCAGGTCCTGTCATATCTACCTTGATTAATGCAAGGAATCCAGCTTCCAGGATGATTTATCATAGAGTCTGGAAAGCTTATGTATCCTGGTGTGAATCCAGAGGTTGGCATCCCAGGAAATATGTCATAGGTAGAATTCTTGATTTTCTACAATTAGGATTAGAGATGAAGCTGGCCTTGAGTACCATCAAGGGCCAGGTCTCGGCTTTATCAGTATTATTTCAACGGCCACTTGCTTCACATTCTTTGGTCTGAAACTTTATACAGGGGGTGATGCTTCTTAATCCTCCGGTTAAAGCGCCCCTAAACCCCTGGGACTTGAACTTGGTCCTGGCTGTGTTACAGAAACAGAACCAATAAGTCAGATTCCTTTGGTCTTGTTGACAAGGAAGTTAATTTTTCTGGTGGCCATCTCTTCTGCTAGAAGAGTTTCAGAATTAGCAGCCCTTTCCTGTAAGGAGCCTTATTTGATTATACACAAGGATAGAGTGGTACTGCGCCCTCATCCTAGTTTTTTACCGAAGGTGGTTTCTGATATTCATTTAAACCAAGACATTGTTCTGCCTTCCTTTTTTCCAGATCCCTGTTCTCCGGAAGAGAGATCTCTACATTCGTTGGATGTAGTAAGAGCAGTTAAGGCCTATCTCGGGGCAACTGCTCAGATCCGCAAGACAGATGTTTTGTTTCTGCTGCCAGAGGGTCCCAATAGAGGACAAGCAGCGTCAAAAGCTACCATTTCTAAATGGATTCGACAATTGATCATTCAAGCACACGGTTTGAAACAGAAGATTCCTCCGTTTCATATAAGGGCACATTCCACAAGGGCTATTGGTGCTTCTTGGGCAGTGCATCACCGGGCCTCTATGGCTCAAATCTGCAAGGCCGCAACCTGGTCTTCAGTTCATACATTCACCAGATTCTATCAGGTGGATGTGAGAAGGCATGAGGATATCGCCTTTGGGCGTAGTGTGCTGCAGGCAGCGGTACAGGGTCCTCAGGCCTGATTGCACCCTACTTGGTCGTGGTTCCCCCCCTCAGGTAGCATTGCTCTGGGACATCCCATCAGTAATTACTGAGGCTCTGTGTCCTGTGATGTTCGAGAAAGAAAATAGGATTTTTTAAAACAGCTTACCTGTAAAATCCTTTTCTTTCGAAGGACATCACGGGACACAGAGGTCCCGCCCCTCTTCTAATACACTATATTGCTTGGCT
The DNA here is from genome assembly GCF_042186555.1 of Aquarana catesbeiana. NCBI lineage: Eukaryota > Metazoa > Chordata > Amphibia > Anura > Ranidae > Aquarana > Aquarana catesbeiana. The sequence continues at coordinate 181,426,036 of NC_133324.1, read as the reverse complement.
ATAAAACTGAGGTATCCCTGCAAGGGGAGGGATTATATAGGGGGTTGAACTTCCTGATAGGGTGTGCCAGTGTCCAATCACCAGTGATACCCTATATAACCCATCAGTAATTACTGTGGCTCTGTGTCCCGTGATGTCCTTCGAAAGAAAAGAATTTTACAGGTAAGCTGTTTTAAAAAATCCTATTTTTTATTATTTTGAAGGGAGGGTTATAACTCCTGTTTGTTTTTTTTGTTTTTGTTTTTTTGCATTTGTGTCCCACTTCCTATCCCATAGCCAAAACAAGAAGAGGAAATCCCTCCAAAGTAAGGAAATTCTGGGGTGTCACCAGGGTCCCCATTGGAAGATTTTTCATTTATTACCATTCTGATGTCAACCCAAAATATAGGATTTTATTTCTTTTCACTTTCCATGATAACTGTAAACAGGACACATAGAAAGGGTGAATCTCCTTAACAGGGTCACATAAATGAACAAACCCTGACAGGGGTTCTAACACTCTCCACTCTATCCAAAGCAAAAAAAAAAAGTTTCCCCCTTAGTTACACTTTAATTTTGCCAAAAATCCTTTGAGGTCCTGTCATCTGTGTGCTCTGCTATCTTATCTCAAGCAATGTTATCAGCCCTTAGCAGTTCACCATTTTTAACTACAGAACATCACTCCCTATGTTATAGGGAGAAGCAGGAGGGAGATGTTTTGTAGGTATACCACATTTCCTGTCTTAGGGTGACAACACTATGCCTGTATAGATGCAGTACAGTGAGTAACCATTGTGACCCTAGAACAGGAAATTTATTAATATCATTTTTTTGCATTTGAGTCTGCAAATTTCTGCAGCCACGATCAGTGGATGGCGGGTGCCATGCTCTACCTTTTGCAGACTCTTCCCCCAGCCCCTTGTCCATACAGACCTTCAGCTATGGGCCCTGGAGGCAGTATTAAATGCACTAAAACTGCACTGACGTCACTGCACTTGTGCTCCATTGAGACCTACAGTCCTTCCTAATGAGAGGAGCCGCACGCAGCCACATTAGCCTCCAGCAGGTAGAAGGACCCTGAAATCGTGTAAAGGGTGGTGAGGTGGGGGGTGCTTGCTGACCATGTTTTCTGTTACACCCTAAATATATGGTTTTAAAGGTGTGGTTAGCTTTTAAGGCAGCACAAAATACAAATAAACAAATAAAATGAAATATTGGATGCACAGCAGATAACTGAAAGCATAAGCTGTTAGCAGATATATTTCCTTTTATGAGCTGTCAGTCCCTTGCTGCCTAGAGCCTCCCAAAGCAGCTATACAAATATGTACATTCTTAGTATTTGCATATGTGTAGATATACCACCTACTTGGCATGTACCTATTGTTACTACAAGAAAGTAGTGTAACAATGGGGGGAAGAACAGTGCACGAGTGAAAGATCATAGAAACAAACTGGAAAGTTATATTCTGACAGTTATGTTTTGTTGCCAACCATCTGATTTACCTGTAATGGTATGATTCTCTCAGATTTATTTCAAAATTTCTAAAAAGGCAACCTGGCCACGACTCCAGATTTTCACCCAGGCATTGATCTAGTGCAGGAGACTACACCAGTTCATAAAACATTTGCATTTTTCAGTAAATGAACGCTGCACATTATTATTTATTTATTTTATTTATTTCAGGTACTTATATAGCGCCGTCAATTTACGCAGCGCTTTACATATACATTGTACATTCACATCAGTCCCTACCCTCAAGGAGCTTATAATCTAAGGTCCCTAACTCACATTCATACATACTAGGGACAATTTAGACAGGATTCAATTAACCTACCAGCATGTCTTTGGAGTGTGGGAGGAAACCGGAGTACCCGGAGGAAACCCACGCAAGCACAGGGAGAACATGCAAACTCCAAGCAGATAGTGTCATGGTTGGGATTCGAACCAGTGACCCTTCTTACTGCTAGGCGAAAGACATTAGTCATGAGAACAGGTTGCAAGCCAGCCAGATAATGCACACAAGAATCTTACAGTAGAAAAGCCGGGGTAGATTACAGGAAACACTTGCTAAGGTAAACTCCGTGGATTTTCAGACATTTTTTTGGATAGCATTCATTTTTCACAGATTGATTTTACTTGTTGCCTGAACTACCTTTCAGATAATAAACTAGCATCTTAAAATTAACTGTGAGAAGGTTATGCCTACTGTGCAGAAGCATCACAATTATCTAATCATTCTGCTGTCTCAGATAGCATTTTCAAAATCAGAATTCACCTAGATACATACTGTACATATGTAAACATCGGGATAAAATGTCCTTGAACCATTAGGATGTTTTTTTTTTTATTTTGACATAATGAATAAATATAGACAGTCATTTTTAACAAACTTGTATGTTACAATTCCTTATTGAACAAACAATTTTAAGTATGTATGCCCAGTCAATAAAATTACCTTTTTTAACCTGTTCATATAATTTCAGAAGTCATTTTTAATGTTTAAATCTACTGCTTTCATTAAAATACTACTTGGTGATGCTTCGGTGACAGTCCTGTACAGCAGTGGTCATCAACTCCTGTCCTCAGGGCCCACTAACAGGCCAGGTTTGCAAGATAACTGAAATACATCACAGGTGATATAATTTTCTGCTCAGTGATTGCAGTATTCTAGTCTGTATCTCCCGTAGGTAATACATAAAACCTGGCCTGTTAGTGGGCCCTGAGGACAGGGTTGATGACCACTGCTGTACAGCACTTCCTGTGTAGGGGTAATAGCAAGTTCCTGTCATCCCTGGGACATCAACTGAAGGTAAAGCTCTCAAAGGGACACAATCAGCAATCAATAATTAATAAAAAAGAGTTTTTTTAACTATTCCTGTTTCAATCCAAAACCTAAAATGAAAATGCTTCGACATGCAATACGTATTAATAAAAGAAAGTTGTATTGCCTACCCTTTGTGGCCTCTTTTGGCACGTATTGTTTTGCCATATTATAGATGCAGTTTTATTATGCATTTTTATCCAAGTAAAAAGAAAAAGCATTGCACTGCAATATATGCTAAAATATGCTGCTAAAAGTCAAAAGTAGCAGTGTAACTATTATAATTTTACTATAGAATATATTAACCCAAAGAGACAGAACAATCACATCTACATCTTTTTTTCCAAAGTTTTGATGAAGAAATATATTTAGTGTATGTCGTGGAGTCTCAATGATTTGTTATTATCCTGCCATGAATCAGTGACTGGTGTAGAAATTCAGTTGAACGATTACTTTATAACTAATGATACTTCAGCTATTTCCTCTGTGGTTTTATGGTATGCCCACAAGGCACTAATAAGAGGCTCATTAATCAAAATATCTTATTGCAGATAAAAAAAAAAATATGAAAGCCTAGCTATCGTAGAGAGCTACCTTCTTCCACAAAAAACTCAAAGCTAATCAATCACTATCTTCTAAAGATGAAATAATTAAAGGAGAAGTGTTCTGAGTCTATGCGTGTCTGGATGGCTGAAACAAAAGACAGTTGTAGGCAATATAAAATACAAACTTTAGTGTTGACCCAGATTCTACCGATCAATACTTCTGTAAAGAAATTTGTGCTTGAAAAAGGACGCAGTAACACTGTTACTGCGATATGTATAATATACATTGTATATTATATAATCATATTTTGTTGAATGCAGAAAAAATAACAGTAGAGAGACATGTACTTTATATTGAAGACACGCATCACCAAATCTTCCTCTGTTTCCTGCCGCTGGCCTTGTTAAAGTACATAGGCACATTAAAACTGCTTCTGGACCACCCACCGCATATATACTGCGACAGGGCGGCCCGGCTGCACAAAATCACGTAGAGGGCGCGCGCCATTCCCGCTGTGGTTGCACACACGAGGAGCCAATCAGCGGGTCTGGCGACTGCGATTCAGGGGAGAGACGGAGCAGCAGTCTGCCTATGTAAACAAGGCAGACCCCTGATTTGTTAGGGAGCAAAAGAGAGATCTTGTGTTTCAGCTAAGCTGAAACACGGATCTCTCTTTTACTCCAGTGTATCAGTCCCCCACACAGCACCTCCCAGGGACACGCTTAAGCCTTTGATCGGCCCCTAGTGTTAACCCCTTCCCTGCCAGTGTCATTTTTTAGCACTGATCACTGTGTTGGTGTCACTGGTCCCCAAAAAGTGTCACTTGGTGTCCAATTTGTCCGCCACAATGTCGCAGTCCCGATAAAAATCCCTGATCACCGCCATTACTAGTAAAAACAATAAGAAAAAAAAGTCCCTAAATCTATCCCATAGTTTGTAGATGCTGTAACTTTTGCGCAAACCAATCAATATATGTTAATTAAAATTTTTTTCCAAAAATATGTAGCAGAACACGTATTGGCCTAAATTGATGAAGGAATTTGATTTTATTACATTTTTTTATTGGGTATGTTTTATAACACAAAGTAAAAAAATATTGTTTTTTTTTTTATTCAAAATTGTCGCTCTTTTTTTGTTTACAGCGCAAAAAATAAAAAACGCAGAGGTGATCAAATACTCACAAAAGAAAGCTCTATTTGTGGGGAAAAAAGGACATCAATTTTATTTGTGTACAGCTTTGCGCGACCGCGCAATTGTTAGTTAAAGCAACGCAGTGCCATATTGCAAAAAATGGCCTGGTCAGAAAGTGGGTAAAACCTTCCAGAGCTGAAGTGGTTAAATAAAAGACACAGGTCCATCAATTATAACAAATATGTATCTGTGCCAGAAGTGTATAGAATTTAACATTCATGTAATTTCAATGTCTTTTTGAAAGTGTAGAATATATCCCTACTTTAACTGCTAACCACTTGACCGCCGGAAGATTTACCCCCCTTCTTGACCAGGCCATTTTTTGTAATGCAGCACTGCGTTAATTAACTGACAATTGAATGGTACACTGTACCCACATGTCCATTTTTTCGCACAAATAGAGCTTTCTTTTGGTGGTATTTGATCACTTCTAGGTTTAAAAAACAAATTTGCGCGATAAACAAAATAGGACCGACATTTAAAAAATAAAAAATGTATTGTTTTTTACTTTATGCTATAAAACCTATGCAATACAATAATTGAAAAAACTAATTTCTTCATCAATTTAGGCCGATGTGTATTCTGCTACATATTTTTGGTAAAAATATCCCAATAAGCGTGTAATGATTGATTTACGCAAAAGTTAGTGTCTACAAACTTTGGGATATTTTTATTTATTGATTCTTACTAATAATGGCGGCGATCAACGACTTATAGCAAGACTGCGATATTGCGGCAGACATTCTGACACTTTTGACACTTTTGGGGGACCAGTGACACTAATACAATGATCAGTGCTAAAAATATGCATTGTCACTGTGCTTTGCAGGGACACACATTCCATCCCTTCCCTCTTGTCAGAGTTGGCGATCTGCCTTGTTTACATAGGCAGATCGCAGTTCTGTCTCTTTTTTTCACAATTGGCATGTGACACAGAGTCCCCACGGTACTTGCCAATCGGCTCCCGCTGTGTGTAATCGGTACCGGAAGTGGTTGAATTTTAAAAGAAAAATGCCCCAAAAAAAAAAAAAAATGCACAAAGCCAAAATGTTAAACTATTACACAAACCCAAACTTATGCAGCTGCAATATTACCCCACCCAAAATATCACTTTATGAGGAATACCAATATCAATCACTGGTGTGCAGCTCTATAATTTCACCTAATCCCATCAAACTCTTTAACAATTTAAGGACTGGAAGGATTTGCCCCCTTATGACCAGGCCATATTTTGCGATAGGGCACTGTGTTACTTTAACTAACAATTGTGCAGTCGTGCGACATTTTACCCAAACAAACTGTATGTCCTTTTTTTTTTCCACAAAAAGTGCTTTTTTTGGTGGTATCTGATCACCTGTGTGTTTTTTGGGGTTTTTTTGTTTTGTTTTTTGTGCTATAAACCAAAAAAGTGACAATTTTGAAAAAAAAAAAACATATTTTTTACTGCTATACTGCTATAATAAATATCCAAAAACAGTAAAAAAACAAATTTCTTCATCAGTTTAGGCCAATATGTATTCTTATACATATTTTTGGTAAAAAAAAAAAACAATAAGTGTATATTGATTGGTTTGAGCAAAAGTTATAGCGTCTGCAAAATAGGGGATAGATTTATGGCATTTTTATTATTTATTTATTTTTTACTAGTACTGGTGCGATTTTTAGCGGGACACTTGTGACACTTTTTTGGGACCATTGACATTTATACAGCGATCAGAGCTAAAAATAGCCACTGATTACTATATAATTGTCACTGGCAGATTGGGGGTTAACGCTAGGGGGTGATCAAGGGGTTAAGTGTTGCCTGGGGAGGTGTTTCTAACTGTGGGGGCTGTGTACTGACAGGGAGTACAGAGAAATCGGTGTTCCTGATCGCTAGGAACAACAGATCTCTCTCTTCCTTGATAGAACGGGGATCTGTCTGTCTACATTAACAGATCCCTATTCTGGCTCTTTGAGGAGCAATCGCAGGTTGCTGGCAGATTTCGCCGCTGGCCACGCGCATTGGCTCCAGCGGCACACTGCAAGCGTGCGCGCCCCTAGAGTCTTTAAAGCGTCCACCATACAGCTACGGCGATTCGTGCAGTTGCGCCAACCTGCCGCAGTATATTAACGGCGGCTGGTCGGCAAGCGGTTAAAATAATATATGGTGATTATCTGTACATATATTCAATATAAAATTTTAAGTATTCTCAAACATAGAATAAAGTTCATAAAATAAGTCCACTTCATTCGACCTTCTTGAGAAAGTCCCTGGTGGACGAAATATTTCAAGTGGCCTTAACAGTGTGTGTGCAAGCTGTCAGAGAAGCCTGGACAGGAAAACCCTTTCTGTGAGCACCAGTTTGATCTATGTATTAGCTGGCAATTGCATGCATTGGAGGTAGTGGAGATCCAGCGACTTTTGAGAGATGCTATTTACTTTTCTGAGTTTCTTTTAAGGGAGCTGATCATTGGATTGGAGGGAGCTGAAAGAAATTAATTGATGACCACCTTACTAGAAATCTTGAGCTCTATATGCCGATCTAAATATAGAGAGGGTATGTGATTTGGTGCATTTTAGGAGGCGGAGTCAGTATAGTAATGACTGTTTTCAGATAGCAAGGTACCATTGGCTATGTAGTCCTTAGAAATTTAAACACTTCCCACCCGCAGTAAGTAATATGACATCTTGGGTTTTGAGTGGGGATATCTGAATGATGCCTGCATCTACAGGCATCATTCTTTTTTGCCAGCACCTTAAAAACAATCATAGCGGCTGTTCAGCTGCTTGATTGTTTGTACGCCGCCCTCCAGTGCATCTACCGTCTCACCCGTGCTGCGGAGGCTCACCATAGAGAATCTCTATGACCTTCGGAGGCCGGGTGCGAGGTTATGACATCACGTCCGGCCCAGCAGTTGTAAACACTGCTGTGTTTTCGGCTGGAAAGGCCGCACACAGAAGCACACATACGTCATGTCCACATATGTAAACTGTGTTTAATCCGTATGTGAGGTATCTCCGCGAACATTAGAGCGAGAGCAACAATTCTAGCCCAAGACCTCTTCTGTAACTCTAAACAGGTAACCTGTAAAAATTTAAAGCGTTGCCTATAGAGATTTTTAACTACCAAAGTTTGGTGCCATTCCAAGAGTGTTCCGCAATTTTAAAGCATGACATGTTAGGTATCTGTTTACTCGGTGTAACATCTTTCACATTATACAAAAAAATTGGGCTAACTTTAGTGTCTTTTTTTTTTTTTTAATTCATGAATTCATTTTTTTCCAAAAAAAGCATTTGAAAAACTGCTGCGCAAATACCTTAACATAAAAAGTTGCAACAACCGCCATTTTATTCCCTAGGGTCTCTGCTCAAATATATATATATATATATATATATATATATATATATATATATATATATATATATATATATATATATATATATATTATAATGTTTGGGAGTTCTGTGTAATTTTCTAGCAAAAAATGATTTTTACATGTGGGATAGGAGTGCCAGGAGTGGAAGTAAACAGCAGAGGAGACATTGCAAAGAATGTAGAGAATGCAGGAAGCTGTGGAAAGCGATGGCCAGCAGACAGGTAGCTCTCAGAACAAGAAAGGAGATTTGTCAAGTAAACCTATACTGTATTGTCAAAAATAACTATTGTTTGTACTGCTATTACAATGCTGATTTATAAAATACAAATGTATAAAGTTGTGTTGCTCTCACCCGGTCTCCCAGCTGTGCTTCTGCCTTTTTCACCCTGGTGCATGAACTTGCAATAGAGACTACAAGTGACCATTTCAATACACATTATGCAAGCATGGTCCATTATTGTCACGATCAGCAAATCCTTCCTATAAAATCCCATGCTACCATATCTGTAGCAAGCATATGTAAACAGAAAGTGGCTGCAAAGAGACTGCAGGAGATTAGCATCACTGAGACGTAACAAGGATGAAAAAAGTGTGTGTGTGGTGTTTTTTTTTGTTTTTTTTTTTAAATTAATAACTGTTTAGCAGAGCGGCAATGGGGTGCCGGGTTCTGAAACACATTTTGAATTTCAGTGCCCAACACTAAAATAAAGACAGTACTGTCAGGAAACACAATCTTTGCTGAACAGTAGAGCCTCATTTTTAAGAAAGAGAGTGGCACAATTAGGTAACCAATGACCACCAATATTGGCAGTGGTTGAATTTCACTGCCATTGCTCTTTACTACCAATGTGGAGAGTGATTAAAAAATACTGCCACTGACCATCAATGGCAGGGATAACACTTCCAGTGACCACTGCTGGGGGGTTAGTTAGCACTGCTTCTGAGCACCAGTGGAGGAGGGTGCTTGCTAGTACTGACATTGACCATCAATTTGGGAAGGGGCAATCATACTGATACCAATGCTGGGGTCTATTATTGTAGTAACTTATTCAATTATGAGTATCATTACTGCATCCACTGATAAGTGTTATGGACTGTTATTGTGGTTACTGAAACCAATGCTGCATATTTTTGATTGTGTCCACTGACACAACTGCTGAGGTTATTAGTGTGCTCACTGACACCAATGCTGGGTGTTATTATTGTACACCAATGTGGAGGTATATTATTGCATCCACTAATACCAATACAGGGGGTTATTATTGCCTCCACACACATTACTGGCTTGTGTTAATATTGCATCCACTAACAGCAATGCTGGGTTTTGAAAGCAGCAACTGACACGAATGAGGATGCACTTCCAACTTTCACAATGTGGATTGTGGTACAATGCAAATAATGTGGCAGAATCAACGTTTTCAGATGTTGAGGTGCATTAAAAGCCCATCCCTACTGAATGGGCTGCCTAACTTGTTGCAATGCACTTCAGTGCATGTAAATGCTCTGATATTATGTGGCCCTCTAGAAGGGTCAGGAACAAAGTTGAGGTTGTTTATAATTTTTAAGTCGATCACCACAGAGTTGTTTTTTTTTACATGAAAATATACATTAAGTGAAAACATTCACCACGATATTAACCTTCACATTCGTTTCAGTGACCGCAGTCACAACCCCCAGCATCTGTGTCAGTGAAAACTGAAAAAATCCCCAGCAGTGGTGTCAGTAGCTGCAATAATAACCTCCAGGATTGGTGTAACTGTTTGAAACCCCCTGCATTGGTGGTAAGTGCAGTGGCAGTGAAATGTAACCCTCTATTATTGGTGGTTAGTGGCTACTTAATCTTGTACTCGCTCTCTTCCCAACAACACTGGCACTATACTTCTACTGTCCTATATCTGCCATTTCCCATATCGTATTTTATTTTATTCTGCTCCTCTACATAGATACCCCATGATTAAGCTCATTAAAGATCCTTGCTCTCTCCTGTGTTCATTTTAATTTCATGCCAGAAGCATCTACCTCTCCAGACACACACTCCAGTCGTGGTGCCTACTTTGAAATCTGCTTTTTTTTTCAGTGCTCTTTAGTTCCTGTACGTTTCCCCTAAAAATCCGTGTTGCCCATTTGTCCCTGGTCTTTTACTTTGTTTACAATTTAGTCCTTTGACTGCTTTCTGTTGTCCCTTCATGAATAATCTACGACGCATGTCAAACACAAGGCACATGGGCTGAATACAGCACGCCAGGCCAATTCATGTGGCCCTCCCACCCAGCTGGAACGCAGCAAAACTGTTTCGCCATCTCTGGCTTTCGTCCTCTGCTTTCCTCTCACCACTTTCACATGTAAGCTCAGAAGCCTTCTGTCTTGAGAAGGACATCTTTCCTCTCTATGGCTCTCACAGATCTACACCTGCCCTGCAGTCATGGCAGGGGAAAGGGAGATGCAGGTGCAGTGTGGCGTGGGGCGTCGCATGGTAAGTTGTGCCTGGGTTCACAGATGCTGATCAGTGATCTCCCTGTGAGTGATGGGCAGAGCTGCCTACACAGCTCTGAGGTACTAGAGTTGGGTAAGGTAGGTGAGATGCTAGGAAGCTTTTGGGGGAGGGGAGAGGAGTGCTGTGGTGGGAGATGTGTGCAGAGGTGGGGAATGGGGGAAAACAGTGTAGAGGTCAGAGTTGAGGAGGAGTGGAAGTGAGATGTGGACAGCCTGTAAAAGTGAGCTGAACCCTGCACACTATTCTTGGCACAACACCTTGCTCTTTGTATGTAGTGCACTCCTCAACCCTGCACTCTGTACACAGCACACCCCTGAACTCTGCACTCTGTACGTAGCCCAACCCTGAATTCTGCACCCTGTACGTAGCGCACTTCTGAACTCTGCACCCTGTACGTAGCGCACCCCTAAACTCTGCATCCTGTACGTAGCACATGCCTGAACTCTGCACCCTGTATGTAGAGCACCCCTGAACTCTGCACCCTGTACGAAGTGCACCCCTGAAATCTGCATCCTGTACATGGCACACCCCTGAACTCTGCATCCTGTACGTAACACACACCCCTGAACTCTGCATCCTGTACGTAGCACACCCCTGAACTCTGTATCCTGTACGTAGCACATCCCTGAACACTGCACCCTGTACGTAAAGCACCCCTGAACTCTGCACTCGGTCTATAGCACGCCCCTGAACTCTGCACTATAAATGCAGTGCACCCCTGAAACTACACTCTCTACATAGTGGACCCCTGAACTCTCCACTCTGTACATAGTGCATCCCTAAACTCCGCACATAACTCACTCCTGGTATTTATTGCCCCTTTAAGGTCCTCCCACTTTTCGATGTGCTTCGGTGGGGGCGTGGCTGAGTTACTGCACCTATTCTCTGCTAAAAAAAAAACAAAAAACCCTAGATCAATTTATATAGTCTTGCACATACAACTGGCCCTTTGAGGGCAACCATAATGCTCATGCGGCCCATGATGAAAATGACTTTGACACCCCCGATCTAGGATATTGGCATTTAAATACCCCTGGATCCTTCAAAGTGAATTTGATGTTCGACTTTGCTCTGTCACTAATTTCTTTAGACCCCCATCCCCTGCACATTTTGCTATTATAATTTCATTAATGTGTTTGCTAGTAACAGAAATATTTTATTAAATATATTTCAGCCTGCTGAATATATTAAGCCTATACTGTGCCTATACTGTGCCTATAAGCCTATAAACATACTTTTATTCAGTTGGATAACCTGGCTGCCCTGCTTTAGTTGTTGGTGTCGTCATCCTCTAAATAGTAATGAATGTTAACCTGCTAGCATCTCCATTTTTGTGTGTCCACTTGCAGCCTTGCACACACTGTTCTACTGTTCTTTCCAGATGGAATACAAGGCGACCTTCTGAATTTAGCTGTAGTGGATTTTGTATAACTCAGATTGGAGTGGTTTGAGTCTCAATACATATGGGATTATTCTCCATTTGTACATTGTAAAAGCAATTCAGTGACTTTGCATCATCACTTTCACACGTCATTCTCATTCAATATACAGGTGCATCTCATAAAATTAGAATATCATCAAAAAGTTCATTTTTTTCAGTAAATCAATTCAAAAAGTGAAACACATATATTTTATATAGATGCATCACACACAGAGTGATATATTTCAAGCATTTCTTTCTTTTAATTTTAGAGAGTTGCACTGGCTTTGTTTGGTCCAGGCCTAGGGCAGCACTTTGCAGGGGGGCAGCACGGAAAGAGTCCCCACTGGCTTGCGCTGTTTATTTTTTACCATCCCTGTCCCATTGCAGAGATTGCCCTTCACTTCCGGCCCCATAGCCAAACAGGCAGTGAGAGGAAATCTATGCAAATTAAGGTAATCCATTGACCCAGGCCCTCAGAACTAGTGTCCCCACTCAAAAACTTAAACCGCAAGGGGTGTGGCCTTGACAGGAAGGGGTGGGTCATATTTAAATTAGGGGGTGCACGGGTTTAGTCAGGCCTAGGGCAGCACAAAACCTAAATACACTATTGACTAACACCAGCAGATGACATGGCTCCCCAAATCATCTCTGACTTTGGAAACTTCACACTGGAACTCATGCAACCTGGATTCTGTGCCTCTCCACTCATTCTCCGGACTCTGGGACCTTAATTTCTAAATGAAATGCAAAATTTTCCACAGTTTGTGAGGATTCGAGGAGCCATGTCATCTGCTGGTGTTGGTCCACTGTGTTGTATCAAGTCTGAAGTTAGCGCAGCCCTCTACCAGGAAATTCTAAAGCACTAAATGCTTCCCTCTGCTGACCAGCTTTATGGAGATGCTGATTTCATTTTCCAGCAGGACTTGGCACCTGCCCACACTGCCAAAAGTACCAATACCTGGTTTAATGATCATGTTATCACTATGCATGATTGGCCAGCAAATTCACCTGAACTAAACCCCATAGAGAATCTGTGGGGTATTGTCAAGAGGAAGATGAGAGACACCAGACCAGAACAATGCAGACAAGCTGAAGACCACCTGGGCTTCCATAACACCTCAGCAGTGCCACAGGCTGATCGCCTCCATGCCAAGCCGCATTGATGCAGTAATTCATGCAAAAGGAGCCCCGACCAAGTTTTGAGTGCATACTATACTGTACATGGACATACTTTTTAGTAAGCCAACATTTCTGTATTAAAAATCCCTTTTTTATTGGTCTTATGTAATATTCTAATTTTCCTTGATACTGAATCTTGGGCTTTCGCTAGCTGTAAGCCATAATCATCAAAATAAAAGGAAGAAATCCTTGAAATATATCAGTCTGCGTGTAACGCATCTATATAAAATATATGAGTTTCACTTTTTTAATTGAATTATTGAAATTTACTTTTTTGATAATCTAATTTTATTAGATGCGCCTGTAAATCCTTTCAATTGAAGAAACCAGCGTGTAAATGGTATTACATAGTAGCTGAAAGGTCTGCCCACCCAAAACTAGTTTCTTGTACCACTTACTGTCAACAGAAGCCCCCAAGTATCCAGTTCTGCGCAGCTGATATATCTGGTATGGCATTTTATATTGGCTGCTCAAGATTTTACAAAAAGGATACAGCAGGAGGAATGAGCGAGTAAATTTGGCAGGGAGATCTTGTTGATGAGATCAGAAAGGTAATTTCAAAGGACTCATGTCATGAAATAAAATGCTGGGCTCAGATAACTTTATTTCTTAAAAATGCATTAAAGATCACCTGTACTGGATAAAAATATAAACGCTGCCATTGCTGACCAACGACAGAAAATGCTAGTTGCCTTTGGCTATTTAACACACTGACCCAATACAAGCATGCAAATCATGAAAGTAAGAACTTCTAATCTGCATATATTTTATGGTTTGTGATTTAAATAAGATGAATTAAAAATTTATGTTGTGCTAGTATGGTTACTTGAAATTTTCAAAATGTCACTTCTGGAGGACTGCACGGGATTCTCAAAATCATTGTAGTAGTGTGTGTCATATACAGGGAGTTCTTTCCTGTTACATCTGTGCTGCAGTGACTTTCCCTCACACACAGTAAGTCACTGAGCTGGCATCTCTATTTAAAAAATTGTTTTATTTCCTAAACATACATAAGACAAGGAAGATTAAATTCTTAGGCCTTTGAGGTTATACTTCCCAACCAGATAATTGGACACTGGCAAATAGCAAAGACCTGCAGAACTCTTCCCATTCCTAGCATTGCCTCAGTTTTTTGCTTGTGTCCATATATATTGAACCAGCCTCTCTGCCGAAAGTGTTTTCTACTTTGATACAATAATCTGTCTGCTGAGCCTTGGTGCTCAAGAGCTGCTACAGTTATCTGGATCTATCCCCATGGATGTTTGTTCCTAGAGGGGCTGTATGTAGACCCTTGGGAGAAGAATGGGAATAACCTCTAAACTGCTACTTGCACTGGATCTTGCTACAAGCACTGACCTTAGCAGGTGGTTGTATTACATGAGTTAGCTGGCCGGGTGCTATACAGATCCAGGGCAACAGTCTGCTGCAGTGGAGCCCATTCCCTGAAAACCCTGCAAAGTAGACATATCATGAGCAGGTGAGTAATAAGCTGTTTGCGTTCCACATAAATTGGCCCTAAAATGTGGGTCTCTACTGCTGTGTTCCTGCACTTGGGCTGTGACGAGCTTAGGCACAGTTTGTCTGAGTAAGCCAATGCCACTTAGATTAAAGAACTCTCTGAGGATCACACATTTTCCCACACTTCAGGACAGTACTCATGGCCTTGATTTGTCAATCTGACACTCTGTGTTTTGCCAGAGGGTTCCTGGAAGGGACAGGCTGCCTCTGGATCTACAACTGATGGGTGGGTTGGGAAGATCATTATTTAGACATACAACCTGAGGGTGGTATGATGCCCCTTTTCTTTGAAGGCTCACACCATTAAAAGTATTGGTGATTTGTCGGCTTTTCCGTATCAGGCCCCAGATTACCAGGTCTGTAAAGCTGCCACCTGGTCTTCTGCTTAATTGTTTTCCAAGCTTTTCCAGGTGGATGATCAGGCCTCAGCTGACACCGGACTTTGTCATTAGGTCCTTTTGACAGCCCTGTAGGGGCTTTTTCTGTTTATTCCTTTGCTACTTCTTGTTAAGGGATTTTTTTGGCGGGCCTGTTAGCTGTTGTTTCCTGCTCCCTTACCTGATGGGATTGCTTTTGTACTTTCCAGTGGTAGAAAAAGTAACTCTCCTGTGCCCTGTGATGTAGAAAAACTGAATTTTTATTTACCTGTAAAACCCTTTTCTTGGAGTATATCACAGGACACAGGTCCCTCCCCTCCTTTCTTTTGGATATTGCTTACTGACAAAACTGAGCCAATGCTGGATGTGCAAGGAGTAATGCAGTCAAGCATTGCAATTTGTGATGTCCTGTGATGTACTCCAAGGAAAAGATTTTACAGGTAAGTCATGAATATTGTTATTATTTTCATTGAATATAAGGCATTCTTTGATTGGACAAGGGTCGATTGGGACATCATCGACCCATCTCTACCTTTTAGTTATATTTTGTCCCTGACTCTGAACTGGTGTAATAGAAAATGGCAGCATCTATAGACCAGTGTTTTTTCTTTATGTTATTAGAAATTACCTATAACCCATATTGCATTATATAGACCTTCATCCCCCATACTTATCATTTTACAGCAAACCTTTTTTTTTTTTTTTACTTTTAATGAGTCTAATAACTGGAAATCATCGATTTACTTTTTTCAAGATATAAACTTTAGTTACAGTATTTATGCTCATAAAATAAAGGTCTTATGTCATTCCTATTACAATGCTCAAATAGTTGGTAAATGGCTCTATATTTTTTCAATTTCCAGCTTATTCTCTAAGTTTTTACCTATTGATTTCACATTATTCTAAAAATACCTATTTATTGTGATTTACTGTTAACACTGTATCCAGTAATGTCTGCTATATTTAACTAAAAATCCTTTCATTGCAGGTATATTTTGACACTGGCATATTTTATATCAAATACCACCTATCTAACAGTGCGTCTGTGTGTGTAGTGTTCTTATTTGTCCCTTACCTTCTTCTTGTCTTTGTTTTGCACATAAAAGAGCTCCACCTATGAATATATAGTTACATACATAGTTAGGTTAAAAAAAGACAAAAGTCCATCTAGCTCAACAAATAAAAATAAAACAAATCATACAATCCCATATACACAATAATATATCCACAGTTGATCCAGAGGAAGGTGAAAAACCCCAGCAAAGCATGATCCAATTTGCGACAGCAGGGGAAAAATCCCTTCCTGATCCCCGAGAGACAATTGGATATTCCCTGCAATAACTTTACCTAAATGTTAGTACCCAGTTATATTATTGACATTTAAGGAAGAATCCAGGCCTTTGTTTTTTTAAAAAATCTACTGATCTGGCCAGAACCACCTCTGGAGGGAGTCTATTCCACATTTTCACTACTGTCCATTTAACATGGTTTCCTATGGAACATGTTCTCTAGTGCAAAAAGCACTAAAAATGCTTAGGTGTGAATCAAACCTAAAAATCAGCAGAGACTGCAAAGCTCAATCTGCGACAGTGTTCCACTGTACTTTTTTTTTATTATTCATTAAATGATGCCCTTAGCCTTCCAGATTGAATGGCATCCAACATCAATCAACCCAGAATTCTGAAGACATACTATAGATGCAGAACTTCATAAGCCTGCCCTCTAAGGGGGTCTCAAGAATGCCCTTCATTCATGTCTTTAAGCAGGGGACCACCCTGGGCAGGAGAAGAAAATAAAGAAGACGATTAAGCATTGAATGTGAGCAATCTGAACATCTGAAAAAGGAAGGTATAAAAGTAAAGCATTACTTACCATGTGAGGGGATAAGAGGGCTCTTAAGGAGATTTGCGGTTAGGAGACAGAGCCCAGAGTTGGACTTTAAAGTATTTTAAACGTTTTTAATCTTTGGAAATCTACAGCTTTCATTAAAATAATATTTCCCAATTCATGGGAAAAACAGCATTTGTTAAAAAGACACAGTACTTTAGCAGTTAGTTTATATCAACTTTAGGGGGATTCCCCTATACTTTAGTGGGCTAATTCCACAATACACAATCTCCACATACTTTATCTTCTCAGGAGTGCAATAGGTAAGAGTGCGCTTTCAAAGCAGTGATGATATGGTAGAATTGGGATCCCAAGAATCTGTTAGAAAAAGAATGTCAATGGAAAAATGTGGTGTCAGCCCTGTTAGTCGCCTTTTGCTAAACTACCCAAACCCTCCATTGCAAAGGTAATTCAACTATAAACCTAAGATCCTATACATCTGATAAGCAAGGCTTGACACATTTGGCTGGTGTGACACACAGATGTGGACATGTTTTGGTGGAGCGATTTTTATAATTTTCACTGCACAGTCATTTGTTGTGGACTTCAGTGAAGGATTTTGCTTTTAAAGGGACTTATTCGTTTTACTTGCTTTACTTACAAAATACTTGTATATTGTTGTTTTCACCTATGGATGTTTGCTTCTCTTCAAGGGGCAGACACTTTGTGCAATTTGAACAGATTTTGCAATATTTAAAAAATTTTTTTTTTTGTTTACATCATGATGATGAGATTCTTTTTCAAGGGGAATGTGCACCTACATGTTACAGTGAGGGACGCACGGGAGCATTGGCTTGATGAGTTTCGTCGTCAACAGGCGACATTATCAAAAGCAGTTTCTGCTTTTGATAACGTCGCCTGTTGATGATGAAACGCATCAAGATGATGCTCCCATGCCCACTTCCGGCCCAGCGAGTGGAACGCAAGCCAGACTCTAGGCAGAAGCCATGTCTCTGCACAACCAGAGGGCCGTATGTATTCATATAGTGGTGATTTTACATTGCGATTTTTTTGGGAGGGAGGCTATCTCTCCATTTATTTCTTATCTGCCAAATAACCAGGTGGGAGAACCCCTTGGACTGAAACAAGGAGGAACATTGAATTAGTGGAAACAAAATACATAGGATTGTGGAACAGGTCCCCCTAAAGACCTACAAACTTTGCTGACTTTCCTTGCTATAAGGCCAGGAAGGCATCTGTGAACATATTGGTACACGTGGGGAACCCTGGGAACGGGGCACAGAGCACTCAAGTTTGCACTAGGATCTGTTTGCACTACGTCACTTTAATTTATATTTTATGTTTTTTATTGTTTATATTTACATTAGGGCTGTTACTGATTAAAATTTTTGTGTTCGATTAATCGATTTTTTTAAAATCGATTAATCGACTAATTTCGATAAATTATAACGCGCATACAGATCCAACTACTTTTAGCTGACGTCATGCGTAGCTCCTCCCCCGTACGTGTTACGTTCAATCAGAATTTCCTCAGCGGGGCTAGGCCGTCACCCTACAGTCTATTTAAATAGCACCATTGTGCATCAGGGGGACCGATGGAGAGCCAGAGACATCCATCACCTGCTGAGACAATTTTTTGAACGATCAAAATTCTTTTGATCGGTACTCGCCTCTCCACCGGCTTCCGGGTCTTCAGGGAGTTCCTTCGGAGATCCGGTGACGTCGATGTCGACGTCACCGGACTCCTCCCCCTTCCCTTCATTAGCAGACGGAGGCACTTGGGGAAGGGGGAGAGGAGTCCGGTGACGTCGATGTCTGTGACGTCACCGGATCTCCGACGGAACTCCCTGAAGACACGGAAGCTGGTGGAGAGGTGAGTACCGATCAAAAGAATTTTGATCGATCAAAAAATTAACGATTAATCGAGGAATTAATCTTTAATTTTCCCAGCCCTAATTTACATCATTGTTTGGCACTTATCACTTCAGTGGTATTTACAGTATGTCACAATTGTTTGTGTATTCTTAGTTTATGGTATAGCAAGCGCTGTCTGAAATCAATTGATTGCATGTTCTATATATTTTAAAGAAAACTTAATGGTATTGTGGTACTGCTGGTTTCATTCATTCTGCACAGGATCACATTGTTACAGCACATTTTCATTCTTGTTTTTGGAATGTTTGCCTGTGTTCTTCAAACTGGCTTTCTTTGTATTGTTTTTTTGCTGACTAGTGTGAGAAGGACAAGGTAGAATGTGGGCAAATTATGATTTAATTGTCCAAATTAGCTATTCATTTAAATGTTTTAATGGAGAAATCTGTTTACACTAATCGGTGTTGTATAAAAAGCAATTTCTAGGCTGGTTGGGTATTTATTCAGAAAAGTATCAGAACATGAGCAGCATAGTGCTGGAAATGTAATATAACTCTCCAAAGCAGTTACATTTACTGGGAATAAGACATGTTTCTCCACAAGGTTTTGATTGTCAAAGGCACACAGGCATGCTGAGTAACTGCTAAGCTGAAAAAGAACCTCCAGTAAACGAGAGAACATTATTTTAGCTTTTTTTGGCACTTCCTTATGGTTAATTCCTTTTTTTCTGAGCAGACAGTCTATAGTTCTATTAGTACCCCACCCAAATAATGCTCTAAAGCCTGAAGAGCCACAATGCACATTGCAAGCCCAACATATTTTTCTTGCCCTGTGATCTCGGAGCTGCTTCATAGATGAAGTAACCCCACACTCCTTTCTGCCTAACACAGACAAGTCTATGAACTGTTTGTAACCCTCAGATGTTATCAACTGAACCTACTAGCGTTTCCTTCTGCCTCTCTAACCAAAAATGGGATTTCGCTGTTCGCATTGAAGAAATAGGAAGCGCTATATGCAGGAAATCTAAAGAAGCACATAATTTTTTGGGTAGGCTTTACAGCCTAATAACTCCAATGATGTAGGCTTGTCGTATTTAAAATTCAGCAAAATAGTTGTAATATATATGCCATATACGAGACATGTTATATCTGCTGAATTGTTTTGTTTTTGTGCATCCAGTGTTTTGATCCGGGCACTCCTAAAGTTATTGTAAAGTCTGTTTTTTTTTTGGGGGGGGGGGGGGGTTAAAATAAGAAACATGTCCATGCTCTGTGCAGTGGTTTTACTGATCCCCCACTGGCACTCCTGGCTCCTCCCTCCTTTCCGCTGAGTGCCCTCATAGCTAGCCCCTTCCTCACAATCCCCTCTCTGTGTGTTCATAAGACACACAGAGCAGGTCACGGCCTCGTCCCTGGCTGTGATTGACGGCAGCATGAGCCAATGCCTCCTGCTGCTGTATCTAAGCCAATAAGGAGGAAGACAGTCGAGAGAGCCTCGACTTTCATACACACTGCTGGATCAAAATCGGTCTCAGGTTTGTGTTGGTGTGGGGAGGCTGTGGGGGGAGCTGCATGCATAAAGTTGTTTTTTTTACTTTACTGTATAAAATGCAGGAAGTTAAAAAAAAAAAAAAAAAACCTTCTGCCTTTACAACCACTTTAAAGACTCCTCCTTAGTTAAAAAAGCAGCACATCCTTAGTAAAAACAAAGACACTTCCCCCGATCAGCTGATTGGACAGAAAAGAGCAACTTTGTCCAGAAAAATTTTGCCCAATATCTACCAACTGAAGCCTTCTGTCCATCTTTCCTCCACTTTATCAACAAACTGTAGAAAGTTGATCCAGGTAGTATTCAAATGTTTTAGGGGATCAGAAATAAATATTTTCCTTTATTGGAGCAAATTGAACCACTCTTTATATGTGGTTTGGATAAACTGCAACTTTAGGATTTTGAGGATACATGTTTTTAATTTATTTATGATTGTCTTTTGGTTAAACTTGATGGACAAGTGTCTTTTTTCAACATAACTACTGAATGTAAATCTCCCTATTTTTGGGGTGATGTTTATTTACACGTTCTAGTAGGTGATGAAGAATTACAGGTAAAGAATGAGAAAATAGTATAAGAATGACATAAGAATTGTCCTTGGGAGCTTTTATTATCTCTCTGCCAACAATACAGAGAGACAGGCGTTTTGGTAGCTTGGCTGTACTCAGTCAGCTTCAAACTGTTATATATTTTTTTATGAGCATACAAATGCTTGTTATACAGTAAGTATTGTTTATATTAGAAACATTAGAGAGTTTTGTTCTATTAAAGAAATGCTGCATTATATTTGGGCTAAGCGTTGGGGGTTCCTTGGGCTTAAAGAAAGCTATTTGAATCATACTTGTAGTACCTTGTTGAGTTAGGGTCTCTCTACAAAGTATGCTCTCTAACTCAAAACTAAATGAGGCAGGGATTGGTAGTGTGTGTATAAACGCCTGGTCCGTCTGATCCAGTAAAAGACAAAAAAAGGAAAACCTAGTGCTGGTAGGCACGTTAATACTCCTCTGGATTTTATAGACAGACCAGGTAATGTAGTAAAAAAAAGTATTTTATTATAAAAATACAATAAAATTGCACATAGCAAGAAAGGCACAGTTACATAAAAGATATGTGTAACAAATAACAAATATATTCCAGTAAACATTGGTATGGAACTCAGCTTTCCTGTAGACAAAGTTGGGCTAGCGAGAGCACATACTGCAAATGACGCCTAACATGTTTTGGACCTTGTAGTCCTCCTTCGGAGGCCTATGTCATTTTTATATAAAAAATCATGAGTATTCTAGAATATATATATATATAATAATGCATTAGTAGGATAGTAGATTGGTATAACAGTTCTATCTATAATGATTGCGCAAGAAAAGAGACTGCTTTTTAGTCAAAACAGACATGCACCTCCAATCACATTTGATATCAACATAACAGCAAAAGAGACTTGTGAAGGGAGCAGGAGCGTACACGGAACATGGAGCATAGAGTCCAAAGCTGACATTGAGAGAGCGAGTGCAAATTCACTGTGGATGCCCAGGAGTTGCCCTAAGTTGAAGCATTTTTAGGATACGCTAAAGGGGAATATCCTTCCGACGAGATAATCATTATGCCTATTTGACTTGGTTGACATAAGTCTTTCCAGGTCAACATCCTCTGGTAAGCCTTTAGATCTTCAGGTGACGGCTTTTCCCTACCATTGTTGCCTTTCCCGGGAATTCTGGTTGCTTTTGCATAGCCTCTTCATATACCTTCGCTGTAAACTTTAATCCAACATGGGCATCTAAAATATTACACTTGAGCGACCCGCTGGTCTCATAGCCTGTTTTGACTTGGCCGGCATATGCCGTTCCAAGTCATTTACATCTGGTAAGCCCCCTATAACCCTAGGTGGTGGCGTTTTCACTCTTTTTTCTCATTTACACTGTTGGTGGACTTTAACCTGCTGGCTCCCAGTGGCTCCAATTCATCTTTTTGGACTTTATATTTTGTATGTTGTCATCACTTTTCACATGCTTTGTCATACACATGTTTTGATTTGTATGTTTATATGTGTAAAGGCTAGCCTGTATTTGTGGGAGGAGTCTGAGAGGGCTATTTAAGCCTCCTCCTCTGTCTGGCCAGGGCTCATAGGCGTTTCTGTGTTCAGAAGGGGGTGGGGCCTACACGTCACTTCCGGGTCCTTGACAAGCCACGGTCGACTGCTACATGGTGGCGGTGCTTCACCGGGGAGTCCGCCTGTCCACCCACCTGATCCCCTGGTTCTCCTGGTGTCACAGCAGGGGGGGTGATCGCCCGCCCGCCCACCACCGATTTCTCTCCCCATGTGATCCAGCTCGCCAGCCAGCTCCTCTCTCCCCTCACCAGCTTGCTCCACGGGGGAGCCGCCCGCCCGCTCCTCCGGGTGTTGACGGGGATGTTTAGCCAGCTGACTGCTCCTCTCCCCAAACAGCTCCACGGGGGGCTGCCCGCCCGCTTCTCCTGGCGATTATGCCGGGGGGAGGGAGGGGGGCCGTCCATCCATCCTCCACCACCCTCCTTCCCATCGGCTCGGCTGCATCTAGTCAGGGTGCTGCCTGCCCGCTTCTCCCGGCGATCGTGCAGGGGGGAGGGGGGGCATCCGTCCATTGCCTTAGCCGCCGCCCGCTTCTCCCTTTCATCTATGTGCCTGCCAGAGCTGTCGGGGCTGCCCACTTCTACCGGCGCTCGTGCGGGGGGGGCATCCGTTCATCAGCTTAGCTGCCGCCCGCTTCTCCCTTTCAGCCTTGCATGCCTGTCAGAGTTGTGGGGGCCGCCAGCTTCTTCCGGCGCTCAGGCCGGGGGGGGCGTCCATTCATCCGTCATCCACGGCTCCCTCTGGTCAGCATGCTGCCTGCCCGCTTCTCCCAGCTCCCATGCGGGGGGGCGTCTATCCATCTCCATAGCTGGGCACAATCCTGCATAGTCGGGGGGGTCACCGCCCGGTTCTTCCTATCCCTCTGTTCCTAACAGGCCGCACGCCCGCTTCTCCTGGCACTCACGCGGGGGGGGCGTCCGTCCGTTCATCCTTCCTCTAACCACCCACCTTCCCCACAGCCCCATCTGTCCGGGGTGCTGCCCGCCCACTTCTCCCAGCTCTCATGCCAGGGGGAGGGGGGGTCCGTCCATAAATCTCGTGGAGGCGAAGCCCGCACGCCTCCCAGTTCTCATGAGGGGGGCAATCACTCAACCGCTCACCTCCCGGCATTGACGTGGGACATCATGTGGGGGGGGATCCCTGCACGCCTCCCTGGCATCTACCGTTTCAGTCACAAGTGTTCATATCGTGGCATTTTGGCCCCAGGATTTCTGTCATAGTGTTTTCTAGTTAGGTGTCTAGTCTCAGAGCTTGTTTTTTTCTGTCATAGCGGTTTTTTTTTCTGCCTCAGCATTTCTGTCATGGTGTTTCTGCCCAGCATTTCTGTCGTAGCGTTCAGCGTTTCTGTCGTAGCGTTCAGCATTTCTGTCATAACGTTCTGCCCAGCATTTCGGTTGTAGCGTTCAGCATTTCTGTCATAGCGTTCAGCATTTCTGTCATAGCGTTCGGGATTTCTGTCATAGCGTTCGGGATTTCTGTCATAGCGTTCAGCATTTCTGTGATAGCGTTCTGCCCAGCATTTCTGTCATAACATTCAGGATTTCTGTCATAGCGTTCAGCATTTTTCTGTCGTAGCGTTCAGCATTTTTCTGTCATAGCGTTCAGCATTTTTCTGTCGTAGCGTCCTGCCCAGCATTTCTGTCATAGCGTTCGGGATTTCTGGCATAGCGTTCGGGATTTCTCGCATAGCGGTCAACATTTCTGGCACAGCGTTCAACATTTCTGGCATAGCGTTCAACATTTCTGGCATAGCGTTCAACATTTCTGTCATAGCTTTCAGCATTTCTGTCATAGCGTTCAGCATTTCTGTCATAGCGTTCAGCATTTCTGTCATAGCGTTCAGCATTTCTGTCATAGCGTTTCTGCCCCAGGATTCTGTCTTTGCTTTTCTGCCATCAGTATTTCAGTCTCAGCGTTTCTGTCATTGCGTTCGGTCATGGCATTTCTGCCTCAGCATTTCTGCTTCAGGATTTCTGTCATCGCGTTTCTGCCTCAGCGTTCTGTCAGAGCGTTTCTACCCCAGGATTTTCTGTCATGGCATTTCTGCCCCAGGGTGTCAGTCATGGCATTTCTGCCTCAGCGTTTTCTGTCATGGCATTTCTGCCTCAGCGTTTTCTGTCATGGCATTTCTGCCTCAGCGTTTTCTGTCATGGCATTTCTGCCTCAGCGTTTTCTGTCATGGCATTTCTGCCTCCGCGTTTTCTGTCATGGCATTTCTGCCTCAGCGTTTTCTGTCATTGGATTTCCTGCCCAGGTTTTTCTGTCGTGGCATTTCTGCCCCAGGTTTTTCTGTCGTGGCATTTCTGCCCCAGGTTTTTCTGTCGTGGCATTTCTGCCCCAGGTTTTTCTGTCGTGGCATTTCTGCCCCAGGTTTTTCTGTCGTGGCATTTCTGCCCCAGGTTTTTCTGTCGTGGCATTTCTGCCCCAGGTTTTTCTGTCGTGGCATTTCTGCCCCAGGTTTTTCTGTCGTGGCATTTCTGCCCCAGGTTTTTCTGTCATTGCATTTCTGCCCCAGGTTTTTCTGTCTTTGCATTTCTGCCCCAGGTTTTTCTGTCATTGCATTTCTGCCCCAGGTTTTTCTGTCAACGCATTTCTGCCCCAGGTTTTTCTGTCATCACGTTTCTGTCTCAGCATTAGTTCAGCATTTCTGTCATAGCATTTTCTGTCATAGCGTTGCTGTCCTTGTGTTTCTGCCCCAAGATTTCTGTTATAACGTTTCTGCCCCAGTGTTCAGCCTCAGCATTTCTCAGAGCGGCATTGTTGTTCAGTCACGGCATACTTTGGTAGCTGTTTCATCTTCGTTGTTTGTCATGTCTCATCGTTTTTTGTTCATGTTTGTACCTGCGGCAGGTAGCTAGGGCTCACATGTCAGGATCTGTCACGTCTACAGATCCATACGGGCTGAGGTTTCGTTTGTTAATGATTGTTGACCACAATCTTCTCACCTGTATAACATACGTCATACGATGCACGTTCATTCACCACACCTGTACGATTACCCACCACGGTCTGTGGGCACACCAGCCCTGAGTTTTCAGTTAAGTACCTGACTCTGCGCAGCAGGTAACTTGGGCTCATTCACATGAGGGGGGGGGGGGGTTCATTCACGCGCAGTGGTCTTGACATTTCATGTTCTCATACTTAGGTAGGCACAGAGGGACGTTGTTGTTCTCATGTCTTGTCTGTCATTTCTCTTGTGCATGTTCTCAGGTTGGGCTGTATTGGCATTCATCATCCCCTTGTTGGTCCTTAAGTGGTAGGTTTGGGCAAACATCATCATGATTTTGGATTCCACTTTTGGCTCTGATCTCTTGTCTAGGATGTGGCTTGGAAGACTGCTCAGGGATGTCAGTCCAGTCATCTTTTCCGTTCCCCAGCCGGTTCCAGGTAGGGGGGTTTTCGGTCAATTTGGGTATGACTGTTTCATGCCATGGGACTTTTTCCCTGGGGTGGAGTTTGGCCCTCCTTCCTCGGTTCAGGTTTCAGACTCGGTTGCCTGGTCACAGGCTGAAGCTCGACCCGATCGTATCAGGTGGGACCAGTATTCTGTGTATGGCATGATTTCTCCATGTTGTCAATGCTTATTGCCACAGTGCATGGGCCTCATCCATCTACTCCATCAAATCCTTCAGGTATTCAGCATTTTGAACTCCTGCCAGTTGTCCTTTGGCACTCACCCTCGCACTTCCCCGCACCAGTATGCCTAGGCCAGGGCTTGGGAGGGGTTTCACTGAGCACGTCACTGGTGTCCATTTGATGTTTCGATCTTCGCGGCTATCATTTTGCAGGGGCTCCTCGGGACAGCCATTGCTCCCCTTCCCCCACGCATCCTCATTCACAAGCAGTTCATTCTCATGTCTGGGTCGTCTCAGGCTTCAGGCTTTGTCCAATCGTTCACAGGACGTTTAGTTGGGTTCTGGGTAGCTTTGCAGGTTCTGTAGGGGAATCTGTCTCATCACCAAGTCAGGAGTCGGGGGAGGTGTTTCTCCGGTCATAGCGCATACTTTTCGGATACATACTGTTGCCATCTGGGCGCGCGCTACTCCACTTGATGGATTCTTACCTTCCCTTCTTCACCTAAATTTGTGTCTTTTTGCCCTCTTTTCAGGCATACTGACCAGTCAGGCCAAGGCATACCTCAGGCCTTGGTGCTTAGGAGTATCACTTTCTCACTCGAAGAATCTGACTACAAGTGTAAAGGCTAGCCGGAGGCTAGCCTGTATTTGTGGGTGGAGTCTGAGAGGGCTATTTAAGCCTCCTCCTCTGTCTGACCAGGGCTCGTAGGCGATTCTGGGTTCCCACCCACCCGTTTCCCCCAAACTTCATACATACTCCTATTACTTTTCTTACATTCAGGGTATGCCCTCTTTTCAGGCATACTGACCAGTCAGGCCAAGGCATACCTCAGGCCTTGGTGCTTAGGAGTATCACTTTCTCACTCGAAGAATCTGACTACAAATGCTATTCAGTATATGGTATAGTGTATACACAACTTGTACTGATACTGGATAATTTTCCTCATACATTGGTTCACACCTTTTGTATATTATATAGGTGATATTTTGTTTTTTTATATCACATGTAACTGAATGGTTTATATATATATTTTTTGATCTGAGATATGTCACATATGTCACTTTGAATTATTTTTAAATTTATAGCGCCACACTTTTTTAGGCTGGGTTCACACTGGTGCGACACGACAGCCGTCCTACTTTGGATCCGACTTTGCCCTGCGACATGAAGCCGGCATGTGTCCGACTTTCAATGAACGGGGATCCGACTTGGATCCCCGCCAATGCCCGGCACTGTGTTTGGTATGAATCTTTAGGGGGAACTCCGCGCCAAATTTTAAATAAAAAACCGGCATGGGTTCCCCCTCCAAGAGCATACCAGGCCCTTGGGTCTGGTATGGACCTTAAGGGGAACCCCCTACACCGATAAAAACGGCGTGGGGGTCCCCCCCCAATCCATACCAGACCCTTATCCGAGCACGCAGCCCGGCCGGACAGGAATGGGGGTGGGGACGAGCGAGCGCCCCCCCCCTGAACCGTACCAGGCCGCATGCCCTCAACATGGGGGGTTGGTGCCTTGGGGGAGGGGGCGCGCTGCGGCCCCCCACCCCAAAGCACCTTGTCCCCATGTTGATGAGGACAAGGGCCTCTTCCCGACAACCCTGGCCGTTGGTTGTCGGGGTCTGCGGGCGGAGGGCTTATCGGAATCCAGGAGCCCCCTTTAATAAGGGGGCCCCCAGATCCCGGCCCCCCACCCTATGTGAATGAGTATGGGGTACATGGTACCCCTACCCATTCACCTAGGGAAGTGTCAATAAAAAAAACCACAGTACACAGGTTTCAAAATTAATTTATTGGGCAGCTCCGGTATCTTCTTCCGACTTCTCCCGGTGTTCCGCCTCTTCTCCCGGGCCCCGCCGCTATCTTCTTCCAGCTCTATTGCCAGCGAGGGGCCCGGTCTGCTGCCGCTGTCTTGTCGCCGCTGTCTCGCCGCTTCTTCTCTTCATCTCTTCTTCCGATGTTGACACGACGCTCTCCCCGGCTGGAATGCTCTCTGTGCGCTCTGCTCTGACTTATATAGGCGGTGACCCCGCCCCCTTATGCCGTCACAGTCTCTGGGCATGCTGGGACTGTGACGGCATAAGGGGGCGTGGTCATCGGGTGATGACCACGCCCCCTAAAACGTCACAGTCCCAGCATGCCCAGGGACTGTGACGGCATAAGGGGGCGGGGTCACCGCCTATATAATTCAGAGCGGAGCGCCCAGAGTGCATTCCAGCCCCAGAGAGCGTCGTGTCAACATCAGGAGAAGAGGGCAGAAGGCAGAAGATTGAAGACCGGGCTCCTCCGCTATAGCAAAAGAGCGGCAAAAGAGCAGAAGATAGCGGAGGAGCCCGGCAGAAGACCCGGAGAGCGCGGAGAAGAACCGGAGAGACCCCCGAAGTCGGAAGAAGACCCCCGGAGCTGTCTAATAAATTACTTTAAAAATCTGTGTAGTGTTTTTTTTTAATTGACACTTTTTCCCTAGGTGAATGGGTAGGGGTACGATGTACCCCATACTCATTCACATAGGGTGGGGGCCGGGATCTGGGGGCCCCCTTATTAAAGGGGGCTCCCGGATTCCGATAAGCCCCCGCTCGCAGACCCCGACAACCAACGGCCAGGGTTGTCGGGAAGAGGCCCTTGTCCTCATCAACATGGGGACAAGGTGCTTTGGGGTGGGGGGCCGCAGCGCACCCCCTCCCCCAAGGCACCAACCCCCCCATGTTGAGGGCATGCGGCCTGGTACGGTTCAGGAGGGGGGGGGCGCTCGCTCGTCCCCACCCCATTCCTGTCCGGCCGGGCTGCGTGCTCGGATAAGGGTCTGGTATGGATTGGGGGCGACCCCCCACGCCGTTTTTTCGGCGTAGGGGGTTCCCCTCAAGGTCCATACCAGACCCAAGGGCCTGGTATGCTCTTGGAGGGGGAACCCATGCCGGTTTTTTATTTAAAATTTGGCGCGGAGTTCCCCCTCAAGAACATCTGAGCACAAGTTGTGTGCCGAAGTCGGATCATGCAAGACGGCAATCCGACTTTGATCCGACTTCAATGATAGTCAATAGGCTGAAGTAGGATCAAAGTCGGACCAAAGTAGTACAGGGAGCATTTCTAAAGTCGGAACGACTTGTGTCGGACCAGTTAGGACGGCTCCCATAGGGAAACATTAAATTTCACACGTCATGCGACATGAGCTCCCAATGTCGGAGCGTTTGTCGGACCAGTGTGAACCCAGCCTTACTCTTATATAGACAGGTGTATGGCTTTCCTAATCAAGTCCAATCAGTATAATCAAACACAGCTGGACTCAAATGAAGGTGTAGAACCATCTCAAGGATGATCAGAAGAAATGGACAGCACCTGAGTTAAATATATGAGTGTCACAGCAAAGGGTCTTAATACTTAGAACCATGTGATATTTCAGTTTTTTTTTTTTTTTTAATAAATCTGCAAAAATGTCAACAATTCTGTGTTTTTCTGTCAATATGGGGTCCTGTGTGTACATTAATGAGGGAAAAAAATGAACTTAAAAGATTTTAGCAAATGGCTGCAATATAACAAAGAGTGAAAAATTTAAGGGGGTCTGAATACTTCCGTCCCCACTGTATGAAGTCATTTAAAGATAACATTTGTCTCCTCCTTTACGTAAATTTGCACATACATTGTATGTGATGTGGGGCAGCTCATTATTAAACAGTATCATGTTGGACTAGATCTTGTATGGCATATGAGTGATATCTGGCCAGCCTTCCATGGAAGACACTAGTGACGTGACCTTCTCAGGGTAAACTAGGAGAAAGCTGTAAATGTGAAAAGTATTTCAGTTCACAAATGGCTTTTATTAAATTTTTGGGTGGGCATGCAGTGATAGTGAAGGTCACGGGTACAATGTCAAGCTTACACTGCCTGCAGCTCTGTTGCCCATACCTCTGTACGGGTTGCCATTTTTACAGCTATAGGCAGTGTGAATGAACTACGAGTGCACTGATCAGCACTCTAGCAGTTCATTCAAACTACAAGCTGTCTGGTGTGGTGTCAGACAGGCCTTGAAGTTTTTCTTTCACAGATTCCTGTAAATAAATGACAAGGCTGTGTGGGTGGAACCCCGCACAGCTGTGCTATTTTCAAAATCTGACAGCAGGTGTGGGGTGAAGAACCCACCTGCTGTCCCTCTCGTGGGGGAGGGGGGTGATGCTGAGGAGAAGAAGAGGAAAACTAGAACATATTACGCGTTATACCTGAAATATGGGTGTAACACATAACATGTTCTAAAAAATGTTTGTAACACATAACATGTTCTAAAATATGGGTGTAACACATAACATGTTCTAAAAGGTGAACTTCTCTTTTAAGTATGTGAAAAATATGTGAGGAGATACATTCTTGCATCTCACACAGGTGTTTTAATTCATGGAAGTTTCTATTTCATTTATTTAACAGCCTATAGATTATATTTAGGTAGTTTTGTTTTTGGATACTGCATAGTAAACAGAATTACAATTTAACCACTTGCCGACCGCCGCACGACTATATACGTCGGCAGAATGGCACGGGCAGGCAAAAGGACTTACAGGTACGTCCTTGCCTGCCCGCGGGTGGGGGGTCCGATCGGACCCCCCCCGGTGCCTGCGGCGGTCGGCAAATCTCCCCCGGCGATCGGTGGTGAGGGGGAGGCCATCCATTCGTGGCCCCCCCCCCTCGCGATAGCTCCCAGCCAATGGGATCATTTCCCTGCCTCTGTATTGTACACAGAGGCAGAGGAAATTATGTCATCTCTCCTCGGCTCGGTATTTTCCGTTCCGGGCCGAGGAGAGAAGACTGCAATGTGAGTGCACCAACACACTACACACACAGTAGAACATGCCAGGCACACAAAACACCCCGATCCCCCCCCCGATCGCCCCCCGATCCCCCCCCCTGTCACAAACTGACACCAAGCAGGTTTTTTTTTTTTTTTTTTTTTTTTTTTTTTTTTTTCTGATTACTGTATTGGTGTCAGTTTGTGACAGTTACAGTGTTAGGTCAGTGAGTGTTAGGCCCCCTTTAGGTCTAGGATACCCCCCTAACCCCCCCTAATAAAGTTTTAACCCCTTGATCACCCCCCGTCACTAGTGTCGCTAAGCGATCATTTTTCTGATCGCTGTATTAGTGTCGCTGGTGACGCTAGTTAGTGAGGTAAATATTTAGGTTCGCCGTCAGCGTTTTATAGCGACAGGGACCCCCATATACTACCTAATAAATGTTTTAACCCCTTGATTGCCCCCTAGTTAACCCTTTCACCACTGATCACTGTATAACCGTTACGGGTGACGCTGGTTAGTTTGTTTATTTTTTATAGTGTCAGGGCACCCGCCGTTTATTACCGAATAAAGATTTAGCCCCCTGATCGCCCGGCGGTGATATGCGTCGCTCCAGGCAGCGTCAGATTAGCGCCAGTACCGCTAACACCCACGCACGCAGCATACGCCTCCCTTAGTGGTATAGTATCTGTACAGATCAATATCTGATCCGATCAGATCTATACTAGCGTCCCCAGCAGTTTAGGGTTCCCAAAAACACAGTGTTAGCGGGATCAGCCCAGATACCTGCTAGCACCTGCATTTTGCCCCTCCGCCCGGCTCGGCCCAGCCCACCCAAGTGCAGTATCGATCGATCACTGTCACTTACAAAACACTAAACGCATAACTGCAGCGTTCGCAGAGTCAGGCCTGATCCCTGCGATCGCTAACAGTTTTTTTGGTAGCGTTTTGGTGAAATGGCAAGCACCAGCCCCAGGCAGCGTCAGGTTAGTGCCAGTAGCGCTAACACCCACGCACGCACCGTACACCTCCCTTAGTGGTATAGTATCTGAACTGATCAATATCTGATCTGATCCGATCCGATCAGATCTATACTGGCGTCCCCAGCAGTTTAGGGTTCCCAAAAACGCAGTGTTAGTAGGATCAGCCTAGATACCTGCTAGCACCTGCGTTTTGCCACCCCGCCCGGCCCAGCCCAGCCCAGCCCACCCAAGTGCAGTATCGATCGATCACTGTCACTTACAAAACACTAAACGCATAACTGCAGCGTTCGCAGAGTCAGGCCTGATCCCTGCGATCGTTAACAGTTTTTTTGGTAGCGTTTTGGTGAACTGGCAAGCGCCAGCGGCTTAGTACACCCCAGTCGTAGTCAAACCAGCACTGCAGTAACACTTGGTGACGTGGCGAGTCCCATAAGTGCAGTTCAAGCTGGTGAGGTGGCAAGCACAAGTAGTGTCCCGCTGCCACCAAGAAGACAAACACAGGCCCGTCGTGCCCATAGTGCCCTTCCTGCTGCAATCGCCAATCCTAATTGGGAACCCACCACTTCTGCAGCGCCCGTACTTCCCCCATTCACATCCCCAACCAAATGCAGTCGGCTGCATGAGAGGCATTTTCTTTATGTCCTCCCGAGTACCCCTACCCAACGAACCCCCCCAAAAAAGATGTTGTGTCTGCAGCAAGCGCGGATATAGGCGTGACACCCGCTATTATTGTCCCTCCTGTCCTGACAATCCTGGTCTTTGCATTGGTGAATGTTTTGAACGCTACCATACACTAGTTGAGTATTAGCGTAGGGTACAGCATTGCACAGACTAGGACACACTTTCACAGGGTCTCCCAAGATGCCATCGCATTTTGAGAGACCCGAACCTGGAACCGGTTACAGTTATAAAAGTTACAGTTACAAAAAAAGTGTAAAAAAAAAAAAAAAAACACAAACAAAAATATAAAATAAAAAATAATAGTTGTCGTTTTATTGTTCTCTCTCTATTCTCTCTCTCTCTATTCTCTCTATTGTTCTGCTCTTTTTTACTGTATTCTATTCTGCAATGTTTTATTGTTATTATGTTTTATCATGTTTGCTTTTCAGGTATGCAATTTTTTATACTTTACCGTTTACTGTGCTTTATTGTTAACCATTTTTTTGTCTTCAGGTACAGCATTCACGACTTTGAGTGGTTATACCAGAATGATGCTTGCAGGTTTAGGTATCATCTTGGTATCATTCTTTTCAGCCAGCGGTCGGCTTTCATGTAAAAGCAATCCTAGCGGCTAATTAGCCTCTAGACTGCTTTTACAAGCAGTGGGAGAGAATGCCCCCCCCCATTGTCTTCCGCGTTTTTCTCTGGCTCTCCTGTCTCAACAGGGAACCTGAGAATGCAGCCGGTGATTCAGCCAGCTGACCATAGAGCTGATCAGAGACCAGAGTGGCTCCAAACATCTCTATGGCCTAAGAAACCGGAAGCTACGAGCATTTTATGACTTAGATTTCGCCGGATGTAAATAGCGCCATTGGGAAATTGGGGAAGCATTTTATCACACCGATCTTGGTGTGGTCAGATGCTTTGAGGGCAGAGGAGAAATCTAGGGTCTAATAGACCCCAATTTTTTCAAAAAAGAGTACCTGTCACTACCTATTGCTATCATAGGGGATATTTACATTCCCTGAGATAACAATAAAAATGATTAAAAAAAAAAAAAATGAAAGGAACAGTTTTAAAATAAGATAAAAAAGCAAAAAAAAATAAAGAAAAAAAAAAAAAAAAAAGCACCCCTGTCCCCCCTGCTCTCGCGCTAAGGCGAACGCAAGCGTCGGTCTGGCGTCAAATGTAAACAGCAATTGCACCATGCATGTGAGGTATCACCGCGACGGTCAGATCGAGGGCAGTAATTTTAGCAGTAGACCTCCTCTGTAAATCTAAAGTGGTAACCTGTAAAGGCTTTTAAAGGCTTTTAAAAATGTATTTATTTTGTTGCCACTGCACGTTTGTGCGCATTTGTAAAGCATGTCATGTTTGGTATCCATGTACTCGGCCTAAGATCATCTTTTTTATTTCATCAAACATTTGGGCAATATAGTGTGTTTTAGTGCATTAAAATGTAAAAAAGTGTGTTTTTTCCCCAAAAAATGCGTTTGAAAAATCGCTGCGCAAATACTGTGTGAAAAAAAAAAAAATAAACACCCACCATTTTAATCTGTAGGGCATTTGCTTTAAAAAAATATATAATGTGTGGGGGTTCAAAGTAATTTTCTTGCAAAAAAAAATAATTTTTTCATGTAATCAAAAAGTGTCAGAAAGGGCTTTGTCTTCAAGTGGTTAGAAGAGTGGGTGATGTGTGACATAAGCTTCTAAATGTTGTGCATAAAATGCCAGGACAGTTCAAACCCCCCCCAAATGACCCCATTTTGGAAAGTAGACACCCCAAGCTATTTGCTGAGAGGCATGTCGAGTCCATAGATTATTTTATATTGTGACACAAGTTGCGGGAAAGAGACAATTTTTTTTTTTTTTTTTTTTTTTTGCACAAAGTTGTCACTAAATTATATATTGCTCAAACATGCCATGGGAATATGTGAAATTACACCCCAAAATACATTCTTTTGCTTCTCCTGAATACGGGGACACCACATGTGTGAGACTTTTTGGGAGCCTAGCCGCGTATGGGACCCCGAAAACCAAGCACCGCCTTCAGGCTTTCTAAGGGCGTAAATTTTTGATTTCACTCTTCACTGCCTATCACAGTCTCGGAGGCCATGGAATGCCCAGGTGGCACAAAACCCCCCCAAATGACCCCATTTTGGAAAGTAGACACCCAAAGCTATTTGCTGAGCGGTATAGTGAGTATTTTGCAGACCTCACTTTTTGTCACAAAGTTTTGAAAATTAAAAAAAGAAAAAAAAAATTTTTTTTTTTGTCTTTCTTCATTTTCAAAAACAAATGAGAGCTGCAAAATACTCACCATGCCTCTCAGCAAATAGCTTGGGGTGTCTACTTTCCAAAATGGGGTCATTTGGGGGGGGGTTTGTGCCACCTGGGCATTCCATGACCTCCGAAACTGTGATAGGCAGTGAAGAGTGAAATCAAAAATGTACACCCTTAGAAATCCTGAAGGCGGTGATTGGTTTTCGGGGTCCTGTACGCGGCTAGGCTCCTAAAAAGTCCCACACATGTGGTATCCCCGTACTCAAGAGAAGCAGCAGAATGTATTTTGGGGTGCAATTCCACATATGCCCATGACCTGTGTGAGCAATATATAATTTAGTGACAACTTTGTGCAAAAAAATAAATAAATAAATTGTCACTTTCCCGCAACTTGTGTCAAAATATAAAATATTCCATAGACTCAACATGCCTCTCAGCAAATAGCTTGGGGTGTCTACTTTCCAAAATGGGGTCATTTGGGGGGGTTGTGCCATCTGGGCATTTTATGGCCTTCAAAACTGTGATAGGTAGTGAGGAGTAAAATCAAAAATGTACGCCCTTAGAAATCCTGAAGGCAGTGATTGGTTTTCGGGGCCCCGTATGCGGCTAGGCTTCCAAAAAGTCCCACACATGTGGTATCCCCATACTCAGGAGAAGCAGCTAAATGTATTTTGGGATGCAATTCCACATATGCCCATGGCCTGTGTGAGCAATATATCATTTAGTGACAACCTTTTGTAATTTTTTTTTTTTTTTTTGTCATTATTCAATCACTTGGGACAAAAAAAATGAATATTCAATGGGCTCAACATGCCTCTCAGCAATTTCCTTGGGGTGTCTACTTTCCAAAATGGGGTCATTTGTGGGGGTTTTGTACTGCCCTGCCATTTTAGCACCTCAAGAAACGACATAGGCAGTCATAAATTAAAGGCTGTGTAAATTCCAGAAAATGTACCCTAGTTTATAGGCGCTATAACTTTTGCGCAAACCAATAAATATACACTTATTGACATTTTTTTTACCAAAGACATGTGGCCAAATACATTTTGGCCTAAATGTATGACTAAAATTGAGTTTATTGGATTTTTTTTAGAACAAAAAGTAGAAAATATCATTTTTTTTCAAAATTTTCGGTCTTTTTCCGTGTATAGCGCAAAAAATAAAAACGGCAGAGGTGATCAAATACCATCAAAAGAAAGCTCTATTTGTGGGAAGAAAAGGACGCAAATTTAGTTTGGTTACAGCATTGCATGACCGCGCAATTAGCAGTTAAAGCGACGCAGTGCCAAATTGTAAAAAGTGCTCTGGTCAGGAAGGGGGTAAATCCTTCCGGGGCTGAAGTGGTTAAATTTGAAGCCCCTAAAGAGACAAGATGGGCTGCACAACAATGTTGTAATTATATTGATGTTGTGCATGTAACCTAGTAGTTAATGAAGGCTTTCTAAAAAGAATAATTGTACTATTTAGCTGA
The DNA here is from genome assembly GCF_042186555.1 of Aquarana catesbeiana. Classification (NCBI taxonomy): domain Eukaryota; kingdom Metazoa; phylum Chordata; class Amphibia; order Anura; family Ranidae; genus Aquarana; species Aquarana catesbeiana. Next base: position 181,390,025 of record NC_133324.1, on the reverse strand, counting down.
ATATTTACTCAATGACTGAAAGTTTTCTTCTACTATGGCTACTGGATAAGTTCATTTTCTACATAATACTTTTGACAAAAATGATAGCTGTCACTAGCCGCTAGCATTACCACCAATAATAATATGTGTTTCAGCAAAAACTATAGCCACTAGCTACTAAACCTGAAAATAACTGAAGGATTTAAATATTGTTTATTTTAAAGATTTGGACTTTTCCCCAAAGTACCTTGTCAAATTGCAAAGTTTTTTTTTTTTGTTTTTTTTTTTTTACTGAATGCTGACATTCACATTTTTTTTTTATAGTATTAAATAGTAACTCTGGATTTTTTCTATTCTGGCAGATATATCATCACTAGGTCATAGATCTAATTTACTGAGTACAGGAAATACCACAAAAGTATCCTATAGATATGCAGTGATTAGTATGATGACATACTTTAATACTTTAATATTTGAATGCAGAAAGGCCGGTATCTGACAGCAAAAGTTGGATTGAATATCAATGGCCTCTGGCTTCATGGTCTCAGGTGCACAGAGCAGAAACTCCTCCCTAGAAAGCAGTGAATATAATAATACATTTGTAGGTCACAAAAACAGAAGGAGCTCATTGAAAACTAAAGAAAGATATAAAATCTCCATGGCATGGAACTCTGTAACCTTAACAAAGTATGCATATATATTAAATATAAATAGCTTGTACTCTAAACTTTGTTACAAATCATGGTGTACGAATTTTGATTGAGCTCCCTTTTAACAATTGTTTCTGCGAAAGTATGAATGCTTGACCTACATTATTTTAGTTAATATTTTGATGTGGAGTATATGATACAATCTTGAACAGTGTAGAAATAATTCTGTTTCTTCCTACTTGATCTACGGCAGCCATTGTGTGAGTTGTAGGGTTGTTCAGTTTGTAATCAGAATTAATATGTTTAACCACTTGAATCCCAGGGACCATTTTATAACTGTGCTGCATGTGTTATAGCACAATGATGTTTTAGCAGCTGCTGTGAGTCTTGGGCTTTGTTGGTTAATTTCTTAGCTCTTTGGCTTCTGATCCTCCTTCAGATTGCTGCATAAGAGCCATCTGTGCCATAGTGCAATCTGTCTGCACGCCAAGTCTTAGTGACATGATAGGGCTCCCCAGGTGTCTTTACCCTGGAGCAGAAAATCACTGCATGGTGATCAACTGAATGTGGATAACAGCAAGCTATCTGTTGATCTGGAGGCAAATTGTGGGATTAGAGCTGGTGCACATTTAGGTATCAGATCCTTCATTAACAAAACAAATCCTAAAGAAATGCTGTGGTCAAATCATTTAGACAAAAATCTTCAAAGGTTAAGCATGTTTTTAAAATATTTTATGCCAGATAAAAAGCTCTGAGACTGCTGTTGATCGCTGTGGTGTGAGCAGAGTAGTCACTGTATAGTATTCACTTTCACTTCTTCCCCGGAAGCTACTTAAAAGGTTATGTAGGGGAGGAAAGGGGAAGTGCTGGTTCAACACAGACAGTAATTAAATGACCTTCAAGGAGGGAGTGGGCTGTGCTAAGGAATTGACTCTCCTGGTTAAGTCAAATGTTCTAGCAATTCCAAAGGAAATTTTCAAATGATTAAAAAAAACATTTATAGAAAGGAAGAACACAGAGTAAGCATTTAAATTATATGGGTTCCTTATAGTTTGAGGGACACGGGAATACAAATACAGTCATGTTCTACTACTAGCTACAGGAGTTTTGGACACTAGCAAACAGAAAATGTATAAGCCAGCCCCTATAAATATGCATTATGCCTCAGTTGTTTGTTAGTTAGGCTTTAAAGCATCTAACCTCTTAGAACACTATTTTTAACTAGCAGCCATCTGGATCGGCATTTCCTCCACACTAGTTTTGGAGGCTGTACCTAAACCCCACTCGACATGCGTGGCTTGCCTGGAATGTGACCTCTGTGCATCGAACTTTGCATTGTGGAGTTTTTCGGACTTGAGTACACCGTGTGCAGTCATTGCACAACCCTGTCTCTGAAGACTCACTTGTGAACAAGGCTAGTCAAGCTGAAGCACTTGGAGCTACCTTTTTGTTTACATCACTGAGCACCTTTTTTATCTCTTGCCATCACAGATTTTAGTGTAATAAAGGTTAAGGCTTTGGGACAGACCACTGAGGCCCTTAAGCTGTCTGTCAGGTTCAATGTCTCAGCATTCTATCTCTGAAAATAATGTTTTTGAAGAACTGCAGTCTCTTGTTGTCACCTCAGAGTTATGGGGTTTGTGTCAGACCTTGTTGATGCCGTGCATTTTATTAAGTAACTGGAGGATCCGCCCGATGTTCCAGGATGTGCCTCTTTGAGGGCTCCTACAGCTACAAAGACCTTTCTACTACACCTTCTGTTTGAGGCATTTCTGTAGATGTTCTGAAAGCGTTCTGAAAGTTCCTGGGCCCTGGAAGTGTGCCTGAACTTTTCCCCTTTGAGAAGGAACTTGTAAACCAGTGTTCTTATCCTACCTTAGATAGACCAGCGATCAACTGCAAAGAACTCGCCATGGCTCTTACTAAATACCTTGGACTGTCTATATTCCAAAATGGGGTAATTTGGGGGATATCTGTACTGTCCTGACATTTCTGGGCCTCAAAAAATGAGATAGGCTGCCAGTACATCAGGAGTGATCAATTTTTAGATATACAGTATCTCACAAAAGTGAGTGCACCTCTCACATTTTTGTAAATATTTTATTATATCTTTTCATGGACACTGAAGAAATGACACTACAATGTAAAGTAGTGAGTGTACAGCTTGTATAACAGTGTAAATTGGCTGTCCCCCTCAAAATAACTCATCACACAGCCATTAATGTCTAAATCACTGGCAACAAAAGTGAGTACACCCCTAAGTGAAAATGTCCAAATTGGGCCCAATTAGCCATTTTCCCTCCCCAGTGTGACTTGTTAGTGTTACAAGGTCTCAGCTGTGAATGGGGAGCAGGTGTGTTAAATTTGGTATTATCGCTCTCACTACTGGCACCTCATGGCAAAGAAATCTCTGAGGATCTGAAAAAAAATAATTGTTGCTCTACATAAAGATAGCCTAGGCTATAAGAAGATTGTCAAGACCCTGAAACTGAGCTGCAGCATGGTGGCCAAGACCATACAACGTTTTAGCAGGACAGGTTCCACTCAGAACAGGTCTCGCTATGGTCGACCAAAGAAGTTGAGTGCACATGCTCAGCATCATATCCAGCGGTTGTCTTTGGGAAATAGACGTATGAGTGCTGCCAGCATCGCTGCAGAGGTTTAAGGGGTGGGGGTCAGCCTGTCAGTGCTCAGACCATGGGTCGCACACTGCATAAAATTGGTCTGCATAGCTGTTGTCCCAGAAGGAAGCCTCTTCTAAAGATAAAGACAAGAAAGCCTGCAAACAGTTTGCTGAAGACAAGCAGACTAAGGACATAGATTACTGGAACCGCGTCCTGTGAGACCAAAATAAACGTATTTTGCTCAGATGGTGTCAAGCGTTTGTGGCGTCAACCAGGTGAGGAGTACAAAGACAAGTGTGCCTTTCCTACAGTCAAGCATGGTGGTGGGAGTGTCATGATCTGGGACAGCATAAGTATTGCCGGCACTGCGGAGCTACAGTTCATTGAGGGAACCATGAATACCAACATGTACTCTGACATACTGAACCCTATTGAGTATCTGTGGGGCATCCTCAAATGGAAGGTGGAGAAACGCAAGATCTCTAGCATCCACCAAAGCTCTATTTGTGTGAAAAAAATGATACAAATTTAATTTGTGTATTGTGTTGCATGATCGTGCAATTGTCATTCAAAGTGCAACAGCACTGAAAGCTCAAAATTGGCCTGGGTAGAAAGGGAGTAAAAGTGCCCAGTATTGAAGTGGTTAATAAGGAAGCATATATTGTAATTGCAAAAAATTTTAGATAAATTATCTATTATCAGTGAAATCAAGTCTGTACACTGCAGGTTACATCAATTTGTTCTCTGTCGTTAGAGCTGCACAATTCTGGGTAAAATGAGAATCACAATTTTTTTGCTTAGTATAAAGCTCATGATTCTCAGCGTAACATCATCTTTCACATTATACAAAAAAGTGGGCAAACTTTACCGTTTAGTTTTTTTTTTAATTAATTGAAGTATATTTTTTCCCCAAAAATTGCTTTGGAAAGACCTCTGCGCAAATACAGTGTGACATAAATTATTGCAATGATCTCCATTTTATTCTCTAGGGTCCCTACTAAAAAAGTAAATATAATGTTTGGGGTTCTAAATAATTTTCTAGCAAAAAAAATACCGATTTTAACTTGTAAGCAACAAGTGTCAAAGAAGGCTTAGTCTGTAAGTGGTTAAACTGACCTTATTTACAGACATAAGTTAATTCCTTTGATCTAAAAGAACCGAGAGATACTTTGTTTCTCTTTATCGCTGTTGATAAACATTTGCCAGCGGAGTTCTTTTCTTTGGACAGCTCTGCTCAGCTCTGCACTTGTTTAACATGAATCGGGGAAATGCTGTATTAAGATCATGATGGGGGTTGAATTGAGATCACAAATTTTTAATGATTAATCATGCAGCTCTATCTGTCGTTGAAGACAGACATCAGAAAAACAAAACTCAAAGGAGAAGTCCAGCCAAAGCTTGTTTGGCTGGACTTCTCCTGTGGATCACAGGAGTGCAATTTGTTTTGCAATCCCGTGACCCATTTTCAACAGCGAGTGGGCTGAAGTCCGCTCTCTGCTGACATCATGGATTTCAGTCCAGGCACAGCGTTATCACAACAATAAAGTCTGGATTGGCCAGGTAAATAAAACCAGAAAATAGGGAGTGGCGCTGTGTTATGAAGAGGGAGTATCGGTATACAATTATTCTTCTTTCTAAAGTGACGGGTGCATCAGTGCGATGGTTCAGTCCCCTCACAAGTGTAAATTGGCAGGTGTAATAATTAAAAATAAAATTGAAAATATATCAATGCAATAGTGTATAGTTATAAATATAAAGTGATGAGTGCTAGTTAGTGCAAGAAAGAATTGTAAACTGTATGCAAATACATTGGCACAGTCATTATCCCATATAAATGAAAAAACAGAAAAATTATATAATATAAAAACTGAGTACCATGTGCTTGTAAATCTTATATAAATTAGACCTTTTGTTGGAGAATCCAAAGTGACAAGTGCAAAGTTATACCAAATAAATAGCGTGGTATTCAAACCACTGTGCAGTAGTGTACAAAAATACAAAAAAGAGAAATATATATATATATATATATAATATAAAGTCCAAATCATCAGCTGACTGTGTATCAGGAAAAAACGCATATAGTGTGCAACATCAAAGATGTTCATAAAGGTGATATGACGTATCTTCCAGAAAATCTCTCCTTTGTAGTAGAATATGTATAAAGACGTGCAGTAATTATTAACAATCTCCCCCTTATGTGATTGCACTCACCGGAGCGCTCTGCCCCTGCAGGGGTATGAGCGTGTGATGTTATTCCCCAGGTGCCAAGTTATATCGTCTACAAAATAGGGAAAAGATTTATAGCATTTTTATTTATTTTTTTTACTAGTAATAGGGGTGGTCAGCAATTTTTAGCGGGACTGCGACATTGCGGCGGACAGATTGGAATCTTTTGACACTTTTTTGGGACCATTGACATTTATACAGCAATCAGAGCTAAAAATAGCCACTGATTACTGTATAAATTTCACTGGCAGGGAAGGGGTTAACACTAGGGGGCGATCAAGGGGTTAAGTGTTCCCTAGGGAGGTGTTTCTAACTATGGGGGCAGTGTACTGACAGGGAATAGAGAGAGATCGCTGTTCCTGATTGCTAGGAACAGCAGATCTCTCTCTACTTCACTGACAGAACGAGGATCTGTCTGTTTACATTGACAGATTCCTGTTCTATCCCTCTCAGGAGCAATTGCGGGTCGCCCCCTATACCACTTAAAGCGGTTGACGTACAGCTACGGCAATTCGCGCAGGGGAGCCAACCTGCCGCTGTATAGCGACGGTGGCTGGTCGGCAAGTAGTTAAGCATTTTTTCTGCCTCATGTTAAACTTACTAAAAAGCTCTACAGTAGTTTCACATTTTGAACTAAAACAATCACTTATGTATGTTTTTATTTAGTAAATGCAATTTTTTTGTGTTGTGTTGACATCCTTCACACACTCCATATGCTGTTCAGCTCTCTGTTTAGAAAGAGCATATCGGTATTTATTTAAAGAAAAATGCCCAAAGGCCAAAGAGGTGTACATTAATGCAAACTCGGTGGTGAACAATCAGCACTTTATTTCTAGAATGCAATTGAATTATATGCTGTATGCTGTGAAGGGAAGATCACTTTTTCAACTGTTTCACGGTCATTTTACCTGTTTGCTGAGATTCAATTGACACAGTAACATGAATATTTGGCAGTTGAAATGCTGAACAGTAGGAAAACCTTCCCAGTGATTTTTCTTCAGCCTTTCCAAACTACAAAAGTAATTTCCCTCATGCATAGACTTTGACAAATCACAAAAATTGATATTACAATCATTGTTTTAGTTATAGCTATAATATGCCATTTATATGTTATTGATTGTTATTTATTTATAATAAATTATCAGCATATCTTATGTTGAAATGTACTTCTACTTCCAAAACAAGCAAAAACTGAAATACATAATGGGAGTGTTTCACGGCTTTTATTATCCTCACAGAATGTACTTACCTCTATGTAGTGCAGTTTGTGCTCAAGATGACTCCTCTTTTTGTTTCTAAGTTCCTTTTTATATACTCTGTATAAGTCCTATTTTGTGTCATGACTTCACAGTGTTCACATATGTTGTTGGGAAGCGTACATTGCTGTATCACAAATGGATGTATCTACTTTATGCAATTAACAACATTGTAAACCGAACAATGGACTATATCATTATAAACTGTTGTGAGTCATGTAATTCTGTTTTTTCTGTGCCTAATGAAAACCAAAATTTAAAACTGAAATACACTAGTCAAAAAAATCACCATACAAGCAGCTATGAAGTTGATGAATAGGAAAATCAGTGGACAGTAACTTTACTCACTTGGGCAAAGAAGCTTAGATACACAAGCTTCTACATGCACCCACAAGCCACTTTATTAGGTGCACCTTGCTAGTACTGAGTTGAACCCCCTTTTGGCGGCGGTGGTGGTGTAATGGTGTACTCAGGTAGGCTGTGGCATTTAAACTATGCTCAATTGGTACTAAGGGGCCCAAAGGAAATATCCCCAAAACCATTACTCCACCACCTCCAGCCTGAACTGTTGATACAAGGCAGGATGGATCTATGCTTTCATGTTGTTTACGTCAAATTCTGCCCCTAACATTTGAATGTCGCAGCTGAATATGAGACTCATCAGACCAGGCAATGTTTTACAGTCTTCTCTTGTCCAAATTTGGTGAGCCTGTGTGAGTTGTAGACTCAGATTCCTGTTCCTAGGCAACAAGAGCGGCACCCGGTGTGGTCTTCTGCTGCCTTAGCCAACTTACTTCAAAGTTCGATGTGTTGTGCATTCAGAGATGGTATTCTGCGTACCTTGGTTATAATGAGTGGTTATTTGAGTTACTGTTGCCTTTCCATCATCTCGATCCAGTCTGCTCATTCTTCTCTGACATTTACAAGGCATTTTTATCCACACATGTCGCCCACTTTTCTCTTTTTCAGACATTCTCTGTAAACCCTAGAGGTGGTCGTGCGTGAAAATCCCAGTAGATCAGCAGTTTTAGACATACTCAGACCAGCTCATCTGGCACCAATAACCATGCCACGTTCAAAGTCACTTAACCACTTCAGCCCCGGAAGATTTTACCCCCTTCCTGACCAGAGCACTTTTTACAATTTGGCACTGCATCGCTTTAACAATTGCGCAGTCGTTCGATGCTGTATCCAAACGAAATTTGGGTCCTTTTTTTCCCCACAAATAGAGCTTTCTTTTGGTGGTATTTGACCACCTCCCCAGTTTTTATTTTTTGCACTATAAACAAAAAAAAGCAACTATTTTGAAAAAAATATATATTTTTTACTTTTTGCTATAATATTCCCCAATTTGTTTTTAAAAAAACAAATTTCTTCATCAGTTTAGGCCAATATATATTCTTCTACATATTTTTTGTAAAAAAATCGCAGTAGGGGTATATTGATTGGTTTGCGCAAAAGTTATAGCATCTGCAAACCATGGGAAAGATTTATGGCATTTTTATTATTTTTTTTACTAGTAATGGCGGTGATCTGCGATTTTTACCGGTACTGCGACAGGCAGATCGGAGACTTTTTACACTTTTTTTGGGACCATTGGCATTTATACAGCGATCAGTACTATAAAAATGCACTGATTACTGTGTAAATGTCACTGGCAGGGAAGGGGTTAACACTAAGGGGCGATCAAGGGGTTAATTGTGTGTTCCCTCAGCGTGTTCTAACTTTATGTGGATGTGAGTGACTAGGAGAGGAGACATATCGTTTTTCCTACTTAGTAAGAACAAACGATATGGCTCCTCTCCTCTGACAGCACAGGGATTTGTGTGTTTACACACACAAATCCCCGTGCATGGCCGGCGGCAGTCGTGCCCACTGGCCACGCGCATTAGGTCCCCAGAAAGTGCAGCGGGTGCGTGCGTACTCTCTGGTGGCGGAAAAAGGGTAGGACATGCAGGATTTTGCCTAGGAGAGCCTTTGTGCCGCAGTATATCTGTGTGACATGGTCGGGAACTGGTTAAATCCCGTTTCTTCCCCATTCTGATGCTCAGTTTGAATTTCAGCAAGTCCTCTTCACCAGGTCTAGATGCCCAAATGCATTGCGTTGCTGCCATGTGATTAGCTGATTAGCAATTTGTGTTACCAAGCAATTGAACAGGTGTACCTAACGCCTATAGCAGATTGACAGTCGGGTGGGATTTTCCTCCTTTTGAGTGGTCATCATATCGGAAGGCGCCACTCGTGACCACAGGGCCGTGCATCAGCGTGATCTGTCATCAACTGTGTCCACGGGACACAGCCGATGACTGATCGCTACCCCGGCCCGCTACCAGTGTCGTGATCGCTGTGACCAATCACAGCAGATCACATGACATTTGTAAACAATGGATGGCTTCCTTTCATGCCATCCATTTTATACAGTTCTGTTGCTCGCTGTGATTGGTCACAGTGATCACATGGTACAGACAGGGCCAATCACAGCCCATGTGTACCATGTAATTAGCTTTGGTCAATCGTAGCTGATCACAACAAAAGACACTGAATTAATCAGGTTCATTCACTGAAGGTTGCTTATACCAATGGAATTCATTGGTATCAGCAATAATGTGTACAAAAAAAAAAAAAAGTCCTGATCGCCTGGAGTAGTACAGTGTTGTTTTTTCTCACAAGTTTTTGAGAAATTAAAAAAAAAAAATCACTTTTTTTTTTTTTTTTTTTATACATACTTTCACCAGTCAGTGTCCCAGATCTAAGCCACGTCCGTTAAATGATACTTTTTTAAATTTCTTAATTTTTCAAAAAATTGTGACAAAAACTCACCATGCATCTTACTAAATACTGTCTACTTTCTATTTGGGGCATATCTGTACGGTTCTGGTGTTTTTGGGCCTTAAGAAATGAGATAGGCCGTCAGTACATCAGGGCTGATCAATTTTCAGATATATACTATAGTTTATGGACTCTATAACTTTCCTACAGACTAAATAATATACACTGATTTGGGTTATGTTCACCAAAGAAATGTAGCATAATACATTTTGGTCTAAATTTATAAATTAAGATTATTTATTTGCAAAATTTTATAGCAGAAACTAGGAAAAACTTGTTTTTGTTTTTTTTTCAAAATTTTTGGTCTTTTTTCGTTTACTTAGCAAAAAATAAAAAAACCCAGTGGTGATTACTTACCAACACAAGAGAGCTCTATTTGTGTGATCACTATTATGTGATTATTATAAAAAATTCATATGAGTACATTGTTGCATGACTGCGCAATTGTCATTCAAATTACGACAATGCTAAAAATTGGCCTGGGCAGGAATGGGGTAAAAGTGCCCAGCATGGAAGCGGTTAAGGACAATTCTACTGTTAATAAAGGTATTATAATAGCAATTCACTGTGCAGCTATTAGCTGGATGGCATATAATTGCTTACCATCTTACACCTAATTTTTATTTTGTCCTGGTTGCAGGCAAAAATGAATCATGCTAGTAAATGAAAAAAATCCAATCATACAGTTTGCCCATATATTCATTTTTTTGGAATGCAAGCCGGATGAAGGAACAGAGTAACTGATAAAACAGGCTCTTTTCACATGATAGTATGATACATGTCATTTTGGATGTAACACTGATTGGAAAACTTTAATTCATGTTGACAAGACCACTTCAGTTGCTTTATCTTTGGCAAGGAAGACCATTCCAGCTATCCTCACCTACTCCTACAGAGTGATATATCCCCATTTTCTCTGCCTGGAATCCTCCCATAAATAGAACATGACCTCTAACAGTTTTCCTTCCTTGGCACACAGCTCCCTTCTGTTCTTTGATGAATCCCTTTATGTATGAGAAAGGCTCTATCAAATTTCCTTTCTGCCTTTCTCTTTTCCAAACTAAACAATTTAAGGTCTTTAAGTCTTTCCTTATGTGCTAGGAAAAGATGAGCCCAACTTGAGAATGGCTAGGGAAATAAGGCCATAAAACATTTTAAACAGGGACCAGACAGGTGATTACTATGATATGTTGTTGCTTGATGATAAAATGGCACAACCTCCTTATTTTAAAATTAAAAAATATAAAAGTCAAAAATAAATTGTCAAGCCTGTAATTGTAACACTGCATAATTTAAAAACGAACAATATGTGCATAAGGAATTAGAAAACCATAAATAATTGCTTTATTTTTCGGTTCTCACTGCTGAGGTTACGGCTTTTACCCAGTACACATTGTTACATTAAAAACACAACAAAGGAATGTACTCCTTATAAAACCTAATAACTCAAATAATAACCATTCACTTTGTTAAATGACCTTGTTAGGAAAAAAAAAGCTATTTCTTTTTGGTAAAATAGAACCTTCTTGTAATTTTAAAACTTCCATTCCAGGAAATCTTGCATAAACAATTTATTTTTGCCCCATACCATATCCAACTCAGTGAACCAGGGAGAGGTATAAAACAATACACCATGAATTGTTCCTCTGCCTCCTGTTGCTAAGTAGGCGATGTGCTGTGCTTCCTGAGAATCGTCCTTGGTAATTGGTTCATTTTGTCTGTGGATGACCTTCCCATAGCCCTGATATATATATATATTTTTAGTTTCAAATGTAAATGTCATCATGGCCTTCAGAAGGAATTGTATTTATATTATCTGTAGCATAATACAGCTTGCACAATCCCAGTTCAGCTAATGGCAGTGATAATTTCAAGTGGAATGCTTTAAATCTGTAAGGAAAAATTGGAATATGAAATAAGATGAAATCTGTATATTCACAGTTATGCAGTGCTACATATATATATATATATATATATATATATATATAAAATATACAGTGGATATAAAAAGTCTACACACCCCTGTTAAAATATCAGGTTTCTGTGATGTAAAAAAAATAAGACAAAGATGAATCATTTCAGAACTTTTTCCACCTTTAATGGACCTATAAACTGTACAACTCAATTGAAAAACAAACTGGAATCTTTTGGGGGGGGAGGGAAGTAAAAATAAACAAATAAAATAATGCGGTTACATAAGTGTGTGCACCAACTTATAACTGGGGATGTAGATGTGTTCAGAATTAAGCAATCACACTCAAACTCATGTTAAATAGGAGTCAGTACACACCTGCCATCATTTTAAGTGCCTCCGATAACCCCAAATAAAGTTCCGCTGTTCTAGTAGGTCTTTCCTGACATTTTCTTAGTCGCATCCTACAGCAAAAGCCATGGTTGGCAGAGAGCTTCCAAAGCATCAGAGGGATCTCATCGTTAAAAGGTATCAGTCAGGAGAAGGGTACAAAAGCATTAGATATACCATGGAACACAGTGAAGACAGTCACCGTCAAGTGAAGAAAATATGGCATAATAGTGACCTTACCAAGAACTGGACGTCCCTCCAAAAGTGATGAAAAGACGAGAAGAAAAGTGGTCAGGTAGGCTGCCAAGAGGCCTACAGCAACATTAAAGGAGTTGCAGAAATATCTGGCAAGTACTGGCTGTGTGGTACATGTGACAACTATCTCCCGTATTCTTCATATGTCTGTGCTATGGGGTAGAGTGACAAGACGGAAGCCTTTTCTTATGAAGAAAAAAATTCAAGCCCGGCTAAACTTTGCAAAAACACATCTGACGTCTCCCAAAAGCATGTGGAAAAATGTGTTATGGTCTGATGAAACCAAGGTTGAATTTTTTGGCCATAATTCCAAAAGATATGTTTGGCGCAAAAACATCACTGCATATCACCTAAAGTACACTTTCATGACAATGACCCAAAGCATACATCCAAATCAACAAAGGCATGGCTTCACCAGAAGAGGTTTAAGTTTTGGAATGCTAAATGGATGATATTTAACCGCGCTCCCTATCTTTAGAACCATATACCAATATAGTACAAAGTGTATAGTGCAAAACAAGCAAAAAAATGTCCTCCAAATACATAATCCAAATACAAATAAATTACAAATAAAGTGCATTATGTGCAATGTCCATAGACAGCCACCAGGTGTCTCCAACTCAGCTGCAAATGGTATAACCGATATCTTCTTATAAGTCCCACACCAAAATAATTGAGTGTTCTCCTCCACCAACACAAAGCACACAGCCCACTCAACGGACTCGTATGACCCCCCGTTACAGGTAGTCACAGATAGCAGAATATGGATGCCATTCCTGGTATTCCTCTCAGCTGGTCAGCGGGGCCAACAATGTAATTAGACGCAAGCTAGATCTCCCACAAACGGTAGAAAGAAAAGGATGCCTCCCATAGTGAAGTACCTAATATTTATTAAAATTACATGCTAAAATATTTTACTTACAATAAGTATGATTCAAAAGAGCTTAAGATCATTGCATGGGCGCCGATATGCGCTTTCCGATAAATTAATTGTGGTTCATTAGGTAGAATACTAGATAATGTTGTATCCCTTAACAGTATTGACCAATGTTTTTTACGATTTGTTCGAATGATTTATAATCCCGACTGAAATTGGTCAAAAAAGCTAGGATATCCTTGATGTTTTTACTCTTTGGTTTATCCTCCAACAATCCATTACTGTCCATATCCACAACTAGGGATGAGCTGAACACCCCCCGGTTCGGTTCACGGCAGAACATGCAAATGGACCGGAAGTTTGCACGAACAATCGAACACCGTTAAAGTCTATGGGACCCGAACATGAAAAATCAAAAGTGCCAATTTTAAAGGCTAATATGTAAGTTATTGTCCTAAAAAGTGTTCGGGGACCCGAGTCCTGCCCCAGGGGACATGTATCAACAGGAAGACAAGAGGGACAGTATCACTGATGCATGCACTGTCACTGCTCACCATCCTTGTGGCCTCCTCAAATGGTGACAGGACAGTGCATGCATCCTTGATCAGTAGCCACTGGCATGGCGAAAAAAAGCCAAGCTCCCCTGACCCTGTCCTGGTGCTATACTCACACAGGTACTCATTGATGGCCCTCTGCAGCATTGCCAGTGTTAAATTCCACCTGGTGGGCATGTCACAAGAGGAGAGTCTTGGGCAGGTTGCATTTCTTTAGAAGGTCAGCCAGCCGAGCACTGGCATTATATGACCGGCGGAAACGCCCACAGACTTTCCTGTAGGCAAGTAAAGGCGCAAAATCTGGAAAAATCGTGTAAAAACACCATGAGTTGGGAAAACAGTAGATATAAAGGGTTATTATATATAAATAACACTATATAAAGATGAGTCCATAAAAGTCCATAATAAAAACAGGGGAGGGAGGAATGATGATGGAGAATCCACAAGCAGGGCTGCCTTCAAGGGGAACTGAAACCAAGTTCCAAATATCTAAGAGAAAGCACAAGGAGAGAGGCGCCTCTGGTTGTAGAGGTAAAAAGCAATTTATTGAATCACATATACAGGCAACTGACATGTATGAAGTCATCAATAGGCATGTGATGGTTAAAAGTGCATCCATCATGAAAAAAGTCATCAGATCCATCACGGAGAGTCTTCCTGCTTGCCCAGCGTGTAGCTGTGGGTGCTCACAACACCGCAAGTTGGCAGTCGCGCTCCTTCATCAAGCTCTTGATAAAGGAGCGCGGCTGCCACGTCATTGCAGCCCGTACGCTCAGGAAACACGTCGCTTACCAGTGACGTCATCTCTTCTCACCTGCCATCCACTTGCGTTCCAAGCCTCATCTTGAGTTTTGTCTCCACCGCGGCCAGCCTTTCCAACTTGCGGTGTTCTGAGCACACACAGCTACACGCTTGGCAAGCATGAAGACTCTCCGTGACGGATCTGATGACTTTTTTCACGATGGATGCACTTGTAACCATCACATGCCTATTGATGACTTCATACATGTAAGTTGCCTGTATATGTGATTCAATAAATTGCTTTTTATCTCTACACCCAGAAGCGCCTCTCTCCTTGTGCTTTCCCACAGACTTTCCTGGCCTGCCTCAGGAGATCCTGTATGCCCGGGTACCTGCACAAGAACCACTGCACCACCAAATTAAGGATGTGAGCCAAACAGGGAACATGGGTCAAGTGTCCCTGTTGGAGGGCGGAGAGGAGGTTGGTGCCATTGTCGCAAACCACCATTCCTGGCTGAAGCTGGCGTGGCATCAACCACCTCTGAGTCTGCCCCGGCAGAGCTGACAGAATCACTGCCCCAGTGTGACTCCTGTTCCCTAAGCAGACCAACTCAAGCACCACATGGCATCTTTTTGCCTGAGTGCTTGCGTAGCCCCTTGAACGCCTACGGAGCTCTGCTGTTTCCGAGGACAAATCTGCAGAGGAAGAGGCTATAGAGGAAGAAGAAGAGGAGGGGGTGGAGGAGAGAGGTGTGGCAGAATCACCACTACTAGCATTTTGGAGGCGTGGTGGCAGAACGAGCTCCAACAATACTACACCCTGTCCTGCATCCTTCCCAGCTGCCAGCAGTTACCCAGTGCGCCGTGAAAGAAAGGTAACGTCCCTGTCCATGCCTGCTGGACCATGAGTCAGCGGTAATATGCACCTTACTGCTGACCGCCCTGTCCAACGAGGCCAAGACATTGCCTTCCACATGCTGGTAGAGAGCCGTAATGGCCTTCCGTGAAAAGAAATGGCGTTTAGGAACCGGCCACTGAGGTACCACACATTCCACAAATTCACTAAAGGGGTCAGAGTCTACCAGCTGAAAAGGAGTTGGAGTGCTAGCAATTTAGCCAAGCTAGCATTCAGCCGCTGAGCATGTGGATGGCTGGGACCGAATTTCTATCGACAGTTTAGCAACTGGGGTAGGGAAATTTGCCTGCTACAATCGGATGTTGGTGTAGCGATAGCAGATTGCCCGCAAGTATGTGGCACGCCTAAATCTACACCTTCATTCCTCTCAGTGCAGGTTTCTGAGAGGACTGAAGGTATAGTGGGGTTGGAGATCCCAGCTGATGAGGAGCAAGGAGAGGGCCACCTTGTAATTTTGGTGTGGGTCTTTTAGGTACTGTTGCCAACGGACTGCATGGGAGGATGACATATGTCTGGTCAAGCATGTGGTGCCCAAGCGGCTGCTGTTTTGGCCACGCTTGATACGCTTCAGACATATGTTGCAAACAGCAACGGTGCGATCTGCTGCACACGTATCAAAAAATCCGACACAAAAGAACTTTTCAAAATATGCAGGGAGTCAGCAGCGTCCTGCACATGCAGAGCTCTGCGGTGTGATGCAGTCAGATGGCTGCCCTTAAGCTGGCCCCTGAAGGGAATCCTGCCTCGTTGGAGATGGAATCCTGCCTCGTTGGAGATGTGCCTCCTCCTCCTCTCTTCTATCAGGCACCCATGTAGAGTCAGTGAACTCATCATCCCCTCCCTCTTAACTGGAGCAAACCTGGCAGTATACTGCAGCTGGGGGAACATGACTGCCAGTTTCTTGTCCTTCTTGGGCACCCCCTCTCTCTGGGCTCACGTTACTGCCTTCCTCAACCTGGGTACCATCATCGGAGCCTTCAAAACGCTGCGCATCCTCCTGCAGCATGTACCCAACACTGTGGTTGAACAGATCGGGGGACTCCTTCGTGCATGATGGTGGGGCTATGGAAGGAGTGACTGATGACATTGAGCTGATGGAATAGGCCGCTTTGGCAGCTGCATTGACAGGCAAACTATTCTGAGCCTGGGTGACAGAGGATGAGGAGGGCTTAGTTATCCACTCTACCAACTCTTCTGCATGTTGTGGATCAACACGGCCAGCTTCCGCAAAAAAGGACAAGCATGCCCCACGGCCACGTGCTGAGGATGCACCGTGTCCACGACCAGCACTGTTGGCTGTAGACACAGAGCCTGCTTGCCCTTTTTTAGTGGCCTGTGTGCATTTGCCTCTCCTTGGTGGCCTTCCAGACATGCTGTAAAATTTTATTAGCAAAACGCCGCCTAGAAAAAGTACACCAGGAATGGCCTGCAGTCAGATATAGGCTTGGCTAGACTAGAATGCAGTGGATATACAGTGGGGATGGAGAGTATTCAGACCCCCTTAAATTTTTTAGTCTTTGTTATATTGCAGCCATTTGCTAAAATCATTTAAGTTCATTTTTTTCCTCATTAATGTACACACAGCACTCCATATTGACAGACAAAAGAACTGTCAACAACAAAATTGTTGACATTTTTGCAGATTTATTAAAAAAGAAAAACTGAAATTTCACATGGTCCTAAGTATTCATAACCTTTGCTCCGTATTTAGTAGAAGCACCCTTTTGATCTAATACAGCCATGAGTCTTTTTGGGAAAGATGCAACAAGTTTTTTACACCTGGATTTGGGGATCCTCTGCCATTCCTCCTTGCAGATCCTCTCCAGTTCTGTCAGGTTGGATGGTAAACGTTGGTGGACAGCCATTTTTAGGTCTCTCCAGAGATGCTCAATTGGTTTAAGTCAGGGGTCTGGCTGGGCCATTCAAGAACAGTCACGGAGTTGTTGTGAAGCCACTCCTTCGTTATTTTAGCTGTGTGCTTAGGGTCATTGTCTTGATGGAAGGTAAACCTTAGGCCCAGTCTGAGGTCCTGAGCACTCTGGAGAAGGTTTTCGTCCAGGATATTCCTGTATATGGCCGCATTCACCTTTCCCTCGATTGCAACCAATCGTCCTTTCCCTGCAGCTGAAAACCCCCCCAACAGCATGATGCTGCCACCACCATGCTTCACTGTTGGGACTGTATTGGACAGGTGATGAGCAGTGCCTGGTTTTCTCCACACATACCGCTTAGAATTAAGGCTAAAAAGTTCTATCTTGGTCTCATCAGACCAGAAAATCTTATTTCTCACCATCTTGGAGTCCTTCAGGTGTTTTTTTTTAGCAAACTCCATGCAGGCTTTCATGTGTCTTGCACTGAGTAGAGGCTTCCGTCGGGCCACTCTGCCATAAAGCCCCGACTGGTGGAGGGCTGCAGTGATGGTTGACCTTCCACAACTTTCTCCCATCTTCCCACTGCATCTCTTGAGCTCAGACACAGTGATCTTTGGGTTCTTCTTTACCTCTCTCACCAAGGCTCTTCTCTCCTGATAGCTCAGTTTGGCTGGACGGCCAGCTCTAGGAAGGGTTCTGGTCGTCCCAAACGTCTTCCATTTAAGGATTATGGAGGCCACTGTGCTCTTAGGAACCGTAAGTGCAGCAGAAATTTTTTTGTAACCTTGGCCAGATCTGTGCCTTGCCACAATTCTGTCTCTGAGCTCTTCAGGCAGTTTCTTTGACCTCATGATTCTCATTTGCTCTGACATGCACTGTGAGCTGTAAGGTCTTATATAGACAGGTGTGTGGCTTTCCAAATCAAGTCCAATCAGTATAATCAAACACAGCTGGACTCAAATGAAGGCGTAGAACCATCTCAAGGATGATCAGAAGAAATGGACAGCACCTGAGTTAAATATATGATTGTCACAGCAAAGGGTCTGAATACTTAGGACCATGTGTTATTCCAGTTTTTCTTTTTTAATAAATCTGCAAAAATGTCAACAATTCTGTGTTTTTCTGTCAATATGGGGTGCTGTGTGTACATTAATGAGGGAAGAAAATGAACTTAAATGATTTTAGCAAATGGCTGCAATATAACAAAGAGTGAAAAATGTAAGGGGGTCTGAATATTTTACGTCCCCACTGTATGTATGTATGTCGGAGACTGTATATATATTTTATGCACTACCGCTCACTGAATCACCTGCCTGCCTGAAAGTATATTTGAAAACGTACACCAGGAATGGCCTGCAGTCAGATATAGGCTTGGCTAGACTGGAATGCAGTGGATATATATATGTAGGAGACTGTATATATATTTAATGCACTGCAGATCACTGAATCTCCTGCCTGCCTGAAAGTATATTTGGAAACGTACAACAGGAATGGCCTGAAGTAGGATATATGCTTGGCTAGACTAGAATGCAGTGGATATATATATGTAGGAGACTGTATATATATTTAATGCACTGCAGATCACTAAATCACCTGCCTGCCTGCCTGAAAGTGTATTTGAAAATGTACAGAAGGAATGGCCTGCAGTCAGATATAGGCTTGGCTAGACTAGAATGCAGTGGATATATATGTAGTAGACTGTATATATATTTTATTTTATTTTAGTCAGATATAGGCTTGCAGTGGATATATATGTAGGAGACTGTATATATATATATATATATATATATATATATATATATATATTATGCACTGCAGATAACTGAATCACCTGCCTGCCTTCCTGAAAGTGTATTTGAAAACTTACATCAGGAATGGCCTGCAGTCAGATATAGGCTTAGCTAGACTAGAATGCAGTGGATATATATGTAGTAGACTGTATATATATTTTATGCACTACAGCTCACTGGATCACCTGCCTGCCAGAAGTATATTAGAAACAGTACACCTGGAACGGACTGCAGTCAGATCTAGCCAAACTGGATACAGTGGATATATATATATGTATATATATATATATATATATATATATATATATATATACACACACACAAGACTGACTGTATATATATATATATATATATATATATATATATATATATATATATATATATTTTCAATACACTGCAGCTAACTGAGTCACCTGCCTTCCTGAAGTATATTAGAGACAGTACACCAGGAAGGGCCTGCAGTCAGATCTAGCTAAAATGGATACAGTATATATATATATATATATATATATATATATATATATATATATATATATATACACAAGCCTGGATATATATATATATATATATATATATATATATATATATATATATATATATATATATATATATACTAAATACACACTGCAGCTAACTGAATCGCCTGGCTGCTTAATCTAAATGAAATGACACTCTCTCGGTCAATGCCAGCAACACACTACACAGGCCCGACGTTCAGGCGGCCTTATATAGTGTGGGACGTGGACTTAACCCCCTGAGCCATAATTGGCCAAAGGTTTTTAGAGTGTCTTCAGGGCCATCCCATAAAATGATTATATCATCAATAAATCTCTTATAAAGAGATATCTCAGGTATATTCCTACCAAAAATACTTTTGTTCCTCCTATTGACCTTTCAGGATGTTGGCCACACTAGGAGCATACTTTACTCCCATGGCCACTCCCCTGATCTGGTTAAAATAGGCGCCCTCATCAGAAGTAATTATTGGACATAGCCAAACCTAGTGCATCCACCAAGGAGGTCTTATGGTCCCTTTTGATATCAGACTTATGCCCCGTACACAAGGTCGGATTTTCCCACGGAAAATGTGTGATAGGACCTTGTTGTCGGAAATTCCGACCATGTGTAAGCTCCATCACACATTTTCCATCGGATTTTCCGACACACAAAGTTTGAGAGCAGGCTAAAAAAATTTCCAACAACAAAATCCGTTGTCAGAATTTCTGATCATGTGTACACAAATCCGACGCACAAAGTGCCACGCATGCTCAGAATAAATAAAGAGATGACAGCTATTGGCTACTGCCCCGTTTATAGTCCCGACGTACGTGTTTTACGTCAACGCGTTCAGAATGATCGGATTTTCCGACAACTTTGTGTAACCGTGTGTATGCAAGACAAGTTTGAGCCAGCATCCATCGGAAAAAATCCTAGGATTTTGTTGTTGGAATGTCCGACCATGTGTACGGGGCATTAAAGTCTAGGGCGGGTGCGCCCAACTGCTGGTCCGCCACGCCGCGGCCTCTGTTGTGGTCTGCCACGTCTTGCTCTGAGATGGCAGGTCGGCAAGCCCAGATCCTGGGTTCTAGACCTGCCATCACCGAGCATCAGCGTGAAGAACGGAGGCACCGCTAGAGAAAGCAGAGGCAGCCGATGCTTCCTGTATATCACCGGCTCTTTCACACTTTCACACTCTCTCTGTCACACTGATGCTCGGGGATGGTGGGTCGGGACACGGGAACCCGCGATCTGGGAAAGGAGCCATCAGTACCAGCCACCAGTACCAGCCAGCAGTACCAGGTACCAGTACCAGTCATCAGTACCAGTCATCAGTACCAGGCAGAAGTACCAGTACCAGCCATCAGTACCAACTGGCAGTACCAGCCAGCAGTACCAGTACCAGCCATTAGTATCCGCCAGCAGTTCCAGTACCAGCCAGCAGTACCTGCCAGCAGTACAAGTACCCACCAGTAGTACCAGTACCAGCCAGCAGTACCTGTGCCCACCAGTAGTACCAGTACCCACCAGCAGTACCAGTCAGCAGTATCTACCAGCAGTACTAGCCGGTAGTACACAACAGCAGTACCAGCCCTGGAGGACAGCCAGCAGCAGCCACCAGCCATAACCACCCGGGGGACAGCAGCAGCCAGCTGCAGGAATCCTGAGGAAGAAGTGAAGATTGAGGTCAGTTGAGGTGCAAGTAAACAGCTGTGCATCATTGTGAAAGAAGCCTTAGGCCCCTTTCACATGATCAGCCCCATCGGGTCCGCCTGTCTGTTTTTCAGGCGGACCCAATCGGACCCTTCATTCACCTCTATAAAGCGGCAGATGTAAATGGACTTGTGTCTGTTTACACCAGCCTATCTGCAATCCAATCTGCTTAAAAAAGCAGAAGGAGATCTGTCCCCTTCTGTCTGGGCGGATCGGAGGGCCCTTTAGGGAAAAGCGGGCTGCGTCCGTGTCTGCTCTACATATGCAGAGTGGACACAGAGCTGCCATCCGCCCTTTACGCTCATTGTGGCCCGCGATCGATTACCAAGTCGCTAAAGTGGCCCTCGCTCCTCAAAAGTTTGGGCACCCTTGGTCTAGGGCATTCCTAGTGGTGGATAGTATATCCTGTTGCTCTAGGCCTGTATATAATGATTCTACATTGATCATTACGATCAATGTGTCTATCACTAATAGGAATGTCTTTCAAGATGTTCATTAAATGAAGGGTATTTTGAGGTAATTGGCTAATACCTTAAATTGCCACAAAATGGTGTAGAAGTAAGTTATAAAAGTTTGTGTATCCTACCGCTAGAGGGAGAGGGGTTGGGTTTGCTTATTATATGCTTTTTACAATTTTTTATATTCTTTAGCACAATTGTAGTCAGAGGGGGCAGTGCAACAATCTGTTAAATCTGTTTTGGTAAATTTTAACCATAATTTTATAAAGTATTAATTTTAAAAGATAATATAGATTACCAAATACAAGAAACAGGTTGAGAATTTTATTGAAAATCTTTGAGGGTGTTTTATCTGTGATACGTGCCATGTCGCTTCCGCCATTGGTTGGAATGCAGACGGCGCTCCTGCTATTTTTTCATGAGCATGATCTTATCTTCTGTCTCATAAGTGTAATCCAGGGGTCCTCAAACATTTTAAACAGGGGGCCAGTTCACTGTCCCTCAGACCATTAGAGGGCCGGACTAGAGCTTAAAAAAAAAAAAACTATGAAAAAATTCCTATGCACGCTGCACATATCTTATTTTGAAGTGAAAAAACAAAACGGGAACAAATACAATATTTAAAATGAAGAACAAGTAAAGTTAAATCAACAAACTTACCAGTATTTCAATGGGAACTATGGGCATGCTTTTGGCTAATGAGATGGTCAACGTCCGGTTCCATATTCGTCACTGCTAGTCGTAACAAGTGATGCAAGTGTGCATCAGTTAGTCTAGATCTGGTTGGAGATTTCAGATATTTTATTCTGGAAAAAGTCTGTTCACAGACATAAGTGCTGCCAAAGATGGTTGCCATTTTGAGTGCATGGTTCCTGAGATTAGGATATGTCTCAGAGGGGAGAGATGCATAGAAATTAGGAAGGCTGCTTGACTTGAATGCATCTTTCAGAGAGTCACAATTCTGCAGTTCAGCCAGTTCCATTTGTCCACCAATGCAGTCTGATCAGTGCCCATCAATGCTCGCCAAAGCAGCCCAATCAGTGCCCGCCAGCACAGCCCAATCAGTGCCCGCCTCACCATCATTGCAAGCCCCCCTCACCATCATTTCAAGCCCCCCTCACTATCATTGCAAGCCCACCTCACCATCATTTCAAGCCCCCCCTCACCATCATTGCAAGCCCCCCTCACCATCATTGCAAGCCCCCTCACAGCCTTACTGTGCCAAACAGTGTCTCACCAGTCAGTGTGTGTGCACATCGGCATCTCCTCCTGCTGTGTCACGGCTCACTGTGAAAAGTTTGGGCACGCTGTGATAAAAGTCCCGCCCTCCTCCTACCTACACCAGCTTGTGTGATAGACAGAACACTGCCTCTATCACACGTGCTAGTCTAGGAGTAGGGCGGGACTTTTACCACAGCGCGCCCAAACTTTTAACAGTGAGTTCCGTGACACAGCAGTCTCCCGCTGTGTTTTACACAGCGGGAGACTGTCGGGAATCAGCCTGTTGGGAATCTGGCCCTGGGTGGGGTGGGCCGGATAAATGTCCTTGGCGGGCCGCATGTGGCCCGCGGGTCGTAGTTTCAGGACCCCTGGTGTAATTAAATCTTTTAACAATACTACACCATAAGGAGTTTTATTCTTACTTTCTGATTGATATATATATATACAACCCATCTGGTGATCGTGCTATTCTTGAGCTGCTGCAATTTGGAGAGTATCTGTTTGCTGGTGTTGACTACCTGTAATGGGTGTCAATCCCGTCTGGTGAGTAGGATACTTACCTAGAAGTTGGTGGAAGGATATGCACATTTGAAGACATCACAATAAAATTTGTTTGATGATCAGCAGACTTCACTAGCACTTTGTGGGAACAATTTGTTTGGTGGTGGTTTATTGGACTTTCAACATTGTATATAAATGATTTCACATTTATTATATTTGTTTGGTTAGCATGGTATGGAATCACTATTGTTTTCTTTACACATCTGAGGCTTTGAGCTTTACTACCGGCTGCTTATTTAATATATATTTTCTATTCAATTAATTTCACGGTATATCATTTTTTATATAGATAGATATATATATAGATATATATCTATCTATATATATAGATAGATATATATAGATAGATATATATCTTCAGGGTGCACAAGCGTGAGGGGTTTATAGACCCCTTCACATACATTTTTTTGATATTTTTCTACATATTTGTGGTAAAAAAAAATTGCAATAGGCGTATGTTGATTGTTTGCGCAAAAGTTATCGCGTCTATAAACTATGGGATCGATTTAGGGAATTTCATTTTTTTTTGTTTTTATTGGTAATGGCTACTGTGACATTGTGGTGGACTAATCTGACCCCAAATTACACTTTTTGAGGACCAGTGACATTATTACATTGATCAGTGCTAAAAAATGCACTGATCAATGTAAAAATGACACTGGCAGGGAAGGGTTTAACACTAGGGGGCGATCAAGGGGTTAAGTGTGTTTCCTCAGCGTGTTCTAACTGTAGTGGGGGTGGGCTTACTGATACATGACAGAGGTCACTGCTCCCGATCACTGGGAGCAATAGATCCCTGTCATGTCACTAGGCAGAACGGGGAAATGCCTTGTTTACATAGGCAGTTCCCCATTCTGCTTCTCCTCGCCACAATCGCAGGCCACCGGCGGACGTCATGCCCACTATCCTGCCTTTACGGACTGACGTACAGGTACGTCAATTTGCGCTAGAGAGCCGTTCCGCCGATGTATATCGGCGTGAGCCGGTCGGCAAGTGGTTAGGTACGTTTCAGTAACGGTACACCTGCCCCTTACTAATCTACTTAGTGGTAATCTACTATGAAAGTGTTTTAAACTGATTGAAAACCAGTGTGTATCTGTCTAGCGGAGGAGGGACGGCATCACTGCGTTGGTTAGAATAAACATAGAAATGGACCTAGATCCTGCTAGTATCTTATTGGAACAAGAGTGATTGCTGGCCTTGTCATAATTGGAATTTTGCTTAACCTAGTCAATAGTTTTTTGTTTTCTTTATAGTGCACCCACCATTATTAATGCACACATGTAACAGTATCATACTTTTCAGAGGTCTTTTTTATATATATAGGTAACATTCAGATAGCTAGTACTAATAAGTGTTCCATAATTGCTTTGCTAGCATAATATTCAACTGTCAACATCGCTAAAGATGACAACTTTCACAATATTGTGTGCGAAGAGAGTCCAGTAACAGTGCTTACTTGATTTATCCATAGTTCATTGAAAGGTTTTATCTGTAGTTCACTTGAGTTCATGGCAGAATTTGTGGATATGATCAAACTTCATAATTAGAAGCATTAGTGCTGGGAAGCAGCCAAGTTAAAATATGTCCTTACAAAAGGTATATGAAAATAGAACAAAGGAGTGGAGCGTATTAATTATGTCTACTGTCAGAAAGTCATATCTGCTTTTGTTTGGTAATCTTTGTGGAAGCTCTTCCCTTAAGACTGAACAGGCTCCATGGGTGTCCTGTTTTCCTTTAATTGCCTCTACAGGATTCTCTGCTTTGTGAGCTGCCTTCACTACAACACACTCAGCTTCTTACACCACTGGTCAAAGCAAAACTGTACTTTCTCACACTTATTATTATTTTAAATCTCTTTTGTCATGGATGAGAAAGCATATCGAAGTTCTTTTTTAGTTCCCAGGATGTCACTGAAATTTTTTATTTTCCTCTGCGGGCGTCCTGAACTTTTACAATGACAGAGACTGTGGCAGTACGTTTAATTCCTATACCTATAGGCCAAACAAGGTTAATACGAATATAGGAAGAAAAAGGGCATAATTCATAAGGCCGCATCAGAGGGAAGAAAAAAGTCATAAATTGTTGAGAACGTTGCTGGTCAGCTTTGAAAGAGATGACAGCATCGTATCATTTTCTCCATGCTTCGTAAGGCTTTTATAATCAAATGTTGAATGCCAGCACTTTGAAGAGATTACAGTAAAAATAGCGGGAAAACTAGAGGCCAATAAAAAAATGCTCTTGTGAACCTTGGGTCTGCCCCAGAAGCTGACATGATTGCTTAAAGTATTTTAGTGTTATATGTAAACAGGGTTTATTAACTGCTTGCCAACCAAAAATATGTAGAAGAATACATATTGGCCTAAACTGATGAAGAAATTTGTTTTCTTAATTTTTTGGGGGGATATTTATTATAGCAAAAAGTAAAAAAAAAAAATGTTTTTTTTTTCAAAATTGTCGCTCTTTGTTTATAGCGCAAAAAAATAAAAACCGCAGAGGTAATCAAATATGACCAAAAGAAAGCTCTATTTGTGGGGGAAAAAAAGTACATAAATTTTGTTTGGGTACAACATCGCACTACCGCACAATTGGTAGTTAAATCGACGAAGTGCCGTATCACAAAAAATTGGCTGGTTATGAAGGGGGCAAATCCTTCCGGTCCCTAAGTGGTTAATAGTTAAAGCTGAACTCTAGGCAGATATAAAAGACACAAATTAATGCAGCTCTGTGATCATTAATACATAATTTAACCACTTGCTTACTGGGCTTTTTTTACCCTCCTTCCTGCCCAGGCCAATTTTCATCTTTCAGGGCTGTCACACTTTGAATGACAATTGCGCAGCCATGCAACACTGTACCCAAACAAAATTTTTATCATTTTTTTTCACACAAATAGAGCTTTCTTTTGGTGGTATTAAATCACTACTGGGTCTTTTTTTTTTTTTTTTTTTTTTTGCTAAAGAAACAAAAAAAATTGAGCATTTTGAAAAAAAAAAATTACTTTTTCCATAGTTTGTTCTATAGGTGGCACTAATTGGCTCTGATAGGTAGCACTGATGGGCACTGAGAGGTGCCACTGATGGGCACTGATAAGCAGCACTGACAGGTGACACTGATGGTGAGGCACTGATTGGCAGCACTGATGGACACTGATAGGTGGCACTGATTGGCTGCACTGGTGGGCACCAATAGGTGGCACTGGTGGGCCCTGATAGGTGGCACTGGTGGGCACTGATTAGCAGCACTGGCGGGCACCGAGGCTGGGACCTATGTCCCTCTAACAGAAGCCGGTTACTGTCTTTCTGCTTCTCTCCTCATGATCAGCAGCTGTTTACTTCCATGATCAGCTGTCTTTGGCTGACAGCTGATCACGTGGTGAAGGGCCCGCTGTGATCAGCCATGTCAGAAAGACAAATAGACGTCCTCCCAACACTGGAAGCAGTGTAGCCATCATTCGGCTATAGCGCAGGCGGAAAGTGGTTAATAATTTTTCTTTTTTAATGGCAAGTGTATATAAATGAGTTTTTATCATTTGTACAGCATGCCTGGAGTGTGTGAAAAAGCAGTAGAACGATCCAGTGAAGAAGCATGCTGATAGGAAGTGAGGGCAGACTGACAGATATAAGCTCATCACTGTATAGCTTCTCCTTTCACTGCCCAGGCACAGGTTAGGGAGGGTTCAGGATGACCTGGGTTCAGAACAAGTAGGCTGAATGATGCTGACCATTAGACTGAGGACATCTAGTGGCAGTAAAAAAAACTGCAGGGGGGGAATCTTTGGAGACTATTGCAGCAAAAGCTGGTTATTTTATAATGGGCTCTTTTGGCAGTGATTTCATGATCGCTGGTCCTTCCCACCCCCAGGCCTTCAGAACTGTTTAGAAGGATGCTGGGCCTGGCGGGATTGGGTTAATTTATAATTTGTGCTAAAGATTTCACCCTTCAACATATTTTCTGTAAAAATTTCACTTGGTTTAGCTCCTTTTAGATAGAAACTCTATTTGGATTCATGCCCCTTCAAAAGGGAATTTTCTATTTCTTTCCCTTGAAATTTTTTGTCTCAAATGTTGCAATGCTAAAATCTAATTGCAGACATTTAAATAGACAGTTGTCTGGTTTTCTTGCTCGTACCCTCCGTCTTATCAGTCATTCTCAATCATTTACTTTTGATGCAACAGTTTATTAGGAATTATTTCTCACATCTACCATGAAAGTCGAGGGATTACACCTCAGTGCTTCAAGTCATTAAGCATGAGTTTAATCGGCCATTTGACATTGCTAAACTGTTCTCCACTATGCTTCAGTCCTAGTGAGAAGCAAAGACCATTGAGCGCTCAACTCGGTGCCCTTCAAAATCACTGCTGTGAACCAAGCATTGTCAATAAGTGCTGTGTATGTTTGATACATATGTGATTAGCATTGGTTGAGAAACGCTTCGTAACCTTTTCATTATTTTCAACCTTTACAGGGCACAAACATGCAAGCAGTCGGTTTGAGCAATCATTACAACTCTTTATAGTGTCATTTTTCAGTAATTTTCTTTGTCCAGCGCTGCCTGAAGACATTTTAGTACATAAACCTGTTGATGTTTAACGTATTCTTCTCTATAACATTGTGATATTGCTAAATGCTGTTATTCTTTTCCTTTATGCAACCATAGCTAGCGCTTCAGTAACCTTTATAGGTAATACTCATGTATTTACTGCTTTTATTTATTTAATGGATAATAATGGGTATCTCTTTTGATGGACACCAAATATATTTTTACTTCACACAGCTTGTTTATGCAAAAACTGTAACGTATCTTATATTAAGAAGAAAACATTTGCTACTATATAGAACTAGTTTCCATGTAATGGTCATATTTTCTTTGCTGTGCCTTTTTTTTTCGATCCATTTACTGTTTAAAGTAAAACTGCTCTCTTGTTTAAAAAATGTAATCACCTCCACGGAAATGACATACGTTAAAAGGATTTTAGAAAACTTCATTGCACATTCTGACTTGCTTGTATCCTGTATTACAAGACAGGCAATTTCAGTAATTTCCTTTAACAGGCTGCTAGGTGGTAGTCCAGTTACTATATTCAAGCAAGTAGTCCTAACACTAAAAACAAAAAATACCTGTGGGTGTGCAAAGCCTTGGCTAGTTAATTGTCAAAGGTAAAAGGCTCACCATAGCAAATCTGGAGAAAGTGCTAGGGAGACCTAAACATTGACCTCAGATTGTGAGAATAAGTAAATTTGAGCCATTAATACAAAAGAAATTCAATTTAGGCGGCCCGACATGTATACAAAATGTGACATGGTGAGGGAGGGGGAGAGGAGAACTTGGGGAAGTGGGAGCCGGTACCTGTCAAAACTACTGTAAGTACCGCTCCCCCAAATGTGGGGACATGCCAAATGTGGCAGAGGAGGACTTAAAGTGCTATGTTGCAATGTTCCTTGTGCTTCTTTTCTGCTTGTGCATTTCCGTTAAACAAAATGTTAGTGGCAAAAAAGCACTAGTAAAGAAAGCACACTGACAGGCAACCAGAGCTTCATTTTAAGGTAGCAGTCAATTATTTGTGATTTGTGTGACAATAAATAGCTACCAGACCAAGTAGCAACATAAGGGCTCATACACAGGAGTGTTTCTAACTATGTATGTGTGTGTGTATATATATATATATATATATATATATATATATCAATCAGGCAAAACACAATGCAGAGAATAAAGAATAAAAAGTAAAAGAAATTAATACTACAGAAAAGTGAGAAATGTGATAAAAATAAAGCACATCATTTAAAGTAGTAGTAAACCGCAGTTAAAGAAAAAAAATCTCCTGCAAGGCAATGTCATAATGTGCTAGTATGCAATGCACGGCTGCATGCACTCTGAATATCTCCTAAAAAGTCCTTATCACAGGCTTACCTGTAGGCTAAAGTGGAAAAAATGGGGTTACTATCACTCTAACAAACAGAAGCCAGTCTATTAATATTTTATTTTACTGGACTTAAGTGCCTAGGTAAGAAAATGGCTGCTAGAGCCTGGGGGCAGTAAGTACCAAGGGGTATTAAAGGGACGCATGCCACATGTAGTAGTGTTTAAAGATCTGACAGGCCAGTAGATTTTGACATGCTTCAACCACCAAGTCTGGCACCTGGAAATGACTCACTAAGATTACTTATCTCACATTGTTTAATACTTGGATCAAACAATAGATGAACGTTTTGAACATATCTGCTTTGTGTATTGAGCTGCAGGCACATCATTTACAGAGCACTGATTGTATACTACACATTAGCTTATTTTCAAAAATATACCTGTGCAGAGTATTATTCAGCCAAGGGAGCAGCTTTCGTAATATGTGTCACAATAGAGGACATTTTATATGACATGCTTTTGGGCTTACATTCACTGATTCTGACCTGAGTCTTTTACACAGAACCTTCCTTCCTCTAATTTCTACTGAAACTGTGATGTTTACTTTTCATCCAATACTGGAATTTCCTCTCAATCCCCATGTGCTTTTAAGTTTATACCCTGTCCCTTTTTCACCTATAATTCCTTTGAAAAGAGAGAGATGTCATCAGAAACCAGCTGTAATGAGGTCTGTGAGGCAATTGCAAGTGTTTTAAAGTTGTAGACAAAAAATTCTTCTTGTAATGACAAATTACACTGTAGAGACCTCTTAAACACTTAGCCTTGGTGAACACTAAATCTGTCCCTTCAACAGGTTTATTGCTGTGTTCTGTACTCTCCTAACAGGAGATTTACAGCTTTTTAACTGATTTAATGAAAGCGGATCGGAGGAGTCCTTGTACATTTAACACATATACTTTTTTACTAGAATGTGGTAACCCATCGGCTGCTGGGGTGGACATGCTGGCATATATTAGGTTAAAAATAATAGCAGTATTTTAGTAGAAATTTGGGGTGGGGAGTTAACATTAGGTAATACTGTAAAATATATTGTAAAAATTCAGTCTAGAGTTAAAAAAAATCCTGATTCAAATACTCTTAAAATAATGGATCACATAAGTGGAAGTAGGTTTTGAAGAGCCCCCTAGCTTCTGTACACTAACATATACAACATCATGTGTCTGGGCATACATTTACATTTTTTGAAGGATAAGTTCACCTTTGGGAGCATGTTACCCATATTTGGGGGGGGGGGGTAATGGATAACATGCTCCAGCAGACCCCCCCTGCATCCTCCCGATCCCCCCCAGGGTGGAGGTTCTCCTCCTCCCACCTATTGTCACAATTTAAAAACAGCTCCACCCACACAGCCGCGTCATTCATTCACAGATAACTGTGAATAACTGAACTACCACTACCATCAGCAGACAGCTTGTAGCTCTCATTAAACTGCAAAGGAGCTGGTGCGCACTCTCGTAGTTCATTGATCTTCCTGCTCTTCATTAACTGTCTGCTCATACGGGAGGTACAGGCAGGCAACTACAGTTCACTGAGAGTCTGCAGGAGCCTGGCATTGCACCGCAATCTGCTGATGACAGGTGCCATGCTTTCCAGGCTGCTGCAGGAAAACATAATAAATGCTCTTTTTTTTCTAGAGATATGTGCATGTATTATTTTTTCCCCAAGGGTGAACTTAGCCTTTAAATGGAGCAATTATAAATGTTTGTGATATACTTCAAGCAGATTTAGTGTAAGCCTGCAAACATACTGCTAGTAAATACTGCTAATAAATTATAATATGCACACAAGTAATAAACTGTTTAATTTAGATCATAAGTTATTATAGCAAAAAAGGATGATATTGATTACAGAGAGTAAGATTTCGGTATCTGACCCCTGATGGGTTGTAACAAATACACTCACCTCTTATTAGCTAGTTCTTGGCCTGCCCCTTTCATATATTGAATTTCAGGTATTTCTGTCATGGAAGCTCAGCGTTACATATGGGCAATACCTAGGATGGTCTGCATGTAAATGTTATAAGCCTAGGAATGTTCACGTCTCAAGACCATCACCCACCCATCAAGTTGTATTGATATTTGCATAACTCCTACCATGAGCCAGCCCCCTCTGCTTCCATCAGGGCTGAGGGCTCTTGAGAAGAGTACTGAGGCAGAGGCCCGTGATGTTTTCAGGAGTACAGCACCCTGCTGTACCCTCCCACCAGCCATAATCTCTGCACATTGTAAAGACTTTCACAGAGACCCATTACAATACTATGTCTAAAATAAAATATGTAATAAAAAAGGTTTTACCTAAAAATTGTATTAGCATGTTGCTTATGGGGAAAAATATATGCAGATTAAACATCAGCTCTAATGATTTCATTCAACTGACTAAAATGATAAAAGCAGGTAATCGCGCACCAATATGCAGCATACGTTGTTTTATTCACAAAATGGCATCAACAAATCCTATTGAAATCCTTGTTTTCTCTTGACTATGTACAGTATGTTGGTACTTTTTCGTAATCTTTGAAAATCCTAACAAAGTGACTCTGTGGAGCTTAAGTATCCGATTTATTAGAATTCATGTAGATCGCACAGTGCCTCACATAGAAATGGAACATGCGTGATTTTTCCCAACATACTGCAACACATTGTGGCAGTGCAAGCAATTCCTGTTAAAAATGATTATTTATTTGTTTTTGCATTGTACTTTCACTAGAAAACACTTCAAAATATGAGCGGTGTTCAAGTCAAACCAGATTTTTTGAGTTTATATAATAAAAGAACAAATTTCAAGGAGAGGAAACTGCATTTATTTTTCAACATACTCATCTGCTACATTTATACACTTATCCCAGCGTTTAACTAATGCCTGGAAAGCTTTGGCATAGAAAGATCTGTCAGTACGAATGAACCATCCTAGGACAGCTTCACGTCGTCATCAGTGCTGAAATGCTAGGCTCCGAGGAACTCTTTTAGGGGTCCAAACAGGTGGAAATCACAATACCTCCCAGCCGAGTTGCTGTAATGTGCACATCGTGCGGTGAGCAGTATGAGCTTGAGTGTTGTCATGGAGAAACAGGACTCCCTTAGTGATCAAACCAGGCCATTTTTGCAGACTTCAACTCTTCTGTGCTGGTCAAAAGTGGAAAGATGTCTTGGTACTCAGCGTGCGCGAACTATCTGAAAATGCAAATGTTCATGAGTGATTGTGTTCACCGCTCCCACAGAAAGATTAGTCCCTTGTGCAATTTCACAACAGGTTATGGATCAGCTTTCCAGGATCAGGAGTTCCACACGCTGAATGCTCACAGAAACGACTGCTGTGGGCTGAGAACCACCGCTGCCGGAATCCTCACTGACGGACGTACGGCCATCTTTGAAACGTTTACACCATTCACATGTCTTACTGTGGCTGAGATTCTCATCACTGTACTGTGCTTGAAAGTCTTCTGTAGATATCCATGGGTTTTATGACTTGGTTCAAAAGAAACTTCATCACCACTCGCTGTTCAATGCATGCACTAACACTGTTGTCTGCCATCTTGATAGTCTCTGGACTGGTCTGCAACATGTGTGCCACCTATCAGTAATATGACACACTTGCTACTTATTACTGTGTTTAGTACCACCACCCTAGCATCCCTTTTTATACCTGTAAAATTAAAAGTCCCGGTTTGACTTGAACGTCCCTCGTATATGAAATCCTGGATGGTGTGAACGAGGCCCAAAAGTTGCACTGCTGATTTATGGAGTTTCTGCATAAAGAACCATCAGGAGATAAATATAGACATTTTATAAACCTATTCTAAAATGTGTAAATCTCTGTTAAATCTGTAAAACTGTAAATACTTTTCAGATAGTTCTGAAGAAGATTAAAGAAGATTATTACAAACACCATTACAAGTCTTAATAGGCATATTCATAGTGGAACATAGATCCATGCCACCATAACCCAGTCATGTTAATACTGGCAGTATCCATGATGTTTTTGGCCCACTGTTCTCTGCATGTCAAGGATTTTAAGATTTGTTGATCTGTTATATAGATGTAGAACATGATTTTTTTCTGCTTGTGTGGAGTCCAAAACCTGGATTGTTCCAAGGAAAACATATTGTCTTTCATTATAACAAATTGCTATGTTCTACTGAATTAAATTACCTTTTCTGGTCTGTATTAGTTGCTAGTTTTGAATGTCAGTTACTTAATTTAAAGACACCTATTTTTCTGAGCTATTACCGAAATAGATAATATCTCAATTTTACAGTGGTAGAGCCAGTAGTTGTTACCAAGTTATATGTACAGGCTACCTTTCAGTTTTTTTGTTTTTTTATGACCATGCACATTTTCATTACATAGACATTTTTTTTGTTGTGTTCAGGGTGGTAATTTTCACATTTTATGGAAAGTGGAAAAATATTTTGTTATTGTTGGCCTTTGAATCCAAATGTATCTCACCCTTGAAATTATACTAAAAGGCCCATTTGTTGAAGACATGGACTAAACAACAGTCATGTTGCTATGGGTGTCAAATAATCCCAACTGCAGCCGGTCAGCCATATCACATGTATAATACATAGTGGTCGTATGTACATAGTGATGAAGTAGCATAAAAAAAGCCCTTTTTTTTCTTTAAGTAAAATATTTGTTTTTGCCATTGTTTTCATTCTTTATTGCAACTCAGTTCTGCTCATCTTCTACAGCCTTTTTGTAGTCACTACCTACATGCACTCCAGCAATGGCTGCAGGGCATTTCTCAGGGCAGGTTTGCTTACAGGGACAACAGTGGACCATGCTAAAGAAATGGGTCAGCCATTTGTAGTCTCCATTGGTAGCTTGTGGACAGTTTGACAATGCAGGAGCATAAATGGGAGACCAGGGCTGAGTGTTGTCATTTTATAACAGTACTTGAACAAGGACCTTCATGGCACGATAACCAAGGATTAGTGTTTTAAAAGCTGCACATTTTAAAAAAAAAATTGGAAACCACTTTTTAAATTATATTAACATGTGCAATCTTCTAGGAGATTTTAGGGATTCAATATACATAGACTAACCACTTCCCACCCGCAATTTAACAGAATGACATGCGCATGTTATCCTGACTGGACGTCACATGACGCCCAGCAGGCAAAGCCGCGATTGTGCGCCAATCGCTGGTGTGGTGTGTCAGTCTAACACACCGCATCACCAATCTTAGTAAAGAGCCTATGACGTAGGCTCTTTACAATGTGTTCAGCTGTGTCTAATCACAGCATAAACAGGAAGAGCCGTGTATCTGCTTTTCCTCTACTCGCACTGACAGACGCGAGTAGAGCAGAGCCAATAGGCTGCTCTCGTGACGGGGGGTCTGTGCTGATTATCAGTGCAGCCCCTGAGGATGTCCACCATGACCACCAGGGTTGCCAATTAGTGCCCATTAGTAATGCCTGCCAGTGCCACCTCATTAGTGCTGCCTATGAGAGCCATCTATGAGTGCCCATCAGTGCTGCCTATAAATGCCCATCAGTGCCGCCTATAAGTGTCCCATCAGTGCGGCCTTTCAGTGTCGCCTATCAGTGCCACCTATGAGTGCCCATCAGTGTTGCATATCAGAGCCACCTATCAGTGGCTATCAGTGCAGCCTCATCAGTGCCCATCAGTGAAGGAGAAATTGTACTTATTTGCAAACAATTTTTAACAGAAACAAAGAAAAAATATATATGGAAATGTGGCGCTCGCAAATGTTAGTGAACATGTGAACCTGAGTGTAAACAATTGCAAATATAAATGAAGTAAATAATATAAATATAAATAAAGTCCAAATATATGTGCTGAATGCTCTGATCCACAATGGAAAAAATTGTTGAAGTGCAGTGAATCACAGACGGACGCTCCGTAACTTTTCAGGTGCAAACCAACACCCCCACATGTGTCCCCACTCACCAAAAGGCGATGACTCCCAGCTTTGCAGTCTGGGGGTCACTTCAGACTTAAGTGATGGTATCCAGAGAAGTTCAGGAGTAGTGATGTGCACATCAGGTCAGAGGATTCTTGTTGGAATTTATCAGCAGAATCTCCAGGCACCAAAAGAAAGATGAAAAAATGTAACTGATAGTGAAAAATACAGTTTAAAAGGGATTTATTCCATACACAAATAAGTACTTACAACATGGCTGGTAAATACAGGCATGTACAGGGATTAAAAGTGTATCTGGATGCTGCTCATGGCGTGCGTTCTAGGAGACGCAGAGGAGGTCTCCTGGAAGGCGCGGCGTCCGGATACACTTTTAATCCCTGTAAATGCCTGTATTTACCAGCCACATCACTACCCCTGAACTTCTCTGAATACCATCACTTAAGCCTGAAGTGACCCCCAGACTGCAAAGCTGGGAGTCATCGCCTTTTGGTGAGTGGGGACACATGTGGGGGTGTTGGTTTGCACCTGAAAAGTTCTGGAGCGTCCGTCTGTGATTCACTGCACTTCAACAGTTTTTTCCATTGTGGATCAGAGCATTCAGCACATATATTTGGACTTTATTTATATTTATATTATTTACTTCATTTATATTTACACTTGTTTACACTCAGGTTCACATGTTCACTAACATTTGCGAGCGCCACATTTCCATATATTTGTTACATTTCTAGTGAGTAGCACTTTGTGGCAGCTGCTTTAGTTTTCTTTTTCATTATTTTTTCTCCATTCAGCGCGAGTTATATTTTAGGTCATATAAGTTCACAAAGAAAAAAAATGTTTTTTTTTTCCCCAAAATTTTCGGTGTTTTTTTATTTGGTGATCAAATACCACCAAAAAAAGCTCTATTTGTGGGAACAAAATTATAAACATTTTGTTTGGGTGCAATGTTGCATGACCATGCAATTGTCATTTAAAATGTGACAGCGCTGAAAGCCGAAAATTGGCCTGGACAGGAAGGGGGGAAAGTGCCTTGTACTGAAGTAGTTAAAGGCTAAACTTCACAATCACACCATGTCTATCTTTGGGTTCACCTGCCTATCATTTCTCTTACATCATCATTAATGCTAGTTAGTGTGAACATAAGGCAGTGTACACAGACCCATAGCAATTCAGGAATATTCCAGCATGTTAATTTTACATTATCATTTTTGGCAATTGTAGCCACACTCTGTATTGTCAAGCATAATATTCATTATATTACTGTTTTGCTTGTATCCCTTTCAAAGCTAAGGCTATCAAGGGCTGGTTCACATTTCTTGGCCTTATGAGAAAAAAGACTTTTAGTAGCCTTGCAGGAAAGGATTTCTGCAGGGAGGTATAAGGGGTGTGCTCTAACATGCTGGCATTTATCCACTATATAAGCTGGCCACATATTGCAAGCTTTTCTGTCAGATGCAAGAAATAATGTAACACTTAAACCTAAATACTGTAATTCCTGAGCTGATTTTTATATTAGTACAGACGTTTTTAAATCCATTTGACCATCATTGAGGACATCTGTCACAAAAAAGCCTATTATCAATGGCTTGATATTACTAATGCAATGTTGTTGCCATGCTGGAATTATTTCATGGCGTCACTTATGAAAATCACACAATCTGTTATTGACTTACGTATTTGGCTGTCAATGTTATCAATGAATAATTTAAATTTGATAGTATAACTTTTTAAAATATTCACTTGGCGACTTATAGGTAAGTAAAACAACATAGTGAGGTATCATTTTATGGTGTGTTTGACAATCACAATCCATCTCATTTTGTTATTCTTTTCTGTCTCTGCGGGAATTTTGAACCTGTTGCAGTAATGTGCAAGCATATCTATTTTATATATTTTGTTTCTGTAAAGAATCTCTTTAAACTCAAGAATACAGTAGAGCTGGGCCCACAAAGTCAGGGCCTAGGCAGATGATTGTCATGGCCTTTCAAAAGGCTCAACGGAAGTAGTAACCTGAGTTAATTTAGCAGTCAGGAGGAATGGATGCCTTTAACATTTTGTGCAGTATTTGGACAACAGCTGCTTATTGCCTATATGTTACACTAAACATGTCAAGAGAGCAATTTTGCAAAAAGTGACAGCAATGTTCTGCACAATCAGCCTAACCTATGTCACACCAAATCTTTCTGATAATTGTTTAATTTTCCCCGATTCATTAATTGTAGAAGCCATTTCAGTTGTTATGTATTGCTGTGAAGGACTTTTAGGAGTAGAAAGGTAAACTTATAGGTGATAGTATTATTTTAGTAACAGAAATTCAACATTTTAGAGGGTACATGTGCAGATGTGCTCATTCTTAAAGTTTAATGTAAAATCCATTATGCACATTGTAAGGTGATAAATCCATCAGCATGGTGGAATATGTGAACTGTGTTACAATGGAGAGGAAAATGTGTCCTCCCTGACTAAAATAAGTGCTTTTTGTACCATTTCTTTCCATGTTCATAATAGCAGCAATAAACTCGATCCCAAGCACAGACAGCTATTGCTCAGATAATGGCCTGGATCAGTAGGCTTCATTACTTCTCATTATGTGGCCAATAACAGCTCTTCACTCCCAGGGTTCTTGCTTAATTATGTATAATTATTACCTTTGCGACTGCAGGGTTAAAGCTAAAATGTTATATACTGGCCTCGGCTTTTGTGTTTCCTCCTGTTCAAATACGTTGTTGCCCTTCTACCACCAGCAGCACCTCACTAAAACATGACATGTTTATTAGTAAAGCTCTCATTCTAAGTAAAGACAGCAATAAAAATAGCCTAAAACTTAAATTTTTTTGACTGCATTAAGGTGTGTTGTGAATTATAATAGAACATATGAAGTATTTTTTGATAAACTAATTATCATAGAATCGGTTTCAGAATATTGTGGAACACTTTATGAGATTATCTACCTATCTATATACAGAATAAAAATTCCACATGTTCCAATACTCAGCTCAAAAAAAAAACTAATGAAACAGTTCTATCACAAGGGTTTTATAGTTGCAAAGCATTTTCAAATACCTTTGAAATCACATTTCAAAATAAGTCACCTCTGTAAAGTGTGGTCTTTAAATCTAAAATGTCTGCGCTCCAAAAGTCAGACTATACATATATAGCAATTAAAAAATTGTAAACAGACATAAAACAGGGGGAGAAAAGTCAGGGGAGCATGAGCCTGCGATAGAAGCAGATTTATCCTCACTTGTCCAGTGGTTGGTTTGCAGAAACTCTGCCCCTTTGCTGAGCTCTGTGTGCCAATGCTATTTGAATTCTCTGGTGTGTGAAATAACATATCTCCCAGCTGGCCATTGTGGTTCCTCCTGCTGACCTCGAATCACTGCGGCACATAGTAGTGATGTAGGGGTCATTAGGAGGAACCGCATCGGCCAGCAGGGACAAGCTATTCCATACAGCTTAAAATATAGAATAGTATCAGCTCACAGAGTTTGACAAGTGAGCAAAGTTTCTACTAACCAGTCACCAGACAGATATGTATACACCTGCTTCATTCACATGATTTTCTTTCCCTCTGATAAATTAACATTGACTTAGAGGTAGCCCTATTCTTTTTTAAAGGTACATCAACAAACCAAAAGCCCAGATTTGCTTGTTCCAGATGAAAACTCAACATGTGCCAGCCTGACACATGCTGACTGCAAAATTTGGCCTAAGAATCTAGATTTTAATGACCTCTGTCATGAATGTGTTTAGCTTGGTCAGATGATGAATGCATATGCAGTCAGAAATTATTATCAATGACTGGTTGACTTTATTGTCAGTTAAGATCTGATCAAGTGTGGACCTGCATCACAGATATTTTTCTAACAAGCAGGGGTTAAACTTGCTCTCTGTAAGCCCCAGGGTCCTAGATGTGACAAGATGTGCGTGATAATGTCATTTTACTTCACGTCAAATATATCACACATGGTTGAAGAATTTGAAGCTTGTCACCACTACTTGTCATTTCCTAACACCATGCTCTCTCATTACTATCATGGCACTGACTGGCAAACAATAGATGTACAGGAAGCCTAATGTTATGATATATGCCTTATAACTTTTTAGTTGTTGAAAGCCGTATTGCTTGAAAATGCCTCAATTCTAAATGTGTTACCAGGGGGAAATATTACTTAGCTAACTAAAGGAATAGTAGTGATCTTTTTTGTGCAGGCTTGTGAGCACTATGTTCCTGATGAATTGCTACCTACTGTAGGTCTAGAGCTTCAGCTGATCTCATGCCCCTACTTGTTGAATTGATCTTTCTGTGTATTTAGGGTGACTGTAGATTGCAGGTGGTCCTTGAAATCACAAGGGGCTTACGATGCTATAATTTGTGACTTGGCCAACCAGTGGAAGCAGCCATATATTTTTCTTTCTTCCTCTTTGGTGAAAAGACGGAAGTATCAGCTCTGCTGCACAACTCTCTGTGCATAATAACTGTGTTGGAATATTGTAAGTATTCATTATTGATCCCTGGGGTAATCCTATATGATGCCAAGCATTGCAATGTGTCAGAGCTGGGCTCAGCTCTTCCTTCTCTGAGCTCTTAAGGAAAATACCTAGTGCGCAATCGCACCTGACGTCACTCAAACTTGCAGGACGATTTCTTTGGAAACAAACACAGTGAGTACACTTTCACAGGCAGCGATCAGCTGCCTTTGCTATCTAGATTACAAAGCGATAATTGTATTGGAGGGTTTACAACCACTTTAAGTTTTAGACCAGTATTGGACTAATAATTTGTCTAAGTAGGAATGCCTTGGTATAGAGATATTGTATACTTCTATATCTATGGGCTGAGGTCTGTGGACCTTGTATGAGGTTAGTATCCAAATCATGTAGAGATTTCTTCTACAAAAAAAATGCTTGTATCTCATAGTGCCTGGTGATTCAAGTACAATTGCCTAAATCCACAAAACGTCATACTCTGCTCAAGTGCCAGCATGCTAGTTTGTAACAGAAAACAGAGAGAAGGTGGTCATAACTGTCAATCATATAGTGTAGTAGGCTTTTTGTGCACAGATCTGATCATAGCTGTAACCTATGTTTATGTCACAAATTTGACCAATTACACTTCACAATCAACATTCAATCCAATATCTCTTTTTATATGCCAAATCTATATGTAACCAGGTATTGGGCTACAGCAATATGGAGATTGAGACGCTGCCCTTTATTCTTGTCTCCCTGTACTGAGATACTGATGGTATGCTGCATCATCCTCCTCAGTAGCCAGCAGGGAGAGAGCTAAAGCCAAGTAAGCCTATAGACTTCTATGCAAAGCGCTGAGAATCCTGGGAGTGGTAGTTTCAGATAGCAGCCATATAATGGGATGATTGGACTCCTTACAATATAGTACATGCACTGTTGCAGCAGGGAGACTAGAGCGTTCACTCACCGTCGGTTTTCCACCTCTGATAACCAGAGGCTTTCAGGAAGAAACTGAGGGGGCCCCCCTTACAGCAAGAGGTCACAGTAGCATCCCGGGGATTGGTGAGAAGGCTATTCGCCCATTGCTGATAATGCTAGCCGGGACTGAGCCACTGAGAGGTGTACCCATCAATACTGCACCCATACTGCATTCTGAACCGCACTTAGCTGAAACCTAGACTGCACCTATACCAACTTTATACATGTGATGAGACACCAGTGCTCTTAAAGGGCCCCAATGCTAGCCAGCAAAAGAGCATCCTAAAGAACTGTCCCTCCCATAATATTTTTCTCTGCCCCCGCTGCTACTATCCTCATTTTCTTTTAGACAGTGCATACCCAGTCAGTCTAGGACTAGCATTGCCTCCATAAATGTGCTATGGCGGTATAATTCCAGCATTCAGTAGATTAAACTTTACTACTGCTCACTGTTACACTTGAGGTGTCCTTCCTACTCTTTATGCTGATCTGGGCACCAAATGTCATCTTATGTCTAGTCCTTACTTTTAATCATGTTGTATGCTAAATTGTGTTATTACCATTGTTAATTCATTGTATGCTTGCCTAGTTGAGTGAAAACATAAAACAAATGTGGGACTTTTAAGGTGCTTATACTTCAACCTCAGGAATAGACACAAATAATATTTTTTTTAAAACAGACATTTTATTGTGTAGCACATTTTTTAAAACGTCCAGTAAATGGTTAAAAGAGAGAAATACTAACTACATTACAGCTATTCATGGTACAATAGTATTGACAGACATCTTATTCATCTTACCCATTCCATCATTACAGATACATCAAATTGACAAAGCATCAATAGAAGTGCAAACTATGACAAAATACCACCAATTGGAATAGTAGAGGATGCTGTATCTTAACACAATTCATGGATTATGCTTCTTCAGAAGATCTTAAAGTGCTGACAATTAGAAAAACACATGATACTATAAATAAATATTAGAAAACATATACGTGAATTGAAATGATGAACATACATTTGTACAATACTAACAACAGATAAATAAGTATCAACAAGTGTTGCTGTGAACCCAAAAAGAAGGGGGCGGAGGGAAACACCAGAAAAACGTTTCACCCCCCACATCCTCTACATCCCATAAGGGGGCATATAGAGGAGAGCTAGCACACCCCGGGAACTCACTTTAAATTGAGTAAATCTGACAATACAAAAATCAATTGGTCCACAGTGTATCAACGTACAATGTGGTACTATACAAGAAGGGGAGCCTCAGACATACCAAACATACTTTGATTCAATGATGGTACACCAAAGCTAGCCTCAAAACAGATTACAAGGGTGCCCTTAGATATAGTCGATCACAGACTTTAAAAAAGGAAAATAGTCAACATCAATAATTTCTCCAAGGCTCCCAGTATGCAAGTGCAGCATTGCAGCATAATGCATTTAGATACCTATCTGTGTAACCAAGAGATGCTTACCTAGTTAACAACCATATTGGTTTATAATATATTAGGTATATTACCAACTATACAGACCTGATCACGGATGTGGAAATAGGGGGCAATTTAGGAAACAGCAATCACAGGTCAATTAGCTTCAGTAGACAAAGACACTGAATTTCAAAAGAGCCAACTTCCCTAAACTATGAACCTTGCTAGAAGATATAAATTGGGATGAAATCTTAGGAACAAAGAACACAGAGGAGAGATGGGTTTGCTTTAAGAGCATATTAAATAAGGGCATTAGCTAGTGCATCCCATTGAGAAATAAATTTAAAAGAGCGAATCAAAGTCCTGGGTGGCGTAACTCCAATGTAAAAGGGCATATAAAAGTAAAGGAAAATGCCTTCAAGAAATACAAGGCTGAGGGATCATCATCAGCATTCAGACTTTAGAACGCAAACAAGAAATGTAAGGGTGCAATTAGGGCGGCTAAGATAGAACACGAAAGACACATAGCGGAGGAGAGCAAAAAAAAAAATCCCAAGAAATTCTTTAAGTATGTAAACAGTAAAGAATTCCCTCCATAAAGAATGATGGAGGGAATTTGGTTACTAAGGATGGAGAGATGGCAAAGGTTCTGAATTTATTCTTCTCCTCAGTCTCCTCGAGGGAATCGGGGGGGCTTCGATAACCAAAACTGCAGCATTTATCCTCATGACACATCTCAGGAAGCACCCTCATGGCTGACAGAGGACAGAATTAGAAATAGACTTGGCAAACGTAACAATAATAAGTCACCGGGACCAGATGGCTTGCACACAAGGGTCCTTAGGGAACTCAGTCAAGTAATTGCCAGGACCATTGTTCCTAATTTTTACTGACAGTCTACTGACTGGAATGGTACCACCTGATTGGAGAAAAGCCAATCTAGCACCAATATTTAAAAAAGGGCCAAAATACATCCCTGGGAATTACAGACCAGTTAGCCTAACATCAGTAATATGCAAGCTCTTGGAGGGGATGATAAGGGACTACATACAAGATTTTAGTAATGAAAATGGTATCATTAGCAGTAATCAGCATGAATTCGTGAAGAATCGTTCTTGCCAAAC
This sequence comes from Aquarana catesbeiana, assembly GCF_042186555.1. Taxonomy (NCBI): domain Eukaryota; kingdom Metazoa; phylum Chordata; class Amphibia; order Anura; family Ranidae; genus Aquarana; species Aquarana catesbeiana. Next base: position 181,346,882 of record NC_133324.1, on the reverse strand, counting down.
CAATCTACTAACCTTCTATGAGGAGGTGAGCTGCTATTTAAAGGAAGGCCCATAGACATGGTGTGTCTGGATTTTACGAAAGCATTTGATACAGTTCCCCATAAACGTTTACTGTACAAAGTAGGGTCCGTTGGCATGGACCATAGGGTGAGTACATGGATTGAACACTGGCTACAAGGGCGGGTTCAGAGGGTGGTGATAAATGGGGAGTACTTGGAATGGTCAGGGGTGGAAATTGGGGTCCCCAGGGTTCTGTGCTGGGACCAATTTTATTTCATTTGTTCATAAACAACCTGGAGGATGGGGTAAACAGTTCAATCTCTGTATTTGCGGACAATATTATGCTAAGCAGGGCAATAACTTCTCCGCAGGATGTGGAAACCTTGCAAAAGATCTGAACAAATTAGTGGTGTGGGCAACTACATGGCAAATGAGGTTTAATGTGGAAAAATTTTAAATAATGCATTTGGGTGGCAAACATATGAATGAAATCTACTCACTAGGGGAGAACCTCTGGGGGGATCAAGGATGGAAAAAGGACCTGAGGGTCCTAGTAGATGATAGGCTCAACAATGGCATGCAATGCCAAGCTGCTGCTAACAAAGGAAACAGAATATTGGCATGCATAAAAAAGGCATTAACTCCAGAGATAAAGCAATAATTCTCCCACTCGACTCTGGTCTGGTCTCACCAGGAGTATGCTGTCCAGTTCTGGGCACCAGTCCTCAGAAGGGATGTACATGAAATGGAGAAGTGCAACAAAGCTAATAAAGGGACTGGAGGATATTCATTATGAGCACTGAACTTATTCTCTCTTTAGAAGATGCTTGAGAGGGGATATGATTTCAATTTACAAATACCATACTGGTGACCCCACAATAGGGATAAAACTTTTCAGCGGAAGGGAGTTTAATAAGACACATGGCCACTCATTAGAAGAAAAGAGGTTTAACCTTAAACTGCATAGAGGGTTCTTTACTGTAAGAGCGGAAGGATTTGAAATTCCCTTCCACAGGCGGTGGTTTCAGAAGGGAGCATCAATAGTTTAAAAAAACTGTTAGATAAGCACCTGGACGACCACAACATACAGGGGTATACAATGTAATACTGACAAATAATACACACATAGGTTGGACTTGATGGACTTGTGTCTTATTCAACCTCACCTATTATGTAACTATGTTTGCCTTTACTACCAGGTTTGGTTCCTGTTTTCTTTGATATAGCACTACTATCGGATACTAAGTGTTTACTCTCAGTGATTTTGTATGATATTGTATGTTTTTGCACTCAACTTGGTGTGTCAGAGGGGCTGAGGTTCTTCAAAAGTTTGAGGCAAAGAACAGAGGACCCATCCTATCCTATGGGAGTAGCACTACATATATTATATAATTTTTTTTAAATTCTTCAAGTGTTGTGCCTTTCAGAGTGTCAGTGTCCTCTCATGAATTCTCAGAGGTATGGAACACTGCCTTGCTAATGTTTGTAAAGTGCTGAACATGTAATATACCATGAATCCACATTATATTTCATGAAATCCAGCTTTACCAAGTGCTTGTTCAAAGTCAATGCAGAAAGAAAGCGAAATTCCATTACTAAATGTGACCACCAAGAAGTAAAACCATCACTGTTATTTTACACCTAATTTGCCCTAAATACACTTTGATCAATTATCCAAAAAAGCTTTACATTTTAATTTAAACAAATGTATGCTGAGTATCAAGCATAAACTCTGCACATATGTTCTATGTTTGATAAATCCTCTTCATTGCTAATAAGTCTCATTTAGATCCCATCCCTAGCCTAGTATTGTTGCTAATTAACTGCATAGGAAGAATGAATTGCTCTTAAATCAAACTGCAAATAATCTCATTTATTTTTCATTGTTTACAATTTGCAGTTGTGTTCTGTATTCTGCTCATGGCATATGTTTGCAAGGAGCCTTCCTGTCAAGCTGGCTGCAGCACTATACATTATACACCTGAGCATATTATGGAAATTCAAATGAATGCTGATCTTCTCCTTGAAATCATCATTTTGTTCTCCTCTCTTTACCTTGAAACCCCATGAAATGTGCTCTGCTTTTCCTGGTTCTAGTTTTTATTTAAAGTATTTCTTCCATACTAATTTGGCTTTGTCTTAGAGAATATGGTGCTTTCTGTTTATGATACTGTTACTGTTGTTGTAGCAGTAGATATGTTTTCAGGTTGCGTGTATTTTTCTTCTTTTATTAGCTCCTTCTCTAACCCTTGATGAAATGGCAACAGAAAGCTGGTTGGACCTTGAAAATCATTAGAGAAAGAACACATTGACATCTAGATATTGTTACCCTGTGACGATATAAACATCATGGAATCTGCACATTTTGTTGACAACATTATTCTTATTTTTGATTTGCATCTTTTTATGTTTTGTTGTGTTAATATCTATTGAAAACTGTACTGCAGGCAGTATGAAAAAATATACAGTTATGCATTTATTAAAATATATTTTAAATGCCATAGTGTAAGCATGCAAATCTGTTTTGATATGAGCCTTCTAGAATTCTTGCTACAGCAGCAATCATATTGTGTCTGGGAGGACCAGTGCTAAGAGCTGCATGCACGCGTGCTGCTTGTGAGAGGAGGACAAGACAGAATCACAGATATTGTCATTAGTATGTCCTGGCTTTTTTATTGAAAAATCACCAAACTAGGGGTTTGCTTTGATCCAAACTGAATTATTATTTATTTATTTTGCCAGCTGCTTTACATATGTCAACTGCAAAATGAAAGGGGATCCCCAATCTATCCTAGGTTTTTTAAGCCCTTGAGCTGTGATCATTTTTTTCATCTGAAAAACCACCTTAATATGGTGCCATCAACATTCATTGGTGCTACAGTATATGAGCACCATTATATCTGGTTGGAGATACAAAGCAATATAAAGAGCAATTGGATAATGATACAGCTGATGAACACAAGGGGACTTTTTGTTGGGCATCTCACCTGTTTCAAAATTCAAATGAGGGGCTTCATTTTTAACTAAAATTAAGCAGGGTGTCATATAGTATATAGAGCAGTGTGGGATAGCCATCTGTGGTAAACAGATTTGTTTACATTGTTTGTGCAGTTTAATACTCCTGGCTGTGGCTATGAAAAACAAAAGAAAAAAAAAATACAACCTACAATTTACAGAATGAATTTTGGTTTTGACCATGTCCCGGTGATGGTACAGAAAGGGAGGGGTACTGCTCCCCCTTAAGAACATATACAAAAATCACTTAAAAATCAGTAAAAATGATTATTAGTTTTGTGCTGTTATTAGAGTTTTGATTGCATATGTAGCTGCCTGCACAAATGATTAACCCACTAAGGAAACCTCAGTCAAGTTTAAATGTATGCAGCGCTACTGTGTGTGTAAATCCCAAATATTACATTAATGTGAATCAATTCAAAAAGTGCTAAACAACATTAAATCATCATACAAAAACACGTACGATTAATAAACCTTAAAAAGTGCTCTGTGCCTTTTAAAAAGTGCCTTTAAATCAATTAGCTGCTAATGTGTAAACATATTATAACGTTCATAAACAACAAAGGTCCATAGTGTTTAAAAGGTGCTCAGTGCTTCAAATTTCAAAAACTTTCTTTTGTGGACTGTGCGAAAACACTCCGTGCTCCCCTCCTATGTTTCCACACTTACCAAAACATAAACGTGCAAGAGTTTTGTATGCTAATCCAGTTGTCTTTTCCTGGGCTGTATTCACTGCCTTCTTATTGGGGTGAAGGGATATCCTTCTGTTATGCTCCCTTATGCTTGCATGTATAAGGAGATAAAAGCCAAGCAAGCCTCCATAGAGTAATTCCATTTATTTAAAATGCATTAAAAACAGTGAGAATGTCACATTAGACATATGCTCGCATTACACAAGCTAAATTCATATGCAATCGTTTCCCCAGCATGTATTACTCATCTGCGTTCCATAAGCCAGAAGTAGGTGCGGAAGTGACATCAGCAGGCTCCACCCAATGCTTTTTTGTCACAATTATGTCATTGGAGAGAGTGGGGGGGCGGGGCGGAACCACAGCTCTATGTGCTTTATGGACGCACAGAGCGGGGCTTGGGATCAGCTTGCTATTGGGGGCGCTGATCGAGGGGGAGGAGCCAGGAGCACCAGCGGGAGACCCAAGGAGAAGAGGATCGGGGTTGCACAAAACAGGTTGATATGTTTTATATTTTTATATATATATAAAATATTTTATACCAAACCTTTATTATCACTTTAACCACTTCCAAACCGCCCCACGTACATTTGTACATTTACTGCAACAGTATGGCCTGGCAGTTTAGGGGGCTTGCGCACTGCTCTCACTGTGATTGGACACAGCGGGAGCCAATCAGTGGGTCCGGTGGCCGCGCTGGCCGGTGCGACCCACCGATCATTCACAGGAGAGCCGGATCAGCGGTGTGTCGATATAAACAAAGCACACCACTGATCTGTCAGGAGGAAAAGTGAGAGATTGTGTTTCAGCTAAGCTGAATCACAATCTCTCTTCCTCCAGTGAATCCACTCCCCCCAGTTAGAAACACCTCCTAGGGAACACATTTAACCCCTTGATCGCCCCCTAGTGTTAACCCCTTCCCTGCCAGTGCCGTTTATACAGTTATCAGTGCATTTTATAGCATTGATCACTGTATTGGTGTCACTGGTCACCAAAAAAGTGTCACTTAGGGTCAGCTTTGTTTGCCGCAATCCCGCTAAAAATCACAGATCACTGCCATTACTAGTAATAAAAAAAATATTACTTTTGCGCAAACCAATGAATATATGCTTATTGAGATTTTTTTTTACCAAAAACATGTAGCAGAATACATATTGACCTAAATTGATGAAAAAAAAAATTTTTTTTTGGATATGTACTATAGCAGAAAGTATTTTTTTTTTCAAAATTGTCGTTCTTTTTTTGTTTATAGCGCAAAAAATAAAAAACAGAGGTGATCAAATACCACCAAAAGAAAGCTATATTTGTGGAAAAAAAAGGACATCAATTTTATTTGGGTACAATGTCACACGACCGTTCAATTGTCAGTTAAAGTGACGCAGTGCCATATAGCAAAAAATGGCCTGGTGAGAAAGCGGGTAAAACCCTCCGGGGCTGAAGTGGTTAAACACTTTTACTGGACTTTCACCACTATATGTTAAACATATTGATTGAACGCAACACTTACTCATGCTCAACCATCCCCTTTCTTATTATTGCCACTTGTACCAAGATGCCTTAGTGATTATCTGTATACTTATCATGTGTTGTTCTGTGTATTTCTGACTTGGAAAGCAAAGGGATAGAGAAAAAAATATCGGAACATTCTGATCAGGCCTCTTGCACACGATACTCCTGTTTGAGCATCTGCCTTTTCAGACTTTTTCTTTTTTATGTATTTTCTCGCATTTACGAGCATATGCGTTTGCGCAAATTTGTCTAATTTTCGTGCATGCATGGTAGCTTGTTCTCGCATTGACAGTGTCAATGAACAAATCTGTGGGAATTTGCATGAATGCACACTTTTGCACGCATGAGGTGTAAATTACTGACCAAAAATGCAGATTTTTCTTTAAAAAAAAATTTTCTGAAGAATACACAGCGCTTGTTTACGAGCCTGTGTGCATGGGCGCATTACAGTTAATGACCTGTATTTTAGCTCAGTAAAAAAATAAGCTTTATTGAGCTTTTTCAAGCTGCAGTGTGCAAGAGGCCTAAGAAGGCAAGTTTGTATAGCTGAGTATTTGAGAAACTCAAAATTAAATTCTAACATTGTATTTTTAGGGAAACAGGTTGGGATTGGAAAATGTCAAATACATACCACAGATCTGACCAATTCCTCTGCACAGTTGTCATTGTTACATTTATTATATAAAACAAAAGCCTTCCTATATTCGGGGAACCATGGCTAATGTGTGTGCCATTTGCTGATGGACAAGAGAAGAGGAGGCTGTCTGACTGGAGGACTGTAGGCTGAACGTGGCTTTATGTCTCAAAGCTGTACAGAAGTTGATAGGCATTAATTCTGTTGATTTGCATTCGCTTGCTTTTTATTCCAAAGTGTAGTACTTATGAGCATGATCAGGCATTTTCCACATATGTGGGGCCTATAAATGGCAACACTTCTGCTTTGGCAAATAATGTCAAACAAGAACAGGATATGGAGTTTTGTTAACCAGATCATCTTATTTCTATATTTATGACGTGATAGTAATAGCACTGCAGTTACCTTCTATCAGGTAGGGCATATTTATTGTATTCTTAACAAAGTGCTCATAACACTCATCTAAGTCTGAGAACATGAATACTTTAATATAAAACTGAAAGGTGAAAGATATAAAATTGAGAAGAGATGTTCTAGTTAATTTCTCCAGACTTACCCTTGAGAATTCCTCTCTTAGTTTATGACTATGGACACTGAAGTATTATTATAATGCAAATGAATCATTATTACTACATCTCTCCCCAACATTTAAAATTCTCTCTATTAATGGCATCTCACAACCTCTGCACTTATAGTCATAAGACATTATTATTAAATACATACTGATAACCATCTTATGAACAAAGTTTCACCATACAGTTGTGTCAAAACAGTACCTTCTGATAGTCAGACATTTCCCAGGACAGGTCTAAGGTTTAAATTCTAGTTATAAACACAGCAGATTGCTACAAAACACATATCAAGGCATCATCAAGCTGACAACACTGCTAGGAATTTAAGTGTTGAAAAGGTGGAATTGTCAGCCCACTGCAGGATATTAGGAGCATATTGCATTTCTGTCCTGACCATTGTGTATATCAATATACATTATATTACCAAAAGAATTGGGACGCCTGCCTTTACACGCACATGAACTTTAATGGCATCCCAGTCTTAGTCTGTAGGGTTTAACCGCTTGCCGCCCGCCAGCCGTCATATGACGGCCATGTGGCGTGGCTCTCGTTCTGGGCGGGCGTCATGGCGATCGTGTGCACGCATCCCTGTTCCTTTGGTGGTGGCATGTCATGGAGACACCGCTCGCCACCGAGGGGAATGAACAGCCATTGGGCATGGCTGTTTACGACGTGATCGGCCGTGATGAAGTCACGGCTGATCACAGATGGTACCACCCCACTTTGCACGGCGCATGCGCGTGAGCATGTCGGCAGTGTGTTACCGGGAACACTGCTCGTCACCGACGCTGGTAAACAGCTATTGGCCGGCAGTTATTTACCACATGATCACCTGTGATCCTTTCACAGCCGATCACTAAATGTAAACATAGAGCAGTAACGAGATGTTACCGGCTCTTCCCTCTTCACACACCGATCGTGTGTGAGATCTAGATTGCGGTAACATCTCGTTACCACTTACAGTGTACACCAACACTAATTCCCCCCCCAATAAAGAGGACCTGTCACCACCCATCAAAGTACCTGTCACAGTTCATCTGAGTACCTGTCACAGTTCATCTGAGTACCTGTCACAGTCCATATGAGTACCTGTCACAGTCCATCTGAGTACCAGAGTACCTGTCACAGTCCATCTGAGTACTCGAGTACCTGTCACAGTCCCTCTGAGTACCTGTCACAGTCCATCTGAGTACCCGAGTACCTGTCACAGTCCATCTGAGTACCCGAGTACCTGTCACAGTCCATATGAGTACCCGAGTACCTGTCACAGTCCAAAAGAGTACCTGTCACAGTCCATATGAGTACCTGTCACAATCCATATGAGTACCTGTCACAGTCCATATAAGTACCTGAGTACTTGTCACAGTTCATATGACTACCTGAGTACCTGTCACCGCCCTTCAGAGTACCCGAATACCAGTCACCAGCCCATCAGAGTACCCGAGTACCTATCTGTAGCCCATCAGAGTACCCGAGTACCTGTCACCGGGCCATCAGAGTACCCTAGTACCTGTCACCGGGCCATCAGAGTACCTGAGTACCTGTCACCAGGCCATCAGAGTACCTGTCACCAGGCCATCAGAGTACCTGTCACCAGGCCATCAGAGTACCCAAGTACCTGTCACCAGGCCATCAGAGTACCCGAGTACCTGTCACCAGGCCATCAGAGTAACCAAGTACCTGTGACCAGGCCATCAGAGTACCCAAGTACCTGTGACCAGCCCATCAGAGTAACCGAGTACCTGTCACCAGCTCATCAGAGTAACCGAGTACCTGTCACCAGCCCATCAGTGTACCCGAGTACCTGTCTGCAGCTCATCGAGTTACCCGAGTACCTGTCTCCAGCCCATCAGAGTACCCAAGTACCTATTTGCAGTCCATGCCTCATAGAATATATGTCGGGGTGTTTGCTTTCCAAAATGGGGTCATTTTGTGAGTAATTCCACTGTCCTGGTTCTCAAGGACCTTCAAAAGTGTGATAGGTAGGAATGAAATGAGATGTGTAATTTATGCTCCTAGAACGCCTGAAGGTACTACTTCAATGTTGGGCCTCTGTATGTGGCCAGGCTGTGTAAAAGTCTCACACATGTGGTATCGCCATACTCGGGAAGAGTAGCAGAATATATTTTGGGGTGTAATTTTTGCTATATACATGCTATGTGTTAGAAATATCTTATAAATTGACAACTTTGTGTAAAAAAAAAATGCGTTTTCATTTTTTTTCCACATTTTCCAAAAACTTCTGGAAAAAAATGAACTCAAAAGACTCATTATGCCTCATAGATTATACGTTGGGGTGTTTGCTTTCCAAAATAGGGTCATTTTGTGGGCAATTCCATTGTCCTGGTGCACCAGGGCCTTCAAAAGTGTAATAGGTGGCTGAGCAATGAGATGTGTCATTTATGCTCGTAGAACGACTGAAGGTGCTACTTCAATGTTGGTCCTCTGTATGTGGCCAGGCTGTGTAAAAGTCTCACACATGTGGTATCGCCATACTCGGGAGGAGTAGCAGAATGTGTTTTGGGGTGTAATTTGTTGTATGCATATGCTGTGTGTGAGAAATAACCTGATAATATAACAATTTTGTAAAAAAAAAAAAATTAAATAAAAAAAATCTTCATTTTGCAAAGAATTGTGGGAAAAAATTACAACCATGCTACTTAATAGCTTGGAATGTCTACTTTCTAAAAAGGGGTAATTTGGGGGTATTTGCACTTTCCTGATTTGTTAGTGTCTCAAGAAATGAGATTCACCCGATGTACTGAAGGCCTGATCAGATGTGTTCAATTTTCAGTGATTGGCACCATAGTTTGTAGACTCTGTAACTTTCACAAAGACCAAATAATATACACTAATTTGGGTTTTTACCAAAGATATGCAGCAGTACAAATTTTGGCCAAAATTTATAAAGAAAAATTACTAATTAGCAAAATTTTATGACAGAAACAAAGAAAAAGGCATTTTTTTCACAATTTACTTTTTTTTTTTTTTTTATTTATGCACAAAACACTAGTGATTAAATGCCACCAAAAGAAAGCTCTATTTGTGTGAAAAAAAGGACGCAAATTTCATGTGGGTACAGTGTTGCATGACTGAGTAATTGTTATTCAAAGTGTGCGAGCGCTGAAAGCTGAAAATTGGTCTGGGCAGGAAGTGCATTGTATTGAGGTGGTTAATATTGAGTTGGCCCACCCTTTGTAGCTATAACCACTACAACTTTTCTGGGAAGGCCGTCCACAAGGTTTAGGAGTGTGTCTATGGGAATGTTTGACCATTCTTCCAGAAGCACATTTGTGAGGTCAGGCACTGATGTGGACAAGAAGGCCTGGCTCAGAGTCTCTGCTCTAATTCATCCCAAAGGTGTTCTATCTGGTTGAGGTCAGGACACTGGGCAGGCCAGTCAAGTTCATCCACCCCAAACTCGCTCATTCATGTCTTTATGGACCTTGCTTTGTGCACTGGTCCAAATTATTCGGTGAAGGGGGGGTGGCCCCTTTCTGTTCCAACATGACTGCGCACCAGTGCACAAACAAGGTCCATAAAGACATGGATGAGTGAGTTTGGGGTGGAGGAACTTCACTGGCCTGCACAGACTTCTGACCTCAACCCGATAGAACACCATTGGGATGAATCACAGCGGAGACTGGAGCCAGGCATTCTCGTTCACATCAGTGCCTGACCTCACAAATGCGCTTCTGGAAGAATGGTCAAACATTCTCATAGAGACGCACTCCTAAACCTTGTATACAGCCTTCCCAGAAGAGTTGAAGCTGTTATAGTTGCAAAGGGTGGGCCAACTCAATATTGAACCCTACAGACTAAGACTAAATTTGTGTGCGTGTAAAGGCAGGTGTCCCAATACTTTTGGTAATATAGTGTATCATGGTAATATGTGTATGTGTTGGAGAACTGCTCTGGAAATGTTTTTTTTTTTTTTATAATCTCATGCACTTTAATGCATCTATATTAATATTGTTATGCCCAGATTGGTAAAAGGTTGCTTAGATCCATGCAATTGTTTTTGCCATCAGAAGTGGTTGAAATTGCTAGAAAACTCTCATTAGTATGGGCAGCATAAATGAGGACCTTGTCAGAATATGAGATTAAAACATGATAATCTGCAGGGGTGGTCTGGGACAAACATCTTTGTTTAGCTTATGAAAAACACCAGTGCACTATTGTATGTATGGGACAAAGCTTGAGTAAAGTAGGCTTATATTCTGTTTGCATCTTGCATTACAGGGCTGCCAGGATATAAACACTACTGAAATATTGGAATTCAAAAAAGGGTCAAGCAAGGTGATATTTAACTGCTATTCACTTTGTGCTCTATTTTAAATAAAGTCTGACCTTAACCAAAACTTTTTACACATAGCGTAACCCCCAGTTTTCCAGACAGTACTGGCTCAGTGAGTCTTTCTGTGCTTATTGTTTCCCTTATCAATTACTTCCTGTCCTCCCACAGTAGTTGTACTGCGTGTGGGTGGCAGCTGCAGGCAGGGTGACATACCTGTACATCACAGCCTTTCTTCCAGGTTGATTGGACATATCATGAATTTGGCAGCTGATATTGGCGAATGATTTTTGCAAAAGTCAGCTGACTGGCTGTGGCCAATCGCACACAGAATTCTGTGTTTACAAAAACACAGAACTCTGTGTCCTGTGAACAGTGACTTGGCTGTTTCTACTCCCTGCAAAGCAGAGGGAAAAAAAACAGCTAGATAGTTAAGTGAAAGAAGCACAGATTACACACATTACACATTGTTAACAGTTAACCCTTTGCTTGCCCCTAAATGTTAACCCCTTGCCAGCCAGTAGTGATCAAATACCACCAAAAGAAAGCTCTATTAATGTGAAAAAATGATAAAAATGTATTTTGCATACAGTGGTGCATTACTGCACAATTGCCAGTTAAATTAGCGCGGTGCCTAAAAGCAAAAAATGCTCTGGTCATGAAGGGGTAAAACCTTCCGGAGGTCAAGTGGTTCAGAGGATTGGGACTATAATGTAAACCAGCTCAAACTTTGTTAAAATCTATTGGATTATTAACACCGATATTATTAACCAATTCTGTTTTAAATACTATGATTGGGGAATATGGTTTGTCCACATCAGCTGAATGAGACTGAGAATTCTACCAGGGAATTAAGCCTATAAATACTCTAATGCCCTGGACACACGGTCGGATTTTCCGACGGAAAATGTGCGATCGGAGCTTGTTGTCGTAAATTCCGACCGTGTGTGGGGTTCATCTGACTTTTTCCATCGGAATTTCCGACACACAAAGTTTGAGAGCAGGCTATAAAATTTTCCGACAACAAAATCCGTTCGTGTCAATTCTGATCGTGTGTGGACAATTCCGACGCACAAAATGCCACGCATGCTCAGAATAAATATATTGATATATATGGGTATAAAAAATATTGCGCTAACAGATAAGGTATATAAATGGAGCTGCAACTACAAAGTGTTATACGGCATCAATCAGAAATGCAAAACAAAAAAGTCACGCTAATAGAAAAAAGTGGTATTGGGCTCCCAGTGCTAGGTACCACAAAACATCTATATTTGCACATTTTTCTAATTGTATTTGTTCCTTGATGTATATGTACATTCATAGCACTTCAATTTGCACTTTAAATATTTTGACATAGTGTATGTAGTATCACTACTGTGTTTTGTGGTACCTAGCACTGGGAGCCCAATACCACTTTTTTTCTATTAGCGCAACTTTTTTGTTTTGCATTTCTGATTGGTGCTGTATAACACTTTGTAGTTGCAGCTCCATTTATATACCTTATCTGTTAGCGCAATATTTTTTATACCCATTACGTTCTTATACCCATTATTGCTGCTAATATTGTTGCTAGTTCGCCCTTGCTGATTGTGCTTTTGCCCATTCAATTTTATCATTATGGATATTTTTGAGTTTAGAGCCACGAGGGTGGTCAACATTGATGGCGTTTTTGAACCCTATAAAAATGGGGATGAGGATTTAGGCGGTTTATTCATGAGATTGAAGAATCTGACTGTTTCTGAAATCCACACCCAGTGGGATATCGCTTTTCTTGAAACCTACATCAAGAAACATATGGTACCCCGCAGCCTCAGGTGGGATATGGGCCCTCAGAAAGGGGAGGTGGATCTGGAAGGCTGGTACAAACACTTCAAGGAAGCTGGTATCAGCCTTCTCAAATTTCTACTTGAAATGTCACTACACATCACCTTGGGATTTGTTTTTTGCAATATGGACTCTTTTCCATTTTTCAACCATTTATTATATATATATCATGGGCTAGCACAAAGGAGTTATTAAACAAAGAGACAACAACAAATCTTTCTTTAACCATTTATTAATTTGGTAATAAATATTGGCCATGGTGTTGTTCAAGGGTAACCTGTCAATGTTTAAATAAATACAAATAAATATGAAGCCATCTTGGCTATATAACCATCAGAATTTATACGGTGTCCATCCAGACAATGCTGGACGACTATTCCCCACTGAACAACCCATGACTAATGCATTAAATAAAGGGGTGGGGGGGGTGGGAGTCCCGGTCCTGCTCCACACGGTCTGGCGGTAACGGCCGGACGGCCCTCTTTTATCACCTCCGAAATTCGCGGGCTTAAGGGGCCCGCCAGATTGCACCAATCAGCTGCTTGTTGCTACCCTGCGGAGGCTGCTGCCCACCAATTGCCATCCTGAAATACAGAACAGGGAACATGCATTCCCCTTTGGCTCTCCCATGTTGGTCCTGCATATTGCATGGACCTTTCATGGGCTAGCACAAAGGAGTTATTAAACAAAGAGACAACAACAAATCTTTCTTTAACCATTTATTAATTTGGTAATAAATATTGGCCATGGTGTTGTTCAAGGGTAACCTGTCAATGTTTAAATAAATACAAATAAATATGAAGCCATCTTGGCTATATAACCATCAGAATTTATACGGTGTCCATCCAGACAATGCTGGACGACTATTCCCCACCGACCGAGGCCAGGAGAGCAGCTGCTGGCTGAGGTCCCCCCAACACCATGGCATTCTCAATCAAACTTTGCAGACCCATATTGAAAATATCTATACCAATGTCTGATAGGTGCACCAAATCTTCCCTAAATAATCCTGGAATAAAACCCTCCAACTCTAAGTGGCGGAAGGACAAACTCCCAGATGATGCAAGGAAATTATGAATGGTCCTATTCAAATGTCTCCTAATTTTATCCACATAAAAGAAATTACCCCAGGGGGACCAAAGGAGCCTAGGGACCATTTCAGAAAAGGCCAAAATAGAACGAGGAAATAGCAGCTTGATGGCACAAAAATCGTTTTTCATCTCGCAAAGCAATTCCCACGTCCTAACCTTGCCAATATCGTTCGCTCCCAAATGAATAACCAAAACTACCGGGGCGGGCCAAATAGAAGATAAATATAGTAAATGGTCTCTAAGATTACGCCATCTCAGACCCCTAACACCAGACCACAAAATCTTAAATTTGTTAAAGTCCAGACCTAAATTGCTGGAATAGCTCCTGGATGCAGCCAGCCTTTCAGCCCAATAAACGTAGGAGTGGCCTACAATCCAAATAATGTATTTAGGAGGATCTGAAAAATAAAAATCAGACAATTAACAATTCAGGGCGAACATAAAGCTTATACCTATTACTAACCCATCTGCCAACCCTCTTTTGACTTTCAGGAGGGAAACCCAATAGGTTAGCCATAGTGGCAGCCCCAATTCTAAAGGAGTGTGATGAGAAATTCAAACCTGCTAGATTAAGGCGCTTAATGCATGAGGAAAGCACAGCAGAAAACTGATATCTGGTCAAAGGAGACAAGTCCTGATGGATAAAGAAAGAACCGTCAAAGCAGGGTCTAATCGCTATATAATTGGCCATGTGGGCGACAGGGCATAGCAACAGGTTGGGAGAGGAGGCCAGAGATAACCACTTACCATTACCCAACCCAAAAGTTTTGGACCTGCAAAGAAAAAGCCGTAAACCGTCCGGTTGCATGGACACATGAGAGAACAACAGAAAAGAAGAAGATGATTTGTTTGGAGCCGTAAACTCACCCACCCGCAGGGCACCGAAAAGGGTCACCGAAAATGCTGCCCTGAAAAGCAGGAGTTCAAAACTAGAAAAACAAACATCCTCTAAAACTGACATTAGTCTGATTAATAAAGAAACTGAAATAGGGCGCCTAGCATCCTTTGTAGGTGAGGACTTCCGAAATCCTTTAAGGATCTGACTGACCGAGAAAAAAGAGGTCAAGGCAGGTCTGCCAGAAAATTTAAGAAAAAAGGAAACCCCGGCTAAAATCTTACTAACTGAGGCAGGGCCGAGCTGGGCCTGCATCAGGTATGACACAAAAGCCAAAGCGATATAATCATTAACGTCTAAAACATCCACCACCATGTCAGAGCAAAAAGAGCACCATCTGGACCAGGCTAGGTTATAGTCTTGCCATGTCTTCTGTGCTACCGAATTCTGGAAATGAGCAGTTATCAGTCCCAAATCAAGCCCCAGAGGCAATCTGGGCAAGGGGTGCCGTGTCGATCCGCTGATGGAACCAACTCCCGGAATCTGTGAAACTGCAAACGAGAAAGAGCGTCAGCTATTGTATTATCTATACCTGCAATGTGGCGAGCTTTCAACCAGATATTGAAACGCATACAGTGCAAAACTAAAAAACGTAAGAGTTTGATAACTGGCTCTGACTTGGATGACAATGTGTTGATAGCAAAAAGTACGCCTTTGTTATCTGTATGAACCATTACCCTGCGATTCATGAACTTATCTTTCCAAATTACCACAGAAACTACCACAGGAAACAACTCGAGGAGGACTATATTATGCAGAATTTCTGGAAGCCGCCAACTGGAATGCCATTCGGCGGCACACCAGAGGCCATTCAGGAAGGCTCCAAATCCGGATGAACCAGCGGCATCTGTAAAGAAATTCAGCTTAAAACTGTCTATAAAGGGATGCTGCCAGGCCGTAGACCCATTAAAATTACAAAGGAAAGAATCCCATATTCTTAAGTCTTCTTTGACATTTGCAGAAATGCAAACATGAGAGTAAGGATTCTTCAAACCCCTCGTAGCCAAAGCAAAGCGCCTAGAAAAAATTCTGGCAATAGGAATGACCCGAGCTGCAAACGCGAAAAGACCTAATAGGGATTGAGCCTCTTTCAACAAAACCTTTCGTTTGGATAAAAACAACGAGATCATTGCTCTCATACGGAACAACTTTTCTCTGACTAGCCTAAACTCCATCAGTGATGAGTCTATGATAATCCCCAGGAATTCAATAGTAGTTGACGGAAATAAAGTTTTCTCATGCGCAATTGGAATCCCAAAAGAATCACAGATATCAAAGAAAGAGTTCAATGATTCAAGACATAACTGTGAGTCCTTTGGGCCAATAAAAAGGAAATCATCTAAGTAATGTAGCAGCCCCCCATTAGGGGCACCTTCCGACAAAACCCAATGTAAAAATGTAGCGAAAGCCTCAAAATAAAAACATGATAAGGAGAAGCCCATGGGCAAGCATTTGTCAAAATAAAACTTGTTTTGGAAATGAAAACCCAGGGAATTGAAACCTTGCGGGTGCACGGGTAGCAGACGGAAAGCAGATTTGATGTCTGCCTTAGCTAACAACGCCCCCTGTCCAAAACGCCTCAAAAGCATTAGAGCTTCATCAAAAGAGGAGTAAGAAACAGGGGCAAGGGTTTCTGAAACCTCGTCATTAAGTGAATTGCCAGCTGGGAAGGACAGATGGTGGATAAGTCTGAAAGTACCCTGCTCCTTCTTGGGGACAATGCCCAAAGGAGAAAGACGGAAATTAGAAAATGGTGGACTGTGGAAAGGGCCAGCTACCCGGCCTTCACTAATTTCTTTATCTATTTTTTCTTGAACAATGACAGGGTGCCTCCTAGCAGACAGTAAGTTCTTTACAAAAACGCAACCCGGCCCAGAAAATGAGGGAACCAAGAAACCAACCTGGAAACCGTCAATTAGGAGCCGTGCCATCGTACGATCTGAGTAGAGATCTAACCACGGTTGCATTCTTAACAAACTCACTGGAGTCATGGCTTTTGCCACCAGTGTCCCTGGATAAGGATGGGAGGGAAGTTGTTGATGACTTCCGAAAGCACCTATTCGCTGGGTGGGCCCCATTGCAATAGGTGCACTCGTGTTTATACCTACAGTTTGACAGGAATTTACACTGCCCTTCATTAAAAGCGAAACAGAACCCTTTGCGAAAGGCATTCTGTGGGGGAAACGTTCGAGGTGTAAATGAGGGCTTCTGCGGCAGCATTAGGTTCAGCCATAAGCCGACATCCTTACAACCCCATTTTAAAGATGGATGAACCGCCAATTTCTGTCTGAAATTTTCATCATAGGTAAACCATGAGGTACCACCAAAATGACGAAAAGCTTCCGTAATTATGTCCACGTGCTGAAATAAGCCTGAACATTTATCTGGGGATTGTTCGCCCAGCACCGCTGCATAAATGCAGAAAGCTTGCAACCAATTTTGAAAAGTTTTGGGCACAGAACGTCTCCTATCTTCCTCAGAGCGGTCCTCTGCCTTCCTTTCAAATTTAGGTACAAAATCTTTGGAAGCAGGCAATAGTGACAATAAATCTACAAATTCCCCCCTCCAAATCTTCCCTTTAACAGCGTCAGGCAAATGAAAACCTAACGGTGAAATTTCACACGGCATAGGGATCTTAAAGGAGGACTCCGCCACTACAGGGTGGATGGCGCGCTGAGAAGGGTTAATAGAATGAGGTATTTGAAAAGGTTTTTGCACTGGTGCACTTGTATTGGTAGCAAAGGGCACCTCTGACAAATTGCGCCATACAGGGCTGACATCATCCAGACTATGCTGTGACATACCATCATTTGTATTCATAGCACCAGATAGCTGTGCCCCTTGTAAAGCATCATTAGCAGTGACATGCAAAGCACCAGAGCACTGTGCACCTAAAGCTGTACCAACATTTGCACCAACTGTGTGTGCCCCTTTAATCTCTCTCACAATACTAGCTAACGTATCAGCCAAACTATTTATATCAGTGACATTACTAAAAGTGCGAGTCTCACCCATAGGCAGACTCCTTGTCTGCTCATTGCTTGTTGCAACAGCTGGCTGAGCTCTTTCCTGACGTGGGGGGGTCTTCGTATAGGGGGCACTGCGGGCTCGCCCTCTGCCGGCATGGCACTGTAAAGCCTCTTCTCTGGCTTTCTTCTTTGCCCTCTTCGGCTGTCGGCGCGGACTGCGCATGTCTGCTGCGGACTCCTCCAATTTCTCCTGGGCTGTGCTAAAAGACGGCTCGGGCGGAGCTTCGGGCTGACCAGCCTCCAGGCAGTGAAGGAGCCACTCCTCCCCTCCGGCACTCTCCGCCTTCTCAATTAGGCGACGAAGAAGGCTCTCTCTTCCCACAGGCGAACGGTCCATCCTTGACGCTGCGGTGTGAGTCCCGGTCCTGCTCCACACGGTCTGGCGGTAACGGCCGGACGGCCCTCTTTTATCACCTCCGAAATTCGCGGGCTTAAGGGGCCCGCCAGATTGCACCAATCAGCTGCTTGTTGCTACCCTGCGGAGGCTGCTGCCCACCAATTGCCATCCTGAAATACAGAACAGGGAACATGCATTCCCCTTTGGCTCTCCCATGTTGGTCCTGCATATTGCATGGACCTTTCATTCTTTTTGTTTTTCTTGCTGCACTTAGTTTATGGACATTCTCAATTGAATTTCCTCTATATTTGCACATTTTTCTAATTCTATTTGTTCCTTGATGTATATGTATATTCATAGCACTTCAATTTGCACTTTAAGTATTTTGACATAGTGTATGTAGTATCACTACTGTGTTTTGTGGTACCTAGCACTGGGAGCCCGATGCCACTTTTTTCTATTAGCGCGATATTTTGTTTTGCACACTGATATATATGTATATTGATAAATAAATAAATAAATTCCGAGACGGAACTGCTTGGTCTGGTAAAATTAGCTTTCGTAATGGATATAGCACTTTCGTCACGCTGCAATGTTTTAAATTGTTTAATGCAGCGCACTCTCCTCTTCTTTATAGTGCTAGAAAAATGAAGTTGTTTTGCTGCTCATATTCACACAAAGTTCTCACAAACTTCTTTCTTTATTATTTATCTTGATTTCATGAATATAATATTTTTATTTGTCACATCTCCCAAAAAGAATTACATTTTTGGATGTTTTTAGATTTTGTTTTTTTTGTTTTAATATTTTGAAATCTGATCTCCTGTTATTTTTTGTATATTTTTTTTAAACTCCAGAATAGTTTTGAGTGTGTTTTGTGTGTCAAGTTACCACAACACGATTATTATCTTGTATTATTTAATCTCAAGGAGGTTGCTTGGTGTTGGTGTCTCTTGTTAATTTCACATTGTATTTTTGAAATGTACCTGCCTCCTCACAAACAAACTGTCCTTTTTGAAGGTAAAAACACACATAGGCGAGTATAATAAAACAAACCAAAAATTTATTAAGGGGTCCTAACCAAAAAAAGAGGGAGGCAACGCTGGAGAGACAGCAAAAATTTGGCAAAGCCTTTGGCCCCCGGGGCAGACATTAACTACTTTACTGCTAAATTGGTGGCCTGAGGAGTCCATATATAAGGGAGTACAATCTGGTCCAGAAGTCCAAGAGATCATGAACAGCAGCAGATGACATACATGTCCCCCGGCTGTGGTCATACAAGAGCCTGCATCTTTTGTCAGACCAGACTGAACCCAGGCCATCACTTTCTTGTCTTCCTTCCACTCTTCCTTCCATGCTGTGTCTGTGGTGGTGGTGGAGGTGTGGCAGGAAGAGGAGGATGCAACTCATTTTGGGGGACCCCCGCGCATTTTTAAAAAATTTTTCAATGACTTTCAATGACTTTTATGTGTATTGTCGGGACTGACAATTTATTAATAGCCGGCACTAGCGCTAGCACTTTTAAATTACTTTTTTTTCCTTTAGAAATGTCATTTTGCTCTCGGACTGTTATAAACGCGGTAAACATGCGCTACTTTACAGGCATACCATAGACACGCCCCAGGTACGAAATTTAAAGGAATATTTCACTTTTATTGTTTCACTTTAAGCATGATTAAAATCACTGCTCCCAAAAAAAACGGCCGTTTTTAAAACTTTTTTTTTGCATTGATACATGTCCCCTGGGGCAGGACCCAGGTCCCCAAACACTTTTTATGACAATAACTTGCATATTAACCTTTAAAATTAGCACTTTAGATTTCTCCCATAGACTTTTAAAGGGTGTTCCGCGGCTTTTCGAAATTTGCCGCAAACACCCCAAATTGTTCGCTGTTCGGCGAACGGGCAAACAGCCAATGTTCAAGTTGAACAGATAGCCCATCCCTAGTCAGGACCACGTGATTGTACAGCACAGCTTGCAGAGTTCAGTGTTCAGGATTTGTATCCCCTTTTGTTGGTGGTCAGCGTGCTACCTTCAGTCACTGTACCGAACTTCTGCATCTGGGCACCATGTATTTTGATGCATGGGGGGCAAACAGTCTGTGTGCATGTAGCATTACACCAGTGGTCGGTTTGTCCCCTAATGGTGGTGGTCACTCTGGTGCTCAGTGTGTTCCCTTAAGCTAGCTGTCAGTCTACTTCCCTTACACTTGATGTCAGTGTGCTTCACTCACTCTGGTGGTCAGTGTGCTCCCTTACACTGACAGTCAGTGTGCTTTCCTACTGGTCACTAATGGACTCAAGGCGCTACTGAGTATCAGATGCAGGGCACTGAGGGCACAGTACATTTGAGGCCTCCCCTACAAGGGCAGGTGTCTCTATTGCAACCATTATCATAGTTATGCTTTTTATTTATTAATTCTGTGTGCATATGTATAATATAGCAGCCTGGGAGGTAGATGCTTACTACAAGGTGTAAACAAACAGTGGGGCACTGCGACACCGGTAGCTGTCAACCTGTGGCTTAGCGAGTGGAAAACTATTTCTGCTGGTTCTTGAAATACACTGTGTCTACTGTTCACTTCAGTGTCCAGTAGGAGGAAAGCTGTAGCTCGGTGGTTGAGAAACACTGAGCTAGGAGATAGGGAAAATTGTTTTTTTCTTTTCTTTTTTTTTCTTTTTAACCTGAGTCAATTTTTTTCACCGTAATTATAAAAGTGTATAAAGTCCTGAACAATTTGTTTTTACAAGTAAAATGATTTGTTTGTGATCTGTATAACTACAATATACTGTATATTCGAGTATAAGTCGAAATTTTCAGTCCCTTTTATGGGGCTGAAAGTGCCCCCCTCGATTTATACTTGAGTCACCGCCGTCTGCCTATATGATCAGCGTGTCATGCAGGCAGACGGCGGCCAGCGTGTGCTACATAGCACTCGGCAACCTCTCACTGTTCAAAAGCTGCGCCTCCTCGTCTGCGATAGGCAGTCAGTGTACAGCCCATCACGGACATTCTCTCATCCTCGTCCGTGGTATGAGGATGAGAGAATGTCTGTGATAGGCTGACTGCTGGGAAATTGAGTTTTCTGCCTATCATGGACGAGGAGGAGGCGCGGCTTTTGAACAGTGAATGGCCGCCGCACACGCTGATCGGTGCGGAGCGGCACACGGAGGATGCACAGGACACAGGTAGGATGCACACAGACACATGCACACAGGTACATATACACATGTCACATGCACATATACACAGGTACATGACACATGCACATATACAGAGGACACAGGTACATGACACATGTACATATACACAGGACACAGGTACATGACACATGCACATATACACAGGACACAGGTACATGACACATGTACATATACACAGGACACAGGTACATGACACATGCACATATACACATGACACATGCACATATACACAGGACACAGGACACATGACACATATGCACATATACACATATACACATGCACATATGCACAGGACACATGCACAGGACACAGGGAGGTATTCAGCTGCAGATGGGCATTGTTGACCCTCTTTTTCCACTTACAGTAGCTGCTGCATTTCTCACCCTCGTCTTATACTCAGGTCAATAAGTTTTTCCCATTTTTTTGTGTTAAATTAGGGCCTCGTCTTATACTCGGATCAACTTATACTCAAGTATATACGGTACTGTTCAGACACATTGCTCTGACTGTCCCATGTCGTTAGGCCGGGTTCGTGCCTGGAGTCCAATGCATGTCTGTTCACTGGTTCAGGTGCGAATCAGATTTTTTACCTGAATTCGCTCCTGAACCGGACCCATACAAGCACAGGACCCTTTTTCAATCTGGACTGCGGCCGCTCTAGATGTGTGAACCGGTTCCATTGAGAGCTGGTCACAGTCGCATGTCATGTGAATTGGATACAGGGAAAGCCGCATCCAATTTGCATATTTGTGAACCCAGCCTTATTGAATTTATGGCCCTTTGTTTAGCACTGAATACATAAGCAAACCTTATGTTTTCTAAAATATCTGGATATAAAAATGAAGAAAAAAAAAAAAGCTTAGATTAATCTATTTTTTTTTCAAAATTCAAACGGACATGTAATATATAATACTGTGTTTAGTTATGTGATGAGATTATTGAACTAAGTTAAAGTTATCAGATTTTAATCAGAAAAGGTAGAAATTGCAAAGAAAAAAAGTAAATCCACTGTTCATACTAGAGACTGCTGGCTTTAAACTGTTCATTATTTTACTATTTAGAGACATTGATTGCGACTCGGTCAACACAGACGTTAGGTAACCACTTGAGCACTTCTCTCTGCTACATAACTGCCTTTAAGCAGAAGGAGAATGTTATAAAAGTGGGACATCCTTTAGTAATTCTTAAAAACTATAGCTAAACCAAATCGTGTCCATTTACATCTTGATTCTTCTGAAGAACCCCAGCAGGTGGTGAAATGAAATACAAATGTGATGTTGCTCATGTGAAAGAAAATGTAATGGTTTATTTGTCATTTGTTCATGTAAAACAACATTCCATTTGTGTTTTTTTTCTTTGAGTTAATACCATGCAAATTATGAATGTAAACAACAGCTCTTTCTTATTGTTGATTGCAAATGCATGGGGCAGGAGATGGGGAAGGCATCTTCCGCAGGGAACAAAGTGTGGAAGGAAAGCAATTATTAGTCGTTGATCGACACTACCGGCTCATATCAAAGTGCAAATGGAAAGGGAATATGTAAACGCACATGATTAGTCACTTTCTTTTTTCATGCTGGCATTCCAAACAATTTAGTTTACTTAGTGGTCAGATCCTGCGTAGTTTGAGGGAATTGTTTGGTAGAACAAGGTTCAGATGTAACAGTAATGAACCAAAGATGAACTTGTGGCATAGACATGATGTGTTGGAGAATCCTGTGTCTTCTGTGTATATATATATATAACAGGTATGTAGGTGTAGGAGAAATATATGGGTAACCTTTACTAACCGCCACTTAAGTTGCTAGTTGCCTACCTGTTATGCTCATCCTTCTGCCTAATTTTTCCCCAGGGAAATTTGCAACACATTAAAATAAAACTCTTCATTTGCATACTTGTTCCATGCCCAGGGTTTAAGTATTGAAAGGGTAACTTCACTTTCATTGGAAAAACGTGCCAAATAAAAATGAATATAGAGTGTATAAAATTGCAACACAAGTCTTATTGTAATTGAAAGTTATTAAAAATTACTTTTCCTTTTAAATCTGCAGTGCTGTAAATTTTCTGTAAAATGCAATGCAATATGGCTACCTAGAGATGTTCTGTACACAGATGGTGTACAGAACGCCCCCAAATATGTAATTTCCTGCTTGTGTTATTGGCTTATTGATTTTTTCAGAAGTCTGCACCAAGTTACAAATCAGATATTGAGAAAAAGAAATGTAGCAGCGCTCAGAATAAGAATGGGTGATGTGTGAATATCACTAAATAATGAAAAAATCTTGAGAAGTGTGCTGACATAAAAATTGATACCAATAATAAAATCAGCATATCAAACCAAGTGCTGAAAAACAGATTGATTACATGCTTGATACAAATTGCCTACATAGAAATTAGAATTAAATGGACAATCATAGAGATAAAAGTGAATAATCCTGAAATTAAATCATGAAAACAAAAGGTCCTTGTATGGGAGGATATAGATTGATTCCCCCTTCGTGATATCAACTTGAATGGAGTATTCAGAAAAGAATAAAATGTTCAAAAAAAAAATTTAAGATAAATTGATTGTTTCGTGACAAATCCACCACCGCATCAAAAAAAAGTGACCACCATAAGAAATGCAAGCTTACCAAATAGCAAGCAAATGGAGCTTGTGACCTCAAACCTGGTCGGGGCCTTTATCCCACGGTATAAAGGGGAGCTGTGTGCTTGGAGTGAGAGAGACATCAGCACGTTGGGAGGAGAGCTCCATTACTGGATTGTGGCCTGCTGGGAGGTGCTACCTGACACACCAGCTGAGGAACGTCGGGAGGAGTTGACGTGCTGACGTCACCGTGTACCAGTGTTTCTAGTGGGCGGGCGTCCATGCACAGCCAGCCGGCTTTTACTGCTGTTTGTTCTTACTACATTGTAAGTGTAATTTTTTATTCTTCATTAAACTTTTTTAACGGTATGACGCTATGGTGAGCCTTTCTTTTCTGGGTCCTGTATGACCGCCCGTTGGAGGTCCTTGGCTTAGGAGAGCCTGCTGAGTACTCACATTATCCAGTGGAGCGTTGATCCCTTTGAGACACCTGCCCTGTCTCTAGGATACCAGTCCGGGATTAGAGTTTCCTGTTTATCGTGGGATAAAGGCCCCAACCGGGTTTGAGGTCACAAGCTCCATTTGCTTGCTATTTGGTAAGCTTGCATTTCTTATGGTGGTCACTTTTTTTTTTTGATGTGGTGGTGGATTTGTCACGAAACTATCAGTTTATCTTAAATTTTTTTTGTGAACATTTTATTCTTTTCTGAATACTCCATTCAAGTTGATATCACGAAGGGGGGATTAATCTATATCCTCCCATACAAGGACTTTTTGTTTTCATGATTTACTTTCAGGTTGTCCAGATTGTCCATTTAATTCTAATTTATATGTATGCAATTTGTATCAAGCATGTAATCAATCTGTTTTTCAGCACGTGGTTTGATATACTGATTTTAATATTGGTATAAATTTTTTATGTCAGCACACTTCTCAAGATTTTTTCATTATTTAGCACTAGTGATATTCACACATCACCCATTCGTGTGTGTATTCCACTTCTAGCAGTTGCTTTCCACTTATTCCTTTGATATAGCGCGGTATTTCACTTTTTTACGTAAATCAGATATTGAGCATCCCTTGTAACAAAAAATTTGTTCTTGGTGAGATACTCCCAAAGTGAATTCATGTCTAAAGGGATGCAGGCCTTGCAAATTTACTCATTAGAGCCCTGCAGGCGCAGCACCTGACTGATAATTATAAAATCATTCCCATACAGATTCACTCAGAAAATGGACACAGACAAACAGTTTTTTCTTCAGAATAAGAAAAGTTAGGAACTGGCAACAAAGTTTGTTAAAATCCTTGCAATTGATCACCCAGAAGGGAATGTTTTGTTTTTTTTTTTTTTTAAACAAAAGTTGAGTTACTCTTTAAGTCATGTGATCAGTATGGCAGTCAGCATTTTTTACGAGGACATCAGCACCTGTCTACCTATTTCTCCTATGACATGTTTCCTTTAACATAATCTGGGCAAATGGGGAAAATAAAGATGATATTTTAGCAGCTTTATCCTTGAGCATTCAGACAAGCCTGTGATTGTCACGTCTATTAAACAGCCACCAGTGGAAATGGATGGTGACATGGAACAGAGTCAGAATGCATTAAGATTTTTGGATCAGCTGAGCTCTCTCTAAAAATGATGATTGACTGGTCTGGCTTGAATAAACAGTGCCTGACCCAGGTCAAGCATGTATCAAATGAAGTTGGAATTTCTGTTCTGCATACCTGTTATGCTTTAGAAACTCTGGAAGCATTACAGCTATAGAATTAACAAGACATCCAAGCAACTAGCCTTTTCAAAAATATACAGTAGATCAGCAGTGCTGGCCCTTGTAGTTTTTGTCAGTGTAGTTTTTCTTTAAATAAATGCCCAGTGTTGAAACATAGAAGTGTGAACGTTGTGTAACGTGGCCTGCCACGGATATATGCATAAGCACAGACAGAGCAAAAAGAGTCCAGCTGTCATTTTCTATTACAATATATGTTTTTGTATGGCAATAATGCTGCAACAGATTGTTTAATGAACAGAATGATGACATACATGAGTGATTTCATTAATTGCAATAGATGTATGTCATGTAACGCTAGATTCAGTAAAATGCCTTTCATTCAGCTGAGAATGCTTGTATAAGTAAATGAAAATAAACATAGGTTACATGTATAATTCTCAGAAACTAGAAGCGGAATCTTGTAATCAGCACTCTCGCACCTGCTGCTGGTGTCTGCAGTCTTCATTTTGCAGCTGTTTTTAATTAGAAGGATGTATTGGAATATAACGGAATAAAGGAAAAGGATAGCTGCATGGAATCCTTCAAGTCAATTGAGAAAAGCTGCCTTGAATCTGATACCTTTCACCACATACAGTACATGGATAGAAGTTGCTTCAGCCACGCAGTGCACACCTGTGCCCATTACATCAGTGACAAGATAATACAATGGTATGAATATACTCAAGCAATTTGATGTATTTTAAATCCATACGTAAATCCCATTGTTTTGATTTTGGCTTTGTGTTGTTTAAATGCAATTACATTTTGGAAGACTAGTGGATAGTGTGCTTTAAGGTCCTAGATGATGTTACGTTCACAAAAATGAATGATCTAATTGTGATTAAAGCGGAGTTCCACCCATAAGTGGAACTTCTGCTTTAAGCACTCCTCGCCCCCTTACATGCCACATTTGGCATGTAATTTTTTTTGGGGGGGTGGGTGCTTCGTTTTGAGTGAGACTACCTGTCCCACTTCCTACTAATGCCTACGGGCTGCCTAGGCGGCAACTCCTCTCCCCCTAGGCAGCCCCTCCCTCTCGGCAATCTTCTGGGACATGTGACAGGTCCCAGAAGATTGCCTGTCCGCTTGGAGAGCGCAGCGCGACTCGAGCATGTGCAGTGCACGCCTGGCCGTGAAGCCGCAAGCTGTCATGGCTGGGTGCCCACAGTTTTAATGGAGGTACCGAGGAGAAGAGGGAGACAGGAGCAGGGCTCCATGCGGTCGCATCGCTGGACCGTGGAACGGGTAAGCGTCTGTTTAGTAAAAGTCAGCAGCTATAATTTTTGTAGCTGCTGACTTTTAATAAACAAAAAAAGCCTGGGACTCCTCTTTAAAGACTGACAGATTGTTTAGCTTAAGTTTTATTCCAGTTCGTGTTTATAAAAGGAGACTTGTTCAGCTGTCCTTGCTACTCGATCATGAAGCACCTGAATTTTGTAGGGGATTAATTCATGGAGCAAAGCAAGGAACATTACTTGGGTTCTTCACACTAGTACTCTACAACAGAGATTCTGAAACTTGCTTCACCTGGGTATCTCTGCCCGTTACAGATGCTTTTGTGTCTCGCCTGTTTAAAAACTGACCTCACCAATTAACTGTAATGTTGAACATAACTATACAGTAAGTGTGTAGTTTCTGCTACATACACGTTTTATTGCATTATATAGAGCGTCTACCCAAAATGAAATAATTCAGTTTTTGTTAGATGCTGGAGAGTTCAAGTATATATGAACTCCGCCTTTACCTTATTAAGGTTAATAAATGCCCAAGGATAATGCAGACAATACACTTTGGGTATGTTTTTGAAAAATGAAAAAATAACCCACCAATTTTACCTATTTTGAACTGCTTCCCTAGGCATCTCATGACTGCGGTGTATTTTCCACACTCTGCAAGGTTGGAATCTAAACAGCCTGCACAGGGCTGTACGGAACACCTGTGAATCCCACACGAGCGAAGACGATCCTTTGCACATGTGTAGGGAATTAATGCACCTGTGTAAATGAAGCCCCCAAAACATGTGTTCTTCCTTAAAATCAAAACCAGACTCTTAGGGCTGAATTACATGTGCTCTATGGTGCACATCCACGCCAAGCAAGCCACAGTGCATCAGGGATGAGATTGGAGAGTGACAAAAAAAAGGGGGGTTTGATCCCTTGCTAAATCTACACAAGACCCTTATCCTTGATAAGAGTGTGGTGTGGATTTTGAGGGGGACCCTTCTATGAAAAAAGCCCGCCCCCCAAAATCTAAATCTGTATCTTGTCTACAAAGAGGGTATAGTATGAATTTTGAGGGGATGCCCACATTAAAAAAAAAATGAGGTTCTGTATGGATGGTATGGATTTTGATTAGAGCCCTAGCAAAAAGAGAATGCATTTGGGTCCCCCCCAAAAAACCAAAGTAGACCCTTATCCAAATATGCACTTTGGCTGGCCAAAATAGGGGGGTTTCCTGCTTGGAGGATGCCCTGGCAAAGCACCTTATTTGCATATCAATGCGGACAAGGGCCTTTTCTCCACATCTCTGGCCTAGTGGATGTGGTAGTCTGTGAGGGGGACTTAACAGAATCTGAAAGAAACCTTTAAAATCATATGTCTCTCTGGATTTCTACCCACCCCCATTATGAACAAGTACAGAGCACATAGTACCCTTTGTTACCATTCACCATCAAATAAATAAACAGTAAATGAAAAAAATCCACACAAAATTGTTTATTAAAAATAAAACACAGCAAAAAAAAAAAAAAACACATAAAGACCGATGCACTACTGTCGCTAAAAAAAAGAAGAAAAATTATACACGCACAAACACTCACACATTTGTACAGTACATATATTGAGATTAGGAATGAGCTAAGGTTGGTTTGGACATAAGTCTGAACCCTCCTGAGTAAGGATGAGCTCAGGCGTGTTCGCAAACAGCACGTGCCGAGCCCGCCAGGAAGTCGGCACTGCACAGCGCTAATCACAGGCAGTGAGACATTTCCCTGATCTCTGCACCTGCGCATCGTGACAATGTCTCACTGTTTGTGATTAGCGATCCGCAGTGCCGACTTCCTGGCGGGCTCTGCACGTGCAGTTTACGACCACGCCTGAGCTCATCCTTACTCCTGAGCTATCCCACATAGAAAGGGTCAAAGCCAACAGTCAATCACTGCTGCAAGTATGCAAGGGGCATATATACTTCCCTCCATCACCTATGATTGGCTGCCAGCTTTGACAGCTTCCTGGCAGCATAGCTCAGGCGTGTTTGGACTTTTATCTGAACATACCTGAACTGCTTGAGATATTTTATGTGTTTTGCGCGTGTGTCTGTAAATGTGCATGCACATCCCTCGCTATACATACTTCACAGCTTTGGTGTGGCTTATCTAAATCGGGTGGGGAAAGCGACTGCTGCCTTGGGTTCTGTATCCATAGAAATGCCACAGAGCAGCCGGCACATGTCACTTCCACAAGTGAAAGCACTAGTCCTCAATAGGCACTCCCACCAGCCACCTGTAGGCAGGTGCAGTTTACCCCCCCCGTAGGGGCGCTGTGTTGCTGTCTACTGTACAAAGGGAATGGAGGATGAGAGAA
This sequence comes from Aquarana catesbeiana, assembly GCF_042186555.1. Classification (NCBI taxonomy): domain Eukaryota; kingdom Metazoa; phylum Chordata; class Amphibia; order Anura; family Ranidae; genus Aquarana; species Aquarana catesbeiana. The sequence goes on along the minus strand of NC_133324.1, from coordinate 181,317,846 downwards.
ACATTGTTCCTTTGCAGCCTCCATAATCCGATTGGACGCTGCAACACTGGATGACCTCAGTGGCCTTGATTGGTGGAGGCTAACACTGCTAATAAATAACTGGGCCTTTCTGCAGTTGGTGCACGGTTGCAAACTGGTTAGAAGCCGCTTATATAGCTTATTTAGCTGCCGGCTCCACTAACCTGAGACTTCCAAGCTTCACTACATCATTACTCTGCCTACAGCCATCTCTCCATGCAGATGCTGCTCTGATAACTTAGGCCTAATAGCGTGATAATCTTATCTCATGCACAGGGAGAGAGAGCACACTCTCTCTCACTTATTGAACAGGTATAACAAAACACTTTAAATGGTATATTTAGCAGACCAAAAAGGAACAAAGATTAAATTAAGCAGACCAAAATGTACAGTTTAAATGGTTTACTACCCCAGCATTTCATATTCCTGATGAAAAGTATCCTGTTCTCTTTGTATTGTTTCCTTTGTGTGAAATCCCTGGTGCTTCTGTCAGTCCCTCTGCTCTCTTATTAAAAACTGACCACACTAAGCAGGAGAACACATCGTGGTCAGTTCTCTAGCTATGCTGGGAACTCAGCCTGCTCTCCTCCAATGACAAGATTTATCCTGACACACCCCCACCCCTGCACAGCCATTCACTGGAAAGTGCAGTGTGCTGTTGCTTCTCCTCCCCCCAGCTCTTATGCAGCTGAGAACAAAGGAATGTGATCACTTATAAAAAGAGGTATTTATAATGGTTATCTATACACAAATGTTTTGCCTTTCATTTAAATTTTAAACTAAATGGGTTGTTTTACAAGGTGATCGTTTACGTTTACAATCCTTTTAACTACCAGTTACAGTAGATATGCAGGAATGCATTTAGGACCCATTCACAATAATTGCAGTGGGGGAAATGTATGTTTTCAGGCATGTTTCTCACACCGCCGGGAACGTGCCGCCCTTGTTAGACATGCACAGGTGCCGTTAATTGTTAATGGCACCCAAAACACATCTAGGAAATGCAGGCATGATGCGTTCCTTTTTTTCTTTAGCTCTCTGTCAAATTATTTTCACCTTGAAGGAGAACTCCAGACAAATTTAAAAAAAAAATTTTAAGCATTAATTTTTTGCATGCAACTAACATGTGTACTTATATTTGTCTTGATATCTTCCATCATTGTACTTCTGTACAGCAGCACTCAGAACTTTGCACACTGATTCTTAGCCTAACCCTGAATGATGACTAATGTTCTGCTGCTCCCTCACTGTCTAATCACAGACCGAAAGGGAAGGCAGACGAAGGACTATGTCACTCTAACAATCCTGAATCACCAGCTTCAACATCACATAAAGAGCCAGTTACCGTCTCCAATGGGCTCCCTCACTGGTTAAAGTGAAACATTGCTCCCCTGCTTCTGCGTAGCTAGCAAGCGCAATTCTGCTGCATTTCAGCAAGCCAATGAGCCACGCTTGTTTAGAAAGGTGTGAGTTGCCAAATTTGCCAGTGTGACATGGACCTAAGGAAGCAGAATTTTTTTCCCTGCAGAGATTAGAATCCAAGTTACTGTCATTTCAGATACTGAAGGGTGTTTAAACTGTGAAAATAGATGATGCTTGCCACAATGAGAATAGTAAGTGAAACATTTAATTTATATTGTGGGATTATGGGTTATGGTTTTAATCTAGATATCCTTATTACCACTCTGAACATTATATCTTGGTTTTTGCCTGTTGGTGTCCTGAATGAAGACCGTAGGTTTTGTGGAAGCAGCTTTTAGGGATGGATGCAGAATTTTAGCAGGATGCTTGGACATGTTTTACCACTCAACCCATTAGTTGGAAATGTTTGCACGCTTAAGGCTCCATGCAGCTTCCGTTCCCCTGAGTGCGCTCCCGGTCGCTACGTCACATAGCTTTTGGGACTACATGTCTCGACATGCTTAGCACCATCACGCATGTGCCTTTCTTTAATTCCAGGACCACTCACTCGAGGACACGCAGAGTTCTCATCAGCTGCTGAAGAGTACTTGGCGGGTGCTCCTCCCAACAGGATTAATCAAAGCACATGGAAAGCAGAGCTACGGCGTCCCTCATGGGCGGGGTCTCCGTGCATGTGGGGTGGGGAAAACAGTCCCTGAAAAAAACAACTTTGAAGCAACATTGAAGCAAAAGGTTGGACTCTTTACATAATGCTATTATTCAAGAACAAAATTAGGCAAAAAAAAACTGAGCATTTCTGCCTGTGGGGGGTATGAGTGTCGCCGGTTCCCACAAAGTGTCAGTTAGTGTCCAAATGTCCACCGCAATCTCACAGTTGCTGATCGCTGCCATTACTAGTATAAAAAAAAAAAATTCCATTAATATATCCCATTGTTTGTATACTCTATAATGTTTGCATAAACCAATCACTATACACTTACTGGGATTTTTTTTTTAACCAAAAACATATAGCAGAATACATATTGGCCTTTTTTTTTTTTTTTTTTTTTGAGAAAATTAGATTTTTTGATTTGATGGGTTCTATAAGTAAAAAATATTGTTTTTTTTTTTTTTTTTTGAAAATTGACGGTCTTTTTTTGTTAATAGCGCAAGAAATAAAAAAAAATGCAGTGGTGATCAAATACCACCAAAATAAAGCTCTATTTGTGGGAAAAAAATGATGTACATTTTATTTGGGTACAGTGTTGCAATTGTCAGTTAAAGTAACGCAGTGCTGTATCGCAAAAAATGGCCTGGTTATGAAGATGGTAAATCTTCTGGAGTTCAAGTGGTTAAATAGGGTGATTCTTTCTACGGACTGTAATAGACGGAAGTTCCAGTGGTTCCACACTATATAGGAAACTAAAAGAAGAAAAGATACATTTTGGATGGAGTTTGACTTGAACACATGTATACAGTGTGCATATGTGTGTGCGTGTACAGTGAGATATATATATATATATATATATAATACAAAAATCATACTGAGATAAGTTCTCCATTGTAGAATGTAGCTATGTTTTAGTACAATACTACTGATTAAATGATCTTTGTGACCTCCGCCTGACCTGTTAACCCTGATGTCCCTCTTGACTCTTCATTCATCTTCTGACCTTGGCTCAGCCTATTTATTTTGTACATTGTAAAATGATTAATTCACTTTGTATCCTAAACTTCCTTCAGCCAAAAAAACTATTATTTGCCATTTTATTCCATGGCTGATACAGACCCAACAGCTGCTCAGCACCTGGATGGCTAGCCATTGGGAACAAGGTGATCATATTAGACAAATGTCCTACTAGGCCTTTTCCCCTGATCATGTGGTGATCCTGCTTAGTAGTCCATTACCACCCAGTTTATTTTGTTTTGCTGCACAGCTTGAAAAAAGCCATATGTAATCATTTGCAGATCCCAAGACTCATAGCAAAACATGCTTATTCATGCTATTTCACATGGGCCAAGACTGTTTTATTATTCTATGCAATAATGTCTAACACAAAGTTTCCTCTGGGATCAGAAAAACAAATCATGTGTCACATAGAATACGTTGTACTTTCGAAAGGTTTTTCTGTTCCTCCTAACACCTGTTTTAATGAGTAGATGGTCCGAGATGAATTCAGTTCCCTGGCTGCTTTTGGTCCTTCTAAGTCATGTATACAGTATAGTCATACCGTAACATGCTTTAGACTGTACTGTACATAGTGATGTAAAGATAGATTAGCGTAATGACTTTTTTACCTTCTAGCCAGCTAGTCACTTGTTCAAGGGAAAATAACACATGCTTGATATAAACAATGACTACATAAATTGTCTATTTTCCTGTTAGCCTTTTGTACTTGATGTTTTCTTTTTATTAGTGAAAAAGTGTTGACCCATTAGCAATATCTTTGTTATTTCTACTTATTTTTTTACAATTATGTTGTTAAATTTGTAATTTAAAGTGGATCTCCGGGTTTTTTTTTTTTTTTTTTTTTTAATGAGTGGAAAGCAGTTGCACATTTGAATTAAATCTCACTTCCTGCCCCAGTGAGGGGAAAAACATTGTACATCATTGTTTAGTCCCAGGCTAATCTAAAGAATACCACTTGGGATCAGTATAGGGAAGTTCTACTGCATTGTCATTTCACAGCCATAATGGTATTATCACTTGCTTCTCTACACTACATCACCAACATCCACCATTACACCACACTGTCTTCCCAGCAGATATATATATAGATATAGATAGATAGAGCTAAATTGAGGAAAAGGACCTCCAAGGTAGTATTCTCAGGAATACTACCGGTACATTGAGCCACACCAGAAAGGCAGAGAGAGATTAGGGAAGTAAACAAGTGGCTGAAGAGCTTGTGTAGTAAGGAGAAGTTTGGGTTCCTGGAGGACTGGGCAGACTTCTCAGTCGATAACCGGTACTATAGAAGGGACGGACTGCACCTAAATGAGGAGGGTGCAGATCAGCTTGGAATGAAGATGGCCAAAAAGTTAGAGGGGTTTTTAAACTAGGCGATGGGGGGAGGGTCCAGAGGTAGAGATAGTCAGCGCGGAACAATAAACCAGAGGGTAGTATTGGGGGCATTAGTGGTAGGTTGACCAAAGCACATAAACCCAAAGTAAGTATAGTAGCAAGTCCTAGTTACAATCTTGGAACACCCAATAAGAGGATAATATGCGACCGGTCTAAGCTACGTGGCATGTTCACCAATGCCAGGAGCCTGGCGGACAAGATGGGTGAACTAGAGATACTGTTGTACGAGGAGGATTTGGATTTTGTGGTAATTTCAGAGACCTGGTTCAACAGCTCTCATGATTGGCTGGCAACCATTCAAGGGTATACCCTTTATCACAGGGATAGAGAGGGTAAAAAAGGGGGAGGGGTATGCCTATATATTAAGAATAATGTACAAGTGAATGTGAGAGATGACATCACTAAGGGAGCTAGGGAGGAGGTGGAATCCTTATGGGTAGAGCTCCAAAGGGATGAAGCTAAGGGGAAAATAATACTGGGAATATGCTATAGGGGCCCCTAACCTGAGGGAGGAAGGGGAGACAGATCTCCTATCATAATTTGGATTAGCAGCAAGGATGGGAAGTGTTATCATAATGGGGATTTTAACTATCCAGACATAGACTGGGCGGAGGGAACCGCGCATTCATCTAAGGCTCGCCAATTCCTAAATGTTTTGCAGCACAATTTTATGGGGCAGATGGTAGACGCACCAACTAGAAATAAAGCGTTACTGGATCTACTGATTACCAACAATACAGACCTGATCACGAATGTGGAAATACGGGGACATTTAGGTAACAGCGATCACAAGTCAGTTGGCTTCAGTATAAATCACACAAATAGGAAACATAAGGGGAATACAAAGAAACTGGATTTCAAAAGAGCCAACTTCCCTAAACTATGATCCTTGCTAGAAGGCATAAATTGGGATAAAATCTTAGGAACAAAGAACACAGAGGAGAGATGGGTTTGCTTTAAGAGCATATTACATAAGGGCATTAGCCTATGCATCCCATTGGGTAATACATTTAAAAGAGCGAACAAAAGTCCTGGATGGCTTAACTCCAATGTAAAAATGCATATAAAAGCAAAGGAGAAGGCCTTCAAAAAATACGGGGTTGAGGGATCATCATCATCATTCAGACTTTATAAAGAATGCAACAAGAAATGTAAGGGTGCAATATGGACGGCTAAGATAGAACATGAAATACATATAGCGGAGGAGAGCAAAAAAAAATCCCCAGAAATTCTTTAAGTATGTAAACAGTAAAAAAGGGAGGACAGGCCATATTGGCCCCATAAAGAATGAGGAAATGCATCTGGTTACAAAGGATGGGGAGATGGCGTAGGTATTGAATTTATTCTTCTCCTCAATCGGGGGGCTTCAGTAACCAAAACTGCAGTGTTTATCCTCATGACACATCACAGGAAGCACCTCCATGGTTAACAGAGGACAGAATTAAAATTAGACTTGGGAAACTTAACATTAACCACTTAAGCCCTGGACCATTTGGCTGGCCAAAGACCAGAGCACTTTTTGCGATTCGGCACTGCGTCTCTTTAATTGACAATTGCATGGCCGTGCGACGTGGCTCCCAAACAAAATTGACGTCCTTTTTTCCCACAAATAGAGCTTTCGTTTGGTGGTATTTGATCACCTCTGCGTTTCTTATTTTTTGTGCTATAAACAAAAAAATAGCGACAATTTTGAAAACTTTACTTTTTGCTAATATAAATATCCCCAAAAAATATATAAAAAACTTTATTTTCCTCAGTTTAGGCCAATATGTATTCTTTTACATATTTTTGGTGAAAAAAAATCACAATAAGTGTTTATTGATTGGTTTGCGCAAAAGTTATAACATTTACAAAATAGGGGATAGTTTTATGGTATTTTTATTAATTTTTTTATTAGTAATGGCGGCGATCTGCCATTTTTATCGTGACTGCGACATTATGGCAGACACATTGGACACTTTTTGGAGCGATTTTGGGACCATTCGCATTTATACAGCGATCCGTGCAATTAAAAATGCATTGATTACTGTGTAAATGTGACTGGCAGTGAAGGGGTTAACCACTAGGTGGCGCTGTAGGGGTTAAGTTTGTCCTGGGAAGTGATTCTAACTGTGGGGGGGGGCTATGTGTGACACAGCACTGATTACAGGGAGCTGTGATCAGTGACAGTGTCACTAGGCAGAACAGGGAAATGCTTGTTTACATTAGCATTTCCCTGTTCTTCCTCTCAGCGAGACGATCGCAGGTATCCCCGCGGACATCTAGTCCGCGTGACCCGCCATCCTACCCACAGAGCTCCCGGCCGGCGGGCGCGCCCGCAACCCGCCTCTTAAAGGGCAACGTACAGGTACGTGATTCTGCCTGTACGTGCCCTTCTGCCGCAGTATATCTGCGTGAGGCGGTCGGGAAGCAGTAAATAAGTCATCGGAACCAGATGGCTTGCACCTAAGGGTACTTAGGGAACTCAGTCAAGTAATTGCCAGACCATTATTCCTAATTTTTACTGACAGTCTACTGACTGGAATGGTACCAGCTGATTGGACAAAAGCCAATGTAGCACCAATATTTAAAAAGGGCCCAAAATACATCCCTGGGTATTACAGACCAGTTAGCCTAACAACAATAGTATGTAAACTCTTGATTTTCTTGGGATGATAAGGGACTATAAACAAGATTTTATTAATGAGAACGGTATCATTCGCAGTAATCAGCATGGATTCTTGAAGAAACGTTCTTGCCAAACCAATCTATTGACCTTCTATGAGGAGGTGAGTTGCCATCTAGATAAAGGAAGGTCGGTAGACATGGTGTATTTGGATTTTGCGAAAGCATCTGATACAGTTCCCCATAAACGTTTACTGTACAAAATAAGGTCGATTGGCATGGACCATAGGGTGAGTACATGGATTGAAAACTGGCTACAAGGGCGAGTTCAGAGGGTGATGATAAATGGGGAGTACTCGAAATGGTCAGGGGTGGGTAGTGGAATCCCCCAGGGTTCTGTGCTGGGACCAATCCTATTTAATTTGTTCATAAACGACCTGGAGGCTGGGGTAAACAGTTCAATCTCTGCATTTGCGGACGATACTTAGCTAAGCAGGGCAATAACTTCTCCGCAGGATGTGGAAACCTTGCAAAGAGATCTGATTAAATTAATGGGGTGGGCGACTACATGGCAAATGAGGTTCAATGTAGAAAAATGTAAAATAATGCATTTGGGTGGCAAGAATATGAATGCAATCTATACACTGGGGGGAGAACCTATGGGGGAATCTAGGATGGAAAAGGACCTGGGGGTCCTAGTAGATGATAGGCTCAGCAATGGAATGCAATGCCAAGCTGCTGCTAACAAAGCAAACAGAATATTGGCATGCATTAAAAAGGGGATCAACTCCAGAGATAAAACGATAATTCTCCTGCTCTACAAGACTCTGGTCCGGCCGCACCTAGAGTATGCTGTCCAGTTCTGGGCACCAGTCCTCAGGAAGGATGTGCTGGAAATGGAGCAAGTACAAAGAAGGGCAACAAAGCTAATGAAGTGTCTGGAGGATATTAGTTATGAGGAAAGGTTGCGAGCACTGATGTTATTCTCTCTGGAGAAGAGACACTTGAGAGGGGATATGATTTCAATATACAAATACCATACTGGTGACCCCACAATAGGATAAAACTTTTTCGCAGAAGGGAGTTTAACAAGACTCATGGCCACTCATTAAAATGAGAAGAAAAGAGTTTTAACCTTAAACTATGTCGAGGGTTCTTTACTGTAAGAGCGGCAAGGATGTGGAATTCCCTTTCACAGGCGGTAGTCTCAGCGGGGGGCATCGATTAGTTTCAAGAAACTATTAGATAAACACCTGAACGACCGCAACATACAGGGATATACAATGTAATACTGACATATAATAACACACATGAGTTGGACTTGATGGGCTTGTGTCTTCAACCTCACCTACTATGTAACTATGTAAGTTGTTGGTTGCTGTAATTTCCAGTACTTCTGAAACCACCACTCTGCCGGAATCCAGTCAGGGGTTTCAGGGACATGGATGTATGCTACTGATTGATGGACTAATAAACTCTAAAATGACTCTCTCACCTATTTCAAGGATAAGTTCACCTTTTATAAAAAAAATTAATAATGTTCATTTATTATTTTTTTAAAACGCAGCCTTTAACGCGGTTGTATACCGCTGGATGTCCCCCCCCCCCCCTGCAAGGTAAAGTCATAACGTGCTAGTATGCATCGCATATAGGCACATTCTGTGAAACTTACATTAAAACAAAGCTGTTCTAGCACTGCAATGTCAACGCTGCAGGGGCTCCCATCTTCACCCATCTTGCTTCTGGGTTTGCGGGCTCTGTGACTGTCCGGAGCCTCAATGTCGTCACTCCCGCTTATGCACACGAGAGCCATCGTTCACAGCATAGGGATCTGAAGGAATGCCACGGGTGGTCGTTCCTTTAGAGTGCATGCGCCAGTGATTTTACTACCTGCATGTAATGTAAATGTCTCCTAAACTGCGCCTGTTTAGGAGATATTTACACTACCTATAGGTAAGCCTTATTATAGGTTTACCTATAGGTAAAAGTCAGTAAAGGAAGTTTACTTCCTCTTTAAAGCATTGCATCTGCGATCAGTAGATTGCTGGTGCAATGCCAGGATCCTGTAGATTCTCGGTTAGTTGTCTGCCCTTATTTTCCATATGAATAGACAGTTACTGGAGAGCAGGAAGAATCAATTAACTATGAGAGACTCACCAGTGTCTTCACAGTTCATTGAGAACCACATGCCATCTGCTGCAATGACAGACAGTAGTTGTTGTTCGTTCATAAACAGGAAATTAATGAATGATGTGGCTGTGTGGGCGGAGCACTGATTTCAAATTGTGACCGGGTTTGGGGAGAAGATCCCCCACCCGTTTTCACAGAGCTTGGGGCAATGGCGGCAGGAGGTGGCTGTATTGGAGCATGTTACACCCTAAATATTGGTGTAACATGCTGCTAAAGGTGAATTTATCCTTTAAGGTAAGACTACTTCACGGGGAAGGTGCACCAGGAGAACACCTAATGGGCACAGAGAAGCACTTAGTAATAGGGAGGATATATATGAAGAATTTCCTGTACCTTTGTTTGCCTTTGTTAACCACTTCCCAAGCCAGCCAATTCTGGCACTTCCCTCCTACATGTAAAAATCTACTTTTTTTTTGCTAAAGAATTGCTTAGAACCCTCAAACCTTCTATATGTAATGGGTGCCCTGCGGGCCCACATCTCCCTCTAGCTGTTGCCAGGATTCTCACACACACACAGGCTTTCAGGGAGAAACGCAGCCTGCCAGCTCCTGTGAGGGATTTCTCCTTTTCCCTCTCCTCTTCTCACTGTGCAGTAAGGAGAGACACACATACAGACAGAGCTGCTTCCTTATTGGCAGGGGGAGGGAACCAATGATACTCAAGGAGAGCTGCAGAAATGTAGTCCCCATTACAAAATGGCCCTATAGCTTTTTCTTGGGACAGAACTACAAAAACCAGCTGCCCTCAGGATTAAAGAAAGAAAAGAACTCCATCTTATCTGTCTGGGGAGAATCAGACACCACAAGGCAGAGGAGAAGACCAGACCTGGGGAGAGATTTTGCCTCCTGGGTTGGCGTAACAATCCTGCCAGGCATCAACGGCCGGTCAGGGGACATCCTGCCTGAGAGGGGGATCCCAGGCGCACCTCCACTGGCAGTGTGCAGCGTCCAGTTGTGAGGTAGCCAGTTGGACTACCCGAAGAGCCTGCCTGTTCCAGGACATTTCGCTTGGGCCCTGAGCGCAGGATTGGTGAGCAGCGGGCACTTGCCCATTTGCAGGAAACAAAGACACTGCATGCAGACAGCGGCATTGTTACTTTGTCCACACTTACCAGAACATGGATCACACGGATCCCCTGTTAAGCAGTCACATTGTCTGTCCTGTTATCCAGACACTGCCAGAATACTGCATTACACTCTACCCAATAGGAGTTCAAAGTGCACCAACTAAAGTGGCTGGCCGAAGATTCAAGGCCTCATTCTTCTTCCAAGGGACTGAAGTTACTGGTGCCATACGGGCATGCACACACATACTCAGGGCTCTGTATATGTAGTGTATGTGCGGGGTAGTCTGAGTTGGGAGTTAAAACACTAAACTCTGAATTAGGTAGTGTTTGTATTTGGGCCTGTTGTGTCAGTTGACATAAGAGAGAGGTCTGACATAAAGGGTCATTCTTCTGCTCTCCTCCTGCCTGGACTCATAGAGTCAATTTAAGTAGAGGTAACCAATCCGGTATAAAAATGCCATATTGTGATTTATTAATGTTAAAGTGTTTGCCTCTGCTCTTGGAGTTATTCGCAGTTGTGGAATCCCCTGAAAGCAGCCTGACTATAATATTGAGTTATATTGCTCTGTATTTCAGTTATTACACTTTAAAACTAGTTGATTTACTTTAGATATACTGCTACTGTCTGTTACTATTCCACTAAAACACAATTTCTGTGTTTTATCATAACGTGTGTGTTTCTCATTGGTCCTTGCACTTACACCATTGCCAGGTGTGCCAGAGGGGCTGAGACTGTTCTTGGGGTAAGAGACAGAGTATGGAACCAAATATACTCAATCGGCTCCTCCAAGGGTGGCGCTACATACATATATCTTTTTGGAAAAAATACACTTCTAATGAATTTTATTGAACATAAACACAGTATAATCCCTATTTTTTTTGCAAAATATAATGGATGATGTTACGCCAAGTAAACAGATACCGTATCTCACAAAATTGAGTACACCCCTCACATTTTTGTCAATATTTTATTCTATCTTTTTATGTGACAACACTGACAACACTTTGCTACAATGTAAAATAGTGAGTGTACAGCTTGTATAACAGTGTAAATTTGCTGCCCACTCAAAATACAGCCATTAATGTCTAAACCGCTGGCAAGAAAAGTGAGTACACCCCTAGGTGACGCTTTAAACGCCTTTACAGGTTACCAGTTTAGAGATACACATGAGGTCTGGTGCTAGAATTATTGCTCACACTCTGATGTTCACGACAATACCCCACACGTGTGGTTCAATCACCGTTTACATATGCGTGCAAGAGTAACGTTTGCATTTGCGCATAAGCACAGGGGGGTGGGGGCGCTTGAATTTTTTTTTATTATTATTTATTTTATACAAACACATTTTTTACACTGTCTTTATTTTTTTTATTAACTTTATTGCTATCACAAGGAATGAGCAACATCCCTTGTGACAGCATGGGCCATGACAGGTCCTTTTTATAGAGAGATCTGGGGTCTGTTAGACCCCAAATCTCTCCTCTGGCCTCCAGTGCAGCTGACTAGACCCAGATCGGTCTGATCGGCTGCTTTCCTGGCCGCTAACGGGCAGAACCGGAAGTGACGTCATACTCGTCGCTTCCTGTTTCCCGGGTCACAGAGTGAGAGGAACATTGTCAGGTCCCCTCTCTCTCTGTTCTGTGCAGTCGTTGCCGCTGGTTGCATCACTCCCAGGCTCCACGATTGGACGACAGAGCCGTGAAAGGCAGTGGGAGGAAGGTGGGACCCCTTCTGCCACCTGCAGAAGTGATTGAGTGGCTGTTCAGCCAAATCACTTCTGCTGAAAAGGGAATTGCTGGCTGAAAATTTTCATACCAGGATGATGCCTGCAGGTACAGGCATCATCCTGGTATAACCACTGCAAACCGAGAACATTCTCTGACGTCCTACTGTTGGCAATTGGTTAAACAAATTTTAGTAAAGAACCTTGTTGTTACTTTGACTGCTCTGAAGTCACTTGAGGACAATCTTTAAGGTGTGTATGGTTGCTTGGCATATCACAGAACAGGGTTCACACCCATGGACAAGACAGGATAGAGAAGATGTAGTACAGATGTTTAACATGCAGTAAAGCTACTCAGAGGAGGCTAAAAATACTGTTTCCAGTGACAACAGTACTAGTGTGTTGCACTAGTGTGTGTATATGCTTAAACGGCCAGCCGGGAAGCTGTGGTGATTTGGCTTGGATCAAGGAAGGCCTTGATAGTGAAGGAGATGGTGTGCTTAGGCTAATTCCCTAGTGACCGGAAACTGCAATACTGGGTCAGACTCGCAGCACGAGGCATCATAGGGACCCTGCCTGGAAGTCATGGAAGATGGAGTGAGGCCTTGGAGAGAATAAGCACGGAATATGTACAAAGTTGAGCTTTCTAGGATTCAAGCAAAATATACGAATCTACTGTATGATACTGGGATGAGGTGATGGGTAACTGGGCTGGTGGAGAACAGTGCAAGCTCTGGGGCACAGGGTTAGAAATACTGCAGTAAGGAGAGAGAAATGTTATGAAGTGTATTGAGGAACTACCATCTGTAGTGTACAATGTAAAGAGTTACAGAAGTCGGGCCTTGGATTACAAGGAATTATCTGTGTCTGTGCAGAAGTGCCGTTTTTACGGAGGACGCTGCCTTTGGTTCTTTGTTATGGCATATGCCTCTATTGGCCACTTGGAACATGAACGTGCACATTCTCGCCATCCCCACATGGGCACCTTCAACTGCACTGTGGCAGATAAATGTAAATATTCATCCAAATAGCTGGTGGATTGGCACTGCTTTGAGAGAGCCAAATGACCGTTCAACATGACCAGCAACCAACCTCGACTCTTGAGGTGGTACTGGGGGGCAGTGCCTAGGCTAATTAAATTGTAATATGGTCGTAGGTCTTCCCTGGCATCAGTGGAACAGCATTTGACATTCTTGCATGCAGGGGATGAAGCTTGTGATGGATAGAAAACAAAATAAGAAAAAAACAGTAGTGTTTGTGCCAACCAGGCCAAAATGGTGAGGCAATGGAATGGCAGTGAGGAATGCATGTAAGGAGAGCTGTGGTTCTCTTAATAATAGTTCCGAACAAATGAAGATGTGTAGCAGCCATGCACCTGTACCTAGCACTCGACACTCTCATAGTCATAGTCTAGGCACACTGAGAGGTTGTCCCTTAATGTCTAGCTTATGTATGTATAAGTGTTAAATTATCATTATTAGATGCGTTTATGCTCTTGAAACTGCTTTGAGTCTTTTTAAAATTGTATAAGATGTACTGCTATATTTAAATTACATTTTATATACATAACAGCCTTACGGAAAGGTCACCAGGAAGCCTAACACAGCAATTTGAAGCCATTTTAAATAGTGCCATAGTGGCATTACACTTAAGCTACTCTTCATCTCTAAAGGCTCAAATGTAATACATGGAGAAGCAGTGTGTTTGTGATGTGCTCTTGTTACCGTGCAATGTGACAGACAGCCTAGAGGGCTTTAAGTAAACCCTATGCTATCTGCACAAGGTGAACGTTATTTCTATATATCGATTTAAGGCTTGGAAGTGCTTAGTATTTAATATTCAACATTCTACTTGCAAGTCAGGAAACCATTATCTTGTATTGATTAAAAAAGCAAGGCTCCATTTCTCCTTTTTGTGTGTAGAGCACACATCCTCTGAATCATCCAAATGATTTAGCCATTGTAAAACACACAGAGAAATGCCTTCAAAAATATGCTGTGCCCATCCTTTGCTTTTTATATGTATTATCTATCCTGCTGTGCAAATAGCCACCTATACAGTAGAGCACAATTACAAGTAGGTCCTTATTTTCAAATGCCTTTATTTATTATTTTTTTTTTTCCTTTATGTCTTATGAATTTGTTACCTAGCTATTACTGTTCGAGTAGTATCTTAGTTTCACTCTATGGGTGCAGCTGAGACTTTGGCACCTGATTGTGCCTGCTATATGTTACATAGACAAAACCAGCATACTCATTCCTTATTCATTTAAATGATACTCTGCAGGTGTAAGCAGAAGATTTTGGCTCTCAGCTTGAGTTTTTCATGTATTGCATCTTATGTTTTTATAATTTACTGCTGACACAAGAACAAAAGAGCAAGATGATATCAGCTGAATTCCCCGAGAGTAGATTCTAATGAGCACAGTCAATTCAGTAAAGGCTGTGCTTTGAGGAATACCACAAACCTAGAGGAAGGCTAGACAAGTGTCCTATACAACAGTGTGGTTATGCCTTTAAAAAAAAACTGAATTATGCGTTCTCCATAATGTTCAATGCCCTGTAAAGTCGCTATCCCTGCAATCCCCATCTTTACGTCACCAATGCATTTGCATTTTAGCTGCATTGTAGTGTGCTGCCTTGAAAAAAAATGTGCATATACTTTGTTACAATATGTGTGTTAGCAGCCCATTTAAAATAAATGTAATATTGCAATGCACATTACTGTGCAAAATACTGCACTTCAATGCATGCCAGTAACACACCGCAAACCAGTTTTAGTGGAGTTGGCCCTAATAGTGGCTCAACTGAAATAACTTTTTTTTATTTGTAAACTTATATTCAAGAAACATAATTCTTACCCACTTGCTTACTGGGCACCTAAACCCCCCTCCTGCCAAGACCAATTTTCAGCTTTTAACGACAATTGCGCGTCATACAACACTGTACCCAGATTACATTTTTTGCATTTTTTCCTCCAAATAGAGCTTTTGGTGGTATTTGATCACCTCTGGGTTTTTTATTTTTTGTTAAAATTAAAAAAGACCGAGATTTAATTGATGTACGCTGATGAGGCTGCACTGATGGGCTGCACTGATGGGCACCGATATGCTGCATTGATGGGCACTAATAGGAGTTACTGATGAGGTGGCACTGGTGGGCACTGATAGGTGGCATTGGTGGGCACAGAGGTGGCACTGATGGGCAGCACTGAAAGGAATTGATAGGTGACACTGAAGGGCACAAATAGGTGGCACTGGTAGCTGGCACTGATGGGCACTGATAGCTGGCACTGATGAGCTCTGACAGCTGGCACTGATGGGTGGCAGTGATGGGCACTGATCGGCACTGGTAGATGACACTGATAGGCAGCACTGCTAGGTGGCACTGATGAGGCATTGATTGGCACAACTGGTGGGCATTGATAGGTGGGACTCGTGGGCATTGATAGGTGGCACTGATTGCTGGCACTTATGCACTGGTGGGCGCTGATTCATGTCACTGTGTGGTCACTGGCAGGTGGTACTGGTGGGCACAGATGAGGCGGCTTCGCCTCTTCCTCTTCGGGACCGATGTCCCTTGCGAAATCGGCCCCTTACTCCGATCTGTGATCACCCGAGTCTCATTGACTCGGTGATCATAGCTCAGGGAGCGTGCAAAGGGGAGGACGCCTATTGACGGCCTCCCAGCAAAGTAGATCCGCGATGTTGCCGTCATTCGGGTATAGCGTGGATCTGAAGGGGTTATATGGTGTTTAACATGTTGTTTGATGGATCTAATAGTGGAGGCAGGACATTTTGATTATGAAACTTCTATTTAAAAAATTATGCGCAGACACAAGGCAGAGGTGGGAACAGCTAACTCCAGTTTCTCCTATGCAGGCAGGGATTGTAATTGATGGTTTCCCTAATTTTTGATCATCAGAAGCAGCATGATGTTACATTTATAGGCTTTTATTTTATACGCACATATGACATTTGTTTTATTCAATGTTTAATTTAGGGGCCTGTTCACACCAGGTGGGATGGGCTGGGTAGCTTTTCCCAGTCCCAACTCCGGCCCAGTTCACACTGCTGTGACTTCAAAGTCGTCACACCAGCACGACTTTAACAGAAGTCAATGCAAGTCGTGCTGAAGTCAGACCATAAGTAGAGCAGGAACCTTTTTATAAGTTGGAGCGACTCAAGTCGCTTCTATTAGAATGGTTTAATTGCACTTAATGGTATGTATATAATCGACAGCAGACCAAGGATCGTCATGTACACAAGGAAAAGCCCCGCAATACCTCTGCGACAAAATAAAGCACTACACCCCAGGTCGCCCCCTCCGGTCAACTAACCAGAACCTCCTCCGCATCCTTAGGACCCATTATAAATTAAAAGGAGAAGGAAGGTTCACAGTACAAGGACCATGGCTATGGAACGATCTACCCGCGGACATCCGCTCGGAAGAAAACCATCTGGCCTTCAGGAAGAATCTCAAGACCCATCTCTTCTGAAGACCCCAATGGACACTGGTGGCAAAAGCGCCTTGAGGCGATTTAGTTCGCATATGTAGCGCTATATAAGTTATTCATTCATTCATGTGATGTTCACATGCCTGACGGAGGGGCCCTGCTTGGCTCCGAAAAGTTACACTACACTGATTTGTGATGTGATCTTTCTTCAATAAAAAAAGTTTGGATAAAATTGATGATCCTTGGTGTGCTGGCGAATATCTACATATCGTTCCAGTATGCATCTGGTGATTGCTACAGCATCCAGCAGCCTAAAGAGCTTATTCCAGGAACGTGTTCGATGGGAATATGGACTATTGTACTTAATGGGGTGCGACTTGTGATGCGACACGTGCTCTCAAAGTTGGAGCACATGTTGCACCAGTGTGTATTGGGCCTCATAGGCAATTCAATTTGTCCTGTTTACAATTAACCACTTGCTGCTCGCTGTATAGCAAAATGAGGGCGGCAAAGTGATTTCGTTATCCTGATTGGACGTAATATGACGTGATCAGGATAACAGAGCCGGCGTGCGGCGATCGGAGGTGCTGTGTGTCAGTCTGACATACCGCAACTCCGATCGCGATATGAAGCCTCTGACAGAGGCTTCATGCCACGTGATCAATCGCAGCTGATCATCACGTGAGCCAGGAAGTGCCAGTAAACGGCTTTCCTCGGTTCATGCTGACAGGGAGAGCTGATTGGCAGCTCTCCCTGTCAGGGGGGGGGGTCTGTGCTGATAATCAGCACATTGATTATCCACACAGCCCCCATCAAAAGGTGCCCATCAGCTGCCAATCAATGCCCATCACCTGCCAGCCTGTCCCCCTCTATAAAGCCTGTCAGTGCCCATAAAAGTACAGATCAGTGCCCAAAAAAGTGCCAATCAGTACCTCATCAGTGATGCCTGTCAGTGCCCTATGAAAGTGCCACTCAGTAAAGCCTGTCACTAGCTTCTCATAAGTGCTGCCTATCCAGTGCCGACTATTAGTGCCCGTCAGTGCCCATCAGTTTTTTTTTCCAAACTGTCGCTCTTTTTTCATTTATAGCGCAAAAGATAAAAAAACACAGAGGTGATCAAATACCACCAAAAGAAAGCTCTATTTGTGGGAAGAAAATGTCATTCAAAGTGCGGCAGCACTCAAAGCTAAAAATTGTCCTGGGCAGGAAGGGGGGAAGGTGCTCGGTATTGAAGTGGTTAAGTCAGTACACACCACTCTGCTGCAGTAGTATGCACTGAAGCAAAGTACAACATGTAGAACTTTGTCACTTAGGCCGGCCATACACGGTGTGAATTTCCACGGGTTGCAGGAAAGAAATTTGCACAAATCCCCTTTCAACATAGACAGTGTTGACAGGGGAATAAGCAATTGTCTTCTCTTGGCGGGGGGGGGGGGCGAGAAGACAATGATCATTGCTAGTGATAATCCCAAGAGAATCCGGCAGGCTGGTTGTACCCAAGTTGATTGATCGATCAACTTGGTACATTCAGCCTGCTCATAATTGGTTCGAATCTCTGCCGATTAAGCAGGATGATCACTGGCTTCCCCCCGCCCCACCGGGAGAAGTTCTACTATATAAGTTCTATACTGCTGCAGCAGAGTGGTGTGTACTGACTTAATTGTATATAGGACAAATTGAATTGCCTATATCATTTTGTGACATTGCAATAAAATTAAACAAAAAAAAGGGTTACGTTTTGAGGCATCGTTTTTAACACATTGGCACTGCTCCCCACACCTCACACATCAGCTGCTGCTTTATTCCACAAGTGTGAAAAGGGGGTGTTTGATGATGATCACTGACATCCACTACACACCCCTTAATTCTGGGTGACATGGCGTATTTTTCTGAGTGGATCAGAACACTAGAGGGGAACGAAATCTCTGCTCTATGTGCCTCTGCCCCAAATGTTGGCAGCAATGTCACTTTGCAGATCCATTTACATTTACTACTCCCTCAGGCAAAACTCTCATAAGTTATGCAGGTGCTAGATGGGCTGATGCATTGAATGCCTGTTTAGGCAAAAGCTCATAGAATTCAGTCATTGTATTCTGAATATAGTTAAAGTCTTGGCCGTTGCCCTTGGCATTTACGGATCTGTCATTTTTCTCTTATCAAGTCCTACATGAATGAAACGTGTCTTTCAGCCGAAAGGAGGGAAGAGTAGAGAGAGCTATACCAAAGCTGAGAAATATAATGTGTTTACTTTCTCCAAAGTGTAGCGGATTTTGAAATCTAGGTTCTTAGATGAGGCACTGTAGCATATTGGCTGCTTAATTCTTGGAAGCTACCATCCACCATGAAATGGATATTTTCTGGGAGCCGTGCTGTAAATAATGAAGCTAAGCATAAACAAGTCTACTGCAGGCTTATGAGAATGAAATGATGACCCTGTAAAAATTTCAGGGGGACTCTAAAGTTGGTGAAGATAGTTCAGCAAATTTAATGTACAAGAATTCTTAGCTTTCAGCATTTACAGAACTGTCTTGTATTATTGAGCCCAGGTCTCCATCGAGGCAGAGGCAGTGTGACAACATCAAACTCTGTATCAGGAGTTCTGTGTGCTCCTGGTAAGCAAAGCCACAGGACCTGGCTGTCACAGAGCTCCGATGATTGCACAGGGAGAGCTGTCTTCCAGTCTCCCTATGTAATCTGCTGAACTATCAGTCTGAAAGCTTGAGTTCTAAACTCATTTTTTTTTCTTTTATGAAAGCTACTATGCATTCATTCATAATTTACAGTTATGTGTTAAAAAAAAATCTGCCTCCTTATTAACCCTTTGTAAAACCTAAGTAGTTTTAATTAACCCCTTCATTCCCTTCTTTCCTTAACTTTTTTGATTATTGTTTAGTGTTAAATTTTTTAGTTAACCCTATTTATTTATTCTAACTTCTTTAATCCCTTTCCTCAGCTTTTTTTTTTTTTTTTTCAGGCTGTGTTCCCATAGTGGAATGGGGTCTTCCTATTCCCTGAACAAAATTAGGTTGGGCTGAGTACTGCTCAGCCATTTACAGGAAGGCTTGTATTTTAATGAATGAACACAAGGCTTCCTCTGAATGTAGAGGTAGAGAGGTGAGCAGATGACCACCTCAGCTAATCAGAGGAAGCCATGTATTCTTAAATCACAAAGCTGTCTGTGAAGGGCTGAGCAGCATTTAGACTGACATGATTTATTTCCATTAACGGCACAGGAAGTCCCTGTACCGCTTCCAAAACACAGCACTCTATACTGCATGTAGCTGATGCTGCATACAGTCCACACAGCTCTCCCACTGGGCACATTTATTAGTGAAGGAAATGGTTAGTTTGGACCAGCTTGGTCCAAACAAATGTATTCTACATGTCTTTGGTAAAAATAAAATCCCAATAAGTGTATATTGATTGGTTTGTATCAAAGTTATAGTGTCTAGAAACTATGGGATATATACAGGAATTTGTATGTATTTATTTTTTACACTAGTAATGGCGGAAATCAGAGACATGTAATGGGACTGCGATAGTACAGCGGGAAATCTGACACTAACTGACGCTGGGGAGAACTAACTAGCTGCCACTGACTCCACTAGTGACATTGTTACAGTGATCAGTGCTAATAATATGTACTAATGACACTGAGCAGGAAGGAGTTAACAACTAGGGGTGATCGAGGGGTTGAAAGTGTGTTTAACAAGTGTTTGTGTGTACTGTGTGCTGCGTTTATGGGGATCTAGTTTTCATTCCCGGCTTAGCCGGGAATGAACAAACAGTGAGATCCCCTGTCACTGAACACAGCTCTATGTTGTCTACATTCACAGAGCTGTGTTCAGTGAAGCTCAGGGCTGATCACTGGGTGCCCGCAGTCAATCATTGGTCTGGTGATCGGCATGTGCTGGGACGAATAACAGCACAGCCAGGAGCGCGTGCCCCCACCCCCTACCTAGAAATGCAGAATTGCGTATATATACGTTATTGTGCGAACAGCAACCGCCCTCTAGCAGTAAATCTACAGGAGGCGGTCGTTAAGTGGATATACACCAAAGTAAATATCTCTTCCAACTGAAGAACAGATGTTGTCGAATGTCTGTAAATGCTGTTTTGCAGGGAAAATGTGATTTATAAAATGAGACGTGTTTGTCTAGTGAATATTTTTAGAAATATGCCCTTATGTGAAGATATGTAGACATCTCAATACAGATCTGCAACAACAGATTTGGTAAAAAAAATACAGGAAGTTGGTGCATTCATAGTGTTCGGAATCCTTACTTGCTCCATCTGTCTTTCATTTTTAATCTGAAGCAGCTGATGTGCTCATTTGTGGACCAATGCAGGATAGCATTGCAGGAAGCACTTTACCCAGGAGATGACATACTCCCCAGGAAGGAGCAACCAAGAAAGGCCTAAAATCGACCCACTTTTGGATCTTTTGTGGTTGACTTGTTGGAATCGTCATGCTTATTTTTAGTTCTCAGATCTCTTCCTCTTTTTATTAATGTTGTTTTCATCATTCCGGCTGCCCACATGATCAAGATCTGTACTGTACATAAAATGTTCTCATTGATGTTCTTCTGAAGAATTTTCCTCTCACATTACTCTTCACTGTTCTTCCTGCTGTTTTTCTTCTATTTCTTTGTCCTTTTTGCTATCTGTGCTATCTTTATTATAATATGAGTCAAAATTTTGCATTTGAAAGGCGCCTTTACTGTAAGTGAAACCTATGGGTGAACTTGTGGTGGTTCCTGAACCAATAAGCCAGTGACACAGTAAGGGTTAATGAATGTACAGGACACTCATTTGTATTAAGTTTTTTATACACTCACTCACCTTGATTGATTTACTAAAGTAGTAAAGACTATTTAGTTAGCAACATGAGTTTCCTTAGAGTAAATATGGTGAAGCTGTTTTCACTTTGAATACTTAATCATATAAAAAGAGGAGAAAAAAGGAACATTCATTTTGCTAAGTGAACTATCTGTACTGCTTTAAAATCTTCCATGACACGTTGATGCAAATTAAAACTTTTACATAATATTTTCAGAGGACCTTTAGGAGTTCTGATGGCTGGCAGTGAGATGTGAGAGTAAGGTTGTGGTGTGAGACCTTCTATAAAGCTGCAAACTTTGTTTTTATTATACGAGGACAGTACAGTTTGCTTTTAATCCCAATATAACTTATGGAACATAGTTGCTTGTAAAGTGCATTCTGGAAATATACTAATTTTCGCTTATTGTCTTGTCCAATGGGCATGTCATTTTTCTTTAAATTCATTGCCCAAGTGTGTTCTTTACAATGTCACAGTGTCGGAGATTTATAAGTGGACACGTTGTGTTCTGTATTAATCTTATTGATCCTTTACAAAGACAGATGATAATTACAACGTTAGAACAATTTATTAAATGCCCCAGTTCTGCATGCATTTTAACCAGGCTTACAACTCCAACAAGCTTTCAGAAATCAAGTGGGGAATGTAAGTATGGATTTTCTCTTGCATCACAGCGGTAGTGCTGCTTGGTAAGGAATAAGTTTATAGCTGCAGTTCCACAATCTACTCTAAATCCAAATCTTTGTACAGACTATGGGATTTTGCAATAATATCCAAAGAGCAATAATGCTCTGTAAACCCATGTTTTGTTACTCCAGGCTACAAGTACCCCCTGGCAGATAATGTTTTGAAACAATTGTGCTAATCATCCAGCTAGCATTAAACATGTATTAAACCCAACAGCAAACTTTTTTTTTTTTTTTTTTTTTTTTTATATTACAGCTTACCAATTCTTAGATGTGATTTCTTTTTCAGACTTACTTTCTTTTATTTTTATCTGGCGATCCAGCCGGTAAGTCTGTTGTTTTGCATAACCACAAGCTCTCCAGCAGAATGTATCAGTTACAGAGATGGGACACACCATTTAAAACTGTCAGGGGTGCTTAAAGTGATTCTAAAGTCGTTTTTTTTTTTTTTTTTTTTTTTATAACAAACATGTTATACTTACCTGCCCTGTGCAGTGTTTTTGGACAGAGTCGCCCCCAAACCTCTTCTTCTCAGGTCCCTCACCTGCGCTCCTGGCCCCTCTCTCCTGTTGAGTGTCCCCACAGCAAGCAGCTTGCTATGGGGGCACCCGAGCCGAGCCGCTGTTCTGTGTATTCATTCAGACACGGAGCCGTGGCACTGCCCCACCCCTTCTCTCTCCTCATTGGCTCACTGACAGCACTGACTCACTAACTTCTACAGCAGTGGGAGCCAATGGTGCCTGCTTCTGTGTCTCAGCCAATCAGGAGGGAGAGTCCTGGACAGCCGAGTCTCTTGTGCAACAATGCTTGATTGAGATGGGGCTCAGGTAAGTATTAGGGGGGCTGAGGGGGGTGCTGCACACAGAAGGTTTTTTATCTTAATGCATTCTATGCTTTAAAATAAAATCCATCTTACTTTAGAGCCACTTTAAATGATGAACTTTTATTTATTCATGTAAAACCTTTATCCTAAAATAAAACGCTGTTTGCTGTAACTGATTATAATGTGTGAGCTGGAATTTGGCTTAAATTGTTAGTGTTTTTAAATCTGATAATATAGTTAACACTCAGCCTTTCCCCAGACGGACAATGCTGTCTGCTGTGCCCCTATACTATTTCATCCAGAGTAGGGGCACTCTAATACAGGTGGTGTGTAGCCAGATCACCAGGTGAAAAAAGGCAAGAAAGCCAAAAATAAAACCAGTGCAGCCATTACATCTAATGATTGGTAAGCTGAAATATATTACATGTTTGGGTTTTGGGTTTAATCCCGATTCACACTGGTGTGACATGGGATCTGACTTGTGAGAGCACAAGTCGCATGACATGTCATATTTAATGTTTCCCTATGAGAGCCGTCTTAACTGATCCGACACAAGTTGCTCCAACTTTAGAAAAAGTCCCTGCACTACTTTGGTCCAACTTTGATACAACTTCAATGCCATGGAGTGTAAAAAATTACATTAAGCCAGATCAAAGTAAGACTGAAGTTGCAGGGCAAAGTCGGATCGGAAGTCACACAACTTTCTTGTCGGAGCTGTTTGAACCTGACTTGAATACCGCTTTAATGATAAAATCTCCCACACAGGTGAAGGAAATACTGAAAACATATTCTGTTGGGGGTGCTTGAGAAGTGGAGTTTAGAAATACTGCTTCAACCCATAGCAGTAATGTACAGATGACCTTAAGCCTGGGTTTACACATATGCGAACACAGACATGGCATTTGATTCGCACCCGCCGATCATTTCTGTGCAATGCAAGTTCACCCACACAGTTTTTATGGCTAAACTCGCATTGAATTTGCAAAAAAAAAGGTGCAGAGACTTTTTTTTTTTCCGCACTGCGATCTGTGAACCGATCTGGGGGTGTCAACTTTGTATTGACCCTCTCAGCGGTTCACAGAGGGCAGTGTGAACTGCCTGTGGGGGAGATGTGATGCGGGAACCCACACTGAACCACGCTGTTCCTGCATCGCAAGAGTGTGAACCCTTAGTGAAACACACACTAGTGTATGCACATAATGAAAGCTGATCTATGATTGCTTGTTGTGGACTATTATACACAATTATTCTTTGTACAGTTGTTTTAAGCTGTACTCTTGGTAGGTAAAACACTATTTAATCTTGTTTTCCAAAAATAATTATTAATGCAGAGATGGGAGCTTGGCTCTGCATAATATTGTCTGTGAAAATGTCCGCAAGAGGAGGGAGCACAGGGATGACCTCATTTATGTGCTGCTCATCCTTCATTTTTCAATAATCAGTGGAGGTGGCTTCTGGACCAACTTGTATTACTTAACCAGTGTTGTCTGCAGAGCGGTCGTGTTTTTTCTGTGTTGTCTGGCAGTAGTACTTGAACAAGACTGGCTAAATATAATTACATATCCATTGGAAGGTAAAACAATTTTCATTTACAGTACCTCAGTTGTGTAATTACCTGTTTTGTTGGCGTTTAGCTATAAATTGCAGGTATACTTTAATTTGCAGTATGCAGCTGTGTTGAGAGAAATAATTCATCCTGTTGTTTAAAGGTCAGAGCTGCTTTATACATCTAGCTAGGTCAGCGTAAGATGGTGATTAGAAGACCTTTCTCCTCTCACAAGCACCAGGTACCAGCATAACTATTTCTCCAGATAGTTTACAGTACTTTACCTAATGCATGCACAGTTAAATGTCAACTGTTAAAGGATAAGAGCACTTTAAAACAATGTGCACTTATCCTTTTTTTGCCCTCTTTCCCTGACCTAAACTAGTCCTCCCTCCCCCTTCACAAATGCATAATTACCTCGATCTGACGGCCGCGGCTTCTGGTATCTTTTTACATTTTGATTTTTCTAAAATAACAAACATGTTTTACTTACCTGCTTTGTGCAATGCTTTTACACAGAGCAGCCCTGATCCTGTTCTTCTGGGATCCACCCGCAGTGCCCTGGCTCCTCCCTTGTTCAGGGGGAGGCAGTAATCATGTGGGCTCAAAACCAGAGCTTCACTGTATGCGTATATTGACATAGTGTGCCTCAGCCCTGCCCCACACGCTACCTCGTCATCACTGGATTTAATTGACAGCAGCAGGAGCCAATGGATCCCGCTGCTCTGAGTAAAATGAGGGGGAAGAGAGAGAGCAGCGCTACACCGAGATCGGGCTCAGGTAAGTATTTAGGAGGGCTGGGGGAACTGCACTAAAAAGTTTTTTTTAAATGCATTAAGGTAAAAAAAACTTTTTATATGTAATAAAACTTTAGCAGCACTTATATAACTGTATATTTACCTGGTCTCAACTTTGTTTAGAGGTATGGGGAAACAGTCATGTGCCACTACATGATAATCCTGGAATCATGTCTAAAAAATACTCAACTTTACATAAAAGAAAGTTCAGCAATGCTATTCATTGATATAAGCATTGTAACAAAGGCCTTGGATCCATTTAAATAAAACATAAACCAAATGTGAAAAAGAAAAATTAAACAAAGATGGCATGCTTCAAAGGCCAAACAGAGCTTTTGTTCATATTTAAATAAACTGCCCCTTACAAGAAGGGCAATACCCATCGCTGCCTAAGTGTGCATGGACCAGAATGTCTGTGTCATTTTACAAAGCCCTGCACTGAGAAAGGATTATCTACCTTGACTATAAGCCGAGGATATATGTGACTATTAACTATTTTTCAATAAAAGCTGAAAGAGGTTGTCTAAAGTGAAAAGCATCTTTAGAAATCTGTGACAATGAAATGAGAAGTAGCTTGGGTATACTTGGCTAGCATTTAGAAAAGTATTCAGACAGCCTTTGGAACACATGCCAGCTATGAGATCATACGCTGTGCCCCAAGAAGAATAGAAAAAGTAACCCCCAAAGTTATGAAGTTTCTTGGTAATCCATTCTCATGGCAAAAGTTTGTGAATGAGCTTTCACAAAATTGGGCTTCCTCTAAAGCCTGCTTAATATTTCATGTTTCCAATGCTCGGTCAGTTTTAAAGTGTACTACTGTATCTTTTGCTGTAGAATAGCAGAAAGATGTAGCTTTCAGACAGTGTCTGGTTTCTATGAGCGTATTACACAAAAAGCATACAGTTTTTGAGTGAAGGGCATTTATGATAGTTTGTGGAAGAATGTACACTAAGGATAAGCATTGGTGGTCCAGTTTTGTCTTGCTGACATCTGAAAGCAGCGAGACCTGTTATTGTTAGTTTACATTGCTCCTTTTACCAGAATATGCTCAAATGCTGGAACATGGTGTGGTCCAGTTCATGGTCTAACTTTTACCGACCCTACCTAATAGCCATTGAGTGGGGAGCTGGGATGAATTGTAATGTCTTCTGATGTTCATGCATTCAGATTGCAGGAGGAAATTAGCAAGTTGATTTGGAAAGAGGGGTGTAAAGTCTTGAATAAAGATCCAGCAAACATCAAAGTGGTGACAGGAATTTCAATATAGTCTGCAGGTAAAACAAATGTTACAGTTTAGGCAACAGTAATACAGCTATGAAGGGTACAATGCTCCTGTCCCTAGGTCACAACCGGGCATTACAAAAAGGTGGCTTATTCCCTGGCAACCATCTGTTTCACTAGTGTCAAAAATTGGTTATTGGCTGCCCTGCAGTTTTCTAAATTTGAGGATTGTACTTTGCCAGGTACCAGTAATAAACAGGAGCTGGTCCAGCATAGGTCCATGTTGCTGATTACATTTTGGCACATGCTGTGGATTTGTGGATACACATAATCGAGTTAAATGATGTCAAGGAAGTGCTCAAGATGCCTACAGACGTACAGGACCCAGGTTGAGTGGAAGGCTCCACTTTTATCAGCGGCATTGTTTTAGCATGACCCAAAGACTTTATATATTTAAAGGTGTGGGAGGGGGTGTAAGAGAGTGTAGTTGGCAAGAATTTGAGTATATACACGCATCGCTTTACTTTGAAAATTGAGTAGTCAGATAAGGTTATCTGACTACACAAAATACATAATTTATGTTTCAATGAAAACTGCTTCTTAAGCAATCAGCAATTCATTTATATAGATGTCTTTATGCAAGGATCCAATTGGCCCTGTACCTTAAACCTTTCTGTTAGTCTTTAATATGTGATGGACAGTTTAACTGACCAGTCGGGAGACTCAAGAGGTAAGTGGGATGATGTCAAGGTCAACTTTTACTGAAAAAAATTTGGATTTTCATGCACATTGAGCTATATTTCCGAATCTGGGGTTTGTTTAAACATGCGGTTTTTTACTCTTTTAATCTTGAATTGTCTAAGCTTACAAAAAGGTTACATTTAATCAAATTATTTAAAAAAGTTAATGCATAGAAAGAATGTTGATTGCAAGTTACTAAGTTGCAAAGGATGCATGGTATATGTAATCAGTGAACTAAATAAGTTCACTTCCCTTTATTACGGGTAAACATCCGTTAACAAGGTATCTTTTATTATTATTAATAATATTATGCAGGCATATCTCTTTACAAGGTAAAAGGAGACCGTATTGTTATAATACAATTCAAGACAAGTGGGTTACGAGGGAGGGCCCTGTTAGTGAGAGCTTACAATCAAAAAGGGAGGTGTAAGTGATATAAAAGGCAATAACTATAATGGAATGAATTTATGGCAAAATGAAATGTTCAGGTGCAAGGTAGCTGCAGGATAGGCTACCCTGAAGAGATGAGCTTTCAGGGATCGCTGGGCGGATTGATGTGTGTTATGAATGTGAGCATGGGAAAAGGTAACATGGGAGATGGAAGCAGAAGGTTATGGGAAGAATAAAGAATTTGGGTGATATTTTTACACAAGTTTGTGATGTAGCTTAAGACAGAGTTGTGGATGGCTTTGTATGATGTTAGAATTTTGAATTTTATTTGTTGGGTGCACAGAAGCCAGTGAATAGATTGACAAAGAATGGTATTGGAGACTGAGCAGTGGGTAAGGTGCATGAGTCTGGCAGCAGCATTTATAATAGAATTAAGGTGGGTAGTCTCTTGTAAAGGTAGGCCAATGAGAACAGAATTGTAATAGTTATAGTGAGAGATAACTTAGAGCAAATTAGTAAATCCTTTAGTTTCATTCAATAAAAAAAGATGTAATTTAGAAATGTAGCAGAGTTGAAGGTGGCAATATTTGGACAATGATTGGATATGAGACCAAAATTTGAGTCCATGATTTATTTACACCTAGCACCCTGGCATGAGCGGATTGACTGATAGTTGCACTATTGATATTGATGGAAAAGTATGGGAGTGGACACGAGAGAGGAAATATTACTTCAGTTTTGGAAAGCTTGAGCTTTGGACAGTGGTGTGGCATCCATACTAAAAAGTCAGTTAGCAAATTAGTGATTTGTGAGGCGAAGGGGTGAGCTTTGGAGTAGAGAGACAGATAAATGTAAATTGGGGTGTCATCATCATAGAGAATGGTGGAGGGATAGAGGTTGAAAACACAGGGAGAATGTGAAACAGTTGTGATCAAAAAAGAGGCACTGGAGAGGTTGCAAGGATTGCAGAGGTTATTAAATCAGAACAACCAATCAGTTTCAAACCTGCACAACTTAACCATATGTTGAGAATAAAAGTTTGACTCTTTTTTTTTTTTTTGGTTGCTGTGAAGTACTATAGGCAGTTCTTTTGAAAGAACTTTAATAGAGTCCCGAGATGTCTTATTACATAGTAATCCAGAGACCAGTGCAAGTGATATATTACCTGGTATCAATATACCGTATATATAGAAATACTGTACAAATGTAATAAGTCTTCCACATATATAATCAGCATTAACGATCTGCACTGAGATATAAATGAAAGATGTAGATGAATTAAATTTCTAAAGAAATGTAGGTCAAGATTCATCAACCCTTCTTGCTCTGGGTGCCATACATTTTTAAACTAGTGCACGTTTACATCTAGGAGTCCAAAATGCATATTACAGCAGAAGGGGTGAGTTGGCTGCACTGCAGAGGGACCTGTTCAGTGACTGAGAATCTTTTCATAATTACCTTCAGTTCTGGATAATTACTATGCATTTTTCCTTGGTGCTGCTCATCAATTTGTAATCCTTGTCTCATCTGTTTTTCAAATTTTGCATAAATGTCATTAATCTATACAAAGCGCCTTTCCCTGAATTAGAAATCAACATTTTCTTTGTATTATTCATAAATGTACATTTGAAGCAGAGTTTTGAGTCTTCCTTCAATGTGACTGTCCTATGCTAAGTTATAGACTGATTGATTCAGTAAATCAGATTCTCAGTGCGGTTCACCAAGGTGAAAACTGTAGCATTTATTCTTTCAGAAAAAGCAAATGCGTTATTTTGTACTGTTCAACACTTGATAAGGTCACCCCGAGCTTTAGTTAAAAGTTCACGTTGTGTTTCTCTGCAAGAAATTCCTTTGCTCAACCATTGAATATTTGTCTTTGATGTTTGTCATATAAAAGGAGAAAATAGTAGCATTTAAAAAAAAAAATAAAGAACTTTGTGTCGTGCACACAATTGCTTTGCTTGGTTTATACACAGCGTTTCCCTTTTATTGGCATCGATTAGACAGCTGTATTAGCCCTTATCTTGAGGTCAGGTTTATTATGAATTTAAAGCATGTTTAGTTTAATTATTCTGTACAGATTGTTGTAATTAGCTGCTGTTATCATCCTGGGTAGGTCCAGCATGTTTGTCCTGCTTTTCAATGCCAGTCTGTATAAATTGGAGGAATTGTACACAACAGGCTTCAGTGTTAGAGGCAAATAAAAAATACAAATAAACAGAAAATTTCTTCCACAATGTGGACATATCACAGAAAAGGAGACCTAATATAAAGCCTGAGCTGAAAACGCAATTCATGGACAAGGATCTTATTCTGGCCAGTGTTGGCTCAAGACATTGGAAAAAGTTAAGGCTGCTCCTAATTTGTAGTCTTTTTACAGAAAAACGTTTCAGATTTTTATTTTAAAAATAAAGTTGGTACAGTAAGGTGGCATATTGTCTGTGGGGTTGTCTACATTTTGAGTTAAAGGGAGAGAGAGTTTGGTCAAAGCTCTTTTGGCCATACTTCTCCTATAGGTCACAGGAGTGCGATTAGTCCTGCGTTCCGGTGATTCAGATTCAGTCATTTGCAGCCTAAAGTCTGATGTCGGCTAATGTCACAGAGTTGGTCCAGTCTCTGCAGGGATCCTGACAATAATGTAGGGTTTAACCAAGATGCCTTACTGGCAACTGGGTCAGCCTTTCAGCACACCACTAAGACCCCTTTCACACTGGGGCACTTTTCAGGTGTTTTAGCGCCAAACATAGCACCTGAAAAGCATCACTCATGCCTCCCCAGTGTGAAAGCCTGAGTGCTTTCACACTGGGGCGGTGTGCTTGCAGGACGGGATTTATCGCTAACGCCCCCTCCCTAGTGTGACAGTAGCCTAAGAGTCTGAGCCAGCCGCTTCCACCCCCTCCACAGCCCAGCATTCCAGTAAATGCTGGAGGGGCACAGCAGAGAGCTAGTGATTGATGTTCACTGGCTTTTTGCTCACTGAAGTCTGAGAACTGAGCCTTTCATTAGTCTTTGATCGCTCAGTTCTCGGTGTAGAGCCAGTGGGGGGATTTTAGATTTCCACACTTCTTATTTAATTTGTGGTATGCATGTGAAATAGCCATGTGCAGGACAGTGCTTATGGGTTTATAGGTTACTAATAATCCCTAGTCTATATTTTTTTTAATACTTTTTTTTTCTAACAGCAAGCACTCCTAAATGTGTATCTAAATCAGGGGTCTCAAACTGGTGGCCTTCCAGCTGTTGCTTAACTACAAGTCTCATGAGGCATTGCAAGGCTGAAAGTTACAAGCATGACTCCCACAGGCAGAGGCATGATGGGACTGTTTCACAACAGCTGGAGGGTCGCCAGTTTGAGACCGCTGATCTAAATCATCTTGACTGCAGCTGTAGAGTGCCTAATGACTGTAGGAAAGCTGCTTAAACTATACTCTTCACACAAGAATTTACAAACGTAAAGGCTAAGTTCAGATTTTGAATCCTGTATGTTCCACCCATATTTAGGGTGGAACATGTAATATGTTCCAGCTCTTCCTACCAGTTCCCCCGATCCCTCCTCAAAGTGACAGCTGGTGGGGAATCTTTTCATTACACTTTTTGTAAAGAACGTGGCTGTGTAGTGTTCCACCCACACTGCTGCATCATTCATTTACAGTTTCTTGCAAAATAATGAACTACAAGTACCATCGGCTAATGGCTTGTAGTTCTGAATTGGGAGGGCGCTCATAGTTCATTCTATGGTAGGGGCAGTCTGGTAGGGGCAGAAAGCAGGGCTTGTCTGCAGTAGCTTGACATTGCACCACTGATCATGGGTGCTATGCTTACCAGGCTCCTTCAGGAAAAAATAATAAATGGACATTATTTTCTTCAAAAAGATGTGCATTTATTATTTTTTCTGGAAAGGCGAGCTTATCCTTTAAGCCTGTGTGAACTAGGTCTTTTTGTGGTTAGCAAGAGAGCTAAATTTCATAGCATATTGCTAGATCCGGTGAATGAATGGAGTCTCAGTAAATTTTCTCTGCCCCAATTTATGGCTATTAAAAAAGTTTTGTAGTACAACCCCCGTAGGAGCTGCTGTAGATTTAATTGGTTCTTTCCCAAAAGAGTGCAGAAGCAGCCAGGCACCCAGCAACAGTCCATTTACTCAGGCTCATTGAACAGTCTAGGGGTTTGTCTTTTTGTATTTTATTGCTTGTAGAAAATTGGGAGAGGATTTGGGGTAGGGTGTAATATTTGAGATTCTGCAGAGGACAACCTTCTCACTCTAAACAGCAGCACAGTCTTTCACTCACATGTGGGAACAATGAGATAGTTTGCAGAACAGGTATAGGTAGACTGGAAAAGTCCATAGGTTCACGGTTGGGGACCAAGAAACAGATTTAGCACAGGTGCAGCTAGATTCACAACTCCAGACTATTTAACAGCATCACAGCCACCAACTGGGCACCCCTCCCCCCATGCGGCATTTTATCACAGCACCTGGCTGCATTGCAGTGTGTAAATTCACCCTTTGATTGGCTTTTTGTAGGAGGCTGTGGATTTTCTTTAGGGCCGCTTCAGACCTATGTGTTGCGGTAGCAATTTGTGCCATTTGTGTCATTTTGAGTGACACCGCAACCCACACCTTGAGTAGCTGCCAGTGATTTTATTCTGCAGCATACCATGATGCACATGAGCATTGTGGTACACTGCATTAAGTAAAAGGGGCAAGGAAGATTTGCTTGTCTCTTACCTTCTGTGGGTAACCCATTCTAAATGAACATTGCTGATCATTCCACACTGTATGCAACGGGCTGTATAGAAGATTGTTGATAGTTGCACTTTGGGATGGAATTTTTTTTTGTGATAACATAAAGCTCCAAAATAGCTTGCATAACAATTGTATATCTTTTACATGTTACAATTCTATATCTTTTAAAGTTTATGGAAGCCCATTCACTAAAATCTCATATAAGTTTTACTGTATTAGTGTAATTTTCAAAATGCTTTAAATTTGCAGCTTTTGTTAAAATACCACCTGGTGATCCTGCTAGAAAGGTCCTTTTTCCAGCACTTACTGTTGTATGGTAAAAACACATTGTTCACTCTTCAACTGCACTTTTAAATTGTCAGGCTGCCATAGCCTGTTTTGATGGGGGCTACAAGCGGTTGCTTTAACAGACAGTACATGAACTTTCTCCAATGTTGTCCCCTTTAGTAAATCTGCCCTAAGAAATGCTATGTAGCCATGGCTAGAGTGCATCATTATAGGCAGGATGTGGCTGCAGGACATTTGCAACAGATGATACAAAGATGTTCAGCACACAAGTTACAGTGATTGTAAACTTTTATGCCCTGTACACACGGTCGGACTTTGTTCGGACATTCCGACAACAAAATCCTAGGATTTTTTCCGACGGATGTTGGCTCAAACTTGTCTTGCATACACACGGTCACACAAAGTTGTCGGAAAATCCGATCGTTCTAAACGCGGTGACGTAAAACACGGGACTATAAACGGGGCAGTGGCCAATAGCTTTCATCTCTTTATTTAATCTGAGCATGCGTGGCACTTTGTCCGTCGGATTTGTGCACACACGATCGGAATTTCCGACAACGGATTTTTTGTCGGAAAATATTATATCCTGCTCTCAAACTTTGTGTGTCGGAAAATCCGATGGAAAATGTGTGATGGAGCCCACACACGGTTGGAATTTCCGACAACAAGGTCCTATCACACATTTTCCGTCGGAAAATCCGACCGTGTGTACAGGGCATAAGGCTGAATTCACACCAGTACACTTTTAGTGCTTTTTGCATTTTGCAGATTTGGACTACAGAACGTGATCCATAGGAAACCATGTTAAATGGACTGTAGTGCAAATCTGCAAAATGCAAAAAGCACTAAAAATGCATAGCTGTGAATCCAGCCTTACATATACCCAGTGAAGTGACTATCCTTAGAGGATGCACAGAGAGATGA
Source organism: Aquarana catesbeiana (assembly GCF_042186555.1). NCBI lineage: Eukaryota > Metazoa > Chordata > Amphibia > Anura > Ranidae > Aquarana > Aquarana catesbeiana. The sequence continues at coordinate 181,284,300 of NC_133324.1, read as the reverse complement.
AACAAATCCTTCTACAGTGCCTTGCAAAAGTATTCACCCCCTTGGCATTTTTCGTGTTTTGTTGCCTTTTAACCTGGAATTACCATGTGTTGTTTGAGGATTTGCATCATTTAATTTTCAGAACATGCCCACAACTTTGAAGATGTTTATTTTTTTTCTTTGTTGTGAAGCAAACAACAAATAGGATAAAATAACAGAAAAAGTCAATGTGCATAACTTTTCACCCCCCTAAAATTCATACTTTGTATGAAGTATGCTCCAAGTCGCTTTGGATAAGTCTCTATGAGCTTGCCACATCTTACCACTGGTATTTTTGCCCATTCCTCCTTGCAAAACTGCTCCAGCCCTTTCAAGTTGGATGGTTTGCGCTTGTGAACAGCAATCTTTAAGTTTGACCACAGATTTTCTGTTGGATTGAGGTCTGGGCTTTGACTAGGCCATTACAACACATTTACATGTTTCCCATTTAACCCCCCAGGGGTTGTTTTAGCAGTGTGTTTGGAGTCATTGTCCTGCTAGAAGGTGAGCCTCCGTCCTAGTCTCCAATCACACACACAGTAGTACAGGTTTTGCTCAAGAATATCCCTGTATTTAGCACCATCCATCTTTCCCTTAACTCTGACCAGTTTCTCAGTCCCGACTGCTGAAAAACATCCCCACAGCATGATTCTGCCACCACCATGTTTCACTGTGGGGAGGGTGTTCTTTGGGTGATGTGATGTGTTGGGTTTGTGCCAGACAGCGTTTTCTTTGATGGCCAAAAAGTTCAATTTTAGTCTCATCAGACCAGAGCACCTTCCTCCATACATTTTGGGAGTCTCCCACATGCCTTTTTGCAAACTCAAAACGTGCCATTTTGTTTTTTGCTGAAAGTAATGGCTTTCTTCTGGCCACTCTGCCATAAAGCCCAACTCTATGGAGCATATGGCTTATTGTTGTCCTATGTACAGATAATCCAGTCTCTGCTGTGGAACTCTGCAGCTCCTTCAGGGTTACCATAGGTCTCTGTACTGCCTATCTGTTTAATGCCCTCCTTGCCCGTTCCGTGAGTTTTGGTGTGCGGCCGTCTCTTGGCAGGTTTGCTCTTGTGCCATGTTCTTTCCATTTGGTTATGATAGATTTGATGGTGCTCCTAGGGATCATCAAAGATTTGGATATTTTTTTATAACCTAACCCTGAATTGTACTTCTCAACAACATTGTCCCTTACTTGTTTGGAGAGTTCCTTGGTCTTCATGGCAGTGTTTGGTTAGTGGTGCCTCTTGCTTAGGTGTTGTTATATGTAATTACAGATCATGTGACACTTAGATTGCACACAGGTGGACTTCATTTCACAAATTATGTGACTCCTGAAGGTAATTGGTTGCACCAGAGCTTTTTATGGGCTTCATAACAAAGGGAGTGAATACATATGCACATGCCAATTATCAGTTTTTTATTTCTGCAGAGCTTGAAGACGGGAGCTCTGAGAGCTGATTGGATGGAAGGGACACACCCCACTCCACACAGCACACAGGAACACAGGAGCTGAGGCTGCCAATCTGCTGGAGATCCCTCCCCTGTCACTTTTTTCTCTTGGTGTCAGGAAAATTTGTCAGAAGTGGTTCATGCTGATTGCAAAGGAATGAAGCAGCAGGCTGAAATGACACTTAGTGCTCTTAACTGAGACAAGTACAACATAAAAGTTAACTATGGCTGGTCCCCATCTAAAAACGCAAACGGCCTGGCTGCCATGCCATGGACTGAGGCATTGACCTGAAACAACTATACAGTTCAGAAATTCTTACTTTCAAAGCTGAATAATTGTTGCAGCTTAGAACCGCACACAATTAGGTAATTTAATTTTGGAAAGAGGTTAGCATTGCAGTCTGCGACTCAGCATAGGTTTTCTTTAACATCAAAAGAACTATTATTGGATTACAGAAATAGAAACATGCTATTGTTTTCCTTAATTATGTTTTTTTATTGGTCTATCTTTTATTTTTGCGTGATGGTATTTGTCTTGTACACATTTTATTCAAGTACATGTTCTGTCTGATGGGCTTGCAGAAGCAAATTAATATTCTTTGAAATTTTAACAAAGCAAAGTATGAGCTAGACAAAAAAGAATCCTCACAGATAAAAGATATAAAAAAGTCGTGGAAAACAATTACAATAAAGAAGAAAAATAACAATGGATCAGGAAACAGTGTGTTCCCATAAACAGCCATCTCTCATTCATCATAATGTTCTTTTAGCTGCCATAGTGAAACAATTGTCAGTGATTCTTCAAGAATACCAGCCTGTTCTACATAATCACAAAATTCTATATACTGTATCTTTATAGTGAAGTCCACCACTTTAAAGGGACATAACCAACAAAGTAGGCAAATTATATAACTGTAAAGTGCTTTAAAGAAAGTCACTAAATAAAAACAGTAGACCTATCGGTAGATTTTTAAACCTGAATGTATGCATTAAGTCCCAGTCCATGAATGTTACAAAAAAAAAAAGGCGAATGAAATTAAAGTTGGCCGTACAATACACCTAGTAAATATTTTACATTTATGCTTTTTTGACCCCAAGTGCATTACTATACATTTCTCCACATTAAACCTCATTTGCCATTTGTCTGCCCACTCTTTTATTTTATTCAGGTCATTCTGAAAAATTTCCGTGTCCTGGTGAGAGTTTATTACTCTGCTTAACTTTGTGTCATCCGCAAAAACTGAGACTGAACTATTCATCCCATCCTCTGTCGTTTATGAATATGTTGAATAGAATCGGTCCCAAGACAGAACCTTGGGGTACCCCACTCACCACTCCAGACCAGTCTGAGTACATGTTATTTACCACTGCCTCTGTTAGCCACGTGGGTAGGTCTTGTGTTGTGCCACTAGCACTACAGTCGCTGTTGGTAAACTCTTCTTTTTCTTGCGTAAAAACTGTGGAGAAGGCATTTAGTACAGTTGCCTTCTTTGTGTCACCTGTAACCATCCACCCATCCTCATCTTTTAAGTGTGCAACATGTTCCGATTTTGTCTTTTTACTGTTAATGTATCTAAAAAACGTTTTGGGGTTATTTTTACTTTCTTCCACTATGTGTCTCTCATAATCTTTTTTAGCAACCTTGCGATTTTTACATTTCTTGTTGCATTCCTTGTAGTGATGGAATGCTGGTGTTGACCCATTTCCTTTATATTTTTGAAAGGCCATACTTTTCTCCTTGATGAGGCTACTCACATTACGGTTTACCCACTCAGGTTTAATTTTTGCTCTTCTATATTTATTGCCCATTGGAATGCACTGCTTGATACCTTTTAATATGCTCCTAAAGCATTCCCATTTATTTTCTGTGTTCAATGACCCCAGAATTTGGTCCCAATTAATGCCATGTAGCAATGACCTTAGTTCAAGAAAATTTGCTTGTTCGAAATTTAGTGTTTTTGTACCACCCATATGCCTCCTTTTCCTGTGATTTATGGTAAACGCAATCATCCTATGATTACTAGATTCTAAGCTGTCGTGTGTCTCTACATCTAAAATCAGAGTTCGAATGTTCATAATTAATAGATCTAACAGGGCATTCTTTCTAGTTCGTGAATCCACCATTTGGGACATTAAGTTGTCCTGTAAAACATTCATGAAATGACGGGCCTTTAGTGAGTGAGCTGTTTCCTCAGAATCGGGATAATTGAAGTCCCCCATTATAATTACATTTCCCTGTTTCTCTGCCATTTCTAACGGAGATAGAAATTCCAGCTCCTCCGCCTTCATGTTGGGTGGCCTATAGCATACCCCCACTATTAATTTCCCACTCACCTCCTTAACAAGTGATGAACTAGCATATAAATATGCAATTAAAGCTCTAGATTTTATGGTCTAGACTAGAGTAGTGTGGATATACAGTCAAAGATGGGCTGCGTAACAGGTAACATGCCTATCAAGCAAATGAGTATACAGAGTTGGGTAAGAAACCTTGGAATAGCCAGGTCTACTGTAGTAGAAGAAAAAGGGGGCAGGGGAGACCCCTGGGGGTGCCTGGACAATCCATCAGGAGAAGAGTAAAGCGTGGTACACATGGACTAAATATCAGCCAGTTCAACAGAAACCATTCGACTTTTGACAGAAGCCAGCTGAATGGCCAACTTCTGCCCAATGGGCATGCTGGAAAAACAGGTGCCAATCGACCAAACGCTGTCCTATGTATTCTGGTGGGGGGGTAATCACTTTTTACAATGTGTACCAGGCTTAAGGAATAAGTTGAAGAAGCAAATGCAGAGGTGTTGAGGGAGTAGGGGAGAGTCATTGAAGTAGGTGTCTTAGGTAAGAAATGGTGGAACTAGGGCTGCCATAGTTTTGTATAGTTTCAACCCTACCTTGATAGACTGCATCTATTTTAGCGTTTGTCATAGCTTTTTTAGCTTTTGTCTTAATCCACTCCCCCTACGAACTTCTATAAAGCTGGCCATACACTATGCAATCTGATTGTACAATCTCTATATAATTTCCTTTAGATTTACCAGAACTATATAATAAGAGGACCCACCTATCTATTCTGCATCCGGCAGACCCTTGCATTACATAGTTGATGGTAAATCTAAAGGAAATTATACAATCACATTACATAGTGTATGGCCAGCTTTATACAAGTACATAGGAGGGAGTGGATGGAGTCACTCAGCTGTCAAGCCCCATTCACATCTCTGCATAGTGGGAACTCACATTCACGCATGCGTTGTTTTTTTGGGCATTTTCTGGTTAGTTTGCCATGCGTTTGGAAACACACAGATATGAATGGAGTCTCATTGTTCTTGTGTAAACACACCAATTTCATTTTCAGGCCCCATTCACACTTAGTAGTGGAAGTGCATGTTTTTGGCATGTTTCTCCCATGACACGCATATGGCAGCCCATTGAGTTTAGTGGGCTGCCCTACATGTGGTAGACTAGCTCATGGGACATTTTGGTGCGTTGCTGGTTGCACATTTTTTACTGTGAGTTTTGCTATGTTTTTCTCTAGTTTATTCACGTGGCAAAATGTGTGTTTGCTTCTGTGTTTGGTGTTAACAATTATTGGCACCGAAAGTGCAACTAGTTGTTGTGATCTGCTGGAGTAGGAGTGTAGATGATGCAAGGTGTGTGCCAATGGGTTCAGCTGGTAAACTCCTTCCTGTGTCACTTCCCAAGTCCATCCAGGAAGTAATGGAGAAGTTTTTTCAGACAGCCAGCATTACACCAAGGTAAGGATAGTGAAGATAAATATAAAGATGTTTTATTTCTGCAAAAGAAGTACACTAATGGTATATTGGTACACAGAGGAGCTGGATTTTTTTCTTTTTGAAAGTGAACTTATCCTGTTAGTTGTACTATATTAGGAGAGCTAGTCTTTTGCTTTAGTTTGTTTAGCAGTCGTCGTTGCTTGAAACAACAGTTTACATTTGGTCAAGGATATATCTGGGGCGCATATATTAAGTAGAGCTATAAAGGGGTTGGGCTTCTATATTGATTTTAACATTTATAGTAACCAATTACCACACTTTAAAATGGGTCATTAAAGTAATGTTTCTCAAATCCAGTCCTCAAGGCGCCCCAACGGGTCATGTTTTCAGGCATTCCATTATTTTGCACAGGTGATTTGATCAGTTTCACTGCCTTAGTAATTACCACAGCTGTTTCGTCGGAGGGAAATCCTGAAAACATGACCTGTTGGGGCGCCTTGAGGACTGGAGTTGAGTAACACTGCATTAAAGCAATACGGGGGCTGCTTATGCTGGCCAACTTCTGAAAATGTTATCATCTGGTTGTCATTCTGACCAGCTAGTTTTATTACCTCCTAAAAAATGTTTAAACCCAAGGGCAGAAAGGTAATAGAGTCCAGTTTACCAGTCCTTAGACTTGGTGGGTATAGCATTTTTATTTTTAAAGGATTTTTTTCTACAATTTATTTTCACTAGGTGATCATGCCAGTAACTTCCTATCCTAGGGTGACAATGCTCACTTATAGTACTTTATGTATAGAGGAGCAGCACTGTCAGCCTAAGCCAGGAAATGTATTAAGACTGCAAAACACCTATCCCTCTTCTTCTGGTACATTCAGTTTTATTGTAAAAAAAAAAAGGGAAGCATAACAATATAGCAACCGTACACCGACGCAGAAGTACAACAAAACAAACATAACTTCCAGACATAGGCAAGAAAAAACATATAAGCAGCTAATTTTGATGAATGAGGGACCACTGAGTGACCTGAGGGCACAAGCCGCAGGTCCACTTATGTCATCTAGGCCTGAGGGCAGATGGAAGGAGCCCATGGGTCAGGTGCACTAGTGTGCATCAAGGGGAAAGGTGCGTATAAGTCTCCTGAGCACCCCCAGCGGGGGGTCGGGATGAGTGACTAATAACGCGGGGAAAAAGGGGGAGCTCATCCAGTAGAACAACTCGGTGGGAAGAAATGCAGGAAGATGACCTGACGGCATAACCGCAAGCGAACAAAAGGTCCCTAAGTCCGGGGACTTAGGGTCACACAAAAATAAGAAGGGACAATTGGAGGGCAAGTGTCCCGCCTCTGCATCAAAAGGAAGGAAACAGAAGAAATGGAGACGAAGAAGAGAAAGGAAGGAAGGGGGAGGAGTTCTGCAGGTTGGGGGAATTGCATAGCTGACCTTAGGAAAGTCCCAAACTGTCCTGATGCAGGTTGGGAAGAGCATAGGACCACCAAGGTGACCAGAACTTTAAGGAATTTAGAATGAGAATCATGAAAGAAGCTAGACATTTTTTCATTGATCATGAGGTCATTCACAGTGCTCTTCGCCATGGCAAATGGGACAGAGGGTTTCTTCCAGGCTCTAGCAATCTTTTGGTAGCTGTGAATAAGTAAGACTCTAACTTTTGTTGGTAAGAAAACAATCCCTGTATCGGGCAGCAAAGCTACTTTAGCATCTTTGCAGATCTGTAAGTGAAACAAAATGTAGAGGAGCCCAAACACCCTGGACCCAGAACCCTGTTAGACGTGGGCAAGACCACCAAGTGTGGATGACATCTCCTTGCCTATCCCTCTTCTTAACACCATAACATAGGGGTAGGTGCTTAATAATTCACTGGTAACCTATGCAGGTTTGCTAACACTGCTTGAGATAACACAGTAAAGTATACGAGACACAAGAAGCCCTGGATTTCTGTCAGGATCAAAAAAAGTATTTGTTGGATTTATTAACCACTTCAGCCCCGGAAGGATTTACCCCCTTAATGACGAGGCAATTTTTTGCGATACAGCACTGCGTCGCTTTAACTGACAATTGCGGGGTCATGCGACCTTGTACCCAAACAAAGTTGATGCCTTTTTTTTCCCACAAATAGAGCTTTCTTTTAGTGGTATTTAATTACATCTGCAGTTTTTATTTTTTACGCTATAAACAAAAAAAGACTGACGATTTTGAAAAAAAAAATATTTCTTTCTTTCTGCTATAATACATATCCAAAAAAATATATATATATAAAAAAAATGTATTTATCAGTTTAGGTCAATATGTATTCTGCTACATATTTTTGTAAAATAAGCGTATATTGATTGGTTTGCGCAAAAGTTATAGTGTCTACAAAATAGGGAATGATTTAGGGACTTCTAATTTTTTTTATTGTTTTTACTATTAATGGCGCGAATGAGCGATTTTTAGCGGGACTGCAACATTGTGGTGGACAAATCTGACCCAAACTGACACTTTTTGGTGACCAGTGACACCAATACAGAGATCAGTGCTCTATAAAAATGCACTGATCACTGTATAAATGGTTAAACAGATATAAGAGAATGCTTTAACTGGTGTATTTAACAGACCCAAAAGGAGTAACTAGGAAAAGTTTATTTTAGGATCAATATACACTTTAGGTAACAGATACAGGATATTAAATATCAGAATTTCTGTTATCACTCTGACTATGCTAAAAGTCAGTGACTCCAAAAGTACATATAGTGGTATAGTATAACAACTAAGCAAATAGCATTTTTAAAAGGAGGTCACTGCTGATTTCTTAAATTACAGGTTTTATTTTTTAAACCCCTTGTACTTGTGATTTGTTAGTGAGAAGCAGTGACACGTCAATAGCACTTCTGTGACTGACCCTATTTGTAAGCTATTAAGGCACCATGGAGGGCTCAGTGTAAATTATTATAGCCAAAGCCTTTTTTTTTTTAACCTGCATCTGCTTTATGAATGTAATTATAAATGTAATCCTGACCTCATTCTTATATTTTCCATTGTGTATTTACTATTCTATGGAATATATTAACATTTTAAAAATAGGTTATTATTATATATATTATTACAGTATATGTTTAGTGGTAAACTTTCATATATTTCTTATTATTTTATAGATAATACTTTGTTATTTAGTGTTTTTTTTTCTGTAACAATTTTTTTCAATAGACTGTTGAGTGATTGGTTGTGTCAAATGTCTGAGCATGCCTGCCTTGTATCCCTTGCTATCAATTTCAATATGATGGCCCAAACACATTTAAGAATATAATAATAAGTATTCCAAATATGAAGTCTCAAGAAGATGTTACTTCATCATTTTTGCCTTTGATGGCTCACAGCATGAAACACTGTTTAATTTTGTTCTATCCTGTGAGAATCACACTAGCATGCAGTCCAAACATCCATTTATGCTGATTTATGTGTACAAGCAAGATCAACCTAGGTTTAGTTAATCATAATAAACTTGATGGCTAGACAGTATGGCAAGTTTCAAGCTTTTTTCATGGGAGATTTGTTATTGTCTACTAAGGCTTTGAATATTAATATTTTAAAATTATTGTCAAAATAAATTTTTAAAAATGTTAGAAAAAAGTGCAGATAGAATATTAAATAACCTTTGTACTATATTAATATAAATTAAAAAGGCCTGTGAAGAAAGCATATTTAGATGCTCTCTCATATAAATACTTTAACCACTTCCAGCCCAAGGACGTCATATGAAGTCTTTGATTTTGAGTGGGGATATCTGAATGATGCCTGCAGCTGCAGGCATCATTCAGATATCTTTTACAGCCTGCGATTCTGTGCACCGTAAGAACAATCATAGCGGCAGTTCCCCCCCCTCCCACTGCCTTCCAGTGCTTTTCCCAGCTCTCCCGTGCGATTGGCGAGCCGGAGAAGGAATCCACTGCCGCCAGACATTGATCGTAGAGATTTCCAGTGATCAGATGGTCCCCGGTCATCTCTATGACCTACAGAGGCCAGGGCGCGACCTTACGACGTCACGTTTGGCCAGCGGAAGTGAACAATGCTGAGAACTTGGCTGGAAATAAAAAGGAAAATTTATTATCAAATACTTACCGTAATTTTCCTTTCCTGATGGACTCCATGGCAGCCTACGTGTGGGTTAACCCCGCCTCCTCTCCAATGCTATAGGACCCCATTCCTATAAATGAGTGCTCACCACTAGCTACTGTGTTCCGTAACTAGCCTACTCGTTGACCAATGGGTGGGAACTCCGTCTGCCATGGAGTCCATCAGGAAAGGAAAATTAGGGTAAGTATTTGATAATAAATTTTCCTTTTTCCTGACAGACTCCATGGCAGCCTACGTGTGGGAAATAACTAGCCAACCACACGGGTGGGTATGCATGATCAAAACATAAATTTTAATTTGTCCTATCGGTCGATAGGATTTGTAACCCAAAGTTTACAGAGGATAGAGAGGCAGGCTCTATACAATAATGCAACATGAAGGTATTAATAGAAGCCCATGAAGCTGCCTTGCAGATAGTATCTGGAGCCACATGTCGAGCCGCTGCCCACGAGGCTGCCATTCCTCTGGTGGAATGGGCTGTCACCGCCTTTGGAGGAGCCAAGCCCTTAGCCCTATATGCCTGTTGTATGGTCTGTACGATCCAGGACGCGATAGTCCTGGTTGAGGCTTTCTTCCCTATATTGCTGCCTGAGTGAAGCACGAAGAGATGACTAGAACGTCTAAAGGGAGAAGTAACTTTGAGATATTCTTTAATAGCTTTGCCCACATCTAGAAGGTGATTCTCAGTGGACCCTGGGGTCCTAAATGTAGGTAAAACGATCTCTTGATTGACGTGGAATACTGAAGACACTTTTGGGTTGGAACCCAGCATAGGAATTAGGACTACCCGGTCCGGGAAAAACGTTAGGAAGGGTTCTTCATGACCAAGTGATGCAATTTCAGAGACCCTTTTGGCTGAGGTAATGGCCACTAAGAAGGCCACCTTTGCTGAAAAGACCTTGATAGGGAGCGGGGAGGGCCCCGAAGTACTGAGTCCAGAGATCGAGTCAAGGACTAATGGAAGGTCCCATTTGGGGAACCTAGGCTTTCTCTGGGGCTTGAGTCTCGATGCGCCTCGGAAAAATTGTCTAACCAGAGGATGAACTGCCCATGAAGTGCCGGAGAAGGCCGAAAGTGCCGAAACTTGGACTCTCAGAGAGCTGACAGATAGATGTAAATCTAGGCCCGTTTGGAGGAAACTGAGAACGTCCTGGACTTCTGGATGTCTAAAAGACCTGCCCTGAGGAGAGCAGAACTCCACGAATTTGGACCAGATCCTTCCATAGACTTTATTTGTACTGGATCTTCTCGAGCTCATGAGAGTGGATATTACTTCTGAGGCACAACCTAGGGATTCCAGCCTCTCCCTCTCAAGAACCAGACCATCAGTCTCAGCACCGCAGGACAAGGGTGCAGGACTGACCCCTGAGAAAGAAGGTCCGGTCTGAGAGGGAGAGGCACTGGGTCCCGACAGCTGAGCTGGACCAGGAGAGGGAACCAGGGCCTGTTCGGCCAGTAGGGAGCTATTGTCACCACTTCCACTGGCTCCGCTCGGAGCCTCTGCAGGAATCTCAGCATAACTGGCAGTGGCGGAAAGGCGTATGCCCGCTTGAACCTCCACTGATCCGTCAAGGCATCTGTCCCGATGGCTTGACTGCAGAGCCCCCGGGTGTAGAACTTCTTCAGCTTGCGATTGCAGGGGGAAGCAAACAGATCTACTTCGGGATCGGTCTTTAGTGACAAGATCCACCTGAACGTCTCTATGTGGAGAGACCACTCGTTGTTGTCCAACTCGGTCCGTGACAGGAAGTCTGCTTGAGTGTTTTGGACGCCTGGGACAAAGACTGCCGAGATGTTGGCAAGGTATTTCTGCGCCCACGATAGGATGGGCTCGACTTCCCGAAGGAGTGTGGGACTCCGAGTACCCCCTTGCCTCTTCACATATGATACTGCTGTGGTGTTGTCCATTCTCAACAGCACTGACTCCCCCATCAGGAGATGAGAGAAGAACTGTAGGGCACACCAGGCCGCACGAAGTTCCAAGACATTCGACCCTGGGTTGGGGAGACATGTTTCCCACTTGCCTTGGGCCAGGTTCGACCCACAAAGGGCTCCCCAACCGGTACCGCTGGCATCGGTCGTGACCGTCACCCAGGAGATGGGAGCGATGGAGTGGCAAGTCAGGAGGTTCTTGCGCTGAAGCCACCAGAAGAGGCTGTTTCTCATTGTAGATGTTATGCGGATGACCTGATTCTTGTCCCGTGACTTCCATTGCCGTAGGAGGCCTGACTGGAAGGGACGCAATCTCCATAAGGCCCATTTGACCATGGGAGTCGTAGAAACCATCGTGCCAACGACTTTCAGGCACTGAGAGGCTTTCATTTGCCGTGCATGTAGAGCCTGGGAGACTCTGTCTCGAACTGTAGGAATTTTCTGTAGTGGAAGGGAGATAGTGTTTGCCACTGTATCGAACTGGGCTCCCAGATATATTAGACGCTGAGTTGGGCTCAGTTGACTCTTTTCTATGTTTAGGAGCCACCCGAAGTTGGACAGAGTGGAGATTACTTGATCCCGGTGGACCAGCAACTGCTCCCTGCTCTGGGACAGCACCAGCAGGTCGTCCAGGTAGTGGTAAAGACGTACCCCTTTGGATCTTATTAGTGCCACCGTAGCTAGGAGGACCTTTGAAAAGACCCGGGGGGACGTTGTCAGCCCGAAGGGGAGGCAAATAAATTGAAGATGATCTGACCCAATGTGAAAGCGGAGGTATTTGTGAAATTCTTTTTCCACTGGAACGTGGAAATAAGCGTCCTTCAGGTCGATTGATATCATCCAGTCGCCTGGTTGTATGGCTCTCTGAATGGTCACCAAGGTTTCCATCTTGAACCTTCCATTCTCTATGAATCCGTTGAGATATGTGAGGTCTATGACTGGGCGCCAAGAGCCCCCCTTTTTTTGAACTAGGAAGAGAGGGGAGTATATCCCCTAAAACCATTCGTCCTGTGGTACATGTACTACTGCTCCTTGAATTTTCAGGAGGTCCACATAGGACAGCAAAATTTGTTTCTGATCCTCTGCCCAAGGGAGAAGAGTGGAGACGAACCTTGGGTGCGGAGTCCTGGAAAAGGCCCATCTGTGGCCTGACGAGACCGTCCTTATGACCCAGAAGTCTGAGATCGAGGCCACCCAGACGTGCCGGAAGAGGAGCAGACGAGCCCCCACCCGGCCCGCCTGGGCGGGCGTAACCTCAAAAAGATTTAGCCTGATCACGAGCACTGGACGTTTGATTTTTAACGGGTTTGCGGAAGGATGACTGCCCTCTGCTCCAATTCTTCCTAAAGTCCCGGCCAGGCTTGTAGGAGCGTGCTTCCCTGGAGCGCTCCGGACTTCGTCTTCTGAACTGGGGCTTCTTTCGACCCAGCATGCGCCTGTCCTGGGGAAGAAAACCCGATTTGCCACCTGTGGCTCGCGTAATGGCATCGTCAAGCTTATTGCCAAACAGTGAGGACCTCTCAAACGGGATTTTACACCACGCTTGCTTAGAACCAGGGTCCGCAAGCCAGGGACGCAACCAGAGGGCTCTCTTGGCCGTAACTGAGGACAGCATAATACGAGCCAGAAGGCGGATCAGGTCAATGGACGCCTCCCCCAGGAAGACCGCTGCAAGCTTCAGCTCTGCGGCTGCTGAACTTCCAGCCAGTTCTTCTGACACGCCTTTAAGGAAGGCTTCCACGTTCTCCGTCCAGGCCTCCATGGCCTTAGACATGGCCGCTAATGCCAGGGCTGGTTTACAGGCCATACCCGCGAGCCCATAGATTCTTTTTAGATCTAGGTCTATCTTCCTCTCGAGCCCATCTTTAAAAGATACTGCGTCTTCTAGAGGAAGAGTCACATGTTTGGCCAGACGCATAAGAGCTGCGTCCACAAGGGGAGTATTCTCCAAATTCTTTACTTCTTCTGACTTGAAGGGGTACAATCTGGAGGTTTTATTAGACATGGAGGATTTTTTCTCTGTTTTACTCCATTCTTCCTCAATGATTTCCTTTAGCTCTGGAAGGAGCGGAAAGTTTGCGCGTTCTCTCCCCAGGTGCTTGAAGAATTTTTTCTGCTTGGTTGGGGGAGTGGAAGGGTCTTCCCACTTCAAGGCTTCCTTGATTGCTTTGATTAAATGGGAAACCATCGCGAAGTCGAACCCTCCAATGACCTCCTCATTAATAGACTCATCCTCTGAGGAGTCAGGAGAGGTAATATAGGGCTGCGAAGTACCCGGATCATCGCGGGCCTCTTCCGCCGGCGGGCCAGACGCGGTGGTAGACTGGCTCAATGTGCGAGGTGCTTCCCTCTCCATTAGGGATTGCTGTACCACTCGTTTCACAAGAGACTCTAAACGCTGGTTTTCCGTCTCTTTTTCCCCAACCGCACGGGCAAAACAACGGTCACATAAGGACTTGCCCTCCGGAACTCGTGTCCTACATCCCCAGCAGGCTCTGTGGTCTGAGCGGCTGTCATGGCGGTGGGAGCGGTGTCTTGAGGAGGAACGAGAGCGTCTCCTCTGGTGGGATCCGGACTGTGAGTCTCATCTGGATGAAGATGAATTGTATTGTGGCTTGGCAAGGTCATTGGCATTCTGGACCGCATTTAGCGGGTCCGACCTAGAAGGGCTGGGAAGAGAAAAAATAGGGGAAGGGGAGAGAAGAAAGGCAGAACATGGTATCAGCACGACAATAATGTGCATAAATCTCATCCCCTCCCCTCACGAGCACATACCTTGTGCGTGAGGGCTGGCCACTTAAAGGCGGTGAATTGTCCATAACCAGGGACACGAAATGTCACTTTAATAGTCTGCAGGGATAATGGTCTAAGAAAACCTAGGCATCAAATATGAAAAGGTTTTAGAGAAAAGAAAAAACTCTGCTTGCCTCATCATTTTTTTTTTTTTTTTAATATGCACAAAGCATGTACCAATGTATATTCAAGGCAAAGGAAAAACAACTTCCAGCCGCATAAGTATATATATTTAGATAAACATATATAATGATAAAAGAACATTTTCCATTATTTTGCTTTTTTTTTTTTTTTTTTTTTTTTTTTTTTTTTTTTTTTTTTTGCAGAGGTTTCCACCACTCACCTGGAGACCTGGAGACCAGCAGGGATCCGCTCCTCCTTTCCCTACCAAGGGAGATCCCAACTCAACAGGACAGGAGGGCGGAATTTAAATTCCCCGCCCGTGACATCATTATCCCCTACTGCGCACGCGCAAAGGGGAACCGCCGTACGGCGCCTGCGCGGACGACGAACGAGCCGCCGTACTGCGCATGCGCAAGCCAAACCTCGCTCTCAGGGCGGCTACAGCGCAGGTGCCAGCGGCGGAGACTGCCGCAACCCGGAAGTGCCGTGGCGGGCTGGAACGCACGCGAACCAGCCGCCATGAGGGGGATAGGACACACTGGACCACCAGGGAAAATACAGACAACACATAGAAATACTGCCATGGAGTATGAGAAAACAGCCACAGACCTTGCCAGCCGTTGATGAGAACTGTCCGCCGGGCATACAGAGGCGACCACCCATCCACCAAGGGGGAACATTCAAGCCTCTTTAAGCTACTCGCCCGCTCATAGCTGGGCTTTTTGAGCTGCACCGCACAGGTATGCCAATCTTGGATTCAATCAATCTTGATGCGAACAGCATGTGTAGGTCCATAGAGGAGGACAAAAAAGGAACGCAGTAGCTAGTGGTGAGCACTCATTTATGGGAATGGGGTCCTATAGCATTGGAGAGGAGGCGGGGTTAACCCACACGTAGGCTGCCATGGAGTCTGTCAGGAAAGATATCTTTCATTTTTTTCTTGGATCCTGGTTTTTCCAGCCTGGAGGAGAGATGTGGGGTCTTATAGGCCCCACATCTCTCTATAAAGAGGACCTGACACGCACCATTCCTATTACAAGGGATGTTTACATTCCTTGTAATAGGAATAAAAATGATCAAAAAAAAATTTAAAGAGAAAGTGTAAAAATAAAAAACTAAAGTAAAATAAACAATAAAAAAAAAAATATAAGCGCCTCTGTTCCCGCATGCACAGAAGCGAGCGCATATGTAAGTTGCGCCCACATATGTAAACGTTGTGACATGTTAGGTATCTATTTAGTCGGCATAACATCATCTTTCACATTATACAAAAAAATTGGGCTAACTTTACTGTTTTGTTATATCTTGATTCATGAAACAAAAAAAACACGTTTGAAAAATTGTTGCGCAAATACCCCGTGACATAACAAGTTGCAATGACCGCCATTTTAATCCCTAGGGTATCTTCTAAAAGAAAAAAATATAATGTTTGGGCATTTTGAGTAATTTTCTAGCAAGAAATACTAATTTGAACTTGTATACAAAAAGACACCGATAGGGAGCACATGTCTATAATTCAGTGGATTCTTGCTCCACCTCTTTCTTCTTCTTTAGTTAGGAGTACCAGTAGGTCTGTTCTGGTGAATTCCTTCTCCCAGCTTCTCACTGTACTAACACACCTACAGCCAACAACAGGTACATCTCCCCCCACCCCAGTTCACCTTCCGGCATTGAGGTCTGCACACTATTTAAACCTCACACCTCATACTACACTGATGTTATCTTTTCTGTACCTTTCTGTTTGTCCAGACCTCTACTTGGTACTGCTTATGCTACCTGGATTGCCGTCTGACCCAAACTCTGCTTATTACTGACCATGCTGCCTGGATTGATGTCAGCACACACTGTCATCTGCCTGAAACTCCTCCATGGTTTTCAATTGGCTCAGGCCTCTCTGCCATTCCTAACACTCAAAACATTCAGCTATATTCCCACCACAGATGGTACATGACTTTCTGTTGTTACTTTTTCTTAACTTTATCACAAGACCTCTAACCATCTAGATGGATGCTACACACACCCAATTGTTTCCAGAGGAACTGTGCAAAGCTAGGTTCAGAAATGTTCACTGCACATCTCCCAGCACACACTACAGGTGATAGCTCCAGCAGCCTGGAATCCAAGGCTCACTTGCTAGCATAATTCTGAGGCAACCACCAGTGGTTCTTTAACCTTATCACCAGCTGCAAGCTATACTTTCAACTGAGGCCCCTGTCATCTGGTTCTAAGGAACCAAGGGTCCAAGTTATCATCGTATTGCTTTAAGGGGTCTCACAATCTTGGGTCTTTAGTCTGGCCTCCACAGATTCAGCCCTATAATCTGTGGAAGGTTTCTTCCAGGCCTTTGGACTCCTATGTGATGATCCTGATCAAGCCCATAATACCCTAGTCCAGCCTATGACAAGGTAAACTGACAGTGGAACAATACTGTTTTGAGTTTCACTGCTTTTGTAAAATGACCCTAGTCGGTGGAGCCAATATTATCTAGGCTGGGCATGACTTTCCTGGTCCACTACCCTGCACCTGCTACCTTGAAGGAAGTCATCAATCTAGCTATTCAAGTGCACCGTCACCTCTGTGCAAGACATTCTGAAAGTACTCTTTTATGCCTCAAGTTTCCTACTTTTTGCAAATTTCTTGCAACCTTCTTCTATGACTTTGGAGCCTATGCCTTACCTCATAAAGCCCATACAGAAAGAGGCCACTTGCCTATCTTTTAAAGAAAAACTCAGAAGGAGAGTTCCGGGACTTTGCTTATATTGTGCCATGAAGGGCCATACAATATCCAACTGCCTTAATAAGACAGAAAAAGCAAAAGTCTCGAGGGGTCTGAGACATCCCCCTAGACAAACTCACATCAAGTGAGATCTGCAACTGCTTGTTTGTACCTCCCTCACTCTCACTTTAGGGTCCTTGGCTCAATAACCTGCCTGCCTTTCTGGATTCTGGCTCCACCAGCAAGTTCTCTGCCTTCAGATTCCTCCGACCTCCCATGAGAACCCCTTTATTTTTGTTGTCACTGTGGACAACTTGCCACTCTGCTTAAAAACTGTTACCCTGCACATCTCTGACCTGACCTTGACCATCGCTGCCCTGCACAAGGAACAGATTACCTTGCATGCCATTACTCACCTGCATAGTCCCTCGGTTTGAATTACCCCTGGCTTTAACAACACTTATGTTAACTGGTCCAAAGGGGAGATCATAGCCTGGTCCCAAGACTGCCTCTGTAAATGTCATACGACCACTGCCTCATTGCCAATTTGACTCTGGCCATGCTGTGTGGACTTTGCATATATATTCTCAGTGAAAGTTGTTTCAGTTTAAAGTCCTCACCAGTCATACCAGTCATACCTGGTGCTTGGGAGCCTAGAAAATATACGTACTTTCCCAATCATTACATTTGGATTACACAATGCAAGAACCATCTTTTAGGAGTGTAAAGGGTTCTTAGTTTTCCTGGGTCATTTTGTTCTGGTCTACCTGGAAGACATTTTGATATACTTCTTCTTTCTCAAAGAACATTATGGTTTTGTTTAAGCTGTTCTCTGCATGTGCGGTCAGCACTCTCTATATGGCAAGCTTCTCAAGTATACCTTCCATGCCTCTGAAGTACATCATCTCTGATTCAGGACGGAGGCTGCCAAGGTTCAAGCTATTACCTGCTGAATTCAACCCAGAGATCTAAAAGCCATTTAAAGCTTCCATCGCATTACAAACATTTTTTATAAAGAGTTTCTCTATCATTGTGGGTCCTATTACTGCCCTCACCAAGAATAGACCTAACCCCTTGTCCTGACAGACTAAAGCCATGTCTGTCTTCCAAAAGCTCAAGGAAACATATGTATAAGCATCCCTTCTAATCCACCTGAGATTCATCTATGCCATTTATGCTAGAAAAACTTTTTCTGAAGTCATGGTTGGTGCCGTGCTTTCTTACCCTCTCTCAGCCAGGTACATCCATGCACCTACTTCTAAAGCAAGTTCCCTAACTCCGGGGCCTATTATGGCATGGGCAGTCATGAACTTCTGGTGATAAAAGGAACACTAGAAGAATAGTGACTGGTTAAAGGGGACAAAGTAAACTTTTGTGATTTACAGTGACCACATAAACTTAGGTTATTGTGAAATTAAAACAAGTGAAGAAAAGAGACCAGCAAGCCCGCTGAGAGGGTCATTTAACGGTCTTCACATATTCTATCGCCCAGGCAAACACCTTCTCTCATAGTTTTCAGTCCTGCTCCAAAGAAATGATCAAAGTCTACACTGTTCTCCCACCCACACAAGTATTGGCTACCATCTTTCCAGACCTTTCAAAGTCTATTATGGATGCAAAAAGGAGTACTCAGAGAGTAATCATGGATCGCACTTTAGAGGCATGGAAACAATGGAGAAGTAGAAAAAATATGATACTATTTATTGAAGAAAAATTACATAATATATACACAGTATTCACAAGCGTTAAAAATCATCTAAAATAATGCAATTTGTACAGTGAGCCCTTATGCGTCTATGCGCTTCACCGTTGGGCTTCTTCAGGACACGATCAAGGTTCAAAGAGATGACAAAAGGAGAGAACAAGTCTCACTGTCTGGAATGAAATATATTTAAATTACAAATCCAATAGACATGACAAACAATTACATTATATTAAAAAGCATATACTGGTCAACCCTGAGGGAACATCCAAGAACAGAGAACAATGCAGAAAAAACTTAAAGGTCCCTTGTTAATCGATTAAGCCTCATGTACAAAAGTTCACACCAATAATATCCAGTATATGGACTATTTTCAAAAAATTGCAAAAAAGTACCCGGAATGCCGCTAATTCTGTTGGGTAATACAAAGAAGTGACAGATATGAAAAAAAAAAAAATTATGTTAAAAATATATACACCTATTAGCAGCAGAAATAGAATGCTGCTCAAACAGGGGCAAACACGTCATGCAAGTGTGAAGACCATACTCAGAAATACGGAATCCAATAAAGAAAAAAACACGGACAGGACTCATGAATGCTCATGAGGTATCATATGTCCCATCTACAAGTCATGCCGTCAAAGGAATAATCTGTAATAAACAAAATAAACATGGCATTGTAGAAAAGAATAGTGCGGTAAAAAAAAAGGATCTCGATAGAGAGATATGGTATATGTTACCTAGTAGCAGCAAAAGTAGAATGCTACTCAAACAGGGGCACAAACGTCATGCAAAAATAGAGAGCATGTTCAGACATCCGGAATCCAATAGAGGAAAAAACATAGATGGAACTCATAAATGCTCGTGAGGTATTCTATATCCCATCTGCATATCCTGCCCGTAAAGAGATAGTCTGTAATGAACAAAGTAAACATGACATTGTAGAAAAAAATGTGCAAATGAAGAAAAAAAAAAAAAAGAACAAGCAAACAGAAAGGGGTATCAAGTACTTACATAGGCACTCAAACTGCAAGGAATTGCCCCTGGGAGACAGCCCGTCACTGTACACAAACCCAGTGTGTGAATGCGGGCTATTTATACCCCAGACACGTCCAAGCGCGACAAGCAGTGTGAGTAGCGGCGCATTAGAATGACGTCACTCATTAGCGTGGAGTTGTGGAGTTGTGAAGAGAGGAAGAGAGACATAGCCACACTAGCCTCAAGACACAGCCGCGATAGAATGATAGACGCACAAACGGAATGTAGCACGGCCCGCGCATGCGCATACAATCGACGGAAAGACCATCAGCAGCAGAGAACACGCCAGACACAAAACAAGAACAAAGGGTCCCCGCCCATAATGGCAACACCAAACATATAAAGCATAGAGAGGATGAACGTCAAGGAGAAAGAGAACTAAATAGAGGGCGTTTGTACATCAGGTCATGGTTGTCGACACTGTCAAGGAAAAATCCAGAGGACTGACAGTATATGCTAAAATGGAACATGTGAACACATAAACTTTCTAAACATATAAATGAATAACTTAGAGTGCATTGTTAGAGAGTATATTTAATCATACATAGTAGAATACCAATTATAGAAAATAATATAATACATTACTGTAGCCATGAAATATCTTACTAACCCTCAGTAATATCCTTTCAAATTAGATCAAAAATCACTAAGTGAAATGGAAGAAGAAAAATTATACATAGCTGGGTATACATAGATATGAAAAGAGAGTCTACGAAATGAACATCTAACAGGGACTGCAAAAAGATCTAAAACTCGTCATATCATTAAGACCCGGGTATATGGTAGCCCGCAGGTTATACACCCACTTATACCCCCCCTCGGGGGTCTTCATAAATACCATCAAGGGCAGCAAATTTGAAGACCATTGGGTCATATTTGTGCTTAAAGGCCACATGATGGCCAATGGTGGTGTTTAGAAGGCCATTCGTGGCATAATAGACATTGTCCTTCATCCTCTTCCAAAACAGCCTAATCATTTTGCCAACGTAGAAGGCTCCACATTGGCAAAAAATAATATAGATCATGGGGGGGTGATTTTGGCCATTTGGAAGAGAGATGGAGGATCCTTCAATCAACAGGTCACAGAAATCACAGGTGCCACATCTAAACAGTTCCAGTTGGTCCTTCGGTCTATTCTTAGTTTTCCGATAATGACTACGTACTAAGCGATCTCTGATAGAACCTGAACGTCAAAAAGTGCTTTCAGGTTTGGGTCCCAGGTATTTAGTGAATATAGGATCTGCTGACAAAATGTGCCAGTGTTTTTGAATTATCGATCGCATCTTTTGTTGTTGATCAGAGAAGGTTGTAATAAACCGCACTGTGTTGGAATCTGTCTTTTTAGTTCCCGGGAATAGAATAATGTTTTTAGGTCTAGTCAAAGCTTTATGAAAGGCCTTTTTAAGGTACGTTTTACTAGAACCCCTAGTTAGCAGTCGTTCGTATAAAAGATCTGCCTCCTGTTTAACCACTTAAGCCCTGGACCATTTGGCTGGGCAAACACCAGAGCACTTTTTGCGATTCAGCACTGCGTTGTTTAAACTGACAATTGCGTGGTCGTGCGATGTGGCTCCCAAACAAAATTGACGTCCTTTTTTTCCCCACAAATAGAGATTTCTTTTGGTGGTATTTGATCACCACTGAGGTTTTTATTTTTTGCGCTATAAACAAAAAAGACTGACAATTTTGAAAAAAAAAAAAACGCATTATTTTTTACTTTTTGCTATAATAAATATCCCCAAAAAATATATAAAAAAAATTTTTTTTTTGCTCAGTTTAGGCCGATACGTATTCTTCTACATATTTTCGGTAAAAAAATTCGCAATAAACGTTTATTGATTGGTTGGCGCAAAAGTTATAGTGTCTACAAAATAGGGGATAGTTATATGGCATTTTTAATAATAATTTTTTTTCTACTAATAATGGCGACGATCAGCGATTTTTATCGTGACTGTGACCATTCACATATATACAGCGATCAGTGTGATTAAAAATGCATTATTTACTGTGTAATTGTGAGCGAAGGGGTTAACCAGGAGGGGGCGCTGCAGGGGTTAAATGTGTCCTAGGGAGTGATTCTAACTGTAGGGGGTATGGGCTACGTGTGACACGACACTGATCACCGCTCCCGATCAAAGGGAGCTGTGATCAGTGTCAGTGTCATTAGGCAGAACGGGGAAATGCTTGTTTACATCAGCGTTTCCCTGTTCTTCCTCTCCGTGAGATGATCGCGGGTATCCCCATGGACATCGAGTCCACGGGACCATGCTCGCGGAGCTCACGGCAGGGTCGTGCATGCGCCGCCGGCAGCGCACATGCGACCACAGGGCGGAATATTTAAAGGGACGTACATGTACGCCCATTTGCCTGTCTGTGCCTTTCTGCCAACGTAGATGTTCGTGCGGCGGTCGGCAAGCGGTTAAAGCTGGCAATACTGGAAAAGTTACGCCTCAAATGTAAGTATTGCCCAAAGGGAATACTATGAATTAATGACTGAGGGTGTGCGCTCGATGCATTTAATATCGTATTACCCTCAGTGGGTTTACGATATAGTGATGTATTAATCATACCATCTGCAGCAATGTAGATGGTAATATCAAGATATGCGATGGAGGTCGGACTGGATCGTATGGTAAAAAAAACAAAAAACGACTAGTAGACGAGCCCAGTTTACCAGCAGGTAATAATCTTACAGATCAATTACATAATGACTGCACTCCCATGGTGAACAGAGGGGTTTCTATGTTTTCTAATTGTGCACCGGGTGTTTCTTCTGCTATTTATATCATTGTTACTCCTATGACCTCTAAAGCCGAAGTGGAAACCCGACTACAGATTGCGGACTGTGCACAATCTCTCGCTCTATCACGTCCTACAAGCACAGCTATATCTGGAGCAATTAAAAAGGACCCAAAAAGATGAAGCATTGATCAGTTCTTCCCTAGTGTGAAAGCTACAATCCCTGATACCAATTTGACTGTCATCTCTACCTCAAATCCCCCCACAAATTTACCCAGCATTGATAGTATGGAATCCACCCTAGATCACCGCAATCTTGAGGTCATCAATCTATCATCCTATCCCTTGAGCACTACAGAAAACGAGTTATTACAACTCGGTTTGAATATCTGTCCTAATTCCTTACCGAGCAGATGTAAGGTCATCAAAGATCTCTATCTATTCGCAAGGAATTGACGTATAAATTTATGTTTGATAGTGATAGACGCACAAAACAGGTGGAAATTTCCAATCAAGATATCTGGAAGGATTTCTCAGTTGCTGAATTCAGGGCTCTGAAAAATCTGGTCCTTTTATTAGGGGAGAGTGAGGGCAATACTATGCAGGAAGATATTCCTGAATCCGATGAGGCCCTTGGCCTCCGAGTCCAAATGACACAATACCAAAATGAAATTAAATCTTTAGGTGGCGTGATGAAGAAAAAATCTACCCAATTTCCATCTCTACATACCAATTCTAATATCTGGGCGTTTCTCACCCAGACAACAAAAGAAATTGAATCAGTGGTCTTTCACAAATCGAGTAACCAAAATTTCAGTCAATCGCACAAGAATGCACTGAGGGATTTAGGGAGGAAGTCCCACCTGGTGATCAAGCCCTCGGACAAGGGCGGGAATGTAGAAATGGCCATCATGTGGCCTTTAAGCACAAATATGACCCAATGGTCTTTAAATTTGCTGCCCTTGATTGTATTTATGAAGATCCCCGAGGAGGTAATTTCAATCAAAAAGTCCTCCAAAGGGAGATCCAGTGGGTGTATAATCTGCGGGCTACCATATACCCGGGGTCTTAATAATATGAAGAGTTTTAGACCTTTTTTGTAGTCCCTGTTAGATGTTCGTTTCGTAGACTCCCTTTTCATATCAACAATGGGGGCGGAAAGTATTCAGACCCCCTTAAATTTTTCACTCTTTGTTATATTGCAGCCATTTGCTAAAATCATTTAAGTTCATTTTTTTCCTCATTAATGTACACACATCACCCCATATTGACAGAAAAACACAGAATTGTTGACATTTTTGCAGATTTATTAAAAAAGAAAAACTGAAATATCACATGGTCCTAATTATTCAGACCTTTTGCTCAGTATTTAGTAGAAGCACCCTTTTGATCTAATACAGCCATGAGTCTTTTTGGGAAAGATGCAACAAGTTTTTCACACCTGGATTTGGGGATTCTCTGCCATTCCTCCTTGCAGATCCTCTCCAGTTCTGTCAGGTTGGATGGTAAACGTTGGTGGACAGCCATTTTTAGGTCTCTCCAGAGATGCTCAATTGGGTTTTTAGTCAGGGCTCCTGGCCGGGCCATTCAAGAACAGTCATGGAGTTGTTGTGAAGCCACTCCTTCATTATTTTAGCTGTGTGCTTAGGGTCATTGTCTTGTTGGAAGGTAAACCTTCGGCCCAGTCTGAGGTCCTGAGCACTCTGGAAAAGGTTTTCGTCCAGGATATCCCTGTACTTGGCCGCATTCATCTTTCCCTCGATTGCAACCAGTCGTCCTGTCCTTGCAGCTGAAAAACACCCCCACAGCATGATGCTGCCACCACCATGCTTCACTGTTGGGACTGTATTGGACAGGTGATGAGCAGTGCCTGGTTTTCTCCACTTAGAATTAAGACCAAAAAGTTCTATCTTGGTCTCATCACCAGAGAATCTTATTTCTCACCATCTTGGAGTCCTTCAGGTGTTTTTTAGCAAACACCATGCGGGCTTTCATGTGTCTTGCACTGAGGAGAGGCTTCTGTTGGGCCACTCTACCATAAAGCCCCGACTGGTGGAGGGCTGCAGTGTTGGTTGACTTACTTCTCTCGCCAAGGCTATTTTCTCCCGATAGCTCAGTTTGGCCGGATGGCCAGCTCTAGGAAGAGTTCTGGTCATCCCAAACGTCTTCCATTTAAGGATTATGGAGGTCACTCTGCTCTTAGGAACCTTAAGTGCAGCAGAAATGTTTGTGTAACCTTGGCCAGATCTGTGCCTTGCCACAATTCTGTCTCTGAGCTCTTCAGGCAGTTCGTTTGACCTCATGATTCTCATTTGCTCTGACATGCACTGTGAGCTGTAGGGTCTTATATAGCCAGGTGTGTGGCTTTCCTAATCAAGTCCAATCAGTATAATCAAACACAGCTGGACTCAAATGAAGGTGTAGAACCATCTCAAGGATGATCAGAAGAAATGGACAGCACCTGAGTTAAATACATGAGTGTCACAGCAAAGGGTCTGAATACTTAGGACCATGTGATATTTCAGTTTTTCTTTTTTAATAAATCTGCAAAAATGTCAATTCTGTGTTTTTCTGTCAATATGGGATGCTGTGTGTACATTGAGGAAAAAAATGAACTTAAATGATTTTAGTAAATGGCTGAAATATAACAAAAAGTGAAACATTTAAGGGGGTCTGAATACTTTCCATCCCCACTGTATGTATACCCAACTCATTACTTTCCCACATTAATTATTATTTTTTTATTTTTTTTATGTTCCTGTAATATGTATAAGTTTTCTTCTTCCATTTCACTTACAGTGATTTTTGATCTAATATGAAAGGATCCCACTGAGGTTTAGTAAGATATTTCATGGCTACAGTAATGTTTTATATTATTTTCTATATTTGGTATTCTACTATGTATTATTAAATATACTCTCTAACAATGTACTCTAATGCAGCGTACATAGGAGCGGACTTTTTGACCGGACTGGTCCGACGGACCGAGTCCAGCGGACAATCCGATCGTGTGTGGGCTTCATCGGACCTTCAGCAGACTTTTCCAGTCGAAAATCTAACGGACCTTAGATTTGAAACATGCTTCAAATCTTTCCGACGGACTTGAGTCTGGTCGAAAAATCCGCTCGTCAGTATGCTAGTCCGACGGACGAAAACCGACCCTAGGGCAGCTATTGGTTACTGGCTATCAACTTCCTTATTTTAGTCTGGTCGTACGTCATCACGTACGAATCCGTCGGACTTTGGTGTGATCGTGTGTAGGCAAGTCCGTTCGTTCAAAAGTCTGACGAATGGCCGTCGGAATTTTGTTGCCGAAAAGTCCGCTCATGTGTACGCGGCCTAAGTCATTAATTTATATGTTTAGAAAGTTTATATGTGTTCACATGTTTCATTTTAGCATATACTGTCAGTCCTTTGGATTTTTCCTTGACAGTGTCGACAACCATGACCTGATGTACAAATGCCCTGTATTTAGTTCTCTTTCTCCTTGACGTTCATCCTCTATACGCTTTATATGTTTGGTGTTGCCATTATGGGTGGGACCCTTTGTTTTTGTTTTGTGTCTAGCGTGTTCTCTGCTGCTGACGGAGTGTCTGTGTAAATACTTGATACCCCTTTCTGTTTGCTTGTTCTTTTTGTTTTTGTTTTTTTTTTTTTTTTTCTTCATTTGCACATTCTTTTATACAATGCCATGTTCATTACAGACTATCTCTTTATGGGCAGGATATGCAGATGGGATATAGAATACCTCACAAGCATTTATGAGTTCCATCTATGTTTTTTCCTCTATTGGATTCCGGATCTCTGAACATGCTCTGTATTTTTGCATGACGTTTGTGCCCCTGTTTGAGTAGCATTCTACTTTTGCTGCTACTAGGTAACATATATCATATATCTCTATTGAGATCCCTTTTTTTACCGCACTATTCTTTTCTACACTGCCATGTTTATTTTGTTTATTACAGATTATTCCTTTGAGGGCATGACTTGTAGATGGGACATATGATACCTCATGAGCATTTATGAGTCCTGTCCGTGTTTTTTCCTTTATTGGATTCCGGATTTCTGAGTATGGTCTACACCCTTGCATGATGTGTTTGCCCCTGTTTGAGCAGCATTCTATTTCTGCTGCTAATAGGTATATGTATTATATATTTTTAACATAATTTTTTTTCTTCATATCTGTTACTTCTTTGTATTACCCACCAGAATTAGCGGCATTCCGGGTACTTTTTTGCAATTATTTTAAAATAGTCCATATACTGGATATTATTGGTGTGAACTTTCCGGACATTTGTACATGAGGCTTAATCGATTAACAAGGTACCTTTAAGTTTTTTCTGTGTTGTCCTCTGTTCTTGGATGTTCCCTCAGGGTT
Source organism: Aquarana catesbeiana (assembly GCF_042186555.1). Lineage (NCBI taxonomy): Eukaryota > Metazoa > Chordata > Amphibia > Anura > Ranidae > Aquarana > Aquarana catesbeiana. The sequence continues at coordinate 181,257,549 of NC_133324.1, read as the reverse complement.
GACTAGTTTATGCTTTTTAATGTAATGTAATTGTTTGTCATGTTTATTAGATTTGTAATTTAAATATATTTCTTTCCAGACAGTGAGACTTGTTCTCTCCTTTTGTCATCTCTTTGAACCTTGGTCATGTCCTGAAGAAGCCTAACGGTGAAACACATAGACGCATAAGGGCTCACTGCACAATTGTATTTGTTTTAGATGATTTTTAATGCTTGTGAATACTGTGTATATATTATGTCATTTTTCTTCAATAAATAGTATCATATTTTTTCTACTTCTCCATTGTTTCCATGCCTCTAAAGTTCATTCTATGCTTACTCTCTGAGTATGGCTTTTTGTTTCCTCTTGAATTTACAGTGTCAGTGCTCCCCTTCCCCTTCCATTTATATTTCTATTATGGATGCCTAGCTTGATTCTCCCACATATCTTTCTGGTGGAAAATGGTTTGTACCTTCTGTCTTGAGGTTTAAAGTGCTTACTAAAGCATACAAGTGACCAAAACTGACGGACACCCAGGCATTTCCAGGGTCCTTGCCCTCGTTTTCCACCCTGGTCCTTGCCCTGGTTAAACCTGTGGTGGCCAGCCCTGTGGCGAAACACCCTGGCTTTTGTCAAAGCATGTAAAACCTATGCCCAATCTATGTCATCTGGGTCAGAGTCTTTAGCACTGATACTGCTCGTACCAAACCACCCCTGGGCCCATCTAATGATAGACTTCATTGTGGACCTACCCTCTTCTGAGGGCTGTACGATCATATGGTTCACAATGGACCACTTCAGCAAAATGGCAATTTTTTTTCCCTTTCCCTAAACTTCCTTTGTAAAAAACTGGCCTCATTATTTGTCCACCATAAATTTAGACTCCATGGGACACCTCAACATATTGTCTCTGAAAGGGGAATCCGGCTTATCTTCAGCTTTTGGTAAGCATTCTGCAGCATGCTGGACATCACATTATTCTTCTCATCTGACTAGTACTCACATATGGGCAAACAGAATGAACCAATCTTTAAATGGGTACTTATGTTGCTTTGTCTCTGTCCAGTAGCTTAATTAAGCCTCAGACTTTTTTTGAACTGAGTTTGCAAACTGGAACCACTTGGCCACTGGGCTATTACCCTTCAATTCTATTCCTTCTAGTGCCTAAATACAACAACTCTCTGTATATGTTACAAATTTGGGATAATATCTAAAGGCAATGTGTCTATCAACACCAATGGTCTAAATCCTTCCCTGACAAATACCATTCATTTTCCCTTCAGTTCAAACCAAAGGATAAAGCCTTGCTATTCATGAGCGCCCAATCAGAAATTGACTCCCAGATACATTGTTCCATTCAAGATTCTTCAACAATCAATGCCGGTCTGCTTTTGCCTCCAATTTGTCACCTTCTATGAGAATACCAAAATCTGTCCATGTCTTTACTTAAACCTGTTCACCCTCATACTACCATTTGTCAACCTCATTAGTATTGGTTAATGGTCAAGAGGAGTATGGGACTGAGTGGATCCTGGACTCACCGAAATCTCTAAATTCCTTTTAGTTTGCCCCAATCTTCAAGTTGTCAGTTCAGTTATGGACATTCTGCTGTAGAGTGGGCAAATTGTCTGTTTTGGGCTTTTCATCAGCAGGCATAACCATGCCTTGTTAAGTTATGATGTCTGATTAGTTTTATACTAAGGCCAGCAACTCAACTGGTGTAGTAGGGAGCAGCACAGGAAAGCTGGCCTAAGGCAGCAGGTCGTTTAAAGTGTTACTAAACCAAGTAATATGAAAACAGTTTATCCCCCCCAGCAGTATAGTGCCCACAGCTTATAAATCTTCTTTTTGCATTAAAATATTACCATTATATACATTTTTGGCTGATCTGTATACCACGGTCAGTGATAAACTGCACAGTTTTTCCAGTGCTGAGAGTTCAGGTAAGAAGAGATTTCCACTTCAGCCTGTATACACGCCCACATTTGTGATGCCAATATCATGCGACCTGGCTAGCTTTGAGAACAAGTAAAGGTTCTCTCCAGCCTAAAAGACACAACTGAGCATGTGCAGATTGGCTACCCTGTCTTTGTTAGCTGGCTTTCCACAGATAGACAGTGCAGGGGGGGAGGATCTGTGCATACAGGATAAAAACAGCCTTTTTACACAATGCAGAGGATTAACCCCTTATGTTCCACAGTAAGTATAACAAGCATGCTATGCTGCATACACAGACAGATTTTACTGTTGTGGGTTTAGTAACACTTTAAATATGGCTTAACCAGTTCCCATCCTTGCTATAGCCGAATGGAAGCTACAGCGCGGACCTACATTGCCGGGAGGCCGTCAATGGAAGTCCTCCCCTTTGCACCATGCTATAGCCAAATGGCAGCTACAGGGCGGACCTACATTGCCGGGAGGCCGTCAATTGAAGTCCTCCCCTTTGCATGCTCCCTGTGCGCCCTGCGCTGTGATAACCGAGTCAATGAGACTTGGGTGATCACAGATGAGAGTAAGGGGCCGATCCCAGCCTCTTACCACTTGATAAGCTGTCAGCCAATTACAGCTGATCACGTGATGTAAACAGAAGATCAGTAATCACTTTTTTTCTCCTCACGCTGATAGCGTGAGGAGAAAGAAAAACTGTTCACCAGCTTCTGTGTAATGGACATCGGTCCCAAAGAGGAAGAGGCACAGCTGTCTCATCTGTGCCAACCAGTACCGCCTGCCAGTGCCCACGCAGTGCATATCAATGCCCACCAGTGTAAATCAGTGCCACCAATCAGTGTCACCTATTAATGCCCACCAGTAGTGCCAATAAATGCCTCATCAGTGCCACCTAGCAGTGCTGCCTATCAGTGTCACCTACCAGTGCCCATCACTGCCACCCATCAGTGCCCATCACTGCCCCTATCAGTGCCACCTATTAGTGCCATTCAGTGCCACCTATCAATGCCCCTTAGTGACACCCATCAGTGCCACTTCTCAGTGCCCACCAGTGCTGCCTTATCAGTGCCTATCAATGCAGATCAGTGCAGCCTCATCAGCGTACATCAATGAAGGAGAAAAATTACCTGTTTGTAAAATTTTATAACAAAATATAAAACGGTTTTGTATTTTTTTTTTTCATTTTTTTAACAAAAAATAAAAAACCCAGAGGTGATCAAATACCACCAAAAGAAAGCTCTATTTGTGGGAAAATATAAAAAATTCATTTGGGTACAGTGTTGTATGACCGCGCAATTATCATTCAAAGTGTGACAGCGCTGAAAGCTGAAAATTGTTCTGGGCAGGAGGGGGGTTTATGTGCCCAGTAAGCAAGTGGTTAATTGCAGGAAAGTCTCTACTTATGTACAGGCATCATAAGACACACAATACAACTGTTAGGCCCTTTACACATATGCAGACCATTAATTTCATCAGTTCAGTCACGTTTTTTCAAATAAAAAAACGGATGAAGTATATATCAGTGTGTCATAAGTTTTTTACTTCCTCCAGCTAGAGTCCTTAACCATCTGAGTCCCAGAGGCATTTTTTCATGCAAAAACAGAACATTTGTCCGTTTACATCTATTTTTTGTCCAGGACGGTTTTTTTAACAAGAGAAAAACAGGCCAACGAAGTGATTCCAGTGCAGTGTTCTTCTATTCATCCACCACACCTCTGTGCAAGTGATTCCACTCCCCTCAAGACACGCACTCACCAGCTTAATTTGCCTCAAACTCTCGTGTTTGGCTGTAATCGCCTTAAACCACACAAAAAGGGGTTAAAAGTAATCTCCAAACTCCAGCCGTGTAAACCAAGGATCTCTCCACATGTAAATGATAAAGAAGTGCTCCAATAGTGTGATACCGTAAAGCCAGTTTGATAAAATATTTTGTAATCTTCCACCATTACACTTGTTAGGTGCTTCGTCTTCTCCTTGTGGCCTAGGCTCTTGGAGATGGCTCAGTGGAGGTCCTCGCCGGCGGTTAATCAATAACACATACACACACTAGGTATGCTGAAATGATTACAAGTCTTTATTTTTAGATTCGCTTTTTTATGCTGTCTTTACAAGACTCTGCCCACAATTTGGGGGCCAATCAAAATGATAATACATATTAGCATATTCGGTAATTTCCAAACATATCCCAATCTTGTGATTTTCCAAACATTAATAGTGTCTACATCTTGTGATATCAAAAAGGGTGACCCCTGTAGTTCAAGTTAATAGGTCAAAACATTCCTCATCCTCTGTCACTTGTCTGCTGGACAACCGCAGCTTCCTTAAAAAATACAGAGACAAAACCACAAGCAGATGTTTCCTCAGATGAACACAGAAAAAGAGGAAAAGACATATACGAGATATTTCAGTAAATCATAAGACAGTCTGATCTTAATCAAAAATATACTAAGATATGTTTCTGATTATTAAAGCAAAATAAGCAATGTGAAATCATGAACAGAGTGAAATCAACAATTAATCAATTAATTAATAATGTAATGTAATATGGAATCTCCTTACAACACTCACATAAATCAAATTCAAAGTAAGCAAAATACTGTCACAGCAAAGAACTTCCATGCAGTTTTGAAGGGATGTGTTGCAGTCGCGGCGGACCCAAGGTGTGCGGTAGCTGATAATCTCACCCACTCTACAGACCTGAGCTTCCACTTCCTGGTGCAGCGTACCACATCACAGCGTATTGCGCCACACGATGATTGCCGTACTGCCACGCCCCGACATGTTTCAGCACACAGACTTAATCTTGGGATTGGCTGTATGGCACGGCAATCAATCCTTTTATTCACTTCGTGCCAATTACGGGTGTAAATGAATAAAATGTGCATGCACAATCCTTATGTCTCCTTGAAAAACAGGTCAAAACCTGGTGGGATGTGTTTAATTTTGAACATTATTAAAAGGAAAACCTTATGGGTGGGTAAGATTACAAAATATTTTATTAAACTGGCTTTACGGTATCACACTATTGGAGCACTTCTTTATCATTTACATGTGGAGAGAGCCTTGGTTTACACGGCTGGAGTTCGATGATTACTTTTAACCCCTTTTTGTGTGGTTTAAGGTGATTACAGCCAAACATGAGAGTTTGAGGCAAATTAAGCTGGTGAGTGCGTGTCTTGAGGGGAGTGGAATCACTTGCACAGAGGTGTGGTGGATGAATAGATGAACAGTGCACTGTAATCACTACTTTGGATTGTTTTTTCCCCGTTGTTTATGGACTTTTCAATATACAGTATATGTTCACCAAAAGAAAGCCTTTTTTTTGTTTTAGCTTTTTTGTTCACTCATATCACTCATTATTGTCTAAACATTATTAGTGTTTTTCACTTGTCAGAAGGTGATATGAACATTTGCAACACAGTTGTTCTAATTTTATTCACTGTTTATATTTATTGAGATAGATTACGTCTATTTCTTTTAGCACTTCTATTTTCAGCGCCACTATTTATTTCACTATTCTGGGTTTACTAGAATAGAGGATAAAATACTGTTCACATACTTGTTTATTTCAAGTGGCAGCTATAGGTATCAGTGTATTTATCCAGGAAAGTAGACACCCCAAGGAAATTGCTGAGAGGTATGTTGAGCCCATTGAATATTTTTTTTTTTTTTTTTTTACTCAAAGTTGTTATAAAATATTCTTTTTTTTTTTTTTGCTAGAAAAATACTTTGAACCCCCAAACATATATATTTTTTTAAAGCAAAGGCCCTACAGATTAAAATGGTGGGTGTTGCATTTTCTTTTTCACACAGTATTTGCGCAGCAATTTTTCAACCGCAATTTAAAAAAAAAAAAAAAAACACTTTTTTTTAAATTTTTTTATTTTAATGCACTAAAACACACTATATTGCTGTTTGATGAAAAAAAAAAAGGTAATCTTATGCCAAGTACATGGATACCAAACATGACATGCTTTTAAATTGCACAGCGGCGACAAAATACATACATTTTTAAAAGCCTTTAAAATCCTTTACAGGTTACCACTTTAGATTTACAGAGGAGGTCTACTGATAAAATTACTGCCTTCGCAGTAATACCTAACATGCATGGTGCAATTGCTGTTTACATATGACACCAGACCGACGCTTGCAATCGCCTTTGCGCGAAGGGTCCTTTTTTTAAATTTTTTTTATTATTATTTATTTTGCTTTTTTATTTTATTTTTAACCACTTGACCACTGGGCACTTAAAGCCCCTTCCTAACCAGACCAATTTTCAGCTTTCGGTGCTCTAACATTTTGAATGACAATTACTCAGTCATACAACACTGTACCCATATGAAATTTTTGTCCTTTTTTTCACACAAATAGAGTTTTCTTTTGGTGGTATTTAATCACCGTTGGGTTTTTTATTTTTTGCGCTATAAAAGAAAAAAGACTGAAAATTTGGTAAAAAAATGCACTTTTCTTTGTTTCTGTTATAAAATTTAGCAAATTAGTAATTTTTCTTTGTAAATTTTGGCCAAAATTTATACTGCTACATATCTTTGGTAAAAATAACCCAAATCGGTGGATATTATTTGGTCTTTGTGAAAGTTATAGAGTCCAAAAGCTATGGTGCCAATATCTGAAAATTGATCACACCTGAAGTACTGACGGCCTATCTATATTCTTGAGATCCTAACATGCCAGAAAAGTACAAATACCCCCCCAAATTACCCCTTTTTGGAAAGAAGACATTCCAAGGTATTTGAAAAGATGCATGGTGAGTTTTTTTTGAAATTGTCATTTTTTTCCCACAATTCTTTGCAAAATCAAGATTTTTTTTTTCTTTTTTTTTTTTTTTTTCACAAAATTTTCCTATTAGAAGGTTATTTCTCACACACAGCATATGCATACCACAAATTACACCCCAAAACACATTCTGCTATTACTCCCGAGTATGGCAATACCACATGTGTGAGACTTTTACACAGCATGGCCACATACAGAGGCCCAACATGTACGGAGCACCTTCAGGCGTTCTGGAGCACCCAGGCCAATTCTTATATTTCTCTCCTACATTTAAAAATAATCATTTATTTGCTAGAAAATTACATAGAACCCCAAAACATTATATATATATATTTTTTTAGCAAAGACCCTAGAGAATACAATGGCAGTTGGTGGAACTTTTTATCTTGCACGGTATTTGCGCAGCAATTTTTCGAACGCTTTTTTTGTAAAAAAAAAAACAGTTTTGTGCTTTAAAAAAACAAAACAGTAAAGTTAACCCAATGTTTTTACATAATGTTAAAGATGAAGTTACGCCAAGTAAATAGATACCTAACATGTCACCCTTCAAAATTGCACATGCTCGTGGAATGGTGCCAAACTTCGCTACTTAAAAATCTCCATAGGTGACGCTTTAAAAATTTTTACTGGTTACAAGTTTTGAGTTACAGAGGAGGTCTAGGACCAAAATTATTGCTCTCACTCTACCGATCGCAGCGATACCTCACATGTGTGGTTTAAACACCGTTTTCATATGTGGGCGGGACTTACATATGCGTTCGCTTCTGCATGCGGGCACACGGACAGGGGCACTTTAAATTTTTTTTTTTTTTTTTTTTATTGTTCATTTTACTTTATTTATTTTAGTTTGACACTTTTTTCCCCCCCAAAAATATTTTTGATCACTTTTATTCCTATTACAAGGAATGTAAACATCCCTTGTAATAAGAATATGGCATGACAGGTCCTCTTTACAGTGAGATATGGGGTCAATAAGACCCCACATCTCACCTCTAGGCTGGGAAGCCTGAAATTAAAAAAAAAAAAAAAAAAAAAAACAATCCTGGCTTTGATCGTAGTGGTGAGTCGGTAGAAGCACCAGAGTGTGGCGGGAAGGGGGGGCATCCCCTCTTGCCTCCCATAAGAACGATCAAGCAGTGGAACAGCCGCTATGATCGTTCTCATGGTGTAGGGAATCGCCGGCTGAAAAAGCTTATATCTGAATAATGCCTGTAGCTGCACCCATCATTTAGATATCCCCGCACAAATTCAAGGACATCATATGACGGCGGGCGGGAACTGGTTAAAAATTGCAGAGTATTGCGGAGTACTGCAGAGTATTGCAGGGTATTGCAGAGTAGTGCAGGGTATATTGCAGAGTATATTACAGAGCATTGCAAGGTATATTACAGAGTATTGCGGGGTATATTGCAGAGTATTGCGGGGTATATTGCAGAGTATTGCGAGGTATATTGCAGAGTATTGCGGGGTATATTGCAGAGTATTGCGAGGTGTATTGCGGGGTATATTGCAGAGTATTGCGGGGTATATTGCAGAGTATTGCAGGGTTTATTGCAGAGTATTGCGGCGTATATTGCAGAGTATTGCGAGGTATATTGCAGAGTATTGTGGGGTATATTGCAGAGTATTGTGGGGTATATTGCAGAGTATTGCGGGGTATATTGCAGAGTATTGCGGGGTATATTGCAGAGTATTGCGGGGTATATTGCAGAGTATTGCGAGGTATATTGCAGAGTATTGCAGGGTATATTGCAGAGTATTGCGATGTATATTGCAGGGTATATTGCAGAGTATATTGCAGGGATGGCTGAGCATGGAGGGATGGATGTGACTGTATTTGCCACTGAGCAGTGCTGTGGGCAGTACACATGCAGCCCACAGCGGTGTTGCCATCCGATCCCTTCCCCTCTACCCTCGCACTGTACCGATCGGTACACAGAGGGGAGGGAGGAAGCGGTGTCATGTTTGTTTACATGTGATCGCTGCTGACGGAGCGATCACATGGTAAACGGCCGCGATCAGCAGCCGTTTACCGTGATCCGTGATGCGCCAGGTGCTCTAGACCCGGCGGTCACGGAAGTTCAGGGTGCGCGCGAGAGCAGGATTCTGGGATGACGTCCCACGGACGTCCACCCAGAACTAGCCGACCGCGCTGCAGCCTTCTTTTGGCTATGGCCCGGTCGGCAAGTAGTTAAACTGTTCCTTTCATTTTTATTTTTTTTTTAATCATTTTTATTGTTATCTCAGGGAATGTAAATATCCCCTATGATAGCAATAGGTAGTAACAGGTACTAAATTTTTGGTCTATTAGACCATAGATATCTCCTCTGCCCTCAAAGCATCTGACCACACCAAGATCGGTGTAATAACATTTTTCCCAATTTCACAGTAGTGCTGTTTATATCAGGCGCGCGAAACCTAAGTCATGAAATGCTCGCAGCTTCCGGTTTCTTAGGCCATAGAGATGATTGGAGCCATTCTGGTCTCTGATCAGCTCTATGATCAGCTGGCGGAACCACCGGCTGAATTCTCGGATTCCCTGTTGGGACAGGAGAGCATGAGAAAACAATGGAAGACGGTGGGAGGACGTTCCCTCCCACTGCTTGTAAAAGTAGTCTAGAGGCCAATTAGCCACTAGGATTGCTTTTACATGAAAGCCGACTGGCTGAAAAGAATGAAACCAAGATGATACCTGAACCTGCAGGCATCATGCTGGTATAACCACTCAAAGTCCAGCAACATACCAGTACGTTGCTGGTCCTTGTTGGGCATATATTGTAATGTTCTTTTTTTCATGAAGCCTGTGGGCTGAACAAAAAAAAGAGATTGATCGGTGGGTATGCCCACCATTAGAATACCGCCCTTCATCAACCCACTTCTAATGATGGGTATACATGCACCATTTTTTTTTAACTGGGGTGGTGAAATCACCTCCTACAGAGTAGCTGATTTTCGTATCGTGAAAGCAAACGCTGTTGCTGTCAAGATAAATAAATCAGTGCTGCAGCTGAATGGCATACCTGAAAAGCAAACAATGGTAACGATAAAACTAACTCAATAAAACAACTTGATTTTTTAACGCAATCTGTGCCTAAAAAATATAATGTTAGGAGCAAATCACTCCTCCACCCCTGCCCCCATGCTTCAGCATATATGCTTTTTTTTTTTTAACTGTGGTGGTGAAATCACCTCCTACAGTGCTGGAGTCACGGCTTTACGTATCATGGGAGCAAACGCTGTTGCTGTCAGAATAAATAAACCCATGCTGCAGCTGAATGGCGTACCTGTTAAGCAAATGATGGTTAACAATAAAACGAGGTAACATTAGAGTATAACAGTAAGACATACCATACCTGCAAAGCAAATACAATAAAACATAGTTACAATAAAACATTACAGTTCTAAAATATAGTAGAACAATAGAGAGCGAACATAAGAGAGAGAACAATAGAGAAAGAAGAAAAAAAAACAATTATTTTTGGCTTATTTATTTATTTATTTATTGTGTTTTTGTGTGCTTTTTTGCACTTTTATATAAACCGCAAACGTTCCAGATTAGGGTCTCTCAAAATATGATGGCCATCTCATCTTTCGAGACCCTGTTTAAGTGTGCCCTAGGACTGTGCAATGCTGTACCCTACACTAATACTCCACCAGTGTGTGGTAGCGTTCAAAATATTCACCAATGCAAAGACCAGGTTGGTCAGGACAGGAGGGGAAAAAAAACGGGTGTCACGCCTATATCCGCATTTTCTGCAGACACAACATCTTCTTTGGGGATTTCTTTGGGTAGGGGTTCCAGTGAGGACATGCGGAAAATGCCTCTCTTGCAGCCGGCTCACTGCCTTTGGATTGGGAAGTTGGGCCAAAGCAATATCTGGAAATAGAAGGGCTGTGATAATCTCTTCCTGGAATTTAAGGAAGAATCCAGTTTGTCCTGAGGCTTTGTATAGCCCATAAGCATTCAGCAGAGCCAATTGGAATAAATATACAGACACTTTTTTTTTATAGCAGCGTCTGGCCTTACGGCAATTAGGTACGATGCCAACAACTGGTCGTTGAGGTTCACCTCTCCCATGTTAAGGTTGTATTCATGGACACAGAGGGGTTTCTCCACAACACCAGTCACCGTTTGAATTTGGACCATCGTGTCTGCGTGAAGGGAGGACAGAATGAAAACATTTTTATTATCGCTCCACTTCACAGCAAGCAAACTATTACATCTCAAGCAGGTGCCCTCCCCCAGCCTAAGACGGGAATCTACAAGCCGCTGGGGTAAGCCCCGGCGACTAGATCGCACAGTGCCACATGCGCACATTCCATGATCACACAAGTGACTAAAAAGTGGCATGCTTGTATAATAATTGTCCACATACAAGTGGTACCCCTTTCTGAATAAGGGTGACACCAAGTCCCACACAATCTTACCAGCGCTCCCTGTGCAGTCTGGGCAGTTCTCTGGCTCTATGTAACTATCTCTTCCCTCGTAAACCATAAATCTATATGTATAGCCTGTTGCCCTGACACAGAGCGTATACATCTTGACCCCATATCTGGCACGCTTGCTGGGAAGATACTGTTTAAATGACAAGCGGCCAGAAAACGTAATCAGGGACTCATCAACGCAGACAACTTGATCGGGAGTAAACAAGGCTGCAAACTGCTGGTTGAAGTGGTTTACGGGGGCCGAATTTTGTAGAGCCGATCATATTAAGGGTCAACCCGAGGACGACAGAGTTCATTGTCATTGAAATGCATGAACCGCAAGATCTGCTCGTATCGTGTCCTGGTCATGGAGGCAGAGAACATGGGCATATGGTGAATTGGACAGTAGACCAATATGACCACAACTCACTTTTTTTTTAGTTATGCCCATGAGGAGGGATAGGCCCAAGAAGGTCTTAAATTCAGAGACCACAATAGATTTCCAATCTCTGGCAAGGATCAACTGGGGATTAGCGGCGATGAATTGACCAGCATACATATTGCTTTGGTCCACAGTATATCTATAGAGATCGTCTGTGAAAAACAATGAATAAAAATCAAGTGACGTAAAATCAACTGTTTCCATCTGAATTCCAGGTTGGCCAATGAATGGGGGAAGTACGGGTGCTGCAGAAGTGGTGGGCTCCCAATTCGGATTGGCAAATCCAACAGGAAGGGCACTATGGGCCGACGGGCCTGTCTTTGTCTTCTTGGTGGCTGCGGGGCACTAGTTGTGCTAGCCACCTCACCAGCTTGAACTGCACTTATGGGACTCACCACGTCACCAAGTGTTACTGCAGTGCTGGATGTACAACCAGGATGTACTAGGCTAACTAACTAAATAAATAAATGCGTTGCGCTAGAAAAAATAAAATAAAAATAAATATGTATCCAAAGTGTATAATTAAATATAAATCTATAGGTGCCAAATACAAAAATAAATACCAATAAATGATGAACATTAAATCATAAGTGACAATCCGTGGGAAAAAATTAAATGCAGAGTGCATAAATATTAACATTGAAACCAAAGTGCATACATATACTGTAGAAGCACACAGTCCTTCCACATAAAGCTTATAAATGAGAGTTCATATGTGATGGATATAAATATTGAATATATAACACAGTGTCCATCAGTGGTGTCATCCAGCATGCTCATCCAATGTGTGTAACTACAAAGCCATGCTTCGGTGCACTCCAGTGACCCCCCAAAATCTTATGCGCTCACCTCAGAGCGTGTGACACAGTAGCTAAACTATGTCCAAACACGCTTTGGAGCCACCCCTGGGCTCTATAATGAAGTGCAGGTGCTGATCTTCAGCTGGTTCAGTCAGTACCGCTCCAAACCATAAATAAGAAAAAACTCCATAGTGTAATAATGCAAGGATTTTTTTTAAAAACACACACTCCCTACAATGGGGTACTCACATTGCACAGGTGCGTCACAGTGCACCATTCTATTCCAGGCTTTCAAATGATAAAGGACCGCCGTTATGGCGTGTAGTATGGTATGCTCCTCTCCTCAATTCACCTCCGTGCTGTCAGCTCCATCCCGGCCCCTCCCCTACGCGTGTTCGACACAGGGATCACATGTCTTCATCAGGGGATCCGGGATCAGGGAGATGTTAGTGCTACTGGCACTAATCTGATGCTGCTTGGGGCGACGCAGACCCTAACTGATGCTAAAAACTAACTAATATCAGCCGCCGGGTGATATATATATATCTACCCCTGTCTAACTAAAGAGTCTGAGAAGATAGAACTGATGAATAGTGGTGTGGGCAGAAATGATGGCAGTTGGTGACCACTTTTACATTTAGAACTTAAGGAATTTTGAGCACTGTGACCCTGATTCTATCACCGCTTATACCCCATAGCAAATCACATTTATATTTCTAGTAATATGTAGAAAATGCTAACAAATATATAATTGCACTGAATCTTAGAACCCTTTTCCTGTAAACTAGCTGTAATTATTTGGTTCTATTATTGGAGGCATTGATTCAGGGAACTATTTGATTGTCCTTGAACGTGTTCCCCTAATGTAAAGATACAGTAGCAGCTGCTTTTCTGAAGTATGAAATAATGACTGCCATTGTTTAATGCTTTCCTTTTAGATTTTTTGATAAACTGTAAGAAATGTGCCCGACAATGTAAATGTTTTCTAATGTATTACCAAAAATACATCTGTAGTTTGAATTGTTCTCTTTTAAACAGTCATCAACAACACATTCAGTTACCTGTGTAGTATTTATAGAGCTTACCAAAAAAGAAAATAATTTAGATAACACTTTTATTAAGCAAATAGAAAAAACCTTCTCGCCATGGATTTCTTGTCCAGTGCTCCCAGTGAATAACAATTCCACTCTGCATCCCACTGGCCTGAATACTGTTGATATACCATTTTCCATACCCCCCTTCAATAAATTAACAAAGTCACCTACTAAGAGAGTCTGCTCATTTGTGAAGATTCAATCTCTTTGGCATTTAGGCGCCGATGTCATTGCCCATGCTCCCCTGCCCCTGAGCCCAATGCTGTTTTATTTGTAACTGTCTTTTCCTTGAGCGCTACTTTCACACTGGGGCGTTGGCTGTAAAGTGCCGAAGTTTTTGCGGCACTTTTCAACCACTAGCGGAGTGCTTTTAACCCCCGCTAACAGCCGAAAAAGGCTCTTCAGCGGTGCTGCCCATTGATTTCAAGCGCCTCAAAGGTGCGGTTTGCAGGACTTTTTTTGGTGTCTTGCCAGCGACACATTGGAGTGAGAGGAGAGGCGGTTTACAGACACTTTGCAGATGCTATTTTTAGCGCTATAGCGCCTGTAAAGCGCCTCCGTGTGAAAGCAGCCTTAAGTTACAATAGAATTCTTTTAAAGGGATAATGCACTAAATTTCCTCCTTATCTTTTTATGGTGAACTGGATATTGTGTAGGAGCCATTTCTGGTGTAATTTCCTTTATATATAAAATCTGAAGGGGAAGAGCTGAGAAGTTGGCATTTTTTGCAGCATAGTGACTAGGTTGCCTCTTGGGTTTCATTCCATATACAAGTGCTGTTGGCTTCTTATCTTTTTGGGGTCTAAGATCCTGATAATCAGGTAGCAACTTATCTGTGATAATGGAGCACTGGGATCACATAGAGGATTGCTGGCAATTGTGGATCACCAATTCTAGGATTGCATTATAATATTGATTTGACGATTAATGTTCACTATTTATTGCTTTTTTATTTGTTTTAGGCACCTATATCACTGATGGGGCTATCGTATGTACAATATTTAATACTATATGATTTTAAGAGGACAGTGTATATATGTATATATATATATATACATATATATATATATATATATATATATATATATATATATATGTATATATGTATATATATATATATATTTATATATATATATATATATATATATATATATATATATATATATTTATTTAAAGAGACAACACCCCTATTTTTTTGTGTCATTTACGAAGATTGCCTTGGGCCACTTTCACACTGAGGAATTTTACAGGCGCTTTTGTGCTAAAAATAGCGTCTGAAAAGCGCCTGTAAACTGCCTTCTGCAGGATGAGAAAAAAAGTCCTGCAAGCAGCATCTTTAGGGTGGTGCGGGCGCACTGTATTTAGCGCTCCTAAACCGCCCCTGTCATTGAAATCAATGGCCAGCGCTGCCAATGCACCTGCAAAGTGCTTTGGCAACGGCTCTTTGGGGGCGCTTTTAACCCATTTTCGGCCACTAGCAGGGGTTAAAAGCGTCCCGTTAACGGCCGAAAAGTGCCGCTAAAACTAGCGGCGCTTTACCGCAAACACGGCCAGCGCATCAGTGTGAAAATGCCCTTACAGTTTCTCCAAGGCTGCATCATCTATGTGGTGTTTGCCTGATATCCAATTCTACAATGCCTTGCTTCAATAACCACTTCAGCCCCAGAAGGTTTTACCCCCTTCCTGACCAGAGCACTTTTTACAATTTTACACTGCGTCACTTTAACTGGTAATTGCGCGGTCATGCAATGCTGTGCCCACACGAAATTTGCGTCCTTTTTCCCCCACAAATAGAGCTTTCTTTTAGTGCTATTTGATCACCTCTGCAGTTTTTATTTTTTGGGCTATAAACAAAAAAATAGCTACAATTTTGAAAAAAATATATATTTTTTACTTTTTGCTATAATAAATATCCCCAAAAATGTTTTTAAAAAACAAATTTCTTCATCAGTTTAGGCCAATATATATTCTTCTACATATCTTTTGTAAAAAAAAAAAAAAAAATTGCAATAAGGATATATTAATTGGTTTACGCAAAAGTTATAGCATTTACAAACTATGGGAAAGAGTTATGGCATTTTTATTATTATTATTATTTTTTTTTTTTTTTACTAGTAATGGCGGTGATCTGCGATTTTTAGCGGTATTGCGATGGACAGATCGGACAATTTTGACACATTTTTGAGACCATGGACATTTATTACTGTGTAAATGTCACTGATTGGGAAGCGGTTAACAATCAAGGGGTTAAATGTGTGTTCCCTCAGTGTGTTCTAACTGTATGGGGTAGGCCTAGGAACAAACGACATGTCTCCTCTCCTCTGACAGCACAGCGATTTGTGTGTTTACACACAAAAATCCCCGTGCTGGTGCTGGTGCTTGTGCACGCGACTGCTGGCCATGTGCATTGGGTCCCCTGGCGGCGCACAGCCTCTGGCGGGTCTTAAAGGAAACCCCAAACGGGTACAGGGTTTTGCGCAGGGGTGCCATTCTGCCCCCGTAAATAGACGTGAGCCGGTCGGGAACCAGTTAAATTGCAGATACTCTATGTGCACCATCAGTACAAGAAGCAAATCTATCCATTATTGGAGACAGTGGGGTTGATTAGAGAGTACAAAATCAGGTGCAGCTCTGCATAGAAGCCAATCAGCTTCCAGGTTTTTTTTTCTTTGTCTAAGGTGAATTGAACAAGCTGAAGTTAGAAGCTGATTGGCTACCATGCACAGCTGCACCAGATTTTGCACTCTCCAGTTTTAGTTAATCAACCCCACTGTAAAAAGAAGTGTGGTCATATCCCTCTTACAAACCACAGTGAAAAATTGCCAGAGAAAAAAAAGTTGACAAGTACTATATTTTTGCAGACACAGGAAAGCATACTGAAGAAGTTTATTGGAGATTTAAGAAGAAAATAGTAAATGAGTAGGTGTATTGTTGAGGTTCATACTGTACCTTAAATATATATTCAGTACGTTTGCCATCATTTCTCACTGTATACTTTTTTTTTAATAATCTTTTTTGAATTAGTTTCAAAGCTTCTTACCTGGAGTAATAAACCAGAAACAAGAAGGGCAGTTACTGGTAGGATCTCCAGAGGAAAAAAAAAAAACTGCAATAGATTTCCAAAAAATGAATTGGCCAGCGAAGCACAATGCCAAGCGAACTTTAAAAAATTGGGGCTTACCTACACTTTAGGTATCCATTTAGTCTTTAATGACACAGTGGGGGGTTATTTACGAAAGGCAAATCCACTTTGCACTGCAAGTGCACTTGGAAGTGCAGTCCCTGTAGATCTGAGGGGGACATGCAAGGAAAACAAAAAACAGCATTTTAGCTTGCACGTGATTGGATGATAAAATCAACGGAGCTTCCACTCATTTCAGATCTTCCCCTCAGATCTACAGTGACTGCACTTCCAAGTGCACTTTTAATGCAAAGTGGATTTGCCTTTAGTAAATAACCCCCAATGTATTGTTTTTCTTTTTACTCATGAAGAGTGTGGGTAAAGTTTATAACATGCCTTTGATTTTTAATGCTTGATTCTTTGAAGAGATTTTCCTATATTTTTGTATGATTATTGAGGCAAAACCTCTTTAATGGTGACATTTTTAGTATTGTCAGGGTAGGAAGGAATCTCAAAATGTAAACTATAAAAAGTCCTGGCTGATGAAATTCCCCTTTTAGAAATGGATACGCATTTTTTGGACCATGTATTCTTAACCATTGTCATATACACAATAATATCTTTTCATTTCTCAGTTCCATGTATTGACTCCTAGGGAAAAAAACAATGATGCTTGTCCACCCAGCCATGAAGTAGCATCTTCTAACAAAAGTTTGTATAGCTATCTAGACTTCCACCTAACTTTTCAAAATTTTAAAATGTTTTTTCTGCTGTTTGGCATTTTATTTGAAGGAGAGCATACATTTCTATTCAAACAGCAAATTCAACCTGATTTGCTAAACCCCTGTAGAGAACACACCAGCTATGGAGATAGCATTTTATCCGCTTTCTTTTCATTTCTCCAGGGCATCACGTTAGATTGCTTTCCAAGAGTGGTCATGGCCCTATATTCCTGCTGAGTTTGATTGCAGTCCCATGTTTCATTCTCAGGAAGCTTCGCCCATAGGCACAGACACACAAAGATATACCAACAAAATTACACAGAAGGTCTCACGCAGCCTTAGGCAGATGAGGCCTAGTAAAAATACAAAACACAGGCTTATTAAATAGCTGACTTCCAAAAAAGGGGTGTGGAGTAGGGGGGAGTACATGGTATTTTGCAATGAAAATATTTCCAGATGAATTACAGGTTTTTGGAGAGAGCTTTTCCTATGGAGGAATAGAAAAGTGCTCCTATGTTACAGCCATGCTGCTCTGGAGAACATTATCAGTTTTTAATTGAATTACGAGTGAAACATCGCTGCAAAATGATTCCATATAGCTGTACAAAAATGTTTCTGTAAGATTGTAGAATTGCCAAGTTGGGGAAATGTACTAACAAAGGGTGCTATACTTTCACCACTGGACATTTTATATGGTTTGTTTAGAGGCATTTATATGACCATGAGCATTAATTCATTTA
The DNA here is from genome assembly GCF_042186555.1 of Aquarana catesbeiana. Classification (NCBI taxonomy): domain Eukaryota; kingdom Metazoa; phylum Chordata; class Amphibia; order Anura; family Ranidae; genus Aquarana; species Aquarana catesbeiana. The sequence continues at coordinate 181,239,485 of NC_133324.1, read as the reverse complement.
ATGTGCTTTAAGAATTTTTTGAATGTAAATGAAATGTAGCAGATGTGCCTTGCTGGTGAATATAATTATATTGAGTAATATGCTAGATATGGTGTTAGGTTCTCTGCAAACGTGACAGATTCCCGCTAAAGCCTTTCCAGCATTGTGTAGATGTTTCACATGTATTGTATGCATGTATTAGATGCATGTAACTAAGGTCAGAACATCTACTGGACTCATTCATCACCCATTGTGTGTCTTCATCATGCCTCTAAAATTTGAGATGAGGAAAATGAACATTTTTTAGTACAAACATTTTTAGAAAAAAGAAAGTGCACCTTTCCCACTCCTGTAATCGTACCTCCATCATATCCAAAAGAAAAAGACAAAGGGGTTTATTTACTTAAGCTAGAGAGGGAAAAAGTAGTCACAATTCTGCAGAGAAACCAATCCGCTTCCAGGTTTTATTGCTAAAGCTTAATTTAACAAGCTGAGGTTAGAAGCTGATTGGTTTCTCTGCAGAATATGCTTTTAGTATGTTTGATTTTGATTTCATTGTAAAGTGTGATCCTGTTCTGTGACTTTTCCCCTGACGAAGGGACATCTTTAAGTCCCGAAATGCATCGGTCCGTCTGGATACCTTATGGAAATCATCACCATCGACACCATTTTTGAATAAATTATATCATATTTTATCTTGTTGCCATTAAAGTCCCACTTGTTTGGGGGTACCTCCTTTATCTCTTACACTAGGGATGTTGGCAACCTTTTATGGTACAGTTGGATGTTCATCCTTTATGTTTCTCTGCAGAAGTGTGACTACTTTTGCCCTCTCTAGCTTTAGTAAATAAACGCCAAAGACTGGTAGCCCTTAAAAATGTATGCATAGTGTAGGTATTTTCTTAGTTTTAGATCGAGCAGGGAAGGTTTACAACCTCTATTTTTTTTCTGTGTATGTCACATTAGGCAAATGTCTTTCCGTTTCCTGTACTGGAGATCCAACTGGAAGTTATATAGTCACTAAAAGTGACATGAATTATTTTCTTAGGGCTCATTTACACTTGCTTTGGCTTCAACACACATTAAAGCTCCTACGGCTTCAACATGCTTTTATGATGTGTTTTTGATGCTTCGGTGGTGCTTCGATGAAGATTTAGTGATGCTTCGGTAAAGCGTCAATGATGCTCTTTTGAAGCTTTACAGATGCCCTGTGTGTGTGTGGCTGGATATCTCATACCTGCAGTTTCTGCAAAACAAAGCTAAGCTAAAGCTGAATTGAAGCCTCTCAAAAGCCGCAGTTGCTTCAAGCGAGCTTTGTCAAAGAGTTCTATGGAGGCTTTGAAGCACCACTAAAGCGACATGGGGTATAATTTTTGAAGCGAAGCTGAAGCAAAGCAAAGCAAACACAAGGTGTAAACAGGACTGTAAGCTAACCATTTTATTTAGTGAAAGGGGCTTTGAATAGCGTTCAGAGAGCTTTAACGAAGCCTGTTCGAAGCCTTGTTTTAAAGCAAGTGTAAACTAGCCCTTAGACAGCTATCAACAGAATATGTGTCACCATTAAAATGTTTACCCTTACCTCTTGTTCTGGTGACAACTCTAATTTTGTTTTTGTTTTTTTTATCACTTTCAATCCCAGTAGCCTTGGTCACTGGGACAAATAGAGAGAGTAAAAACTTGATAATGATTGTTATCCTTTCCTTTCTGTGTCCAAAATTAAAAAGGCTATACATACACTTAATGCATAAAATATATGATTTCATTATTCAAAGAAGGTACTGTCCTGTTCCAAAGCAAAAAATTGCAAGCGTGTTTCTTAAACTTTTTTCTCCCCCAGTGCAAGTTTCAAACTGATCTTATTAACTGTTCATAAACGCAACACGTTTTTTCATGAGGGTTGCAGGCTAGTCATTGTTCCATCCACTTATGTTTTTTGAGAAGAAGGAGCAGGCACTCCTGATTCAGCACTCATGATATATTTGTCACCAGGGGGCCTACTTGCATTTGATCATTTTGATTATAAGAAATCTATTATAGTCTGATTTTTTTTTTCCTCTTCAAAGGTTTATTTTTCTGTTTTTTATAAAAAATAAATATATGTTATCAAATTCAACATAATTAACTGAATTTGCAAATGTCATCTGACAATAGCCCCGATAGACACAGAGTACTTAAAACACTGGTTTTCAGATTTCTGTTTCTTCATGGTTCATTAAGCAAATTCATGTTAGTCATCAGGAGCTTTTGTAAAGATGTGTACGTCATTAGAGTCACATTATGGGAAACTCAAAGAACAGCATTGTACATTACTGTACAATAAAGGATTATCAGAATGGAACAGAGCTACAGATATCTAAATCTATGGAAGTATTGCTCCCCCAAGTCTGGGTTGTACATAAGGGAGGGTTAAGGGGATCCAAACCCTCTCTCCAAGAGTCCAGGGCTGCCAGTGAGAGGGTACAAACAGTACTGCAGTGGAGTACCCACGTTATAAGCTTGGATAGAACTCTGTGGGCTCCCTCTTTTGTTATTCAGTGATGGGCCCACACATACAACTTTGCCAAAACTCCAGGCCCCTCTTTTAAAGAAAAGCCAGGCTAAACTATTGGCCAGGGAGGTCAGTATCAGTGTCACTTTCAGAAGCTTATGCTCCAGGCAGCAGCTCCATGCAGGTTCAGAATAATAGTGAGCTGTAGAGAGTATGGCAGATGAGATAACGATTACAGCCCATGGGTTCCCCATAATTCCAGCAGGCACTTACACTGAGTGGGAATGAGTAAGGGAAAAGTGTTTAGGCTTCTATAAACTATGGCTGCTCCCTTCTCCTCTGACAATTTATCACCTTTAGATCACCATCCTTTAACACTTAACAGTAGCTAAATTTGTAACTGCAGTCCCAATGTGTTTGCACCATGGCCCTGAAGGCCTACACCAGGGACACTCACTCTCCCTCCTGTGCTGGGTGAAGGTGCATGATGATTTTGTAGAGTGCCTAAATTATCCAGCTACAGCCGACTACATCTGACTGAGGCAGCCTACTTCCTTTGTCCTAGTGACGGGGGCTGGAAATGGCACATGGTGCTCCACAGTGTCAAAGTGCGACCAAACTGGGGCACAGCAATATTGCAGCTGGACATGGTTAGTGATGGTGGGCCCCAGGCCAGATGGGGGATAGCACTGCGATGTGGTAACAGGTGATGCTGGAGGCAGGCACTGTAACTAATTCTCTCCCAGAAGCCCAGCATGGTTGCCTGGCTGACTTTTACAACTTTTACTTGTTTCTTGCTGTATACTATGCATGTGTTCTGCTGTGAGGGACTTTACAGCAATTATTGTCTGCTGTGACAATATTTTCTATGTGATCGTATGTACATTCATGTTGCTCAGTACCTAGTGCATTTAATCATCGACATTCAGTCATTTTAGTATGGATAGTTTTAATGAGTTACTTTAACAAAATTTTATGTTCTACCTTTTCCCCAAACTCACAGGTAACAAACGTATGAATTGGGGATTGTGCTAAAGCTTGTATATGTCGATTAGAGCCTGGCTTTTTTAATTTTGTGAGTAGGACTGTGGCATATGTCACGGTGTATGCGTCAAGTGGGCTTAAGTTTTCAGCCGCTCCCATTGTTAGTGCAATTTTGCCAAACCCACAATTCTGTATAAGAATGTTCTGTACAACAGTTGACTTTTGTGTATACTAAGTTTTAGACCATCAAAAAATGTAATACAATGTGGTGACAGTATTTTCATCATAAAAGCCCAATGCTCAGTTCACTAAAGCATATTGCATGTGGTATTTGCGACATGTGACACATTTTTCCCAAATATTGCATGCAATACTGAAAATGTCAATTCACTATCCCTTTATGCGGTATTTATCTCAGAAACCAAAAATGCTCAGTAAATACCACATAAAATAACATTAAAAGCAATTCGCTGACATCAGAATGTACACAAAAGAAAAGCCAGCATTAAACATAAAAAAAAAACAGAGTGGGGTTCTTCTCCCTAACCCATACTAAGCCCTTAGGGTCTGAATTTTGGGGGGAACCTCACGCCAAAAATAAAGGAAAAATGTGTTTAGGATCCCTGCTAAAATCCATACCAGACCCTTATCCGAGCAGGCCAGGAAAAGGGGGGTGGATGAGCGAGTGCCCCACTCAACATGGGGGGTGGTGCTTGGGGGGGACTACACCTCTCCCTTCTCCCCAAAGCACCTTGTCCCCATATTGATGAGGATAAGGACATTTTCCTTACAGCCTTGGCCTAGTGGTTGTGGTGGTGTGGGAGTTAACTTATTGGAATCTGGAAGCCCCTTTTGACAAGGGTGACCCGCCCCTTTTATTTAACAGTGGTAAGCTGAGTTTTTATTTACATTGGCCATTTTTCTTGGTGAGTGAATAAGGTATGTACCCGATACTCATTCACATGGGGGGGGGGGGTCTGGGGGCCACAAGGTGCTTTGGGAGGGCGTTCCCTCAAAAGCAACACCCATATGTTGAGGGCATGTGGTCTGTTTTTTTTTTTTTTTTTAATGATTTGAGCTATTTTACCACTGATCTTAAAGCGGTAGGTAATGTTTTGTAAATGGAGCCCAAAGTATTGTATACTGCGGAGTTTATTATTCAGCTTTATGATGTAGTAACAGTATACTGTGTTGTTTTCACTCATGATCAGTCCTTGACTAAAACTCTGATTCATGCATTAGGCTGCCTTTAAAATGTAACCTTGCAGAATTTTGTATCAAATACAATTTAAATATTTGCCCAAAACATTGAACTGTCATATCTCACAAATGTTTTTGTGCCACAATAGACTTTATGTTGTATGGAAATAATTTATTAATAGTTCTGGACTTTGATGATAACAAAGTGACAATACAAAACCATACTTCACTGGACTCATTCCTTCATTTAACAAACACATGAAATTCTCCATTGTTTTTTTTTATGATTTTTGATGTTGGTAATAACAACCAAATCTATACATAAAATGCCAAAGGTAATTTCTTCAGATTTTTTTTCAGTAGTGCTTTTTGGTAGAGTTGTATTACACAGGGCACAATTTGCACAGTGCCTGGTATATTGTAACAACAATACGATTCTATGCCCACTTCTGCTTAGTAGAAAGGCCTCAGAAACCCTTGTACACTTGGAAATGTGTCTTATTGTGTGTTTTTTTTTTTTTTTTTGGATAGACTGAGGAATGGTTAAAATGTTGCTTTGTTCATTGGGGAGATTTCTCTCCACTTCCTTACTTCATACAAGTAAGTGAAAAGAAATCCCTTCTTAGATACATGTTCCATTGAAAGGTTTCCCCTCACTCCTTATTGTGGTGGCAGCCCTAAAATGTGGGCTTTTCCCTCTCTTTCTATCTTGGGGACAATGGTCACAGATATCAGCTAAAATGTTACAGGATTCTAACCCTTCCGCATTCTATCCAAAACAAAAAAATAAATGCATTTACCACTGCACAAGGTTTTCTGAGGCCTTCCTATAAAGCTGAAGTGGGCATAAAACCTGATAAAAGCAGAATTACTGTATAATACAACCACCCTTTAACTGCTGACAAAGACAATAATAATATTTAATGAATACTAATGTTGTAATGTGTCCACTGAAAAGCATGAACTGTGGCATAAGCAAACTTATAGATGCAAACTGTTTCACTTAGGGATTTCTCTCTGCCTTTCCTTAGGAATTTCTCTCAGCCTTTCCTAATCAAATTATCTAGTATTAACCCTTCACAAGGGTTCATTATTTCTAGTACATTGTTCCTTTCAGGTTAAAGTAGAATTCCACCCTAACACAAAAATCCCTGCATCTACAGACATCCACGAACCAACACTAACCTACAGTGTCTTGAAAAAGTATTCATACCCCTTGAGATTTTCCACATTTTGTCATGTTACAACTAGAAACGTAAATGTATTTTATTGGGATTTTATATGATAGACCAGATAGACATAACGTGGCACATAATTGTGAAGTGAAAAGAAAATGATAAATGGTTTTCAACATTTTTACAAATAAATATGTAAAAAGTGTGGCGTGCATTTGTATTCAGCCCCCTTTACTCTGATACCCCAAACTAAAATCTAGTGAAACCAATTGCCTTCAGAAGTCACCTAATTAGTAAATAGAGTCCACCTGTGTGTAATTTATTCTCAGCATAGATACAGCTGTTCTGTGAAGCCCTCAGAGGTTTGTTAGAGAACCTTAGTGAACAAACAGCATCATGAAGGCCAAGGATCACACCAGGCAGGTCAGGGATCAAATTGTGGAGAAGTTTTAAAGCAGGGTTAGGGTATAAAAAATATCCCAAGCTTTGAACATCTCACGGAGCACTGTTCAATCCATCATCCAAAAATGGAAAGCGTGTGGCAGTAATGGCACAACTGCAAACCTACCACGACATGGCCATCCACCTAAACTGACAGGCCGAGCAAGGAGAGCATTAATCAGAGAAGAAGCCAAGAGACCCATGGTAACTCTGGAGGAGCTGCAGAGATCCACAGCTCAGGTGGGAAAATCTGTCCATAGTACAACTATTAGTCATGCACTCTACAAACTTGGCCTTTATTGAAGAGTGGCAAGAAAAAAGCCATTACTGAAAGAAAACCATAAGAAGTCACGTTTGCAGTTTTGGAGAAGCCATGTGGGGATCACAGCAAACATGGGGAAGAAGGCGCTCTGGTCAGATGAAACCAAAATTGAACCTAAAAGAAAAACGTTATGTGTGACAGAAAGTGAAAGGCCCGTACACACTCTTTGATTTTCAGGCGTCAGTACGACGACCGATTGTCCGCAGATCTTACCGTTAGTATGGTACTTTCAACAGCATATTTCACTTTCGTCAGACAAAAGCTGGATGTGCAGACTATAAAATTTTTGTCGGATGTAAACTCAACGTCTGATTTTCGTTTCATTAGTATGGTTTTCGTACGAAAAAAATTGTAAGAGCAAGACTACGCATGCTCAGAAATGAAAGAATACATACAAAATTATTCACGTTACGTCACTTCTGACGTTGTATTCTGTCAAACGAAAATTCGCGTACTGTTAGTAACCTCTTCACTTTCGACATGAGACTAGCATGCCACAAAAATCGGACGTTCTGTCGTCCGAAAATCAAAGCGTGTGTACGAGGCTTTACACTGCACATCACCCTCAACACACCATCTCCACCGTGAAACATGGTGGTGGTAGCATCATCTTGTGGGGATGCTTTTCTTCAGCAGGGACAGGAAAGCTGGTCAGAGTTGATGGGAAGATGGATGGAGCCAAATACAGAGCGATCCAGACCTAAATCCAGTTGTGGAGAATCTGTGGAAAGACTTGAAAATTGCTGTTCACAGACACTCTCCATCCAATCTGACAGAGCTTGAGCTATTTTTGCAAGAAGAATGTGCAAAGCTGGTAGAGACATCCCCAAAAAGACTTGCAGCTGTAATTGCAGCGGAAGGAGGTTCTACAAAGTTTTGATTTAAGGGGGCTAATGCACGCCACACTTTTCAAATATATATATATATTTATTTGTAAAAAAATGTGAAAACCATTTATCATTTTCCTTCCACTTCACAACTATGTGCCATTTTGTGTTGGTCTATCAGCTAAAATCCCAATAAAGTAAATTTACGTTTTTTGGTTGTAACATGACAAAATGTGGAAAATTCCAAGGAGTATGAATACTTTTTCAAGGCACTGTATCTGGCCCTGTAAAGAAGAAATCCGTATACATGCCTTTTTTTTTAAGCCAATCCGACCCAATCCCACGCTGAGATGTCATACAACAACTGAAGCCCCATAGTAAGCCTATGGGTGACGTCACTTCCCATTCATTTCATAGCCATTGTCGGCCGTGTCCTCTGCCGAGCTTCCTCCACTGGAGATCGTATCAGCTTCAAAAAAGGTATGTATACTGATTTCTTCTTTACAGGGCTAGATAGGTTAGTGTTAGATCGTGGATGTCTGTAGAAGGCAAGATTTTAGTGTTAGGGTGGGCTTACACTTTAGGTCTTGGTTAAATCGTGGTTGAAGATGTCAAATTTCCAACATACAGTTAGCTGCTTGTCACCTGAAGTGTCCCTTAGGCCATACATGGTCGAATTTCAAAAGAATTTTCTTTTGAAAATCAGAACATTTGTGCGTTTTGTGATCCGATAGTGCCACCATTGCTTTCGAAATTCGCCAACCAAGCCTTCAATTTCACCTCATGTTGCTACAGAAAAGAATTTTCGTGGCTGGAAATATTTCCGGGAATTTTCTTTTCTTGCACGTGCGCATTTCTTTTTCGATTACATTTCTCACACGATTCTCCCATCATTGATTAGAAAAACGTTAGTTTTTCAAAAAATTTCCAACATGTCCGATTACTCAAATTCAATGGCCGCACAAAAATCGGCTGCTGCTGCAGTCCACTAATGGTGCGAAAAACGAAAATTTTTAGATAAGATTTTCAAAAGAAAATTCTTTCGAAATTCGATCCATGTATGGCCTGCCTTAGACTCTAGTCCCAGCTAAGCATGCATTTTGCATGCTGAGTTAAGGCAGCCCTTTAGCTCTGAATGGTGCCTTAGCAAACCCGATTTGCACCAAAAAAAAAAGTACCCAAACTAATTTTGGCTGACACATGGCACCACAATGCATGTGCATTCACATACATATTTTGTAGTGTGCTGAAGAGTAATGCATTTGTTTATACTGTATATGTGCAATGGGGTACCATTTGGCATTAATGCCAATGTTCAATCACAGTGCAATTACAAGCATGGAAGTATTGCATTTAAAACAGGGGTTTTAATGCACATTATTGCAAGCATAAACATACAAATACAGCCTTAGGCATCCCGGCTGACATCTTAAAGGGAATGTATAGCCAGTTGATAATTAAATATGGGTTCAGCCATATTTCCTCATTACCTACTCAGGCTCTCCTCTCTGCCTTACAGTGCAATGCTTTATTAGGACGACTTCTTGTCTAATATGATGATTACTTTTATTGCATTGACAGCATAATCTGTGAAACATGATATAAAAGAGAGATTAAAGATCACTTAAACCTGAATATAATAGTAAAATTATTTTGTACCTTAAAGCAGTAGGGTTAAAAATAGATTTCATTAAAATGGTACTAAGTGCAGTGCTGTTGGCTTAAGCAACCAAATATCTCCTGCCAGTTTAATATAGTTAAAAAGCTGGGCTCTTGTTACTATGGGTTACTTCACACAAATGCTCTTTGCACCCTCTGTTAATGAAACAGAGTACATAATCAAATAGAATGCAGTGTTTGTAATTATGTCATAATGTACTACTCTTCCACGTTAGAGTCAGGGGAATATCTGCTGCTTGGGGGCCAAGAGCATTTAGTGCATAATCATTTAAAAGGTCCTGCTAAATGCACTTTATAATCTAAGTCATAATAAGGGATTTACCAACACAGCAGGAGTAAGAGTGTGTTAATTAAAATGTGTAAACTCTTAGGGTCATCCTCAAGAACAGGCTTCACTTTGCTATGTGGATGTGTGGTTTTCACGTGGGATTTAGAAGAAATCAGAGTAATGTGCCAATGATGGTTTCAGATGGAAACAATGGAAATTCTAATTATGGCTTTACAATAGTGAGAGCTTAAAGTATGAGGAACAACTGTTGCTTTGAATAGTAATAAGCTAGGTAAATGAGCATTTTCAGTCTTCTGAACCTCTGTAAGGTTGAGCATACACATAAATGGTGGATGTAATGCCCATCTAGGGCCAGTATCTCCTTGGTCCAGTGCTCAGCCCAGTACACTGAGATGGTACAATGTTCAATGAAACCTCTGACGTATCTGAGACATACAACATGCTAGTGGATCATCCAGCTAACCGGCATCCACCAGAGCTGATCCTTTAATTACTACTTGGAAAGTGCCCCTAATCTGTCTGCAGAATAGTGCTCAGAAGGTTGGTCTAAAATATCAGTGCGTGATCTTACAGCCCTAAAGGTTTTTTTTTTTTAGCCATCATGGGCAGTTCCATAATCTGTACAACAGATAAAAGATCTGCCTTGTTTGGTAATTGTAAGAGCCCAAACAGACTTGGGAATTGCATAGAATGACATTCCATAGCACACTGAGAGTAAAAGGCAACACACTCATGCTGTAGTGCACCACAACACAATGTTGCATGCATTGTGTTGCACTTTTAAAAAAAACAAAAAGTCATATGCGTTGTTTGCTTTGTTGCTGTGAGTTGGCAGTGATATCTTCTCTGATCCTCCCCTTCTTCCACAGTTCCCAATCCATCTGATAGTACAGAGCCTTTGGAGTCACTCTGCACATGCTCAGTTTGGTGTGTATTGCTAGAGAGTTTTTTTTTTTTTTACTTGGGAGGGTGCATGTGATCAACACAGGGCCAATCCACACTGTCCAGACAGAGGGCCAGGGGTCCTGCAGCCTCATAGAACAGTCTGAGTAGAATGAAAATTCCTCCTACTGTACAAGCTTTAACCAGACACCGATAGACGTCACACAATTGATATATACTGATGATGAGAAAAGGAATTTAGCAGTTTATATTTACTAAAGTAATTGCATTTCTATATTCTGTGTACTGTGGGAGACCAAATATAGTGAATGCAGGGTCCTGGGTTTAGTTACGCTTTGACAAGCTTTAGCATTGATTGAGACTTGTTGAAAGCTTGCTATCATCTTGTTTAAAATAACAGCCGGAGCTCCCATTTATCGTTGCTGTTGAATTCCCCCCAAACTGGAGTATGGGTTAAACATTTATACAAAGCTAACGAAAGCTGGCTAAAAGCTTTATGTTCAGGGGCCACCAGGAGCTCATGCCATAATCTGTATATATGCACAGCATATTTGTACATTATAGCACACTTACCTCACTCATCGCTCTCCTCCAGTGCTGTCCACCATCTCACTCATCACTCCCCTCCAGTGCTGTCCACCATCTCACTCATCAGTCTGTCACTGGCTCTGGTGGTTCTTCCTGGTTCGGCATCTTTTTTTTTTCCTTCTCTATTGGTCTGACAGGGATGACATCACTCCCTTGCATTCTCACAAGAATGACATATATACAGTGATATTTATGGTCACAAGAATCTGCCTATAAGAAAATGCTTATTGATAGACGGTGTGTCTGTGGGAAGTAAGTGTCTGGTCTCTGAATTACAGTATACTCTTCTTTTGTCCATGCATTGGGACCTGTCCACTTGCATAGTAGCTCCTGATGATTAAAAAAGAAGATGCACAGCGCAGCCTAATGATATCATTGTCCCACAATGACTCACTTGCCCCATTCCTGCTAGAGCTAGCTATACTCCTGACCCCACTATTCTGCTAATTAAAATGTAAATGTCTTGAAATGTCACATTCAGATATTCTGCACTCGATTGTATATGAGTTTAAAAGGTTTGCAGAGACAAGAAGACAATTTAAAGTGTTACATTATAGATGAATATTAGTCAAATACTTTTATCTGTTCTCTAGTCCTGTGAACAAGCAATTGAAGACAAAAGAAATCCAAAGCTTATTTAAGCCTTTTTTGTAATTAGTCTGCCAATCAATATGGCTTAGACATCGTAAAACATGTGTAGAATAAAAATATATCAGTTTAATGACTTAGGATTGAAGAGAAAAAACTCTTTTGAACATTTTCAGAAACTTGATGTTTAAAATTGTCTGTCATTATTGAGGAGTTAAAAGACAACTATTGCAAAAAAAAAAAAATACATATATATATTTATTGTATTCTCATAACTGTATGCAGTTTACATGTAATATTGGTTTTCATTATAGGAGTTAATTTTCTATTTCACGTGCACTTATGTATATTTTCCCAACATTTACATGCAGACCAAACTGTTAAGCAAAAGTGGCAGGGGCTGGGACAAACGAAACTCTGCCAGGGATGGTTACACGTCACTTTTTAAACCTTTTTTGAACCACCATTCTTCAAATGGTATACAATGGATACATTTTGCATACACATTTGCATGGGGAAAGCTTTTTCCTTTTTCCATAGAAAAGATAACAATCTATTTTAAATTGCATGGATATTTTCCATCTTGTTCCTATAAAAACATCATTGTGCGATTGAAAGTTCCTAGTGCCACACCACGGTATGACCCAACTGCTACAGACAGCCCAACACTGGCAACATTGCTTGTTTATATCAATTAATATATGGTCAATATAAGGCTGGGTATAGGTAGGTAACTGCCTCAGCAAGAACAGCAGGCAATGACCTGTCCACTTCTCCTAAACCAGTTTCTGCCCGGCTCGGGCCTGCTTTTGGCTAGCATCTATCATATGCTTTCTAGCATCATGTACATATGCAGTTTCTCCATTGCTTTCGGTTTCCATCAAATTAGGAAATACACTGTGTACTAAAAACACCTCCTGCATCCAGGAGCCCTGATTATAGCAATCTTTGTGGCTATAGATAGTTGTATACAATGCCTTATATAAGGTTTATAGATTACATTAAGTGAGTTAGGTGATTAGCATTTTTATTTATTGGAATCTGGTTATATAATATAGAGTAAGGTTTGTAGGCAAATAGTTTATTGATTAATTGCAGTTCTGATCTGCAAATGTATCTGATTTTTTTAATTGGTAAGTTCGATCCAATTTCCTTTTTTATTCAGCCCTTTTTTAATTCCTGTGCCATTTTCCAATAAAATAGAAACAAGAAACGTGTTAGTATTCCATTATTAAACTCTTTTACCACCCTGAGATGTGGTTTTCTTTTGAATGTAAAGATAACATAGTGTCAGGAAATTAACCAGTGAAAAGTTGCACTCTAATGCCCCGTACACATGGTCTAATTTTCCGACAGAAAATGTGCGATCGGAGCGTGTTGTCGGAAATTCCGACCGTGTGTGGGCTCCATCGGACTTTTTCCATCGGATTTTCCGACACACAAAGTTTGACAGCAGGCTATAAACTTTTCCGACAACAAAATCCGATCGCGTCAATTCCAACCATGTGTGGACAATTCCGACGCACAAAGTGCCACGCATGCTCAGGAGAAATTCCAAGATGGAACAGCTCGGTCTGGTAAAATTAGCGTTCGGAATGGATAGAGCACTTTCTTTAGGCTGCAATGTTTAAAATTGTTTAATACAGCGCACTCTCTTCTTCTTTATAATGCTAGAAGAATGAAGTAGTTTTGCTGCTCATATTCACACAGACTTCTCACAAACTTATTTCTTTATTATTTATTGTGATTCCCTCAATATATTTTGATTTGTCACATCTGACCAAAAATCTTTTTTTTTTTTTTGTTTTGTATTTTTTTCAAGGCTGATGTTTTTTTTGTTTTTTTTGTTGGGTTGGTATTTGTTTCAAGGCTGATTTTTTTTTTTATTTATTTTTTTTTTACTCCAGAATATTTTTGTGTGTGTTTTGCATGTCAAGTTACCACAACACCATTATTATCTTGTATTATTTAATCTCAAGGAGATTGTTTGGTGTTGGTGTCCCTTGTTAATTTCACATTGGATTTTTGAAATGTACCTGCCTACTCACAAAAATTGACAAAACCTTTGACCCCCAGGGCAGACATCAATTATTTTACAGCAAAATTGGTGGCCTGAGGAGTCCATATCTAAGGGAGTGCAGTCTGGTCCAGAAGTCCCAGAGATCCTGAAAGCAGCAGATGACATCTGTGTCCCCAGGCTGTTGTACTACAAGAGGCTGCATATTTTGCCAAACCAGACTGAACCCAGGGTCATCACTCTCTGGTCTTCCTTCCACGCTTCCTTCCCGACTGTGGCTCTGGTGTTGGAGATGTGGCAGGAGGAGGAGTAGGACCCGGAGGAGGAGGAGGAGGAGGTGTAGGACCTGGAGGAGGAGGAGGAGGACTATGGGTGAGGTGACAAATGTGGGTTGCACATGTGATTTGGCCCCTCAACCCCTTATGTAGAGCTTCCAAAATTAAGAACTCACATAGGAGTCATTGGCCCTCCTCCATCTGCATCATTTTGCAGGCACTTATGGCAGCAAAGTCCTCCTCCACAGTGTGGGATGTTCTGCCACTGCCACTTTGTCTTTGAAGGTGTAGGAGAGGGACCTGGATATCAGGCAGCCTGCTTGGCCGGCCACCTCCTGGCTGAGACTTCCCTGTGTATGAAAAAGGGACCTTGTTTTAGTTTTTGCATCATCAGTCACAATCCTAAATTAGTACTCCAAACTAACATCTAGTTAACATCATTGATTGGACAACCAGCAATATTTAGAAGAATGCTATACCTGGCTCAAGCTGGGCTCCTCCACATGTTGCTGCCTGGAAGGCCCAGGTTGGGCGTCAGAAGCCTCAGCTGGGGGGGAAGGAAGAGTGGAGAGTGCTGGCCTGGGTTCAGTCTGGCCTGCCAGAAAATGCAGTCTCTCATAGTACCACAGCCTAGGGACATAAATGTCATCTGCTGCTCCTGATCTCTGGGAATCCTGGACCTTCTTGCGCTTCTTGCTTAGAACCTTCAAATAGGTGATGTCTGCCGTGGGGATCACCGGCTTCACAAATTGAAGCAAATTATCCAGCGCTGCCTTCCTCTTTGTTTGGTTCTTATAATCAGGGTGGTTTATCTGCCACAGACAGGGCAGCTCCCTGAACATATCAATGAAGATTGGCATAAAGTCATGATCCTTCAAGATATCCATTTTAACAGCAAGACACAACACAAGACAAACCCTAATGTCAGCCTAAAGTCTTCTAAACTTGTCCAAATACAGACCTCAATCAGAAGCAGTATAGGCCCAATGTTAAATCTTACCTTCGCTATCACGATTGGCGCCTCCGTTACTCCTTCCTCCGCTCACAGATCGTACGTACTACGCACGCGTGTTACGCTTTATAGACACTGCGCATGCGTGAAACTCCGCCCGCCCCTGACATTCTTTCTAGTCTATTCCCCGCCCCTTCTCGTTCGTCGCAGTGGGGGAAGAGCACATGGCGGAGACACAGCAGGTGTCAGATAATTACACCAACGAGGAGGAGGAGGAAAGCCCAGAGCCAGAAACGTCCCGATCCAGAAGGAGACGATTTAAGGCATCAAATATGTCCTTTGGGGAGATGTTGGAGATGGTGGACACCCTGAAGAGGGCTGACTATGATGGCAAGTATGGACCTTACCCCAACCCCAATGTCAGAAAGGCCAAGATCATGGCGAAAGTGGTCAAGAGTCTGCACCGGAATTTCGGGGTACGGCGATCCAAGGATCAGCTCAGGAAGCGGTGGTCGGACCTGAAATTAAGGGAGCATGAGCAGTACAGAAGGATCCGGAGAGTGCTGCAAAAAAGTAAGTAGTTGTGCTGTGTTCCTATTCTTTATGTTTATTACGTTCGTGCTGCTCCATGTGCTTTTCTTTACTGTTGTACAGTTTAAAATGGCAACTTTCATGTTCATGGGCACATTATTCGTTCGTATGAAACATTGTTCGTTCGGCCTAGAAAATACCATTGTTTGGCCATATGCATTTGAAAACATTTTTTATGGCCTACTTGTCAGAAAATAATTTGGTTGTGTAGATGGGTTTGTAACTAGAATGAAATGCAAACTAGATTCTGTGTAAGGAGAGGACACTCAGTAGCTGTTTACACATCTGGACATAGGAGCACTAGTGTGGGACCCCAGAACACCCTTTTTATTAGGGGGTCCCACACAGGTGCTCCAGTGTATACTATAGGGGTGATGCCATCTGTGAAGGTTGTACTAAACAGGTAAGTATTCAAGCTTGTCAAAGGACAAAAAAATTTCAACATCTTGGAACTCTGCCAAAACAGACAATTGTACCCCACTTCCAAGCAATGTTTCATATTTATAGTTCTGCCATCAAATATCTGTGTGCTAAGTAGACCTATTTGTTTTTAAGTAGGGGATAAAAGACTCGGAGGACACCCCTCATCCGAGGAGACCACAGACCCCCCACCTCTGGAAGAAGGGGAAATCCCACAAACACAACAGGAGGAGGAGGAGGAGGAGGAAGGAGACGTTGTGGAAATTGTCACCACTACAGGTGAGTGTCTGCGACCACAGGCTCAGGTAAGAGATGGATGCTGGCAGATTTATAATACATGGTGTGTTTTTGTTTCTATATTTTTAGGTGATCGTGATGTTGTGGATCCAGATCATTTCACCTCTGAAAGTGCACAGATCCTGATCGGGGAGATCATGGGGTGTAATAGGGACTTGGAAAACATCCATAAAAACATCAATGATGTTCAAAAAAAAATGAAGAACATCATTGATGTTTTAGGGAGAGTTTAAAACCCATCCAAATCCCTTTGTTTTTTTGTGCTTTTTATGATCTAAAAATGTATACCATTTTTTGACATCTTTGCAAAAAGCCAAATTTTGAAGATGCAGACAGTGTGTCAACATGTGCTATCTGCCATCATGGGAGATCAATGTAGGCGTTTTGGGGGTGCAACCCCTTCTTCAATAATAAAGTAGCTGTGAGGAAGGGGTTGCACCCACAAAGCACGTGCCTTGATCCCCCGTGATGGCAGCTAGCACTTGTTGACATTCGACAATTTGTGTGCATCTTCAAAATTTGGCTTTTCCTGGGGTGACTTCACCCCATCTGAACGCAATATCAAACACAGTTTGTAAATACTCATGTCTGATATTGCCTTCAAGTTCTACCAAATGTGAACTTTGTAAGTTCAAGATTTGTGTCTTTCTTGTTTTTAAACATGCCTGTTTTATCTTAAATGGACATTTCTACTTTTTCTAATGTGACCCCAAAAATTGTTATACAACAAACATGCTGGTTTGTTTTAAAAACCTTTTACAAATGCACATGTGATTGTGCTGGGATTAAAAAGATTGATAATCAAGAATGTGTGGATTATTGTTTCAACGCTCCAAAACTTTTGTTGTGCTCTAATTGGTGTTTTCTGTGACAATGGGTGTTATTTCCTAAGGTAAAATCCACTTTGCACTACAAGTGCAGTTTCAACTGCACTTGTAGTGCAAAGTGTCTTTGCCTTTAGTAAATAACACCCAAAAGTGCTTTGTAATGTTACACAATCACGCCATTTTCAGGACTCGCCACATTTCTGTCAGGGTCAGCTAAAAGAAACACAAGCAGTAAATGTCACCAAAGATTTTAGTAGTTAAAATGATTTTTTAATTTGAAAAAGGCTTCAGACATTGTCTGGCATATTGATGGCCCCCCTACCCGCAAAGTTTTCAAGGTATCTTAGACGGACCTCACGGGCACTCGGGGGGGGGGCAAGCCAGGACGGCCACTTTCAAGCGCTGTCAGGGCTGGTCCATTCGGAATTCCGGCCTCAGGCCCAACTGAGCCAGCATAGTTGGTAGAATTTTGCCGTAAATAGTTGTGTAGTACACAGCAAGCCAGGATGATATGATTCAGTTTGTACTCCGCCATGTGTATGGGTGTAAGAAATAGGCGGAACCGGCTGGCCATGATTCCAAACGTGTTCTCCACCACTCTTCTGGCTCTGGCCAGCCGGTAATTAAAAACCCTCTGGTCCGGGGTGAGGGTCCTCATAGGGAATGGCCGAATAAGATGGTCCCCCAGCGCAAACGCTTCATCCGCAACGGAGACGAATGGGAGTCCTTCCACATTGTCTTTTGGAGGTGGCAAGTCCAAGCTGCCTTTCTGGAGACGCCTGTAGAACTCTGTCTGGGAGATGACTCCACCATCGGACATCCGGCCATTCTGTCCCACGTCCACATACAGGAACTCATAAGTAGCCGACACCACTGCCAACATCACAATACTATTGAACCCCTTATAGTTGAAATAGTATGACCCCGAGTTGGGTGGTGGGACGATGTGGACGTGTTTCCCATCAATTGCCCCTCCGCAGTTAGGAAAGTCCCACCGCTGGGCAAAGTGGGAGGCCGCAGTCTGCCATTCCTGTGGGTTGGAAGGAAACTGTGGAGTCAAACAAGAAAATAAAAATATTCATTTTGCACATAAACAGGGAAAGCAGAATAGACACAAACATTCTTGGCCAACATCAAGATAACATTTATTTGAGGGAGTTTTTAAAGACCAAGGTATAAGGTACACCTGTCAGATTCCCCCCCCCCCTCTCATTATAGGGGGGGAGTTCCTGTACAGGTAACCCTCTCCACTTAATTGAGAGATGAATGCCTAAATAATGTGTGTTACTTTGGCCAGCCCCTCCTTAGTTACACTATTGACAGCCCACTGGACAGGTAAGAAGTGTCAGAATACAAAGATATGAATACACATTGTACACATTTGAGAACATTTGGATATTCTGCTATTACCTATCAAGATAATAATAGTATACAAAAACTTTTAAACATTACCATTTGAAAGTATACAGGCAGGCCCTTGCACTACATGCTTTGGGGAATTCATCCATAAATATGACCACAAAAGAGATGGGTATAGTGTGTATGGGTTTGGCAAAGTCAGCAGATAGATGATTGAGGATAGATAGAGAATTGGTATCAGCTGACTTAGCAGTTGGGGGGAGGGAGGGTTCCAACTGATTTGGGGACCCCCCAAAAAAAGCCTCTGGCACTCTGCCTGAATTTTAAGCACAAATCACATTTTAAAACATTTTAGGGGGTGTTTGGGGTAAAGCACTACTATGGAGCTGATAAAATACATTGTTAAATGACTACATGAGGTGAATATAGGGCCAGGAGACCATGCTGGGGAGGTAAGTGAAGGCAAATATGTATGAAGGACAAAAAAAATAATTGCATACAAATCCAGCATGAATGAGGACAAAAAGGGACATTCACAGCATATTACAATCATGGTAATTAGGGAATGAGGAAAGAAATACAATATATTATCAAACATTATATACAATAAAATGTGATGTTAAAGGATAAATCTTACCTTAATATACTCCTTCTGCAGGACCTGAATGATGGCAGAACAGGTCTCTGGGATAATGATCCCCAGAGCCTGGGGGGAGATGCCTGTCGAGAACTTCAAGTCCCCGTTGCCAAGTACCGCAGGGTGGTGACTAGCCTCTGCTCCGGAGTGATGGCTTACCTCATGCAGGTATCCTGCCTGCTGATATAGGGGGTCAGCAAAGCCAACAAATGGTGAAATACGGGGCCTGTCATCCAGAGAAAGTTCCTGAAATCATCAGGATTATTCTCACGGATCTCACGGAGCAAAGGCATATGACGGAACTGGTCACGCTGAAGCAACCAATTCTTGGTCCATGAACTCCTCCCCACCCTGTTCATGGACTGGACTTGTGTCAAGGTAAGGACCCCAACACCAAGCCCCCGCACAGCACGAACTCTACGAGGAGTACGTATACGCAACATGGCTAGAAAACGGTCGGCTGCTCAGAACGAAGTAACAGAACGCACTGAAGAACAGCAAGGCCTGTGAAGAGCGACCTGAAAAACAGCAACGAGCGGACAAGATCGCACAGAAAACTCCAATACGAACTGATTGCACGCACTGAAGAGCAGATACAAACCCACAAGCACAAACTGAACAGCAGAAAATGATCTGAAAACCACGAGTCTGAAAAAGCGCGAATCGTCTCTCACCAAACTTTTACTAACACGAGATTAGAAAAAGGAGCCCAAAGGGTGCCGCGCTTGGTTCGGACCTGCCCTTTTCTAGTCTCGTCATACGTGGTGTACGTCACTGCGTTCTTGGCGATCGGAAATTCCGACAACTTTGCGTGACCGTGTGTATGCAAAACAAGTTTGAGCCAACATCCGTCGGAAAAAATCCATGGATTTTGTTGTCGGAATGTCCGATCAATGTCCGACCGTGTGTACGGGGCATAAGAGCCACGATACACACTGTTACTATAGGTCCAGTGAAACTCAAAAACAGTAAGCAGTCGTATTGCGTGTCATTTTATTTATGGGAAAAACATTTTTTATGTTGGCTTGTTTTGCCTTGGTGGCACGTTGAAAGTTTAAAATGGCATTCTCAAACCTTAAATGTCCAGAGTTTGTAATAATAATTGAAAAAATGCCAATTTTACAATATTTTTTATCTTTAAAGTGGCCTCATAACTATATTAAAAAATGTATAAATAAAGAGATGTAGCCCGAAAAAGAAAAGGTTTACCTTTCTAATGGGTGGTGTGTTTAATTTTTGCACTCTTGGAAAGCTGTGTGTGCTGCTTTAAATGCGTATATGAGTGTCTTCCCTGCTAAGGTTCCTCCCACTGGCTACCACATCACTACCATGGCGTTTTGTTTCTGTAGCACCAGACAGTGTTGGATAGCAGTGGTTCCTGGAGCTCTGCAAGTGAGCAAAGCGTTACCACATTTGGGCAGAAAGGTAATACTTCTCAAATAAGGTTAGATTTTTGTTTGAAGCTTTTGTTTTTAGCTTATACTTTTAAGAAGTGGCTCTCTTTAAGGGCCTATTCATGCCTGTTCATTCTTGTGCATTACGTTGCAACACTCAAGAACCTACATGTAGCATTATTTTTTACATCACGCACCACAATACATTAAAGTGCATTACCATGCATTGTAGTGTGCTGCAACGTAAATGCGTTGGCGCTGCATTGCCTTAGTTCCTTAGGGTTCAGTTCAAAATAAATGGCACCACAACGTGCTAACATATGTCAACATACATTACAGTAATGCATTCATTTTATATTGCCGCATGTCAAAGGTGTGTTTCAGCCCTGTATCTTTTTATCATGATGAATTGTTTGCTTTAACATTGAGGCTGCCTGCTTTTCACAATGGTGGTTTGGGATGATTTTGAAGATTTGGTATTGTTGGTTCAATGCCAACAAAATATGGTGCCAGAAAATGAAGCCTGAAAATAATGCAGTTTGAAAGTCAAAATGAACACCATTCATTCTATGGCTTGCAATGCACCCATCTAGCAAATAATTTGCATCAGTGAGGCAACCAGTCTATAATGCAGGTATATGAAATAGATACTATTAACCTGACACATTACAATTTTTTTTTGTCCTGGAAACGCATACATAAAACCCTGTCAACTTTTTTTTTCACCATCTCTGTTTCCTTGCGGAGATTTCCCTTCACTTTATGTCCCATAGCCAAACGGGAAGTGAGAGGAAATCCCTGCAAATTAGGGGAATGTCTTGGGGACCTCCAGGTTACCAGAGCTAGTGTCTCCTTTGGAAGATTTCCCCTCTATTACTTTTCTGGGGAAAACCCAAAACTTGGGATTTTCTTTTACTTTCAATGATATGTTAAACAGGACAAATTGAGAGGATGAATCTCCTTAAAGGGGGGCACAGTGAGCAGTAAAAACTGGCAGGTGTTCTAATCCCTTGCCACTCTATCTAAAACTAAAAATAAAGTATTGCCTTTAGTTGTACTTTAAGTACACCCATTGGAAGCTAATGACTTTTTAAACATTTTTGAACAGGTAAATATTAGATCTTGATTTAAACATTGCCTACAGATAAAGGTGATATCCCTGAATATCACAATATCACAATAAAAAAACACAAGGAAAAAAATCTATTTTCAATCATTTGCTTAGCAAAACACATCAACTGATTTGATGGCATACTTTGGAAAAAGGTAAGTAAGCTTTTGGCATCAAAAACTAGTATTGCTCCTGGTAGTTAGTTCTTGTAGGCAATTTGTATAACTGCTCACCAGTCTCTGACATAGACTCATTAAAATGTTGGACCACTTCACCATGCAAAGTTCCTTCAGTTGCAAGATGTTTGTGGGTTTCCTTGTATGAACTGCCCTTTTGAAATCCCCCTACAACATTTTAATGGGAATCAAATCAGGGCTTTGACTAGAGCAGTACATGATCCTTTAGTTCTTCTTTCTGAGATAAACTGTTTTGTTTTAATACTGTGTTGAACATTTGTGGTTAAACTTCAACTTTTGGACAGATGGTCTCACATTCTTATCAAACACATTTTAAAATAATGCAGAATGTATAATTAAGTTAATGACTGCCAGCTGCCCAAGCCCTGAAGCAACACCAAATTATAACATTTCTAACATGTCCAAACACAGCTGATCAAAGTGTAAATAGCAAGTGGTTATCGGCATTCTTCTCCTCACATTAACAGCGCATGAGAGCCGATAAGCGGCTTTCCTCACAGGGGAGATCTGCCTCATCACTAATGCCTGTCAGTGCCCACCAGTGATGCCAATCAGTGCTGTTTTTAAGTGCCCATCAGTGCTGCCTATCAGTGCCCATCAATTAGTGCTTCCTCATCAGTGCCCGTCAGTCCTGCCTTATCAGTGCACATTAGTGAAGGATAAAAATTACTTATTTACAAAATTTTATAACATTACTTTTTTTTTTCAAAATTGTCGGTCTTTTTCCGTTTGTTTTGCAAAAAATAAAAAACCCAATGGTGATTAACCCTTTCATGACTAAGCCTATTTCTGACATTTGGCGTTTACAAGTTAAAATCCATATTTTTGCTAGAAAATTACTGAGAGCCCCCAAACATTATATATATATATATATATATATATATATATATATATATATATATATATATATATATATATATATATATATATATATATATATATTTAGCAGAGAATTTAGAGCATAAAATGACAATAGTTGATATTTTATGTCACACGGTATTTGCGCAGCGGTGTTTTAACGCAACTTTTTGGGAAAAGGGAATTTTTCATGAATTTTAAAAAAAGAAACCGTAAAGTTAGCCCAATTTTTTTGTATATTGTGAAAGATGATGTTACGCCGAGTAAATAGATACCAAACATGTCACGCTTTATAATTGCATGCACTCGTGGAATGGCGACAAACTACGGTACCTAAAAATCTCCATAGGTGACGCTTTAATTTTTTTTTTTTACGGTTACCAGGTTAGAGTTACAGAGGAGGTCTAGTGCTAGAATTATTGCTCTCGCTCTTGACGATCGTGGCGATACCTCACGTGTGATTTGAACACCGTTTACATATGCGGGCGCAACTTCCGTATGCGTTTTCTTTGCTGCGTGAGCTCGCAGGGACAGGGGCACTTTAAAAAAAAAAAAATTTATTTATTTTTATATTATTAAATTGTGTTTAAAAATAAAAAATTGATCACTTTTATTGCTGTCACAATAAATGTAAACATCTCTTGTGACAGTAATAGGTGGTGACAGGTACTCTTTATGGAGGTATCAGTGGTCTAAAAGACCTCCAATCCCTCCTTTGTACTTCAAAGTATTCAGATTGGCATTTTCGGCAATTCTGAATACTGTATATTCTTTTAAAACCGGCGCCATTGGCAGCCGAGTAAACAGGAAATGACGTTGTGACGTCGCTTCCGTGTTTACAATCAGGAGAC
Organism: Aquarana catesbeiana; assembly: GCF_042186555.1. NCBI lineage: Eukaryota > Metazoa > Chordata > Amphibia > Anura > Ranidae > Aquarana > Aquarana catesbeiana. The sequence continues at coordinate 181,216,235 of NC_133324.1, read as the reverse complement.
TGGCACAAAGCCATTTCCGGCTTCGTGACAGTCTGTCCCTAGCCGGCGGAAGTGGCGGATCGTGGATCGGGTCTCCCGGTGGGACGGGAGGCCCAGTCAGAGTGGCGGGAGGGTGGGACGCCCCCTCCCGCTCCTCCGCGATAACAATCAAGTGGCTTTTAGCCGCATCGGTTGTTATCCCTGGAAAGCCAATCGCTCGCTCTAAAAAACGGTACTGAGATGATGCCTGCAGCTGTGGGCATCATCCCGGTATAACCCCCGAAAGCCGAGGCCGCATATCTGCGTACGCTCAGCAGGAAGGGGTTAAATACCACCAAAAAAAAGCTTTATCTGTCTCAAAAAAAATGATAACTATTTTGGGTGCAGCGTTACAAGACCATGCAATTGTCATTCAAAGTGAAAGCTGAAAATTGGCCTGGGCAGGAAGGGGGGTGAAAGTGCCCAGTTTTTAAGTGGTTAAGCATTTCTCTAGAATTGCCAAACATTATATTTTCCTGGAGTAAAAATCTAATAACACATTAATATCTATGGCATTAAGGTTTGAACATGTACTACAGACACAGATTTAGCCGTTGTGAAATATAAATTCTTTATAAATAAAACAAGTTTTAATAAACAAACAAAAATATTGCTTTTTGACAAACAAGAATATAAAAAAAAACGTGTTATTCTTTTGGAGGTAATGCCATTGCATATATTACCTGAATATATTACCAACATTAATAGTAAGCTTTCAGCGGCTTAGTAGGCGCCCCCTACTTATTCTTCAGTAGATTAAAATAGTGTTAATTTAGTCGACTGAAATATTTTTTTGATTGTGACATCACCCCTCTTCTTCTCCACCTTGTATAATCAGAACCCAGAAGATCAAGGCTCTTGCTGCATATAACACAGACTAGTACATGGACTTAAAGCATCCCCAGTGGCTCTCCTGATATCAAATATCAATACTGCACATCAAACCAAGCTGGTCCATTGTAAGTATGCCTATAAAAGTGTGCATGAGGCCTTAAACTGACTGCAGGCATTATGAGTGTTTATCCCCTGTTCCTCAGATTCCACGCAAGCAGAGGTCACAATGCACCATCCAGCCCCACTGCCAGCAGCCTGTAAAAGTCTATGAGATGCAAGGGCTGGGAGCTTTACTGAGCAGTACTAGCATTTGGAGCTGTATGCCCAAAGTGCAAGAAGTCGGCATTGCAGGCATTTGTCCCTAGGCACATACAACCCTAATTGTTAATACTACTCTGTACAACATCCAGCCCTGTCTAGCCACTGCATTTTTCAGCCTCTCAGACTTTTACAGGCTGCTGGTAGCAAGGCTGGACTGTGCACCTGTGCCTTCTGCCCACACAAAAATGCTTTAATCTGAGGCACATGAGCTTAATGCCAAGTTTGCATAAGGCCTTTAAAAGAGAAGTATGGGAATCAGTTTTTTTTTTTGCAGATTCATACTTGCCTTACCTAGCTGGATGCAGCATCATTCGGATGCTGCATCTGTCCCCCAACAGTTGATCACTTGATTCTCAGGGCTCCCTGAGCAGAGAGCTGTGGCTGTCTGTGACTGGGCTGAGCCGGTTGCTGGTCCAGGCATATGGTCGCAATCTTGCCTGAGCTCTGCAATGTCAGCAGACAGTGGACTTCAGCCCGTTGTCTGCTGAGAATGGGTCACAGGGGTGCAAAATTAACTGCACTCCTGTGGTCCACAGGAGAAGTACAGTCAAACAAGCTTTGGCTGTACTTCTCCTTTAACTCTAACTCCAGGTTTTATATCACTTTGAAAAGTTTGTTTAGGCCAGGAGCAGCGTCTTGGGAGATCAAGTCAGGCTGGAGCCATGTATTTTTATCAGTTAATACAAAATTTCTTCTGATTGGCTGAGGTGGAGAGGCAGGCGGATGATGGCATGATCTCCTTCTTGGCCAATCAGAGGAGCCTTGTATTCATTGATAAAAATACAAGGCTTACTCTGAATGGCTGAGAAGCACTCATCCCGATGCGGTTTTGTTATGGCAGCAGATAGAAGATCTCCTGGGTCACTGCCAGAACACAGCACTGTGTACTCTATGCAGCTGATTCTACAGATTGTACAGTATGATACAGCACTGACAGCAACCACATCCCCAACTTGGCCCAAAGTGACAGAATACTTGGAGTTAGCCTTCAATATCCCGGGTATCTATTTTTTTACAGGATATTATGTTTTTAAATTTGTTATTTGTCAGAAATCTAGAACCATTGAACTTGAAGCATAGTATGGGACAGACCACCAAAGCTAAAAATGTATTCCTTTTGGGCCATGCCACTCTGACTGCAATTCATTTTTTTGTTTCCATTGGTAAGGAGAGCGACACTGTAGCGACAATGGTCTGTAGTTGCCACAAATTGCTGTGGCAAAATCACTAGTGTGACATGGGCCTTTGTTTTGAATCATATGTTAATATCAAATATTACAAAACCTACAAATTTTGGGTTCCCTGTATTTAGGGGAAAAATAGAAGGAAGTATTTTAGTGAACATGTATTCAACAGTAATAGTTAATAAAATGTTAGACTATAAACAAGGAAAAAGTGCATTTTTTTTTAACATTTCTGTTCTCTGCTCAGAACAAACATCATTTTTTTTTTTAGGGCCTGCATACCTATGTGAATGCATACACTTACATTGATACATGTTTTAGGGTCTATTCATTTTCTATGGGTCCTTAAAAAGCATCCACATCCTTTTTTCCTATAACAGAGTGTATTTTCAGATGTATGTGTTGTGGTTTCCTTAAATGGTCACGTGCTTTAAGGCAATGTTTCTCAACTCCAGTCCTCAAGTACCCCCAATAGGTCATGTTTTCAGGCTTACCATTATTTTGCACAGGTGATTTGATCAGTTTCACTGCCTTAGTAATTACCACAGCCATTTCATCTGGGGGAAATCCTGAAAACATGACCTGTTGGGGGTACTTGAGGACTGGTGTTGAGAAACATTGCTTTAAGGTTCCATTAGAAATGAATAGAAATACCCCAATACAAATGCAAAATGTGCATGTCCAACTTACATTGATGCACTTTACAATGCACACACTTAGATATACCAAATGTACCGGGAAACAAAAGTATAACAATTATTTTGGTATGTTATTAAAAAGTTCAGTAAACCAGCAGATGCTAAAATTGCATATTTTGGTCTGGTCTGCTAGATTTGAATTACCCCCAGACATGAAGGAGTTAAGCCTTTATATAAATTACATTTATCAGGAAATTTGATGCATTAATATTTTTTCTTTCCTATTTTTTAGCACAAAATGTGAACTGATTGACCTCAAAACATACATGATTTATCATACCAGAGTTCAGATTTGAGTTTATCTATCTGGATTTTTATCATTAGGCTATTTATATCAAAAAGTCAATGTCTTTGTGTCCAACAGCAAGAGTACTATTTTATAGCTAATGGAAAAGAAAAGAGTGTATTTGAGAGATGATTATTCTATTGGCAAGATGTCACTGTCAAAGTCCTAGGTTTAACAATCCACTTTATTCCTGCTGTACAAAACAAGTTTTGTATATTACTGTTTTCTGCAGCAGGCACCCACACACTGGCACAGCAGCCACCTGGTGGTGATATATGTCCATGGTGAGAATTTCCTGCTACTTTCAGCAATGCTGTTACTATGACTATGAAGAACAAAGATCGTGCTCTTGCACTCATGTGAACGTATTAATTATCAGTAAATGTGCTTTTACAAAGGGGAGAAAAAAAAATCAATTTTCAAGATTCCTTTAAGCACAAGTGGTTCTCCTGTGACAAAGCGTCTAAAAATACTTAAGGTAAAAGGTAAAGTGGCGATGTACATTAATCCGGTGATTCAGTCACTAAAAGCTTCTTCGGGGCAGCTCTGAAAAAAGTTGTTAACTTTATACTATTAATGCATGAGGGTTTTGAATAAAGATGAACATAATCTCCTCTGAGTGCTTGGTACTGGCCATGTTTAATAAATGTACACCTGTTGACTCATGCATTAGTTATGCATTATATATATATGTATCAATCAAAAAATTATGGATGCAATCTCAGTTTCTGTTCAAAAGAATTTTACTTCATCTTCATGCATATACAAGACTGCACAGTTCCGGACAGGAACTCTATCCTTCATCAAGTTACATGCAACTTGATGAAGGACAGAGTTCTTGTCCGAAACTGTGCAGTCTTGTATATGAATGAAGATGAAGTAAAATTATTTTGAACAGAAACTGAGATTGCATCTCCAATTTTTTGTTACATATCTGGTGGAAGCAGGAGTACCACATCGGAAGTGAAAGACAAGGCAGAGGTGTCGCACCCTAAATATATCTATCTAGATAGATAGATAGATAGATAGATAGATAGATAGATATAGATAGATAGATATCTATATAGATATTTATATAGATAACTATATCTTTATAGATATATCTATATTATATATAGATATATATATGTGTGTTTGTGTAGTACATTGCAAGATAGCCTGCAAAAAAAAAAAAAGAAAGTGACTAAAAGAATGAACACAGAGGCTTTTGTTGTATACATCTACAAATACATGTTGAAGCCACACAATCGCACCAAGGCACCTCTGTAGAGTGTGGTCCCAAACTCAAAACAATATGAGCCTCCAATTATGAGGCATATAAAAGCACAAACTAAAAGCATGCACACCGGAAAGCAGCTAAAGGCCCCATTCACACAGGGCGGACCATCAATCAGATCCACCTGCTCAGTGGGTAATCTATCTGCTGATCCCCGCTGAGCAGGCGGATGACAGGTCCGTGTTCGCTCCGCTATGCAGAGCGGATACCGACACAACATGCTGTTCTCTATGGGGCTGTCATATGGAAAAGGGCCACCTGTCCTGTTTTTAGCAGACAGGATTGGAGCGGATGCTGGCAGGTGTCAGCGGACACATGTCCGCTGACATCCGCCGCTCCATAGAGAGCAATGGATGGTCCGATCGGGTCCACCTGAAAAACTGACAGATGGACCCGATTGGCCTGTCAGTGTGAAAGGGGCCAAAGACCTCCAATGTGTGTCTGCAAGAAAAAAAAATTGCCAACCACTCATTTTAAAACCTAGCAAAAAGAAGAAAGCATGGGCAGTGTACACCAATACAAAGGGGGGCCCCAGCACACTTTAGCCATCAAAAAAACCATACTAAACTGTCTCAGATACTCTCAGTACACACACACAACTTCATGACTACTGACAGGTTAAGTGAATAACATTGATCATCTCATTACAATGACGTCTAAAAGGTGGAATATATTAGGCACCAAGTTAATAAGTTGTTCCTGTAGTTGATATTCTGAAAGCAAAAAAAAAAGTGTTTTGCAGTTTATTGCGTATGGGTTTTGTAGCCGCAGACCAGTACGAGTGGCCATGGTGCCTCATGTCCAAAGCCAAAAGTGCCTACCATGGGCACTAAAGGTGGCCTGATCTGATGAATCACATTTTCTTTTACATCATGTGCATGGTTGGGTGCGTTTGCAACACTTACCTGGGGAAGAGATGGTACCATGGTACCAGGATACTGTATTGGAAGAAGGCAGAGAGGCAGTATGATGCTTTGGGCAATGTTCTGCTGGGAAACCTTGGGTCCTGCTATTCATGTGGATGTTACCTGCATGTGCCACCTACCTAAATATTGTTGATGACTTTCGTGGAATGGTATTTACTGATTGCAGTGGCCTTTTTCAGCAGGATAATGCACTCTGCTACCTTGAAAAAATGGTTCAAGAATGGTTTGAGGAACACAACGAGTTTGAAGTGATCACTTGGTCTCCAAATTTCCCAGATCTAAACCTAATCCAGCAATTTTTGGGATGTCCTGGAAAAACAAGTCTAATCCATTGAGGCCCCACACTCAACCTTACAGAATTTAAAGGATCTGCTACTGCAGGCTTGGTGCCAGATACCACATCATACCTTCAGAGGTCTAGTGGTGTCCATGCCTTGATGGGTCAGGGCTGTTTTGGCAGCAAAAATGGGGACCCACTCAATATTAGGTGGGAGGTCATAAAGTTATGGCTGATCAGTGTGTTTATATATTAAGCGAGATGGGCTCAACTGGAATTGATGTTAGTGTTCTGTCGACATTTTGCCTTTTCACCCAGCAGGGCTCCAGGACCCAGACCAGAACTTAAGATCTGAGAAAACAATGAAGTTTGTTTCCTCCATAGAAGTGAGAAACCCATGTATGGGTGAGAGACCTAGGTGACACCAATAATACAGTGTCCTGCCAGCCAGTACTATATACTGTTGTGCTCATAAGTTTACATACCCTGGTAGAATGTATGATTTCTTGGCCATTTTTCAGAGAATATGAATGATAACACAAAAACATTACTTTCACTCATGGATAGTGTTTGGCTGAAGCAATTTATTATCAATCAACTGTGTACTCTTTCTAAATCATAATGGCAACAGGAACTACCCAAATGACTCTGATCAAAAGTTGACATACCCTGGTGATTTTGGCCTGATAACATGCACACAAGTTGACACAAAGGGGTTTGAAGGGCTATTAAAGGTAACCTTTCTCACCTGTGATCTGTTTCCTTGTAATTAGTGTGTGTGTGTATAAAAGGTCAATGAGTTTCTGGACTCCTGACAGACCCTCGCATCTTTCATCCAGTGCTGCACTGACCTTTCGGGATTTTTAGTCATGGGGAAAGCAAAAGAATTGTCAAAGGATCTGTAGGAAAAGGTAGTTGAACTGTATAAAACAGGAAAGGGATATAGAAAAATATCCAGGTAACTGAGAATGCCAATCAGCAGTGTTCAAACTCTAAACAAGAAGTGGAAAATGAGGGGGTTCTTTTGAACCCAAACCACGGCCAGGTAGACCAACTAAAATTTCAGCCACAACTGCCAGAAAAACCCACAAATAACTTCACGTGAAATGCAGGACTCTCTGAAAACATGTGGTATGGCTGTTTCAAGATGCACAATAAGGAGGCACTTGAGAAAAGATGGGCTGCATGGTCGAGTCACCATTAGAAAGCCATTACTACGCAAATGCCACAAAGTATCCCGCTTACAATACGCCAAACAGCACAGAGACAAGCCTCAAACCTTCTGGCACAAAGTCATTTGGAGTGATGAGACCAAAATTGAGCTTTATGGCCACAACCATAAACATTACATTTGGAGAGGAGTCAACAAGGCCTATGAATGAGGTGGATCGCTGATGTTTTGGGGATGTGTGAGCTACAAAGGCACAGGAAATTTGGTCAAAATTGTTGGCAAGATGAATGCAGTATGTTATCAAAATATACTGATGGAACATTTGCATTCATCAGCGAGGAAGCTGTGCATGGGACGTACTTGAACATTCCAACATGACAATGATCCAAAACACAAGGCCAAGTCAACCTGTCATTGGCTACAGCAGAATAAAGTGAAGGTTCTGCAGTGGTCTCAGTCTCCTGACCGCAATATTATTCAGCCACTCTGGAGAGATCTCAAACGTTTAGGTCATGCAAGACAGCCCAAGAATTTACAGGAACTGGAGGCTTTTTTTCTAAGAGGAATGGGCAGCTTTACCATCTGAGAAGATAAAGAGCCTCATCCACAAATAAAACAAAAGATTTCAAGCTGTCATTGATGTTAAAGGGGGCAATACACGGTATTAAGAACTGGGGTATGTAAACTTTTGATTAGGGTCATTTGGGTAGTTTCTGTTGCCATTATGTTTTAAAAAGAGTAAACACAGTTGATTGCTAATAAATGTCTTCAGCCAAACACTAACCGTGAGTAAAAGAAACGTTTTTGCATTATCATTCATATTCTCTGAATAATGGCCAAGAAATCATAAATTCTGGCAGGGTATGTAAACTTATGAGCACAACTGTATTATAATTCTTAAAAAGTACTACCTATAGAATATTATGTTGATTAATGTAGGCATAAGAGGACGTGTGCACACTATCTTTCAAAATGGTGGGTCATTTGTAAATTCCCTGCTATGGTTTTATATACTGTACTGCTCTACAGAGAGAGCTACAGTCAGTAGCTTTTTTTTGTAAAGAAATCTCATGTTAACACCACTGAGTGCTAGTCTGAGACAGCTGTCGATGTTAACTTGGTCTAAAAACTAGAAGAGCTAGCACGGCCTGTGCTGTTCTGTAAAAATAACTTTGAGTAACATTGCCCCAGCACAGGGCACCATACTAATGAATGCTAATCTACAGACTGCCATTCTAAAGGGGTTCATCTATCCAGGCAAATAAGGGAAGTTTGTAGTGATATACTTGTCCAGGTCAGTGTCTGGGAAAGTACTGGAATCATTGGAAAAAGTGTTGGTAACTGTAAGCGCAAATACACAGGTGCATACAATACATGGAATGTAAATGGCTAAGCAAATTAGTCCATTAAAATCAGACTGGCAGTTCAAGAGTTAAGCAAGTGACCGGCAGTTCAAGGGTTTAGGCAAGTATAGTAGTGGATCAAAAAGGCGGCTGCTGTCCTCAGAGAGCTGGCTCTGTAGTGGGCAAGAGAAGGGTAGAAAAGGAAGCGCCACCTGAGTGTAGTATTATAGGATGCTTTTAATGACACAAAGTAAGGTTACACTTACAGGATAAAAACGTAAAAAAAGGCTCATCTGTGTATATGTGGTCCTTAGTGTGTTCCTCTGGTCCTGATCCGGTGAAGCTGCAGGAATGCAGGGTTACAGATTGTAGATTACCAGCCGAGAGCACCTTCTGTGGCCATCAGGAAGAGACTGGGGCATGCGTGACGTCATGGGTCGTCCGATCACTTCCGGAAGCACTTCAGGGGGAGGGCTTCACTCAAGGAGGAAGGCTGTGTATAGGCTACTTGCTCGGGGCCACTGCTCCTTCAATAGGCCTGAATGGGGAAGTGTCAGCAATGTTCTATGTATAGGCCGGCGCTGTGGGACAGCAAGTCCCAGCGCCGGCCGGAAAAGCACAACGCTGGCTATGGACAGGAAAGGCAATGCAATATACCATAAAATGGGAATAAAACGATTAGTACATTATTAAGTACATATAAGAATGTAAAAACAAAGGACATTTAAAATAGGAGATCAATAATTATGTGGAGAATGGGTGGGTGTTCACTGAGGAACACACTAAGGACCACATATACACAGATGAGCCTTTTTTTTACGTTTTTATCCTGTAAGTGTAACCCTACTTTTTGTCATTAAAAGCATACTATAATACTACACTCAGGTGGCGCTTCCTTTTCTACCCTTCATTGGAACTACTTGACAGCCAGACAACTTGCTTTTTTCTGTAGAAGGGGGCATCAATGGCAACCTTAATTTCTTACTAGAGTTCTTATTTCAAACAAGTTTGGAGATCCAATCGTTCACCTTTCTCATTCCATCTTCTGAAAACTCTTCTGAAATTCTAATGTATTTTCCTGTCCATATTTCACGCCTAATGACTGTTAAAAGTGAAACTTTCCTTGGAAACAAAATGCTAAGAGATAGAGCTTTTTGCAGACTTTGTGTGTATCTTCTGCCCCCAAAAAATCCTCTTGCTCCTATGTTTTTTTTTTATAGTGTGCACTATCTGTGGTGAATTGTACATACCTGTCCATATCCCAACATCTGTAAAAACTGAAAATGGAGTTGGGCCTGGATAAGAAAATTCCTGCGAGTGGAGAAATGGTAGAAAAAAATAATGGCGCCACAGATGGACTGGAAGGATCTGAACTATCAGCACCGAAGGAGATCAAACAGAAAGGGGTTGATTTCATAAAGGCAAATAAACTGTGCACTTGCACTTGCAGAAGTGCAGTTGCTCCAGAGTTTAGTAAATGAAGTAAAGATTCACTTTGCAAAGAATACCCAATCACGTGCAAGAAAAAAAAAAAACAGCATTTTTGCTTTCACATGATTGGAAGTCAGCTGAGTTTCTGCTCATTTACTAAGCTCTGGTGCAACTGCTCCTGTAGAGTGCAACTGCACTTTGCAAAATGTACAGTTTATTTGCCTTTAGTAAATCAACCCCAAAGAGTCTGCTATAATTATGATATAAGTAGCAGACCTAAAATTCTGCTTTTAGTTTTAGATAAACTTTAATATTGACCAAGATAGTCTTTCCAGCAAACAAAACACATGAACTTACCTCACAATTGACTGCGTATAACATCTATATAAGCAAATTGCCTAAGAACTCCACTCCATGGGAAACATTCTGCCACCCACAGCATTGAACAGTTTTGTACTCTAATATTAAGTTAGAAAACAGTAGTATGAGCTCATACAAAATCATTTTTCACATCACTAAACATTAATAAAAAGTAATTCTAATGTAGTGTATTATCACTTGTTAAGCAGGATTATAAAAAACGTATTACAAACTAACGATTAAACCAGTAGATCAGAAACTCTGGGAAAAAATTAAGGCTGTTGTGTTGACCAGGCATTGATCCAGGGTTGGCTTTTGAGGACATAGTGGCCATTGTGGAATGTTCTGACTCTTGGCATGTTCTGGCCACCTATGTAGTAGCCCCTCTTTCATGCCCTCTTATTAGCTTAGTGCTTTTCACAGAACATTGCACATTGGCATCTGAGCAGCCCTCTGTTCTTTTGCAACAAGACAGCTGAATATCAAGTTCCACATTTGTGGATTATTGTATGTCATGTGCAGCCTCCATAACTGTCACATGCCATTTAGCCAGCAAGTGTAGACATTTACTTTACTGGCTTAGCTTAAAAATGGAAGCACACATCTAACTGATTCCATAAACTCTTTTATTTTTTGTTTGCTTTATACAGTACATTTTAGTGAAGATCTCTTTTTTAGGGTAAAAACAAACAAAATCACAAAATATTTACCTTTTCTGTTTTGGCCCAACATTTCCTGCTAGATCAATAGCATATTTAAAAAGCAAGTTCTTCTTACTTTGGGATAAAACAAAAAAAAGAAATATAAATATATTGGCATTCCTCCCTGCAGAACCTCTTGCTCTGAAAAATTGTAGTTGTTTTTATCTATCTGTAGACACAAAGTTTGCTAAAATCTTAATATATATGTAATATATGTAATATAAGGGTTGATTTGTACTTAAGAACGCCCCGATTACTTCTGTGCATATTATTGGAACTTTGATAAATAAATTGCCGGAAATCGGGGTACTGAAAAATCTGAAAGTAAAAGATTAACATTCCTGTATCTGATTATTTTTGTATATAGCATTATAAAAAAGTTAATGGTCAGTAGTGACCTCTAGAAATGATAACCCATGAGGATGCTGAGGGGCACTGCTAATATAAAGTATGTACAGTACCATGTTTTTATATAAATTGCAGTGCCACAGATGGCACCCCAAAATCTTGCCTCAGTTTTGTTATGCTGTTAGTTGAAGCATAGCAAAAGTTGTTTAGCCACTTCAGCCCTGGAAGATTTTACCCCCTTCCTGACCAGAGCACTTTTTGCGATTCGGCACTGCGTCGCTTTAACTGACAATTGCACGGTCGTGCGATATTGTACCCAAACAAAATTGATGTCCTTTTTTCCCACAAATAGAGTTTTCTCATCTCTGCGGTTTTTATTTTTTGCACTATAAACAAAAAAACAGCAACAATTTTGAAAAAAAACGCAATATTTTTTACTTTTTGCTAAATATCCCCCAAAAATATATAAAAAAACAAAGTTTTTCCTCAGTTTAGGCTGATATGTATTCTTCTACATATTTTTGGTAAAAAAAATTGCAATAAGCATATATTGATTGATTTGCGCAAAATTTATAGTGTCTACAAAATAGGGGATAGTTTTATGGCATTTTTATTTTAAATTTTTTTTTAGTAATGGCGGCGATCTGCAATTTTTATCGAGACTGCGACATTATGGCAGACACATCGGACAGTTTTTTACACTATTTTGGCACCATTGGCATTTATACAGCGATCAGTGCTATTAAAATGCATTGATTACTGTGTAAATGACACTTGATGCATGAAGGGGTTAACTACTAGGCTCCGGTGAAGGGGTTAAGTGTGTCCTAGGGAGTGATTCTAACGGTTAGGGGGCTGGGCTTTAACACACAGTACAGTGATCACTGCTCTCAATGACAGAGAGCAGTGATCTCTGTCCTGTCACTAGGCAGAATGGGAAATGCTTTGTTTCCAAAAGCATCTTCCTATTCTTCCTCTCTGTGACACGATCGCGGGCACCTGGCGGACATCGAGTCAGCGGGACCCGCGGTCGCGGCCACGGAGACTGCAGCATGCGCCCGCGACACTGCTTCTTAAAGGTGACATACCTATACGCCCTTTTGCCTACCAGTGCCATTCTGCCGAAGTAAATCGCCGTGCGCTGGTCAGCAAGCGGATAATTTTATCAATATATTGGTAAATGAACACTTGAAGTTATTGGATTTACTCCCCCAAAACCCTTTGATATGCTTACTTGGGAGACTGTGTAACACCTTGTTAAAGGTGATCAAAATCTTATAGAACACTCCTTATCTTCCCTCCTCTCCCACACTGGTTTATATACAGTGATAATTATAGATCTATTTTCCCTTGTCAGGTTTTATGCTGTGTAGTGGTGATATAAAGTGCTGGACCATTATATTGTCCATAAAGGGCCGTGAAAGATGGGAATTACATACAGTACATGCACAGTAGAGACTGGAGAAGTGGGAAGGTTGCTGCAAGTTAGTTTACTTTTTCATATTTTGTGAAAGGTAACCTAAGCTTTAGAAGTTACAAAAATGTAGATTGTTGGTTGACTAGTGGTGAGGCTTTCACATTTGTATTTTGGCCTAATATGCCATTCATAGTGTTTTATTATATTTTTTAATGTAACAAAAAAACACAGTAAACCTGCTAAAATCTTGGTAGCTGATAACATTCTGTACACTCTTTTGCACTGAAATTTCAAGCTGTGTTTTCAACCCTGCCCATTTCACATCTGATACCTTCAGAACACCTCCCCACTATAGTATAGAGAGAAATGAGGCAGAGGTGTAATCTAAACCAAGAAAGGCAGTTTAGGGTGATAACAGTTCGCCTCCATAGATACAGTGCAGTAAGTGAGCGTTGTCACTATGGGACAGAAAATGTGTTATTAGCAGGATCACCAGGTGAAAATAAAGGAATAAGAGTCTCAAAGAAAAAAAATGCAGCCACCATGTCCAAGGACTGGTAAAATACCGGTAAATTGCTATGTATAGTTGTTGGATATAGAACAGATATACTTTGAATTTTAAAGATTTTTATTGTAAATACAGTCAAAAATGTAGCATGGCACAATCTAGTGGTACAAATACAGGAAGAAATATGTAAATATGTTGTATGACCGAGCTTCTGCTTCAAAACTAAAAGATAGAGTGCATGAGTGGTACCTTACATTTTTGTCAAAAGCAAATGGGGAATAAAAGGAATAGTACATTTTCACGTGTGTCATTTAGGATACTATACTTTTGGGTTTAGATATACTTTTATTTTCAAGTTCATTGACTTGTCAGGCACATTTTTTTCAGGTGTATGTGTGCAATTTTTTTATTCTCAAAGTTTATCACATGGTCACATCATACCCTTTTGTTTTATAACAATAACATTTCAAAAGCAGTTTTGTTTGACCGTCCAATATAAGCTTACTCGAAAATTCTTCTTTCATTTTGGGGGTTCTGTGTGTCTGCTGGCCATCTCTTTTGACAAATTCCTGAATTCCCTACATGCCTTGCATCTTCTCCTCTGCTGTTTACATTCAATTATTATGGACTACATATCCCATGGTACCCTGCTGCCTGGAAGCAGTAAGTCCTGTACTTGCTCTGCCTCCTGAAACGCCTCCTCTCAGCATCTATGTAGTTAAGAAGGCAGACTCTGTGAAATGTGTGACACAGCAGTGCATACCCACAGAGCATAGTAATTACGTGTCACAGAATTTAAGGAAGTGAATGTGTTGGGACCTTCACAAATTAAATTGATGAACTTCAAGATAATAGGAGTAGGCAAGAAATAATTGAAATCCAATCTGGAAATTAATATATTATTTTATATTTTGACCATAGATATGCTTTAAGAAAATGTAAGTATATATGGACTAATAACAAGTGATTCCACATGATCTACTTTGGGTTTTCCAATAAGGAAAGAACATTTTATCGTTATAAAAAATTATTTAATTATGATGGAAAACCAAAAGTAGTATAGTCCCTTTTCTCCAGAAGAAATATCTTTTCATTGCACTTTTGGCATAAGTATCCCTGCCTGGAAAATCGTGGCAGATACGAATGGATGAATTTTGAATAAGGACAGACACATCTCTTACTATTGGCCCTACCTCAAGTGCAGCCTAAATCTTACTATTCATTACATCTTTTTTCACTTCTTTTTTTTTTTAACCTTGATTTAGTGCAAATTGATGAAAATACACCATGTGAACAAGCTCTTAGATAAAAGAAAAATGACCCAAATCCATCCATAGCAGCATTTATAAAATGTCAAGGTTTTAACAGCTCTAAAAATGTATAATAAATATTCAGTGAAGACAGCTCTGAACTGGTTTCTATTTTATGTGAGAAGTTCACAGGACAATTGACCAGAAAAAAAATTAAGCTGATTGTCCTTTTACTAACAGGCAGAAAGCAATTTTCTGTTTTTGCTCTACTGGAGGCTGCAGCAAGCAACATGTACTAGAGGGGTTAAACTGTGTCATTTCAAAAGTATTCTTTGAAGAGATTTTTGCATAGAAGCAGCAGAAAATATCATCCCGTAAAAGCAACCAAGTGTGCCATATTTCAAGGGCATTTTTCACTAGTAATGAGCAGTCACAAAATGTGATTTAATAAATGCTATTTCAACCTTAAGGAACCTTGGATATCTAATGTTCTGAGAGCAGTGCTTACGCCGGGTCCATAGTGAAACCCTGATATTGCTAATGAGATCTTTTTAAGCAATGACATGCTTTGCAAATTGTAACATAGAAGAGTTTACAGAAATTGACGTGGGCAATTATGGAACAAGGTTAATGATCATATTCCTAAGTGAAATAGTTTAATGTTTCTGATATATACTGATTATATCAAATTATAACGGAGCACAAAACTGCTTGTCATCAGGCCTTCCATTACAAAGATGCGCGGCCTCTCCATCCCTCTATAACTGTCTCTGCCATTTTAGAATCTGGATTATGTTAATTTTATTTTATTATTTTCATTGTTCATCTGGTTATGTTTTGTACATATGAAATGCCTGTTTTTGTTTTAGCTTGTAGCCTGAAGACAGGAATTTCTAAAACAAGATGCTAATGTATTCATTGCTTTAGGGATGTTTGCAGTAATACTATTCATTCAGCTTAGAACGAGTTAATCAATTTGTCATACTTAACTATGTAAATTCCATTCCATCTAACATGATGGTCTGCTGTTGGGTACATTTAATTATCTGAATATATTTTAATACTGCTTAGAGGATGGAACTATTATAATATAACCTGTTATATTTGGCCTTGATACAGCCAAAATGTAATAGTTATCAGTGGTGGGATTTTGGAAAATGTGATGTAGTGTGATGGCATGCAGCAATAAACTACTATAGAACATGCCTGTCTGTAAATGGCCAGACTTATTCAGTCTTGCAGATGACAACGTTAATTGGCCCCAAATGACCAGGGCTGTCTTAAACTAAGCACATTTGAAGTTAATAGAATCGATGTTGGGGACAGCCGAAAGTACACTCTGACAATAGCAACTGTCGCCCTGAATTTGCTGTCATATTCTAACCTATGGCCTGGACCTAGTGATCATGGACAGTGAATAAGATTTTGCCACCCATTGACATGTTAAGTCACTGTGTATGCATGCCATAGGGGTTAATGTGTCTTTGTAAAGACTTTAAAGGCCAGATAATTAGTCCACTTGTTTTATTTCAGCTTGTTTCAACTTAAAAAAAATAAATATATAAATATATACACACATACAGTGTAGTTATATATATATGTATATAGAATAATTTATTAATCCCAAGAGTGAAATTATTGGATTACAATTACTCTAAAAATTAAAATAAAAATCACAAATAACAAACAAAAAGGAACAATAACAAAACATAACATGAAGTCACCACTAGAGACAAGCTAGTATATACAATAAATAGGAATTAAAAATATACATTTAAAACAAAATCAATAAATACTGTACAGTGAATGAACTTTGCAATCCCATTAAAACACTGCACAGAATAAACAATTAAACAAGTAGCAAAAAATGTCAAACTACAAGAATGCAAATATTGCCCCTCCAACTTTAATTATTACACATAAATTATCCTAGTATTGAAGTTTTTGTAAATAGCGAAGGTTTTTTTACCTTACTGCATTCTTTGTTAAGGTTAAAAAAAAAAAAACTTCTGCATGGAGCTTTTCCCTGCAGCCCCTTCTAAATACATACATGAGCCCAATCTCAGTCCAGTAATGTGCACGAGATCCCAGAATCTCTTGGCTCTCTCATAGAAACAGAAAATGAAACGAAAGTTTTTGCGCTAAAATTGTCCAGTCCAAAGTGATAACACAATGACCACAGAATCCTTTAATGAGCATGCTTAGTGTGAAGAAAACTGGTCAGCACCATACTTCTTGCAGCTCAGTGATCAAAGGGAATTGATAGCTAAGAAAACAAAAGGGAATACGTGCGCACAGGCTCATGGTGCATTAATGTCTTTTTATTGGATATAAAAGGATAAAATCGATACACTCACAAGTGACAGTGAATAAACAGCTTCGAACAGTTCCTCCAAAAGAGAGCCTTAAAAAGGGACACATCAGTGCTTCAGAATAGATGAGAAGAACATTGTATTTATGGATGGGCTGGCTCCACAGACACAGGCTCAACAAGCAGCTGCCAACAAGCCGCGAGTGAGCCACTTACTGACTGAAGAGACAGCTGGTCAGGAGAGGGCTGTGGGGCGCCTACAACACTTGTCCCAGGGAGAGATCTGATGGAGCCAACTTACAGAGGACACTGTAGTTGTCAGGATAACATGTTTCGGAGAGCGTGGCCTCCTTCCTCAGATCTGCGGTCTTCTCATCTATTCTGAAGCACGGATGTGTCCCTTTTTAAGGCTCTCTATTGGAGGAACTGTTTGACGCTGTTTATTTACCTTCACTTGTGAGTGTATCGATTTTATAGTCTTATATCCAATAAAAAGACATTATTGCACCATGAGCCTGTGCGCTCGTATTCCCTTTTGTTTTCTCTTGGCTCTCTCGCTGCTCATTGGCTCAAATACAGCAGCGGGTTCCTGCAGCTGTCAATAAGAGCCAGTGATGAGGGAGCAAGGAGCAGCGCCGAGCCCTTATATGTGTGGATACACAGGGCAGGGTTCTGGGAGCGAGCATACACACGACTGCCCCCATACCAAGTGACTTGATGTGGGGGCACTCGCCGGGGTAGGGGGTGAGCCAGGAGAGCCGGTGGGGGACCTGAGAAGAGGAGAATTGGGGCTGTTCTGTGTAAAACCACTGCACAGTGCAGGTAAGTATAACATGTTTGTTATTTTAAAGAAAAAAAATTGAGCCTTTTAATATCACTTTAGCATAATATAAGTATAAGTTTATGCTCTGTTGTTTTATTTTTCATGTATTAAAATTCCTTCCTAGCAGGCCTCAGATCTCCACAACTTGACATACAGTCTTTCCTGTAATGCTTGCCACATTTGCATGCCGGAACTCTGGCTGCCCTTTTTTGAGTCCTGTCTCATCATTTTTAAAGGAGCCCCTGGGGTGCTTACACACTGCTGGGATTCTGAGGTCAGACCATGACTATGTTAAAGTTGGACCATGTTGGGTTCGGAAGGTGTCTCTTATGCTTGATTGATTTGGAAGAACGTAAGAAAAACAAACCTGCATCTAAATTGTAGCTGTATTCATTACACCAACCTTATTCCTTGTTTCGATTAAAAATGTAAACCTATCTGGTTGCTGAAACAGCAACTTACTTTTTGCTCCACTTTAGTATTGTGCCTGTGTACGCAAATGTGGTTATGATTCAAAAGGAATATAATGGAAATTGTGCAAATGTTTCTCAAAAAAACAAATATGTTCAGATTCATAGTTGCCTACAAGGTAAATATCGGCTTTGGAGCAAGCATGTATATATGCGAAAAATCCACTTAATCAGTGCAATAGAACGTTTTATTATTCTTTCTGTAATATATAAAAACTGTTTGCTCTGTATTTATTTAATTTTTCATCAAAAAGAAAAAATGATATTGTAGTAAATAAGTTTAGAGTGGCAAACCTATCTAATTACTAATCAAACAGCTTTGTAGGGTCCTAAATTTTCCACTAAATCCCTCTACTTGAAAGTTGATATTACCGATACTTGTGGTACTATAAAATATTACTTATGTGCTTGTTTTGCTAATGTGTTTTTAATTACATTCACTTCCACAGCTTTGATAGCCATTGGACGGTATAGCAATACAATAGAGACAGTGGACGTTGGATGGTGCAAGGAGATCACAGACCAAGGAGCAACATTGATTGCACAAAGTAGCAAATCCATACGGTATCTGGGTTTAATGAGATGTGATCAGGTGAGATATTTCATTTATCTACATTTAAGGTGTGTAAGAATCGGTTTCAAATTGCAAATCATATATCTGTGTTTGTAGCCCTCTGTATACAGTATGTTTTGTGTAAACAAGAATTTTTAAATGTTATTCGAAACAGAGTAGTTTGTTTTCATTATCATCATGTTTTTTTTTTGTTTTTTTTGTGTGTGTGTTATTTGAAATTACTTAAAATGTTGGCAGCTATGTAGACCTTTGTTCATACCCGTTAACCCTTTCGCTGCCAGAGCTGTTTTTGCGTTTTTTTGCACACATATTTAAAAAATCATTTTAGGCCTGAAGATTACACAAAACCCACAAATATTATATATTTTCTGAAAGCAGATACCCTAAACAATAAAATAGTGGTAGATTGAATTTTTTATGTCACACAATATTAGCGCAAAATTTCAGTAAAAAACATACTAATGTGAATTTTAGGGCAAACAAACGCAATAAATTACCCAAATTTGGTAAAATATAAAAGACGAGGTGGCAGCAAGTAAATAGATACCCTACATGCCAAACCTTAAATTTTTGTGCACCCATGAAATGGCGTCAAACTTCAGTACCCTATATTTTTTATAGGCGACGTTCCAAAAGCCCTCTATAAGTATCAGTTTAGTGTTACGGAGGAGGTCTGGTGTTAGAATTATTGCCCTCACTCCGGCGTGCGTGGCGATATGTAACGTGTATCGCAATCGTTTTCACATGTAGGCACCCCTGTGCATGTGTTTGTGCATATGCATATGTGAGGTTGGGGGGGCCTGAAAAAAATTTTTGGGGGTGTGATTTTATGTGCTTGGGTGTAACTTTTAATTTTATTTTTTTACTTAACAGAAAGTCCACTATGTAATGTTTTTTTTCGTGACAGGTTCTCTTTATTGAGATATGCATGTCCCTGCATGTCTCCCCTGTGCTCGCTTTCTGGGTCACAAGAAGAAGTGAAGGAGAGTGGACGTGTGTCCGCTCTTCTCCTTCTCCAGCCTCCGGCAACCACCATGGAGCTCCCGGGCCCGCAGATGGGAAAGCGTGGCGCAGCGGCGGGGGGAGGCGCTGATACCGGAGGTGTGTGAGAGCAATAGGGCAGCAGCGCCGCGGCACAAATGCTCTCACCTGACAGGCAGGAGTCTTCCTGTCAGTTTTTCACACAATCCCAGTGGCCGCAGTTACCGGATTGTGTGGAATACCCCCCCCGGTCAGGTCCATACGACGGACCCGGCAGCAAAAGGGTTAAAGGTTAACTCCACTTTCGTGGGGAAAAAAAATAGCAAAGTACAAAAAAAAAAGAGGAGTATAGCAACATATATACAATTGCGCCACACGTCATATTGTAATTGAATGTTATTAAAAATTACCTTTTGTTTTCAGTCTGCAGCTTTGTACTCTTCTCTAAAATGCAATGCAATATGGCTACCTGGAGGTGTTCTGTACAGATATCGGGCAGCCCCTGCAACAAAAATGTAGTTTTTGGTGTGATACTTCCAATAGGAAATCACGTCTAAAGGGATGCAGACCCTGCAATTTTCCTCATTAGAGCCCTGCAAGTGCAGCAGCTGATTGATAATAATGAAACCACTCCCATTACATTCACTTACCACATAGACACAAACACACAGTGATTTTTTCAGAATAACAAAAGGTAGGAATCTGCAACAAAGTTTGTTAAAACCCATGTAATGTACATAGATCACCCAGAAGGGAATGTTTTTTTTCCTCAACAAAAGTGGAGTAACTCTTTAAAGTCACCAGGTGATGGAAATTGCAGTATATAATTTATTTGTATATTATATTGAAGAACCTTGATTCCATTCTAAAATGAGAGATCAAACTATAACTCTTGGAAACGATCTGTATACACATTGAGATATTATATAGACTATAATCAGGAGGTATTCCTTATCGCAATTTTAAAGGATAAGTTCACCTTTTTGGGAAAAAGTAATACGCACATATTTTTGCAGTAAAAAAGGAGCCTAAGGAGCCTGGAAAACATTGCACCTATGATCAGCAGGTCATGGGTGCAATGCCAGACTCCCGAAGACAAGTCCTGTTTGTGAATGAACTACGAGGACGCTCATCAGTTACGTTGCAGTCCATTCAGAACCGCAATGGCTGACCGTAGTTGTAGTTTGTGCATTCACAGGAAACTGTGAATGAGTGATGCAGCTGTGTGGGGGAGCCCCACATGGCCGCAGAATTTCAAATAGTGACAGTGGGCCTGGGGAGGAGATCCTCCACTCAATGTCAAAGGGAGAGGCTGCAGCTTCTGGAACATGTTACATGTTCCACCCTAAATACAGGTGGAACATGTAACATGTTCCAAAAGGTGAACTTATCCTTCAATACAAAAATGGAGTGATGGATCTTGAGAATTCCATTTTGTAAAATAAATGGCGGTGCGTTCCACAATGTAAGTGGGTAGGTGTTACCAAAAACAATCGAAACAAGAAAAAAAGAGAAAAAAGGCACAGATGCCATGCCACCTACTGTCCAAAATGTATACAGTAGTTTATCGAAAAATCATAAAATATCTTGGCAAAATATTCATCACAAAGCGACCAGTGCCTCTCCTGACCCAACCCGACCTCCCAAGACCCCACCCAGTACCCAGCCCTTACCTGCTCCTAGGAACTCCCTTCACATCAAAAGCCCCCCTCCCCAAAACCCCACCAAGGCTCTTTACATATAAAATGTGCGAAGAGTGTGGCTGCTTCAAAAAAAGAGGACAACAAAGGCCAAAACGGCCATACAGACCAAAATGGGTAGAGTGACAGCCACTCGAACACCTCTTTCCTCAAGGCAGCCACCAGTCAAGGCTAGAACACTGACAGTTGCTAATGATGTAATCCCCTCACAGCAAATAGAACCAGAGCATACTACAGAGCTGTATCCTAATGCTATACTGTATGCGTATAGTAACTGTTATAACCTGCTAGTGAGCAGCCTAAGTAAGATCCTGTTAATGTTGAGGCTCCACCTCAACATTCAGACCCGTCAATAACAGTGTCCATGACTGCATACAAAGCAGGATAGCCAGAATTGTAAATGTCAGCACTGTAGTATCTTCAAGCAGATATGTATGCGTACAGAGCGGGCTGCTACTGACAAATATAGTTCAGGTATCAATATTCTAGTAAATACAAATCACTCTTAAATGCAAATGTCAGTAAGGTCTAGTTTGCAACTGGATGCCAGCTAAGATGTACTCTATGTAGCCATATAGTATCCACAATGATATCTATGAGTAGCATATGCTTGCGGGTAGACAGCCAACAGCAGGCATGTACTAAGTCTGAAAGCCCACTTCTGGATACAGCCAAGATGTACTCTCTACATTCATGTGTTGTCCACAATGAATTGCACGTGTGCAGGTATAGCAAATGTTTGCAGGTAAGCAGCCAGAATAGGAATTGTCCGTTGTCCCTTTAGGTTCACATATGAGTATATAAATGTCAAAGTCCACACCTGAATGGGTGCCACAGAATCTGAGGTAATATTCTAATATATGCAATGAGTCAATAGTGTCCCTTAACATGTGCCAATGAACGTGCTCAATGCTGTGTCCACAGTCCAACATCTAAAGTCTGCCACCAAATCCTGAGCAGCTGAGGGGAACGCATCTATGAATGCCAAAATGTATTAGAGCCCTGAGGCCAGTACTCATGTATGTTGGCCTGTCCTTCCGGCATCAATCTCAGTAGGTCAGGCTACAGTCTGCTGTGCTCTAGCCTCCTGGCATATACTGGAGCCCAGCCTAAACATTTTAAATATATGTAACAGCCATAGACAGTTGCACCAACTTGGGCACGCTATCAGTTTGAATTTGACACCATTTGTTTTTGGAGGTAATATCTCCCTGAAGGTCTCTCTAGCCACCACTAAGGGGCATTGTTGCACACTGTTAATCTCCCAAGCCCTGTATATATGCTTTTTTTTCACCTATATGGCATAAAATAGACTGCTTTTTTCTCCTCTCCTGCTTGCAGCATGGCAATTGCTAGACACTACAAGGACCCAGTGGCCATGAGCGCAACGCATGTTTAGCATTTTTTCTCTCTGATCTCATGTGACTGTTGTGAGTACCCACCCCTGGGGTTATTATGCACTACTTATGGCACACCCCAGATGTAAGAGCACAGTGCTGGGGGAGCGTGCCAGGTTTGTTCAGGTCACAGGCAGGTATGGTAGGCCCTCTCCTGCAAGATGTGTTCTGTTCAGGTGGTAAACCTCATCCCTACCTCTGTAAGGGGCCTTGTAGGGACTGGATCGCATAGGACCATTGACCCCTTCTACTCTGGTTGATCTGTGAGTAACTTCGAATGGTAATGTCTCACTTGGGTGCTGTTTTGTTCTGGCAGGCCTATGGTAACCTGGTTGCAAGTAGCTGTTAACTCTTCTTGCTCTTCGATGGGTATCCTTTGTTGGCAATGTCTCACTTGTAAACTGTTTATACAGTGGCCTATGGTGACTTAGTCCCAGATGGTTGTTAACCCCTCTGACTTCACAGTGAGTCTGTGATTGTTTTGTTGGTAATGCCTCACTTGTATACTGTTTGTGAAGTAGATTATGTTGACTCAGTCATGGATGGCTGTTAACCCCTCCTACTCCACAGTACGTCCTTAAGTATACTTTGTTGGTAAGGACTTACTTGTATACTGTCTGTCCAGGTGACTCTGTTATGGATGGCTTTTAACTCCTCCTGCTCTGTAGTGGGTTTGTGAGTAACCTTTGTTGGTAATGTCTTACTTGTGTTTTGTTTTGTTTGTGTAGTGGCCTATGATGACCTATCATGGATGACCATCCTCCTCTCACGGGATGTGGGAGTACCCCATGTTTGTAAGGTCTCTCGTATACTGTTACACAGCATCCTGTGTAAAATTTGACACTAATGCACTAGTCACCTCCTGCCCTTCCGTTTATTCATGAGTAGACCCTTGTGGGTGGTATCTTGTGTACCTGCCATTATTCATCAAATTATGGTTTCTTAGTCGCACAGCCATTAGCTTTTTTTGCATTGGGCTGTGGGCACCTCTTCTGATTGCCATCTCACTTTTTTCAGGCTTCGTTTGCGCTTTGCGTTTATTATTCTACCATTTGATATTTCTCTGACCTCATGTGTCTTCATGAAAGTATGGGCCCCTGCCTTAGCTATGCTTGGATCTCATTGTGTCCACATTGTGAGTAGGGATGGGCCGAACGAACCCCTGTTCCGTTCGCACCAGAACTTTCGAACACCGTGAAAGTTCGGAACCTAATAACGAACCCCATTAAAGTCAATGGGACCCAAACGTCAAAAATCAAGTGCCCATTTTGAAGGCTTATATGCATGTAATTGGGCATACAATGGTTATAAGGGTCCGGGTCCTGCCCTGGGGGACATGTATCAATAAAAAAAAAAGTTTATTGGAAGGAATTTTTCATTTTTAGGCTTTCACTTTAAAAATCACTGCTCATTTAAAAATGACGTTTTTTCACATAGTACTTGGGGGGTCCCCTTAGTCTACATGCAAAGTGGCAGATCTATACCATGTCTAGAATCTGCTGCAGCATTAATTGCATTTATAAAACCAAAAAAAAATAAATAAAAGACATTTTCCCTGCAAGCTATCTTTATTTTGCTCAGCAACAGATGGGGAGCC
Organism: Aquarana catesbeiana; assembly: GCF_042186555.1. Taxonomy (NCBI): domain Eukaryota; kingdom Metazoa; phylum Chordata; class Amphibia; order Anura; family Ranidae; genus Aquarana; species Aquarana catesbeiana. The sequence continues at coordinate 181,192,033 of NC_133324.1, read as the reverse complement.
AGGGTGTATGATGAGGCCACTGGGAACAAGATTAGAGATTTTTTGGATACATTCTGGTGTCACTTTGACTTTGTATAAAAGTAACGGGTGCGTAAAAATTGGATGTTGGTGGCGCCTTCCCACCATAAACCGATAGAGGTACTCTTGATGAAAGCAAGTATTGGCCTTGCTGTAAAAAATTGCAATAATACGCACCTGTCAAACACTCTTTGGGTGTCGGGGGGTCCTTCCCACCGTAACCCTATAGAGGTACTCTTGATGAAGGCAAAAAAATTGCAGTGATATGCATATGGTTAGTGTTTTCGCCACGTTTGATGTGCCTGAGACACAGTTTACAGATAGCAACAGTGCGATCTGCTGCAGATGTGCTGAAAAAGGCCCAGACAGCTGAGCTTTGGGGTGTGGGCAAGGAGAAACAGCTGCATAATGTGATGGAATAGGGTGGGGTTGTGCCGCCTAACCTTCAGTTTCCTCCTCTGCTCTATATGGCACCCAAATCGCATCAGTGATATCATCATCATCATCTCCATCTCCTCCATCTTCATCATTACAACTGGAGACAACTTGGCAATATGCTGCGGCTTGGAGAACATGAATGTCAATTTGTCTACCAGTGTTCCTCCCTCTCTCTAGACTCATGTTCCTGTCATCCTCAACCTCAGAACTAACATCTGAATCCAGTAATGGTTGGGCATCATCAAGGAGCAAGTGGTTGATGCTGTAGTCAAATAACTCAGCTGACTCCTCAATGGCTTATGTTGGGGCTATGGCAGGAATAGATGTGAACAAGGAGGCAGGCTTATCCACTCTGGCAACTGCAGGGGACTGCACACTTGTCTCTGCTTGCGTGACAGAGGATGAGGAGGATGAGGAAGGTTTAGTAAGCCAGTCCACCACTTCCTCTGCATGCTGTGGCTGGATAGCAAGGGCAAACTCACTAAACAGAGGAAATGATGCCCTGCCTGAGGACTGACCACCACATCCTCCTTTGCCTGTGGACACATTTGTTGCTGGCCCCCTAACCATGCCAAGGCAACGTCTGCCTCTCCTGGTTGTCCTCCCAGACATTATTGGGAGGGAGGGGGCTGTGCTTATAAGTAAATGTAAAGAAGAAGTTGAAATCTGTATGTAGATGCACTTTAATCAGTGTAAAGAGGTGTTTGGTGCACTTTAATGTGAGTACTCACACTACGCAGACACACTTCACGGATACACTATAATACACTGCAATATAATGCGCCAAGCGTACAGTGACGCACAGAACTATATGGCGTTAAACTGGCAGTAACGCACACAAAACTATATGGCGTTAAACTGGCAGTAACGCACGCAAAACGATATGGCATTAAACTGGTAGTAACGCACAAAGAAATAAATGGTGTTTAACTGGCAGTAATGGACACAGAACTATATGGCATTAAACTGGAAGTGACACACACAGAACGATATGACATTAAACTGGCAATAACACACACAGAACTATATGGCCTTAAACTGGCAGTAACACACACAGAACTATATGACGTTAAACTGGCAGTAATGCACACAGAACTATATGGTGTTAAACTGGCAGTAACACACACAGAACTATATGGCATTAAACTGGCAGTAACGCACACAGAACTATATGGCGTTAAACTAGCAGTAACACACGCAAAACTATATGATGTTAAACTGGCAGTAACGCACACAGAACTATATCGCGTTAAACTGGCAGTAACGCACAAAGAAGTAAATGGCGTTAAACTGGCAGTAACGCACAAAACTATATGGTGTTAAACTGGCAGTAACGACACAGAAGTAAATGGCTTTAGACTGGCAGTAATGCAATCAAATAGACGGTGTTCAACCGTCACACTGACGCTATCTGAACTGTCCCTACTCTATGTAAACATTACTGGCACGGTCTCACTATACTACACTGAAACTATCTGAGCTGTCCCTACTCTAGCTGCACTCTATGCAAAGCTGAATGATGGTCATCCTAACTACGCTCACACTATCCCTAGACTGACACTAAACTATTATTCCACACTGACAATTGAAGCAAAATGTCACAGTAACTAACTAATAGCACTGAACAGAGCCCTGTTCTATCTCTTTTCACGCCAAAATCACACTGAAAATGGCTGTCATTGAAAGAATACTTTTATACTGTGGAGCAGGAATGAGCCATGATTGGATAAAGTCATAATGACAGTGTCCAATCATGACTCTGACAGTGCTCTGTACCCTGATTGGCTGAAGCTTTCACTGCTTCAGCCAATCAGGGCTTGCAATGCACTGTTGAGCGCCGCAATGCATTGTGGTCAGTTTGGGGGGGCGAGCTAGCGGTCGAACGACCTGTTTGTTCGGCTGTTCATCGAACGTCCGAAAAGCGAAAGTTCGGCCCGAACATTCGCCCATCCATAATTGTGAGCTCTCTGGATGACCTTTGTGCAGTCACTTACTGTCAATGTAATGGATCCTCAACTTAAAGAAATCTGTGCTTGATCCAACTCACCACCTAAATTACCTGGGATGGTCCTGGACATGGACCAGGTACTGGTCTTATCTTCCTCCAGAACAAATTCTGTCCCCCTACTCTCTAGTGTAGACACTTTAAAGGATAAGTTCACCTTTTGTAAAAAAAAAAAATAATAATAAATGGGCATCTTTTGTGCAGGTAAAAAGATGTGCATTTATTATTTTTTTTACACTGCAGCCTGTAAAGCATTGCACCATTGCAATGTCAGGATTCTGCAGACTCCCCATACACTGTCTGCCCATACCTCTGATACAGGCAGGCAGTTACTAAATTGCAGGAAGAATCAATGATCTACAAGAAAGCAACCACACAGTTCATTGAGGACTACAAGCCGTTGGCCACTGAGGATGATGGTAATTGTAATTAATTCACAGAATTCTCTGAATGAACATCGCATCACACGGCTGCACTCTTTTTAAAATGTGACAGCGGGTACAGGAAGAAGGTCCTCTGCTGTCCTCCGCTGTCATGGGAGGGGGTTGAGATCGGGGAGAAAGGTGGAAGGGGCTAAAACATACAACATATTCCACTCTAAATAAGGGTGGAACATATAACATGTTCCAAAGGTGACCTTAGCCTTTAATTCGGAAAGGCATTCCTTAGTTTGTTTTTGCATGATGATACTGGAGCTGACTGTAGCCTCTTTCAAGGCTGTGTCTAATGCCTGATTTTTCTCCAGGCTGTTGTAACTTGACATTTGGGCTGTGTGGGACAAGCAGATGCAGTCTCTGCACTGTCCTATGTGTTTGTCATCCAGAACCAAACTATTTCTGGCTTAACAGATTTCTAGTCTGACTTTGGAGTTGAAACAGTCATTTCTTCCTACGACCTGGAATCTTGAACTCAGTTGTCTATGACTATTCCTGTGTCTGGTACTGTACTCCAAAAAGAGAGTTTTACTGGTAAGTTAAAAATCCTATTCCCTTTTTTCAGAGAGGATATTCTGAAATACTCTGAAATATTGCATATGAATATTTATTTCATTTCTAGACAGCAGATGGAACTTTAGTTTTCTTTTTTTCATAAAGCTGAAGTTAGAAGCTGATTGGCTACCATGTACAGCTGCACCAGCTAAAAAGACAAAAACAAAAAAAAAAGCCTCCTGTACTTTTTTTTAGAAATCCATAATGTTCTGCCATTAAGAATGCACATAGTATTAAATGATTATTTGTAAAATAAAAGTTATCTAAAAATAGTAAAAAAAAAACATTAAAAAGGTTAAAATATCTTTTTTTTTTTACACTAATGTGATAATTTCCCTTTGTACATCTACTATTAGATCTGATATGTTGGTCACTAAAGTGGTGATCTACGAGATCAGTCACAAAAAGATTTCATTCCTGCCATATTGTGAACAGTAATTTTTCATGTAACAGTATCTTATCATTTTCAAATGTCTCCGCTAGAGATGTAAATGGACATCCTCTGAGAATAACCTGGCACACATGTCATTTGGTACAAAAAATCAGGAGTTTGGAGTTCGGGTTAGAGATGAGTTTGGAAGACTCTAGAGCTCATCTCTAGTCCCAGCAGTAACATGAAGGAACAGAGAAATGGAATTTACAAACTAGCTAAATCATTTCCTCAGGTAGAAAATTATACCCCAGAATTATAATGTAACACTTTAAAATCCGTTCTTTAACCACCTCAATACAAGGCACTTACACCCCCTTCCTGCCCAAGCCAATTTTCAGCTTTCAGCGCTGTCACAGTTTAAATGACAATTGCGCGGTCATGCTACACTGTACCCAAACTGAATTTTTATCATTTTGTTCCAACAAATAGAGCTTTCTTTTGGTGGAATTTGATCACCTCTGCATTTTTTTTTTTGCTAAACAAATAAAAAAAGACCTAAAATTTTGAAAAAAAAAAGTTTTTCTTTTGTTTCTGTTATACAATTTTGTAAATAAGTTTTCTCCTTCACTGATGGGCACTGATAAGGTGGCACCATTGAGGTGTCACTGTTGGGCACTAACGATGGGCACTGATAGGTGGCACTGAAGGGCACTGGTAGGTGGCACTGATGGGTGGCACTGATATGCAGCACTGATGGGCATTGATAGGCGGCACTGATGGGCACTCATGGGTGGCACTGGTAGGCACTGATAGGCGGCACTGGGCACTGAAAGGTTGCACTGATGGGTATTTATGGGTGGCACTGATAGGCGGCACTGATAGGTGGCACTGCTTGGCACTGATGGGCACTGATAGATGGCATTGTTACACTGGCAGGCGTTGGGGATGGGCACTGATTGGCAGCTGCCTGGGCAGCAGCTGATCGGCTCTCCTCTACTCTGTCAGACACGAGTGAGGAAAAGCCGATCAACGGCTCTTCCTGTTTACATCGTGATCAGCCGTGATTGGACACGGCTGATAATGTGATAAAGAGCCTCCGTCAGAGGCTCTTTTTACTGAGATCGGTGCAGCAGTGTGTCAGACTGACACACCGCACCACTGATCACCGTGATGCATGCCCCCATGGGCGCACGAGAGCGGTCGTTCTGGGTGGACGTCATATGACAGCCTCCCAGAATGAGAGCCGCGCTGCCCAGCCGTCATTTGAAGCGGTTAATTCATCATTTGAAATATGATTAAAGAAATAACATACGGAATACGATTAAAAAATGTAAAACCTCACACAGTTGTTTTTTGTTTGTACTATTTCAACAATGATGTGTATATCAAAGTCTATAATCAAACACATTTCACAGCCAATTTGCCACTTGTTTAAAGTATCCCTATTTGTCGTATACCAGATGCGTTTTAAGGCGGCACACAGATGGGTTCCTTAGTTTGGGTCTGGGGAGGTGACTCCTGCCTGGTGTTTGGGTGTGAACATCACTTTTAGGAATGGCTTGGAATGCTTGTGCATTCTAAAGGGCTTGGTGAGTGACTTCCACCTGAGGGTTGGGCTTCACTTAGATGTCACTTCTGGTTACAGCCTGTAACAGGAGTGTCTTCAGCCTGGTGTAAAAGGGCGGATGTCACTTCTGGGGCTGCCTTTTTGTGGAGTGCATTGGGTGGGAAATGGCTTTTGTCCAGTGGGATTTTTGAGGCCTGAGGTCATGGGGGGGGTCTGTTTATAGCATATTAGGTTCCCCACTTGTGAGTCTTTTTTTTATATTTCTGGACATATGGATCCACAGTATTTTATTGATCTGAACTGATATATAAGGATTTTCTGTTATCTGTTTTGTATATGGTGCAGCTTGATTTTACTTTTTTATATTCCAAATATATACTAAGAATGTGTCTATTACACTTGTCTAGTTGAGGTACATTTGAGGAACTTGAGGTACATTTAAAATTCCTTGTATGTCTAGTAGCACCTTATACTTCTAGTCCCAGCGATATTTATTGGTTATTCCCAACTCCAAAACCACGACACATTTTAAACACATACCATGTGTTTACTGTTTTACTTGCCAAAAAATGTGTAATTCTAAACAGCCAGCCTTGTGATTTACACATGTCTAACATACTGAACAGTTAGGTAGGTGACACTTATTTCCCAGGTAAACAGTGCTGCATCCATGTCATCTCCTTGCCTTCTGACTGCTTGTTGAACAATAAATCAATAACATTTGACCAAATAGCATGGCATAGCATTAGTAATTAATGGCACCCCCGCATGTCTGCTAAAGTGCAGCCTGTTTCTTTGTCGGCCAAAATTGTACACATTCCCCACCCGCAGAGATGTCAACCTAGCCTAATATAGCATTTGTCTGAAGTTCTACATACTCTGAGGAACTATGGCAAGATACTGCTGTTTACTTGTGCAGTATGTGCTTTCACCCAGTGATTGAGCAGTCCAGCTTCTTTATCTCAGTGAGGCCTGTTTTATACTAGAACTTCATAATAATAATATTACAGAAAATAAGACTTCCTATCTTTGCACTAAATGTCAAAACACATCGAAAAATATTTCCACACCACTGGGCTTTTTCACAATGTTTATAGGAAGATACCCAGTTTCAGTGAAGATGTACGTAGCTGATTAAATCATGCTTTCTGAAAGACAGTTGTGGAGTTTTTTTTTATGCTTTAAGTGGAAACACTTTTGCAATAGAAAGGCTTAAGTATTTTTTTTTTTTCTGAAAGCAGCTGGATGATTTCCTTATTAATGTCTTTATAATAAACCTGTTTTATATATGAGTTAGCCTCTGGAAAAGAGTTTTTGATAACATTCGCGAAATATGTGTATACCAATTCATGTAGGAGCAGAAAGTGATTTATTTATTGTGTATAATTACGCAAAGTATGAAATACTCATTGCAATGATGTCATTGTTTAACTCCTCCTCTGCCCAGACCAATTTTCAGCTTTCGGTGCTCTCACACTTTAAATGACAATTACTCAGTCATGTAATACTGTACACAAATGAATTTTTTGTCTTTTTTTTCATACAAATAGAGCTTTCCTTTGGTGGTATTTGATAACCTCTGAGTTTTTTATTTTTTGCACAATAAATGAAAAAAGACCGAGAGTTTTGAAAAAAAAACGCATTTTTCTGTGATAAAATTTTGCAAATTAGTGACTTTTCTTCATATATTTTGGCCACAATTTATACTGCTACATATCTTTGGTAAAAATAACCCAAATTGGTGGATATTATTTGGTCTGTGTGAAATTTAGAGAGTCTACAAGCTGTGGTGCAAATCATAAAAAATTAATCACATCTGATGTACTGGTGGCCTATCTCATTTCTTGCGACCCAAACAAGCCAGGAAAGTACAAATACCCCCCAAATGACCCCTTTTTTGAAAGTAGACATTCCAAGGTGTTTAGTAAGATGCATGGTGAGGTTTTTGATGTTGTAATTTTTTCCCACAATTCTTTGCAAATTTTTCCACAAAATTGTCATTGTAATAGGTTATTTCTTTCACATGGCATGTGTATACCACAAATAATGCCTCAAAATACATTCTGCTACTCCTCCCGAGTATGGCGATACCACATGTGTTGGAATTTTTCACAGCCTAGCCACATAGAGAGGCCCATTATGCAGGGAGCGCCATCAGGTGTTCTAGGAGCATAAATTACACATCTAACTTGACTACCTATTACACTTTTGAAGGCCCTGGAGCACCAGGACAGTGACACATAACACTGATGTGGCACTGATACGTGGCACTAATGACACATGGCACTGATGTGGGACTGATGACAGATGGCACTAATACGTGGCACTGATAGCATGTGGCACTGATGACAGATGGCACTATTACATGGCACTGATGACACATGGCACTGATGACAGATGGCACTAATACGTGGCACTGATGACACATGACATTGATGACAGATGGTACTAATACGTGGCACTCGTGACACTGATGACAATCTAATGAGTAGGGCCCTCTGATCCCTCCTGTATTGATTTGTATTTTAAGTGTACTGTCTGCCCTCATGTTGTAAAGCGCTGCACAAACTGTTGGCGCTATATAAATCCTGTATAATAATGCGTGGCACTGATGACAGATGGCACTAATTTGTGGCACTGATGACACTGATGTGGCACTGATGACAGATGACACTGATACGTGCCACTGACAGGTGGCACTGATGACAGATGGCACTGACAGGTGGCACGGGGGACAGATGGCACTGACAGGTGGCACTGGGGACAAGTGGCACTGGGGACAGATGGCGCTGATAGATACTGTGGGCACTGTGTTTTATATAGTGTTCACTCACAGATCTGCAGCACAGGCCGCTCTCCCTCCTCACACGCGGTCTCTGTGTGAGGAGGGAGAGCTGGCATTGAGAGATTATCTCATATGTTTACACTTGAGATCATCTCTCATTGGCCACGCTGATCAAGTGCTAAATTGTGGCTGTGATTGGCCATTTAGCACGATCTGTGATTGGCTGTGTCCAAGGGACACGGCCAACACAGATTTTCCCCGATGCGCGCCCACGGCGGCACGCGGGGAAGGAGTAAACAGGAGGATGTCCAGGGACGCCCTCCCGGCAATTGAGCGCCGCACTGTAGCCGCCTTTCGGCTATAGCGTGGGCGCCTAGTGGTTAAAGGAGTCAGGATCAGCTGCATCAAACTTTTAATATAGAGTAAATTATATTTCTATACTGAAATAAAACAATGAATTGTTTTTTGATATTACTTGCCAACATAGAGAAAGTCTGATACTTTTACCTAGTTCTGCATCAGTTGTGCAGTTTAAAAGGTCTGATGTTCAGTAGAACCCCAGTGAATTCTGAAACCGAATTACTAGGTAATGTTTTACTGTTACAAATTTCCATAAGATACAGCAAAATGTGCTCTGGTCAAAATATTAGAAGTGTAACAGTCTTGTGCGAGTTACATTTTAGTCTAACTCCTTTAATTGATTATTGATACTTGAGTTAAATAGTTCAGTCAATAAAAACAGTCCAAATTAATAGTAAATAGTAAATACCACCTTTTATAGCTGAAGGAAATCTTAACCTTAGACCATTTTAAAATGTATAGTTGATTTATAGTTGATAGAGTGTGATCCATGAGATAAACTGCTTTGTGTGCTGGATTGGCACTACACAATAAAATGCCCTGTACTGGTTTACACTATGAACTATCAGACACACAGCCGCATTTGCAGATTTACATTACATAGTGCATTGCCATCTACAGTCAGGTCCATAAATATTGGGACATCAACACAATTCTTTCTGGCTCTATACACCACCACAATTGATTTGAAATGAACAAGATGTGCTTTAACTGCAGACTTTCAGCTTTAATTTGATGGTATTTACATCCAAATCAGGTGAAGGGTGTAGGAATTACATCAGTTTGTATATGTGCCTCCCACTTTTTAAGGGACCAAAAGTAATGGAACAGATTAACAATCATCCATCAAACTTTCACTTTTTAATACTTGATTGCAACTCCTTTGCAGTCAATTACAGCCTGAAATCTGAAATGCATAGACATCACCAGATGCTGGGTTTCATCCCTGGTGATGCTAACAGTTTGTATATGTGCCTCCCACTTTTTAAGGGACCAAAAGTAATGGGACAATTGGCTGCTCAGCTGTTCCATGGCCAGGTGTGTGTTATTCCCTCATTATCCCATTTACAAGGAGCAGATAAAAGTCACTGACTCCTTCTCCCCACGCGTATCATCACATGTCACGTGACTTTACCCTTGAGAAAGTCACGTGACATGTGATGATACGCATGGGGAGAAGGAGTCTTTTCATCTACATATATCTAGGGATGTGTGTTCCCTTATATGGTTTTTGATGCATCTACTTGCATTTATTCACTTTATTGATTGATATATTTATTTGCACCTATTCACTTTACTGATTGTGATATCAGGGTATGTGTTTTTTGATGCATTTTTTTTGCATTCATTCACTTTATTGATTGATTATTTATTTGCACTTATTCACTTTACTGATTATGATATCAGGTTATTTTTATGGTTTAGGATTTTATATATAAGCACCACTCCAACAGATGGGGATAGTTTGATAAGCGCACCAACATATTTTATATTGATTTATAGCAACAGGTGTCACAGCACTAATTGGTTGGTTGCAGCTTACACATTTCTTTTTGGTGTTTTGTTATTTTATAGAGAATCCACATCAGCGCTTTAGTTTTCTTTTTTCAGATTTTATCATTAATGATAAACAGCTGTTTTATACATTTGACATATGTAAAGGAAAATAAACGGAAGGATTTGAACCCTTTGGAAGAAAATGCTGTGATTTAGCTCGTAAATTGACTTTTAAGTTTTGAATAATCAGCTAGACAAGTTGAGTATGTTCATTATCATGACCCATCTAACATATCAGATATCCCTGTTAGTCTGACCATGAGAACAAAGTCATGATCTCTGTGCCCAAACATTGATCAGGACCATGGCTGCCAAACCATGATTACAAAGTCTGTGATATCAGTTCTGGTGGTATAGGCAAGGAGAATAAATTTAGCATTGTCCAATTATTTTTTGTGAAAGAGTTATTTGTAACAGCCTACACAGGTATTTATCTAAAATTATTAAGAGCTTTAAACAAATTGTATCTCTAGATGCTCATAAACTGTCCATGGCAAGTGCTACTTTTTCACTATCCCACAATATTTGGGATAGTACCCTGATACACCACAAGAACATTCCTAGGCTATCTCTTTTTGATTGTCCCACATAAATAGACAGATGCCATATCACAATTCCAGAAAAGTGGCATGATGCCTCTAGTCTCAAAGTAATTTGTCAGCTTCCAGTTGACTAGTTCAAAACTTATATTAATGAATCATGGGTTAGTATTTACAAAGATATTTGCTATTTTTGCTTCATTGCTATGATAACCCACTTTAAAATTATTGTAAACCCTGACCTTGTAAAACAACCCATTCAGTTTAAATTAGAAAGGCGAAACATTTGTGTTTAGATATAAAAAACATAAATACCCTTTCCCCCCCCTTTTTTTTATAAGTGATCACATTCCATCTGTTCTAAACTACGTAAGAGCTGGGGGAGGAGAAACAGCAGTGTGCTGATCTTCCCAGTGAAAGGTTGTGCAGGGAGTGTCAGGACAAGTCTGATCATTGGAGGAGAGCACACTGAGTTCCCAGCACAGTTAGAGAACAGACCACAGTGTATTCTCCTGCTTAGTGTGGTCCATTTTTAATAGGAAAGCAGATGGACTGGCAGGAACCCCAGGGATTTCACACAAATGAAGCAATACAAAGCAAACAGGATAATTTTTCATACGTGGTACAGTAGGCATATCAGGAATATGAAATGCTGGGTTTACATACTCTTTAATGTTTTGTGCTGAGCACTTCTTTCTTTAGACTGCTTTGCATGACTGTGTTACAATTTGACCTCATTTAAGTCAGCTGACAAATTGGACAGTACATGCTTAGGCAGAATCCATTGCAGTAGGGGCACCGTTAGCAATAGCTGCATCAGCCACAAGAAGTGAAGTGAATATTGAGCTTACATTGACACCCCGTAGTCTTACAATATTTGTCTGTCTTGTAGTTGCTGAGCTATTTCTTTGCATTATTAACCAAATTATTTGCCAAAATAGCAATTGTAGTATGATTGCAGATATGTGTGCTTTGATATACAGTGGGGACGGAAAGTATTCAGACCCCCTTAAATTTTTCACTCTTTGTTGTATTGCAGCCATTTGCTAAAATCATTTAAGTTCATTTTTTTCCTCATTAATGTACACACAGCACCCCATATTGTCAGAAAAACACAGAATTGACATTTTTGCAGATTTATTAAAAAAGAAAAACTGAAATATCACATGGTCCTAAGTATTCAGACCCTTTGCTGTGACACTCATATATTTAACTCAGTGCTGTCCATTTCTTCTGATCATCCTTGAGATGGTTCCAAACCTTCATTTGAGTCCAGCTCTGTTTGATTATACTGATTGGACTTGATTAGGAAAGCCACACACCCATCTATATAAGACCTCACAGCTCACAGTGCATGTCAGAGCGAAAAGCTCAGAGACAGAATTGTGGCAAGGCACAGATCTGGCCAAGGTTACAAAAACATTTCTGCTGCACTTAAGGTTCCTAAGAGCACAGTGGCCTCCATAATCCTTAAATGGAAGAGGTTTGGGACGATCAGAACCCTGTCCTAGAGCTGGCCCTCCGAGCCAAACTGAGCTATCAGGGGAGAAGAGCATTGGTGAGAGAGGTAAAGAAGAACCCAAAGATCACTGTGGCTGAGCTCCAGAGATGCAGTCGGGAGATAGGAGAAAGTTGTTGACAGACAACCATCACTGCAGCCCTCCACCAGTCGGGGCTTTATGGCAGAGTGGCCCGACGGAAGCCTCTCCTCAGTGCAAGACACATGAAAGCCCGCATGGAGTTTGCTAAAAAACACCTGAAGGACTCCAAGATGGAGAGAAATAAGATTCTCCGGTCTGATGAGACCAAGATCGAACTTTTTGGCCTTAATTCTAAGCGGTATGTGTGGAGAAAACCAGGCACTGCTCATCACCTGTCCAATACAGTCCCAACAGTAAAGCATGGTGGTGGCAGCATCATGCTGTGGGGGTGTTTTTCAGCTGCAGGGACAGGATGACTGATTGCAATCGAGGAAAAGATGAATGCGGCCAAGTACAGGGATATCCCGGACAAAAACCTTCTCCAGAGTGCTCAGGACCTCAGACTGGGCCGAAGGTTTACCTTCCAACAAGACAATGACCCTAAGCACACAGCTAAAATATCGAAGGAGTGGCTTCACAACAACTCAGTGACTGTTCTTGAATGGCCCAGCCAGAGCCCTGACTTAAACCCAATTGAGCATCTCTGGAGAGACCTAAAATGGCTGTCCACCAACGTTTACCATCCAACCTGACAGAACTGGAGAGGATCTGCGAGGAATGGCAGAGAATCCCCAAATCCAGGTGTGAAAAACTTGTTGCATCTTTCCCAAAAAGACTGATGGCTGTATTAGATCAAAAGGGTGCTTCTACTAAATACTAAGCAAAGGGTCTGAATACTTAGGACCACATGATATTTCAGTTTTTCTTTTTTTTAATAAATCTGCAAAAATGTCAACAATTCTGTGTTTTTCTGTCAATATGGGGTGCTGTGTGTACATTAATGAGGAAAAAAAATGAACTTAAATGATTTTAGCAAATGGCTGCAATATAACATAGAGTGAAAAATTTAAGGGGGTCTGAATACTTTCCATCCCCACTGTAAGTTCCAATGGACCACTTAACCTTAACCAAATCCTTGCTTAAATCTAATTGCACAATTCACTGCAGTCTATATAAATTATTTGATTAGCCTTTATGATTCTACCTAATTATCTTTGGTGTTAATATAATGCCATGGCTGTTTTTAGTCTTAGTCTATTGCTGCATCTAAAGCCCCATACACACGGGCTGAATGTTGGGAGACATCGGCCGGTTAAAAAAAAAAAAAAGTCTGACATTCAGCCCGTGTGTATGTCAGCCCGTCCAACAGAAGCTGGCCATTTGGCAGCCTTCTGTCAGCCGAGTGTGCTGAAAAACCAGTGGCTGACTGGAGTGTTCTGGCAGGGGGGGGTTGCTGTACTAACGTCAGATTGTTAATACAGCGGCTTTCGCTGGTTAAAAAAAAATTGTCCGACATTCAAGCGCGTGTGTATGTCAGCCTGTCCAACAGAAGCTAGCGATTTGACAGCCTTCTGTCAGCCGAGCGTGCTCAAAAACCAGCAGCTGACCCGAGTGTTCTGGCGGGGGAGGGGGTGATCGCTGTACTAATGTCAGATCGTTAATACAGCGGCTTTCACTGGAGCTGACCATTTTTTTTTTTTTCGGGTTGAATGAATACAAATATTAGTGTGTACCAGGCTTTAGTCTACAATCTCTTAAAGCGGAAGTAAACCCATCCATAATACAGTTTGATTTTCGGCACGTGCCGGAAATGTAACACTCCCATTGGTTGTGCGCTCAACCAAACTGTCAAACCATCCAATGGCTGGTGTCATAACTGATCACATGTGCAGCATCATGGAAGTTGTAGATTTAACAGAGGAAAAGATGGCATCTTCCTTGGCTGAAAACGATTGAGGGGTTTACTTACACTTTAAGGCACGTGTAGTTGAGCCATGTTTTCCTGCATTTGATTTGATTGTTTGAAACGCATGTCAATTGCAAGTCATCACTTTTCTATTGACTTCAGTTTTGTATTGTCGATGACAGTTCAGAGTGTGCAATTAAACTGCTTTGCCTTGCCTTTCTTTGGATGCAACATATTCTACTAATGTGCCTTTTAAATTGCAAGCAAAACAGATCAACAGACAACTTTTTTTGCAAATGCATGTGTGTTCAGCAGCGCTGCATTCTAATGCAGTTTTACAAAGATGCCCAGCTACACAGACCCATAAAGATATTCATAGTGCTGTGATTACAGGTGGACAGCTGCAGCTTGATGTGTTAACTGCAAACTCAATACTTATCATAATCATTTAACCCTGTTACTATAGAGGAGGTCACCAACCTTTTCTATAATGCCCACCTAACCACCTGCCCCCTGGACTCCATTCTCTTTCAATTACTACTGCCTTCTTGCTCTATCCTACACTCTCTAAATCACATCTTCAATCTCTCCCTCTCTACTGGCATTTTCCCCAACCCTCCAAAAAAGGCATTGGTCACCCCCATACTTAAAAAGCCCTGGCTGGACCCCACTAATCTTAACAAACTAAGACCCATATCCTTGCTACCTTTTGCCTCCAAACTCCTAGTTTACAACTGTCTGAGCTACCACCTCACTGAAAATAACCTTCTTGATCCCCTTCAGTCTGGATTTTGTCCGCAACACTCCACAGAAACTGCTCTCTTAAAACTTACCAATGATACTAACGGCTAAAACCAATGGTCACTATTATGTACTCTTTACTCTTGGAACTCTCTGCTGCCTCTGACACAGTTGACCACCCCCTCCTACTCAAAATACTCCACTCCCTTGGTCTTCATGACTGTACTATTTGTTGTAAAGAGTGCATACAGCACTAGAATAATTATGATCAGAAAAATTATTGTGAAAAACAAAATGAAAAAGAAAAAACTATAGCAGTCCCATATGAAAACGGTGTTCAAACCACACATGTGAGGTATCACCGCGATCGTTAGAGCGAGAGCAATAATTCTTGCCCTAGACCTCCTCTGTAACTCAAAATATGCAACCTGTAGATTTTTTAAAACATCGCCTATAGAGATTTTTAAGGGTAAAAGTTTGTCGCCATTCCACGAGCGAGAGCAATTTTGAAGTGCGCTTTTAAGACAGCTGCGCAAATACGGTATGACAATACAACAACCGCCATTTTATTCTCTAGGGTGTTAGAACCCCCAAACATTATATATATATTTTTCTAAGTCATTTTCTAGCAAAAAAAAAAAACTGATTTTAACTTGTAAACACCAAATCTCAAAACGAGGCTCTGTCCTTAAGTGGTTAAGGTGTTTCCATTATAGTTAGACACACAACAAAGACACCTTTGGACAGCAGCATTGTCACTCACTGGAGAAGCTAATGTTAGATGCACTAGTAGATTTTGATGGACTTCACTAACAAACTAAAGCTGAACTTCAGCAAACACATTTTAAAATATAAGTTCACCTTTTGTAGCATGTTACATGTTACACCTATATTCAGGGTATAACATGTAACATGTTACAAATTCACCAGCCCCAACACCCCCCTGACTCCCCGTTGTGACAGGGAGCGGGGGGATCTTCTCCCCCTGCTCTCTGTCATAATCTGAAAGGAACGTGGCCCTGGAGGCTCCACTTGCCCGGCCACGTCATTCATTCACAGTGTTCTGTGAATGGAAAAACTACAAGGTCTGGCAGCCTTTGCAGCTGTCAGCTTGTAATTCCCAATGAACTATCATGGCACTGTTGAAGTTCCTGTCAGTGTGTAACCAAATGCTTGTATGGGTATGAGCACACAGAGCCTGCAAAATCCTTGCAAAGCATCCATGATCTACTGTGGGTGCAAAGCTTTCAATGGCTCCCACTAAAAAAAATATAAATGCACATTTTCTGTCCCTGCAAAAAGATGTGCATTTATTTTGTTTTTTTAAAAAGGTGACCTTATCCTTTAAGCACTTACAATAAAATTTTAGGTTGTTACATGAATAAATAAAAAGCATCCCATCATATTTAAGTGGTTTGTCTCAACCCTGCCACTTTTGCTGGGCAGCTTAATCTATTTCAAGAAGTTGAAAAATAGCAGACTGGGGGGCAGGAGGCGGAGCCTAGCGGAGCAGACATGCATTGTTAAAGCTCCACACCGCTGAGGAGAGAAGAGAAGGACAAAGCGGAGCCTGCAGGCTCAAAAGGTATCCATTTGAACCTTTTTGCCCCAGGGAACAAACTGTGAAAGTTTGGGCAGGAAATATGGTACTGGGAGGAAACCGTGGCAGAAATAAAAATCACCTCACAAAGAGCTCACAGGCACTCACTGCAACTAAAGCATCTCCAGTCACCTCACAAGATACAGCATCAGGGCGCTCTCACAGACAGAAAATGTCACAGCAAGACTCTCCATTTGAGTCAGATACAGAACAAATCCTCTCACAAACTTCTCCACAAGCCTCCTCAGTATCCCCAGTAATATTATTACAATTTGAAAAGATGCTTCATAAGGCTTTAAAACAAACCTCAGACCAAATAACAAAAAGCCTAACCAAAGAAATAAGAGAGCTGGGAAACCGCACCGCAGCCTTAGAAATAAAAATGGATGAAATTGAAATTACAACCCAAGAAAATATAACAGAATTGGAACAATTAAAAAAAGAGAATTTAATACTTCAAACTAAGCTCGAAGATTACGAAAATAGAGCCAGACGTTCAAACTTGCGCATAAGGGGAATACCTGAAACTGTGACAGACCTGCAATCTACTATTACTGCTCTATTACAAGAACTAAAGCCAGATATCCCTATTGAACGTTTAGAACTGGACAGAGTACACAGAGCCCTCACAGCCAAAAAGAAAGATGGACCCCCACGTGATATAATCACAAAATTTCATTATTATAGAACGAAAGAACAAATACTAATTGCTGCAAGAGAAAAAAAGGAACTTAATTTTCAAGGACACAATTATCAAATTTTTGCTGACCTATCCCAACTTACTATTACTAAAAGACGATCCATGAAACCCCAACTAATGGAACTGCAACGCCACAACATTATGTATCAATGGGGCTTCCCCTTTTCAGTCAGATTTAACTACCAAGGTACAATTTACAGAAGCAGATCAGCAGATGAACTACAACAAACCCTTTTAAAATTAAATCTGACAGAACCCACAAGCAGCAACACTCCCACACGCAGAAGAATGGCATCATCTTCACCTTCAGGCAGCACCCAGAAAATTTCAGAACAAAATGGGAATCATCATTCTCACAAAAGAGGCCGTTATGCCACATCATCCATGGACCAAGAAGATTCAATGGACTGACATCCTAATTCCTGATATCTTTTCATTTATTATACTAAGAGATGGTTCTCTATAAAAAACCTGTATTTATAACTGAATGTAACTGCATTCTGATAGTCACACACTGTGTGGGATCATGTTACATTCCAGTTATATTTCTTATTACTTCTGATTCATATAGCCTTAGAATATATAAGTGAAATAAGGAAATTCTTGTTCAGTTATATATTATCAGGTAATAACAATAGATTTATTACTTTTTAGGACAAATATGTTCAATAATCCAGAAGTAATGGAAGCTTTTTCTTTCTTTTCTTAAAACAAATATATTATTACCTAACTAGTTCCTAGAATTATGTTTTTGTTTATTCTAATCTGAAGCAATACAACCTCAATTTTATGAGTTAACATATCTAAACAGTTACATATGAATAAAATATGTAATTGTTTACTCTAAAAGGGTTAAAATCCCAAAATAATTCAAACTATCTTCATCAATACCAAAGTTATTAACAGTACCTTTCTAACTGAATTATTTAGCCTAGGGCAAGACTAACCATATACAACCACCCTGGTATAAATAATTTCAACAAAACTATATTCTGCACTCCAATTAATGAAACATCATTTTGATGTCTTTTGACATAGCACTTCTCTCCTGTAAGCGGAAGATCCGTGTACCCCCATTAGCCCTCCTCATTCTCCCAACCAAAAAATAGCAGACTAATAGCAGAAATACACGGTTAGAAAATCAACCAATCGATCGACTAACGAAACAGCTGGTCGAAATCGTCGCCAACATTAACCAATCGAAAAAAATCTTTAAAAGAGCCATCGATTTCATACGTAGTGTTGACGTCTCATGTACAAGTGGGGTTGTCTACTAGTTCTGCTCATGCATTATAATGGTCAAGAGATGTTTTATAGATGACCTTCACACCAACGAATAGAAAATCATTTGTTCGCAAATGATATGACACCATTTTTCCATTTTTTCAATCTGTCTTTTTCGTTCACAATAACGATATCGCGTATTACTTTCTGGGCATCAACGAGTAGGAAATCGGCCGATTGTTCGCAGAACGGAAATTTTCATATGATTTTCTTATCGTGTATTCCTACCATTACTGGCCAGATCATCAAGAGAAAAGAAAAAAACTATTGAAAAAAAACGAATATTGCCACCACATCTAAGAATTGGTATGCTGCAATTCATTCATTTTTGGTGGGTTTAATACTACTTTAACCACTTCCGACTGGCGCACGCCAATGTACGTCGGCAGAATGGCTGGGCAAATGGGCTTACAGGTACGTCCATTTGAATTCCCCTCCGTGCCATTGCGCGCGCGCCACCAGCGGCGCACGCGCCGGCCGGGAGCTCCTTGAGTCAGGTCGCGGGTCCCGCGGACTCGATCGCTGCTGGGATACCCCCGATCGCCTTACGGAGAGGATGAACGGGGAGATGCTGATGTAAGCAGCATCTCCCCGTTCTGCCTAGTGACAGTGTCACTGGTTTCTGCTCCCTGTCATCGGGAGCAGAGATCAGTGTAATGTCACAGCTAGCCCATCCCCCCTACAGTTAGTAATCACTCCCTAGTACTGACTTAACCCCTCCCTGCCCCCTAGTGGTTAACCCCTTCACTGCCAGTGTCATTTACACAGGAATCAGTGCATTTTTATAGCACTGATTGCTGTATACATGACAGTGGTCCCAAAAATGTGTCAAAAATGTCCGACATGTCCGCCATAATGTCGCAGTGACAATAAAAATCGCTGATCGCCGCCATTACTAGTAAAAAAATATATATTAATAAAAATGCCATAAAACTATCCGCTATTTTGTAAACGCTATAACTTTTGCGCAAACCAATCAATAAACGCTTATTGCGATTTTTTTTTTATTTTTTTACCAAAAATATGTAGAATAGGTATTGGCCTAAACCGGGGAAAAAAAAAAATTTTTATATATTTTTGGGGGATATTTATTATAGCAAAATGTAAAAAATAATGCGTTTTTTTTCAAAATTGTAGCTCTTATTTTGTTTATAGCGCAAAAAATAAAAATTGCAGAGGTGATCAAATACCACCAAAAGAAAGCTCTATTTGTGGGGAAAAAAGCACGTCAATTTTTTTTGAGAGCCACGTCGCACGACCGCGCAATTGTCAGTTAAAGCGACGCAGTGCCAAATCGCAAAAAGTGCTCTAGTCAGGAAGGGGGTAAAATCTTCCAGGGCTGAAGCGGTTAATAGGATCCTACCCAAATCAACATCATAATTCACACAGCAGCTGCTGTGCCTGTTAACGGACATATCACTTTGGACCAGGAGAGTTCTTTGGACAATTAATCTCTTTTGCATCTTTTTACCTAATCTTCACCATACAGAACCCTTGAGTGATGATCTTGTTTTCCTTTCTTGTCCAGACAGGGATTGCCCGAATCCTAGACAAATATATTTGTAGCTCTTATTGTATTGTTGTGCAAAACGTTTCTAACTAATTATCTGAACAAAAGACTCAAACGGATTCAACAACTTTAAAAGGCAATTTTAGTCTGCTCTGCTAAGTGATCATCAATAGAATTTTTAACGATGTAAAATTATTCATACAACTTTAATGTGTCCCTATCAATATGTTTTTCTCTTTAATACTGCACAGTGTTAGTGCAGAGAATACAAATGTTTGGGAAAAAAAAAAAAACAATTAAGATGGCAAATTAGCCAAGCAGCATCAACCTGCCATCGACAAGATGTATGAGTGTAATTAAAGAACGACAAATATTACTGTAACAAGACGATATCTATGCTTTAGCTATGATAATCTCCTCACTGCTGCGTAATTTGTACAATAATTCTTACTAGGTTTCACTTGCATATTTCAGCTTTATTAAGGTTCTTTTTTTCCTTGGGTAATAAGCCTCTATAAAATGGTATTAAAGGAAAAAAGAATGTGCAGACCATACTTTAGTGACAGTTACAGCAGAGGCCTACAAGGGTAATTGGCTCTGTCTAAGTATACTGTAATTTGTTTGTGCCTACACATTTATTTATGGTTTTAATGATTCCCTCTTTCCACATGATTCCTACAATGAATAATTGAGTATGTAATCATATTTAAAGTATTGTTCAAGTAGCCCTTGTATGCCAGAGTAGCCAATTAAAAAATGGGGCCTTTACAGTTTTAAACAATGACCAAGACCGTGTAGAAATGTATAGACATGCGGATTTTACATTCAAATTGAGTATAATAATGAGTGCTCAATAGTAATAATAGTAAGGCTCTATGCACACTGAAGCTCATAAACGACCGTTTTTGGGAGTTTGGGCGTTTTCTTTTTTAACAGCCCATAAACTCCCCTCTATGTTATCCTATGTGTCCATGCACACATGGACGTTTTTGGATGTTTATCAGCAGTGGAGTTTATGGGCTGTTTTATGAACGCCATAAAATCGCGTTCAGGAGTTGTTTTTCTGACCACAAAAAACGCCAAACGCTCAAAAAACGTGGCTCACCAGCGTTTAACGTTTTTGATCCATTGAAAAAAATGTTTTTTTAAAAAGTGATGAGGTGGAAAAACGCTATTGCAAAAATGTTAAAAAAACTCACTACATAACTACTGCCGTTTTTTATAACGTTATTTTAATGTCCAGTGTGCATGGAGCCTAACAGCTTTAACCAAAAATGTTGTACATACGGTATTTCAGTAGTGATTTAGCTTAGCAGGGTTTAAAAGTTTTATATAATTAGGAAGGCATTTGAAAGAAGGACAGAAGCCAAAGGTCTGAGTCATAAATGTAATGCTCTTAAATTGCACAGGTTTTATGTATATGTCAGAAAGGGAGGACCCAACAGCAAGAATGAGAGTCCTTCATAATGACAGCTGCAAGTGACAGAGCTGTGAATTTAGGTAAAGAGATCTCTGCCTCAAGAGCTACAAGATGATTCAAGTCACTGGCATCCATACAAAATTGGTGTATTTGATCTAAACACAGTTACCTTGTAACTCAAACTACTCCGTTAAAGCTGACCTCTGGGATTAGCAAACCTTGTCTAAATATATGAAGCATGTTCTTTCCTGTTTGAATATCGGTGTGCTTTACATTTTTGTGTCCTCTGTGCGGGTGTTTCTTGTAATAAAGAATGGACGCTGCTGCTCTCTCCTTGTGCAGAACCCTGTAGTGGGTGGAGCACAAGCTATATAAAGCACATTAATGATGTCACTGCTACTTTTACAAGCTAGTATCTGGTTTGTAAAGGCATTTGGTGCACACAACGTGTATTTATATCCTTTGTGACTGTTGAGGTATATGTTTAAAAGAAGGTGCTCAGAGTTCAGTTATAAAGCTTCGAGGTTTTTTACTTTATGCATTCTATATGAGCCTGCATGGGTGCCCCCAGGTAAAGCAGCTTTCTGTAGGGGTACCCAATGAAAAGGGGCCTGGAGCACTAGTGGGGCACCCCAGAAAAAGAGGATCGGGGCTGCTCTGTGCAAAATGATTGTACAGAGCAGATAAGTATAGACATGTTTGTTATTTTTATTTTTAAAAAAAGAGTGTTTACAACCCCTTTATGTGAAGCTCAGATCAGTGGCATCACTTGATAATACTGTATTGTCAAAGTTTATTGATATTTGATTCCATAGGTGTGCGCAGCCAACTGCATTAGGGTGGATACCTCAAAGCTCAAGCACACGTGTGTGTATATTATATAAATATATATATATATATAATTTATATGGCTGTTTTCCTCAGAACAGGTGTAGGAACTCAACCACGAGGAGTTCAGAGGTGTGCAGTGTATAGAGGGCAGAGTTTAGGGGTATGTAGTGTATAGAGTGCAGAGTTTAGGGTTGTGCAGTGTATAGAGTGCAGAGTTCAGGGGTTTGTAGTGTATAGAGTGCAGAGTTCAGGGGTTGTGCAGTGTATAGAGTGCAGAGTTCAGGGGTCTGCAGTGTATAGAGTGCAGAGTTCAGGGGTGTGCAGTGTATAGAGTGCAGAGTTCAGGGGTGTGCAGTGTATAGAGTGCAGAGTTCAGGGGTGTGCAGTGTATAGAGTGCAGAGTTCAGGGGTGTGCAGTGTATAGAGTGCAGAGTTCAGGGGTGTGCCGTGTATAGAGTGCAGAGTTCAGGGGTGTGCCGTGTATAGAGTGCAGAGTTCAGGGGTGTGCAGTGTATATAGTGCAGAGTTCAGGGGTGTGCCGTGTATAGAGTGCAGAGTTCAGGGGTGTGCCGTGTATAGAATGCAGTGTTCAGGGGTGTACAGGGTGCAGAGCTTGGGATGCACAGGGGACAGAGCTCAGGGGTTCACAGTGTACAGGATGCGCGATGTACAGGGTACAAAGTTTAGGGGTGCGCGGTGTACAGCATGCAGAGTTTAGTGGTGAACAGTTTACAGAGTTCAAGGTCAGCAGTGTACCACCCCCACATCCTTGACTGGATTGACATCTCAATCCTAGCACAAATCCCCCTATCCCCCCTAAATCCTCTTTTCCCTCCTCCCCCCTAGCTGTATAAATGCCACCAAAAAATATCCCCCCCAGGTAAGAGCCCAGGAGGAGCTTAGTTAAAGCTTCCTTGGCTATTTTACCCTAGTGTGACAGGCAGCGGTCAGCGGGGAGAGGTGCAGAGGATGCCAGCATTGCAGCAGGGCAATACCTGAATGCCCTGCACTGGCAATGCCGTTGCACCTCCCCACCCTCCTGTATGTCACAGCACAGTGCCCGGGGGTGGCAGGGAGGGTGCGGTACAGCTGCTCAGAGAAGCTCTGTCATTTCTACATGACTATGCTTGATTCTACAGTATAATGGTCCTAGGAGGCACATGCAAACTATTGAAATAGATAGATTGCTTTATGCCAGACAGAGTGAGGGTAACTGTTTATTAAGCAGTAACCTGAAAATATAGGATTGACCTACATTAAAAAAAATATATACATTTTACTGTAAACATTTAAATTTAGGAACAAATGAATACAAGCACAGTAAAATGGGTTTCCAGTATCAAGTGTCTCTTAATGTTTAATTAATAACCAATGAATACTAAAGCTGGCCATACACATTAAAATGGAACTTCACTATGTCAATCAACATAGACTATTTTTAATCCTTATGCTGCTACTATTAGTAAATAGACAGGAAAATATACCATATTTGCTTGTTTTAGACTTTTTTTTTTTTTACATTTCTTCAGTTACTTCTTGGTTTCTATGCCTAGGCAAATGATGTCATAAATCTCAGGAGGGGAGGAGGGGCTTTCTAAGCTAAACACGCCCTCTCCTGCTTGCCTGCCTGAGCTAAGGGCAAGTGGATTCCGTGAAGTATATGCTACATGAATCATCTGCTGTTACTCAAGAAGGCTTTGGCCAGAAATGCTCAGGGGTGTTTTTCAAAGTGATTTCTCAACAATATAAAGCATTGAGACGTGTGGATGGGGAAGTGTGTTTTGAATATTAAAAATGAATTACATAGCATATTTGGTTTGTGGTTCTCAGATACAGTGTAGTCCCACGTTAAGATTTAGCTTATGTCTTCACAGCAAGTGTTGTATAAAGAGCTAGGTTTGAAGTGTTTGTTAACCTAACATTTCATATTCCTGATATGTGCCCGTTGTACCTAGTACTTGTTTGGAACAGTATCTTGTTCTCTTTGTTTTGCTTGCTTTGTGTGAAATCCCTGGTGTTCCTGCCAGTCCCTCTGCTTTCCTATTAAAAACTGACCACACTAAGCAAGAGAGTACATGGTTTTAAGTTCTCCAGCTCTTCTGGGAACTCAGCCTGTTCTTCTCCAATAATCAGACTTGTCCCGGCACGCAGCTGTCTGAGAACCTCTGTATAGCCACATCTGCTCTAATCAACTGGTAGGGGTAGAGATTGGCTGAGACATGACAATTCTCTCACTGACACACAATTATTCTCAAGTAGGATGTCAAAGACAACACATTATGGGTTCCATGATAAGGAGTTTAGCTTCTTGTATTTTATCAGTCACAAGTTCAAATACTGAAACAAATTTACCAGGTCATACTTAGGCCTCATGCATGCAGAATTTCAAAAACTCTGCTTTTACAGGCATTTGTTGTTTTCTTTTTTTTGTACCTCTAAGGCCCCTCTACGTTAGCCTGTGTGTCCATGCACACATAGGCATTTACAGGCCTTTGGAGGCAGAACAAACAAAAGAAAAAAATCACTTGTACATTCAGAGGAGGAGCATTTGGGTGGAAAAAATGCATAACGCTAGACGCATTTAGGCACATTTACGTGTTAATGCATTCTAATGGTTAGGATAAAATAATATTTTGATATATAGAATGCATTAACACCAAATGTGTAAAAACTCGCATGTAAAATACAGCTTTCAGTGCGTTTTTTGTGATTTCTGTGTTTTCCTCTTCTGAAGCAAGGCATCCAGGGGTGGAAAAAAACCTCCTGTGTGCATGAGTCCTTTTACAGCTGAACAACTCTGCCACACTATAACAATTTTTGATTAGACCAGCGTTTCTTTAGTTCCTTCCCACCTTTCACTGTGTCCTTTAAATGGGCTCATATGCCTGGGGAAGAGGGGGTAGAAGATCTGTGACTGCTGTGTTTGGCTGTCACAATGATCACATGATTGGGAGTTAGTCCCACCAGGCCCCAATCATTGGTACAGACTGAGAGCTGTCTTTGAAAGCTCAGTCTCTGGTCTGGGAGCATGCTGTGGGTGTGTACTCAGCACAGAAAACTCTGCTGCCCATAGACACAATTGCGTTGCATGTGGGCATTGAAGCCCACCTTCTTTGCCGCTTCCCATATGTTACATTGGTGGCAAGAGGTTAAAAAATGTAAGCCTCTCTCCTTTTTATCTCTTTATAGTCCTGTACCCCTACCAGTGATGATTAGTGACTAATTTTTGGAGATGCCTAAGGCGTTAAAAACGTCCCTCAACCGCCTATGGAAATTATACTATGGACAGCACACAGTGCTGTTCACATTATCAAAACATGAAGCCTTGTGTTGAGTCAGGAGGCGTATGAAGCCTCTCAAAGCCTTCCATTCAAATGCTCTGGCAGGCATTTGCAGTGCGGTTGGGAGGGCGTTAAGATTAGTTTATTTCCTGTAATGGAATATACATTTGTGGAGCAGTTTTAATACACCTTAACGCTCATCAGATGCTTCAAAACTGTGCATAGGGTGGTTGGGGAGCGTTTTTTAACTCTTTAATGCTTGTAAAACACCAATCTAAGGCCCATACTAAAGCTCACTGATGCCAGTCTAATGCCCATACTAACACTATAGGAGTGTTTGTTAAGCGGTAGAAATGCAATGAACAAGCCCTTAAAGTGGTTGTAAAGGCCGAATGTTTTTTACATTTATGCATTCTATTCATGAAGGTATAAAACCTTCTGTGTGCAGCTCCCCTCACAGCCCCCCAATACTCACCTGAGCCCCCTCTTGATCCATTTATGTGCACGGAAGCCTCCGCTGTCCCAGGTCTCTCTCTCCTCATTGGCTGAGACAATTTATTAATCACAGCCAGGGAGCCATTGAGGAGAGAGCAGGGGGCAGGGCGGAGTTGCAGCTCTATGTGTTTTATGTAGTATCGATATTCCCATCACACACTTTTGTGGATAAGGCTTTAGGAGTAGTGGGTGCTGCAGCAACAACCAGCTCGAACTGGAGACATCAAAAATACATATTTGCCAGCACACCACCGATCATCAATTACGTCCAAATCTTTAATAAATAATGAATACATCACAGATGACATAGTGCAACGTTTTGGAGCCACGCAGGACCCCTTCAACAGGCATGTGATGGATCTTATGGACGCATAGAGCAGGGCTCGGGAACGAGCACGCACCAGTGCCCCCATAGCAAATAGCTTGCTACTGAGGACACTGCTCAGGGGGGAGGAGCCAAGAGCCCCACTGGGGGACTCAAGAGGAGGCGGATCGGGTTTGCTCTGTGCAAAACCACTACACAGAGCAGGTAAGCATAAGATGTTAATTTAAAATTCATTTTGCCCCAGTAAAAATGCTGCTTCCAGTACTTGCCATAGATGAGAAACGACCCAGCAGTCAGCACAAGCTTCCTCACACAGACATACACTATATTGTCAAAAGTATTGGGACACCTGCCTTTACATGAACTTTAATGGCGTCTTAGTCCGTAGTATTACACAACGAGTTAGCCCATGGGACTTTAAATTAGTTGGTCATAACAAATGAGTATAGTAAATTGATAAGGATTTATAAGGGTTCCAAGAACATAATCATAAATGAGCATAAAAACATCATGAAGCATAGCTTGACCATTGACATGTTTGTTGCAGTACTGAAAATACATAGTGTACATATACAACTTCTGTACTCTACGCGTTTCGCGAGCTCTGCTCGCTTCCTCAGGAGTTGATGTATATGCAGAATATCTAGGAAATAGTAAGTATTGGTAAGATATAACATTCAATGATGAGGAAAAGAAGAGCATTCGCCAGGTCAGAGCCCCCAACCTATATCCCCGAGTGGAAGCATTGGGCCACGCCCCTAACGCTATACGTAACGTGGCTACAGTGCTTTCCCGCGCTACACATGCGCGAGTACCTCCAGCCAACGAGATGATGCACTGCACGCCAAATGTGGAGCCACCGTGATGCAGAAGTCCTGTCACTCCATTTTGCTTTACTGCACTTGCACATATAATCTGTGATCTGATATATTTGCACTCCACAACACTATTATCAACCAGCAGGACTTCCTTTGCTTATACATTTTTCACTTCTCTGTTTCCTCCCTTTACCTTGGTCTCTCTCTCACCCTCATTTTTCCCATGTCTACCCTGGCCTGTGCTCCCATTTCATTTCAGTTCACAACATGGATGCTATGAAAACATTTACACTTTTATACCTCTATACCACCATTATGGTGATTATCATTAGACCTATATACATTTTACTTCTAGTGTTGTTGCTACGCTGTATATGGTTAATGAGGCACACCAAGGGACAAATTCTTTTCCTTTTTCTCCTTTTCACTTTCTTTTCCCATTTCTACATCTCTTCACATTCTCGCACTCTTCACATCTCTCTTTCATTCTCTTTCTGTCCTGTTTGCATTCATGCCCACAATGTCATGGACTTCATTTTACAATAGAGATACTACATTATTTATACTCCCAGGTCATTATCAAGTTCATTGTTATTTTTTTTAGATACATATACATCTTTATTACAGCTGTCAAGACATATGTGGCCAATGGGGCATTTCAGGACACACAACATTTTCATCCTCCTTCTTCACCATGTCCGCCCTCCACCATGCCCCTGTTTGGTTGCTGTGGGTTACGCCTCTTCAGCTCCCATACTCACAATGTGAGTATGGGTTGCCTCTCAGTGGCCACATGCTTCTCTTCTAACCACAAACATCATTGAATGTTATATCTTGCCAATACTTACTATTTTCTAGATATTCTGCATATACAGCAACTCCTGAGGAAGTGAGCAGAGCTCACAAAATGCGTCAAGTACAAAATTTGTATATGTACACTATGTATTTTCAGTACTGTAACAAACATGTCAATGGTCAAGCTAAGCTTCATGATGTTTTTATGCTCATTTATGATTATGTCCTTGGAACCCTAATAAATCCTTATCAATTTACTATACTTATTTGTTATGACCTTTATGACCAACTCATTTAAAGTCCCGTGGGCTAATTGGTATTATATGTATTACAGGGATGGAGTTGTGCCATATTAAGAGGCAGTACCCAGACCGCTCTCTTTTTCTCTTCGTAGTCCGTAGTGTTCAATATTGAGTTGACCCACCCTTTGCAGCTATACCAGCTTCAAATATTCTGAGATGGCTGTCCACAAGGTTTAGGAGTGTGTCTATGGGAATGTTTGACCATTCTTCCAGAAGCGCATTTGTGAGGTCAGTCACTGATGTTGGATAAGAAGGCCTGGCTCTCAGACACCACTCAGTTCATCCCAAAGATGTTCTATCGGGTTGAGGTTGGGACTCTGTGCAGGCTAGTCAAGTTCCTCCACCACAAACTTGCTTATCCGTGTCTTTATGGACCTTGATTTGTGCACTGGTGAGTAGCCACATTGTAACAGGAAGGGGACATCCCCAAACTCTTCCCACAAAGTTGGGAGCATGAAATTGTCCAAAATGTCTTGGTATGCTGATGCCTTAAGTGTTCCCTTCACTGGAAGTAAGGGGCCAAGCCCAACCCCTGAAAAACAACCCCACACCATAATCCCTCCTCCACCAAATAATTTGGACCAGTACACAAAGCAAGGTCCATAAAGACATGGATTAGCGAGATAGGAGTGGGGAAACTTGACTGACCTGCACCTCAACTCAATAGAACACCTTTGGGATGAATTAGAGTGGAGACTGCACATCAGTGCCTGACCATACAAATGCACTTGTGAACGAATGGTCAAACATTCCCATACACAAACTCCTAAACCTTGTGGACAGCCTTCCCAGAAGAGTTGAAGGTGTTATAGCTGCAAAGGGTAGGCCAACTCAATATTGGATCCTACAGACTAAGTCTAGGATGCCATTAAAGTTCATGTGCGTGTAAAGGCAGACATCCCAAGACTTTTGTATATTGCATGGAAGTTTTGTATCTGTTGCATTACACTGGATTTGCCTCTTCTTCCTATTGACCCGCACAATCATATTTAGACATCCTGTACAATTCCTGCAAAAGGATCATGAATGATGTTTGACAATTGAAACAATTGAAATCTAAATTACCGTTCTTTATGTAAAATTTTAGCCAGCCATTTATATGGAGATCTATCATCTATTTTACTTTAACAGAAACAGTCTGCCCTTATGTATAGTGTCATGAACAAGTTGTTTCATTATATTCACAGATAAAAGATCATTTCCTTTCCTATAAGAAAATGGAATGTATTAGTAATGGCTTAGAAACTGTACACCATGCTGGAAAATATCTGTCTTTGATGCTGTAGAATTTCTTCACCCCAAACACTTGTTAAAAATGACATGGTTTAATAGTTTGCTTTACATTTTCAACAGTGGTCCTGCTTCTAATAAATACAATCTGATGTAGTTTCTCTGTTCTTTACTAAAGGAAATTACAGCTAATGTGTTGGGTGATGGTCAGCTGGTTTGCCTCCTCCCTCCCTTTTTAATATTGCAGTAAATTAAACCATTCTCTAAAGCATAAGAGGCATATTAGTTCAGTGTGTTCTATTGCACTTCAAAAGGAGCTGCAAGCAAAAGTGGAGTGAGCACGCAAGCCTTGGATGACATAAAAACATATAGCAAAAAATAGATTTTGAATCGTTACCACTATGATACTCTTTATGACCAAACCTCCGTGGAATTTCTTTGATATGAAGTTGACATGAATTAGAATTTCACAAGTGTCTAGAGTGCTCCCAGAAAAGATCAGAGATGATTCTGAGCTGGGTGAAGGGCTCCTCTGTTTGATTCCATTGATTACCCAACTGCCTCCAGGCTACAGGACACAGTAGAAGCAGAGAGTTATTGATCCAAATGATGAAAATAAAATGAATTCATTTCTCATCAAACTGCTATTGTTACAGTTTTTTTTTTAACTCCACATATCATGTTGCTGGAGCAAAGCTCTTGTTGGCTGAAATAAATGCCATTTTGTTTTTGCATGATAAATTCAAAATGTCAACTTCCAAAAACACATGCTTGTGATAACCATGTTATGAAAGGCAGCATATTCATAATCACTGTATATCATTCCAGTCTTTCATAGAGCAGAAATGGGGAGTGTTGAACACTACAACACTTTCCAATTTTCCAGTTTCTATGAAATGATTATTTATATTCATTGCAATTAGAAGCACCATTTAATTAAACAGCATGCTTCTCCTAGGGATGATTCGTGATGTAAAGACCAACACCATAATAAACTCAGGTTAATAACTAGCAACTAATTGCATCTGATACAATAGATTACTTTCAATGCCTGGTGACCTATAAACTATTTTAGTTCTTACTAGAGCTCTCTGTTCTACACTTGTAATTAGATGTAGTAATCTGATAATTAGGGCTTGCATAGATGATTTGGATTTTTTAATTGATAACATTGATCTTTAGTTGGCATCTCCAGCAAAAGAAGTGTAAAGGCAAGTTTCTGCAAACAAGGTGTCAAGTAGTGATGTATAGCACACGACAGTTCAACCCTTTTACTGATGGAGACTTTTTTTTTCTTCATTTTTTTGCATATATGTTAAAAATGCATCTTTTTAGGTCCGGAGATTACTTAGATATCCCAGAGCACTATATATATTGGTTAGAATAACATGATAGCAGTTACAATTTACATGATATCTGCGCTACTTTTTTTCAAAGCTATATTATCAATTAAAAATACCCTTCAATTTAATTTTAACACACACACAATAAAAGCTCTAACATTTCTGCAAAATAAAAAAACTGGAAAAGAGTTGAGTAAATAGATAACAAATGTGTCAAAACTGCAGCAGTGATATGCCAACAACCTACGATACTCAAATTCTCCATAGGTGTCACTATATAGGCTTTAGCACACAACAGTTTAACCCCTTTGCTGCTGGGGACATTTTGCTTTTCATGTTTTTGTACATATTTCAAAAATGCATATTTTAGACCTGGAGATTACTTAGAACTCCCAGAGCACTATATAGTTTGGTTAGAATAACACGATGGTGTTTGCAATTTTTTAAGTTACATGATACAGTATGTATGTTACTTTTTATCAGAGCTATGTTTTCAAAATAAATTCCATTAAATTAATTTTAGTGCACACAAACACAATACAATCTCTAAAATGTATGCAAAATATAAAAGATGAAAAAGAGTTAAGCAAATTGATATCAAATATGTGAAAACTTAAAACTGTGTTTTTCTGTGACAACCTACAATAACTAAACTGAACATACAGTGCTTTGCAAAAGTATTCACCCATTGGCATTTTTCGTGTTTTGTTGCCTCACAACCTGGAATTAACATGGATTGTTTGAGGATTTGCATCATTTAATTTACAGAACATGCCCACAACTTTGAAGATGTTTTTTTTTATTGTGAAGCAAACAACAAATAGGAAAAAATAACAGAAAAAGTCAATGTGCATAACTATTCACCCCTCTAAAGTCAATACTTTGTAGAACCACCTTCTGCGGCTATCACAGCTCCAAGTCACTTTGGATAAATCTCTATGAGCTTGCCACATCTTACCACTGAGATTTCTGCCCATTCCTCCTTGCAAAACTGCTCCAGCTCCTTCAAGTTGGATGGTTTGCGCTTGTCAACAGCAATCTTTAAGTCTGACCACAGATTTTCTATTGGATTGAGGTCTGATCTTTGACTAGGCCATTCCAACACATTTACATGTTTCCCCTTAAACCACTCAAGTGTTGTTTTAGCAGTGTGTTTGGGGTCATTGTCCTGCTGGAAGATGAACCTTCGTCCTAGCCTCAAATCACACACAGACTGGTACAGGTTTTGCTCAAGAATATCCCTGTATTTAGCACCATCCATCTTTCCCTCAACTCTGACCAGTTTCCCAGTCCCAACTGCTGAAAAACATCCCCACAGCATGATGCTGCCACCACCATGTTTCACTGGTGATGTGATGTGTTGGGTTTGCGCCAGACATAGCGTTTTCTTTGGCCAAAAAGTTCAGTTTTAGTCTCATCAGACCAGAGCACCTTCCTCCATACATTTTGGGAGTCTCCCACATGCCTTTTCGCAAACTCAAAACGTGCCATTTTGTTTTTTGCTGAAAGTAATGGCTTTCTTCTAGCAACTCTGCCATAAAGCCCAACTCTATGGAACGTATGGCTTATTGTCATCCTATGTACAGATACTCCAGTTTCTGCTGTGGAACTCTGCAGCTCCTCCAGGGTTACCTTAGGTCTTTGTGCTGCCTCTCTGATTAATGCCCTCATTGCCCAGTCCGTGAGTTTTGGTGTGCGGCCGTCTCTTGGCAGGTTTGCTGTTGTGCCATGTTCTTTCCATTTGGTTATGATAGATTTGATGGTGCTCCTAGGGATAATCAAAGATTTGTATTTTTTTTTATAACCTAACCCTGAATTGTACTTCTCAACAACATTGTCCCTTACTTGTTTGGAGAGTTCCTTGGTCTTCATGGCAGTGTTTGGTTAGTGGTGCCTCTTGCTTGGGTGTTGCATCCTCTGGGGCCTTTCAAAAAAGGTGTGTGTATATGTAATGACAGATCATGTGACACATAGATTGCACACAGGTGGACATCATTTCACTAATTATGTGATTTCTGAAGGTAATTGGTTGGGAGCTTTTTATGTGCTTCATAACAAAGGGGGGTGAATACATACGCACATGCCAATTATAAGTTTTTTATTTCTGAAAAATAGTTTTATGTATATATTTTTACTTCACCAACTTAGACTATTGTGTTCTGATCCATCACATATAATTCAGATTAAATAAAACATTGAACTAAAGGCTGTAATGTAACAAAATAGGTAAAAAGCCAAGGGGGTGAATACTTTTGCAAGGCACTGTAGGTAACGCTTTATAGGCCTTAACACATCTTCAACATAGAGTTAACCACTAATGTTGGCCCTGGAATTATTCTTCTCTTTTTGATGCCTGTGTCTATACCTAACTTGTTGGCAAATTGTTTGTTTTTTGATAAGCAGTCTAAAGGACAGTAAATGACTGATGCAACAGAGTAAAGAGAGAAGTCTGATCAGAGACTGCTGCTGCATTCATTCTGGGTGCAATGCTACATGTGAGGGGACACAGTCTGGCATTAAAAAGAGACAAAAAAAACCTGTGCTCTATCCAGTCTGAGCAACCCAGTAGGTTTGCTTTCAAGGCTAAGTTCACTTTAAAAAAATAAAATAAAAATACACATATTTTTGTAGAGAATTTAAAAAAATGTGCATTTATTACTTTTTTTTT
Organism: Aquarana catesbeiana; assembly: GCF_042186555.1. Classification (NCBI taxonomy): domain Eukaryota; kingdom Metazoa; phylum Chordata; class Amphibia; order Anura; family Ranidae; genus Aquarana; species Aquarana catesbeiana. The sequence goes on along the minus strand of NC_133324.1, from coordinate 181,158,672 downwards.
TTTTTTACTAGGAGCCTGCAAAGCATTGCACCTTCAATCTTTGGATCTTGGGTGCAATGCCAGGCCCTTGTGGACCCTTTCTCCAGCTCTCTGCTTTTACCTCCAAACAGGCTTTCAGTTGGAGAGCTGGAGGAAGTGTCATGGACTACAAGTGCACTGATTCCCACACACATGTTCCACTGAGAACTACAAGTCCATCTACCATGGTAGGAGACTGGACTTGTAGTTTATTCATTCAAAGGTGACTGTGGAGGGGATGAATCCCCACAACCTATCATGGAGAGAAAACAGAAAAGCGCCTCTAGGTGCAATATTTATTATGTACAATTGCAAGCAGTCAAATGAACACTCACATCAAGGTTAGGAAAAGTAAGCTCATCTATGGAAAGGAGCTCGCCGGAAAAGTCCTTAACGCCTCCGGTCTGAGAGTTTACCCCCCCCCCGCGATGACCACAGTAAATCAGGAAGAAGCCAGCAAGTCCTGAGTAGTTCCGGGTAAATTGGATGGAACCAGCTTGAGGCGCAGTGCCAGTAGGCGTGTGATGTCACTGGGGTAAGGAGAGAGAACCACAATGCGTTTCAGAGCAATGCGCAAAGCTCGTACGGAACATACACGCTCCTTTCTCAAGTGATACGGAGAGGAAAGAGGGCCAAGTTTAAATGCTTTACACAGCGAGAGTCATCTGCCAATTAGCAGAATAGAGCCACTAAAATGCTGTTCACCTGAATGCAGTTAAAACTAACAGAATATGTACAACTTTACCATAATATGTACATATTCTGTCATTCAAAGTCTCAAATTTTTATTCCCCCTTATTGTTAGAAGAAAACCTGTTCGAGTCTGCAAAAGACTTGAGACTGGGGTGGAGGTTCACCTTCCAACAGGACAATGACCCTAAATATACAGTCAGGGCTACAATGGAATGGTTTAGATCAAAGCATATTCATGTGTTAGAATGGCCCAGTCACAGCCCAGACCTAAATCCAATGGAGAATCTGTGGCAAGACTTGAAAATTGCTGTTCACAGACACTCTCCATCCAGTCTGACAGAGCTTGAGCTATTTTGCCAAGAAGAATGAGCAAAAATGTCACTCTAGATGTGCAAAGCTGGTAGAGACATATCCAAAAAGACTTGCACCTGCAATTGCAGTGAAAGGTGGTTCTACAAAGTTTTGACTAGGGGGCTGAATACAAATGCACACCACACTTTTCACATATTTATTTGTAAAAAATGTTGAAAACCATTTATCATTTTCCTTCCAATTCACAATTATGTGCCACTTTGTGTTGGTCTATCACATAAAATCCCCCAAAAAATGAATTTACATTTTTGGTTGTAACATGACAAAATATGGAAAATTTCTAGGGGTATGAATACTTTTTCAAGGCACTGTATGTAATTATCCTATGCGCTGGCATTTAAATTTGTTTCACAAACTATCATGGGAAGGGGACACTATGGGGGTGGGGGGTGGGTTGCTTAGCAGCATGTTACACCCTAAATATAGGTGTGATATGTACCTTTTTGCTATTGCTGAAATTAGCCGTTAACCTCCCCAGCCCCACATAGCATACACTTACCTTTACTTTGGTCCCCTGCTGTTTTTTTCAGTGCCAGGAGCTGAAGCAAATATCTCATACTTACTGGTATGGAGGCAAATGTGATGGTGCTGGGCCAATCAGCACTGTCATGCAAGGCTCCATAGTCCAATGCAAGCTGTGACTTGTAGCTCACACAGGCCTTTCCTTTAGTTCCCAGCACCGGGTGCCAGCTCCTTAACAAACACCTATTTAGTAACTGTTAAGGACGCCGACGGGTGCTGGCTCTTTAACCAGCTGAGATTTTACATGCCTGGAGCGCTATCTATTTAAAGCGGAGCGCCGCCGAAAAAATTTTTTTAAAAAGTCAGCAGCTACAAATACTGCAGCTGCTGACTTTTAAAACATGGACACTTACCTGTCCAGGGCGCCCGCGATGTCGGCACCCGAGGCCGAAGCGTCTCTCCGTCCTCGGGTGCTGCCGCCTCCATCTTCGGTAAGGGAATCAGGAAGTGAAGCCGTGCGGCTTCACTTCCCGGTTCCCTACTGCACATGCGCGAGTCGCGCAGCGCAATACGGATGGTCCCTGCTGCCTCTGGGACCTGTGTGTTTCCCAGCAGGCAGCGGGGAGGGAGCAGGAAGTGGCATAAATAACCGCAGATTCTGCGGCTATCTATGCCGGAAGTGGGTACAGATACCTGTAATATATATATATATAATATAGTTTGCTGATGGCAGGGGCAAGCCGGGAGAAGCATCGCAAGAACGATCAAGCGGCTGAATAGAATCGCCGGCTCTAAAAAAAAGATATCTTGAATGATGCCTGTAGCTGCAGGCATCAGTCAGATATCACCGCTCAAAGTCCGTGACGTCATGTGACGTTACGCGGGCGGCAAGCAGTTAAACACCCTCTGTTCTTCTAGTTTCACCCTCCAACCCCATTTGTTTTACTTTCCTGAGTTCAATATCACATAACCCTTCACAGCTCCTTTACCAGGAGTGGAGAATGGTGATCCAGCACTGGACTCCAGGCCACCTCAAACTCAGCCACCCCTTGCCCCTTCTGCTGTAGTGTTTTCGAGCCTGAGACAACCCAACCACCAGACAGCCAATGGAAAGTATGGACTTCTTCTCTATGGTATTTAGGCTTTAACTCTGATCTAAACTTTAACCTGTAACTTAAAAATAACACTGCTTGTTCAAAATATGTAACCCTTTCTCCAACCCTATCTTTTAATCTAACATTTAATCTTATTCTCCTAACCCTTAACTCTCTGCCTACCACTAAGTGATACTCCTAAAATAAAATCTCGATGCTGAAGGCAAGTATTCCCAATTCACTTTGAACTGTAGAAAACAGCAAGGTGTATTTATTTTTCAGAAAAGCAAGAACAAGGAGAAATTCTTAGAGATTGCATCAAATAAAACTGTTCTATCAGCTATAATTCTGCTTTCTAAAGTAGATTATTTCTATTCAATTTGCAGTATGCACACAGTAAGCAATAGAAATGTTTCAATAGTTCTAGTGTTTGTATTTTATTCTGTGCTTAACCTTGAACCTGTATCTTGTATCGCTTTGTATATCAGCAATATAAGGAAGAATATGTCAGGATAAAAAGCAAGTGCATCCAAAAGCTGGGATTCATTGCACATTGATCCCCTGCATCACGACAGGATTGTGCAGTGGCAATAATTGAAGTAATCAACTCAGTAGGATGCTGGGTCTTTATGTTTAAGCTAAACAATAATTGCAAAGCATTTCTTTAAAAGTGCATATGTTTGTAACTATCTCTATAAACTGCCATATTGCATGCAACCAAATAATATATGTAATGTGCATATTCAGACAACCAGCAGAGAGCTACTTCACTCTCTTAAATATGTTTCTTTTTAAAACTGCTAATTGTTTTTGTGAGCACTCACAAGACGAAGAATCTGTTAATAGTCACTTTGCATCCATATACAGTAAAATACTTAGGAGACACACTAATGAATATTACCCCAACACATCTTAGTTAGTTGGCTGTATAACCTTCATGCACTTCAAGGACAAGTGAGTGAAATTTCAATAGGGTGGTAATAATAGAATTAATGTTTTTGCTTTCTTCCCACCAGTATACCAACACCATCATACACTTAGCACCAACATACAGAATGTGCACATTATAGAGTAGATGGTGATAAAGCACATGGTATAAAAAAAAATGTATGTTTAATTTGGGCAATCCGAGATCAGTATTAACCCATACCCAGGTAAACCTTTCCTTTCTAGCAGCAACATTTAGTACAAAACAGGAACATTCATTTTGGTATTTTGGTTGCAACTCCTAGCCACAATCTCTTAGGGCAGGGATATGCAATTAGTGGACCTCCAGCTGTTGCAGAACTACAAGTCCAATGAGGCATAGCATGACTCTGACAGCCACAAGCATGACACCAAGAGGCAGAGGCATGATGGGACTTGTAGTTTTGCAACAGCTGGAGGTCCGCTAATTGCATATCCCTGTCTTAGGGGGTCTTTGTAAAAAAAAAAAATGTACATTAGATTTGTACAAATTACCAGCTGAGAGAATAACGCAAAAAATAATTTTCTTAGGGTATTTTGAGTCTTGTTCATGGTAACAGTCACTTTCCCAAATTCAAGGGATCTCTCTTTGGACTGCACTTTGAGGCTGAAAGATCTTCACCTCAAGAAAACTTTGAGTACTTCTCCTGTACTTGACTGATTGATTTGACTCCCTGCTCTAATCAGTGTTAAAGGGGTTGTAAAGGTAAAAAGTTTTTCACCTTAATGCATTATATAATATATTATATTAAGGCTATAGCCGCCGGCTGTATCACGGGAGCGCGCCCGCAAGAACTAACCACCATGCGAGGGAGCTCGCATTAAGGTCGATAGTTCCTGCGGGGAGGAGCTGAAACAACCGCCGAGGGACCCCAGAAAAGCAGGTTCGGGGCCACTCTGTGCAGAACGAGCTGCACAGTGAAGGTAAGTATAACATGTTTGTTATTTTTAAACAATAAAAAAATTACCTTTACAACCCCTTTAAGTATGTTCTTTGTAGTCCACACTGTTTCCTTAATAGACTTGGGTATTACTTCCACATTCCTATATCTGTTGTTCCCCACTTTAAACAGTGGGGGTCATGCAGGTAACTTTGCCTACTATCTTCCTAACAAGGAAATATCCAACTTTTATAAGTCCTGTACTTCCCTGTAAGGTCCGTGAACAAGACATTTTATTACCCAGCTTCAGAGTTCTCCTTAGTGAGGTAGCATACGTCTGAAGGTCTTTGTGGGGCCTAATTACCGGAAGAGGGATCGCATTCCTATCCTCTATTACAGTGGCTCTCAACCTCAGTCCTCAAGTACACCCAACAGGCCAAGTTTGCAGGTTTTTCTTTATCTTGCACAGGTGCTTTAAATCAGAGTCAATGGCTTGGTATTTTGGACAGCTATTTTATACAGCTATTTTATCTAAGAGAAATTCCCAAAACATGGCCTGTTGGGGGTACTTGAGGACTGAGGTTGAGAACCACTGCTCTATTGGACTAATTGTTCCTAGTGCTAGTACATTTATTACTGCTCCTACCTGCTATGGGGGCAAATGTGTCCTTTACTAGGCTCAGTTTCATTATTCCTAGAATTATGCATTTAATGGTTTGGTAGGCCATATTGTGGCTACTGTACCCTGACACACTTTTGAAAGTATGTTGGAAAGTCTCCTTATCATCTATATTCTCCCTCCCTGCCAACCCATTAAAAAGGTGTTTGATCACCTAACCTTTTCTTTTGAAGGAATTTTGGATTACTACCGTTCTCATCTCCAGTTTGTTTTTTTCACTCTCTCCATTTAGATGTGCTGCTAAGAGGACTGTCATATCCATGTACATCTCTTCCGAGAAAATTTAGCTGTCAGGTGTATCCCTCAGTTTTGGACCTCCATCTCTCTGAACACAAGGGTTATGGGTGTTCCACTTAAGCCTTCGGGTACTCATTTGTTCATCTTTTGCTTTCACTTTCCTTGTTTATCCAACCTTTCTTTTCCTGAAGTTCCACTTCAGCCTTTAACTGATAATTGGATGGGATTTTTTTTTTCATTTGGACATGCCTTCTCTGTCATTACTTTCCCTGCAGTCAAGCATTGGCTTTTCAAAGCTTGGGCCTTTACCCCAGTAAATATCTTTTTTCCCCTAGTAGTGATTACCTGTCCTTGTCTGGAGCAACAGGTTGATCCTCCATTTTCCTTTCTTTGATCATGGCAATCTCCAAATTAGCTTTTTTCTTTTTTTATCCAGCCTTCATCCAAGTGTTGATTGTTTCAGATTCCCCTTGTAAGTGGATTTGCACATCCATTAGATCTCTCAGTGGTTCTTGACCACCCTTCAATTGGACTGCTTTTAGACATCCCAAGTATGTATGAATTACAACATTCCAGTGTCCCTCAATGGATAATGAAAAAATGTTTTTTTTTAAAACTGTAAAATCATCCTCTTGAAGTCTTTAGAGCAGGGGTCTCAAACTGGAGGCCCTCCAGCTGTTGCGAAACTAAAAGTCCCATGAGGCATTGCAAGGCTGACAGTTACAAGCATGACTCCCACAGGCAGAGGCATGATGGGACTTTTAGTCTCGCAACAGCTGGAGGGCCACCATTTTGAGACCCCTGCTTTAGAGTGACACAGGTCCTGCCTCTCTGAGTTATTGACCTTAGGTACTTCTCACTCACAAAACTAAGGCATGACATTTGGGGGTTGGCTTGACATTCTTTGTTTGGCAGTGTCCAAACCTTTTGAAGATGGCAGTATAACTGAAATGTCTAAGAATTACTATATTTTATGGTAACTACAAACATCCTATTTTTTCCTGAAAACCATGCTTTCTTAGATGAGAGCATTCTAGTATAATTTATACTTTAAATAAATACCAAGGTAGCTACTGCTCTCCTATAGAATGAAGAACACATGGTGTATGCAGTGTGGCCGTTGGCTTGAGCTTTCAGCAGTTTGTGTATGTATGTTTAGGACCAAAATAGCCATTGTAGACTCCAACTCAATGATATATTTAATCAGTATAGCAACTGGGGATTGGCGGTGGTAAAGATTTAAACTTCAATATGGAGACTTCTGATGTACACCTTTAATGCAAAAGAATACCTACTAGATTTAAATAAGATATTTTGTAAATTTACTTATGATTTTTGTTTTGAGATTTCCATCAACAGCTGTGTCCTTTCTGTGTTTTTGCAGGTGAATGAGACCACGGTGGAGCAGCTGGTTCAGCAATATCCACACATTACTTTTAGTACTGTTCTTCAGGACTGCAAGAGAACTTTGGAACGGGCTTATCAGATGGGCTGGACACCAAATGCATCTTCTGTCTCCTAATTCTTTCCACATCAACACAACAAAGACGTCACGGATACTGCATTTTGCAGTTTTATTCAGCAGTATAGACTATAAGTCATTGATTTATTTGTTTGAACTTGTTTCCCCATTCAGTATGACATTGCTTGCTAGGTGCTGGGTGTTTTGCTGGGATTGGGGAGTCATCTACTGCGTGACAATAATATATTTCAGGGTGCTTGGGTTCTGAAATATTAGTTCTGTATGGTTGCCATTAGATAAGGTTGATATAAATGCGTGAAAGGTGATTGTAACATGTTCTGATTTTGTGTTATAAAAACACGTGAGTTCTAGTAGCATCAAATTCTCACTCTTCCATATTCCTTCTAAAAAAAACAACAATGTAACAAACTAGGTTTCCTTGATGTTTTTCCCTGTTCCATTTTATATCTGCTCAATTAGTTCATTCTCTATAATTTATGCAGCCTTTGCAGAACAGGAACTATAGAAGATTATTCATCATGTCCATCTAATTCATGTGAACTGGCCATTGGAACATTTGTTCTTGTACATACAAAGGTTCCTCCCAATTTTCTATTCTGAGTTGTCATTAAAGAACATACAAAATGGTCACAGGAGGTTTGGGTGTATATATGACTTCATGTGTTTGAGCTATTGGTTCCAATTTCAAAAGATCCAATACATCATCCTTCAGCTTATATGCTTTGTGCTTGCGTGTTAAAAGATTGTCTGTAGACCTATGTGAGGTGCTGTTTGTTTGATAAACATAATTTCTAGGATGGATGGAGTAAATATGGAACTTTGAAGGAAACATTGGCATTGAAGTAAGATTAACACCTTAAAATACTTTAGCAGTTATTTATCAGCCTTTGTTTTAACTCTTAAACCATCAGTGTTAGTCTCTAGGGTACAAGGAACTTAGAATTTTTATTGCAAATCTTTAGCTATGTTAGTTCTGTGGTTATAGAAATAGGCCATTTCCATGCACCTAGTCAGATCTTTTAAAATAGTGCTGTAGGTGGGAGAGGAGTGCCCTTTACTGTATTCACAAGATCAAGTTATGATGCACAGAATTCAACTATTTCATCAAAGATAAAAATTCTTCAGTGAACCTAAAGATATAGCAGGGATGCACATAATTTGAGGGCTTTCAGATTTCTGATAAAGATTATAAGCCTTGTGCAGGAGCATAAGATAATTATTCTGAAAAATCTTTTCTATAATCTAAGGGAGATAAATCTGAATTTTGTTGGCAATATTAGAATTTCTTAGCTGATTGCAGACTAAAATGCAGGCATAATGCTTAACATTACCCTGTCACTATATATCTGTCTTTTATTTTTTCTTGGTAAAGTGCAGGAACCTAGGGTTGCAGCAGTTTTTAGTAAAGCCCCTGTGTCTGAAAACTGGTTGTGTCAAAGTTTGACCACTTCTTCCTGCCACTCATACATTTCCATTAGCTCTTTTTTATAACGGGTTGCCTCACTGTGTAAGCATGAGTGAGATGCTAGAGGGCAGACTTTGACAACACTTGGACGTGCTAAAGGTATGTTTTGGCAGAACATCTTGTCTTGTGGAGTGGCTGAAAGACACTACAAGCAACTTTACGTTTCTGCACTTTATATCTCACTTTTTTTTTTTTTTAAGTGAGGGAGGTACTTTTATGTAATTCATTAAATGGCAAAATTATTTGTGTAGCATTTATATTATCATCCCTAACGAAACTTTAGTTTTCACTTAGAGGGGCTGTATCAGGTAACAAAATACCTGTATGAGAAATCTTCAATAGAAGCTGTTCTTCTTTTCCTCTTAGACAGACTTGTGTCAGTTTACACCCACCTATCTTTCGGTCTACCTTTGGGTCCGAAAAAACAAAAATGTAAGAGAACTCCAGATCGGAGGTAGCCAGGTGTAAATGGATAACAGAGTCCATTTACTCCAGGATGCCCATAAAGAAGAGTGGGCTCTGTCCAGAAACTGAGCCGACACGAAAGTATTATCCCCACGCTCTACTCCGATCAGCAGGGGATCAGCTCACAGATCCTCTGCTGATCGGAATGGAATCCGCCCCTTGTGAAAGGGGCCTTGCTCCTAGGCTGTACCTAGCTAGTCAAACGCAGTGATGTTACCACAGAGTTTGATAAGTTGTTTGGTACCAGTTTTTCATTAACTGAAGTCATAAGATGTATGACTAATGTTGACCTGCTTGCAAATCATGCTCTAATCTGAGCATGTGTCAGTATAAAATGTTTTTGGCATAGTATATAGGATGAAAATTGAGTCCCACATATAAGCTACTTTGGCAAATGACTGATTTCATGCTTGTCCCAAGGTCAGTAAACACAGCAAGCTTAGCCTGCCTGTAGATGCATACCTGTACACACAAAACACAATATTGAAATCAATATTGATTTCAACAATTACATTTTCTAGAATTTAAAACTGAACATTTCTATTTACGCAAGGTCTTCTCCCAAATTTGATATTGTTATATTTTCTATAAAACAGTAAGGCATGACTCAGATACATATATTTATTGTGCAGCAAATATATAGTGATAATCATATGGCAACAGGTTGTTCCAGTTATAGAGAAGAATAAAACATTTAACATTTACTGTCTGGGATTTTTTATTTGTTTCTATCTAAGCTGTCTATTTCTCTAAATGGATTTGACTTCATTAAGATTTCTTTTGGTTTGCTATGGGTTAAAGTGTCTAACCCATAATGACTATACCTTGCACTTTATTTACAAAGCCACTGTGAGCTTTTAGCTACCGACCATCATATGATACAGGTGCCACCTTTGCACAGGAGCACATCTGGCTTTCAGTATTGAAGACTTGTAATTTACAGCACGCCATTGAATGAGCATAGAACCTTTAGCTACAGCTATAGATCGAAATTTTGATCATTGTATTAAAATGAAAGCAGAATTAAGACCCAAAGCAAACATTTATTATACTGTTGCTTACCAATTTCTAAATGTGGCTGTATTAGTTTCCTTTTTTAGCTCTCTTTCTTTTATTTTCATCTGGTGATCTGGCCAGTAAGTCTATTGTTTTTCAACAAAAAAACTCTCTTGCAATTACAAAGAACACAGACAATTTAACACTGGCTGGGATACCTAAAATGATCAGCTTTTATTTATATAAACCTTTATCCCAAAAAGAAAAAAACAACAGTTTGTTGTAATGAATTGTAAAATATTAGCTGCAGTTCAGCTTCAATTTGTTAGTGTATTTAAACCTGCTAGTACTTCTAACACTTCCCTCCCCCCAGATTGACAATGCTGCTGTCCAAATCTGTCCCCTGTGTTCATTCATCCAGCGTGGTGTCTTTATAATATAGGAGGAGTGTTATTGGTCAGATCACTAGGGGAAAAAGATTAACAAAATAAAACAAACAGCCACCACATTGAATAACTGGTAAGCTAAAAAAAATAACCTTTTTGGTTTTGGGTTTAATGCGGCTTTAAAGGCCCAATAAGCATAAATTACAACTTGATATTTTGTAAAATTGGTTCTCATAACATTTTCCAGGTTTTTACTGACTTTTTGGGGCTGTTAGGTGAATACATCTATTGACTTATAAATGTTACACTTTATTGACATCATTGTCCTAAATTGTGATGAACATAGTGAAAGCAACCCAAATCTTTGTTCATTATAAATCAGACCTAGATTTAATTCTATCTGTCTTGTAGCACATACCCTGTTGTTACACTGTCCAAGAAAATGAGAAGGGATGAGTAAAACTGCCCAGGTTAGATTTGTGGAGGTTCCTTGAATCCTGCTTGAAGTCTTCCAACACCTAAACTTGGTATAGAACCCCTATTGAAGTCTAGTGGAGGTGAATTGTGATACTAAATTTCAGCCATTTTCAAGGCTAATAAGCAAGGTATTGTCAAAAAGGCAATTGGGAGCTGGACACTGACATGGGGGACATTTAACAAAGCAAAAAAACATGCTGTATGCAATGTTACGGAACAGTGCCATTTCCATAGACAGTGTCAAGACACTGAATTTTGGCATTACACATTTTAGGAGCATGATGGATTTTTTTAATGTAAAGTTAGGCTTAAAGTGGTTGTAACCCTAAAAAAAAGGACCTCCTGTTCCCATACAGCAGATTAAACAGCACAGTGCTGTGTAATTTTCCCCTCTCTGTGCTGTAAAGAAAACTGGTTGTTCTTGCCAGTTCCTGTGTCCGTCTTTGTGTACTGACCATGGTAATCATGGCTGCTGAGCCCTAATACCTTGGTCAGTTTACGTGCCTCCATCATCCGCAGCTCTTCCTCCCTGTCTGTCAGCTCCTGTGTGTCTCTCACCATCTCAGCCACACACCCCCCCCCTCCTGTCGCTATTAGTAGCTGGCAGTAAAAGTAAAGAACAATTACAACCAGCTCCTCTGTTATACTAACCTATCCTACACTGTGTAATTGCTTTTCTCTTATGCCCGGTCACAGCGGTCACGTGACCTTCTCGGCTGACGTCGGAGGGGGCACTCAGATTGGAGGAATACAGTAGCCGAAGGTCACATGACCGGTCATAAAAGAGCAAAGATAAGGTATTTACAGACATTGTTTTAAAAAAGCAATTACAGGGATGAGGAGGAGGGATTAAAAAAACAGAGGAGCTGGCTGGAACTTGTTCTTTACCTTTACAATCTCTTTAAATAAAACAGCAGCCCAATCTGACTCATTTCATCTGAAACACTTTTTCTAGTGGTGATGACCTGAACTGAACAGTGGAAGTAGCAGCCATAACAGATCTAAAAGCTATAGGAATGTTGACTCGTTTTTCACAGGATTACATTGCATTGTCTTAAGAGTTTAATAACATTTCAAAACAGAAGTCTCAAAAACACTTCAAAACAGCAACCCCACATTCCCGAAACAATCTATAATCCCTATATATCCAATTATTCCTTAAAAAATTGAAATATATACTTAAGTATGCTTGGTAGAAATTGCCTAACATCAGGACAATAGACAGCAGTAAAATAGACAGACGTGTGACAGAGACAAGGCAGATTTTTTTCTTGCAATATAAACTAGAATGTATTATCTGAGAGACAATAGCCACAAATATTGTTCAGTGGATGGACAGTATGTAAGCAGCTTGGTTAGGCCACAACATAAGAGGAGGCACATTTTCTTTCACTCTTTTTTTTTTTTTTTTTGTTAAAGGAAGTGACACACAATACAAATCAAAAGACAAAATACAAAGCATCAAACCAGTATAAAGAATAATCAAATAGGTCTGAGACTTGTCACAGGGAAGTCATACAATAATCAACACATAAAGGAAAAAAAAATCTCATCATTTGCAGTGAGTGGAATTCTTGCATTAACATATCCGAAGATGAACCATGAAATAGTAGATAAACCAAGAAAACTATCCCACCTAGATCTTCAGTTACTCCACCCAGGACTCACAGGTAAATTAAAACTATGAAACTGAATCCTGCAGAATGCTAAATATACGTTCCTGGAGCATTATCCAAGAAAGTTTTTGCTTTGCGGCGGTCAGGGACACAGTAGGCCATTTCCAGGAGCAGGCTACAGTTATATTAGCCCCTAGAAGGATATAAGAAATTAAGTGTTGCAACTTAAGCATTTGGAAACTTTTCTCCAGGCATATTGAGCAATGCAATCTGTAGAGACTTGGGGATTGCAACTTCTGAGACCTGACACAGCAAAGCACAAATCCCATTCCAAAATCTATGGATCCTTGGACATTCCCGCCAGATATGATACATAGAGCCTAAAAGCTTACATCCCCTAAAACAGAGTGGGGAAAAGCCAGATATATTTTTGCCAAATGAGTGGGGACCAGGTACCATCTTGTGATAACTTTCAGATTTGCTTAAATTAAAGCAACATTCATAAAACCTTTAAATTAACTGGAGAATCCCCTATACCAAACACAGTCCAAAAAGAGACTTTTTGGACTGTGTTTGGTGAATTTGAATGTGTATTTTTGTTTCACTTTTACTTGGTAAATATTTGGGAGTATCACTTCTGATGCTGCACTACATAATTGTTTGTGATAATATACACAAAGTAAACAGAGCATATAGAAGATGTGGTTCTTATGCATTCCCAAGGATTTCACCATGTGACTTTGCATATATAATAGATATATGCTCACCTGAGACCTCTAAGTCATAGGAGGTGTATATATGCCTGATGGTAAATGGCTCCTCTCTGCCACAGGGGGTGTCCCGCCGTGCAAAGCTTCAGTTCTTGCCGTACTCCACTCTTAACAAAAAATGCTTCTATTGACAAGCGGATGACTGCTGTAGGTAGGATCCCCTAAGCTTGCATATAATGGGGAAGCGGGGGTGCAGGTTAGCATCTTTGCCCTGGGCACTGGATGATTTTGAAAAAAAACTAAAAAATTTTTACTTTTTTACTTTTTGCTATAATGAATATCCCCTAAAAATGTATAAAAAAAACAATTTTTTTCCTCAGATTTTTAGGCCGATATGTATTCCTCTACATATTTTTGGTAAAAAAAATCGTAATAAGTGTATATTGATTGGTTTGCGCAAAAGTTATAGCGTCTACAAAATAGGGGATAGTTTTATGGCATTTTTATTAGTAATTTTTTTGGTAATTATTTAAGAAGGAAGAACATGCAGGAGTACAGAAACCACAATGGAGTAAATCACAATGAAATATTCAATCCATACATCCCTGTACATATATTACAGAATCATGAGAGCACTTTATGTGAAATCTCCTAGTGGGATAAAATCAGGATATGTTTCTAGGAAATAGTAGTCCTCCGCACCCCGCATGAACCCTTTATTTTTTCCTGGCATGTGCCGTTTTTTGAGGGAGTTGGTGAGGGATTGGAGCCAGTTCTAACCAACCCAACATTGTCAATATCCGATGTACTAACATCGGATAGAAACAAGGACAAAAGTAATAGGGTACAGAAAAGGCAAGGATGGAGAAAAGAAAGTGAGGGCAAAAAATGGGGGATAAGGAAGGCTAGGAAGAGAGAGGGGGGAGAAGAAAAAAAAAGGGGGGGATGGGATTAATACCCCTATCCAGTCACATCCAGTCCAGCTGGGGAGTTTTCGAAGTTACCCCCCTTCAAGGGGGTCTGTTTGCTAGCTGTCCATACTCCTCGAAGCATATAAATTCGTGCCAGTGGAACCATTTTTTGGAGAATTTCTCATTTAGGCCTTTTTCCGTAGCCACCAAGTCCTCTATTGCGTGTATGTCCGCTACTCTTTTCAACCAGGCGGCCACCGACGGAGGCTGGGTCTGCTTCCAGTACAATGGGATGCAGCCTTTTGCTGCCATGAGCAGGAATGGCAGTATAGATTTCCTGTAACTCTTGCTTGGGATCTCATGGTGATGCAGAAGGAAGAACTTGGGGGAGTTCGGCAACACACGATCTGTGCACGTTTGCATGATACAATGCACCTCTGCCCAAAAGGGCTGTAACAACCGCCACGACCAAAAAACATGAAGGAGCATTCCAACCTCCTCCCCACATCTCCAACACAGGTCCATGCTCTGGGAGAACATCTTTTGAATCCTTTTTGACATATAATACTAACGAGACAGCACCTTGTATCCCGCTTCCCGGTGTCTCGCACAGATGGAAGTCTTATGAGAGAAAATGATGATCTGCTCGGCTTGCTTTTCTGTGAGTTTTAGACCCAGATCGCACTCCCACCGGTCAATGTAAGGAGGCCTAGCGTCCGGTTGAGGGGACACCAGTAGTTGATATGTCAGAGAGATTATGTGCCTCAACGGTGACCAGTCAAGGCAGAGCAATTCAAAGGGAGTCAGTTGCCTCCCAAATGCGTCCGGTGAGGGCAATGAGCTAATGTAATGAGACAGCTGCCAGAAGGAGAGTCCCCTCAGTGCCGGATCGTCCATGATTTGCTGTCTGTTTTTCCATTGTTCGTCAATGAGAAAATGTCTAGCCTGTGGCCTCTCAGTTAGTTTCAGGTCCTGAAATCTAGGATCCTTAAGTCCCGGAGTGAAAGCCGGGTTGCCCACTACAGGTGTGAGTGGAGAAGGGAGCGGCGTGATAGACGGGTCTTGGAAAACCTTCTGAGCAATCCGGATTGTCACCCCCACTGTAGGGTAGGATAAGACCTGTTTCGGCAAGGGCTTCTGACACCAGGGCAGTCAATCCAGGTGGACCCCTGCCATGGAGTTTTCTATTTGTACCCATTGTTTTAAGGTCCTGTGTCTGCACCAGTCCAATATACAGGTTAGGTGACATGCTGTGTGGTAGAGAATGGCATATGGGAGGGCTATACTGCCCCTCAATTTTGGAAGTTGGAGTACTGTTTGTGCCAACCGTGGGGGCTTACTAGCCCACACAAAGTGGGTTATCACTCCATTTACCACTTTCAAGAAGGCGGTAGGGACCTGTATTGGAAGAGCTTGAAAATTATATAGGAGTGTGGGCATAACATTCATTTTCACTATGCCACAGCGTCCAAACCGGGTGAATAGGCCATGTTGCCATTCCCGCAGGTCTCTTTTTATTGCTGTCAGGAGAGGGGGGAAATTGAGAGGAAAAATATCCTCCATCTTGCCGGGCAACAGAATTCCCAGGTATTTAATATGGGAAGTGGCCCATTTAAAAGGTAAATCTGTTCTGAGCAGTGTGGTTAAGCAGGGTGGCAGGTTGACATTGAGCACTTCCGTTTTCTGATAGTTGATGCAATACTATGATAAGCCCTCATACGTCCTTAGTTCTTTAAGCAAGTTTGGAATAGACACTAGGGGTTTTGTCAAAAAAAAAGGAGATCGTCAGCGAACGCCACTACTTTTGGAGACAGGGTGGCATCTAGACTAAGGCCCTCGATATCTGTGTTGTTTCTGATAGTGTGAAGGAATGGTTCAAGGGTGAGGAAAAAAATTAGAGGTGACAGAGGACACCCCTGCCTCGTCCCATTTGCTATCTTAAATGTTGAAGAGAGGTAGCCGTTGACCTTGACCTGAGCCGATGGGCAGGAATAGATAGCACAAATCCAGTTCATCATTTGTTCTTTCAAGCCTATGCATCTGGGGGTTTCGAATAGGAAAGGCCGGCTCACTCTATCGAACGCCTTTTTCGGCATCTGCCGAGTGGAGCAGCCGTGGAAACTTCTGCGTCCGCGCCGCCTGGATCAGGTTAATCGCCTTTGTCATATTGTCACATGCCTCTATTGTTGGGACAAATCCGACTTGGTCGGAATGAATCAGCAACGGGATTGAGTTTATCAGACGTATGGAGAGGATTTTTGTGAAAATTTTTAGATCTACATTTAATAGGGATATTGGTCGATAAATTTGACAGTGCAGTGAGTCTTTTCCTTCCTTTGGTATTACAGCAATGTAAGCTCTCAGTGCATCCCTTGGAAAGGACCATCCCCTCTCCCGCTGCATTGTATGCAGTGAGGAAGTGCGGAACCATCATGTCTCCAAAGGTCCTGTAGTATAGGAGGGAGTACCCATCTGGGCCAGGGGCCTTGCCCAGTTGCATTTGTGCCATGGCCAAAGCCACCTCATTTGCTTAAATCATTTTTTCCAGCTCGCTCAGCTCCTCCTCTGAGAGCTGGGGGAGTTCCGATTTACGCAAGTATTCCTGAATGGTCTTTTGTTCGGCGGATCTTTCCCCTTCAGATTTTGGGGACGGGAGATTATATAGAGTCGTATAATATTCCTGGAAAAGGGCGGCAATTCCTTCAGTAGTATGTATTTTGTTGTGCGTGTCATTTAGAAGTTCAGAGATGAACGTGCAAGCTTTCTGGGCTCTCAGAGCCCACGCCAGCATCCTGTCGCATTCATTGCTGTGCCCGTAAAAAGTACGGCGACATTTGGAGTTGGTCTTAAACAGTGCCAAGGATCGGAGTTGACTCCGCAGGGCGGTTAACTCTGAAAGGGTCTGGGATGCAACTATTGTTTGAGGGTGGTCTCCAGGGATTTAATTTTCTCCAGAAGGTCCATGGTTTGTTTGGCTCTCTCTTTCTTTATACGAGACTCTATTTTGACCATGAGGCCCCTAATGTAGCTTTTGTGTACTTCCCAAACAACCGTTGGGTTCACCTCCGGGCTTACATTAGTGGAGAAGTATTGTCTTAGCTCCCCTGACACCACCTCCGCTATCTATTGACAATAAATTGGAGTCATTATTAAAGGCTTCCTTTTGCTTGGCCAGTTCAGCTATTCAGCCAGCTGTTGCAGCAATTGATATCTGCCGGTCCGTAAAGGATCAGGTCAAACAGCCTGATAGGTCTAACCAGGAGGATGATCTGCCTCAAAATAAAACAGATATTCATGGAGTGCTGTGTTTTGCTGTTGACACCTTAAAAGGATTCAATACAGCAGGTTTCTCGTTTGGCTCTCTTGTCTGTACATATGCGCAGACTTTTGTGGCTTAAGAACTGGTCAGCCGCGCTTCCTTGTAAAAAGTTATTGGCAGGTTTCCCTTTTCATGGGGAACGTTTATTTGGTGATCATTTGGACAAATATATCCAAAAGATTTCCGGGGAGAAGAGTTCTCTACTTCCTGTGAAGAAAAGCACCAGACATCCCTCGTTTAAAACGTCAGGGACTGCTTCCTCAAAAGTCTCAGCGTCCAGGCGTTTCCACCGCCAACAGGGCGCTAGGGCCAGGGGCAAGCTGTAGGGCCAGGGCCAGAAGAAGCCCTGGGTCCAAAATTCTTCTAAACCCAGCACCAAGCCCTCCTTTTGAGGGGACGCCCCCACTCCATTGAGTGGGGGAAGGCTGCTGCACTTTGTGGACATTTGGAGAACAATAATTCAGGACAAGTGGGTCACCTCAATTATATCTCGCGGTTACAAGCTGGAGTTGCGGAGGTTCCCCTCAGAGGTTTTTAAGATCCAGCTTTCCCTCGGATCCTCCAAAAAGAAACTTATTGCTTCAGGCAATACATCATCTAGTGCATAAAAAAGTGATTGTAGAGGTTCTGTTATCCGAAAGGGGCACAGGGTTTTACTCAAATCCGTTTACGGTTCAGAAACCAAACGGGGACAAAAGGCCCATTTTGGACTTAAGATCCCTGAACAAAAATCTACTAATACAGTCCTTTTGGATGGAGTCTGTCCGCTCAGTAGTAGCCTCACTCCAGAGGGGAGACTTTCTAGCCTCCATCGATATAAAAGACGCGTATTTACACATACCTATCTTTCAGCCTCATCAGAGGTTCCTACATTTTGCAGTAGAGGAACGTCATTTTCAGTTTGTGGCTCTACCCTTCGGGCTTGCTACTGCTCCCTGGGTGTTCACAAAGGTCCTAGCACCAGTACTGGGTCTTTTAAAGGCCCAAGGGATCCTGGTGCTCGGGTATCTGGACGACCTCATGCTCAGAGATCACTCATTACAGGCTCTAGAACAGATGCACAGTGTGTTATTTGAAAAGCTTAGGCTGGATCATAAATACCAAAAAGTCAGCCTTGAAACTAGCTCAAAGTCTAAAGTATTTAGGTCTGATCCTACATACGGTTCAAGCAAGAGTATTCTTGCCATCCACAAGGATCTGTGCCCTGAAGGATCAGGTGTGTCAGATATGGGGCACCAGACAACCCTCCATTCGGCTCTGTATGAGTCTTCTAGGGAGGACGCCTCCTTTGAGGCAGTGCCCTATGCCCATTTCTATTCCAGGCCTTTACAACAAGACATCTTGTTGGCTTGGAACAGAAGAGGACAAGCCCTGGATTATCCAATGTTCTTATCTCCTCGGGCACGCTTAAGCCTAAACTGGTGGTTGCAGGATCAGAACCTGCGAAAGGGAAAATCCTTTCTCCTGGTAACTTGGAGAGCACTGACTACTGATGCCAGTCTCTTAGGCTGGGGAGCAACCCTAGAAGGGCTCACAGCTCAGGGGAAATGGTCATGGACAGAATAGATCCTGCCCATCAACATCCTGTTATTATGGGCAGGATGGTGGAGCTTCAGGACTGCCCTATCAGGGTTCAGTCCGACAATGCCATTGTAGTGGCCTATATAAACCACCAAGGTGGTACAAGAAGTCGTTCAGCTCTGGAGGAGGTGAGCCACATACTAGCCTGGGCAGAGGGACATGTGCCGATTCTATCGACATGTCCATATCCCGGAAGTAGAGAACTGGAAGGCAGATTATCTCAGCCACCAGCAGATCTGCCCAATTGAATGGTCCCTACACCCAGGGGTGTTCCAGGAAATTTGCCAGCGTTGGGGATTGCCAGAGGTTGACCTATTGGCATCCAGGTTCAAAAACAAGCTAAAGCAATTGTGTCCCGAACAAGGGATCCTCTGGCAATCTGAGCAGATGCTCTGATAGTTGGA
This sequence comes from Aquarana catesbeiana, assembly GCF_042186555.1. Taxonomy (NCBI): domain Eukaryota; kingdom Metazoa; phylum Chordata; class Amphibia; order Anura; family Ranidae; genus Aquarana; species Aquarana catesbeiana. Next base: position 181,139,457 of record NC_133324.1, on the reverse strand, counting down.
GCCAGTTCTTGCTGGTTTATACTTTCCCTCCAATCCCTCTCCTTCCACATTTGTTGCAAAGGATTCAGAGAGAGGGGGTTCCAGTCATTCTGATGGCACCAGCCTGGCCCAGAAGGCCCTGGTTCCAGGAGATTGTGAAACTGACAATAGGTGGGCCATTGACGCATCCATGTTGCCCCAATCTACTGTCTTAAGGTCCTATATTCCACCCCAATTTACAGTCTCATTTCTCATTCTCCCGTGGCATTTCGGGACCAGTAGTGTCTACCCTAGGGAATGCTAGAAACCTAGCTGTCACTAGGAAAATTGATTATAAGGTCTGGAAGACTTATATTGCTTGGTGTGAAGCCAGAAAATGGCATCCTCGGAAATACATGATTGGGAGAATTCTCTCTTTTACAGTTGGCGGTGGAAATCAGATTGGCTTTGAGTACAATCAGAGGTTAGATTTCGGCCTTGTCAGTATTCTTTCAAAGGCCTTTAGCATCCCATTCGTTAGTCCGAACCTTTATGCGGGGGAGCGACTTGTTTGCTTCCCCCATTAGGTCACCTATGTGTCCTTGGGACTTGAACTTGGTGCGGTCTGTGTTACAGAAACAACCATTTGAACCTATCAAAGAAATTCCGTTAGACTTGCTGTCACGCAAGCTAGCCTTCCTGATAGCCATCACCTCGGCTAGAAGGGTGTCGGAGTTGGCAGCCCTTTCGTGCAGGGAACCATACTTGGTTTCCTGTCGTGTTACGTCTTGCTCCATCCTTTTTGCCAAAGGTGGTGTCGGCCTTTCATTTAAATCAGGACATTATTTTGCCTTCTTTTTTCTCTCAGCCTCACTTGGCGGAAGTGAGACAACTGCATTCATTGGACGTTGTCCGGGCAGTCAAGGTTTATTTGTCTAGATCTGCGAAGATCCGAGGATCAGACTCCTTTTTTCTTTTACCTAAAAGACCCAAGAAGGGGCAGGCAGCTTCCAAGGCTTCCATTGCCAATTGGGTCCGTCAATTAATCATTCAGGCTTACGGCCTGATACATAAAGCTCCTCCCTTTATGGTGAGAGCTCATTCTACCAGGGGTGTAAGAACCTCCTGGGCTTTTCGCCATCAGGTATCTGTGGCTCAGATTTGTAAGGCTGCTACCTGGTCTTCAATGCATACACTCACAAAATTTTATCAAGTGGATGTTCGAGCAGTCGAGGATTCAGCTTTTGGCCGCAGTGTACTGCGGTCTGCCATATAAGTTCTGATAGCTATTGTTTGGCAGGGTGTCTCCCCCCAAGGCTATTGCTCTGGGACATGCCAGCAGGTAATGAATATTCGCCTGACTCTGTGTCCCACAATGTGTGAAAAAGAAAATAGGATTGTTTTGTCATACTTACCTGTAAAATCCTTTTCTTTGAGTACATCATGGGACACAGAGATCCCTCCCCTCTTTTTTGAGGATTCAGTGCTTGCTACAAAACTGAAGTACTTCCTGTATGGGAGGGGTTATATAGGGGATCACTTCCTGTCTAAAGACCTTTGGTCTACAAGTGTCCATTCAACTGGAGATGGAGTATAACCCAGCAGGTAATGAATATTAGCCTGACTCTGTGTCCCATGATGTACTCAAAGAAAAGGATTTTACAGGTAAGTATGACGAAAAAATCCTATTTTTTTGAATGGTAGCATGAGACAGGTCTGCAAAAACTTGGATAGGCTGCCCTAGTTTAATAAGCTGAGCAACAGCTCTCGATTTTCTCATAACTTCCTTCTTCACTGAGTAGAAATGAGGCTTCACAATAATGTCCCTATGTCCCTAATGAGACTATCAGCTCATGTAGTGCCCTGTGGGCCCTATCAAGTTCCAAACTATGTTCCGATATAGCAGGCAGGAGTTCCACAATAAAAAATGAACTGCAGAGTGTATGTCCTTAATAGATTCCAGGCACCCCCGAATCCTGAAGTTGTAACGGCATGATCTGTTTTTCAGATCATCAAGCTTACTAAGGTACGTTCAAGTTGATCCTGCAGATCTTGTGGTTGAGCAGTATTTTGATTAGCCTGGGACACTGTTAAAGAGGAATTGCATTCCGCGCGCATAATTTGTTAAAAAAAAAAACATCTTTGCCATTCTGAAGCTTCCCTCCAACCACTTTGAATATTATTTTATATACGGTATACTGTGATTCTGTACTTGCCAAATATGCTGCAGAAATCTCCCTCCACTAAGTCTGGCTGCATCCATTTCAACTGTGGGCAGCTGAAGCTGCTGCCTGTTCACTTTCTGGATTTACACAGACACACACAGGCACACCTTCAGCTCTGCAGCCCTGTAGCTCTCATTGGCCCTCTTATGACTCATCCCCCCCTCCCTTCCTGGCAAGCTCTCACGAAAGTGATAGAAAGAGCTGTGCATGATGTTAAGCCTAGGCTAATGACCAGACAAGAAAAATGAAGTGGGCTGTATAAGGTATTTACTGGCAGAAAAAAAAAGTTTTACTATCCAAGGTTAGAAGATTTAATATATGGAAAGTTGAAAAAATTACTGAAGGTCCGCTTTAAGTCTAATTTCAATTGCATGGCCTTAATATGAGAACCTAGATTTTTCAGATCAGCTTTTATATCCGTGGTGATCTTAGCAGCTGTTTGTGCTAAGCCTCTGTTCAAAAGCTCAGTTTTTATCAAAAGTTGTGCACAATCCAGTTGGGTAGCAGGAAAATAAACCCACCTCAACCAGTGAAGGGTTGTGTACAGGTCTGTTCCCTATAGGCGACAACAGCAAATCACCCAAAGTCCTTTCTATGAGGGACTCAGTGGAGGCTGAAGAAGGTGCTGCATTGGAAGAGTTACTCATGTGCGACCCTGCTGGTGTGCAGGCAGCGTGATGATCCAGGACAGAGTCTCTGTCGGGACCATCCCTGCTCCTCCCCTGCAATGTCAGGTATTGGCTGCCATCTTGGGAGTCTAAGGAGAGAGGGCGCTGTAGTACTGCTTTAAAAGGTCCTTGCGGACCAACCCTCAGGGCATGGGGCAAAAGGCACAAAATGTCTGAGATCCTGGGCATTGGAGCGGGTGGCGGGCTGAACATTATGACTGCTGTGGCTGGAAAAAGTCAGCCGAAGTGGAATATAGCCAGGCAAAGTACATGTGGACATTTTTCACTGCCAAATGATGCCCATTAGGTTAGTGCCTTTGTCAAACACTAATGTTGTCTAACTTTGGCTGCAGATGACGTGGCATCAGTCATCTCTCATATATCAGCTGCAAGATGGGAAGGGAGCATTTAGCCTGGAATGTTGCATAGGCTCTGGGGAGACTTGGAGGGACAAGTGGAGGAGTAAGATGATGAAGTCAGTGAGGAATAGGCGTACAGTGACAGTTTTGTCACCAATGTACAAGACACACGTGTCATGAAATATCTGTAACATGGAACACATGTAATGGTCATGTGGACCTTGCCACTGACAGTTTCAGTACAGCAAAAAAACTGGATTAGTTGTAGTGCAGCAAAATATTGGTATCAGTGAAACAAACTACAACCAAGATTGGTGCCAGTAAAGCAGATCGCAAATGTAGTACGTTTGCAGGCACTTAATCGAATGGTACTGCAAGCGCAAGCACTACTTTTTCCGTGGTTCAGTCAATTTTGCAGCCTGTTCAAATGAATGGGCTGTCAAAACACCCCACATGGGAATGCACAGGAATCGCACAGGAACATGTGCGTTCAAATGCATGTGTTTCCGTGCAATCCTCTTGTACACCGGCCTTAAGTTCAGAAAAAAAAACAGGATTGCTGTTAGTGCAGCAAAATACTTGTAATTAGTAATAAGGCCAGGTTCACACTGCAACAGACAGCTGCTGAAGAGCTTTACTGCTCTGACAGCTGTCCATTGCCAGCTGCAGTAGGGGGCAGTGTGGTGCACGATTCAGCACAACACACAGCTGTTTTTTTTGTATAAACATTATAAAAATGTACACATCATGGTGCTGTACAGCAGTGCAATGCACTGCTATACAGTGACATGCGATTCGGTATGGTGCGCTGCAATAAAATGCAGCATGTCCGCATTTTATCGCAGCACGCTGTAGTAAAGACCTGGGCTGTGTTGCAGTGTGAATGAGACAAATAGGAAACAATTGTTTCCTGTGTATTCCCGTGGCGACAAACATTTTACAATGCAGTAAAACGTCTGTCACCACACATAGTGTGAATTTTCCCTTCGGTTACGCACACTACTATTATCTACACTATTTTGTATTAAACAATAAATGTTTTTTTATTAGTGTACTTAAATCACTCCACAGTGTATCAGGGTAAACACACCATGCATTTGCAATAAAGTTGTGTTAATCTTGTAAGCAGGTGCTGAGAGGGCGCCTGTGAGCAGCCGATCTAAGATCCCTCTTACAGAGATACACCTGCTGTTGATAAGGGCATCCAGTTGAGGAGGGAGGGAAAGAGTTAGCTTTTTCCTGGTCTTTTTACTTGACATGTTTCTGCTGGGCTCTGCCCTTTTTTCTGTGCATATAAAAGCAGGAGGGAGCTTTGCCCAAATGGGTTCCCGTAACGTAGGAGCAAGGACAGGCTTACAGCTGCTATGTAACCTGATCCTCCAGCACACCACCAGGCTGGAGGGGCTCTGCTTCTCCTTGCTTCAGCTATCTTCTCTACCATCTGTCCTTACTAGAGATTTCCGGCCTAAGGAGTCTGCCAACATGCCTGGCAGCAATGGACCCTTTCCTAAGCAGGTATGCCAGGGGCAGACACAAGCCTGTAGTTAGAGACTAGGGATGTTAGGAAAAGATTGTACATAATGTTGAATAGCATTAGGCCCAACATCCACCTCCCCCCCCCCCCCCAAACTCTCGAATATCGCAAAAGTTTGGACGTGAACCCTATTGAAGTCTATACGGCCCAGACTTGAGAAATCAAAAGTGCCCATTTTGAAGGCTTATATGAAAGTTATTGGCCATAAAAAAGAATATAGGGGCACAGCTGCTGCCCTGGGGGACATGTACCAATGTAATCAAATCTTAAAAAATATTGTTTTTAAAGGAGCAGTGATTTTAATGATGCTTAAAGTGAAACTATAAAAATGAAAAACTCCTTTAAATATTGTGCATGGGGGGGTCCCTCCTGTACAGTGAAGCATCTGTACCATGTATAGAACCTGCTGCAGCAAAACTCACTTCTCTGCAAGTTTTCTTTATTTTATAAACAATGACTTGGGGAGCCAGTCTGTATGATGAGGCCACAATTTAGTTCACTCAGAACAAGATTAGAGATTTTTTTGGATAAATTCTGGTGTCTCTTTGGCAGACTTTGGATGGAAATAACACATTTTTACACCACAGTGAGCTAGCCTTATGTGAAGAAGCCAAATTATAGTACACTTAGGCCAAGAATAAAACATTTTTTTGAGAGTCTGGTATCTCTTTTGTAGACTTTGGATAGCAGTAACAGGTGGGTGTTGGTGGTTCCTTCCCATCTTAACCCTAGAGAGGTGAAAAAAATAGTCTGTTTTTGTATGTATGTTTTGTTAAGAAAAATAATATACAACTATCACCTCAAAAAAGAAGTTTCAAGATAAATTTACAAAACTAATTTGGAAAATGCTGTATTCTCTTATCTCACCATCTTCTTCCTCCTCTTCTACTCCTCATAGATACAATTCATTATTACACCTCATTAGAACTCCAAGATGTCCAGACAATGCCCCATCAATTTACTCTTCTGTGTTGGTGAGCTGCATGTTCATGTAGCCATCCACAGAGACCAGGTATCCCTTGTATTCCATACCCCACTTCAGTTTCACCATTACTGGCTTAACAGTAAGGCTGTTAAGGAATCGTTTTGGGTTTAGTGGCAAGCTCATTCTACCGCTGAAGCCGCCACTGATCTACAGACCAGTGAAAGGAAGAAAAAAATTTCCCTTCGGAATGCTCCGAGAACACATCCTTGGAGAGCAGGAAATGGCTAGAGGTACTGTTGATGAAAGCAAGAATTGGCCTTTCTGTAAAAAATGTAAAGTATATACACCTCAAACAGGTGCGAAAAAATTGGACTTTGAGTGTTGGTGGTGCATTTGCACCATAATCCTATAGAGGTACATTTGATGAAAGCAAGAACTGGCCTTTCTGTAAAAAAAAATAAATTATATGCACCTGTCAAACAGGTGTGGAACAATTGGTCCTTGGGTGTTAATTGTGGCCATGAAACCTATACCACAAAATGACTTCAAGATAAAATCAACATCTACAAAGCTAGGCAGCCTAGACAGTCGTGCAGAGATTCCAGATCCCAAAAACATTTAATCAGTGACATCGGCATCAGGGGCTTGATAGCTGCTGCTAATCCAGGACTGATTCATTTTGTCAAATGTCAGCTGGTCCACTGAGTCTGTGGACAGACCTACTCTTTTATCTGTCACAAAACCTCCGGCAGCTCTGAATGCTCGCTCGGAAAGCAATCTGGATGCAGGGCAGCCCAGCTGCTAAATTGCATACTGGGCAATTTCTGGCCAGTGGTTTATTCTCAAGGCTCAGTAACCCAGTGGATCGTCAGCTGGAAAGCTCTCCATGTCTATTTTCACCCCTAGATAATCTCCCACCATATGATGCAGAAGAGATGTGGAATCTGACAGCCCTGGGCGCTGAGGACTAAAAAATGTGTTAAATGCATCGCTTAGGCAGCCCCCTTCTCCACCACTCCTCCTTTGACCAACAGAAGCCTCAAAACTACCTTTTCCAGGAGACTGTATCCTACCAGAGTCTGGAAAGGTGTTACATAAGCTCCTCTTTAAGGTACTCAAGATATTTCATCCTGTGCTCCCTCTGCAAGGGCAGGATGTGTTTCGAGACTTCCCCTTGTAACAGTGGCCAAGGAGGGTTGCCAACCAATAATGATCCTTCTTGATGCCACAAATTCTTAGGTCCCTTCGTAGGCTTTGAAAAATGAGGGAGCCCATGCACCGCAAGTTTGTGGAGGCATGAGAAGCAGAGTCCTCGGGATCACTGAGGATTACAATAGCTGGAACTGCCTCTTTCCAGCCATGTACTTCTCCCAAGGTTTCTGGGGACTAAAAACCATCTCTTAATGTTTGACATATGTCTTCCTCTGCTTTAATGCCTCAGAAACTGCCAGAATCCTCCTCCTCCCTCTCCTCTTGTGTGTTCAGTGGCGTCGCAAGAATGGTGTCTGCATAAAGCAGGCCTTGAGAGCAAAGGACATCCTCTTCCTCCCACTGCTCTGCCTCGAGTGCCCTGTCAATAATGTTATGCTGAGTATGAGCCTGTCCTTGTGCCATACTCGCACAGGTACTTGTTGATGACCCTCAGCTGCATGTGCAGCTGCTGCAGCATTGCCAAAGTTGAGTTCCACCTGGTGGGCATGTCACAAATCAGGTGCTTTACAAGCAGCTGGAATTCCCGTTGAATTTTAGCAAACTGGCTGTGTATTACCACCTGAAATGGCTAGACTCTTCTGGCCTGCCTTAGAAGATCTTGCAAACCTGGGTACCTGTTTAAGAAATGCTGCACCACCAAATTGAGGACATGTGCCAGGCATGGCACATGTGTCAACTTTTCCTATCGAAGGGCAGACAGAAGTTTAGTGCTATTTTTGCACAACACCATTCCTAGCTCAAGCTTCCAAGGCATGAACCACCTCTGGGCCTGCCCCTGAAGAGCTGAAAGAATCTTTCCTCTGGTGTGCCTCCTGTCCCCTAGACGATCCAGCTGAAGCACTGCATGGCATTTGTGACAGAACCCACTGTCTCTGTGTGTTTTGGAAGGGACTGTGGGCTGGCCTCCTTCCCACAGACTATGGCCCAGAAGAGACTGAGAGACTTGGGGACAAAATGGCATTGAGATAATGTAATGTAATGCTACATCCCTTCTCCCCCATCCCCCCCTTGTTGCTGTGTTTAATTGTGTTGGGTCATGGCATGTAGACAAAAGGTCTGAACTGGAGACATCTCTCAGCAGGTGATGTGTAAGGAGGGGCTGCCTGCTTATCATAATCCCTTTATTTGTTTCCACTGTGGTTTCTGCTTCAATGTACAAGTGTTGAGTTCCCATTGGTTCTTACTTGTCCCCTACCCCCTCTATGACAAGGCTAAGGGGAGTGTCCCTAACTGTGTTTAAAGGCGTATGTTTTGTATTTAATAGTACCACATCCGGTGCCTCAGCAGAAGCGATGGCTATGAGGCAGAGCACCTCTGGCCTCTGCACACCCTCAGAGTTAGATCCAGGGAGTCCAAGAGATGATCTTCGTGAGCTGTTTCCCCAGCAGAAGATATCCCCTCCAGGAGTGGAGAAAGCCATTCTCCCTCCCCAGCAATTAGACAGTACGCCAGTGTTCATCTCCCCAGCAGAAGCGCTGGCTTCGGGGCAGAGTGCCGCTGGCCTCTGCCCACCCTCAGAGTTGGATCCGGAGAGTCCGAGAGATTATCTTCATGAGCTGTTTCCCCAGCAGCAGATATCCCCACCGGGAGTAGAGAAAGCCATAATCTCTCCCCAGCAATTAGACACTACCCCAGTGTTCATCTTCCCAGCAGAAACACTGTTGGTCTCTGCCCAGCATCAGAAAAAGAGACAGGGAGTCCGTGAGATAGTCCCTGCAAGATACTTCCCCAGTGGCTGATAACTACACCAGGAGAAAAGCAAGTACCTTTTTCTCCCCAATGGCTTAGCACTACCAGCCTACACTCCCTACCAGGTGAAGCACTGGCATCAGGGCAGAAGATTAGTCAGCTCCTCCCAATACCTGCAACCAGGCCTCGGATCAGGGGAGTGCGGACAGCTGTTCCCAATTTGCAGTGGCTGTTTTTATTCACGGGAGACCGTATGTGCGGTTTTATTCCCCAGCGCCAGAGTCATACTTTTCCTTTTCCTGTTTGCCTGGGGTGGAAGTTTGTGACTAACGCAGGTCCAGACCAGTTGAGGGTCGGGAACCTGGTTAGCTTGTTTTTAAAAGGGGAGAAATGTGACAGAACCCACTGTCACTGTGTGTTTTGGAAGGGACTGTGGGCTGGCCTCGTTCCCACAGCCTATGGTCCAGAAGAGACTGAGAGACTTGGGGACAAAATGGCATTGAGATAATGTAATGTAATGTAATGCTACATCCCTTCTCCCCCCCGCCTCTTGTTGCTGTGTTTAATTGTGTTGGGTCATGGCATGTAGACAAAAGGTCTGGACTGGAGACATCTCTCAGCAGGGGATGTGTAAGGAGTGGCTGTCTGCTTATCATAATCCCTTTATGTCTTTCCACTGTAGTTTCTGTTTCAATGTACAAGTGTTGAGTTCCCATTGGTTTTTTCTTGTCCCCTACCCCCTCTATGACAAAGCTAGGGAGTGTTCCTAACTGTGTTTAAAGGCGTATGTTTTGTATTTAATAAACAGTTTAATGCTCATCATGTTTAACCCTCAACACCTGTAGGGCTTGTCTCGTGATTGAGGGGTTAAGGGCTGGTTATGGCGAGTCTGCAGGTGCGTTTGGAGGACAGGAGGCACAGGTCTGGCGGAGATGCCCAGCAGGTGTATCCGAGATCCGTCACAGCAACTTTTAGCCTGACCCATTGAATAGCCCCTTGAACGCTTAGGGGATACTGGTGGTTCATAGGACAATTCAGCAGAGGAGGAGAAGGGGATTGAGCTGACAGATCTTGCACCATCACTACCAGCTGTATGGCGATGTGGCGGAAAAACAAGCTCCAGCACTGAGCCCTGTCCTGCATCCTTCCTAGTTGCAAGCAGAGTTTCCCAATGTGCTGTAAACAAAATATATCATCCCTGACCATGCTTGCTGTACCACGAGTCAGCTGTAAGGTGGACCTTGCTGCTGACTGCCCTTGCCACAATGCCAAAACATTTCTTTCCACGTGATGGTACAGAGCTGAAATGGCCTTCCATGCAAAGAAATAGAGACTGCGAACCTGCCATTGTAGTACAGCACATTCTGCAAGCGGGCAGAATCCACCAGATGGAAAGGCAGGAGTTGTAAAGCCAGTAATTTGGACAAGCTGCAATTTAGACATTGGGCATGTGGGTGGCAGGGAGTGTATTTTTTTTTCTATGTAGCACCTGGGGCAGAAACATTTGCCTAGTATACTCTATAGCTGGTGGTGTGCTGCTGGCAGATGTGTTACAAGGACCTGTGACACCCTTTGCTATACCATCATCCCCGTCAGTGGAGGCTGCTGAGAGGTCATGAGATATAGCGGGTGTAGACATGGAAAGTGAAGAGGAGAAGAATCGTGTCCCTTTTTTGTGGCTTTCAGGTGCTCTTGCCAATGGGCTGAGTGTTGGGAGGCCCACACAGCTGAGCCTGTGGTAAGTGGGCCAGAAGATAACAGCTCCACAATCTGATGGAAAAGGGGGGCTGCTCTCTACTGTTCCATGATGGTTGCCTTGGGAGGACATCCTGTCTCCCCCTCACTTTCCTTCTCTGCTCTATCCGGGACCCAAGTCCTGTCAGTGACCTCATCATCATCGTTCACTCCATCCTCATCATCACTGGAGCCAGCTTGGCAATACGCTGTGGCTGGGGAAACATGACTTTCAATTTGTTTATTTGTCAGTGTTCTCCACTCTCTGTAGGTTCATGTTACTCCCTTCCTCATCCTCAGAACCAACATCAGAAACAAGTAATGCCTATGCATCGTCAAGAAGCAAGTAGCTGACGCTGTGTTCAAATAATTCACCTGACTCCTCCATGCATGATGCTGGAGCTATTGTAGGAGTAGCTGTGGACAAGAACTGCGCACTAGTTTTAGCTTGGGTGATAGAATGTGATGGAATAGGATGGCTGCTCTCTACTCTTTCTTGATGTAGGCCTCCTTGGGGTTGTGCCGCCTCACCTTCAGTTTCCGCCTCTGCTCTATCTGGCACCCAAGTCGCATCAGTGACATCATCATCATCATAACCTCCTCCATCATTACCACTGGAGACAACTTGGCAATATGCTGCGGCTTGGGGAACATGAATGCCAATTTGTTTACCAATGTTCCTCCCTCTCTCTAGGCTCATGTTCCTGTCATCCTCAACCTCAGAACCAACTTCTGAATCCAGTAATGGCGAAAAGGAGCCAGTGGCTGACGTTGTGGTCAAATAACTCAGCTGACTCCTCAATGGCTGATGTTGGGGCTGTGGCAGGAATAGATGTGGACAAGGAGGCAGGTTTATCCACTCTGCAGGGGGCGGCGCACTTGTCTCTGCTTGCATGACAATGGATGAGGAGGATGAGGAAGGTTTAGTAAGCCAGTCCACCACCTCCTCTGCATGCTGCGGCTGGAAAGCATGGGCAACATTATTAAACAGAGAAAAGTGTGCCCTGCATGAGGATAGAACACTTCCACTTTTGCCTGTGGACACAGCCGCTGCTGCCCCCCTTAAAGTGGCATGGGGACGTCTGCCTATCCTTGTTGGCCTCCCAGACTCGATGGGGGGCTTATTAGCCAAATTTAATAGATATTGGGAAATGTGTAATTGGATGCGATTTATTCAATGAAAAGTGGTGTTTGGTGCACTTTCAATTGAGGACTGCCACTTACAGAAATGTAAAATTTATGAAAAAATAGAAAAGGCAGAACAGCGTCAAAAAAAATGCAGCTGGCAATTTAAAAAAAAGGGGGCAGGCATGGGACCAAAAAAAAAAAGGTGTAAACAGCACTGTACACTCACACCACATTAACATTACACTGACACCAGTGGTGGCTGGTGCTCAAAATTTTGGGGGGGCGCAAACAAACTGAAAATTACTGAAAAAAAAAACCATCAATTGCAGCCACTGTACCTTAAAACGCAGCAACTGTGCCATCAAACGCAGCCACTGTGCCCATTAATTGCAGCCACTGTGCCCATCAATTGCAGCCACTGTGCCCATCAAAGGCTGCCACTGTGCCCATCAAACGCCACTGTGCCCATCAAATGCAGCCACTGTGCCATCAAATGCTGCCACTGTGCCCATCAAATGCTGCCACTGTGCTCATCAAAGGCTGCCACTATGCCCATCAAACGTAGCCACTGTGCCATCAAATGCTGCCAATGCGCCATCAAATGCTGCCACTGTGTCATCAAATGCTGCCCCTGTGCCCATCAAATGCTGCCACTGTGCCCATCAAACGCTTCCACTGTGCCCATCAAACACTGCCACTCTGCCCATCGAATGCTACCACTCTGCCCATCGAATGCTACCACTCTGCCCATTGAATGCTGCCACTCTGCTCATCGAATGCTGCCACTGTGCCCATCCAATGCTGCCACTGTGACCCCACCCGCTCGCCGTCTGCCTGGCACTTACCCTGTCTCAGTGGGACAACGGGTGACGGCGGTGAGCGGTGTCCTCTGAACAGCGTCCTCCATGTGTCTCCTCTCATCCTCTCCTCCTGTCAGGTGTCCAATCACAGCACCTGTCAATTCAGCCAATCAGGTGATGGGTAACAGACCCGAGCACCTGATTGGTGGAGAGGCGGTTCAGTGTTAGGACAGCAAATAATCATGCACTGTTCTAAAACACCTGGGCGAACTGTGAGCGCCAAGCATGGCACCCGCAGGATACCTTTTTTGAAGACTATTAGAGCATATGGCTCTAAACCAGTTGCTTCAAAAACACCCCTCGCCGCTGTAATTCAGGTGCCCGAAAAGGGGCCGGGCGCTGAATAGGGGGTGGCATGGCGGCCGTGGATAGATTCATGCAACACATGAATCTATCCATTGGTCATAGAGGGGATGGCTGGAGAGAGGGGGCTGTGCCAGTGCGCCCTTATGAACGCACCGCCACTGACTGACAGTCTATACTCAGAGTCACAATAATACACTAAGACTCTAGTAGCAAACAGAGCACTGTCGAAACTGCCCACTGTTGTCCACTGTCAATCATGTGGAAGATGAACCTGACTGAGAACTAGTTTCTCAGCATCCCCACCATGCTTTTCTCACACAACAGCTCAAATCCTCACTGATGCGCATATCTGTGTGACAAGCACAGTGGCTGGGCAGGGAGCAAGACTGTACCAGTGTTACTAAGCTGCACTGAGAATGGAGTGTCCAGGTTCAGGAGTATAATGTCCAACACAGCGTATAGAGAGGGGAATTCAATTATACATTTGCAAAACTTTTCTGGCGGTATGGTTCCTAAAAAGTCCCGCTCCTCTTTCATGAAAGTCTTGTGACAGTTTTGGTAGGAGTTCCAAAAAATGCGATAGATTCAGGTAATTTTTATTTGTGCCACTTTCACAATGTGTCGCTACGGGTGCAACAAATTCAAAAATAATTACCACCAGTTTGCAGATAACGAAACTGGAGATAATTAAAACCAATTCTCAGTTGGCATATAGAGGCAAGCCAGAGTTATCAGAGTGGGGTTTGATAATGATGTAGCGCCCTGGGGTTTAGTCAGGGAGCTCCTTGCCAAATTCCTTGTCAGGGGTAGCTACCATAGTTAATTTGTTAGAGATCCATTTATTTCTCCCTAAGTTTGGCCTTGTTGTACTTTTCTCTTCTACTACTAAGTGGCCGGGCACTTGGTGGTATTAGATATGAGAAGGGCAACCCAAGGTCAGATTATGCGTATGTGGGTGTCCCAGCCAATGGGCAGGGGTTTTCTTTGGCTGCCAGGCTGTGTGAGGCTATCCAGAAATAAGGAGGCAGCGCAGGGTTGGGACTGCTGCTTGCAGTCCAACCAAAAGTGACAGTTCTGCTGGCCAGAAAACCTGTCAGTGGTCGGAGGTAGAAGGGAAGCTGTCACCACAAAGGGACCAATCGCCTTTACCAGGGACCACAGTGAGTAACTGAAGCAAGTATCAGAACCATATTCTCACCAAAGGACATAAGGGAGAATCGGAAAACTATAGGCGGTGATCAAGTCAGGGACCCAACCAGCGGAGGTGATGCTTGCAGAGCAGCCTTGTGTGCTAAGCTAGGGACCAAGCCGGTCAGCAGGGGTGAAGCTTGAAGGTATCCGAAGTGCCAAGCTAGGGACCCAAGCAGGGAAGTGTGGGTGACGCTTGAGGGAAATACCACCGCAAAAGTCTTGAGGAGCTCACGGGATTCAGTGTCAGTGAATCAGAGGGTCCAGTGAGAGACCAGGAGCCCAAGGGGCTGAAGAACTACAAGTAGAAGTTGTAATAAAGCCGAGAGAACTGTTATGTTTGAATTGGGAACTGTTAAAGGACTGTTACCATAGGAGACAGCAATCCTGCACTTGCAGAAGTGGCACCTTGCTGGGGCCTTTCCTTGTACGGCTGTTTTCCTATTGAAGTCTCAGAGTCTGCCAATTGAGTTTTCAACTATCTAAGGGTGTCCTGGCCCTAACCCTCTTTCCCCCAAAATATATAAAAAGGACTGTCAAAAGAAATAAAACCTCTTTTACATCCAAGAAGTGTCTGGCGCCCAATGACTTTCACCATCTTTGCACCCACTATGCCTCACAACCCACCACATATTGAAGGATGTCAGCCATCTTTGGCCTTGGGGGTCCACATTAAACCAAAATAGGTAAAAAACCTTGCTACATTTGGCGCCCAACGTGGGGTTAAGGTGTTGTCTTTGCAGCAGTCGCCCATAGCAACCAGCTTCAGCTCTATCGGGACTTTGTCTGTGTTGTCGTGTGTACTATCAGCGTGGGAAGAACCTACAAGTCTCACATTCATGGGAAAGAATCAGCCTGGTCTTTTGACACTTCCTGCCAGCGCTGTAAGGGTTAAAACAAGTCCCAAAATGGACTCCATTACAGTTTTGGTGCGCCGCAGCAACAAGGAGGCGGGCACCACAGTTCCCAAGAAACATTTGCACCAATCTGTTGGCAGGGGGAAGAGCTTCCGCTCTGCAGAGGAGGATAAGGAAGTGCCACCACGTGTGGCTAATTGTGGGTTAGTGAAGGAGGTGGCACAATTTGTGAGTGAAATGGCGGATTGGAGAAAGTACGCTCCGGGCGTCTACGACAACCCGAGCGTCGGAAAACCCGTTGTGACCGATACTGGAGTGCGGTACATACTGAATGGTCAGCTTGCCTTATACACGGCCAGAGGCTATGAGTCTTTGGGATTTATTTGTGGAAAATGTTCTGGCCTGACCATGCAGTTGAGGCCTTGAATCGTCTGTGGACGCTGTGGGGAGCATCTGTTTGAGATTACCTCTCCAACCCTACCTCCACGGATCCTACAAGTGGATTGGGACAAGAGTGTTGCTGGCCCTTCGAAGAGTGATGTCCAAAGTTTGTTGGTGGTCCCCCAAGTTGTCTCGGAAGCTGATACTTCTACCACAGCGGCTACCCCAGGGCCCAGCACACTGATCGCTCTCAAGGGTTGAGGCCAGGTTGCTTGCGTTGATGACTGGGTTACCCGAGAGAAAAGGGCCGGGTAAGTCAGTAAGCAGTGAGCGTGGCATGCCTGTGGGGAAATAGTAACCAAGAAGGGAGTTGATATAGATGTACCAGCCGAGGTGAAAGCTAAGAGAAATTATCTCCCAGCCAAAGAGTGTTCGTCTATCTCGGATTCGACGATTTGTCCAATAAATTATCGGAACCCTTTTCGGACACACTGTCTTACTCTGGGAAGTGGGGAGAGAGTGACAAGGAGATAACTAGCAATGTACAGGAAGATGAGACACCTGATACTACTACTACAAGTGTGCATTTTATGTTGTCAGCCAGTGCAGCTCTGCTGATCAGCATTGCTAGGTCCTTTGAGGAGGACCCAGGAAATCAATGGGTTCCCACAGCTCGGCCTATTGCGCCCATAGCAAGCTCCAAAGCGGATCGCAAGCTGGAGGTGGTTACTGGATATCCAGTTCAGCACGCCCCAGATGCTCGGGTTCTATCTGGGTACGGAGGCCCTAAAACCCTTCCTCAGTTGTCTAAGATCTAACGTATCATTATTAAAAAAGTAGCAGAAAATTACAGATATTTATACCCCTATATTCCTCCTCATCTAGAAGAAGACATCCTAGAGAAGGAAATGCAGTAGGTGGATGAGGCTGTCCGGGGATTCCTCCAAATACACCCCAAGGTGGACTTTCTGAAATTATCACCTAAATTGTCCGGGAAGTATCTACGGCCGCAAAATCAATCTGGACAGTGTTATCCTCCGTAGGCCAGACAAGCGAGATGTTAAGTACCATGTTATCACTGTGAGAGCCAAAAGAGAAGATGTGATGCTGCCGGATCCCAGATATTACTGGTGAAATATACCTTGTGGTTTACAAATTTGGGTTGTGTGATGCAAAGGACGCTCTGCTGACAGTTACAGTGGGGCAAAAAAGTATTTAGTCAGCCACCAATTGTGCAAGTTCTCCCACTTAAAAAGATGAGAGGCCTGTAATTGTCATCATACGTATACCTCAACTATGAGAGACAAAATGTGGAAACAAATCCAGACAATCACATTGTCTGATTTTTGAAAGAATTTATTTGCAAATTATGGTGGAAAATAAATATTTGGTCAATATCAAAATTTCATCTCAATGCTATGTTATATATCCTTTGTTGGCAATGAGAGAGGTCAAACGTTTTCTGTAAGTCTTCACCAGGTTGTCACACACTCTTGCTGGTATGTTGGCCCATTCCTCCATGCAGATCTCCTCTAGAGCAGTGATGTTTTGGGGCTGTCGCTGGGCAACACGGACTTTCAACTCCCTCCAAAGGTTTTCTACAGCGTTGAAATCTGGAGACCACTCCAGGACCTTGAAATGCTTCTTACGAAGCCACTCCTTCATTGCCTGGGCAGTGTGTTTGGGATCATTGTCATGCTGAAAGACCCAGCCACGTTTCATCTTCAATGCCCTTGCTGATGGGAGGAGGTTTGCACTCAAAATCTCACGATACATGGCCCCATTCATTCTTTCATATACACGGATCAGTTGTCCTGTTCCCTTTGCAGAGAAACAGCCCCAAAGCATGATGTTGCCACCCCCATGCTTCACAGTAGGTATGGTGTTCTTTGGTTGCAACTCAGCATTCTCTCTCCTCCAAACACGACGAGTTGTGTTTCTACCGAACAGTTCTACTTTGGTTTCATCTGACCATATGACATTCTCCCAATCCTCTTCTGGATCATCCAAATGCTCTCTAGCAAACCTCAGATGGGCCCGGACATGTACTGGCTTAAGCAGGGGGACACGTCTGGCACTGCAGGATCTGAGTCCCTGGTGGCGTAGTGTGTTACTGATGGTAGCCTTTGTTACGTTGGTCCCAGCTCTCTGCAGGTCATTCACTAGATCCCCCAGGTGGTTCTGGGATTTTTGCTCACCGTTCTTGTGATCATTTTGATCCCACGGGATGAGATCTTGCGTGGAGCCCCAGATCGAGGGAGATCATCAGTGGTCTTGTATGTCTTCCATTTTCTAATGATTGCTCCCATAGTTGATTTCTTCACACCAAGCTGCTTGCCTATTGCAGATTCAGTCTTCCCAGCCTGGTGCAGGTCTACAATTTTGTTTCTGGTGTCCCTCGACAGCTCTTTGGTCTTCACCATAGTGGAGTTTGGAGTGTGACTGTTTGAGGTTGTGGACAGGTGTCTTTTATACTGATAACAAGTTCAAACAGGTGCCATTAATACAGGTAATGAGTGGAGGACAGAGGAGCCTCTTAAAGAAGAAGATACAGGTCTGTGAGAGCCAGAAATCTTGCTTGTTTGTAGGTGACCAAATACTTATTCTCCACCATAATTTGCAAATAAATTCTTTCAAAAATCAGACATTGATTATCTGGATTTGTTTCCACATTTTGTCATAGTTGAGGTATACCTATGATGACAATTACAGGCCTCTCTCATCATTTTAAGTGGGAGAACTTGCACAGTTGGTGGCTGACTAAATACTTTTTTGCCCCACTGTACCTTGCACACCCATTAAAAATGTTACTAATGGGAAAACCCCAGAAAGCTGTAACGCTGTATGTGTATTGTACTAAGTTCTTATAGAGTAGGATGCATTTTGCATTGCTCTGATTTCTCTCTTTCAGGTGCTGCTGTGTCGTTGTGTCTTCCTTGGCTAAGGAGAAACAGGGATCTAGCCAGACAACAGCAATGGTCAAACGTTCCCATAGACACACTCCTAAACCTTGTGGACAGCCTTCCCAGAAGAGTTGAAGCTGTTAAACCTGCAAAGAGTGGGCCAACTCAATATTGAACCTTACAGACTAAGACTGAGATGCCATTAAAGTTCATGTGCGTGTAAAAGCAGGCATGCCAATACTTTTGGTAATATAGTACAGTGGGGACAGAAAGTATTCAGACCCCCTTAAATTTTTCACTCTTTGTTATATTGCGGCCATTTGCTAAAATCATATAAGTTCTTTTTTTTTCCTCATTAATGTACACACAGCACCCCATATTGACAGAAAAACACAGAGTTGTTGACATTTTTGCAGATTTATTAAAAAAGAAAAACTGAAATATTACATGGTCCTAAGTATTCAGACCCTTTGCTCAGCATTTAGTAGAAGCTCCCTTTTGATCTAATACAGCCATGAGTCTTTTTGGGAAAGATGCAACAAGTTTCTCACACCTGGATTTGGGGATCCTCTGCCATTCCTCCTTGCAGATCCTCTCCAGTTCTGTCAGGTTGGATGGTAAACCTTGGTGGACAGCCATTTTTAGGTCTCTCCAGAGATGCTCAATGGGGTTTAAGTCAAGGCTCTGGCTGGGCCATTCAAGAACAGTCACGGACTTGTTGTGAAGCCACTCCTTCGTTATTTTAGCTGTGTGCTTAGGGTCATTGTCTTGTTGGAAGGTAAACCTTCGGCCCAGTCTGAGGTCCTGAGCACTCTGGAGAAGGTTTTCATCCAGGATATCCCTGTACTTGGCCGCATTCATCTTTCCCTCGATTGCAACCAGTCGTCCTGTCCCTGCTGCTGAAAACAACCCCACAGCATGATGCAGCCACCACCATGCTTCACTGTTGGGACTGTATCAGACAGGTGATGAGCAGTGCCTGGTTTTCTCCACGCATACCGCTTAGAATTAAGGCCAAAAAGTTCTATCTTTGTCTCATCAGACCAAAGAATCTTATTTCTCACCATCTTGGAGTCCTTCAGGTGTTTTTTTTAGCAAACTCCATACGGGCTTTCATGTGTCTTGCACTGAGGAGAGTGCAGGATGTTAATTTCTCACTACTAAAGTAGTTTACAGCATTTACTTTGTAAAAAATCCTTTTTGTGATTGAGAGCGTGAAGTTGACATTTTTTTATTATAAAATCATCACGCTCAATTTCTTTGAAAACATTTTTGGGCACACTGTGCTAAAAAAAGGTTGCCTACCCCTGATATACACTGTATATAGCTATATATATAGATATATATATCTATATCTATAGATATATATATCTATATATATATAGATATATATATATTGCACAGAATCAGGCCCCGACCGCTACAACCCTGGCAGACAGACAATACAGAAGCCTCAAAAAAGTCACAGCAAGATTTCAACCAATATAAATCTGCCCTCCAAAAATACCATTCCTGCCTGCACACTGCCAAACAGACCTACTTTATCACTCCCATTAACACCCTCTCACGCAGTCCCCGTCAACTCTTTTCTACCTTTACCACTCTACTATGTCCTCCATTACCTCCACCCACTAACTTACTCACTTCCCAGGAGATTAAGTATATGTAGGTCACTGGCGCAAAAAATGTATTAATTGTGTCAAAAAAACATAAAAACATAAAAAACTAGTTGTTGCAGTCAAAGATAAACTCCTCCAGTGGATGAAAGAAAAAACAAAGTGAATATGGTATGGTATGATAGAACTTTCTGGCCTTAATTCTAAGCGGTATGTGTGGAGAAAACCAGGCACTGCTCATCACCTGTCCAATACAGTCCCAACAGTGAAGCATGGTGGTGGCAGCATCATGCTGTGGGGGTGTTTTTCAGCTGCAGGGACAGGACGACTGGTTGCAATCGAGGGAAAGATGAATGAGGCCAAGTACAGGGATATCCTATATGAAAACCTTCTCCAGAGTGCTCAGGACCTCAGACTGGGCCGAAGGTTTACCTTCCAACAAGACAATGACCCTAAGCACACTGCTAAAATCACGAAGGAGTGGCTTCACAACAACTCAGTGACTGTTCTTGAATGGCCCAGCCAGAGCCCTGACTTAAACCCAATTGAGCATCTCTGGAAAGACCTAAAAATGGCTGTCCACCAACGTTTACCATTCAACCTGACATAACTGGAGAGGATCTGCAAGGAGGAATGGCAGAGGATCCCCAAATCCAGGTGTGAAAAACTTGTTGCATCTTTCCCAAAAAGACTCATGGCTGTATTAGATCAAAAGGGTGCTTCTACTAAATGCTGAGCAAAGGGTCTGAATACTTAAGACCATGTGATATTTCAGTTTTTCTTTTTTAATAAATCTGCAAAAATGTCAACAATTCTGTGTTTTTCTGTCAATATGGGGTGCTGTGTGTACATTAATGAGGAAAAAAAATGAACTTAAATGATTTTAGCAAATGGCTGCAACATAACAAAGAGTGAAAAATTTAAGGGGGTCTGAATACTTTCCGTCCCCACTGTATATACAACATTTTAGTAAGGTGTGAAAAATGCTGTAAATTAGGAATGTTTTAGGAAATAGAGGTTAGTTTATTTTTATCAATGGACAAAATGGAAAGTACAGGAACAGAAGAGAAATCCAAATCTAATCAATATTTTGTGTGACCACCCTTTGTCTTCAAAACAGCATCAGTTCTTCTAGGTACACTTGTACACAGTGATCTATGGAACTCAGCAGGTGAGTTGTTCCAAACATCTTGGAGAATTAACCACAGATCTTTTGTGGATGTAGGCTGCCTCATATACTTCTGTCTCTTGCAGTAAGTTCCACTGTGGCTGATGCAGGGCTTGAACTCATCCACCACAGGTCAAGCACCCCTAGACTGTGCTGCATTGCTGCACAATGCAGCCTGGGTCATACACTGCAGAAATGCAGCATACGACCTATGCTGCTCTTCCCAAAAGGTTTACCAATATCCCACTGGGTAACAAACATAGCGGGTTATTTACTAAAGCTGGAGAGTGCAAAATCAGGCTCACTTCTTCATAGAAACCAATCAGCTTCTAAACTCGGTCTAAAAACTGGAAGCTGATTGGTTGCTATGCATAAATAAGCCTGATTTTCAACTCTCCAGCTTTAGTAAATAAACTCCATAGTTTCAGTGTCTGTTAAAACAACACCGCACAAAGGGGGACATAGTAATCTGAAACTCCTAAAGAGCCTAACAGAAATCGCAGTGCTGGTACAGAGGGAAGGTAGGAGACCTGGTTAACTGGAAAGGCAAGTATAACCTCACCTATTTCAGGGAACTTTGTACTAGATTTGTAGTGTCCTGCGGTTCAAATTCTATATAATTACATGAATTTGTACCATGTTGTCCAACAGATGGTCTTGGAGAAAATGTGCCAAATAACAGGATTGTGTTTGAGTCTAATAAAGGTAAAATTCTCATTTATATGAAAGAGCATTGAATATCATTTACAGATGTGTGTCAAATCATATGCTTGAAAAAGGAGTGCGGCTATCATACCATTCATAGCATGCACGCTCAGAAATGCGTCTCATGATAGTGATGTCACAGCATGGCGCCACGCTGTTTGTTTTCCAAGCCTCATTCCAGATCCTCACCACCCGGCCGTCTTCCATCATTGCAGACACCGGGCAGGAACCTACAGCATCAGCATGGCTTACCACAGGCTCTGGCGCTTCGTCATCCTCATCCATCCTGGGATCCATATCCTGCCCAGCGGACATCCCATCTTACCCCTTCTGAGCTGTTGATGTGCTGCACTCTGTTAGCAATAAAGAGGCCTTGCTGTGACCTGCAGTACTACCCTATTCTTCCTGGGTTTTGTTGTGCTGCACCCTCCAAGCTTGAAGCAGACTTACTGTGACCTGTAGTCCCACCTGTTCAGCCCAGAGATGCATCCAAGTTCAACTGTACTTCTTTCCATGTGAGTGGATATTGCTTTTATAATAAATTGTTTATGATACATACTCAGAGGCACCCCTTTCCTTGTTTTTATCTAGCATACTGGAACTTGCTTCTGGTCTCCTTGGTGGCAGCCCTGACAGACTCACCTACTACTATATGTGCTGATATGTGCTTCCAGACTATTATGGATCATATTTTGTCATATTGAGGTACCTGAGCTTTGCACTTTTTTTTATTTGTTACAAATCATTTGCTAGGAAGTGATAATTAGAAACATTATTTGGGATACATTTGTATTGATTTCCTGTCCAGTAATCCCTTGGAATATCACAGCAGACTGACTCTCTCTAGCCTGAAACAAATGTATTGTAAATCAACTGGTGGCATTTAGATACACATCCGGAACTAATACTGTATGGAGTTTTACAAACCCTGTACAATATGATACAAGATATTTGTTCTTTACAAGAAGATGCAGCAAAACTTTCTGGAATCTACTGTTTGAATTACAGATGAAAAGTAGTAGTGTACTGTAAGCTATTGTGACCATGATTTTAGGCATGCTACTGTTGGTCTCTCTGAAAATGCTGATCTATGCAGTTTTTTTTCATTCATAAGAAACATTTTAAGATTATGTTCTCATTGTGTAAAATGTGTCTATACAACTACATTTCTTTGGTGAAACGTTGGTGAAATCTCAAACATGATGAAAAAGTGAAACGTCAGGCAAACAATACACAGTGGAAATTAATTAATGTTTACTGTGTTACCGACCAAGGTAATTTTAATTCTGTACAGCCAGTCTTGTGATTTACAGACATTCCAGAAAAAAGCAGAGTTGTAATGGCAAATGTATTTGCCATTTCCCCCCTGCTCCTGTTATGACATATGAGAGCTGTTCCTCATTGGTCTGTCCTCCAGGACTGATATCTTCTCCATCACTTCTTTACCGAGCAGGAGAGTGATCCAGGAAACAATAATGCTAAACCAGGAAGAATCAGGGGGTTCTTTCTGCTAGCAGAGGTGTGTGTGTAATGCAAAAATGGGTAGCTAAAAATTCAATTCGATTTCCACTTTAGCAAGCTAAATTACAGGTCAGTACAGCATTGCTACGCAAAACTTTCCAGTGCAACACATTGCATCTTTGATAGACAGATGAGTGCATGCAACACATTTATCATTGCCCTGTGTATTTAGTAAATATTAACACCAAAATCTATAACTCCTCCCACTTTCTAAAATTGAAAGCCTGGGCCTCATTAGCGGTTATACAAGGGCTTAACACATATTAGTTAGCAAGTTGCTGTGTCAATTGGAAAAAGTGCCCATAATTGGTCAGTGGGTAGTGATGTCTAATAGTGCTACTGCTAACTCAGGATGAATGCCTTTTTCTGTGTGATGAGGGTGCGGCTTTCTTTTTCCTGGAGGTATATTTCCCCCTCTAAAAATATATACAGTTTATACTAGGCGTATTTCCAAGCCATTGTGGTCCACAGGCTGACCTTAAGCGTGGAAGAGCAATATGTAGTAGCTCTGTCCTCTGGGGTACCGTAGGCCTGGGATGTGCATTACTGTTTAATGCATCACCTAGAGTTTTGAACAGGTCCTGTGATTATCCCACATTGACAGTGCAATTTATACTGATTGTGAAGTTTATCATTTTTGAGGAACACCTTTATTTTTGGACTATTACTCATTCTGTATGTATTATACATTGTGAAAGATCTGTATTCTTTGTTGTAACTTTTGTATTCTCTTTTGTGAAAATACTTCAATAAAAATATTGAAACTTATATAAATATAGTTATTTTGGCTCCCTTGTAATCAGTGGAGCAGTTTGTGATTGCTGTAGGCTATTCTAGGCAACACTGACTGCAGGTTTCATTGTTTCCCCCTGCCTTCTGGAGGATTGTTGAATGTAGTGGGTTGGGAATAGCAAATCAGCAGCCTGAATATTTATGTTGTCTCAGGCAATAATTGGGGGAGGGTGTTCAGTAGGTGGCTGAGGAGTGCATTCTACAGACTGGGGCCTGTAGAAGCCCTGTTCTTGTCCAGGAGGAGAAGCTCCTGGCCTGAAGGGTTGCTGCCCTTCTGGGCAGTGCAGCAGAAGTTCTTACAGGAATTCTAGGCTAGAGCTGGGGGGGCTAATGTTCTGAGACTAGCTAGAGCTGATCAAAGGATTTGACTGAGGATCTGGTCTGGAGAACTCACAGGAGAAATGTCCTTCATATATTGCAAGGAGGCATACAAGTATCCAGAGACATTGTGAGTACAGACCTGAGTGTACTGACTGTTTGCTACTACTATCCCTTGTGCATCAGTGCCATAAGCTTGCTTGAATATAGACATTTCTTATGGTGTCTCAGTGGTGCTCATTCCCCTAAGCTGCTACTGGAGGAAATGTTGCTGGAGTATCCAACAGTTTCCCGCATCCCATCCAAGTTTACTCAGCAAATAAATCTCAAAAGAATAACCCTAGACTGTTCCTTGAGTCAGGAAGAGAGACAGTTGCTGTGTGCTTGGCTGCCACTAGAGCAAACTGGGGAAAGAACCTGGGCTAAATTAATGGGCCCTTTTGGGGTGAACACTACACAGCATTCATACTGTTACCTGCTGTATGGGAAATGTTGAAAAGAACTAAAGTTTAGAAAAGAGAGCATTCAAAATGACAGTTGTGACATGGGAGATATGTCTGTTTGTGGGATTTCTTGGAGGATTAGTGTGGACAAATAACAAGGAAGTGTATGAGACATATACTCTTTCCCTGAATATAAATTGGCAGACTCTTTTGTGGCTTCCTAGAATGAAGGACAAGGTTAAACAGTCTTGTCCTTCTAGGCAGCTGAAAAATCACATGATCTTATACGCACCGTGAGTCCATCGTTTTTGAAGTTTGCAGACTCATCAGTGATCACTTAGTCATGTTTGTAGGAGCAAAAAATTAACTACAAGTCTTTCATTTTAGTTAATTACATGACAAATTCAAATAAATTACATGAGCAATATGTGTCAGTGGCTCAAAGTCATTGCAATTATTTATTTAGCTTTTTGTCCTTAAGAAAACTTGTTTTGTAATTCACATTTCCAGACGTCTGCCAAAAGCCCTGGCAAAAAAGGCTGTAGACTTTTGAAACATGAAGGAGCAAAGATAATTTAAAGTGATGTTTGGTAAAGTTCCCTTTGAGATCCTGTTGTGTAACTGAGCAGATTAAGAGAACTGCCAGTAACTTCACGTTGTGTCTAAGTGGAGGTCTCTACGGGTCAGCTCTCGGATCCTGTGCCGACATGTTAAACAAGTTTGTCAATTTTCCATCAGATTGATTTTTCTCACAGGACTTAAAGCCTCATCTCATTTTATATTATTTCCACCAGGGATCTTAACATTGCAAACCACCATGTACTTTTCTGCGTTGTGTGTGCAAAAAGATGTTTTATCTTTAAATGACAATCACGACACCATCAGTAGTAGAGGAAATGTGTTCATCGCACAAGAGTTTTTAGTGACCCATTAGACTGATGGATTTTTATCCATCTTCAAGTCTTCATAGAAAATGTTTATTGGAATTGCTTTTAAGATTTCACTTTGCAATTTTAACATTTTCAACTTCTTACCAAAGATATTTTTGCATACTGTAAAGTCCTTTTAGCATACTTATGAGTTGTGATTGTAATAATTCATCACTAAACCTGTTCACTGTCTTGTTCCTATTCTTTAAGCACCTACAAAATATTTATTAAATTTTCAACCATGTTTATTTAAAAAGTTCAGAACCATTTGGGAGTGTACTAAGCATTTGTCAGCCTTAACTTTAGAAAAGCGCTAAAAATATATTACTTGTAAAGGAAAACATGTATCTGAGTGAAAAAACTGTTTCAGAATCAAAATTCTGTAGAACTATGAATTCTCTTCTTTAGTTCACTCCTCGTTCGATTTTTATCCATATACTGTAGCTCTTCTTTTTTTTCATATAAAGTAGCTCTCCTTCATAGAGTAATCGCTTTATTTATTTTTGCCTTTTTTTTAAATTAAAAGCCTATTGATTGTACAGTTTTTATGTTGGGAACTCTGTAGTCAAAATGTGTGAAAGATGTCCCATGTTTATGAGGAAATTGGAAAAACTTGCAGATCTGGCATGGGAGTCTTTACTAACCGTTTGTTACCTGCATATCTAGCAGAAATACCATATGTAAATTAATGTTAACTCAGAGACAGATATATGAATAAGGAACATAAATGGACCACCTTTAGGCTTAATTAAACTCTGTGATACGTTTTTTGAGTTTTCAGCAGTCAGAATTTCTGTCCCTTTTTGCTGTTTGTGCCCCTATTGGTGAGATATCCCCTCACTTCCTTTCCCAGTAACATCAGGACAGGAAACGAGGTTGGGACAGAAAGAAACTAAGAATAATAAAAAAAGCTTACAGATCTATTAAATAAATATGCTTTCAGTGTTGTCTGTGTCCACATCAGTGAGATGACTGTTTTTAATTGAAATGTCACATTTTGGAAATCTAGTGTGATTTATTTTTGTATCTAGACCTCCGGGTATTTTATTCCTTTTGAGTATGTTCCTAAAAACATTGGGTATTGTACACATGTTATTGACCTCACACACTCCCTATAGGCCAAGTAAGAACATAGCAGGGTGTGACCTCTTTCACTGGAGACAACAAGACAGCAGCCTTTTGTTGGTAATTTAGTTCTAACAGGATACAGAATAATATAAAACAAATGTAGCATTTGATTCCACTTATTCAACAATGGGACGACACCAAAAAGTATTTTAATTTTAAAGACATTTCTGCTGTTCACTTAAAAAACAAATACCCATTGTATGGTTCTCATTTGCAAATGATTAGCTGTGGTTTCATTTGTAGAAGTGTACAAGAAAATGGAT
Organism: Aquarana catesbeiana; assembly: GCF_042186555.1. Lineage (NCBI taxonomy): Eukaryota > Metazoa > Chordata > Amphibia > Anura > Ranidae > Aquarana > Aquarana catesbeiana. The sequence goes on along the minus strand of NC_133324.1, from coordinate 181,112,647 downwards.
GGTAATCTCATTGTCACATTATTTGAGAGAAATGCTAACTCTGTATCTACCACAGAACATTGTACCTTAAACTGAACCACTTTTAAAATCACAGAATTTGAAAATGCTATACCTATCCAACATCTGGGATAGAGTTCAAATTAAAGTTGGTGCTTAGTTAACAAATTTAGCAAAGTGTAGAAATTGCCAGGTTTTAGGTTTTAGAAATATCAATACCAAAATTCCAAAATTTAAAAAGAAAACATGTGGAGGGAGAACATGTGAAGTACAGGGAGCTGAATTTTGGAACTCCTTGCCTCTAAAACCGAGACTTGAGAATGATTTTCTGAAATTTCAAAAGAGATTGAAAACCAAAATTTTTGTACAAGCTTGTGGAGTCACCTAAATAGTCAAAATAGTGTTTAAAAAGCCAAAATACTGGATCAGATTTTGTTGGAGACCACACTCAACATCACACTCACCACACTTTCCTCCTTCAACTCTGTCACCACTGAGGAAGTTGCCAAACTTCTTTCCACAGCCCACCTTACCACCTGTCCCCTGACAATTACTTCAACCACCTTCCTCCTCTATCCTAAACTCTCTAACCCACATCTTCAACCTTTTTCTCTCTTCCTGAACCTTTCCCTCCCCGCTTAAACATGCACTGGTTACCCCCATGCTTTAAAAAGCCCCACTAGACCCCACCTGTTTGAATAACTTAGGACCCATTTCCCTGCAACCTTCTCAGTCCCCTACAGTCCATCTTCTGCCCACAACCTTCCACTGAACCGCTCTACTAAAACTCACCAATGACCCACTAACTGCTAAAACCAATGGGCAGTACTCCATACTCATACTCTTAGACCTTTCTGCTGCCTTTGACAGTTGACCACCCACTCCTCCTCAATAAACGCCACACCCTTGGCCTCCATGACTCTGCTCTTTCCTGGTTCTCCTCCTACCTATCACAGCACACTTTCAGTGTCACATACAACAACATCTCCTCTGCTCCTCTTCCTCTTTATGTTGGCGTACCACAAGGCTCTGTCCTTCGGCCCTTCCTATTCTCTCTCTATACCTCTTCCCTGGGCCAGTTGATAACCTTACATGGTTTCCAATACCACCTCTATGCTGATAACACCAAGATATATCTCTCAACTCCTCAAATCAACCCCTCCCCTCAATCTCCTCGCGTATCACAAACTTACTCAGTATGGATGTCACACCGCTTCCTCAAACGCAGTCTTTCAAAAACTGAGCTCCCCGATCTCCTCCCCATGACTTTACCATTGAGATCAACGGCACAACCATTGGTCCCTCCACACATGCCAGGGTGTAATCCTAGACACTGACCTCTCCTTCAGTCCCCCATTCAATCACTGGCTAAATCTTGCTGCCTTAACCTCCGCAACATTTTCAGAATTCACCCCTTCCCAACTAATGACACCACAAACAAAACAACTTATTCACTCCTTGGTTTTTTCTCACCTTGTCTACTGCAACTTCCTCCTCCCTGGCCTACCTTTACACAGGCTATCCCCCTTAAGTCTATTATGAATGCTGCTAGGCTAATACACCTTACTAACTGATCCGTGACTGCTGCTCCATCTCTTCACTGGCTTCCCCTACCCCATCATATATAATTCAAAATAGTAACCACAACCTACAAGGCCATCCACAACATCGTCCCCAGCTACATCGCCAACCTCATCTGCAGATATCACAAAGTCGTCTTCTCCGCTCCTTCAAGGACCTCCTGCTTTCTAGTTCCTTCCTTGTTACCTCCTCCCATGCTCACCTCCAGGACTTCTTCAAAACCTCTCCCATCCTCTGGAACTCCTTACCCCAGTATGTCCAGTCAGTTCCTATCCTTTCCGCCCCTTCCGATTCTTGAAAACTCACTTGGTCAGGGAATCCTACCCCACCTCCACCTAAGACCTGTACTTGAGTCCCCTCCATCAGATCATCCTCTGCAGCTATTAACTTTTGTACCACATTCCCCTCCCTTTAGATTGTAAGCTCCATTAGCAGGGCCCTCCTACTCTTTCTGTATTGAACTGTATTGTAATTGTACTGTCCCCCTTTATATTGTAATGTGCTGCGTAAACTGTTGGCGCTATATAAATCTTGTATAATAACAAAATTAATAGTCACTGTTTCTCTAGTATCAAAAGGAAAAGAGTGAAGCTAAGTGTCAGGAGTAGTGTTAAGTGAACTGCCCATATTTTTTTATATTTTTTTTCTGCCGTTTTTAAAGGCTAATTTCCAAGCATTTTTTTTTAAAGGACATAGGTAGCTGGGCACTATGATATGGTATGGTATGCTATGGTGGTTAAAAATACGATTAGGCAGAGAGAGTGTATTTCCATGTGGCTTAAAGGGCACAGTACAATGTACTCCATTAAAAAAAACACCTTACCATTAAAAACACTTCTCTACTGACTTTGTTCTGTTCATAAACAAAAGCAGCCTTGGGGATCCGGGGTGATGTTCTTGACCAAATATGGTCATGGCAGGTCACAGCTATTGCTGCAATGTAAACAACAGTGTAGACCTGTAATTTGAGATAGGAGTAGGGGTGAGGCAGCATCATCATGTCGACTGGTCATTGGGCTTTGGTCATCATGACGCTGAATCTACTGATGATGTAAATGATGTTGGATTTGCATTTTGGGGAATTTTCTAACCCGATCCCAACCAGCTGCCGCAGTTATACTAGTAGCTGTACATTGGCTCTTTAAGATGCTGTAGGAGGCGCACGGCGTGTCCCCGGAGCTGATGCGCGTTCCCGGTGTGCGCGATGACCACCGGGTACCCGGGATCACTTGTGACAGAGCGAGAACCGGGATCTGTGTGTGTAAACAGACAAGTCCCGGTTCTCTCAGGGGAGAGGAGACAGATCGTGTGTTGCTACTAAGTAGGAACAACAATCTCTCTCCTCCCCTAGTCAGTCCCATCCCCCCACAGTTAAAACACACCTAGGGAACACAGTTAACCCCTTGATCGCCCCCTAGTGTTAACCCCTTTCCTGCCAGTGATATTTTTACAGTAATCAGTGTATTTTTATAGCTGTATAAATGGTCCAAAAAATTTGTCAAATATGTCCAATTTGCCCACCGCAATATAGCAGTCCTGATAAAAATCGCTGATAGCCGCCATTAATAGTAAAAAAAAAAAAATACTAAAAATACCATAAATCTATCCCCTATTTTGTAGACGCTGTACCTTTTGAGCAAACCAATCAATATACGCTTATTGCGATTTTTTTTTTACCAAAAATATGTAGAAGAATACTGTACATATCTGCCTAAACTGAGGAAAAAATTTGTTTAAAAAAAAAAATTGGGATATTTATTATAGGAAAAAGGGAAAGATATTGTTTTTTTTTTCAAAATTGTCGCTCTTCTTTTGTTTATAGCGCAAAAAATAAAAACCGCAGAGGTGATCAAATACCACCAAAAGAAAGCTCTATTTGCGGGGAAGAAAGGCATAAATTTTGTTTAGGTACAGGACAGCACGACCGCACAATTGTCAGTTAAAACGACACAGTGCTGTATCGCAAAAAAAATGGCCTGGTCAGAAAGAGGGTATATTCTTCCGGGGCTGAAGTGGTTAAAGAAAGACTTTTTCCTGGTGTTTGTTTTTTTTTCCAATTTTTTCTTATTTCAATTTTTTCTTTGTTAATGGGCAACAAGAGTACTTTGGGGTACCCCTTGCTCATTCATGTGGTAAGGGGCAAATATCTGGGGGTGCCTTTATTTTAAAGGTGCTTCTTGGTTCCAAAAAGTCCCACCCCAAACTCTCACATCCTCATCAGATGTCAGGATGAGGCCCTTGTCCACATCAATATGGGGTAAAGATGCCTTTCAAGGTATCCATCCAATGTTGAGAGCACATGGCCTGGTACAGTTTAAGGGGGAAGGAGTGCACTCCCACTGTCCCCCTTTTTCTTTCCACCCAGGATGTATGGCTCGATAAAGGTCTGGTATGGACTTTAACCCTTTCACTGCCAAGTCCATACGCCATACGGACCTACAGAAGTGCCCGCAGGTGGCCAAGTCAGTACGGCGTACCGACCTCCTTTAAGCTTATGGTCACTTCAATGACCATAAGCTTATATCAGAATTGTTCAGCAGACTCTGCTGAACAATTCTATAACTCTAATCAGAGGATGACAACCCACTGATCACAGTTAATAACCTCTAATGTGACCCCCCCAACCATGCTGCCGCTTCCCTGTCCCCTGCCTCTCTAGCCCCGCCGCACCCTTACATCTAAAACTGTCCCCCCCACTCTCCTCTCCTATCCCCGTCACCCCCCTTCTTCACCCTCAGCACTAATTACCCTTCCTCCACCCGATTCGACCCCCCCTGCAAACCCGCTTCCCGCTGCCACCATCATTATCCTCCTCTTCCACTCCCGCCGGCTTCAGGTGCTGCATGGGGCTTGGGGGGGTCCAGATGTGTCCCCCCACCAGTCATATCACCGCCCTAAATGCAGCTTCTCCCTGCACCCATCTCTGCGATCTGTCAGGCTGGGGAGTGCGGCAGAGGGAGCGGTGTGGGTGGGGGTGAAGTTGGGGCTTGGGGGGCTTAGTAAACGTGTTTACTAAGCTCACCCTGTAGAAGAGAGGGTGCATGCAGCGATCACTACAGATCGCTGCTATATGCCCACTGACAGCTGATATATTGTAACCACGAGTGTTACAATGTATCAGACTGTCATTTTATGAATGAATGGAATCTCTATACAGATTCCTCATTCATTGAAGTAAAGTGCTGCAGAGAAAAGGGACTATCTTGAGTCCCTTTCTCTGTCTCAAAAAAAAGAGATATGTTGGTCTTAGGGATGAGCTTCGAGTTCGAGTCGAACTCATGTTCGACTCGAACATTGGCTGTTCACAAGTTCGCCGAACAGCGAACAATTTGGGGTGTTCGCGGCAAATTGGAATGCCACGGAACACCCTTTAAAAGTCTATGGGAGAAATCAAAAGTGCTAATTTTAAAGGCTTATATGCAAGTTATTGTCATAAAAAGTGTTTGGGGACCTGGGTCCTGCCCCAGGGGACATGGATCAATCAAAATGACGTGGGGGTCCCCCTAAATTCCATACCAGACCCATCAGGTCTGGTATGGATTTTAAGGGGAACCCCGTGCCAAAAAAAAAAAAGGCGTGGGGTCCCCCCAAAAATCCATACCAGACCCTTATCCGAGCATGCAACCTGGCAGGCCGCAGGAAAAGAGGGGGGGGCGAGAGAGCGCCCCTCCTCCTGAACCGTACCAGGCCACATGCCCTCAACATTGGGAGGGTGCTTTGGGTTAGCCCCCCAAAACACCTTGTCCCCATGTTGATGAGGACAAGGGCCTCATCCCCACAACCCTGGCCGGTGGTTGTGGGGGTCTGCGGGCGAGGAGCTTATCGGAATCTGGAAGCCCCCTTTAACAAGGGGACCCCCAGATCCTGGCCCTCCCCCCTGTGTGAAATGGTAAGGGGGCCTACCATTTCACTAAAAAACTGTCAAAAATTTTAAAAATGACAAGAGACAGTTTTTTACAATTCCTTTATTTAAATGCTTCTTCTTTCTTCTATCTTCCTTCATCTTCTTCTTCTTCTTCTGGTTCTTCTGGTTCGTTCTCGTCCAGCATCTCCTCCGCGGCGTCTTCTATCTTCTTCTCCTCGGGCCGCTCCGCACCCATGGCATGGGGGGAGGCTCCCGCTCTTCTCTTCATCTTCTTCTCTTCTTCATCTTCTTCTCTTCTTCATCTTCTTCTTCATCTTCTTCTTCATCTTCTTCTCTTCTTCATTTTCTTCTCCGGGCCGCTCCACATCCATGCTGGCATGGAGGGAGGCTCCCGCTGTGTGGTGGCGTCTCCTCTTCTGATGGTTCTTAAATAATGGGGGCGGGGCCACCCGGTGACCCCACCCCCCTCTGACGCACGGGACATGACGGGACTTCCCTGTGGCATTCCCCGTGACGTCACAGGGAAGTCCCGTCAAGTCACTGTGCGTCAGAGGGGGGCGGGGTCACCAGGTGGCCCCGCCCCCCATTATTTAAGAACCGTCAGACAAGGAGACGCCATCACACAGCGGAAGCCTCCCTCTATGCCAGCATGGATGCGGAGCGGCCCGGAGAAGAAAATGAAGAAGAGAAGAAGAGAAGAAGATGAAGCAAAGAAGAAGATGAAGAAGAGAAGAAGATGAAGAAGCGGGAGCCTCCCCCCATGCCATGGGTGCGGAGCGGCCCCAGGAGAAGAAGATAGAATACGCCGCTGAGGAGATGCTGGACGAGAACGCCGGAGGAAGAACCAGAAGAGCCAGAAGAACCAGAAGAAGGAGATGAAGGAAGAAAGAAGAAAGAAGAAGCATTTAAATAAAGGAATTGTCAAAAACTGTCTCTTGTCATTTTTAACATCTTTGACAGTTTTTTAGTGAAATGGTAGAGGTACTTTTGTACCCCCTTACCATTTCACACAGGGGGGGCCGGGATCTGGGGGTCCCCTTGTTAAAGGGGGCTTCCAGATTCCGATAAGCCCCCCGCCCGCAGACCCCCACAAACACCGGCCAGGGTTGTGGGGATGAGGCCCTTGTCCTCATCAACATGGGGACAAGGTGTTTTGGGGGGCTACCCCAAAGCACCCTCCCACTGTTGAGGGCATGTGGCCTGGTACGGTTCAGGAGGGGGGGCTCTTTTCCTGCGGCCTGCCAGGTTGCGTGCTCGGATAAGGGTCTGGTATGGATTTTTGGGGGGGACCCCACGCCGTTTTTTTTTTTGGCTCGGGGTTCCCCTTAAAATCCATACCAGACCTGAAGGGTCTGGTATGGAATTTAGGGGGACCCCCACATCATTTTTTTTTTTTTTAATTTTGGCCGAGGTTCCCCTTAATATCCATACCAGACCTGAAGGGCCCGGTATGGACAGTGCCGGGACAAGGTCATTCGGTGCCCAGGGCAAAGGGGGCAAACTGCGCCCCCCCCTCCACCCCCGGTGTAAAGAAAGCCAGTGTCAGTGGGAATCAACTGTGTCCTGTGTGTGCTGCTTTTTACTGCAGATCAATTTTGTTCTTTTTCCTAAGAAAAAAAGAAAAGACAAAAAGTGATCATTCCCTCTGTAAAGAGCTCTGTATTGATTATCAGAACAGGGCTCAGGGCAACATGTCACCGTCACCTGCTGCCAGATGCCACGTGTCATTCGCCATCATCACCTGCTGCCAGACGCCACATGTTGCTGCCACCATCACCTGCTGCCAGACGCCACGTGTCACTTGCCACCGTCACCTGCTGGCAGATGCCACGTGTCACTTGCCATGGTCACCTGCTGCCAGATGCCACGTGTCACTTGCCACCGCCACATGTCACTTGCCACCGTCACCTGCTGCCAGATGCCACATGTCACTTGCCACCGTCACCTGCTGCCAGATGCCACGTGTCACTTGCCTCGTCACCTGCTGTCAGATGCCACATGTCACGGTCACCTGCTGCCAGGTGCCACATGTCACTTGCCTCGTCACCTGCTGCCAGATGCCACTGTCACCTGCTGCCAGATGCCACATGTCACTTGCCACCATCACCTGCTGCCAGATGACACGTGTCACAGTCACCTGCTGCCAGATGCCACTTGCCTCGTCACCTGCTGCCAGATGCCATGTGTCACTTGCCATGGTCACCTGCTGCCAGATGCCACATGCCTCGTCACCTGCTGCCAGATGCCATGTGTCACTTGCCATGGTCACCTGCTGCCAGATGCCACTTGCCTCGTCACCTGCTGCCAGATGCCATGTGTCACTCACCACCACCTGCTGCCAGATGCCGCGTGTCACTTGCCACTGTCACGTGCTGCCAGATGCCACTTGCCACCATCACCTGCTGCCAGATGCTATGTGTCACTTGCCACCGTCACCTGATGCCACATGTCACTTGCCACCATCACCTGCTGCCACATGTCACTTGCCACCATCACCTGCTGCCAGATGCCACGTGTCACTTGTCACGTCACCTGCTGCCATTTGCCACATGTCACTTGCCACCGTCACCTGCTGCCAGATGCCACATGTCACTTGCCACCGTCACCTGCTGCCAGATGCCACATGTCACTTGCCACCGTCACCTGCTGCCAGATGCCACGTCACTTGCCACCGTCACCTGCTGCCAGATGGCACTTGCCATCTATAGCCTGGCTCTCTCTCCCTCCCCTTTAGTTGGGCATACTGGGGGCTGCAGTTTCCCTCTTAGGATTGCAATGGGCCAGTCCTTGGAACTACATTTTCCATGATCCTCCTTTTTGTGTTCCTTTTTTTCTTTTTTATTCTGCCCAATAGGAAGGAGAGGGCACCGCTGCCCGCTCCCGAGTACAGCAGCATGATAGGGGGAGAGAGAAGATCCGGCAGCTGCTCTCTCCACACAGAGACACAGCCGCTCTCCCCGCTGCTGACTGAGGGAAGGAGTTGGTATGGGAAGAAAACAGAGCCCTCTCCTGTACAGCGGTGGCTCGAGGGGGGGGAGGGGGCAGCGCAGTTTCTCCTCCTCGGGACTCGCAAGGGTCCGCGGCAATGGGCTTCGAATCTGCACCCCTCTGCCTCTGCTCGTGGCACCCGCCTAGGATGATGGATTGGCCCTGGTTACAACTATTAGCGGTGCCAGCGGCTAGTGTGTACAGTCACAGTTGTGAAGCACACTGCCGCACTTCACCTGCGCCCCCCTCCCTCCAGAAAATGGTACCGCCCAGGGCATCCGCCCCTTCCACCCCTGCCTTGTACCGGCCCTGGGTATGGAATTTAGGGGGACCCCCACGTCATTTTTTTTTTTTTAAATTTTGGTCCGGGGTTCCCCTGTGGGGAATAACCATGCCGTTTTTATCAATGAACTTCTATATGTATTGTCGGACCTGCAATGCAATAGCCGTGAGTAGTTTTAAACGGCTTTTTTCCTTTGAAATGTCATTTTGCTGTCGGACTGTTCTAAACACGGGAAACATGCGCCCCTTTACAGGCATACTATAGACACCCCCCAGGTAGGAAATTTAAAGGGATACTACACTTTTATTGTTTGACTTTAAGCATTATTAAAATCACTGCTCCTGAAAAAATGGCTGTTTTTAAAACTTTTTTTTGCATTGATCCATGTCCCCTGGGGCAGGACCCAGGTCCCCAAACACTTTTTATGACAATAACTTGCATATAAGCCTTTAAAAGTAGTACTTTTGATTATTCATGTTCGTGTCCCACAGGCTTTAACGGTGTTCGAACGAACTTTTTTCCTGTTCGCATGTTCTGGTGCGAACCGAACAGGGGGGTGTTCGGCTCATCCCTAGTTGGTCTGTTTAGACCTCTGATATCTCACCAAAGACTCCCCACCCCTCAAAAAAAAATTAACAATAAATTAAAAGGTGACTGTAAAAAAAATGTAAAAAGTAAAAAAATAACACAAACATAGTAAGACCCTCCAGGTCTGTCCACACTCACCCCTCCACGGTGACGGTCCCCCCCACACACACCCCTCCATGGATACCTCGGCTTCTCCTCCTGGCCAACCTGTTTCATCCTAATTGGCCAGGAGGAGAAGCCGGAAGACATTAGCGAATATTGATTCACTATTGTCACAAGTGGCTGGGTTCGGGGTGCAATGCTCTGTGCCCAAGCCCAACCTTTTTCAAGCCAATTAGAGCCTCAGGCTCTAATCATGTGGCTTGAAAAAAAACTCATACAAATGTATGAGTCCGGCGCCCTGCAAGGGGGCAGCGCCCCAGCATCCCTAATGGACTGGCCCCTTTAAAATGGAGCAAACTTTGTCAAGCAGATCCGCCTGCTCAGCGGGGGATCTGTCTGCTGATCCCTGCTGAGCAGCTGAATGACAGGTCTCTGCCCGCTCCGCTGATGCAGAGCAGACACAGCTCACTATTCTCTATGGGACGGTTGGATGTAAACGGACCGCCTGTCCATTTCCATTGGATGATATCCAATCCGATCTGCTAGACAGATAGGGAATGGAATCCTCATCCGTCTGTTTTTAGCGGACTGGATTGGATGCAGGTGGGTATAAACAGACACATGTCCAGTTACATCGGTCTCTCCATGGAGAACAATAGGTGGTCCGATTGGGCCCGCCTGAAAAACAGACAGGCAGACCCGATCGGTGTGCTTGTGTGAAAGGGGCCTAAGGCCTTGTTCGCACAGGGCATACACAGCGTACCTTTACAGGATGCACAGTTGTTCCATGCATCTCTGTGCAGGCAGTCCCATTGATGTCATTTGGGATGTAGCACCTGCATGAACAGAGCTGTTGCTCCCAATTTTACATCCATGTAGGTCCGCATGCATGTCCCTGAGCTAACACTGTCTGCGTTCGGGGTCATGTACCCACACAGATGTCAGGTTGGGAACTGCATCTATGCCTGTGCAGCCGTTGCATCCCAATTGACATAAATGGGACTGCCTGTACGGGGATGCATGGAACACCTGTGCATCCCTGTGCAGGTAAACATGGCCCTCCATGGGCGTACACTTTAGTAAGCCACATGTGAACAATGCTTTAGTACTAATTTAGGAGGAATTTTGTAAGTTACGTTTGTTTATGTGCAATATTAATGATTTTAGTGTATTTTTAGTGAAAATAGCGTTATGCTGAACATTTGCACAATTATTGTGGGGCCCAAAAAATCAGTAGCACTCTTTTTTTATTATATATAAAACACAAAGCGCTGTGATGCTAAATAGCTGATAATTACACATAAAACCAAGTGAGGCTGCTATCAAAAGAGAGTGTTTTCAGAGTCACTTAAAAAGAATAAATAATGATATTTGAAGCGCTTCACAATGTGCATGAAAATGAATATATAAGAATAGTCAAATAAATCCAGCGGTGAGTAAAAATTCCTATAAAATCCAGCAATCAAAATAGTGTAAAATTATTAAAAATTAGTGACACCAAATGTGTAAAAAATTCACATAAAAAATCCACATAAAAATAAATATATAGGGATGTATTCAGAAGGTTCAATTATACAGGTGTAGAATCCTGATTGGTATAGAGCTTTTGATCACTAGCAAAGCTGTTTAAAAACACTTGCTTAATTAAGGTGCTCATTGATAGTACCAATGTGTTTTTTGCTTCTATTCACAACCAATGTGGGAATCATAAACAGGCAGATAAGAGAAAAAAACCAATCATTGTGCAATAGTTAGGATACCAAGGTACACAGGCAAACTTCAATCCACTCACGTGTGCCTTATAATGATAAGGCATATGCAGGTTTTACTATAGCAGTCAGCCGCCTTAGACAGGAGCAGATTCAGTGCAGTACACTGTGTGAAACTGCTGATCTGCACAGAGCTTCCTTGGCTCCTCCCACGCGTTACATCACAGTCACGTGACTTTTTCAAGGATAATACAAGCTCTGACGGACTCAGCTTTATAGCACAACAGCAGAGTGGTTGCCATGGTTACAGCATGAGTTTATCATCATTCTGCTTCCTGCATATACTTCAATCCTGTTAAAACCTACTTTTATTAGACATGTAATTCATATGAATATCGTTGGTTTATCAAAACCACGATTCCATGTGTAAAAAACGCATACACACTGCGTTTTTTACACATGGAATCGTGGTTTTGATAAACCAGCGATATTCATATGAATTACATGTCTAATAAAAGTAGGTTTTAACAGGATTGAAGTATATGCAGGAAGCAGAATGATGATAAACTCATGCTGTAACCATGGCAACCACTCTGCTGTTGTGCTATAAAGCTGAGTCCGTCAGAGCTTGTATTATCCTTGAAAAAGTCACGTGACTGTGATGTAACGCGTGGGAGGAGCCAAGGAAGCTCTGTGCAGATCAGCAGTTTCACACAGTGTACTGCACTGAATCTGCTCCTGTCTAAGGCGGCTGACTGCTATAGTAAAACCTGCATATGCCTTATCATTATAAGGCACACGTGAGTGGATTGAAGTTTGCCTGTGTACCTTGGTATCCTAACTATTGCACAATGATTGTTTTTTTTCTCTTATCTGCCTGTTTATGATTCCCACATTGGTTGTGAATAGAAGCAAAAAACACATTGGTACTATCAATGAGCACCTTAATTAAGCAAGTGTTTTTAAACAGCTTTGCTAGTGATCAAAAGCTCTATACCAATCAGGATTCTACACCTGTATAATTGAACCTTCTGAATACATCCCTATATATTTATTTTTATGTGGATTTTTTATGTGAATTTTTTACACATTTGGTGTCACTAATTTTTAATAATTTTACACTATTTTGATTGCTGGATTTTATAGGAATTTTTACTCACCGCTGGATTTATTTGACTATTCTTATATATTCATTTTCATGCACATTGTGAAGCGCTTCAAATATCATTATTTACTCTTTTTTTATTATACAGGTCATGTGCTTTTAGAAAAAGTCTAGTTTGAGGGGTCTTTTCAATTTCGGAAAGTTGTACGTGAAAAATGAAAACCTCCAGATTTTTAGAGAAATCTTTGGGTACGTTCGATTTTCACCATTTTGCATAAAGGCGCAATTTAAAATTTACAAATATTTGTTATTTATTACCTCCATACAGGTTAAGCTTTTATATTTAGTAGAGATTTAGCAGGAATTTAGTAAAATTAGCTGTGTTTTTATATGCTAATAATGGTTTTAGTGTATTTTTTGCCAATATTTTGGTTCGATAAACATTTGCGCAAATACCGCGGGGTCTAAAAAATCTGTAGCACCTTCTTTTTATTCTAGAGGTCATATGCTTTCAGAAAATGTAAGGTTTTGGGGGTCTTTCACAAATTCTGAAAGCTGAAACCTTCCAATTTTTAGAGAAAATTGGATATTTACACTTTTGCGTCTGTTCAATTTTCACCATTTATTATTAATTAATTCAATACAGGTTAAGCTTTTATATTTAGTAGGAATTTTGTAAAATTTGCTGTGTTTCTATCTGCTAATAATGGTTTTAGTGTATTTTTTGCAAATATATTGGTTTGAAAAACATTTGCGCAAATACCGGGGGGTCTAAAAAATCAGTAGCACCTTTTTTTATTCTACTGATCATGTGCTTTCAGAAAATATATGGTTTGGGGAGTCTTTCACAAATTCTGGAAGCTATAAGTGAAAAATAAAAAAGCAAAGGAAGAATTGCAAAAATGGTCTTCCCACCTGAGTGCACAAAATGGAGCACAGGGCCTGGCGGTGAAAGGGTTAAGGGGGATCCCACAAGTTTTGTTTTTTTTTTTATTTAAAGGACAGCACACATTTTTGTGAACATTTTTTTGGGCTCCTCTCAAGATTCATACCAGAGCCCTATCCAGGCATGCAACCCAGAAAAAGGAGGGGCAGTGAGCCTGTGGCTCCCCCCCCCCCCTACATTTACCAGGCCACATCCATCAACATTGTGAGGGTAACTTGTAAGGGAGATGGCTATGCCCATTGCATTTAAAGGCACCTTATCCCCATGTTGATGAAGACAATGATCTCATCCCCACATACTTTCCCTCAAAATTAATGTGGGGATCTGTGGGTGTGGAATCTGGAAGTCCCCTTTAGAATAAAGAGTCCCCCAGATATCTTGGGCTGTCCTATGCTACTACCATTGCAAATGACAGTTCCTCACTGGATTCATTCTGTTTATGAACAAACAGACTGGTGGGGATACTGAGTGATGTCATTGACCACATATGGTCATGATCACATTTGAGCAATGATTTCACCCAGGATCCTGGCCTGCTTGTTTACAAACAGAATGAAGCTACAGGGGAACAGTCATTTTGCTGTGGTAACACTACCACAGCAATATGACAGATCCCTGGATGACTGCTGTTTGTACATAAACCAGCCAGAGGTCTGTCATTTAGAAGCAGTAATTCTACAGCTGCTAAATGAGGGATTCCCAGTTCATTTGTTTACAAACAGCAGCCAGGCAGGGATCTGTAATTTCTCCTGAAATTGCGCTATTGCAGCAAAATTACTATTCCCTGGTGGCTTTGATCTGTTTGTAATTGAAAACATTTGTTGAGAATGCTGAGTGACGTCATTGACCAAGTATGTTGGCAGGGCAGGTAATTTTTATTGTGATTTACACTGGATCTACTTTGCTGGACAACATGATTGGTGTTAACTTTTCATCATGAGACATGATTTGCTATTTACAGATTTCTTAAACAATGACCCACAATGTAAATACAACATCAATAATGTAAATCAACGATGTAGATCCGGCAACAATCTATGTATCTTGGCACCTATAGTGTAAGCCACCAAAGATACTGTAGGTCTATCAACTTGCCTTATGGAAGGGAGGTCTTACCCCCATGCTGTAGTGAGGTCGCTAATTCTTTCTTATTTCATAGGAGTCCATTAAATGTGTATAATTGTGGTAAAATGGACTTTATTTAAAGTGGTTCTTGATCCAGAGATGTGCATGAGAGCTTTGGCTTTCCAGGGATTCTCCCTCCACATTGGCTGAGACAGCAGCGGGAGCTATTGGCTCCTGTTTTGGACCTGAATCGGTGAACAGAGACACACCAAACCCCTGCTGTGAGCCGCTCTGCACAGCAGTGTGAACCCAACCTCAAACTTTGAGGCAACAGTTTGGGGAAAGCCCATTTTTGTTTCAGCATAACTGTGCCTTGTGCGCAAAGCCAGATCCATGAAGTAATAACTTTACATGTTTAGTGTAGAAGAACAAGTGTGGTCTGCACAAAGGCCTGATTGAGCAGATATGGAATGCATTTGAATGCTGATTGCAAGCCAGGTCTTTTTGCCCAACATCATTATCTGACCTTGCACATGATCTTTTGGCAGTATGGACACACTGACCATGTGGAAAGCCTTCCTACAACTGGATGTTGCTATAGAAGAGACTTGCCTGAATATTTGTCATCTAGAATAGACTACACATTAATAAGAAATGTACACAGTATCAGCTTTCAATATAGAATACATATAATTGGATAAGGTAAAGTTTCTTTACACTGTTTAAAGTAAGCCTTCAAACACTTGGGCCTGTGCTGTGCTTTCTTCTGGCAGCTCAAGAGTTGACTGTGAATCAGAGCAGCCACCCTTATGCCAACCTAATATATGGCAGTTTTCAGGCAATTTTATTCCTCTAGCACTGGATCCCAAAATCAACCCAGCAGATTTAAGATAGCCTACCACAAACAGGGAAACTACTAGTAATAGATCACCTTTATTTTTTAATGAATCGTTTTTAGTAAACAACAGCTGCTTGAATTTGCATGAATTGCTAGGAGTATAAGTAGCATAATGCCGTGTACACACGAGTGGACTTTATGGCAGACTTGGTCCGACGGACCGGAGTCCGTCGGATAATTTGATCGTGTGTGGGCTCCAGTGGATTTTTTTCCCCAAAAGTTCGACGGACCTAGAAATGAAACATGATTCAAATCTTTCCGACGGACTTGAGTCCGGTCGGAAAGTCCGCTCATCTGTATGCTAGTCGGATGGACAAAAACTGACGCTAGGGCAGCTATTGGCTACTGGATATGAACTTCCTTGTTTTAGTCCGGTCGTACGTCATCACATACGAATCCGTTGGACTTTGGTTGATCGTGTGTAGGCAAGTCCGTTTATTCGGAAAGTCAGTCGAAAAGTCCGCTAGACCTAGTCCGTCGAAAAGTCCGCCCGTGTGTACGCGGCATCAGACAGCATAAGACAGCACCCTTCCTTTATGCAACAAATGGTTGAACCGGCAACCAACCACCCAAGATCCAACTGGAAAAAACAAAGACCAGAATGTAGTGCTAAGTAGGAAAGTTTTTAAATTATATAATAACTGCTCTTATATGGTAATATACTTAACCAGCACATGGTATTTATTAAAGAAATAGAGTAATATAGGTATCAATTTGTGACAGTCAGATTTTTTAGCATATCTTACAGCCCACAGCAGTTTATCTTTTTTTTTTTTTAGATTTCTGTCCTTTTTTTTAAGCCAGCCCCTACAGCCACAGAACATTCAATCTACTAAACAGGAGCAAATAGAAACAAAACAGGCAACATTTTATTCTGGAGGCTTTAGTTAGCGTAACATTTGGCATCAACTACCCACAGGTTGCTCTATGCTGCTGGCTGTTAGCCCTTCTCCACCAGCTAATCAATATACACTTGTGATAAACATCATCAACACAATGTACTTCTGCCTTGGCAAATAACCGTGTCAGTTAAAGGAGGATATGAGCAGCATAAACATGCATCAATTGTAGAGCATTAGCACAAAGCGAAAATAAACTGTGTATCACCAGAGCCACTTGCATTTTAATTAGTATACCCAAGAAACAGGAACATATTTGACATTCATTCTGTCATGACTACTCTAAGCAATATTCTGCTTGTGTATTGAAGGAATGTGTTGAAATCTGTTTAGAGATTTCTGCACAGGCAGCTCTTGCGATGTGCATTTGTTAATATGCTGCCTCTTTACTATTCAGTGTAAGTGTTCGCAAAAGTACTTGTCGGAATTTGCATACAAATACATTCTCCAGCCTAACAAATGCAGACGATTGGCATGGAGCAGACATGTCCATAAAACACCTTGGGCACATTGAGACATATGCATATATGGTTATTGCAGGCATCAATATTTTACTAATGTTTGAATGACATGGCAAATTGGAAGGAAAATCTATTCTAGACTGAATTTAAAGGAGACTGGCTGCTGCAGTTGTGTATGGTTATTCATCTGACCTCTAGGCTCTTTACACCGAGGATTTGAAGGTCACAAATAAAAATGCTGCTCATTGACAATGTATTTTTAGATGTAAATGTATAAGAGGAGCTTTTAAAGTGTGTGCTTGTGCCCATTAATAGACTTTTTTACCTGAATGCAATTTTTTCATTCAAGGAAACATTTCCCACCAGGTTGTTTGCCGCATACAAACAAACACACTTACTTTTGAGGAGAACACACACCAGTAACAGGTTATAGGGGGCAGCAATCAGTTTGGAGGAGGATGGAGAAGGGAACAGAGGAGTGACTTGCCATGGGGCTGTGTGTTTGTATTGACGTACACATTCAACTCTAGTTCTGTCCAGGAGCACCCAATCAAGGTTGTCTTCATTGGACTTTGCAAAGGAAAGGACAAACCATGAAAGGAAAGCAAGCCAGTGCCAAGGGGTCGAGCAAAATCAGGAGGAGAGCAAAACTTTTACAAAAGCAACATTTTTACACCTCAAGAGGTGTTAACCCCTTTACCTCCTGATCAATCTGTGTATTACCTATTCATTTAATGGAGTTGTTTTACTATAGGCAAATAGACTGTGCACTTTGCAAATGCAACTGCACTCATTTCCCCCAAAACTTAATGATTGTGATGAAGCTTCACTTTGTAAAGAATCAGTTGCAAGAAAAAAAACAAAAAAAAAACAAGATATTTATTTACATATAATTGGATGATGGAAATTAGCAGAGCTTCACCACATCCACAAAGCTCTAGGGAAAATAAGTGCAACTGCCCTTGCAAAGTGCACAGTCTATTTGCCTTTAGTAAATCAGCCCCACTGTATCTAATGCATCTTTACTAAGCTCCATATTTTTGTCCCCTCAACGCCTGTACTTTTCTTCATCTTCCCAAAAGCATGGCAAACAATTAGGTCACTTTGGTGATCTTTTGGTCCACTTTCCAAAAAAAATGTAATTTCAGGGGTTTTTCTACTATGCTGGCATTTTTATTTGTATTTTTGTTTTTGTTTTTTCAGAGTAAGAGAACATTTTTTCCAGATGTTTGGTCGTTTTTCCTCCATATAGGAAAAAAATGAAAATCCATGGGGTTATTGGATACCATCAAAAAAGCTCTATGTGTCTAAAAAAAATTAAAAAGATACATAATTCATCTGAGTACAGTGTTGCATGACTGTGTAATTGTCAGTCAAACTATCACAATGCTGAAAAATGGCCTGGACAGGAAAGGGGATAAAATGGCAGTCCTCAGGTGGTTAATAGATGTTTGGATATAAAAACCAAAATGTGGAAGTATAAGCATAAATTTATTTTTCATGCAGTATGATTTTCTTTGTTCGCCGCAATGTTGTATTTGTGACACCATAAGCAATGACCAACTCAGACATACTAAAAATAAGTGCAAGTGCTGTGTTTGCCTTCTTTACTCTCAGTACAGACTTAGTTTAAAATACTAAAATCTATTGTCAATACCAATTGCCTTAACCAGCAGGGAAACTATCAGCAGCAGATTATATGTTTGTGGGAATAACTAAGTATACACTCATAGAGTTGTGATGATGTGCACATTGCATTAAGCTTTAATAGCTTATCTATAGTTTACAGGATTCAGCGTCTACAATTCTCTCATGCATAGCCAGGGATGCAACAGGTGGTTCAAATATCTACAAAATGAGTGGAATTCCCCTTGTAAAAAGCTGTCACTGGAACAGGTTTACTAATTGTAATATTGACCCTCACCCCTTGTTCTGGTGACAACTGCCAAATTTTTGTATTTCCCATCACCATCTGTCTTGGTGACAATGGTGATCATAACAATTACAGTACATCTACCCAAAGAGGACAAAGACAACAATAAACACTTGATAGATGTTCATTTGCTTTCCAAATCTATCTAAAACCAAAGAAAAAAAATAGTTTGGGCTATACATAAACCTTAGCCTCAAAACCATTTCCACATTTATATGGACTTAGTAAATCAACATTAATTTTACTGTTACTTATGGCACAGAACTGATACTTACATATATTGATTTCTGGCCTGAATTTTACCAGCCTGGGGCAAGTTGCTAATGTTATAAGTAGGCCATTATTGTTCCCAAAAAAAGGCTGCACCTTAATTAAGACTCATTGAAGATCACTTTTATGTCCTGATACCCTATTAGGGAGATGTCAGCATGGTTACATCAAAACAGGATGTACGCACAGAGTCAGGATGTACAGCTGGAAATAGGACTTAGCTTTAGTGCAGGTAACACATTGTACAGGCATTTTTTCAGAGGCTGCAAGCACTCTCCAAATGTGTCATTTACAGAGAATGTACTGTAATACTTTAAGTGGTTTCCTATCAGATCCTTCAGTGTCCCTTGCAGAATGTCAGTGAAAAAGTAGCAATTTTCAAGTGAGTTGTATTCAGCTCCTTCAATATGTGCCTGTAACTGACCGAGCAAACTAAAAACCACTTAAAAAAATGAAAGTGCTTTAGCAGAATGGGTAATCGGCCAAATGATCCGATCAGAAGTACATGTAACGTTACTTTCTTAAATAGGTGCAAAGTTAGAAACAATAATGCTAAACAAATTCAAGATGGCAAAAAAAAAAAAATCAAGCATACACTGCAGAAAAATGTAAGCTGCACAAACATGGACTCTTCAGCAATGTTTCTGTGACTCAATTTGGATAATGTGGCTGCATAGCACATAAGACTGTAATAGATTAGAGCCAAGCTGAGAATGACTACTTTAGTAAAACTGCTCAGAAAACAAACAGCTAATTGTGATAATTCTCACCGACAGCATGCCTGACAGTCAGGTCCAGAGTTGCCCTGGTACCACAGGTAAACAGCTGGAGGGATCCAAGGCCAAAGAATGAAGCATTGCCTCACTGGAGTACTCTTATAGCAATTGGGGAGGAGCTCCCTACAGTAGATGAGAAGCGTGTGTATCAAAGTAGAGGGTATGGACTGCTGTTGGGACTAAATGAACAAAGACAGTAAATTATGACCTTTCTTATCAGTTACTATTCATCATTAAATTATGATAAAAAAATGTACAACATTCCATAAAATGAGAGAAAAACCAACCAAAAGACTGGCATACATTGTGTAATCTGCAATGCATATACATTTATACAGGCCATTAAGATTATTTAACCAACTACACCAGCTGCTTATCACATCAAATACATCACTCCTTTTTCATTTTCCTGCTCTGTTTTATCTCATTTCTTAGTATTTGTTTACTTTTTTTGCCTGGAGATGAGTAAGTATAATAAATGTTATATAACTAACAGATCCTTAACCTTATAAAGGTCATACGTTTGCCATGAATGTTCATGAACACTTTCATGTACAAGATGCACGTGTATTGCAAGGATGGAACACACAGGCCTTGACAGTTTTAAATCATTCAGGCTTAATCAGCAATGGACGCAAATGATTTCCACAATGTAGTTACTCAGAACAAATACATCTTCTGTAGTGAGATTAGTTCATGTTTTTTTTAAATAATACGTTTACAAAAGAATTTTTAATTGTTTTACTGCCAAAGGGCTAAAGAGCATTGGGAAATCCAAAGAACATAACCATCCTAGACCCCAACCTATGTGGCCATGTCACAAATCCATAGGCGTGCGCACAGGGTGTGCCAGGTGTGCCTGGGCACACCCTAATCGCCTTGTGTGGTGCATATTCCCCCCTGTTTAGACCACTGATATTTCATCCACCAAAAAAAGTTACAAAATACAATAATTTATTTAAAAATAAAATAAAAATAATGACACTGTCCACTGCCCTACTGACACCATCAGTACATATACACATGCATATGTATTTGAGCTTTGGGGTGCACACCCTAATGCAAGAGGCTGCGCACACCTCTGCACAAATCACAATCTGACCATTGTGCATAATTGCCAACATGCACAAAGCACCTCTTCTTTTATATATATATGGCAAAAGTGATTCCAAGCTGTAATACACATGGTTTTCATAATTAGCTGGTATTATGACTGGAGGTGACTGTGGATTGTTCTTTAGACTTTAATAGGACCAGACTGCGGCTAGTGTGAATACAAAATGCATTAAATATGTTGCCAACACATGTGAGGACTGGGTCCCTGGGTCATGCTTTTCTGTGTGATCATACAAGAATAAAGAGTTTTTTACTTTGAAATAAGCTTGTCAGCATGATCATCCCAGGGGGAGGAAAGGTGTCCCATCATTAGCTTGAGTGGGAGAAATAATGCCCCATCGTTGGTGTCAGTGAGAGAAATAGTACCCCATCAATGGCCTCAGTGGGAGAATCATTGCCTTGTGTCAGTGGGAGGAGTTACTGTATGCCCTGTCATTGGTGTCAATGTGCAGAATAGTGTCCCAAGGGCCAGTTAAAAGCAAGCAAAAGGACATACTGCTCTAAAATGTTTGTTTTCCATTGTTTACTACCCATAATATATACAGTGCCTTGAAAAAGTATTCATACACTTGAACTTTTCCACATTTTGTCATGTTACAACCAAAAATGTAAATATATTTAATTGAGATTTTATGTGATACATAATTGTGCACATAATTGTGAAGTGAAAGGAAATGATAAATGGTTTTCCAAATTTTTTACAAATAAAAATGTGAAAAGTGTGGTGTACATTTGTATTCAGCCCCCTTTACTTTGATACCCCTAACTCTGATACCCCACTGAATTCTGTGAAGCTCACAAAGGTTTGTTAGAGAACCTTAGTGAACAAACAGCATCATGAAAGCCAAGGAACACACCAGACAGGTCAGGGATAAAGTTGTGGAGAAGTTTAAAGTAGGGTTAGGTTATAATAAAATATCCCAAGCTTTGAACATCTTGCAGAGCACTGTTCAATCCATAACCTGAAAATGTAAAGAGTATGACACAACTGCAAACCTACCAAGACATGGCCGTCCACCTAAACTGACAGGCCGGGCAAGGAGAGCATTAATCAGAGAAGCAGCCAAGAGGCACATGGTAACTCTGGAGGAGCTGCAGAGATCCACAGCTCAGGTGGGAGAATCTGTCCACAGGACAACTATTAGTCATGCACTCCACAAATCTAGCCTTTATGGAAGAGTGGCAAGAAGAAAGCCATTGTTAAAAAAAGCCATAAGAAGCCATTTGCGGGACACAGCAAACATGTGGAAGAAGGTGCTCTGGTCAGATGAGACCAAAATTTAACTTTTTGGCCTAAAAGTAAAACGATATGTGTGGTGGAAAACGAACACTGCACATCACCCTGACAACACTATCGCTACAGTGGAATGGTTTAGAGCATATTCATGTGTTAGAATGGCCCAAAGTCCAGACCTAAATCCAATGGGGAATCTATGGCAAGACTTTAAAATTGCTGTTCACAGACACTCTCCATCCAATCTGACAGAGCTTGAGCTATTTTGCACAGAAGAATGGGCAAAAATGTCACTCTCTAGATGTGCAAAGCTGGTAGAGACATCTCCAAAAAGATTTGCAGCTGTAGTTGCAGCGAAAGATGCATCTTTCGCTGCAACTACAGCTGCAAATCTTTTTGGGGATGTCTCTACCAGCTTTGCACATCTAGAGAGTACAAAGTATTGACTCAGGGGGGCTGAATACAAATGCACGCCACATTTTCACATATTTAATTGTGAAAAATGTTGAAAACAATTTAGCATTTCAATTTAGCAATTATGTGCCACTTTGTGTTGGTTTATCACATAAAATCCCAATAAAATACATTTAAATTTTTGGTTGTAACATGACAAAATGTGGAAAATTTCAAGGGATATGAATACTTTTTCAAGGCACTGTATATGCATCCTTGAAACATTGATGAAAAAGGGAAACCCTGTGTGTATGTACACTTATAGACAGTGTAATGAAAATAATCCAGGCCCTTGCAATTGATATGAATTTTTAGTGTCCAGTTATGCTGGAAATGGGGTGAAGGGGTGAATAAACAATCCAAACTTGTATGTGCATGTTCTGCTATTCAGATTATTTTTATTTTATCCTTGTACCAGGACCAGGGGTCCTGGAAGTTTGGCGATGGAACTTGCTGTGGTGAGATTGAATCAATAAGTATCTGATTGGATCCAAACATAGGTGTGCTATTTGAACACTTACCTGTGTGATTTAGCAGGTGACATGTGCACTGACTGTAGCACCCCACTATATTCTGCTTTAATCTACTACTGTATGACATGTTATATGAACATAGATTTGTTATGTGAACATAGATTAATACATGATACTTGAATGTACATATCTCTGCTTTAATACATGTTATCATATTAAAGAATACAAAATACTTTTAAAAAAATATTTTTTTTTTATAAACTTAAAGCAGGGAAAGTGACTAGAAAAAAAGAAAAACAAATTGGTTTAGAGGTATACAGTATGTAAGAATGCCATCTAGTATTTTAATGGCTCTTTTTGCAACCCCACTAAAAAATCCTTTATTTGTCACTGAATGTGTGGTATGGAATTAATCTCTGAGGAGCAAGACAACTTTCATTGTCTTCACTGTGAGTTTAATGGCAGAAAAGACAAATACAAACATTTTCTTCCCTTTAAAAAAGAAGCCGGCTTGAGCGCCAGAGTCCCATGTGGATGGTAATTCTGAGCTTTACCAAATGTAACTGCAACACGTAGCTATTTTTTACCAACACATTGCGGCCACTCAGCCAATCTGTACTAAGCCCCATGGGTAACAGAACCTTCTGTAGTAATCTTCACATGGTAGTATAAAATTACACAATGCCTCTTGAATGAGACAGAGGAGCTGTAGAGGTTAAGTCTAGTTAGGTAATGGAATATCTACTGAATCGGCAAAAAGAAATAAAATTGTGTTTTTTGCCTGGCTAGATAAAGCTATAAGCTTGCTTGAGCAAAGCAAATGCAAATTGTAAGTTTTCCTTTTTTTAATTAAACAATATGCTTTGAATGATTGCCCGTAAAATACTCCCCATGATTTTCTATTAAAGGCTTGAGATACCAGTATGATTAAGAATCCAGGTTTCTTACTTTTTTTATCTGTGATCTCCACAAACACATACAGGTACATACAGTACCTTGCAAAAGTATTACCCCCCTCTTTGGCTTTTTACCTATTTTGTTACATTACAGCCTTTAGTTCAATTTTTTTTTATCTGAATTATATGTGATGGATCAGAACACAATAGTCTTGGTGGAGGTGAAGCAAAATTTGAAAAATATATACATAAAACTATTTTTCAGAAATAAAAAACTGTATATTCACATAAGTCCCAGACCATTATCCGGGCATGCAGCCTGGAAGGTCAGGAAAGGGATGGTTGAGCGAGCCCCCCCTCCTGAACCATACCAGGCCACATGCCCTCAACATGAGTGGGTTGGGGCAGGGGGGCTCTGCCACCCCTACCCCAAAGCACCTTGTCCCCATGTTGATGGGGATAAGGGCTTCATCCCCACTTGTGGCCGGTGGTTGTGGGGGTCTGCGGGGGGCTTATCAAAACCTGGAAGCCCCCTTTAACAAGGGGGCCCCCAGATCCTGCAGTCCCCTATGTGAATGAGTACCCCTACCCATTCACCAAAAAAGAGTCAAAAAGTAATAAATGTTGCCGACCCAGCATGCACCAGTCCATGACATCAGAAGGGGGTGGTGCCATTAGGTAACGTAGCTATGTGGCCCCGCCCCTTACCTATTTAAGAACTTTCAAACAGTGGAGCCTGCAGTAGGCATCCAGCCTTCATCCCAGCGGGAGCGTTATTAGTTTTTTTATTTTTCAGGTGCGTTGGGCGGCATGATTGACAATTTCATTTTTTTATTTTTTAATAAAGGAATTATCGAAAACTGTGTGTGTGTGTTTTTGTTTTTTGTTTTGACACTTTTTTGGTAAATAGGTAGGGGTACTATGTACCCGATACTCATTCACATGGGGGGATATGGGGGCTTCCAGATTCCAATAAGCCTCCTGCCTGCAGACCCCCACAACCATTGGCCACGGCTGTGGGGATGAGGCCTTTGTCCCCATCAACATGGGGATAAGGTACCCCCCCAAAGTACCCACCCCCCCATGTTGAGGGAATGTGGCCTGGAATGGTTCAGGAGGGGGGGGGAGCGCTCACTCGTCCCCCACTTTCCTGACCTGCCAGGCTGCATGCCCTGGATAAGGGCCTGGTATGGATTTTGGGGGGGCCCACGCTGTTATTTTAAAAAATTTTGGCTTGGGGTTCCCCATAAAATCCATACCAGACCCGAAGGGCATAGTATGGACTGGGGGACCCCACACAGTTTTTTCTTTATTTTTTTTCAATAGCCGGGTGCTGGCAATTGCAACCACAAGTCATTTTAAATGGGATTTGACATGTTCTTTTTCTTTAGAAATATAGTTTTTGCTGCAGCATGTTCTGTACATGCTACAGATGTGCCACTTTACAGGAAGACTAAGGGGACCCCTCAGGCACTATGTTTATAGGATTTTTTCATTTTTATTGTTGCACTTTAAGCATCATTAAAATCACTGTTCCTGAAAAAATTATTGTTTTTAAGAATGTTTTTGCATTGATACATGTCCCCCAGAGCAGTACCCAGACCACCATACCCCTTTTATGGCCAATTACTTGCATATAAGCCTTCAAAATTGGCACTTTAGATTTTTCCTGTTCAGCTCCCATAGAATAGGGTCAGGATTTTTCCCCTGTGTGGGAGTTTTGCTGCGAACCGAACAGGGAGGTGTTCAGACCCATCTCTATCAAAGAACCAATAATCTACCTTTTCTCTTCCTACTCCTATATACTTTTATGAAGATGTTTTATTAAAACTGGTAAAAAAAAAATATTGAAAAAGTGAAGTTGCTGCCTGTTATACAGTAGAAAAATGAAACAAGATTTTGATCTGGTGTAATTTGGTGCTCCATTTCTTTTATATAATTTTAATGAATCACCCAAGTTTGTGAATAGTAATTGGTAGACACCCTGTAACTCTCATGCTTCAATAACCTACTCTTAATGTACACTTGAAATCTATCATTAATTGCATGATGCTTCATGATGAAAAGTCAAAACATTTTTTTTTTAAAAGGAGTAGAGCAAATGCTGTTGAGGTTTTTTTAGATTGTTAGCTCTAACGAGCTGGGCCCTCTGATTCCTACTGTAATAAAGTGTATTGTATTTTTTCTGTCTACCCTCAAGTTGTAAAGCGCTGTGTAAACTGTCGCGCTATATCAATCCTGTATAATAATATTAATAATAATAATATAGCAGAAATACACTCTTTTCTGGTGTTCTTTTTTAGAAAGGGACATAATATTATAAAGCTTCAATGTGAGTGTGTGAGCACAGCAGTACATTTAAATCACTGCAAGGAAAAGGTAATTAGTACTGACAGGAAGAGTGTAGATCTCAATCAAGAGGCTTGTTCCATTTTTGCAGCCCTTTTCCTAAGTAATTCCCAATGTCAGCAACATGACTTTACAGATATGGCTCTATGTGGAATCTGGTTTTCACAGATCGTAAAAAAAGGAAATAATAATTACAGTGATTAGTCTATGATTGTTAGCAGAAGGTAGCAGTTGGCACATACATATATATTCAAAGTGTGTTCTTGACAGTTGCAGATAGTGATAGCACTTTTCTTTAATAATGCTTTAGAACAAACATAAGAGGATCTATAGCAAAATACTAACATAAGTATTGAGTGAGTTTTGATGTCATACCCAGATCAGTTTTTTGAGCATTACAGTTGATTTGTTAAAGTGTAAAATACTGTTCAAACATCCATGTATTAAATATTTTCTATATAGCAAATTCTGTCTAAATACTTCAGAGTCTGTGTGTTATCCTTTCTATATCCTGTCTGCTCGTTGTACTAAAACCCCTGGCAAAAATTATGGAATCACCAGTCCCTGAGGATGTTCCTTCAGTTGTTTATTGTTGTAGAAAAAAAGCAGATCACAGACATGGCCAAAAACTAAAGGCATTTCAAATGGCAACTTTCTGACTTTAAGAAATACTAAAAGAAATCAAGAAAAATAATTGTGGTGGCCAGTAACAGTTAGATTTATAGAACAAGCTACAACAATAAACAACTGAAGGAACATCCTCAGGGACTGGTGATTCCATCATTTTTGCCAGGGGTTGTAATACTGATCATGACCATATCAGTAATGCCTACCTGACCCATCTTCTTGCCCTTTAATATATGTAGGCAGGTTGCCTACATGGGGATTTTTTTTATATTAGCAAGTGAGACAGGCTGTCCAGGCTGATAAAGGGTTAAACCTGTCTCTGCCAGGCTTTTTGAGTGCTGCCCTTTCCCCTGTGCTGTAAATATAAGGAGGAAAGGCTCTGCACACAGAATGAGTTGCTGCATGGGAAGAAGACAGTGACTCTGAACAGACATACTGTAGGACTGCTGTGCCCCACAGTGCACTGAAAGCACCAGGGTTTCCAAATGACATCCAAACCATGGAGAGTACCAGTATGGTCTACCATCTCATGGAGGTATGCCTGGGCAGCCACACTACTGTAGTTAGGATTGGGAATGGGACTTATTCATATTGGACTGTAATGTTGATGACTCTTCAGTAAAGTTACATTAACTGTTCTGAGTCTGGTCTGAAGCTATTCAAAGGGGTGCATGTTGGTTTTGTTGTATGTAAAGAATCACGGTCTGTAAAGCACAAAGGGGTAATCAGTGCCCTGATTATCAGTGTAAATGTGTGCTGTCACAGGATTGCCAGTTATCGGCTTTCCTTTCTTTACACAGTGACAGCACTGAGGAAAGGAAATGCCGATAACTGCCATTTGTTTACATGGGATCAGCTGTGATTGGACACAGCTGATCACATGGTAAAGGGCCACTGTGCTTGGCCCTTTACCTCGATCTGTGATTAGCTGTGTCCAAAGGACACAGCTAATCACAGAGCACACCGGATGCCAAAAAAGAGGATTATTCCTTATTTCAGGATAATGGGTGGAGCCTTGAACATCATTCTTTTTCCCTATGGCGAACTGTACACCCAGAACTGCTAGTACAGTATAGAACTCTACTGTATAAAGTACTATTCTAGTATAGTATAGTTTAGTATAGTTCTATTGCAAAACTGCATACACATGTTTCAGGCTTATTGGCCTTCATCAGTGCTGTGCATGCAAATAACTACTTATTTGTGACAGGCCTACAAAATTATTATAACCCAACAGGTTATAAGAGATGGACCAAAAGAAACCAAAAAAAAAAATTACCTCATGATAGAATTAGCAGCTGCAGATGCTCACAAAAGCATCAGAGCAACCAGAACACTGGTGGCTTAATCTGCTAGATTTGACCTGATAATGTTGAACACTTGATGCCCACTGCAGCATTCTAAACCCTTCTTTTGACCTGTATGGTCACAGCAAAAAATAAATAAATTGGGCCAATACGTAGGTATAGCAGGTAAGCCGGTATGCGCTGGCATTTAAAAGTATTACACGTCCTCTCTGTGCTATGTTTTTATTTTTTTAATGATGGGCTATAGTTAAATTGCAGTGGTATTCTTGAAATATATAGCCAACTGGCACATAGATGATCTCTATGCTAACCAATAGTATTGATTTTTAGAATGCCATTAAAGATCAGGCTGGAATAATTTAAAATGAATTGTTTCTACCTTGGATCCTAATTCCCTCGAGCCATTTTTAACTGTGTCAGGCGCCCGTGTACCTGCATAATCTATGCACCACCTCTAGCCTGCTCATACTGTAAGTCATGTCTCGCAAGGAAATAAAGATGTTTGTAGATAAAACTTACTAATGAGTTTCTGTTGCAGATATTTTACGAAGGATCACTCATTGTTTTTACCTGCTGCTGAAGAAACAGCAGAATTAGAAAACAAAAGACAACTTGAAAACTGTAATGATATTCCTTTTTATTTATACAGTATATAGTAGTTTGCATTGTAATCATTTATCTAAGTTGCTACATGCAGAAGGTAGAGCAGAAAAGTGTAAGCCTTCAAGTGCCACATACTAGGATCTAAAGAACAAGTCTCCGGATTTTAGGATTAATACATTTTCCTGAAAAATTATCTGGCGTTTTAAAAATGTCATTTTAGATCTCAATAAGGATTACTTCCAGGTCTGGAATTGTCAACTTGACAACTCAAGCATTTCCTAGAAGTGAGCTGGAGGGTTCTTAGTTGGCATGTTGGGTTTTACCATAAGTTGTTCATTTACAGAAAGACGTTGGCTAGAAAAAATGCTGCATCCTGCACCCTTTAGTATGTACTGTCCAATGCTGTTTTGATAAACAAATAATTCCAGTAAGGAAATGTTCTACGTTTCCCAATGGTCATTGAGGGGTTACTGATTTAGTATCTTTTTTGCTGTACCTTTTAAAGCACTGTGTGAAAAGATCCACTTAATGTTTATACCTTGGAGCCTTTAGTGGAACCTTCAATTTGCTCATGTTTAGATGCTTTTTGAGAAGCGAGGATAGATCTCTGTAGAACTTTGCAGAGGGCTCAAATGCAGATGTGTAATTTCTATTCAGAATGGATGGCCTCTTTAAATACTTTCCATGGTACTGTTTTTTTTTTTTTCAAAATGATAAATATATTTTTATATAGCTATATACAGGTTTACAAACTATAGGTCTTGAGAGTGTTAAAACTATTAAGACATCCTTACAGATGAACTTTCACTTTTTTCCCTCTGCAGCATCTTTTTTACCATCTATGTTATTTTTTTATATGAACAAGTACGCAAGCTATTAAAATGACCCTGCTCTTAGTTGAAGACATTTTCATGTAACCAGATTCTGCAAATAAGTGTTTATATATAACCTCTTGTAAAAGTTCAAGTGCAGAGGCTTCGTATTATCTAAGGATGCTGTGATTATTTCACCATTATAGTTACATGAACATAATTGACTAAATTGTGAATGTAAACAACAGATTGTTTGAGTTTTCTAAATAAAATGTAATAGCTTAAAAACAGACATCTGGATCTGTACTTATAAAAGACTGGATTGGTGATTAAAATGAAAACATTTAGCTGTGGTGCCAAAACAGATACACCCTCTATAATGGTCTTTCGTTTGTACTAATGGAGAAGGGGAGTCAGCCTTCCAAAATGTAAAGGTCATGGTGAATCCAGACTAAGGTAATCTGCAATGTATTGGTAAAAAGAATTTGCATCCAAATTGGACCTTGCACCCAAATTAAAAGTCTGCTTATTAAATATTGGCACTTCCACCCCCTTCCATGGTAAAATATCTATGGAGAAAACATAAAAAACATACCTACCTTACACCTGACTTCCACACAAATTAGTTTGACGTCACAGTCCTTCTGGAACTGTGCTAGAGTGTTTGTTTCCTCATGAATCATAAATAAGAGGTCCTCAGTGTACTCAGGATCTAGTTAAAAGGACTGTGATGTCACTGTGGTGGCACCATGGGTGGAAGGTAATGATATTTTTTTACTTTACCCAACAGGGTTTTTAAAGACATGAAGGCACTACATAATAAGTGTACCTTGCAGTTTGGTTGAGTCCTTTTAAGAAGCAATAACCCCAATGCTTCTGATGACTTTATTCGCTGGTTTCCCCCAAACGTTGGGTGTTCTCCTTATGCTGTGCGGCCCTCTTTCATGTGAAGCCAACTTGTCAGAGATGTTTCTGTCACATTCAAATAGGAGATCTCTGTGAATGCAGCAATATAAGTGATGCAACCATGCCTAAACTCCATAAACTATATGGACTTATGCTACATGTAATGTAGCATTCTGTTATGCCGCGTACACACGATCAGACTTTACGGCAGACTTGGTCCGGCGTACTGGATTTCGTCAGACAATTCGATCGTGTGTGGGCTCCAGCGGACTTTGCTCAAAAGTTGGACGGACTTAGATTTGAAACATGTTTTAAATCTATCCAACGGACTCTTCTTTCTAGCGGACAAACCGGTCGTCTGTATGCTAGTCCGACGAACTCAAACTGACACATGCTCTGAAGCAATTGGAAGACGGAAGCTCTCGGTCTGGTAAAACTAGCCTTCGTATTGAAGCTAGCACATTCCTCTTCTGTGATCTTTTAATACAGTGCTTTTTTTTTCTTTATAATGCGAGAGGAATTAAGTTGTTTTGGTGCTTTTTATTCACACAGAGTTCTCACAAAGTACTTTCTTCATGATTTATTCTCATGCCATGACTAATATGATATTTTTTAAAAGCCAGATCTCCATAAATAATGTATTAAATTAGATTTTGGACTCATCTTTTTTTTTTTTTTTTAGATTTAAACACTATCTATTTTACAATGTGTGCTAAATTATACAAAATGTTTTTTTTATTTTATTTTATTTTTGTAGTTTCAAGTTACCACAATAACCTTAATATTTTGTGTTGTTTTAATGAACCTTAATGAGGTTGGTGTCCCTTGTTAATTAGACATAGGGGGTTTTATTTTTCAAAGGCAAATTCATTTTTCACTACAAGTGAAAATTGTACTTGGAATTGCACAGAAAGAGCATTTTGAAGTGCCTTCGCTGTGGATCCGAGGGGCACATGCAAGGAACCACAAAAAAAATTTAAACCTTTTTCTTGCACATGATTGTATGATAAAATCAGCAGAGCTTCCCCTCATTTCAGCTCTTCCCCTCAGATTTACAGCGACTGCACTTCCAACAAATGCACTTGCAGTGCACTTTTCACTAGTACTTTGCACTTGATTTTCTAAATGATTTAGCCTTTTGGAACAAACACACATAGGGGTTGATTTACTAAAGGGAAAAAGACTGTGCACTTTGCAAAGTGCAGTTGCTCTCTGCAAGAGCAGTTGCTCCAGAGCTTAGTAAATGAGCAGAAGCTCTGCTGACTTCCATCATCCAATCATGTGCAAGCAAAAATGCAAATTTTTAAATTTTCCTTGCACAGAATTGGGTACTCTTTGCAAAGTCAAGCCTTACCTCATTTCCTAAGCTCTGGAGCAATTGCACTTGCAGAGGGCAACTGCCTCTGCAAAGTGCACAGTCTATTTGCTTTTATGAAATCAATCCCATAGTCTTTTTGACCTGTACCTGCCTACTCCTCAACAAAATGTCGTTTTGGAATCAAAACACATAGTCAATAATGTAAGGTAACTAAAAAATCCATTTATTTTGGTTAACAAAAAATTAGGAAGGCAACACTGGAGACACTTTTGGAATCTGTGAAGCCTCTCGTCCCCCAGGACACACATCAAGTTTTAGGACAAGAAAATTGGTATCTTGCGACTAGGGAGCACAGTCAGACCAGACAGAAACCAGGCAATCACTTTCGAGTCTTCCGTGGAGCTTTCCCTGCACGCTTCTCTGCAGCCTTCCCTCCACGCTTCGCTGCAGCCTTCCTTGGAGGCTGTGCCTCTGGTGGTGTACTTGGGGCAGGAGGAGGAGGAGGAGGAGGAGGAGGTGTGGCTTCATCTGCTAGATAGGTTGTAGCAAGCTCCCCTCTCAAGCCCTTCTGATAGGCCTGAAAAATCAAACCCTCACAGAGGAGGCGTTGCCCCTTTTCCAGTTCCAGCAATCTGGTGGCCATATATGTCCCATATGCCTCCTCTGCATTGGGTGGTGTGCTGAGGATTTGGCTGGCTTCATGAATGAGGGCTAGGGATTCCTCCTCAGTTTGTGTCATTCTTCAGGGCCTTTTGGTGATAATGTGGAGGGGAGGCACCTGACACTCCGTGCGGCTTCTACTGGGCCCAGCCACAGCCTCACATTCTCTCTTATACTGGGCAAAGCCTCCTCCTCTCTCCCACTGGGCAAGGCCTCCTCCTATCTCCCACTGGTCAAGGCCTCCTCCTGGCTGAGGTCATCCTGTGTCAAAAAAAGGGACATAGTTGTAATTTTGTGTTACGCAATCACACACAATTTTCAGCTCATGACTTGCAAATATAATTATAACCAAATAGTAAAGGCTTTCTATTTGACCCCACCATTATTCCAGCTCATCAACAATATCTGAAGTATATTTTTGGCCACTACTGTCTAGTGATATGTCTACATATTAATATTTGTGATGAAGTCATTTGTTATGAAGCACTTAAAAATTTTAGACGTTAACATCATTAATAACATTTACACAATCACAAATTCCACAAAAAAGGATACCTGGCTGAAGCTGGGCGCATCCACTTCATCAAGGCTGAAAAGGCCCAGTTCTTCCTGGGACTCCTCAGCTGGGGTGGAGGTGGATGGAAGGCTGGAGGGAAGAGTGGGGGGAAGGCTGGAGGGAAGGCTGGAGGGAAGGGTGGGGGGAAGGGTCGAAAGTGATTGTCTGGATTCTGTTTGGTCATCCAGGAATTGCATTTTGTGGTAGTACCACAACTTGGGTACATAAACTTGGTCGGCTGCTGCTCCGGATCTGAGCGACTCCTGGATTTTATTGTGTTCCTGCTTATACATGTTTCGCAAGATACCAATTTTCTTGTCCACAAACTTGAGGTCTGCCTGGGGGACTCGAGTCTTCACAAATTTTAAAAGTGTGCCCAGTGTTGCCTTCCTTACAGCTGAAATATAGTGGGTGTTTGACCTTCCACAGGTTTTTGTTTTCCTGATATAAATCGATAAATCTGGACAAAAAATCAGCCTCTTTAAAGGGATTCATTTTTGCTGAAAGACAAGACACAAGATCAAAACGGGAATGTCAGTCAGAACTCCCAGGATTATTTTGCGAAGAATCTAGGGGACACATATACACACACACACCCCCATGTTTAATCTTACCTTCGTTTCTGACGCTCGCTACTTCCGCATGGACATACGTAGGCCATCGTAATAGCTTTATATACACTGCGCATGTGTCATGCTCCACCTGCGTCGCCTGCCCCTGACGTTCTTTAGTACGATTTGCCCCCGCCCCTTCACTCTTCATTGCGCAGTGGGAGTATATCGAGAAAGATGGCGGAGATATTCAGTGGAAGTAGCGCGGAGGAAAGCCCGGAGCCACAACCATCCACATCCCGGAGGAGATATAAGGCCACCAACATGGCTTTTGAAGAGATGGTGGAGATGGTGTCCATATTGAGAACGGAGGACTACGATGGGAAAAAAGGACCGTACACACGACAGAATATGCATAAGGACAAAATAATGTCCTCAGTTGTCACCGCTCTAGAAGCTAAATTTGGCACTAAACGTTCGAAAGAACAATTGAGGAAGCGGTGGTCTGGCATCAAAAGTAGGGAGCCAGAACAATATTGGTGAATAAAGAAGCTGCTTAAAAAAAGTAAGTACTTGTTGTGTTTTCCTATTGAGATACTTAACTTGCATGCTGATCCATATTTTTTAAGTTTATACAGCATCGTTCGTAAAGACCGTTCTTTGTAAAATACATATGATACTAAAGAAAAAGACGTTATTTTTTCGCCAAATACAATGGTACAAGGTTGGACATACATTTAGGTCTTGATAATTTGTCGTATTCGCAAAATTTGGTGATGTGGTGTAGATGTGTTTGAAAATATAATGCTTCTTCAAAAATGATTCAGTGTAATGTAAGGACAGGACACAGCAGCTGGTTCCACATCTGGACTCACGAGCACTAGTGTACTATGTGACCATAACTACATTTTTGAGGGGTAATACACATAGGAGATCATTGAGGTGTCTGCATCTGTGAAACTTGCATGAAAGTGTGTATTGTTTAGAATTGTTATTCAGAGGTAATGTTCATTCTGTCTTCCAAATTTTTGAGGACAAAAAAAGACAATTGTCCACAACTCATAACCAACGTTTCATATTAATTCGAAAAATCGAAAATATCACTGTGTTTTAACTATACCTTTTGTTGAATTATCATAGGGGAGAAAAGACTCAGACAACAGTCCAAGGATCCCAGGACCCCCCCAAGTCACCAGCCTGAGGCTGAAGATACCCCAAGCCCCAGCCCAAGACCACGCCCACCCGACAAGCTGGAGGAAGGAGAGGTGGAGGAAGTGTGCGAGCTTTCAACCCCACCAAGTGAGTGACTGACACCCCAGCTTAAGGTAATGTATTTAGGCATGCATATTTTAACCCATTTTTTTTACACACATTTTAGGTGAGCTTCTGGTTGTGGAAGGCCAAGCGGCAGAGCCATTCAGCACAGACAGTGCCCAAAGACTTATTGGCCAGATAATGTTGTGGAATGGCCAAATTGATCAAATGCGTGACCAAATTCACAGCATGAAAATTCGCCTGGACTCCATGCAACAGGAAATGAAGAACATGATTGATGGGCAGAATATAATAACGTTTTGCCTAAAAACATCAATCATGTTCTTCATTTCCTTGTCGAGTTTGTTTCTTCTTCAAATTTTGTTGTAGTTTTTTCCTTCAAAAAAATTTTTGCTGATGCACACGGTGTGTCATCATGTGCTATCTTCCATCAGGGGATATCAATGTACTTGTTTTGTGTTTGCAACCCCTTCATCCTCAAAATTTTTTTGTGGTGAGAGGAACAAAGGGATTGCACACACAAAACACGTACATTGCTCCCCCATGATGGGAGATAGCACATGTTGACTTGACCCTTTTTTAATATACAATTTTGAGCATCTGAAAAATTTAGGATTTACAAGGGTGACATCACCAGCACCGTTATTAACATGTTGAACTTTGTAAGTTCTTTTATTTTTTGTATGTTTTTCAAAACAGTGTTGTGAATAGTAATTTTTTAAACAAGGTCTATTTTTGTTTAAATATGCCTTTAATAACCTTTGAAAAAAATAAAATAAAAAAAAGGTTCCAAAAATGCACCTTTCAATGTGCACACAGTAAAATGTTTTTACTACTACAATGTATGTGGCTGATTATTTATCAATAAGATGTTTTGCTAATTTTGGTGTGGTTACAGTGACAAAGGGCCTTATTAACTAAAGGTAAATGCACTTGCCACTACTACAAGTGCACTAGGAGACAGACAAAACTAAATGCAAACAAGAAGAAAAACAAGATATTTGAGCCAAAATGTATTTATTTATTTATTTTAAAAAAAAATTATAGCTATTGTGGAATAGCAATGGCCCCCCGACCATTAAAATAATTTACATATCGGTCACACATTTGACATGCGGTTTGGGGGGCCAAGCCAATACGGCCAATTTCCAGGCCTGTCAGTGGTTGATCAAATACAGGTCCGGCCTCAGGCCCAACAGAGGTCATATATGTAGCTGAATATCTTCTTAAGAAATTATGGAGTATGCAGCAAGCCAGTATGACATGATTAATTTTATAGTCCGCCAGATTTATGGCTGACAGGAACAAATGGAACCGGCTGGCCAGAATCCCAAAGGCATTCTCCACAACTCTTCTTGCTCTGGCCAGCCAGTAATTAAATACCCTCCTCTCAGGGGTGAGTGTCCTTTGGGGGAATGGCCTCATAAAGTGCTCACCGAGAGCAAATGCTTCATCAGCGATAAAAACTGAGGGGAGTCCATCCACATTCTGGTCATCAGGTAGCAATCCCAGGCCACCAGTCTGGAGACGCTGGCAAAGCTCAGTTTGTGCAAAGACTCCTCCATCAGACATCCAGCCGTTCTTCCCCACGTCCACAAACAGAAAGTCCAAATGTGCCGAGACCACCACCATCAAAACTACACTATGGAACCCCTTGTAGTTATAGAAATAAGACCCCGAATGGGGTGGTGGCACAATGCGGACATGGGAGGCCACAGTCTGCCATTCCTGTGTACTGGAAGGAAACTGTGGAGTGAAAAAAAAAAAATTAAGATAAGTACTTTTAAACATAACTTGGATATCAGATTACACAAAAACATTATTGAACAGCAGTCAAACATTATTAATATGTGTGTTTGTAATTTTTATTCTAAAAAACATAAGGCCCACTTATAAGATTACTCACCCCCTCTGATGGCCCATTGATCAATTTGAATGTGGGGGGAGGGGTACTAATTAGGTTAATAAACACACCTGACAGTTTCAAACATTTGAGGGGGGTGGAGGAGGGGTTCTAATTAGGGTCAAAAACACACCTGACAGTTTCAAACATTTGAGGGGGTGGGGGAGGGGTACTAATTAGGGTCAAAAACACACATGACAGTTTCAAACATTTCTGGGGGTGGGGGAGGGGTACTAATTAGGTTAATAAACACACCTGACAGTTTCAAACATTTGAGGGGGTGGGGGAGGGGTACTAATTAGGTTAATAAACACACCTGACAGTTTCAAACATTTGAGGGGGTGGGGGGTGGGGGAGAGGAAATTTGAGAAGGAAAAGGGGGGGAAGGAAAAAAAAAGGGGGAGAGGGGGGAGGGGGAAGGGAAAAAGGGGGGGAGGGGGAAAGAGAAAAAGGGGGGGAAGAAGGGGGGAGGGGGGTAAAAGGGAAATGAACGGGGAAGGACAAAGGGGGAAGGACAGCGGTGGGGGGTGATGAACAAAGGAGGGAAAGCGCAGTGGAAATTGGGAAAGTGATTGAGAGAAAGTGGCATGGAAAGAGAAAGGGAGGAAGGAACGATACATGTGCAGGGGCTGGGATGGGCAGATTCCCTGCTTCCAATTGTGGACCATGCAACAACAAAGGTAGGGGAGATAATGGTAATCGCAGTGCACCGGTGAAAGTGAAGGAGCCGAAGTGCAGGGTAGAGAAGACCAGCCAAGGACTGGAAATGAGGAAGGGAGGCTGGGAAGAGTGAAGGTGATGGGGGTGGTAGGGTGAAAAGGAAATGACCAGAGGAAAAGGGGACATGTGTGCGGGTAAAAGGAACAAAAACAACAACCAAACAAAACCAAACCAAACGTGATACATGAAAATATTTTACGGGGAGTGCATTGAGTGATGATGGCTGTGCAAATTACGTCAGACGTGGTTAGTTAGAAAAAGATATATATAGTAATAATAAAGTAACTACTAGCCATGATGTGAACCACACATCAAAGGGGACAATGGAAAAAATTTCCTAAGGTTCTTACCAGTCAGTCAGACAAATTGCTGCATGTGGGCATACCACGGAGTCAGGAGAGTATCGATAGACCACCCATGAAACTTTGTTTAAAAAAGAGTGCTGATTGTGTCCAAGTGTCATCAGGTGCGGGCGCCCCTCCACTCCCCCCTCTCCTCCTCTAATCGGGGGAGAGAGCAGCACATAATTGCGCTCACTACGTGACCCCCCAGCGTTCCAGAGGAGAATACTCTCGGGTCCACCCGTCGCTTCCGCCGCAACTGTGCAGGCGCCGTGACGTCACGTGCACATAGTCGCGTGCGCATGAGCATGGCGTCCGAAAGAGATCTGGGACGCCACTGGCAGGCAAGAAAGCGCCCAATACCAGGTACCGCCACTTGGTGGGCGCAACGAGGAGACGCAGGGCCCTTGCGTCACCTTTCTCGCCCTGCCAGGAAGGCATATATGGCCCGATCCCGCCCCCCAGATGGAGAGCACAGCCAGTCAGGGGGAGATAACCACAGAGGCATAGAAAAAAAAAAACGAGAGAGATGATTAAAAGTAATGATGAAAAAAATGATGATGAAAAAAATCCCCACACACCGTCATCAGGCAGTGACTAGGCATTGTGTGTGGAATGTGCGGGATCATTTGTTGAGTGTGACATATATATCGCATTGCACATTGCCACTGTCCCATTGGAGTTGATTACATAACTGATAAATAATAACATAATGCATTTTTTTAACAAATAAAAATTATAAAAAATAAATTATAAATACATGATAAAAAAAAATGTTTTTACATGATAGAAAAAACTGTGAACTGGCTTTTTCCAAGCTTATTCTAAGGCTATATCCCTAAGAAGTTGAAACAATTTCTACTGAGAAACAGGTGCAAACTTCTCTATACTAGACTATCTGCGGAGCAATACGTCACATAACTATAGATGTTATATATAATCAGGTGGAATTGCTAGTCGCTGGTTAAGCCAGGCAGGGGTGGACTAAGGGGTGGAAAGTATAGTTCCACTTGATTTTGGAAGCTATCACCGAAGCTGGGTGAAATAAGGAGTAGTGTGGTAATTTCTAACGCACCCCAGGGGCAAATTGCAGGAAGTTAAAATTGAAGATTTTTTCTAAATCACTCACTGTATCCTGCCAGAGGAAAACCCCTGCAGGAAAGGAGCGAATGAGATAGATTCATTAAGGCCTGGGGGGGAGGTGGCCTGTAATTGGAATATCCATCTCTGCTCTTTTTGTAGCAGAGACTTATTCCAATCACCACCTCTTTTAGGAATATGCATCCTACAAAGAGCCATAAAGGTAACTTTTGGAACTCTATAGTTATGTATTGAAACCACATGTCTCCCAATGGGGAGATAGGGGTTCCCCACCTGCATGCTATACACATGTTGGGAAATACGCTTCCAAAATTCTTGCCTGGTTTTCCCCACATAATAGGCACCACATTCACATTCCATAAGATATACTACTCCACGCATGTGGCAATTTACAAATTGTGTGGGTGTGAATGTGTTTCCATTGGGGAGAACATAAGTTTTGTCTTTTTTGATAAGCGAGCAATAGGAGCAATGTCCACAAGGGAAAGAACCCACTATGGAACGTTGGTTCTCCTGTTCTCATTTTTGTATTCGCTCTGGACAAGTTTGTCCCTTAATGACAGAGCTCTTTTGTGTGTTATAGTTGGTTGTTTGGGGACAAAGTTTTGCAATTTGGGGTCATCTGTGAGGATGCTCCAGTGACGTTTTATAATCTTTTTGATGGCTATATGTTGTCGCGAGTAACGCATGATAATCCGGGTGAGACTACATTCGGAGCTTTTAGAGAGTTTGCATTTGAATAGCAGCTGAAGTCTAGACTGTCCTATTGTTTGATTATACGCTTTTTTAAGGCAGGATCGGCTATATCCCCTTGCTAGAAGACGGCTCTGAAGCCCTTCGGCTTCTTTTTTAAACAAAACATCATTGGAGCAGTTGCGACGGAGGCGCAAATATTGTCCATAGGGCATTGAGTTTTTGAGTGGTGTCGGGTGGAAACTATCCGAGTGGAGAACCGTATTTCCGGCGGTTATCTTTCGAAACAGGGTACTAGATAGTTTTCTTTCGCCAGTGACAAAGATGGAGACATCTAAAAATGTGACACTGTGTAGGTTGTGGGTCATTGTGAATTTCAGATTACGATCGTTAACGTTGATCCGGTTAAATAATTCAACTAATTTGGCTTCTGGTCCCTCCCAGACGACGAAGACGTCGTCAATATACCTCAGCCATTTGGATATATGGCTGGTGTATACGGCAAGGTCCTCGTCATCCAGGAGGAACTTCTCCCACTCCCCCAGGTATAGGTTGGCGTATGAGGGGGCACAGCATGTGCCCATGGCCACGCCCTGTACCTGGAGGTAGTGGGAGTTATCGAAGCAAAAATTATTGTGATGCAGTATATAATGCAGACCATTCATAATGAAATCGATCAATGCAGGATCGTATTGAGAGTGCTGTTGCAAAGCCCTCTGCACAGCAGACAGACCCAAAGAGTGGGGGATACTGCTGTACAGAGCCTCAACATCGATGGTAACCAAAATGGCATCATCTGATATTTTTAAATCATTAATGAGTTGTAAAAATTGTATTGTATCCCTGACGAATGAAGGCAATGACAGAACAAGGGGTTGAAGGTGGGCGTCTATGTCACAGCTTAGATTTTCCGATATGGCCCTGTTGCCGGAGACAACGGGATGGCCTGTGAGTTTACTGGAGTTTTTATGAATCTTGGGTAGACTATAAAAAGTGGCTACCTTGGAATGTGGAGTCCTGATAAATTCATAGATATTCTTAGTGATTGCGCCTGTGTAAAATGCGCGATCAACCATATTGTAAAAACTAGAGTTGTATTGATTGATGCTGAGGGCCGAGATTGGTTTATGCCACTCTTTGTTCTCTAGGATGTTCAGACACATTGAAGTGTAGTCGTCATTATTCATGACGACCACATTGCCCCCTTTGTCAGAGGGTTTTATTACGATTTTGGGATTTTTTATAAGGCGATGGAGGGCTTGATTTTCACCATGTGAGAGATTTGAGGGCTTGAATTTAGTTTGTGGTAATTTACATATATCTCAAATGGTCTGCTTTAGGAATACTGCTACATTAGGACTAATACTAGAAGAAGGAAATGTTGTAGAGGCCTTTTTAAACATCAGTAGAGGGTTTGGAGTCGATTTGTCAACCTCCTGCAGTAAGGCATCCAAATCAATTTGGCTGATTAATTCTACCGTGTTATTCTCTTGGTAGAGAAGGGTTAGGTCACGTAGGGCCTTACATTCTTTCATGCTGTACAGGGACTCCTCAACAGTGTCAACATTAGAGTCATCCTTGGCATGTAAGTACTTTAGTAGTAACTTGCAGTAACTTGTAACTAGTAACTTGCGTGCAAGTTGTAGATCCGTGATGGTTTCAAAGACATCAAAATTCTGTTCGGGACAAAAGGTTAATCCACGGGATAGAAGTTGTATTTCGGCTGGTGACAACTTCATAGAGGATAGGTTAATCACACTTAGGTGGTTTGTTGAATCCGAACCACAAAGGGATCCAGACCCTTGCCTGTTCTGTTGGTTTGTGGGGACCCGGGTCCCTGAACAGAGTTTAAAGCTTTTTGTGGAGCTGCTTTTGCTGGGCCTAGAGATGGATTAAAATGTGTATGGGTCTCCTGTAATGAAGAGATACTGATGTTGGTTTCAGGGATAGATTTCTGACCCATATCAGCGAGAGAATTCTTAATCACTGCATGGTCAGATTGGACATCATGAAAGACCGATTGTACGGTGAGAGAATTGGTGTCCATTGTCCGTTTCTTGGGATTGTGTTCAGATGAATTCCTATGACTACGATCTCTTTTTTGTTGTTTATTACGTCCTTGACCTCGTTGGGAAGAATTTTTCTGTTCAGGATCGGGAGCTGAAGGAGTCCTGGACTTTGAGGTTTGAGTGTTTTTAAGTTCCCAGCGCGGATAATTGTTCGATGGAGGCACATACTTATTCCATCTGTAGGCTCGTCCCTCCGAAAAGGCGTGTTT
This sequence comes from Aquarana catesbeiana, assembly GCF_042186555.1. NCBI lineage: Eukaryota > Metazoa > Chordata > Amphibia > Anura > Ranidae > Aquarana > Aquarana catesbeiana. The sequence continues at coordinate 181,071,009 of NC_133324.1, read as the reverse complement.
GTCTCTCCAAAATTGAGTTTCTTTATTATGTAGGATGTTTTTTTTGAAGGCTGATAGATTCTCATTCAGGAGGATCTGAGATTCAGAAAATAGGGAGTGTTGGGCATATGGAATCAATGCTTGTTCTAGATTATTGATGACAGTATCTAGGAGGGCAATCTGCTTGTTGTATTCCCTGGACAGGATGGACATCATCTCCCGGGAGCACAACTTGAGATTGGCCTCCCATTCAGTTTTACATTCATCACTTGTTAGATCAACGTTGGGAAAGATTTAGATATGTAATCCAAAAGGATTAATCTGCTCCTCAATATATCTACCAAACGTTTTGACATGCTAAAAGGGGGTGGACTTACTCTCAAGTACCTTAGTTCGTTTTTGAAATAGTGATGAAATAGATAGAGTTTTTTGGTCTCCCTGTTCAAAGGAATTCTCATATTGGGACATCAAGTTAGCCCAATCAGCACCCATAAATTTGCTCATCCTGAATAGAAAAATCACAGCCTCGCTACAATAAAAGTACATACAACAAAAGAGAAGGGGAGAAAAGGGCCAGAGTCATATAATATACAAGACCTGGGGACCAGTTCACAGTTCATGTCTTGACTCGAGTGTCGAAAAACAACGGGGGAAGGGTGTTTAACCACCTAGTAATCGTAATGACAAAAAGGGGACACTCACACGAGTACAGACAAATGGGCTGCGCACCCCACACGATGCATAAGAAAACACAAAAAAAACCCTAACGGGGCTTTAATGCAGCCAATAATATCAGAGTGGGTAGGTAATCAAAAATAGCTTTATTGATACAAAAATTGTATAAAACGGATAGATTCTGACATACAAAGTCAGGACATGAACTGGAGTACAACATAGGATAAAAAACAATGGACAATGCCCATAATCGGGAAAAGTGTACAATACAATATATCCAGGACAACAAGATCAAAAATATTATTAAAATCCTGACGCGTTTCAGAAAAAATCTTCAATTCTAACTTCCTGCAATTTGCCACTGGGGTGCGTTAGAAATTACCACACTACTATTACCACACTTATTCCCACCCAGCTTCGGTGATAGCTTCCAAAATCAAGTGGAACTATGCTTTTCACCCCTTAGTCCACCCCTGCCTGGCTTACCCAGCCACTAGCAATTCCACCTGATTATATATAACATCTATAGTTATGTGACTTATTGCTCCGCAGATAGTCTAGTATAGAGAAGTTTGCACCTGTTTCTCAGTAGAAATTGTTTCAACTTCTTAGGGATATAGCCTTAGAATAAGCTTGGAAAAAGCCAGTTCATAGTTTTTTCTATCATGTAAAAAATTTTTTTTTTTCTATCATGTATTTATTTTTTATCATTTTTATTTGTTAATAAAATGCATTATGTTATTATTTATCAGTTATGTAATCAACTCCAATGGGACAGTGGCAATGTGCAATGCGATATATATGTCACACTCAACAAATGATCCCGCACATTCCACACACAATGCCTAGTCACTGGCCGATGAAGGTGTGTGGGGATTTTTTTCATCATTACTCTTAATCATCTCTCTCGTTTTTTTTTTTTTTTCTGTGCCTCTGTGGTTATCTCCCCCTGACTGGCTGTGCTCTCCATCTGGGGGGCGGGATCTCGCCATATATGCCTTCCTGGCGGGACGAGAAAGGTGACGCAAGGGCCCTGCATCTCCTCGATGCGTCCACCAGGTGGCGGCACCTGGTATTGGGCACTTTCTTGCCTGCCAGTGGCGTCCCGGATCTCTTTTGGACGCCGTGCACACGCGCGCGTGACTATGTGCGCGTGACATCACGGCGTCTGCGCAGTTGCGGCAGGAAGCGACGGGTGGACCCGAGAGTATTCTCCTCTGGAACGCCGGGGGGTCACATAGCAAGCGCAATTATGCCCTGCTCTCTCCCCCGATTGGAGGAGGAAAGGGGGAGGTGGATGGGGTGCCCGCACCTGATGACACTTGGACACAATCAGCACTCTTTTTTAAACGAAGTTTCATTGGACGTCTATCGATACTCTCCTGACTCCGTGGCAAGCCCGCATGCAGCAATTTGTCTGACTGACTGGTAAGAACCTTAGGAAATTTTTTTCCATTGTCCCCTTTGATGTGTGGTTCACATCATGGCTAGTAGTTACTTTACTTTACTTTACTTTATTACTATATATATCTTTTTCTAACTAACCACGTCTGACGCTGATATATTTATAACCTTTCAGAATTCTGGGCATCTTGATTTAAGCTATTTGTGCCTTCACTAATAGGTAATTTGCACAGCCATCCACACTCAATGCATTCCCCGCAAAATATTTTCACCCACTCTTCTGACACTTTTTGTTTACATGAAAAAATTCTTTTTTTTTGCAAGAAAATTACTTTGAACCCCCAAACATTATATATTTTTTTAAAGCAAATGCCCTACAGATTAAAATGGTGGGTGTTTCATTTTTTTTTTTTACACAGTATTTGCGCAGCGATTTTTCAAACGCATTTTTTTGGGGAAAAAACACACTTTTTTAAATTTTAATGCACTAAAACACACTATATTGTCCAAATGTTTGATGAAATAAAAAAGATGATCTTAGGCCGAGTACATGGATACCAAACATGACATGCTTTAAAATTGTGCACAAACGTGCAGTGGCGACAAACTGAATACATTTTTAAAAGCCTTTAAAAGCCTTTATAGGTTACCACTTTAGATTTACAGAGGAGGTCTATGCTAAAAATTACTGCCCTTGATCTGACCTTCGCGGTGATACCTCACATGCATGGTGCAATTGCTGTTTACATTTGACGCCAGACCAACGCTTGCGTTTGCCTTTGCGCGAGAGCAGGGGGGGACAGGGGTGCTTTTTTTTTTAATCATTTTTTATTATTTTTTTGCTTTTTTATCTTATTTTTAAACTGTTCCTTTCATTTTTATTTTTTTTAATCATTTTTATTGTTATCTCAGGGAATGTAAATATACCCTATGATAGCAATTTGAAAAAATTGGGGTCTATTAGACCCTAGATCTCTCCTCTGCCCTCAAAGCATCTGACCACACCAAGATCGGTGTGATAAAATGCTTTCCCAATTTCCCAATGGCGCTGTTTACATCCGGCAAAATCTAAGTCATGAAATGCTCGTAGCTTCCTGTTTCTTAGGCCATAGAGATGTTTGGAGCCATTCTGGTCTCTGATCAGCTCTATGGTCAGCTGGCTGAATCACCGGCTGCATTCTCAGGTTCCCTGTTGGGACAGGAGAGCCAGAGAAAAACATGGAAGAGGGTGGGGGGGTTATTCCCTCCCACTGCTTGTAAAAGCAGTCTAGAGGCTAATTAGCCACTAGGATTGCTTTTACATGAAAGCCGACTGCTGGCTAAAAAGAATGATACCAAGATGATACCTAAACCTGCAGGCATCATTCTGGTATAACCACTCAAAGTCCAGCAACATACCAGTACGTTGCTGGTCCTTGTTGGGCATATATTGTAAACTTTTTTTTCATGCAGCTTGTGGGCTGAACGAAAAAAAGATATTGATCGGTGGGTATGCCCACCATTAGAATACCTCCCTTCATCCACCCACTTCTAATGATGGGCATACATGCACCGTTTATATATGCCGAAGCATGGGGGCATCCTCCCGCAAAAGGCAGGAGCAAATCGCTCCTCCACCCACTGCTGCCCCCACACTTCGGCATATATGCTGAAGTATGTAACTGTGGTGGTGAAATCACCTCCAACAGCGCTGGAGTCACGGCTTTATGTATCGTGGGAGCAAACGCTGTTGCTGTCAAGATAAATAAATCCGCGCTGCAACTGAGTGGCGTACCTGTTAAGCAAATGATGGTTAACAAAAAACAAAGTAACATTACAGTATAACAGTAATACTTACCATACCTGCAAAGCAAATACAAAAAAAATACATATTAAAAAATAAAACATTTAACGCAACCTGTGCCTACCTAAAATATATATATATGCCGAAGCATGTGGGCATCCTCCCACAAAAGGCAGGAGCAAATCGCTCCTCCACCCACTGCTGCCCCCACGCTTCGGCATATTAGCTGAAGTATGTAACTGTGGTGGTGAAATCACCTCCGACAGCGCTGGAGTCACGGCTTTATGTATCGTGGGAGCAAACGCTGTTGCTGTCAAGATAAATAAATCCGCGCTGCAACTGAATGGCGTACCTGCTAAGCAAATGATGGTTAACAAAAAACAAAGTAACATTACAGTATAACAGTAATACTTACCATACCTGCAAAGCAAATACAAAAAAAAACATAGTAAAAAATAAAACATTTAACGCAACCTGTGCCTACCTAAAATATATATATGCCGAAGCATGTTGGCATCCTCCCACAAAAGGCAGGAGCAAATCGCTCCTCCACCCACTGCTGCCCCCACGCTTCGGCATATATGCTGAAGTATGTAACTGTGGTGGTGAAATCACCTCCGACAGCGCTGGAGTCACGGCTTTATGTATCGTGGGAGCAAACGCTGTTGCTGTCAAGATAAATAAATCTGCGCTGCAGCTGAATGGCATACCTGAAAACAAAAAAATGGTTAAAACACAGTAAACTATAAAAAAAATTACGTACCTGAAAAGCAAACGTGATAAAACATAATAATAAAACATTGCAGAATAGAATACAGTAAAAAAGAGCAGAACAATATAGAGAAAATAGAGAGAGAGAGAACAATAAAACGACAACTATTTTTGGTTTTTTATTTTATATTTTTTTTGAGTATTTTTTTTTTTACATTTTTTTTTTATAACTGTAACTTTTAAAACTGTAACGGTTCCAGGTTTGGGTCTCTCAAAATGCGATGGCATCTTGGGAGACCCTGTGAAAGTGTGTCCTAGTCTGTGCAATGCTGTACCCTACGCTAAAACTCAACTAGTGTATGGTAACGTTCAAAACATTCACCAATGCAAAGACCAGGATTGCCAGGACAGGAGGGACAATAATACCGGGTGTCACGCCTAAATCCACGCTTTCTGCAGACACAACATTTTCTTTGGGGGGCTCGTTGGGTAGGGGTACTCTGGAGGACATAAGGAAAATGCCTCTCATGCAGCCGGCTTACTGCATTTGGTTGGGGAAGGTGAGGTGGAGCACCGTCTGGATACAGAAGGGCTCTGACGATCTCTTACTGGAATTTAAGGAAGGATCCAGTCCATCCTGAAGCTCTGTATAGCACATGAGCGTACAGCAAAGCCAATTGAAATAAGTATACAGACACTTTTTTGTACCAGCGTCTGGCCTTACGGGCGATTAGGTACGGCGCCAACAACTGGTCGTTGAGGTCCACCCCTCCCATATTTTGGTTATATTCGTGGACACAGAGGGGTTTCTCCACAACACCAGTCACCATAGTAATTTGGACCGTCATGTCTGCATGAAGGGAGGTAAGAACGAAAACATTCTTATTGTCCCTCCACTTCATAGCGAGTAAATTATTACACTGCAAGCAGGCTCTCTCCCCCAGCCTAAGACGGGAATCTACAAGCCGCTGAGGAAAGCCCCGGCGATTAGGTCGCATGGTGCCACATGCTCCAATTTGATGATCAAAAAGGTGACTAAAAAGTGGCACGCTCGTGTAATAATTGTCCACATATAAATGGTACCCCTTTCCGAATAAGGGTGACACCAAGTCCCACACAATCTTGCCAGCGCTTCCTATGTAGTCAGGGCAGTTTGTCGGCTCTACGTGACTATCTCTTCCCTCGTAAACCATAAAACTACATGTATAGCCTGTGGCCCTGTCACAGAGCTTATACATCTTGACCCCGTATCTGGCACGCTTGCTGGGAAGGTACTGTTTGAATGACAAGCGGCCAGAAAATTTAATCAGGGACTCATCAACGCAGACAACTTGATGGGGAGTAAACAAGTCTGCAAAACGTTGGTTGAAGTGGTTTACGAGGGGCCGAATTTTGTAGAGCTGATCGTATTCAGGGTCTCCATGAGGACAACAGAGTTCATTGTCGTTGAAGTGCATGAACCGCAAAATCTGCTCGTATCGTGCCCTGGCCATGGAAGCAGAGAACACGGGCATATGGTAAATTGGGTCAGTGGACCAATATGACCGCAACTCACTCTTTTTATTTATGCCCATGTTGAGGGAAAGGCCCAGAAAGAGCTTAAATTCGGAAACCGTAATTGATTTCCAATCTCTGGCAAGGGAGGACTGGAGATTCGCGGTGATGTGTTGACCAGTGTATAAATTGCTTTGGTCCACAATAGATCTATAAAGATCTTCGGTGAAAAACAGCGAATAAAAATCCAGTGGCGTAAAATCAACTGTTTCCACCTGAATTCCGGGTTGGCCAGTGAATGGGGGCAGTACGGGTGCTGCAGAAGTGGTGGGTACCCAATTCGGATTGGCGAATGCAGCAGGAAGGGCACTATGGGCACGACGGCCTGTGTTCGTCTTCTTGGTGACAGCGGGACACTACTAGTGCTTGCCACCTCACCAGCTTGAACTGCACTTATGGGACTCGCCACGTCACCAAGTGTTACTGCAGTGCTGGATGTACGACCAGGGTGTACTAGGCCGCTGGTGCTTACCAGTTCACCAGAAGGAATAGCGGCGCTAGTACTTCTCTGCTCCATACGAGGGACCTGCGGTTCTTGCACTTCAAGGACAGAAGAAGAAGACTGGGGTCTGGTACTCCTGACCTTAGCAGGGACCACAACCCTGTCGTCAGAGCTATCTGTCATGGAGCCACTGTCCTCTACAGGATCGTATTCTGAGCCTGAATCTGACATATGAGTGACTTCCTCTGTCATGCTCAGAAACGTGTAGGCCTCTTCACTAGTGTACCTTCGATTTGCCATTTTGGGCTCTAAATTTAGGGGTACACTAGTGAGACTCACAGGCAAAAAAGCTCCTGACTGTCAGCGACTGATTCAAAACGCTACCAAAAAACTGTTAGCGATCCCAGGGATCAGGCTTGACTCTGCGAACGCTGCAGTTATGTGTGCTTAGTGTTTTGTAAGTGACAGTTATCGATCGATACTGCACTTGGGTGGGCTGGGTTGGGCTGGGCTGGGTAGGGCAAAACGCAGGTGCTAGCAGGTATCTGGGCTGATCCCGCTAACACTGCGTTTTTTTGGGGGACCCTAAACTGCTGGGGAGTATAGATCTGATCGGATCAGATATCGATCCGTTCAGATACTATAGCACTAAGGGAGGTGTATGCTGCGTGCGTGGTAGTTAGCGGTACTGGCACTAACCTGACGCTGCCTGGGGCGACGCAGACTTTATCTGACCCTAAAAACGTACTTTATATCACCGCCGGGCGATCAGGGGGTTAAACCTTTATAAGGTAATAAACGGCGGGTGCCCTAAAACTATAATAAACAAACCAACTAACCAGCGTCACCCGTAACAATTATATGTTGATCACTGGTGAAAGGGTTAACTAGGGGGCAATCAAGGGGTTAAAACCTTTAGTAGGTAGTATATAGAGGTCCCTGTCACTATAAAACACTGACGGCGAACCTATATACTTACCTCCCTAACTAGCGTCACCTGTGTCACTAATACAGCGATCAGAAAAACGATTGCTTAGTGACACTGGTGACGGGGGGTGATCACGGGGTTAAAACTTTATTAGGGGGGGTTAGGGGGGTACCCTAGACCTAAAGGGGGGTACCCCAGACCTAAAGGGGGCTAACCTAACTGCCCTAACACTTATAACTGTCACAAACTGACACCAATGCAATAATCAGAAAAAAAAAAACTGCTATTGGTGTCAGTGTGACAGGGGGTACAGGGGCGTGATCAGGGGGTGACTGGGGGGTGACAAGTGTGCCTGCGTGTTCTACTGTTAGTGTAGTGTTGGTGCAAACTTACTTGGATGTCTTCTCTCCTCGGTGCCGGAACGAAAAGACCGGCTCGAGGAGAGTGACATCACTTCCTCCACTTCTGTTTACATTCACAGAAGCCGAGGAAGCCCGTCATTGGCCAGGAGCGATCGCGAGGGGGGAGCCACGAATGAGTGGCCTCCCCCTCACCTTTGATCGCCCCTGACCTGAATCCGACCGCCGCAGGCACCGGGGGGGGTCCGATCAGACCCCCCACCCGCGGGCAGGCAAGGTACCTGTAAGTCCTTTTGCCTGCCCGTGCCATTCTGCCGACGTACATCGTCGTGTGGCGGTCAGCAACTGGTTAATAATATTTTTGATCTTGTTGTCCTGGATATATTGTATTGTACACTGTTCCTGATTATGGGCATTGTCCGTTGTTTTTTATCCTATGTTGTACTCCAGTTCATGTCCTGACTTTGTATGTCAGAATCTATCCGTTTTATACAATTTTTGTATCAATAAAGCTATTTTTGATTACCTACCCACTCTGATATTATTGGCTGCATTAAAGCCCCGTTAGAGTTTTTTTTTCGTGTTTTCTGGAGCTGACAATATACATTGTTCAAGGGACTACAGGCTAGAGATATAAATGGACCCAGGATTGCATGTTGGGGAGGTTATTGAAGGAAAATATGCATGTAGGGCAAAATATGATTAATGTCAAAAAACAGGCATGCATGAAGATAAAGGGGACATTCACGGCATATTCCAAGCGTGGTAATTAGGTAAGGAGGACATTTAGACTATACATTAGCAAACATTTAATACATATCATGTAATGTTAAAGGATAAAACTTACCTTCATATAGTCCTTCTGCGGGACCTGAATGATGGCAGAACAAGTCTCTGGGATTATTATCCCCAGAGCCTTGGGGGAGATGCCTGTCGAGAACTTCAAGTCCTGAAGACTTCTCCCAGTTGCCAAGTAACGTAAAGTGGCAACTAGCCTCTGCTCCGCACTGATGGCTTGCCTCATGCAGGTATCCTGCCTGCTGATATAGGGGGTCAGCATAGCCAGCAGACGCTCAAAAACAGGGTCCGTCATGCGGAGATAATTCCTGAAATCCTCAGGATTATTCTCACGGATCTCACGGAGCAAAGGCATATGCGAGAATTGGTCACGCTGGCGCAACCAATTCTTCATCCATGAACTCCTCCTCGCCCTGTTCATGGACTGGACTCGGGTCAAAGTAATAACCCCAACACCAAGTCCCCACGCAGCACGAACTCGAGAATGAGTACGTCCACGCGACATGGCTTCAAAACGGCTTGAAAAGCAGATACAAACCTCACAAGCACAAACTGAACCACAGAAAACGATCGAAATAAGCTGAAGTGTGAAAAGCGCGAATCGTCTCTAACCAAACTTCTACTAACACGAGATAAACATGAGATTAGCAGAAGGAGCCCAAAGGGTGCCGTAGTGGGGCTTGAACTTCCTTTTTATAGTCCTGTCGTACGTGCTGTACGTCACCGCGTTCAAAACCAGCGGACTTTTGGAGTGATCGTGTGTGTCCAAGTCCGTCCGTTTTTAAGTCTGGCGCACCTAGCGGACAAAGTCCGGCGAAAAGTCTGCCGAGCAAAGTCTGCCGTAAAGCCTGATCGTGTGTACGCGGCATTAATGTTATCTAGCAGTCTACAGTGAAATGTGTTTCTTGATATAACATGCTTGTTAATAGAAGTATGTATATTTAAATAATTATTATATTAGGAGTAACTACTTTCTAAGAATAGAGAAAACTGTTTCTGGAATAGAGAAAACTGTTTCTAGTTGATTGTGTAGCATTTACCCCAAAGAGTCCACTGAGAATGACTCAGGTCTCTCTTACCTGTTCAGAGGCTGCCAAGCCCAGACACCTGTTCCAAGCACAAAAAACAAACCCAGGCTCAGTCTAGGGGATGTCTTTGTGTAGATTTTTTGCAGTTATTGAACATGAAAGAGAGATGAGGGTGCAGGACACTCCAAGAATGCCAGAAAGTAGAGGAGGACGGATTCTCAAGCACAAATCCTTTAGCAGCAGCCTTTGCTGAATGTAGAGGGGATAGCCAGCTATTCTGAGATGCTGTAGAAGCAGTACCGATCGTTGCATCAACCTCTAGCATTCAACCCCCAAAGCATATGCACACCTGGAGTCCTAGGCAAAGAACCAAGGACAACCGTCGCCAATCAGCTTCCATGCAACATTTTTCAGTGATAAATGGGTCCTTCTCCAGCCCAGCTCCCTAGGGTAGTGCCTCCAAGTTCTTCTAGGTCCCCAGCCAAGCTCATGCTGAGGCCTAGCAACAGCTCTTCAGTTTCCCATGCTGCCTCCCAGGAGTAGCAACAAGGAGAAGGACTCTGCTGAACAATTCTCCCAAACATTTATCTCCACTCAGCCACCTTCTTGAAACCCCCTCCCAACGATTGGCTGAGGTCAGATAAATATTCATAACTCAATGGCTGACCCTCCTACCCTATTTCTGGAAGATTCTTCTAGGGGCAGGCACGAGCAATCAACCACCAAGCTTAAGGAAAGCTGACCAGACCTAGAAAATGGATTGCTGCTCCACTGAGTACAGCAAAGCCAAAAACTAATTTTAACCTGACTAGGTAGTGTGCTTGAATGGACTACCAGTGCGGAAAATGTGTGTAAATTCTTGGCACAAAACATGGGATTGTATCAGTGTGGAAGTGACATCTGTGGCATCGGCTCTCTGTGGAAGAAGATTTCACCCTCTGGACAAGAATCAGTGTGGCAGCCTGGAATTATGCACTGCTCACCTGAGGACTTTTGGTTTGTTACAATAACATATGTAAATATGTAAACTCAAAAGTTAATTGTAGGGCTTGAGTAGAATAGCTACCAAATCTGTACCCTGTGCTAGCCAAGTCATTACATGTGTGGACATGCAAGCTCCACTCATCTTTGTGCTTGGGGAGGTGGGGGGGGGGGTTTGCACACTTGCTGGGGCCATTATGGAATATTGGGGAGAAGGAAAAGTATGAAATTTGTGGGTTTGGCAAGGGCACCCACCAAAGTACAGAAACAGGAGTTGATAGCTGTGGCACAGAAATAGTAGTACTATAGCCTCCAGGAGGTTTTAGAAGCCAAAGGATGCAGCTCCTCAGACTCCCCCCATATATAACATGTGTGCACTGAGCATGTAATGTGATTATATAATAAAGTGATGCGGAAATTTAAAAAAAAAACAGTTATGGTGTGCAGACACCCACAGTAAACAGTTTCAGTATTTCTCAACCCCTTAGCTCCGACTGTATGCACATATGCGGCCTCGTCTTGAAGGGGTTAAACCGCGGTAATGCCTGCAGCTACCGGTTTTTAGAGTGGGCGGCTCTTTAGGGATAAGAACCGATGCGGCTAAAAGCCGCTTGGCTGTTATCCTAAAGATGCGGGAGGGGATGCCCCCCTCCCGCCACCTTCTGCCGCTTTTCCCGGGCCTCCAGTCCCGCCGGGAGACCCGATCCACGATATGACGCTTACACTGGCTAGGTTGAGACTGGAACAAATCCGGAAATGGCTTTGTTCCAGTCTCCTATGTAAAAACACGGAAGCGACATCACTTCCGGTTTACTCGCTGCCAATGGTGCACATTTTAGATTTTAGAAAAATACTTTGAAGTGCAAAGCAGCAATTTGGGGTCTTTTAGATCTACGTGTCACCACCTATGAGTACCACCTATTACTGTCACAAGGGATGTTTACATTCCTTGTGACAGCAATAAAAGTGATAATTTTTTTTTTTAAAGAGACAATATAAAAAAAAAAGAAAAAAAAGAAATACATTTTTTAAAGAGTCCCCGTAAGAAACCGCATGCGTAAGTCGCTCCCGCACATGTAAACGGTGTTAAAATCACACATGTGAGGTATTGCCAGGATAGTTAGAGCAAGAGCAATAATTCTAGCAAAAGACCTCCTCTGTAACTCTAACCTGGTTAGGGTTAAATTTTTTTAAAGTACTGTAGTTTGTCGCCATTACACAAGTGTGCGCAATTTCAAAGCATGACATGTTAGGTATGTATTTACTCAGCGTAACATCATCTTTCACATTATACAAAAAATTGGACTAACTTTACTGTTTAGTTTTTTTAAATCTATGAAAGTGTCTTTTTTTCCCCCAAAATTGCTTTTGAAAGACCGCTGCGCAAATACTGTGTGACATAAAATATTGCAATGATCACCATTTTATTCTCTAGGGTCTCTAAAAAAATATATATATAATGTTTGGGGGTTCTAAGTCATTTTCTTGCAAAAAATATGGATTTTAATTTGTAAGCAACAAAAGTCAGAAATAGGCCTAGGCATGAAAGGGTTAATTCTCAAAATATATAATTTATCATAGTCAGAAAACTGAAAAATAATTGCTATTCTGTTGCTATTAATGACCATTTTTAATAATATATACTGCAGAATATATTTACAAATATATGTATCGTGAAAATCAGGTGCCAATCCAACGTGTTTCCACTGTTTTCTTTTTAGCAGTAATTTTTTTTAAAACTCTCTTTGAATACTGCAATAACATATTCTTCTTGTCTGCAACATTTATTCTAACTAAAATGTTCCTAAACTAATAACATTTTGCTATATCTTTCTCAGCATTGGTAAACTGTCCCATTTGTTCCAGGGCAGGCTGCCTCCAAACTGTGTTGTGCTAGACCACAAATGGGCATTTACACCATGTTAAACTATATCTAACAAATCTCCAGACTGTTGTAAGAATATTGGTGTCAGGTTTCTGCTTGGCCCAAACAGGCTGTGACTGTGGCCTAGGGTGCCAAGGCTTTTAGGGATGACACAAAGCCACTCACAAATAATTTTGTTGACTTGGTCTATATACTTAGAGTCAAATTTCCACCATAGTCAGGTGACATTTTGCCTTATTTTTTTAATTGTCTGTGTACTAATGAGGAGTGGGCAGAGTTATCTCTTGCAGCCCGTTTGTTCCAGTGTACCTTGTTTGGCTTTGGCCTCAGGTCTTGTTAGCATCAAACCAAGGCTGTCCACAGATGGTTCAGCCCAGTTACATAGTCAGTATTATGTTGTATATCCCTTTATGTTGTGGTCATTTATCAGTGAGCTGATAAAAAAAAAATGAATAGATTTCCCCATCCACACATGTCAGGTGGAAGGAGGAATCTTCCCCACTGTGCATAGTACATAGTAGAGGTTGAATAAAGACAATAGTCCATCCAGTTCAACCTGTGTAGGTGTACGTGTGTCAGTGTCTTTAATTGTTTCCCATATCCCTGTATGTTGTGTTCCTTAACCACTTGCTTACTGGGCACCTAAACCCCCCTCCTGCACAGACCAATTTTCAGCTTTTAGCGCTGTCACTCTTTGAACGACAATTGCGCGGTCATACAACACTGTACCCATCTTTTTTTTAAAAATACAGAACCGTTTTATATTTTATTAAATTTTGCAAACTGGTAATTTTTCTCCTTCATTGATGTACACTGATGAGGCTGCACTGATGGGCACTCATAGGCTACACTGATGGGCACCAATAGGCTGCATTTATGGGCACTGATAAGGCGGCACTGATGGGCACTGATAGGTGGCATTGGTGGGCACTGAGAGGTGGCACAGAGGTCGCACTGATGGGCGGCACTGAAGGGCATTGATAGGTGGCACTGATAGGTGGCACTGATAGCTGGCACTGATAAGTGGCAGTGATGGGCACTGATTGGCACTGGTAGGTGACAATGATAGGCAGCACTGATAGGTGGCACTGATGAGGCAGTAATTGGCACCACTGGTGGGCATTGATAGGTGGCATTCCTGGGCATTGATAGGTGGCACTGATTGCTGGCACTGTTATGCACTGGTGGGCACTGATTCATGGCAAAGTGGGCACTGGCAGGCGGCACTAGTAGGCACAGATGAGATGGCTGTGCATTTTCCTCTTCGGGACCGATGTCCCTTGCACAGAAGCTGGTGATCGGCTTTTGTAAGCATAAGATCGGATTACCAATCTTCTGCTTACATCACATGATCAGCTGTCATTGGCTGACAGCTGATCACGTGGTAAGGGGCCGGGATCATCACCTTACTCTGATCTGTGATTACCCGAGTCTCATTGACTCAATGATCACAGCGCGCACCGTGCGCTCTCTGCAGGGGTGCATGGGGAGCGTGTAAAGGGGAGGACGTATATTGATGGCCTCTCGGCAAAGTAGCTGTCATTCGACTATAGCACGGATCTGAAGGGGTTAAGATGCACAACCAAGAGTCTATTAAAATATCCATACTCCCCGCTGCCACCACCAATTGTGGAAGAGAGTTACACATCCTTATTGCCCCGACAGTGAAAAACCCCCTGCACAGTTTAAGATTAAACTGCTTCTCCTCCAATCTCATTGTGTGGCCCCGTGTCCTCTTACACTCCCTGAGACTGAATAGTTTTTTCCTATGCTGGGATCACCATTGAGATATTTTTAAATCGCTATAATGTCCCCTCTCAAGCATCGCTCCTCCAGAGAAAGTAAATTTAGTGCTTGTAGTCGTTCCTCATAATTGAGCTCATCCTTATTAATTTTGTTGCCCTTCTTTGGAATCTCTCCAGTTCAAGCACATCCCTTCTGAGGACTGGTGACCAGAACTGGACAGAGTACTCCAGATGTGGCCGAACCAGAGCTTTATATAAGTGGAAGGATTATCATTTTATCCCTGGAGTATATCCCCTTTTTAATGCATGCTAAAATTCTGCCGGCTTTGGTAGCTGCAGCTTGAGATTGCATGCTATTGCTCAGTCAGTTACTACTAGGAACCCCCAGGTCTTTCTCCATCCTCGATCCCCCCAGTGATTCTCCCCCCTAGTGAGTAGTTTGCATTTATGTTTTTTGTCCCCAAGTACATTACTTTACATTTCTCCACATTTAACCTCATTTGCCATGTAGTTGCCCACTCCATTATTTTGTCTTTCTGTAAAATTTCTATATCCTAATGTGAGGTTATTGCCCTGCTTATTATTGTGTCGTCTGCAAAAACTGAGATTGAGCTATTTATCCCATCCTCTATATCATTTATGAATAAATTGAATAGAATTGATTCCAAGACAGAACCTTGGGTACTCCACTTACCACTCCAGACCAGTCTGAGTACACGTTATTTAGCACTACCCTTTGGACACGCCCCTGTAACCAGTTTTTTACCCAAGAACAAACCTTTATGGTCCATGCCTGCAGACCTCAGCTTCTAAATTTAGCGTTCATGGGGAACTTTGTCAAATTCTTTTGCAAAATCCAGATTCACTAAATCCACAGGCTTTCCCCTGTCTAGATGGCAGCTCACTTCCTTGTAGAATGTTAGCAGATTGGTCTGGAAAGAATGACCTATCGTAAACCCATGCTGATTATTACTAATTATACTTTTATCATCAGTAAATTTTTGGATATAATCCCTTATCATCCCCTCCAATAATTTACCTACTATTGATGTTAGGCTGACTGGCCTGTAGTTTCCAGGGATTTGTCTTGGCCCATTTTTGAATACTGGTACCACATTGGCTTTTCTCCTACACTGTCAGAATGCCTACAAGCTGCCGATTGCCAAAGGTTTTCCAAGAGTCCCATACAACAGAAGTTGACTGCTAGATCAACTTCTGTTGAACGGGAATGGCCATAGATGGATTCAATTTTGATTCATCTATGGGCAGCTTAAGGCTAGCCAGTTGACTAGGATGGTAAAAACAGCCAGGGCAGGGCCAGCGCCAGCATAAGGCAGCCCTGGCGGCCACCTGAGGGTGCCAGGAGAGGGGGTGGGCGCTAAAGCCAGGGCTTCTCCCAAATAATGCTGATGCTGGCGCCGCCCCTGCTCGCACATTTTTCCACGCTCTGCACAGCAGCGCACAGTGACAGGCAGCACAGCGGCAGGCACTCTGACTTCAGAGCTGCCTCAACACATTTCCATCTGCTCTTCCGGGTCCTCCTCCTCCTATCTCAGTAGTCAGTTGCAGGATACGATGGCTCTTAGTTTCCCCCCCCCCAGCCCTCGTTATAATCAATCCCCTGCTACAGAGTCCCACCTCCAGTCCTGCACAGGGGCAATCACCGCTGAACTGGAGGTGATTCAGATGAGAGGGACCCCAGGAGACCAGGGGGAAGAGCCGGGTGAGAGCGGGTGGGGTCAGCAGACACAGAAACGGAAATGACACAGGTGACAATCCTCTGTGGAAGGTAGGGCAAGGATTAAATGCTTTTTTATATGTGACTGTGTGCTTTTATTATACAGCCCACTGCACCCTACAGGGGACCCTCTGTAGGATGAACACATGGGGAAAACAGGACAGAGAAGAAGAGAGAGAACAAGGGAAAAAAAGAGAAGGGGACATGGGGGTGCAGTTAGAGAAGTTACACAGAGACAGAGCATAGGAGATGGGGACAGAACAGAAGACACACGGGGGGGCTCTGCTTTGCTCAGTGGGGGGGTCTGTGAGTTGATCCCAGCTGAGCAGGGTGGGATGGAGCCCGCTCTGCTATATGGGTGGTCAGATGTAAACAGACGTTGCTGTCCGTTTACATCCAACTGCAATCTGATCCAATCCACGGAGGGGAACAGATCCCCTTCCATTTGTTTTTAGTGGATCAGATTGGATTGGAGATTACACCCGCTGCTCCAAAAGAATTGAGGGTCCAATTGGGTCCGTCTAAAAAACAGACAGGCGGATCCAATTGGTCTTCTCATGTAAAAGTGTCTAAAGTGCAATGTGATAGATAAAGAGATTAATGTAAGTATGTAATGTAATGTAATTAATATATGTACGTCCAAAGTGCTAGTGCAGTAAATATATTTCATACAAAAAGTCCAATAAAATTGTGTCATGATAAACTTGTGCAGATCCACTGCAAGCTGTTTGCACCGATTTCAGTGTAACGTCACCAATACACAAGAGCACATACCATCTTCTTACCAAAAAATGTGTCCTCTTAAAATTATGAGGTCATGTGTGCTTGTCATCTGCTGGATATTTGCAGCCACTTCACTCAAAAAGCAACAATGCAGGTATGATGGCTTTCTTCCAAAAGTAGCCTTTTACCCCTGCATCCAGTCCAGTACCAACCACAGGAAACCCCATACTTGCAAAGAATAAAGCTTTATCAGCGCACAATTTTATTAGACTTTTTATATGAAATGTATGTTTTATGCATATTATATATTGCACTAGCACTTAGGAATCAAGAATTATTAATATATGTACATTCCAATCACATTGCACTTTATTGTGGTTCACACTTATATGATGGATGTTTTTTCTTTGTTTCTTTGAGTCTCATCCTCCCAGCAGAGCTGCTGTCTGGGATTGGGGTGGTGGAAGGATAGTGGGGGCACCAAAATGCACCTATGTACACAAAAATCCTGGCACCGACCCCGGGTGTGGAAGGGGGCCAGGAAATATGAATCTAGCCCGATGGCTTCACAAGTATTCTAAAACTGAAACAACATTGTATTATCAATTTCATTATATGACAGGAGATGGAAAGGACCAGTTGTACTAGCAGTGTTTCTATTATGTGGAAGTAAAGGATTGAATATGTTCTGTTTATTCAATTTAAGTTTGTGTTAAATATACTACACTACGGGTGGCATATTTTTTCTTCTTCCTTGCTTATTGTAGAAATGCCAACTGCAAATTCATCAGTATCTGATTCATATGCTTCATTTACTGAACTGGTACACATTTCGAATTGATTATTCTTCTCTCTATAAACTTGAATTTGATTATAGTGTGGTTAATATATTGTATTGATTGCAGCATTGACACAGTCATAACATTCATGGAGGAGACAAGTTAATGTTATTTGTTTGTGGCAGGAGAGATGTTATAATTATTATTACAGATATTATTAATGTTGATTAAGCAGTTATTATAATTATTACTTTGGTTTTACTATATATCAGAGCTAAAACATGATATCACAAGCTTTGTTAGTGAAAAAAATTACAATTAAAATTTCACTACCTTGATTACTCGTAAGAAATATGGTAAGATGTAATAATGTAATTCTGTTCTCCAAGACTCCACAATAAAGGTTCTCCGTATTGAGCTGTCTTTGCTATTTTTGTACCTTCTTCAAGGGAAACCATATAATATACAAGACAGTTTATATAATCTGTATATGATTAAATAACCAGTTATTTTTTCCCAGCTGTCCTTAGTACACCTGCAGTGCTATTCAGGGGAATGTATATTGGTTTTGTAGATAATTTTCTTTACTATGGTCAAGATTTTTTTTCCTTTGTTGAGTAAATCTGAAATATTCAATTAAAATATTATGTGGCCAGCAGGAGGAGCTGTGGTTTCCTTTTTAAATCATGTTCACTTTCCCTCTTTGCCTAAACAACCCCATTGTATACAGAATTGGAATGATTTTTCAGAGCAGTGACAGAAGGAGCATCAAAGAATTCTACTTTTCTCTTCTCACCTTAGGTAACCCATAGTGCTCTTGGAATCTTTGTCATGCATCAAATGTAGATTTGTAAAACAAAAATTGCATATAAATAAGTAAAAAAGATATCAAACAAAACGTCTACAAGTTATAAGCAGTTATACTTGTAACAGTATGTAGAAAATATTTTTTTTTCACATTTCTTCATTTTCCAAAATATTGTGACAAAAAATGACAACTTCAAAAAACTTGCCATGCCTCTTACTAAATACTCTGAACTGTGTACTTTCATAAGGTCATTTGGGGGATATTTGTACTGTCCTGGCTTTTTCAGGCCTCAAGAAATTAGATAGGCTGTCAGTACATCAGGACTGATCGATTTTCAGATATATACACAATAGTTTGTGGAATCTATAACTTTCCTACAGACTAAATAATATACATTGGGTTGGGTTATTTTTACCAAAAAAAATGTAGCAGAAAACATTTTGGCCTAAATTTATGAAGAAAGATTATTTACCCACTTGTGTCATTGAACATGGACAGGTCTTACAGCAACCTTGGCAGTTTACAGGCTGATAAGCAGGGGTAGCAGGATGGATCCTAATAGTACCCACTTGAAGAAACTTTGGCCGAGGTGGGCAGAGAGAGGTAAAGTGCACTCTTTCTCCACAATAGAAAGCCCACAGCCTCTCCTCCGCTCTCTTTCACCTTTAGACAGCTTGGTCTGGAGGACCCCGATCTCCATGGGTTCCTCATCTTCCAGGGTAGGTGTATATATATACTCAGGAGTGTCTAGGCTTTGTGGCTTTAGAGCTTCACAGCTTGGCACGTACTGGAATGGCTTGAAGTCATATCTGTACAGGGTATTTCTGTCCCTGGGTCCCCGTAGGCCACGTGAACTAGGAGCAGACATGGGAACCCTGGTTTTCTTTGAAACTGTAATGTGAGAGTCCAGGGCAAACATGAATGTTTCCCAGCTGTCCAAAACTGGACTCCTTTCCTGTAGTAGCTGATGAGCCCATGTTTTGATTTGCCCAGTAAGCAGGTTGATGGTAGCGCCAACCTTTATATAATCGGTGGCATATGACCTAGGCTTAAGAGCAAACAACAGCTCACAATCCATCCTAAAACACAAGAAGGATGCACGACTACCGTCAAACCTCTCTGGCATCACAACCAATGGTGCAGGACATGCTGGTTCCCGGGGCTGGGCATACTGTAGTTTTAAACAGCAGGACTTCTTGCTGCAGCTCCGAAACAGTCTGGCCCAGGCTGGAGACTTGCTGAGCAAGGGAGGTGAGCATCTTGAACACATCTGCGGACTCCATGAGGGTTAGTTCATTATATAACGGCTTACCTTGGTTGGAGTCCATAGTGCAGAGATGTATGCTCACCCTTGCAAATACACACAACCCACGGTAACTAGGTAAAAGGCTACCTGGGCTGTGAATATGAGCACGGGGGCTTGACAGGGAATTTACCAACGGATTGTTGAGCTGAAGCCATAGTCAGGGATTCCAGAAGTCAGAGTTAAAGATGAACAGAGCAAGGGTCAGAAGCAGGGGCGGATCCAGAGCCTAGTCTCGGGAGGGGCACTGGCAGAAAATACACTAACTGACCCCCATGCTACACTAACTGACCCCCATGCTACACTAACTGACCCCCATGCTACACTAACTGACCACTATACTACACTAACTGACTTTCTCTCCAGTGTCTGGCGCAGCACTCTGTGATTGGGTGTATGGGGGTCATGTGTGGAGGCGGGACTTCAGGAGCAATCACAGACAGGCCAGCTCTAGCCTCACGTGACCCCCATACGCCCAATCACAGGGCGCCGGACACTGAACATTGCGGCCGGAGCCCGGGGACACAGGAAGATAAAATTAGGAGGAGGCAGCCAGTGACACATACTGGCGCCCCCCTAAATGTCACGCCCGGGGCCAAGGCACCCCCCACGCTAGGAGCTCACTCACCTGCCAACTCCCGATGACTGCCCCACCCGCACACTCGTCCCTGGGCCCTGACTGGCCTGTTCATTGCACTAATTTCTTGGAGGGGGCAATTGCCCCGTTGCCCCCCCCTTGGATCCGCCCCTGGTCAGAAGCCGAGTCAGTCTTGGAACACTGAAACTTGAAAATAAGAACACAGGAAAACAGGAACCTTTAGCAATACAAGAGACAATGAACTGAACACAGCCCTCAGGGTGAGGCAGTGTTTTATACCCAGTTGATTTGATAAACATTTGCATGGCACGGTAGGAACCGTGACATGAGGTTAGGGGCCTGGTAGCCCATTTTTATTAAAAGGCAAATAAAAAGTCTATAACATATAGGTTTCCCACACAGGGGGTTCTTCTTCAGGAAAAATACATCAAACGAAAATGCTAGCCCACTTGGCTCTCTATTTAGCAGTACCTCTGCTCTTTTCATAGGTCACACAGACCACAGGTTCTTCAGTGCTGACGGGTATACTCTAACGCACACAGCTCATCAGGCCTTAGTCCTCAGGCCGCTTTTGTCTCTTGCAGACAATCATGTTCTGGCTGCCTCCTGAAGAGGAAATGGGCATCCTCCTGACACCCCAGCACAGACCTCCTGTCTGTTGGGTGGAGATGTCTCCAACTGGGAGCCATGAGGTATTCCCATACCTTCATTATAAAGGCTGTGTTCACCTGAGCACACACCCTGCTGGTCATCTACAAAACCTGGACAAAGGGTTGGAGATTCCGTCCCACTCAAGACACTATGGGGTTGATTTACTAAAGGCAAATAGACAGTTGCCCTCTGCAAGTGCAATTGCTCCAGAGCTTAGTAAATGAGGTAAGGCTTGACTTTGCAAAGAGTACCCAATCCTGTGCAAGAAAAAAAACAGCATTTTTGCTTGCACATGATTGGATGATGGAAGTCAGCAGAGCTTCTGCTCATTTACTAAGCTCTGGAGCAACTGCTCTTTCAGAGGGCAACTGCACTTTGCAAAGTGCACAGTCTTTTTCCCTTTAGTAAATCAACCCCTATGGAATCTCCCAACTACAGAGCCCCATCCTGGTATACCAAAACCTGGAGAAAGCTGCAAAAGCAGTTTTCTCCACTCCACGGCTATACTCTAGTCCTGCACTGAGCCAATGTGCACACTCTGGGGGTTATTTACTAAAGTCATATCCATTTTGCACTACAAGTGCATAGTGCACTTGAAATTGCACTGTAAGTGCACTTGGAAGTGCAATCGCTGTAGATCTGAGGGGGACACGCAACGAAGATAAAAAAAACAGCATTTTAGTTTGCACATGATTGGATAATAAAATCAGCAGAGCTTCCCCTCATTTCAGATCTACCCCTCAGATTTACAGTGACTGCACTTCCATGTGCACTTTCAGTGCACTTTCAGTGCAATTTCAAGTGTACTTTGCACTTGTAGTGCAAAGTGGATTTGCCTTTCGTAAATAACCCCCTCTGTGTCCTTTAACTCACCACATTCACAGTAACAGCATCTCATCCTGTCACAATATACTATACAATTCGTATATAATATTAATTCTAACTTTTTTTATTTTATTATTATTAATACAGATTCAGCTTCCCATGAAATTTGATAAAATGTTAGTGGGATCTACCAGCATTTTTCATGGCATCATTAGGAAGGTATGGACCTAAAGTCATTTTTTGACTATGGGTCTGTTTTAATACATTGACCACCAGGATGCTCATTCCTGCTTCTGTTCCACATTATATGTAGACATGATTGCTATTGTCTTTTAGCACCAAATCATTGTGATCTGAAGTTGGAAAAGTAATGGCATTGATCTTTTAAAGAATCCATGTAGAGTATAAAATGAGCACAGTGGTGGTTATGTCTTCTTGCTGGACTGAGCAAGAAGTGTGTGTTTTGTGTTTTCATGGGTTTTGTTAACAAGTAGCTTTAAAATGTTCACTGTGTTAAATGAGGTTTTTCAGTTCAAGAATGATGGCAAAAGGTTCCTTACATGAAAAAGATTAAGAACCGCTGGACAATTTTTTCATGTTATTGTCTCATATATAAAAGAAATGTTTGCCATTTTCATTGACCCTTTACTTTTACCTCTGTAAGCCAGGCCTTTCCTGATAAGAAGTGAATGCCACCCTCAGAAAGACTGATTGCACCCCTTCTTTCCTTATATTGCTCTGAGGCATCATTCAATTTTTTTTTATATTACACAATTTTATTTTACATTACACCTGTTATAGTTAAACACTTCTCTGCAGTTTCTCCTCTCTACTAGAAGCTGTTCTCGCTCACCTCATTAAGCTTCTAGGTTCCATCTTACCTACTGTAGATATACCCATATTTTTTAGTTATATAGATCAAGCTCCTGAGATGCTTGTACAGTTGTCCTCAAAAGCATTTTTTTTATTTTCTGCTCATGGCATGGAATAGCCTTGGTTAGCTAGTGGTGTATTTTAATTTTTCTCACGCAAATGTTAATTTTCTTTATCCTGATCATTGTTCTCCTGAGTGCCATTTACTTTGCTTTACTTGTTTATAAGCTGGTTTTTCTCCTTATTTGTTGTTTTTTTTTTTTTCTTTTTTTTCTTTAAGTTGCCAGCAATATTATGTGATGTGATTGCCTTTACTATTGTTCTTCCGTATAACTACTGCACAGCATGTGCTTTTATTGAATAGTGTTCCATTCAATACAAGTTCAATTTTACACTTCATATCCTTTATCGGAATTCGCCCAAACAATTAAGTCACAACAAGTAAAGAGCAAAGACCTTCATAGATGTGGATATTTAAAGCAGCCAGTGCTTCCACTATTTGCACATACTGACTGTTTTTTTTGTCTTATATCTGTAAAAATGTATACAGTATCTGTCAGAATGCCTGTGTGTAAAAAAATGAAGTATTTTATCCCAAATTTCATACAGGGTACAGTTGTGATCATATTCTTGTAGATAGCATGGCTGATTCGTCTTCATTGAAGTAAATCAATTCTTAAAATACAAGTATAGGGAAACAAGCTAACAAAAAGTTTAGTATTACCTGGCAATAAAGTATGTAATTTTGTTCAGCTAATTTCCTACACCAGATAACCAGCTCATCCAACAGCAGTAACCAGCAAACTGTGCTTCTTTGGGCATTGCACTCCCTGTACCACTCCCAGGGGTGCATTGCACTTAGCCTCAAGGGGTGCCCTCTCAGCAACTCGGCCTCACACCCGAAACCTGACATCTGTCCTTGCTGCCGGGGGTCTATTGTTGCTGGGGTGATATTTTGTTGCAGGGGTCCTATGTTTCTGGGAGGCCTATTGTTTCTGGGGGAATCTATTGTTGCTGGGGGGCGGGGTATATTGCTGCTGGCTGCAGGGGATTTATTTTACTGCTTTTCTTGTTATTACCAAATTCCATACAAATTACTTAGCACAACATACTGATACTTGGCTCTGTATTCTCTAAATGAGGCGGTGATGGGAGGTGGGTAGAAGGTGGAACCAAGGGGTGGTGCTCGGAGGTCAGTAGGGGGCGGAGACAAGAAGTGACTCAGAAGGGGGGAGTTTCAGCACCTATTCTCTGAGAAAAAAGCCCTGCATACTCCTATCCTTTTATAAGATCCTTTGTACTTAAAACTAAGGCTGTGCTGTTCACCTCTTCTCCTCCTTCTGGTCACATAGCAACCACTTTCATTTAGAGTGCTGAACCTTTGTTCAATCCAAATTTGCGCTCATCTCATCTCTAGTATTGAGGTTAGACAAAGCATGCTGTAGCAAGAATGGAGAGACTACTGTCAGGAATCATGAATCAGATGGAGACAGAAAATGCAGTAATAATCACACCATTTAATATAGTGGTAAAAATGGTATAAATAGTAAACCTAGTCAAAACATAGCCAGGGTTCGGTAGCCAAATCGGGTAGTCGGAACAAGCCAGGAAATTAGGGAGCCAGAGATCAGTGCAGTCAGAGCAACAGACAGGATCAGGAACCAGAAGGGATGTCAGCCAGGCAAGTCTTGAACAGGAACACAGCAGAGAATCTTTAGATATGTTGACCGAGGTGAAGGCACAGGAGATCTAATCCACGCAGCTTAAATAGCCAGCAGGGCTTGTTAACGAGCAGGATATGATCACCAGGTGAGTCACTGAGGAATGATCAGTGCTGGCAATTAACCGACAGCTGAGCAGCCTGAGCTCTGAGAAGGAAGCTGAGTGGAAATGAGGGGATGGAAGATGCGTGATCCAACGCATTAATCAAAGTGATATAGTTTATTCATAAACAAAATAGATGAGTACAAAGAAATCACTAGGAATTCATACAAACTAGGTTACAAGATATTCATTAAAAATTAGTTATGCCCATACAAGGGCAAATGATCAAGGTAATCTAACGCATTTCGAGGTGTTCCCTCTTCATCAGAGCCTTGGAAAGTAAAAGAAAGTCTGTAGAATGTGGTAGCTATACATAGAGAGGGGTGGCTGATTAGGAGATGTATCCCATAGTGGGTGATGTATTCTCCTTTACTCCAGAGGTATCCACATCAGATTACTCTAGATGAGATAAATACCAAATGTATGTGTGTATAATTAAGGTTCTAGTAGAAGGCACATGTGTACAAAGTGTTGGGATTATACATTGTAATGTAATACTAATGTTTCAACATTTTTTTTATACATCTCTTGTCTGTAATTACAATGTATAATGTATAATCCCAACACTTTGTACACATTTGCCTTCTACTAGAACTTTAATTATACACACATACATTTGGTATTTATCTCATCTAGAGTGATGTGGATACCTCTGGAGTAAAGGAGAATACATCACCCACTATGGGATACATCTCCTAATCAGCCATTCCTCTCCATGTATATCTACCACATCCTACAGACTTTTTTTTTACTTTCCAAGGCTCTGAAGAAGAGGGAACACCTCGAAACGCGTTAGCCTACCTTGATTATTTGCCCTTGTATGGGCATAACTAATTTTTAATGAATATCTTGTAACCTAGTTTGTATGAATTTGTACTAATTTCTTTGTACTCATCTATTTTGTTTATGAATAAACTATATCACTTTGATTCATGCGTTAGATCACGCGTCTTCCATCCCCTCATTTCCACTCAGCCTTTCGCACCACTGCTGGTAAGTTTAGGCAGCGGGACACGCATGAACATCCTATACTACTTACCATTCAAAATTACTACTATTTTACATTAATACCGCCTGCATGAGCACAGGAGAAACACTTTTTCTGTTTATACTTTTTCTCTGAGAAGGGAGGGCTGAGCCCAACCCTGACAACTACATGCTAATAAAAGTAGCAGATCTGCTTTACTGCTGATCTGTGGCAAAAATACATCAGAATAACTTACTTGTTTTATGAATGCTTTATAAATAGTTATATTATTGTAGCACTACCCCTGAAGGGGCTGCTGATAAATGTTCAATTCTGCACCCTGCCTCTCAACCCCAAAAACAGTCTCGAGCCCTCTGGCACACCTGTATGGTAATATGAGTGTGGGACCCAGCAGTAAAGAGAAACACAGTAATGATACACTATACAGTATATTTACCGTAACCTTGGGACCCGGCACTTCACCAGCTGTAATAATAGAGACTCACACAAAATATAAATGAACCATTCAGGAAGTTTACTGTTATGGAAATTTAACAGAAGGAACAGTGTGGTAATTTGAAGGTAATTAGTGACAACGGATAACAGTCAATGTATATATGAAATCATAAATTCAATGCTCACTATAGAGATGTATATGCAGACAGGTGCACAATAGGACAAACGCTCAATATCCTCAAAACTTATATTAAGCAGTAATGTTATGAACATGCAATAGTACAATACAATATATATATATATATATATATATATATATATATATATATATATATATATGAAAAAGATCAAATTATGAGAGAATATACTGGTGTGCGGGGACTGCCATCATCCTAAATAATACTAGAAAAACTGTCTGCAGCAAAGTGCATGTAGGGGACGCCCCTTTGGATTTTAAAGGCAGAAAAGAAGTAGGAGAAGTAGATAGTGATAAAAGGCAAAAGCAGTGCCAACTTTATTAATGTACAAAAATGAATAAAATGTCTAAAAGACAAGACAAACATGTGCAGTGGATAATCGATATCTTTACAAATAGTTGAATATAAGACATACAGAGCATTAATAGATAATATCACCCAGTTCCATCGACCCCAGAGAGCCAACCCAATCAGAGTGGGTATAGTGGGGGTAGGTGGCTAGTAAATATATCCCGACATGTTTCGGGGAAGACCATAGTCAAACTTGTATATTCCTTCTTCAGGGTATTATTTTACATAAAGATGGGTGAAAAATATTTCTTGTCTCTAGAAGATAAATGTATAAATAAATAAATAACATAGCAGAGAAAGACCATATAAGTGGTCTATTTTCTGGCCATTATTATATAGAGTAACCAAAGTCATAGTACTTACATGGTCAAGCTCATGTCATAAATAAAAAACAGATAAAGGGATCACATGCTGGCTGTGAAAGTCCACAGATGACAGAGAGGGTACCCATGGCAACACGCAAAGCCGCAGGGACACTTTCACAAGGGACGCCCAATCCTCCCTGTAGCAAACAATGTCAGCATTAGGGGGAAAGATTGCACATAGAGAAAGGCAGAGAGGTAAGTTTAAAAACTGTAGAGTGTATGGTAGCTGGCCATATAGGGTACCAGGTCAATATAAAGCATGGTTCTTACCTAGGTTGTAAACCAGAGACATCTGTTGCTGACAGTCCGGTGTCTGCCAATGAATTGGCACAAGACATCCGGGTGTGAGCATTAAAGTTGCCTATATATAGAGGCAATAAACCAATTCAGTGGAAGTAATCATGTCAATTCAGCTGTGTTTAAACACAGCTGAGAGAGGCTAAAGAGAAGGTGTATCAAAAGCAGCCAATCAATGGCAAACAGAGAGACCATCCCTGCTGCCGCGTCGACACGCACGGCACACAGGGATGTGTCTCAAGGGGCGTACATCAGGCGGGAAGGCATCACCGATCGTCATGGAGACAACGGCGAGAGCGTATAAGCGCTCCACCCCATGCAGCCAATCAGAGATGGGGAAGGAAACCCTCACCGACTTGGGCTACACAGGAAGAGCCCCCCCGCCGAGTGTCGGCGCACAAGCGACAACGCGGGACCACAGGGACACTCAGCCCTGCCATCTAGTGGATGGATGGAAAAAGACAGCCAGCATGTTTAACAAAGGAAAACACAATAATAATACATAATGAAAAATAATAGGATAATGAAAAACAACAATGGGGATGACAGGGGGAGGGAAGTTATAACCAACAGTATATACCAGGATATGTCATTATGTATAGTTGGAATGGTTTAAAAATATAACAAGGATAATAATAGTAGAAAAAGAATCTGAGTTTTAAAAGAAGAAAGGGAAAATTGGCCAGTTATTTACATATTAAGTTCACAGACCCCAGAGGAGAAGCCTGGGAGGAAAGGTCTAAAGTTAAAGGCCTCATTCAATCCTGGTGGCGAGGTGGCTCGTAAATTGTGGATCCACCTGAGTTCACATTGACGGAGGCTTTTATTGAAGTCACCACCTCTTGAGTTGAAGTGAATGCATTCAAGTCCCAGAAAATGAATTTTGGGGATCGAGGTGGGGTGTGCAAGGGCCATGTGTCGGCCAATGGTTACATCGGGATCACGTTTTAAAATGGTTGGGACGTGTTGGTATATTCTCTTCCATAGAGGATTGATAGTCTTTCCGATGTAATAGCGCCCACACTCGCATGTACGTAAGTACACTACACCCGGGGTCTTGCAGTTGATAAAATGTTTTGGATGGAATAACCGTCCATTAGGTAGGTGAATGTTCCTACGCCTGTCCATATACTGACAGTAGGAACATCCACCGCACAAAAAGGTACCTAGGGTTTTACAGGTATCCCCTCTATGTGATTTGTACTCACTTTTAACTATTCGATCACCAACAGACGGGGCTCTCCTATAGGTCACAGCCGGCGTGTCTGGGACAAAGGGAGATAGTAACGGGTCCATTTTGAGCAGATGCCAATACCTATTCAGGATTCGTTTTAATTGTCGGTGCTGTGTGGTATATGTGGTAATAATTCTGGTAGTGTTGTCGGTAGAAGATTGTTTCGGTGTATCCAATAGATCCTGTCGTGACAAAGCTAGTGTTCTTTTATAAGCTTTTTTAAGGGAAGACTGAGAGTAGCCTCTTTCGAGTAGTCTAATCCTTAATTTATCAGCTTCGTCTTTAAATGTGGAGTCATCTGAACAGTTTCTACGTGTCCTGAGGTATTGTGTGTAAGGTATAGAGGACAGCAGGGGTTTAGGATGAAAACTGGCTGCGTGTAGAAGGGAGTTTCCTGCTGTGGGCTTACGGTACAACTGATTTGAGAGGCTGCCGTCAGGCTGTTTTTTGACCGACACATCCAAAAAGGTGATCTCTGTCTCACTGTACACCATAGTGAAAGCAAGGTTAAATTCATTGCAGTTGATTGCAGCCAAAAAATCATGCAAAAGTTTATCTGAGCCGTCCCATATAAGGAATACGTTGTCTATATACCTGCGCCACGTTAGGACATGGCACATATAGACAGACAGCGAATCGTTGGTAATCAAGGAATGTTCCCACTCCCCCAGGTACAAATTGGCGTACGATGGGGCACAACATGTCCCCATCGCAACGCCCTGTACCTGGAGGTAGTGGGAACCATCAAAGCAAAACACATTGTGAGATAGTATAAATTCGAGAGAGTTCAAAATGAACTCGTATTCTGGCTTGGATTCACTGAATTGTGAAAGTGCACGACGCAACATTACAAGGCCTAAGTTGTGGGGTATACTGCAATATAGGGACTCAACGTCAATAGTGACTAGGAGAGTACCCTCGGGGATGTGTATATCTCGGAGGGCTTGTAAGAAATGTATGGTGTCGCGTGTATAGGACGCTTGGCATTCAACGAGAGGTTTCAGATGGTTGTCAACCACCCGGCTTAGATTTTCCGTGAGATTGCCACATCCAGAGATGATTGGTCTGCCTGGTGGTTTGTCTAGTTTTTTTATGCAGTTTTGGCAGTGCATAAAAGGTGGCTTCTTTAGGGTGATCAGTTCTGAAAAATTCCCATATCTCTTTGGTTATGATATTGTGATGGAATGCCGTGTCCACAAGGTCGTAGAACTCATGTGCAAATCTATCTAAGGAGGACTGTCCAATAGGGCGGTACCACTCCCTGTTTTTAAGTAGATTTTGACACATTTCGATATACTGAGTATTGTCCATGACCACGACATTGCCACCCTTATCGGATAGTTTAATGACAATGCCGTGGTCATGGGCCAAGGTATCGAGCGCCTCTCCCTCATCACGATCAAAATTCCTTTTAGACCTGTGAAAAAGTTTCATATTCTCAATATCAGCTGTGACGAGTTTCAAAAAAGCAGAGGTATTTGGGTTAGAGCTTGGGGATGGGTAGAGTGTGGATTTCTTTTTAATTTTTGTTAATGAATCAGGAGCAGGTACTATTGTTGGTGTGATGGAAACCTCATCAGTTATTGAGGAAGTTGATATATAGTCAACTGACTCAGGAAGATGGTCAGTGTCCATCAAGTAAGAGGGGTCCTCAGAATCAGAGGACTCAGTGAGGTCATTTTCGTCAAGTAGTGCAATTAAATTGGCCAGTGCAAGACTCTCCTGGTCAGACTGCTGAGAGTCAGGATCAGGTTTTTTAGTAAACATACTTTTTAATAGAATTTTGCGAATAAAGAGATGAATGTCCTTGATGGCGTCAAATCTGTCCAGACCACCAGGGCAGAAAGTGAGGCCACGTCCAAGGGCATTCATCTCAGATTGAGTAAGAGGGCGCAAAGACAAATTGACTACATTCAGCGACGTTTTTGTTTGTTGGATTTGTGAATTTTTGGCGGATGTGGTTGCGATTTCTTTTGATGAGCCTGTGTGTGGCTTCTTATTTGGTCTAAAAAAGTGCCAGGGGGTACAGATTGTGAGCGTGTAACTATTGAGGTAGTAGGTAGATGTACAGAGGATCTGGAGCTGCTGAGTGAAGCAGATGTGTCTGATATGTCACTGCTTGTGACAGATCGAGACTGATCAGTATTACCTATCCTAGAAAGGGGAGCTTCCATGTGGGAGGAGTCATCACGTGATCCTATTCCCCGTTTATGGGATTTTTGTCTTCCCCGACCTCTCTGCTGGGAGGAGGGTTGTGGAAAAGAAATAGTATGTGAGTGTACAGATAAATCAGGATTATTATTACTATCATGTCCATTTCTACCACGTTTGAATTGGGGTCTACCATAGTTTGGATCAGAATGCCATTTGTAAGCTCTTCCCTCTTCAAAAGCCCTTTTGTCTCGTTGTAGTTTCTTATCTTTTTTCATCAAAATATTCTTATTGAATTGTTCTAGATGAATTTTGAGTTTTTCTTCAGACTCAGAATAGAGGGGATGTGATTTGAGATTCGTCATTTGCAATTGAATTTTCTCCAATTTCTCATCAAGATCCACTATTCTTTTTTGTATTCATCAATTAACAAGGTCATCATGTTTTTGGAGCATAATTTTAAATTTTCTTCCCATGCTACTTTGAAGCTGAAATCGATGTTATCGAAGGTAGGGAAGATTTGGACTCTAAGTCCAAATGGGTTCAAATTTTTGGTAATATAGTCTTGAAAGGACTTGATGTGCCAATATAATAACGACTTTTTCTCTAGGATCTGATTGAGCGTGGAGAAAGACATTGCAAGTTCAGAGTCAAGAGACTCTTTTTGTTCAAATTCAGTGTGTAGTCTGGACATGAGAGTTGTCCACTGGTCTCCCTGGTAAAACGTCATAATGAAAGGAACAGAAAAGGAGAGAGGGAAAAAGGGAAAAAAGGGAAAAAATTCATTGGCAGACACCGGACTGTCAGCAACAGATGTCTCTGGTTTACAACCTAGGTAAGAACCATGCTTTATATGGACCTGGTACCCTATATGGCCAGCTACCATACACTCTACAGTTTTTAAACTTACCTCTCTGCCTTTCTCTATGTGCAATCTTTCCCCCTAATGCTGACATTGTTTGCTACAGGGAGGATTGGGCGTCCCTTGTGAAAGTGTCCCTGCGGCTTTGCGTGTTGCCACGGGTACCCTCTCTGTCATCTGTGGACTTTCACAGCCAGCATGTGATCCCTTTATCTGTTTTTTATTTATGACATGAGCTTGACCATGTAAGTACTATGACTTTGGTTACTCTATATAATAATGGCCAGAAAATAGACCACTTATATGGTCTTTCTTTGCTATGTTATTTATTTATTTCTACATTTATGTTCTAGAGACAAGAAATATTTTTCACCCGTCTGTATGTAAAATAATTTCCCTGAAGAAGGAATATACAAGTTTGACTACGGTCTTCTCTGAAACATATCGGGATATATTTACTAGCCACCTACCCCCACTATACCCACTCTGATTGGATTGGCTCTCTGGGGTCGATGGCACTGGGTGATATTATCTATTAATGCTCTGTATGTCTTATATTCAACTATTTGTAAAGATATCGATTATCCACTGCACATGTTTGTCTTGTCTTTTAGACATTTTATTCATTTTTGTACATTAATAAAGTTGGCACTGCTTTTGCCTTTTATCACTATCTACTTCTCCTACTTCTTTTCTGCCTTTAAAATCCAAAGGGGCGTACCCTACATGCACTTTGCTGCAGACAGTTTTTCTAATATATATATGTGTATATATATATATATATATATATATATATATATATATATATATACATATATATATATATATATATATATATAGTGTGCTCAAGGGCTCCCCCTAGGTTGTACTGCAATGTTCCAAATGCAAAGTGCACTGCGATGCTTTGTAGAAGATGAATAAAAGTCCCTTGTCTTCTTGATCTTCAGCTAGCTTATGGTATTAGACTGCAGTATTTGTAAATCCAAACAGGGAAACAAGTAGAAATCAAATTGTAGGATAAATGATGCGCTGGTAATTGTGTACTTGCACATATAAGGCACTTATAATACTTTCTCCTTAGCAGTGGATGTGATTCAGTATGGACTTTATAGCACAGAGAAACAAATCCTAAATTACAACTGTATGCAGCCTGTGGATAAGTGAGATCACTTCTGTTGGACTACAAGTCTCACCAACAGTCTGTAGATGGCACACTTAATAAAGTACTCTACTGAAATAGTCATGTGCCCTTCTCACCACATAAACCCAGAGGCTGTGAGGCTCCGTCCAGGCTCTCCTCCTGGTGTCTCAGACTGATGAAAGATGGCTCCGCCACGCTGTATTGCTCCTCCGGATAGCTGGGGTGCAGGAACTTTCAGATGTCCTGGACTGCATACCGATCTGCAGCTAAATTGGCAGGGCTGTACTCTGGACTCCCTCAGAGGCTGGTGATCCCGCTCCGCACCGTGCAGGCCGCGATCTTTTGGTCACACAACACAGACCTCCTTGCTGGCTGCTGAATGGCGTCCCAAGCAGCTGAAAGATGGCCGTGATGGCCTTTTTATTTCTGCTCCCAGGATGCAGCGCAGTAGCTTGGCCTTGTGTGTCTGTGAACTGGGCATTGTGGGTCAGTGGTTCCCAAACTGAGTTAAGCACAAGAGTCACTTCCTCTTAAACTACATCCCCCACAATGCTTTGTAATGCTGTTTCACAGAAACTAAAACAAAGGTCTTAATAGCATTAAAAGGACACTAGAGGGAGCCAAACTCTTCCCTAAGGAACAATACATTATTTAGCATGATAACTTGGGTAGCAAAACCCCTGCGCTACATAATTGTTTGTCTAGTTCTGTTAAATCATACTGACCATTTTAGAATACCTCTTTACCTATTAGTAGTAGCATAAAGAGTTAAAAAAAAAAGAACTTACCGCATAGGATACAGCAGGGTAAAATTGTGTGGCAGGAGGACAGATTTAATCGGGTATAATTGGTCTAACTGGTGTATGCTTCACATTTATTTTATTAGTAGGGATTGAGGGGGGGGGGTGCTGAAATGTGAGTGATGTCATGTGAAGTGGATTAGGTGTTTACTGTCCTTGCACTTGTTTTTCTTCCAAACAATTGAAAAAAAAAATCTCTTGGACGGACTGATAGACTGTCAGCAACAACTGCTTGATGTGCTCTAATCATCCCAAGAATTATAATTATAATCTTTTAATCTAAAAAACAATTAAAAATACCCATTTAGTAGAAAAAAAGTAGCTCAGGTGTTGACAGTTGAACGGTTAGCTATCAGTCAGTTGTACAGATCTGTGCACACAGGCAGAGCACCTAGGTAAATGTACCCCAGAGGGACCACTTTACATGTTCTGCAGTGGGCCCCCTTCCTGCTGTCTTGGGACCCCTTACAGTGGTGGAATGCCAGGACCTGGTCGCAAGTGTGACCTTTGCGACCCTAGTAGTTCCACCACTGGTGTCAGTAGTTTTTATTTTATCTAGGGAGCAGCAGGACCTAGATAGGAGGGGCGGTGGGGGCGGCATATAGGGAAACTGATGCCCTCCATTTTCCTTCTGCAATCGCTGAATACCTGCAGGAGAAGGAGGAGGAGAAGTGGGTTTTCAGTGGCTGCAGAAGGAAAATGGAAGGCATCGTTCTTCACTGCCCCTCCTATCCAGGTGTATAGGGGAGCTGCACGGGCCCCCTGGAGCATGGAGATGGGTTGCAATTGTGATTCTTGTAGCTACGTCTCTGGTCACATAAAATATGGAGGGGTTGTATACCAAGTATTATGGGGTATTAATACCCCTAGGGTCAGTAATAGATTGAAGGGGTCATAAGGGACCTTAGGGACAGGAGGGTAGGGCGGGGTCAGAGACATGGGGTTACTATTAACATACCGGGCTGACACATTCACAGTCCCACCATGCTGTCACTGTCTCGGGCGGCGACTGTCAGCTCTTCTCCCGCACTACCGGACCGTCATGTCTCTTCCTCTGCCCCTTCCCTGATTCCTCCAGGGGTCTCTCGCACTGTGTTGGGCACTATGGAGTTAAGGCGGCGGATGAATGCAGAGAAGAGTGGAGGGGAGGTGCGGAAATTCCTGAGGCATGGGCATGATGAATTGGACACCACACACGCCTGACAGCAGGGCCTGCATAGGTTGGCATGTAGAGGAACCGATGGGCTCCATTTCTGTAGCCGCTAAATGCCTGCAGGAGGGAGAGGAGGAGAAGTTGGCTTTCAGTGTCTGTAGGAGGAAATGGAAGGCATCAGTTCCTCTCCTATGCAGGTGTACAGGGAAGCCGAACAGGCCCCCTGGAGTATGGGACCAGGTCGCAATGGATAAATCTGTTTCTATAGTGCATGTTCAAACCTTAATACCACAAATAATAACATGTTAATAGATTTTTACTCTAGCAGTATACAATCACTGTGGAATGTATTACAATTTAACTAAACCCATTTGATTTTAGTTGACTAAAATGTACTAGGGATTTTAGTCGAATAAATAAAAATTGGAATTGATTTTCATCATAGTTTTTGTCAATCGGCTTAATTCTAATTTTATTTTCATCACTGAAAACATGCAGCTGACGAAAACTATGACGAAAATATTTTAGTCGACTAAATTAACACTGCTCTCATACAATTGTGCTCAAAAGTTTGCATACCCTGGCAGAAATTGTGAAATTTTGACATTAATATTGAAAATATAACTATGGATATAAATATGGAACTTACGCTTTAAGTGAAGGTGACCCCCTGACATGCCACATTTGGCATGTCATTTTTTTTGGGGGGGCGGATACCCTCTTTTTAGAGGGATCCAGCTCCCACCTCCTCCCGGGGCACTGCGGCCCCGGAAGGAAGATCACCTCTCCCCCTCCCTCTCGACAATCATCTGGGACAAGTCACAGGTCCCAGATGATTGCCCGGCCAATCGCAGTGTGCAGCGTGGCTCACGCATGCGCAGTTTGTGCCCGGCTGTGACGTCACAGCCGGGCACCCACAGTGACAATGCTGCTACCACAGAAGGGAGGGGGAGAGGAGCGGGGCTTCGTTCGCCCTCATCACTGGACCGTGGGACAGGTAAGTGTTTGATTAATAAAAGTCAGCAGCTATTCTTTTTGTAGCTGCTGACTTTTATATGGGTGAAACGCCGCTTTAAGGATAGCAATCACATGAAGCCATTTATTATCACATAGTTTTTTGGATCCTTTTTAAATCATAACGATAACAGAAATCACCCAAATGGCCCTGTTAAAAAGTTTACATACCCTGGAATGTTTGGCCTTGGTACAGACACAGAAGGTGGCACACACGGATTAAAATGGAAATTAAAGGTTAATTTCCCACACTTGTGACTTTTAAATCACAATTAGTGTCTGTGTATAAATAGTCAATGAGTTTGTTAGCTCTCACATGGATGCATTTAACACTGAGCCATGAGGAGGTAGAAAAGAACAGTCAAAAGACCTGTGTAACAAGGTAATGAATCTTTACAATGATGTAAAAGGATATAAAAAGATATCCAAAGCCTTGAATATGCCAGCCAGTACTGTTCAATCACTTAATAAAAAGTGGAAAATTTGGGGATCTCTTGATACCAAGCCAAGGTCAGGTAGATCAAGAAAGATTTCAGCCACAGGAACTGTTCGGGATACAAAGAAAAACCCACAGGTAACCTCAGGAGAAATACAGGCTGCTCTGGAAAAAGATGATGTGGTTGTTTTTAACCACTTCAGCCCTGGACCATTTGGCTGGTCAAAGACCAGAGGACTTTTTACAATTTGGCACTGCACTGCTTTAACTGGTAATTGCACGGTCATGCAATGTTGTACCTAAACAAAATTTGCGTCCTTTTTTTCCTATAAATAGAGCTTTCTTTTGATGGTATTTGATTGCCTCTGCGATTTTTATATTTTGTGATATAAACGGAAAAAGACCGAAAATTTTGAAAAGAAATTATATTTTCTACTTTTTGTAGTAGTTTTGTACTCAATTTTAGTCATATATTTAGGCCAAAATGTATTCAGCCACATGTCTTTGGTAAAAAAAAGTCAATAAGCGTATATTTATTGGCTTGCGCAAAAGTTATAGCGTCTACAAACTAGGGTACATTTTCTGGAATTTACGCAGCTCTTAGTTTATGACTGCCTATCTTATTTCTTGAGGTGCTAAAATGGCAGGGCAGTACAACCCCCCCCCCAAATGACCCCATTTTGGAAAGAAGACACCCTAAGGAATTTGGGTGTAAGGGGGGCTGGCATATATACAGGTGTGAAGGGGGGCTGACATATATACAGGTGTGAGTGGGCTGGCATATATACAGGTGTGAGGGGGGCTGACATATATACAGGTATGACGGTCGCTGATAGATATATAGGTGTGTGTGTGGGGGGGCTGACATATATACAGGTGTGGGGGGCTGGCATATAAACAGGTGTGGGGGGCTGACATATATACAGGTGTGAGGGGGGCTGACATATATACAGGTATGAGGGTCGCTGATAGATATATAGGTGTGTGTGGGGGGCTGACATATATACAGGTGAGAGGGGGGCTGGCATATATACAGGTGTGGGGGGCTGACATATATACAGGAATGAGGGGTGAGGCTGACATATATACAGGTATAAGGGTCGCTGATAGATATATAGGTGTGTGTGGGGGCTGACATATATACAGGTGAGAGGGGGGCTGGCATATATACAGGTGTGGGGGGCTGACATATATACAGGTATGGGGGGTGAGGCTGACATATATACAGGTGTGAGGGCGCTGGCATATATACAGGTGGGGGGCTGACATATATACAGGTGTGCGGGGGATGGGACTGATATATATATATACACAGGTGTGAGGGGGGCTGACATATATACAGGATTGGGGGGCTGAGTGCATACAGGTGAGGTGACTGGTATGTGGATTGGGTAGGATGGCCCTTGGGCAAGCCCTGGGGAATGTTGGTGCTCAGGCTGGGGGGGGGGCAGGCCTAAAGCTGTGTAAGGGGCCCATAAATTTCTAATGGCTGCCCTGCGGGGACCACACTGCCCTCACAGTAAAAGTGATCAGGCAGCTATACAGCCAGAAGCCAGCTGAACAAAACAAACACAAGATCATGGTGGCTACTGCTACTGTAGCCATGGGGCTATGTTACACCCTTTTCTTTTTTGACATACAGTATCTCACAAAAGTGTCAGAAACCATGAAATCAGACCGAGACAGAAGTACAGTTAAATCACACTTATTTAATAATAAAGTAAAAAGAACAAGCGTAGTCAAAACATAGCCAAAGTTCAGTAAACGGAATGGATAGTCAGCCAAGCCAGATGTCAGGAATCAACGTAGTGAAACAGCAAGCAGGATCTGGTGCCAGAAGGGATGTCAGCAAAGCAAGTCTTTAAACAGGAACACAGGAGGTCGTCTCTGTGATGTTGTCCAAGGTGAAGGCAGAGATCCTCTGGAGTGGACGGCTTAAGTAGGCAGGACTGAGGAGCAGGATATCATCAACAGCTGAGTAACTGTGAAGAGAGATGGGTGCTGGCAAGTAGCTGACAGCTGAGCGGCCAGCTCAGAGAAGGAAGGGCTGAGCCCAGCCCTGACAGTACCCCGCCCCCAACGACCCCTCCCCTTCGGAGGACCACCAGGCTTGAGGGGAAAATGCCTATGGATATCACGGAGGAGGACAAGGGCATGTTTGTCTGAGGATGGGACCCAAGAGCGTTCCCCTGGACTGTACCCTTTCCAATGCACCAGGTACTGTATGCGCCCATGGAACCTATGGGAGTCAACAATGGACTGTACTTCATACTCCTCTTGGTTCTTAACCTGTACAGGGTGAGGACGTGGCACCGAGGTGGTAAAGCAGTTGCAGACCAAAGGTTTTAATAAGGAGACATAAAATACGTTTGAAATACGCATATTAGAAGGTAGGTCTAATGCGTAAGCCACTGGGTTAATCCTGCGAAGAATACGGAAAGGCCCAATAAACCGAGGTGACTTCAGTGAGGGAACATGAAGTCAGAGGTTGCGAGATGACAGCCAGACCCTGTCCCCAACTTGGTAGGAAGGCGCAGGCAGGTGTCTGCGGAACAAACGAGTCAGGCAACATGGAAGGTTGGAAACCATAGTTCACCATAAATGGGGGGCAATCGGGAAGCAGAATTTAAGGCACTGTTGTGAGCAAACTCTACCCATGGTAATAGGTCTGACCAGTTGTTATGATGGTCAGAAATATAGCAACGTAGGAATTGCTCCAAGGACTGGTTGGCTCGTTCTGCGGCCCCATTAGACTGCGGGTGATACGCAGAGGAGAAAGCAAGCTGAATTCCCAACTGTGCACAAAAGGCTCGCCAGAACTGGGACACAAACTGAATACCCCTGTCCAAGACAATCACCTTAATCACCTTGGGTAGCCCATGTAAGCGAAAGATCTCACGAGCAAAAATGGAAGCCAGTTCCTTAGAAGTGGGCAACTTCTTAAGTGGAATACAATGACACATCTTTGAGAACCGGTCAACCACCATAAGGATAACTGTGTTGCTCTGGGAGCTGGGCAACTCCATAATGAAATCCATAGACAGGTGGGTCCTGGGCCTCTCTCCATTGGGTATGGGTTGTAGGAGGCCCACAGGGAGGTGTTGTGGAGTCTTACTCTGAGCACACACGGAACAGGCAGCTACGAAGGCAGTTACATTAGCATGTAGACTAGGCCACCAGAATTGTTGGGAAATGGCACAAAAGAGTTGATTCTTCCCAGGGTGGCCAGCAGCCTTGGGAGAATAGTAAGTCTGGAGCACAGCAGTACGGAGACTCTCTGGGACAAAGCAGCAATCGCAAGGTTTCTCAGGAGGAGCATGGACCTGAGCAGCACCAAAGGAGAAATGACAAAAGTGACGGCAGCAGCAGGAGAGGAAAGGGCAGTGTGCAACCTCGCCACCCAGGTGGAGAACAGTTCACAGCAGGCAGGAGTGAGAGACACAGAGAGGAGGAGGAGAACGTGTGTCAGGCACAGACCGCCCCCCCCAGCGACGTCACTGCGCGGCATCGGCTGGTCTCTCTCCACACAGAGACCAGCCGCTCCGCCTCCAATCTCATCTCTGGCTGCTCTCCTTCTCTGACAGGAGGGGCTTGAGCAGGAAACACAGCTGCGGTGGCGGTGACTGGCGGAGAGAGCCGCCTCTGGACACGGACAAGAGGAGCAGGGAGGGGAGCACTCTGGTGCTTCAGTGCCCCCACCTCTCTGGTGCCCGGGTGTACTGCACCCCGAGCACCCACCTAGGATCGGCCCTGGGATTATCTCATGGTGAAGAGCCCCTACGGCCAGGTCTCCCGTCAAGAGCCTCAATGACAAGTGGAATGTCACGCAGCTGCAGCGGAATTGAGCG
Source organism: Aquarana catesbeiana (assembly GCF_042186555.1). Lineage (NCBI taxonomy): Eukaryota > Metazoa > Chordata > Amphibia > Anura > Ranidae > Aquarana > Aquarana catesbeiana. The sequence goes on along the minus strand of NC_133324.1, from coordinate 181,031,343 downwards.
CTTCGATACAAAGGCAGCATCAATGAACAGGCCTGCAGCCCCAGAGTCGATTAGAGCCTGTATCTCAACGGACGACTCAGCCCAAGAAAGGGTGACCAAAACCAGGTGCTTATCCTTCTGGATAAGTGGGGATGAAACAACGCCACCTAAGATCTGTCTGTGACAGGACCTCAAGGTTCGGGCGTTCCCTGGATGGGTAGGACAAGACTTCAAAAAGTGACCTGCCTGGTCACAATAAAGGCACAATCTCTCCCTCTTGCTAGTGACCTGCCTTGCCACAGTGGGAGATTCCAGGTGAGCCGTGCAACTCAGAAGCATTTGTAACGCCATGGCAAACTGATCCATGCGTTGATCCAGTTCATCCAATCTGGAAAAAACATTACCAACAAGTGGATTGACTGCATCTTCTGAATTCATGGCCTTCGCCTCCTGTCAGATACCACAAAATCAGACCAAGACAGAGGTACAGTTAAATCACACTTGTTTAATAATAAAAGTAAAAAGAACAAATGTAGTCAAAACATAGCCAAAGTTCAGTAACCGGAACGGACAGTCAGCCAAGCCAGAAGTCAGGGATCAATGTAGTGGAACAGCAAGCAGGATCTGGAGCCATAAGGGATGTCAGCAAAGCAAGTCTTTAAACAGGAAGACAGGAGAATGTCTCTGTGATGTTGATCGAGGTGAAGGCAGAGATCCTCTGTACTGGACGGCTTAAGTAGGCAGGACTGATGAGCAGGAAATCATCAACAGCTGAGTAACTGTGGAGAGATAGGAGCTGGCAATTAATCGACAGCTGAGCAGAAGGAAGGGCTGAGCCCAACCCTGACAAGTGCACATGCTCAGCATTATATCCAGAGGCTGTTTTTGGCAAAATAGACGTATGAGTGCTGCCAGCATTGCTGCAGAGGTTCAAGGGATCCCTTCAGCCTGTCAGTGCTCAGCCTATACGCCACACACTGCATCAAATTGGTCTAAATGGCTGTCATCCCAGAAGGAAGACTCTTCTTATGATGATGCACAAGAAAGCCCACAAACAGTTTGCTGAAGACAAGCAGACTAAGGACATGGATTACTGGAACCATGTCCTGTGGTCTGATGAGACCAAGATAAACTTATTTGGTTAAGATGGTGTCTAGCGTGTGTGGTGGCAACCAGGTGAGGAGTACAAAGACAAGTGTGTCTTGCCTACAGTCAAGCATGGAGGGTGGAAGTGTCATGGTCTGGGGCTGCAAGAGTGCTGCTCTGGGGAACTACAGTTCATTGAGGGAAACATGAATGCCAACATGTACTGTGACATACTAAAGCAGAGCATGACCCCCCCCCCCTTCGGAGACTGGGCCGCAAGGCAGTATTCCAACATGATAATGACCCCAAACACACCTCCAAGACGACCACTGCCTTGCTAAAGAAACTGAGGGTAAAGGAGATGGACTGGCAAGCATGTCTCCAGACCTAAACCCTATTGAGCATCTGTGGGGCATCCTCAAACGGAAGGTGGAGGAGTGCAAGGTCTCTAACATCCACCAGCTCCATGATGTCATCATATAGGAGTGGAAGAGGACTCCAGTGGCAACCTGTGAAGCTCCGGTGAACTCCATGCCCAAGAGGGTTAAGGCAGTGCTGGAAAATAATGGTGGCCACACTAAATATTGACACTTTGGGCCCAATTTGGAGATTTGATTTATTTTGAGGGGACAGCAAATTTACACTGTTATACAAGCTGTACATTCACTACTTTACATTGTAGCAAAGTGACATTTCTTCAGTGTTGTCACGTGAAAAGATAGAATAAAATATTTACAAAAATGTTTATATATATATATATATATATATATATATATATATATATATATATATATATATATATATATATATATACTGTACAGACAAAATCTAGAGCAACTAGTGCGCCAGGTAAAAAAATAAATAACAAAATCCTTCCTGAATCAACAAAAATAAAGGCTGGTGAATTGTGGGTTTTAGAAAGACCCTTTGGACAGGCACAGTAAACTTACCAAGCCAACTAGAAAAACACACATTTATCACAATAGAAGTTATCCCTGTAGCATCCCGGTAACGAAGACATGGCAAAACAACACTATATCAGTGGAGATAGATCATAAACTAAGTCTACACAACTGCAGCACTTGAGGGGAAATAACAGGACATATTTTGAAGGGAATCTATCATGTAACAAATGTTTTTGTTCCATTTGTCTTTAATTGTTTAGTGGCATCATCTATCTACAGCAGTGTTATAGCTAATAAATGTCATCGGTTTTGTAGTTTTATCAGCAGGTAACAACAATTAAATTGCTATTTTTGTCTGTGTACTGTTTTCTATTTAACCCTAAAATGCACAGGGTACAGCTTCCTATGTTTTTACAGTGTTTCAGGGGGTTTACTTTTTTAACATTGTATTTCCTTATATTTCTCATTATCAATGGCACCTGACGTCCTCTGCATGCAGAAATGATCTTACAATTTGGGAACTTTTTTATTTATTAATTTTTTAAAATTTGGCCCCAAACATGCAAACTCAGATCACCTGAGTATACTGTACATGTTTATATTAATGGAGGCAGGAGAGACAGGACAGGCAGACATCTCCAGTGTCCATGGTGACTTGCTTGATAGCGTTCTTCACTTGCTGTAGAATATTCACTGCATAGCACAATGAAAGGCTGATCACAGTCTTCATTGCAGGGAAACAGGGAAGCCACTAAGGGCAAACACAGAGTGACCTTGTGCCACTTTATGTACTTTCTGCACTTGATCATGTGACATAGGGAAGGGCCACTGTGCTTGGTGTTGACCCTCAGTATCTTCCGTGTGCAGCTCTGCAGTGATCAATAAGGCTAAATTCACACTGGCATTGAAAGCAGGTGTTGGAGGGGTATTTTTAACGCTCCTCAAATGCCTATGCAAATGATACTATGGACAGCACACAGTTCTGTTTACTAAAACATGAAGCGTCAGAGTCACATTGCTTCACTTCAAAAACAAAGCTTTACGTCGGGTTTGGAGGAGTTTGAAGCCTTTCGAAGCTTCCCACCCACACCTGCAGAAGTTTGTGGCATGTTAAAATTATTTTTTAAAAAAATCATGCAGGAGGAATGTAATGTCCCACCATGCTCTGTAATGATAGAGAGCATAGAGTGTCCTGCAGTCATTTCCTTCTATGCACTTCCTGTTTGTGCTGCTTGAAAATGGCTGACAACAACTTCTTAGGGTAGGTGCGTAAATTATGATACAGGGCATGAAAATGCCCTTTAGAATATCTCTGAGAGAGAATTGGATGTACCCAATAGCCCATCTTCTCTTCCTCTGCTCAGCCAATTGCTCATATATCGGCATCATCTTCAGGAGGCCAAAACTGAAATAAAGCATAGTAAAGGAATCCATGCTGCTGCCTTCCTTGCTAATGGAGTATGCACAGGAAACATTCACTGTGACAAGCCACACCTTAAATTGTTTATTTCCTGTAATGTCACTTCCCTTTAAAAACATAAAAATAAATAAAAAACACTTGTGGAACGGTTTTTAACACGCTTTAACGCTCATCATAGCGCATAAGACGTTTGGGGAGGTTTTTTCAAAGTATCACTAACGCTTGTAAATTACCTGTCTAACGCCCATACTAAAGCGCATTAATGCCAGTTTAACATCTATACTAAAGCGCATTAACGCTAGTCTAACGCCCATACTAAAGCACATTAACGCTATAGGAGTGTTTGTTAACAGTTAAAAATTTAGTCAAGTATGAACAAGCCCTTACAGGGCCAATGTACCATCTTGGACTGTACACTACCAACCCCCTTCCAACCTAAAACCACATAGGCAACTTAAAGGAGTTCTATGGTCACAGCCTAGACTTTCATTGTATATCATCTATATTGCAATAGGAATACAAACAATAGTTATTTTTTACATTGCAATATAGGATTACTTGAAAAATCTCCTTTTATGGTGTGAGCTCTGCCTGTCTGTTGGTCATCTCTTTCCACAAATTCCTGTGCTCCCTGCATGCTTTGCAGCTTTTCCTCTGCTATTTACTATACGTTTCTAAGGACTACATATCCCATGGTACCTTACTGCCTGCAAGCAGTGAATCCTGTACTGATTCCGCCTCATGAAACTCATCCTATCACCTCTGTAGTTCCAAAAGCAGCCTCTATGAATTATGTGACATAGCAGGGTCTATTCACAGGGGATAATACTGTAAATGTGTGGGGACCTTCACAAAGTAAGTTTACAAACTTCAAGATCATTCAGACTAATAGGAGTAGGCTAGAAATAACTGAAGTACAACGTGTAAATGAATATATGATTTTAATTTATGACCATAAATAATCTTTAAACATAAATATTAAATGAATTAACAGCAAAGCAATGATTAAAAAGCCTGTTAAAAAGGCTGCAGTACTTTATTTAGGGTAAAAATAAATACAATTTAAAAAAACTTAGCATTACTTGTCCACTCATATAAAGTACAAAACGGTGATTAGGAAAGGGAAGAGAGGGTGTTAAGTTGGTTGAAGAGATCCAGACAATCTTCTGAAGAGAGCGAGGCATCCACAGGCATTAAACAGTACACAGACCATTAGTGAAATGAACTCAGACTGTTGCAGGTATTTCCCTTTAGCTTATCAACAGCAGAATGTTCCTTCAGTCAGCATCAGCCAATCTGTGACTACACTCTGTACAGAATAAATGACCCCATGACTTAAAAGATAGATGAGAGCAGCAGTATCTGAGCCAAAGAAGATTCTACCTGTAATATACTAATAGCAGAGGGAACCACAATTATTGGAGTAAAGGAAGAGAAAGGGGAAGGTAGGCAGCCCCGTAGGGTCACAGCATAGCTGCTAAGGCTCTAGTATACTCTGTCCAAGTGTTATATTCATATACTGTAGGTCAGGAGGACATGCTTGAGAGACCCTGAAATTCATATGTTTATTTAAATTTTTAAATGTAGGAAGTTAAACATACATAAATGGGCACCAGACCATAAGAGTCCCTGAAGATTTTAATAGTTCACAATTCATCCACCATTGAACGCATTTCAGAGGCAACAAACTTCCCTTCCTCAGGGCATGGAACAGAAAAGTGAAGAACTAGAAATCAAAACATCAAATTAAAACCCAAGGGATTTTTATTAGGAATCTATATTAACTCTGATGCTCCTTTAGAAACTCCAGACAGCCACTGTGATCACTGAGGTGAAACTATCCATCTTGTGATGTTCTAAAGCTACAAAACTATCAGACATGCAGCCGTGTACACCACTTAGTGTTTAACATATGAGGGTGGGAACATTCTGGCTAGCATTTGTATAGCCAAAGGCAGGTGGGATTTAGGCTCCCTCCAGAAACCCATCTAGACCTAGATATGCATCAAATCAAAATATGAAGGTGAAAGCTTTTGTTCCTATTTTCTCACTCAGGATTACTTACTAAATGAGGAAACCAGTAGCTATAAGGAAGCAAGATGAATGATAGTATGAACATTAGACCTACTCAACTGATAACTCGTGTGCCTTTAGTAAGTGGCAGTGCAATATTTAATGCTCTACTGGACACTACTCTTAACATTTTGGAATTTGCTTTCCACTTCAGTGTGAACAGTTGACATTTTTCCAATCATTCCAACAAAACTCACAGTTTTTTCATGCTTTTACAATACAAAGAATGTTTCTATGAAGTTTCTCAGTCTTTTCCAGCAAACAGAATCTAGCACAGCAAAGTTGTTATTTTTATCTCCTCTTTTGTGTGCACTCTCAATAGGGACTCTCCGTTTAATGATGTTAACCCTGATGACACATCTATTTCAGTACAATGCTGTCCCTTCCATTTAGCCCAGGCTTTGTGTCAGGAATGTCAAATCCCAGGTAATCTGTGCTCCTCAAGTCTCTTAAATGTAGCAATAGATTTTCAAACATAATTGTCAAAAAAAGAAGAAAGAATATTTTTTTTTCTGCTTCTTATAATTTATGCATTATTCTGTAAAAGTGTAATGCACACCTGGTTAACTAAAATTACTAGAAGCAAATTCTTACTGTGCTATTTAAGTGAACTTTTCTTGAGGAAAACATGGAAGCTGCCAATGCTGACCTTCTGAAGAAAATGTCACTTTTTCTCTAGTTTCAAGCAGGCAGAGCAAGGAATAAGGATCACTGTGTCGTTTTTTTCCTCTGCAGAATAGAGCAATTTTCCTTAATAAATGACAACTGCCTGCCACAACTAAAACCAATCAGTCAATCAATCATCTTTCTAGGAAACACTGCAACTTTGATAAAGTCACAAAGTCCACGCAGTACATCTTTTAATGAGAGCTTAATGTAATTCCTGCAGGCTTTTCACACTACTTTAGGATTGGATTGCATCTTCTTCCACAGGGCCATTCCGTTTATGAAGTAGGGTATACGTTTTATCTTAGTTGCGTCCATCTGCACTTTGTAAGAACTAGCAGAAATGCTTGAACTAGTGTGGGTAGGTTTTTTAACAATAGGTAGCAAGGCAGCAGGTCTGCAGCTGGCTGTTAAAGTGTACATGTCAGTTCTAAAATCTTTCTAAAATGGTTACAAGACTAAAATGAGGCCACATAATGGTGCATGCCCATATCTATAACAGCTTCAGTCACAAAGCCTTTTCCCTCCTCATTCTAGATTTAGTTTTTATGATTAGGAGGTGTGTCAGTTTGTATCTTTACCATTTTTAGCCAAGGTAGCCTATCCTAGTACACCACTAGTATTTCCTTTGACTTCCACCGGCCATCTTTAAAACCTGCTGACCTCTGCAGCAAAACACTGCAGGAGGGATTGATTATGTGTCAGTTACAGTGAGCAAAAGAGAAATATACACTTGAGGCAAATTGATTTTGTTTCATTATGCGACTCTTTTTAAACACCCTGGAGACTCTGTGAATCTGTAGGTGCTCTAATATACTAATTCTAGCTATTCTAGTACTGTTGGGAGCTGTTATTTTCACAACTTCCTAAGTAAGATTACCCCTTTCATGCCTAAGTCCATTTCTGACATTTGTTGCTTAAGTTAAAATCTATATTTTTTGCCAGAAAATTACTTGGAACCCCCAAACATTATATATATATATATATATATATATATATATATATATATATACAGTGGGGACTAAAAGTATTCAGACCCCCTTAAATTTTTCACTCTTTGTTATATTGCAGCCATTTGCTATAATCATTTAAGTTCATTTTTTTCCTCATTAATGTACACACAGCACCCCAAATTGACAGAAAAACACAGAATTGTTGACATTTTTGTAGATTTATTAAAAAAGAAAAACTGAAATATCACATGGTCCTAAGTATTCAGACCCTTTGCTGTGACAATCATATATTTAACTCAGGTGCTGTCCATTTCTTCTGATCATCCTTGAGATGGTTCTGCACCTTCATTTGAGTCCAGCTGTGTTTGATTATACTGATTGGACTTGATTAGGAAAGCCATACACCTGTCTATATAAAACCTCCCAGCTCACAGTGCATGTCAGAGCAAATGAAATTCATGAGGTCAAAGGAACTGCCTGAAGAGCTCGGAGACAGAATTGTGGCAAGGCACAGATCTGGTCAAGGTTACAAAAAAATTTCTGCTGCACTTAACCACTTGCCGACCGCCTCACGCATATATACGTGAGCAGAATGGCACGGGCAGGCAAAATCACGTACCCATACGTGATTGCCTTCCCGCGGGCGGGGGGTCCGATCGGACCCCCCCCCGGTGCCAGCGGCGGTCGGCATTTGGCTAGGAGTGATGAGAGACGAGGGGGAGACCATCCGATCGTGGCTCCCCCCCTCGCGATCGCTCCCAGCCAATGAGGAACACACAGTACACACAGGCAGAGGATGTGATGTCATCTCTCCTCGGCTCGGCAGTTTCCGTTCTAGCGCCGAGGAGAGAAGACATGTAAGTGCACCAACACACACACACACACACACACAGTAGAACATGCCAGGCACACAAAACACCCCCGATCCCCCCCCGATTGCCCCCCGATCCCCCCCCAATCACCCCTCCCTGTAACACTGACACCAAGCAGTATTTTTTTTTTTTTTTTCTGATTACTGCAGGGTGTCAGTTAGTGACAGTTACTGTGGTAGGACAGTGAGTGTTACCCCCCTTTAGGTCTAGGGTACCCCCCTAACCCCCCCTAATAAAGTTTTAACCCCTTGATCACCCCCTGTCACCAGTGTCACTAAGCGATCATTTTTCTGATCGCTGTATTAGTGTCACTGGTGACGCTAGTTAGGAACGTAAATATTTAGGTTCGCCGTCAGCATTTTATAGCGACAGGGACCCCCATATACTACCTAATAAATGTTTTAACCCCTTTATTGCCCCCTAGTTAACCCTTTCACCACTGATCACCGTATAACTGTTACGGGTGACGCTGGTTAGTTCGTTTATTTTTCGCAGTGTCAGGGCACCCCCCGTTTATTACCGAATAAAGGTTTAGCCCCCTGATCGCCCGGCGGTGATATGCGTTGCCCCAGGCAGCATCAGATTAGCGCCAGTACCGCTAACACCCACGCACGCAGCATACGCCTCCCTTAGTGGTATACTATCTGAACGCATCAATATCTGATCCGATCAGATCTATACTGGCGTCCCCAGCAGTTTAGGGTTCCCAAAAACGCAGTGTTAGCGGGATCAGCCCAGATACCCGCTAGCACCTGCGTTTTGCTCCTCCGCCCGGCCCAGCCCACCCAAGTGCAGTATCGATCGATCACTGTCACTTACAAAACGCTAAACGCATAACTGCAGCGTTCGCAGAGTCAGGCCTGATCCCTGCGATCGCTAACAGTTTTTTTGGTAGCGTTTTGGTGAACTGGCAAGCACCAGCCCCAGGCAGCGTCAGGTTAGCGCCATTCGCGCTAACACCCACGCACGCACCGTACACCTCCCTTAGTGGTATAGTATCTGAACGCATCAATATCTGATCCGATCAGATCTATACTAGCGTCCCCAGCAGTTTAGGGTTCCCAAAAACGCAGTGTTAGCGGGATCAGCCCAGATACCTGCTAGCACCTGCGTTTTGCCCCTTCGCCCAGCCCAGCCCACCCAAGTGCAGTATCGATCGATCACTGTCACTTACAAAACACTAAACACATAACTGCAGCGTTCGCAGAGTCAGGCCTGATCCCTGCGATCGCTAACAGTTTTTTTGGTAGCGTTTTGGTGAACTGGCAAGCACCAGCCCCAGGCAGCGTCAGGTTAGCGCCAGTCGCGCTAACACCCACGCACGCACCGTACACCTCCCTTAGTGGTATAGTATCTGATCAGATCAATACCTGGTCCGATCAGATCTATACTAGCGTCCCCAGCAGTTTAGGATTCCCAAAAACGCAGTGTTAGTGGGATCAGCCCAGATACCTGCTAGCACCTGCGTTTTGCCCCTCCGCCCAGCCCGGCCCAGCCCACCCAAGTGCAGTATCGATCGATCACTGTCACTTACAAAACACTAAACGCATAACTGCAGCATTCGCAGAGTCAGGCCTGATCCCTGCGATCGCTAACAGTTTTTTTGGTAGCGTTTTGGTGAACTGGCAAGCACCAGTGGCCTAGTACACCCCGGTCATAGTCAAACCAGCACTGCAGTAACACTTGGTGACGTGGCGAGTCCCATAAGTGCAGTTCAAGCTGGTGAGGTGGCAAGCACAAGTAGTGTCCCGCTGCCACCAAAAAGACAAACACAGGCCGTTGTGCCCATAGTGCCCTTCCTGCTGCATTCGCCAATCCTAATTGGGAACCGACCACTTCTGCAAGCGCCCGTACTTCCCCCATTCACATCCCCAACCAAATGCAGTCGGCTGCATGAGAGGCATTTTCTTTATGTCCTCCCGAGTACCCCTACCCAACAAACCCTCCCAAAAAAGATGTTGTGTCTGCAGCAAGCGCGGATATAGGCGTGACACCCGCTATTATTGTCCCTCCTGTCCTGACAATCCTGGTCTTTGCATTGGTGAATGTTTTGAACGCTACCATTCACTAGTTGAGTATTAGCGTAGGGTACAGCACTGCACAGACTAGACACACTTTCACAGGGTCTCCCAAGATGCCATCACATTTTGAGAGACCCGAACCTGGAACCGGTTACAGTTATAAAAGTTAGTTACAAAAAAAAGTGTAAAAAAAAAAAAACAAAAAAAAAAAACCACATACAAAAATATAAAATAAAAAAAAAATAGTTGTCGTTTTATTGTTCTCTCTCTCTCTATTCTCTCTCTATTGTTCTGCTCTTTTTTACTGTATTCTATTCTGCAATGTTTTATTGTTATTATGTTTTATCATGTTTGTTTTTCAGGTCTGCAATTTTTTATACTTTACCGTTTACTGTGCTTTATTGTTAACCATTTTTTTGTCTTCAGGTACGCCATTCACGACTTTGAGTGGTTATACCAGAATGATGCCTGCAGGTTTAGGTATCATCTTGGTATCATTCTTTTCAGCCAGCGGTCGGCTTTCATTTAAAAGCAATCCTAGTGGCTAATTAGCCTCTAGACTGCTTTTACAAGCAGTGGGAGGGAATGCCCCCCCCGTCTTCCGTGTTTTTCTCTGGCTCTCCTGTCTCAACAGGGAACCTGAGAATGCAGCCGGTGATTCAGCCAGCTGACCATAGAGCTGATCAGAGACCAGAGTGGCTCCAAACATCTCTATTGCCTAAGAAACCGGAAGCTACGAGCATTTTATGACTTAGATTTTGCCGGATGTAAACAGCGCCATTGGGAAATTGGGAAAGTATTTTATCACACCGATCTTGGTGTGGTCAGATGCTTTGAGGGCAGAGGAGAAATCTAGGGTCTAATAGACCCCAATTTTTTCAAAAAAGAGTACCTGTCACCACCTATTGCTATGATAGGGGATATTTACATTCCCTGAGATAACAATAAAAATGATTTAAAAAAAAAAATATGAAAGGAACAGTTTAAAAATAAGATAAAAAAGCAAAAAAATTATAAAGTAAAAAAAAAAAAAAAAAAAAAAAAAAAAGCACCCCTGTCCCCCCTGCTCTCGCGCTAAGGCGAACGCAAGCGTCGGTCTGGCGTCAAATGTAAACAGCAATTGCACCATGCATGTGAGGTATCACCGCGAAGGTCAGATCGAGGGCAGTAATTTTAGCAGTAGACCTCCTCTGTAAATCTAAAGTGGTAACCTGTAAAGGCTTTTAAAGGCTTTTAAAAATGTATTTAGTTTGTCGCCACTGCACGTTTGTGCGCAATTTTAAAGCATGTCATGTTTGGTATCCATGTACTCGGCCTAAGATCATCTTTTTTATTTCATCAAACATTTGGGCAATATAGTGTGTTTTAGTGCATTAAAATTTAAAAAAGTGTGTTTTTTCCCCAAAAAATGCGTTTGAAAAATCGCTGCGCAAATACTGTGTGAAAAAAAAAAATGAAACACCCACCATTTTAATCTGTAGGGCATTTGCTTTAAAAAAATATATAATGTGTGGGGGTTCAAAGTAATTTTCTAGCAAAAAAAAATAATTTTTTCATGTAATCAAAAAGTGTCAGAAAGGGCTTTGTATTCAAGTGGTTAGAAGAGTGGGTTATGTGTGACATAAGCTTCTAAATGTTGTGCATAAAATGCCAGGACAGTTCAAAACCCCCCCAAATGACCCCATTTTGGAAAGTAGATACCCCAAGCTATTTGCTGAGAGGCATGTCGAGTCCATGGACTATTTTATATTGTGACACAAGTTGCGGGAAAGAGACAATTTTTTTTTTTTTTTGCACAAAGTTGTCACTAAATGATATATTGCTCAAATATGCCATGGGAATATGTGAAATTACACCCCAAAATACATTCTGTTGCTTCTCCTGAGTACGGGGATACCACATGTGTGGGACTTTTTGGGAGCCTAGCCGCGCACGGGACCCCGAAGACCAAGCGCCGCCTTCAGGCTTTCTAAGGGCGTAAATTTTTGATTTCACTCTTCACTGCCTATCACAGTTTTGGAGGCCATGGAATGCCCAGGTGGCACAAACCCCCCCCAAATGACCCCATTTTGGAAAGTAGACATCCCAAGCTATTTGCTGCTATAGTGAGTATTTTGCAGACCTCACTTTTTGTCACAAAGTTTTGAAAATTGAAAAAAGAAAAAAAAAATTTTTTTTCTTGTCTTTCTTTATTTTCAAAAACAAATGAGAGCTGCAAAATACTCACCATGCCTCTCAGCAAATAGCTTGGGGTGTCTACTTTCCAAAATGGGGTCATTTGGGGGGGGTTTGTGCCACCTGGGCATTCCATGGCCTCCGAAACTGTGATAGGCAGTGAAGAGTGAAATCAAAAATTCACGCCCTTAGAAATCCTGAAGGCGGTGATTGGTTTTCGGGGCCCCGTACGCGGCTAGGCTCCCAAAAAGTCCCACACATGTGGTATCCCCGAACTCAGGAGAAGCAGCTAAATGTATTTTGGGGTGCAATTCCACATATGCCCATGGCCTGTGTGAGCAATATATCATTTAGTGACAACTTTGTGCAAAAAAAAAAAAAAAGTGTCACTTTCCCGCAACTTGTGTCAAAATATAAAACATTCCATGGACTCAACATGCCTCAAAGCAAATAGCTTGGGGTGTCTACTTTCCAAAATGGGGTCATTTGGGGGGGTTTTGTGCCACCTGGGCATTTTATGGCTTTCAAAACTGTGATAGGTAGTGAGGAGTAAAATCAAAAATGTACGCCCTTAGAAATCCTAAAGGCAGTGATTGGTTTTCGGGGCCCCGTACGCGGCTAGGCTCCCAAAAAGTCCCACACATGTGGTATCCCCATACTCAGGAGAAGCAGCTAAATGTATTTTGGGGTGCAATTCCACATATGCCCATGGCCTGTGTGAGCAATATATCATTTAGTGACAACTTTTTGTAATTTTTTTTTTTTTTTTTGTCATTATTCAATCACTTGGGACAAAAAAAATTAATATTCAATGGGCTCAACATGCCTCTCAGCAATTTCCTTGGGGTGTCTACTTTCCAAAATGGGGTCATTTGTGGGGGTTTTGTACTGCCCTGCCATTTTAGCACCTCAAGAAACGACATAGGCAGTCATAAATTAAAGGCTGTGTAAATTCCAGAAAATGTACCCTAGTTTGTAGGCGCTATAACTTTTGCGCAAACCAATAAATATACACCTATTGACATTTTTTTTTACCAAAGACATGTGGCCGAATACATTTTGGCCTAAATGTATGACTAAAATTGAGTTTATTGGATTTTTTTTAGAACAAAAAGTAGAAAATATCAATTTTTTTCAAAATTTTCGGTCTTTTTCCGTGTATAGCTCAAAAAATAAAAACGGCAGAGGTGATCAAATACCATCAAAAGAAAGCTCCATTTGTGGGAAGAAAAGGACGCAAATTTCGTTTGGGTACAGCATTGCATGACCGCGCAATTAGCAGTTAAAGCGACGCAGTGCCAAATTGTAAAAAGTGCTCTGGTCAGGAAGGGGGTAAATCCTTCCGGGGCTGAAGTGGTTAAGGTTCCTAAGAGCACAGTGGCCTCCATCATCCTTAAATGTAAGCCATTTGGGATGACCAGAACCTTTCCTAGAGCTGGCCGTCAGGCCAAACTGAGCTATCGGGGGAGAAGAGCCTTGGTGAGAGAGGTGAAGAAGAACCCAAAGATCACTGTGGCTGAGCTCCAGAGATGCAGTCGGGAGATGGGAGAAAGTTGTGGAAAATCAACCATCACTGCAGCCCTCCACCAGTCGGGGCATTATGGCAGATAGGGGTGTTTTTCAGCTGCAGGGACAGGACGACTGGTTGCAATTGAGGGAAAGATGATTGCGGACAAGTGCAGGGATATCCTGGATGAAAACTTTCTCCAGAGTGCTTAGGACCTCAGACTGGGCCGAAGGTTTACCTTCCAACAAGACAATGACCCTAAGCACACAGCTAAAATAAGGTGTGGCTTCACAACAACTCCGTGACTGTTCTTGAATGGCCCAGCCAGAGCCCTGACTTAAACCCAATTGAGCATCTCTGGAGAGACCTAAAAATGGCTGTCCACCAACATTTATCATCCAACCTGACAGAAGTGGAGAGGATCTGCAAGGAGGAATGGCAGAGGATCCCCAAATCCAGGTGTGAAAAACTTGTTGCATCTTTCCCAAAAAGACTCATGGCTGTATTAGATCAAAAGGGTGCTTCTACTAAATACTGAGCAAAGGGTCTGAATACTTAGGATCATGTGATATTTCAGTTTTTCTTTTTTAATAAATCTGCAAAAATGTCAACAATTCTGTGTTTTTCTGTCAATATGGGGTGCTGTGTGTACATTAATGAGCAAAAAAATTAACTTAAATGATTTTAGCAAATGGCTGCAATATAACAAAGAGTGAAAAATTTAAGGGGGTCTGAAAACTTTCCATCCCCACTGTATATATATATATATATATATATATATATATATATATATATATATATATATATATATATATATATATATTTATTTATATATTTTAGCAGAGACCCTAGAGAATAAAATGGTGATTGTTGCAATATTTTATGTCACACGGTATTTGCGCAGCGTTCTTTCAAACACACTTTTTTGGGAAAAAAGAAATTTCCATGAATTAAAAAATAAACAATAAAGTTAGCCCAATTTTTTTGTATAATGTGAAAGATGATGTTACAGCAAGTAAATTAATACCTAACATGTCATGCTTTGAAATTGTGCACACTCGTGGAATGGCGACGAACTACGGTACCTAAAAATCTCCATAGGCGAAGATTTTAAAAAATGTAACGGTTACCAGGTTAGAGTTACAGAGGAGGTCTTTTGCTAGAATTGTTGCTCTCAGTCTAACGATCGCGGCGATACCTCACATATATGATTTGAACACCGTTAATATATGCGGGTGCAACTTATGCATGTGATTTCTTTGCTGCACGAGCTCGCGGGGACGGGGGTACATTTTTTTCTTATTTATATTTTATTTTTAATTTCTTTATATTATCACTTTTTTTAAAAATCTGCTCACTTTTATAGCTGTCACAAGGAATGTAAACATCCCTTGTGACAGTAATAGGTGGTGACAGGTACTCTTTATGGAGGGATCGGGGGTCTAAAAGACCCCAAATCCCCACTTTGCACTTCAAAGTATTCAGATCACCAAAAAACGGCGATTCTGAATACTGGATTTTTTTAAAATTGGCGCCATTGGCAGCCGAGTAAACCAAAAGTGACGTCATGACGTCAATTCTGTGTTTTTACATAGGAGACTAGAATGAAGCCATTTCTAGCTTTATTTCAGTCTCAGCCTAGCTGGCGTAAGTGCCAGATCGTGGATCAGGTCTCCCAGTGGGACAGGAGGCCCGGGAAGAGCGGCGGAAAGTGGCGGGAGGGAGGGACTTCCCCTCCCACTCCTTTAGGATAACAACCGAGTGGCTTTTAGCCGCATCGGTTGTTATCACTAAAGAGCCAACCGCCCGCTCTAAAAAAAGGTACCGGTGTGATGCCTGCAGCTGCACGCATCATCCCGGTATAACCTCTTAAAGCCGAGGCTGCATATGTGCGTACGGTCAGCGCTAAGGGGTTATTCAGCACACTGATAGGCCACACTTTCAAACCTCATATCTTGATCCTCATTGTTTGTTTGAACAATCAACATCTGCCTTGACAACAGATCCCATGGCAATTGGAATATGGTTACTAAGGGGCATTTTAATTGGCCTTGGAATGTGTATGTACGTGTGAAGGAAGAGACTCTAGATTGTAAGCTCTTTGAGGGCAGGGAATAATTTGAATGTACAATATATGTAAAGTGTGGTGTAAATTGTCAGCACTATATAAATACCTGTAGTAATACCTGTATGTAATTAAAAGTAGCGGCAGGACCAACACATTTATTTAAAGAGGGGGAATCCAAATGTAGCACCCTCTAGTGCTGGAATAGGTGTCGGAAAATTGACATGACTCATAGTAGTTGCATGAGTCTGTTATTTGGACCAGGGTTCAGATTCAGGTCAGGCTGGAAGGCTCTACAGACCAGTCCTCTATCACCTCCCACTGGTTCTGGAGGTTTCATAGAAACTAGTTGGCAGGGGTATAGGGGCAGGAATCTGAATATTTATAAGAATCCGGCCAATCCCCAGGCTGGAGGCTTGGCAGGGTGGCTGAACCAGCCCATAAATATTGTGGAGCCTGGCCAGGGGAGTCAGGTGGAAGATGGAGTGCTGAAGTGCTGCTGTTTGCGGCCTAGGAGGGGGCCCCGGAGAAGGGGGTTCTGGCTCCAGCCTGGAGGCTGGAAAAAGAAAGGAAGACACGTCAAGTTGGGCATCCCATTAACCCCTAAACCCTATCCAAGTTGTTTACCCCAAAGAAAAAAAACAACAAAAACAAGCCCATGGACAGGTCACTGACTTTGGATGCAAGTTGGAAAATGTGTGTTGCCTGGCTGTGCAGACTATAGGGGGACCCAAAACTCAGCGACTACAAGGGGGTAGCGCTACACATAATATTATAAACACTTTACAGAATGGTTAGATATTGAATGGGCATTTTTGGGGTTAAAGTAAAAGTATAACTGACACATAGCAAGAGAAGTAGTGAAACATAATGAAACAAACCTTGTGTTCAGATCTTCTTTAAAGGTGTAGAACAAGCTTTGTTCTCTAGTCAGTTTAAATTAAAAATGTTTGCAGCAGTGCTTCTTTAAATCAGGCTGATCCTGTCAGTTAATGTTTGGGTTCATGATTTATTTAAACTATATTAAATAATAAAATAAGAAACATTCTTCTTTACTCTACATATGATACTGGTTTTGTATTGTTCACATTCATTACTAAGTGGTGATATGTCTAATATCATTAGCAATATTTTATTTTTGGCTTCTACAGTATGCCAAAACCTGTTTTACATACATTCTCATGGCCATTTGTTTCTTATTATTATAATGTAAAGGTCCTTTATCAACTTTTACAACAGTAATAGTCATTAGTCACAAATGTGCTGGAAGTGCAGTTTAGTGGGAAAGTGCTGTACACGTACACTATTGGGAAAATGATTATAGCTATTATTGAACGATTTCTTCCAACTTACGCATCAGATGGTTTTAATTATGTTTACTTTCTAAATCTGTTTTATGATGCCTTGATAAAGTATGAAAAATGTTTATGGATATATTTGGAAGATGTGAATGAATAGCGATAGGCGGGGTAGCAGGGGTAAGCTTAGGATAAGATGAGTTCAGTGGGTGAAAAGTGGATGTTTTTTGTTACAGGTCACTTTGTTCACACGATGCTTCATGGTATTTATATCCACTGGCTCCCTTGATATTCCTATTGTGAACAAATGTCTCTCCTAAATAAAATCACTTGAATGCATATATACGGCATGCACAAAATATGTCCATAAATAGTTCCATATACTGATTTTGTTTCTAAGCTTTTTTATTGTCTGATATGAGTCAAATTAAAGGAAATTTTCCAATATGAGTGGTCTAATCAGAAAGGATTACATTTTTTGTAAGACTACCTGGTCTTCCCTGTGATTCTGGAAAGTTCCTGTGCTTTGTATCCTGGGATTGTGGAGAGAATGTAGCCAGCATCAACCCCTTGTGAGCGTGACCTTAGGTGAGCTGAGCAAAGCAGTCTTTTCAGTCCTTTACCTTTGAAAGTTGCTTAAAGTGATTGTAAACCTACTGTATTTAGAAAAACAAAAAAGCAAACTTGTTATACTCCTCTGCTCTGTACAATAGCTTTGCACAGAGCAGCCCTAATCCACCTCTTCTCAGGTCCCCCCGCCGGCGCTCCTGGTTGTTCCTCTTCTCGGTCTACCTCCATAGGAAGCCATTCCCTATTGTGGTACATCTGCTTGCTTGATCCCGATCTACACTGCCTGTGTCTATAGACACAGACCGTGCAGTTCGGCCCCGCCCCCCAGTCCCTTGTCACTGGATATTTATTGACTGCAGCAGGAGCCAATGGTTCCCCCTGCTCTCAGCCGAGCCAGTGAGAGCGGGGAGATTGGAGACAGTAGCTGCGTTCAACCACAGGACTGGATTGAGAATGGGCTCAGGTAAGTATAAGGGAGGCTGGGGGGAAGGAGCTGAACACAGAATGCAAAGAATACATTAAAGTGATTGTAAACCTGAAAAATCTAAATTAAAATGACCAGTGTACCTGACACAGCAAAGCATCATAAGTCATCTGCCCCCAGTCAGGCCAGAAAAGGAGCAACCAGTCATCTGAAATCCTCTCCGCTTTCCTACAGTAAAAACACGACAAACAAAAAAATTGTGTCGCCACACCTCCTCTCCTGTGACTGACAGACTAATTAGGAGTCTCATGCATGAGCACAAAGGTGGTGTGTGCCATCCACACAGATTGTTCCGAAAGAAACTTCCAGCCCGAGGAAACTCCCTAAACAATGGGCAGCGTTTTATTCACAGGTGGTGCAGACTTTCATAGGCAGGAAGGAGCTGAGCAACTGTCTGGTAGCATTACACAGCGGGACACTGCCGACACTTTGTGCTTATCTCTAGAGGAAGAGGAGGCGGGATTCATGCTTTCACAAGTCATCATTATAAACAGACCCAAATGGAGCCAAACAGCCTCACACAGACTTAACCCCACAGCTGCCAGGGAGAGAGCCGAGCAGGAGGATCACAACCCCTCAATGGCTTGGCACTTTTACTGTAGTGCCCTACTTTCAAGTAGTGCCCACTAGTTACACAGTAAAAGTGCCCAGCCATTGAGGGGTTAATTGTGATCCTTCTGCTTGGCTCTCTCCCTGGCAGTTGTAGGGTTAAATCTGTATCCCGCTGGGTAATGATTCCCGACAGTTGCTCAGCTCCCTCCTACTATGAAACTATGTACCACCTATGCCTCTAATGCTGCCCAGTGTTTATGGGGTTAACTGTTTTCACAGTCTCCATCTTGGCATTTAATCCGCATTAGTGTGATTGCTGGGGGAAGGGAGTGTACAGATGTAAAGAGTCCTGTGATGTCAGGACTCCGCCTCTTGAGCTCTGTCCTGAAAACATGCCCGCGGACCGAAGTTATTCAGAGAGCTATGACAGGCGCAAGGATGAGAAGATTCGGGTACAACTAATGTGTTTAGGATTTTTAAAGAAAAAGCTAAGAATATGGTTCATGTATTTTAGTATTGAAAATGAGGTTTTCAACCACTTTAAGGTTAAAAACCTTCTACCTTTACAACTACATTAAGACAAAGAACCTTTTACCTTTACAACTTCATGTGAAGCTCACCAGGGTTCAAATGATACCTTGGGGAGTGCTATTTACCCTAGTTGGTTCTCCTCTGGACCTTTAAACACTTTAGCCCCGGAAGGAGTTACCCCCTTAAAGACCAGGCCATTTTTTGCGATACGGCACTGCGCCGCTTTAACTGACAATTGCGTGGTCGTTCGACATTGTACCCAATGAAAATTGATGTCCTTTTTTCCCACAAATAGAGCTGACTTTTAGTGGTATTTGATCACCTCTGCAGTTTTTATTTTTTGCTCTATAAATAAAAAAAGACTGACAACTTTGAAAAGAAAACAATATTTTTTATTTTTTGCTATAATACATATCCAAAAAAAATATAAAAAAACAAATGTATTCATAAGTTTAGGCCAATATGTATTCTACTACATATTTTTTGGTAAAAAAAAATCAAAATTAGCATATATTGATTGGTTTGCACAAAAGCTATAGCGTCTACAAAATAGGGGAAAGATTTAGGGACTTTTTTAAAATTGTTTTTACTAGTAATGGCGGGGATCAGCGATTTTTAGCGGGACTGTGTAATTGCAGCGGACAAATCTGACCCTACGTTACACTTTTTGCTGACCAGTGACACCAATACAGTGATCCGTGCTATAAAGATGAACTGATCACTGTATAAATGGCACTGGCAGAGAAGGGGTTAACACTAGGGGTGATCAAAGGGTTAAGTGTTCCCTAGGGAGGTGCTTTCTAACTCTCAGGGGGACGGACTGACTGGGAGGAGAGAGAGATCACTGTTCCTGATCACTAGGAACAGCTGATCCCTCTCTCCTCCCTGTCAGAATGGGGATCCGCCTTGTTTTCATAGGCAGATCTCCATTCTGTCTCTCTTTACCGAGATCGCGCACACCTGCTGTATCCAATGCATGGACCGACATACAGGTACATCGGTTCGCGCAGCCGGGCCACCCTGCCGCAGTATATGTGTGGTGGGCAGTCCGGAAGTGGTTAAAGAGCCAGTGTAGCCCCCCCACATACACACTTCTAGTCATGCTGGCCAGGGTTTACTTTCAACTCTCTTCATTTCTAGAAATGAGAGAACAATGTTAAGATGTTAAGCTCAGTGTGTAAGGCAGTCAGCAGAGGCATAGCTTGAAGCTTGTGGGCCCCGATGCAAAAGTTGACCTGCCCCCCCACTACCACACACTATTTCCACCGTGTGTGCAGATACACCCACCACACGCTAAAATACTCAAAATGGCTTAAGAGTTTAGAGTCCCCAGGGTTCCTCCTTACATTAGAGGACAGGGATCACCCCTGGAGAATCAGAGGACAGGGATCACTGCTGGAGAATCAGAGAACAGGGACCCCTGGCAGGTCACTTGGCAGAGCTCCTTTCTCATTACAGCACTGTAAACAGCTCCTCCCCCCCTCACAATACACAGGTCTGGAATCACATTCCTTTACACACAGTCTGACGGTCTTCACAGGGTGTATCTGGCTTTTATGTTGCCGTTCTGACCTGTGAAATCCCCTGGTCGGAACGACAGTGTAGTTGCAGTAGGCAGATACACCCTATGCAGATCATGGCTGACTGGCTGTGTTGTAAAGGAATGTGATTTCAGCCCTGCGGAGGAGGAGCAGTATAGAGTGCTGTACTGGGAAAGAATCTCAGCAGCAGGCGTAGCATCCAGGGGGGAGAGGTGGTCAGGGGGCTTTGGGGGGTTAAACTTAGATCTGGGGGGCAAAGCCATGTGACATGAAATCTGGAGCCTGCAGCCCCTCAGCTGCCCCTCAGGAGGTGTTAGGGGATTTGTTTTAGCAATATCTGAAGGTTTCTCTGTCAGTGTTGGCAGGTGTTGGGGGAAAGTCACCTCCCGGAGGTGCGTGTATTTTCCCTAGTTGTCAGGGAAGTGGGGTAAGTGGACATCCCCGGGTGGAGTGGGGTACAGAGAATCCCAGCTAGCGACTAGAAGACACTGAGAGGTGTCTTACCTCTCCAGTGACATCAGTCCCATCGTGGCTACAGGACGGCACTCTTCTCCTCTTAATTTGCTGAGCTCGGTTACCATTCCATGTTGCCAGCACACAGCACAGACACTTCACCATCCTGGCCTGTTCTCACCTCGTGCTCCTCTCTATTCAGGAAATGGCTCACATCTTCTCCCCAGCCAATGAGAACAGAGGGGTGTTGACTGTGCAAGGCAAAGTGGAAGCCCAATACTGGAGTGTGGCTGTGGGGTCCTAGGGCAGATCGGAGCTGGACTTTGTGGAGGATATGATATGACAGAGAGGCTGCAGGAGCCCCCTGGAGATAGGGGCGGGGTTGCGATAGTGACCCCTGCAAACCCTTATGCTACACCCATGGCGGTCAGTACTGGAGCTCTCCTATGTTGGAGAAGTCATGGAATTGCAGTAGAGCAAAGAGCAACCTCAAAGTGGCAGATACAGTTAGGTCCATATATATTTGGACACAGGCACAATTTTCATACTTTTGGCTCTGTATGCCACCAGAATAAAATTAAAACGGAACATGAATTTGAAGTGCAGACTTTCAGCTTTATTTCAAGGGGTTGTACATAAATATCAAGTACTAATTTTAGGAACTATAACCATTTTTATACACAGCCCTCCCCCCCCATTTTCAGGGGCTCAAATGTAATTGGACAAATTAATGTAATCATAAACAAAATGTTCATTTTTAATATTTTGTTGAGAATCCTTTACTGGCAATGACTGCCTGAAGTCTGGAACCTATGGACATTACCAAAGACTGGGTTTTCTCCTTTCTGATGCTTTTCCAGGCTCTAACTACAGCTGTCTTCAGTTGTTCTTTGTGGCTCTTTCTGCCTTTAGTTTTGCCTTCAGCAAGTGAAATGCATGCTCAATTGGGTTGAGATCAGCTGATTGACTCGGCCATTGCAGAATATTCCACTTCTTTTCCTTCAAAAGCTCCTGGGTTGCTTTTGCAGTGCGTTTTGGATCATTGTCCATCTGTGCTGTGAAGCACAGATATCTCTAAACACTGCAGAATTAATCCAGCTGCTTCTGTCTTCTGTTGCATCATCAATAAACACCAATGACCCAGTGCCACTGGAAGCCATGCATGCTCATGCCATCACACTGTCTCCAACATGTTTTACAGATGACGTTGCGTGCTTTGGATCATGAGCTGTTCCAAACCTCCTCCACACTTTTTTCTTCTCGTCATTCTGGTACAGATTAATCTTAGTTTCATCAGTCCAAATAATGCTTTTCCAGAGCTGGTCTGGCTTTTTCAGATGTTTTTTGGCAAAGTCTAATCGGGCTTTTCTATTCTTCAGGCTTATGAATGGTTTGCACCTTGTGGTGGCCCTCTGTATTTGCTCTTGTGAAGTCTTCTCTTGATTGTAGACTTTGACAATGATACGCCCACCTCCTGGAGTGTGTCCTTAACTTGTCTGGATGCTGTGAATGGGTTTTTCTTTACCATAGAGAGGATACTGCGATCATCCACCACTGCTGCCTTCTGTAGACGTCCAGGCCTTTTTATGTTGCTGAGCTCACCAGTGTGTTCTTCTTTCCTCAGAATTTACCAAACTATTGATTTGGCCACTCCTAATGTTGCTGCTATCTCTCTGATGGATTTATTTTGTTTTTGAAGACTTACAATGACCTGTTTCACTTGCATGGACAACTGCTTTGAACGCATGATATAGGTTCACAGCAATAGATTCCAAATGCAAATACCACACTTATGCCCCGTACACACAGTCGGATTTTCCGATGGAAAATGTGTGATAGGACCTTGTTGTCGGAAATTCCGACCGTTTGTAGGCTCCATCACACATTTTCCATCAGATTTTCCGACACACAAAGTTTGAGAGCAGGCTATAAAATTTTCTGACAACAAAATCCGTTGTTGGAATTTCCGATCGTGTGTACACAAATCTGACGCACAAAGTGCCACGCATGCTCAGAATAAATAAAGAGATGAAAGCTATTGGCTACTGCCCCATTTATAGTCCCGATGTACGTGTTTTACGTCACCGCGTTCAGAATGATCAGATTTTCTGACAACTTTGTGTGACCGTGTGTATGCAAGACAAGTTTGAGCCAACATCCGTCGCAAAAAATCCTAGGATTTTGTTGTCGGAATGTCCGATCAATGGCCGACCGTGTGTACGGGGCATTAGAATCAACTTCAGACCTTGTACCTGCTTAATTGATGAAGAAATAATGAAGGAGTACCCCACAACTGGACATGAAACAGCTTTTGATGGAATTGTCCAATTACTTTTGGTTCCTTGAAAAGGGGGACGGCTATTCTTAAGAGCTGTGATTCCTAAACCCTTCCTCCGAGTTAGATGTACAAACCCTCAAATTAAACCTGAGAGTGTGCACTTTCAGCCCATATCCATTATATAACTATAGCTTGAATATGTTTTGGTAAATACCTGAAAAAAACTAGAATTGTGCCTGTGTCCAAATATATATGAACCTAACTGTATGTGTGATCATTTCAATTCAACAGAATATACTATAGCTGAAAGATAGTCTTAGAACAATGGTGAGAGTCACCAGCTAGTAGAATCATTTGCAGAACTATGCTGAAGGGAAGGAAAATCAAAGGACAAACCAGGATTGGCAAACATAAGAGAATGAAAGGTCAGGTGCTGGTTAGTTAGATTCCTCAGGGTAACAGGAAATCAGTTTAGTAGCTAATGTCAACAACAAAGCAGGTCATAATCTGCTGGGCCAGATCAGGGTGGTGCAGAGATAGATGAAGATTTAGCACCTTGTATACGTAGGAATATATTTAAAAAGCATTCTCATTAGAGGAGCACAGTGCCTGTCATTGATGGCTTCCTTTTGAATATAATATTTCCCTAGCTTTGTCCAGTCTTAGCATTTCCTGATTCTAGACCCAAGATAAAAATACTATAAATGAGCGTTAGAAAAGTGTTGAAATCTCTTATAGCTATATTGTGTTCTGGGTCTGGGACTTTCTGGCAGTCTTGCTTTTTTAAACTGAGGGGCCAGCTAATCCTATAATGAGATGTGTACTTTAACCACTTGCCGACCGCCTCACGACGATATACATAGGCAAAGTGGCACGGGTGCGCAAAACAACGTACCCGTACGTCGCTGTGTCTTCTGCTGCTAGCAGGCGCATGCCTGTGGGAGCATGCCCGCGGGTCCCGTGGACTCGATGTTCGCCAGTGGCCCGCTATTGTGGCATGGAGAAGCAGAACAGGGAGATGTAAACAAGGCATTTCCCTGTTCTGCCTAGCAACATGACAGAGATCTACTGCTCTCAGTGATCGGGAGCAGTGATCTCTGTCATGTTCTAGTGAGCCCATCCCCCCTAAAGTTAGAACATACTAAGGGAACACAGTTAACCCCTTGATCGCCCTAGTGTTTAACCCCTTCCCTGTCGGTGACATTTACACAGTAATCAGTGCATTTTTATAGCACTGATCGCTGTATAAATGCCAATGGTCCCAAAATAGTGTCAAAAGTGTCCAATCTGTCTGCTGCAATGTCGCAGTCACAAAAAAAATTGCAGATCGCCGCCGTTAGTAATAAAAAAAAAATATTAATAAAAATGCCATAAATCTATCCCCTATTTTGTAGACGCGATAGCTTTTGCGCAAACCGTTACCAATTAACCAATATATGCTTATTGTGATTTTTTGTACAAGGATACATATTGGCCTAAACTGTAGAAGACATTTTTTTTTTATATATTTTTGGGGGATGTTTATTATAGCAAAAAGTAAAAAATTTTGCTTTTTTTTTCAAAATTGTCACTTTTTTTTGTTTATAGCGCAAAAAAATAAAAACTGCAGATGTAATCAAATAGCACCAAAAGAAAGCTCTATTTGTGGGAAAAAAAGACGTCAATTTTATTGGGTACAACGTCACACGACAGCGCAATTGTCAGTTAAAGCGATGCAGTGCCGTATCGCAAAAAAGGACTTGGTCAGGAGGGGGTAAATCCTTCCGGGGCTGAAGTGGTTAATACACTTATATGAATGCCTGGCAATCCATGACAAGCTCATGTCATAT
Source organism: Aquarana catesbeiana (assembly GCF_042186555.1). Lineage (NCBI taxonomy): Eukaryota > Metazoa > Chordata > Amphibia > Anura > Ranidae > Aquarana > Aquarana catesbeiana. The sequence continues at coordinate 181,006,085 of NC_133324.1, read as the reverse complement.
GTACTGTATATCCCAGCACACTTTTGGTATTAGCCCATTCAGCTGTAACTACTTTATTAATTGCTTTTGTGCCTTAACGGATAGTGTGAATATTTTCCAAAGCATGGTTCTATGTAAAGTTTGTAATTCTATATAAGGTCATTGAGGGCAGCCATATTCGTGTTTATACATGCTTCTTGCTTTGCAGCTTTAGATCTGGCCAGTAGTTGACAATATCATGCTTCTGTGGGTCCGCTTGTGGGCACAGGAAGGCTTTGTGCACAGTGCAGTTTTCATCCAGTGGTGAAATCCCTTTCATGCAAGACCTTGGTTAGAAGCTACAATGCACTGATCTACAATCTTTAGCACAGTTACTGCTATATCTCACATTTATATGATAGCTGTAATGGTAGAAATTCACGAGCTACTTCTGCCGATCGTTTGAAAACGTTAGCTGCCTGTCTGCCATGCTGATACTTTGAGTCAATGACCCAGAGCAAGCATTAAGTTAAGGTGTTATACGGTCACACTGACTCTTCTTGTGGAGTGTGAACTGGCAGCCCACATATTTCTTTTAGGACAAATGCATAACAAATGCACATGTTCTTATGTTATTTAAAGTGTAATTCCAGTTTTATTTAAAAAAAAAAAAAAAAATCCTCTACAGATGATCCATATGCAGTGCCTTGAAAAAGTATTCACACCCCTTGAAATTTTCCACATTTTGTCATGTTACAACCAAAAACGTAAATGTATTTTATTGGGAATTTATGTGATAGACCGACACAAAGTGGCACATAATTGTGAAGTGGAAGGAAAATGATAAATGATTTTCAAAATTGTTTACAAATAAATATCTGAAAAGTGTGGCGTGCATATGTATTCAGCCCCCTTTACTCTGATACCCCTAAGAGCCCTTGCACACTGGGGCGGGGGGCGGCGTCGGCGGTAAAACGCTGCTATTATTATTTTACCGTCGGTATGCGGCCGCTAGCGGGGCGGTTTTACCCCCCGCTAGCGGCCGAGAAAGGGTTAAATACCACCGCAAAGCGCCTCTGCAGAGGCGCATTGCCGGCGGTATAGCCGCGCCATCCCATTAATTTCAATGGGCAGGAGCGGTAAAGGAGCGGTGCACACACCGCTCCTTCACCGCTCCGAAGATGCTGCTGGCAGGACTTTTTTTACCGTCCTGCCAGCGCATCGCTCCAGTGTGCAAGCCCTCGGGGCTTGCACACTGGGATGACAGCAGCGGCACTTTCGGGGCGGTTTGCAGGCGCTATTATTAGCGCAATAGCGCCTGCAAACCGTCCCAGTGTGCAAGGGCTCTTACGAAAATCTAGTGGAACCAATTGCTTTCAGAAGTCACCTAATTAGTAAATAGAGTCCAACTGTGTGTAATTTAATCTCAGTATAAATACTGCTGTTCTGTGAAGCCTTTAGAGGTGTGTTAGAGAACCTTAGTGCACAAACAGCATCATGAAGGCAAAGGAACACACCAGACAGGTCAGGGATAAAGTTGTGGACAAGTTTAAAGCAGGGTGAGACAGTGAGGGACAGTGAGGTGAGCACTGTCCAATCCATCATCCGAAAATGGAAAGAGTATGGCAAACTGCAAACCTACCAAGACATGGCCGTCCACCTAAACTGACAGGCCGGGCAAGGATAGCATTAATCAGAGAAGCAGCCAAGAGGCCCATGGTAATTCTGGAAGAGCTGCAGAGATCCACAGCTCAGGTGGGAGAATATGTCCACAGGACAACTATTAATCATGCACTCCACAAATCTGGCCTTTATGGAAGAGTGGCAAGAAGAAAGTCATTGTTGAGAGAAAGCTATAAGAAGTCCTGTTTGCAGTTTGCGAGAAGCCATGTGGGGGACACAGCAAACGTGGAAGAAGGTGCTCTGGTCAGTTGAGACCACAATTGAACTTTTTGGCCTAAAAGCAAAACACTATGTGTGATGGAAAACTAACACTGCACATCATCCTGAACACACCACCCCCACCTTGAAACATTGCGGTGGCAGCATCATGGTGTGGGGATGCTTTTCTTCAGAAAGGATAGGGGCTATTCACTATAAACACATGAGTAAATATCAGTGTTCTAATGAGGAAAGTTGCAGTGTCTGCATCACTTTAGAAGTAGGCAAGCTTATGAGGAGGGGATGGTCTTTCACCAAAGAATTAAATTCCTATTGCAGGGGACACCGAAAATTTGACTTAGTGCAGACTTCTGGAAAAATGGGTGAGCCAATCACATATAGGAAATTACATTGTGTGTGTGTGTGTGTGTGTGGGGGGGGGTTATTCTGTACACCAGGTTGTCATGTTGAAAGAAAAATAAGAAACATTTGACAGAAAATACAATAACTGCAGTTGCAGAGACTAAATGGTATTTTTTTAAAATAACGTTAACAAAATTGGCTTATGTAACAACTATGTTATAGTATTATTTTTATGAAAGCAGCAATTTGATTGAAATTTACTGGTGTTTTGAATCCAGGCTAGAGTTCTTTAACTATATGGCACACTTTTTTTTAAGAATATTGTAATTATTCAAGATTTGAAATAATCATAACAATAAAAGAACATAACTGCTGTTTAGCATGCGTGTCACACATATCCCTTTGAAGCTGCAGTAAATAATAAATAACACCTCTAATGCCTTAATCCATCTTGTACGCAGGAGATATTCGGTAAGCAAACCGAAAAAAAAGTGTTGAAAATGTATTCATGTTTCTAGATTATGAGATCTCATGAGCAACCTTCAACTAGAAGTTTAATTTCAATATAAGACACAAAGTTTGTGATTATATGACTGTTGTTGATTCATTCTTAGCTTTTGCTGGTATATACTTTTTTTTTTATCTTGCTTATACAATATGTGTCATGTAGGTTGAGTGTTATCCCCGTTTGTCTGAAAAACACTTGCTGTAATTTGTTCTTTTTTTGTTCATGTTATAAATAATGAATAGAATGAAATATAAAATAATGGATAGGCCTGCAATGACATGTACTGTGAGAGCTGATCCAAGAAGCCAAAATGGAAATGAAAATAAAGAAGATATTCAATGAACAATATTGTAAATTGACTAGAGAACTAGAGATAGAGTAGTGTAAATTAACAATTCTAATCTGATGGCTCAGTTTAAAAAATTGGTCTTTGTAATTTGTGTGTTCCTCAGTGGATGTGATATGCTTTCTCTTCTGGCTTTCACCTACCCCAACTACATAATCTGCTGCTTCCACAGTGACATCAGCAGTTTCAACATGAATCAGTTTAACACTCAACATGAATTAAGTGGCCCCTGAGCAGAGCAATATCTGGACCTCTATTCCACTACTGCTCAAAATCATAATATAATCTCCTATAAATCATAATATACAATATGGGGTCAGACAAGAAACACCTTCTTTTTCTAATGCAAATGATGTCAAAATGGAAAAAGAAGCATTATTAGGATTATTGGTACTGGTCAGGGAAGGTAATGCTTGCTGTCCAAGGCAGGTCCATGGTTAAGGTACAAGGAAATCTACCTCTAAATGACAGCAGGATGGTATCCCTTTACCTCCTCAACTGTCATCTAATAAAAAGGGCTGCTCTAAGCACAAAAAGGGCACATGACAGTGTGGGCTGGAAGTTAGAAGAAGGGTTAAGAATGGGTGGGTGATGGCTTAAGGATATGACATAGGGAGAAGGGAGGACATGGTCATAGCTTAGGGAAACCTCAAGGAGGAACAGACAGAGTGTTGAAATATTTGGCCTACCCCCCACCTGTTTGATAAATCTGTGGATATGGATGAAATTGATAGTGCATACGTTTGGGGGACTGAGGTATGGGAAGAGGATTGTGGACTCATGGGGCATATTATACTTTTGTCACAGCATTAGTGGGTCCTTGATGGCGCCAAACAAATAAGAGTGTTGGTAGTTTAACCTTAGCAGTTACACATATGTATGATTTTGTGGTCCTCATAAACAAAGTACTTACTAAGGTTTAAAAAAAGTCAAAGCAAACAGGGTCACTTATCCAGCGCTCAAGATAAAGAAATAAACTAAGCAGCTGCTATAATCAAATATAACATTAAGGAGAGTGTTACTTACTCTCTCCCGGGAACCACCACAACTGATCTGTTTCTTTCTGAGAAACTGCTTTCACCAACAGTGTATATTTTACCTGAATGCTGTTTTAAATATATCTTTGTGTAAGTGCAATAGCTTAAGGGTCGGGTGTTTTGGGGACAATAAGGCCCCTTTCACACTGGGGCGGTGGGGGCGTCGGCGGTACAACAGCGCTATTTTTAGCGATGCTGTACCGTCGTTCTTGCAGCGGTATTCGGCCGCTAGCGGTGCGGTTTTAACCCCCGCTGGCGGCCGAAAAAGGGTTAAAATCCCTCGTACAGCGCGGCTATAGCCGCGGTATTGCCGCAGTATAGCCGCGCTGTCCCATTGATTTCAATGGGCAGGAGCGGTTTAGGAGCGGTGAATACACCGCTCCTTCACTGCTCCAAAGAAGCAGTTTGCAGGACTTTTTTCACCGTCCTGCCAGCGCACCGCTTCAGTGTGAAAGCCCTCGGGCTTTCACACTGAACAAACAGCGGAGGCTGTTTAGGGGCGGTTTGCAGGCGGTATTTTTAGCGCAATACCGCCTGCAAACCGCCCCAGTGTGAAAGGGGTCTAAAAGTTTGCAGTTTCACACTATGTGGATTCCTTTTGCTTCTATATGCTTGAGTGGAATAAGAGATTTGCTGGTGTGTTTAGTCTGGAATGTTCAGGATCAGGACGCCATATCTCTGTCGATTTGATCGTTACTGAAATTGCACGCTGATGTCCTTTAGTTGCTGAGATAAAGCTGGATTGATTCACTAAGGTGACTGATAATTAGGAGTCCAGTGAGTGCAATTCCTATTGGGAGTGGAATCACAAGGTGGTGACGGTGAAACATTTCTGCAGTGATATAAACTGTCTTATGAGAAATTACTCAGGTGAATGATGTTTTTGAAGATTATGCCTCGATTGGGATATTCTTTAGATAGATTTGGGTACCATAATCCATATTGTATAGAAAGAAAAGCCTCAGGAATGCCCCTGGCAAAGGGGAGGGAAGTTTGGACTATTCCTGCCTAAAGACAGGAAACGGGGAAAGGGGGGGGGGGGGGAGAGTCCTGTAGAGGACTACCGCCAAGATGCATCATACCCGATACCACATGCCAAGATTGGGGGTCATCACCAATTTCTCCACAACCTTCAAGCACTATATACGGCTGTAACTATTGACTGTATCAAATACTACTGTGAACATGGTTTTCACTGTATTGTTTTTATTATTAATTTTCTATTAAATGTTATTTTTAAATATACTTTTGTCTAAATCCTTGAGGTACAGAGATAGCCCAAACGTCCCTTCCCTTCGCCAGGGGCATTCCTGAGGTAGCCCCAGGCTTTTCTTTATAGGTGAATGATGTTGTAAAAATGACAGGCTTGTACCCATCAAGCTGTTGTGGATGGCTGGTGGCCAATACGGATTTACTACTGTACATGATATTGGGTGGCACTGTCAATAGTTGTATTAGAATTCTTGTATGCTTTTGAAGAATTGGTGTCTAAATTATGTTTTTGTTATTATCTTGTTATTTAATAAAAGCTGTGGCCATAGTACTCCAATAAAAATAATTTGTGTCATGTTGGATTATTTATGAGGTTTAATGTGTTAGCTTTTGAGGTTCAATATCACTCTCTCTGGGGACTCTTGTACACCTGTACAGTCTGCGCAAATGGCATGCCAGACCCTCTCAGTAAAGTATTGTATTGTGTTATCCATAGATAGTAGTAGCAAAGTAAAAATATAGGGGATGCCTTTTGTACTTTGAGTATGTTTTAGGTTGAAAGTTTTTGGAAACACCTGAGGCCCAATCAGACCTGTCCATTGTGTGTTGCATTAATGCTCATGGTTAATACGTATTATGTTGGGTTAAGGCAGCCATTTCATTTGGAATGGGCCGCCAACACACAAGAGCAGACCAAAAACAGACATGCAACATTTTTGCCAATGCAGTGCACCACAACAGATGGTAGAGCATTATTATGTATCGTGGTGCACTACAATGCATGTGTATAGAAGTTGTGTTGCCTGCCTTTGGGCAGCAATTCAAAATGAATGGCACAGCAGTGTGCTAAAGAACATAAGGTGTTTAAACGCAATGCGTTGCAGTGCAAGAGAGTATTTAGTTCCTAGCTGTCTTCTTTAGGCACAACCTCACTGTAAAAAGGTGCTGATAGTAAAATGTCAACTTAAATAATTACAAAAGAAAGAAAAAAGGTACCAACTTTTAAAAAAGGGTCAATCCCCCCCCCCCCCCCCCCCCCCACACACACACTAAAAATATGCTTTATGTCCATGTGACTGTTCCATATTGACTGCACAATTCTACTAACACTGCTACAGAGGTGGGTGACATTACCCACAGTCCTTTGGTTAAATGGCAACCAATATTATTAGCATCCCTCTGAGTGGTGCTTTTAGGAAACAAACCACTTCTCAAATAGGTTTATATTTGCTGAACAGATTAACTGTGTCTGGTTGATATAAACTGTGTTTCTGATATTGGAATACCTGTCTTTAATTCCCCTATTCATATCTGTTATTTTGACTTATAAATCAGGATGCCTTCTTCTGGCTGATGCAATAATTTTCAGGCTACATAATACCTGGAGTTCATTTGGGCTGAAACCTGTGATACTTCTGGAAAGTTTCTATCAACGTGTATTACAACCAAAATTAAACACATTAAACATTTCACTGTATTTATTGTGTTTACATGGATGGGTAATAGCAGAATTTAATTCTACAGTGATGACAATTTATACTTTAATCTGAATTCTTGGCTTGCAATATTCTGAAAATCCTTCATTTATTGCATTAGGAATTTGGCAGATCATATTCTTTTTGTATAATTATAAGACAAAGAGTTCTACAGCCCAGGAAATCTCGGATGTTTCTAATTTATTTTGCCTTTCCCACTTTTTTGTACATTTGATATTGTAAAGAGATTTGGAGTAGTTTATAGACGTCTCTACACAGACTATAGCATTTTAAAATGAAATAATAAAAAAAAAGAATAACAATCCTTTATAATCTTATAGATGTTAAGTTATACAAAACTATGTTTGCAAGCTTATCCCCATGACTCCATTAATTTAAAAAAGTTAGAAATTTTTTTTGTTGTGTCACTGTTTGAACTCAGTAGAAATTATATATTTACAGTATATTCTGAGTCGCTATTGTTTGCAGTTGTTTTCGGATGCAATTAAATGTTGAAATGAATTTTAAATTATTGTTTTAAATATTCAAAGCAAACTCATCCATCCATCCACGTCACTAAGCCTCAAATTATACCCACACCTGCAAAATCACACTCCCATTTTTAACACACCCTCAAACAAATGGCCTCAAACTTTTGGAACAAGACATTCAAAGTATAAAGGCAAATTAAACACATTTCCTCGTAAGAGGTACCACAATATGCATGCATAATAAAGAGGGACACCTTGAAGGTACCAAGAAGAAAAACGTGGTGCACATAGCCACGTCACCTCCTCACTTCGTAAGTCCACACAAGCTGCCAGGAGGATGTATCCTGTAATATCCACTCACCAGTGACTAGTGTGTTAACATGAACCTTGACATATTTGAGGAGTTCATGCACACATTCCTTGCCTCCCTTCTTCTCTTCCAGGTAGCCAATAAGCGAACTCTAAAGCCAAGGAAAATTTCCCAGACCCGGGTAGAATAGATTAGATCTTGGGCCTCAGACTGATTGGAAACAAAATCAGGGACACTTTTTTCTAGAGAAAGCCTCCTGAACATGGGAACATACCATGCTTGTTATAGGCTGCTAATGGGCTTACTTGTACTGTGAAACTTAAAACAAGTATATATATTTGCATTGTAGGAACATTTGGCCTGGTTGAGAGTCAGATCTCGATTGAATATGGGTCAGGGCTAAGTGACTCAGAGAGACCGGATGACTCAGCAAGCAGCACATTTTGTAACTCCCCCTGGACTCTGGAACCTTGGAGAAGCTTCCAGAAATAGAGGGTGGAGTCTAGGAGGAGCTGCTTGGAGTATTGATGAGGGTCCCAGCCAATTCCCAGCAAAATGGGCTGGCAGCTCATGAATACTCATGGGTCATGCCAGCAGGGACAGTGGGGTGGAAGATGGAGAACGAATGCTGAGGAGGCCGTCGGTGGCCCTTGAGGGTGACCCCTAGTCTGGGGGGAGGTGACATCGGGCTGGGGCTCAGGTGCTGGAGGAACCCTCTACAACACACGAAAGAAAATCATTTCTGGAGGCACGGGAGGAAGGAGAGGACAGCAGGAGCAGGTTAGCATGTCTGAGTTCTCCAGAGGAGTCAGTCATGTGGGCTTGTGAGTGAGCAGTCTGGGAGGACTGTGGTGTCAGTCTGGGAGGACTGAGGAAAAGTAGCCAGGAGGGCTAGTAAAAGGGGCAGCTCTAGGCAGGCAGGCTGGAAGTGCCTGAGGAGGTGATGCTGGGATCAGTAGCCACAGGGATGTAAGCTGGACACTGACTTTTGCTACTCATTTTGCTACTCCTGCCTATAACAGGCTGTTGCTCAAAGATCTGAATGAGTGCTGTGTCAGAATAATTTTTTCAGTGTGCCAGTGGAGTTTGGCAAGCAAGTGTGCTGAAGGAAGCAGAGGAGTGTATATAGACTGTATATAGGAGAAGTTGTCCCTGAAGTTGTCTGAATCAAGTGGACATCCCATAATATCCCTACACCCCATCCAAGTTTTAATACCCTCAATAAAACTCACTGCATATAAGCATTTAAAATGAACACTTTTGATTTTTCACATTCGTGTCCCATAGACTTTAACCACTTAAGCCCTGGACCATTTGGCTGCCTACAGATCAGAGGACTTTTTACAATTTGGCACTGCGCTGATTTAACTGGCAATTGCACGGTCATGCAATGCTGTATCCAAACAAAATCCTTTTGTTTACACACATAGAGCTTTCTTTTGATGTTATTTGATTGCCTCTGCGATTTTTTTTTTTTGCAATATAAATGGAAAAAGACCGAAAATTTTGAAAAAAAATTATATTTTCTACTTTTTGTTATAAGAAAAATCCAATGAACTCAATTTTAGTCATACATTTAGGCCAAAATGTATTCAACCACATGTCTTTGGTAAAAAATTGTCAATAAGCGTATATTTATTGATTTGCGCAAAAGTTATAGCGTGTACAAACTAGGGTACATTTTCTGGAATTTACATAGCTTTTAGTTTATGACTGCCTATCTCATTTCTTGAGGTGCTAAAATGGCAGGGCAGTACGAGCCCCCCCAAATGACCCCATTTTGGAAAGTAGACACCCCAAGGAAATTGCTGAGAGGCATGTTGATTCCATTGAATATTTTTTTTTTGTCCCAAGTGATTGAATAGTGACAAAAATTTTTTTTAAAAAAGTTGTCACTAAATGATATATTGCTCAAACATGCCATGGGCATATGTGGAATTACACCCCAAAATACATTCTGCTGCTTCTCCTTAGTACAGGGATACCACATATGTGGGACCTTTTGGGAGCCTAGCTGTGTATGGGGCCCCGAAAACCAAGCACCGCCTTCAAGATTTCTAAGGGTGTAAATTTTTTATTTCACTTCTCTTTACCTATCACAGTTTCGAAGGCTATAAAATACCAAGATAGCACAAAACCCCCTAAATGACCCCATTTTGGAAAGTAGACACCCCAAGCTATTTGCTGAGTGGCATAGTGAGTATTTTGCAGCTCTCATTTGTTTTTGAAAATGAGGAAAGAAAAGAAAAATGTATTTTTTTTCTTTTTTCAATTTTCAAAACTTTGTGACAAAAAGTGAGGTCTGCAAAATACTCATCATACCTCTTAGCAAATAGCTTGGGGTGTCTACTTTCCAAAATGGGGTCATGGGGGGGGGGGTTGTGTCATCTGGGCATTCCATGGCCTCCGAAACTGTGATAGGCAGTGAGGAGTGAAATAAAAAATTTACACCCTTAGAAAGCCTAAAGGCGGTGCTTGATTTTCGGGATCCCGTACGCGGCTAGGCTCCCAAAGTCTCACACATGTGGTATCCCCGTACTCAGAAGAAGCAACAGAATGTATTTTGGGGTGTAATTTCACATATGCCCATGGCATGTTTGAGCAATATATCATAGAGTGACATCTTTTTGCCGCAACTTGTGTCAAAATATAAAATATTCCATGGACTTGACATGCCTCTCAGCAAATAGCTTGGGGTGTCTACTTTGGGGTCATTTGGGGGGGTTTGAACTGTCCCGGCATTTTATGCACAACATTTAGAAGCTTATGTCACACATCACTCACTCTTCTAACCACTTGAAGACAAAGCCCTTTCTGACACTTTTTGTTTACATGAAATTTTTTTTTTTTGCAAGAAAATGACTTTGAACCCCCAAACATTATATATTTTTTAAAGCAAAGGCCTTACAAATTAAAATGGTGGGTGTTTCATTTTTCTTTTCACGCAGTATTTGCGCAGCAATTTTTCAAACACATTTTTTTTGGAAAAAACACACTTTTTTCATTTTAATGCACTAAAACACACTATATTGCCCAAATGTTTGATGAAATAAAAAAGATGATCTTAGGCCGAGTACATGGATACCAAACACGACATGCTTTAAAATTGCGCACAAACGTGCAGCGGCGACAAACTACATTCATTTTTTAAAGCCTTTAAAAGCCTTTACAGGTTACCACTTTAGATTTATAGAGGAGGCCTACTCCTAAAATTACTGCCCTCGATCTGACCTTCATGGTGATACCTCACATGCATGGTGCAATTGCTGTTTACATATGGCGCCAGACCAACGGTTGCGTTCGCCTTTGCGCCAGAGCAGGGTGGGACAGCATTGCTTTTTTTTTTTATTATTTATTTTATTTTTAAACTGTTCCTTTCATTTTTTTCTTTTTATAAATAATATATAAATGTAAATATCCCCTATGATAACAATAGGTAGTGACAAGTACTCTTTTTTGAAAAAATTGGGGTCTATTAGACCCTAGATCTCTCCTCTGCCCTCAAAGCATCTGACCACACCAAGATCAATGTGATAAAATGCTTTCCCAATTTCCCAATGGCGCTGCTTACATCCGGCAAAATCTAAGTCATGAAATGCTTGTAGCTTCCGGTTTCTTAGGCCATAGAGATGATTGGAGCCATTCTGGTCTCTGGTCGGCTCTATGGTCAGCTGGTGGAACCACCGGCTGCATTCTCAGGTTCCCTGTTGGGACAGGAGAGCCAGAGAAAACCATGGAAGATGGTGGGGGGGGGGGACATTCCCTCCCACTGCTTGTAAAAGCAGTCTAGAGGCTAATTAGCTGCTAGGATTGCTTTTACATGAAAGCCGACCACTGGCTAAAAAGAATGATACCAAGATGATACCTAAACCCACAGGCATCATTCTGGTATAACCACTCAAAATCCATTAACATACCAGTACGTTGCTGGTCCTTGTTGGGCATATATTGAAATCTTTTTTTCATGCAGCCTGTGGGCTGAACGAAAAAAAGAGATTGATCGGTGTGTATGCCCACCATTAGAATACCTCCCTTCATACACCCAGTTCTAATTATGGGCATACATGCACCATTTTGTTTTTAACTGTGGTGGTGAAATCACCTCCTACAGTGCTGGAGTCAAGGCTTTTTGTATCGTGGGAGCAAGCGCTGTTGCTGTCAAGATAAATAAATCAGTGCTGCAGCTGAATGGCCTAAAAAATATAGGCCGAAGCATGGGGGCATCCGCCCCAAAAGTTAGGAGCAAATCGCTCCTCCACCCCTGCTGCCCCCATGCTTCGGCAGTAACATTACAGTATAACAGTAAGACATACTTACATACATGGCTTCATGTATCGTGGGAGCAAACACTGTCACTGTCAAGATAAATAAATCCGGGCTGCAACTGAATGGCATACCTGCTAAGCATAGGATGGTTAACAATAAAACAAAGTGACATAACAGTATAACAGTAAGACATACCATACCTGCAAAGCAAATTAAAAAAAAATAGTAAAAATAAAACAGTGTTTAACGCAATCTGTGCCTAAAATATATATATGCCGAAGCATGGGGGCATCCGCCCCAAAAGTTAGGAGCAAAACGCTTCTCCACCCCTGCTGCCCCCATGCTTCGGCATATATGCTCTTTTTTTTAACTGTGGTGGTGAAATCACCTCCTACAGCACTGGAGTCACGGCTTTATGTATTGTGGGAGCAAATGCTGTTGCTGTCAAGATAAATAAATCTGTGCTGCAACTGAATGGCGTACCTGCTAAGGAAATGATGGTTAACAATAAAACAAAGTAACATTATAATATAACAGTAATGCCCTGTACACACGGTCGGACATTGATCGGACATTCCGACAACAAAATCCATTGATTTTTTCTGACGGATGTTGGCTCAAACTTGTCTTGCATACACACGGTCACACAAAGTTGTCGGAAAATCCGATCGTTCTAAACGCGGTGACGTAAAACACGTACGTCGGGACTATAAACGGGGCAGTAGCCAATAGCTTTCGTCTCTGAATTTATTCTGAGCATGCGTGGCACTTTGTGTGTCGGATTTGTGTACACACGATTGGAATTTCTGACAACGGATTTTGTTGTCGGAAAATTTTATAGCAAGCTCTCAAACTTTGTGTGTTGGAAATTCCGATGGAAAATATATGATGGAGCCTACACACGGTCGGAATTTCCGACAACAGGGTCCTATCACACATTTTCTGTCAGAAAATCCGACCGTGTGTACAGGGCATAAGACATACCATACCTGCAAAGCAAATGCAAAAAAAAAAAAAAATAGTAAAAAATAAAACATTTTTAATGCAATCTGTGCCTAAAATATATATATGCCGAAGCATGGGGGCATCCGCCCCAAAAGTTAGGAGCAAATCGCTCCTCCACCCCTGCTGCCCCCATGCTTCGGCATATATTCTCTTTTTTTTAACTGTGGTGGTGAAATCACCTCCTAAAGCGCTGGAGTCACGGCTTTATGTATCGTGGGAGCAAACGCTGTTGCTGTCAAGATAAATAAATCCGCGCTGCAGCTGAATGGCATACCTGGAAACAGAAAAATGGTTAACAGTAAAACACAGTAAACAGTAAACTATAAAAAAAATACATACCTGAAAAGCAAGCATGATAAAACATAATAACAATAAAACATTGCAGAATAGAATACAGTAAAAAAGAGCAGAACAATAGAGAGAGAGAGAGAGAGAGAGAACAATAAAACAACAACTAATTTTGTTTTTTTATTCTATATTTTTTTTGTGTGTTTTTTTTTTTTTTTTACACTTTTTTTGTAACTGTAACGGTTGTAGTGGTTGCGGTTCCAGGTTCGGGTCTCTCAAAATAAAATGGCATCTTGGGAGACCCTGTGAAAGTGTGTCCTAGTCTGTGCAGTGCTGTACCCTACGCTAAAACTCCACTAGTGTATGTTAGTGTTCAAAACATTCACCAATGCAAACACCAGGATTGTCAGGACAGGAGGGACAATAATAGCAGGTGTCACGCCTATATCCGCTACAGACACGACATCTTCTTTGGGGGGCTCGTTGGGTAGGGGAGGACGTACGGAAAATGCCTCTCATTCAGCCGGATTACTGCATTTGGATTGGGAAGGTGAGGTGGAGCACTGTCTAGAAACAGAAGGGCTCTGATGATCTCTTCCTGGAATTTAAGGAAGAATCCAGTCAGTCCTGAAGCTCTGTATAGCACATGAGCGTTCAGCAAAGCCAATTGAAGTACGTATACAGACACTTTTTTGTACCAGAGTCTGGCCTTACAGGCAGCTAGGTACGGCGCCAACAACTGGTCGTTGAGGTCCACCCCTCCAATATTTTGGTTATATTCGTGGACACAGGAGGGGTTTCTCCACAACACCAGTCACCGTAGGAATTAGGACTGTTGTGTCTGCATGAAGGGAGGAAAGAACGAAAACATTCTTATTATCCCTCCACTTCGCAGCGAGCAAGTTATTACACTTCAAGCAGGCTCTCTCCCCCAGCCTAAGACGGGAATCTACAAGCCGCTGGGGAAAGCCCCAGCAATTAGATTGCACGGTACCACATGCATCTGATGATCAAACAAGTGACTAAAAAGTGTCAATAATGTAATGTGTAATAATTGTCCTCATACAAATGGTACCCCTTTCTGAATAAGGGTGACATTAAGTCCCACACAATCTTGCCAGCACTCCCTATGTAATCTGGGCAGTTTGGCGGCTCTACGTGACTATCTCTTCCCTCGTAAACCATAAAACTACATGTATAGGCTGTGGCCCTGTCACAGAGCTTATACATGTTGACCCTGTATCTGGCACGCTTGCTGGGAAGATACTGTTTGAAAACAAGCGGCCAGAAAACTTAATCAGGGACTTAATGCAGACAACTTGATGAGGAGTGTTCAAGGCTGAAAAATGTTGGTTGAAGTGGTTTACAAGGGGCCGAATTTTGTAGAGCCAATCGTATCCAGGGTCTCCACGAGGACGACAGAGTTCATTGTTGTTAACATGCATAAACCGCAAGATCTGCTCGTCTCGTGCCCTGGTCATGGAGGCAGATAACACGGGCATATGGTAAATTGGGTCAGTAGACCAATATGACCACAACATACTCATTTTAACTATGCCCATGACGAGGGATAGGCTCAGAAAGGTCTTAAATTGGGAAACCGTAACTGGTTTCCAATCTCTGGCAAGGGAGGACTGGGGATTAGCGGTGATGAATTGACCAGCATACAAATTACTTTGATCCACAATAGATCTATAGAGATCTTCCGTGAAAAACAGTGAATAAAAATCATGCGACAAAAAATCAATTGTTTCCACCTGAATTCCGGGTTGGCCAGTGAATGGGGGAAGTACGGGTGCTGCAGAAGTGGTGGACTCCCAATTAGGATTGGCAAATTCTGCAGGAAGGACACTATGAGCACGACGGGCCTGTCTTTGTTTTCTTGGCTTGCCACCTCGCCAGCTTGAACTGCACTTATGGAACTTGCCACGTCACCACATGTTACTGCAGTGCTGGTTTGACTACGACCAAGGTGTACTAGGCCGCTGGTGCTTGCCAGTTCACCAGAAGGATGAGCGGCACTAGTACTTCTCTGCTCCATATGAGAGCCCTGCGGTTCTTGCACCTCAACAACAGCAGAAGAAGATCGGGGTCTGGTACGCCTGACCTTGGTAGGGACCACAACTCCGTCATCAGAGCTATCTGTCATGGAGCCGCTGTCATCTACAGGATCGTATTCTGAACCTGAATCTGACAGATGAGTGACTTCCTCTTCATTATTTGTCATGCTCAGAAACATGTAGGCCTCTTCACTACTGTACCTTTGATTTGCCATTTTGGGCTCTAAATTTACTGGTACAGTAGTGAGAATCACAGGTAAAAAAACTCCTAGGCTGTCAGCAACTGTATCAAATGCTACCAAAAAAACTGTTAGCGATCGCAGGGATCAGGCCTGACTCTGCGAACACTGCAGTTATGTGTTTAGTGTTTTGTAAGTGACAGTGATCGATCGATACTGCACTTGGGTGGGCTGGGCTGGGCAGAGGGGCAAAACGCAGGTGCTAGCAGGTATCTGGGCTGATCCCACTAACACTGCGTTTTTGGGAACCCTAAACTGCTGGGGGCGCTAGTATAGATCTGATCAGATCAGATATCAATCTGTTCAGACACTATACCACTAAGGGAGGTGTATGCTGCGTGTGTGGGTGTTAGCGGTACTGGCACTAATCTGACGCTGCCTGGGGTGACGCAGACCCTACCTGACCCTAAAACCTAACTGATATCACCCGCCGGGCAATCAGTTAAACCTTTATTGGGTAATAAACGGCGGGTATAAAAAAAACAAACTAACTAACCAGCATCACCCGTAACACTTATACGGTGATCACTGGTGAAAGGGTTAACTAGGGAGCAATCAGGGGGTTAAAACCATTATTAGGTACTATATGGGGGTACCTGATGCTATAAAAAGCTGACGGTGAACCTAAATAGCTAACAGGCTAACTAGCGTCACCTGTGACACTTATACGGCGATCAGAAAAATTATCGATTAGTGACACTGGCGATGGGGGGTGAAAGGATTAATTGGGGGGCAATCAAGGAGTTAAACCTTTATTGGGGGGGGTTAGGGGGGTACCCTAGACCTAAAGGGGCCTACCACTAACAGCCCTAACACTTATAACAGTCACAAAATGACACCAATGCAGTGATCAGTAAATAAATAAAAACTGCTATTGGTGTCACTGTGACAGGGGGTGACGGGGGTGCAGGGGAGGTGATCGGGGGGTAATTTATGTGCCTATGTGTACTAGTGTTAGTGTAGTGTTGGTGTAAACTCACATTGATGTCTTCTCTTCTCGTGCGCCAGAACGAAAAGGCTGCACGAGGAGAGATGACATCACTTCCTCTGCTTCTGTTTACATTTCAGAAGAAGAGGAAGCTTCCTATTCGTCAGCAGCGATCGTGAGGGGGTGGCCATGAATCAGTGGCCTCTCCCTCAGGACGGATTGCTCCTGCAATGATGCCGACCGCCTTCCCCCACCCGCGGGAGGGGAGTAACGTACGGGTATGTTACTCTGCCTGCCTGTGCCATTCTGCCGATGTATATCGTCGTGAGGCGGTCGGCAAGTGGTTAACGGGCACAATTTTTTTTGTCTGTTCGCAGGTTCTGGTGCTAACTGAACCGGGGGGTATTCGGCTCATCCCTACTTAAAACACAAAGAAGCGGGTAGTTGAAAAATGTTAAAATAAAAACCGAGTGAAAAGTGTAAAGTCCAAAAACAAAAATCACTCCTCTGAATACTGAGCAATGGGAGCTGGGAGTTAGCTGCATGGGGGAGCGCTGCAATCTGTATAAAGACAAAAGAATAAAGAGCACACATCTCATAGTGCAGTAACGTAGAGGAAGATTTTATGTAGATATAGGACAATAAAATATAGCACTCACAAACATATGGGAAAGGGGGTGTGATACGAGGCAGGATACTGGAGCTGATGTGAAGTCCATGTGAGGGACGTCTAGCTCCCCGCCGTGGCCACAGGCTTTTAATCTTTAAAGGAAATCTACGTTCATATTATTGTTTATTTAAAATTGTATTTCCATCTATGTTCTGAAGAAATTTTCCATCAAACAACATGTTTTGACCAAAGAAAATTTCCTTCATAAAAAGGAAAGAGGAGTCCCTCTGCTAATCACGCAATTGTTCATTTTGGGGCAAAATCCTAAAACCAAAAGAAAACAAAGGACTGCTTTCCTGGTTAAAGTACACTGAAATCTCTGAAAAAAGAACATCATGATGGGTTTAGGATAAAGCAAATTGACAAATACATACGGTAGTAATACAACAAAAGTATAATCAAATTAGAAAATGTTTTGGAAGTGCATGTGGGACTTGGTTTTGATAATATCTGCTAACACAAGAAAATTGGACAAGTATGAAAGCAAATATTCAGTCCAACAAATGTTGTACAGTAATCAGAAAAACACTCTTAAGAAGGTTATTTTGCATGTTGATAATTTGTGGAATTTTACATAAGACAATTGGGAATATTGCTAAAAAGCTAAAATACTGAACAGTTAAAGACATCTACTGCAAGACTACTTCATGACGATAGTATTATTTATGTAAACCTACACATACACGCACACACTAACACATACAAAAAGGAATTCAAATTTATGCTCACAATCATATGATCCTTGGCACTAAAACATACCCCTGGCAATAGATGGGGTCCATAACCTAGGATAAAACAAATGAAAAAGCACAGTAATTTGTACCAAAATTTAAATAGTCATAAAAACTATAACTTCTTGAGACAAAAGCTAGAAACTAAAAACTGTTGAGAAATAAATAAATGATACCCATTACTGCTAAGGAGCATTATCTGAGCATAAAATCTGTTTTACAAATGTAAAAAGAGATTTAGTAAAGATCCTTATAGCGTAACCATACTGAGATTACTTCACAGAAGTCATAGTGAGCTTTGAGGACTGAGCTTGGATAACTTAGAGCAGGAGTGTCAAACTTAAAGTGATTGTAAAGGCAGAATTTTTTTTTCATCTTAAAGCATTCTATGCTTTAAGATAAAAAACCTTTTGTGTGTAGCAGCCCCCCCAATACTTACCTGAGCTCCATCTTAATCCAGCAATGTGCACGAGTGCCTCGGCCATCCGAGACACTCCCTCCTAATTGGCTAAGACACAACAGCCATGTCATTGGCTCTTGCTGCTGTCAATCAATGCCAGTTAGCCAATGAGAAGGGAAAGGGGGGGACCAAACCACGGCTCCATATCTGAATGGGCAAACAGAGCTGTGGCTCGGCTCAGGTGCCCCCATAGCAAGCTGCTTGCTGTAGGGGCACTTGACACGAGGGAGGGACCAGGAGCGCCTGTGGGGCACCCGAGAAGAGGAGGATCCAGGCTTTTCTGTGCAAAACTACTGCACATAGCAGATTTGTTATTTTTAAAGAAAAAAAATGAGAATTTAGTATCACTTTAATTTCATCGCAGGCCGCATCAGCATTATGGTTTCCCTCAAAAGTCCAGTTGTATCTGTAACATTATATATCTACACAGTTATATAGGAGTACTTAGAAGTATGCAGCGTACAAAGTGCAGAGTTCAGGAGTGTGCTACATACAGAGTGTATAGTTCAAGGGTGCTCTATGAACAGAGTGCAGGATTGAGGAGTGAGTTACATACAAAGTGTAGTGTTCAGGAGTACGTGGTGTACATATTGCCAAGCTCAGAAGTGCGCTACATACAAAGTGCAGAGCTTGGATGTACACTATACACAGAGTGCAGGATTGTATATTAGAGGTGACGCAGCGCGCCGCCCGTGCCCCTGGACGATGTAAGTTATTACGAAATGCGTAGGTCAGAGCGACGCGCTGACGTCACCTCGCACTCCATCTGTGTATCCAGTTGGAACGGGCTGTCTGTTTGTGCTCTGGCCGGTGCAACAGACGTTCGTTTTTTTACATCCATTTTCTTGTAAGTGCATTATTTTTCTTTTTATAATAAACAATCGTTGGTTTTACACTATTGGAGCATTTTTTCCCTCCTATGTACCACGACCTTGCTCTGCTGGTTCGAGCTGCTTTAGGTGATTTCCCAACATCTGGTGTCTGCTTGCCGTCCCATGGAGCCGGGGTTCAGTACAACACATGTCTTCCCTGATCCTCTGTGATGGGGGATCATGGTATTCCGGTAAGGGTGCATTCTTGCTGACTTGTGGGGGTGGATCTCACTTACTATTGGGAAACAGGAACCGATTCACCGATTTATGCTATTTTGATGGACTTTAATTTTTATTTTCACTGGTGTTCACTACACTATATCGTTCATTGATCACTGATCATTTACCATTTAATGTTTATTGATCATTGGACATTTGTTATTGTTCACGTTCATATATTAATTCACCAATGTACCTTATTACCTGTATGCTACTATCAGCACGCAGGTTTTTATATATATTTTCACAGCATCATATCTCTTAAGGGTAGCACGATTTTTTATACCTTTTCCTATTTGCATGTGTATTGATGTTGTACATATTAATTGCTGCTCCCTAAATGTTGGTTGGGTGTAAGTCATCTTGCTACCACTTTTTCAATTTAGTTTAATTTAGTTTGGTTCTTATAGCGCGTTTTTTTACACTATTTTCCACATTAAAAAGTGGAACTTGCATGCAGTGCAAGATCTGCTTTAAACAGAGACAGATTTGCCCTTAAGCACTTCCAGGTGTAATGTAAAAAATAGGAAAGAAAAGACAGAAATAAAGATTTGAAACAGAAATATAATGATAAAATCATACAAGAGCTTGCACCCACCTGTTGCTCAGATGCCCAAATGAGTATTCTGAATATTGGATGGGTATACTTTACCCTAGTCAGCTATAAGAGGATTCATCAGCTGCATAAACATTACCTAAGGTGCCTAGAACATAGGAACATCAAGATCTGACCCTACCTGCTTGAGTTATTAACCCATTTATTCATAATCTCATGTATTTCATAACCTTATATATTTGCTAATGTCTACATCATCGTGCATGCACACTATAATTGATTGGAACCCATTTTGAGGCAGGATCCCATCATAAGGTAGGCAAGACCACTTATAGGCAAGAAGCAGTTGAAAGTTCACTCAATGTACATGCATACAGTCAGTGTAACATACATTCAATTTGGTGGTGCATATTGAGACTTTGGATTTATGTTTTACTTTTCATGTAAAGGTAATGGTTATGCTTCAAAAAAAATCTGGTTGATTCCAAATTTTAAAACTTTGTTTCAATCTCTAAGTATCTCTTAGAGATCTATCTATCTATCTCTGAGTGAGATGCTATTTAAAATTACTAATCTCTTCGCTACCATGTTCAAGGTTTGTGGGTGCCAACCCTGCTGTAAGGTTACTGAAAGTTAGTAGGAGGAATTTTCTATCTGTGTCCACCTTTCCTCTTGTAATTCTAATGCCGCGTACACACGATCTGACTTTACGGCATACTTGAATACATAGAGTCTAGGGATGGGACTTTGAAGGCACAACAATATTAAACTACAAAAAGGTAAGTTTGTTTAGGGGTTTTTTATTTATAAAGTATAAAAAGACAATAGACAAACATAGATGTTTAAAAACACATCAGACTAGGCATAGGACCTAATATTATTCCCTAATATAGGGAAGAGGGGGGGGGGAGGGGGAAAAAGAAAGCGGGGGAAAAAGAGAAGGAAGGGAAGTAGAAGGGAAAAAGAAAAAAGGGGAGAAATGGGGATCGGAAAAGGGGATCATAGGGAAGAAAGGGGGGGGAAACGGGGAAGGGGAAGGGAGGGGGAGAGGAAGGGGAAGGGAGGGGGAGGGGAGGGGAGGGAGGAGGGGGGGGGGAGGGGGGGGGGGGGAAAGAGGAAAAAAGAGGAAAAAATGTATGGAAGGTGTATGGGAAAGTAAGGTTCACTTACCATTTGAAAATGGTAAGATCAGAAACTGCCAATAATGATAAGGTGCATATGATCGCAGCCGGCCACAAACTGGGATCTCTCAGAGAAATGTAGCATCAGGTATCCATAAATAGGAAAGCAGAGACTTTATAGTTATAGTGCTGGTATATACAGAGGGGGAGGAAGGTAAACAAACACATTAGTGTTGTAAGATATTGCAGTTAAAAGGGATACCAAAGTAGTAATAGCTTGTAACTTGTAACTTGCTTGTAACTAAAGGAGTATAAATGTGAGTGACCTGAACTTACCCTCGGGTAACTGAGAGAGGCCATGTAGATGCGCCGTCCGGTCAAGCAAGGACCGGTGCTGTGAGCACACAAGAGCAGACAATACTTGGCCCCTATATAAGGTGACCCAGGCCGGAAATAGGCGGCTCCGAAGCGCACGCCGTGTTCTGGCCCCGTAGCAGGCTACCGCCACGCCGCCCCTACGTACAGACGACGCAATGTCGGGGGAATCCTGCGCATGCGCCAAGAGATAACGCGAGGGGGAGCGGGGCCAGGCCAATACACAGGCAGCAGAGGTGGAGATTTGGGGGAAGGAAGTCCCCGTGTCTCCGCCAATCGCCGCACATCTTCTTTTTTTCCCCCCTCCCTCCCCTCCCCTCCCCCTCCCTTCCCCTTCCCCGTTTCCCCCCCCTTCTTCCCTATGATCCCCTTTTCCGATCCCCATTTCTCCCCTTTTTTCTTTTTCCCTTCTACTTCCCTTCCTTCTCTTTTTCCCCCGCTTTCTTCCCCCCCCCCTTCTCCCTTCCTGTTTTGTTCTTCCCCTCCCCTTCCCCCCCTCTTCCCTCCCCCCTCCTTGCTTTCCCTTTTCCTTCTTTCTTTCGTTGTTTCTTTCTCCCCTTGCACTGATCCATTATAAAATCTGATTATATACTATTTATACACACATACATATGTATAGTATTTGAAATCTTCTCATTTAGGTATGTACTCTTCGTCTCCCCTAATTTGGCTGATCCTGACCCCCGGGCCTCACTATGTGTCATTTGGAGACCATAATCTTGTATAGGGCCTGTCCCATGAGTCATTATACCTGGCAGTGGTTATACCTACAGTTCTGAAATTTCTATGTATATTTTTTGTAGTGTTTGCATTTTTTGAATTTGTCTTTTTCTGTTGTCTTCTTTTATGTATTTTAATCTAGAATCTCTAGCTCCTGAGGAAGCGTTCTGTGAAACGTGAAACATGTAGAGCAATCAGAGAGCACCCCACCGTGGATCACCAAACCTGCAGCATTTTGTCTGTTTTAGCTTTATGACTATTTACTGTGTAACGTTTGGGGAAGTATCTCTCCTCCACTTTGACTAAGTGATTTGTTTACATACTTATAATCTTTCCCTTGCTATACAAGCTTGCAGGATAGGTTCCATACGGTATACCAATATTAGGTCCTATGCCTAGTCTGATGTGTTTTTAAACATCTATGTTTGTCTATTGTCTTTTTATACTTTATAAATAAAAAACCCCTAAACAAACTTACCTTTTTGTAGTTTAATATTGTTGTGCCTTCAAAGTCCCATCCCTAGACTCTATGTATTCATTACTATAATGTTGGGGACGCTGGCACAATTTTCTACCTAGTACCTGCAGAGTCACCCTGCATTTTGAGGTACTATAGCACTAGGCCCCCTGTTTGATTTACGGCATACTTGGGCCGGCGTACCGGATTTCATCGGACAATTCGATCGTGTGTGGGCTCCAGCGGACTTTGTTTTCTCAAAAGTTTGACGGACTTAGATTTGAAACATGTCATGTTTTAAATATATCCAAAGGACTCGAGTCCGGTCGAAAAGTCCGCTCCTCTGTATGCTAGTCTGACGGACAAAAACCGACGCTAGGGCAACTATTGGCTACTGGCTATGAACTTCCTTGTTTTAGTCCGGTCGTACGTCATCACGTACGAATCCGTCGGACTTTGGTTGATCGTGTGTAGGCAAGTCCATTCTGTCACGAAGATCCTGCCAGTAACCGGCGTCCCAGGCGCACGGGAACCCGGCCACGGGGTCCCATTGCGCATGCGCGCGCGTTCACGGGTGCGGTCACGCACGGGCACGCGCGCGCGCACTCCCGCTGGTGTCAGGCGGGCTATTTAAACCTGCCTGTCACACTCCATCCCCGCTGTCTGCTCTACAGCGTTCTGTGAGTGTTACCTGATCTGATCTGTGTTTCCTGTTATCTGACCCGGCTTCCTGTTTGACGATCCTGCTATCTGCCTGCACCAGACCCTCTTGGCTTGCCTGACCATCCCTCTGCATTACCCCAGGTACCTCTGCTGTCCGAACGTTACTGACCACCGGCTTGTTGACCCTCCGCTGTGTTCATCAGCTTCCAGTCTGCTATTACCTGCCGTTGTTCCTGGTTCCAGTCCAGCTTCCAGTCTGCTATTACCTGCTGTTGTTCCTGGTTCCAGTCCAGCGTTCCAGGCTACCTTCTGCTGTGTTCCAGCCCAGCGTTCCAGGCTATCTTCTGCTGTGTACCAGTCCAGCGTTCCAGTCTATTACCTGCTGTTGTTCCTGGTTCCAGTCCAGCGTTCCAGGCTACCTTCTGCTGTGTTCCAGCCCAGCGTTCCAGGCTATCTTCTGCTGTGTTCCAGTCCAGCGTTCCAGTCTATTACCTGCTGTTGTTCCTGGTTCCAGTCCAGTGTTCCAGGCTATCTTCTGCTGTTGTTCCAGTCCAGCTTCCAGTCTGCTATTACCTGCTGTTGTTCCTGGTTCCAGTCCTGCATTCCAGTCTCTGTCCTCAGTCTACTCCTCAGACTACTGACTCCAGAGGGTGCCACCACTACTGGACTTTCAGCAACTGTTGATCCTGCCAGGCACCCATACCACTCTTCACTCCTGGCCCCCTGTCTCCATTCCAGGGGAATGGGAGTGGGAGCTGTAAGGGAGGTCTTTTCCTGTACTTCAGGCTCACAACCTACCAGGTACGTGACAGTAGCAGACAGCCATGTCTGAGCCTGAGCAGGAAACGTCTCCCATGGAGGAACTCTGTGCACACCTGGCAGGATTGACTGAAGCAGTCAAAAATCTGCAGCAAGGATACACCAGACTGGAGGAACGAGTGTTAACCCTGTCTAACCCCATTGGGACCCAGGGAGCTTCCTCTGCTCCTGCTCCTTCAGTTGGGCCTTCCTCAACGGTGGTGATGCTCCCTCCGGAACCTAAGGTTCCCACACCTGAACGTTTCTTTGGAAATCGCCATAAGTTCAGAGCCTTCCGCAACTCCTGCGAACTATTTTTTGCTCTCCAGCCACGTACCTTTTCCCTGGAGGCTACAAAGGTGGGCTACGTAATTTCTCTACTCTCTGGTGACCCCCAAACCTGGGCCCATCGCCTCTTAGAGCAAAAGGACATATCTCTGACCAACCTCTCCACTTTCTTTGACGCACTAGGCCAGTTATATGATGACCCCCAGCTATCTGTAACTGCAGAGGCGGCTCTACACACCCTTCAACAAGGTCGCAGAGAAGCAGAGGATTATGTGGCTGAATTCAGGAAGTGGAGTGCGGATACTAACTGGAACGATGCGGCTCTCCGTTATCAATTTCGGTTGGGACTTTCTGATCCTCTGAAGGATGAACTGGCCAGGGTGGCACACCACAGACTTTAAATGTTTTAATCGATCTAGCTATCCAGATCGATCGACGCCTACGAGAGCGCAGGTCTGAGAAAGCTATGGGGTCTTCTCGTCCAACTTGGGTTACCCCTAAGGTTCCCCATCACCCATCATCAACATCACCTACCTCCACGCTTAACTTACCTGAGTCAATGCAATTAGGAGTCCTGCGGCCTTCACTCACCCCAGAGGAACGACAACGTCGTCGAGCAAATAACTTGTGCCTGTATTGTGCGGAACCCAGGCACTATGTCAGGAACTGTCCCCTCAAACTCCGTAAGTGTTTATCCCTATCTACTGACTATGTGACATCTCTGGTTAAAAATACCACTCACCTTGCTCTTCCTCTTCTGCTACAGCTTCCAGGGAAGGATCTACAAATCACCGCCATTATTGACTCAGGAGCTTGCAGCTGTTTCATGGATTCTCGTTTTGCCATCCAACACCAAATACCCTTGTCACCTAAAGCCCATGGACTTTCTATCCATCTAGCTGATGGGACCGCTATCAAGTCTGGACCTGTCACCCAAGAGACTATGCCAATACCCGTTTTCGTTTCCAACGTCCATCAGGAACAGCTGCGCCTGGACATTATCGCTTCACCCCTGTTCCCCATAATACTCGGCATGCCATGGTTACAGGCCCATAATCCGGACATAAATTGGATCACGGGTGAGGTGACCTTTCCCTCTCCGTACTGCCAACAGTTTTGCAGAATCCAGAACATCCAGGAGAACTCTATTCTGTTATGCCTAGATACAGATCCTAGTCTACTTAAATCCATTCCTTCCGCCTATCATGATTTCCTGGACGTATTTAGTAAACAGAGGGCAGAGGTGTTACCCCCTCACCGGGCCTATGACTGTCCCATTGAGTTACTTCCTGGTGCTGAAATTCCTTTTGGAAGAATATTTCCCCTGACTGAGGTGGAGCAAGGGGCATTGAAGGAATACATTGACGAAAACCTCAAAAGAGGCTTCATTCGTCCATCCACGTCCCCCGCAGGTGCAGGCATCTTCGTGCAGAAAAAAGATAAAACCCTCAGGCCGTGTGTGGATTACCGCGAACTAAACAAAATTACTGTGAAGAATCGGTACCCTCTCCCCTTAGTACCAGAGTTGTTTCAGAGACTGGGGACGGCTACCATATTCATCAAACTTGATCTCCGTGGGGCCTACAATTTAGTTCGTATCAGGGATGGAGACGAATGGAAGACCGCTTTTCGTACCCGTTATGGACATTTTGAGTACCTCGTGATGCCTTTCGGCCTGTGTAATGCCCCTGCCACATTTCAATACTTTATTAATGATGTGTTACGTGACTTTCTAGACCTGTTTGTCATCGTCTATTTAGACGACATATTGATTTTCTCTTGTTCCCTTGAATCCCATCGCAGGCACGTCAGAAGTGTATTGGGCCGACTTCGACAACACGGTCTATATGCAAAGGCTGAAAAATGTGAATTCGAACAGGAAAGTATTCCATTTTTAGGGTTAGTCATCTCCAGTAAGGGCATCAAAATGGACCCCCAGAAGGTCACGGCTGTTCTAGATTGGCCTGTCCCGACTGATAAGAAAGGAATCCAGCGATTCGTTGGATTCGCTAATTTTTACCGCAAATTTATTAAGGGGTTCTCAGCCATCATTGCACCCATCACACAGCTTACCAAACAGGGTACACGCTTCCATTGGTCGGCCGAGGCTCAAAAGGCTTTTGAGACTCTCAAGGGCCTTTTTACCTCCGCCTCTGTACTGAAGCATCCAGATTCCTCTCTGCCATTTATTCTAGAAGTGGATGCATCTGAAATTGCTGTAGGAGCAGTATTATCCCAAAGACAGGGAACCAAAGCCCTGCTGCATCCTGTGGATTTCTTTTCTCGTAAATTATCCACGGCAGAGAGAAATTATGATGTAGGTGACAGAGAGTTGTTGGCAATCAAGTCAGCATTGGAGGAGTGGCGCTATCTGTTGGAGGGTGCCGCTAATCCAGTTTTAATCTTTACAGATCATAAGAACCTGGAGTATTTGAGGTCTGCAAAGAGGTTGAAACCACGTCAGGCCAGGTGGGCTCTCTTTTTCTCCAGGTTCTCCTTCCATGTCACTTACCGTCCTGGCTCCAAGAATACCAAACCTGACGCCCTGTCTAGGATGTTTCACAAACCTCAAGAGATTTCCCCTCCAGACACCATTTTGTCTCCAGGGAACTTTCTTCTACTTCAGGGAAACCTGCTTTCCCAGATTAAGCAGGCCTCCGCAGAAATAGAATCTTCCATTAAGACAGAGCTACAGGTTAAGGATGGGTTATTGTGGCATGAGAGTAGGATGTTTATACCTGAAACACTACGAGTTCCAGTACTAGAGCTCTGCCATGATCATGCGCTGGCTGGGCATTTCGGTGTGGCTAAGACCACTGATTTGGTTCAGCACACCTTCTGGTGGCCTCAGCTGCGCAAAGATTGTAAAGAGTTTGGAGAGTCCTGTACCACCTGCCTTAGGAACAAAGGGCACAAAACAAAGGCATGGGGTCTACTAAAACCCTTGCCTGTCCCAGATAGACCCTGGAAAATGCTCTCAATAGATTTTATTGTAGAACTACCCCCGGCCGGGGGCTTCACTTCAATCTTTGTCATAGTGGACCGGTTGTCGAAGATGGCGCACTTTGTCCCAATGAAGGTTACAGCACAAGCATTCATTAAAGAGGTCGTCAGGCTCCATGGGGTACCAGTTAACATCGTTTCAGATCGAGGGGTACAATTTACCTCTCGATTCTGGAGGGCTTTGTGTAAAACCTTGGACATTGAACTCTCATTTTCATCGGCTTATCACCCCCAGACTAATGGGCAAACAGAAAGGACAAACCAGACCCTTGAACAATATTTGCGCTGCTTTTCTTCCTTTGCCCAAGATAATTGGATTGCTGTTTTACCATTGGCCGAATTCGCTTATAACAATTCTATTCATTCTGCTATCAAGCAAACTCTGTTTTTTGTGAATTATGGTTTCCACCCCTCATTTTTACCAAACTCTCTTCCAGAATGCACAGTACCCGCAGTCCAGGAGAAATTGGATTTCTTTACCTCTAACAACCAAGTTTTACAGGACACCATGACCAGAACCCAGGAGTACAACAAAGCAACCTTCGATAAAAAGAGGCGAGGTGAGCTCTTACTTGCACCTGGGGATCAGGTATGGTTGTCCACCATAAACCTCAGGTTGGCCTGCCCTTCCAAGAAATTGGGTCCCAAATTTCTTGGACCATTCCCTGTTAAACGGAGAATTAATGAAGTTGCATATGAACTTGAACTCCCGGATTCACTAAAGGTACATCCAGTTTTTCACGTGTCCTTGCTTAAACCATCTATTACTAACCCATTTCCAGGTCGAAGTACGGATCCTCCTGATCCAATCCTGGTAGATGGGGAAGAGGAATTCGAGGTGGAGGCTATCATGGACCACAGGAAAAGAGGTAACCAAAATCAATTCTTAATAAAGTGGAAGGGGTTTGGCCCAGAGGAGAATTCTTGGGAACCAGAGGATAATATTCATGCTGAAGACCTGTTACAAGCCTTTAAAACAGCTCATCCAGAGAAATTTTTTCAAAGGGGCATCCGGAGGCTGCCCCTTGGGGGGGGCAATGTCACGAAGATCCTGCCAGTAACCGGCGTCCCAGGCGCACGGGAACCCGGCCACGGGTCCCATTGCGCATGCGCGCGCGTTCACGGGTGCGGTCACGCACGGGCACGCGCGCGCGCACTCCCGCTGGTGTCAGGCGGGCTATTTAAACCTGCCTGTCACACTCCATCCCCGCTGTCTGCTCTACAGCGTTCTGTGAGTGTTACCTGATCTGATCTGTGTTTCCTGTTATCTGACCCGGCTTCCTGTTTGACGATCCTGCTATCTGCCTGCACCAGACCCTCTTGGCTTGCCTGACCATCCCTCTGCATTACCCCTGGTACCTCTGCTGTCCGAACATTACTGACCACTGGCTTGTTGACCCTCCGCTGTGTTCATCAGCTTCCAGTCTGCTATTACCTGCTGTTGTTCCTGGTTCCAGTCCAGCTTCCAGTCTGCTATTACCTGCTGTTGTTCCTGGTTCCAGTCCAGCGTTCCAGGCTACCTTCTGCTGTGTTCCAGCCCAGCGTTCCAGGCTATCTTCTGCTGTGTACCAGTCCAGCGTTCCAGTCTATTACCTGCTGCTGTTCCTGGTTCCAGTCCAGCGTTCCAGGCTACCTTCTGCTGTGTTCCAGCCCAGCGTTCCAGGCTATCTTCTGCTGTGTTCCAGTCCAGCGTTCCAGTCTATTACCTGCTGTTGTTCCTGGTTCCAGTCCAGTGTTCCAGGCTATCTTCTGCTGTTGTTCCAGTCCAGCTTCCAGTCTGCTATTACCTGCTGTTGTTCCTGGTTCCAGTCCTGCATTCCAGTCTCTGTCCTCAGTCTACTCCTCAGACTACTGACTCCAGAGGGTGCCACCACTACTGGACTTTCAGCAACTGTTGATCCTGCCAGGCACCCATACCACTTTTCACTCCTGGCCCTCTGTCTCCATTCCAGGGGAACGGGAGTGGGAGCTGTAAGGGAGGTCTTTTCCTGCACTTCAGGCTCACAACCTACCAGGTACGTGACGTAAAGTCCGTCAAAAACTCCGCCGGGCAAAGTATGTCTTAAAATCCGATCGTGTGTACGCGGCATTAGTTGGAGTAGTCACTACACACCCCTCCTATTCTTCTAATTTTTGCACAGATATACAGTGCTTTGAAAAAGTATTCATACCCCTTGAAATTTTCCACATTTTGTCATGTTACAACCAAAAACTTAAACGTATTGGGTTGGGGGTTTTATTTGATAGATCAACACAAAGTGGCACATAATTGTGAAGTAGAAAGAAAATGATAAAAGTTTTTGAATATTTTGTTTACAAACAAATATCTGAAAAGTGTGGCATGCATTTGTATTCAGCCCCCCTAAGTCAATACTTTGTAGAACCACCTTTCGCTGCAATTACAGCTGCAAGTCTTTTGGGGTATGTCTCTACTAGCTTTGCACATCTAGAAAATGAAATTTTTGCACACTCTTCTTTTTCAAAATAGCTTAAGCTCTGTCAGATTGGATGTAGAGCATCTGTGAACAGCAATTTTCAAGTCTTGCCACAGATTCTCAATTGAATTTAGGTCTGGACTTTGATTGGGCCATTCTAACACATGAATATGCTTTGATCTAAACCATTCCATTGTAGCTCTGGCTGTATGTTTAGGGTCGTTGTCCTTCTGGTAGGTGAACCTCCGCCCCAGCCTCAAGTCTTTTGCATAAGAACAGATTTTCTTCTAAGATTGCCCTGTATTTGGCTCTATCCATCTTCCCATCAACTCTGACCAGCTCCCCTGTCCCTGCTGAAGAAAAGCATCCCCACAACATGATGCTATCACCACCATGTTTCACTTTGGAGAAGGTTTGTTCAGGGTGATGTGCAGTGTTATTTTCCACTCTGCATTACAAGTGCACTTGAAAGTGCACTTATAAGTGCAGTCGCTGTAGATCGCTGTAGATCTGAGGGGAAGCTCTGAAATTAGGGGAAGCTATGCTGATTTTATCATCCAATCATGTGCAAGCAAAAATCTTGTTTTTTATTTTCCTTGCATGTCCTCGTCAGATCTACAGCGACTGCACTTGAAAGTGCACTTTTAGTACACTTGTAGTGCAAAGTGGATTTGCCTTTCATAAATAACCCCCATAGTGTTTTGCTTTTAGGCCAAAAAGTTCAATTTTGGTCTTATATGATCGGAGAACCTTCTTCCACATGTTTGCTGTGTCCCCCACATGGCTTCTTGCAAACTGCAAATGGGACTTCTTATGGCTTTCTTTTAACAATGGCTTTCTTTTTGCCACACTTCCATAAAGGTCAGATTTGAGGAGTGCACAACTAATAATTGTCCTGTGGACAGATTCTCCCACCTGAGCTGTGGATCTCTGCAGCTCCTCCAGAGTTACCACGTGCCTTTTGGCTGCGTTTCTGATTAATGCTCTCCTTGCCCGGCCTGTCAGTTTAGGTGGACGGCCATGTCTTGGTAGGTTTGCAGTTGTGTCATACTCTTTCCATTTGCGGATGATTGATTGATCAGTGATCCGTGAGATGTTTAAGGCTTAGGCTATTTTTTTATAACCTAACCCTACTTTAAACTTCTCCACAACTTTATCCCTGATCCGTCTGGTGTGTTCCTTGGCCTTCATGTTGCTGTTTCTTCACTAAGGTTCTCTAACAAACCTCCGAGGGCTTCACAGAAAAGTTGTATTTACACTGAGTTTAAATTAGGTGACTTCTGAAGGCAATTGGTTCCACTAGATTTTAGTTAGGGGTATCAGAGTAAAGGGGGCTGAATACACATGCACACCACACTTTTCAGATATTTATTTGTGAAAAAAATTGAAAACCATTTATCATTGTTCTTCCACTTCACAATTATGTGGCACTTTGTGTTGGTCTATCACATAAAATCCCAATAAAATACATTTATGTTTTTAGTTGTAACATGACAAAATGTGGAAAATTTCAAGGGGTATGAATACTTGTTTTGTAAGGCTTAATTCACACCTATGCATTTTAGTGCTTTTTATGTTTTGCAGATTTACACTACATAATGTGTTCCATAGGAAACCATGTTAAATGGACTGTAGTGCAAGTCTGCAAAATGCAAAAAGCACAAAAGATGCATAGGTGTGAATCAGGCCTAAGACTTTTGGGGGCATAGGGATCCCACATACACATTTATTTTAATTTCCCAGAAAGGGTTGCTCTTCTAAAATTCCATAACGAACTATTTAACATTAACAGTTTGGTTGTAGTCAGTGCTTAGCAGAGTCTTTGAAGTCTAGGTTGCCCCCCCATAAAAAGTCCTGACATACTGGTGACATCCTAAAGCAGACTTTAATAGCTACTAGCTTGCTCATCATTATACCCATCTTTGAACTTGCAAAGCCTGTTCAGAGAAACTGAGAAATGATTGTGACGATTATCCATGCCAGTGACATTTTTAACAAAAGCGTGTACTTTTGTACTTGAAAAACAAAACAGCAACACAAATGTGTTTATCTGCTGGCTAGGAGCACTCAAAACATTGCTCTGTTGGTGACATTTTGCAGCACAAACATATTTCATGTTATTTGTTAACATTTGCATTGCAAACATAGTTACAGTATTATTAGTAAATAATGTCATGCAGTGCAAAATGTTGTCTGAATATAAGAAGATAAGATATACGTTTACCCATTAAAACATAAAAGTAGCAAAGTCCTTCCTACCATTTTGTAATTTATCTTCCCAATAATCTTTTAAAGACAGCAGCTCTTGAGGTCAGATCGGATTCTTCTGGCACTAGGTTCTTGACGCTGTGTGGTTTTGGTTCCAGTGCAGAGAGTCTCTTAGTGCAGAGCCAGGTGAGTCTTTGCAATAGGGGGAATTCATTTTTTAATTTAGTTTAGGGGTTAGTTTACATTCAGGGTCCTTTAATGGGATTCAAAATTAAGGGGCTCACTTTGGAGGGGAAAGGTTAAAGTCCTAAAAGTTCACTTTAGGGGTTAGTTGTGAAAAGGGGATTTAGTATTAAAGCTGAAGTTCAATTTACATATATTTTTGGGATAAAGCACCATACTCACATTGTAATGGTGTGCATCCAATTACATGCAGAAAGCTGCTTCTAGTAGAAATTGTACTTGCAGTTTCCCTTTTGGGGTTTCCTTTTGAGTTTCTGTCTTCCGGCCCTGTGATGGTAACAGCAGTTGCTGCTACAGAGGCCAGTTGATGTTATACATCCCAGGAGTCTTTGGGGGGAGGGGGGAGTGTAGGAGGTGTTATCTCAGCTAAGCACACCCTCCTACCTGCCTGCTTGCCTGAGCTAAGGGCAGATGGATTCCATTAAGTAAATGCTACATGAACCATCTGCCCTTACTCAAGATGGCCACAACCAAAAATGTTAGGGGGCTGTTTTTGAAAGTGATTTCTCAGCAAAATAAAACATCGAGACATGGATGGATGTGTGAGTTTGCTTTGAATATTATCCACTTCAATACCAGGCACTTTTACCCCCTTCCTGCCCAGGCCAATTTTTAGTTTTCAACGCTGTCACACTTTGAATGACAATTGCGTGGTCATACAACACTGTACCCAAACTCAATTTTTATTGTTTTGTTCACACAAATAGAGCTTTCTTTTGGTTGTATTTAATCACCACTGGGTTTTTTATTTTTTGCTAAATAGACAAAAAAAGACTGAAAATTTTGAAAAAAACCCTGTTTTTCTTAATTTCTGTAATGAAATTCTGCAAATAAATAATTGTTCTTCATAAATTTAGACCAAAATCTATTCTGCCACATTTCTTTGCTGAAAATAACCCAGATCAGTGTATATTATTTAGTCTGTAGGAAAGTTATAGAGACCACAAACTTTGGGATATATCTGAAAATTGATCAATCCTGATGTACTGACGGCCTATCTCATTTCTTGATGCCCAAAAATGTAAGGACTGTACAAATATCCACCAAATTTTTGGAAAGTAGACAGTCCAAGGTATTTATGTGAAAATAAAAGCTGTTTAATGAGATTTGGACAGTCCTGAGTCTTCTTGAATACTGTTGCCAGATAGTCTGAAGTGGGGTGAGATCACGGATTGTTATGTGTTTATTGTTAAATAGGTATTTCCCATTGTTCTATTGTTTCTGTCTGCTTGATCATCTCTTGGAGATGAGAATAATCTGGTGAGCACTTAAACTTGTTACTTGATTAACTTACTCTTTAATTAAGATCATTGATAGCTATGTTATTTATATTTCTGTTTACAGTTTGTATTGTTAGGGTATTATCAGGAGGGGAATGTCCTCCTGTGGGGTATAAAATATGTGTCTGAGTTTCAAATAAACAGTTATTCCTTTGGATTTTACCTCACATCTTGTCTGTGTATGATGTGGCCACTCATTACAATTAGAAGAAAAGAGGTTTAACCTTAAACTACGTAGAGGGTTCTTTACTGTAAGAGCGGCAAGGATGTGGAATTCCCTTCCACAGGCGGTGGTCTCAGCGGGGAGCATTGATAGCTTCAAGAAACTATTAGATAATCACCTGAATGACCGCAATATACAGGGATATGTAATGTAATACTGACACATAATCCCACACATAGGTTGGACTTGATGGACTTGTGTCTTTTTTCAACCTCACCTACTATGTAACTATGTTTGGGGTAAAAAGGGCTAATATTAGCACTTGGTCTGTTCGGAACGGTTTGGAGGGCAGAAGGCACTGTTTGGTGGAAGGAAGCACCCTAGCGAGGTGCCAAGTGGTTCTGTCACAGGGGACCTCTGCGGTGCTGATCTGCTCCCATTGTTATGGGAGATGGACCTGCTCATGGAACGAGTGTCGACAACAACTCCCCCTGCTAGAAGCTACCCCACACATCACATCTACGCGCTTACGACAGGCTGCTAGAGAAACATTTGTTACTCTTGGTAACTACTGTATCTTCACACTGTATTAACTTTTGTATCATTATCTTCATACCCCAATGTACTTAGTGATCCGAGCTGTAATTATATGTGCCAGTTACTTGCATTACACTCCTTGAGTAATTTCAGACCAGGCAAAGGGACAGTTCAACATAAAGTGCAGTCTTTTCCTAACATCCCTAGTCCCTAGTCCCTTAGGCTTGTGGCTGCCCCAGCATACCTGCACAGAAACAAATCCATTCTTGGCAGAGTCCATAGTGGTTGTTTCCAGAAATGGCATCTTCAGGCCAGACTGCAAGTCCCAAATGCTCTATTAGGCAGAAGCAGGGTCCTGAGGGCAGATATGTATCATTTGTCATCCTTGACTCTGCACCTTCAATAGGCCAGCCGGAAAAAGTCCAGTAACGGCAACAGCAGCAACTTTAGACTTTCAATAGCTTGCAGCGGCCCTTTAGGTACGGACCACTGTCTCTTTTCTAATGCACAGAACCAGAGAGTCGGACTCAGGAAAGCCCGCCAAGAAAAAAACAGGAAACACAATTAACCGTAGTCTTCCCAACTGGGTCAGCGTTAACCACTACCTGCCTTCATGTAGATTGGCCACCAAAGGGAGGTAGATACCTCCTCAAGAGCTAAGAGCTGCCTAAGGTAGTATAAATGGGCCCAAAATGTAATCAAACTATTGCAGCAGAAAATTGCCCATTGTGAGTTTGTGCTAACACACAGTCATTCTCACCAGCTAGAAATCTTTAAATAGTAGATGCAGATTTTTCACTCTCCTGTTGCTTTACCATTTTCCCCATAAATAATTAGATGTATTTGTAACACAGCCATGTATGTAGTACCCTGGTATGCGAGGATATTGGTGAGGTGAGCTATCAATGTCCTCAGTTTACATTCTAATTCAGAATCTGTAAAATTGACTTCGTTTTCATTCAAGGCTATTAATAAAAAATCATATTCTTTAGCTTCTGAGTTAGAATCTGATGAATAGGACTTGTTTATGAGAAGGTAAAGCAGAGTCATTGTGTAGCATTGCAAAATAGGAAGCAGAGCGAGAGTTTTTAATGAGTAAATACTGTATGTCTATCCCCCAAGTACATACATAATGAAAAATTGTACATAGAAGTTATTTTTTAAAAGAGTAATACTTCTTAAAAAAAATTAAGTCAAGATCTCTTTTACATGTGTATCTAAAAAAATCATAAAAAAGACTTACACAGACGTTTATGCTTTACTGATGAAATTGTATACTTGGAATAATATTTTTAAAGGATGCAGTGTTTGAATTTTAAATAGGTAATCTGAAGCCATGCACATTGGTGTTGATTTAATTTGGCAATGCATTAAATTATATTGTATTTTTGGATCTTAGGACAGTTTTTATTTCTCTATATATATATACATGCGAATGCAAAGCTAAGGCAGGATAAATGGATGTTAAACGCATCTCCAAAACAACTCCTTTTTCCAAGAAACCACTTAGAAGCTGCATGCTTCTCTTGTGCTTCAATCTGATTTTAAGTCTGATGCCCATGTACAGTTATCCTTAGAGGGATAAAGTGGCCTCCTGAACTCTGATGCAACTCGCTAGATGGGACTGTGCCTGCTCAGTAGAACATTTTGGCATTTTATAAGAGAGAAGGAAGATGATTTGTGATTCATATGGATCTCACCATTCCAGCTGCTGCTTATTATAATGATTATACACTGAAATGCTTTTTGGCATAATATTGCTTTTTGGGGAATATATTTTAAATACTCATGCTTTGACCAAATCCATTATTTCTTGTAGCATGCAAAGTACACTTCCCTTCACTCCGCCATTTTGTGGTTTGTCTTTTAAGATCCTGCATGTTCATACACTGTAGAATAATCATCATGGGTCTTTCATTTTAATCTCTTCATAAACTCAAAAAAGTAATGCTTTAAAGGCTTACCTGGATAGGGTAGCACATATAATGCATTTGTTTTTTGTACTTTTCTAAAATGATTCACACAGAGACCCTTGGTGTGGTCGGTGACCATACGTGACTTGCGCAAATACAAAAAAAACAAAAAAAACCACATGATTTTGTTCCTTTGGGGAATAAGATGCATGCCAGGTTACTTGCTTCATAAATAGTATATGCGGCACTAAGAGTCTGTGTTTAAGCAGAGAGCAATCATCATTGACTATCTTGTTTTGTATTAATATGCTGCTTTTACAAGTAATAGATTACCTGGATGTGTTCTGGGATCAGGCTCAGTTAATTAATGTAAAGTATAATTATTTTTATACTTTGAGTGTACAGCTCACCAAATATAATTATCCTTGGCATGGGTGAGCTTGCATGCTTTGGCAAAAATGCACACTAATACTCCTTTATTTTTTTTTTCTGCTTGTTTTTCTAGGAAGGTTTGTAGGTGGGGCTGAGGTACCCACTTCTAAGGGAACACACACACACTCGCAAGTTGTGTCAGGAAACTTTGTATTGCGGGATATGATTAACAAGGATAGTTGCAGCTGGCAAATGTGGGCGCTAGGATCTAGTTAACACACAGCAGATAATAAGACAACTCATTATAACAGTCATCAATGGCATAGTGATTCAGCAGCAGATTACGTGCAAGGTTACAGGATAGTATTAGCATCTCACTCAGTATGACTGGAAGGCACTGGTCAGGCAAGGCCTGCTTTACCCAAAGATAGCTTTTTCTAGAGGGGTGGCAGGCTGGATGATGAAGTAGCTTAGACTCTGTACTGTAAGTCTAAATGCAAGAGATGTGATTCTTACTGGAATCTTGGTGTTGTTTGTTGTCTATTTATTCCAGATCTGTACAGTAATCCAGTGTGAAACTTTTTACCTCTGTACAGGAGCTTCCTGTAATAGAGACCGATTACTGCTGCTCTCTCTCATGGTACAGGGTGACTGGTCTTGTCTCCACCCCCTCCCGAGGTATATGTAGGCAGCCTGTAGTGAGTGTCCTTGCACATACTGTGTAGAGCACAGTGATGATGTCACTGCTTCTTTTACAAGGTCATTTCTGGGTTTGCAAATGCATTTGGTGCACTCCACGTGGATTTATATATTTTGTGGTAATTAAGTGTAGCACCCTCCTCTACTTAGGCTAGGTTTCCTAGCTGGATGTTTGATTTCTCTCACTTGCTTCTGGGAGAAGCTTCCAGAACATAGGGCAGGGAGAGTCAAATGTCCAGTATGAATATTAATTATGCTCTAGCCAATCCCTAAAGGAGGCATGTAGAAGGTGGCTAGGGAGGTGATAAATGCTTAGGAAGCTTGGCCAGAGTGTTCTTCCTCTGCCAGGAGGATTTCAGTTCTCCTGGGACTTCTGTCCCTGGGAGGCAGCTAGAAAGAGGCAAGAAGTTATAGTCTGGGCCTCAGCAGGAGCTGGGCTGAGGGCCAGGAGTAGATTGCTAAAAGGATTTTTGCTGGATGGCACTGTTCTGAAGTCCTGGTCTTGAGAAGTATCTTATCTCCATTACTGAGGATCCTTCTGTGGATGTTGGGTGGAAGACAGCTCTTAGGACATTGCCAGTAGGGATGGGCTGAACACTCCCCTGTTCGGTTCGCAACAGATCTTCTGAACAGAGAAAACTGACCTGAACAGCGAACCCTATTAACGTGTATGGGACCCAAATTTTAAAAATTGAAAGTCCCCATATTGAAGGCTTATATTCAAGTAATCGTTCCTTTAAAAAAAGGGTATGGGGCCCTGGGTACTGCCCTGGGGGACATGTATCAATGCAAAAATGTTTTTAAAAAAGATAGTTTTTACGGGAGCAGTGATTTTAATGATGCCTAAAGTGCAACAATAAAAATTAAACATTACTTTAAATATAGTGCCTGGAGGGGGGGGGTGTCCCCTTAGTCTGCCTGTAAAGTGGTGCCTCTCTATTATGTATAGAACATGCTGCAGCAAAAAATTACATTTATAAGGAAAAAATGCATGAAATGACATTTAAATTTCCGGCAATACAATACCATTGCTGACAATTGAAAAATGTTAGAAAAACGGTGTGGGCCCCCCCCCCCCCCAGTCCATATAAGGCCCTTTGGATCTGATATAGGTTTTAAGGGGAACTTCACGCCAAAACTTAAAAAGAAAAAAATGGCGTGGGGTCCCCCCAAAATCCATACCAGACCCTTATCCGAGCACGCAGCCTGGCAGGCCAGGAAAGGGGAGGGGCGATCGAGCACCCTCCCCGCTCTTGAACCATACCAGGCCACATGTCCTCAACACAGGGGGGTGTGTGTTTTGGGGCAGGGGGGGCTCTGCACCAGAATACGCTGGTCCATGACGTCACAAGCGGGACGGTGCCACCAGGTGACATTGCCAGGTGGGTCCGCCCCTTACCTAAATAAGAACTGTCAAACGACAAGCCAGGCATTCGGCAGATGCCTTAGTTGACAGCGGAGCAATTTCTTTTTCTTTTTTGGGTCTGGTGGTGGTGGCGGCTTCGTGATTGACGATGGATCTACATCAGGGGACATTGTTTTTTTGATTTTTTAAATATGCGATTGTCAAAAACTGTCTATGTGCTTTTTTTAATTTTGACACCTTTTTTGGTGGGTAGGGATACATTGTACCCCATACTCATTCACATGGAGGGGCATGATCTGGGCGCCCCCTTGTTAAAGGGGGCTTCCAGATTCCAATAAGCCCCCTGCCAACAGACCCCCACAACCACAACCCAGGGTTGGTGGGGATGAGGCCCTTGCCCCCATTAACATGGGAACAAGCTTTAGGTTGGGGAGCCTGCCCCAAAAGCACCCACTCCTTCATGTTGAGGGCATGTGGCCTGTTATGGTTCAGGACGGGGGAGGCGCTAGCTAGTCCCTTCCCCTTTCCTGGCCTGCATGCTCGGATAAGGGTCTGGTATGAATTTTGGGGGGAACACATACCATTTAAAAAAAAAATTTGCTTAAAATCCATACCAGACCTGACGGCTGATGACTCATTGGTTGTTAAGGACGCTGTGGCCGGCTTCCTGGCCTGCTCCTTAACAATCAGCTATTCACTGTGCCCTGATTGGGCAAAGCTTTGCCCAATCAGGTCTCTGAATGTGCTGTGCAGCTCGCAGAACACCCACCAAACACCCTACAAATTTGGGTGTTCGGTGATATGGGCGAACAGGCGATGTTTGGGCCAAACTTTTGCCTGCCCAAACCGTTCGCCCAACTTTAATTGCAAGTAAGACCTGATTGGGACCTTAATGTGTGTCTGCAGCTATAAGGATTTTTTCTAGACGTTTGTCCTCCTATTGATCGTTCTGGAGTATCATGAACCCCTTAACCACTCTCCTGTTTCAAGTTATTCAGCAATAAATTCTAAAAAAAAACATCCCCTAGACTGAGCCTGTATTGTCAGTATGGAACTGTGCTAGTGGATGGCAGCCTCTGTATTATAGTGGGAGAAACTGTGTCATTCTCAGTGGCCCCTCCAGGGGTGGGCACTACATAAGGATATATTTAAATGAAAGTTTGTATGCTTGGACTTCAGCTTTAACTGAAAAATAGACTTTTAAGGTTTATTCAAACCCTTTGAGCAGTTTTCCTCCTACTTTACAAGATGCAGGCTCTGTCCGTATTACAGTTATTGAGTTTGGCACTATGAATGATCATTTTATCTTCAGCTCTTTACCTGGCTGCAACACAGCCTGCTGTCCAAATAAAAGTAAACATAGTCAGCCGTACAGAAGCAGGAGAGGAAAGAACAACAAACTGGTTGAATGATGAGTGACAGACAAATAGCCTCGGAAGTCTGGATGAATAGACTAAGAAACAGGCTGATCTGTGAAAGTGGGATCTCTGATAAATCTATAGCGATGTGTTAAATAAACAAAGCATAGTAAAATAGGACAAGAAAAAGTTGGAGCAGCTATGTACACACCTCTCTGTTTTATTGGAACTCAGTCTGGAATATTAGCCGTGGGAGCTGGACACATGTGAAGGACACATGGAGTATCTGGATCAGGGCGGATGTGTACAGTGTGTTTGATAGCGTGCTTAATAACAATTGCTGAAATTCAGCCGGCAACATGTGTGTTACATATGTGCTTGAAGAGGTGATTTGGCACTGACAATACATTTGCTTTAATATTAAGTTAAAACTCAACATTCATGTTAAATGTAGAATAAAATAGGAAGTTGTGCCATTGACTGCATTAGAAAGCAGCATCTGCGATGTTAATTACAAATAAGAAGGTCTGTAATATTATTGAGCATAATAAATATTACTTTTTAATTGTAACCTGTAATGTAAGGGGTATACCATCAAACAGGTTTTACCTATATAAAGTAAATATACATAACAGTTTACAATAAAACAGTCAGGAGGGAAATATAGGGGCTGCTTAGTCTGCTTGCTGCTGTCTCAGTGTATTAATTTATTATAATCACAGGGTTAACATGACAGCCAGGCAACTAGCAATTCTAGATGTAGTATTCATGTTTCTCTTATGACAGGTTTTCTTTCTTTTGTCATCAGCTACAGTATTGTATGTTCTCTTTCACACAGGTAGTCAGGGAGTGGTAAAAACAAGCAGATTGGCCATTCAGGTCAAAGGGGCCACCCCACCACTGTTAGCCACACACTCGGCTTGGGGTTGTGGCACATTAGCCCCATTGTAATGGCAATTGGATTATGAAAAATAGGGAACTAAAAGAGAGAAACAAACCTCTTGAAAAAAGTATTAAGCAGCCCTTCTCTTTTATATTCATCAAATTTACAAATGCCTTAGTATGGTCCCTCCCTTCTTTATGGCCAATCCAGATTTTTCACACCTAAAGTTTGCCCTTACTAATTTCTCAAATGGGAGTGCTAATATAACTCTTGGGAGAACACAGAGTAGGTTCCATGCCCCCCCCCCCCCCAGTCAAGGGATACCCAGAGTCCAGCCTACGTAGTGGCATAGTTCTCCCAACTCATGGAGCAGGATAGCATTGCTCCACTATAATTCTCAGCCCCGTCCCAACTGCCTCCTAACTGTCATACTTCAAACATTAAAGTGGAACTATAGTCAGAAAATTAAGTCCTGCTAGATCACTTCTGGCTGCCCCCTTTGCAGGTAGCTATGTAAAACATAAAAAAAGTCCCTATACTGTTTAAAATCCCGTAATACACGGTCTCACACTGTTCTGCACATGCTCAATTGCTCTCCATTTTTAGGCATTTTTAGACACTGCTGAGTTTGTAGAGGTCGATCTGCTGACAGCCTTAAAGTGGAATTAAACCCTCCTATCCTTTACAACCAGAGAAGCTGCTTATGCTTGAACTACAACTGCCATGGTGCTGCACACGTGATCAATTAGGACACCAGCCATTTGATGGTTTGACAGTTTGGTTGAGGACACAATCAAATCAAACTGTTTTTTGAAACTGGTAAATCGATGGGTTTAGTTCTGCTAATGATATGCTATGATTTACAGCTGAGGCTTTGGGCTTCAGCAAAATGGTAGCCTCCAGCAAGAAGAAACAGGAACACTGCTGGAGGCGATTTACAGCAAAAAAATTTTGGTAACATAATTATTAATGTGGAATGTACATTCCTTGCTAAAGAACATTATTTTTATAAAGTTTTTATGGGTAAAGTTCCACTTTAAGCCTTTTCCTAGCTAAACTACTCTACTGCCTAATTGGAGAAAAATGTTGTCAATGTACAGGGCAGCTGTTGCTAGGTGTTCTAAGCATTAAGATAACTATAACCCTTAGGGGGAACCCTTCTAACCACCGTGTAAGATTCACCCTAGCCGAGTCCAAAGCAGAGAGAGTAGATCTAACCAGCCATTAAAGTGTTACTAAACCCACAACAGTAAAATCAGTCTGTATATGCAGCATAGCATGCTTATTATACTCGCTGTGGAATTTAATGGTGGGGTTAATCCTCTGCATTGTGTAAAAAGGCTGTTTTATCCTGTATGCACAGATCCTCCCCCTCCTGCACTGTCTATCTGGGGAAGGCCAGCTAACACAGGCAGAGTAGCCGACCTGCACATGCTCAATTGTGTCTTTTTATGCTGGAGAGAACTTTTTCTTAATCTCAGAGATAGCCAGGTCACATGATATTGACATCACACATGTGGGTGTGTATACAGGCTGCAGTGAAAATCTCCCCCTTCCTGAATTCTCAGCACTGGAGAAACTGTGCAGTTTTTTCATGTAACCGTGGCATACAGATCATCCAAAAAGGTATATAGTGGCAGTATTTTAATGTAAAAAGAAGATTTATAAGCTGTTGGCACTGTGGGGGGGGGGGGGGGTGAACTATTTTCATATTACTGGGTTTAGTAACACCTTAATGCAACAAATGCAATGGAACTAAAGCAATTAATCATTTCAACAGGAATTTGAAACCTCTAACTAGCACATACATTTTCATGTATACTATCAATGAGGGTCAATGAGGTGATAGCCATGCCTCTTGGTTCCTCTAAAGAATTAAATAGTCAGTGGTGATCCTCACCATGCCCTTGGTTCGCTATTGGAATTTAAGTAGTCAAAATAGGGGGGCAATCCTCTTTGTTTGGTGGTCTTTTTATGAAGTCATGAGAGTTTCAGCCATGACTTCCTTGTTTTCCTGTTCTGGAGAGCTGGAACCAAGTGACAGATCATATGTTATAATTGTAACAATGTCCTCACCAAAATCACAAGTCAGAGCCACCTTGGGTTTCAGTACAGTCTTTTCTTCATGGTCCTTCCACTTGGTACTGCAGCTATAAACACATCAAAGAAAATGTCAAAGACCTCCTAGGAAACTTCCACCTTAGTTGTTAGCAGACTATCCACCTGTGCCATGGACATTATCTGGCAGCTCCTTACTGGAGGATAACTCTCAGACCTTACGATTCACTGGGATTGGTGGAAAAGGCTTTTCC
This sequence comes from Aquarana catesbeiana, assembly GCF_042186555.1. Lineage (NCBI taxonomy): Eukaryota > Metazoa > Chordata > Amphibia > Anura > Ranidae > Aquarana > Aquarana catesbeiana. Next base: position 180,963,016 of record NC_133324.1, on the reverse strand, counting down.
AAGGCTCTCCAAGCTCTCCAAGCTTTTCCTTGGGTCCGGTTGACCCACAGACCTTTGGTCTCTGTGTGGTCCAGGAGGAGTTGGAACAGTAACTCCTTGCAATGTGCAGGTCGGTCCCGTGGCCTAACAGTAATCTCTCCACAGGAAGAGCACACAAGGAATCAAACGGACAAAGGCAAAACCTTCTTTTGTTTAAAGGGGGGGTCCATTTCAAATAAAGTCCCCTTCTTGAGATTATGGAGTTGAATGCTTGTTTCTTCCCATCTTTTTCCAGATGAGCTCACAGCAGTCTGCAGAAGCACACGTGCTAGCGTTCTCCTGACAGGTGGATCTGTTGGGGGATTTATTCTCATCAGAATCTTCTGACTCCTTCAGGAATATAAAGGTTTATACTGTATATACCATCCAATCCAGAGGCTTAAAACATCTTCCCTTTACCACCATCCTATTCGTAGACCTCCACCTGGCCAACTTACTCTGTCTCCTAATTGGAGCAAAACTTCACCCTGTCTTTTGAGAGAAAGCAACAGGAAGATAAATGTACTGTTTAAAGAGACCTTTTAACCACCCTTTTATTCAAAAAATGTTTCCTTTAATTTTACCTGGTAATCCAGATTGGTCTTCAAACATGGCTTTCTCTTTGCATCTCAATTACACAGAGATATTAGTATCTTACAAAAGCAAGATAACATTGTTTGTACTTTTAGTTCAGCTCATAGGAAGATACAAGGACACAGCACTTCTGACAACATTAAAGTCATTGTACATCCTTGTACATAGGAAATACATAGAAAATTACATTTCATGCATATTACAAACATTACCATAGGGGTAGAGGACACAATACTGTACTAATTTGCTTATTTCCACAATTGTACTAGGGACCTTATAGAGGAAGTAAACCCTGATGGGTTTTACTTCCTCTTTGTTTTCCTGTAAGGTAAAGCATAATGGGCTACTATGCATCACATAATAGCCCATTATGTGTCACTTACCTGACACAGGAGCCTGCGATGTCACCGGTGCCCCCTCTTCCACAAAGCGTCCATCTTCCTTCCGGGTATCGCGGCTCTGGTGCTGTGATTGGCCGGAGCCGTGATGACGTCACTCCCACACATGCGGGAGGGAGTTGCCACTAACGGCACGATCGCCGCTAGAAATGGCACGCTCAGTGGGCCTGCGCACCGTTGTCTACGGCGCATGCGCTGTAGACATCGTCGCCTGTCTTTTGCAAATATCTCCTAAACCGTGTAGTTTTAGGAGATATTTCTTGCACCTACAGGTAAGATTTAATCTAGGCTTACCTGTAGGTAAAAGTGGTCTGTAAGGGTTTACAACCACTTTAATGGCCCCTGGAGCAAACTGTAAAGAGAGTGACCAACTAGAGGCTGAAAGCAGGGCTGGGACAAGGGGTGAACAGGAGGCACGGCTGCCCTGGGCACTGTGGCATCATGAGAGGTGGGAGGGGGCACTGTAAGGAGATTGGGGGAGGGGAGTTGTGTTGGGAGGGGAGATTTGGGGGGTGGCAGGAGGTAAGAATTGTTCAAGGAAGAGTGGAAATTTGGGTGGAAGTGCTGGGAATGGCAATTTAGGTGGATTTGTGTTGGGATGGGAGAAGAGGATTTGTGGTAGGAGGGGGGATTCAGGGAGTCTGTGCTAGAAGAGGTGATATGGTTGGGGGGGTGATTTTTTTAATGGTGAGGGGGAGGATTTTTGGGGGGAGATCTGTGCTAGTAAGGATGATTGAAGAGTAACTGTGTTAGGAAGGGAAATTTCTTTTTTTGGAGGGGAGTATTTGTGCTAGATGGGAGAATTGGGGTGGAATATGTGCTTGGAGGTTTGATTTTTTTGTTTGGGGTGGGGGGCATTTGTGTTGGAGGGTAAAGATTGGTGCTGGGAGGGGGGGTTTCACAAGGGTGTGGATTTGTCCTGGGAGGAGGAGAATTTATGCTTAGGGGTAAGCATGCAGATTTGTGTTAATTTTTTTTTGGGAGGAGGGGGAATTTTGCTGACACATAATGCTCATACATCCTGGGGGGGGGGGGGGTGCAGTTTGTCATGTTTGCCCTGGGCTCTAGTCCTTGTTCTGGCACTGGCTGAAAGGATCAGAATATGTTCCTTAGAAGTCAGAACCCTTGAAGGTAGTGGAGACAAAGCCAATGAAAAAAGGCATGTGGCTCTGCATATTTATTCCCATGCTTCAACATGCAATGGATCTGGAATGCAAGGATGTAGCCACATCCTTGTACATGCTTGTACATCAGCCATATCAGGTCATCACCAGCCATATCAGGTCATCACCAGGCACCGTTATTATCACATAACAAAGTCTAATCAGCTGCTTGAAGCACTGCCCCCTTTATCTCCTTGCAGTGGTTTTATCATATCTGTGGTGCAGTTTTCTAGCCACCAGACTCTCCTCCATTCAGCCAGTGTTTTATATCTTCTTTTGGTTTGGTTCTACAGTAGATCATATCATGTGAATATTATTTAATTTACACTGGTGATCACATGTTGTTGTATGTACTGTAGTCCTTGAGCATAATGTGAAATCATAAAGTGTACAGACCAAATGAAAAATAAAATATAGTGTCGTTCTCTTTGTTCTTATGGAAAATGCCTTTGTGCGCCATGACTCTGTGAGCCCTGTGTGTTACATCTTCGTGAGTCGTGCTTGTCACATTAAGTTTAAACTGTAACCCTGCACATGTACATCACAGTAATTACTCCCTGGTGTTCTTTTTCAGTAATTTGATATTGCCTAAGGTAATACAATTATCATACATGGATAGTTCTTCTTTTATTTTATGGCATTAGTGATCTAGATGTGCAGCAGGTGTTTGTTTTTTTAACAAAAGACCAAAGTCCTATAGGTCACAGAATGCATGCTGTATGTCTACAGACCACCCATTGATAGCTTGGTGACCATTCATGTGTAATAATGTGATTACATTCCATCATTAAGAAGAAGGAAAAGTCGAAGGTTATGCGGCTTTTATTGATACAAATAGTTTCTTGGAGGTTTTATCTCAAGGTCATTTTATAAATTCAATAATCATATGAAATGGTTGCTGAAATAGAAAAGACGGGCATTAAGAATTGCTTTATGCAGAATCATATAGCAAAAATAAAACATATAGAAAACTGTGGGCACAAAGGATTGCTTCAAGAAAAAGATTCCTTGTAGCTACTGGTGCGTTTCTGTCCGAATAGGGATTTATTGTGAGGCTTTTTACAAAAAACGAACACACTAGGTCATAGAGCTTTTGAGTGAAAAACGGTTTAGAAGATTTATATTACAAAATAAAGCATCTGTTATGTGAAAAAAAAAGTACGTAGGTGATATAAAATAGAAGTTAATAACATTTAAAAGAGACTTCTAAATACTGTAAATCTTATGTTTCATCTAGCAGGAAAATACACCAATTATACCTATATATACCTATTTACTTGTACTCTACAATCATGCATGTCTGTGAACTGAGCAAACAGTCTCAAACTTGAGGAACAATAGCCTATTGGGTAAATCCAAGCTGGCTAGTCAACAGAGTGTGTGTACTGCGGTCTATAAAAGTTAGAGCGAATTCACAAAGTAGCACTGCATTGCAGCTTACCATACTTGCACATTGCATGTAAATTGGACTGTGCTGTACCAAATCTTTGTGATCTATCTATTTATCTATCTATCTATCTATCTATCTATCTATCTATCTATCTATCTATCTATCTATCTATCTATCTATCTATCTATCTATCTATCTATCTATCTATCTATCTATCTATCTATCTATCTATCTAATCCAATAGAAATTCTGTGGTCAGACTTAAAGATTGCTGTTCACAAGCAAACCATCCAACTTTAAGGAGCAGTTTTGCAAGGAGGAATGGGCAAAAATCCCAGTGGTAAGATGTGGCAAGCTCATAGAGACTTATCCAAAGCGACTTGGTGGCTCTACAAAGTTTTCACTTTAGGGAGGGGGGGGGGGGGTGAATAGTTGTGCACATTGACTTTTTCTGTTGTTTGCTTCACAATAAATACATAAAAAACAACATCTTCAAAGTTGTGGGCATGTTCTGTAAATTAAATGGTGCAAATTCTCAAACAATCCATGTTAATTCCAGGTTGTGAGGCAACAAAACATGAAAAATGCCAAGGGGGGTGAATACTTTTACAAGGCACTGTATTGTAGACAATATTACCCACCCCCCCATCCCCCAAACCCATAAGACAATATCATACTGACACAACTCAACCATTCTCATTTTCATCTCACTGCCCCTACAGGACATACACTATATTACCAAAAGTATTGGGACCCCTGCCTTTACAAGCACATGAACTTTAACGGCATCCCAGTCTTAGTATGTAGGGTTCAATATTGAGTTGGCCTACCCTTTGCAGCTATAACAGCTTCAACTCTTCTGGGAAGGTTGTCCACAAGGTTTAGGAGTGTGTCTATGAAAATGTTTGACTATTCTTCCACAAGCGCATTTGTGAGGTCAGGCACTGGTGTGGATGAGAAGACCTGACTCACAGTCTCCACTCTAGTTCATCCCAAAGGTGTTCTATTGAGTTGAGGTCAGGACTCTGTGCAGGCCAGTCAAGTTCCTCCAGCCCAAACTCCCAAAGCTCCTTAACTGAATGTGACTTTGGTGAGGGGGGAGGGGGGATTTCTACCTCTGAATGCTTCTGCCTCTAAACTCCTGTAAATGCCTATAATGTGCATGGACACATAGGCTAACATATAAGGACATTTAGAGGCAGAAACATGTAATGCCTGTAAAAGCTGGCGAACTCAGAACTTATCTGGGTTTTTCCACAAAAAGCCATCCACCACTAACATAATAAAATCTGGTGTGTGTGAGAAATGCAACAATGTTACATTTGAACCCTTAAGAGAGCATATAGTATATAAACCCATAAATTGTTTCTGTACATAATAGATACAATTTCTAGTAATCAAAAATAATATACTATTTCTAATGTAATGTGTCCTCTTCCTTTTTTCTCTGGTAAGCATTTTAATTTTCTAGAAGTGTAAGTGTAAGTGTAAGTGTAAAAAGGTTTGGAAGTAAATCTTCAGAGAGTTGTTAGGAAGAAAGCCTAGAACTGTTAGCTTATTGCTTAAAATGTACTTAAGGTAATGGCTAAACAATTCACAATTAACCAATTTACTGGACAGATGAATGAAGAAGCCCCATTGTAGAGAATGTTGTAGAATCATTGCAATTATTGTAAATCAATTGCTGCCTTCTCTCTTCTGACTGTACTGAGAGAAGAATATTGTGGAGCTTGTTTAATTATGCTGCTAAATTTACTTTGATTAATATGCATTTTTCTAATTTAAGTGAGGAATGGCTAAAAGGATGCTATTTATCTTTATATATTTATTCCAATCAGTGGTGAACATGGTTTGAATGAAATGTGCAGTGTACACATTAAATAAAGGGAAAACTCCACAATGTGCAGTCTCTGCATGTGCTTACTTGCTGATCAAATACTGGAAGTTATCTTATTTTCAGTCACAATGCTCATAGGGTGATGTCAGTGTCATTGGTCCCCACGCCCCACCCGCTGTCCTCATTATATGCTCTAGTTGCACTTACACCAACATGTTTGAATGCTAACGGAACAGTGTGAAAGGCAGGAGGTGAGTGCTAAATATTGTTGTAAACACCTGGAAGCTCCTTAGCTGATCTGTGTACAATCTTAAAGCTGAAGTTCAGGCATCTATAAAACATGGACAACAATGAAGCTCTGTAATCCTAAAATAAAACATTAAATCTATTTTTTACTTGCATGCGGTAATAACTTCAATTTGGCCTGGTATAAGCCTCTTGCAGTTTACTGTGTAGCAGAGCTCAGAGGCAGGGCCGGCTTAAGAACATCATGGGCCTGGTGCTGAGGATTATGGTGGGGCTTTTTATTAAAAAAAAAAAAAATTAAAAATGCAAACACTTTTTTGGTATAACAAATTAAATTAAATAGAGAGAGGGAGGATGAGAGAGAGAGAAAAGGGATGAGAGAGGGGTGAGGGGTAAGGGAGGGAGGATGAAAGATAGAAGGGGGATTAGAGAGACAGAGGATGCGAATGAGCATGCGTGGAAGTGACAGCAACACAGCCCGGCCAAGGCAAGTGACCGAAGGCACAGAACCCAGAAGGAAGACAGGGTGAAGATGGAACAAAAGTGTGCCCATTCTAGAGCTGGTAACATTGAGGATATTCAATATCATTTTAAAGAACTGTTTTTGTGTGTAAGAGGCATAGGGGAGGAGTATGGATGGTATAAAAGTGGGAAGTATATGCAGGTGAGGGAGAGGAATGTGGAGGGTATAACAGTGGGCACTATGTACAGGAGAGGAGTGTGGAGGGTATGCCATTGGGCAGTATGTACAGGAGAGGAGTGTGGAGGGTATGATGGGGGCAGTATGTACAGGAGAGGAGTGTGGAAGGTATTATGAGGGTGGTATGTACAGGAGAAGAGTGTGGAGAGAAAGATAGTTGGCAGTATGTACAGGAGAGGAGTGTGGAGGGTATCACAGTGGGCAGTATGTACAGAAGAGGAATGTGGAGGGTATGACAGTGAGCAGTATGCACAGGAGAGGAGTGTGGATAGTATGACAGTGTGCAGTATGTACAGGAGAGGAGTGTGGAGGGTATGACAGTTTGCACTATGTACAGGAGAGGAGTGTGGAGGGTATGACAGCTGGCAGTATGTACAGGAGAGGAGTGTGGAGGGTCTCATAGTGGGCAGTATGTACAGAGGAGAAATGTGAAGGGTATGACAGTGAGCAGTATGTACATGAGAGAGGTGTGGAGGGTATGGCAGTTGGCAGTATGTACAGGAGAGGAATGTGGAGGGTATGACAGTGAGCACTATGTACAGGAGAGATGTGTGGAGGTTATGACAGTGGGCAGTATGTAGAGGAGAGGAGTGTGGAGGGTATGACCATGGGCAGTATGTACAGGAGAGGAGTGTGGAGGGTATGACAGTAAGCAGTATGTACAGGAGAGGAATGTGGAGGGTATGACATTGAGCACTATGTACAGGAGAGATGTGTGGAGGGTATGACAATGGGCAGTATGTAGAGGAGAGGAGTGTGGAGGGTATGACCATGGGCACTATGTACAGGAGAGGAGTGTGGAGGGTATGACAGTAAGCAGTATGTACAGGAGAGGAATGTGGAGGGTATGACAGTGAGCACTATGTACAGGAGAGGAGTGTGGAGGGTATGACAGTGGGCAGTATGTACAGAAGAGGAGTGTGGAGGGTATGACAGTGGGCAGTATGTACAGGAGAGGAGTGTGGAGGGTATGACTGTGGGCAGTATGTACAGGAGAGGAATGTGGAGGGTATGACAGTGAGCAGTATGCACAGGAGCGGAGTGTGGAGGGTATGACAGTGAGTAGTTTGTACAGGAGAGGAGTGTGGAGGGTATGACAGTGGGCACTATTTATAGGAGAGAAGTGTGGAGGGTATGACAGTGGGCACTATGTATAGGAGAGGAGTGTGGAGGGTATGACAGTGGGCACTATGTACAGGTGAGGAGGATGTAGGAATCTGGGAAGGAAAAATGTAAAGGTTTGTGGAAGGATGTTTAGGGACTGGGTAGTGGTTAAGCGGGCCATACATGAATTGAAAATAAGCCAATTAAGCAGAGACCAACTACAGTCGATCTATGTATGGGCTAGCTGGTTGTACACAAATCAGTCTATTAAACGACTTTAGTACAACCAGCCTGTCAGGTTTTTCCCAAAACAGTCAATGCTGCCATCTATAGTTAGCAACACTGATCATTGTATTCCGTGGGTTGGGGAGGCTGGCAGAACACAATAACACTGCGGGAGTGATTCCCCCATCCACAGGTCAGCGGGTGAGAAGGTGTGTGGGGACAGGCTGGGGAGAGAGGTCTGTCAGCAGGGGGGTGTGAGGTGGTCATGGAGGGATATCAATCAGTGGGGGGGGGGAGTAACTGAGAGTGATAACTTTTGGAGTAGGGTCTGTCATCTGCAGGTTGGGAAATGGTCACCTGTGATATAAGTTGAAGGGAGGTGGCTAACATGGAAAGTGGCTGGGGAGTGACCTGGTTGGTGGTGAGTGGGAAATTGATGATGTGTTTGAAGTTTCTTTCACATTTGCAGTAATGCTTACTGCCCTCTGAAAAGTGATCTGTGTTGTATTGCTTTTCAATGAGTGGTATAGCAGCAGCTGACAGGTTGCTACTGCCGCCTCCTTTTTTTTTTTTTATACATTGCTGAATGGCAGTTTTACATTGTTGGACTATGCTGCTACTGCGAGCGAGTTTGACAGGCGGTGCTGCCTGTCAAACTCTGCAGGCTCCAAGCTGTCCATTGAGCTCAGTGCCCTTGACAAGAAGTGAGGAGAGGTCATCCTCTCAGTCTCTGCAAACAGAGTGTGCCAGCTTGTATTTAAACTGGCCGCTCCGTATGTAGCTTCTGACAGGCTGCTCAAGGAGCCCCGTATCTCCAGGACCATAGGTGATAGGTGATAGGAGCCCCAAATTTTGACCAGTAGTGGGGTAGACCTTCAGATACCTAACCCTAAATTTGGGCTCTATGTGACCCCTGGTCACCAAGCCACGACCCTCAAAGTCAATCGTTCTTTTTTTCTGTGATTTTTTTTTTTTTAAATGGGTCTATCTTAAAGAGGTTGTAAAGGTTTGTGTTTTTTCACCTTAATGCATCATATGCATTAAGATGAAAAAACACCTGGCAATGACGGCCCCCCCAGCCCCCCCCATTTACTTACCTGAGCTTGTTCACCTGCTGTGTGCGTCCCCTGGCATCCTCTTCTCCACAGAGTCTGGCCGTTGATTGGATAGATAGGAGAGATTGATAGCAGCTAGCAGCGCAGCCATTGGTTTGTTGGCAAGCACAGAGGTAAAACATTTTTGGTAGTTAGTCACCAAATTTGCACACATCTGTGATTTTGGTCCATTCTTCTTTACAGATCTTCTATAAATCCTTAAGGTTTCTTAGCTGTCACTTGGCAACTGGAAGTTTCAGCTCCCTCCATAAATTAATTATAGGATTAAGGTCTGGAGACTGTCACGTTCACTCCCTGACCTTAATGTGCTTCTTCCTAAGCCACTCTTTTGTTGCCTTGGTGGTATGTTTTGGGTCATTGTCATGCTAAAAGACCCATCCATGACCCATCTGCAGTGTTCTGGCTGAGGGAAGAAGGTTCTCATCCACGATTTTACAATACATGGCCCCATCCATTGACCCCTCAATGCAGTAAAGTTGGTCTGTACCTTTAATATACCTTTAATATAGAAGCATTTGTTTTATGTGTTTTTTCTGGGTTTTTGGTTGATATTCTGTCTCTATCATATAAATATAATTTAAAAACCTATGATAAACATTATAGACCCTTTATTTCTTTGTAAGTGTGCAAACTTACAAAATCTGCAGGGGATCAAATAATTATTTCCCCCACTGTAAGTGACAGAAATATGAGTTTGTCAATGAAGTAAATGCAAATAGACTGTACATTTTGCAAGTGTAGTTTCTCCAGAGCTTAGTAAAAGAGGGGAAGCTATGTTGACTTCTATCATCTAATCATGTGCAAAATACAGTTTTTGTTTGCAAAGTCAAGCTTTAACTCATTTACTAAGCTCTGGAGCAACTGCACTTGCAAAGTGGATAGTCTATTTGCCTTTAGTAAATCAACCCCATTGTGTTACTGTCCAATCACAGGGCTAGGGTAGGCAGGAGACCAGTAAGCGACAGTGAAACTGCAGCAGAGAAAGATTATATCTGCTCCCATACCAGGCAGGACTGTGCTGTGTGTTAGAGCTGTATTTAGGTCAGAACTAAATGGACAGAAATACAAATCCTCTGGCAGGTAAACTATCTCTTGCATATGTATTTCTTCTGTGTATTTAGCTGCTTTCCTGCAGTCTAGCTTTAAAGTGGACATGCCAGTAACAATTCTTTATAAAATCAAGTGTATCAATGGTCAAAATGTACAATTATATATTAACTTCCACACTGACTTTTAATTATTTGTAGCCTGCTCCTAGAAATGCCACTTCTATATACAGTATATGTGATTTTTGGCTCCTGCTGAACACAGGGGCAGATCCAGAGTCTAGTCTCGGGAGGGGCACTACCAGAAAATATGTTTTTTTGCGGGCAATTTATCGGGGCAATGGCTGGTGTTAGCGCTTCCATCATCACGGCACCATGGTTGATATGGTGTCAGGATGATTGAAGCGCATTATTTCTATTATTTTATTGTGATATAAAATGAAATAGTTCAACTCACCATAATGCAGAATCGGTGGGAGCCCCGAGTGTGTCACTTGCCATCGTCGCCTGCCACCAGATGCAGATTGTCACTTCCCATGTCCCTGCCGCAAGTTGCGGATTGTCATTTGCCTGCCACCAGATGCAGATTGTAACGTGCCACGTCACCTGCGACAAGATGCGGATTGTTACTTGCCACACATTGCTGATTGTCACTTACCATGTCACCTGCCACACATTGCTGATTGTCATTTCCCACGTCACCTGCCACATGTTGTGGATTGTCACTTGCCACAAGTTGTGGATTGTCACTTGCATCATCACCTGCCACCAGATGCGGATTGTCACTTGCCACACGTTGCTGATTGTCACTTGCCATGTCACCTGCCACACGTTGCAGATTGTCACTCGCCGCGTCACCTGCCAGACGTTGCTGATTGTCACTTGCCACATGTTGCGGATCATCACTTGCCTGCTACAAGGTGCAGATTGTCACTTGCCTGCCAAGGTGCAGATTGTCACTTGCCTGCTAAGGTGCAGATTGTCACTTTCCAGAGTGAAGGCAGGCAGCAGAGAGATGACGTACTCTCTCTGCTGCCCATGGCTGCACAGTGAGGGCGGAACTGCAGCGATGCAGGACGGGCGGTGAGAGATGATGTCATCTCTCTGCTCCCCTGCCCGCCGGCTCACTGACTGGCCAGGCCGTTTGCTCACCTGCTGACTGGCCCGCCCACTCACTCACCCACCGACCCGCCCACTCACTCACCCAATAACTGGCCCGCCTGCCCGCTCACCCACTGGCCCATCACTAATTTCTCAGAGGGACAATTTCCCCATTGCCCCCCCCAGATCTGCCCCTGGCTGAACAGGGGGCTAAATGGGCAAAGGTTTCAGACTGAACCATCAGCTCATCCCTAATGAAAATATTACTAAATAATAATTTGCAGAAAGACCAAAAAAACTGACTTGTGATACAGCATATACTGTAAATTGTGGTCTAGTGGGTAGCACTCTCGCCTAGCAGTAAGAAGGGTTGCTGGTTCGAATCCCGACCACGACCCTACCTGCCTGGAGTTTGCATGTTCTCCCTGTGCCTGCGTGGGTTTCCTCCGGGTACTCCGGTTTCCTCCCACACTCCAAAGACATGCTGGTAGGTTAATTGGATCCTGTCTAAATTGTCCCTAGTATGTATGAATGTGAGTTAGGGACCTTAGATTGTAAGCTCCTTGAGGGTAGGGACTGATGTGAATGTACAATGGATATGTAAAGCGCTGCGTAAATTGACGGCGCTATATAAGTACGTGAAATAATAATAATAATAATAAATTCACAGATACACTTTACAGCCAAAGTCCTATATTTATAAGTTAAAATTCTTGTTTTTATTAACCAGTTGACGACCGCCTCACGCAGATATACGTCTGCAGAATGGCACGGGTAGGCAAAATCACGTACCTGGTACGTGATTGCCTTCCCGCGGGCGGGGGGTCCGATCGGACCCCCCCGGTGCCAGAGGCGGTCACCATTCGTTCCCGGGCGATGAGAGGTGAGGGGGAGGCCATCCATTCATGGCCAGCCCCTCCCGATCACTCCCGGCGAATGAAAATGCTTCCTCTCCCTCTGTAATGTAAACAGAGGGAGAGGAAGTGATGTCATCCCTCCTCGAGCCGGTCTTTTCGTTCCGGTGCCGAGGAGAGAAGACATCTAGTAAGTCTGCACAACACAACACCTTCAGTAGAACACTCCAGGCACACTTGTCACCCCCCTTCACCCCCCGATCACCCCCCTGTACCCTCTGTCACACTGACATTAATAGCAGTTTTTTTTTTTTTGCATTGGTGTCAGTTTGTGACAGTTATAAGTGTTAGGGCAGTTAGGTTAGCCCCCTTTAGGTCTGGGGTACCCCCCTTTAGGTCTAGGGTACCCCCCAACCCCCCCTAATAAAGGTTAACCCCTTGATCACCCCCGCCACCAGTGTCGCTAAGCGATCGTTTTTCTGATCGCTGTATTAGTGACACAGGTGACGTTAGTTAGGGAGGTAAGTATATAGGTTCACTGTCAGTGTTTTATAGTGACAGGGACCCCCATACTACCTACTAAAGGTTTTAACCCCCTGATTGCCACCTAGTTAACCCTTTCACCAGCGATCACCGTATAAGTGTTACGGATGACGCTGGTTAGTTAGTTTGTTTTTTGTAGTTTATTATAGTTTTAGGGCACCCGCCGTTTATTACCTTATAAAGGTTTAACCCCCTAATTGCCCGGCGGTGATATAAGTTACGTTTTTAGGATCAGATAAGGTCTGTGTCGCCCCAGGCAGCGTCAGATTAGCGCCAGTACCGCTAACACCCACGCACACAGCATACGCCTCCCTTAGAGCTATAGTATCTGAACGGATCGATATTTGATACGATCAGATCTATACTAGCTTCCACAGCAGTTTAGGGTTCCCAAAAACGCATTAGCGAGATCAGCCCAGATACCCGCTAGCACCTGCGTTTTGCCCCTCAGCCCAGCCCACCCAAGTGCAGTATCGATCGATCACTAACACTTACAAAACACTAAGCACACAACTGCAGCGTTTGCAGAGTCAGGCCTGATCCCTGGGATCGCTAACAGTTTTTTGGTAGCGTTTTGATACAGTCGCTAATAGTCAGGAGCTTTTTTGCCTGTGAGTCTCACTAGTGTACCCCTAAATTTAGAGCCCAAAATGGCAAATCGAAGGTACACTAGTGAAGAGGCCTACATGTTTCTGAGCATGACAGATAGTGAAGCGGAAGTCACTCATCTGTCAGATTCAGGCTCAGAATACGATCCTGTAGAGGACAGCGGCTCCATGACAGATAGCTCTGATGACGGAGTTGTGGTCCCTGCTAAGGTCAGGCGTACCAGACCCCATACTTCTTCTTCTGTCCTTGAAGTGCAAGAACCGCAGGTCCCTCGTATGAAGCAGAGAAGTACTAGTGCCGCTATTCCTTCTGGTGAACTGGCAAACACCAGCGGCCTAGTACACCCTGGTCATACATCCAGCACTGCAGTATCAGGTGGTGACGTGGCGAGTCCCTTAAGTGCAGTTCAAGCTGGTGAGGTGGCAAGCACAAGTAGTGTCCCGCTGCCAAAGAAGACAAAGACAGGCCCGTCGTGCCCATAGTGCCCTTCCTGCAGCATTCGCCAATCCGAATTGGGAACCCACCACTTTTGCAGCACCCGTACTTCCCCCATTCACTGGCCAACCCGGAATTCAGGTGGAAAAAATTGATTTTACGCCACTTGATTTTTAATCGCTGTTTTTCACCGAAGATCTCTATAGATCTATTGTGGACCAAAGCAATTTATACGCTGGTCAACACATCGCCGCTAATCCCCAGTCCTCCCTTGCCAGAGATTGGAGACCAATTACGGTCTCTGAATTTAAGCTCTTTCTGGGCCTTTCCCTCAACATGGGCTTGAATAAAAAGAGTAAGTTGCGGTCATATTGGTCCACTGACCCAATTTACCATGCGCCCGTGTTCCCTGCCTCCATGGCCAGGGCACGATACAAGCAGATTTTGCAGTTCATGCACTTCAACGACAATGAACTCTGTCATCCTCGTAGAGACCCTGAATACGATCGGCTCTACAAAATTCGGCCCCTCGTAAACCACTTCAACCAACGTTTTGCAGACTTGTTTACTCCCCATCAAGTTGTCTGCGTTGATGAGTCCCTGATTAAATTTTCTGGCCGCTTGTCATTCAAACAGTACCTTCCCAGCAAGCGTGCCAGATACGGGGTCAAGATGTATAAGCTCTGTGACAGGGCCACAGGCTATACATGTAGTTTTATGGTTTACGAGGGCAAAGATAGTCACATAGAGCCGACAAACTGCCCTGACTACATAGGAAGCGCTGGCAAGATAGTGTGGGACTTGGTGTCACCCTTATTCGGAAAGGGGTACCACTTGTACGTGGACAATTATTACATGAGCGTGCCACTTTTTAGCCACCTTTTTGATCATCAGATTGGAGCATGTGGCACCGTGCGACCTAATCGCCGGGGCTTTCCCCAGCGGCTTGTAGATTCCCGTCTTAGACTGGGGGAGAGAGCCTGCTTGAAGTGTAATAACTTTCTCACTATGAAGTGGAGGGACAATAAGAATGTTTTCGTTCTTACCTCCCTTCATGCAGACACGACGGTCCAAATTCCTACGGCGACTGGTGTTGTGGAGAAACCCCTCTGTGTCCACGAATATAACCAAAATATGGGAGGGGTGGACCTCAACGACCAGTTGTTGGCACTGTACCTAGTTGCCCGTAAGGCCAGACGCTGGTACAAAAAAGTGTCTGTTTATTTATTTCAATTGGCTTTGCTGAATGCTTATGTGCTATACAGAGCTTCAGGGCAGACTGGATCCTTCCTTAAATTCCAGGAAGAGATCGTCAGAGCCCTTCTGTTTCCAGACGGTGCTCCACCCCACCTTACCCAACCAAATGCAGTAAGCCAGCTGCATGAGAGGCATTTTCAATATGTCCTCCCGAGTACCCCTACCCAACGAGCCCCCCAAAAAAGATGTCGTGTCTGCAGCAAGCGCGAATTTAGGCGTGACACCCGGTATTATTGTCCCTCCTGTCCTGACAATCCTGGTCTTTGCATGGGTGAATGTTTTGAACGCTACCATACACTAGTGGAGTATTAGCGTAGGGTACAGCACTGCACAGACTAGGACACACTTTCACAGGGTCTCCCAAGATGCCATCGCATTTTGAGAGACCCAAACCTGGTACCAGTTAAAAAAGTTAAAGTTACAAAAAAAGTGTAAAAAAACCCCCAAAAAAGTAAAAAAAAAAAAAACACAAAAAAAATATAAAATAAAAAAAACAAAAATAGTTGTTGTTTTATTGTTCTCTCTCTATTCTCTCTCTATTGTTCTGCTCTTTTTTATTGTATTCTATACTGCAATGTTTTATTGTTATGTTTGTATCATGTTTGCTTTATAGGTATGCAATTTTTTTATACTTTGTTTTTTTATTGTTAACCACTTTTTTGTTTTCAGGTACGCCATTCAGCTGCAGAGCGGATTTATTTATCTTGACAGCAACAGCGTTTGCTCCCACGATACATAAAGCCGTGACTCCAGCACTGTCGGAGGTGATTTTACCACCACAGTTACATACTTCAGCATATATGCCGAAGCGTGGGGGCAGCAGTGGGTGGAGGAGCGATTTGCTCCTGCCTTTTGCAGGAGGATGCCTCCATGCTTCGGCATATATAAACGGTGCATGTATGCCCATCATTAGAAGTGGGTGGATGAAGGGAGGTATTCTAATGATGGGCATACCCACCGATCAATATCTTTTTTTCGTTCAGCCCACAGGCTGCATGAAAAAAAAGTTTACAATATATGCCCAACAAGGACCAGCAACGTACTGGTATGTTGCTGGACTTTGAGTGGTTATACCAGAATGATGCCTGCAGGTTTAGGTATCATCTTGGTATCATTCTTTTCAGCCAGCGGTCGGCTTTCATGTAAAAGCAATCCTAGTGGCTAATTAGCCTCTAGACAGCTTTTACAAGCAGTGGGAGGGAATGACCCCCCTCCCCACCATCTTCCATGTTTTTCTCTGGCTCTCCTGTCCCAATAGGGAACCTGAAAATGCAGCCGGTGATTCAGCCAGCTGACCATAGAGCTGATCAGAGACCAGAATGGCTCCAAACATCTCTATGGCCTAAGAAACCAGAAGCTACGAGCATTTCATGACTTAGATTTCGCGGGATGTAAACAGCGCCATTGGGAAATTGGGAAAGCATTTTATCACACCGATCTTGGTGTGGTCAGATTCTTTGAGGGCAGAGGAGAGATCTAGGGTCTAAAAAAAGAGTACCTGTCACTACCTATTGCTATCATAGGGGATATTTACATTCCCTGAGATAACAATAAAAATGATTAAAAAACATAAAAATGAAAGGAACAGTTTAAAAATAAGATAAAAAAAATCAAAAAAATAATAAATAAAAAAAAAAAAAGCACCCCTGTCCCCCCCTGCTCTCGCGCAAAGGCGAACGCAAGCATCGGTCTGGCGTCAAATGTAAACAGCAATTGCACCATGCATGTGAGGTATCACCGCGAAGGTCAGATCGAGGGCAGTAATTTTAGCAGTAGATCCCCTCTGTAAATTGAAAGTGGTAACCTGTAAAGGCTTTTAAAGGCTTTTAAAAATGTATTTAGTTTGTCGCCACTGCACGTTTGTGCGCAATTTTAAAGCATGTCATGTTTGGTATCCATGTACTCGGCCTAAGATCATCTTTTTTATTTCATCAAACATTTGGGCAATATAGTGTGTTTTAGTGAATTAATATTTAAAAAAGTGTGTTTTTTCCCCAAAAAATGCATTTGAAAAATCGCTGCGCAATTACTGTGTGAAAAAAAAAATGAAACACCCATCATTTTAATCTGTAGGGCATTTGCTTTAAAAAAATATATAATGTTTGGGGGTTCAAATTAATTTTCTTGCAAAAAAAAATAATTTTTTCATGTAAACAAAAAGTGTCAGAAAGGGCGTTGTCTTCAAGTGGTTAGAAGAGTGGGTAATGTGTGACATAAGCTTCTAAATGTTGTGCATAAAATGCCAGGACAGTTCAAACCCCCCCCAAATGAACCCATTTTGGAAAGTAGACACCCCAAGCTATTTGCTGAGAGGCATGTCGAGTCCATGGAATATTTTATATTGTGACACAAGTTGCGGGAAAAAGACAATTATTTTTTTTTTTGCACAAAGTTGTCACTAAATGATATATTGCTCAAACATGCCATGGGAATATGTGAAATTACACCCCAAAATAAATTCTGTTGCTTCTCCTGAGTACGGGGATACCACATGTGTGAGACTTTTTGGCAGCCTAGCCACGTACGGGACCCTGAAAACCAAGCACCGCCTTCAGGCTTTCTAAGGGCGTAAATTTTTTATTTCATTCTTCACTGCCTATCACAGTTTCGGAGGCCATGGAATGCCCAGATGGCACAACCCCTCCCAAATGACCCCATTTTGGAAAATAGACACCCCAAGCTATTTGCTGAGAGGTATAGTGAGTATTTTGCAGACCTCACTTTTTGTCACACACTTTTGAAAATTGAAAAAAGAAAAAAAAAAATTTTCTTGTCTTTCTTCATTTTCAAAAATAAATGAGAGCTGCAAAATACTCACCATGCCTCTCAGCAAATAGCTTGGGGTGTCTACTTTCCAAAATGGGGTCATTTTGGGGGGTTTTGTGCTATCTTGGCATTTTATGGCCTTCGAAACTGTGATAGGTAGTGAGGAGTGAAATCAAAAATTTACGCCCTTAGAAATCCTGAAGGCGGTGATTGGATTTCGGAGCCCGTATGAAGCTAGGCTCCCAAAAAGTCCCACACATGTGGTATCCCCGTACTCAGGAGAAGCAGCAGAATATATTTTGGGGTGTAATTCCACATATGCACATGGCATGTTTGAGCAATATATCATTTAGTGACAACTTTGTGCAAAAAAAAAAAATTGTCACTTTCCCGCAACTTGTGTCAAAATATTTAATAAATATTCCATGGACTCAACATGCCTCTCAGCAAATAGCTTGGGGTGTCTACTTTCCAAAATGGGGTAATTTGGGGGGGTTTTGAGCCATCTGGGCATTTTATAGCCTTCAAAACTGTGATAGGTAGTGAGGAGTGAAATCACAACTTTACGCCCTTAGAAATCCTGAAGGCGGTGCTTGGTTTTCGGGGCCCTGTATGCGGCTAGGCTCCCAAAAAGTCCTAAACATGTGGTATCCCCGTACTCAGGAGAAGCAGCAGAATGTATTTTGGGGTGTAATTCCACATATGCCCATGGCATGTTTGAGCAATATATCATTTAGTGACAACTTTGTGCAAAAAAAAAAAAAAAAAAATTGTGTTACTTTCCCGCAACTTGTGTCAAAATATAAAATATTCCATGGACTCAACATGCCTCTCAGTAAATAGCTTGGGGTGTCTACTTTCCAAAATGGGGTCATTTGGGGGGGTTTTGTGCCATCTTGGCATTTTATGGCCTTCAAAACTGTGATAGGTAGTGAGGAGTGAAATCAAAAATTTACGCCCTTAGAAATCATGAAGGCGGTGATTGGTTTTCGGGTCTCCGTACGCGGCTAGGCTCCCAAAAAGTCCCACACATAAGGTATCCCCGTACTCAGGAGAAGCAGCTGAATGTATTTTGGGGTGCAATTCCACATAGGCCCATGGCCTGTGTGAGCAATATATCATTTAGTGACAACTTTTTGTAAATATTTTTTTTTTTTGTCATTATTCAATCACTTGGGACAAAAAAATAAATATTCAATGGGTTCAACATGCCTCTCAGCAATTTCCTTGGGGTGTCTACTTTCCAAAATGGGGTCATTTGGGGGGGTTTTGTACTGCCCTGCCATTTTAGCACCTCAAGAAATGACATAGGCAGTCATAAACTAAAAGCTGTGTAAATTCCAGAAAATGTACCCTAGTTTGTAGACGCTATAACTTTTGCGCAAACCAATAAATATACGCTTATTGACATTTTTTTTTTACCAAAGACATGTGGCCGAATACATTTTGGCCTAAATGTATGACTAAAATTGAGTTTATTGGATTTTTTTTATAACAAACAGTAGAAAATATCATTTTTTTTCAAAATGTTCGGTCTTTTTCCGTTTATAGCGCAAAAAATAAAAATGGCAGAGGTGATCAAATACCATCAAAAGAAAGCTCTATTTGTGGGAAGAAAAGGACACAAATTTTGTTTGGGTACAGCATTGCATGACCGCGCAATTAGCAGTTAAAGCGACGCAGTGCCAAATTGGAAAAAGTCCTCTGGTCCTTAGGCAGCATAATGGTACGGTCCTTAAGTGGTTAAATACCCATTTTACATGACCATTTTGTATCTTCTAGGTCCCATAATGACTCCAATATAAGCTTACTTTATTAGTGTCCCCAATTTCCTGCTATATTATCAATTAACTAGCATTTTGTTTTATTTTTGCATTCGATATTTATTTAGAAATTATTTTTCCAAGTCAAAAAAAAAAAAAACTATTTCCACAAACAAAAAATACTTACCTTGGTCCATTGGGTGAAATTACATCTTAACCAAGTACTCAGATGACAGTAAGGCACGTTACTGTATTACATACTTGTCTCAAAAAATAATGACACAGTTTACCAGTTTATACATTTGCATATTGACAAAGATACAGTAATATAATATATTTGTAGCACCCTCTAGTGTGTGCTAGAAGTATTAAGGTGGGTTGGCAGGGCAAACAAGTGAATATGCAGGAGGAAAGTAGATGTCCCTGAAGTTTTGCTAAAGTCAAGTGGGCATCCAATAACCTCCCATCCATATCCAAGTTATTAACCCTCAATAAATAACAAAAACAAAGTCACAAACTGTTCTCTGACTCTGGGTGCTTGTGAAAATTCGGTGTGGCTGGCTGTGCAGGAGTGGGGGATCCAAGTTCGTCAGGAGTCCCTATGGGGATGTGCTATATACTTATAATTGGAAACAAAGTAGCATTGTCAAAATCCCTCTTGTCCTGAATTTGCCTATGGTACATAAGCCTTGCAATGAAAGAGCAAGCCTGACTTGAGGTAACAAAACAAAAAAGGGGGGGGGGTTAAAGGTGATAGCTGGTGGAATTAAACATAGATGGGGAGGGTAGAAGTAGGTATGCTGTACTCCTTCCACTATACACTCAGTGTGTGGGATAGAAATTGCACTATTCACTCATTAAGGGTTTGCCATGCCTGGACAGGTGACAAGCACTGTTCTGGAATAATATATTGCATCATGGAACTACTAATTTTAAATTTCACAGTGATCAGCTGGCAAAATTAATAATATGTGGTCCAAAAACTGTTTGTGAAACTTCTCCTCTATACCGTTCAAAGCACTAGTCAGGCTCTCCATTAGTCAAATATTTTCAATCCTGTGAAACCATTGGGACAGAGAAGGTGTGGTAGAGAATGTCCATAATGCCATAATGAAGATTTGAGTAGCATTGCCTAAGTGTCCCACTACAAATTTTATATATGCCTTTGATGGAACTGAAGTATGGTGTATTAAAAATAATGCAGATGTATAGGGCACAGGTCTATCAGTAACCTTTTGTATGATAGTGTAAATGTGCCTCCAGAAAGTCTGAAGAGCTGGACACAATATCAAAATACATGTAGCATGTCTCCCCTTCCCACACCCATATGCCAACAACTCTCAATCACCGAATGATACATACAATGTAATTTACCACCGCATGACAATTTTATAGCCAGCTTCCTGAATTTATTACTAATGGATTATTTTATAAGAGAGGGTTATGAGTAGGGATAGGCTGAATGGACCCCTGTTCGGTTCACACCAGAACTTTTGAACATTGCAAAAGTTCGGACCCGAATAACGAACCCCATTAAAGTCAATGGGACCTGAACGTCAAAATTCAAAAGTGCCCATTTTGAAGGCCCTGGGGGACATGTATCAATAAACAAAAAAGTTTGTGAAAAACGTCATTTTTAAATGAGCAGTGATTTTTTTGATTTTTAAAGTGAAAGCATACAAATGAAAAATTCCTTCCAATATAGTGCCTGCGGGGTCCCCTAAGTCTACCTGTAAAGTGGCAGATCTGTACCATGTCTAGAATATGCAGCAGCAATAATTGCATTTATAAAGCCCCCAAAAAAATGCAATTTTCCCTGCAAGCTGCCTTTATTTTGCTCAGCAACAGCTGGGGAGCCAGTGTGTATGATGAGGCCACAAAGAAGTGCACTGGGAACAAGATTAGAGATTTTTTGGATACATTCTGGTGTCACTTTGACTTTGGATAGAAGCAACGGGTGCATAAAAATTGGTCTTTGGTGCTTTCCCACCGTAACACTATAGAAGTACAGAAGTAGAATTGGCCTGGCTGTAAAAAAATTGCAATGATATGCACCTGTCAAACAGGTGCAGAAAAATTTGTCTTTGAGTGTTAATTGTGCCCATGAAACCTATACCAAAAACATTCTTCCAAATGAAATGATTGAACACCCTCAAAGCTAGGCAGCCTCGAAGTCCTGCTGAGAATCTGTGACATCGGCATCAGGAGCTTCATAGCTGGTAATCCAGGACTGATTCATTTTTATAAAAGTCAAACAGTCCACGGAGTCTGTGGATAGATGCGTTCTATGATCAGTAACGAAACCTCCTGCAGGGCAGCCCAACAACTCATTAGCATATTGGGCAAGTTCTGGCCAGTGGTCTATTCTCATGACCCAGTAAGTCAGTGAATCATCAGCTGGAAAGCTCTCCATCTCTGTTTTGGCCCTGAGGTAATTGTCCACCATGTGATGCAGACGCTGCCGAGTCGAGGACTAAAAATATTCCGAAATGAAATTCACTTAGGCGGATGCCTTCTTCAACGCTCCTCTCTTGACCAACTGAATACTCAAAACAACGTTTTCCACCACACCTACTGGAGTCAGGAAAAATGTTCAATAAAATCCTCTTTAACGTGTCCTCAAGAGATGTTCTGCACTCTCTGTGGGGATGGGATGAGTTCTGAGACATTCTCATTATAACGGTGGTCAAGGAGGGTTGTCAATAGGGATGAGCCGAACACCCCCCGGTTCGGTTCGCACCAGAACCCGCGAACGGACCGAAAGTTCGCACGAACGTTAGAACCCCATTGATGTCTATGGGACTCGAACGTTCGAAATCAAAAGTGCTCATTTTAAAGGCTAATTTGCATGGTATTGTCCTAAAAAGGGTTTGGGGACCCGGGTCCTACCCCAGGGGACATGTATCAATGCAAAAAAAACTTTTAAAAACGGCCGTTTTTTCGGGAGCAGTGATTTTAATGATGCTTAAAGTAAAAAAAAAAAGTGAAATATTCCTTTAAATATCGTACCTGGGGGGTGTCTATAGTATGCCTGTAAAGTGACGCGTGTTTCCCATGTTTAGAACAGTCCCTGCACCAAATGTCATTTTTAAAGGAAAAAATCTCATTTAAAACTGCTTGCGGGTTTAATGTCATGTCGGGTCATGGCAATATGGATGAAAATCAGTGAGACAAACGGCATGGGTACCCCCCAGTCCATTACCAGGCCCTTTGGGTCTTGTATGGATATTAAGGGGAACCCCGCACCCAAATTAAAATAAGGAAAGGTGTGGGGCCACCAGGCCCTATATACTCTGAACAGCAGTATACAGGCGGTGCAAACAAGACAGGGACTGTAGGTTTGTTGTTAAGTAGAATCTGTTTGTAATTTTGAACATTTTTAACGTGTTTAGCTCCAGCCAAAAAATCTTTTCTAAGCTTTTTGGAAAACATAGGGAAGGGTTATCACCCCTGTGACATTTGTTTTGCTGTCTTTCCTCCTCTTCAGAAGATTTCACCTCACTTTTTTGTCCCAATGAAAAATGTTTTTTGAAAATTTGGGTTTTTTTGTGGAACAAGGATTGGAAAGCATCAGTGGAAAGGAGAAATTGTTTTCCCATATTAACTCTTACAGGAAAGAATTTCCCTTCCTAGGGGTAGATTTCATCTCACTTCCTGTTGTCTCCTTCCGTTTGCAAGTAGGAGTCGTTTGTAAGTTAGATGTTTGAAAGTAGGGTCCTGCCCTATATACTCAGCAGAAATTTGGGCCTTAGGTGTTGCTGTGGCCACAACACTGTAAGCCCTCACAGGGCCCTGCTGTGAAATATTAGATCAAGAATTGTAATTACATGCCCCTGTTGAACAGGAGCTGAAAAATTAGGCCTTAGGCACTGGTGCTGGTGCCACAACACTGCAACCCCTCACAGACACTCTAGTTGGAACGCAGGAACGAGCCCTGCTGCAAAGTATTGCTTCAAAAATTGTAATTACACGCCCCTGTTAGACAGGGGCAGAAAAATTGGGCCTTAGGCACTGGTGCTGGTGCCACAACACTGCAACCCCTCACAGACACTCTAGTTGGAACGCAGGAACGAGCCCTGCTGCAAAGTATTGCATCAAAAATTGTAATTACACGCCCCTGTTAGACAGGGGCAGAAAAATTGGGCCTTAGGCACTGGTGCTGGTGCCACAACACTGCAACCCCTCACAGACACTCTAGTTGGAACGCAGGAACGAGCCCTGCTGCAAAGTATTGCATCAAAAATTGTAATTACACGCCCCTGTTAGACAGGGGCAGAAAAATTGGGCCTTAGGCACTGGTGCTGGTGCCACAACACTGCAACCCCTCACAGACACTCTAGTTGGAACGCAGGAACGAGCCCTGCTGCAAAGTATTGCATCAAAAATTGTAATTACACGCCCCTGTTAGACAGGGGCAGAAAAATTGGGCCTTAGGCACTGGTGCTGGTGCCACAACACTGCAACCCCTCACAGACACTCTAGTTGGAATGCAGGAACGAGCCCTGCTGCAAAGTATTACATCAAAAATTGTAATTACACGCCCCTGTTAAACAGGGGCTGAAAAATTGTGCCTTAGGCACTGGTGGTGGCGCCCAGAACCAAAAATGTTCTTACAAGCTATCAGCGTGATGATTGAGGAGGAAGAGGATAATTACTCAGGGATAGTCACTCAGCATCAGCATAGGCAGTCTTTGAAGGGATCTGAGATTTCAAAAAAAATTATTCGGTTACATCAGCATCAGGTGCTTGGTAGCTGGTGGTGATCCAAGACTCATTCATTTTTATGAAGGTCAGCCGATCGACCGAGTCGGTGGACAGACGCACCCTGTGATCGGTTACCACGCCTCCAGCAGCACTGAATGTGCGTTCCGAAAGAACGCTGGATGCAGGACAGGCCAGTAGCTCAATTGCATACTGTGCAAGCTCTGGCCAGTGATCCATCCTCAAGACCCAGTAACCCAGAGGATTTTCGGTGGGAAAGGTGTCCAAGTCTGATCTTGCCCCTAGGTATTCCTGCACCATGTAAAACAGACGCTGGCGATGGTTGCTGGAACCGATCATACCTTGGGGCTGCGGACCAAAAAATTGTCTGAACGCATCGGTCAGACGGCCACCTTCTCCACCGCTCCTTCTTTGACTGACCGAAGCCTCAGCAACACGTTGTCCAGAAACAGGAGTTTGTAACCTCCCAGTCTCTGGGAACGCGTTGCACAGCCCTTTCTGCAAGGCCTCCCGAAGATGTTTCATCCTCTGCTCCCTCTGCGATGGCAAGATAAGGTCCGCAACCTTACCCTTGTAACGTGGATCAAGGAGGGTTGCCAGCCAGTATTGGTCCTTCTCCTTGATACCACGAATACGAGGATCCTTACGCAGGCTTTGCAGGATCAGGGAGGCCATGCAGCGTAGGTTTGCTGAGGCATTCGGTCCGGAGTCCTCTGGGTCACTAAGAACGACATGGTCCGCAGCCACCTCCTCCCAGCCACGTACAAGTCCATGTGTTTCTTGGGACTGATCCCTTAAAGACTGCTGCTGATGCTGAGTGCCAGGCTCCACCTCCATACTGACACAATCTTCCTCCTCCTCCTCTTCCTCCTCGTCCTCTTCCTGTGTGATCGGCGGGCACGCAGGAACACTGTCTGGATAAAGGGGGCCTTGAGAGCTAAGGAAGTCCTCCTCTTCCTGCCTCTGTTCTGCCTCAAGTGCCCTGTCCATTATTCCATGCAGCGTGTGCTCCAACAGGTGGACAAGGGGGACAGTGTCACTGATGCATGCACTGTCACTGCTCACCATCCTCGTGGCCTCCTCGAATGGTGACAGGACAGTGCATGCATCCCTGATCATGGCCCACTGGCGTGGGGAAAAAAAACCAAGCTCCCCTGACCCTGTCCTGGTGCCATAGTCGCACAGGTACTCATTGATGGCCCTCTGCTGCGTGTGCAGCCGCTGCAGCATGGCCAACGTTGAGTTCCACCTGGTGGGCATGTCACAGATTAGGCGGTTCTTGGGCAGGTTAAACTCCTTTTGGAGGTCCGTCAGCCGAGCACTGGCATTATATGACCGGCGGAAATGCACACAGACTTTCCTGGCCTGCCTCAGGACATCCTGTAAGCCCGGGTACCTGCCCAAGAACCGCTGCACCACCAAGTTAAGGACGTGAGCCAAACAGGGCACATGGGTCATTTGTCCCTGTCGGAGGGCAGAGAGGAGGTTGGTGCCATTGTCGCAAACCACCATTCCTGCCTTAAGTTGGCGTGGCGTCAACCACCTCTGAACCTGCCCCTGCAGAGCTGACAAAACCTCTGCCCCAGTGTGGCTCCTGTCCCCCAAGCACACCAGCTCAAGCACCGCATGGCATCTTTTGGCCTGCGTACTTGCGTAGCCCCTTGAACGCCTACGGAGCACCGCTGGTTCCGAGGAAGAGGCCATGGAGGAAGAAGAAGAGGAGGGGGTGGAGGAGAGAGGTGTGTCACAATCAGCATTTTGGAGGCGTGGTGGCGGAACAACCTCCAACACTACTGCACCTTGTCCTGCATCCTTCCCAGCTGCCAGCAGAGTCACCCAATGCGCCGTGAAACTTAGGTAACGTCCCTGTCCATGCACCTTACCGCTGACCGCCCTGTCCAGCGAGGCATGGACATTGCCTTCCACATGCCGGTAGAGAGCCGGAATCGCCTTCCGTGAGAAAAAGTGGCGTTTGGGTACCTGCCACTGAGGAACCGCACATTCCACAAACTCACGGAAGGGGGCAGAGTCTACCAACTGAAAAGGCAGCAGTTGAAGTGCTAGCAATTTTGCCAAGCTAGCATTCAACCGCTGGGCATGTGGATAGCTGGGAGCAAACTTCTTTCGGCGGTGCAGCAGCTGGGGCAGGGAAATTTGCCTGGTACAATCTGACGTCGGTGTACCAAAAGCAGATTGCCCACAAGTACTTGGCTGTGACACACCTAATTCTACACCTTCATTCCTCTCACTGCAGGTCTCAGAGAGGACTGAAGGTCTAGTGGGGTTGGAAATCTCAGCTGATGAGGAGCAAGGAGAGATCCTCTTTGTTCTTTGGTGTGGGTCTTTTAGATACGCTTGCCAACGAACTGCATGGCAGGTCAACATATGTCTGGTCAAGCATGTGGTACCCAAGCAGGAGATGTTTTGGCCACGCGAGATACGCTTGAGACATATGTTGCAAATAGCAGCGGTGCGATCTGATGCACTCGTCTCAAAAAAGGCCCACACCAAAGAACTTTTTGAATAACGCGCAGAGACTGCAGCGCCCTGCACATGTGGAGCTTTGGGGTGTGATGTAGTCAATGTGCTGCCCTTAGGCTGGCCCCTGGAGGGCATCCTGCCTCGTTGGTGATGTGCCGCCGCCTCCTCCTCCTCCTCCTCCTCCTCCTCCTCCTCCTCTCTCCTATCAGGCACCCACGTTGAGTCAGTGACCTCATCATCCCCTCCCTCCTCATCACTGGAGCAAACCTGGCAGTATGCTGCAGCAGGGGGAGCATGACTGCCAGATTGCTGTCCTTCTTGGGCACCCCCTCTGTCCGTGCTCATGTTACTGCCTTCATCGAGCTCAGTATCGTCATCAGAGCCTTCCAAACGCTGGGCATCCTCCTGGAGCATGTACCCAACACTGTGGTCAAACAGTTCGAGGGAATCCTCATGAGGACATGGTGGAGCTAGGGAAGGAGTCACTGATGACATTGAGCTGAGGGAAGAGGCCGCTGCTTTGCCAGACAAAGCACCCTGGGCATGGGTGAGAGAGGATGAGGAGGATGAGGATGGCTTGGTCATCCACTCGACCAAGTCTTCCGCATGTTGCGGCTCAACACGGCCAGCTGCCGAAAAAAAGGCCAAGCGTGTCCCATGGCCACGTGCTGATGAGGATGCACCGTCTCCACGACCAGCACTAGACACAGAGCCTGCTTGCCCTCTCTTATTGGCTTGTGACTGTCTGCCTCTCCTTCTTGGCCTTCCAGACATACTAATGGCCTGTAGCTGCACTAAGCTGGGATAGAACACCTGTAATTTTCTTCAAGTAGCTTTATATACTGTAACCAGACAAGCCTGCCTGTCAGTAGGAAGATAACAGGAACGGATCTAGCTGAACACTGTGAGCAGGACGCACTGTACTAAATGTAAATAGTCTAGCTGCCTGACCGTGGTACTAATAGGATCAAATAGAACACCTGTAATTTTCTTCAGGTAGCTTTATATACTGTAACCAGACAAGCCTGCCTGTCAGTAGGAAGATAACAGGAACGGATCTAGCTGTACACTGTGAGCAGGACGCACTGTACTAAATGTAAATAGTCTAGCTGCCTGACCGTGGTACTAATAGGATCAAATAGAACACCTGTAATTTTCTTCAGGTAGCTTTATATACTGTAACCAGACAAGCCTGCCTGTCAGTAGGAAGATAACAGGAACGGATCTAGCTGAACACTGTGAGCAGGACGCACTGTACTAAATGTAAATAGTCTAGCTGCCTGACCGTGGTACTAATAGGATCAAATAGAACACCTGTAATTTTCTTCAAGTAGCTTTATATACTGTAACCAGACAAGCCTGCCTGTCAGTAGGAAGATAACAGGAACGGATCTAGCTGAACACTGTGAGCAGGACGCACTGTACTAAATGTAAATAGTCTAGCTGCCTGACCGTGGTACTAATAGGATCAAATAGAACACCTGTAATTTTCTTCAGGTAGCTTTATATACTGTAACCAGACAAGCCTGCCTGTCAGTAGGAAGATAACAGGAACGGATCTAGCTGAACACTGTGAGCAGGACGCACTGTACTAAATGTAAATAGTCTAGCTGCCTGACCGTGGTACTAATAGGATCAAATAGAACACCTGTAATTTTCTTCAGGTAGCTTTATATACTGTAACCAGACAAGCCTGCCTGTCAGTAGGAAGATAACAGGAACGGATCTAGCTGTACACTGTGAGCAGGACGCACTGTACTAAATGTAAATAGTCTAGCTGCCTGACCGTGGTACTAATAGGATCAAATAGAAC
The DNA here is from genome assembly GCF_042186555.1 of Aquarana catesbeiana. Classification (NCBI taxonomy): domain Eukaryota; kingdom Metazoa; phylum Chordata; class Amphibia; order Anura; family Ranidae; genus Aquarana; species Aquarana catesbeiana. The sequence goes on along the minus strand of NC_133324.1, from coordinate 180,934,836 downwards.
ACCTGTAATTTTCTTCAGGTAGCTTTATATACTGTAACCAGACAAGCCTGCCTGTCAGTAGGAAGATAACAGGAACGGATCTAGCTGAACACTGTGAGCAGGACGCACTGTACTAAATGTAAATAGTCTAGCTGCCTGACCGTGGTACTAATAGGATCAAATAGAACACCTGTAATTTTCTTCAGGTAGCTTTATATACTGTAACCAGACAAGCCTGCCTGTCAGTAGGAATTTAACAGGAACGGATCTAGCTGAACACTGTGAGCAGGACGCACTGCACTAAATGTAAATAGTCTAGAAGATAACAGGAACGGATCTAGCTGAACACTGTGAGCAGGACGCACTGCACTAAATGTAAATAGTCTAGAAGATAACAGGAACGGATCTAGCTGAACACTGTGAGCAGGACGCACTGCACTAAATGTAAATAGCAGGAACGGATCTAGCTGAACACTGTGAGCAGGACGCACTGCATTAAATGTAAATAGTCTAGATAGAAGATAACAGGAACGGATCTAGCTAAACTGAATACAGTGTATATATATATATGCAACACCTGGGATGCATATATATACACAATACACTGTAAGTGCAGCTAACTGACTGACTGTTCTGCCTAATCTATCTAACTCAAATCAAATGACACTGTCTCTCTCTCTCTCTATCTCTCAGCACACCGGAACACACACTACACAGGGCCGCCGTGCAGGCGGCCTTATATAGTGTGGGGTGTGTACTAAATCCCCTGAGCCATAATTGGCCAAAGCCACCCTGGCTTTGGCCAATTACAGCTCTCTCTACTGACGGCGCTGTGATTGGCCAAGCATGCGGGTCATAGTGCATGCTTGGCCAATCATCAGCCAGCAATGCACTGCGATGCCGCAGTGAATTATGGGCCGTGACGCGCCACACGAATTTAGCGCGAACGGCCCATAACGTTCGCAATTCGGCGAACGATCGAACAGCCGATGTTCGAGTCGAACATGGGTTCGACTCGAACACGAAGCTCATCCCTAGTTGTCAACCAGTAATCATCCTTCTCCTTTATGCCACATATTCTTGGGTCGCATGCTTTCAAGCATGAGGTTGCCCATGCACCTCAAATTTGCAGAGGCTTGAGAAGCAGACTCCTCGGGGTCACTCAGGGTGACAGCATCTGGAACTTCCTCCTCCCAGCCATGTACTACTCTCAAGGGTCCTGGGGTTGGAAAGCCATCGCTTACAGATTGACGCATGTCTTCCTCTTTCTCAAAGCCTATTAAAGTGCTAGAATCCTCATCCTCCTCCCCTCTCTCCTCCTGTGTTCTCTGTAAAATAGGAATGAAGGTGTCTGGATAAAGTGGGCCTTAAGAGGAAAGGAAGTCCTCCTCTTCCTCCTGCTGCTCTGCCTCCAGTGCCCTGTCCATAATGCCATGCAGAATCTGCTCTAGCAGGAACGCAACAGGGATTGTGTCACCGATGCATGCGCTGTCACTGCTCACCATCCTTGTGGCTTCCGCAAATGGCGACAATACAGTGCATGCATCCTTAATGATCAGCCATTGGTGTGGGGAAAAAAAGCTGATTCGGCCTGAGCCTGTCGTAATACCGTACTGGCACAGGTACTCGTTGACGGCCCTCTGCTGCATGTATAGCTGCTGCAGCATTCCCAAAGTTGAGTTCCACCTGGTGGGCATGTCACAAATCAGGCTGTTTATGGGCAGGTGGAATTCCCACTGAATTTGGTGTTGGTGTTAAACTGGCAGTAACGCACGCAAAATGATATGACGTTAAACTGGCAGTAACGCACGCAAAATGATATGACGTTAAACTGGCAGTAACGCACACAGAAGTAAATGGCGTTAAACTAGCAGTAACGCACACAGAAGTAAATGGCATTAAACTGGCAGTAACCCAATCAAATAGACAGTGTTCAACCGTCACTACACTGATGCTATCTGAACTGTCTCTACTGTAGCTATACACTAATGCCAAGATTACTGACACGGTCTCATTACACTACAACTATATGAGCTGTCCCTATTCCACACTAAAGTATGTATGAATGACATGGTCTCACTACACTACAGTGAAACTATCTGAGCTGTTCCTATTCTAGCTGCACACCATGCAGAGGTGTAACTAGAACCTTCAGGGCCCCAGTGCAAGAAACCATGATGGGCCCCCCTGCCCCCCTTCCATCCGAGCCCCGGGCTTCCAATTTTGGGAGGGTGTCCATGGACATCCTCCCAAAACCGTGCTTCCCGCACGCCCCCTGGGACATGCATCCAGTGCGATCACAGCTGCCCTTTACCATGTGATCAGCTGATCACATGTAAAGAGACTTGCCGGTTATCCGCAGCCCTTTCCTCCCACGCTGTGTCTGTGTTAGGAAAGGACTGGCGTTAACTGTCAAAATTGTTTACATGGATAATCAGTGCCCCAATCATCAGCGCCATCTATCAGTGCCCATCAATGCTGCCTATCAGTGCTCATCAATGCCGCCTATCAGTGCTCATTACTTCCACCTACAAGTGTTACCTATCAGTGCTCATTAATGCCGCCTATTAGTGCCCATCAATTCTGCCTATCAGCACCACCTATCAGTGCTCATTAATGCCGCCTAACAGCGTCCATCAGTGCCACCTATCAGTACTCTTTAATTCTGCCCATCAATACTGCCTGAGTTCTGCCTATCAGTGTTCCTCAGTGGCCATCAGTACCACCTATCAGTGCCCATAAATGCCACCTATCAGTGCAGCCTATCAGTGCACATTAGTGCCTCCTATCAGTGCTGCCTATCAGTGCTCATCAGTGTGGCCTATCAGTGCTCATCAGTACCTCCTATCAGTGCCCATCAGTGCCTCCTATCAGTGCCCATAAATGCCTCCTATCAGTGCCCATTAGTTCCTCCTATCAGTGCCCATCAGTGCCTTCTATCAGTGTTCATCAGTGCCTTCTATCAGTGACCATTAGTGCCTCCTATCAATGCCCATCAGTGCCTTTTATCAGTGCCTCCTATCAGTGCCCATTAGTGCCTTCTATCAGTGCCCATTAGTGCCTTCTATCAGTGCCCATCAGTGCCTTCTATCAGTGCCCATCAGTGCCTCCCATCAGTGCTCATCGGTGCCCATAAATTCCTCCTATCAGTGCCCGTTAGTGCCTCCTATCAGTGCCCATAAATGCCTCCTATCAGTGCCCATTAGTGCCTTCTATCAGTGCCCATCAGTACCTTCTATAAGTTCTCATCAGTGCCGTCTATCAGTGCCCATCAGTGCCTTCTATCAGTGCCCATCGATGTCTTCTACAGGTGCCCATCAGTGCGTTCTATCAGTGCTCATCAGTGCCTTCTATCAGTGTCCATCAGTACCTTCTATCAGTGCCCATCAGTGCCTTCTATCAGTGCCCATCGGTGTCTTCTATAGGTGCCTATCAGTGCCTTCTATCAGTGCTCATCAGTGCCTTCTATCAGTGTCCATCAGTACCTTCTATCAGTGCCCATCAGTGCCTTCTATCAATGCCCATCAGTGCCTTCTATCAGTGCCCATCAGTGAATGCTATTAATTTCCATCAGTGCCATCTGCCTTCTCAGGACAGCATGGCTCTGAGCTGAGATTGGTGTCTGTCATGGAACAGTAGCACAGAGACACCGGCATTAACGTTCTATTTGCCCGTCTGTCCTCTCTGGCAGGGGATGAGAGAGGACACACAGCTGATCTCACTGCTCCCCCTTTTCCCCCCTCCCCTCTCCTGTGTGTTCTGCGGGCAATCAAGTGTGAAGCTAAGGAGCTTACATTTCCCGCGGAGCACAGAGGAGAGGGGAGGGGGGAGAAGGGGGAGCAGTGAAATCAGCTGTGTGTCCTCTCTCATCCCCTGCCAGAGAGAACGGATGGGCAAATAGAACGTTAATGCCGTTGTCTCCATGTTCCATGACAGACACCGATCTCTGTTCAGAGCCGTGTGTGAATAGCTACCCCGCTGGGCCCTCCCCACAGTGGCGGAATGCCGGGCCCAGTCGCAAGTGCGACTGTTGTGACCCTGGTAATTCCGCCACTGACACTATGCAAAGCTGAATGATGGTCCTCCTCACTACACTCACACTATCCCTAATATTCTACACTGACAATTGAAGAAAAATAGCACAGTATAGCACACTAACTAACTGTTAGCACTGAACAGAACCCTGTTCTATCTCTCTCCATGCCGAAATCACACTGAAAATGGCTGTCATTGAAAGAATACTTTTATACTTTGGGGCGGGAATGACCCATGATTGGATGAAGTCATTATGACAGTGTCCAATCATGACTCTGACAGTGCTCTGTGCTCTGATTGGCTGAAGCTTTCACTGCTACAGCCAATCAGGGCTTGCAATGCACTGTTCAGCACCGTAATGCATTGTGGTCGATTCGGGGGCTGAATAAATGGTTGAACGACCCGTTTGTTTGGCTGTTCACCGAACGACCGAACAATGAAGTTCAACCCGAATTTATGCTCGGGCATATCCCATCCCTAGTTGCGAGTTGTCAATTCAAGTTGGAGATCCCTCTCATCACAGTTGTCAATTCAAGTTGAAGATCCCTCTCCCATAGGTCTAGGAATAATGTGCCAGCAATTAAAGTGATTGCAAAGTCTTATTTCTTTAAAAATAACAAACATGTTATACTTACCTCCTCTGTGCAGTTGGTTTTGCACAGAGCAGCCTGGATCCACCTATTCTCAGGTCCCTCTTTGCTGCTCTTGGCCCCTCCCTCCTGTCGAGTGCCACCAAAGCAAGCAGCTTGCTATGGGGGCACTTGAGCCAAGTTACAGCTCCCTGTGTCCATTCAAACATGGAGCTGCTGTTTGGCTCTGCCCCCTCTCTCCCGATTGGCTAACTGATTTTGATTGACAGCAGCTGGAACCAATGGTGCTGCTGCTGTGTCTCAGCCAATGAGGATGAGTCCAGGACGGCTGAGGGACTCGTGGACATCGCTGGACAGAGAGGGGGCTCAGGTAAGTATTGGAGGTGTTGGAGAGGCTGCTATACACAGAAGGCTTTTCATAATGCATAGGATGCATTACCACTTCAGCCCTGGAAGGTTTTACCACCTTCCTGACCAGAGCACTTTTTACAATTTGGCACTGCATCGCGTTAACTGCTAATTGCGCGGTAATGCAATGCTGTGCCCAAACGAAATTTGCGTCCTTTTTTTCCTACAAATAGAGCTTTCTTTTGATGGTATTTGATCACCTTTGCACTTTTTGTCACAAAGTTTTGAAAATTGAAAAAAGAAAAAAAAAAATACATTTTTTTTTTCTTTCTTCATTTTCAGAAACAAATAAGAGCTGCAAAATACTCACCATGCCTCTCAGCAAATAGCATTGGGTGTCTACTTTCCAAAATGAGGTCATTTGGGGAGGGGGTTTGTGCCATCTTGGCATTTTATGGCCTTTGAAACTGTGATAGGTAGTGAGGAGTGAAATCAAAAATTTACGCCCTTAGAAATCCTGAAGGCAGTGATTGGTTTTCGGGGCCCTGTACACGGCTAGGCTTCCAAAAAGTCCCACACATGTGGTATCCCCGTACTCATTTATTTTTTTTTCATTTTTTTTGCTTTTTTTTATTTTATTTTTAAACTGTTCCTTTCATTTTTTTAATCATTTTTATTGTTATCTCAGGGAATGTAAATATCCCCTATGATAGCGATAGGTAGTGACAGGTACTCTTTTTTGAAAAAATTAGACCCTAAATCTCTCATCTGCCCTCAAAACATCTGACCACACCAAGACCGGTGTGATAACATGCTTTCTCAATTTCCCAATGGCGCTGTTTACATCCAGAGAAATCTAAGTTATGAAATGCTTGTAGCTTCCGGTTTCTTAAACCATAGAGATGATTGGTCTCTGATCAGCTCTATGGTCAGCTGTCCGAATCACCGGCTACATTCTCGGGTTCCCTGTTGGGACAGGAGAGCCAGATAAAAACATGGAAGACGGTGGGAGGGGGGGACATTCCCTCCCACTGCTTCTAAAAGCAGTCTAGAGGCTAATTAGCCACTAGGATTGTTTTCACATGAAAGCTGACTGCTGGCTGAAAAGAATGATACCAAGATAATACCTAAACCCGCAGGCATCATTCTGGTATAACCACTCAAAGTCCACCTTGTTGGGCATATATTGTAATCTTTTTTTCCATGCAGCCTGTGGGCTGAACAAAAAAAAGAGATTGATCGGTGGGTATGCCCACCATTAGAATACCTCCCTTCATCCACCCACTTCTAATGATGGGCATACATGTACCATTTATATATGCCGAAGCATGGGGGCATCCGCCCCAAAGGTTAGGAGCAAATCGCTCCTCCACCCCTGCTGCCCCTATGCTTCGGCATATATGCTCTTTTTTTAACTGTGGTGGTGAAATCACCCCCTACAGCTCTGGAGTCAGGGCTTTATGTATTGTGGGAGCAAACACTGTTGTTGTCAAGATAAATGAATCCACGCTGTAACTGAATTTCGAATCTGCTAAGCAAATGATGGTTAACAATAAAACAAAGTAACATTACAGTATAACAGTATGACATATCATACCTGCAAAGCAAATACAAAAAAACATAGTAAAGAATAAAACATTTTTTAACGCAACCTGTGCCTAAAATATATATATGCCGAAGCATGGGGGCATCCACCCGCAAAAGGTAGGAGCAAATCGCTCCTCCGCCCCTACTGCCCCATGCTTCGACACATATGCTCTTTTTTTAACTGTGGTGGTGAAATCACCCCTTACAGCGCTGGAGTCATGGCTTTATGTATCGTGGGAGCAAACGCTGTTGCTGTCAAGTTAAATAAATCTGCGCTGCAACTGAATGGCGTACCTGCTAAGCAAATGATGGTTAACAATAAAACAAAGTAACATTGCAGTATAACAGTAAGACATACCATACCTGCAAAGCAAATACAAAAAAAAACAGTAAAAAATAAAACATTTTTTAATGCAACCTGTGCCTAAAATATATATATGCTGAAACATGGGGGCATCCACCCGCAAAAGGTAGGAGCAAATCGCTCCTCCGCCCTTGCTGCCCCCATGCTTCTGCATATATGCTCTTTTTTTTAACTGTGGAGGTGAAATCACCTCTGACAGCGCTGGAGTCATGGCTTTATGTATCGTGGGAGCAAACGCTGTTGCTGTCAAGATAAATAAATCTGCGCTGCAGCTGAATGGCGTACCTGAAAACAAAAAAATGGTTAACAATAAAACACAGTCAACAGTAAAGTATAAAAAAATGACATACCTGAAAAGCAAACATGATAAAACATAATAACAATAAAACATTGCAGAATAGAATACAGTAAAAAAGAGCAGAACAATAGAGAGAGAATAGAGAGAGAGAGAACAATAAAACGACAACTATTTTTGTTTTTTTATTTTTAATTTTTTTTTGTGTATTTTTTATTTTTTACTTTTAAAACACTTTTATTTGTAACTGTAACTGTAACGGTTCGGTTACAGGTTCGGATCTCTCAAAATGCGATGGCATCTTGGGAGACCCTGCGAAAGTGTGCCTAGTCTGTGCAATGCTGTACCCTATGCTAAAACTCAACTAGTGTATGGTAGCGCTCAAAACATTCACCAATGCAAAGACCAGGTCAGATCAGACCCCCCGCCCGCGGGCAGGCAGGGACGTACAGGTAAGCCCTTATGTCTGCCTATGCCATTGTGTCGACGTACATCGGCGTGCGGCGGTTGGCAACTGGTTAAGATAAAAACAAAAATCTTCTGCCTTTACAACTCCTTTATTGGCTCCATTCCTCCAAATGGTTATCATAAAAAGTAACGTACTGTATAAGCTGTACTTTTTTCAAACGAACCAACGTCCTTTTTTTAACCTTTTGACATTGTGAATGTGACAGGGGTACTGGCTTTTCCAGGGTAGTTGTGGTAATTGATACTGGAAGAGCCAGTTTTGGCAGAGAAAATCAGCCTAACCGCTTAGAACTGATGGAGTCTACATAAGGATTTTTGGGTTTAAATGGACTATATGCTAGTAGAACATTTGCAAAAAAATTATTTAGTAAATTGAATTGTTTAATACAATTTTCCATCCTACTGCTTTGAATTTTCTCATCTTTGTGGTGAAAAAACAAACATCGATTTGACCCCCACTAATGATTAGAAAATTGACCAAACATTCTTAAAATTTAAAATTTTGAATGTAATTCTGCTAGTGCATAGCCAGCTTTAAACAGGGGCCAGGGCAGCTGAAATAGTGTTTGAGGAGGACACACTGGAAGTATGGGTCCAAGCCTGTCTAGTTGAGTAGCTAGCTCTGAGAGAAAGCTGAACGTAAGCTAGTCAGGAGGCTGGAAAACCTGTGTTGCTGTATCATGTTGAATAAAACAGAAACAAAGCCCTAAAGTGTACACTTTGAGTGGCTTATTTATAAGGGATTGCAAAGAGATTCTACAGTATGAATGGAGTGGGGTGGGGTTCCTCCAATAGGCAGGGCTACTGTTGGAAATCATGGGACCCTGTGGAGCCTACCTGACAGGGCCCACCCCCGTCACAGTGACATGCCATTCATAAGCGACTGAGGCATTCCCTGTTCCACAAGAGGCATGAATACGTGAGGCTGCAAGGCAAGGAATGCCTCAGCCACTTATACTTGGTGGTGTGCAGTAAGAGCTTTCTTGTGGGATAGCTTAGGCACATTCGGACTAGAATCTGAACACACCTAAGCTCATCCCTGCTAATCAGATTGCTGCAGCTGACTTTAAAGTGATTGTTACCCCCTACCTCCCCAACAAATCTCTCCTCTGTGTGTCTCTCCATCTCCCCCCTCCTTCCCCTCCCGCTCCCTGTCAGTTCCGTAGCTCTCTATAGCTAACTTTGAGAGTAAGACCTCCAGCACTCCTGCCCCTCCCCTTTCTACTCCCCTCCTCATTCCCCCTCCCGTCTCTTCTGCCCTCCACTGCTCCCTTTTTCTACAGCCTTCAATGACCATAATGTATACCTGAAGCTGCTCCTCCCCCACCTTGTATTAAAAGCAGCATTGTCTCAGTGTAATATCAGGGGAGAGAGCAGCTATCAGCTACCAATCGGCCCTTCACGGACACAGGGTCAGAGAACAGATACGTCAGAGGGGACTTGTGGCCCCTCCTACTCGGCTCCCTTCGCTCAAGATAAGGAAAGCAGGAAGGACATGTGACAGCTACAAGAAAGCAAAAAAAAAGGTATTTACAATTTAAAAAAACAAAAAACACTGCACTGCTAATCACCTACAGACAAGGATATTCAAACCATTGGGGACATTTGAGTTTACAACCACTTTAAATTGGTTGTACCCCTAAAATAAAATGCTCATGTTCCTTTAAAGCCTGATCAGTAGCATAGTGCTGTAGCAGTGTAATTTGTCCCTTTCTTTGATCTAAAATACCTGGTTGATCCTGCCTGTTCCTGTGTCCCCCTAGGTGTTTTGACCACGGTAATCATGGCTGCTGATCCATAATATTGTGGTCAGTTTACGTGCCTCCATCATCCCGCTGTGTGTACACAGTCTATCCCCCTCCATCTCTCCCTGTAATTTCCTAGTCTGTGTAGTGAGAGCCGATCTCCTCCCTGGCCCTCCTCTCTTCTCCTGCCTCTATTCCGATGTAATACCTAATACAATTACTTGTATTCTCTCTGTTTTAGCAAGATATTATGTACAATTTTTAAAAAATGATAAACTTAAATAGCTTTTTGCACAGCTGCTCAGTGCAGTCACATGACCTCCCTCTGCTGGCTGGCTGACATCAGTGGGGAATCTCAGCCCCTCCCTCTGCTCTTCTTAGATTGAGGAAGGAGAGCAGAGGGAGATTACGTAACTGCACAGAGAAGCTGCGCAATAAGGTATTTAGGATTATAATTTAAAAGAAACCCACACTGCACTTTATATCTTGCTGAAACAGAGAGGATACAAGTAATTGTGTTATGTGACTTTACAACCTCTTTATGGTGTAATAGATTTTCCTTTATGAAACAAATTCTCCTACATCAGCTGTACCTGTTTATCTGTAGCCCTCTCTCCTCTACAGTGATCAAAAACACACATTTTACACAGTATCTCTCAGCAGTAAAAAGCTAAAGGTGGGGATCTGAGGTCACACACTGCAGAGCTAGAGCACATAACTCCCTGAAATCTGATAGCTGATTGGTGGGAAGAGACACACCACCTCTAACAGGCTCATAGAGAAAAATACAGAGCTAATTCTAGGAGTCACCTGCTGTTTGGGGGGGGGGGGGGGGGGGGGGTTAGGCTGTCTCCTAGGAAGCTGAGTTGTCGGCTTAGATTTCTATCAGTGACTCGTGCAGATAGCAGAGGGATCAGAGATCAGATAGGAACTGCACTCGATAATTTGGATTCAGGTTAGTACACACAATACAGGAATATGCTTTGTTCACTTTTCATGTCTGAGGTTTACAACCACTTTAAGCCTTAAGGTACATCTATTATACCTTTAAATCTGCTGCAGCATTCACTCCAGTAATTATTACGAAACCTCTACAGGCTATTTTAAAGTGTTTAGAAGGCGATACTGCCTGCTGAACACAACTGCAGGGTATCATTTTTGCAGCACACAGAGCCTTGCGGCCACAGCATGTATAATCCCTCCTCCAGTGCCTCGGCAGCATAAGGGATACAAATTCAGCAATTGTTGCAATTGTTTTTCCGTCTGCATGCTTAAAGTCCCTCTCTTCTCCCGTCTCTTGAGCCCCACTGCTGAACTGATTTAACCCAGGGAAATTTAATTAATATGTTGGCAAGCCATATTGAACCATAAAGATGCTTGGGCCCCCCCGTTCAAATTAGGGGCCCTTTTCCACTGCTTCATGGGATTTTCTATATATCCATTGGTTAATAAGGGCTTCCAAAACACGTATGTATTTTTTTTAACCTTCCAAACTAAAACCTACCAGTCTCACTGAATTGCTTCTGTTACACTAGTCATAGAAACTACATGGCGGTTTAAAGATTTTTTTTATGCACATACAGTACAGATTATATTAACTTGTGTCTGTATGCCTGATGCTGTTCTTATTTACATAAACATTATGTAAGCTTCACCATCACCAGTAACTCACTGGAAATGCCAGCCATTGGCCAGGATAATGCAAATCAGCCAGTGAACTTTCCCTACCTGGAAGATGGGACTGATAGGTGGGCCAAGTATGATCCAATGGACAAATTAATTGTTTTCTGCAAAAAATTGTAGAATCAGTTACATAATATCTAATGACTCTATGTACATTCAGCCCCTTGCGTTGACAAAGATTACATTTTGTATGGCACGTCCACAGCCAATTTAATATAGTTGCTTAAAACCCCGTGGGCATACCTGTTCTAGAATAACATGCAGCTATTAAACTGCTTGTCTTCATCACATGCTTGTAACAGTAAATTATAGTGCTTAACATCTTTATTGATTTAGCCCAGTAATATGGCCAGACCATGTAAAGTTGGATTTTTACTTTGACAGTATTTGTGCAAATGGACAAGACATACTGTTCCAGTAACATTATTGATTTTGATGGGATTAAACTTGTTTTGAATGATATGGTCTGTGACCTACAGCAGTACTTTAATGACAAGATTAACAGTTTGTAAGTGACTTTATAAAGCAAGACTCTAATACAGTATTGAACATCACTGTAATTCAGTCATGCTGAGGCCAAACTTAGTGCAATCATTAGAAACATATATATATATATATATATATATATATATATATATATATATATATAATTTCTTTAACTGTACTAAACCACACAGAAGCATGAGACTTTTATTGTAAAATGTGGCTTAAAGTGCCTGTAGAATATGCAATATATTCCAACCATATTTTTCACTGTAGCTGAAATAATTCACAATGAAACCAGCAATGAGCCTCACACAAAACTCAATTACACAGAGATTTTCTGAAAGAAATCAGAAAACATCAATATTCATTTTACCGCTATATTAATGCCACCATATTTAGAAACATAAGCATGGTATTTGTTTAGGAACCACATTTATTCATTTATTGAACATTTATAAAATGTAATAAATATAGTACATCACAGGTACTATACTTTTACTACAATGAGTACAAGTACCGATACTTTTTTTAGTACTCGCTGATACCAATTACCGATACCTACCGCAACTGTTTTGTTTTAACTTCAGCTGTCAACAATGGTACAAAGCATTGAAAAGTTTTTTACAATGAAATAAATAGATTTAAAAAAAAATTTTTCAATGTGAAATGTGTAAATATATGTTAATATATAGTATGTGTAAAAATATTCACGAACAAGGCAAACAAACAAAAAGTTTTAATTGTTTATCGTTTATAAAATAGACGTGAACAAAAGAAAAAAGCGGGAAAATAATAATTAAATGGAGGATAGTTAATTATGGCTGATTAGAGTAAAGTAAGGGTTATTAAGGGGTTAAACAGAGGAACATTTGTTCATCTCTTTGATCTGCAGATGAAGAAACAGAAATATACAAAAAGAAACAATGTTTCTTTTTATTTTAGTGTGTCAGGGCTGAGCAATGTTGGTAATAAACCAACGGCTGCTTTTTTTTTTTTTGACAGCTCCAATTACCGGACTTCTTTAACACTGGGAAGACCCACTGACAGCTCAAAGAGCCGAACCTGAAAGTATCTGTTTCAGGTATAGGTGCATTTGCACGAGTACCGATACTTGTGCAAATACTTGGTATTGGCACCGATACCGATACTAGTATCGGTGCAACCCTAATATCTACTAGTCTGATTTCCATCTGTTTGTACAGATATATTAATTATATATACAATAAAAGAACACACTGCTGGGACCCACCTATTTTTTTGTTCCCCAATCATATCACTCAAAGGCAGCTATAAAACAAGAAAACCAACCTTCCGATTTTTATTTATTTTTTTGTTTGATTACATTTTTTATTTAGGTACAGAAAGGAAAAGTACAAAATTGCATAAAAATACTGAGACAGAAATAGTGCATAGGTGGAGTGAGCACTAGTAAAACACTAAATATCGATCACAGTCACACCATATAAATGTGAACGATGTGCAAAACATATCAGTGATATTATAGATGGTCTCTTAAGACAAACAAGCTTTTAGTAGAGAAAGTAATATAGGGGAGGGGGGAAAAATGAAAAAAGTATGGGGGGGACCCGATATCAGACGAGAGCTTCATTGCGAGGAAAAAGCTTTGCTAATAAGAGTATCTCCTTAAAGTTATGTGGCGGTAGAGGATCTCGAAATAATGTTAAGATACCTATCACATCCTAGTATGGCAGCTGGGGGAGGAGTAGGAGATTTGTTTGAATTTCTCCATAAGGCAGATATCATCTACTTTTTAAAGTCATTGGGCGATTGATGTTATGGATTTTTGTCCCCAAAATACTTGTATGAGGGATTTAGTCACATTCAGCAGATGTGGAGTGATTGACCACTTTGTTTGGCCTGTTGCTTTGTAGACAGGTGCATTGCCGAAAAATGTGTTTGTTTTCGTTTCATTTGTTTTTTTTTTCGTAAATTCGTAAATTGGAAAATCCAAAAATAAGAAAGAGAATCTGAAAATTCGAAAGATTAACTAACTAACTAATAATAACTTTGAAAGAATAACTAACCAATAATAACTAACTATTAAATTATAGGTATTGGAAATTCCTTTCAAATTTGGCTGTTAGTGAATGTAACGAATACAAATTTATCCGAAGTTATGAAATATCCGAAATAACGAATGCCGCATCTAAACAAATTTCAGATAATTCATAACTTTGGATAAATTCATATTCGTTATGTTCACTAACAGCCAAACTTGAAAGGAAATTACAATACTTACGATTTAATAGTTAGTAATAGTTAAGTTATTAGTAGTTGGTTATTATTTCAGATTTTCGGGTTTTCGGATTTTCGAATTTCGAATTTTAGAATTTACAAATTTTCGATTATTCAAATTTACGAATATTCGGAAAAATTTGTTAAAAAACGAATTTGGAACTAAACAAATTGCACATGTCTATTGCTTTGGTTGTACAATGAAACAACACTAGCCAAGGATCGGATTCAACACTAAAGCCCTGTATTGAAGCTATCAACCTTAGCACTTCACTCCAATATGGTCAGATAAGTGGACAATGCCACCAAATACTGTATGAGCTTGACACGCTACCTCACCGCATTCTCTCCAACATAGAGATGATGGGTTATGAAACATAGAGTATAATTTTACCTGTCTATAGTATCAATGGGTTAGGAGCTTATAATTAACTTTTTGATGATATTGAGGAGATATGTGATGGAGGACCTTATCTTTTTGATGATCAAAAATTTTGTAAGTTGTAAGGCTGATTTTCTTCGGCTTAGGAAATCGGGATATGAAGGCCTTGCAGGCAGAGGATAGCTTGGTAAAAAAATGATACACAATAGAGAGGCAGAGATTTGAAGTGAAATATGGATTCAATGATGTTTAAGTCCCTTAAAGATTTGAACGGTTGAGGGAGGGAGTGGAAAAATTTTGATAAATAAGAATCCCGCCATCAATACATGAAAGATGAAGTTGCTGTTCCAAGGATATTTATCAATGGCCTAATAGCCAAATTCATAAGAACATGAAGCAGCAAGAGTGGGCAATCCAGATATTGTATTCTTTGTCCAGTAGTTCAGGTAAGAAAAAACGGTGATATAACAGAGGTAATAAGGATGAGTTTTATTGCTATTTAGGGCAGGTATGGAGCATATCCCATATAGACAAGGAAGATGATGTTAGTAGTGTGGTTGATGGTGAGAAGGCTGCATAAGAGAGAATGCAAGTGATAGATCAGCATTGCATAAATCGAATTCCAATTGGACCCACAATTTCAATCCATAGGCATACTTCCAATCAGTTATATGAGTTGGTACAATGGCATGGTAGTACAACTTGAATTTTGGGAGTGCTAGGCCTCCAGTACATTTAGTTCTGAAGAGGACATCATGGGAGATTGTATGATTATTTTCCTTTCCACACAGAGTTTCATATAAAGGATTGGAGAGTGGAGAAGAAGCCTATAGGTACACCCAGTGGTATAATTTGGAAGGTAAACAAGACCCTGGGTAGTATGTTCATTTTTATTATTATTTATTAATTCTGCCCAACCAGGAGTGACAGAGGTGAGACCAGCAGTGAAGATCAGTTTTAATAGCATTTAACAGAGGGATGTGGTTAAGTCGGAATAGACTGATGGGATGGGGAGTTAGTTGAATCCCATGATATTTTAGACTAGTTGATGGTCAGTGGAAGGGAAAATATGGCTTCAGCGTTCTAACTTTGGAGGTGGGTATGGAAGCATTCAGTAATTCTGATTTAGTTAAAGCAGTATTAAACCCAAAAGCAAACATTTATACATTTATTGCTATATTGCAGCTTACCAGTTCTTAGATGTAATGGCTGTATTAGTTTCCCTTTTTTAGGCTTTCTTTCTTCTATTTTCATCTGATGATTAAGCCAGTAAAGGTGAATAAAGTGATTTCGCGCAAATTGCTGTACATAAATACACTACACAAATAATACATAAATTGCAATAAATAAATGTGTCTAAAATATGTACATACAATGACAATCTTCAATATGTAGTAATGTATACATCATATAATTAATAATAAAAAATCGTGCAATGAATATTGATAAAGTGTCCTAATATACACTCATGTGAAAGAATGTCACTAAAAAATGGCGTGTGGTCCTTCCATGAAAGGTAAGATAAAACTGTAGGTAGAGGTATATTAGAAATTCAAAAACTAAAATTAAAATAAAATAAAATAAATATAAATATTAACGTGTTGGTAAATGTTCAAGTCCTCTTTAAATGGACAAATAGGTGGGTAACATGTTCAAGTCCTCTTTAAATGGACATATAGGTGGGTAAAATTCCAAGGTTATCAAAGTTGATAGAGTAGAGTGTCCATAGATTGTCCTGCTGTGGTTTCTCTAGTGTTATAGTCTCCCAAAACTCTCACCTCAATGCTATGGAAACAAGCAGTCACCATCCGAGACCTCCACCGCCCTCCACGGGTCAGTTAAACCCTCGGCGCTCCTCCCTCAGGTGTCACTGTTCGTTCCAAAATCGCAATAGTAAGGAGGTACCTCACTGTGAGATGAAAGACAAGAATAGAGAAACCTCCAATAGTGCAGTATATCGGGGCTAAAATATGTTTATTAAAATAGGGCAGAGTAAACTCTTACACAAAAGCATTAAAAACAACACAGGGAACAAATTTGGCGTTGTTCCTCGCCTTCTCACGTCACTTCCGGTTACGGCTATCCCGGCCAATCCCTACGCGTTACGTTGCCTCTTGCAACTTCATCTGGGGAACTACTCCTATTGATTCAACCAGTAAGTTTGTTGTTTTTCAGTAGCTTAAGCTCTCCAGCAGAATGCATCAGTTACAGGGATGAGACAATCCATTTACCACTAACAGGGTTGACTAAAATGATCAGCTTTTATTTATTAATGCAACACCTTTACCCCAAAAGGAAAAAAAAAAGTTTGCTGTAACTGATTATAAAGTGTTAGTTGGAGTGTGGTTTAAGTTTTTTTATTGCATTCAACCCCACCCCCTCCCAACTTACAATGCTGATGTCTGCTGTGTTCTGTGCTCATATCTCCAGGATTGGGTCTCACTAGTCCAGGAGGTGTGTTACTGGCCAGACCACCAGGTGGAAACAGAGGGGAAAAAAGCAAAAGAAAAGAAAACTGATGCAGCCAACACATCCAATGATTGGCGAGCTTAAAGTGTTACTAAACCCACAACAGTAAAATCTGTCTGTAAATGCAGCATAGCATGCTTGTTATACTCACTGTGAAACTTAAGGGGTTTGTAACGAGCCCCTGCTCGCTCGGTTCCACTCTCCCAACTCTCCTCTGCAGCTATAGAATCAGATTGCAGATCGCAACATCTGATGGTTCGGTCATCCGATGCTCCGGGACTAGAACTACAGCTATGTGTCGTTCTAATACAGTTGTGTAGCTCAGAACAAACACCAGGCAGGCTGTATGTAAGTTCAACCAGGAATCTCTTTTATTGAGGAATACAGGCTCTTTTATACAGTAAAAGAGGAGGTGCATATCTCCTGCTCATATTACTCTGAATATACACCTGTGACCAGAAACCTAATTAACATGGGCTAATTAACTAATCCCTTTAGACAGCCTAGATGACTCAGACATGACCTTTAGGCCAGACTGGCCGTCTTGTAGCTCAGAAAACCCAATCAACATTATCACAAATCCACACCGAACTCTTCTTCACCCAATAGCAGAGTTAATTAACACAAACAACAATGGGGATCTAATGACTCTAGACTTATTTACAATACACATTCTAGCAGGCAACAGACAGACAGGTGGCTGGAATTGACATCAGCATCTCCTAACAGTATTTGTCCCAGCATTATGAATCAGCCACTATTTCTAATATGGCAAATCCAGGGTCCCCAGAGTCTGGGGGACCAGGACCCGAATCCACAGTAATACCACCTCAAGGGTCCTCAGGCATACAGCTCACAAAGAGCACCATTCCCCCAAATGCCAGGGCCCATGATCAATCGGCAAGAGGCTAGCATTCAGTCCCCTCCAAAAGTCTTTCTCCCGGCTAGGTCTGTCACATTTCTCCCCTTTCGGCAGGAGACTAACACAGGAGGAGACCCCAGACGGGTTGACTCCGAAGTTAGTCAGTAGTTCCAGTCCTCTAATGCCTGTACCCACACAGTACCCCAAACAAATTGTTCCAAACAAAGCATTAGTCACCCAGCCAACCTCTGCCTCTCTCAGAGAACATATCTGCCGCTGGGGAGAGGCCTGGACTGGCCCTTCTCCCTGGAGTCCTTTCTGCCACTGGAGAGAAGACAGGGTGTCTGGGCTCACTCCTTCATGCTGTTGGGGATCTGGGCCGACTGCCCAGCATCCCTGGGGTATACAGGTGGAGACTGAAGTCCCATCCAACTTCACAGGAAATCCATCCTCTGTTAGTTGAGGGCAGAGTCCAGCAGTACTTGGCCCTGTTGCCAGCCCTTCTGATGGAAACCCCACACCATCTGCTCCGGCTAATTGTTGGGGAGGGAGGCCGACTGCCCCGCCTCCCTGGAACTCTGTAGTTGTTGCCGGTGCTGGCCAGAGGTTGGTAGCTCTCTGCCTTGTTGTCAGCACTTCTGCTGGGGACTCCGTATCCTCCGCTCCAGCTAACCGTTGGGGCAGGAAGCTGGCTTCCTCCACTCCCAAACTGTGTAGCTGCCATTGGGGAGGTGAGCCAGCTGCTTCCTTTTCCATTCTCTCATCTGAATGTTGGGATGATATGTCTGAGGTACTGTCTCCCAGGTGCACGGATCTTTGCTGGGGAGGAAAGACCACTTTCTCCACCCTGGCCAACTGTTGGGGAGGGACGACGAACACCTCCTCTCCCTTCTCCCCCTGTATCCTGATCTGCTGCTGGGAAGTGACCACCTCCTTCTCACCCTGAGCCTCCGGAACCGCCGCAGGTGTAGGGCAGAGATCTTGGACCCTCTGTCCGGTTGCCAGCGCTTCAGCTGGGGAAGTTCCTTGTAACTTCACAGATACTTCTGTTGGTGCTGGGCAGAGCACAGTGAAGTCTCTGCAACTGGTGTATGGGGATAAAGGTTCACCATCTCCTCTCCGTGGAACCCAGAAGATGCTATCAGTGCTGGGCAGATCACAGTGAAGTTTGGCCCTAATAACAGCTCTTCTTCTGCTGGAGGCTCACCAGGTTGTTCTTCCTCAGCAGAAAAGTCTATCAAATCCCCTGTCTCTGCAACTGGTGTCTGGGGATAAAGGTTCACCATCTCCTCTCTGTGGAACCCAGAAGATGCTATCAGTGCTGGGCAGAGCACAGTGAAGTTTGGCCCTAATAACAGCTCTTCTTCTGCTGGAGGCTCACCAATTTGTTCTTCCTCAGCAGAAAAGTCTATCAAATCCCCTGTCTCTGCAACTGGTGTCTGGGGATAAAGGTTCACCATCTCCTCTCTGTGGAACCCAGAAGATGCTATCAGTGCTGGGCAGAGCACAGTGAAGTTTGGTCCTAATAACAGCTCTTCTTCTGCTGGAGGCTCACCAGGTTGTTCTTCCTCAGCAGAAAAGTCTATCAAATCCCCTGTCTCTGCAACTGGTGTCTGGGGATAAAGGTTCACCATCTCCTCTCTGTGGAACCCAGAAGATGCTATCAGTGCTGGGCAGAGCACAGTGAAGTTTGGCCCTAATAACAGCTCTTCTTCTGCTGGAGGCTCACCAGGTTGTTCTTCCTCAGCAGAAAAGTCTATCAAATCCCCTGTCTCTGCAACTGGTTACTGGGAATAAAGGTTCACCATCTCCTCTCCGTGGAACCCAGAAGATGCTATCAGTGCTGGGCAAAGGTTAGCAGAGCTCTGCCCTGTTGTCAGCACTTCAGGTTTGGGGACGGCAATCTTCAGATTTTCCACTGCCGATTCTCTGGCATGCTGCTGGACCGGCACATTCCTCCATCCAAGATCATCCAATGCAGAAACAGGTTCATCAAGGTCAGTCAGCACTTGCTGCATCCGCCATAAGACCTCCACCTCCATAGCTGCGGGGGCAGGTTGGCAAAGCACACTGTTACTCTGCCACATTGTCAACTCTTCAGCCAGCATTTCAGAGTTGTCAACTGGTATTTCCTGATAGTCCCAGGCAAAGGGAGCACCACCCTGCTGCTGAGCAGAGTCTAACAGCTGTCTGTAGGCGATCTCCAGCTCCCATTCCCGAACGGCCATAAACTCCAAATCTTCCTGTGCCCAGTGCACTTCTGAGACATTCAGTCTTTGCTCTCTATGCTCCATTATTTCCTCCAAACGCCACTCCCGATCACTCCCAAAGTCAGGGTCCCTGGACAGCCTCCAGTACAACAATCCCAGGTCATCGTAGTCAAAGCCTTCCGTGGGGCTGTCATCCTCTGTCCAAGGGCACACTTGGGCTACATACCACTGGAGGGCTCTGTAGCTCTCGTCCAACTGCATTTCTGCCCGGATCAGCCTGCTTAACTCGGCTGTCCACTGCTGGTTCGGCTGTTCCCCCAATAACAGCATTCGCACTTCATACTGCAACCAGTACCTTACATGGATGGAGGGGAGAACTTTTCCCTGGTTTCGCTGCTCACGGGCTAGCGCTTCCTTCCAGAGTTCACAGCGGATAGAATCAAACCATCCTAGCAATACCTGCTCTGATACTGGTCCTCTGTGCTGTATCTGCATCTCTCGCAACCTCCTTCTGAATTCCTCTTCCATGGTGGCTGGTATCTGTACCTCTCCTCTCCTGCTATCAGGACCTTGGATCCAGGTGATGGTTTGGATGTGTTCATGGCAAGGAAGCATGATCCCACCATTCCCTCCACGGCTCTCAATAAGTCTTTCAGCGTGGCTCTCCTGCAGGCTGGTTTGGAGTGTCCCAGTAACTGGAAAGCAAATCCCACCACTGCCAACCAATGTAACGAGCCCCTGGTCGCTCGGTTCCACTCTCCCGACACTCCTCTGCAGCTATAGAATCAAATTGCAGATTGCAACATCTGATGGTTCGGTCATCCGATGCTCTGGGACTAGAACTACAGCTATGTGTCGTTCCAATCCAGTTGCGTAGCTCAGAACAAACACCAGGCAGGCTGTATGTAAGTTCAACCAGGAATCTCTTTTATTGAGGAATACAGGCTCTTTTATACAGTAAAAGAGGAGGTGCATAACTCCTGCTCATATTACTCTGAACATACACCTGTGACCAGAAACCTAATTAACATGGGCTAAGTAACTAATCCCTTTAGACAGCCTAGATGACTCAGACATGACCTTTAGGCCAGACTGGCCGTCTTGTAGCTCAGAAAACCCAATCAACATTATTACAAATCCACACCGAACTCTTTTTCACACAATAACAGAGTTAATTAACACAAACAACAATGGGGATCTAATGACTCTAGACTTATTTACAATACACATTCTAGCAGGCAACAGACAGACAGGTGGCTGGAATTGACATCAGCATCTCCTAACAGTATTTGTCCCAGCATTATGAATCAGCCACTATTTCTAATATGGCAAATCCAGGGTCCCAAGAGTCTGTGTGTCCTGGGAGACCAGGACCCGAATCCACAGTAATACCACCTCAAGGGTCCCCAGGCATACAGCTCACAAAGAGCACCGTTCCCCCAAATGCCAGGGCCCACGATCAATCAGCAAGAGGCTAGCATTCAGTCCCTTCCAAAAGTCTCTCTCCCGGCTAGGTCTGTCACAGGGTTAATCCTCCACACTGTGTAAAAAGGCTGTTTTTATCCTGTATGCACAGATCCTTTGCTCCTGCACTGTCTATCTGGGGAAAGCCAGCTAACACAGGCAGGGTAGCCAACCTGCAAATGCTCAGATGTGTCTTTAATGCTGGAGAGAACATTTAGGCTTAATGTACACAGGACCTTTTTACAACCTCTCCTGAACGATTTAACTTGACAGATAGTAACCCACGTTTAAAACGTCTGTTTTGCTGCGTTTACATGCCGCGTTTAGCCGCGTTTGCGTTTAGAAGCGTTGGAAAAAAATATTTTATTTTTTTCAAAATAGCCAAAAATGAAAAACGCATTTAGCGCTTGAAAAGCTTCTAAGCTCAGCGTCTGAACTAATTTTTTTGCTTTCCAAAAAAAGCCTATAAACTCAACTGCCTAAAAATGACATTTAAAGAACCTGTGTACATGTACTGATAAGATAACATTGGATGAATTCAGGGACAGCTGAAAAAAGCAGCCAACTGCCTCTGAACATCTGTTTACCAGCAGCAGTGTACATGAGGCCTTACTTGTTCTCAGAGACAGCCAGGTCACATAACATTGGCATCACATACTGTATGTGGGCGTGTATACAGGCTGCAGTGAAAATCTCCTCCTTCCTGAACTCTCAGCACTGGAGAAACTGTGCAGTTTATCATGTAACCGTGGTATACAGATCAGCCAAAAAGGTATATAGTGGCAGTATTTTAACCACTTCAGCCCGGGGAAGGATTTACCCCCTGACCAAGCCATTTTTTGAGATACGGCACTGCATTGCTTTACATAACAATTGCGCAGTCGTGCGACGTTCAACCCAAACAAAATTTGAGTCCTATTTTTTCCACAAATAGGGCTTTCTTTTGGTTGTATTTGATCACCTCTGCGGTTTTTATTTTTTGCGCTATAAACAAAAGAAGAGCGACAATTTTGAAAAAAACAATATTTTTTACTTTTTGCTATAATAAATATCCCAAAATGAAAAAAAGCAAAACAAATTTCTTTATCAATTTAGGCCGATATATATATTCTTCTACATATTTTTGGTAAAAAAAATCACAATAAGCGTATATTGATTGGTTTGCGCAAAACTTATTGCGTCTACAAAATAGGGGATAGATGTATGGCATTTTTATTATTATTATTTTTTTACTAGTAATGGCGGCAATCTGCGATTTTTATTGGGACTGCAACATTGCGGAGGACAGATCTGTGGGGGGATGGGACTGACTTGGGGAGGAGACCGATAGTTTTTCCTATATATGGGAACACACGACCTGTCTCCTCTCCCCTGACAGGAGGTGGATTTGTGTGTTACATACACAGATCCCAGTTCTCGCTCTGTCAGGAGTGATCGCGGGTGCCCGGTGCAGATCGCAGCCGCCAGGCACATGCATCGGCTGCTTAGCCTCCTATACTGCTTAAAGCGCCCGCCGTACAGCTACAGTGATTTGCGCAGGAGTGCCATTCTGCCGCTGTCAATCGACGGTTGTCCGTCGGCAAGTGGTTAATGTAAAAAGAAGATTTATAAGCTGTGGGCATTGTGGTGGGACGGATTAACTATTTTAATATTACTGGGTTTAGTAACACTTTAAATATATTATATTTTTGGTTTTGGGTTAATAACGCTTTAAGTTAATTTTTAAATGGGATAACTCTTTGAAAGCAGACATTAAATTTGGTAGGGAGATTTGAGGTTGTTGAATATAAAATAAAATATCATCTATCATTCTAGCATGACACTAGTCACACATGGTTTCAAGTAAAAACTGAAAATAAAAACCCTGAAAGTCACCAACAGCAAAACAAATAGTCCAATAAAGACAGAACGGGTTCTAGTTAAAAAGTCAGCTGAAGAGATAGCTGATACATTTGCATCTCACCCATTTCTTTTTCATACATTATGGGACACAGAGTTGGGCTAATATTCATTACCTGCTGGGTTATACCCCATCTCTAGGTGAATGGACACTGGCAGACAAAGTTTTACACAGGAAGTAATCCCCTATATAACCCCTCCCATACAGGAAGTGCATCAGTTTTTTACCAGTGTCTGCAAGGTGGATGGGCACGTTTGTTTGAGCTCTCTGAGTTCCAGTTCTCTAGTCCCACAAACGGTTCTTAAGTGAATCAAGGGATTGACCGATCTGATCCATTTGACACAGATAAATGGTACCCGAGCCTCACAAAGAAGGCTCAAGATCCTGAGAGGTTTTGCATGTAAAGTGTAATCTTGGACAACACAGCGCTAAGGCATTCCTGCAGAGTGCTGTACAGGTCTAAGGGAGTGGACTATAAACATGAAAAGGGTACCCAGTCCTTGATTATGATTAGTGATTATAACAATCAGTCAAGCTAGCTAGAGGCTGGACACCTGTGTGCGGTGTCCAAACGGGGGGAGTTTTGGGCTAACTGTGAGTGTTTGCAAAGTGTACCTTTTTTACTTGTGTCTGGCTGTTTTTTTACCTGTATGAGGGTGCACGACGGTGCGCCATTTCACCTCTTTGTTCGCCATGGCGCATGGGCATTCGCAAAAACGCCACTGTGCTCAGCAGTTTGTTTGTTTGGTGGCCATGGCGCACGCAGCAGAGCCCCACATGCACCATAGCCTTCATCTGGGCACATGAAGATTTGCGTCATACGCAAATACAGCCGTATCCGTTTGCTGGGATCACATTCATGCGCACGCATGCACAGAACGTTCCGGCGCACAGCCAGCTTATCTAAGCTGTGTATGCCAAGCATGCAGTGCTTCCAGAAGGCAGCTGCGGGACACAGAGCAGACTCTGAACCAGGCCAGGTCACGTGAGTCAACACACGTGAGTGTTGCTTGGCAGGCTAAAGGTGCGTAGCAGGATTGTTGCATAGGGGCTTGGTGAGTCCTATTAAAGGGTCTCCTTTCTAAAGGTGTCTTAATACTACACTCAGGTACTCTCTTTTTGTGGCTTGTAAATGTCTTCAAAAAAGAGGAGCGGGACTAACATTACAGGGAAGGACACTCCTATGTCGTCAGTAGTTCCTGATGAACCTAGTCATACCCCTGGTGTTGTATCCCCTTAAAGACCAGAGGCTTCCGGGCAATCTGAGCCACTGTGCCTATCTGCTCTTGTGCCTACAGTCAACGCTGCTGCTTCAACCTTTATCACCAAGAATGAACTGTCCTTGGCCCTAGCCGGGTTAGAGCACAGGATTACTGGCATGGTTGCCTCCATCCCGCAGGGTGGCAAGAAGCATGACAGATCCCCCTCCCCGGAACCTCCTAGTTTGGGGCAGGAATGGGTTGAGGATGGGGAAGAGCTAAAAGCTCAGTATTCTGTGGAGGGCCTGGCGGATGAGTCTGCTTCTGAACAATCTGGACAAGAAGATATCCAGTTGATATCTGCCTCTCAGTGGCAGAGGCTTTTACCAAACTCTTACCGAGATGGTTCATTCTGCCTTTAAGTTGTCTCTTGCAGAGGTTACTGAGCCCCCCTGGTCCTCTTTGGAGTCCCTGAGGCCTCTGCAGGATGCACAGGCTTTTCCCTTACACTCTGTCTGGGACCAGGCGGTGTATGCTGATTGGGAAAATCCTGACAGGATTTTTGATCCCCTGAGAGGTTTTCCCTATTAGATCCCATGGATGAAAAGTTTGTTAAGAAGTGGAGCATACCAGCCGTAGATGCAGCAGTCTCTTCCTTAAACAAGAACTTAACTAATTTGTCCATTAGATAGCGCACAGGGCTTGAAAGACCCTGTTGACAAGAAAATGGAGTCATTATTAAAGGCTTCCTTTTCTTTGGCCAATTCAGCTATTCAGCCAGCTGTTGCAGCAGTTGGTATCTCCCTGTCCGTAAAGGATCAGGTCAGGCCTGACAGGTCTAACCATGAGGATGATCTGGCTGAAAATAGGACAGATATTCCTTGAGCGCTGTGTTTTTGCTGTTGACTTCTTAAATGATTCAATACAGCAGGTTTCTTGTTTGTCTCTCTTGTCTGTACATATGCGCAGACTTTTGTGGCTTAAGAATTGGTCAGGCGAGCTTCCTTGTAAAAAGTTATTGGCAGGTTTCCCCTTTCATGAGGAACATTTATTTGTTGATCATTTGGACAAATATATCCAAAAGATTTCCGGAGGGAAGAGTTCTCTACTTCCTGTGAAGAAAAGCACCAGGCGTCCATCATTTAAAACCTCAGGGACTGCTTCCTCAGATGTCTCAGCGCCCAGGCAGTTCTGCCGCCAACAGGGCGCTAGAACGAGGGGCAAGAAAAATCCCTGGGTCCAAAACTCTTCTAAACCCAGCATCAAGCCCTCCTTTTGAGGGGACGCCCTCACTCTATCAGGTGGGGGGAAGGCTGCTGCACTTTGTGGACATTTGGAGAACAATGGTTCAGGACGAGTGGGTCACCTCTATTTCCTGCGGTTACAAGCTGGAGTTGCAGGGGCTTACCCCTCAGAGTTTTCTAAGATCCAGCGTTCCCTCAGATCCTTCAAAAAGAAGCTTATTGTTTCAGGCACTACATCATTTTGTGCATCAAGGAGTGATTGTACAGGTTCCTGTATCCGAAAGGGGTGTGGGGTTTTACTCGATCCTGCTTACAGTTCAAAAACCAAACCGGGACACAAGGCCCATTTTGGATCTAAGATCCCTGAACCAGTATCTACTAATCCACTCCTTTCGGATGGAGTCTGTCCACTCAGTAGTAGCCTCACTCCAGTTGGGAGACTTTCTAGCCTATATCGATATAAAAGACGTGTTTTTACACGTACCTATCTTTCAGCCTCATCAGAGGTTCCTGCGATTTGCAGTAGAGTAATGTCATTTTCAGTTTGTAGCTCTACCTTTCTTGCTTGCCACAGCTCCCTGGGTGTTCACAAAGGACAGCTCCCTGGGTGTTCACAAAGGTCCTAGCACCAGTACTGGGTCTCTTAAAGGCCCAAGGGATCTTGGTGTTCTGGTATCTGGAAGACCTCCTGCTCAGAGATCACTCACTACAAGCTCTAGAACAGAGCATAACCTGCGGTATTTGGAAAGCTTAGGCTGGATCATAAATACTAAAAAGTCAGCCTTGAGACCAGTTCAAAGTCTGAAGTATTTAGGTCTGATCCTAGATACGGTCCACGCAAGGGTATTTCTGCCGCCCGTTAGGATCTGTGCCCTGAAGGATCAAGTGCATCAGATAAGGGGCACCAGACAACCCTCCATTCGGCTCTGTATGAGTCCTCTAGGAAGGATGGTGTCCTCCTTTGGGGCAGTGCCCTATGCCCAGTTCCATTACAGAGCTATACAACAAGACATCTTGTTGGCTTGGAACAGAAGAGGACAAGCCCTGGATTATCCATTGTTCTTATTTCCTCAGGCACGCTTAAGCCTAAACTGGTGGTTGCAGGATCAGAACCTGCGAAAGGGAAGATCCTTCCTCCCGGTAACTTGGAGAGTACTGACCACAGATGCCCCAGTCTCTCAGGCTGAGGAGTGACCCTAGAGGGACTCATAGATCAGGGGAAATGGTCAAGGACAGAACAGATCCTGCCCATCAATGTCCTGGAGTTACGGGCAGTACATCTGGCCCTATGGTCCTGGACAGTAGAGCTTCAGGACTGCCCTATCAGGTTTCAGTCTGACAATGCCACTGCAGTTGCCTATATAAACCACCAAGGCAGAACCAGGAGTTGTTCAGCTCTGAAGGAGGTAAACCACATACACAGCAGTCCATATACCGGGAGTAGAGAACTGGAAGGCAGATTATCTCAGCCTCCAGCAGATATGCCTGGGGGAATGGTCCCTACACCCAGGGGTGTTTCAGGAAATTTGTCATTGGGGATGGCCAGAGGTCGACCTATTGGCATCCAGGTTCAACAACAAGCTACAGCAGTTTGTGTCCCAAACAAGAGATCCTCTGGCAATCAGAGCAGATGCTCTGGTAGTTCCATGGAGCCAGTACTCCCTGGTTTATGCTTTCCCCCCGGTCCCTGTCCTTCCACATTTGTTGCACAGGATTCGGAGAGAGGGGATTCCAGTCATTCTGGTGGCACCAGCCTGGCCCAGAAGGCCCTGGTTCCTGGAGATTGTGAGACTGACAATAGACATGCCATGGACGTGTCAATGCTGCCTTGATCTACTGTCTCAAGGTCCTTTATTCCACCCCAATTTACAGTCTCTAAATTTGACGGCATGGCTTTTGAAGCTCGGGACCAGTGGTGTCTACCCTAGTGAATGCTAGAAAAGCTGTCACTAAGAAGATCTATCATAAGGTCTGGAAAACTTATATTGCTTGGTGTAAAGCCAGAAAATGGCATCCTCGTAAATACGTGATTGGGAGAATTCTCTCTTTCTACAGTCAGCTGTGAAAATCAGATTGGCTTTGAGTACAATCAGAGGTCAGATTTCGGCCCTGTCAGTATTCTTCCAAAGGCCTTTAGCCTCCTATTTGCTGGTCCGAACCTTTATGTAGGAAGCAATTCATTTGCTTCCCCCCATTAAGTCACCTATGTGTCCTTGGGACTTGAACTTAGTACTGTCTGTGTTACAGAAATAACCATTTGAGCCTATCAAGGAAATTCCATTAGACTTAGATTAGATCTCCTATTACAAATTGGATTAGCAGCAAGGATGGGAAGTGTTGTCATAATGGGAGATTTTTATTATCCAGACATAGACTGGGCGGAGGGAACCAAGCATTTGTCTAAGGCTCGCCAGTTCCTAAATGTCTTGCCGGACAATTTCATGGTTCAGATGGTAGACGCACACCAACTAGAAATAAAGCGTTACCGGATCTACTGATTACCAACAATAAAGACCTGATCACGGATGTGGAAATATGGGGCAATTTAGGAAACAGCAATCACAGGTCAATTAGCTTTAGTATAAATCACACAAATAGGAAACAAATACAAGGTTAAGGGATCATCATCAGCATTCAGACTTTGTAAAGAATGCAACAAAAAATGTAAGGGTGCAATTAGGGCGGCCAAGATAGAACACGAAAGACACATTGCGGAGGAGAGCAAAAAAAATCCCAAGAAATTCTTTAAGTATGTAAACAGTAAAAAAGGGAAGACAGACCATATTGGCCCCATAAAGAATGAGGAAGGACATCTGGTTACAAATGATGGGGAGGTGGCGAAGGTATTGAATTTATTCTTCCCCTCAGTCTTCATGAGGGAATCAGGGGGCTTCAGTAACCAAAACTGCAGTGTTTATCCTTATGACACATCACTGGAAGTACCTCCATGGTTAACAGAGGACAGAATTAAAATTAGACTTGGGAAACTGAACATTAATAAATCACCGGGACCAGATGGCTTGCATCCGAGGGTACTTAGGGAACTCAGTCAAGTAATTGCCAGACCATCGTTTCTAATTTTTACTGACAGTCTACTGACTGGAATGGTACAAGCTGATTGGAGAAAAGCCAATGTAGCACAAATATTTTAAAAGGGCCCAAAATACATCCCTGGGAATTACAGACCAGTTAGCCTAACATCAATAGTATACAAGCTCTTGGAGGGGATGATAAGGGACTATATACAAGATTTTAGTAATGAGAACGGTATCATTAGCAGTAATCAGCATGGATTCATGAAGAATCGTTCTTTCCAAACCAATCTATTAACCTTCTATGAGGAGGTGAGTTGCCATCTAGATAAAGGAAGGCCCATTGAAATGGTGTATCTGGATTATGAAAAAGCATTTGACACAGTTCCCCATAAACGTTTACTGTACAAAATAAGGTCGATAGGCATGGACCATAGGATGAGTACATGGACTGAAAACTGGCTACAAGGGTGAGTTCAGAGGGAGGTGATAAATGGGGAGTACTTGGAATGGTCACGGGTGGGTAGTGGGGTCCCCCAGGGTTCTGTGCAGGGACCAATCCTATTTATTTTGTTCATAAATGACCTGAAGGATGGGGTAAACAGTTCAATCTCTGTATTTGCAGATGATACTAAGCTAAGCAAGGCAATAACTTCTCCACAGGATGTGGAAAACTTGCAAAAAGATCATGGCAAATGAGGTTTAATGTAGAAAAATGTCAATTAATGCATTTGGGTGGTAAAAATATGAATGCAATCTATACACTGGGGGGAGAACCTCTGGGGGAATCTAGGATGGAAAAGGACCTGGGGGTCCTAGTAGATGATAGGCTCAGCAATGGCATGTAATGCCAAGCTTCTGCTAACAAAGCAAACAGAATATTGGCATACATTTAAAAGGGGATGAACTCCAGAGATAAACAATAATTCTCCAGCTCTACAAGACTCTGGTCCGGCCGCACCTAGAGTATGCTGTCTAGTTCTGGGCACCAGTCCTCAGGAAGGATGTACTGGAAATGGAGCGAGTACAAAGAAGGTCAACAAAGCTAATAAAGGGTCTGGAGGATATTAGCAATGAGGAAAGGTTGTGAGCACTGTACTTATTCTTACTCTGGAGAAGAGACGCTTGAGAGGGGATATGATTTCAATTAATAAATACCGTACTGGTGACTAGGGATAGGCAAATGGTTCGGCCCGAGCATAAGTTTGGGCCAAACTTTAGCTGTTTGGACGTTCGACGAACAGCTGAACAAACGGGTAGTTCGACCGCTTGTTCGGCCCCCCGAACCAACATCAATGCATTGCGGTGCTGAACAGTGCATTGCAAGCCCTGATTGGCTGAAGCAGTGAAAGCTTCAGCCAATCAGGGCACAGAGCACTGTCAGAGTCATGATTGGACACTATCATCATGACTTTATCCAATCATGGCTCATCCCTGCCCCACACCCCACAATATAAAAGTATTCTTTCAATGGCAGCCATTTTCAGTGTGATTTTGGCGTGGAGAGAGATAGAACAGGGCTCTGTTCAGTGCTATCAGTTAGTTAGTGTGCTATAAACATTCCTCATCCTCCTCATCCTCTGTTGTGCAAGCAGAGACAAGTGTGCAGTCCCCTGCAGTTGCCAGAGTGGATAAACCTGCCTCCTTGTCTACATCTATTCCTGCCATAGCACCAACATCAGCCATTGAGGAGTCAGCTGAGTTAATTGACCACAGCGTCAGCCACTTGCTCCTTGATGATGCCCAGCCATTACTGGATTCAGATGTTGGTTCTGAGGTTGAGGGTGACAGGACAATGAGCCTAGAGAGTGGGAGGAACACTGGTAGACAAATTGGCATTCATGTTCCCCAAGCTGCAGCGTATTGCCAAGTTGTCTCCAGTGGTAATGATGAAGATGGAGGAGATGGAGATGATGATGATGATGATGATGAGGTCACTGATGGGACTTTGGTGCCAGATAGAGCAGAGGAGGAAACTGAAGGTGAGGCAGCACAACCTCAAGGAGGCCGACATCAAGAAAGAGTAGAGAGCAGCCACCCTATTCCATCACATTCTGAAGCTGTTATCTCCCGGCCCTCTCCCCAAAGCTCAGCTGTCTGTGCCTTTTTCAGCACATCTGCAGCAGATCACACTGTTGTTATCTGCAAACTGTGTTTTAGGCAAATCAAACATGGCAAAAACACCAACCATTTGGGTACCACATGCCAAACAAGGCATTTAACATCCAACCACTCAGCCCTTGGGCAAGAGCACCTAAAAGCCACACAAAGGGGGCACAAATCTGCTCCTCCTCCTCCTACTCCTCCTTACCCACTTCAGTCTGCCCCTTCTATACCGAGTCATTACCTCTCAGCAGCCTCCACTGACAGGGATGATGGTATAGCACAGGTGTGTCCAGGTCCTAGCAGCACATTTGCCAGCAGCACACCACCAGCTGTAGACTGTAGCCAGCAAATTTCTCTGCCCCATCTACAGCAGCAGAAAAAAAATACAGTCCCTGCCACCCACATGCCCAGCGTCTAAATGCAAGCTTGTTGAAGCTGTTGGCTCTCCAACTTCTGCCTTTCAACCAGGTGAATTCTGCCCCCCTTCCATGAATTCTCACAGTGTTCTGTGCTACAATGGCAGGTTCCCAGTCACCACTACTTTTCACGTAAGGCCATTCTATCTCTCTACCATCACGTGGAAGTTAATGTTCTGGCATCGTTGGGCAAGGCAGTCAGCCATAAATTGTACATTACTGCTGACACATGGTCCAGCAAGCATGGGCAGGGACAATATGTTTTGTTCACAGCACACTGGGTAGTGCTGCTTGCAACTCAAAAGGATGCAAGACAGAGCTCGGTGCTGCAGCTTGTTGTGCCCCCATGTCTCCATACAGCTGGTGGTGATGATGCCAGACCTGTGAACTCTACCCCCTCCTCCTCCTTCTCCACCACCTCCATGCCCTTCTCGGCAGAATTGTCCTATGAACATCAGGTACTCCCTAAGCATTCAAAGGGCTATTCCGAGAGTCAGGCTAAAAGGTGCCATGCAGTGCTTCAGCTGGTGTGTTTAGGGGACAGGAACCACACTGGAGAAGAGATTCTTGCAGCTCTGCAGGGACAGGCTCAGAGGTGGTTCACTGGAGCCAGCAATGGTGGTGTCCGATAATGGGACAAACCTCCTGTCAGCCCTTAGACAGGGAAAGTTGACATGCATCTTCTGTTGGTCAAGAGAGAAGCGTTGGAGAAGGCGTCCGCCTAAGTGACGATTACCTCGGGGCCAAAGCAGAGATGGAGAGCTTTCCAGCTGATGATTCACTGACTTACTGGGTCATGAGAATAGACCACTGGCCAGAACTTGCACAGTATGCTATTGAGTTGTTGGGATGCTCTGCATCCAGCGTGCTTTCAGAACGGGCATTCAGCGCTGCAGGAGGTTTCGAAACTGATCATAGACTCCGTGGACCGTTTGACTTTTATAAAAAAATCAGTCATGGATTACCAGCTATGAAGCCCCTGATTCCAATGTCACTGATTAAGTCTTTTTGGAATGTGGAATCTCCACAGGACTTTGAGGCTACCTAGCTTTCAGGATGTTCAATCATTTTATATGGAAGAATGTTTTTCATTTTTAATGTTGAGAAAAAAAAAAGGAACTTAAATGATTTTAGCAAATGGCTGCAATATAACAAACATTTAAGGGGGTCTGAATACTTTCCGTCCCCACTGTACCAGGGGTGTTGGAACCTCCTGGTCTTTACGCCATCAGGTATCTCTGGCTCAGATTTGTAAGGCTGCTAGATCTTCAGTGAATATGTTCTCAAAATTTTATCAAGTGGATGTTCGAGCAGCCGAGGATTCAGCTTTCGGCTGCAGTGTACTGTGGGCTGCCGTATGAGGTCTGATGGCTATTGCTTGGCAGGATGTCTCCCTCCCCTCAAGGCTATTGGGATGGGGATGTCCCAGTAGGTAATGAACATTAGCCTAACTCTGTGTCCCATGATGTATGAAAAAGAAAATAGGATTTTTTCATCATACTTACCTGTAAAATCCTTTTCTTTGAGTACATCATGGAACACAGAGGTCTCTCCCCTCTTTTTTGAGGATTTAGTGCAGTGGTTATATAGGGGATCACTTCCTGTCTAAGATTTTGTCCACCAGTGTCCATTCACCTATAGATGGCGTATAACCAAGTAGGTAATGAATATTAGCCTAAGTCTGTGTCCCATGATATCCTCAAAGAAAAGGATTTTACAGGTATGACAAAAAATCCTATTTTTTTTAGTGATGAGCTTGGTGTACTGGTGTGGTTTTTTTTTCTTGGAGGTGGCCTTGCAACACTGTGACTCTGGTGTGATGGAAAAGGAAAGGATAACATCCTGCCATCCTGAAAGGGCAGGTGGATCAATTTGAAGACTGGCACAAAATGTAAAAAGATCCACAGGGAATCATAAGGTAGCTTAATGTCCACCTCTGGTAGCAATCTGACTGAAGGGGAACCACCAATGGTAGGCAATACCCTACCCTAGCATGTTGAGGACAGGGTGTAGGGCTCTGCAGCGTTCTAAAGTTTCTTTTGCTAGATCCAAGAAGATGAAGATAGAAGTGTCATCAAAGTCGACAGCAGAGGTCCCACAAAGTTTTTGCAAGATGGTATCCTTTTCTTTAAATAACGACATTACGTGATTTCTCAGTAGATTGATTGTTCCCTATGGAAACAGCTGAATCTTAGTTGATGATAGATTAACCAAGGATGGAGTTGAAGATGGCTCTCACCGCATCAGGGACTTCTTCATCTTTAGTTGCCTCAGGCAGACCCTGAAATTTGAGGTTGCTTCTATTCTCCCGAGCTTCCAACTTGTAGAGGATAGGCAGGTAAGCTGTTGCTAATTGTATGTCTTGTAGTTACTTAATAGCTTTAATAGCTTCCCCATGGATCTCTTGCCTTTTTTCAGAGTCCTCTATGTGCAATAATAAGTGTGAGAGGTCAGAGTTCATGGCCAACATCTCCTCCTTGATTGAACTTTCCAGACTTTCAAACAGCCCGGACAGTTTTCTGGTTGTGGGGAGACTTTTCCCATTTTTGAGCTGCAGGGAAAATTCAACTCACTGAGGCATTCAGATCCATGAAAGGAGGTCGGAGAGGTTCTGCGGATTGATGCGGTATAGAGCCTGGTCAACCAAGTTTCGGGTCAATGGATAGAAACAGTTTAATTAACCCTGAAATTTTGTGGACAGGTAGACAGGTATCTCCCGAACCTGTTCCCCATTGCCGTCCTTGAGTTTGAAGATCTGGTCAGCATGATAGGGTAGTTTGGTGCTGAAAATCAGCCGAAGCTCTGTCTAGACAAGTTCTTCTGGCACCATGCAGAAGCCACAATCCCTCTCTGTTTTCTTAATTGGATTGGGTTAGATTTGTAATCCTTGTTTTTAGATGGTATTAAACCCTCAGTTTTAAGCACTTTCATCAGCTGATTTAATCACTGCCTGAGTATGCAGCGTCTTTATCCTTGCCTATGTTCCAGTTTAAGCTGGTGCCCCAGGTTTCCTCCTTATACTATGTGCATCAATAGAAACACACAGCCCCATAGCTTAGAAAAGGGAAGACACTCTCCTGCTCCTCCCTTCTCCAAGCTAATAGACTGACTTTAGACTGCACTGTTAACTATTTCCTTTGAGGACCAGAAGCTCAGGGAAGCAGCACTGAAAGAGCAGGGGCCAGCAACACTGAAAGTTGTAAACTGTCGGTGCTGGGGTAGGTTTTTGCACAAATAGTTTAAAGGGGAAAGTCTATTTTCTTGTACCTATGCTTTAAGATAAAAAATCATGGGGATTTAATACTAATTTAAGAGGGACAGAGCTTGAATTAAACAAAAATATACTGATAATTTAAACAAAATCATTACTTTTTTAACATGCACATAGTGACTAGTGATGAGCTGAACTCCATTTACTGGTGTTCTGTAAATTTCAAAGAAATTGGGATGCTGAACCCAAACCCTATTGAAATCAATGGGAGCCAAGTCTGTGAAAATTAAAAACATTTTCATTTTCTGGGATAATAGGCAAGGAGGTGTAAAAACAGGCACACATTTTTAAACGAAAGAAGCTGGAAATGAATATCATTTGATGGCAATTTAAACTGGTATTTTTATTTGTAACTGTCATTTTTGCTGTAGCACATCCTACAACAAGAATGAAAAGAAATTGCATAGCATTCCCAGCCCAAACTGCATACCAGACCCTAAGCATTTTATGGAGTAACACACACACACACGCGTGTAAGGTCCCCCTAATGCCGTGTACACAGGACTGGTTTAGCCGTCAGAACTCTGACGGAATTCAATTCAAGCGGTCTTGCCTACACATGGTCAATCCAAAGTCCGGCCGTCCAGAACGCGGTGATGTACAGCACGTACGACGGGACTAGAAAAAGGAAGTTCAATAGCCAGTAGCCAATAGCTTCCGTCTCGTACTTGCTTCAGAGCAAGCGTCGTTTTTGGTCTATCGGAACAGCATACAGACGAGTGGTTTTCCCGATAGGAATTGGTTCCGTCGGAAATATTTAGAGCATGTTCTATTTCTAGGTCCGTCAGAATTAAAAAAAAAAAATCAGATGAGGCACACACCCACGATGGGAATAGACAATGAAAAGCTTCTGATTTTTTTCTATCGGACATTCCGCTTGTGTGTACACAGCATAAGAATCAATACCAGACCTTTAATTCAAGCATGCAGCCTGGATGACCAGGAAAGAGGGGTGATTGGGCATGCCCCCCCCCTCCCATTTTGAACCATACCAGGTCACATGCCCTCAACATAAGGACACCCAAACGTTTGACAATTCCTTTATTAAAAAATAAAAAGCTCCAAAAACGACCTCATTGTAAATCCATCGTCAATCATTTTTTTGGGTGATCTGGTGCAAATGACTGATCCCAACAATGACACTAGCCAAATGACCACTCTCCAGCTGCCATCAGATATATATGGGAAGGGGTGGAGATAATGATGACACTTTTTGGTGGTTTCTTTTGAACTGGTTCAGGCCAACCAACATTTGGCTCGTGTGTACTAGGCTTTACAGTAAGTGAGTATAGGAGGATCACAATACCCTTTCAAGAGTAAGGGGCAGGAATTTGGAAGGGATTGAGCCAAGCAAGACTTCAAAGTAGCTATTTGTAAAGTAGAACTTTAACCCAAAAAAACAAATATCTGGAAGATTATAAAGGAGTAATATTATTAGGTAATTAGGAGAAAAGCATTCAACGGTGCAGCTGCAGTAGCTTCTTTCTTTTCTGCAGTGTCAAGAACAATCAATAAATTCTCAGCCAGAAGGGAGAAATTCACAGGAGATCCTGGTCTACTGTCCAGCGCTTTGCCTATGTTGACAATCTAGTAGCAAGACTGGAACCTCCTCCTATTCACACCTTAGACCTCTATCTCCATCTGTAAACAGGTGAACCTCTAGAAGTCACAATTACATAGGTGTGCTATTCCATTCTTTACCAACTATTTACTGCTGTACAGGGTAAAGTTAGTTTTTATACTTTATACTGCTCATCAATTTTGTCTGCCAGACTGACTTTTTCTTATAGCTTCAGTGAACATTCTGACAACCTTCACCAGAGAGGGAGGCTTTTTCCAGAATGATCAGTGAAGCTATAAAAATGTCACTCTAGCAGACATACTGATAAACAGTTTGAAGAGAAGATAAGTAAATGTTCCAGGTACATCAATAAACAGATGTTAAATAGTTAAAGCCAACACATTTTTACTGTGGATAAAGTAGAGAATGGTTAAAGCTGAACTAAATGTTAGATCAGCTAAATATGTTCCAGGTGCAGCAAACAAAGATTACAAAGTCTTATCGCTTTCTTCTCTAAAAAGCAGTCACAGCCTTAATAGAACATTCTGTCTCCTGCCAGCATGCTGCAGTGTAGGACTCTTGCTCTTTTTGTTGATGCAATGGGCCTTTCTGCAGAGGTCTGACACATGCTCTGGTGAGTCACAACTAGAGCTCTCCAATCAACAGAGAGCATGAGATATGCTAATTGCAGAGCTATATCTCTGACTCTGCAAGGGGTGTGTTGGGCCTCTGCAGAGAGACCATTGTTTACACACAGAGAGCAAAGATTCTTCTCTGCAGTATGATGGTAGAGGACAGGCTTTTCCACTCAGGATGTGGCTGGTTTCTAAAGAAAAACTGTAATTCTTTGACATCATTTCTCAGTACCACAAGGTGAAAATAGAAAAAAAAAATCCTATTAAAAGCAAACTAATGTAGTCACCACATCTAAGGACGAGTAAGCTGCAATATATTACATTCGTTTTTGGATTTATATCTTGTGTAAAACCTCTTGACTTGTCCTGTAGACACAACATAAAATCTTTCAAACCTTTCTTAAATTAAGGAAATCCCCTCTAAAGCAGTTGTCACCAGACCAAGACCAAGTTTCCACACTGGAAGATTTGCCCTGCATTCTTGTTCTGATGACAACTCAAAGACACAAACAAAGAGAGTGAATCTCCTCTTACAGGGACACAGACAGCACAAAAACAGAAGTGTGGCTTTAGATACACTCCAAAGTAGAACTGCATCCAGGCTATGGGCATTCAAATATTTACATATTACTAATAAGCTGTAAATAAGCTTTACAACAAGTCCTTAGTGACTTTTCTTGCTGCAGGCACATCTGTTGAGTATTTCATCCTTAAAGCAGAAATCAACTGCTGCCAAATGATGCACTTTCAGTCTCTTCCAGGCATTCGGGAGCTGTTAGAGACTGGAAGTGCATCTGCACATGCATACAAATTGTGGCTTACTAACACACTACCTCCTGGGATAGCTGTGACATAACAATCCCAGAGGGCAGCAGGCCCTGCCTAGGCTGAAAACCTGGAAGTAAAGCACATTTCAACAACAACAAAAAAAAAATCTGGAAGGACAAAGTAAGACAATGTCGTTTAGAGTTTAGTCTTGCTTTAAAGTTCACATAAAAACATCCCAATTTTACACATTTTGTTGAATACCCAGACCCGGTAGTTTGGACTAAATACGGCATCACGATCTTACACCATATTGTACTAAATGATACCCTAATGACATTCAGTGAATTAAAACAATACTATGGCCTACCCAACTCACACTTCTTTAGATACATTCAACTGAGACATGCTTTTTGCTCTCAATTTGGCAGGGAGCAGCTTGACCTTGAACTCAGTTTCCTAGAACTGCTGACACGCAGTGACTCTTTACCTAAACCAGTCTCTAGTTTATACAAAGATCTCTTTTCGAGATGGTTCTATTGATGGAAATCTGCAGACTGGCCTGGGAGGCAGTGGCCTCGGGGCTAGACAGGGATGACTGGGATGACATTTGGAGGACTGCATTTCCTTGTCAAAAGAAGTTTATTGAGTATACAATGTTATAAAGATACATAACGTAAGTTTACAAGGATCTATAAAGTAAGCTCATTTTTTTACAGTAGGGTTTATATAGGTAAATATCATGAAATTTCAAATATTAAACATTGGGTTCACGTAAACCTAAATTAAAGATATATATCATTTCCTTAGTTACTTTTGTAGGTATTTAAATGATTTATACCTACTATACATATTGTTTACAAGTAGAGTGTATATAGGTCAAATAAATTCTGATAATGAGCTTTAATCGTAAGATGGAGAAAAGGAAAGAGAAAGAAGAAAAAGGGTTGAAAGGTAGAGGTATGGTCCACAAGGTTGTCCCGCTCGTCAGTTTATTATTCTTTTTAGTTCTCTTTGAAGCCTTAGAATGGGTGTCTCTGTAAGTCATTTAATCTGTTACCATGGCAACAGGACAGAGTCATTGAAGTTTGACAGGAACTGTTGTTTTATCCAAGGATGCCAAAGTTTTTCAAATTTTGGAATTTGATTTTGATCGATGGCTACCATCTTAGCATGGGACATTGTATTATTCATTCTGTGAATTGTTTCTGCTAGTACCAATGTAGGAGATTTCCATGCCTTGGCCACTGTTTGTTTTGCAGCCGTTATTAGTTGGATCATAAGTTTGAATTGAGAGAGTGTTAACCATTCCGGTTTTAGATTAAGTAAAGTTAAATATGGATCTGGTTGTATTATTTTTTTAAATATTTTAGATGCAATCACGAAGACTTCCTTCCAGAAGGTTTGGATTACTGGGCACGTCCACCATATGTGTAAATATGTGCCTATTTCTGGGCATCCTCGAAAACAAAGAGCTGAGGTATTAGGTGAATATTTTGCCACTCTAGCGGGTACAAGGTACCAGCGAGTTAGGACTTTATAATTTGTCTCCAGTGCTAAGATGTTGGGTGAAGATGACTTAGATGTGAGCCATATGTTAGACCAGTCCGTGTCTTCTAAAGTTCGTCCCAGGTCCTCCTCCCACCTCTGAACGTAAGAGGGTCTATTAAGATTTGGTACTCCATATAATTGATTATAAAGTGATGAAATTGTACCTTTAGCAAATGGATCTTTTGTACAGATTGATTCAAAAATGGATAATTGGGATAATGGTGTATCCCCCTTTAGGAATGGTGTATAGAAATTTTTAATTTGGAGATATCTAAATATCTCAGAGTTTGGTAGATCATATTTTTCTCTAAGCGATGGGAATGAAAGAAATGATTTAGATGCTATGAAGTCATTTAGTGTCTGAATGCCTGATGTCGTCCAAGCTTTAAAAGAATTTGGGTAGATCCATGCCGGATAAAAGGCCGGATTTCTGATAAAAGAAAGGAGAGGATTGTGTGGAGATTGTAACTGATATTTGGTTTTTAGTTTATCCCAGAGAGATAAGAAGTGTTTAGTTATGGGATTATGAATTTTAAAGCGGTCTTTAGGATCAAGCCATAATAAATTTGATATTAATAGAGGGTCATTTTCTGAAGCCTCTATAAATACCCATAATGGGATTTCCTGTTTTGCATGGTATTTGGACAGACTGGCCAAATGTGCCGCTCTGTAGTAGTTAGTAAAATTAGGGTATCCCAGGCCTCCTTTATTTTTGGGAAGATGTAGTGTGTGTATAGGTATACGTGGTTTAGAAGAGCCCCATATAAACGAAGTTGCTCTTTTTTGTACTATTCTCAAAAAATAGGAAGGAATTGGAATAGGGAGGACTCTGAATAGATAAAGCAATTTGGGTAGAATAGTCATTTTGATTGCATTAATCTTCCCCATCCAGGATAAAGGAAGTTGCGACCATTGTTTTATTAGATTTGTGATCTGTCTTAATACAGGAGGATAATTGGTTGAGAATAAGTCAGAATGAGAGGCTGTTAAATGAATTCCAAGATATGGGATTGATTTTTCTGCCCATGTGAATGGGAGTGCAGCCCTAGCCGGGATCAATTCCATGTTTGTGAGTGAAATATTAAGCACTAGGCATTTCTTAGGATTAATCATAAGGCCGGATAGGGCTGCAAATCCATCAAGAGCTGGTATTAAGTTAGGACCAGAGACCTGTGGTGATGATAGAAAAAGTAATATATCGTCTGCAAATATACATAATTTGTGTGTAATACCTCCTACTTCAATGCCAGTTATAGTTTGGTTTGTTCTGATATATTGGGCCATGGGTTCGAGTATAAGGGCAAATAATAAGGGAGATAATGGGCAACCCTGTCGGGTACCTCTTTCGATATTAAAGGCTTCAGATTTGTATCCAGCATATTTTATATAGGCTTTGGGTTTATTATATAATGCTTTGATCCATGTTAAAAAGTGGGGTCCAAAACCCCATTTTTGTAATGAATATTGCATATATTGCCAGGATACTGTGTCAAATGCCCTCTTAATATCGAGAGATAGAAAACATAAAGGGATTTTCCGTTTTTTAGCAATATGTGCCAATAACACTGCCCTGCGTATATTATCGCCTGCCTGTCTATTTGGCATGAAGCCTACTTGATCTCTATGTATTAATTTTCCTATAATGCTATTGAGGCGTTTTGCTATTATTTTTGCTAATAATTTAATATCGAGGTTTAACAGAGAGATAGGCCGATAATTCACACAGGAAGTATCATCAGAAAGGGGTTTTGGGATCATACAAACAATTGCCATTAGTGTTTCTTGCCGAAAAGAATGTCCATCTAGAAGTTTGTTAAAAGTTTCAGTGAGAATGGGAGAGAGTATTTCTGAGAATGTTTTATAGTATAAAGCCGAGTAGCCGTCTGGGCCTGGTCTTTTGTTAAGTTTTAGGTCTTTTATGGCGTTAGCAACTTCATCTATAGTTATAGGCTCATCCAAACTGCTTTTTTGATTCTGAGATAACTCAGGTAAGGTTATTTTTGAGAAAAAGGATTCAGCCTCTGTAGGATTAAATTCATTGTTTGTCTTGTATAAAGTTGCGAGATGTGAGTGAAATTTATGGACTATTTTAACTGGATTACAAGTGTAAACATTTTTTGATAATTTCAAACGTATTGGTTTGAAAGATTTGTTAGTTGAATTTAATGCCCGAGCCAAATATGTACCTGGTTTGTTTGTATTCATGTAGAAATTGTGTTTGGAGCGTTTGAGGGATTTATCAACTGACTCAGTGAGAAATAGATCGTATTCCAATCTAGATTTTTCCAGATGAGATTTTGTACTCTGAGATGGATTATCTTGAAATGATATGTAGGCTGCATTAAAATTGAGTTCTAGTTTTTTTGCTAGATTTTTGCGTTCCCGTTTAAATAGTGCCATTTGTCTTTGTATTGTACCACGCAAGACAGGCTTATGAGCTTCCCACAGTGTTATTGGGGAGATGTCTGTTGTATTATTAATTGATATGTATTCCTTTAAAGCTTGTTCAATGGCCATCTGATGTAGTGGGTGTTTGAGCATTATGTCCGGTAAGTACCACGTTGGGTCATGCGCTTTTGGTATGGCTGAGGCTATAGTAGTGTATACTGCATTATGGTCAGACCACGGAATCGGAATTATATCTGATGCAATAATTTCTGGTATCATTCCTATTGTTAGAAAAATATGATCTATTCTGGTGAAGGTTTGATGAGGGTGCGAGAAATAAGTGAATTTCTTTTTCATTGGGTTACTTTCTCTCCATGAATCTACCAGATTGTATTTGGAAAGAAGTTGAGAAAAAGGTAATCTAGAGGTTATTTTGGATGGTGTAAAAGGTGATTTATCTAGAAATGGGAGGAGGACCTGGTTCGAATCCCCACACATTATCACTGTTTCTATTTTGTGTGTATTAATCACTTGTAATATATGTGAGAGGAATGGTGTAGGTTGTTTGTTAGGAGCGTAGTAGGAAATCACCGTGATTGCTGTATCCATTATATAACCCATGAGTATCAGGTATCTACCTTCTGGGTCTTTAATTTCTGATGATAAGGTGAATGGTGTGGATCGGTGAAATGCAATTAGAGTTCCCCTTTGCTTGGTACAGGCAGAAGCCGTGTAAATTTGTTGATAAAAAGGAGAAATATATTTTGGAGTAGAATCTTTGGTGAAGTGTGTTTCTTGGAGGCATACTATGTGAGCCTTCTTGTTATGGAAAGTACGGAAGGCTTTGGTCCTTTTTTGAGGGACATTTATTCCCTGAACATTCAGGGAAAGTATATTCAGTGGTGCCATGGCAATAGATCAAATAGTTTTGACTTACTTTTTGTTATGCAGAGCTTACTGCGCAGATCAACCTGTGTGGACTGAAGAGATGAATAGATAGAAAAGAAACCAGTGAATTCTGGAGTAAAGAGTAAACAAAAAACATATGAGATTAGATGATACATTGTATAAATTATTTTTTGCAAGTAATCACAATTTACCCGTGAAAGAGAATAAATATCTCTCTCAGGGGAATAAGTGCCTTCGTCACACTCCCACATAATATGGTTGGGAGAATGAGTAGGGCTAATGGGGGTACACGGATCTTCCGCTTACAGGAGAGAAGTGCTATGTCAAAAGACATCAAAATGATGTTTCATTAGTTGGAGTGCAG
Organism: Aquarana catesbeiana; assembly: GCF_042186555.1. Lineage (NCBI taxonomy): Eukaryota > Metazoa > Chordata > Amphibia > Anura > Ranidae > Aquarana > Aquarana catesbeiana. Next base: position 180,892,272 of record NC_133324.1, on the reverse strand, counting down.
AATATAGTTTTTGTTGAAATTATTTATTCCAGGGTGGTTGTATATGGTTAGTCTTGCCCTAGGCTAAATAATTCAGTTAGAAAGGTACTGTTAATAACTTTGGTATTGATGAAGATAGTTTGAATTATTTTGGGATTTTAACCCTTTTAGAGTAAACAATTACATATTTTATTCATATGTAACTGTTTAGATATGTTAACTCATAAAATTGAGGTTGTATTGCTTCAGATTAGAATAAACAAAAACATAATTCTAGGAACTAGTTAGGTAATAATATATTTGTTTTAAGAAAAGAAAGAAAAAAAAAAAAAAAAGCTTCCATTACTTCTGGATTATTGAACATATTTGTCCTAAAAAGTAATAAATCTATTGTTATTACCTAATAATATATAACTGAACAAGAATTTCCTTATTTCACTTATATATTCTAAGGCTATATGAATCAGAAGTAATAAGAAATATAACTGGAATGTAACATGATCCCACACAGTGTGTGACTATCAGAATGCAGTTACATTCAGTTATAAATATAGTTTTTTTATAGAGAACCATCTCTTAGTATAGTATAGTATATAAATGAAGAGATATCAGGAATTAGGATGTCAGTCCATTGAATCTTCTTGGTCCATGGATGATGTGGCATAACGGCCTCTTTTGTGAGAATGATGATTCCCATTTTGTTCTGGAATTTTCTGGGTGCTGCCTGAAGGTGAAGATGATGCCATTCTTCTGCGTGTGGGAGTGTTGCTGCTTGTGGGTTCTGTCAGATTTAATTTTAAAAGGGTTTGTTGTAGTTCATCTGCTGATCTGCTTCTGTAAATTGTACCTTGGTAGTTAAATCTGACTGAAAAGGGGAAGCCCCATTGATACATAATGTTGTGGCGTTGCAGTTCCATTAGTTGGGGTTTCATGGATCGTCTTTTAGTAATAGTAAGTTGGGATAGGTCAGCAAAAATTTGATAATTGTGTCCTTGAAAATTAAGTTCCTTTTTTTCTCTTGCAGCAATTAGTATTTGTTCTTTCGTTCTGTAATAATGAAATTTTGTGATTATATCACGTGGGGGTCCATCTTTCTTTTTGGCTGTGAGGGCTCTGTGTACTCTGTCCAGTTCTAAACGTTCAATAGGGATATCTGGCTTTAGTTCTTGTAATAGAGCAGTAATAGTAGATTGCAGGTCTGTCACAGTTTCAGGTATTCCCCTTATGCGCAAGTTTGAACATCTGGCTCTATTTTCGTAATCTTCGAGCTTAGTTTGAAGTATTAAATTCTCTTTTTTTAATTGTTCCAATTCTGTTATATTTTCTTGGGTTGTAATTTCAATTTCATCCATTTTTATTTCTAAGGCTGCGGTGCGGTTTCCCAGCTCTCTTATTTCTTTGGTTAGGCTGTTTGTTATTTGGTCTGAGGTTTGTTTTAAAGCCTTATGAAGCATCTTTTCAAATTGTAATAATATTACTGGGGATACTGAGGAGGCTTGTGGAGAAGTTTGTGAGAGGATTTGTTCTGTATCTGACTCAAATGGAGAGTCTTGCTGTGACATTTTCTGTCTGTGAGAGCGCCCTGATGCTGTATCTTGTGAAGTGACTGGAGCTGCTTCAGCTGCAGTGAGTGCCTGTGAGCTCTTTGTGAGGTGATTTTTATTTCTGCCACGGTTTCCTCCCAGTACCATATTTCCTGCCCAAACTTTCACAGTTTGTTCCCTGGGGCAAAAAGGTTCAAATGGATACCTTTTGAGCCTGCAGGCTCCGCTTTGTCCTTCTCTTCTCTCCTCAGCGGTGTGGAGCGCTAACAATGCATGTCTGCTCCGCTAGGCTCCGCCTCCTGCCCCTCGGAGGACTGCATTTCAATACCTAGTCTCTACTAGGGATCGTCTGATCCAGTATAAATTTTTGCATAGAATATATCTTACCCCAGCCAGATTAACTAGGATGTTTGGGAACTAACACTCTCTATGCTGGAGATGCTCTGCACCCCTTGCAAATTTCATGCACGTATTTTGGGACTGTCCCCACATTAAGCCCTACTGGCAAGATATAGAGCAGTGTATCAGGTCGGTCACCTCTATCTCGATTCCCCTGTCAATTGAAGTATGCTTGTTGCACCTGGTTGAACCTTTGCCAATACTAGGGCTATACGAATCTTTCTTTATGGTAAAAAATGGATTATGCTATCATGGAAGAGTTCTTCTACCCCAAATTTAGCATCATGTTGAACAAAGGATTTATATGTTTTTTTTTTGTGGTCCTTAAATTATTATTATTATTATGGGGGGGGGGGGGGGACTGAAATAAAGGCATTATCCTGTATGGTTGACCAAGGTTTTAATCAAGCTAGTTAACTTTATACCTACCTCCAGCCAGAGGTTCAAATAATGTACATATCTGTCTGGGAAAGTATTGTATTGTATTGTTTTTGCTTTTATTTCTCTTTTTTGTGTATTTTGTTGTTGTAAACTGGTAAAATTTTTGCTGTGACCGGCTGTTGATGTTGTATGCGGTTTGATGTTGTATGTATTTACCATAAGACCCAATAAAGAGTAATTTACAAAAAAAAAAAAACACTCCATTTTTACATTTTTATTCACTCAATAGCTTCTGTTACTCCCTCCTATCAGCTTTCTAATCTTGAATGTAGACAGAGAGCAGAAGGAGAGGAGATCAGATCCAGAGAGAGACCCAACCCAAACAGCTTCACTGCCACTCTTGTGAAATTGAAGATTAATTGCCCCACGGTGTCTGCAGGTACAGTGGTCAGTTAAGGCTTTTTCTTCAAAGCTCAATTACTGCTTGTCAAAAATGTGTATATACTTGAATGCCCATAGCCTGGCCACAGGTTTACTTTACAGCAAAACTAAATACTTTTTTTTTAATGTGATACCTAAAATAACAAAATAATAAAATTTGTATTTTCACTTAAGTGTTAACAGAATACATTTTTGCTTAGCCCCTTTGATGAAATCTAAACATGGGGTTTGATCTCATGTTACTATATAAGTCTAGCTTTATTAATCACAGAAAAGCACATCTTTGCATCTTATTTTCTTGTGAAGTAAATGAAGCTGAAAAAAAAAGAAAAGTTCTATATTATGAAACCTGCATCCCCATGACTCAGATATTCATGTCACAACAAACGTCAAGGTTATAAATTGTACAGGATTGCTTTTGTTGTAGGGAATTATTTAACTTTTATTGCTGAGGAGAATTATTTAGTTTTTCTTCTTTGAAAGGATTTTCTTGTACTCCTGAGAAATCTCTGAACTAAGTAATGTTGTATTCTGAGATGTTTTTATAGTAATACCAAAAATATGTGCTTTTTATGCAGTTAGATGGCTGTGCATGCACAATGCTATTTTGACACTCTGCTGCATCTTTGTAATTCACTCTCTTGTCCTAGAGGAGTTAGTTTAGAATTTGCTAATGTGTTGATGCACAAGACAGACTTATTGCATGGTTCTTCATGGCAGATTTCTGAATCATAAATATAAGAAATCAATTTAGATCAGTTATGAAGCACTGGCAAAAGACAGTAAAATTACCTTGCAGATGGAGTTCAAGCTTGTCTATTAGAATTTGGCTAGATTATTTTGAAATGATATTGCTATTTCTTTTTTTTTGTGTTGTCATTAGGTGGCTCAGAAATGTTATCCTCAAAATATTCTTTATGATAAAACAGAAAAAAACATCTGATAGAAAATTAATGAATTGTTCTAGAACAAAAAAAAAAAAAAATATATATATATATATATATATATATATATATATATATATATATATATATATATATATATATAAATATAACAAAATTAAAATATAGCTCTTCTTTACTTTGCCGTTTTTCATACTGTGTTAGAGCACGGATCTCTTTATTTCATTATAACCATATAATATATACCCTTAGAAACCTTTATAAACCAATCACTAAAAATATATCATTTAGTTATTTGCCTGTAAAGCTCCTTTTATTTCTAAAAATATTTTACATTGGCCATGTAAAGCATTAAACTTAGATGGTTCAGCCAGTACGCACAGCATGCACAGTTCTAATCATGGATGATGTCACATTTCCTTAAAGGATACCATCAGCTTGAACTGACAAAACCTTTGTAAAGTTTCCCCAGTTGAAGTACGTTTAGTACGAAGCATGTCGGGTACATAGCCTGCCAAGCTTGATATACCACGCTTTCTTTTTATCTTTGTCTGTGATCACGTTTGTACACATCGTGAGCAATGTCTTGTACATTTTTTAACCATTTTATTTGAATACATTTTTTTTATACCGGAGTTATCTACTCTATGTGGAGGCCTTTTTATTTTTCTTTTCCCATGATTTACTCTTCCGTTTGGAAGAGGTAACACACCTTCTCCCTGGAGTTCGGATGGTGACCACTTCTTATGCAACCTCCTGAAAGTTGATGCTGCTACGCACCAGCTGGTTTGCAGAAATCCTGGTCAGATGATTCATCGTCAAGGATCGTTCCATGCTTGATCGACTCACCACTGCTGGTGTGTGGGTCCACACCCTGGGGTAAGAGTACCCATTACCTTTGCCTGATGTTTGATGTACATCTATTATTACCATGTGTGAAGTCATGCCTATCATGCATATCTGTCATCTATGCTTTTAAAGAAGATTGCACCGATTTTTCATCTATAAAGAGACTATATTGATTTCTTCTATAAACCATCTAGAAACTTCATTATATGCTGATCTATTGAGAAGACTTACCTTGATTAGACAAACATTTTGGGTGTATTCACTTGATGGACTTTTATGCATTTGTTTAGCATGTGTGAATGTGATATGTTCATATGAGATTCCTCTTCTTTCCCTTTTATTCACATGTTACGAATACGTTCTAACATACCTACATATTTTTTCATACTCACGAGCGACTATATTTAGTGGATATTCTTCCAAAAGGTGTCTTTGGGTTGTTATATTCTCTTAGCGCTGCATCTTATATTTCTTGCACTTTTTCACAATTCTAATCATTGTTGATGCTGGCTGCTATTTTTCATTGTTTATTATTGGTAGCGCAACTTTGTTCTATTTTTTGAAAACCATTGTAAAGCAGACACTTTCTAGTGCAAAAAAACTATAATCTGCAAAAGAAGCATTTACATACTTACTTATTCTGGTTGCCCTGCCCATCTATTGAAAAACGGCCCTTCTCCACTCATCACCTTGGTCACATTTACAAAATAGGTCACCTGTTAAAAAAAAGTTTATATATTTTTCCTTTCTAGTAACCCTTGTATTCAAAAAGCTTTCTCTTCTCTGCTCCCTTGCCACTGCAAGTATACTACACTACACTAACACACCTCAGTGCATGTAAATTAGGTTCTGTTGCATATTTTTGCAAGGCAGTGCACAGCAATGCACATTATGTATTATGGTGCACTGTCATGCATTGAAACATAGGTGTGTTGTGGTGCCATTCAAAATGCTACACTACCACAATGCAGGTATGTGAACAAGCCCTAAATGAATTACATTTAGTTTGTAAAAGTACATTTTATCAGAAACATTTTGCCTTTTTTTAAAATTCTTTGCTGCATCTCCGTGCTACTGATTATCTGCATCTTCTTTGCAGCCACTTTCTATATGCATACGCAGTTATTGCTGCATGATATTTCTAAGGGCTGATTGCTGGCTGGGACAACAGGGGACCCAGTTAGTAAGTTATATTGAAATGTAAATTTGTAGTGTCCATTGGAAGTCTGGGTAACAGTGTGACAACATAGGTGTACAACTGGGATACAGAGTATTGTCACCCAATAACTGAAAGTGCCTGATCAAACAGCTTTATTACAGGATCACCAAGTATTATTATAAAGAATGCTGCAGGTTTAAAAATCAATGTTTCAATTACATTAACATGCAAGTGGTTGCAATTAGCTGAGGGAGCTGGCAGCCTCCCATTTCTTTCAATCGGCTTTCTCCCTCAGCTAATCACAGGTCTCCTCTGCTGGGGTTCTCGCATATAAGCATTGTTGGACCAATTTGCAGGTGTGAATGTGGCCTAAAAACAAATTTGTCACTATAGGGTCTTAAAAAACTAAGCCCATGCTCTAAAAGAAGATGTTGTATACTCATCTTTTAGTCTTCAAACTCCATCACCTTGCACATCCCTGGCCACTGTAGGTATCTGATGCTTCTGGGTGTGTCAAATACCTGCTCTACTGGTGCACACTGTGGTTTATCCCCCCAGCTCATATATCATGTAATGATGAATGAACTAGTGGGAGGAGCTGCATAGGGCGGGGGGGGGGGGCAGATATACAAACACCCAGAAATGTTGAATGCTTGCAGTGTGGTCCATAAACTGAAGACAGTTGCAGTAGAGGTCTGGAAGAGCATCACCAGGGATGAAACCCAGCATCTGGTGATGTCTATGCATTCCAGACTTCAGGCTGTAATTGACTGCAAAGGATTTGCAACCAAGTATTAAAAAGTGAAAGTTTGATGGATGATTGTTAATCTGACCCATTACTTTTGGTCCCTTAAAAAGAGGGAGGCACATATACAAACTGTTGTAATTGCTACACCGTTCACCTGATTTGGATGTAAATACCCTCAAATTAAAGCTGAAAGTCTGCAGTTAAAGCACATCTTGTTCGTTTCATTTCAAATCCATTGTAGTGGTGTATAGAGCCAAAAAGATTAGAATTGTGTCGATGTCCCAATATTTATGGACCTGACTGTAAGTACATAGCATCTTCTTTTAGGCCTCAGGCACACCGGGTGTTTATCCCTGGTGCATGAGGCTATGGAGTTTAGGTGCAGGTTATGTTTAGGGCTGTATACACCCAGAAATTAATGCTCAGAACACAAACTCTGACTCTGACCTCTGACACCCAGACAATCTCCTGTGAAGTCCCTCAGGGTTCACCCTTGTCACCAGTGCTATTCAACATCTACATCCGCCCACTCCTCAAAATCATCAAAAAATCAGACCTCTGCTTCCACTCATACGCTGACGATACCCAAATCTACTTTTGCATCACCGGACAAAAAGACCACCATCAGCAACTAGAGAAATGCCTCACTTTGATAGATGACTGGATGACCATTAGTTCCCTCAAACTCAACGGGTCAAAAACAAAACTTCTCTTCCTACACACTAACCAAAATCCCAAAACCAAGATTTCATGGACACCTCCCACCATCTTTGGACAGACCATCTCTCCGAGCACCGAAGCCAAGAGTCTCGGAGTTATCTTTGACTCAGAAATGACAATGGATGCACAAATAGGATCAGTAGTTAGCGGATCTCACCATCTCCTCCGCCTGCTACGCAGACTCATTCCCTTTATCCCAGAAGAGGACAAAGCAGCAGTAGTTGGAACAATCATCAATTCCCGTCTCGACTACGCAAACTCACTCTACATAGGTTTACCCCAATATCAGCTTGTGCGCCTACAGGCCATTCAAAATGCGACGGCAAGACTGCTAACAGGAAAAAAACCCTGGGGGTCCATTTCCCCATCCCTGAGGAGCCTACATTGGCTAACGGTAAAGAATCGGATCACATTCAAGACCCTCTGCCTCACCCACAAATGCATACAAGGTAACGCCCTCAATAACTCAGAGAGAAATTAAAACACTACACACCCAATCGCAATCTGCGATCATCCAACCTCCTCCTCGTTCCCAAATACCGCTACAAAGCAAGGGAAGAACGCAGATTCGCAGTCCAGGGACCTCGGCTATGGAACACTCTTCTGACGCATGGAAGAAAACCATCTGGCCTTCAGGAAAAAACTCAAAACCTTCCTCTTCTAAGAAGCTGTTCAACACAAAATGCATTTAGCGCCTTGAGGCGATTCAGTTCACATTTGCAGCGCTTTACAAATCATTCATTCATTCATTCAAACTGCTTGCTTTCTGCGCATTCATCCCTGTAAGCATACTGCCCTATAATACCACTCAGTGCACTGTCCAGCCCTGTCCAGTCTCAACAACTGTCAGCCTCTCATAGACTTTTACATGCTGCCAGCAGTTCGACTGGACAGTGTGCCTATGCCTTCCACCCTCACCTACATGCCAAAGCCCCGTGCACCAGGGCTAAATGCATGAGAATGAGGCCTTATAGCCTTGATTTGGCTTCAGTTTAGTTTGGACCCTGTAGTGACAGGGTAACTGTAACATGTCTTTGTCAAACCTGACCCAGATTTCATTTATAAAGTTCTGGATCACTACATCGTTTCCTGTTACGCACTATACATGCTTTGTGTTTATTACACATTGCAACCTGAATTGAGATAATCACTTATACAAGTGGTTATTCTGGCTGTAAATGCACAATTTTCCTGGATTATTCTAATATTTAACAAAGGCTGGTATGAAACTCTTTCCATTTGTATAGGCTGAGTAATCATGGATTGATGGAGGTGAAAGTCACATATTGTTCTGTATATTTTTTTCTAGCCATGACAGTTGAAATCACTTTATACACTCTGAAATGTGTTTTGATGGAAGCATGACTCATTTCAGACATCTTGTATCATGTACTGCACGTTATCTATGTAATCAGATACAGCTATGGTTATTATGATTCAGATGAAGATCTGGATCCATTTTATGTGAATTTAAGGAAACAGTACATACATCTATAGTTCACAATGTACCAGCACATGTTTTCTCACTTCTGAGCATCTGGATGTTTGTCAGTTATGCCTGAAACCAAATATGTGTGACACAACCAATCGGAATAAAAAGCAAAAGCACTATATAAATATAGCGGTTGGTTACCACTAGTTACTAACATCCACCAAATCACCCTGCTGCCAGACCCCCATCTATCACCTCTGAGACAATGAGCAGTCATTTGCGTAGTTTTGCTGTGTTTATTGCAGGATACAACTTGGTTGGGGTAAAGGAAGATATAGGATGCTCATAGCCCTTATTGAATTGTCATCACATTTTGTAGAAAATTGATTAGCAGCTTTAGCCCTGAAAATAATGCACTTCTAACATTCACAGTCTATTTCCTCCGCATATCTCCATGCAGACTATTGCTCCTCTTCTTCTGCACTCACTCCTGCAGATTATCACTCCTCTAGATTCCTCTCTTCTTGTACAAATCCTCTACTGCAAAACTGTTAGACTCCTGTATCATCACTTCCAGTAAGACAAAAAGGGATCACTCTGAATAACCCCAGTTTACTGGCTGTACTTTGTTACTGTAATAAAGTCTCTTGAATGGTGTTGCTTTAGCAAATCAATAAGCCAGAGGCATGCAATACCTCTACCCGGCGACTCAGTGAATTTGGTAGCTACGCAGTCTCTTGGAAGGTATTACCAGAGTGCTTTACCAGGCCAGAGATACTCAGTACCTCTCCCCGACAGCCTAGCACATGGTAATAAGCAGACTACTGTTCCCAGCCAGTCCATAACTGCAAACGCTGCGTTCCCTGGCAACAGCATTCTGCACTACTCTCAACAATTCTCCTTTTACTTCTTTCACACTGACCTTCTCCAAAGTACAAGTTCTGTGTTCCCTGGTCACAGAACTTTGGTCTATTCTCCTCAGTCCTACTGTTGCCTCTTCTTCACTGATCTTCTCCTGTGTACAAGTCCTGATTTCCCCGGTCACTTGCTTGACACCAACTCCATGATGAAGATTTTCTTCCAGGAATACATCCTAGCAGCTCCTCCAGCCCTCCTCCGCGCTCAGCGTGCCCCCATGCCCCTCACGTGGGGACGCCCTGCGGCAGCTACCTATAACTACATTCTCCTTTTGTCCTGCACCATCAGAACTCCCTTGGCAGCATGTGGCAGCATGTGACCCCAGCTTATATGGGAGGCCTGCCCCCTGCCAATACCGAAAGGTAATTGGTCAGAGCTCCTCACATGAGCTGCCTGCCACTCAAACCTCAGGTCCAACCTCTGTTCCCGAACAATCTTCCTGAAAGCAGGGGAGGCGCCTCTGAGTCAGAGCACAGGTGGTTACACCCACCACTACACTAAATACTCCCAATCTCAAATCAAAACAAACAGGCCTAACCTAAAGCACAGGCCTGTCTAAATTTGCCTACACTGATATCTTAAACCCAGAAAAATCCTATTCTAGCACCTACCTTGAGCTATGAGTAAGCACTTAGTGTAAGTGTTAAATAGCAATAGTGAGCTAAAGCACTAATAGGATATATGTGGTGATTCAATTGTTGTAGGACTATATGAGAAAATCATACTCCAATTTCTATGTGATATTTCAGAGGATACTAAAAAATACTAAAATTAATATTATAAAGCCCCACCTATGTGTACGTGTTCTGATACCACTCAAATAAAATTAGTATTACTATATGCACTTCTCCAGTATTTAGTTTCATTCATGCAATCAAAAGAAAATATATCATTGCGCAATGAACCATACCATTCTAATAATCTCCTTGCCGGATGTAAATAAATGCACTCACTTGTATGCTACACAACATCAGCGCATAGAGCAGTCAGCCGCTCACCGTGATCTCTCTCCTTGCACCGTGCTGTGTGTACCAATCAGGCACATCGGATGACGTCACTGGCTCCTCCCGACGCGTTGCGTCACATGTCACGTGACTTTATCAAGGGTCATAAAGGGTTGATAAAGTCACGTGACATGTAACGCAATGGCAAGGAGATTATTAGAATGGTATGGTTCATTGCACAATGATATCCTTTCTTTTGATTGCATGAATGAAACTAAATACTGGAGAAGTGCATAAACTGATCATACGGTGAAACAGTGAACAAACCCAGGGTGAAGTTATAACATCTATCGAACCAAGTTCAATGATGAAGATAATAACTCTGTGATGTTTTTTCATTTACACCAGTTTCTTTCACTTATGTCAGTACAATATTTGGATTGATGCATATATCCATCTAGGACTATCACATGCCCTTTGGTATTATATAATTAATACTGTTTATGGTCTAAATGGTGTGGCTCTGTCATCTGCCTTAATTAATTAATAGTATACATTAGATAGTTTATTTAGCGCACTTATCTCACTATAGTAATACTTAGTGTAAGTGTGAAACGCGTCAGCTGCTTTTCTGTACCACTCCACTGTGGTACCCTGTGTACTCCATGATCCTGTTCTATGAATAAAGGTGAATATAACTTATTCCGGTGTGCGGCTGTCCAGATTTCTTCGTTCATACCTGCTTATACCAGCATTAGTCAGAACCTGGGGCTCTCTCCTTTCTGGAGGTAAAGGACGCATGCACCTTGGCTTGGTTTGGATCTACCTGAGCGGTGGAACTTACATTGCTAGCACCTACCTTCTGGTAGAGGATGCTACATAAATGTAGCAAGGCACTGGCTAGTCTGCCTGTCTTATAGTGGGGCATTGCAAACGCAAGGGCTGCCTTGAGTTTGTATCCTTCTATTGTTCAGCCTGGACATTGTGACATAATTTCCTAAAGGCGGAGAGAGAGAGACCACTGCTGAAAGCAGAGGATCTTGGGAAATGTGGTCCAAAGAGCTGGGATTTACATGGAGCCTGTGCTGCTGCAGACTACAAGTTCCCGCCGGCTTGAGACAGAAGAATGCTGGGTGAGGACATAAATAGGCTGGTCAGGAGAGGAGCTCTTCCTCTTGGGACCATGACCTTCAGCTGAGAGCAGGGACCCAGTCACTCTGGGGAATGAGAGCAGGCACTGAAGCCGGGACAAAGTGGAGAGTTTTCAGTGAATGAGCCATACACCTGCAGGCAGATCCACATTCATTAGCTCCCTGTCAGCTGAGTGACTATAGGGGGTCACTCTCATCATCCCCGTTACAGACCCAGCTGAATCCCTTTGTCACCAGGTGCACGGCCAGGTGCCCTTCACTGGTTGCAGATTCTTCAAGAGCCTGTTCTGGGACATCCTATTCCCTTGAGCCTTGGTATCATTAGGATTGGTGGACAGAAGCCCATCCTGAGTAAATCTTACAAAAGACACTGCATGCAGACACCTTTACTTCCTCTCTTTACACAAAAGCTTTTAGCAGGAAACACTTTGTAAATACTGTCCACTATTGCTGGTCCGCCATTGCACAGCAACCTCTCCTTGTTAAGCTAGCTGAACCCCCCCCACACACACCCACATAAAGGACTCAGTTTATAACATCTGTTCTCATTAAGCGGAACTTTTACTCAGGATTTGCTTATTGCATTCTTTACAAATTGTGGTCTTATAAATTGTGCTGTTTGCTTTCTGGGCCCGTGGCATCAGGATTTGAAGGGAGAGGTTTGAAACAGAAAGGTATTTCTCCTCCCTTTTATACTGGGGGCCATATGTTCTTTCAGTTATTACTGTTTGATTTATTGAGATTTCCGTTGCATTGTATATTCTTTGTATACTTGCTAAGACTAAAGTTTGAGATTGAAAGATATCTCCATTAACATTCCTCTCTCTCTGTTGACTTAGAATCCTTAGTAAAGTACTAATTTACTTTGCTACAGTCTGGTGTCTTTGCAATTGTATACTTTCTTTGAATTATGTCTGAACGTAGGGTGGTAGAGGTGTCGGGAGGCTTGCAAGGTCAGGACAACCTTTGGGGACAGTCATCTTCCAGCAGCTCTTATAGGGATGGTGCTTCATAAAATAGGACAGGTGGTTGTAGAGAAATGTTATAAACAGAAAGAACCTTATAGCTATTGAATTGCCCATCCTAGTAGTTTATTATTAATGTATTTGTCTCTGACCAGATATCAATTATCCATGTGTTTAACTGCAATATACAGTGGGACCATAGAGAATGAATTCTAAAAGGAAGTTGGATAACAGAAGCAAAAAAGGAATTTGGAATGGAGTGAGGGCAATATTAGGTTCATTTGTGATTTAGAGATGAATTCCAGGTATGGATATTTTATCACTTAATTTGTCATTTCAAAGACATAGTGGCTGCTCTAAAAAGCGTTCTGAAGAATGAGTATAGTAGCAAAACTGTAGCATGGACATTTACATCTGAATGCTGTACAGCACCAAGTGATAGGAGTTCAAATCAGCTAAGCTAGTTCTGTGGTGGAACCAGACAATATCTCAATGCTTTGTTCTTCATGTCACTCTCACCCTTTCTAGGAGTAGGGGGTGGACAAAGGATGATCCCCACTGCAGCCATAGTTTCTACGTTGTTGCAGTGATCTCAGCTTGCATGGTTTATAACAATGCTCATTCCCTAACCTACTTGAGTCCCTTATTTTTGTTGATTTTGGTAAAATTGTCACAAATGTTCTGCCTACAAGAACAGAAAGGCCAAAAATCACCCTAAAAAATATTTGCATTCTTGGATTCAGAATAACAGAATTTATAATTCTGAGTTGAAATCACACTGTGTATGCAAATATTAACAAATTTGTATAGCAATTCTGTGCCTAGGCCCTTTAAACAATGAAAGTGCATGATCAACACTTTTTCTATAAACAGTAATTTAAATACATCGAAAAGCAGTCACTTCATTGTGGGTTCCACAGAGACACAGAGAAGAATTGTGTTCAATCTTATGATCTCTTCTGGGGATATTTTCACAGAAACAATGTTGGGCTGTAAATCCTGCACAGAACCATGTAGTTGTAATAGCTATGGGAGACTATTCTATGATAGCTACACAAAAGGAATTAGCATTCTGAGATATTACTGCTTAGGTATTCACTAGGTGACATTTAGTAGGTTTACATTGATCAGGGCGCTGGGTTATGAGAAAAGATTGGAAATAGATCTAAACCTTTTATCAAGTGCCTGTTACTGCTGTTTACTTAATGAAGGTTTAAAGACTTATAGAAAATAGATATATGCTTTCCTTGGACTTTTTCTGTTTCACATTTAGTGGGTGAGACAGGTTTCACATTATTGCAAGACAGCTCCTGTTCTGGTCAATACAGCCAATTGAAGATTCTTGTGTATTCTTTATATGAAGCAGAGAATAAGTTAATTGGGATCATGGTCAAGCACACTTAGAATAAAATAGTGTGCCTTTACATAGTGATTTGTTGGATAAGATTACTACATGGTAAAAAAGACATGCAATCACCAATAAAATATGATGCATTTTATACTTTATTGTGTATATATAGTGTGTAGTTGATATAGATCTAAACGTTTTATTGCTTCTTACTTAGGCTACATTCACACCTGAGCGTCTTGTTTTTGAGCGTTTTTTTGGGGCGTTTGCATGCACATTCTTGAGCGTTTTTGTACAGCATTTTTAAAAAGTGTTTGAGCTTTGGTGTTTTTTTATTAGCCAATAGAAAAAAATATAACCTGTTTCATCATTTGTTGCTATGTTTTTCAGCTTTTTCATCTGCTTTTATTTATTTATTATTTATTTATTATTATTTATTTATTAATATGGGTTAGGGATTAAGGAATTAAGGGTTAGGGGATTAAAGATTATGGTTAGGAGTTAATTCATTTATTTTATTTATTATACATTTACTTAATTTTATGTATTTATTTTGTTAGGTTAGGGGTTGGGATTAGGGTTAGGGGTTAGGATTAGGGGTTAATATTAGGGTTAGGGGTCAATATTAGTATTGGGGGGTCAATATTAGGGTTAGGGGTTAATATAAAGATTAGGGGATAATATTAGGGTTAGGGGTTAGGATTGGGGTCAGTATTAGTGTTTGGGGTTATTAGGGATAGGGTTTTTTAATTTATTTATTATTTATTTTTAATTTATTTAATTTTTGTATTTTATTTGTGTAAAACATTTTTTATTTAATTATTGTATTTGAGCAAAAAAAAAAAACGCTCAAAAACGTGTGACATAAAGCACTAAAACTATCAAAAACACCCAACTCAAGCATTTTCATGCATTTCTATGGAACAAAAATGCTTAAAAACGCGCTAATCTGCCTTATTCGAGCTACAAAAAAAAAAGCTCCAGAACTTTTTTGAGCTTCAGGCAACTTGTAATGGAGATGTGAATCATCTTCATAGAGAATAATTGATTTTTTCTCCTCCAGCGTTTTGGTGTTTCTAGCTTCGACCTACAAAACACTGAGGTGTGAATGGGGCCTAAAAGTGTGTCTAAACCTAAAGAAAAAAATATAATATACGGTAGGTATATTACAGGTTTCACATTATTTCAGGACAGCTCCTGTTCTGGTCAGTATAGCATAGAAGATTTGTGTGTATCCTTTATATAAATCAGAGAATACTGTATGTTAAACAAGATCATAGTTAAGCAAACTTATTATAAAATAGTTACAGTACATTGTAATTAATTGGATAAAATACAGTGAGATCAGAACATACTAAAGTGCTGAGAATGTAGAAGTAATCTGAAAGTATTTAATGTGTGGAGCACACAGTAAATTAATCCTGTTAATTATTTCCCTGCAAATACAGTGTGTGATATTTATATAGCTGTGGAAATGAAGAATATAAAATAAGACAGTAGTAAAGTAACTAACGATAAATTCCTTTTAGCCATTACAGCAAAACTAGATGTTAAAACTAGGTCTTCCTTCAATGGTCCTGTTAGATCATAGACAAATCCCATAGGTGCAACCAGCAGCTTAGACACAGGACAGAGAAACCTTGAAACTCCTCTTCCTTTCCAAACACCTATAAATACATACATATACAGTACAGTATATCCCAAGGATGTAGTGTAGATTTATGGATATACACTGGGATGAGAACCTCTGGGAGAATCTAGGATGGAAAAGGACCTGGGGGTCCTAGTAGATGATAGGCTCAGCAATGGCATGCAATGCCAAGCTGCTGCTAATAAGGCAAACAGAATATTGGCATGTATTAAAAGGGGGATCAACTCCAGAGATAAAACGATAATTCTCCCGCTCTACAAGACTCTGGTACGGCCGCACCTGGAGTATGCTGTCCAGTTCTGGGCACCAGTCCTCAGGAAGGATGTACTGGAAATGGAGCGAGTACAAAGAAGGGCAACAAAGCTAATAAAGGGTCTGGAGGATCTTAGTTATGAGGAAAGGTTGCGAGCGTTGAACATATTCTCTCTGGAGAAGAGACGCTTGAGAGGGGATATGATTTCAATTTACAAATACTGTACTGGTGACCCCACAATAGGGATAAAACTTTTTCGCAGAAGAGAGTTTAATAAGACTCGGGCCACTCATTACAATTAGAAGAAAAGAGGTTTAACCTTAAACTACGTAGAGGGTTCTTTACTGTAAGAGCGGTAAGGATGTGGAATTCCCTTCCACAGGCGGTGGTCTCAGCGGGGAGCATTGATAGCTTCAAGAAACTATTAGATAATCACCTGAATGACCGCAACATACAGGGATATGTAAGGTAATACTGACACATAATCACACACATAGGTTGGACTTGATGGACGTGTGTCTTTTTTCAACCTCACCTACTATGTAACTATGTAACTATGTAACTAAGCCATACAAAGCAAAAAAGCTTTAGGCATCCATCATTGCAACGTAAAGAAAAGCAAGGTCTGATAAAACCAAAAATAATCTCCACTGGCAGATGTCCCCTCAACTTGAAATCTCAGTAACTGGAATGGCCTGGGGTGGTACCAGCATATTGTGTTGTTCTGTACCACCTACAGTAGATTTAAATTTTATGATGTTGTATTGAACTGTTTCATGTTACTATTATTCTGATGTATGCTCACATCTAGATGTGGTTTAGAGCCACTATACCTTATGTGATTTGGTATCTCCCTGTGTTCTCCCTTCCTGTTTAATGTTAGTTAGTTCAGTCCAGGTTAGACTGTCCCAATTTCTTCTATGTTCCATCAGTCAGTGTTAGTCCTTTGCAGCGACAGGGCTTAGGAAAGTCATTGTCTTTTTACACTTCAAAAGGCTGGAAAAACATCCTCTGTATTGCACTTGTCTGAAGTAACATTGTGTTGGATTCAATGTCTGCGTCTTCTTAAAGAGTTAAGCTGCTTTTGGATGGTGTCAAGTCAACAGGCGACTATACTGTCCATGCTCACTGGGCCTATGAAAGAAATGTCAATGCATAAGGTGGCTTTTGAAACAGAACAAATAGAAGAAAAATGTTTAAAGCCCTCTAACTACACTGCTCTATCTGCTGTGAAGTTGTACCTGTGCTTTAGTAAGCACATGGTCCCTGTCTGCCCTCTAAGGGCCCTTTCACAAGAGAGTTTGGTCTGAATCTATCTTTCAGTTTTTCATATGGATTCAGATTTTACCACAATGTATGTTGATGAGCAGGCAGATGTAAACAGACATACGCCCGTTTACGCCTATCTAAATCTTAGTCCGTTTATGTCCAAAAAAATGTAAGGCTTTTTTATCTCTTTCTTTTTTTTTTTAATCTCATTAGAAGCAAATCATTCTACAGTTTGGAAAGCTATGCATGCATTAGATTTTCTGTGTATTTAATTTGCTTGTGGAATTACAATTACTGTGTTTTTAGAATTAGCCCTTCCACTGCAAATGCTGTAAAAGACTGTGTTTAATTTTTGCTTTGTAAGAACACCTGCTTTCTGCAAAACTCAACTGCACTCAAATATGGAGCTACACTGCTCACCTTTGCACATGTCTGAACAAGAATCTGTGCATCTATTGCAGTCTAAAAGTGAACGGCCTTCTCTTAGCTGAAACTTATTTGCAGAAGATAGGGATATCTGCTCGACTCAAACACACAATTGAGCCTTCCTTGAAGCTAAATGAGAGGTATGAAGCAAACAAAGCAGTAATTACTGAAAATGTATCTGATCTGAATTATGCAAAACAACTGAACAGTGTATTTACAAATTTAGAAAAAGCTTATGAAGGTTATAAGAGACTGGCTGAAAAAAAAATTTCTTCTTCTCTATTGAGTATCAATACAGAAATGTCGGAGGCGTGGCTTGGCTGGATCCCGGAATGGCCGCTTGATCACAGAGCTCCTGCCACCCGAGGACCATAATTAGCCTTTCACGGGGAACCGCCGTCTCTTTCCATGATGGGGAAGTCTAACAGGAGTGCCTCTGCCTTCCGGACACCGAAAGACCCGGTCACACAACTCAGCCGGAACATCCCGGAGATATTCCGTACACTCCGTTCAGGCAACCACGAGGCTTCACAGACACCACAGGCCTCAGGCCCTACCTCCCCTAGTCACAGCTCAGACTACCAGCCTGAGGACGGAGACACTCGGTCTCATCGCTTCAGCCCTGCAGTGAACCTATCGGACCTACAGAACGTAGCATCCGATATCACTCACAACATCACAGGCACCTTGAAAGCGGCAATCTTAGACTTGAAAATGGACATTCAGGCAGTGGCGGCCCACATTTCAGACGTGGAGCAAACTACGCAGCTCCATACAGCTGCTATCAGGCAAGTGCAACACACCTACGATGCCCAACTTTCATATCTTTATGATCTCCATCGTCAGGTCGAGGACCTTGATAATAGGGGCCGGAGGCATAACATTCGGGTGAGGGGGGTCCCCGAGGGTATGGAAGCAGGCTCGCTACCCCAAGCTATATGCACCATTTTTAATGACCTCTTAGACCAGCCATCAGACTCCCCAATCGAGATGGAATGGTTACACAGGGCCCTCAGACCACCACTAACCCCCAAGAGATGTCATATGCTGTATAGTGAATTTTCCTCTCAAGGAAGAAATTTTAAGAAAAGCTAGAGAAAGAGGCCGGGTACAGCATAATGGCGTAGAGATTAAGCTTTTTCAGGACTTATCACCAACTACATTGCAGAACAGACGCGCTTTGCGCCCCCTGCTGGACCAACTCAGGGCAAGGAACATTCCATATCGCTGGAAATTCCCGTTCTGCTTGTCTGCCACCGCCAGAGGTCGCACAGCTCTCCTAAGATCCCCTGATGACTTACCTGCCTTCTGTGAGCAACTCGATCTACCCATGACGGAGCTTCTGGAGTGGTGCTCATTTCACTTCCCATCTGAGCCATGGCGACCACTATCACACAACCCTTCACCAAAAGCGCAAAGACATCGCTCCAGATGCCGAAGATTGGGTCCTCCTTCGCCCGGAGCTCATACCTCACGTCGCGACATGGATCTCCAAGCACCGGGACAGCCTGTAACCCCTCGCAGGATCCACCAGGAGGCCTAAAGATTGCTCATTCCCGGACTTCCTAATCCAACCTATATAGGTCCGTTCACCCAAGACGTTTTTGTTCTGTTCTTTCTTCTTTTTTTTCACGCCCATCTTGTTCCTTTTTTTCATCATTTATGTTTCAACCCACCCTACAACAGGCTTCTACCCACCCCGCCTAAGATACTCACCCTGTTGGACTCTCCGAATGTACCAGATTCAGGAACTTTCCCTAGACTACCTGGAGTCGGCTTGTTACACCTAATATACCACGGAACTTGCACCAACAATCTCTGTTACTAACCCCGTACTGGGAACATTAAAACCAATAGCTTCAGCAACAACCACGTCACTCTCCCCTGAGAGATGAACTTTCACATCTCGTCCAGATGATCGGAAGATGACCTACCACAACCGTAACTGGCCGATGCCTCCCATTCCTGAGACCCCATCCGCTCCCCCCCTCCTCCCCCCCCTCTTCCCCCCTCTCCCCCCCTTTCTCCCCCCTACCCCCTCTTTCTCCCCCCTACCCTGTCCTTCCTCCCCTTCCCCGCCCTTCCTCCCCCTTCCCTTCTCCTCCCCCTCCTTCCTCCCCTCCCCTCCTCCCCTCCCCCCTTCTTTCCCACTTCCGTCTCCCTTCTCATCCCCCCCTTTCCTTCCCCCTCCTTCCTCAAGTTCCTTATCCCCCCCTCTTCCAATTGGTAGATGCTTATAAGACATAGTTATATTTGATATATGTGCTCTCCTTTTTGTTCCCCGGAAGTCACCAAGGCTGCAAAGAGTAGATCCCTGTACCCTCATCCATAATCGTGGTAGCTCTCTCTGAGCAATTTACAGCTACTATAGCAGTAGCTCTGTCACCAGTAAGGTACATTTCCATGAGCTACAATTGATGCCTTTTCTAAATTACCCCCGGGATACCGAAAAGCATGCCTTGGGGGCTCCGGGCATCTCTTGTTTTAAGGGACTCCTGAATCTGGGCACTAGTTTAAGTGCTATTAGAAGGTAATCTCTGTGATGGGGGTAAGGAGGGAGGATGACCACCACTAAGCCTTTTTTTTGACTCTCTGATGCAGCGCCTGGTCTCAATACGCCTTTTGGGTGTAAGACTCAGAACCTCTTTACCCCTCTTGACAAGGTCACCATACCAACATTTGTGGGAAACATACCTTCGCAATTATGCAGTTAGAACCAGGATGATTATACAAGTTAGTTTGGTATGGTTACATGGGTGTTATATATTTTTCTTTCTTTTTCTACTTGGACCCTTTTTGTTCAGTCTTTAGATTTCACACTGTTAATGTCTAATAGAATATTAAGACAACAGGCTACAAAACTGAGGTCGACCTGATTTGTTTTCCCCAAGATCTATGTTTGCACCTTTCCCCACGGAACTTCTACCTCCTCTGGGTCCTCCACGTGGCAAAGGAGTAGGAACCCAGTCACTCTCACCAACCCCCTGCAGCAGCTCTAGTATCTAGTCTGCTGACCATCCAGCCTTCTTTTCTACAGGTGGATTGGTATATCCATCTTCACCTCTGGTATTCCCCCCACCACCCTGTATTCGCCCACTCCCACTGATTCCTTTTCCTCATCTCCTTCTTATCTCTCTTCTGGGGCCTCCCCCCTACTCTTTATCTATTCCTCCCCCCTCTGATCCCCCCCCCTCCCCCCCTCTTTTTTTTCTTTTTTTTTCTCTTTTCTCTCTCCCTATCTTATACCCCCCCTCCCCCCCTCCCTTGATCTAACCGCCCCGGCGTAGTCAGGCTCCTTTATTTTCATTCAGGAGACTCACTTCCATTCCAACTCAATCCCAAAACTTTCTAACCACATATACCAGACAGCTTTCCATTCCACAAACCCTTTAGCAAAGACCAAAGGAACGTCCATTCTAGTTTCTAAGCAGGCCCCCTTTAAACTTCTCGACTCCCTGATAGATCCTGAGGGCAGATTTGTTTTCCTTAAAGGCTCTTATGCGTCTAGACCAATCACACTAGCAAACATTTACGCCCCAAACTATCGTCAAGTCTCATTCTTCAGGATGGTAAGTGACCTCTTACTCTCCTTTAAGGAGGGCGTGTTACTGATGGGAGGAGACTTTAACATGCCCCTTAACCCAGACCTTGACAGTTCTTCAGGCACCTCCACGATTTCATACCGGGCCCTTCGCCAGATTAAATTGCAACTCCAAGGTTTGGCGCTGCATGATACATGGCGCACGTTGTTCCCCTCCGTTCGTGATTACACCTTCTTCTCCATTCCCTTTCAAAAATACTCCCGACTGGACAACTTTTTCCTCTCCCAACCTGATTTAACTTACCTCACACATGCCACAATTGACCCTATGTACCTATCTGACCACAACCCCATCTCGGTTTCCTTGACCTTCCCGGATTCGATCTCTAAAACTAAAGTCTGGAGACTTAACTCGTCCCTGTTAAAGGATGAGGTATTTTCCACACACCTAGAATCCAGCATAAATACGTATTTCCAGGAAAATTCTACCCCGGACATATCTCCTATCACAGTTTGGGAAGCACACAAATGTGTGATCAGAGGGGAACTGATGACCCAAGCAGCAAAAATAAAACGGAACCACCAGAGCACGGTAGATGACCTGATCTCTAACATCAAAAGACTAGAGACCACACACAAACACTCTCATTGTCAGCAGACACTTCAGGAGCTGATGCAATATCGCTCTATGTTGCTGGAAGAATTGGGAAAACGCACTAGACGCCGCTATGTCTTGCATCAGAGAGTCTTCTTAAACCTTTATAATCTACAACCCCCCAATCAAAATCCAGATCAGGGTGACCTCAGAAAGGAGTCTATCGAAAACTTCTTGTCCCAATATGGCCCTCAGCCAATCTCACAAGCTCAGGCAGAAGAGTTAGAACAACCTTTTTCAGCAGACGAACTACAAAACGTTCTTAAGCAGATGAAAACAGGCAAAAGCCCGGGTCCGGACGGGTTCACGCTGCAGTATTATAAATGTTTCTTTCAGACTCTAGCCCCAAAGATGTTAGCTACTTTCAACTCCCTGGCCAACCCCGCAATGCCCATGGGTCGCCTGCTAGAGGCCCACGTCACGGTTATCCCGAAAGAAGGCAAGGACTCCACACAAGTACAAAACTACAGGCCTATTTCTCTCCTTAACGTGGACATTAAGATCTATGCAAAAATTTTAGCCAATAGAATGTCCCCTCTTCTACAGAATCTTATCTCTTTAGACCAGGTGGGCTTTGTTCCTGGACGTGAGGCCAGGGACAACACCATCAGGGCATTAAACCTTCATCATTGGCTCACCACCACAGAGACACAGGGCTTCTTTTTATCATCAGATGCCGAGAAGGCGTTCGACAGAGTGGCCTGGGATTACATGCATGAGGTGCTCAGGAAGATTGGCCTCCACCCGCGCATGCTGGCCCACATCTCGGCGCTGTACGCTTCCCCTAGCGCAGCAGTAAGAGTTAATGACCACCTGTCAAGCGCCTTCCCTATTAGAAACGGGACTCGTCAGGGCTGCCCCCTTTCGCCTCTGATATTTATACTCTCATTAGAACACCTCCTTAACAAATTAAGAGATAATCCCGATATTAAAGGTATTAACATTCAAGGCAAAGAGTATAAAGTGTCTGCTTTCGCGGATGATATCTTACTCTCACTGACTACCCCAACTACCTCCATACCCAACTTGCTTAAAGATATAGAACACTTTGGATCCTTGTCACATTTAAAGATCAACTATGCGAAATCGCAAGCGCTAAACATTTCACTCACAACACGGGAGGTTGAACGCTGTCAGACATCCTTCCCTTACCAATGGAACCAACGGGCTATACCCTATTTAGGTATCAATATAACTACTAATTTAATGGACTTATATAGCGCCAACTTTAGCAAGGCTCTAAAAAAAGCACAACTCGACCTCAAGGAATGGGGAAAAATCAATGTCTCTTGGTTCGGCCGCGCGGCTCTCTTAAAAATGGTAACCCTGCCACGGTTCCTCCACATTATCCAATGTCTTCCTATTAGCCTCCCGGCCTCTTTTTTCGCAGCATACAAGAGGATGTGCACACTATTCCTTTCGAAGGGCTCACCGCCACGCATTAAGTATACCCGTCTCACGCGTCTAAAACTCAGAGGAGGTATCGGGCTACCGGATCTGCACAAATATTTTCTAGCAAGTCACCTCTCCCGGCTCGTAGATTGGAATATGCACGAAGCGGGAAAGGTCTGGGTCACCTTAGAGAAATCATTCTCCCAAATCCCACTAGAATCCCTACCCTGGACTCTACCCAAACATTGGCTACAGAGAATAGTAGGACACCCTCTCATCTCAGCCTCATTAGGAGCCTTCAAACGGTCAATTAAAACCTCGTCAATTTCCTCAATCCCGGGCCCATTAACCCCACTGAGGGGCAACCCTGATTTTATACCAGGCCTCTCACCATCCTTTCTTAACCAAGCATGGTCACACGACAGAATACTAGCATATCAGTTTTACACAGGTAAAACGCCTAGATCCTATGAGAACCTAGCAGGCTCGTCCCCTCTCCATCCCTTCCCCTTCTGGACATACCGACAAATTAGACATTTCCTCTCCACCCAGGGCACAACACAGACATGGACAAGACCACTAACTCCATTTGAGGAATTATGTACCCGAGCTTCCCCGCAGAGACATCTCATTTCCTACATATACAACGAGCTTATAGATGACGCTATCTGCCCCACTGACCCCGCACGCACGAAATGGGAAAAGGACTTGCAGATGACCTTCACAGATGAGGACTGGACATGTATCTATGAATACGTACATAAGGGTTGCCTTAATGTAGCCATTCAAGAGAATGGATATAAAATTTTAACACGCTGGTACAGGACTCCGGCGCTCCTACATAAATTTTCTCCGACAATCCCAGATACATGCTGGAGGTGTGGGAAGGCAAAAGGGACTATGTTACATGTATGGTGGGAATGTGATCTCATTCAACCGTATTGGAAGGAGGTACACAACCTTATTACACACATTACGACGTACTCCCAAACATATTCCCCTGCTCAATACCTCCTACATCATACCCACTTAACTAAAAAGGAATACTACAGATCACTGGCAATGCACTTGGTGAATGCGGCTAGACTGTGCGTCCCGACACATTGGAGATCCACATCCGCCCCTACGATTGGAGAGTGGTTTCGGAGGATCTCAAAGATAGAGGAGATGGAGGAGCTGGTTCATATATCGCAGGAGTGAATCCAAAAATTTACGACCACATGGGCCTGTTGGACACACTGCAAACTCTCTCAGCGATTTGGCGAATATAACCCCTGAACCTTTTCAACTTTCCCCCTTAGGGGATAGAGGGTGGAGGGGGCTACGGGGGGGCGGGATGGAGACGGGGGAAGACCCGGTTCCCTTCCTCCTCCCCCCTCATTTCTTTCCCTATCAAGTCACCATCCCCCCCCAACAGCTCTTCTCTCCCCTACCTCATTATTGTAGGGCTCAGTCTCTGTGTAACTTGATACCCCCCTCCCCTCCCCCCTTGTGCCTATTTTTTTCTCCCTCCCTCCCCATTTGCTTTTCTCTTACCTCTTTCACCTCTTTCGCCTTTTTCTCTCCCCCTCTTCTTTTATGTTATTTCTTGTTTCTCTCATAACCCTTGCCCTCTGAATGGTGCTATAATACTCCCTCAGTACTTACCCCGAAAGGGTTAATCAAGACAATCTGTTAAATGACTGATGTACAACCTAATATTTTGAATTTGATATTGGTTATGCCTATGTTATCTATCTGTATCTCAGATTTGTGAAACAATCTGTACCATGTAATATCCCGGTCACTGTTTACGCTCTCTGTTTTGTGCATCGGACAATAAATATTATTATGGGAAAAAAAAAAAGAAATGTCTCTGCAAGAGTTAAATAGCTTCACTGCCTTTTACATTTTTGGAGACCATGTCACAGATAGATAACAAAATATATCACTGCGTGAAACTGCATCCTGTTACTCTTCCTCTTCAAAGCACTATAAGACATCTTATAGATCCCTGAAGAAGTCATATGACCATGACAACACGCGTTGTGTGGAGCCAGTTGACTGACTGAGTGCCGAAACTGGAAGTGCTACAGCCTCGCTGTTCTGTAATACAAGCTGACACCTTTTTATTGTTTGTAAGTGTATTTTTATTAAAATATGTTTATTGAAGCATACTACACTATGGGGATCCCCTCTGTTATGTGAGTCCAGGACGATCTTTGAAAGGGCCATACACCCACTAAATGTGGTCACCTTAAAGTGGCTATAAGAGGAGTTTTTCAAGCGAAACCTTAACTGAGTGGAACCACAAGTGATGCATGAGTGAATGGTGGTGGGAATCACAGTTTTGGTTATCTAACACTACATGTACATGTAAGAAGATCCTTTTAGGGAAGTCAAGAACGTCCTGGATGTGCATGCTTTTCTTTAGGAGACTTTGAATTAACTCTAAAGAGACACTTATTCATATTTATGCACTGGTGAGATAATCAATTGCTTTTTGACAATTCTATGGTATATACTGTATGTAATTAGAAATTAGTAATTGAAATTTTGCACATTTTTATAAAATCTTTTGCACATTCATTGCACTTTTTTAGTCTGCTTTGTACACGTAATTTATTTGGTATCACTAAATTGTAAAGTTCATTGTGTATATTTTTAAGGTGTTTTTAATTTTGGTTATATCAGCTGTTTAGTAGGTAAGCACAGCAGTGTCACTTTATTAACATCTTATAGATTGCTAAGGTCCACTCACAGTGATCATTGTTAAGTTCCTGCTCTCAGCAATCTTCACTGAGTAGTCACCTCATAACAGTTGATGCTGAAGCAGAAGCAGCAAAGGCAAAAGCCCATTGTGCTGAGAGAGAAGTCTGAATCTGCAAGAAAACAGGCATAGTTACAAGCACAAACTGCAGAAGCCCAAGAACAAACTGATACTAACATTCTATGTAGCAATTTATTTGCCAAAGCAGAAAACCTGAGTCCATCACACCAAATTACCTCAAAACCTTTTATGACTGGTTACACAGAACTCAAGACCTCCAGATTACAAACCTTCATCTGGACTGAATCCATCTTCCACTCCATTCTCTCCTCCAAAACCTAGACACCTGGGGGTTGATTTATTAAAACTGGAGAGTGCAAAATCTGGTGCAGCTGTGCATGGTGGCCAATCAGCTTCTAATATCAGCGTGTTCAATTAAGCTCTGACAATGAGCCCCCATTCACATGGGCGCAATTTGAGATACGATTTGACAGTTTAAATCGCATGTCAAATCGGAGCCTATTGCTGGCAATAGGAGCATCCCAATCGGTGTGACGCCGCACCGACTTCCAGAAGGAGTTCCTGCACTACTTTTGGTGACTTTGGGGGTGATTTCAATAAACATATGTGCATGAACTCACACAGATGTCTTTCAAGTCGCCCCCGAAGTCGGACTGAAATGCGGCTTTGAAATCGTGTGAGTTCAGATGAACTCACACGATTTCAAATCCATATTCAGTGTGAACGAGGACTAAAACCTGGAAGCTGATTGGTTTCTATGCATAGCTGCATCAGATTTGTACTCTCCATTTTTAGTAAATCAACCTCCAGATTTTAGATACCATCATCTCCAGCAATGATGAAGTAGTACCTGAGACATGACCCACAGAGAACGTATTTTTACAGGCCTCATGAAATTTGACAACGTTCAAGTCTGTAGTCTACGACCTTAGCATCCCACCTATACAAGAACTTGACAGTTAGGCTTGCAGTCATCGGTCTGTGTTAAAAGATTTAAAAAGTGTTCACATCCTGAATAAGACAAAAGCCTTAATCTTGCATAGGGGAGATTAGAGCAAACTTACCGCAGTTCTGAAGTAAAATAATTTGCCTTAGTCAAAAGATTACAGGACTATCTTAGATTTACCAACAGAGACAACCAGAAGTTCCAGAAACTGAGTGATCTTCTTAAACAGTGGTCTCCAAACTACAGCCCTGAGCCAGATGCGACCCTTTGATTGCCTTTATCCAGATCTTGAGCCATTATTTCTGCCACTGACACCAACAATGGGTTTAATTCCTGTAACTGATACCAACAATGGGGCACTGTTTCTTCCACTGACACCAACTATTTCTCCCCCTAATACCAAAGATCAGGCATTGTTTACTCCCACTGTGCACATTCTAGCTCCCCTAAAGTCTAAAGGACAGTAAACTGGAGACCTCTGTTCTTGAATGTAAATATGCAAAGAAAGACCCACCTACCAAGTCTTAGCTACCTAACACTGCACATTGTGTGAACCTGGTTATACAATTTGCTTACAATATCAAAGATAAATTAGCAACAGCTGGTTCTAGGTACAAAGAGCAGCATCAAGCATCACTGACACCTTTTTAATTCTTCTTGAAGTGCATCAAAGATTTATCCAGAGCTAATAAAGAAGCCTTTCCACTGTCCAGTCAAGCATTTCTGTCCCTCCAGCTATAAGATGAGAAAACCTACTAAATACAGAGACCCTACAAACGTTGTCTCCATTAGAAACATGGGAGTTACACCCACTACCAGTAGCAACAGCGAAGAATGGCCAAAGAAAGGACCCAAAATTGTAATATCTCATTCATGACAAACCACATCCTCTAAGAAAATGTTGTGCATTCAAGAGAAAGCCCTTTCAAGAATGCAAGGCATTTCTTAGGAACCATGACATTTGCTTCAGATGTTCAGAGCACTTCATCAGATACCGCAAGGCTACAGTTACTGTAATTTCTCAGAATGTGACAGTGACAAGAATATACCAGCCTTACACTGAGGCCCTATATCCACCAAATAACTTATATCTGAATCAGACCATGCTTGGGAAAGTCATGAACAGTTACCTTGGATGATCATATCTGAGAAAACACAGAAAACCAGTGCTAAAACATGTTTGGTAAAAAATGTTCTGTTTTAGGCGAACAAAGCAGTCATTTCTTTGCCACTTCAGAGTACTTTGACATGTTTAATGTAAGGGGAGGAATAATCTCCTATACCCGGCACACATATGCCGGCATCGTAGAAACCACTGGAGAATACATTATTTAAGACATAAAAGGAAATTAAAAATTCATCTTTTTATACTTATCAAGTGCAATCAAATACCTTAACACAGAGAAGAATCATTACACTGGGGACGCATGTTACATGTTATAATTTTAAAGTTTTAAGACAAGTCTACATACCATCACTGGAAGATTGTCAGAAACCATGAAATCAGATCGAGACAGAAGTACAGTTAAATCACACTTGTTTAATAATAAAAGTAAATAGAACAAGTGTAGTCAAATTATAGCCAGAGTTCAGGAACCAAAACGGATAGTCAGACAAGCCAAACGTCAGGGAGCCGGAGATGAGCGTAGTAAAACAGCAAGTAGGATCTGAAGCCAGAAGGGATGTCAGCCAAGCAGGTCTTTTAACAGGAATGCAGGAGAACGTCTCTGTGATGTTGACTAAGGCCATGGCAGAGATTTGGGCTGAACGGTTTAAGTAGGCAGGACTGACCAGCAGGATATCATCAACAGCTGAGTAACTGTGAAGAGATAGGAGCTGGCAATTAGCCGACAACTGAGAGCTCAGAGAAGGAAGGGCTGAGCCCAGCCCTGACAAAGATAAAACCAAAATCATGCTTCTGCTAGGAAGGGACTTCCCAAGAGTCCACAAAGTACAAGAATAACCCATAAGTGATCTTCGTAACAAGCTTTATGCTCAAATGACCAAACTAGGTTGGGTTGTTATCCATGCTCCTCGCTCCAGTAAGAAACACATTTCAATCACTTGCAAAACCCACTCTGACAAAGAAACTTCCTGTGAGTGATCAAGGCTATATCAGAGAATCATCTTACAGCAGCATCACAGAAACAACGTCTCAAACTACCACTGATGGCAACAAGACTGAACTTTTGATAGGTGCCTAGGAATCTACTAATGCCATAATCTAGCGCCTCAATGCTGAGGTTAATTTGTTCATGGACTGTGTAAGTAGCGAATTTGAATCACCATCTGTTTCAGTAGATACTACAGATTTTTCTCACAGTGAACCATCTGTAACATCAGGCTTGCCCTGTTATCAATGGGACTACACCTTGTAACTGCAAAACAGTAATGTCCCTTTACAGAGATGGTTCAAGCAAGAGCCCCAAAGATTTTGATTCTTTGCTCCTGTGATGGAGACCTGGCATAGGCTGTAGTTTAGCTGCAGATCTATCTAACAAGATCTCACCTGGCATGGCTGAAAGCTCAATGCATGCCCTAGGAACTTTGCTAGTAGTCAATGGCTTAAGAAATGTACTCAAATTCTACCCCAGTCTTCAAACAAGGACATTTTCCATTTTACAGGTTGAAAGCAGAGCCTCCTGAGGACAGAATCTTCCAAAATTCTTCTGGTTCAACAAGAGAGACTTTTCCACTTCCATTTCTAAGGGATTATGTTTTGTCACTTAAGTGACTTGATACATTCCAGGACTGTTTCAGATATCCAAACTGCAATGTCAAAGATAATCTTACGTTGTATATGATATTTTTGGACTTATACATACTGTATATGTATACATTGTTTTCTGTCTTTTTTGTGTCCTCTAGGTTAAGATCTCCATATTCATGGACACATTTTGTGCTATAAAAAGTTTAAAGATTTCAGCTGGGTGTCCTGCCCCACAGTTTCCAGGCAAGACATTATTCCTGGAGTGTTTTGCTGCACCTTCCTATTTTTGCCAGAGAACAATACAGTAACAGTACAGTATTATTTGATTACATTAATTAGTGGGTAAGTTATGCCCTGTATATATCGATTTTTGTTGACAACTATCTTTTGTTTTTATCTTTTTTGTAGCATATTCCTATACAGTACATATCACCTTTTTTTTTCATTTGTACTAAATGGCTTGGTCTCTCTGCAGATATCCTATATAAAGTGTCAGTCCTGATGAAGTGAACATTGTTTCAAAAATTTTAAGACTCTTACTGACTGTTTTATGCTGCTTATGTTTTTAAATTTTTAAATTTAGCATGATTGTTTAATGTATTTTATACTATCTTGACAAGATTTTTTTATCATGTGTTTCAATAAAAGATTATATATATTTTTAGAACATTTTGATTCACTTTTGTGTGGTGCAATTCATGTTAAAAATCTCATGGGCAACCTTTTAGTATGAGATTTTCCTGTCCCACCTGTATTGATTTTTCTGTTGTTTAATTGCACTGTATTAGGTTACTATTGTTCTTTGCTGCTGTCTATCTGCCATTACCGTTGGCACTAGCTTCCCTTTTACCTTGACCTTTTCTATCGGAGCACTGAAACAACCTGTGTAATGCCTACAGCTGCTGCTCTTCTTTCATGCTGTGAGGGTTTATTGTTTGCCATTTTAAACATCACATCAATTCATGTGTAGGGTGTTGTCATTTTAGAAACTGAAAAGTTAAAAAAAAGGCTGCACCCACCTTGGTATGCAATACCCAGAGCCAAGGCCTGTCTAAACAGAATTCAAGAAGGGTACTTATAATCATGTAAGTGTAAGTATTCTACTCACTATAAACATACCCTTGTGGCCTCATTCAGTAAAGAGGGCTATTGCTTAAGTATTGTAATAATAGCTACAGATTTGAATCCATCATGCACTGATATGACCCCATCAGAGTTAATTCTGATTGTTTGCACTTAAGAATTTGCACTTGGCAATCAGCACTCTTTAACTTAGGCAATTGATTTGTTTTACAGCATAAGCATAAAATATAAATAGATGCACTTTGTCTTTTTGTGTGCGTATTAGTATGTTTATTTTTAAATAAATTGTCCTTCAAACTCACAGCAATTACACTTCTAAATGTTGGTGGATAAAACAATTTAAGCTGAGTGTCTGAAAACCCAGTGGTAGATATCAAGCCTAATAGTCTGTGAAACAGAGCAGGTCAGAGGCAGCATGTCAGATTTCTTTTTTCCCTCGAAATGCAAGGTCACAGCAAAAGCAGTAAAGTGCTATATTACATGTGTAGGCCTTTTGAACAGTATTGCTGTACTAAACTCAGGGGATTATTTCAGACATTTTTTTATTTTTTTTTACTCATAGTATACAATAAAAAAGCAAATTAAATTTATACTGAGCAATTATTTTCACAAAAACTAATAGGAGCCGCTAGTATTTTCCCTGGTTTCAACTCTTCAGCCAAACACATAGTATTTTCCACAGTCAGGTACACAACTTCCGCTCCTTTCTTCAATAATCAGTTTAGGAGTTTTGGTATTTTATTGAAGAATGGTACATCAGTGACCTCTCTCTTTCTCATGCTCTCTATGCCAGTGACAGCAGTACAACAGTGGTCTCCCCCTCCCTCTCTCTATGCCAGTGACAGCAGTACAGCAGTGATCTCTGATAGTGCTGACGATTCCTCAGCACCGGCGGCGCCCGGCGTAACCACGTCATAAGGCACGGTGGCGTCAGACATGGGGGGGCCACTGACACGGGAGATGGGCAGAAATTGTCCCCAGCATGATGGAAGAAACCAACAACGCATGCGCGAGCCGGCAAGCAAAGACCCAGACGACAGGGCAGGAATAGGGAACGGGAGCCCAGAGAGAGGCCCCAAGGCGTATAAACACAGCGGGGCCTACCCGTGCCGGGGGACATAGAGACCTATAAAGACCTATAAAGACACAAAGCAGGAGCATGAGTACAACAGCATATGAATACATATTCAGTATGGTTAACAGAAAATAGATGGTATAAACAGTAGCAATGACAGTCAGAAAAGCATCTTGGAACACATAACAGTAAGACCATAGTAATAAGCATTTTAAAGGATAAAAAGAAATGAAAAATATAAACATTTAAGGAATACAAATAGCATAGAATATTGATAATGAATTGATAAATCACATAGTATCTAGCATTTCAAGACATTCAATGAGTAATGTACAGAGCTAACGTTATCATATACAATTTTAAACATCATGAGAAAAAAAATGAAATATAGAAGGAATCCCATATATGGAAATGGATAAACAGGACATTTTTTACATTTTATATGTCTATCTCGAAGCCACCAGATGAAAAGCCTTGTAAAAAGGGCCTGAAATTAAAGGCTTCATTTAGGCCTGAGGGCGAGGTGGCATTTAAGTCTGAGATTCATCTGAGCTCGCGTTGGAGGAGAATCTTGTTGAGTTCACCTTCCCGGGGGCTTGGATGTATTCGATCTAGCACTAGAACTGTAATTTTAGGAAAACAGCCATTGTGAACTTGGGCTACATGTCTTCCTAGGGGTAAATCTCGATTACTGATTTTCATAGCGGCAATGTGTCCATAGATTCTTTTCCATAGTTTTTGTATGGTTTTACCTATATAAAAGCAACCACAGTCGCATTATAAGCAATATACAACTAAGGTAGTCTGACAATTAGCATAGTGTTTGGGAATAAATGTCCAGCCTTTGGATAAGCATATCTCCTTTCAGATGTCCATGTAGCGACAATATGCGCATGAACCGCAAGGGAAAGTCCCCAGCAGTTTGCATGGATCACCATGAGCACTTCCTTTAAATTCACTTTTTACCAAAAAGTCCCCAATAGAGGAAGCCCATCTATAGGTGACAAGAAGGGCTGAGGGAACAAAGGTTCCTATTATTGGGTCAGAGGCTAGAATGTGCCAGTATTTATTAAATATTTGTTTGACCTGCAAGTGTTTGTTAGAGTAGGTGGTGATAATTCTAGTGTATTCATTAGAGTTAGATGCATCCTTCTTATGGGAAAATAAGAGGTCGTGTCTGTCTTTGTTGACAATCCGATTAAATGCTTTCTTCAGACATTTATGGTTATAGCCTCTTTCCAATACGCGTTGTTTGAGGCCCTTTGCTTCAAGTTAAAAATCTCTATCATTTGAACAATTGCGTTTAATTTGCAGGTACTGATTGTAGGGAATTGAGTTTACCAATGGTCTAGGGTGGAAACTCAATGAATGTAGAATAGTATTACCTGCAGTAGGTTTCCTAAAAAGTTTACATGATAGTAAATTATTGGAATCGTGGTAAATTTCAACATCTAGGAAAGTGATTTTAGAGGAATTAGATAACATGGTAAATTTTAAATTAAACTCATTACAGTTCAAGGTAATCAAGAATTCATCCAACAAATTGGTTGGTCCATCCCAGAGGACAAAGATGTCATTGATGTACCTTTGCCACATGATGACGTGGCACAGGTACATAGAGAGATCCTCACCCTCAAACATCTTTCGCTCCCATTCCCCCAGGTATTGGTTGGCATAGCCAGGGGCACAGCAGGTGCCCATGGCTACCCCCTGTATCTGGAGGAAGTATCGGCCATCAAAAGAGAAGACATTGTGTTTCAGTACATATTCAAGTGAAAGTAGTATGAATTTGTTGAAAGATTCTTCATGGTGACTGGTTTGGGACAGTATTTTTCTAATGCATGCCAATCCTTGGGTATGTGGTATAGAACTATAGAGAGTTTCTACGTCTTTGGTCAGTGGAGTGGGCAGGTACCTGTACTCCATCAATTATTTGTAAGAGATGAATGGCATCTCTAACATAAGAAGGTAGAGATAATACAAAAGGCCTTACTTTTGAGACATTCTCTGTAATAGCACCATTCCCCAAAATTATGGGTCTGCCGGGGGGTCCACATCGTTTTTATGAATTTTAGGGAGCGAGTAGAATGTAGCTTCCCTGGGGAAGGGAGTACGAACAAAATTCCACATCTGTTTAGAAATTACATTGTTGTGACAGGCACTATCAATGAGCAGATAAAAATCCTCATTGAAAACATTGATGATCTCTGATCTTATGGGTCGGGACCAGTCAGTGTTGTTAAGAATTTTATTGCACATGCAGTATCTCACAAAAGTGAGTACACCCCTCACATTTTTGTAATTATTTTATTATATCTTTTAATGTAACAACACTGAAGAAATGACACTTTGCTACAATGTAAAATAGTGTGTGTACAGCTTGTATAACAGTGTAAATTTGCTGTCCCCTCAAAATAACTCAACACACAGCCATCAATGTCTAAACCGCTGGCAGCAAAAGTGAGTACACCCCTAAGTGAAAATGTCCAATGATGTTTTTATATTTTGGAATAACATCATTGATGTTTTGCTTGATGTTTTCCAATTGTAAATTACACCCCATGATCTCCCCGATCAGGATCTGGGCACTTTCGGATGTGAAAGGATCTTCATCCACAACCTCACGATCACCTAAAAAGAGAGGAACCCCAAAATAAATTAGGTTTAAAAAAAATGCCGCAATCCATCTCTTATCGGAGCCTGTGGTTGCAGACACTCACCTGTTGTGGTAACTACTTCCACCACGTCTTCATCCTCCTGCTCAGCTTGTGTTGGGGGGATTTCCCCTTCTTCCAGAGGGGGGGGCTCTGGTCTCCTCGGATGAGGGGTGTCCTCCGAGTCTTTTCTCCCCTATGTAAAACAAAAATGGTATAATTAGCACACAGATATTTGATGGCAGAACTATAAAGATGAAACATTGCTTGGAAGTGGGGTACAATTATCTATTTTAGCAGAGTTCCAACATGTAGCTTTTTTAGTGTCCTTTGTCAAGCTGCAATACTTTACCTGTTTGGTAAAAGCTTCACAGATGTAGCCCCCCCTATAGTATACACTGGAGCACCTGTGTGGCCCTCTAATAAAAATGGTGTTCTTGTGTCCCACACTATAGTGCTCCAGTGTCCGGATGTGAAAACAGCTGCTCAGTGTCCTCTCCTTACACACAATCTAGTTTGCATTTCATTCTAGTAACAAAGCCATCTACACAACCCAATTCTTTGAAGACAAGTATAGGGCGTCAAAATGGTGGCCAAATGCATATGGCCTAAACAATGGTATTTTATCGTCCGAAATAACAA
This sequence comes from Aquarana catesbeiana, assembly GCF_042186555.1. Taxonomy (NCBI): domain Eukaryota; kingdom Metazoa; phylum Chordata; class Amphibia; order Anura; family Ranidae; genus Aquarana; species Aquarana catesbeiana. The sequence continues at coordinate 180,857,325 of NC_133324.1, read as the reverse complement.
TGTGTGATCCGAACGAATAATGTGCCCATGAACATGAAAGTTGCCATTTTAAACTGTACAACAGTTCCTAAAAGCACATGGAGCAGCACGAACGTAATAAACACAAGAACAATAGGAACACAGCACAATTACTTACTTTTTTGCAGCACTCTCCGGATCTTTCTGTACTGCTCATGTTCTCGTAATTTCAGGTCTGACCACCGCTTCCTGAGCTGATCTTTCGATCGTCGTATCCCGAATTTCCGGTGCAGACTCCTGACCACTTTCGCCATGATCTTGGCCTTTCGGACATTGTGGTTGGGGTAAGGCCCATACTTTCCATCATAGTCGGCCTTCTTCAGGATGTCCACCATCTCCAACATCTCCCCAAAGGACATATTTGAGTCCTTTAATCTCCTTCTGGATCGGGACGTTTCAGGCTCTGGCCTTTCCTCCTCCTCCTCCTCCTCGTTGCTACAATTAGCATGATCCTGTTGTCTATCCGCCATGTGCTCTTCCCCCACTGCGCCGAACGAAAAGGGGCGGGGAATAGACTAGAAAGAACGTCAGGGGCGGGCGGAGTTATACGCATGCGCAGTGTGTATAAATCGTAATGCGTGCGTCTTACGTACGATCTGTGAGCGGAGGAAGGAGCATCGGAGACGCCGATCGTGCTAACGAAGGTAGGATCTAAACTTGGGCCTATACTGCTTCGAAATGGAAGCCTATATTGTAACAAGATTAGGGGAGTTTGGCCGGACATTAGGCTTTGTCTTGTGTTGTGTCTTACAGAGAAAATGGATGGGTTCAACGACTACAATTTCCTGCCCCTGTTCATAGACAAGTACAGGGAGCTGCCCTGTCTGTGGCAGGTGAGACACCCCCACTATAACCATAAACAGAAGAGGCAGGCAGCGCTGGAGAAACTGCTGGAGTTGGTGAAGCCGGTGGTCCCCACAGCAACCATCCCTTATTTGAAAGCTAAAATTGGTGGCCTGAGGAGCACTTATCTTAGGGAGCGCAAGAAGGTCACAGATTCCCAGAGATCCGGAGCTGCAGCAGATGACGTTTATGTCCCCAGGCTGTGGTACTATGAGAGACTGCGATTTCTGTCAGACAACACTGAAGTCAGGGAATCCCTCTCCACTCTTCCTTCCACTCTTCCTTCCATACCAGCTGAGGCTTCCGATGTCCAACCTGGGCCTTCCAGCCAGGAAGAAGTGGAGGAGCCCAGCTGGAGTCAGGTATAGCATTCTTCTACAGATTTCTGGTCAATAAATAAATTATGTTTATTAGATGTTATTATTGATCACTAATTGCTGATTAAAAAAAGTGCTTTACATATCAATAGACAGTAGTGGGCACCCAAAATTGGGAAAAGAATGAAAACTGCTGGGCTCAGAAGGATAGTCTGTTATATTTGTTAACATTCAATTTGCAGCAGTCAGGAGGTGAAAATTGTGTGTGATTGATGAATAAAAAACTAAAACTATGTCCCTTTTTCATACACAGGAAGACCTCAGCCAGGAGGAGGTTGTGGAATGTGGCAGTCAGGAGGAGGCGGGGATTAGTGGCAGCCAGGAGGAGGCGGGGCTAAGTGTCAGCCAAGAGAAGCCAGGGACAAGTCGCAGCCTGACTGAGTCTCAGGTCCCTCCCCTCCGCCTGCCATATAAACGAGCCAGGAAGGCCACTCCGAGTCCGTGCAGGATTCAGCGTACAGGCTGATCCAGGAGGCTTCGGCGTCCCTCCGAGCCTTCCCCAGTCCTGAAGAGGCCTTTGCCTGCATGGCTGCCACAAAATTGCAGGGCATGCAGGAGGGTCAACGCAAGATCTCTGAGGACCTGATTTATAAAGTCCTTCGTAAGGGGGAGAGTGGGGAACTGACACACAAGACGGATGTCGTTGAGATCGACGATCCTCCTCCTCCTCCTCCTCCTCCTGCTGCCACAACTCCACCACCACAGCCAAAGGCTGGAAGGAAGCGTGGAAAGAAGACCTGAGAGTGATTGCCCTGGGTTCAGTCTGGTCTGACAGAAGCTGCAGTCTCTCGTATGACCACAGCCTGGGGACATAGATGTCATCTGCTGCTTTCCGGATTTCTGGGACTTCTGGACCAGACTGCCCTCCCTTATGATATGGACTCCTCAGGCCACCAATTTTGCTTTTAAATAGTTGATGTCTGCCCCGGGGGTCCAAGGCTTCGCCCACTTCTGCAGTTTCTCCAGTGTTGCCTCCCTTTTTGTTTAGTTGTGAGCCCTTAATAAATTTTTTTTGGGTAAATTCTACTCTCCTGTGTGTGTTTTCATCCAAAAAGGACAGTTTGTTGGTGACGATTCAGGTACATTTCTAAAGTACAATGTGAAATTAACAAGGGACAACAACACCAAACAATCTCCTACAGATTAAATAGAACAACATATTAGTGGTGTTGTGGGAACTTGTCACAAAAAACACACAAACATTTTCGGGAATACAAATCAAAATCACCAAAAAAAAAAAAAAATAAAAAAGAGAAACACAAAAAAAGAATCTACATTAAAGTCCAAAAAAAAAAAAATTTTGTTGTCAGATGTGAGAAATCAAAATATATTGAGGGAATCCCGATAAATAGTAACGAAATAAGTTTGTGAGAAGTGTGTGTGAATATGAGCAGCAAAACTACTTAATTCTTGTCACATTATAAAGAAGAAGAGAGTGCGCTGTATTAAACCATTTTGAACATTGCAGCGTGACGAAAGTGCTGTATCCATTCCGAACGCTACGTTTACCAGAACGAGCTGTCCCGTGTCGGAATTTCTTCTGAGCATGCGTGGCACTTTGTGCGTCGGAACAGGCCACACACGGTCGGAATTGACGCGATCGGATTTTGTTGTCGGAAAATTTTATCTCCTGCTGTCCAACTTTGTGTGTCGGAAAATCCGAAGGAAAATGTCGGATGGCGCCCACACACGGTCGGAATTTCCGACAACACGCTCCGATCGGACATTGTCCATCGGAAAATCCGACCGTGTGTACGGGGCATTAGTGTTTTTATTCATTTTTTAGCACAATATCGGTGATTTAATGTTCACGATTTTCACTCATTAGTTTACTAGATTTCTATAAAAAGATTTTTTTTGGAGTTGGCACTCCACCTTAGTTTCTATACTAATGCCGCGTACACACGACCGGACTTTACGGCATACTTGGTCCGGCGAACCTGAGTCCGTCGGACAATTCGATCGTGTGTGGGCTCCAGCGGACTTTTTTTTTCTCAAAAGTTTGACGGACCTAGAAATGAAACATGTTTCAAATCTGTCCAACACACTTGAGTCCGGTCGAAAAGTTTGCTCGTCTGTATGCTAGTCCGACGGACAAAAACCAACGCTAGGGCAGCTTTGGCTACTGGCTATGAACTACCTTGTTTTAGTCCGGTCGTAAGTCATCACGTACGAATCCGTCGGACTTTGGTTGATCGTGTGTAGGCAAGTCCGTTCATTCGGAAAGTCTGTCGTAAAGTCCGTCGAAAAGTCCGCCGGGCAAAGTATGCCGTAAAGTCCGCTCGTGTGTACGTGACATTAGACTGTTTTCACCATTTCAGGATGTTAATATTTCTCTTTGATGATAATTTTTTGGGAATATCAATTATATGATATTAGCGCTGCACCTGTATTTCATTTTAAATACATTTTAAAGTACCATGTAGAATTTAATGAAATCTACAGAGAATGTCTGGTCATCTTACATCAGTTCAGAGTGAGTGCCACATGGACAACAGAACAAGTCCTATGTCCAAACACCAATGCAAATAAAGATGTATCACTTGTACCATGTATTAATCTTGTAAGGAGCCCAAAATGTCACAGGTGAAACAGATGAAAAACATTTTTTAAGTTAAACTAAGGATATGATGAGGATATAAATGGCTTGTAGCATTATTCATCAAGAAATCACAAAGGGGACAAGCGGACCTCTTTTTGCTGAAAAAAGATGTAAAAAAGGCTTTAAATGCCATTCCTATTGATACTGTTATAAGTCCAGTGAGATTGTAACTTCCTGTACTCCTGCTAAATCGACATCTCTAGCAGTGTTATCACCCATGCCCAGTTCACCTCTACAGAACACCCTTCCCTTACCTTATAAATATGGAGAGGAAGAGATAAGCTCTAAGGAGCAGGGCCCTCTGATTCCTCCTGTATTGAATTGTATTGTAATTGTACTGTCTGCCCTACTGTTGTAAAGCGCTGCACAAATTGTCAGCGCTATATAAATCCTATATAATAATAATAATGTTCTGTATTTTGAAACAGGAGTAAGCAGTGTAGGTAACAACACTGTTTCTTTATAGATACAGTACAGTGACTGAACATTAGCACCCTAGAATGAAAAAATGCTGAAAGAAAAACAGAAAACAAATGCATCCACAACATGTAAGAACTGTTAAATTGCAAAACAGTATATGTATATATTTCTTCTTAGGTTTAGATACCCTTTAAAACCAATATTCAGAAAAAAGCACCCCACCCTCGCATCCCTATCTTTATCCCTCTCACCTTTGTAGCAGCTTTAAAAAAAAAAACCTTCTGAACCATATTTTCCTGGTGCCTCCATGGCAGCATACCAATGGTTGGTTGCTCCGCCCCCGACCAACCCACAGGACCACTTTAACTCTATAAATAAAAGAGTTGTTCCTCCCCACCGTCATTCTTTTCTCTGTCCTCGTTCCTACAGGATCAAGCGCTCAGCCCTACCTCACCGCTTTATGGTGTGACCATTGCAGGTTCATGCTCTCCTGCAGTATGGAGTCCCATTGCTTGGGCTGCTAAAAGCGCCAGATAAGTATGGGAGCCCGTTTTTCTGTGGATCTTTTTGGGGTAGGTGGGTTAACAGGAGCCAGTTTTTCACTCCTATATATTCCCTTGTTCGGCATACTAAAACCCTGAATGCTTAAATGCTTGTGCTTTTTACAAAAACGCTATGAGGTTTTTGCCTACCTCCACAGCATGCCTCATGTGCCTGTGTAGCTCTCCTCTGAGTTTGCAGTGCGGGGCCTTGGCGTGATGTCACGGTGCATGCTCAGTAGCACTGTGAAGCCGACGGCGGCCATCTTGGGACTCCCAGACCGCTCTCTAGTATATAAGAGAGCTTACTGTCAGTAGAGGAGCAGCTGCCTTAGAGGAAGCATCTATGAGGTGTCCTCTCCAGCTCCTTTATCCTTTTTTTTTTACTCTGTGCTATGGAGCCCAGCCAAGGTACTAGGGAGGAATGGGAGTATATATATATTTATATGTATATATAAAAAAAAAAAAAAAAAAAAAATTGTTGTTGTTCTTCCCTCCTCTGCAAAATCCTTTTTTTGTTTTTAACTACTTTTATATTAAATGTTAATCGTTCCTTTTCAGCTGTCCCTAGTACTATAATGCCGCATCAAAAAGATCCTCAACATACCACTAGGTAAGGGCTGCAACTTTCAGGTAAGTTTTTTTATCAAGAGAAAAGAGCACCCCGGGCTGATGGAAACACCCTTGTCTTTGTTTCTATTTTTTGTCTTAGCCCGCATCACGGATCTTCCCGCAGATCATCCCATAGAGATTCTACGGATAGAAGATCAAAGGACCATAGGAGCTCGGGTCATTCTCATTCGTCCTCGGCCCATACTTCCCGCAGTGGGAACAGATCATCCCGACATACCTCTAGTAAACAGGACTCCCAGCACAGACCTGTGTATCCAGGAGAGAAAGCATGCTGGGTGTGTGGCAAACAAGCCCTCCCTGATAAATTGGTATGTGGTCAATGCCTCCTGGAAGCTACAGGAGACAAAGAGAGAGAGAAACTCGAGTCAATGGAATCAATCAAAAGAATGATCAAAGACTCTATACGGGAGTTAGCCTTATCCCAAGATCAAGCAACCCCACCCGCAGATGAAGCAGCAGTGAATACACCCAATCCACAGCCAGACACAGAGGTTATTTCGGAAAGCGATTCGGATGTGGGAGAAGAGAATGCTTCAGCCTTTGATATTGCTCTAGTGGAACCCTTTATCAATGCGGTAAAGGACGCAATCCAATGGGAGGAAGATCCAGAGCCTCCATCTAAAGCAAAGAAATATTTTCCACACCTGAAGAAAAAATGATCAACCTTCCCCTTAATGGAAGAAATAAAGGAAGTTGTGACAGATGAATGGCAGAAGGTGGATAAAAGACCCTTAGCTTACAATCGTTTTCTCAAATTATACCCACTTGCTGAAGCAGATGCTCAGCTTTTTGATTCGCTTCCAACGGTAGATGCTTCAATTATGAGATTAGCCAGGAATACAACACTGCCTCTAAAGGATGCAGTCTCTTTCAGGGATGTACTTGATCGAAGGATCGATTCAGATCTAAAAAAATCTTACCAAGCTGCAGGAGGGGCATGTAAGCCAGCAGTAGCCCTGACTTCAATCTCTCGGGCTACTAGAGTATGGTCAAACAATATTGAGACAGCCCTCAGACAGGGGGTGGGGTCTAACGAGATCATCAAAGCACTAGATGAGCTGAAGCTGGCCTCAGATTTCATGGCAGAGGCCGCCATTGATGTCCTCAATTGTTCCTCCAGAGCTATGCTGTATTCCATCACTGGCAGAAGGGCATTGTGGCTAAAACCATGGTCAGCCGACCCAACCTCAAAACAATCGGTGTTGCATACCATACAATGGGAAAGCTCTGTTCAGCGACAAAATGGATGCAGCGATTACCAGAGTCACAGGAGGGAAAAGTGGTCTAATTCCCCAGGACAGAAGCAGGAGGAAAAGATTTGTGTCACGTACAGCTGGTCAGCAGAGAGCAAGAGACTCCAGAACGTATCGCCCCGGGCAGGGAGTACAGAAGAGGCTGGAAGGGCTCGCAGGCAACTTTCTTGAAGGCGGGGAAGCCGAAAACCTCAACATCCACGTTCGAGGGCCAGAAGTCCTTTTGACTCCCTATCCACCCAAACCGCTCCAGTAGGAGCTCGACTCAGGGCGTTTGCCCAGGTTTGGGTGGAGAATTGTACAGATCAATGGGCAGTCTCCACTGTCATTCAGGGGCATTTCTGGACATTCAGAAAATGGCCCCCACCCTTTTCATTCCAGCCAACGAAGATACCAACCTCCAAAGAGAAGAAAGAGGTCCTTCTTCAGTATGTACAAATTCTTATCCGGCAGCAAGCAGTAGTTCCAGTTCCGGACTTGGAAAAACACTCAGGGTTCTATTCCCCAGTCTTTTTGGTCCCCAAAAAATCGGGCGGCTGGAGGCACGTGTTGGACCTGAAGAGGTTAAACAGATACATCCGTACAGAGCATTTTAAAATGAAATCTTTAAATACAGTGATCCTATCGGTACAGCCAGGGGATTGGATGGTCTCTATAGACCTTCAAGACGCATATCTCCATATACCTATCCTGCAGCAGTTTCAACCTTTTCTAAGTTTCAAAGTAGGCGATTTACACCTACAGTTTCAATGCCTGCCGTTCGGGATCTCAACAGCTCCCAGAACCTTTACCAAGGTGCTAGTGGCAATCCTGGCTCCTCTTCGAGAAAAAGGGATTCGAGTGCTTCACTACTTGGATGACATCCTCATTCTATCCCAGCACAAAAGGAGCCTAGAAATGCATGTACGGCTGGTCCTAGACACCCTGAGCAAGTTCGGGTGGTTAATCAATTACTCGAAAAGCCAGCTCACACCTACACAAAAGATGACATATCTAGGAGCACTTTTCAACACTCCAGAGAGGGCAGTTTCACTTCCCCTAGGAAAGATTCCTGTCCTGATAAGGAAGGTAAAGAGAGTATTGGCAAGCCACTCCATGTTGGCATCAGACTGTCTGAGTCTCCTGGGCTCCCTTTCCTCTTGTATACCCATGGTGAAGTGGGCCAGGTGGCATCTGCGGGGATTCCAACTGGGCTTTCTGGCACAGTGGAGGAAGAATGGCCTGGATCAGAGGATATTAGTCACATCCATAATGAAGTCCAGTCTCTGGTGGTGGACGAGACCATCCAACCTGCAGATTCACTGTTTCCTAGGGCCCATCTCATGGACCATTCTTACGTCAGACACAAGTCAGTTGGGCTGGGGTGCGCACTTCCAAGGTCAACTAGTCCAAGGCAGATGGCAGTTCGATTCGGAGGTGGTAGTATCGAACATATTGGAACTAAGGGCGGCATGGATGGCAATCTTACATTTAGCCACCTACCTCAGAGGAAACTCCATACTCCTACAGATGGACAACAAAGCAGCTGTGGCCTATGTCCAGAACCAGGGGGGAACACACAGCAGGTCTCTACTCAGCGAAGTGACGCCCATTCTGACCTGGGCCGAGAGGAACTTAATCAACCTGCGGACCTCATACATCCCAAGGTCCGAGAACCAGTTAGCCGGCCATCTGTCAAGATCATTCGTCAACAACAACGAGTGGTCCCTGAATCCCAAGGTTTTCGACTGGATATGCTAACAATGGGGCACCCCCCAAATCGACCTATTTGCCTCTCCACTCAACGCGAAGACGCCTCTGTTCTTTTCAAGGTTCCCATCCCCAGGGTCAGCAGGAGTAGACGCTCTAGCCCAGCCTTGGAATTTTCATAAAGGATATGCATTTCCTCCAACTCCTCTGATATTGAGGTTTCTTCAGCGCCTGACGACGGAGAAAGTCACAGTCTTGGCAGTAATCCCATACTGGCCCAAGAGACCGTGGTTCACACTCCTAGTCAACTTGGCTGTATGCAGACCGCTTCCTCTTCCACACTTGAAGACCTTCTGTCTCAAAACGACTTCTCTCACCCGCATCCGGATATCCTAGACTTGAGGGTCTGGAAATTGAGCAGAAAAGGCTGGATGATTTAGGGTGCTCACATAATGTTATTCGAACACTTCTACAGGCAAGGAAGTCTTCCACTAATTCCACCTATTACAGAATATGGAGAAAATTTACAGAACTGGCAGAGCTTAATCATTTCGCTCCCATGGACCCTGGGGTCCAGAATGTGCTTCTCTTCCTACAGAATGGCTTGGATCTAGGTTTAGGTCTAAACACTCTTAAGGTCCTGGTCTCGGCTCTCTCAGCCCTGACAGATACACGATGGGCTTTGAACCCTCTGGTCGAACGCTTTTTGAAGGCAGTCCTGAGATTGCGACCTCCCAAGAAAGCATTATACCCCAAATGGGACTTGACGATTGTGCTGGATGTCCTATCAAATCCTCCCTTTGCTCCCACAGAAGATTGCACCCTAGAGGACATTTCCTTAAAAGCAGTATTCTTGATTGCCATCACTTCGGCTCGCAGAGTATCGGAAATCCAAGCTCTAGGATCACGGGAACCTTACATCACCTTCTTCCCGGACAGGGTGGTTTTGCAACCCATCCTTCAATTCATTCCTAAGGTACCTTCTCTCTATCATCTTAATCAGGAATGGGTTCTCCCAGCATTTGGAGAAGATCCAGAGTCTTCAAGATTACATGAGCTAGATGTAGCCAGATCCTTGAGACACTATTTAAACTCAACACAACAGTTTCGCAAAGATCAAAGACTGTTTGTCATACCAAAAGGCACCAGAAAGGGAATGGCAGCATCCAAGACGACCTTAGCAAGCTGGATCGTTAAATTAATCCAAAGGGCCTATCGGGCTAGTGGTCTGGCAGTTCCAGATGCGGTCAGTGCGCATTCCACTCGGGGAATGGCCTCTTCTTGGGCAGCATTGGCGCGGGTATCCCCTGAGACAATTTGCCGAGCAGCTAGTTGGTCGTCATTCAACACTTTCATGTCTCACTATAGTGTAGACCCAGCGGTTCTTACTTCCCGGGAATTTGGGGAAAGAACCTTACAGATGTCAAGGCTGTAGTTAATCATTAAATTTCTTATTGCAGTACCCTCCCTGTAAGCGAGTTATTTACCATTGGTATGCTGCCATGGAGGCACCAGGAAAACGGAAAATTGAATACTTACCTTTCCGTAATTTTCCTTTCCTGGTGCCTACCCATGGCAGCATACACCCTCCCTTCAATAATCCTTAGTTTTCTGAGATGTAGTTACAAGAATGACAGTGGGGAGGAACAACTCTTTTATTTATATAGTTAAAGTGGTCCTGTGGGTTGGTCGGGGGCGGAGCAACCAACCATTGGTATGCTGCCATGGGTAGGCACCAGGAAAGGAAAATTACGGAAAGGTAAGTATTCAATTTTCCGTTTTATACTCAGTCTGCTATTTGTGTCTTCTGAGAATCCAGAGCTGCAGTTTGAGCCAGTGCGTCCATGCGGTCTCCTTGAAAGTGTACATATTCGCAGCACCCCAAGGATCTTCAATCTCTGTCCAAAGTTTTTTATTGCAGAAAGAGCACATCATAAAGTCAAGTTCTGGCAAATATGTAAATTTTCTTAATGTTTCCAGTATCCAGCTGGTAACTGTTACAGCACCTACCACTGATAAACTTTGTTTCCAGGAACATGTGCGATAGGAATATAGACAAGAATGTGGTCTACTTGACATGTCAGCAACGTGGACACCTGAAGATGGACAATCCTTCTCTGCAGTGATGAAGACAGAGGAGAGCACCTGGCATGTCACATGACAATGGATCAAAGGCAATATTTAGGATTTTAAGACTAGCTCAGTGCAGAGTTGTGTGGGAGAAAGAGGAACTTGCAAGGGTGAGCTAATGCATCAGGGAGTCATGACTGGTTTCATCTCCTTTTGGACCTTAGTTCATAGAGATGTGGGACCAATAGTGAAAGGTTGTAGGTGAGCAAAAAGCAAAAATCAAGTTTCTCAAGTTGACATTCGCCTATTAGAGCGCCTCAGGATTTTGGGGCTAAAAGGTGTGTCAACATAAATGCGGGCAACTTCAATTACATGCTTTACATATCTATCAGATGTTTGGCAACCTATTGGGTAGGCTTTAAAACATTCCCAACATATTTATTACTGTGCAACCTTTTTATACAGAAAGGACAGTTTCCTTCTATAAGGCTAGGTTCACACTATTGCAGGTGTGGGAATGTGTGTACATCACATGCGTTCTTACAACCACAGACACCTGCGGCCAAAAGGTGCTGCTGTTTTGCAGACAGGTGGGAATGCCACTAATTCTTAATAGCACCCATATGCATTTCAAAATGCAGTGTATTTTTAATGTGAATGATGAAGTATAGAAATGGCACTATTCTACTCTTAATATAGTATGATAAAAAAGAAGTGCCTAACAGTTTAACTGTACTTTTGGCTTAACACTAATCCTGTACAGAAATATTAAGAAGTCAAAAAACAAAAATAAGAATAAAACAGAATTTTTTTCCAATAAAAAGAAAAAGTGAAACTGTGAAAACCGGTGTTATACCCTCTGCCTTATTGGGTCAGGCAACTAGGCTAAAAAGATTTATGTAGTGGTGTTATGGTGAACTTTGGATTTTAAACCTTTGAAATCAGAAGATTTGGTGTAAAATGTGTTACACCCCCTGCCTGTCACAAAGCAAGTGAAATATGTGCAAGTGGTACAATTTATTATTCCTAGTAATATAAAATGATGTGATAAACTGATAAAACTTATACCAAAAATCACAAAAAAGATAGGTGTGTTAGACCCATTTTTTGATGTGCAATACCATGTGATTCTGTGCAGCTGCATTGTGGGTGCATTTTAGAAAAAGGGTCAGGATCTTGTCCCTGTGTTTCCCATAGGTACAGCAAATGAATAGGCTGCTGTGCCCTACCACAGGACCCACAATAATGTAAGTGGCTACTGAGCCTTATAGGTTTCAAGGCATTAGGCCCTCTGCCCATTTGTCCAGTTGTAAATTACTGCATACATCACAATCCATGCCTTGAACTACTAGCACCACAAATTGGACCAGTTTCTTTTTTTTTTTTTTCAGTGAAATCCATCGCAAATTCTGAGTGTGTTGAGGTGTGTTTACAAGGTACACTGAGGTGCTGCACTGTTGATTGTGAATTGCATTAATGTAGTAAAACACGCATTTTACTGTGCGTTACTGCAATGCATAGCTTTGAAGCTAGCCTAAGTGTCTCCTTTAGGGTTTGTGATGATGTCAAAGCAATGCCATTGACACAAACCAAATAGTGCCTGTAAAGCCCCTGAAAAATGTCTCCCCTGCCACCCCAGGGTGAAAGCCAGAGTGCTTTCACACTGGAGCAGTGCGCTTGCAAGACGGGAAAAAAAGTCCTTCAAGTAGCATCTTTGGGGCGCTGCGGGAGCAGTGAATACACTGCTCCTAAAACGCCCTTGCCATTGAAATCAATGGCCTGTGGTGCAGAAGCACTTTTAACCCTTTTTCAGCCTCTAGCGGGGTTAAAAGCACCCCGCTAGCAGCCAAAAAGTGCTGCAAAAAAGACGGTAAAAATAGCAGCGCTTTACCACCGACGCCCCCCCACCCCAGTGTAAAAGTGCCCTTAATTGGATAGGGGCACAGTGGAAGGTTTTCTGTGTAATATGGATAACAGTAGATATCCTGTGGTTCCTGCTCTTTTAGGTTGGGTTCACCCTATCTTCGCATGCAGCTCACAGCAGGGGTCCGGTGCATCCCTGTTCAGCATTTCAGGTCCGATTTCAGCACGAATTTTGGGCTGAATTCGGACCTGAAATGGACTAAAAGACACACAGGGCCATGGGCGTCCACAAAACTTTTTTCAGGTGGGCATCATTTTAGGGTCACCCATGCACCTACCCTTTTCGACAATTTCTTTATCACATTATCATGGTCAGAGACCGCAGACGTAGTACTGTCGTAGGATGTAGTAATGGATAATGGCTGATAGGCCCTTTTACCAGACCCAGCGAAACTACAGCAGTGATCCCTCCGGCTGGACGATCGCTCACTCTGGGTTCCCCGGGGGCCACTCTGGTCAGTAGTGTAGCATGTCTGTACCCTGCGCCCTGGTAGTGGCTCCGCCTTTCTCTGGTGACACTGGGAAGCACGGCTTTCTCTCTGGTGATGCTGGGCAGCGTGGCTCTCTCTGGTGGCGCTGGGCAGCATGGCTCTCTCTCTGGTGGCGCTGGGCAGCGTGGCTCTGTCTCTGGTGGCGCTGGGCAGCGTGGCTCTCTCTCTGGTTGCGCTGGGCAGCACACTCCTCATTCTTTGTCCTGTAGCACTCTCTCCCTCAGCTTTTTTCCAGGCTGCAGTCTCTCAATCTCTCTCTTGATCAAGCCGTAGTCTCCTCCCTGTGGAAAATGGGGCCGCCAATCTTTGGGACTACATGTCCCATGATGCTCTCCTCTCCTAGTCTCCTTTGATTGGCCCTCAGTTATGGCCAATAGGGAAGGAACGGAGCAGGCAGGAAGCTGGGTGGGGAACCTGGTGAGAGCCGCCATCTCTTCTCTCTGACAGGAGAAAGGGGGAGGCGAGCAGGGGAAACTTCTGATAGCCCGCAGCTCGCCTTTCTCCTGTCACAGCGCTGAGTTCTCTGCTGGACTGAGCAGGGAAAAGAGCCAAAGTCACACTACACTGCTGGGGGGACGTGACTGCACCTTGATGGTGTCACCCCACTGGCAGGTGGCACCCAGGTGCGGGCTGCCCGCACCCCGACAGCAATGCAACTGTACTGAATTTAAGATCCAATCCCTGATTCCGGGGGGGCACTTGCACAGGGCTACTTTGCAAATTCGCGCCAGAGCCGCAGCAGAGATATGTGAACTGGCTCCATAGACAGCCGGGAACCCTTATCCAATTCGCAATAGTGTGAACCCAGCCTTAATGGCTTTTGCACAGGGGCCGACTGAGTACATTTTCTTTTTTTTAGCATATGCCCATGTGCTGTACCTATGTTTATGATAGCTTCACCATATACACAAGTACAGCAGCACACAGCCATTCATACTGTAGGGTGCATGGTGCACCTGGGATGCTTGGGCAGAGGAAATACACCGGCAATTACATTAAATGGGCTCAGCCGGCCCATGTGCAAGAGCCCTAAGTTTTTTTCAGATACTTTCCCTAAGATTATTTTCTTAAGGAAATACATTTTAAGTGTGCACTTGGTCATAACATTCCTTTTTTACCATTACAACTGGTTTTCCTTGACGTCATACTTTCATCCCTCATCCCAATCCAGACCTGCTAAACTCAGTATTTTCTTTATAAATCTCAGTATAATTCCAGAGAGCATTTGTTGACTTTTTGGTTGGGTATAGACAAATCTAATCATTAGTATTTTCTCTCTTCTGTCATGTTTAGTGACATTTAAGTTGAATTATTTTAACCCAGTGCCCTGAGAAATTACTACTTTAGCTTTAGCCTGTAGGTAAACCTCTACTATTACTTGTCTAGACTGCTGCTTCAAATAAAGAAGCTGTTGATGGGCACACCATAGGTGCACAATTACAGATGATTTGGAGTTTAATTCTTCCCAGCAGGTCCTGATTGAATTTCTTACCATAGAGCTAAGACCTTTTAAGGGAAGCAGAGCCCCACTGTGACATACTGTCAATCAGCCATTCCATTGATCAATGTCCAAAAACTGCTCTTCACAAATTCTTAGCAATATAATCTTCAATACCAGCTCAAAACATGATGTCTCTGGCATTTTCAAGCAGAACCTAAAGTTTCTATATTAAGAGAGCTTCAAAATAATATTATATAACGTACATTTTATTCTCATGGTGATTTCTTAAGCCCATCTTGAGTTTAAGTAGCTGTCAACTAGCAGCATAACAGGAAGTAGCTGATGAGAGTAGTGGCAGATTTCAATTCCAGAAGTCTTAAGTTTTTTTTGTATCAAGGCAAAAGTCCCTGACATTTTGCATCAAGAATTGTGCTTGGACATTTCTTGCCACATGCATTCAAAAACTGCAAAACAGTCATGAACTTAGTATGCAATGGTTCTGATATGACAGTTGTTTTGGAAACCCCAGTGGTCTTTACTGAATTAACACATAAGTACTTTTCTAATGTGGCCTTTATTGGGGCACATTACGTTATATGTTAAATCAAAACTTTTCTTTCATTTTAGATAACGTTATATAGAGTTAAAACCCCTAGCAGGTTCTTATTTAGCTGCCTGTGTCCTGCTGGGGAAATTTTTCTTCACTTTCAGTCTTGATGAGAGATGAGAGGACATCTATCCAAAGTGAACCTCTTCCCCATTGGCCCTTTGGGCTGCTATTGGCTGGCTGGTATTGTGTTCAGCCTGCTGGTGTGCCTTGCCTGCACGCATTGCGTGGTTTGATGACTGCATTTCGATTCGGGAGCATGGCTGGGTGGCCACAGCTATGAGCCCACGCTGCCGATATCACACGCCTCTGTGCATGCACAGCCTGTAGGCCACTTTTTGGTGCACTTAATTGTCAGGATGGCCGTCATTGGCACAGGTGTGTGGCTAGCAGTCCGCGATTCCAGGCGCGCGCATGGTGTCACATATCGGGGCCTGATGACATCCCCCCTAACCCGCTGGGTTTGCGGGATTGGTGGCTGGCACTCGGACAGCCTAGGATAAGCTCAAGATGATTTGAGGGTGCTATTATGTGTGTCAGCGTAGTGGTGATTGGTTGAAATAGCTACTAGGAAAGGAACTTGCATATGATATTATTGGCGATTGAACCTCCTTCCCTAAAGGCAGTTATCATACTGATTTTGGCACCAATGCCTGCTATATAAGCAGGCATGTGAGATGTACAGGTATGTCCTCAGATGGTAAGATGTAGGTGTGGAAGTGTCTTTCAGGTGAGTTCCTATTGGGAGTATTAAATGGCAGATATAGAATCACAACATCTTATATGTTATTTGTTTTCAGGACGGTTTGGCATGTGGCATTGTTGGATCTGCTATACATATTAAAGTAGTGGATAGACTTAGTGGCGTCATGTTGGATGAATACTTATTTACCTTAAGAGGATTGGTTGTAGGACTGCTGTGACTACAGGAATTCTTGTCTGATCCTAGGCTCCATTTGTTTATATTATGGGGTCCCTAAGTCTAGGCTGACCTGCATGCTTTGGCCAATCCCAGTGCCCTCTGCTAAGAGAGCCATAATTGACCAAAGGCAGTGCAGCCATAGGGCAGTTGCTACTACACTTCTGGTGGTATACACAGTACACAATACAATGCAGCCATAGTGCAGTTGCTACTACTTTTCTGGTGGTGTACACATTACACAATACAGTGAAGCCGTAGTGCAGTTGCTACAACTTTTCTGATGGTGTACACAATACAGTGCAGCTGTAGTGCAGTTGCTACTACTTTTCTGGTGGTGTACACAGTACACAATACAGTGCAGCCGTAGTGCAATTGCTACTACTTTTCTGGTGGTGTACACATTACACAATACAGTGAAGCCGTAGTGCAGTTGCTACAACTTTTCTGATGGTGTACACAATACAGTGCAGCTGTAGTGCAGTTGCTACTACTTTTCTGGTGGTGTACACAGTACACAATACAGTGCAGCCGTAGTGCAATTGCTACTACTTTTCTGGTGGTGTACACATTACACAATACAGTGCAACTATAGTGCAGTTGCTACTACTTTTCTGGTGGTGTACACAGTACACAATACAGTGCAGCTGCGGAGGAGTTGCTATTACTTTTCTGGTGGTGTACACAGTACACAATACAGTGCAGCCACAGTGCAGTTGCTACTACTTTTCTGGTGGTGTACACAGTACACAATACAGTGCAGTCACAGTGCAGTTGCTACTACTTTTCTGGTGGTGTACACAGTACGCAATACAGTGCAACCATAGTGCAGTTGCTACTACTTTTCTGGCAGTGTACACAGTACACAATACAGTGCAGCCACGGAGGGGTTGCTATTACTTTTCTGGTGGTGTACACAGTACACGATACAGTGCAGCCACAGTGCAGTTGCTACTACTTTTCTGGTGGTGTACACAGTACACAATACAGTGCAGCCACAGTGCAGTTGCTACTACTTTTCTGGTGGTGTACACAGTACGCAATACAGTGCAGCCACAGTGCAGTTGCTACTACTTTTCTGGTGGTGTACACAGTACGCAATACAGTGCAGCTGCTACTACTTTTCTGGTGGTGTACACAGTACACAATACAGTGCAGCTGTAGTGCAGTTGATACTACTTTTCTGGTGGTGTACACAGTACACAATACAGTGCAGCCATAGTGCAGTTGCTACTACACTTCTGGTGGTGTACACAGTACACAATACAATGTAGTGTGGTGTTGCAAAACAAAATATACATCATGTCCGGAAGGCCACCAAGGAGAGGCAGACACTCACAGGCCACTAAAAAAGCCTCTGTGTCTTCAGTCAATAGTGCTGGTCGTGGACATGGTGTGTCCTCTGCAGGTGGCCATGGGGCATGTTTGTTCTTTTTTTTCTGCTGCTGGCCTTGTTATTGAGCCAGAACATGCAGAAGAGTTGGTGGAGTGGATAAAAAAGCTGTCCTCATCCTCTTCATCCTCAGTCACCCAGGCTCAGAGTAGTTTGCCTTCCAATGCAGCTGCCAAAGTGGCCTATTCCACCGACTCCTTGTCCACAGTCACTCCTTCCGTAGCCTCACCATCATGCATGGAGGAGTCCCCCGAACTATTCAACCACAGTGTCAGGTACATGCTGCTGGAGGATGCACAGCGATTTGAAGGCTCCGATGTTGGTTACCAGGTTGAGGAAGGGAGTAACATGAGCTAGAGAAAGAGGGTGCTCAAGAAAGATAAGAAACTGGCAGTCATGTTCCCTCAAATTATCTCCAGTGTTGAGGAGGGAGGGGATGATGAGATCACTGACTCTAATTGGGTGTCTGATAGAAGAGTGGAAGAGGAGGAGGCGGCACAACTCCAGCGAGGCAGGATGTCTTCTAGGGGGCAGCTTAAGGGCAGCCACCCTACTGCATCACACCGCAGAGCTCCGCAGGTGCAGGGCGCTGCTGACTCCCCACTGATTTTGAAAAGTTCCTTGGTGTGGGCCTTTTTTGACATGTGTGCAGCAAATCGCACCGTTGCTGTTTGCAACCTATGTCTGAAGCGGATCAAGCATGGTCAGAACAGCAGCTGCTTGGGCACCACATGCTTGACCAGACATATGATGACCTCCCATGCAGTCCGTTGGCAACAGCACTTGAAAGATCCACATGAAAGAAAAAGGCAGACTTCTCCTTGCTCCTCATCTGGGATCTCCAACCCTACTATACCTCCAGTCTTCTCAAAAACCTGCACTGAGAGGAATGAAGGTATAGCAACAGATGTCCCAAGTACTTGCAGCCAATCTGCTATCAGTACACCACCATCTGATTTTAGCAGGCAAATTTCCCTGCCCCAGTTGCTAAACCGTAAAAAGAAATTCAGTCCCAGCCATCCACATGCTCAGCGTCTGAATGCTAGCTTGGCCAAATTGATAGCACTGCAATTGCTGCCTTTTCAGCTGGTAGACTCTGCCCCCTTTTGTGAATTTGTGGAATGTGCTGTACCTCAGTGGCAGGTTCCAAAATGCCATTTCTTTTCACAGAAGGCCATTCCCACTCTCTACCGGCATGTGGAAGCCAATGTTTTGGCCTCGTTGGACAGGGTAACTCTGCTGGCAGCTAGGAAGGATGCAGGACAGGTTATTGCACATTATATCTCCATCATTGTATTGCCTATCTGCATCCTGTATTTTATGCTTTGCATATCTGCAATATTTTTAACCCTACTTCAATAAAAATAAATATTCTGATAGTAACTACTGTCTGACTTTAGTGAAGCAGTACCCTGTTTAAAGTCCCACTCAGGGGAAACCAACTTTTTAGTGATCTATCCTACTTATGAATGGAGATGGCATGGCGTTACCGCCAGCCGTTTGCGCTCCAAGCTGGTCCCAGATACAGCTGAGCAGCCATCTTGCAGCACCAGACACATCCCACCCTGCAGTATTGCATGGCCACAAGAGCCCCAAATAACACAACTACATGCCCAGAAGCACCTGGAACATCCCATTTCCTTGCACATGCTGGAGTTACACTTAAAAATGTACTGTTCTGAGTTACAAACAAATTTGACTTAAAGCGGAGTTCCACCCAAAAGTGGATCTTCCGCTCATCTGATTTCTCCCCTCCTCCGGTGCCACATTTGGCACCTTTTGGGGGGAGTGGATAGCTGTCCTGTCCCACATCCGGGAGACCGGGCCACGGCGATCTACGTCAGGAGCTCGGTCCCCCTCCTCCTCCATCCTCTTCTGCCGGCCAGTGAAAGTGCATAGCGTGCTTCGTGCATGCGCAGTAGGGGCCCGGCCGTGAAGCTGAAAGGCTACACTGCTGGGTTCAAATAGTAGCAATTCCCTTAGTAGCCGCAGCAGCACCCGACCAGTCGATTCAAAGATCGCCTGCGGTGCCCTCATCGCTGGACTCCAGGACAGGTATGTGTCCTAATGTTAAAAGTCAGCAGCTACAGTGTGTGTAGTTGCTGACTTTTAATTTTTAAAGGGGCGGATGGACCTCTTCTTTAAGAACAAACCTACTGTCTCTATCTTGTTCATAACCTGGGGACCGCCTATACTTGGATGATGGAAGTCAGCAGAACTTCACCTCATTTAGTAAACTAATGGAAAATTCTATTTACCATAGAGAATAAACCTCAAAAAGTTTAAGGCTTGCTTATTTTTTCCAAAAAATAAATAAAAAACGTTTGCCTTTTAACTTAAAGCTGTCCTTACCTAGCCTGTGATAGCGAAATATTGTCTACCTATGGTATTTATTGTATTATCCATGTAATATATCTGTCTTTCTCATCTACAGTATGACCTGATGTGTGTCTGTTATAAAAGCTATAATTTACCTAGTTATACTTCTGTATGCTTATGTAAGAAGCTGCCAGTTACATAACATGAGTTATTCAATACCCTTGAAGTTTTTTTCTGTATCTGAAAATGTATTTGTGTCATTCTGAGTCTGAAAATTTAGAAGGACATTGTAAAATCTAAGGGCTATTATGGTTCTCTTTAGTGCTCAATAAAGTCACATGTATCTAATAAAATGCTGATTTTTTTTTTAAAACAGTTTTTGACCTGTCCAATGCTGACCTTTAATTATCATCTCCCGTGATTAGCTTGCTTGCTTTTATCATGTAATCCATCCTTCAACCTTAACCCCAATTTAAAAGTATCACCTACGTGCTTGCATTCAATTTTGTAAACATATTATTAAAATATACAAGTTCTGTATGCTTAGTACATTTTCTATATGATCAAAACAAGCACTGAACACAGGTAACAGAAGGCGCAAAAAAGAGCCAATTAACATTTTTTCAGTCTTTCAAGTTATAGGATAACTACAATTGCCAGCATATCAGTCACACTCTTGCACTGATCAAATATTTCAATTAATTCACCACATATCTGGATCTTTCAGGTTTGGGAATAGTTAAAGAAGGGCAAATCTTTTCAAGCCTAAATCCAGCCATTTTTGTTTGTTTTATATAGAGAGGACTTAAAATTTCTGTCTGGTTATTTCTGAGTTTGGTCCATGTAACACCCATACATAAAAAATGAAGGATTGCATGGGGACAGGAAGGCATGGGCAGCAATAAAAACACTGTCAAAGTCCTAAAGATTCCTCTATTAAAAATATATTTTTGTTTTGTCTGGATCTGTAGGAACAAATATTGCAAAGGAAAAAAACATTTGACGGGCTTTAATCTTTCCCTTGTATTATCCAAAAACAAAATACAACATTTGTGGGGCATTGAGCTTTGACAGAAATTGTTATTGAGAGACGTATCCAGGCTTAGATTCAATATCTTCTTCTGAAAATGCTAGTTCTCTGGCTGTTATACTGAAGTATGCAGATCTGGTGGTTGGGCTTTACGGTGACCTTCCTAATCCGCAAGCTTGTTCCAAGTCAGTGACTCTGAAGGCTGAAGATAGAAACAGCCAGATAACTAGTATTTCCAGACAGAGATCAGTAATGGCAGCCTGCACAATAACGAAATTATTCAATGCATTTTGCGTTTAAAGTAATTTTTGAGGATGCCCCACTGACAGCTGGATGTAAACAAAAGAATGCCAGCAATGAAAAATAAATGAAAAAAAAAATGGCGTGGGGTTTCCTTTAAAATCCATACCAGATGGGAAGTGCCTAGTATGCATTGAGAGGGGGACCCCACGTCATTTTATTCATTTATTTAATTAATTTTTTTTTAAACGGCTTGCCCCCCCCAGATTTATACCAGACCCTTATCCAAGCATGCAGTCCAGCAGGCCAGGAGAGGGGGGGAACGAGCAAGCAGCCCTAAACATGGGGGGGTGCTTTGGGGCAGTGGGTGGCCCTCTTCCCCACAACCCTGGCCGGTGGTTGTGGGGGTCTGCAGGGCAGGGGGCTTATCACAATCTAGAAAGCCCCCTTTAATAAGAGGGCCCCCGGTGAATGAGTAGGGGTAAAAGTGTAAAAAGTAAAAAAAAAAAACACAACACAAGTTTTTGACAATTCTTTTATTAAAAAAATAAAAAAAGTCCCCAATGTAGATCCATAGAAAAAAGAATCCCCCTAGGATTGGGACTTTGACAGACCACCAACTCTTATGCCCCGTACACACGGTCGGATTTTCCGATGGAAAATGTCCGATCGGAGCGTGTTGTCGGAAATTCCGACCGTGTGTGGACTCCATCGGACATTTTCCATCGGATTTTCCGACACACAAAGTTGGAGAGCAGGAGATAAAATTTTCCGACAACAAAATCCGTTGTCGGAAATTCCGATCGTGTGTACACAAATCCGACGGACAAAGTGCCACGCATGCTCAGAATAAATAAAGAGATGAAAGCTATTGGCCACTGCCCCGTTTATAGTCCCCGACGTACGTGTTTTACGTCACCGCGTTCAGAACGATCGGATTTTCCGACAACTTTGTGTGACCGTGTGTATGCAAGACAAGTTTGAGCCAACATCTGTCGGAAAAAATCCTAGGATTTTGTTGTCGGAATGTCCGAACAAAGTCCGACCGTGTGTACGGGGCATTAGAGTAAAAGAATGTATTTTATTATTAATATACTTTAAAAAAGACGTGAGAGCGTCTATAACATATAAGTAAAAAAATAATTCCATACAAAATAGAAACAAGATCAAAAACAGAGAAAGTATACAGAGTAACAATACTAAATGTACTCTCGTGGGGGTGGTGTACCCCGATACCCGACGCCATTCCGGAATTCTGGTACCTTCATCAGGGGTTTGAGAGTTGTGAGTATTATGTACATGTATGGATTCTAAAAATATACAAAAGGACATGTCAGAAAGAAGACATCACATTCTAAAGATAAACTGTGAATGGATCCTAAGTTCGAATAGGCACAAACATAGGTGAGTAAATATACATGATAGAAAAAAACATAATAAATCAATTACTGAAACCAAAAATGCACAATATGGTAATATGGAAAGCATACATGTTAACGGTAGTACATACCCCTAGGAATGACTCTGTGTTCAAGTAGCACCCATGGTCCCTCAGATCAAGTATTGTATTTTCATTTTCATTTGTGCCAGACCAAGGCTATATAAGAATAGTGAGTGTATTGAATTACCAGTATCTATAAAAGAAGTATGAGTGTTGATTGGTTATCTGATTCCCACATAAAGTTGGTCCACGTGAAGGGAAAAAGGAAGTGGGGAGAGGAGAAAGAGTGAAGGAGATGGAGAGAGTGGAGTGGTACAAAAGAGGCATAGATATGGAGCCCTTTCCACAGTGTAGCAGAAGTACCCATGTGTAAAAAAACTCAGATTAGGGGGTGGCAAGAGTTCCATGAGGAGGATGTGCTGCCAAGGCTGAGTGGCTCACAGGTAGCAGAAGTGTGCATAATAGAGAGAGTAACAGCAGTAGAGAGCACCATAGGGTGCTCCATTTTAAAGGAAGAAGGTGCTAAGAAAAGGCCTCGAAGATGTATGGAGCTAAACGAAGTGGTATATTTACCAAAAAGAGTAATAAGTGAGCCAACTGGGGGAGAAACGTTCATTGGAACCTGTAACATGCCGGCTGCATGCCGGAAGGATAAATATCCAGAGAAAGTCCCGTGGTAGTTAGCTCCTAAGTAAATCCTAAATCCTGCACAAATACAAATAAATGGGAATGTAGGTAGCCCAAAGGAGGGGGGGGGGGACGGTGGACCGGGGGATCAGAAGTGGTGTTCCTGCTGTGTAGAAGCTTACCTTCAAACATGCAGGTCCGGTAAGTAGAACAAGGACCCACATGAGGGAATCTATATGTAAAAACCAGATAGTTGTGTCGAATCTATAAGGCTAAGTTGAACGGTCTGGCACCATCTAGTGGGGAGAGGAGCATATTGTGCCAATAGAACACAAAGTCATTTTACATGATGGGAGTGCATAATAGCACTATGGACATGGTACATTACAAGGTATTATTAAGATTAGTGATCGTAATAGTCATGCAATTTGTCCATATGAATTCGTAAGTATATTATAGGACAATCAGTCAGGACACTCCAAACTGCTGAGTGCATGACAGGTGGTCCACATATATGCTAGAAGGTTTATTGAAATTGAAAGTTTTCACAGAGAAAAAAACAACACCTACAAGTGTGAACAGTCCAGATCTAGATTGGGTTTGTTGACAGATAGACGGGACAAAGTGTGTGTGATAAACCAATCCGTCTCACGGAGAGGGCTGGTGTTATGGGCTTGGGAAGGGAAGAAAGAACAGGGGGGGGGAAGAAAGGATCTACGAAGGGGGAGAAGAAAACACACCCCTTTGTATGCATCAAGGGTAGGTTGATTCATCCCAATCCCTACCACGTGCCAGATGAAAATCCCTCTAGGAAGGGATAAAAGCTGATGCAGTCATTCAGGCTAGGTGGCAAGGTGGCTTGCAAGGCCATAACCCATCTGGTCTCTTTTGGGAGTAATATTTTGTCCCAGTCACCCCCTCTGTTATTGGGGTGTACCCAATCGAGTACCAGGAAGTTGATTTTTGGAAATATGCCCTGGTGTATGTCTCGGGTGTGTCTGTCCCTATCATTCAGCTTATCCCTATCACTCATTATGTTCAGAGGGAAAGAATTTGAAAACGCTGGGAAAATAACCTTCAACAATGTACCAAAACAATGATGCGCTTACTTATCAAGGAATACCAAAAAATAACAGCCGCCCTTGAAAAAGACATTGAAGAGGTGTACACAAAACTTGAATCCTTCAAAGACATCTCCACCTTTAGGGAGCAGGGAGAATACATCAAGGATCACATAGACCTAGTCGTAAAGGAATCAATTGCAAACAAGGAACAGAAGTTCTGGAGGGATAAGATAGCATTCAATGAAGGGAAGGCATATCACTGGCAACAACGCAATTCACAAGGGTGCCAAAAAAGGAGGAACAATCACTCTAAACCTCCAAAGAATCTTCATAATGATAGGGGCTCCAATTCATCTCTAAACTCCCTTTCTTCTGCGGGTTCACAGACTTCGGGAAAGACCTCCAGGAAACAAAAATGGCTTTCACCACGATCATGATCAAACAACAAGAGACATATGACTGAAGCTAGGTTGTCTACACAATCTCCATCTTCGGCAGTGGACAATGATCACTTTAACAAGATAGGTAACTCACGGGGTGGCACCTTGGGGCAGACAAGCTCAACCATGGACCCCTCTTCGGCTTCCACCAGAGACGGACCCATGGATAAACATTGACATAAGGCAATTGGCTCAACAGCAGGTGAAGGTCTGAATATCATTAACCTCTCGGATTATGAGTTGTCTGCTGGCGAGATCTCAGTCCTGAGTAGGGGCCTCACTTTTTGTCCATCTTCAAATATGGACGCTTTTGAAACTGTCAAAGATTTGCATCTGTTTGCACGCAAACTGATACTAAAGAGTCTGTATACGAAATCGCAGAGTAACGAACGTACAACTAAAGAAAATCAAGCACTCGACGATCTTGTCTCCATTTTGGAAGAACAGGAACAAAAAGATCTCATCAACAATATTGATATAGAATCACTACTAGTGATGCATACCACTCCCACTATGGGGGGCATTCAAGGGAGATCCCTGCTCAAGAAAAAATGTTAAAAATTTCGCTCCTTAAATGCAAACTCCAATTTAAAAGCATTTATAGCAATGACAATGAGGGAAATTATGAAACTAAAAAGGGATCAGTCACCAGACAACCTATCTGAGACTGAGAGAAAAGCCCTTGAATCATTAAGCAATCAATATCAACTAACAATAAAACCCTTGGACAAAGGATAAAACATTGTTATTATGCAGAATTCCCAGTATTTATTCATGTGCAACAAGATCCTTGCAAACAAGGAATGGTATCGACCTATATCAAAAACAACAACAGAGAAATTCGACAAAGATTTTTTTATCCTAGTAGATCAAGCCTACTTAGATAATGTCATTACTCAACAAACTTGGGAATTCGTACGCACCAGTCATTCAAAAATTCCCACTTTCTATAGCCTCCCCAAGGTTCACAAGAATATCAATAACCCCCCAGGTAGACCTATTGTCTCCGGCAGGGGGAGCATCACTGAGAATCTAAGCAAATACACTGACGATCAACTAAGTCCCCTCGTCACAAATTTACCCTTCATTCATCAGGGATACTTTCCAATTGTTACAAAATCTAGAAGATATCAGCATTCCATCCGATTCAATTTTAGTCACAGTAGACGTAGAAGCACTATACTGCTCAATACCACACAAAAAGGGTATCAAAGTCGTCGGACGCTTCATTTCTCAGTCAGACAAAGATGAGAAACCTCTGCACCAATTCATCCTACGTGCACTGAGGTTCATCCAACTACATAACGCCTTTGCATTTAACGGCTCCCATTACCTCCAGATACAGGGGGTAGCGATGGGGACATGCTGTGCCCCATCGTACGCCAACCTGTATCTGGGGGAATGGGAGAACACTTTTCTGTACTTGGACAACCCCTTTATAGATCGTATACTAACCTGGTACAGGTTCATACACGATATTTTCTTCATATGGAATGGCTCATTAAATGATTTAAATGACTGTATGACAATCATGGGTCCCAATGACCTGAACCTTAAATTTACCATGTCATGTGATGTGCAAAAGATTACATTCCTCAACGTCACCATTTTCAAAAACCCCGATGGCCGTTTGTCAAGTACGCTGTACCGTAAGAAAACTGCCGGCAACACCATCCTACACGCAACCAGTTTTCATCCAGCACCTCTTATCAAATCTATCCCCTATACACAGTACCTTCGGATCCGTAGGAATTGCTCAGATGAGAACATGTTTCTCATCAAAGCTAAGAAACTACAATCTAGATTGCTCCGATGGGAGTACCCCCCCACGACCCTGAAAAAAGCTTTTAGAAGAGCCAAAGAAAAAAACTGACATAATTTATTCTTCGATATATCATGTAAAGGGTCTGCCAATCTTCAACGGACACAAACTAGGATCATTACCACCTTCAGCAAAGAACACAAAGCAATCAGAAGAATCCTACAGAAACACTGGCACATTCTTCTTATTGATCCTACACTGAATCAGTTCATAACGAAGGACCCCCAATCACCTTTAAGCACACTAAATCCCCCAGGGATAGACTGGTGACTAGCGAATATACGGGGGAGTTTAGAGGTAATCCCTGCAAACGGCGGGGTACTTTCACCTGTGGGGGGTGTTCCAAATGTCAATTCATCAATATCAACAAAAACATCATCTTACCAAATGGAAAAAGATACCATGTCCATAGTGCTATTATGCACTCTCATCATGTAAAATGACTTTGTGTTCTGTTGGCACAATATGCTCCTCTCCCCACTAGATGGTGCCAGACCATTCAACTTAGCCTTATAGATTCAACACAGCTATCTGGTTTTTACATATAGATTCCCACATGTGGGTCCTTGCTCTACTTAGTTTTTCTGATTCTAACATTATATGCCTTCAGCGGTTCTTTTCTTTGACTACCGTATCGACCGTCTGGCGACGATGTGGGCTGATGAGGAGACAGGGCACTGTAACCTGTCCCCCTTCAGCCTATCCTCGCTGGCTCACTCCACCACAAACGCTGTGCTCCACTGACGTCAGTTGTGGGAGGCGCGGCTTATGGAAATGACTGGTTTAACGTCAGATCCTTGCATGCACAACACACTCCTTATCTCCTATGAGCATGCGCCGGCGTCCGGCGCTTATACTTAAAAATCAAGGCAACCAGCAGATGTCTGCTAGCACTGATAGGGGTAGGCACCCCCACCAGACCCGCATATTTGAAGGTAAGCTTCTACACAGTAGGAACACCACTTCTGATCCCCTGGTCCACCATCCCCCCTCCCCCCCCCCTATTTTGGGCTACCTACATTCCCATTTATTTGTATTTGTTTGTGCAGGATTTACTTAGGAGCTAACTACCATGGGACTGTCTCTGTCTATTTATCCTTCCGACATGCAGCCGGCATGTTACAGGTTCCAATGAACGTTTCTCCCCCAGTTGGCTCACTTATTACTCTTTTTGGTAAATATATCACTTCGTTTAGCTCCCTACATCTTCGGGTCCTTTTCTTAGCACCTTCTTCCTTTAAACTGGAGCACCCTATGGTGCTCTCTACTGCTGTTACTCTCTCTATTATGCCCACTTCTGCTACCTGTGAGCCACTCAGCCTTGGCAGCACATCCTCCTCATGGAACTCTTGCCACCCCCTAATCTGAGTTTTTTTTACACATGGGTACTTCTGCTACACTGTGGAAAGGGCTCCATATCTATGCCTCTTTTGTACCACTCCATTCTCTCCATCTCCTTCACTCTTCGGCACCTGTTTTTTTCTTTGTCCTCTCCCCACTTCCTTTTTCCCGTCACGTGGATCTACTTCATGTGGGAATCAGATAACCAATCAACACTCATACTTCTTTTATAGATACCGGTAATTCAATACACTCTCTAGTCTTATATAGCCTTGGTCTGGCACAAATGAAAATGAAAATACAATACTTGATCTGAGGGGCCATGGGTGCTACTTGAACACAGAGTCATTCCTAGGGGTATGTACTACCGTTAACATGTATGCTTTCCATATTGCCATATTGTGCATGTTTTGTTTCAGTAATTGATTTATTATGTTTTTTCTATCATGTATATTTACTCACCTATGTTTGTGCCTACTTGATCTTAGGATCCATTCACAGTTTATCTTTAGAATGTGATGTCTTCTTTCTGACATGTCCTTGTGTATATTTTTAGAATCCATACATGTACATAATACTCACAACTCTCATACCCTGATGAAGGTACCAGAATACCGGAAATGCGTCGGGTATAGGGGTACACCACCCCCATGAGAGTACATTTACTATTGTTACTCTGTATACTTTCTCTGCTTTTGATCTTGTTTCTATTTTGTATGGAATGTTTTTTTTACTTATATGTTATAGACGCTCTCATGTCTTTTTTAAAGTATATTAATAATAAAATACATTCTTTTACTCTAACGAGTTGGTGGTCTGTCAAAGTCCCAATACTAGGGGGATTCTTTTTTCTATGGCTTACTATGTAAGGGATGGGACCACCACACTCTATATTTGTTATGATGGAAGTCCCCCCTCTTGTCAATGTAGATCCATCATGAATCATGGCACCCGCCGCCACTGCCGACGCAAGAAAGGGAAAGAAAACAACCCCTCCACCCCTGATGAAGGCTCCTGCTGTCTGCCAGCTCTGCCGTGTGACAGCTCCTGCTGTCTGCCACCTGGTGATGTTACCGGGTGGCCCCACCTCGTATCATATCACCAACAGAGGGCATACTGGATCAGTGATGTCACAAAGAGGTGGTGCCACCCGAAGGTCCTGGTATGCATTGGGGGGGACCTCACACCATTTTTTTTTCATTGGTGGCATTCTTTTTACATGTCACTTCCAAATCGCATCTATATCACATAGGTGTAACTTCCATGTGACTTTTGACGGTTTACATTGAGGTCTATGGACCTCAAGTCATATGAAAGTCAGACCAAAGTAGTGCAGGAAGAACTTTGAAGTCGCTGTGACCTGAAGTTGCACAGATATGAACGGTTATCATTGAAAAACATGGGGTGTGACTTGTCATGCGACTTTGAAGGCCACAAGTGTGACTGGACTCTAAGTCAGATTCCATTTCTTTGCATCCTATTTTTGCCTAATTTTGGGGTTCAAAAATGGCAATATCCAATATGAAAAATAAATGTTGAAAGGTTTACCATTACCCATACCTGCTAACCAAATCCTTTGGTGTGTTGTCACTTTTAATCTTTACCGCTTATCTTTATAAGATTGAAATAATTTTGTAGCGCCTGCTCTCATAGAAACATAAGAACAATTTCAGGCCTCTGATTAAAAAGAGAAAATAAAAATCCCTCCTGCAGGTAGAGAAAAAAAAAAAAAAAAACTAAATAAAGTCCAGACTTCACAGAGACAAATCAATTCCTTAAAGGCAATGGATTTTCATTTTCCCAGCCAAGAAATGTTTTAAAAAGCTGATGAAAACATTAAAGTATGCTCACAAATAACTCCAAGAAAGTGGATTATATGTGGATTTAGATTTATTTTGGAATCCACGTATACTTACATATCTTGTGCATTAGCTGCAAGAAACTATTTTAGTGGAATTATCAGCTGCCCATTCAGGAGAATACTGTAAATTCTCTTCTTGCTGCCATTATTATTGCTTTTTGAAAAATTGAGTACGCTTATATTTCTAGCTTACGGAAACCTAAAACATCAATACTTTTCAATGCTTAGTAATTCCTTGGTCGTAGTCCAGTCTGAGCAATTTTGAGAAATTAGGTTTGACTACAAATGAAAAACTATTCTTCTTCAGTGTGAAGTATTTGCTGAAGGGCACTGAGATTTTGTAATGCTTATTTGCCTTCTTGCTGCTTGCAAACACTTTATTTGTGGAAACAACAGGACGACATACAAATGCCCATTTCCCACAGTGCTTGGAAAGTGCATAATTTAACATTTTAGTAATTGTGATATAATTAAAATAAAAAGCACCAGTTGTGTTCGAGGAACATTATTTAAAACGGAACGCAACCACTGATTTAAGAATGTCATTTATTAATCACTGAAAGTGTATTTGATAGCATAGTGGAAATAATTATACATTTTTTGTTTTTATTTCTTTTCTGTTTAGTAAAGAGCGATGAGAAGGAAATGCATTTAATGCCTTATGTACACTGGCATAAAAAATGCTGCTTTTACAGGTGTACTGCCTGCCTCTAAATGCAGTTTTATGTTAGCTATGCACATCAGGCATTTTTATTAGCAATTTAGGAGCAGCACAAAAACTAAAAAAACACACCAAAGCTGCATTTGGAGAGGAGCTTACAAGCATAATTTACACATGTATGTCCATAAACACGCATGTATGAGCATACATTTATTCCAGTGTCCATAATCAATTAATATTCTGGCCAGTAGAATGCATTTACACTGTAAGCCATACATGCATAAACATGCACGTGTTGTATATAGGTAAATATCCTGGAGCCCAGCACAGACATCTCTCCATATCTATTTAAAATTAGTAGCACCTCAATACATAATTTTTGGGGTATTTTTATTATCTAATCAGTTTTATGCGATCGAGGATGCAGTGAATCGGATGTAGAATCCGCTCCCAGGTTCCCACCCTCTTCCTGTGTTTTCAGAGGAGTTTGTGAAGAGGACCAGGAAGCAATCTTCTCACAAGCCGGATGATCACCAAGGAGAGGCAACTTCTGAATGAGGAGAGATAGCTTCTGAGCAGAGAGGAAGAGCCAACCTTTTTGGAGGATTGTCCTGTGGAATGAGGATTATTGTTTGACAACAGATAGAGGGATCTGACACCGGTGCCCCCATTTGAGTGGTCGGGAGTATGATATGGTGAAGTGCCATTTGGGGAGGGATACTGTAGAGTGTGTCCAAGGCAATTTATTATGTGTATGGGCTTTCCTGTTGGTAGATACACCCACAGTGAGTGGTACTCACTAAAAGCAAGGTCAGACTTATACACCTCACCTTCCGGTAAGAGGCCAACTTTCTTTGTCTTAGAGTGGGACACGAATAGGTGGTTACTTACAGCACCAGCATATTGAAGATGTGCACAATTTGATCACTATATCTTAACTTAATTAATTTTTTGGGGACTTTATACCTCATCTTTGGACTTTTGTGCAATATTAGTTCTGCATGATTGCACAAAATTTCTGATGGTTGTATGCATATATTATTATTACTTCACATACTGACGTGAGGCACTTTACGTATTATAATATATTATGTTTGTGATTTTTATACTTTCTTTTTCATTTAATGACAACGCAACATTTTTTTCCTTTTCAATTTATTTATATTGATACGTGCAATATGTTTGAGTGCAGCTGTCAACACTCTTGAACATTACTTATTGTTTTTTACTACACTGAGCGCAGATACTATCTATTATTATGCATACATATGCAACACAACAGAGGCATTTTTTTCTTCTAAGTTTTGGCAGAAAAAATGGCAGCATATTTGGAGCATAAATTCATATACCTGTGTGCATAAGGCCTAAAGCATATTTATGGTTAACATGTAAAATCATAAATTCATTTCCACATTTTATTTCAATTATTTAGAGCCTACTCCTATTAATCTGAAGGATCTTGAAGAATGTAAACTGAATTGCAAGTTGAATTTGGTGACATGTGTTCACCAAGCCCTGTGAGTAGGCACTGCTCTGTGTCACGGAATGCACAGAGTCAGCGTTTTGAAGTACAGAGGTGCTGAAAGGAAGTGTTTCAATAGGTGAAATCAGTGCAGGACTTAGTTTGCAAGGTACCATGGGATATGTAGTCTTTAGAAAATGAAAGTAAACACCAGAGGAAAGATGCAAAGCATGCAGGGAACACAGAATGATGTGAAAAGAGAAGGTCTACAGACAGGCAGTTTATATTTTTCAAGTAAACCTATATTGGATTGTCAAAATTAACTACTGTTTGTACAATGCTGATTTTATATAATGAAAGTGCATGCTGTGACCATAGATTGTCTTTAATTATTTGCTGCCATACTTTCCAAGTCAGTATGCCATATGTCTATGGAATTCCCCCTTCTGCTAAAAGCTTGTGGCTAGTTCAGTGACCCCCCCCACATTCCTTCCAGCATCAATCCCCCAATGCCCCTTCCCCACAGTGCTGCCGACCGCCTTCCACTCCTTCCCCTCCTGTCGGCTGTCAGCTTCTGTCATATCACGTTTACCAACCCCTTCTATTTTTGAATGAAGACACATTTTTTTCTGTAAATATTTTATTGAAACATCACAGAAAAAAAATTCCATATCATAAACAAACAGGTGCAGATAGGTTTGTTACATGGTTATCATAACAGGGTGAAATACATTTTAACAATAGGTTATATTCCAATAATAAGGACAAAAGAACAACAGAGACAAGGTTAAAGTGGTTCTAAAGGCAGAAGGTTTTTTTCTATGCATTCTATGCATTAAACCCCTTTCACACTGAAGTCACCTTTCAGGCGTTTTAGCGCTAAACATAGCGTCTGGAAAATGCCTGAAAAGCGTCTCTCAAGCCACCCCAGTGTGAAAGCCCAGGTGCTTTCACACTGGGGCGGTGCACTTGCAGGACGGGAGAAAAAGTCCTGCAAGCAGCATCTTTGATGCAGTGTAGGAGCGGCATATACACTGCTCCTACACCGCCCCTGCCATTGAAATTAATGGGCAGCACTGCCAAAAGGCCTGCAAAGCAATACAACGGCGGTGCTTTTCGGGCGCTTTTAACCCCTTGTTGACCCCTTCTTTGGGGTTAAAAGTGCCCCGCTCCTGCCTGCACAGTGCCGCGCTAGCAGTGTGAAAGGAGTCTTAAGGTGAAAAAACCATTTGGGAGCGGCTCCCCCCAGCCCCCCCATATACTTACCTGAGCCCCTCTCAATCCAGAAATGTTTAAGAGAGCAGCGGCTCTCCTGGGTCGCTCTCTCTTTATTGGCTCACATTGCAGCAGGAGCCATTGCTGTCAAATACAGCCAGTGAGAAGGGAGCAGGGGGACCAAGCAATGCTCTGTGTGTGAATAGACAATGTGCATATTGCTCAAGTGCCCCCATAGCAAGAGGCTTGCTATTGGGGGGCACTCAGCAGGTAGGAGGAGCCAGGACCGGGCACTCAAAAAGAAGAGGATTGAGGCTGCTATGTGCAAAACTATTGTACAGAGCAGGTAAGTGTAACACATTTGTTATTGTTACTTGCTAGTATATAGTAACAGAGCCTGTTCTATCATAAAGTCATCTTTGTGTAGGACCTAGCGGCTTGGGATGGGATATTTTATGGAACAAAACAGCCCTGTTTATTATAGTCTGGTGAGTATAAGAACAGGTATAAATGAAAAAGATAAGGAGAGATGTGTAGTTAGGAACAGGGTTGGGGTTAGGTAGTATAGATACAAGTCTCTGCTGGATCTGCACATCTGGTAACAGGAAAAGAATGTGTCAGGACTGATAATAAGTATCCAAAAAAAAAAAAAGAAGGCAGAACAGAATACAAAAACACACACACACACACACACACACACACACACACACAAAACATGCCTGCTGCCTACTCCCACCACCCTGCTCTCTGGCCACGAGAACAACTCTTTGCAAAGTAATAGTGTCATTTGGGATAGGTCACCCATTGATTACAATACTTCAGCATGTGAATGAACATAAATGAACAGGAACCTTATGTACAGAGGTTTCCTATTTCTTGATCTGCAGCGCATCTGAAGCTGCAGAGAGGGACGAGCGAGCACCCCTCCTCCTGAACCATACCAGGTCACATGCCCTCAACATGGGGTGTGCTTTGGGGCTGGCTGGCTCATCCCCACAACCCTGGGCTGTAGTTGTGGGGGTATGCGGGCAGGGGCTTATCAGAGTCTTGAAGCCCCCTTTAAGAAGGGGGCCCCCAGATCCCAGTCCCTCCCTATGTGAATGAGTCTGGGGTACATAGTACCCCATCAACAAGGGGACAAGGTGCTTTGAGGTGGGTGGGGAGGGCATGTGGCCTGGTATGGTTCAGGACGAGGGGTGCTCATTCGTCCCCCCTTTCTAACCTATCAGGCTGCGTGCTTAGATAAGGGTCTGGTATGGATTTTGGGGGGACCCCAAGCAGTTTAAAAAAAATCTTAAATAGCCAGGTGCTGGCAATTGCAACCGCGAGTCCATTTTAATCTGATTGACACGTTCTTTTTTCTTTAGAAATGTTGTCATTTTTGCTGCAGCATGTATATAGGCTACAGATGCGCCACTTTACAGGCAGGCTAAGGGGGTCCCCTAGGCACTATATTTAAAAAAAATTTTCATTTTTATTTTTGCACTTTAAGCATCATTAAAATCACTGCTCCTTTAAAAACAATTGTTTTAGAAAAAACATTTTTTGCATTGATACATGTCCCTCAGGGCAGTTCCCAGACCCCCACTTTTTATGACTAATTACTTGCATATAAGCCTTCAAAATAGGAACTTTTGATTTTTCAAGTTTGGCTCTTATAGACCTCAATGGGGTTCGCCGTTTGGGTCAGAACTTTTTTCTCTGTTCGGGAGTTCTGGTGCAACCCGAACAGGGGGGTGTTCGGCCCATCTCTATTATTAGCTGAATAAAGTTGTAGTTTATATTTAGTAGGAATTTAGCAGGAATTGTGTAAAAAAGTTATATTATGTTTGTGTCTGCTAACAATGATTTTAGTGTATTTTTTTTGCAAAAGATAATTTTAATAAATTATTGCGCAACTATTGTGGGGCCTAAGGCTCCATTCACACTCGTATGATTCCAAAGTTGCTTGACTTTGGAGTACAACTTTGTTGCAACTTTAACGCAACTTTGGATGGCTGTGACTTGGATGTGACCTGTTGTCCCTTTGCACAGTCAGACCCACTGCTGCATGTAAAGCACTCAGGTATGACTTTCATGCAATGTTTGAGGGTTAACATTGCAATCTGTGGCGCTCAAGTTGCAGGAAAGTTGGATCAAAGTAGTTCATGAACTACTTTGAAGCCGCACATATATGAATGATTATCATTGGAAAACATGGGATACAACTTATGTCCAAAGTCACATGACAAGTCGCACATGACAAAGAACACGGGCTTTCAGAAAATGAATGGCTTGTGGGGGGGGTTAAAAATTATGAAAGCTGTAAGTGAAAAAGGATAACATTCAGATTTTTAGAATAAGTTGCTAATTTATAGTTTTGGATACCTTTAATTTTCATATTGCAAAAAAATGGAACTTAAAATTTACAAATCTTTGTTATTTACTAACTCAATACAAGTCTAGCTTTTATATTTAGTGGGAACTTTGCAGGAACTGTGTACATTTCGCTGTGTTTGTGTCTTCTAATAATGATTTTAGTGTATTTTTAATGAAAATATCGATTTGATAAACATTTGTGAAAATATTACAATGCCTAAAAATCAGGAATACCATTTTTTTATTCTACTGGTCCTATGCTTTCAGAAAATGTAAGGTTTGGGGGGTCTTTAATAAACTCTGAAA
Organism: Aquarana catesbeiana; assembly: GCF_042186555.1. NCBI lineage: Eukaryota > Metazoa > Chordata > Amphibia > Anura > Ranidae > Aquarana > Aquarana catesbeiana. The sequence goes on along the minus strand of NC_133324.1, from coordinate 180,821,920 downwards.
GATGTTAGTGAAAAATGAAAAAAAAATTTGAAAAATTGCAAAGATGGTCTGGCCGTCTGAGTTTAAAAGTGGAGAGCAGGTAATGGCAGCATACGGATCAAACCTCGTGCCAATCAAATTTCATCTGTTATTCTTCAAGTTCAGTTTTAAAAAAATCATATCCAAAGCATATATCTTATTTAATAAGCCCATGACCAGCTTGACAAAAAAAGGAAAGTCTACAGTTCTAGGTTTTAAAAAAATAAACAAAATCACCAGCTTGTAGGCAAGTTGTCTACGGAAATGTTAGTTTGTCAGTGGCTGGCCCAGGCTTGGAGGGAAAGAGTTAATTTGTGTGCTGCTGTTCCCTGGCTTTTTGGATCTAGCCTTCCTACCTGTGATATAAATAAGGATGAATTCTATCTTTGTGATGTAGGAGCGCTGATCAGATGCGTTATAACGCAATGGGTCCTAGATACTGCTCTCCAGAAACTGTGGGCTATTGCTGGAACCCCAGAGGAGTTTATTGAAGTTTTGAAAGGATGGGAGGGCCACACCAGCCTGTACAGACCTTTTTAAAAGATTTTTATTTGGTAACAACCAACGCGTTTCAGGGACTCAGCCCTCCCCCTTTATCAGGGCCAAAAAGTAGACAATAAAGAAAATACAAAGATTTCTTAAAATGTGGTAAAAGCTGTACATATATAAAAGTACAAATACCTTAAAAGAGAAGTATGGACTTACTTTATTTTATGATCATATTTACCTAGGTAGATGCAACATTGGTCCGATGCTCTATTTGTCTCCCGCTGGCTCTAACACTGAGAACTGAGCGATGAAACACCACTGTTCACTTGGTTCTCATGGCTTCCTGAGCTGAGAGCCGGTGACTGCCAGTCACTGGCTCTCTGCTCTGCTCACTCCTCACTCACTGGAGCGCTGGGATGTGGAGGGAGCGGCTGGCTCAGGCTCTCAGCGGCTCGCTGAGAGGCTGAGCTGGGTGACGGTCTAGGAGTGTGTGTGGATCCCAACTTCATTGTCATGATCTTGCCTGAGCCTGGACCTCTCTGTGACATCCGCCGACAGCGAGCTTCTTCTGTGGATCTGAAAACAGATCCACAGAAGAAGTACAGCCAAACAAGCTTGGTTCTTGGTTCATCCTGTTCAGAAAATCCCACCCCAAGCCCCTACTGAAGCCGCCCACTCTACCTTCCCAGTGTGTCCGGCCATGGCTCCTCCCCCTTGGTTGCCTAGAAGCAGGACGCTGTAGACAGCGGAGAGGTGGCCATGGCGCCTAAGATGAAGAAGGGGAAAGGGAGCGTGGGTGGGAAGAAGGTGAAGAAAGCGGAGGAGAGGACCAGAGGGGAGCCCCTTTACCGAGGAAAGCAAGGAGTTCTACCAAATCTAGATCTGGGACCTGGAGGGCTGTTACACGTGTTTTCAGGGACGCTACCATTAAACCCTATTGGAATAAATGTTTTCATGAAAGTAGCATCAAACTCGTGCATGCGCTTTCATACAACATGCGTTTTGATCTAATGGCAGCGCACCTAAAAACATGCATTTAAAATGTGACAGGGAAAAAAATGCACCACACTCATGTGATCCTGGTCAAAGTCATGTTTGCGCATTTTTATGTGCATTCGCGGCGCAGTAAAATGCAGCACACGGCACTTTTTTTAAAAGCACATGAAAGTGCTGCAGTGGTGTAATAGAAGCTGATTGGGATCCATTTTTTCTTGCCTATGTGTTGATGTGCCCAGGGGCAGACTGACCGGTGGGCCACTTAGGCCATGGTCCAAAGGTCCGGCCACTGAAGGGGGCCTGCTGGCTCCACCGGCTGGAACTCTCAGGGCCAATCCAGGTACAAAAAAACTTGCTGCCACGGGCACGCGGCGTTCATCAGCACTGCCTCAGAGGGGAAGGGGGGAGGGCGAGCGCCGCCCGATCACACAGAGCAGGGATCTCCTGCTGTGACACCTGGCGACTGCTGTGATACATAGTCCCACCTCCTGGACCAGCTCCTTTGATAGATGTCACACTGGTCCAATGTCGGACATGTGACGTTTATCAAAGGAACCAGTCCAGGAGGCGGGACTTAATATGACAGGTAATTAATTCAAATCCATGCTGTATTACAGGGGTAGATCCCCGCTCAGATAAAGAGGGTTACGGTCATAAGTAATACATTAGTAATTAGTCCATAAGTCCATAGGAAATCGATAAATGGTGATGGATAGAGGCAGCTGTCCTCAAAGAAAGGCAACTCTGTAACTAGGACAACAAAGGGATACACAGGAAGCTCCATCTGAGTGTAGTATTAGCAGAACCAATTTAATGGCAAGATACAAGAAACACTCACAAGTAGGGATGAGCCGGACATCCCCCGGTTCGGTTCGCACCAGAACCTGCGAACGGACCGAAAATTCGCACGAACATTAGAACCCCATTGACGTCTATGGGACTCGAACGTTCGAAATCAAAAGTGCTCATTTTAAAGGCTAATTTGCATGGTATTGTCCTAAAAAGGGTTTGGGGACCCGGGTCCTGCCCCAGGGGACATGTATCAATGCAAAAAAAACTTTTAAGCCCTCATGCACACAGGCTGTTAAAAAAACGTTATGAAAACGCCAGTATCTTTGCAGTGATTTTTTAAAACTTTTTTCAGCTTTTTTCATCGTTTTTGCAATAGCGTTTTTTAGCGTTTTTGAGCGTTTTTCCGCGTTAGCGTTTTTGAGCGTTTTTTTTTTTTCAAATTTTTTTTTTTTTTTTTTTTTTTTCAATGGATCAAAAACGCTAAAAAACGTTGGTGAATGACGTTTTTGAGCGTTTTTGAGCGTTTTTGAGCGTTAGAGCGTTTTTACAGCTGAAAAACGTCTTTCAGAACCCACTGGTCCTGGGTTTTTTTTACAGCTTAAAAACGCCTATGCCACTTGCAGCTCAAAAATGCCTAGGTGGGCATGAAGCCATAGACTAACATAGACAGGCCTTTTTAAGCTGCAAAAAAAGCTCAAAAAAGCAGCTGTAAAAACATCCATGTGCATGAGGACTAAAAATGGCCGTTTTTTCGGGAGCAGTGATTTTAATGATGCTTAAAGTTAAAAAAAAAGTGAAATATTCCTTTAAATATCGTATCTGGGGGGTGTCTATAGTATGCCTGTAAAGTGACACGTGTTTCCCGTGCTTAGAACAATCCCTGCACAAAATGTCATTTTTTAAAGGAAAAAAAGTAATTCAAAACTGCTTGCGGCTTTAATGTAATGTCGGGTCCTGGCAATATGGATGAAAATCAGTGAGACAAACAGCATGGGTACCCCCCAGTCCATTACCAGGCCCTTTGGGTCTTGTATGGATATTAAGGGGAACCCCGCACCTAAATTAAAAAAAGGAAAGGCATGGGGCCACCAAGCCCTATATACTCTGAACAGCAGTATACAGGCGGTGCAAACAAGACAGGGACTGTAGGTTTGTTGTTAAGTAGAATTTGTTTGTAATTTTGAACTGGTACATTTTTAACGTGTTAAGCTCCAGCCAAAAATCTATTTTAAGCTTTTTGGAAAACATAGGGAAGGGTTATCACCCCTGTGACATTTGTTTTGCTCTCTGTGCTCCTCTTCAGAAGATTTCACCTCACTTTTTGTCCCAATGACAAATGTTTTTTGAAAATTTGAGTTTTTTTGTGAAACAAGGATTGGTGATAAAGCATCAGTGGAAAGGAGAAAAGTTTTTCCCATATTAACCACTTAAGGACCAGGCTCATTTTGGATTTTAGGTGTTTACATGTTTAAAACAGTTTTTTTTTGCTAGAAAATTACTTAGAACCCCCAGACATTATATATTGTTTTTTTTCTAACACCCTAGAGAACAAAATGGCGGTCATTGCAATACTTTTTTTTGCACTGTATTTGCGCAGCGGTCTTATAAGCGCACTTTTTTTGGAAAAAATTCACTTTTTTGAATAAAAAAATAAGATAACAGTAAAGTTAGCCCAATTTTTTTTTATATTGTGAAATATAATGTTACACCAAGTAAATTGATACCCAACATGTCACGCTTCAAAATTGCGCCTGCTCGTGGAATAGCGTCAAACTTTTACCCTTAAAAATCTCCATAGGCGACGTTTAAACAATTCTACAGGTTGCATGTTTGCTCTTGCTCTACCGGTTGTGGCGATACCTCACATGTGTGGTTTGACCACCGTTTTCATATGCGGGCGCTACTCACGTATGCGTTCTCTTCTGCGCGCGAGCTCGTCGGGACAGGGCGCTTTAAAAATTTTTTTTTAAATTATTTATTTTACTTTATTTTATTTATTTTTGCACTGTTTTAAAAAAAAAAAATTGGATCACTTTTATTCCTATTACAAGGAATGTAAACATCCCTTGTAATAGAAAAAAGCATGGCAGGTCCTCTTAAATATGAAATCTGGGGTCAAAAAGTCCTCAGATCTCATATTTAGACTAAAATGCAAAAAAAAAAAAAAAATTGTGCCTTTAAGAGAAGTGGGCGGAGCCAACGTCATGACGTCGCTCCGGCCGTCCCATGGTATAGAGACGGGTGGGCGCCATCTTGGCCTCACTCGTCTCAATACCCAGGCACAGAAAGGACCCGATCACCTCCGCCGCTACCGACGGCTCCGGTAAGCGGCGGAGGGCACGGGAGAGCGGTGGGAAGGGGGGTGGCACCTCTCCCACCGCCGATAACGGTGATCTTGCGGCGAACCCACCGTAGAGACCACCGTTATCGTGTACAGAAACGCCAGCCACAAAGATGGATACCTCGGTTGTGGCAGCAGCTGCTGCCGTTACCGAGATATCCATCTTTAAAGTGATGACGTATATATGTCGTTAAGTGGTTAACTCCTACAGGAGAGAATTTCCCTTCCTAGGGGTAGATTTCATCTCACTTCCTGTTGTCTCCTTTCGTTTGCAAGTAGGAGTCGTTTGTAAGTTGGATGTTTGAAAGTAGGGGCCTGCCCTATATACTCAGCAGAAATTTAGGCCTTAGGTGTTGTTGTGGCCACAACACTGTAAGCCCTCACAGGGCCCTGCTGTGAAATATTAGATCAAGAATTGTAATTACATGCCCCTGTTGAACAGGGGCAGAAAAATTGGGCCTTTGCTGGTGGTGGTGCTAGTGCCACGACACTGTAAGTCCTCACTCACTCTTGGTGGGTGCAGAAATGGGCCCTGCTGTTAAATATTAGATCAAGAATTGTAATTACATGCCCCTGTTGAACAGGGGCTGAAAAATTGGGCCTTAGGCACTGGTGCTGGTGCCACGACACTGCAACCCCTCACAGATACTCTAGTTGGAACGCAGAAACGAGCCCTGCTGCAAAGTATTGCATCAAAAATTGTAATTACACGCCCCTGTTAAACAGGGGCTGAAAAATTGGGCCTTAGGCACTGGTGCTGGTGCCACAACACTGCAACCCCTCACAGATACTCTAGTTGGAATGCAGAAACGAGCCCTGCTGCAAAGTATTGCATCAATAATTGTAATTACACGCCCCTGTTAAACAGGGGCTGAAAAATTAGGCCTTAGGCACTAGTGCTGGTGCCACAACACTGCAACCCCTCACAGATATTCTAGTTGGAACGCAGAAACGAGTCCTGCTGCAAAGTATTGCATCAAAAATTGTAATTACACACCCCTGTTAAACAGGGGCTGAAAAATTGGGCCTTAGGCACTGGTGGTGGCGCCCAGAACCAAAAATGTTCTTACAAGCTATCAGCGTGATCATTGAGGAGGAAGAGGATAATTACTCAGGATAGTCACTCAACATCACCATAGGCAGTCTTTGAAGGGATCTGAGATTTCAAAAAAAATTATTTGGTTACATCAGCATCAGGAGCTTGGTAGCTGGTGGTGATCCAAGACTGATTCATTTTTATGAAGGTCAGTCGATCAACCAAGTCGGTGGACAGATGCACCCTGTGATCAGTTACAAAGCCTCCAGCAGCAATGAATGTGTGTTCCGAAAGAACGCTGGATGCAGAACAGGCCAGTAGCTCAATTGCATACTGTGCAAGCTCTGGCCAGTGATCCATCCTCAAGACCCAGTAACCCAGAGGATTTTCGGTGGGAAAGTTGTCCAAGTCAGATCTTGCCCCTAGGTATTCCTGCACCATGTAAAACAGACGCTGGTGATGGTTGCTGGAACCGATCATACCTTGGGGCTGCGGACCAAAAAATTGTCTGAACGCATCGGTCAGACGGCCACCTTCTCCACCGCTCCTTCTTTGACTGACCAAAGCCTCAGCAGCACGTTGTCCAGAAACAGGAGTTTGTAACCTCCTAGTCTCTGTGAACGCGTTGCACAGACCTTTCTGCAAGGCCTCCCGAAGATGTTTCATCCTCTGCTCCCTCTGCGATGGCAAGATAAGGTCCGCAACCTTACCCTTGTAACGTGGATCAAGGAGGGTTGCCAGCCAGTATTGGTCCTTCTCCTTGATACCACGAATATGAGGATCCTTACGCAGGCTTTGCAGGATCAGGGAGGCCATGCAGCGTAGGTTTGCTGAGGCATTTGGTCCGGAGTCCTCTGAGTCACTAAGGACGACATGGTCCGCAGCCACCTCCTCCCAGCCACGTACAAGTCCATGTGTTTCTTGGGACTGATCCCTTAAAGACTGCTGCTGATGCTGAGTGCCAGGCTCCACCTCCATACTGACACAATCCTCCTCCTCCTCATCTTCGTCCTCTTCCTGTGTGATCGGCAGGCACGCAGGAACACTGTCTGGATAAAGGGGGCCTTGAGAGCTAAGGAAGTCCTCCTCTTCCTGCCTCTGTTCTTCCTCAAGTGCCCTGTTCATTATTCCACGCAGCATGTGCTTCAACAGGTGGATAAGGGGGACAGTGTCACTGATGCATGCATTGTCACTGCTCACCATCCTCGTGGCCTCCTCAAATGGTGACAGGACAGTGCATGCATCCCTGATCATGGCCCACTGGCATGGGAAAAAAAAAACAAGCTCCCCTGATCCTGTCCTGGTGCCATAGTCGCACAGATACTCATTGATGGCCCTCTGCTGCGTGTGCAGCCACTGCAGCATGGCCAATGTTGAGTTCCACCTGGTGGGCATGTCACAGATTAGGCGGTTCTTGGGCAGGTAAACTCCTTTTGCAGGTCTGCCAGCCGAGCACTGGCATTATATGACCAGCGGAAATGCACACAGACTTTCCTGGCCTGCCTCAGGACATCCTGTAAGCCCAGGTACCTGCCCAAAAACCGCTGCACCACCAAGTTAAGGACGTGAGCCAAACAGGGCACATGGGTCATTTGTCCCTGTCGGAGGGCAGAGAGTAGGTTGGTGCCATTGTCGCAAACCACCATTCCTGCCTTAAGTTGGCATGGCGTCAACCACCTCTGAACCTGTCCCTGCAGAGCTGACAGAACCTCTGCCCCAGTGTGGCTCCTGTCCCCCAAGCACACCAGCTCAAGCACCGCATGGCATCTTTTGGCCTGCATACTTGCGTAGCCCCTTGAACGGCTACGGAGCACCACTGGTTCCGAGGACAAAGCACAGGAAGAGGCCATGGAGGAAGAAGAAGAGGAGGGGGTGAAGGAGAGAGGTGTGTGACAATCATTAGTAGTGGCATTTTGGAGGAGTGGGGCGGAACAACCTCAAACACTACTGCCCTTTGTCCTGCATCCTTCCCAGCTGCCAGCAGAGTCACCCAATGCGCAGTGAAACTTAGGTAACGTCCCTGTCCATGCCTGCTGGACCATGAGTCAGCAGTAATATGCACCTTACCGCTGACCACCCTGTCCAGCGAGGCCAAGACATTGCCTTCCACATGCCGAAATTGCCTTCCATGAGAAAAAGTGGCGTTTGGGTATCTGCCACTGAGGAACCGCACATTCCACAAATTCACGGAAGGGGGCAGAATCTACCAACTGAAAAGGCAGCAGTTGAAGTGCTAGCAATTTTGCCAAGCTAGCATTCAACGGCTGGGCATGTGGATGGCTGGGAGCGAACTTCTTTCGGCGGTGCAGCAGCTGTAGCAGGGAAATTTGCCTGGTACAATCTGACGTCGGTGTACCAAAAGCAGATTGCCCACAAGTACTTGGCTGTGACACACCTAATTCTACACCTTCATTCCTCTCAGTGCAGGTCTAAGAGAGGACTGAAGGTATAGTGGGGTTGGAGATCTCAGCTGATGAGGAGCAAGGAGAGGTCCTCTTTGTTCTTTGGTGTGGGTCTTTTAGATACGCTTGCCAATGAACTGCATGGCAGGTCAACATATGTCCGGTCAAGCATGTGGTTCCCAAGCGGGAGATGTTTTGGCCACGTGAGATACGCTTGAGACATATGTTGCAAATAGCAGCGGTGCGATCTGATGCACTCGCCTCAAAAAAGGCCCACACCAAAGAAGTTTTGGAATAACGCACTGAGACAGCAGCGCCCTGCACATGTGGAGCTTTGGGGTGTGATGCAGTCAGTGTGCTGCCCTTAGGCTGGCCCCTGGAGGGCATCCTGCCTCATTGGTGATGTGCCTCCTCCTCCTCCTCTTCACTCTCTCCTATCAGGCACCCACTTTGAGTCAGTGACCCCATCATCCCCTCCCTCCTCATCACTGGAGCAAACCTGGCAGTATGTTGCAGCAGGGGGAGCATGAGAGCATGAGAGCATGAGAACATGGTGGGGCTAGGGAAGGAGCCAGTGATGCCATTGAGCCGAGGGAAGAGGCCGCGTTGGTGAGAGAGGATGAGGAGGATGAGGACGGCTTGGCCATCCACTCGACCAAGTCTTCCGCATGTTGCGGCTCAACACAGCCAGCTGCCGAAAAAAAGGCCAAACGTGTCCCACGGCCACGTGCTGATGAGGATGCACCGTCTCCATGACCAGCACTGTTGCCTCTAGACAGAGAGCCTGCTTGCCCTCTTTAATTGGCTTGTGACTGTCTGCCTCTCCTTGTTGGCCTTCCAGACATACTAATGACCTGTAGCTGCCCTAAGCTGGGATATATATATATATATATATATATATATATATATATATATATATATATATATATATATACTGATACTGCAGCTAGCAAAATCAACTGCCTGCCTGTAGTATGAGAACACCACCAACCTTCTACAGGTAGCTTTAGCTGAACACTGTGCAGAGCTCGCAAAAAACTAACTTGTAGCTTATTTAGCTGCCTGCGGTAGTGATAGGATCAGGAAAACACCACTGACCTTCGACAGGTAGCTTTAGCTGAACACTGTGCAGAGCTCGCAAAAAACTAACTTGTAGCTTATTTAGCTGCCTGCGGTAGTGATAGGATCAGGAAAACACCACCAAACTTCGACAGGTAGCTTTAGGTGAACCCTGTGCAGAGCTTGCAAAAAACTAACTTGTAGCTTATTTAGCTGCCTGTGGTAGTGATAGGATCAGGAATATGCCACTGACCTTCTACAGGTAGCTTTAGGTGAACACTGTGCAGAGCTCGCAAAAAACTAACTTGTAGCTTATTTAGCTGCCTGCGGTAGTGATAGGATCAGGAAAACACCACCAACCTTCGACAGGTAGCTTTAGGTGAACACTGTGCAGAGCTTGCAAAAAACTAACCTGTAGCTTATTTAGCTGCCTGCGGTAGTGATAGGACCAGGAAAACACCACCAACCTTCTGCAGGTAGCTTTAGGTGAACCCTGTGCAGAGCTCGCAAAAAACTAACTTGTAGCTTATTTAGCTGCCTGCGGTAGTGATAGGATCAGGAAAACGCCACCAACCTTCTACAGGTAGCTTTAGCTGAACACTGTGCAGAGCTCGCAAAAAACTAACTTGTAGCTTATTTAGCTGCCTGCGGTAGTGATAGGATCAGGAAAACACCACCAACCTTCTACAGGTAGCTTTAGGTGAACACTGTGCAGAGCTCGGAAAAAACTAACTTGTAGCTTATTTAGCTGCCTGCGGTAGTGATAGGATCAGGAAAACACCACCAACCTTCGACAGGTAGCTTTAGCTGAACACTGTGCAGAGCTTGCACTACACTAACTTGTAGCTTTAGCTGAACACTGTTCAGAGGACGCACTACACTAACTTGTAGCTTTAGCTGAACACTGTGCAGAGGTTGCACTACACTAACTTGTAGTTTTAGCTGAACACTGTTCAGAGGATGCACTACACTAACTTGTAGCTTTAGCTGAACACTGTGCAGAGGTCGCACTACACTAACTTGTAGTTTTAGCTGAACACTGTGAGGAGGACGCACTACACTAACTTGTAGCTTTAGCTGAACACTGTGCAGAGGTCGCACTACACTGACTTGTAGTTTTAGCTGAACACTGTGAGGAGGACGCACTACACCAACTTGTAGCTTTAGTTGAACACTGTGAGGAGGACGCACTACCCAAACTTGTAGCTTTAACTGAACACTGTAAGGTGGATGCACTACACTAACTCTAAATAGTCTAGCTGCCTGACTGTGGTACTAATAGGATCAAAAGAACACCAGCAATTTTCTTCAGGTAGCTGTAAATACTGTAACAAGACAAGCCTGCCTGTCAGTAGGAAGATAACAGGAACGGAGCTAGCTAAACTGAATACAGTGTGTATATATATATATATATATATATATATATATATATATATATATATATATATATATATATACAACACCTGGGATGCATATATATACACAATACATTGTAAGTGCAGCTAACTCACTGACTGTCCTGCCTAATCTAACTAACTCAAATGAAATGACACTGTCTCTCTGTCTATCTAAGCACGCTGGAACACAATACACAGGGCCGCCATGCAGGTGGCCTTATATAGTGTGGGGTGTGTTCTAAACCCCCTGAGCCATAATTGGCCAAAGCCAACCTGGCTTTGGCCAGTTACAGCTCTCTCTACTGATGGCGCTGTGATTGGCCAAGCATGCAGGTCATAGTGCCTGCTTGGCCAATCATCAGCCAGCAATGCACTGCAGTGAATTATGGGCCGTGACACGCCACATGAATTTGGCGAGAACGGCCCATAACGTTCGCAATTCGGCAAACGATCGAACAGCCGATGTTCGAGTCAAACATGGGTTCGACACGAACGCGAAGCTCATCCCTACTCACAAGATAGGATTTGAAAACAGGCCCATTTGTAGGTGGTATCCAGGTTCTCCTAGCAACCCACATATGCATCCATGGGCTGCTGAGATAATAGGGGGTCCGCTGCATGTCCTGTGGACATCAGAAGGTCCAACAGAACCCTGAGGATCAAAGTGAATGAAGGTGTTCACTGTACACTCTGTTAGAAAGAGTTCCCCTACTACTCCTTTGTAGTCTCTAAAGGGAACCTGGAGGGGACTTTTTCTAACAGACTTTAAAATGGACACTGAAAGGGCTTAGTTAGAGAGAACCCCCTCCTGGTCCCATTAGACTTTTGTAGATTCTAATGAGGCCTGGAGGGGATGCTTTCTAACAGACTGTCTAATGGACGCTGTTAGAGAGATATCCCCCTCCAGGTCCTATAAAAAAAAGGCAGAAGTTGTACTTTGTGCAAAGTGTAGGGGCGGGTCATGGGTGGGGCCTGACAGGGGACCCTTGCTTTATTTGGTCCGGGGGCCCTGAGTGTTGTCAGTCCGCCCCTGGTTCTTCCTTATACCCACCCCCTTAGTGATGTTGGCATTGCATAGTTCTTGCATTTAATAATTTTTTTTCCTTTTTTTTTTTCCTTATGCCCTGTACACACGGTCGGATTTTCCGACGGAAAATGTGCGATCAGAGCTTGTTGTCGGAAATTCCGACCGTGTGTGGGCTCCATCTGGACTTTTTCCATCGGATTTTCCGACACACAAAATTTGAGAGCAGGCTATAAATTTTTCCGACAACAAAATCCGATCACATCAATTCCGACCGTGTGTGGACAATTCCGACGCACAAAGTGCCACGCATGCTCAGAAGAAATTCCGAGACGGAACTGCTCGGTCTGATAAAATTAGCGTTCGGAATGGATATAGCACTTTCGTCACTGTGCAATGTTTGAAACGGTTTAATGCAGCGCACTCTATTCTTCTTTATAATGCTAGAAGAATGAAGTAGTTTTGCTGCTCATTTTAACAACGGCCTTCTCACAAACTTCTTTCTTTATTATTTATCATGATTTCATCAATATAATATTTTGATTTGTCAATCTGAGGAAAAAAATTATCAATTTTTTATTTTTTGGTTAGTATTTTTTTCAAGCCTGATCTTTTTTTTTTTTTTTTTTGACCAGAATATTTTTGGGTGTGTTTTGTGTGTCAAGTTACCACAACACCATTATTATCTTGTATTATTTAATCTCAAGGAGATTGCTTGGTGTTGGTGTCACTTGTTAATTTCACATTGTATTTTTGAAATGTATCTGCCTCCTCACAAACAAACTGTCCTTTTTGAAGGAAAACACACATAGGCAAGTATAATTGAATCAAAAATTCCTTTATTAAAGGCACATAACCAAACAAAGAGGGAGGCGACGCGGAGAAACAGAAAATAGGCCAATTGCAGCCTCCTCCAGGTTACTCCTCTTCCTGCCACTTTTTCTTTAAAGGCGGAGGGGAAGGACCTGGGTATTGGGCAGCCTGCTTGTCCCAGCCACCTCCTAGCTTAGACTTCCCTGTGTATGAAAAAGGGACATGGTTTTAGTTTGTGGTTCATCAATCACAATCAGAAATTAGGAATACAAACTAACATCTATTTAACATCATTAATTTGCCAACCAGAAATATTTAGAAGAATGCTAAACCTGGCTCAAGCTGGGCTCCTCCACATGTTGCTGCCTGGAAGGCCCAAGTTGGACATCAGAAGCCTCAGCTGGGGGGGAAGGAAGCGTGGAAGGAAGATTGGAGAGTGCTGGCCTAGGTTCAGTCTGACCTGCAAGAAAATGCAGCCTGTCATAGTACCACAGCCTGGGGACATAAATGTCATCTGCTGCTCCTGATCTATGGGAATCCTGGACTTTCCTGCGCTCCCTTAGATAAGTGCTCCTCATGCCACCAATTAGGGCCTTCAAATAGGGGATGTCTGCCGTGGGGATCACCGGCTTCACAAATTCCAGCAATTTATCCAGCGCTGCCTTCCTCTTTGTTTGGTTCTTATAATCAGGGTGGTTTACCTGCCACAGACAGGGCAGCTCCCTGAACATATCTATGAATATGCAGATAAACTCCTGATTCTTCAAGATATCCATTTTCTCTGCAAGACACAACACAAGACAAACCCTAATGTCAGGCTAAAGTCTCCTAATCTTGTCCCAATATAGGCCTCAATCTAGAAGCAGTATAGGCCCAATTTTAAATCTTACCTTCGTTATCACGATCGGCGCCTCTGATACTCCTTCCTCCGCTCACAGATCGTACGTACTACGCACGCGTGTTACGCTTTATATACACTGGGCATGTGTGAAACTCCGCCCGCCCCTGACGTTCTTTCTAGTCTATTCCCCACCCCTTCTCGTTCGGCACAGTGGGGGAAGAGCACATGGTGGAGACAGAGCAGGTGCATGCTAATTAAAGCAACGAGGAGGAAAGCCCGGAGCCAGAAACGTCCCGATCCCGGAGGAGACGATTTAAGGCCTCAAATAAGTCCTTTGGGGAGATGTTGGAGATGGTCGACATCCTGAAGAGTGCTGACTATGGCGGGAAGTATGGACCTTACCCCAACCCCAATGTCAGAAAGGCCAAGATCATGGCGAATGTAGTCAAGAGTCTACACCGGAATTTTGGGGTACGACGATCGAAAGATCAACTCAGGAAGTGGTGGTCGGACCTCAAATTAAAGGAGCATGAGCAGTACAGAAGGATCAGGAGAGTGCTGCAAAAAAGTAAGTAGTTGTCCTGTGTTCCTATTCTTTATTTTTCTAGCGTTCGTGCTGCTCCATGTGCTTTTCTTTACTGTTGTACAGTTTAAAATGGCAACTTTCATGTTCATGTGCACTATTCATTCGTATGAAACATTGTTCGTTCAGCATAGAAAACACCATGTTTTGGACATATGCATTTGAATACATTTTTGCTAGCCTACTTCTCTTCAAATAATTTTGTTGTCTAGATGGTTTGTTAACTAGAATGAAATGCAAACTAGATTCTGTGTAAGGAGAGGACACTCAGCAGCTGTCTACACATCTGGACACAGGAGCACTAGTGTGGGACACAAGAACACCCTTTTTATTAGGGGGTCCCACACAGGTGCTCCAGTGTATACTATAGGGGTGACTCCATCTGTGAAGCTTGTACAAAACAGGTAAGTATTCAAGCTTGACAAAGTAAAAATATTTCTTCATCTTGGAACTCTGCCAAAATAGACAATTTTACCCCACTTCCAAGCAATGTTTCATATTCCTTTTTCTGTCATAAAATATCTGTGTGCTAAGTATACCTATTTTTTGTTTACATAGGGGAGACAAGACTCGGAGGACACCAATCATCTGAGGAGACCACAGACCCCCCACCTCATGAGGAAGTGGAAATCCACCAAAGCCAACAGAAGGAGGGAGACGTGGTGGAAATAGTCACCACAACAGACCACAGGCTCAGGTAAGAGATGGATGCCTGCATATTTATAATACATGGTGTTTTTTTTGTATATTTTTAGATGATCGTGATGTTGTGGATGAAGGACATTTCACCAGTGAGAGTGAGATTGGGGAGAGCATGGGGTGTAATAGGGACTTGGAAAACATCCAGAAAAACATCAATGATATTAAAAACAAAATGAAGAACATCATTGATGTTTTAGGGAGAGTTTAAAACCCCTTGAAATCCCTAATGTAGTTTGCATTTTTTCCACAAAAAATTGTTGCACCTTTTTTAACATAGTCTCGAAAAGCCAAATTTTGAAGATGCACACAATGTGTCAACGGGAGATCAATGTATGCGTTTTGTGGGTGCAACCCCCTTCCTCATTAATAAAGTAGCTGAGAGGAAGGGGTTGAACCCCCAAAACACGTCCCTTGATCCCCCGTGATGGCAGCTAGCACATGTTAACATTCGTCAATTTGTGTGCATCTTCAAAATTTGGCTTTTCCAGGGGTGACTTCACCCCATCTGAACGCAATATCAAACACAGTTTATAAATACTCATGTCTGATATTGCCTTCAATTTCTAACAAAGTTGAACTTTGTAAGTTCCAGATTTGTGTATTTCTTGTTGGTTTTGAACATGCCTGTTTTACCTTAAAATGACTTTTCTACTTTTATTAATGTGACCCCAAAAATTGTTATACAACAAACATGTTGGTTTGTTTTAAAAACCTTTGATAAATGCACATGTGATTGTGCTTGTATTGAAAAAAAAGATTGATAATCAAGAATGTGTGGATTCTTCTTTCAATGCTCCCCAAATTGTTGGTTGGTAAAATTGTTGGTTTCTGTGACAATGGGGGTTATTTCCTAAGGGCAATTCCACTTAGCACTACAAGTGCCGTTTCATTGCAGTCTCAAGTGCACTTGTAGTGCAAAGTGTCTTTGCCTTTAGTAAATAACACCCAACAGTGCTTTCTAATGTTACACAATCACGCCCTTTTTTGGACTTCCCAAATTTATGTCAGGGTCAGCTAAAAGAAAGACAAGCAGTAAATGTCAGCAAATATTTTAGTTGTTCAAATTTTTTCTTAGACGGACCTCGCGGGCACTCAGGGGGGGAAAGCCAGGACGGCCAGCTTCAAGCACCGTCAGGGTTGGTTCATTTACTTGAATTCCGGATTCAGGCCCAACTGAGCCAGCATAGTTCACAGAATTTCTCCGTAAAAAGTTGTGGAGAACACAGCAAGCCAGGATGATATGATTGAGTTTACACTCCGCCATGTGCATGGGTGTAAGAAATAGGCGGAACCGGCTGGCCATTATTCCAAACGTGTTCTCCACCACTCTTCTGGCTCTGGCCAGCAGGTAATTAAAAACCCTCTGGTCCTCGGTGAGGGTCCTCATAGGGAATGGCCGCATAAGATGTTCCCCCCAGCACAAACACTTCTTCCGCAACGAAGACGAATGGGAGTCCTTCCACATTGTCTTCTGGAGGTGGCAAGTCCAAGCTGCCATTGCAGAGATGCCTGTAGAACTCCGTCTGGGCGATGACTCCACCATCTGACATCCGGCCATTCTTCCCCACGTCCACGTACAGGAACTTGTAAGTATCCGACACCACCGCCAACATCACAAAACTATTGAACCCCTTGTAGTTGTAATAGTATGACCCCAAGTTGGGTGGTGGGATGATGTGGACGTGTTTCCCATCAATTGCCCCTCCGCAGTTAGGAAAGTCCCACAGCTGGGCAAAGTGGGAGGCCACAGTCTGCCATTACTGTGGGTTGGAAGGAAACTGTGGAGTCAAACAAGAAAATAAAATTAATCATTTTTCACATAAACATGGAAAGCAGATCAGACACAAACATTTTTGGCCAACATGGGTATTACATTTATTTTAGGGAGTTTTTAAAGACAAAAGTATAAGGTCCAAATATCAGACCCCCCCCCCTCTCATGGGCCATTTTGTGAATTTTATGGGGGGGGGATGTTTTGGACAGGTAACCCTCTCCACTTCATTGAGAGATGAATGGCTAAATAATGTGTATTACTTTGGCCAGCCCCAACTTACTTACAATATTGGCAGCCCACTGGACAGGTAAAAAGTGTCATAATACAAAGATATAAATACACACTGTACACATTTGAGCACATTTTTACATTCTGCTATTACCTATCAAGATAATAATAGGATCCAAAAACTTCAAGCAGTACCATTTGAAAGTATTCAGGCAGGCCCTTGCACTACATGCTTTGGGGAATTCATCCATAAATCTGACCACAAAAGAGGTGGGTATAGTGTGTATGGGTTTGGCAAAGTCAGCAGATAGAGGATTGGTATTAGCTGAGTTAGCAGTTGGGGGAGGGGGTTCCAAATGATTTTGTGACCCAAAAAAAAACCTCTGGCACTCTGCCAGAATTTAAAGCACAAATCACAATTTTCAACATTTTAGGGGGTATTTAGGGTAAAGCACTACTATGGAGCTGACAAAATACATTGTTAAGTGACTACACAAGGTGAATATAGGCCCAGGAGAGCATGGGGAGGTAAGTGAAGGCAAAGATGTATGAAGGACAAAAAAAATTACCTAAAAATCCAACATGCATGAGGACAAAGGGGACATTCACAGCATATTACAATCATGGTAATTAGGGAATGAGGAAAGAAATACAATACATTATCAAACATTAAATACAATAAAATGTGATGTTAAAGGATGAAAATCTTACCTTCATATACTCCTTCTGCAGGACCTGGATGATGGCAGAACAGGTCTCCGGGATAATGATCCCCAGAGCTTGGGGGGAAATGCTTGTTAAGAACTTGAGGTCCTGCAGGCTTCTCCCCGTCGTCAAGTACCACAGGGTAGCGACTAGCCTCTGCTCTGGAGTGATGGCTTGCCTCATGCAGGTATCCTGCCTGCTGATATAGGGGGTCAGCAAAGCCAACAAATGGTGAAATACGGGGTCCGTCATCCGGAGAAAGTTCTTGAAATCGTCAGGATTATTCTCACGGAACTCACGGAGCAAAGGCATGTGACAGAACTGGTTACGCTGGAGCAACCAATTCTTGGTCAATGAACTCCTCCCCACCCTGTTAATGGACTGGACTTGTGTCAAGGTAAGGACCCCAACACCAAGTCCCCGCACAGCACGAACTCTACGAGGAGTACGTATACGCAACATGGCTAGAAAACGGTCGGCTGCTCAGAACGGAGTAACAGAACGCACTGAAGAACAGCAAGGCCTGTGAAGAGCGACCTGAAAATCAGTAAAGAACAAACATGAACACAATGACAAGTCAATTGTACTCGCTGCACGCACGGAAGACCAGATACAAACCCACAAGCACAAACTGAACAGCAGAAAACGATCTGAAAGCCACGAGTCTGAAAAAGCGCGAATCGTCTTTCACCAAACTTTTACTAACATGAGATCAGCAAAGGGAGCCCAAAGGGTGCCGCGCTTGGTTCTGAACTGCCCTTTTATAGTTTTGTTGTACGTGGTGTACGTGACCGCGTTCTTGGCGATCGGAAATTCCAACAACTTTGTGCGACCGTGTGTATGCAAAACAAGTTTGAGCCAACATCCATCGGAAAAAATCCATAGAATTTGTTGTCGGAATGTCCGATCAATGTTCGATCATGTGTACGGGGCATTAGTGTGTGTTCACTCTGGATGGAAGAGCAATGGAGCCACCATATCTGCTAAAGCCCCTGTATCAGCATGACAACCAGCTTTTTCAGAAGTCAGCAGAGCAGCCTAAATACTTTTTTTTTGTATATTTTTACTATTTACCCTAATTTTCTATCCGTGTTTAATATAGGGATAGGCCCATCAGGGATAGGCAACCCCCGGCACTGGTGCCGCAAGCAGCAAGCAAAGCCTCTTTTGCCGGCACTCGACTCCCTCCCCATCAGCAGAGCAGCACAGGGAAGTGTCAGTGAGACAATAATGCATTCCAATTTCAGAATTTCCCACGCAGCACCTGCACGGAGGGGGAGGCACTGTGCCCCCACACATTGTAAAAGATGGGAAACATTGTTTGGTTCTCTAACTTTGCTGTAGCTGCGATCATCAGCTTTTGTGATGATGAAGAGATTGGGTGCAGCTCTGCTGGGGGGGTGGTCCCTGTTACCTAGGAGGAGGAGGACTGTCTTGGCCAATTACAGTCCTGCTAGCCCTGTCTACCATCCGGAGGAAGAACACTCGCTTGGTTGCCACTACCAATCTCAGAAAGAAGGGATTTCACTGTGATTGAGAAAACCACAATCAGGTGACAGTTTGTGGAATTACTGTTGAACTTCTTTGAACTTTATGGAAATTGTTCCTGAACGTTACTACTGAACCCCCTGCACTCTGTGTCTGTTTAAGCCATAGCCAGTATTCAGCGCAATGAAAATCACACCCAACCACTTTTTCTCATCTGCAGGGGCCCAACTTATGATCTTGCACACAGGCCCACTGCTTTAAGAAAATCTCCCTGACCTAAGCTCATCATTGCGCATCCATTCCATATGCTTGTATGTGACATCACATACATTACATACAAGTACGTGGGCTGGATGTGAGAGGTGGATAAGCAGGATGAGTGTGCCAGGACGGGTAGATGTGTCTCATCTCTGCTTCCTTTCACCACTCTGCATATCACACATATAGATGAGAAGAGAGTACAGCGGTGGGGAAAATGAGCAGGAGGGGTTCAGAGGTGGAACAGAAGAGCAGGAGGGTAAGAAGTGGGGCAGATGTGCAGGGAGGTACAGTGGTGGAAGAGATGAGAAGAGGGTTCAGCAATGGGACAGAAGAGCAGGGGGATACAGTGATGGGACAAATGGGCAGGGGGGTTCAGTGTTGGGCCAGGTGAGCAGGAAGGTTCAGTGTTTGGGCAGAAAAGCAGGGGGATAGAGCAGTGAGGCAGATGTGAAAGGAGGTGTATTGTGGGACAGATGAGCAGGGGGTTACAGTGGTGGGGCAGGAGAGCAGGGGGAACAGTAGTGGGGCAGGAGAGCAGGGGGAACAGAGGTGAGACAGATGTGCAGGAGGTACATTGGTGGGGCAGATGAGAAAGCGGCTACAGTGGTGCGGCAGATGAGATGAGAAGGTGATTCAGTAGTGAGACAGAAGAGCATGGGGATATGGCAGTGGAGCAGATGTGCAGGGAGGTACAGTGGTGGGGCAGATGGGAAAAGGGGTACATTGATGGGGCAGATGAGCAGGGGGGTTACAATGGTGGGACAGAAGAACAAGGGGGTACAGTGGTGGGGCAGATGTGCAGGAGGTACAGTGATGGGAGGGATGAGAAGGGGGTTCAGTGGTGGGACAGAAAAGCAGGGGGGTACAGTGATGGGGCAGATGAGCAGGGGGTTACAGTGGTGGGACAGATGAGTGGGTGGTTCAGTGTTGGGCCAGATGAGAAGGGGGTTACAGTGGTGGGAAAGATGAGAAGGGGGGTTCAGTGGGCAGAGGAGAAAGGAGGTACATTGGTGGGACAAATGAGCAGGGGGTTATAGCGGTGGGGCAGAAGAGCAGGGGGAACAGAGGTGGGACAGATGTGCAGGAGGTACAGTCATAGGGCAGATAAGAAAGGGGGTTATAGTAATGGGGCCGATGAGCAGATAACTTCAGTGTTAGGACAGATGAGAAGATGATTCAGTGGTGGAGCAGATGTATAGGGGGTTACAGTGCTGGGACAGATGAGCAAGGGGGTACAGAGTTGGGGCGGATGTGCTGGGTAGTACAGTGGTGGGGCAGATGTGCAGGGTGTTACTGTGGTGGGGCAGATGCGCAGGGGGTTAACATGGTGGGGCTAATGAGAAAGGGGGTGCAGTGGTGGGACAGATGAGCAGGGTAGTACAGTGGTGGGGCAGATATGCAGGGGGTTACAGTGGTGGGGCAGATGAGCGGGGGGTTACAGTAGTGGGGCAGATTTGCAGGGGGGACAGTGATCTGAGGTGTGAAGGTGCATAAATTGGGGCTCATCTGAGATGTGAAGTTGCAGGAATTGGGGCTCATCTGAGGCATGAGAGTCGTGAGAGTGCAGGATATTAATTTCTCACTACTAAAGTAGTTTTCAGCATTCACTTTATAAAAAATCCTTTTCGTGATTGAGAGTGTGAAGTTTACATTTTTTGTTATAAAATCTGCACACTCAATTTCTTTGAAAACATTTTTCGGCACACTGTGCTCAAAAGGTTGCCTACCTCTGTGCTACATATTGCAAACTGTGCAATTTTCTGTTGCAGTGATAGTGCAGGAAGAAATATTGTACATCACTGATGCACGATTGTGGACATATGCTACATACAAATATTCCCAGGATAATTTTTTACCTAATCAAGGGTTTCACGGCATATGCCATTATCATTGATCTGTAAACTGAAAATCTGTGATTTAGAGACCACATGCTTCATTAGTTGGTTCAGCCTTGAGATCTCTCATAAAAGCTTGAGGATTTAGCATTCCTGGAGTGCTTTGGGAGACTGGGAGTCTTGCTCTTCTGTCTACAAATGTGCTCTAATTAGAATTTTCAGAGAATACTTATTTTGGAAATATGATAGTTGCTGAAATCTAACTAATTTGCAGTTATGTTGTATGACCCAAGTTGAGATTCATTTTTTAATCAAGTGGTTAGACATTTGATTGGTATAAAATAATAGCTTTTCAGTGTGTTTCAAATAAGGTTAAATGGTCGAAATGATATTCATTAAAACAACATTTGAATTATATATGTTTGCCTTATTTTTCAAATGAAAGCTTTCATTCCCATATGTGAGCAATCATAAGCAAGTTATTTAATTTGGGCTACCTTTTCCTTATTTGTATCTTTCCATTGCCATTTACTATGAGGTTTGGCTGCACTGGTATATTTCACTTTTTTCACTCCCACAGTCAGAATAAAAATCACACATGTTACTAAATATATCAAATAAAAATAGTAAAAACTAGACATGCAAATGCTAAATATTAATGGGAGATTTTGAGTTGCACACATTAAATTTCAATACACAGGAGCATGAACACAGTTTCCAATGGCTTATATCATAGTTAAAATAATTTTCTGGGACACTTTTCTATTAAACTGTGTAACTGAACCCATCTTGCAACAATACAATGCTATACCATTGCAAGTCCACTTATGTTTTTACACTTCAAAGGACCTGAGCATTAGATAACAGATTTATGTGGCATGCTGTCATAAAATGCTCAGTTGGTCTTACAAAATTACATACTATTGAGTCTGACTCAATATGTGTCTAATAAAAGTGCCTTCTGCCATCTGCAGTCTATACTGGGTAGAACATACAGGTAGAAGTTATATTTGTTATGGAATAGCACACTATAATGTAGTAACTATACTGCTCCAGAGCTACAGTATTTTCAAACAGTATCTGCATTGGATACTACTGTGTGGGACACTGTCTGTAGTGTCCCTAGTCTAAATGTAATGCTGCTTGACTGTAGTCACCTTGAGCTCTAAATGTTACAGTTCTGCTTTTTTTGTTTTCCCTAAGCTCACCGTTCTTGTTTGTTTCTGCCTACTGTTGGGGGGTATAAGAAGATACAAATGTGAGTTATGAATATTTATGTAATTCTGGCCAACCACTAGAAGGTTTATTGCCAGTGATGCATGCTCAGGAAGTATATAAATATTTGGGGTGACCTTGGGAAGTTCTCTTGCCTCCCAGACTCTACCTGGTGAGGAGGTGTATGTAGCTGTTTCTTTTTTTTTCCAGGCTTGCTGCCTGGGCAAGGTGTGTTGTGTTAGAGAGGGGCCCAAGCCTGGGGCCTGAAGCTTCCTGCTGTACTACTTGAGGGTATAGGCAGAGGAGGTGATGAAGGAAGGTGTATACCTTCATCTGCTGAAATGTGTCTGGAAGAGCTGGGTACAAGATATGAACATTGCCGGGAGTTCTTGGGGCTCATCCAACCAATAGGGGTGCTGTATTAAAACTGCTACAGTCTGGATAATGTAGTCTGTCTGACTTTAAGATCTTTCTCTGTGTCTGCTGCAAGGAGAGATACTCTAAGCCCTCTCTTCCTAAGTTTATCGGTCCTGGAGCCCAATTTTTCTACCCCACAAAGAGTCAAGGATTCTGTTCTTAGGTAAAACACTAGCTCACAAAGCTACCTGGGGGTTTCTAACAGCTTTTATGGGGGAGTGGTTTTACTGAAAATCATCATTTTTAACAACATTTCTCTTTACAGTTAAAATGTTGATTGGCTGCTAAAAAGTGACAGTCTACAACAGCCATGCTATTTTTTTGTGGAAACCATTGGTGATTTATGAATTAGTGTATTTTCTTAATTTTACTGCATACTGTTAGCGAAACGGATGTGCATGAACTAATTTACCTGTTTAGTAGGGCCCTACAGCTTTTTGCTGTACATATACTGTATATATATATATATATATATATATATACAGATATACAGTCATGCTCAAAAGTTTGCATACTCTGGCAGAAATAATGAAATTTTGGCATTAATATTGAAAATATGAGTGAACATGCCAAAAAAACTGTCTTTTATTTAAGGATAGCAATCGCATGAAGCTATTTATTATCAGTTTTGTGGATGCTTTTTAAATCATAATAACAGAAATCACCCAAATTGCCCTAATAAAGACTTTATATACCCTGGAATGTTTGGCCTTGGTACAGACACAGAAGGTGGCACACACAGGTTAAAATTAAAGGTTAATTTCGGCCATTTGTGGCTTAATTAATCACAATTAGTGTCTATGTATAAATAGTCAATGAGTTTGTTAGCTCTCACATGGATGCACTAAGCAGGCTAGACACTGAGCCATGAGGAGGTAGAAAAGAACAGTCAAAAGACCTGCGTAACAAGGTAATGAAACTTTGCAAAGATGGAAAATGATATAAAAAGACATCCAAAGCCTTGAATATGCCAGTCAGTACTGTTTAATCACTTATTAAGAAGTGGAAAATAAAGGGCTCTTTTGATACCAAGCCAACTGGCAGAAGAATTGCTCACGATACAAAGAAAAACCCACAGGTAACTTCAGGAGAAATACAGACTGCTCTCCAAAAAGATGGTGTGGTTGTTTTTAAAGAGCACAATTCAATGATACTTGAACAAAAAAGAGCTGCATGGTTGAGCTGCCAGAACTGCGCCAATGCCACAAAAAAGCTAATGTCAAGGTGTTGTTGGGCATATTGTAACCAGGCTTTTTTGTGGAACTTGTACAGTAAAGGCTTCTTTCTGGCAACTTTACCATGCAGCTCTTTTTGTTCAAGTATCATCGTATTGTGCTCCTTAAAAACAACCACACCATCTTTTTCCAGAGCAGCCTGTATTACTCTTGAGGTTACCTGTGGGTTTTGCTTTTTATCCTGAACAGTTCCTGTGGCTGAAATCTTTCTTGATCTAACTGACCTTGGCTTGGTATCAAGAGATCCCCAAATTTTCCACTTCTTATTAAGCGAGTGAACAGTACTGACTGGCATATTCAAGGCTTTGTATACCTTCTAATATCCTTTTACATCTTTGTAAAGTTTCATTACCTTGTTACGCAGGTCTTTTGACTGTTCTTTTTTACCTCCTCATGGTTCAGTGTCTAGCCTGCTGGGTGCATCCATGTGAGAGCTAACCAACTCATTGACTATTTATACACAGAAATGTGAAAAAAGAAAAAAATTTCTGCGCTGAACCACTCAATCGAAAGCTGCTAAAACTAAAACCAACAAAGTCCAAGTGGAATAAATAAACAAAAGTGCAGCGCTAAATATACCAAACTGGAACACCATATATAAGGTGGACGAAAGGTATATAGATGAATACAAATAATGGATATAATTGCTGTAACACAAAATAAGAAATAGTATGATATTCAAAAAACCTCATGAGGGTAGAAAAAAACATTAATGGGCGGAGCCTAGCGGAGCAGACATGCATTGTTAGAGCTCCACACCGCTGAGGAGAGAAGAGAAGGACAAAGCGGAGCCTGCAGGCTCAAAAGGTATCCATTTAAACCTTTTTGCCCCTGGGAACAAACTGTGAAAGTTTGGGCAGGAAATATGGTACTGGGAGGAAACCGTGGCAGAAATAAAAATCACCTCACAAAGAGCTCACAGGCACTCACTGCAGCTGAAGCAGCTCCAGTCACCTCACAATATACAGCATCAGGGCACTCTCACAGACAAAAAATGTCACAGCAAGACTCTCCATTTGAGTCAGATACAGAACAAATCCTCTCACAAACTTCTCCACAAGCCTCCTCAGCATCCCCAGTAATATTATTACAATTTGAAAAGATGCTTCATAAGGCTTTAAAACAAACCTCAGACCAAATAACAAAAAGCCTAACCAAAGAAATAAGAGAGCTGGGAAACCGCACCGCAGCCTTAGAAATAAAAATTGATGAAATTGAAATTACAACCCAAGAAAATATAACAGAATTGGAACAATTAAAAGAAGAGAATTTAATACTTCAAACTCAGCTAGAAGATTACGAAAATAGAGCCAGACGTTCAAACTTGCGCATAAGGGGAATACCTGAAACTGTGACAGACCTGCAATCTACTATTACTGCTCTATTACAAGAACTAAAGCCAGATATCCCTATTGAACGTTTAGAACTGGACAGAGTACACAGAGCCCTCACAGCCAAAAAGAAAGATGGACCCCCACGTGATATAATCACAAAATTTCATTATTACAGAACGAAAGAACAAATACTAATTGCTGCAAGAGAAAAAAAGGAACTTAATTTTCAAGGACACAATTATCAAATTTTTGCTGACCTATCCCAACTTACTATTACTAAAAGACGATCCATGAAACCCCAACTAATGGAACTGCAACGCCACAACATTATGTATCAATGGGGCTTCCCCTTTTCAGTCAGATTTAACCACCAAGGTACAATTTACAGAAGCAGATCAGCAGATGAACTACAACAAACCCTTTTAAAATTAAATCTGACAGAACCCACAAGCAGCAACTCTCCCACACGCAGAAGAATGGCATCATCTTCACCTTCAGGCAGCACCCAGAAAATTTCAGAACAAAATGGGAATCATCATTCTCACAAAAGAGGCCGTTATGCCACATCATCCATGGACCAAGAAGATTCAATGGACTGACATCCTAATTCCTGATATCTCTTCATTTATTATACTAAGAGATGGTTCTCTATAAAAAACCTGTATTTATAACTGAATGTAACTGCATTCTGATAGTCACACACTGTGTGGGATCATGTTACATTCCAGTTATATTTCTTATTGCTTCTGATTCATATAGCCTTAGAATATATAAGTGAAATAAGGAAATTCTTGTTCAGTTATATATTATCAGGTAATAACAATAGATTTATTACTTTTTAGGACAAATATGTTCAATAATCCAGAAGTAATGGAAGATTTTTCTTTTTTTTCTTAAAACAAATATATTATTACCTAACTAGTTCCTAGAATTATGTTTTTGTTTATTCTAATCTGAGGCAATACAACCTCAATTGTATGAGTTAACATATCTAAACAGCTACATATGAATAAAATATGTAATTGTTTACTCTAAAAGGGTTAAAATCCCAAAATAATTCAAACTATCTTCATCAATACCAAAGTTATTAACAGTACCTTTCTAACTGAATTATTTAGCCTAGGGCAAGACTAACCATATACAACCACCCTGGAATAAATAATTTCAACAAAAACTATATTCTGCACTCCAATTAATGAAACATCATTTTGATGTCTTTTGACATAGCACTTCTCTCCTGTAAGTGGAAGAACCGTGTACCCCCATTAGCCCTCCTCATTCTCCCAACCATATTATGTGGGAGTGTGACGAAGGCACTTATTCCCCTGAGAGAGATATTTATTCTCTTTCACGGATAAATTGTGATTACTTGCAAAAAATAATTTATACAATGTATTATCTAATCTAATATGTTTTTTGTTTACTCTTTACTCCAGAATTCACTGGTTTCTTTTCTATCTTTTCATCTCTTCAGTCCACACAGGTTGATCTGCGCAGTCAGCTCTGCATAACAAAAAGTAAGTCAAAACTATTTGATCTGTTGCCATGGCACCACTGAATATACTTTCCCTGAATGTTCAGGGAATAAATGTCCCTCAAAAAAGGACCAAAGCCTTCCGTACTTTCCATAATAAGAAGGCTCACATAGTAAGCCTCCAAGAAACACACTTCACCAAAGATTCTACTCCAAAATATATTTCTCCTTTTTATCAACAAATTTACACGGCTTCTGCCTGTACCAAGCAAAGGGGAACTCTAATTGCATTTCCCCGATCCACACCATTCACCTTATCATCAGAAATTAAAGACCCAGAAGGTAGATACCTGATACTCATGGGTTATATAATGGATACAGCAATCACGGTGATTTCCTACTACGCTCCTCACAAACAACCTACACCATTCCTCTCACATATATTACAAGTGATTAATACACACAAAATAGGAACAGTGATAATGTGTGGGGATTCGAACCAGGTCCTCTTCCCATTTCTAGATAAATCACCTTTTACACCATCCAAAATAACCTCTAGATTACCTTTTTCTCAACTTCTTTCCAAATACAATCTGGTAGATTCGTGGAGAGAAAGTAACCCAATGAAAAAGAAATTCACTTATTTCTCGCACCCTCATCAAACCTTCACCAGAATAGATCATATTTTTCTAACAATAGGAATGCTACCAGAAATTATTGCATCAGATATAATTCCGATTCCGTGGTCTGACCATAATGCAGTATACACTACTATAGCCTCAGCCATACCAAAAGCGCATGACCCAACGTGGTACTTACCGGACATAATGCTCAAACACCCACTACATCAGATGGCCATTGAACAAGCTTTAAAGGAATACATATCAATTAATAATACAACAGACATCTCCCCAATAACACTGTGGGAAGCTCATAAGCCTGTCTTGCGTGGTACAATACAAAGACAAATGGCACTATTTAAACGGGAACGCAAAAATCTAGCAAAAAAACTAGAACTCAATTTTAATGCAGCCTACATATCATTCCAAGATAATCCATCTCAGAGTACAAAATCTCATCTGGAAAAATCTAGATTGGAATACGATCTATTTCTCACTGAGTCAGTTGATAAATCCCTCAAACGCTCCAAACACAATTTCTACATGAATACAAACAAACCAGGTACATATTTGGCTCGGGCATTAAATTCAACTAACAAATCTTTCAAACCAATACGTTTGAAATTATCAAAAAATGTTTATACTTGTAATCCAGTTAAAATAGTCCATAAATTTCAATCACATCTCACAACTTTATACAAGACAAACAATGAATTTAATCCTACAGAGGCTGAATCCTTCTTCTCAAAAATAACCTTACCTGAGTTATCTCAGAATCAAAAAAGCAGTTTGGATGAGCCTATAACTATAGATGAAGTTGCTAACGCCATAAAAGACCTAAAACTTAACAAAAGACCAGGCCCAGACGGCTACTCGGCTTTATACTATAAAACGTTCTCAGAAATACTCTCTCCCATTCTCACTGAAACTTTTAACAAACTTCTAGATGGACATTCTTTTCGGCAAGAAACACTAATGGCAATTGTTTGTATGATCCCAAAACCCCTTTCTGATGATACTTCCTGTGTGAATTATCGGCCTATCTCTCTGTTAAACCTCGATATTAAATTATTAGCAAAAATAATAGCAAAATGCCTCAATAGCATTATAGGAAAATTAATACATAGAGATCAAGTAGGCTTCATGCCAAATAGACAGGCAGGCGATAATATACGCAGGGCAGTGTTATTGGCACATATTGCTAAAAAACAGAAAATCCCTTTATGTTTTCTATCTCTCGATATTAAGAGGGCATTTGACACAGTATCCTGGCAATATATGCAATATTCATTACAAAAATGGGGTTTTGGACCCCACTTTTTAACATGGATCAAAGCATTATATAATAAACCCAAAGCCTATATAAAATATGCTGGATACAAATCTGATGCCTTTAATATCGAAAGAGGTACCCGACAGGGTTGCCCATTATCTCCCTTATTATTTGCCCTTATACTCGAACCCATGGCCCAATACATCAGAACAAACCAAACTATAACTGGCATTGAAGTAGGAGGTATTACACACAAATTATGTATATTTGCAGACGATATATTACTTTTTCTATCATTACCACAGGTCTCTGGTCCTAACTTAATACCAGCTCTTGATGGATTTGCAGCCCTATCCGGCCTTATGATTAATCCTAAGAAATGCCTAGTGCTTAATATTTCACTCACAAACATGGAATTGATCCCGGCTAGGGCTGTACTCCCATTCACATGGGCAGAAAAATCAATCCCATATCTTGGAATTCATTTAACAGCATCTCATTCTGACTTATTCTCAACCAATTATCCTCCTGTATTAAGACAGATCACAAATCTAATAAAACAATGGTCGCAACTTCCTTTATCCTGGATAGGGAAGATTAATGCAATCAAAATGACTATTCTACCCAAATTGCTTTATCTATTCAGAGTCCTCCCTATTCCAATTCCTTCCTATTTTTTGAGAATAGTACAAAAAAGAGCAACTTCGTTTATATGGGGCTCTTCTAAACCACGTATACCTATACACACACTACATCTTCCCAAAAATAAAGGAGGCCTGGGATACCCTAATTTTACTAACTACTACAGAGCAGCACATTTGGCCAGTCTGTCCAAATACCATGCAAAACAGGAAATCCCATTATGGGTATTTATAGAGGCTTCAGAAAATGACCCTCTATTAATATCAAACTTATTATGGCTTGATCCTAAAGACCGCTTTAAAATTCATAATCCCATAACTAAACACTTCTTATCTCTCTGGGATAAACTAAAAACCAAATATCAGTTACAATCTCCACACAATCCTCTCCTTTCTTTTATCAGAAATCCGGCCTTTTATCCGGCATGGATCTACCCAAATTCTTTTAAAGCTTGGACAACATCAGGCATTCAGGCACTAAATGACTTCATAGCATCTAAATCATTCCTTTCATTCCCATCGCTTAGAGAAAAATATGATCTACCAAACTCTGAGATATTTAGATATCTCCAAATCAAAAATTTCTATACACCATTCCTAAAGGGGGATACACCATTATCCCAATTATCCATTTTTGAATCAATCTGTACAAAAGATCCATTTGCTAAAGGTACAATTTCATCACTTTATAATCAATTATATGGAGTAGCAAATCTTAATAGACCCTCTTACGTTCAGAGGTGGGAGGAGGACCTGGGACGAACTTTAGAAGACACGGACTGGTCTAACATATGGCTCACATCTAAGTCATCTTCACCCAACATCTTAGCACTGGAGACAAATTATAAAGTCCTAACTCGCTGGTACCTTGTACCCGCTAGAGTGGCAAAATATTCACCTAATACCTCAGCTCTTTGTTTTCGAGGATGCCCAGAAATAGGCACACATTTACACATATGGTGGACGTGCCCAGTAATCCAAACCTTCTGGAAGGAAGTCTTCGTGATTGCATCTAAAATATTTAAAAAAATAATACAACCAGATCCATATATAACTTTACTTAATCTAAAACCGGAATGGTTAACACTCTCTCAATTCAAACTTATGATCAAACTAATAACGGCTGCAAAACAAACAGTGGCCAAGGCATGGAAATCTCCTACATTGGTACTAGCAGAAACAATTCACAGAATGAATAATACAATGTCCCATGCTAAGATGGTAGCCATCGATCAAAATCAAATTCCAAAATTTGAAAAACTTTGGCATCCTTGGATAAAACAACAGTTCCTGTCAAACTTCAATGACTCTGTCCTGTTGCCATGGTAACAGATTAAATGACTTACAGAGACACCCATTCTAAGGCTTCAAAGAGAACTAAAAAGAATAATAAACTGACGAGCGGGACAACCTTGTGGACCATACCTCTACCTTTCTACCCTTTTACTTCTTTCTCTTTCCTTTTCTCCACCTTACGATTAAAGCTCATTATCAGAATTTATTTGACCTATATACACTCTACCTGTAAACAATATGTATAGTAGGTATAAATCATTTAAATACCTACAAAAGTAACTAAGGAAATGATATATATCTTTAATTTAGGTTTACGTGAACCCAATGTTTAATATTTGAAATTTCATGATATTTACCTATATAAACCCTACTGTAAAACAATGAGCTTACTTTATAGATCCTTGTAAACTTACTTTATGTATCTTTATAATATTGTATACTCAATAAACTTCTTTTGACAAGGAAAAAAACATGAATGTGTTGTGACTATAACATAAAAAAGTCCAAACACTGAAACAAGAAGTATAGGTGAACTTCATAAAACATTTGTCCAGTCAAATGACTGTAGTTGATCCCTCAGTGACAAATGATGGGATGGTGCAGGCAAGAAAATGGCTGTGTGGCACATCCAAAACAGGATGGACATTCGTCTAATGGAAAGTTGCAGATAAATACTTCTTACCAGACAAGGTGGACCCACCTGTCGTACGACAGTGGATCAGTCGGGCTTGTATTGGCCGAAAGCCAAATGATCATTGGTAGTACCAACTCTGATATAAATGAAGCCTGTGAAGGGATCCCTCCTGGATGAGAAATCTGCCTCGTAGGAGAATGGACATTGCTGTGGGGAGCGCCTCCCGATCGTTACCAGGACATCCAGCTGCTCAAATAAACGTTCTCCGATTAGACATGTAATACAACGAACACAGGGACAGTTCAGGCCGCTGACATGCTTCATACAGGGCACTTCTGGTTTATTTATTTATACACAGACACTAATTGTGATTTAAAATGCCACAAATGTGGGAAATTAACCTTTAATTGCAATTTTAACCTGTGTGTGCCACCTTCTGTGTCTGTACCAAAGCCAAACATTCCAGGGTATGTAAACTTTTTATCAGGGCCATTTGGGTGATTTCCGTTATCATTATGTTTTAAAAAGTATCCAAAATGTCACAATTTCTGCCAGGGTATGCAATCTTTTGAGCACAACTGTATTGCCGCGTACACACGGTCGGACTTTTCGTCTACAAAAGTCCGACAGCCTGTCCGACAGACTTCCGGCGGACTTCCGGCGGACTTTCCGCGGACTTGCAGCAGACTTTCTAACGAACGGACTTGCCTACACACGACCACACAAAAGTCCGACGGATTCGTACGTGATGACGTACACCGGACTAAAATAAGGAAGTTCATAGCCAGTAGCCAATAGGTGCCCTAGCATGGGTTTTTGTCCGTCGGACTAGCACACAGACGAGCGGATTTCGGGGTCCGTCGTAGTTACGACGTAAAGATTTGAAGCATGTTTCAAATCTAAAGTCCGTCGGATTTGAGGCTAAAAAAGTACGTTGAAAGTCCGGAGAAGCCCACACACGATCGGATTACCAGCCAGCTTTAGTCCGTCAGCGTCCGTTGGACTTTTGTAGACGAAAAGTCCGACCGTGTGTACGCGGCATAACTATATCTATATCTATATATAGATATATATATATCTATATCTATAGATATAGATATATATCTATATCTATCTATCTATCTATCTATCTATCTATCTATCTATCTATCTATCTATCTATCTATCTATCTATCTATCTATCTATCTATCTATCTATCTATCTATCTATTGCTGCCTAGCACTAAATAGCCCCTTTTGCTGCCAAATAACCCCTGAATCATTGAGGCATGGATGCCTCTGGACTTCTGAAGGTACAGTATGCTGTGGGTTATGACTAAGACCTTATAGGCTGAAACGTGTTAACTGACTCAATCTGCGTTTGTTCACTGTGGCTATTCAATAAAATGAAGACATTTTAAGAGCAACAACCGGAGTGTGGATCATTTTTTCAACATGCTGTGGTATCTGGCACCAAACCATTACTAACAGATCCAAGTGCTCTAAGTTGTGAGGTGGGATCTCCATGAATCTGACTTGTTTTTCCATCACATCCCACAGAAATTCGATTGGATTGAGATCTGGAGAATTTGAAGGGTGAATCAACACCTCAGACTTGTTGTTGTGTTCCTCAAATCATTCTTTAACCATTTCTGCAGTGTGGCCATGTGCATTATCCTGCTGAAAGAAGCCACTGCCATCAGGTAGTACCATTTCCTTGAACAGGTGTACTTGGTCAGCAACAATGTTTAGGTAGCTGGTATGAGTCCAGTAACATCCACATGAAGGTCAGGCCCCTAGGTTTTCCTACAGAACATTACTCAAAGCATCACACTGCCTCTGCCTACACATCTTCCTATACTATATTGTAGTGTCATCTTTTCCCAAGGTAAGTGACGTGTGTGCACCCGCCATCCACATAAGGTAAAAGAAAACATGATTCATTCGACCAGGCCGCCTTCTTCCATTGCTCCGTGGTCCAGTTCTGATGCTCATGTGTCCATTGTAGGTGCTTTTGGCTGTGGACACAGGTCAGCATGGGCACCCTAACTGGTCTGCAGCTACACGGCTTCATACACAACAAACTGCAGTGCCCATTTTTTTTTTTGCTTTTAACACAGCGACATTCAGGGACAACATGTTTACTTGCTGCCTAAAAAAACCCCACCGACTTCCACATACCACTGTAACAAGATAATCAATGTTGTTCACTTAATCTGTCAGTGGTCATAAAAGTTAAAGCTGATCAGTATGTTTTGTAAATAGGTGTTTTGTGTATCTACTGAACACTGTGCTGGAGGCAGCAGCCCTGTGCAGTCTTTAATCTATGCCAAGACATCTTAGTCGGAAATAGCCACTGGTAGCTTAGTCAAAAACAGCAATTAGTAACCTGAAGAGTCAGGGAGGATATAAGCAATGTGGCACAAGACTTACTGCTGTTGCATTTCGATCTCACATGTGAGAGGCATAGGGAGTTACAGAACAAAAGATTTATTTTCTAGATTTTTTTTTCAGGGTTGCAGAACCTGATAGATAAATAAGCCATTGTACTCAGGGCTGCCTGTAGCTCTTACAATGATTTGCACCATTTCTGCAGGTTGTGAAATCTTTAACAGTTACATCCTCCCGTTTAGCTTTCAGCATTTGCTCTACCCCTCTCTGTCTCTAACAGGGCTTTTCCAGATATAGATAAGCATCTCACTCATACAGTTTTGCTCATCATAGAGATACAAGGTAGCTGGAATTGACTTGTGTGCTCAGAATAAGCTTCCAAAATTCATTGGTGCTGGCAATAGAGACTGCACTGTCAAATTTGTTTCAAGAACAGTGAACATGTATACAGGAATAGAACACATGCTTTGAGAAAGGCAATGGGTTTCCTCTACGGTTGAGCTTCACTTTTTCGGAAATTAGCATTTTTTTTTAGCAAAAACAAAAAAACTACCTATGATACCCATTATAAGTTTGAAAAAATAATTAAGCCATTCCCCTTTCCTTTAAGACAATGGTGTAATGTAACCCTAAAGTCATTAAAACCACCACCACTTCACATAGTAGACAAAGCTTTTAATTTCCTATTTCTGTCTGGCTTCTCATCGTGCAAATTAATGCATCTCTGTTATTCTAACAAAGATTCATGGATGTCGTATTCTGTACTGAACTGAGTACAGCGTGGTGACTCACCATTGTCCCTACTTGGAAACAATAGCAAAAGAGCTATTATCAGTGACGTAAAAGCATAAAGTATGAGTACAGTACAGGTCATTGCAGAAATGTCACTATGAGGGATGGTGAATTTGGCAAACAAAACTTTGATATGAGCCCATATGCTTTACTTAAATTTATGAAAGGTAGTGTGTTGGCAAAATTATTATTGAATGCGTTTAACTTTGAAAAGAAGGCTCTTCTACATTTAATTTGTTGCTCTGTCTTGGTATGACTCGGTCACTAATGACAATGTTCCTTTTTTTTTTTGCAAAATGAAATCTCAGCTTGCTGCTATATCTGGACAAGACTCTTGTTTAGATTAGACCAGTGGCTGGAACTAATGCAGTTTGTCACATGTGCTCCCCTGCCCCTAACCCCTTTTGGCCTCAGCTACCAATCCACCTCCCCAAAAATCCTTTGACTGCTTCAGAGAAGATGTGTTCACTGATGAATTATCAAGTTTGATTTGAGACATAGGCATGCGCACAGGGTGTGATAAAAAACAATGCAGCGCTAAGGATAACCAATGTGTGAAAAGACGTGTGGACAAAATAACAAAAGGACTAATGAAGCCAAAAAAATTGTAAATGCAACACAATATATCATGAAAACATACCATATAAAGAATATTTTGTGATCACTAGAAGAGTGTGTGGTATTCAAAGTAATCAAGTGATAGTATCATATAAACGAAGAAAAAAGTTCATACAAAAAGTCCCATCACACTTAGTGCATTTCAAAAGATGAAAAGTTCATAAACATAGCAAAAAAACTGATCCAGAATCCGTGATAAGAAGAGAATCCAATCTGCCAAGAGGTGAGTGCACCCAAGTGAATATGAGGCTCCTTACCGACTCAGAAGACCACAACGGTCTGACCAAGCATATGGGAGGTTTAGAGGTTTCCCAACAACCTATACCGGCATCTGGGTTTGCGGCTAAAGCTGTATGGCTGCAGTCTACTCAATAGCTCTCCAGGCCACCTTACAGTTTTGGGTGCCTATAGCCATGGTTCCGTCCTTCTTCAGTACCTCAATGACCTACTGTTGTGTAGTCCCTCCCAGGAAGCCTCCTCTGCTGCTTCTTCCTGCAACAGGGCATGCGCACAGGGTGCGCCAGGTGTGCCTGGACACACCGTAATCACCCTGTGTGGTGCAGATTGCCCCTGTTTAAACCCCTGATATTTCACTAAAGCCCTTCATATTTCACCAAAGGGGCTCATAAAAAATTGTAAACAAATTAAAAAAATGTAATTGTAAAAAATAATAATAATAATACAAATAAAAACTACTGACACCATCTACTGCCCTACTGATACCGTCAGTATAAATACACACACATGTGTGTTTGAGCTTTGAGGTGCACGCCCTAATGCAATAGGCTTTGATTTGAGTAAGCTGGTAGCAAAGCAAATTTTTACTGACTCACTTCCTGTTTTCTGTCCTTAGAAATCTGGGACAGTTAGCAAATATTTCTTTGATTTTATTCTCTGTGTTTGATCTCTATGGCAGTAGCCACATGTGATCCCGCAGAGCTAGCCCGGTGGTCCATAGTAACAAAGTAAAAAATATTAGTTGATCTCTTTATCCGCCATCATCTGTACTGGTTTTAACAAATCTTTGTGTTTGCTCAACTGTTTTTTCTATCCTGTATAAACCAACTTTTTTCCGCTTTCTAATTCCATGTGTGTAAATTCACAGTATGACGGCAGGAACATTAAGTGTAATAAAGAAAAATTATGGTCTATAGCAGCAGGCTCAGTGATTTCCGTTAATTTATGTGAGGAAAGTTGTATTTTCGCTGTAGAAATTCCTGTAGTGTAGAGCTGCATATATCTAATGATGTGGAAAAACTCGAGCAAATATCTTGGTGAGGAATGAATGTAATTTTCTCTTTTAAAGGTAGTCAGCAAGTAAAGGGAAGACCAGATAAGTAACATCATCTATTAGATTATTCCAAAATAGCAGATCGTAGCGCCTGGCATGACGTGTTTGCATGTACTGGCATATTAAAGCTGATTAGCCTATTTAAGGTGATTAACAACCAAAGCTATACATCGCATTTTAATTCTTGATTTTGTTTATTTCGTTGTAAGCTTCTCTGTTAAGTATCCATTAATAACCATACTTGAAAACAGGATGTTCTACTCTGCTTATCGTTCCTGGTAAATAACCTCCAATAAATACATCTCTGTGGATGAACGGATAATTAAAATGGCTTTTTAAAAATCTCAGAGGCAGAACATCCACCCAAGGGTATTTTTTCTCTTAATAAAACTGGCTAATGTTCATTATAACTTGTCTAATGTACAGTATAAGTACCTGTGACATGATGTTAACAAGCTCTGTGAACTACTCTGAGATGCAATTCTGGGGAATTTTTAGAAATGAATTATTGAAAGAGCTAATTAATGGAGATTAAACTGTGTGTGTTTATCTAAAGGGAATTTGTTTCTAAGAAATATATATATACCGTATCAGTATATGCATGTGCTTCTTCATAATATTTTCTAGGAACTATTAAGTTCAGGAAAGTTAAAAGTGATGGTCTTTTGAACCCAATAGAGCCAATTAGAATGAGAGACAAATTTTAGCACTGCATTTGGTTGATTTGGTTCTGCTTCAATAGGTCCTACAAGTTGGGGTTGGCTTTTACTGGCAGACATGCTTTCTCTTAGTGACATAAACAGGATGGACAGCTATGCCTAACGCTGCAAGCAGGTTGTGACAGAAGCTCCAAATGATGAACAGAGTTACAGAGTGGAGTTTCAGACTTATGAAATGTGTACTAATCAGATTGCAGTGTAACATATATAAGCAGGAACAATAGCTGTTTTCTACTATATAATACCACAGGAGCACAGCCAATTAAAATTTATAATTTGTTTTTTCTTATGATGGAGGGTAGAGGGCATTTGCTACAAAAACATATAGTTATGCACATATCCACTATATTATCAAAAGTATTGGGACACCTGTCTTTACAGGCACATGAACTCATGAATGGCTCGCAGTCTCTGCTCTAATTAATCCCTAAGGTGTTCTGTCGGGTTGAGGTCAGAACTCTGTGCAGGCCAGTGAAGTTCCTTCACCATCCATGTCTTTATGGACCTTGCTTTGTGCACAGTCATGTTGGAACAGGAAGGGGCCATCCTCAAACTTTTCTCACAAAGTTGGGAGCTTGAAATTGTCTAAAATGTCTTGGTATGCTGACACCTTAGAAATTCCATTCATTGGAACTAAGGGGCCAAGCCTAACCCCTGAAAAACAACCCACACAATAATCCCTCTTCCACCAAATGATTTGGACCTGTGCATGAAGCAAGGTCCATAAAGTCATGGATGAGCAAGTTTGGGGTGAAGGAACTTGACTGGCTTGACTTAAATCCGATAGAACACCTTTGGGATGATTTAGAGCGGAGACTGTGAGCCAGGCCTTCTCATCCAACATCAGTGCCTGACCTCACAAATGCACTTCAGGAAAAATGGTCAAGTATTCCCAGACACACTCCTAAATTGTGTGGACAGCCTCCCCAGAAGAGTTGAAGTTGTTAAAGCTGCAAAGGGTGGGCCAGCGCAATATTGAACCCTATGGACTAAGACTAGGATGTCATTGAAGTGCGTGTAAAGGCAGGCGTCCCAATACTTTTGGTAATATAGTGTATCTGTTTAGATTCACATTTGTCTGTCTAGATTTTTTCTACTGAGGACCCACTACCATGGCAGACAGCATATCTGTTTGGGGGTCAGAAAGAGTAGAAAGCAGCCATGTAACAGTATCTTATCTATCTGGTAGTCTGTGACAGGGGGGCATTTTTATCAGAGGGTGGTTATCTCTGCTATATATATACACCAGAGAGTAACTGTATCTGTATATTGTGGTCTGGATTTTACTGCCCAATCATAAATGTGAAGATTGGAGAAGAGGCTGGTCACATAACTTTGGCAGGTCTTTCTCTGTTTTTTTTTTTTTTTTATTACTCTTGCATTCCATTCTTCCATGATGAGGTTTAAGAACATTTATGCTTTTTTAAATTGACCTCCAAATTTAAAGCGGGGGTCTGCCCACCGCTACAAAAATTAAAAGCCAGCAGCTGCACATACTGCAGCTACTGACTTTTAATAATAGGACACTTACCTGTCCTGGAGTCCAGCGATGCTGGCACCGCAGCTGATGTTTCCATCAGCTGTCGGGTGCATGCCACCTCCTTTGCTAGTAAAGGAACCTGGCAGTGAAGCCTTACGGCTTCACGCTGGGAACTCTACTGTGCATGCGCGAGGCTCCGCTCCTCTCTCCTACTAGCCTGGTGACCGGGGAAGGAGGAGGGAGGAGGAGGGAACCCGGGTGGTGACGTCAATACCCACAGCTGAGGCTCCCGGAAGTGAGAACAGGATACCTGTGAAAGACAGGTATGCAACCCCCCCAAAAGGTGCCAAATGTGGCACCTGAGGGGGGAAGGAGTATGAGCGGTAGTTACACTTTTGGGTGGAACTCCGCTTTAACACAACGTTCCTAGTATCTGAAGCATGCCATTGCTTGTGTACATGAGCAATCTTTGCTATCCTCAATAATTTTTAATACTTGACAAAACTGTATCAACACACCTGTTTGAAATAAAACCTGACAATTCATATCACAAAACTAAATTTACACTGTTCAAGAGCACCCAATTAAAAAAAAATATTCTCAATAATCCACATGTTTTGGTTAGTGCCTTAATGAATGAACATTGACCTTAGACCTTCATTATTTTTGGCTATAAATATTTGGTGGCATCAGTTATGTATATCTTATACAAGAGTTAAAGCCATTGCTATTATACTTTTTTTAGTTGGTATGAATAACAAGTAAATTAAAAGTTTTTTTTTTTTAATTATCAAGTGTGTTTATTCTGAACTGTCAAAACTGCCCTATATCGACAGGGCATAAGCTTAAGGTTCAGTCCAACACAGAAGTATTACTTTCAGCTTTTCAATGTCAATAGTTAAGGATGCTGGCAGTGCAGGTACCGCTGACACCACCGGCCCACTGGTGTCTGGTGGATGACAACTCTGGTAAAAATAAAGTGACAGGGTCTCCTGGGTGAGGTCATTGACCAAATATGACCATATTTGGTATATGACATCACTGCTAAACCCCTGCTCATTCACAAAAAATGTAAACAGTGAAAAAAGACACACAACATTTTTGACAAATCCTTTAATTAAAAAAAAAGAGTGTCATTTTGCCAGCAATTTAAACATGCTTTGTAAATGTCAGTTTTGCTGTAACTGGCTGTATGCATCAAACACATACACCTCTTCACAGGGCAAGGGCATCCCTCAAGCATATTATTTTTAAGGAGTTTTAATGTTCATTAAATTGATCGTTTGTGATGACTCTGATTGAACTTGATTTTTTCTATATATAGATGGTAGCATCAGAATTTGGCATACACAATATAAAAAGGTTTGGGATGGGTTGAAACAGAAGTTTTCAGCATTAATGTGTGGTCGACAAATCTGCAGGCCTATGTTACTATAACATGTACCAAAATCCCATTGGGAGGAATACTCCCAATACACATCACAGAAATGTAGGCAAAGGGACCACTGAATGCTGAGATATTGGTGCACAAAAGTGAAGTGAATTAGATTTAATTGTATTTGCACATGAGTGGCTAAAAGAATCTCCTATAAAATGAAAAGGTTGGAAATTCAATCTATCTAGGCTGTTCACTTAGTTGCACAATGTATTTAGAGCACATAACAAATGAATATACTTTACTTGGGCTTAGCACATTATATAAACACTGAATCTGGTATATATGAATTTACAACCCAAATTAAAGAGTACTGGATCACATTTCAGCTTTGTCCCTGGTGCTGCTGCATTTCCAGGTGTAAAGTATATGTCTGTTTTTGCTTTGTACAGTAATTACTATATTTCCCTGTGAAATTCCTTTCAAACCCAGCCTGAAATAGTTCGAGCAGTTGAGGCCAGTACAAACTAATCATAATCCTGACACAAATCCCATTCACCTGCACTCCCTGTCTGTTAGATCCTTGGATTAATACCAGATCATCTGTCTCTTAGCTAGCACTTCATCTTTAATCCTCTTTATGTAATCTGAAGAACACCCATCCTACTGAACACATTTCCTTTTGTTTGGTAGTTACTAATAGTTTGCATGTGCAGCTGGTCATTGCTGGTTCCGAATTTAAGAATTTCAAAGAATACTGACAGCATTGGCAAATGTATATTTTCTAAAACCTCCATGAACACTATGCTACAATTGGTAGGTTGCTGCATAAAGCTATAGTAAATGTATTTAATATTGCCCAAATATTCTAGCACTTTTAAAAGCTTAT
The DNA here is from genome assembly GCF_042186555.1 of Aquarana catesbeiana. NCBI lineage: Eukaryota > Metazoa > Chordata > Amphibia > Anura > Ranidae > Aquarana > Aquarana catesbeiana. Next base: position 180,781,463 of record NC_133324.1, on the reverse strand, counting down.
TTAGTTTTCCCATGTATGTGTATGTATATTAAAAATAAGTATTGCTCTGGGCAGAATGTTAAAGTACATATAAATCAAATTACTAAAATCTCATATAACCTCTAACAGGTTAATGCTATATGATATCATGTCTAATCTTTTTAAATCTTCAGCTTTTATACTAATTCCTAATGACCCTGCCATTAGGGTTCATGTTCAGGCACTTCCTGTTATGGGGTGGCAGTGCTCTGTTCCTGTAGACAGGCTGTGACTACAAAGATTCATAAGAGATCAGCAGTTTTGAGATGCAAAAAGGATAAAAAAAAATTTTCTATGAAAAAAAATCATAATTTTCATTAAAAAATAAATATTTTGGAAGGCACTGACTGGCAAGTCATTGATGGTGTATGCAGTAGGTGTTACCTAGGTTTCTTACCTACACATGGTAGGTAAGAGCAACATATTTATTATCTTAGAAGTCCTGCTCTTGGTCTTGGAGCCCAGAGGCTCAATAGAGCTAACCAGGTCCACATATTACCTGGTAGCCAGACCTTGTGATTAGTCTGAGCTGTGCACAGGCTTTTACATATGGGATGGAAATAAACTAATGCTCAGCAAACTCTGTCCTCGAAGACATCATCACGCTGGGCGTAGCAATCCATTAGTGTTACATACAGAGCATTATACAGCCGTGGCAGCATACTATCTGGATAAGTATATTGCAGATTTTAACATTGATGCAGCATCTGTTTTATTTTAACTTTAATCATTTTAGTTGGGCTAGGGTGTTTTAGTAAGGGGAAGCAGTGAGCACTATTTATTGCTTTTCTTGTTCCTATGAGCCCCTGTTACATCTGTGCATTAAGGTAAGAAAACTTAAAGCTTTAAAACCACTTTAAGATGTCTATATACAAGTTGAGCAGTTTGTATATTCACCAGGTGTGAAGGGGAAAGCATATTTTGGAAGAGTCTTTTGCACTTGAAGAGAGCATGTATGATGTTATATGATGTCTTGAACACTTCTGTTGATTTTGTGGGCTTTGGTTACTTCAATTTTTTGGAAGAGAGCTTTGATTATTGATTATGATTTAATTAAAAGCATTACTAAGATTACTGCTCCCAACCAAACAAAAAGGTAAAAATCGTTTTTTTTGCTTTGGTACATGTTACCAATGGCAGTGAACCCCCCCACCACCACCTTCAAAGCGACTTCTTTGATGATCAATTGGCTATTAGCATAGAAAATGGCCAGAAATGTTTTTTTTTTAACATTCGGCTCCCATTTACTTAAAGGGGAAGTAAAACTTCTTCTATTATTTGTACCTATAGGTAAGCCTAGAATAAGGTTTACCTATAGGTACTGTGAATATCTCCTAAACGTGCGTCGTTTAGGAGATATTTACTGTATATTGCGCCAATTATGTCAACGGCGCATGCACTCTGAAGGAACAGCCACCCGTGCCGTTTCTTCAGAAGCCTGTGCCGTGACAGGCAGATTCCATGTGCAGGAGTGATGTCAAGTGGCTCCGGCCAGTCACACAGAAGGAAGACGGGCGAACATGGATGAGGGCTTCGTTTGCATGGAAGTTTAACATAATGTTCTAGTACTCAGTGCATACTGGCACATTATGCTTTTACTTTACAGGTAAGAAACACTCTACCAAGTGCTGGCTAGCTGTTAAAAAGCGAGTATATAAAGTTGTGTGGACAGTTTCTTTGTTTGTTTGTCTGATGGAAGATTATCTGTTGGAAGCAGAGATGCTGCTATGCACAAGAAAGGTTGAGTAAACTTCCTGTTTTCATATTGAGGAGGTATGATTTGGCAATTGGTGAAATAGTAGGCAAAATTAAGTACTGTAGAAGTAGTTCCCCAGTGAAAAATGTGAAAAAGGGCATTTGTAGTCACTGATCAGTATAATTCCCCTGCTAAAGTAAACATCAAGCCAACAAGGTTGTCAGCAGCGGCGGCGGTTCCATTAGGGGCGCAGGGGTGCCACCCCCCAATCCATGTGCCTGGCCCCTAATTATCCATGCAGGGCGCTGGACGCATGGATTTTAACTTTTTTTTTTTGAAGCACATGATTAGAGCCTGAGGCTCTAATTGGATTAAAAAAGGCTTGGCTCGGCATGCAGAGCACTGCAGGCCAAACCCACCTAGTTGTGTGACATTAGTGAATTAATATTCACTAATGTCTTCCTGCTTCTCCTCCCGGCCAATCAGAAAGCGCGTCCTGAGACCTGCTTGGCCAGGGAGTCTCAGGACCCACTTCCTGTTCAGCCGGGAGGAGAAGCAATGGCCCCGGCTCTTCCCTCGGCAAGTTGCAACAGGTGGAGGGGCAGCCCATTCCAGCCTCCAGGAGTCCTACCCTGGATTCAGCACCACCTCATCATCATCCTCCTAAGGTAAGGCCATGGATGGCTGCCTTCCTGTCTGACTAATCCGGGGGGGCCAGGTTTGTTTGCAGCCCCCCCCCCAAATATTGAGCACCAGCCGCCACTGGTTGTCAGTGCTTATTTCAGCCAGGGATCTAGTATTTCTATAAGGATGACAACAATGACAACAATGACAACATCCATATTTCTTTTAGAACATTTGTTTTTTAGAAAATAAAGTATGAAGGTAAAATTTTTTTAGTTTTGAATACAGTAGAGAGAGACATATATAAGGTTCTTCTTGATATCTGTGACGCTATGGAAGATTCAGCCTCTCTATTTATCCTGTTTACTATTATCATTGAACGTAAAAGAAAGGTGCAAATTGCAAACCAGGGATTCCCTAATTTTGGGGGATTTCCTCTCACTTCCCGTTTTAGCTACGGGAAAGGAAGTGAGAGGAAATATCTACAATGGGACACAGATTGGAAAAAAAATGACAGGAGTATAATTCCACTTCCTTACTCAAAAATTAGGTTTTCTAATATCTCCAATTTCTTTCTCCACTCAAGGGAAACTGACATTCCTATCCTAATGTTTAATCGACTGACTAGGAATGACAGATTTGTGGACATGCCACATTTTTTCTTTTTTGTTTGGCTTTAGCGTTCCAACACTGGGAGAAAATAAGCCTGACATGCTGTGGTTATCCTGAGTTATGTCATTGCAAAGAAAATGAAGAAATAAACATTAGAATACAGCACAGCATATTGTAAAACAATGGTCTTGCTTACAATACACATGTACAGTATCTCACAAAAGTGAGTACACCCCTCACATTTTTGTAAACATTTTATTATATCTTTTCCTGTGACACTGAAGAAATGACACTTTTCTACAATGTAAAGTAGTGAGTGTACAGCTTGTATAACAGTGTAAACTTGCTGTCCCCTCAAAATAACTCAACGCACAGCCACTAATGTCTAAACTGCTGGCAACAAAAGTGAGTACACCCCTCAGTGAAAATGTTCAAATTGGGCCCAATTAGCCATTTTATCCCTGGTGTCATGTGACTCGTTAGTGTTACAAGGTCTCAGGTTTGAATGGGGAGCAGGTGTGTAAAATTTGGTGTTATCGTTCTCAATCTCTCATACTGGTCACTGGAAGTTCAACATGGCACCTCATGGCACCTCATGGCAAAAAACTCTCTGAGGATCTGAAAAAAGAATTGTTGCTCTACATAAAGATGGCCTAGGCTATAAGAAGATTACCAAGGCCCTGAAACGGAGCTGCAGCAGGGTGACAAAGACCATACAGCGGTTTAACAGGACAGGTTCCACTCCGAACAGGCCTTGCCATGGTCGACCAAAGAAGTTGAGTGCACGTGCTCAGCATCATATCCAGAGGTTGTCTTTGGGAAATAGACGTAGGAGTGCTGTCAACATTGCAGCAGAGGTTGAAGGGGTGGGGGGGTCAGCCTGTTAGTGCTCAGACCATGCGCCACACACTGCACCAAACATGTCTGCATGACTGTCATCCCAGAAGGAAGCCTCTTCTAAAGATGATGCACAATAAAACCCGCAAACAGTTTGCTGAAGACAAGCAGACTAAAGACATGGATTACTGGAACCATATCCTGTGGTCCGAGACCAAGATGAACGTATTTGGTTCAGATGGTTCAGTGTCAAGCGTGTGTGGCAGCAACCAGGTGAGGTGTACAAAGACGAGTGTGTCTTGCCTACAGTCAAGCATGGCAGTGGGAGTGTCATGGTCTGGGACTGTATGAGTGCTGCCAGCACTGGGGATCTACAGTTCATTGAGGGAACCATGAATGCCAACAGGTACTGTGACATACTGAAGCAGAGCATGATCCCCTCCCTTTGCACATTGGACCACAGGGCAGTATTCCAACATGATGACAGCCCTAAACACACCTCCAAGACGACCACTGCTTTGCTAAAGAAGCTGAGGGTAAAGGGGATGGACTGGCCAAGCATGTCTCCAGACCTAAACCTTATTGAGCATCTGTGGGGCATTCTCAAATAGAAGGTGGAGGAGTGCAAGGTCTCTAACATCAACCAGCTCTGTGATGTCATCATGGAGGAGTGGAGAGGACAACCTGTGAAGCTCTGGTGAACTCCATGCCCAAGAGGGTTAAGACAGTGCTGGAAAATAATGGTAGCCACACAAAAGGTTGACACTTTGGGCCCAATTTGGACATTTTCACTTAGGGGTGTACTCACCTTTGTTGCCAGCGGTTTAGACATTAATGGCGTGTTGAGTTATTTTTAGGGGACAGCAAATTTACACTGTTATACAAGCTGTACACTCACATCTTCAGTGTTGTCACATGAAAAGATATAATAAAATATTTACAAAAATGTGAAGGGTGCTTTCACTGTTCAGAGATACTGTATAAGAAACCATATAGAGAATGATGACGGAAGACAAAAAAATCTCTTGGTAGTAATTCACAATAACGTTTTATTCTGCCACTATTTGGAATCTATATCCGATTGGCCAGGATATAAAAGTTCTATATGAAAACAATGCACCATAATTGTTTTTCTTCTTGTACAGTTGTTCCTTACATATTGAGAAACTTTGACCAAAAGACAAGATTAGTTTACCCCTTTGTGAGAATGAGTCTGAGAGTACTAAACTGTTGTTTGTTTTGCCCGTAAAGACACTTGTATCTTAATGTTTTAATAATCAGATACACAAAAGTTCCTAGGCGCTAAAGAGATTATAATCTAATTTTGTTGTCTGTAGCTCGTGATGATAGCTGTGATCACTGAAGAAGTCTATTTGCATATTAATTTGCATAAAATTGTTGAAGCACCCAACAGATAATTATACAAGTCTCTTAAATGAACCAGAGTTAGAATACAGGTGTTCTAAAAATCTCTGCAATATTCTAGGGAAAGAAAATATTTTACAAAAACACTCAATAGTTATCTAATTGATTTGATTTATTGACTATACATATATTTAAAACTATATATATTAGCTAAATGTCACATTTACATGTTTAGAGAAAGCAATTTCCATGTCAGAAGTCTATAATATGTATATTAATTTTTACTACATTCTAATTATTATTGATTTATATAGTGACAATAGATTAATCAAGGCTGTGTAATGACTTGGAGAATAACACAAAGCCTAGAGGCACAAATCTTTAGAGTTGATTTTTCTCCAGTTGATGGAAATGAAAATTACCTTACCACAATGAACTGGCTAAGTGCCCCAACCTGCTCTCTGTTTGGATGTAGAATTGGGACCTTAAAGAGGAACTTAACTGCAACAGCGTCAAAAAATGGAAAGCAAAAGACTAGCTACTAGTATTGCTTGTTGGCACCTTGCATCTGATCGTTTCCTCTTTACTGACTTAGCTACACCTTGTTGTATCTCTGCTTGAAAGTAGCCATCTAGGTGGACAAAAAGGCGTTGCTTCCTCATAGCTGCCTATCTGATGACTGGTGATCTAATAATTGGTGGGGAGATATTAAAGCGGAGTTCCATCCAAAAGTGAAAGTCTGCCTTAAGTACTCCTCCCCCCCCGACATGCCACAATTGGCATGTAACTTTTTTTGGGGGGGTGGGTACCTGGTTTTCAAAGGGACTTCCTGTCCCACTTCCTCCTTCTGTCTTCTGGCCGCCTAGGCGACTCCTCCTCTCCCCCTAGGCATCCCCTCTCTCCCTGCAATCTTCTGGGACACGTCACAGGTCCCAGAAGATTGCCTGGCCACTGACAGAGTGCAGCGCGTCTTGCACATGTGCACTGTGTATCCGGCTGGGTAGCCACAAGCTGTCACAGCCAGGCTCCCACACTTACAATGCTGGCGCCACAGAGAGGCGGGGGAGATGAGCCAGGGATCGGACGGGCGCATCGCTGGACCCTGGGACAGGTGAGTGTCTGTTCATTGAAAGTCAGCAGCTATAAATTTTGTAGCTGCTAACTTTTAATAAACTTAACAACCAGTATGGGTAAAGTCAACAGTGATATATCTGTAAGCCCAAAATAGAAAAAAAAAAAACCTGCTTAGGACTCATTTGACTTTCGTTGAAGGCATTTTACTCAAGTTTGGTAGATTCCCTTTACAGTAAACCTGTCAAAATGAAAATATGAAGGCTGCCATGCTGTTCCGAAATTATTTTTGTCTGTAAGTTATAGTGACCCTCTTTCTTTAATTCTCGGGGTCGCTGACCTGGAACAAGTGGGTGTTTTCATGTTGCTTAGAGGGCAACTTTGAAGCAACACAAATCTTTTACCAGTTCAATTTTCACAGGCAGTCCCAGCGACAGCAAACAGTAGGTGCATATTTGACAGCGCATATTTGGCCATGGAGTATATATTTTTTTTTTAATAGCTTGGTTTATAAGCAGCAGCATCATCATCATCTGATTCATTGCTGTTTTTTTAATCTTTTATTCAGGTAGCCTGGATGCGCATCATGGATGCGGAGCGGCCCGGAGAAGAAGATGAAGAAGAGAGGAAGAGAAGAAGAGAAGAAAATAAGAAGATGAAGAAGAAGATGAAGAAGAGAAGAAGATGAAGAGAAGAGCGGGAGCCTCCCCCATGCCATGGGAGCGGAGCGGCCTGAGGAGAAGAAGATAGAAGACGCCGCGGAGGAGATGCTGAAGGAGAACGCCGGAGGAAGAACCAGAAGAGCCAGAAGAACCAGAAGAAGAAGAAGATGAAGGAAGATAGAAGAAAGAAGAAAGAAGAAGCATTTAAATAAAGGAATTGTCAAAAACTGTCTCTTGTCATTTTTAACATTTTTGACAGTTTTTTAGTGAAATGGTAGGGGTACTTTTGTACCCCCTTACCATTTCACACAGGGGGGCCAGGATCTGGGGGTCCCCTTGTTAAAGGGGGCTTCCAGATTCCGATAAGCCCCCCGCCTGCAGACCCCCACAACCACCGGCCAGGGTTGTGGGGATGAGGCCCTTGTCCTCATCAACATGGAGACAAGGTGTTTTGGGGGGCTACCCCAAAGCACCCTCCCAATGTTGAGGGCATGTGGCCTAGTACGGTTCAGGAGGGGGGGCGCTCTCTCATCCCCCCTCTTTTCCTGCGGTCTTCCAGGTTGCGTGCTCGGATAAGGGTCTGGTATGAATTTTTGGGGGGACCCCACGCCGTTTTTTTTTTTTTTGGCGCGGGGTTCCCCTTAAAATCCATACCAGACCTGAAGGGTCTGGTATGGAATTTAGGGGGACCCCACGTCATTATTTTTTAAATTTTGGCCGGGGTTCCCCTTAATATGCATACCAGACCTGAAGGGCCTGGTATGGAACTTAGGGGGACCCCCACGTCATTTTTTAAAAAAACTTTTGGTTCGGGGTTCCCCTGTGGGGAATTCCCATGCTGTTTTTATCAATGAACTTCTATGTGTATTGTCGGACCGGCAATGCAATAGCCGCGAGTAGTTTTAAATGACTTTTTTCCTTTGAAATGTCATTTTGCTGCCAGACTGTTCTAAACACGGGAAACATGCGCCCCTTTACAGGCATACTATAGACACCCCCCAGCTATGAAATTTAAAGGGATATTACACTTTTATTGTTTGACTTTAGGCATTATTAAAATCACTGCTCCTGAAAAAACGTCCGTTTTTAAAACTTTTTTTTGCATTGATCCATGTCCCTTGGGGCAGGACCCAGGTTCCCAAACACTTTTTATGACAATAACTTGCATATAAGCCTTTAAAATTAGCACTTTTGATTATTCATGTTCGTGTCCCATAGACTTTAACGGTGTTCGCGTGTTCGAACGAACTTTTTTCCTGTTCGCATGTTCTAGTGTGAACCGAACAGGGGGGTGTTCGGCTCATCCCTAGTGGTGAGATCCATGCCTAATGATGAACAGGTAAATGTGCAATCATTATAATGCAGGGTCCACATACAGCTTCTATTAGACAGATTAGACGTAACCATAACAATGGGTGATGACGAAAGAGCTGCCTGATATCACCAAGGTCGCATAATGCTGGTATGATTCATATGAATTCTATGAATGCTGAATGAATTGTAGTCCCATGTATAAAGGAATAATTGCTAATCTGTTGCAGAGCTTTTTCAATATGGTGGACCTCTGTTCACTTCCAATATTCATAAGTGCTTCTCATTGTCCCCCATAGCCTGAACATAACAATTATATCTCCGATTGATTGTATCACCTTTCAATAAGTAGCTTTATAGAGAGGGAAAGGTTGAAATTCTGCCAAGTTAAGTGGTCTTTCTGACCCTAAAAAAAATTTCTTACGATGTGGGTCTCTACTTATGAAGAAAGCTAAATCTTACCAATAAAGATACTTAAGGGTCAAAAACATTACATGCATTATTTAATTTGCTATTTTCATAATCTATGTAGAAATACACACACTGCCTAATTCATGAAAACAATTCCGTTGCATTATCGCAAATACCATATGCAGTTTTTCTAATGGTATTTTACAAAATTGTGTGGTATTTGAACTATATTAATAAATGTAAATAAACATCAGTCCACAAAGAATTTTCACACCAGTTATCACTCCTCTAAGTATCGTTAGCTTCGGCCTAGCTATAATTGTTTGTTTGCTTGAGGTGTTTATTGATGAGACCAGGAAAAGGAATCATTTTAGTATGAGGGTTGTATATCTGTTGGAGAGATATCTCCTTACATCCTGTATGACTACTAAGGCAGGAAGCTAAGAGAGTGCATTACATAATTTCTAGGCCTTTGCCACTCTATCTTAAACTAAAAAAAAATTTGGTTGCAGTTAAGAAGATGGGTTGAGCTGGGACTGAACCTTGGTTGTTCTATCTCAAATTTTGCTTTATATAAAATATATAGTATACATCTCCAGACCTTAATCCTATAGAAAATTTATGGAGGGAGCAGAAACTTTGAGTTACAATATGGAAATAAGTACAGCGAATGTGTAGTATACAGTAAGCAGCTGACACACCTCTAGACACAGGCAAAAGCAAAAAATAATAAAAAATTGTAGTGTAGCGCTATGTGTATATGTAAACAGTGAATGCGTTCTTCCTTTACAGGACAAAAACAGTATTGAAACACTAGGTAATGCAAATTAACATTAGGAAGTGACTACAGTGAATAAACGATGAGTTGCCAAGAGACAGCCAAGAAACCTTAAAGATTTAGAGAAGGTCTGTAAAGAAGAGTGGACCAAAATCCCTCCTGAGATGTGTGCAAACCTGGTCACCAACTACAAGTTACGAATTATAACGAATGCCACATCTAAACAAATGGAATGGAATGAATTATCAATAATAAATAACAATTACAATAAAAACTTTTATTATTATTATTTATGATTAATTTGTTCTGTTCCATTTGTTTAAATGCGGCATACGTTATTACGGATAATTCGTAACTTTGGATAAATTCATATTTGTTAAGTTCACTAACAGCCAAATTTGAAAGGAAATTCCAATACCTATAATTTAATAGTTAGTGATAGTTAAGTTATTATTAGCTGGTTATTATTTCAGATTTTTGGATTTTCTAATTTCGAATTTCGAAATTTACGAACTTATGATTTTTTTTCGAATTTACATTTTTTTTTTAATTTACGCATTTTTTTGAATTTACAAATGTTTTTGAATTTTCGAATATTCGAATTTACGAATATTTGGAAAATGTTCGGAAAAGTTCATTAAATGGGTTTTTGTTAATTCGGATATTTCTGAATTAACGAATTTGTCGAAATTCGTTAAAAAACGAATTCGGAATGAAACTAATTGCACATGTCTAGAAATGGCATTATTTTCTTCAGTATGTAGTGCTTACCCCTGATGGGTTTTGTTCTGCCATGACTTTTAAAGCTTCTCAGTCCCCACTGGCACACCTGGTTATAGGTAGAAGGCTGCTCACACCTGTGTAACTTAAGTGTCGACTCGTAAGCTGGCAGTCAATTGAACTGTAACAACACTAATGCCCCGTACACACGGTCGGATTTTCTGATGGAAAATGTCCGATCGGAGCGTGTTGTCGGAAATTCCGACCGTGTGTGGGCTCCATCGGACATTTTCCATCGGATTTTCCGACACACAAAGTTGGAGAGCAGGAGATAAAATTTTCCGACAACAAAATCCGATCGAGTCAATTCCGACCGTGTGTGGCCTGTTCCGACGCACAAAGTGCCACGCATGCTCAGAAGAAATTCCAAGACGGAACAGCTCGTTCTGGTAAACTTAGCGTTCGCAATGGATACAGCACTTTCGTCACACTGCAATGTAAAAAATGGTTTAATACAGCGCACTCTCTTCTTCTTTATAATGTGACAAGAATTAAGTCGTTTTGCTGCTTATATTCACACACACTTCTCACAAACTTATTTCGTTACTATTTATCGTGATTCCCTCAATATATTTTGATTTCTCACATCTGACAACATATTTTTGTATATTTTTTTTATATTTTTTGGCTTTAATGTAGATTCTTTTTTTGTGTTTGTATTTTATTTTTATTTTGTTTACGATTTGGATTTGTACTCCCGAAAATGTTTGTGTGTGTTTTTTGTGACAAGTTCCCACAACACCATTGATATGTTGTTCTATTTAATCTGTAGGAGATTGTTTGGTGTTGTTGTCTCTTGTTAATTTCACATTGTACTTTAGAAATGTACCTGAATCCTCACCAACAAACTGTCCTTTTTGGATGAAAACACACACAGGAGAGTATAATTTACAGAAAATTTTTTATTAACGGCTCACAACTAAACAAAGAGGGAGGCAACGCTGGAGAAACTGCAGAAGTGGGTGAAGCCTTGTACCCCCAGGGCAGACATCAACTATTTTTAAGCAAAATTGGTGGCCTGAGGAGTCCTTATCTAAGGGAGGGCAGTCTGGTCCAGAAGTCCCAGAGATCATGAACAGCAGCAGATGACATCTGTGTCCCCAGGCTGTGGTCATACGAGAGACTGCATCTTCTGTCAGACCAGACTGAACCCAGGGCCATCACTCTTTGGTCTTCTTTCCACACCTCCTTCCACGCGGTGGCTGTGGTGTTGGAGTTGTGGCAGCAGGAGGAGGAGGAGGAGGAGGAGGATGGTCCAACTCAACCACGTTGGTCTTGGGTGTTAGTTCCCCACTCACCCCCTTACGTAGGACTTTATAAAGCAGGTCCTCACAGAGCTTGCGTTGACCCTCCTGCATGCCCTGCAATTTGGTGGCAGCCATGCAGGCAAAGGCCTCTTCAGGAGTTGGTAAGGCTCAGAGGGACGCCGAAGCCTCCTGAATTAGCCTGAACGCTGAATCCTGCACGGGACTCGGAGTGGCCTTCCTGGCTCGTTTATATGGCAGGCGGAGAGGAGGGACCTGAGACTCAGTCAGGCTGCGACTGGTCCCAGGCTTCTCTTGGCTGACACTTAGCCCCGCCTCCTCCTGGCTGCCACTAATCCCCGCCTCCTCCTGGCTGCCACTAATCCCCGTCTCCTCCTGACTGCCACATTCCACAACCTCCTCCTGGCTGAGGTCTTCCTGTGTATGAAAAAGGGACATAGTTTTATTTTTTTCTTCATCAATCACACACAATTTTCACCTCCTGACTGCTGCAAATTGAATGTTAACAAATATAACAGACTATCCTTCTGAGCCCAGCAGTTTTCATTCTTGTCCCAATTTTGGGTGCCCACTACTGTCTATTGATATGTAAAACACTTTTTTCAATCAGCAATTAGTGATCAATAATAACATCTAGTCAAGATCATTTCTTTATTGACCAGAAATCAGTAGAACAATGCTATACCTGACTCCAGCTGGGCTCCTCCACTTCTTCCTGGCTGGAAGGCCCAGGTTGGACATCGAAAGCCTCAGCTGGGGTGGAAGGAAGAGTGGAAGGAAGAGTGGAGAGGGATTCCCTGACTTTAGTGTGGTCTGACAGAAATCGCAGTCTCTCATAGTACCACAGTCTGGGGACATAAACGTCATCTGCTGCTGCTCCGGACCTCTGGGAATCTGTGACTTTCTTGCGCTCCCTAAGATAAGTGCTCCTCAGGCCATCAATTTTGGCTTTTAAATAAGGGATGGTTGCTGTGGGGACCACCGGCTTCACCAACTCCAGCAGTTTCTCCAGCGCTGCCTGCCTCTTCTGTTTGTGATTATAGTGGGGGTGTCTCACTTGCCACAGACAGGGCAGCTCCCTGTATTTGTCTATGAACAGGGGCAGGAAATTGTGGTCATTGAACCCATCCATTTTCTCTGCAAGACACAACACAAGACAAACCCTAATGTCAGGCAAAACTCCCCTAATCTTGTTACAATATAGGCTTCCATTTCGAAGCAGTATAGGCGCAAGTTTAGATCTTACCTTCGTTATCACAATCGGCGTCTCCGATGCTCCTTCCTCCGCTCACAGATCGTACGTAATACGCACGTGTGTTACGCTTTATACACACTGTGCATGCGTATAACTCCGCCCGCCCCTGACGTTCTTTCTAGTCTATTCCCCGCCCCTTTTTGTTCGGTGCAGTGGGGGAAGAGCACATGGCGGATAGACAGCAGGTGCGTGCTAATTGTAGCAACGACGAGGAGGAGGAGGAGGAAAGGCCGGAGCCTGAAACATCCCGATCCAGAAGGAGATTTAAGGACTCAAATATGTCCTTTGGGGAGATGTTGGAAATGGTGGACATCCTGAAGAAGTCCGACTATAATGGAAAGTATGGGCCTTACTCCAACCCCAATATCCGAAAGGCCAAGATCATGGCGAAAGTGGTCAGGAGTCTGCACCGGAATTTCGGGGTACGACGATCGAAAGATCAGCTCAGGAACTGGTGGTCAGACCTCAAATTATGAGAACACGAGCAGTACAGAAAGATCCGGAGAGTGCTGCAAAAAAGTAAGTAGTTGTGCTGTGTTCCTATTCTTTTTGTCTTTATTACGTTTGTGCTGCTCCATGTGCTTTTGGGAACTGTTGTACAGTTTAAAATGGCAACTTTCATGTTCATGGGCACATTATTCGTTCAGATCAAACATTTTTCGTTCCAACTATAAAATACCATTGTTTAGCCCATATGCATTTGGCCACCATTTTAACGCCCTATACTTGTTTTCAAAGAATTGGGTTGTGTAGATGGCTTTGTTACTAGAATGAAATGCAAACCAGATTCTGTGTAAGGAGAGGACACTGAGCAGCTGTTTACACATCTGGACACTGGAGCACTAGTGTGGGACCCCAGAACACCATTTTTATTAGGGGGCCCCACACAGGTGCTCCAGTGTATACTATAGAAGGGTCTCCATCGGTGAAGCTTGTACAAAACAGGTAAAGTATTGCAGCTTGACAAAGGACACTGAAAAAGCTACATCTTGGAACTCGGCTAAAATTGACAATTGTACCCCACTTCCAAGCAATGTTTCATCTTTATAGTTCTGACATTAAATATCTGTGTGCTAAGTATACTTTTTTGTTTTACATAGGGGAGAAAAGACTCGGAGGACACCCCTAATCCGAGGAGACCAGAGCCCCCCCCTCTGGAAGAAGGGGAAATCCCCCCAACACAAGCTGAGCAGGAGGATGAAGACGTGGTGGAACTAGTCACCACAACAGGTGAGTGTCTACAACCACAAGCTCAGATAAGAGATGGATGGCGGCATTTTTTTTTAACCAAATTTATTTTGGGGTTCCTCTCTTTTTAGGTGATCGTGATGTTGTGGATCCAGATCCTTTCACATCCGAAAGTGCCCAGATCCTGATCGGGGAGATCATGGGGTGTAATTTACAATTGGAAATCATCAAGCAAAACATCAATGATGTTATTCCAAAATATAAAAACATCATTGATGTTTTGGGGCGAGTTTAAAACCCCTCCAAATCAATTTCTTCTTTTGTGTGCTACAATGTGCTAAATCTTTTTGTGATTTTTGACAAAGCCAAATTTGGAGGATGCACACAGTGTGCCAACATGTGCTATCTGCCATCACGGGAGATCAATGGAGGCGTTTTGGGGGTGCAACCCCTTCCTCAATAATAAAGTAGCGGTGAGGAAGGGGTTTCTCCCCCAAAACACGTCCCTTGATCCCCCGTGATGGCAGGTCGCACATGTTGAAATTTGTGTGCATCTTCCAAATTTGGCTTTTCCAGGGGTGATTTCCCCCCATCGCAATATCAAACACAGTTCCTAAATACTCATGTCTGATATTGCCTTCAAATTCGACCAAATTTGACGTTTGTAAGTTCAAGATTTGTGTCTTTCTTCTTGGTTTTACACAGGCCTGTTTTCTATAAAATGGACATTTTGATTTTGGACAATGCCACCACAAAAATTGTTATACAACAAACATGTTGGTTTGTTTGAAAAACCTTTGGTAAATGCACATGTGATTGTGCAGGTATTAAAAAGATTGTTAATCAAGAATGTGTGGATTATTGTCTCAACGCTACAACACTTTTGGGGTGATGTAATTGTTGTTTTCTGAGAAAATGGGGGTTATTTCCTAAGGGCAAATCCACTTTGCACTAGAAGTGCAGTTTCAGTGCAGTTGCAAGTGCACTTGTAGTGAAATGTGTTTTTGCATTTAGTAAATAACAGCCAACAGTGCTTTGTATAAGGTTACACAATCACGCCATTTTCTGCACTCAAAACATTTCTGTCAGGGTCAGCTAAAACAAACACAAGCAGTAAATGTCCACAAAGAATTTTTTTTTTTTAATTATAAAAAGGCTTCACAGATTGTCTGGCATATTGATAGCCCCCCTACCCGCAAAGAACTCCAGGTAGCGTAACCGGACATCACGGGCACTCAGGGAGGGCAAGCCAGGACGGCCACTTTCAAGCGCCGTCAGTGTGTTTTGATGTATGATTCCGGCCTCAGGCCCAACTGAGCCAGCATAGTTGGCCGAATGTTTCCTTAAAAAGTTATGGAGAACACAGCACGCAAGTATAATATGGTTCAGTTTATACTCCGCCATGTGGATGGGTGTCAGAAATAGGCGGAACCGGCTGGCCAGGATTCCAAATGTGTTCTCCACCACTCTTCGGGCTCTGGCCAGCCGGTAATTAAAAACCCTCTGTTCCGGGGTGAGGGTCCTCATTGGGAATTGCCGCATCAGGTGGCCCCCAACGCAAACGCTTCATCAGCAACGAACACAAATGGGAGTCCTTCAACATTGTCCTCTGGAGCTGGCAAGTCCAAGCTGCCATTCTGGAGATGCCTGTAGAACTCCGTCTGGGCGATGACTCCACCATCGGACATCCGGCCATTCTTCCCCACGTCCACATACAAGAAGTCATAATTAGCCGACACCACCGCCAACATCACTATACTATTGAACCCCTTGTAATTATAATAGTATGACCCCGAGTTGGGTGGTGGGACGATGTGGACGTGTTTCCCATCAATTGCCCCTCCGCAGTTAGGAAAGTCCCACCGCTGGGCAAAGTGGGAGGCCACAGTCTGCCATTCCTGTGGCGTGGAAGGAAACTGTTGAGG
Source organism: Aquarana catesbeiana (assembly GCF_042186555.1). Taxonomy (NCBI): domain Eukaryota; kingdom Metazoa; phylum Chordata; class Amphibia; order Anura; family Ranidae; genus Aquarana; species Aquarana catesbeiana. Next base: position 180,765,665 of record NC_133324.1, on the reverse strand, counting down.
AAAAAACAATAAACATTACTATTTTTTCACAGAAACTGGCAAGCAGATTAAACACAAACATTATGGGGCAACCTCCAGATAGCATTTAGTAAGGGGAATTTAACAAGGCCAAAGTATAAGGTACACCTATCATATTCCCCCTCCCCCCCCTCTCATGGGCCATTTCTAACATTATAGGGGGTGTGTGGAAATCTTGGACAGGTAACTTCACTTCATTGAGAGATGAATGCCTAAATAATGGCTATTACTTGGAACAGCCCCTCCTTAGTTACACTATTGGCAGCCCACTGGACAGGTAAGAAGTGTCATAATACAAAGATATAAATACACATTGTACACATTTGAGGACATTTGGACATTCTGCTATTACCTGTCAAGATAATAATAGGACACGAATACTTTAAACAGTACCATTGGAAAGTATACAGGCAGGCCCTTGCACTACATGCTTTGGGGAATTCCTCCATACATCTGACCAGTAAAGAGGTGGGTATAGTGTGTATGGGTTTGGCAAAGTCAGCAGATAGATGATTGAGGATACATAGAGAATTGGGATCAGCTGACTTAGCAGTTGGGGGAGGGAGGGTTACTAAAAATTATTTGGGGACACCACAAAAAAAAGCCTCTGGCACTCTGCCTGAATTTAAATAACATTTCCAAACATTTTAGGGGGATGTTTGGAGTAAAGCACTACTATGGAGCAGAAAAAATACATTGTTAAGTGACTACATGAGGTGAATATAGGGCAGGAGACACCATGCTGGGGAGGTTATTGAAGGGCAAATATGTATGAAGGACCTAAAATAATAATTACATAAAAATACTGCATGAATGAGGACAAAGGGGACATTCACAGCATATTACAATCATGGTAATTAGGGAATGAGGAAAGAAATACAATATATTATCAAACATTAAATACAATAAAATGTGATATTAAAGGATACAAATCTTACCTTCATATACTCCTTCTGCAGGACCTGGATGATGGCAGAACAGGTCTCTGGGATAATGATCCCCAGAGCCTGGGGGGAGATGCCTGTCGAGAACTTCAAGTCCTGCAGGCTTCTCCCTGTGGCCAAATACCGCAGGGTAGCGACCAACCTCTGCTCCAGAGTGATGGCTTGCCTCATGCAGGTATCCTGCCTGCTGATATAGGGGGTCAGCGAAGCCAACAAACGGTGAAACACGGGGTCCGTCATCCTGAGAAAGTTCCTGAAATCATCAGGATTATTGTCACGGATCTCACGGAGCAAAGGCATATGAGAGAACTGGTCACGCTGAAGCAACCAATTCTTGGTCCATGAACTCCTCCCCACCCTGTTCATGGACTGGACTTGTGTCAAGGTCAGGACCCCAACACCAAGCCCCCGCACAGCACGAACTCTATGAGGAGTACGCATACGAAACATGGCTAGAAAACGGTCGGCTGTTCAGAACGAAGTAACAGAACGCACTGAAGAACAGCAAGGCCTGTGAAGAGCGACCTGAAAAACAGTAACGAACGAACAAGAATACGAGTACCTAAAGTCACGCGGAACTTGCTGCACGCACTGAAGAGCAGATACAAACCCACAAGCACAAACTGAACGGCAGAAAACGATCTGAAAGCCACGAGTCTGAAAAAGCGTGAATCGTCTCTCACCAAACTTTTACTAACACGAGATTAGCAAAAGGAGCCCAAAGGGTGCCGCGCTTGGTTCTGAACCTGCCTTTTCTAGTCTCGTCGTACGTGGTGTACGTGACCGCGTGGTTGGCGATCGGAAATTCCGACAACTTTGTGCGACCGTGTGTAGACAAAAAAAGTTTGAGCCAACATCTGTCGGAAAAAATCCTAGGATTTTGTTGTCGGTATGTCTGAACAAAGTCCGACCGTGTGTACGCCCTATAACTCAGAAAGATGAAAGGGTTCTTGTATGCATGTAGCCCAATAGTGGGTAGGCCTTTGAGTACCTGATGGAGGGGTACCCCTGGAGGTAATTGCAAAGTACCTGGCGCTTAGATGTTAGTGTTGGCCAGCTTTCTGTGAGGTGGTGCACATAGAGCTGTCCCTTTAGGCGTGTGCAATGAAATGGTTGATGGGCTGCTAAGTTACATAGTTACATAGCTCCATAGTAGGTGAGGTTGAAAAAAGACACAAGTACATCAATTCCAACCTATGTGTGTGATTATATGTCAGTATTACATTGTATATCCCTGTATGTTGCGGTCGTTCAGGTGCTTATCTAATAGTTTCTTGAAACTATCAATGCCCCCCACTGAGACCATTGCCTGTGGAAGGGAATTCCACATCCTTGTCGCTCTTACAGTAAAGAACCCTCTACATAGTTTAAGGTTAAACCCATTTTCTTCTAATTTTAATGAGTGGGCACGGGTCTTGTTAAACTCCCTTCTTCGAAAAAGTTTTTTCCCTATTGTGGGGTCACCAGTATGGTATTTGTATATTGAAATCATATCCCCTCTCAAGCGTCTCTTCTCCAGCGAGAATAAGTTCAATGCTAGCAACCTTTCCTCATAACTAATATCCTCCAGACCCTTTATTAGCTTTGTTGCCCTTCTTTGTACTCGCTCCATTTCCAGTACATCCTTCCTGAGGACTTGTGCCCAGAACTGGACAGCCTACTCTAGGTGCTGCGGGACCAGAGTCTTGTAGAGCGGGAGAATTATCATTTTATCTCTGGAGTTGATCCCCTTTTTAATGCATGCCAATATTCTGTTTGCTTTGTTAGCAGTAGCTTGGCATTGCATGCTATTGCTGAGCCTATCATCTACTAGGACCCCCAGGTCCTTTTCCATCCTAGATTCCCCCAGAGGTTCTCCCCCCAGTGTATAGATTGCATTCATATTTTTGCCACCCAAATGCATTATTTTACATTTTTCTACATTGAACCTCATTTGCTATGTAGTTGCCCACCCCATTAATTTGTTCAGATCTTTTTGCAAGGTTTCCACATCCTGCGGAGAAGTTATTGCCCTGCTTAGCTTAGTATCGTCTACAAAACCCCATCCTCCAGGTCGTTTATGAACAAATTAAATAGGATTGGTCCCAGCACAGAACCCTGGGGGACCCCACTACCCACCCCTGACCATTCCGAGTACTCCCCATTTATCACCAACCTATGAAATCGCCCTTGTAGCCAGTTTTCAATCCATGTACTCACCCTATGGTCCATGCCAACGGACCTTATTTTGTACAGTAAATGTTTATGGGGAACTGTGTCAAATGCTTTTGCAAAGTCCAGATACACCACATCTACGAGCCTTCCTTTATCTAGATGGCAACTCACCTCCTCATAGAAGGTTAATAGATTTGGCAAGAACGATTCTTCATAAATCTATGCTGATTACTGCTAATGATACCGTTCTCATTACTAAAATCTTTTATATATTCCCTTATCCCCTCAAAGAATTTACATACTATTGATGTTAGGCTAACTGGTCTGTAATTCCCAGTGATGTATTTTGGGCCCTTTTTAAATATTGGTGCTACATTGGCTTTTCTCCAATCAGCTGGTACCATTCCAGTCACTAGACTGTCAGTAAAAATTAGGAACAATGGTCTGGCAATTACTTGACTGAGTTCCCTAAGTACCCTCGGAAGCAAACCATCTGGTCCCGGTGATTTATTAATGTTAAGTTTCCCAAGTCTAATTTTAATTCTGTCCTCTGTTAACCATGGAGGTGCTTCCTATGATGTGTCATGAGGATAAACACTGCAGTTTTGGTTACTGAAGCCACCCGATTCCCTCGTGAAGACTGAGGAGAAGAATAAATTCAATACCTTTGCCATCTCCCCATCCTTTGTAACCAGATGTCCTTCCTCATTCTTTATGGGGCCAATATGGTCTGTCCTCCCTTTTTTACTGTTTACATACTTAAAGAATTTCTTGGTATTTTTTTTCTCTCCTCTGCTATGTGTCTTTCATGTTCTATCTTAGCTGTCCTTATTGCACCCTTACATTTCTTATTGCATTCTTTATGAAGTCTGAATGCTGATGATGATCACTCAACTTTGTATTTTTTGAAGGCCTTCTCCTTTGCTTTTATATGCATTTTTACATTGGAGTTAAGCCATCCAGGACTTTTGTTCGCTCTTTTAAATTTATTACCCAATGGGATGCATTGGCTAATGCCCTTATTTAATATGCTCTTAAATCAAACCCATCTCTCCTCCGTGTTCTTTGTTCCTAAGATTTTATCCCAATTTATGCCTTCTAGCAGGGTTCGTAGTTTGGGGAAATTGGCTCTTTTGAAATTCAGTGTCTTTGTATTCCCCTTATGTTTCCTATTTGTGTGATTTATACTGAAGCCAATTGACCTGTGATCGCTGTTACCTAAATTGCCTCGTACTTCCACATCCATGATCAGGTCTGTATTGTTGGTAATCAGTAGATCCAGTTACGCTTTATTTCTAGTTGGTGTGTCTACCATCTGACCCATAAAATTGTCCTGTAAGACATTTAGGAACTGGCGAGCCTTAGATGAATGCTGGGTTCCCTCCGCCCAGTCTATTTGTTTGGATAGTTAAAATCCCCCATTATGGTAACACTTCCCATCCTTGCTGCTAATCCAAATTGTGATAGGAGATCTGTCTCCCCTTCCTCCCTCAGGTTAGGGGGCCTATAGCATACTCTCAGTATTATTTTCCCCTTAGCTTCATCCCTTTGGAGCTCTGCCCATAAGGATTCCACCTTATGTGTGCAAGTAAAGAGCAGTCTCTGTTGCATTAACTGTGTGTGTAGTAAAGGATTAAGAGTTGTATCTTTTCTCACTACTACTGGCAGGCAACAGGCCTGGTCCTATACTGTATGCCTAATAGTCAGCTGTTCCAAAAGTCCCAGTCTTTAGGACTGGTTCTTCAATGGCTCAGTCTCTCAGCTTTGCTAAGGGCACTCACATGGCAACAGGTTTCAAGACACAGCAACTCTCTGTGGCTTAGTGCTCAGGCTCTATGGGTGCTCACAAGGGCTCTGTCTCCCACAGGCTCTGGCAGATACCGCAGCAGGTCTGCACACTTTGGATCCCAGCCACAAAAAACTCTTATCTCTCTAAGAATGCCAAGCAAAAATGTCATGCTTTTTCCTCCTCTGCAAGCAGGATCGCTGGGTAAGGTGGTCTGTTTACCATCATTTGGCATTGGACAGTGCTCCTACAGGACTACATATCCCATTGTCCCATGCAGCTGCTGTATTTTTTCTCTGCTGCTGATTGGCTGAGGTTTGTTGCTGCCAGGATGGGGGGGGGAGAGCAAGTGGGGGATTACACAGAGCTGCTCCTGTCAGCAGTGGCAAAGAGAGGAGAATAGATCACAACCCACTCCTCACATAGATCCCAGTGGGGGAGGAAAGCAGGCACCGGAGCACACAGTCCACTCTTCAGCTGTGGCAGCACCCAGCCACAAGTATAACGTTTAAAACATTACACATGGAAGCATATTTCAATTCAGTAAGCTCCTGTTCCACCACAACTTGAAAAGTATCCACCATAGAATTGCGTAATTGGACTGGGTAAAAATATGTATACCACAATTAACTTGTTTTGGATTCAGAACAAAAGTCCGATATTATTATATCTACCCCTTATCAGATTGAATATTAAAGCATGTACGCTATGAAGTAATCAAGCTGACACTTAGTTCAAAATAAAAAACTTCTGTTTTAATATTTCCGCTTCTCAAGATTTTATACAATTCCATTAAAGATTGAAATATGTCAACAAGACTGGTGCATACAAACCACAAACATAAAAATACACATAGTGATAAAAATTGGTTTTAGCTGAGTGCTCATTTGCGGAAGTTGCTTTTGTTTTTGCAACACTTTTGCAGCATTTCCTGCTTCTGGTGTTATGTTGTTATATTCTGAATGTATTCTCAGAAGCAGGCACAAACTTTTTTGTTAACTCTTCAGTTCCACAGCAGCAAGGGAAAGGGTGAGCTTTGCAGAAAAATCTGAATATGTCTTAAGGCTTATTAAGCGTAGAAGCTGAGTTTATATATGTTAGGTATATAAAGCAGGTATTGGAATAGACAGTTCACCATGATCGCACTTCTTAATCACATCCATTACAGTCCCCCCTTGAAGCTGTCTATTTCAAACTGTCGCTCATATTAAAAGTCCTACTCACTCCCCTGGCCCATTCTCCTCTGCAACTCTTATCAGCTGTATATAGAGAAGAGCAGTGACTAATTCACTAGCCCCCTCGATACAGATTGGAGGGGGAAGTCAGGTGCTGTCTGTCCCTGTAATCCTATGGCATTGCATCTCGGGGGGAGGTGACTGTAACAGAGCATAACACATAATCATCATCAAGTCTTACATAATCTTCATCATCATCTGCCATTTCCTGGTTCACAAACATGGGAGTAGATTGGTCAACAGCTTTTTCTACACACTTCTTAAAGCAGGGAAGAATATAGCAGATAATGATAGCTAGGGTCACTAAAATTATCAGAATGGCTATTCCGATTGTTAAAATTCCCTGCCACCCCCCCTTGATCCAGGTGAAGTACTGATCCCAGGGGTTGGAGAGCCCTGAATTCTTCTTTAATTCTTTGGACAAATCTTCAAGCTTCTGAATGGTTAAAGTCACTTTACCATTTGGGCCTGTGTTATATCTGGGATATAAGGACAGCATGTACTCGTTTCAGGTAACATCGTACACACACACCCCTTTTCAGCTAGGACCATATCTAAGGCCATACGGTTTTTGAAGGTCATATGTGAAGCGGCTTCTAGCTGTTCGGCTAAACCTCAGAGTGCATCTCTGGTGTAATTAACAAACCTTTGTTGGTTGTAGTAGATGTAATTTATCCAGTCTATATTCTTGTTTACAGTGATAATGGGGATCAGAGACTCAAACCCTGCTGCTACTTGGTCTCTTGCTTTGAACTCATCTGCGACCCCTCTTGGGACCCCTATGGTGTCTATATATACATGAGGGTCAAAGCTCCCTGCAGGGGCACTCCTACGTCTCCTGATAGGCCTGGGTGCATTGTTTGTATTGGGCTTTCTTTCTATGTAGAGGCATTATGGCCTTGGCCAGTACACATTCTCCTGTCCACTGTCCTGTCAATCTGCTCCTAATTTTCATGTCTCCGCAGATCCAGTACAAGTCTCCCAAAGACTGGACTTGATTTTGCACCAGATCTGCAGAAACCTCACTATAAGATCCACAGTAACCCTTAGTGAAATTCCCAAGAGGTTTCCCCACTCCCTGATACTGTCCATAGCATGTGTAATTGCCAGGATATATGGTGATACCTTCTCCTGGCTTGGGGGTCTTGGTAACTATGGGATATTCCTTCTTTCAATGTTCACACAAGGAGTGGTCAGTGGTTGTGTTGGTAAATAGGCTGAAGAAACATGTTTCATGTTCAGGGGGTATGTTTAGGGACACTGTTCCCAAGTGTGGTCTGGCTCCCCCACACACATAGCAATTGGTCTTATTGTGTTTCCCTGCACTGTACCTCATCCACTCAAGCCACAAGTTGACATCTGAGAACCCGGTTTCTGCAGCCATAGTATCCTCAAAGGTAGGGTCTGCTATGGCCACCATGTCCTTTAATGACTGTATATGGGGCCTCAGGGGGTTTGAGCTAGATGTGGATTGAGGAACTCCCCACTCTGGGTTACTGAACATATCTTTCAGTTGGAAAGGCTTTCTAAAACCAGGATATCCACTTCCCACTGTCTCCTGGGCTAGGATTCTCAATGGTCAGCCTGAACTCTTTGGTGTAAGGCTGATCTGTGTGTTTGTTGATTGTAATTCTATCTAAGAGTGACTTCCCATTATTATCCTTTCTATTTTGGGCATTTTCAGGTTTGTACCCCCAGTTTGTGCCCCCAAGTGTTCCAACCCACTGCTCCCCAGGAATCACAGTTGTTACCCCAATAGGTGTCAGTGATGCATACATACACAGTCATGGGTCTTACTGCTTCATCTTGTACATAGTACCTGGAATTATCTGTTCATAAGAGGATATAAAAGTGGCAACATGTGTATTGGATGAGTTATACCAGAATTGGGTTATACCATCTTTTTGTTTGATGGCTACCTCTTGCACTTGAGCAATGATTACTATGGAAAGGTTATACAGAATCATTGTTTGGTCCCCTCAGCCTCTTCCTCGGGTACAGGGACTTTCTTGCAGTGGGAGGCGTGTGCCCACATGTTCTTCCCGGCCACCTTGACTGATGTGGCAGTTGTTATGAGAACCTGGAAAGGACCATCATATCTGGGTTCAAGAGTGTGCTTTCTCACAAACTTCTTTATCAGGACCCAGTCACCAGGAACTTGCTTGTGCGTTCCTGTATTTAGCTCAGGATCTGGAATGGAAGAAAATACTTGCAAATGGATACGGGTTAATACTTGAGATAAAGCAGTCACATAATCAGTCAATACATTAGATTGGAGCTGCAACTGTGGTGGGAAATAACAACCCAGTCTGGGGGCTGAACCAACCAATATCTCATAGGGTGAAAGACCATGGTTTCCCCTTGGAGTGTACTTAACACTGAATAAGGCAATGGGTAGGCTGTCTGGCCAACTCATTCCCATTTCCTGAGACATTTTTAGCATTCTAGATTTTATTGTGCCATTCAATCTTTCCACCTTCCCACTACTCTGAGGATGGTATGGGGTGTGCAAAGCTAGTGTGACCCCCAAAGCTGCCCATATTTCCTTGGTCACTGAGGCCGTGAAACCAGGCCCCTGATCGCTCTCTATGATCTCTGGGACACCATATCTGCACACTATTTCTGTTAAAAGTCTTTTAGCTGTGGTCTTTGCTGTCATGTTGATAACGGGATAGCCTTGTCAATGTCAATAACAATCAATGAATATTAATATCGGCCAGTCTTCGGCATCTGGATGTGGTCCATCTGTATCCTTTGGAAGGGGTACTGGGCTTTTGCTAGATGCTTCAAAGGTACCTTCTTTGTTCTTCCTGGATTGCACTTAGCACAGATGGTGCACGACTTGCATAAGTTGTTCGTGAGTAGAGTGATCCCCGGGGTCAAGTGGTATTTGTTAATCAGGGCATTCATCAAGGTTTTTGACAGATGAGAGGCACTGTGGGCCCACTGTACCACTGCAGGAAACATTGATCGTGGCAGACACGGTCTCTTGTTTAATTCCATGATTCCTTCAACATCTGTGGCTCCTTTTTTGATCCACTTTTCTTTTTCTTCTTTGTCAGCTCCCTCCTGTTGCTCCTTGAGGTGAGTCCTGTTTACAGGAGGGTTTTGTAGAAACATAGTGGTTTGCACAGTCTCTGCAGGGGTGTCTATTGGGTCATCCAGGATGGGTGCATTCACTCTGCTGACCACTTCTCGTGTCCCATCTGCAGCTTGTTTTGCAGCGGTACCTGCCAGGTGATTGCCTCATGCTTCTTGGGAAACCAGCTTGCTGTGCGCCTTTACCTAGAGTATAGCCACTTGTGCTGGGAGGAGTAGGGCATCCATTAAGTCCTTGATTGCTGCACTGTGTTTTACAGGTGTTCCTGCTGCTGTCAGGAACCCTGTGGTTTTCCAGATGGTCCCAAAATCGCATGCCACATCAAGGACATATCTTGAGTCTGTATAAATGTTGGCTCTTTTTTTCTTCTGCCAATCTGCATGCCATAGTTAAGGCCTGGAGTTCTGCTTCCTGGGCAGACATGGAGGAAGGTAATGCTGAAGCCTGAAGAACTGTATCTTCGGTGATGACTGCGTATCCTATGTGGTACCATCCAGTGCTGTCTGCATACCTGGAACCATCCACAAAAATTGTCAAGTCAGGATTCTCAAGGGCTGTTTCACTGACTGTTGGTAGGTGTGATGTCTCCATCTTCATCACTTGGAAGCAGTCATGAGCGGTGAGATGAAGATCATTCTCCAAAGAGGTTCCCTCCTCGAGAAGAGGAAGCAGAGTGGATGGGTTAAGGGTATCACATCGGAAGATGGTGATGTTATCGGGGGAAGCAAGGCACACTGGAGTCTGAGGTGTCTTGCTGAGGACAGGTGTTTGGGCTGTACTTGGTTCAGTATGGCAGTTATGCCATGAGGAGCAAGAAGGATTAAAGGATGGCCCAATACGAGGTCAGCAGTCTTGTCCAAAAGGGCTTGGACTGCAAAGACAGCTCTGAGGCAGGAGGGTCCCCCCCTGGCCACTGAGTCCAGTTGACAGGAGTAATACCCAATGGGTCTGAGTCTGTTGCCATGGGCCTGAGCCAAAACTCCTGTGACATGTCCTTGTCTCTCTGAGACAAACAGTTTGAAAGTCTTTTCAAAGTCTGGGAGGCCCAAAGCGGGGGCTGTTGAGAGGATCTCCTTCAGATTTTCAAAATTGTCCACAACTTCTGGGTATCATAAAGGGGTTGCATCAAGAGAGAGGCTTCTGGGATCCAAGAACGGCAGTAGGAGATCAACACGAGAAAGGTGTGAAGGGGCTTTTGACCTTAAGGCAAAGGGATGGCCTTGATTGCAGCAACTCTTTCTTCAGTGAGATGTCGGGTGCCTTGGGAGATGCAGTGGCCTAGGAAAATCACCTTCTCTCTACACCACTGGACTTTTTGCTTCAAGGCCTTGCATCCTTGCTCAGCCAGGTAGTGGAGGAGGCTTTCAGAGAAGATTGAGGCATCACCAAGGGTGTCTGCACAAAGCAGGAGGTCATCTACATATTGAAGGAGTACCATGTCTGGGTGTAACTTCATCCAGGAGTCCAGAATTAGGGCCATTGCCTTGGCGAATTGGGAGTGGGAGTTCTGGGCACCTTGTGGCATAACAGTCCAGGTGTAGCTCCGCTCCTTGTGGGTGAAGGCAAATAGGTACTGGCAACAGGGGTCGAGGGGTACACTAAAGAAAGTGTTCACTAGGTCCACCACTCTAAAGTACTTTTCTGTGGGCGGTATTCCTGCCAGCAAGGTGTGGGGGGTTGGCCACGATGGGCGTTTCCAGTACAGTTGCTTCATTCACTGCCCTGAGGTTCTGTACCAGTCTATATTTCTCTGGTTCTTTTTGCAGTTTGTTTCTTCACTGGAAACAGTAGTGTATTACACGGAGATGTGCAAGGTACCAGAGCTCCATTTGCCAAGAGGACTTCGACTTGCTTTGAAATGGATGCAGATTGAGCTGGCTTCAAGGGGTATTGTGGCTTTCTGGGTAAGGGGGCTCTAGGTTTCAGTTGCACCATGATTGGTGGCACCTTCAGGTGTCCTATATCTTCAGGTCCTGTAGGCATGTGGGGACTCGGTCTAAGACTTCCTTTGGGATTTCAGTCTCACTTTGTGCATCCAGGGATAATAGAAGGGGGACGGAACATAGTGCTGAGGCATCGTCGATAGCTAGTGGTGAAGTGACCAGAACACCGCCATCAGGTTGGAAGGTAATAGAAGCCTGAAGTCTGGACAAGACATCGGCCCCTAACAGATTTAAGGGGCATGTGGACGAGACCACAAATCTTACTAGTAGGTCAGGGAAATTGCCAACTTGTAGGGGGCGGGTCAAGGGGTTCTTCCTGGGCGTTCCATCAACCCCCGCGCATGTTAAATCAATGTTTGATAGGAATGAGGTATCTGGTAGCTCTTCTGCCTTGATTACAGACCTGGCTGCACCTGTGTCACACAAAAATGGTGGGACGGCCCTCGATGGGGAGGGTTATTTTTACAAGAGGGCCTCCTGAGTCTCCAGAAGATACCATGGCAGGGGCAGGTGACACAGGCTTGCCTGATTCCTAGCGGAGAAGGTCCATGTGATCTGGAGGGTGGGGTGGTGGGGAGGTGGGGTGTCATGTCCCTGGTACTGAGCACTTTCATGTGGACCACGGTTGGGGCTTGGTTGACTGTGGGTGAATTTCCAAGGGCTTCAGCCTTCCCTTCGGAAATGAACGGGTCTTCCGCAGTTGTAGCAGACACGTGGAGTTGGTACTGGTGGGCGCAGGTATAGTGTGTCAGAGGCCATCATGAGAGCAGCTACCTTCTTACTGCTCTGTGCAGATTCTAGGCCTTTTGCTACTAATAACAACGTCTCAAGATCCACTACTCTATACTCTGGGTGTAATAGGATCAATCCCTTTCGGATTGACTCTTTAAGACCTGAGACAAATGCGGCAGCTAACATGTGTCTATGCGCTTTGGTCAGTGTGTTAAAACCCAAATCAGTGAACATTTGTGCTATTCTATTGTGATATTTCTCAACAGATTCACATTTTTCTTGTGTGACCTCTTGTATATTAGTCGCTTGGTCTGCGCTCTTGGGCCCACTTTTTTAACTGATTCATGAAGTCACATCCTGAATCATAAGTGTCGTCACTGTTGTACTGATCAAAACATTTTTCCATCACCGGCCAATAGGCATCTCCTGCCTTTATCTCACACAGGCTCACCAAATCCCACCACACAGCCACGTATGTCTTTTGGATTTGTGTGATCCTTCTGTAGAATGACTGTCATGGTTATGCAGTAATCTTTCTCTGTCAGATTACCTTCTCCTCATGTGTTCAGACTAAGAGGACAGCCACTCACACCTGGCTGGTTTTATAACCTCTCCTCTAAGCATGGCCCCACCCCAGGCCCTATCAGGGAACCCTATATTAACCTGTGCACTGCAAGCCATCTGTGCTGATCAACCATTGTGTGTTAAATTAAAAAAATAATAAAAGAGTATGGGACTTTAAATGAGGCAGGTTCAAACACAAATTTGAGAGTAAAAATAAATATTTTTAATGTACATGAGTATCAAGTTGCGTAACATTATATATAACAAAAAATTGCTCAGTGTATATGCAGACATCTTGGGAAGTAAATTGCATACATATAAACAGAGTGTAAAACATAATTGCCATAACAAGGGGACAATAATACATATTTCATGAGTATAACTTGTAATATACAGTAAAATTCATAAAAATCTTGGTGGAAATGTGAGGGGTTACATCCTCAAAAGCTCGACGCGTTTCGTCGGTAAGCCGACTCATCAGGAGCGGATATTGAATATCTGTAAATAATGGAGATGTTCTAAATCAAAAAATGGGGCCCATGATATGGGAAGTATTATATGTAAAAAGATATATATAGAGCATAGAGATGGTCAAATCCACAAACTTACATCCCATTGGAACACTGAACTCCGAATAATCCCGGTGTGCAGGGGTCACCATATCAAGCCTCCCCGGGAGCTGAGGTATAGAAGTCCACCCATAAGTAACAGGCCCACACCGAAAACGTCCCCAACCAGGGAACAAATATAGTATATTGGGTATTGTGCCAATAGTGGCCAGTAAATCTGTAAGATAATTAAAAGTACTATATATGATACACCCGGCAGCACTGTCAAGCACAGAGAAAATAGGAATACATGGAGGAAAAAAGGTGAAAATAGGGTGACAAAAGTGCAGGATGGGGTGTAGGTAGTGATATACCTGCTGGATAGTGTGCAAAGCAGAGATAAAGGTGGGATGTAAAAGGGACCAGTGAGAATTCTGAAAGAGTAAGTAAGCAAACACTGGGAGCGTGCTTACAGAGAAGAAACCTATTAGGTGATGTTCATGAGACAACGATACAAGTGTAGAGTGAAAAAAAGGTGAAAAAGTAGAATATAAACAAGCCGTGACATATAGAATTACCCTGTAGTACCAGGTATAGATTGTACGTGTGCAGTAAATCAAGCAGTGCAAGCCGGTCATCTGGTCAGTTGTAAATGGGGACTCCCAGGTGGGCCGGTCAAATAGGGCAGACAATACCAACGTCATGCAAGCGTGATGACGGGCGGGAAGCATCTGCCCGCCAATGGCGCCAGACCTAATCCCGCCAATGTATCAGCCAGATGGAGAAACCGCAAAACCAGACGGCGCCAACTAAGGACGTCACTGGTGCGGAATGCGTGGCGTCGATACGCACGAGGCTAGCCGTCCCCATGACACCCGTGAATAGCAAGGGCGGCAAGGGGCGGCGCCTGATGCGAATCGCAGCTCCCGGGAAATGGAAGACAAAGGCAACCAAAGCAAAGCAGGCACGATGAACAATATCCACTAGGGATGAGAAGACTGTGGAGCATAAGTCGGTACAAAAAAGGGGGGGAAATATCTAAAACCCCACGTATCGCAAGTGCATAAAAAATAGTACATAACATCCAGAGGTTGGGGATTATAAGGTCCCATCAAACCCTCAGGTAGATATATGAGTATAAAAGGGGTAGCTACATGCTACCCATTGTGTAGGAACTCTGCCTCCATCCCGGTTTCAACATACAACAGAGGGGGGAATGTATATCTCCATATACTGGGACTTTAAATGAAGCGCACAAGGAAAGGGGGTTAGTGCGCCTCCATCCCTAATTATAAATTCAAAAAATAATAAAAGAGTATGGGACTTTAAATGAGGCAGGTTCAAACACAAATTTGAGAGTAAAAATAAATATTTTTAATGTACATGAGTATCAAGTTGCGTAACGTTATATATAACAAAAAATTGCTCAGTGCATACAGTAGGTGACCGCGATATTGTGTCAATCTCGCCGCACTTCTCGGCGAGATTTGACACCTACGAGCCCCGTCGCAGGAGCCAGCGCCGAGATGGCTCACTCTACGGGAAAGGAAAACTTTGTTTTCCTTCCGCGATGAGTGACAGGCAGCGCTGACAGCTGTCTAGTATGAATCCTGAGGCGGGAACACCGCGCCAAATTTTAAATGAAAAAACCGGCGTGGGTTCCCCCCTCGGAGGCATACCAGGCCCTTAGGTCTGGCATGGATTGTAAGGGGAACCCCCTATGCCGTAAAATCGGCGTGGGGGTCCCCCCAAATCCATACCAGACCCTTATCCGAGCACGCAGCCCGGCCGGCCAGGAAAGGGGGTGAGGACGAGCGAGCGCCCCCCCCCTCCTGAGCCGTACCAGTCCGCATGCCCTCAACATGGGGGGGTGGGTGCCTTGGGGGAGGGGGGCGCCCTGCGGCCCCCCCCCCACCCCAAAGCACCTTGTCCCCATGTTGATGAGGACAAGGGCCTCTTCCCGACAACCCTGGCCGTTGGTTGTCGGGGTCTGCGGGCGGGGGGCTTATCGGAATCCGGGAGCCCCCCTTAATAAGGGGGCCCCCTGATCCCGGCCCCCCACCCTGTGTGAATGAGTTTGGGGTACATGGTACCCCTACCCATTCACCTAGGGAAAAGTGTCAATATAAAAAAAACACACTACACAGGTTTTAAGAGTAATTTATTAGTCAGCTCCGGGGTCTTCTTCCGACTTCGGGGGGTCTCCTTCCGACTTCTCCCGGTGTTCGGCCTCTTCTCCCGGTGTTCGGCCTCTTCTCCCGGGCCCCACCGCTATCTTCTTCCAGCTCTATTGCCAGCGATGGGCCCGGTCTGCTGCCGCTGTCTTGTCGCCGCTGTCTCTTCTTCTCTTCTTCCCCGATGTTGACACGACGCTCTCTCCAGCTCGAATGCTGTGTGCGAGCTGCGGAGCCATTTATATAGGCGGTAACCCCACCCCCTTACGACGTCATGGTCCCAGCATGCGCAGGAACTCTGGGGCCACGCCCCCTTATGACGCCAGAGTCCCTGCGCATGCTGGGACCATGACGTCGTAAGGGGGAGGGGTTACCGCCTATATAAATGGCTCCGCAGCTCGCACACAGCATTCGAGCTGGAGAGAGCGTCGTGTCAACATCGGGGAAGAAGAGAAGAAGAGAAGAAGAGACAGCGGTGGCGAGACAGCGGCGACAAGACAGCGGCAGCAGACCGGGCCCATCGCTGGCAATAGAGCTGGAAGAAGATAGCGGCGGGGCCCGGGAGAAGAGGCCGAACACCGGGAGAAGAGGCCGAACACCGGGAGAAGTCGGAAGGAGACCCCCCGAAGTCGGAAGAAGACCCCGGAGCTGACTAATAAATTACTCTTAAAACCTGTGTAGTGTGGTTTTTTTATATTGACACTTTTCCCTAGGTGAATGGGTAGGGGTACCATGTACCCCAAACTCATTCACACAGGGTGGGGGGCCGGGATCGGGGGGCCCCCTTATTAAGGGGGGCTCCCGGATTCCGATAAGCCCCCCGCCCGCAGACCCCGACAACCAACGGCCAGGGTTGTCGGGAAGAGGCCCTTGTCCTCATCAACATGGGGACAAGGTGCTTTGGGGTGGGGGGGCCGCAGGGCGCCCCCCTCCCCCAAGGCACCCACCCCCCCATGTTGAGGGCATGCGGACTGGTACGGCTCAGGAGGGGGGGGGCGCTCGCTCGTCCCCACCCCCTTTCCTGGCCGGCCGGGCTGCATGCTCGGATAAGGGTCTGGTATGGATTTGGGGGGGACCCCCACGCCGATTTTTCGGCATAGGGGGTTCCCCTTACAATCCATGCCAGACCTAAGGGCCTGGTATGCCTCCGAGGGGGGAACCCACGCCGGTTTTTTCATTTAAAATTTGGCGCGGTGTTCCCGCCTCAGGATTCATACTAGACAGCTGTCAGCGCTGCCTGTCACTCATCGCGGAAGGAAAACAAAGTTTTCCTTTCCCGATGAGCGAGCCAGCGCGACATTCACAGTACCCTGTCGCCGAGAACCAGCGCGATGGTATCGCGCTGGAAACACAATCTCGTGGTCAGGTACTGTATGCAGACATCTTGGGAAGTAAATTGCATACATATAAACAGAGTGTAAAACATAATTGCCATAACAAGGGGACAATAATACATATTTCATGAGTATAACTTGTAATATACAGTAAAATTCATAAAAATCTTGGTGGAAATGTGAGGGGTTACATCCTCAAAAGCTCGACACGTTTCGTCGGTAAGCCGACTCATCAGGAGCGGATATTGAATATCTGTAAATAATGGAGATGTTCTAAATCAAAAAATGGGGCCCATGATATGGGAAGTATTATATGTAAAAATATATATATAGAGCATAGAGATGGTCAAATCCACAAACTTACATCCCATTGGAACATTGAACTCCGAATAATCCCGGTGTGCAGGGGTCACCATATCAAGCCTCCCCGGGAGCTGAGGTATAGAAGTCCGCCCATAAGTAACAGGCCCACACCGAAAACGTCCCCAACCAGGGAACAAATATAGTATATTGGGTATTGTGCCAATAGTGGCCAGTAAATCTGTAAGATAATTAAAAGTATTGTATATGATACACCCGGCAGCACTGTCAAGCACAGAGAAAATAGGAATACATGGAGGAAAAAAGGTGAAAATAGGGTGACAAAAGTGCAGGATGGGGTGTAGGTAGTGATATACCTGCTGGATAGTGTGCAAAGCAGAGATAAAGGTGGGATGTAAAAGGGACCAGTGAGAATTCTGAAAGAGTAAGTAAGCAAACACTGGGAGCGTGCTTACAGAGAAGAAACCTATTAGGTGATGTTCATGAGACAACGATACAAGTTGTCTCATGAACATCATTGTGTGTTAGCTCTCATGTGTAGTTGCTTTGTTTCCTACGTCTGATTCCAGTTACCAACCTTGGTCTGTTCTCGACTTTCCCTGTCTGCTTGTGACCCTGACCTTTGGCGTGTTATGTTAATCCTTGTCTGCTAGTCGCCCTGACATTTGGCTTATCCCTTACTTTCCTTGTTGTTCCAGCCTGCTGCTGCCTTCCTCTTCTCCTGTAGTACACCGTGAGCATGAGCTGTAAAACCCTGGGGGCTGCGACCTGGAGCCAGACTGCAGCTCAGTCCATCCTCACCACTAAAGGCTCTGGTGAACACCTGCTGGCTCTTAGACTCCGCGCCCTGGGGAATCTATGCTCTAGCTCCCAGTGGGATCTGTGTTAGTGATCCAGTAGACCTGCTTCCTAAACCTCCCAGGGTTCAATTCGCAGCAGTCAGTCCTAGGGTCCACTACCTAGTGGTGCACTTCCGACTCCTACAGAGAGCATCTGTCACCTGGTCTCAGGTGACCTGACAATGACATGGGCTGTTTTTCAGAATCTGGTAGGCTTGCAACAGGAGATGCAGCCTCAGAGGGGTTGAAATTTACATACATCAGGGGAGCCCCTGGTGCCGTAGGCATTCCTCTCGGTGATGAAGGGAAGGGGCTGTATTAGGGCCATTGTCTTTGGTGGTGTGAGGGTCCAGGGGGAACCCATTCAAAGGGGGGTTTAGGGAGAGTACTGGGTAATGGCTGCTGGATTTGTGTATTGGATTGCGAGGGACTGTAAATGTGTGTCACCAAATAGGTGGTCAAGTGGGTCGTTGGACAGTGGTGCGAAGGAACCCATTGCCCCAGCTGATGAGTCATACATGGGAATGGATCCAATGCAGGGTGTGCCTTGAAATGTAACAGTCTGTCGTTTTGGGGTTGTACTTGTTCTGGCATGTCTGTCAGCTTGGTGCATCCTGGCAGGGTCGGCGTGACTCTGGTCGGGACTTTGAGAGGAGGGACCGGGTTGGGGATGAGGTTGGGTTCCCTGGTCAATTAGCATTGGGTCAGGCTGAGTCCAAGTAGTCCCTAGCCCCAGGTCTGTTGGGGCAGGAGGAATTTACATGTCCCAACTCAAAGCCCAAACTTCTCACCCTGGCTTTTTCTACCTCTTCAAACTCTTCTGGTTGTAGAGGTTGTAGGGGCACCTTTCAGCTGTGTGTCCCCTCCTAACTTCACTTTCTATAGCCTGTGGTGACTTTCCAACCTCAAGTTTGACTGGGTAATGCACATTTAATCTGAACACCAACACATGTGTGGTCTCTGGGAACAGGGGTTTATAACCAAGAGACTCGGACCTATATCCTGGCTCTACCACTTCAATCAGCCCCAACCCTCTTCATGTATTCCAAATAACAGACCACAAACACACTTATGACATGACATTACCACCACCAACAAAATGTGACCAACAACAAGCAACAAGATGTGTGACAACCGTAGAGAAATACAGGATTGTCCAGATCTCATGGGATCCCCACGCCACCGCCGGGCGTATTCCTGATGCCCCCTCTTGGTTTTCCCGTGCACTTCCTTGCACCCTTTCTTTACTGTATAATATATTTCCCAGGAGAAGTTTAACCACATCCTAACACCTCCTCCTAGTTTTCCCTTGCTTTGCTGCACAATTATTTATTCCCCAGGAGGAGTTTAAACCACGTCAACTAATTTCATCCGTGACAATATAAGCAATCCCTCATTCCCAACAGCCACCACAAAACACAGGCGGTAGATATAATTGCAGGTTCCTTATTATATATATATCACTCTAGGCAAGATATATACCTGTCTTTGAGGGTAGCAGGAAGCCGATATGGGCACGGGGTTGACAAGCCACAGGTACAGGATAAACAGTAGACTAGATGTACGAGATATCAAAAGTGTCTTGCCGTTTTAGAGGTGATCAGTCTCCATCCTGTCTCTCCGTGTTGGCTTGTCCCGGTCCCTTCTCCATCAGTTATCCCTTGGGATCCTAGCCTCGAGCCCCACATTGGGCTCCAGATGTTTTGGATTCAGAACAAAAGTCTGATATTATTATATCTACCACTTATCAGATTGAATATTAAAGCATGTACGCTACGAAGTAATCAAGCTGACACTTAGTTCAGAATAAAAAACTTCTGTTTTCCGCTTCTCAAGGTTTTATACAATTTCATTAAAGATTGAAATACATCAACAAGACTGGTGCATGCAAACCACAAACATAAAAATACATGTAGTGATAAAAATTGGTTTTAGCTGAGTGGTCATTTGCGGAAGTTGCTTTTGTTTTTGCAATACTTTTTCAGCATTTCTAGCTTCTGGTGTTGTGTTGTTATATTCTGAATGTATTCTCGAAAGCAGGCGCAAACTTTTTTGTTAACTCTTCAGTTCCACAACAGCAAGGGAAAGGGTGAGCTTTGCAGAAAAATCTGAATATGTCTTAAGGCTTATTAAGCATAGAAGCCGAGTTTATATATGTTAGGTATATAAAGCAGGTATTGGAATAGACAGTTCACCATGATCACATTTCGTAATCACATCCATTACAAACTTGGGACAATTGGCAGAGCACACTTGATTCACTATTCAGCAGGTCCACAGTTGAAGTGGTACGTAGATCCTGAAAATCTAAAAAAGGAACAGTGATCGGAGGTCACATATCAGCCAAGATTGTCATCTATGTCATGTAAGCCCAAGGCAGGATCTTCAGATGAACTCGAAAAATGCTTTCTAAGGATAATATTTCATACAAAACAATTCACATCAATTACCTTGGAAAATGAATGTTGGAAAAAGGGACACATCTCTAGAAAAGAGTAACAGTTCACCCTGAGCTACTTCAAGAGTGCACACATTCAAAACATGGTGAATTTCTAATTTCTCATTATCCTATTGCATTTAACTTTTTTCTTTTTCCTGGCATGATGTGGTGGACCATCTCTGCCATTTCCTTTGCTTCCCTATCATTTGTTTTGGGCTGTTTATAATGCCTGTAAGGAATTAGATTGTCTCCAATTTTTAAAACTTCTCCTCCAAATCTCTAAAGAACATGGAAACATGGAAAAAGCTGAGCCCCTAGAATCCACAGACAAACTGTCTGATGTATCAGAAATTGTATTAGAATCAGAAGAGCTAAAGTTGACTTGTTTCTCTCAAAACTGATTTAAGTGTTTTCCTGATGTTAGAACCATGGCATTCCCACACATAAATCTTATTTCCCCCATAATCTTTTACATCCTCCAAATATTCTGATCTTTTTGTATCCATAATAGAGGGTATCAATGTGCAGAGGTCTTTCATTTAGCTCATCATAGAGCAGAGAATACTATATCTGTTGGAAGTTGCCATCAATGTATCAATCTGGGAATTCAGAGCTGTTAACAAGGATTCTTCCTGGCTCATAATTATTTTCATAAACTCAGTTGAACACACTGACAAAGATTTGCTCCATTCCTCAAAAATTGCTTTGAGTACACTGGCATTTTTTTATTCTCTGTTCTCTGGAAATCATAGCCTCGTCACTATATTTTTAAGTAAGATTCCACCACACCTTGGTCTCATGAATAGATAAATCACCAAACTGCCGAAAAGATTCAAACAGATTGTTACTTTGACAAAAGTAGAATCTAATGTAGTTTATTTCAGCATTGGTTTACAAATAGTGTACGGTGGGAAGACAATACTTTTCCTATGTCAAACACTTCTGGGATGGGAAATAAATAAAAAATAGAGCATGGAGAGGTTGGAAGTGTCTAACAAGGTGGCTGTACTAAGTGTAGCTGAAGAGAAGGGGGGAACAGGGAGGTATACCAATTCACAAAAATACACAACTATAAGCAGTGTATTGGTGGCAGAACATCAATGCAAAAGAGAAATATGTATAAAGGCATGTTTAGAATTTCTTTATTTGCTGCTTACCACTTAAATGGAAAGCACTATTTTTAAATATATTATAATACACTACTAATTTTTTAAGTCTGTTTGACACAGAATAGTTTAGCTTCTTGTTACATTACTGATTGATGTTACATTTCTCAGCAGGAAAGAAATATTTGAATTAAAAAAAATTAAAGTTATCAGTTTGATAATACATTGTTCAAACTAGTTTATTTCCTAAGGTTCTTCAACGTGACTAAGTGTTTGAATATCCATTACCAGAGGGGTTTTATGTTCTCTTTATGAGCTTGTATTTTATTCTTCAAAAGCAATCTTCCTGTTTTAAACACGAGAGTGACTAGTTCACATTTTCATACAGTGATGAATTAGGTGCCTCTATAAACAATTTATAGTTAATCTCTATTATCAGTTAGGGTAACCTACTGTGATAAGTGCAGCAATGTTGTATTCTTTCTGAACTGAGTAATATTCATTACATCATTTGCTATAGTAACCTTTTATGTATTAATGGCTAAAAAGTAATAAAGCAAAGACGACCTTTTTTTCCCTGACACACATAGAGAGCAGCTATAAAACATCTGACAATTTTCCTCAATTACCTCTCTCAAAGACAAAAAGAGCTTTATGCTACACAGGTGTAAAAATATAGAGCTGGTAAGATTTATCATATTATATATATTATATGATGTCAATGAAGCAAGTCTGCAGATTATTGCCTTTCCAGCTATGCAGGATCATATCCCGAAAGTGTGTATTTATTGCCCAACAATGACAAAGAGGATGTGAACCACTCTTGCCATTTTTTAAGAGAAGGTGAGATTTTTTTCTAAGCAACCAGTATAGTTTTTATGATTTTTTTTTTAATTTGTCTTCCTTCTAATCTTAAAGGCACAGCAATTACAGTAAACACCAGTTTTATTAATCTAATAAAACAGTACAGTAAATAGCATAATTATAAGCAAATTTGTTTTAGGACTGAGAACCCTCTCTTTGGTGCAGGGACTTGGCGGTTTTGCACTGCTCTTGATAGAAAAGGTGGCTCAGTGATGACAATGTAAGTAAGGATTTGTAGGGGTAAACTGAAGGCTCTCATACATGGCTTTAATTTCAGCTGACTGATGCTGAATCAGCTGAAATTCAAGAAGGGTGCACCTAACGGCACCAACTAGCTTGAAAGAAGTTGATTGTTCAATTATTGTCAAGTAACTTTTGTCAAGGCTTGAATTTCAGCTGATTTATGCTGAAATTGGCCAAAATTTGAGGTGTTGGGTACCTGTGGTGGCACCACCCCTTTGTGAAAAAAGTCAATTGTTCAATCAACTTTTGTTTCAGGAGCCAGGTAAAAAAGTTGTTAGCCGAACCAATTAGGTTGGGTATTTGGGTATTTTGACAGCTACAGAAGCTATTTCCCCTCACTTTAGTGAAATGAACTTTCACTTGATGTTGAACCTCTAGGACATAAAATGGAGAGAAGTGTATGACAGTGGGCAGTATGTACAGGAGAGGATTGTCGGGGGTATGACAGCGGGCACTATGTACAGGAGAGAAGTATATGACAGTGATGGCTGATGGGTGTGCAATATAAACACTGTCTGCAGCCAGATACAGCTATAGTACCTGTGGTTCAAAGGTGCAATAGCTGTAGTGCAGCTCTGGCTCTGGCTGCAGACAGAGTTTGACAGGAGTAGTAACAGTATAGCAACAGTTCACCTTATTACAGATAGCACATTAGATTCTTCTTTATTTTACCAGAAAAAGAAACCTGTCCACGATGATCCCTGCTGCATGCCAGCCCACCTCCACCTGATGGGATTACACCTGATGATGCACAGCCACTCTCAGAACATCCCCGCCCTCGGGATTTAATGAGAGCATATCATTCGTCCACCAGCTGGGGCTGCCAGTGACTGTGGGCAGCGGTGGCCGGGACTATAATCTTAGTATCGGCAAAGGCGGACCAGCTGCTGCTGCCTGCTCCCCAAAGAATGAAGGAAAGTTCCATGGATGCCAGTACCGTTACACTTGGGGCCAGGCCCCAGGAAAAATGTGGTTGACTTATTTTTATTTACTCCATGTTACTCCTTTCCCTTGGGGCCCTTGTGCCCTGCACACATGGATGATACACCATTGGTGCATGCATAGTTGCCAACATTTTATAAAAATTTCCAATGACACTTTTCTTTGCTGTGTTACCAGCCAGCGACTGTGGGCGGAGAACGAACTTTAATTAGCGATGGGCATTCATTTAAATTGGCATGGTTTTAAAACATGCATGTCATAAACCTAATGCCATACTTTAAAGCTGAACTCAAGGAGCTCAGCCACTTTCTAAAATATGTTGGTTTACTATGGGTTAAGTCCAACGAGGTGTATGCCACCCTTGTGGACTTATCCCTTTAATTTACAATGGACAATTTTACTGAATGTCGATAGTACAGCGATCTATACTTTCTCACTTAGCAGGTGCTCTGCCTGCCCCTCTGCTGTCTATTCACAGAAAGCTATTTTTTTAATGTTTTCAAATAATACAAAGTGCTCTGTGATTGGGCAGGAGGAGGAGAGAAGAGGGGAGGGATGGGTATAGCAACCACAGACATCTCTGCAGCTGCGGGAGCTGAGACCCAAAGGTCCAGAAGGAGCTTTACTCCTAGCTCTCAATAAAAACATAAATTGTAAATTTAAGAGATAAGACCACTAAGCGCCATGCACCTTGTTGAACTTAGCCCACAATAAACCAGCACATTTTAGAAAGTGACAAAATTCCTGAAGTTCAGCTATAATTAAAATACAACTAAGGACAAAACATTTTTGTAAGTTTTATTTAGAGCGTAGAGAGATTAGAACCCCTGTCAGGTTTTTATTGCTGCCTGTGGTCCTGTTAGGGAGCTTCACCCTCTCTATTTGTCCTGTTTACTTTTATCACCAGGAGTGAAAGTACACTACAATCACAAAATGTTGGGTTGTCTCCAGACCAGGGATAGAAGGGAAATCTTCCAAAGGGGACATCCAGGGATTCTCTCACTTTGGAGAGTTTTGTCTCACTTCCTGTTTTGATTATGACAGGAAGTTGAGGGAAATGTCCCCAATGGGACACAAATGGCACAAAAAAACAAATGACAGGGGTTATAACCCTCCCTTACCCTCTCATTTTTATTTTTTATTTGCCTTTTGTTCTACTTAAAACGTGTAAAAGAGAGTTATAGCTATTGGATTAAAAAATACATAAGCTAAAACAGCAACAAAACAAAGTAAACATCATTCCACACAATAAAAAAATGGGAGAAATTACCACATAACACAAATTAGGAAACAAAGCTGTCCAATGCATTTTGTATACCTGATTGTTATAGTACTTCTTCAGAACTGAACAGTAGTAATACGCAGGGGGGTATTGTTAGAATGGTGAAAGACCTAGGGCTCCCCTGGATACCACTTAGTGAAAAATGATGTGGCACACTTCAGCAAATAGTGTGTATGGCCACACTGTGCTCACAGTGAGAGGGGCTTAAGGGCTCATTTACCCCAGATGCAGTAGAATGCATTTTAAAATGCATACACACACACACACAATCAAACACACAATCACATACACACACACACACACACAATCACACATACACACACACATCCCTGCCTCCAGTTTTCCCCACCACCACATTCCTGTCTGCAATACCTCCCCGCAGCACACCTCTGAAGCTCAGTTCTTTCTCCCCACTGTTACACACACCATCTTCTTGTCGATTCTCTGACGCTCATGCTGGCCAGACAACATGAGGGCGGAGCTGGAGGCTTTGAACCCTCCCACAAGGTCTCATGGCTGGGTATACAGGCATTTCTCTGCTTCTTTCACAAGCCTGTGCCTTTAAAGAAAGATGCTCCACCCACTCCCCAAGCTGTACAGTATTCTATTGCACACTGTAGATGGAGAGCAGAGGTCCCCGGCAACACAGTGTGCTGACTGTGGCACAGAGTGCTCTGCTCACAGGGTTCCCGGGGCATAACTCAGGACGTGACTGTCTCAGCAAAGCAGGGACAGTTGGCATGTATAGCAGGGGATGATTAGGGTGTGCCTGGGCACACCCGGCATACCCCCTGCGCACACCTATGACAGTGATAAGTATGTACAGGAGAGGAGTGTGGAGGGTATGACAGTGAGCAGTATGTACATGAGGGGAGTATGGAGGGTATGGTAGTGGGTACTGTGTACAGGAGAGAAGTATGTGACAGTGAGCAGTATGTACAGGAGAGGATTGTGGGGGGTATGACAGTGGGTACTTTGTACAGGAGAGAAGTGTATGACAGCAGGCACTATGTATAGGAGAGAAATGTGGAGGCTATGACAGTGGGCAGTATGTACAGGAGAGGCATGTGGAGGGTATGACAGAAGGCAGTATGTACAGGAGAGGAGTGTGGAAGGTATGACAGCGGGCACTATTTACAAGAGAGGAGTGTGGAGGGTATTTCAGTGAGCAATATGTACAAGAGAGGAGTGTGGAGGGTATGACAGTGGGCAGTATGTACAGGAGAGGAGTGTATGACAGTGGGCAGGATGTACAGGAAAGAATTGTGGTGGGTATGACAGCAGGCGCTATGTACAGAAGAGAAGTGTATGACAGTGATAAGTATGTACAGGAGTGTGGAGGGTATGACAGAGGGCAGTATGTACAGGAGAGGAGTGTGGAGGGTATGACAGCGGGCACTATGTACAGGAGAGGAGTGTGAAGGGTATTTCAAAGAGCAGTATGTACAGGAGAGGAGTGTAGAGGGTATGACAGCGGGTGCTATGTACAGGAGAGGAGTGTGGGGGGTATGACAGTGAGCAGTATGTACAGGAGAGGAGTGTGTAGGGTATGACAGTGGGTACTATGTACAGGAGAGAAGTGTGTGACAGTGGGCAGTATGTACAGGAGAGGATTGTGGGGGGTATGACAGTGTGCATTATGTACAGGAGAGAAGTGTATGACAGCGGGCACTCTATACAGTGGGGACAGAAAGTATTCAGACCCCCTTAAATTTTTCACTTTTTGTTATATTGCAGCCATTTGCTAAAATCATTTAAGATCATTTTTTTCCTCATTAATGTACACACAGCACCCCATATTGACAGAAAAACACAGAATTGTTGACATGTTTGCAGATTTATTAAAAAAGAAAAACCGAAATATCACATGGTCCTAAGTATTCAGACCCTTTGATGTGACACTTATATATTTAACTCAGGTGCTGTCCATTTCTTCTGATCATCTTTGAGATGGTTCTACACCTTCATTTGAGTCCAGCTGTGTTTGATTATACTGATTGACTTGATTAGGAAAGGCACACACCTGTCTATATAAGACCTTACAGCTCACAGTGCATGTCAGAGCAAATGAGAATCATGAGGTCAAAGGAACTGCCTGAAGAACTCAGAGACAAAATTGTGGCAAGGCACAGATCTGACCAAGGTTACAAAAAAATCTCTGTTGCACTTAAGGTTCTTAAGAGCACAGTGGCCTCCATAATCCTTAAATGGAAGACGTTTGGAACGACCAGAACCCTTCCTAGAGCTGGCCGTCCGGCCAAACTGAGCTATTGGGGGAGAAGAGCCTTGGTGAGAGAGGTAAAGAAGAACCCAAAGATCATTGTGGCTGAGCTCCAGAGATGCAGTCGGGAGATGGGAGAAAGTTGTGGAAAGTCAACCATCACTGCAGCCCTCCACCAGTCGGGGCTTTATGGCAGAGCGGCTCGACTTCAATGACCAAATGTGAGGCACATGAAGGAGACAGGCCAGCATTTTGGCGCATCCCAGGTTTTGAGGCTTTTGGGATGCTCTGGAAGATAAGCACTTGGCTCCTGTGACAACATTCTAATGGCTCTGTACACAGTTCAAAAGCCAGTCAAAGTAAAAGTTAATTTGCGACTTTCTCTCTGCTGTGCTGTTTTAACATACAGCAAATTAATTTTTACTTTGACTGGCTTTTGAACTGTGTACAGTGCCATTAGAATGTTGTCACAGGCACCAAGTGCTTATCTTCCAGAGCATCCCAAAAGCCTCAAAACCTGGGATGCTCCAAAATGCTGGCCCGTTTCCTTCATGTGCCTCACCTTTGATCATTGATGTCGGGCCATTCTGCCATAAAGCCCCGGCTGGTGGAGCTTTGCAGTGGTGGTTGACTTTCTACAAATTTCTTCCATCTCCCGACTGCATCTCCGGAGCTCAGCCACAGTGATCTTTGGGTTCTTCTTTACCTCTCTCACCAAGGCTCTTCTCCCCCGATAGCTCAGTTTGGCCAGACAGCCAGCTCTAGGAAGGGTTCTGGTTGTCCCAAACGTCTTCCATTTAAGGATTATGGAGGCCACTCCTAAGAACCTTAAGTGCAGCAGAAATTTTTTTGTAACCTTGGCCAGATCTGTGCCTTGCCACAATTTTGTCTCTGAGTTCTTCAGGCAGTTCCTTTGACCTCATGATTCTCATTTGCTCTGACATGCACTTGAGTCCAATCAGTATAATCAAACACAGCTGGACTCAAATGAAGGTGTAGAACCATCTCAAGGATGATCAGAAGAAATGGACAGCACCTGAGTTAAATATATCAGTGTCACAGCAAAGGGTCTGAATACTTAGGACCATGTGATATTTTAGTTTTTCTTTTTAAATAAATCTGCAAAAATGTCAACAATTCTGTGTTTTTCTGTCAATATGGGGTGCTGTCTGTACATTAATGAGGAAAAAATGAACTTAAATGATTTTACCAAATGACTGCAATATAACAAAGCGTGAAAAATGTAAGGGGGTCTGAATACTTTCCATCCCCACTGTATAGGAGAGAAATGTGGAGGGTATGACAGTGGGCAGTATGCAAGGAGAGGAGTGTGGAGGGTATGACAGAGGGCAGTATGTACAGGAAAGGAGTGTGGAGGGTATGACAGCAAGCACTATGTACAGAAGAGGAGTGTGGAGGGTATTTCAGTGAGCGGTATGTACAGGAGAGGAGTGTAGAGGGTATGACAGCGGGCACTATGTACAGGAGAGGAGTGTGGAGGGTATGACAGTGGGCAGTATGTAAGGAGAGGAGTGTGGAGGGTATGACAGAGGACAGTATGTACAGGAAAAGAGTGTGGAGGGTATGACGGCAAGCACTACGTACAGGAGAGGAGTGTGGAGGGTATTTCAGTGAGCAGTATGTACAGGAGAGGAGTGTAGAGGGTATGACAGCGGGCACTATGTACAAGAGAGGAGTGTGGAGGGTATGACAGTGGGCAGTATGTAAGGAGAGGAGTGTGGAGGGTATGACAGAGGACAGTATGTACAGGAAAGGAGTGTGGAGGGTATGACGGCAAGCACTACGTACAGGAGAGGAGTGTGGAGGGTATTTCAGTGAGCGGTATGTACAGGAGAGGAGTGTAGAGGGTATGACAGCGGGCACTATGTACAGGAGAGGAGTGTGGAGGGTATGACAGTGAGCAGTATGTACAGGAGAGGAGTGTGGAGGGTATGACAGTGGACAGTATGTACAGGAGAGGAGTGTATGACAGTGGGCAGTATGTACAGGAGAGGATTGTCGGGGTATGACAGTGGGCACTATGTAGAGGAGAGAAGTGTGGAGGGTATTTCAATGAGCAGTATGTACAGGAGAGGAGTGTGGAGGGTATGACAGTGAGCAGTATGTACAGGAGAGGAGTGTGGAGGGTATGACAGAGGGCAGTATGTACAGGAAAGGAGTGTGGAGGGTATGACAGCAGGCACTATGTACAGGAGAGGAGTGTGGAGGGTATTTTAGTGAGCAGTATGTACAGGAGAGGAGTGTGGACGGTATAACAGAGGGCACTATGTACAGGAGAGGAATGTGGTGGGTATGACAGTGAGCAGTATGTACAGGAGAGGAGTGTTGAGGGTATGACAGTGGGCAGTATGTACAGCAGAGGAGTGTGAGGGGTATGACAGTGAGCAGTATGTACAGGAGAGAAGTGTGAAGGGTATGACAGTGGGCACTATGTACAGGTGAGGAGGATGAGGGAATCTAGGAAGGAAAAATGTAAAGGTTTGTGGAAGGATGTTTTGGGACTGCGTAGTGGTTAAGCGGGCCATACATGGATTGAAATTAAGCCAATAAAGCAGAGACCAGCCATAGTCAATCTATATATGGGCTAACTGGTTGTACAAAAGTCACTCCATTAATCATCTTGAGTATAACCAGCCTGTCAGGTTTTTCTCAAAACAATCAGTGCTGCCAGCTATAGTTAGCAACGGTGATCATTGTATTCTGTGGTTTGGGAAGGCTCCCCACTGGCAGAACACAATAACACTGTGTGAGTGAACCCCCCATCCACAGGTCAGCAGGTGAGAGGGTGTGTAGGACCAGACTGGGGAGAGATGTCTGTCAGCAGGGGTGTGTGAGGTGGTCATGGAGGGATATCAAACAGCGGGTGGGGGAAGAACTGGAAGTGATATCTTTTGGAGCAGGGTCTGTCTTCTGCAGGTTGGGAAATGGTCAACTGTGATATAAGTTGAAGGGAAGTGGCTAACACTGGAAGTGGCTGGGGAATTACCTGGTTGGTGGTGAGTGTAAAATGGATGATGTGTTTTAAGTTTCTTTCACATTTGCAGTAATGCTTACTGCCCTCTGAAAAGTGATCTATGGTGGATTGCTTTTCAACGAGTGGTATAGCAGCAGCTGACAGGTGTTCATGAGGTGCTACTGCCTTCTCCTTTTTTTTTTTTACATTGCTGAATTGTAGTTTTACATTGTTGGACTATGCTGCTACTGCGAGTGAGTTTGACTTGCAGTTGCAGAGTGACCCCATTGAAATCAATAGGCGAGTTTGACAGGCGGTGCTGCCTGTCAAACTCTGCAGGCTGAGTTAAAGATGCTGCAGCTAATAAAAAGTCGCATCTGTACAGTAAAGCATCACAGCTACAGCATTCGTACAGCCCTGTCCAAATGTATTTTTAATATCTGGGTCAGGTACGTGCGGTGAGGTCAGTGGCTGGTGAGGCACAGGCTAGTATCAGAGCCAGATATACACAAGTTACATATGCCACGAACGTTAGAGCGAGAGCAATAATTTTAGCGCTAGACCTCCTCTGTAACTCCAACAGCCTGTAAAAAATTTTAAAGCGTCACCTAGGGAGATTTTTAAGTACTGAAGTTTGATGCCATTCCACAAGTGCGCCTGCTGCACAACGGGGGGCATTCGGTGCATGAGTCCTCCTCAGAGAGGCCCCACTGGGATTTTCCTATGTACACAAAGCAGATCCCCGTTCTGACAGGGGAGTACAGTGTGATTGTATGTTCCTAGTGATCAGGAACAGCGATCTCTCTGAACTCCCAGTCAGTCCACTTCCCCCACAGTTTGAAAGCACCTCCCTAGGGAACACTTAACCCCTTGATCTCCCCCTAGTGTTAACTCCTTCCCTGCCAGTGTCATTTATACAGTGATCAGGGCATATTTTTAGCTCTGATCACTGTAATAATGTCACTAGTCCCAAAAAAGTGACAAACGTGTCCAACATGTCCGCTGCAATGTCGCAGTCCCACAAAAAGTCGCTGATCACTGCCATTACTAGTAAAAAAAAAAAATAATAATAATAACAATGCAATAAATCTATCCCCTATTTTGTAGACGCTATAACTTTTGTGCAAACCAATCAATATACGCTTATTGTGATTTTTTTTTTTACCAAAAATATGTAGAGGAATACATAATGGCCTAAACTGATAAATACATTTTTTTTTGACAATTTGTTATTGGGTATTGTCAGCATTTTTTTGTTTATAGCACAAAAAATAAAAACCACAGAGGTGATCAAATACCACCAAAAGAAAGGTCTATTTGTGGGAAAAAAAGGACATCAATTTTATTAGGGTACAGCTTCGCACGCCCACGCAATTGTTAGTTAAAATAACACAGGCCCGTATCGCAAAAAAATGGCCTGGTCATTAAGGGGGTAAATCCCTCCGGGGCTGAAGTGGTTAAGCCTCTTACCAGATGGTTGTGATCCCCAATTACAGAGATCAAACACAAATGAGAAATAATGGATCCCCCAGGTGTCTCTAAATGGGATCAGTATGGTCCACTGGGTTTCACCATATGATATTCCCCAATACCAACGCCAAAACTTGGGATCCAACTCAGACAGCTGCCATAGAGGAAAAGGAACATTGGCCGCACATAGCTTGAATCCTGCTAGCCCACATATATTGTTAAAACACCACAAGGTACTCACATGATTCAGGACAATAAAAAGCATTCGAAACGCAATGAGCCTCACCAACAACCTGCATCAGCGAGCTTGAAAGACGTCATGTGTTCGTGGCACCGCCCAACTAAATTTGTGTCACAGCGCATTGTCAGGGGAACAGGAGCATAAACGTGCAATGTCAGAGAACAAAAAAATGTATAGACTGCTCCAGTCACATGGTTGAACATTCCTTGGGAAACAATATACAAGAAAATGGCATCCAAACATTTATGTATATATACAGTATGTATATAGATGTTTATGCACTATAAACGCACAAGGTATGTGTGAGTTTATGTTGATATTTCAGTGAGTGAGTATTGCGTTGCACAACACTTTTTTTTTTAATTAGATACTGTACTACTGAGGGTGTGGGAATACACATTACAGTGTAAGCAGCAACCTCACATTGTTTGTTATTTGTTGATTCGCTTTGGTTTTTGGTGGATTAATATAAAGATATTAAAATTAATTCATATAAAGAGAGGACTGCACAGAGGATATCTTCTGACTATTTTCTCACTAGTTTTAATCCTTCCCTACACTACCTCACATTTAGAGAATATGGTTTATGTATACTTTAAGGCAGGGGTCTCAAACTGACAGCCCTCCAGCTGTTGCGAAACTACAAGTCCCATGAGGCATTGCAAGGCTGACAGTTACAAGCATGACTCCCTCAGGCAGAGGCATGATGGGGCTTGTAATTCTGCAACAGCTGGAGGGCCGCCAGTTTAAGACCCCTGCTTTAAGGGTTGTACAGGGGCATTACTGTAATTATTACTGGATTGTTTTTCTTGTTAAAGTGAGATCACATATAAGGCAGTATAAAATCCATATGAATACAATGTTATATATATAAACTGAGGAAAAACCGATGTAATGTTTGTGCTGGTGGTGCCTAGGTGTATTTCTGTGGCAACTCAAGAAATCAGGATCTCATTGTTGAGTGTACACTATTTTTCTTCATTAATGTGATATTTTTTTTCCAGGCTAGTTGGATAAACACCAAAGAATGAAAACATATGAGTTTGGATGTTAGAGTATGAACTGACAACTGAAATATTTTTTGTTCCATGTCCATATACACCTTTATGTATGTAACCTAGGAGCACAGGCAATCTGTCACCTAGTGCACCGCACTTATCTCTGCGATATGATGGGAGAACAGCAGGAAAAGCAGCATCATTTTCAACCTGACCATTTTTTCTGACATCCTGATTATATCTTTTGCACTTATGCCTGCTAAATGTCTGCTATTTTTTTGTTGAGAGGTCATGCTAGCTCTCTAAATAGGTACAATGTTTTCACTATGTGCAAAAAGAACATTATTTTGGATAGAAATATAATTTTCTTATTAAAAATAGGGTAGACCTTCCTGCACTTGTATCTGGTGTTTTTCCAGATTTTGGGAGGTAGGTGACTTGGACGACAACAAAACTGAACAAGGACAGTGGCATCAACACGGACTGATTCTACAATCCATGTTTCCCATTAACAGTGTGCATTTAGTGTCAATCTATATGAAAGAGGACATATACTCAAATG
Organism: Aquarana catesbeiana; assembly: GCF_042186555.1. NCBI lineage: Eukaryota > Metazoa > Chordata > Amphibia > Anura > Ranidae > Aquarana > Aquarana catesbeiana. Next base: position 180,732,630 of record NC_133324.1, on the reverse strand, counting down.
TTAGCTTCAAGCTGTTTTAGCAGTCTTCTTGGGTTGCATAAATAAAAGTCTAAACTGCTTTTAGGTAGAAAAACGTTATCCACACTCTTTTCAGCGCTGGTCATGTAAGCAAAAGCAAGGGCAATTAATCATGTGATCTCTACTGAATAAAATACGCAATGACTAGGCTTGTGATTACCTGACTGGCAATGAACTAAGCCAGGAATGATTATCCCCGGGAAAGGCATTTCAGCAATGTTAAATATATAATTTTTTTTTTTTGAAGCCTAGATGCTCAGGCCAAATTAAACAGGGACAACCTGTATTGGTTAATGGAAAAATAACTCCGTGACTAATTAGCATACCTAAATGATTTCAATACAGAAACATACACGTATGGGGTTTTTATTTGGTACACTGTTTTAATAAAAAAAAAAATGCCCCTGTTATTTTATATGCAAATTTTTTTTAAATGTGTTTCTGTTTTTAATTTATTTTCATAATGCAAATGTATTTGACAGTTGAATTATTAACTACATGACACATCAGATGAAAACTTCAGCCTAAAGGTGGCAGTGTTCATCTGTATTCTAAAAGCTTTAATTGTGTCAGTGAATCTTCCAGTCTATGTCAAAGCTGAAATGGTGATCACATGCAGTTTCGGGATGAGGTCATATAGATTCCAGGGTGAAGATGCTAAACGGCGCCCCCCCCCAAAAAAAAAATGGTACGAGCATTATGTGTCAGCAAAAATCTTCTCCTCCCCCAAACAAAGTTGAGCACTAATCTTCACACTTACCCCCTAGGCATAAATTTTCTTTGCAAACCAAAATTCTCCCCAAACAAAAATTCCCCCTCTTCCAGTACAAATTCCCCTCCCAGGTCAAATCCTTTGCCTCCCCAAATCCCCCCTCCTAGCACAAATCCTCTACTCCTCAAATTCCCCCTCTGAGCATAAATCTCATCACCCCCAATCCCCCTCTCCCAGCACAAATCTCCCCTAAATCCCCTCTTCTAGCAGTAATCCTCTCCCCCAAGTTTTTCCTACTAGTAAAAATCCTCCCAGGCATGCCCACTAGCACAAATCCCCCTCCCCCAAATGCCCCACTCCAATTCACCCATTCTACCACAACCTCCCAAAATTCTACTGTGCCCAGGGCAGTCGTCCCTCCTGCCCACCCCTTGTCCCTGTCCTGATCATATGATCAGGAACAACTCTGATTGGTTCCCAAACATCAGTGGGGTGGCATTCAGGGCTGAGCTGAGCAAATTGTTGACTAATAATTCTCCCAGGGAAGGACATAGTTAGTTAGTTCATCTGGTTGAAAAAAGTCCATCCAGTTCAACCAACAGAGAAAAAAGAAGACCAACACACCCAAATAGAAAACCTCCATATACACTATCTGTTTTGGGGGAATTACTTCCTTATCCCCCAAGAGGCAGTCTGATATTCCCTGATCATATCCCCCTTTAACCTCCTCTTCTCAAGAGAGAATAACCTCAGTTCAGTTAATCTTTTAAACTCTTTTTGAGCTCCTCCATGCCTCTTATCAGTATGGTCACCCTTCTCTGTACTTTCTCCAGTTCACCAATATCCTTTTTGTGAGCAGGAGCCCAAAACTGAACCGCTTATTCCAGATGAGGTCTGACTAATGATTTGTACAGGGGCAAAATGATATCTATCTCTTTCCGCAGTCCATACATCTTTTGATTCAACATATTAACATATATTAACAACTCCTCAACACAGGGCTTAGTGCTGAGGAAGTTAATTTACAAATTGTGGACAGGGAGGGCTGAAGCAATATAGGAGTGACTGAGGTTAGTCTTAGAAAGATTGCGTTTGAGAAAGTGGCGTGATATCCATACTGATATGTCACTCAGTTAATTTGTGATATGTGAGGAGGTCGAAGGGGTGAGTTGGGGAGTAGAGAGATGGATTTGGGTGGCTTAGAGGTGGTACTGGAAGCCATGGGAGGTTATCAACTGGCCCAGAGAAAAGGTGTAGAGAAAGAATAGGAGGGGCCCAAGGACAGAGCATTGGGGTACCCCAACAGAAAGAGGAAGGGGGGTGGAGGAGATGGTGTTGTATGTGACACTGAAAGTGTGCTGAATCCGTGGAAACCAAAGACCTGGCCCCTGCGATTATAGCCATTTTCAATGAGCTGCTGCAAAAAGACAAGGATGCCCCCCTGGAACTGGATCGGGTGCACAGAGCTCTGGGCCCTAGAAACCCTAATCTGGAACACCCCAGAGACGTTATCTGTAGAGTACATTTCTACGCAGTCAAAGACGCCATTATGCAAGCTGCACGTACCCAAGAATCCATCTTCTTCAATGGCACTCAAGTAACCTTGCTTCCAGATATATCTAAGCTGACCCTGGACATGGGTCGAGCTCTGAAGCCCCTTACTGGAGCTCTTCAGGCAAAACACATCAAATATCGCTGGGGCTTCCCGTTTATCATGTCTGCATCTCATGATGGAAAATCAGCAACATTTCGCACACTGGGGGATTTACCAAAGTTCCTAGGAACATTTGAGCTACCTCAGATCCCGTTACCAGACTGGCCACTTCATGCAACAACCCCTGGATTTCAGACCAATACAGGCTGGCAGAAACAATCCAAGAAGAACAAACGTTCAAAAGCTGAAGCTTCCAAGATAACTGCTGGCTGAATCCCTCCCCTCCACTTCTCGATTAACCACTTTTTCTCCACAGGTCTCCAACCAGTGATGTCGTCCCGGTTCCTAGTTACGTTGGGACTTTAAATAGATATATTATTTTTGCACTATTGATTGCACTGACAGATGTTATACCATTCTACTTTGCACTATAGTAATGTGTTGTTCTTGTTAATAATTGGTTATACTTGATCTGTCTACAGTTAAGCAATAGACCCTCACTGAGGTCATCAGGCAAGGGACTTCACCGGGGTTCCCCCCTGGGGTGGCCCATAAGAAGTTAGTTTCATAGAATATGAGTGGCAGTGGGGGATCCTGAGCTACTAAGTTAATTTATAAAAATGTTACTGTTGCCCGGTGTGTGCGGGCTCCTCCGTGTGCTGATACGTACCCCCTCTTAGGTTTTCTCAGCACCCCTAGCGTTCTTTGCTGACTTGTTGGTTACAACACTATAGTTAGGTAGGCCTTATTGGCCTTCTTCTCCTTATTCCTTTTCTTTTCTTCTCCTCCTACCTTCGTCTTCTCTAACCTCCTTTTTTCTTTTGCTCCCTATGTTCACCACTGGATGGCGACCACCCCTCCTCTTTTCCCTTCCCTCTCTCCCATGCTCTGGGGCAGCGGAAATCACTCTTATACAAGATATTATATTTGTTACAGATCACGCACATGACGATACCAACCCACTTATAAAATGGGAAGCGCTTAAATGTGTCCTCAGGGGCAAGTTTATCCAACACGGTTCCAGACTAAAATGCGAACGTGCGGTAGACATTGCAAGCCTCCTCACTTCCATTAATGCATTGGAAGATTCACATAAATAAAACCCTGACATGGCCACTCACTTAGACCTGACTAATGCCAGAAGAGACATCCTGCAAATTTTTGTGGAACGCTCACTGATAGCAAAAAATAAGGGACACTTTGTTCATTACTCCCAAGCCAATAAATGCGGTAAACACTTAGCAAACACATTGCACCCCCGTCAACTCAGGAAACCTATTCCCTTTATTAATTCAGCTACCAAAGGGAAATTAATGAATAACTCAGCAATAGCGGAGGAATTCCGCCAATACTATGCTTCTCTTTATAATCTTCCCCCACAGACGCCGACCTTTAAATCTCATGGAGGTGCACCTCCACAGGATCTATCCTCGTACATTCTAGAAACCGCCCTCTCCACCATTCCTTCTTCCGACTCGGAAGAAATGGAATCTGCTCTTTCTGACACGGACTTTATACAGGCCATAAAAAATCTCAAATCTGGCAAAAGCCCTGGTCCAGATGGGTTTTCCCCATGTTTTTATAAGACATTCCCACTATTATTATCACCTCTCCTAGCAAAGGTGTTCTCAGCGATAGATGGAAATGTAGCCCCCTATGCAACCCTTCTCCAAGCCCAAATTGTAGTAATCCCGAAGCCGGACAAAGACCCCTCTGCATGCTCTAATTACAGACCAATATCCCTATTAAATATTGACTTGAAGCTCTTCGCCAAGATTCTTACCAACCGAATATCACCATTTCTACCCAACATTATACATAGAGATCAAGTGGGTTTTGTCCCTGGTCGTGAAGCTAGGGACAACACCACCAAAACTATTCACCTAATAGCATATGCTCATCGCACCCACACTCCAACTTGTCTTCTTTCCTGCGACGCAGAGAAAGCTTTCGATAGGGTAAACTGGTCCTTTCTTCAATCCACCCTCTCCCAGATAGGATTAGGCCCTAGAATGTTAGCACGTATCATGTCTCTTTACTCAAAACCGACAGCCACTGTCCTGACGAACGGTACACAATCGGACAAGTTTTCAATTACCAACGGCACAAGGCAAGGCTGTCCGCTTTCCCATTTGCTGTTTGCCTTAGTGATTGAACACTTAGCTCAAGCCATTCGGTTAAATCCAAATATACACAGCATCCAGACTCCCTCTTCCCAATGTAAACTTTCCTTATACGCAGATGATTTACTTCTTTATGTGACCCAAACCCATATTAGCATCCCCTCATTATTAGCCGAAATTAATAGGTTCGGCCACTTTAGCAACTATAAATTAAATGTCTCCAAAACAGAAGCACTGAACCTTTCACTAACTCAAAATACTTTGATATCTCTTAAAGCCAACTTTCCATTCCAATGGCAGACGCGTTCCATCTCATATCTAGGTACCGCTATTCCTAGATGTATATCTGAAATCTACGCCCTAAATTTCAGCCCTCTTCTAACTAAGCTGCAACGCTTCTCTGAGGAACGCAAGGACCTATCGGTGTTATGGTTTGGACGTATGAGCACATTGAAAATGGACATACTTCCAAAATGACTATATTTATTTCAAGCTCTTCCGATTGCTCTCCCATCAGCTTTCTTTTGTGCCCTCCGTACTATGGCAATTCGCTTTGTATGGGGGTGAGCCATCCCAGACTGAAACACAAGCTTCTATGTGCCCCATTCATAAAGGAGGGGTTGGTTTACCTGACTTTGAGGTGTACCATAGCTCAGCAGTAATCTCTCGAGTTCTGGAATGGTTCCCTCGTCCTCTGACCAAAGCATCAACTTTGATAGAACAGGATATGTCTTCGGACGACCTCAGGGCACTTCTCTGGGGATTCAATAAAACTTATAAATCCATCCCAATCTTATGCCCCCTTACCAGAGATGCCTTGGCGGTATGGTACCGAAAAAGAGAGACATACTCACTGTCTACTGAACCGAGTCCCCTCACTCCCTTATTCGATAATCCAGCTCTCCCAGAAGGTAGACTTGTACACAATTTGGGAAGTTACTCGCGAGATCCCTGGCCCACAGCACAACAATTTGTAGATTCGGAGAAAGGTACCTTTGTGACTCTTCATAGTACAGCTGCCTCTAGGGTTACATGGCTTACTCGTTTACACTTAACCTCCTATTCCAAGAAACTTCATGACTCCAATCTCATACACAGGCCTCTGACTGGGTTCGAACAACTAACTACTTACACAGAGACGCCTCGCCATACCCTATCACTGGTGTATAGGAGTTCAATAGATCACACTTATAACAACCTTCCTAAATACACCACTGCATAGTCAGAGGAGCTTGGGAAAGACATAACAGAGGCGGAATGGGGTAAAGCTTTCCTTTTTACCCACAAATCATCTATCTCGAGTTACACTCAGGAAAAAAATTATAAATTACTATCAAGGTGGTACCGGGTCCCAACTACTCTCAGGACTATGTTCCCATCTGCAACCGATGTCTGGTGAAGATGTAACTCCGCAACAGGCACGTATAAGCATATCTGGTGGGAGTGTGATGTGATTCAGCCTTTTTGGACACAAATTTTTCAAATCTATAATGAAATTTATGACAAATCTCTCACACCTTCCCCCATCATAGCACTTCTCTCTGTACTTCCCGGGACCCTCAAATCCCAAAAACACAGTCTTCTCAAATTTTTCCTGAGTGCGGCGAGACAATTAATTCCTAGACATTGGAAAACTACCTCTCCTCCATCTCTCATTGAATGGGTGGCTGAAATAAATGATATTATGCTTATGGAGGAGATGCAGGCTAAATCCATAGAAAAAGAAGCAAAGTTTTCGTTCATCTGGAGTATCTGGAGGCATTACTCTACTTCAGACAAATTAAAAAACAGACTTTCACCAGTAAATACAACTTAAGAGACAGAGTTCTCCTAATTCCTCTTCTAACCTTTATGTGATTATTGCACATACAGATAGGTGAGGTCCGCTGCCTCTACCCCCCCCCTATTTACTCCCCTTCTCGGGATTCCCCCTTTTCTATCGTCCCTTCTCTTCTTTCTTTTATTCTTTTAACTTCTCTATCCCTATTTCTTTTCTTTTTTTTCTGATAATCACTTTATGTGCCAAATACACTTGTAGCTGCTAGTATATGTAATCTAGGCAGCCAAGACACTCGAAAGTACTATCAACCCTGGTTCTGAGGGTACATATGAAATATCTGCCCCCTCGGCCTCTGGAGCAGCAGGATCCCATTGGGGCTTCCGGGCTAGAGGTATAGGCACTATTATAAAAGCCAGCATTGTATCAGAACCTTTTTGTCACTGACATCTCTTCTAATCATATTCATACATGTAAAGAACGTACTATATAAAAGTTTACACGTTTCATGTTTTAGATCGGTACACCCTATGTTTGGTGCTTTTGTACTTTTCTGTTTATAATGTGAAAAAAAATAATAAAAACATATTGAACCTAAAGGTCTCTTTGGCTTCTATCGGGGAAACTGTGGATATGGAGTTTCATATGTAGAAGTTTTCAATTTATTATTATTTTAATTTTTTTATTGTTTAGACTAGATGAACTTGTGTCTTTTTTCATCCTACCAACTATATAATACTAACTATATTTGTATCATATTAAAGAGTCAATTTTATGTCTTGTTACACAATCTATATTTTTTGTTTCTCTTTTTTTTTGCTACTGTACAATATTGAAAACACAAATTATGTTTCATTTTTATAATTTTACAAATATATAAACAGAATGAAATTAGAACTCTTCAGTTTCATATTATTTTATAGCTTCTTAGGATTTATGGTACATTAGATTTACATCTTTTTATGAGTAAGCAATTTATGCCTCTAGTGTTTTCCCCACTGTGGCAGATATTACAAAACATATTCACTCCTTTCACAAAGCTTTTAATTAAGTGCCTGTAATAATTACGTTTGGAAACTAAGTCTCTTTGGGATTTCACGGTTTGATTACTTTACATGAGTGGAGCTAAGGCCCATCAGATACGAACCCGATATCAAAAAAGCTCTGGTCTTTATTCTCAGAAAAGCACATATTAAAGTGAATACATAAAAGAGTAAGTAAAACTTTAGATCATTGTATTTAAAAAAAAAATATTTTTTTTAAATTTTGTTTTATTTAATTTGTTGTCTTGTTCTTTGTTTTTTTTTCTTTTTTTTTCTTGACTAAATAATTTTTGTCTGGGAAAGAAATTGTTAGCACAAGAGCTAAATGCTATGCAAAAGTTTACATTTTGGCGCATTTAAGCAACTATCTCACTGTGTATTTGGAACAAAAATATGTCTTAGGACGATGGGAACTGGCATTGTAAGTTATCTGGCAAGAGATTACTCAGCACTGCATGGTTAAGAAACATAACTGATGTTTCTTGTCTTACTTGTATGTGTTAATGCTCTTGTGCATTAGCTTGCCCATTTGAGCACTCTGGATGCTTGTCCTTTAAAAAGGCTTTCCAAGTCATTTGTGCCTTGCACCTGGTAGTATTTACCGATGGTTGATGACTGCCTCTCGTCTTGGCCATACATCTAGTGTGAATCTTCCCCATCTGCTGTGATGCTTTGTCTGTCTGATCTGTCTTTTGTATTCTGATTTAAAACCCATGCTTGCTTTCTCTTATATAGTTATTATCTTGGTTCTCTACTTGACTGCTCTTATGAATTCTGCGTAACCATTTTTTTTGTTCAGTTCTGGTGACTATTACATACTATATTTAGCTTTAAATCTGAATTACAGGCAGATATAAAAGACACACATTAAAACAGTATTAAACCCCAAAGCATACATGTTTTGAATTGCAAATTCTTAGATGTGGTGGCTGCATTAATTTTCCTTTTTAGGCTTTCTTTCTTCTGTTTTCATCTGGTGATCCAGACAGTAAGTTTGTTGTTTTTCAAAAGAATAAGCTCTCTTCCAGATGCATCAGTTATAGGGAGACAAACCATTTAACACTTGGCAGGGGTGCTTACAAAGATCAATTTTTTTATTCATGTAAAACCTTTATCATAAAAGGAAAAAGGTGTTTGCTGTAACTGATTATAAAGTGTGAACTAAATTTTGGTTTAAATGTATTAGTGTATTTAAATCTGCTAGTAAACTTAACACTACCCCCCCCCCCGACACACACACACCTAGACTGATCATGCTGCTGTCTGCTGTGCCCCCAGTTCTTATTCATCCAGAGTGGAGGGAGGTGTGTTACTGGCCCCAGATCACTGAGTGAAAACAGGGAGAAGAGCCTAAAATGAATGCAGCCATAACATCTAATAACTGACATGCTGGAATATATAAAATATTTGGTTATGAATTTAACACTACTTTAATGCAGCTCTGTAATCAAAAATACAACATCAAATCTATTTTAAATGTGACGATCAGCCGCCGTCATTATACTGCGGCAGGTTGGCACGAAACCCGCGAACCGTCGTAGCTATACGTGGGATCGGGGAATCGGGGGTGCCGATGCTCGTGGCCGATAGTCACGATGACCGCCGCCACGAATGATCGCGAGCACGAGGGACAGAACACGGAAGTGTGTGTGTAAACACACAAATCCATGTTTTGTTCTGAGATAAATGTTGGATGGCAGGATTATAAATTTTACGTGGACAATGGTTTGTTGTCGGATTTTCCTATCGTGTGTACACAAGTCCGTCATACAAAAGTCTAAAGTATAAACACGCGTGCTCGGAAGCAAGGACATGTCCGAAGCGGTCGGTCTTGTAAACTAGCGTTCGTAATGGAGAATTAACATTTGTGACGCGGCATATTATGAAATCTCGAAATGCAGTGCACATTCTTTAATGGGATAATAATGAAGCTGCTTTGCTGGTGATACTGATGGAACTAATTTTCAAAGACTTTTTTTTCTAGTAATATCAAGAATAATATTATTATGCTTGTTATTTATTTTTGGTGCAAGTTACCACAACACCATTATCCCGTAGTTTTTAAGATCAAAGATACAACTATGTTGGTGTCCCTTGTTAATTTTACATTGTATTTTTTAAAATGTAACTGCCTACTCCCAAACTGTCATTTGAAGTAAAACACATAGCCAAGTATTATTCTCCACAATATTTTATTGTGCATTAAAAAAGAAAACAAATAAAATTAGACATGCTATCTGCCAATAGAACTTAACCAAAAAGTGCATTCTATGCATCCATAAATATAGAAAATATAACAAATCAAATCATTATTCAACCAAAAAATAAAATAAAAGCCTCATGCATGTGTCCTGCATCTTAATATAGGGGGTCAACAATACCAAGAGTTCGTGGAAGCAGGGATCCTTCATCCGGAGTTAATTTCGAAAATCATTATTCTCCTGGAGCTCCCGCAGCAAAGGCATATGACATAATTGGCCACGATTAATAAAGCAACCAATTTTTGGTCCAAGAAATCCTCCTCCTCCTGTTCCTGGACTGGACTTGAGTCAAAGCAATAACTCCAAGCCCAATAATAAATAACACCTTATCTCCTCTGATTCCGCAACATGGCTGGTTGACGAACGGCCATTCAGAAACAAACTGAAAAGCGTGAAATGGAAAGTGCGAACTGAAAAGTGCAAAATGAAAAGCGTGAATCAACACTCACCAAACTTCTACTAACACAAAATTAGCAGAAGGAGCCCAAAGGGTAGCGCCTGACAATTGAACTTCCTCTTTATCGGCTCGTCACTACATTCGTGTTTGTTGGCCGACAATTGTGTACCATTTGTATGCAAGACAAAATCCAGGCACACGCCCTTCGGACAAAAGTCTGGCGCTTTGTCTGCGGAAAATCCGGTTGTGTGTACGAGGCTTAACTCTAGGTTCGCAGCTATGCATGTGGCTGTCAGTGTGGGAAAAGCATCTGTTCCCGCACCTGCAACCACCCGCAGCCAAATCACGCTGCTCTTAGGAAACGCAGGGAAATCAAAATCAAAAAGACCATGTGATTTGCTTGAGGCAACATTTTTGAAAAGGTGCATGCACCTTTTTTTTTGCGGAAACACAGGCACAGCAGCCCATTACTTTGAGCGGACATGGAAGTATGAACCTAGGTTTAATGCATAAACAACAAACATGAGCTAACACGTGAAATGTTCAGTGACAGAGAATCTTTGCTGACTTGGCAGGCAAACATGCAAATGGACTTTGAGGACCTAAAAAGCTCTGAGGTGTTCAGGAACTGTATTTCTCTTATGCCCTGTACACACGGTCGGATTTTCCGACGGAAAATGTGTGATAGGACCTTGTTGTCGGAAATTCCGACCGTGTGTGGGCTCCATCACACATTTTCCATCGGAATTTCTGACACACAAAGTTTTAGAGCTTGCTATAAAAATTTCCGACAACAAAATGCGTTGTCGGAAATTCCGATCCTGTGTACACAAATCCGACGCACAAAGTGCCACACATGCTCAGAATAAATTAAGAGACAAAAGCTATTGGCTACTGCCCCGTTTATAGTCCCAACGTACGTGTTTTACATCACCGCGTTCAGAGCGATCGGATTTTCCGACAACTTTGTGTAACCGTGTGTATGCAAGACAAGTTTGAGCCAACATCCGTCGGAAAAAATCCATGGATTTTGTTGTCGGAATGTCTGATCAATGTCCGACCGTGTGTACAGGGCATTATAGATTGACTGGCACATTAGCAAACAATTCTTGACATGACAGACATGCACTTATTGTGTAAATAAATTCAGAATTCTGTTTGCTGAATTTCCAATCAGATTTAAATTTCCAAGACAAGTTTTAACCAGATTTATAGCCGCGAGAAGCCTCCTTGTTATGACATTTTGTAACATGAGTCTTATGGGATATTTATAAAGCAGCAAATCTGACATTCACCAAATATTCACTGCAGGTAAATCTTCAAGGTTCCATGTGTTTTAAATGGCAGTGATTGATTCACCAGCAGCGAATGTTTGGTTAAAGTCACATTTAGGCATCATGTACACTTGCAGATGGGTGGGGGGGCAGTAAATCATGCAGTTGAGTTTCATTTTTAACGCCTCCCCTCTTCCCTCCTTAAGCTGTGAAAGCAGCTGGACAGGGGTGTTGCACTCGGCAGGTAGTACTGCTACTAAACTTGACCCACGAACGTGAATAGTGAAATGCAGAAATCACTCTGCAATTCAGTTGTGGTACACATCGCCTCCTCACCCCCTGTCAAACACTTCTGAAAAGCGATCGGTAGACAGTGATTTAATAAACACAAATGTGCTATGCTAGGTAAAGAGAAAAGTATCTAAATTGTAGCTGCTAGCTCAGTATTGCTGGAAAACAACATAAACATAAAGGGTAGTAGTAGTGCAGTGCGAAAATAAATTATCTAAAAATGATTAAAAATCCATAATAGCAAGAGTCCCAGAAACCATCCAGAGAAGGTATTGATCCAGTAGTGCACGTGTATATCAAAGGCGTTAGAGACTATCACCAACACCCGTTCACACTGCCTTTTACCCTCCAACATGGATCCTCACAACAAGGATCAAATGCACAGTGAATAATACTCCAGTATTGACTCCAGCAGCATCAATCCACCTCTAGGGCTCTCTCAGATATCTCCACCACAGCTTCAAAGGTCTCAAATAAAGATAGAAGACACATTCCTCACGGTGTAGAAATCCCAAGTATATTTATTATTAAAATAGAAAAAATAACACTCACATTCTGAACGTTATAAAATTCGCATCTCTCAACAAAAACATCTGGAATTTCAAACCCACAAGATGGCTGCCGTGTCCTAGCATGTAATCGCCTCACACGTCTCCAACTCCTCCCTACGCATTTTATCATCAGTTGACGTTGAGAGAGGAAGCATAGAGTAATAGCAGTGTAATTTATCAATCATACATAGTAAGAAGATGGGTAAACATGAGTATTCCAAGCAGCAGTCATTTACTCCCACTTCACAGGGAATAGTCCCATGATCAGTCTCTCTTACATTTGAAAAGACAGGTAGGCAGTGATTACTCAGTTGCCCATTTAGAAGGTTTCTTCTTTAAAATCCTCCTAGGAAGGGGGGATGATTTAATTTCCTTTCCGGCAGGATCCTACATTAGTGTGGGGTGGAGCTTAGCACAGAGAAGACCAGGCTGGCTGATGAGATGAGAGGAGCCAGAAGAGAAAGAGGTGACATAGAGAACAGCATCTTTATTCTGTGCACCCCTGAGATGGAAACCCTGCTATTGGTCACACAAAGGTACTCCGCCACTTAACATGGAACTGATGGGAAACAGAAGGGTTATTCATTTATGGACTTATGCTGAGGCAATAAAATTGATTTGGACTGACCATGTGACTGCTTAATGTGTCTAAAGTGGATACTCAGTTCCCTTGCGGCTGTGAATTGAGATAGTACCCCGTTAAGCTTATGCTAGACTGTACATCTAATGAGGTACCCACAGTGAAGCCAATTGTGTGCAAACCTGGTCTGCAAGGGGATTGTAGTAGATAGGGGAGTAGGAGCTCTATCCTGGAACCATGTGCAAGACATCAGACCCAATGCAATTAGTGTCCCCAGCAAAAGGAACAGTGCTGACAGAAGTGAGCAGGTGTATGGTGAGTATGTGCAAAGGGCACACCATGAATGCAGGTGTGTAAGTGAAATGGAGTACTTGAAGGGCTGAGGACTGTGAGTATGGCTGGTATTACTCCTGAAAATGTCCTGCTATAGGGAGTCCCTGGTGGAGTGCATGTGGGTAATTCAGTCACATTTTGTGAGCCTCCTACAGATCCACCATGGATTCACATTCAGAGGAGCAGCAAGCTCTGTCACATATGTAAACCTAGACTCACAGTGTTTAAAAAGTGCCGTGTATGGTATTGGAGATGTAGTAAAAGCTTGCAGTGGGTATGGTCCTGAATTACTAATAGGTACTATGGGGGGGGGTTCTCAGATCACCACATTAATGGAAAGAGGAACCCGGGTGGACTACAGCTAGATCTGAGCAGAAGGCGTGCGATTCTGGTATGCATTTAAAGATTTAGTTTTCAGTTCACACTGTGAAGTGCACTGTTAGCCTATAACATTATAAAAAATGTACTTTTCTGCAAATGTTTATTGGATTTTCAAAATATCTAATAATCAGTAAAACATTATACCCGTACACTTTTCCTATTCAGTGACTTACATTTTTGCATATTAGTATTGCTATCAGCATGTTGAACACATAGTTTTTCTACAAATGTAGAGGTTTACATTATTTAAACTATTTCTACATTTGCATGCTTCCAGTAATTGCATTTGCCATCGATCTGCTGAGCTGTGCAGTCAATTTCGAATTGTAAAAAGTCTGCTTTCCTCTGTCTAAATTGTGTAACGTGGGGAACCTGAGCTAGAGAACTTGCATAAAAAAAGTAACTATCTGTATTCCAAAATCAATGAAACTAGCGATAACTGCAATACTTTTAGCTACACACAGTGCCATCTCATTCAAATAGTACTTTCAATGGCTCAGTAATTCTTTACACCTTCATGACATTTTATCAATGACTTGCCTTTAGGTGCTTCGGGAATGTTGGATGTACGTATTTTAGTCATGACTAATACTCATAAAAAGAGAGTCCAAATTATTGGTACGTGTTGATGAAGGTTGTGCGTTAACCACTTCAGCTCCGGAAGGTTTTACCCACTTCCTGACCAGGCCACTTTTTGCGATACGGCACTGTGTTGCTTTAAATGACAATTGCACGTGCGACGTTGTACCCAAATAAAATTGATGCCCTTTTTTTCCCCACAAATAGAGCTTTCTTTTGGTGGTATTTGATCACCTCTTCGGTTTTTATTTTTTGCGCTATAAACCAAAAAAAGAACAACAATTTTGAATAAAAATAATATTTTTTATTCTCTGCTATAAAACATTACCAATTAAAAAAAAAAGGAAAAAAAATCTAATTTATTCATCAGTTTAGGCCAATATGTATTCTGTTACATATTTTTGGTAACACAAATTCCAATAAGCGTATATTTGCTTTGCGCAAAAGTTATCGTGTCTACAATTTATGGGATATTTTTATGCCATTTTAATTTTTATGTTTACTAGTAATGTCAGCGATTAGCGATTTTTAGTGGGACTGTGACATTGCGGCAGACAAATTGGACACTAAGTGAAACTTTTTGGGGATCAGTGATACCAATACAGTGATCAGTGCTAAAAAATGCACTGTCACAGTATAAATGACACTGGCAGGGAAGAGGTTAACACCAGGGGCGATCAAAGGGGTAAGTGTGTGCCTGGGAGGTGCTTTCTAACTGTGGGGGGAGTGGAATACACTGGAGGAAAAGAGAGATCGTGTTTCAGCTTAGCTGAAACACAAGATCTCTCTTTTGCTCCCTGACAGATCAGTGGTTTGCCTTGTTTACATAAGCACACCACTGCTCTGTCTCTCCACAGAACGATCGGCAGATCACGGCGGGCATCACGGCCGCTGGACCAGCTGATTGTCCAATCACAGTGGGAGCGGGGAATGCGCCCCCTACACTGTGTGCACAAAATCGCGTACAGGTACGTGATTTTGTGCAGCCAGGCTGCCCTGTCACGGTATATATGCGGCGGACGGTCCGGAAGTGGTTAAAGTGCAACTTTAGTCAGAATATTAAGTCCTGTTAGATGACTTCAAGCTGGCCCCTTTTGCAGGTATAGCTATGTCAAACATTAAAAATAAGTCCCTATACTGTTTAAAATCAAGTAATACACTGTCTCACCCTGCTCTGCACATGCTCAGTTGCCCTCCAATTTTAGGACACTGTGCTGAATTTGTAGAGGCCGATCTACTGACAACCTAAAGTGGAATTAAACCCTCCTATCCTTTACAGTCAATGAAGCTGCTTCTGTTTGATGTTCAACTGCCACGGTGCTGCACATGTGATCAATTATGACATCTGCCATTTGATGGTTTGACAGTTTGTTTGTGGACACAAGCATATGTGACAGTTAGCAATCCGAGCATTCCAGGAATGTTTTTGAAACCATTAAATTGATGAGTATAGTTCTGCATTATGATTTATTGCTGTTCAGGGCTCTGGACTTCAGCCAAATGGCACTCTCCAACAAGAAGAAACAGAGGTAATTTACAGTGCATACTACTTTTGGTAGCATAATGAATCTTCCTTGATAAAGAACATTATGCTGTAAGTTGTTATGTGTAAAGTTCCGGTTTAAGTAAGCTTTGAACCAATTTTGTGATTTTAGAATGGCGATTATAAAGAACTGCTGTTATATGTGATAGGAACACATGTATTTTTCGGACTTGGTTTGGTCTGGGCTTTTTTTCAGCTAGAACTTGGTGGAACTCAGTTCCACCACCTCTGGCTCAGGCCCTCTGCTCCCTGCTCACCACTATCACTTTTGTAAACACAGAAGTCTGGCTTGTCTCCCAACTGCTCCCACAGATCTGATCTCCTGAGTGACTCCCACTGAGTGCAGGATGGGGACAAGGGAGATGCAGATGTTTGGGGTACAGGGCGAATGCTGAAACCCCCACTGAATGATCTCCCAACATGTGAGAGAGGCAGAGCCATCTACTGTGTGCAGGCAGGTACTAGAGCCAGCTGGGTGCTTCAGTTTAATACAGTAACAAAAGTAAGACATGTGGAAGATGGTGGAACTTTCAGGGGGGGGCATGGGGGCAGTTGAGGGGGTTGCATGCAGAGGCCAGAGCTGAAGAGAGGTAAAAGTGAGATGTGGATGGGGACTGCATAGGTAAGCAGCTATGGAAGAAGGCTGAACTCTGCACTCTGTGTGTAGCGCACCCCCAAACTCTGCACTCCCCCGAACCTAATGCATGCCTGGTATTTAATGCCCCTTTAAGACCATCCCACTGTTATTTAAATTTGACCACACCCAATATTTGATGCAGTTTGGAGGGTGTATGTGTGTGTGTGTAGGGGAGGTCGGGTTGGAGGGTTGTGGTTGAGTTCCTGCACCTATTTTCCGAGAAAAAAAGCCCTGGGTTTGGTAATAGAGTCATGGTGATGTCAGCACTGGTAAACATATGTTTATATTATACATCCTTCAGGGGAACTTTAAACTGTAAGAAAATATGCCATACATGACTGGGTAACAGGTAAAACTGGATGAATTTAAAAACAAAACAAGTCTGTAATTATTCCTGTACTGTCTAGTATGGATTAGAAAAATCTGGTTGCTATTGCAAGCTTTAATATTTATTATTATGTAGCACTGACCCCCGAAGGAGCTGCTGAATTTTGATTGGGCCTGTACTCTGCTCTCACACCCCTATAACTTGGCTCAGTCCCCTTGACAGTGTGAAGCTAATAGTAAAGGATAACCCCACAATGTGCAATATAACAATTGTATACATTTGTTATTACCTGGGTATCCTATGTTCCACCTGCTGGAAAAGGAAGAACATTCCACATCAATTGTACTTAACCAGGAACGTAACTTTTACTGGAATCAGTATAAAAGTAGTATTACAATATTTGGTCTGTCACACAAACATAATGCAACAGTCCAATAGGTATTCACGCCAATCTGTACACATAAGGTTGTCTTAACCTACCCCTGGAAAAGTGTCTCTAAGTGGGACTAATGCTCAGGCAACAACCTCAGCACTGGGCACCTTCCCACTTCCAGCACGCTCTGGTAACCACAAGAAGACAATGTTATTCAATAAAGCACAACACAATTCCTAGGGAGCTCCCTGTAACGAGCCCCTGCTCGCTCGGTTCCACTCTCCCGACACTCCTCTGCTCTATAGAATCAGATTGCAGATCGCAACGTCTGATGGTTCGGTCATCCGATGCTCCGGGACTAGAACTACAGCTATGTGCCGTTCTAATCCAGTTGTGATAGCTCAGAACAAACACCAGGCAGGCTGTATGTAAGTTCAAACAGGAATCTCATTTATTGCAAGGAATACAGGCTCTTTTATACAGTAAAAGAAGAGGTGTATACCTCCTGCTCATATTACTCTGAACATACACCTGTGACCAGAAACCTAATTAACATGGGCTAATTAACTAATCCCTTTAGACAGCCTAGATGACTCAGACATGACTTTTAGGCCAGACGGGCCGTCTTGTAGCTTAGAAAACCCAATCAACATTATCACAATTCAACACAAATCAAAGATGGACAAAAAGTTAGAGGGGTTTTTAAACTAGGCGATGGGGGGGAGGGTCCAGAGGCAGAGATAGCAAGCGCGGAAGATATTCCAGGGTAGTATTGGGGGCATTAGTGGTAGGTTAACCAAAGCACAAAAACACAAGGTGAGTATAGTAGCAAATCCTAGTTGCAATCTCGAAACACCCAATACGAAGACAATATGCGACCGGTCTAAACTATGTGGCATGTTCACCAATGCCAGGAGCATGGCGGACAAGATGGGTGAACTAGAGATACTGTTGTACGAGGAGGATTTGGATTTTGTGGGAATTTCAGAGACCTGGTTCAACAGCTCTCATGATTGGCTGGCAAACATTCAAGGGTATACCCTATACCACAAGGATAGAGAGGGTAAAAAAGGGGGAGAGATATGCCTATATATCAAGAATAATGTACAAGTGAATGTGAGAGATGACATCACTGAGGGAGCTAGAGAGGAGGTGGAATCCTTATGGGTAGAGCTCCACAGGGATGACGCTAAGGGGAAAATAATACTGGGAGTATGCTATAGGCCCCCTAACCTGAGGGAGGAAGTGGAGACAGATCTCCTATCACAAATTGGATTAGCAGCAAGGATGGGAAGTTATCATAATGGGGGATTTTAATTATCCAGACATAGACTGGGCGGAGGGAACCGCACATTCATTTAAGGCCTGCCAGTTCCTTAATGTCTTGCAGGACAATTTTATGGGTCAGATGGTAGACGCACCAACTATAAATAAAACATTACTGGATCTACTGATTACCAACAATACAGACCTGATCACGGATGTGGAAATACGGGGCAATTTAGGTAACAGCGATCACAGGTCAATTAGTTTCAGTATAAATCACACAAATAGGAAACATAAAGGGAATACAAAGACACTGAATTTCAAAAGAGCCAACTTCCCTAAACTACAAACCTTGCTAAAAGGCATAAATTGGGATAAAATATTAGGAACAAAGAATACGGAGGAGGGATGGGTTTGCTTTAAGAGCATATTAAATAAGGACATTAGCCAATGTATCCCATTGGGTAATACATTTAAAAGAGAGAACAAAAGTCCTGGATGGCTTAACTCCAATGTAAAAATGCATATAAAAGCAAAGGAGAAGGCCTTCAAAAAATACAAGGTTGAGGGATCATCCTCAGCATTCAGACTTTATAAAGAATGCAACAAGAAATGTAAGGGTGCAATTAGGACAGCTAAGATAGAACATGAAAGACACATAGCGGAGGAGAGCAAAAAAAATCCCAAGAAGTTCTTTAAGTATGTAAACAGTAAAAAAGGGAGGACACACCATATTGGCCCCATAAAGAATAAGGAAGGACATCTGGTTACAAAAGATGGGGAGATGCCAAAGGTATAGAATTTATTCTTCTCCTCAGTCTTCACGAGTGAATCGGGGGGCTTCAGTAACCAAAAATGCAGTGTTTATCCTCATGACACAACGCAGGAAGCACATCCATGGTTAACAGAGGACAGAATTAAAATTAGACTTGAGAAACTTAACATTAATAAATCACTGGGACCAGATGGCTTGCATCCGAGGGTACTTAGGGAACTCAGTCAAGTGATTGCCAGACCGTTGTTCCTAATTTTTACAGATAGTCTACTGACTGGAATGGTACCAGCTAATTGGAGAAAAGCCAATGTAGCACCAATATTTAAAAAGGGCCCAAAATACATCCCTGGGAATTACAGACCAGTTAGCCTAACATCAATAGTATGTAAACTCTTGGAGGGGATGATAAGGGACTATATACAAGATTTTATTAATAAGAACGGTATCATTAGCAGAAATCAGCATGGATTCATGAAGAATCGTTCTTGCCAAACCAATCTATTAACCTTCTATGAGGAGGTGAGTTGCCATCTAGATAAAGGAAGGCCCGTAGACGTGGTGTATCTGGATTTTGCAAAAGCATTTGACACAGTTCCCCATAAACGTTTACTGTACAAAATAAGGTCGATTGGCATGGACCATAGGGTGAGTACATGGATTGAAAACTGGCTACAAGGGTGCGTTCAGAGGGTGGTGATAAATGGGGAGTACTCAGAATGGTCAGGGGTGGGTAGTGGGGTTCCCCAGGGTTCTGTGCTGGGACCAATCCTATTTAATTTGTTCATAAACGATCTGGAGGATGGGATAAACAGTTCAATCTCTGTATTTGCAGACGATACTAAGCTAAGCAGGGCAATAACTTCTCCGCAGGATGTGGAAACCTTGCAAAAAGACCTGAACAAATTAATGGGGTGGGCGACTACATGGCAAATGAAGTTCAATGTAGAAAAATGTAAAATAATGCATTTGGGTGGCAAAAATATGAATGCAATCTATACACTTGGGGGAGAACCTCTGGGGGAATCTAGGATGGAAAAGGACCTGGGGGTCCTAGTAGATGATAGGCTCAGCAATGGCATGCAATGCCAAGCTGCTGCTAACAAAGCAAACAGAATATTGGCATGCATTAAAAGGGGGATCAACTCCAGAGATAAAACGATAATTCTCCCAATCTACAAGGCTCTGGTCCGGCTGCACCTGGAGTATGCTGTCCAGTTCTGGGCACCAGTCCTCAGGAAGGATGTACTGTAAATGGAGCGAGTACAAAGAAGGGCAACAAAGCTAATAAAGGGTCTGGAGGATCTTAGTTATGAGGAAAGGTTGCGAGCACTGAACTTATTCTCTCTGGAGAAGAGACGCTTGAGAGGGGATATGATTTCAATTTACAAATACCGTACTGGTGACCCCACAATAGGGATTAAACTTTTTTGCAGAAGAGAGTTTAAAAAGACTCGTGGCCACTCATTAAAATTAGAAGAAAAGAGGTTTAACCTTAAACTACGTAGAGGGTTCTTCACTGTAATGCCCCGTACACACGGTCGGATTTTCCGATGGACAATGTCCGATTGGAGCGTGTTGTCGGAAATTCCGACCGTGTGTGGGCTCCATCGGACATTTTCCATCGGATTTTCCGACACACAAAGTTTGAGAGCAGGCTATAAAATTTTCCGACAACAAAATTCGTTGTCGGAAATTCCAATCGTGTGTACACAAATCCGACGGACAAAGTGCCACGCATGCTCAGAATAAATAAAGAGATGAAAGCTATTGGCCACTGCCCCGTTTATAGCCCCGACGTACGTGTTTTACGTCACCACGTTCAGAACGATCGGATTTTCCGACAACTTTGTGTGACCGTGTGTATGCAAGACAAGTTTGAGCCAACATCCGTCGGAAAAAATCCTAGGATTTTGTTGTCGGAATGTCCGAACAAAGTCCGACCGTGTGTACGGGGCATAAGAGCGGCAAGGATGTGGAATTCCCTTCCACAGGCGGTGGTCTCAGCGGGGAGCATGGATAGCTTCAAGAAACTATTAGATAAGCACCTGAATGACCGCAACATACAGGGATATATAATGTAATACTGACACATAATCACACACATAGGTTGGACTTGATGGACTTGTGTCTTTTTTCAATCTCACCTACTATGTAACTATGTAACACCAAACTCTTCTTCATACAATAGCAGAGTTAATTAACACAAACAACAATGGGGATCTAATGACTCTTAGATCCCATACTAGACTTATTTACAATACACATTCTAGCAGGCAACAGACAGACAGGTGGCTGGAATTGACATCAGCATGTCCTAACAGTATTTGTCCCAGCATTATGAATCAGCCAGTATTTCTAATATGGGTCCAGGGTCTGTGTGTCCTGGGGGACCAGGACCCAAATCCACAGTAATACCACCTCAAGGGTCCCCAGGCATACAGCTCACAAAGAGCACAGTTCCCCCAAATGCCAGGGCCCATGATCGATTGGCAAGAGGCTAGCTTTCAGTCCCCTCCAAAAGTCTCTCTCCCGGCTAGGTCTGTCACACTCCCCCTACATTTATAATGCAGTCCCTCTTATTATGAATAGGATGCAAGGCCTTGCAATGAGAGATGCAGTCCTTTCGGTCTTCTGTCTTCTGCTAGCTATTTGTGTGGTACCAATTGTAATCCGACAGTTGAACAAACAAAGGTCAAAGGAGAACGAATGCTAAAACTATTCCTGTAGCGCAGTTCACCTGCAACTGCCTCCGGTGCAATTTGGCTTTTAGTAACACAGTGTCAGTAGTACAGTGAAGGATAGGCTTGAGGCCTGTTCAAACTCAGTCCTTCTTGAATAAGATCTTCTCTGTGGGACTACAGGTCCCAGCAACGCTGTGTTTACAGTCTAAGTGTGAAAAGGTGCGGTACAAACATTCTGGGCATCAACCCTCTCACCACACTGGATCCAGACAGATGGATGGCTCCGCTCCACAGTATCTCAGATCATTCGCTGCGGCCACGCTGTCATGCTGTTCCGTCTCACAGACGACCGGGAGTCCTCAGTTACCTCCTTCAAGAGTCTTTGGAATGATCACACTGCTGCTCCAGCATGCTGTGATTTAAGGCAGGATCAAAGGGCTGCTCACAGACGATCGGGAGTCCTCGGTTACCTCCTTCAAGGGTCTCTGGAACGATCACATTGCTGCTCTAGCACACTGTGATGTAAGGCAGGATCAAAGGCTTCTGTTCTGCTCCTCACAGGGTAGACCACAACTCTGTGGGACACACACACCTACAGAGCCATAGCAGGCCATGCATCCCAGGAACAAGAGAAAGAAAATGGCCGCGCGGGGCCTTTTATAACCTACCCAGCATGCAGTTCAGTGCTGAGTGTCCATGGGAGGTTACTTGGCATTGTGGGTAGGTGAATTCTTTGTGAAATATAAACAAACAGTCACTTCCTGTAACATCCCTCCATGCACTTGAAATAGAAAATAAATGAAGTCCATTTCACGTTTTGGCCACTAGATGGTGCCAAATACTAAGTTATTAGCATTACAGCATTACATAGCATTAGAAGCAAAAATTGTCAGCGCTACATTATATATTTTTTTATTTACATTTTGAAGTTGAGCAAATTTTTGCAGCCTGGTATAAATTAATAACTTACAACCTAAATGAAAGGTGTTAGATAAATATATTTTAATATTTTTAAATGCAACCCTCGTGAGTACCTGAATCTGACATATCAACTTCTTGCAGTCCCTCATACAGCAACAGACAGGGAGTAAGGCCGGGTTCACACTTGTATGACAAACACTGCGACATTGGTAGCTCATGTCGCATGATGTGTGAAAAGCAATGTTTCCCTATGAGAGCCGTCCTAACTGTTCCGACACAAGTCGGTCGACTTTGAAAATGCTCCCTGCACTACTTTGGTCCGACATTGATCCTACATAAGCCCATTAAATATCACTTACATTGTACCCCTACCCATTCACCTAAAAAAGTGCCAAAAATAAAACGCAGTACACAGGTTTTTAAAGTAATTTATTAAGGCAGCTCCGGCGTCTCTCTCGATTTCTTCTCCCCTCTCCGGCTCTTTTCACCTTCTCCGCTGATGTCTTCTCCTCAATGCATAGAATGCATTAATGTAAAAACCTTCTGCCTTTAGAACCACTTTAACACTGACAGGGGTGATTAAATGATCAGCTTTTATTTATTCTTACAACACCTTTATCCCAAAAGGAAAACAACAATTTGCTATAACTGATTATAAAGTGTGAGCTGGAATTTGGCTTCGATTTATTAAAGTATCTAAATCTGCTTATACATTTAACACTACCCTCCCCCCCAAGACTCTGTTGTCTGCTGTGTAGTACTGTGCTCATTCCTCCAAAGTTGTGTCTCATAAATACAGGAGATGTGTTACTGGCCAGATCACCAGGTGAAAGCAGAGGGGAAAAAATGCCAAAGAAAAGAAAACTGATACGGCCACCCCATCTAATGATTGGTAAGCTGCAATATAATAATTTTTGGTTTTGTGTTTAATACACTACTGTATAAGGCTTGTGTCAAAATTTTATTTGCTATATTATTATTATTATTTTTTCTTATCTATATTCTTCACCATAAAAGTTGTTAACTTTAAGACTCACCCCACATGTTTAATCTGATTGCACAATTTTCTTTGGATTTACCAACAAATGATTACACAAGCCTGGTTGAAAAAACTGGATTAGTCAACTGTGGATGGTAGAGAATAATGCTGAACAAAGCCTAGAGGAAAATCTGACGCTCCACATTGGACAATTCATAATCATACTGCAGAGAAAAATAGAAAAGGCACAATCACAGTTGGGACCCGAGGGACAAGATCCCTACACTATCTTATGTACAGTGTTTTCCCAAAATAAAATGTACAGTATTTTTAATGCAGGTTTACATTATACTAGTCAAACCAAGCATGGGCATTGGACACATAGAATGAAGTGGTCACCTGTCTCCCTTCCTTTTTTGCTACAGGGCTAACTGGGAGAAGAAACATGCAACCATTGGCAGCGCAATTTCTAAAGCTAATTGCTCTTCTACAACAATGCAAATAGTTAAATACAGTTTACTAGCACTTTGATAAACATCATTCCCAGAAGAAAAAAATGCTAATTAAATATCAATACTGGAGCAGGAAGTTGTCCAAACATACATATCTGTATACTTGTTGTTACCCTTGGAAATGTGATACAATGATAATGACTATTTTCCCTGTTTTTTAGGAAACTCTGTTATTTATCTAGGCTGTTTATTTCTAATTTTGCCAATACAGAGGCAATTTTGGTAATGACTTATTATACTATAAGACACTTATTTCTCATCAAGTAAAACTGTAAAAAAAATAAATATTGTAATCACTTTCTGCAATTTATTTATGCAAAGTAGATATGTTCCTAATGCAAATTTTGATTGGATATTTTCCCATTTCCCTGCATTGCAAAATATAGTACATAGTATTTATTAATGAGAAGTTGAAGTGAAAAAAATCAGATAGAACTGATCATTTGAACGTCGTACCAATTCACCCTAGTCCTCTCTCAAAACTGCCTCTCTCTAATACTAATCGAACCTTAGTCATTGACTTTCAAGGTGTTATTTGCGCCATATTTATTTTGAAAAATATAATATTTTCTTAAGAAAGTGAAAACTTACAGTAGGAACTTCTAAAGCTAGCAATCCAGGAACGCTGAACACATGCTCATTTCCCACCTGCTCGGTAGGGAGTCATTGGACAAGTACAGCATGTAGGTTTTCCTCCATCCCAAAGTCGCTCATCCATGTCTGTATGGACTGGTCCAAATCATTTGGTGGAGGGGGGATTATGGTGTAGTGTTTTTTTTCAAGGGTTGGGCCTGGCCCCCTAGCTCCAGTGAAGGGAACACTTAAGGCGTCAACATACCAAGACATTTAGGACAATTTCATGCTCCCAACTTCGTGGGAACAACTTGGGGATGGTGCCTTCCTGTTCCAACAGTACCACACAAAGAAAGGTCCATAAAAACACGGAAGAGCGAGTTTGGGGTGGAGGAACTTGACTGGCCTTCACAGAGTCCTGACCTCAACTTGATATAGCACTTTTGGGATGAATTAGAGCAGAAACTGTGGGCCAGGCCTTCTTCTCCAACATCAGTTCCTCACAAATGCGCTTCTGTAAGAATGGTCAAACATTCCCATTGACACACTCCTAAACCTCGTGGAAAGCCTCACCAGAAGAGTTGAAGCTGTTATAGCTGCAAAGTGTGAGGCAACTCAATATTGAACCCTACGGACTAATGCCCCATACACACGATTGGACTTTCCGACAACAAAACCGTGGATTTTTGTTCGAAGGATGTTGGCTCCAACTTGTCTTGCATACACACGGTCACACAAATGTTGGCCAACAATTACTGTAAGAATGTAGTTACATACAAGACGTACGTGATATCTCCATTACGAACGCTAGTTATATCTCCGGCTCGTACTTCCAAGCACGTCCGACGGACTTGTGTACACATGATCGGAAAGTCTGACAACAAACATTTGTTGGCGGAAAATTTGAGAACCTGCTAGCCAACATTTGTTGGTGGAAAGACCGACAACAAATGTTCGATGGAGCATACACACGGTCGGTTGGACGGTTCCACCAACAAGCTCACAATTAACATTTGTTGGCGGAAAATCTGATCGTGTGTACGGGGCATTAGACTGGGATGCCATTAAAGGTTATGTGTGTGTAAAGTCGGGCGTCCCAATACTTTTGACAATATCATATATGTGTGGCCGTTCGGCGCTAAAGCCCACCCACCAAGAGGCCACATATATGCGTACAGCTGATATGAAGATGTTAAGTAATTTTAAGGCCTAAAATGTTTTTTTAAACATGCATTTAAAAAACAAAAAGGCTCTGGGAGCAAAAGGGTCAAAGGATGACTCCAGTTTTGTGGAAACAAAATACAGCCAATAAAAACAAATATTATAGCATGTAAAGTTGCTGCACAAGCTATACTGTGATTTATTGTTATCACCTTTCCATTCCAATATGCACTGCTGTCATTTTCTGTAAAATTCAATGCAATATGGCAACCTGGAGGTGTTCCATTCATAGTGTGGATAAAGGAATCTGTTTGATTTCTTTTTCTTTCAGCCCACCAGCTGAAAAAAAAATCCATATTTGTATGGTCAGCTTTAGTCTGAGAGTAGCCTGTGATGTTTTAGACTAGATGCCCCTCTTCAGCTCAGCAGGCAGCCCATTAAAGTGTAAGTTTAATCTAACAGCAAAGTTCTATTTGCTCCCTTTTTGCAAATACACCACTGAAAGCATTTTGCTTTATGTATTGTATGCGTGCAAAAATCACCCGTGTATCCGTGATCCTGTCAAAAATGCTATCACCTGATAACTTCTTGTGCTCTTAGCCTCTTCTAACCGCTATAAGGTTTACTTTTTCCCAGTTCTTTCCATTAACTACAGAACATCTTGTCCCTATGTTATAGTCAGGAGGACAAGGGGAGGAGCTCTGTAACCCAAAACACTTCCTGTCCTAGGGTGACAACAAAGCTCCTTCATAGATATGGTATAGTGAGTGAGCGTTGTTAGTAATAGGACAGGAAGTGTGGTACTGGCAGGATCACCACATATAAATGAAGAAAAAAAAGGCTGAAAAAAGCAAACTAACACAGCCACCATATGTAAGGACTGGAAATCTGCAATCAGTTTATATTTTGTTTTTTGGTTTAGATACACTTTAAATTGTCAAGAAGCGAGCTAACTTTGAAGTATTTTTTCAAAGAATGCAAAACTTATTATCAGGAATATTTTCATTTAAATTGTCAACTAACATGGTTCTAGTCTGAATAAAGTAATTATTTTTACAGCAATGTAAATAGCAATGGTAGTTATATCAGAGTTTTGCCAGGGAGCATTTTTGTATTTATACAATGTACTGTATATTTGTTAAAATGTATGTGTGTGTGTATGAGGTTTGGGTGATGGATTGCTAAATGTGGTTAAGCTGGTGACCTCATGACTGTGTCTTCTGAATAGAAATGTTCTATTACTATCCAAACTCTATAATAAATTGCTCTAATATATAACAAGAACATGGTTTCAAGGATGCACAAAAAATCTCAGATGCAAACATAGATTTAGGTTTCTATCTGGAATCTATAAATAAGCTATATTTATATAAATGACATATGAAAGGGTTTAATTAATGGCACTATGGAACTTTTAACTTAATTTAGCAGCAATGGGCTGTGGTTACTACCTAGTAATAGATGTATTTTTTATATTACTAAGTAGGTCCTGGAGCCCAATATCCTCAATAAATTCTTCTTCCAGGATAAATGGAGTATGTTATTTTGTGTTCCTATTTGCTTTAATGGGTCAGTAAGCCTTAACCACTTGCTTACTGGGCACTTAAACCCCCCTCCTATCCAGACCAATTTTCAGCTTTCAGCGCTGACGCACTTTCAATGACAATTGCGCGGTCATACAACACTGTACCCAAATGAAATTTTTATCATTTTTTTTCCCACAAATAGAGCTTTCTTTTGGTGGTATTTAATCACAGCTGGGATTTTTATTTTTTGCTAAACAAACAAAAAAAGATGGAAAATTTTGAAAAAAAAAAAAATCATGTTTCATAGTTTGTTATAAAATTTTGCAAACAGGTAATTTTTCTCCTTTATTGATATGCGCTGATGAGGTGGCACTGGGGGGCACTGATAGGCTGTACTGGTGGGCACGGATAGGCACATTTAAGGCGACACTGATAGTCACAGTTAAGGCGGCACTGATAGGCACAGTTAATGAGGCACTGACAGGCACAGTTAAGGCGGCACTGATGGGGACAGATAAGGCGGTACTGATGGGCACAGATAAGGTGCCATTGATGGCCACTGATGGGCCCTGATGGGCGGCACTGATGGGTTGCACTGATGGGCAGCACTGATGGGTAGCACTGATGGGCAACACTGATGGGCACTTATGGGCACTGGTAGGTGATACTGATGGGCACTGATAGGTGGCACTGATGTGCAGCACTGTTGTTGAGGCACTGATTGTGGGCACTGATGGGTGGCACTGTGGGCACTGATGGGTGGTGCTGGTGGGCACTAGTAGGCGGCACTGCTGCCTATTGCTAGGTGGCACTGGCAGAGGGCACAGGTGGGCACTGAGGATCTGGTGGCAGCTCGCTGTGATCGGGACTGATGTCCCTCTCATGGCCACCGGTGATCATCTTTTTTTTTCCACCTCACGCTGTCAGCGCGAGGAGAAAAAATAGCTGATTACCGGCTCTGTTTATATCACATGATCCGCTGTCATTGGCTGACAGCTGATCACGTGTTAAGGGGTCGGGATCGACCCCTTACTCCGATCTATGATTAGGCGAGTCTCATAGACTCGCTGATCACAGAGCGCATGGCGCGCGCTCTGCAGGGGGTGCACAGGCTGCTCGTGCACGGGACCACGTCAATGGACGCCATCCCGGCAAAGCAGGTCCGCGCTGTAGCCGTCATTCGGCTATAGCGCAGATCTCTAGTGGTTAAAGTAGAACTACAGGTGAAATTGAAGAGTTTGCAACATATAAAGCTAGCCACAGATAAGAGAATTACGTTATTCAGCCGAGTGAGTGACTGTATCTCATGTTTACAGCACAGGCAGAGTCATCCAATGACTGACTAATCAGGCAGGTTTAAAAATATTGTCTGACTACTATTATTCCTTCAGTGATAAGTCAGCCCAGACGGTATCTCTTTTGTGTTCCCTCCTCTCTTCTCCTACAAAAGGTGGAAAAACAAAGGCTTGGACAAAGCATATTTCCACTTTTACAGTCAAACTTAAGAAAGCCCCACTAAATGTTTGTTGTGTGTTCCTAATCACACATCATGCACAATCTTTGAAAATATTTCTTACATTTTAGATGTTCCTCGGAAAGATGAGTCATGGCTGACTGCAAGTTTTTTTTGGTAATGTTAAGCAGGCTATACGTGGTGCAAATTTCTTTCCTGCATTTCCCCATCAACACAGTCAGTGCTGACAGGGGAAACCCTCCTGCCAAACAATTGTCTGCTCTGAGCAGGGGGGGGACGGGGGCAGGCATGGGAAGCCATCCCTGCTGGGAGAAGACAATGATTATCGCTAGCAGCTATAGTAGTCACTGGCAATAATCGCAAGAGAACCAAGCAGGCTGGACGCGATCAACTTGGTACATTCAGCCTGCCCACTAATGGTTCGAATCTCGGGCCAGAGTTGAAGCTGTTATAGCTGCAAAGGTTGGGGCCACTCAATATTGAACCCTAAAGGCTAAGACTGGGATGCCATTAAAGTTTATATGTGTGTAAAGGCGGGCGTCCCAATACTGTTGGCAATATCATATATGTGTGGCCGTTCGGCACTGAAGCCCACCCACCAAGAGGCCGCATATATGAGTACAGCTAATGGGAAGAGGTTAAGTAATTTTTAGGCCTAAAATGTTTTTTTAAACATGCCTTCAAAAAACGCAAAAAAGGCTCTGGCAGGCAAAGGGTCAAAGGATGACTCCAGTTTTGTGGAAACAAAATACAGCAAATAAAAAAAATATCATAGCACGTAAAGTTGATGCACAAGCCATACTGTGATTTATTGTTATCACCTTTCCATAACAATATGTTGCAGGAACTCAGCAGGAACCAAACTGTGTATGGCCGGCCTTAAGCCTCATACACACGATTGGATTTTCCGCAGACAAAACCTCGGACTTTTGTCCGAAGGCGTGTGCCTGGATTTTGTCTTGCATACAAACCTCAACGAATTGTCAGCCAACAAAAACGAATGTAGTGATGTACTACATGGTTTTTCAGCTCTTTAGCGCCGCCCTTTGGGTTCCTTCTGCTAATTTCGTGATAGTAGAAGTTTGGTGAGTGTTGATTTGCGCTTTTCATTTCACGCTTTTCATTTAGCTCTTTTCAGTTCGCGCTTTTCATTTCATGCTTTTCAGTTCGTTTCTGAACGGCCGTTCGTCAACCAGACATGTTGCGGAATCAGAGGAGATAATGTGTTATTTATTATTGGCCTTGGAGTTATTACTTTGACCCAAGTCCAAGCCAGGAACAGGAGGAGGAGGAGTTCTTGGACCAAAAATTGGTTGCTTTATTAATCATGACCAATTATGTCATATGCCTTTGCTGCGGGAGCTCCAGGAGAATAATCCAGATGATTTTCGGAATTATCTCTGGATGACGGACCCCTGCTTTCACCAACTCTTGACATTGTTGACCCCCTATATTAAGAAGCAGGACACATGCATGAGGTTTTTATTTTATTTTTTGGTTGAATAATAATGATTTAATTTGTTATATTTTCTATAGATGTAAATAATAGGAGTGGTGCTGCGCTAATCCAAGTATACCCCTCACTATCTGAGTGGGAGTGGGTAAATAAAAATATACCCCACACTAACTATGTGGGAATAAACGATGGCAATCAGTGGCTAATGCAGAAAGCCTAATTAAAATAATATAGTGGGTCTACTGATCACTTAATGGCAAAAATGCCTAGCGTGCTGACCAGATGTAAACGTGAATGTGCAATGATAGCTAGTGATGTGTGAAGTGGTGGTGTCTAATCAACCTAAAACTATATATATGTGAATAAAATCAAAAAATCTGTGGAGTCAAAAGAATCTCCCAAAAAAATAAATAATATATGATGAAAAAACAGGTTTACACTCAATGTCCGTAAAGATCTACATATACTACATTAAAATTACTCATAACATTATTGAGTGCTAAAACACAATAATCACAATAAACGAAAAGTGACTCATGCAGCAGCAGAACACATAATAAAATCCAAAAAGTACCTGGTGCAGTGATAATAATATTTTAAACGTGCCAACAAAGTGAAAAAATGTACAATAATTGAAAGACCTTATTTAGAAACAAATTCAAAATGAGCGTGCAGTGTTACACTAAATGTCCATAGTGATCCATGATGAAAATAGTATAGTCTACTATGTAAACAAAGTAGCAGAAAGTAAATATAAAAGTTCATACACAAAAGTGAATTGTGCAGCAGCAAGGGAAAAATCCAAAGGGTGATCTGTGCGATAAAAAAACTCCAAATGCCAATATAGTGTAGTAATTTTCCACAAGGTTTTATTATTAGTAACAACAAGGTACTCACACAGGTAAAAACAGAGATGTGCAGTGTATCCGGACGAGCGGCGAGCTCGTACACTGCTGACAGTGGAAGGTGTGCCTTTTCCCTACGCGTGGCGTCACGGGTCACGTGGCTTCATCAGGGGATCCCCTGATGAAGCCACGTGACCCGTGACGCCACGCGTAGGGAAAAGGCACACCTTCCACTGTCAGCAGTGTACGAGCTCGCCGCTCGTCCGGATACACTGCACATCTCTGTTTTTACCTGTGTGAGTACCTTGTTGTTACTAATAATAAAACCTTGTGGAAAATTACTACACTATATTGGCATCCTTGTTTCCCTTTGGTTACTGTATCTATGGAGGATCTGTGGTTTTTAGAAAGACAGCCCTGAGTACAGGACCCATCCCAACAGGAGATACCAGCGGTGACTGCTATATGCTGTAACCTCAGGTTAATGAGGTAAGGGGCCATTACTTTAGTGTGTAGGACCACCTGCATGGAGAGCACCTTTTTAAACTTCACACTTCTACCTCAGCTAGCTACTATGTGAGAAAAGCCTACGATCGTTTACAACCTCCCCCACCGTTTGGCATATTTTATAAGCATTTGGAGTTTTTTTATCGCACAGATCACCCTTTGGATTTTTCCCTTGCTGCTGCACAATTCACTTTTGTGTATGAACTTTTATATTTACTTTCTGCTACTTTGTTTACATAGTAGACTATACTATTTTCATCATGGATCACTATGGACATTTAGTGTAACACTGCACGCTCATTTTGAATTTGTTTCTAAATAAGGTTTTTCAATTATTGTACATTTTTTCACTTTGTTGGCACGTTTAAAATATTATTATCACTGCACCAGGCACTTTTGGATTTTATTATGTGTTCTGCTGCTGCATGAGTCACTTTTCGTTTATTGTGATTATTGTGTTTTAGCACTCAATAATGTTATGAGTAATTATAATGTAGTATATGTAGATCTTTACGGACATTGAGTGTAAACCTGTTTTTTCATCATAGTGTGGGGTATATTTTTATTTACCCACTCCCACTCAGATAGTGAGGGGTATACTTGGATTAGCGCAGCACCACTCCTATTATTTACATCTGTCTGTCTTTTGGGTCAGGTTGGACCCTTTTTGGTGTTAGCTGCTTTTCCTATAACTAGCATTAGGATTTGTACATGGTAGCGCAGGAATAACACATATACACTAGCTTATATTTTCTATACTTTTGGATGCATAGAATGCACTTTTTGGTTAAGTTCTATTGGCAGATAGCATGTCTAATTTATTTGTTTTCTTTTTTTAATGCACAATAAAAAAAATGTGGAGAATAATACTTGGCTATGTGTTTTCCTTCAAATGACAGTAGGCAGTTACATTTAAAAAAAATAAAATGTAAAATTGAAAACGGAACCAACAAAGTTGTATCTTTGATCTTAAAATCTACGGGATAATGATGTTGTGGTAACTTGCCCCCCCCCCCCAAAAAAAAGCATAATAATATTATTCTTGATATCACTAGAAATACAAAGCCTTTGAAAATTCATTTGTAATAACTCCATCAATAAATAAAAACACAATAGATGCAGCGCTAAAATGACAGATGAGATCAAAACTGAAAAGTGAATACAAGAAAGAAACAGAGAAAACTAAGGCAGAGTCTCATTAAGATTCCAGCATAGATCAATGGCAAATAATCATGTGACAAATTATTTAACAGGTGAGATGTATAAGAATAAAAATAAAAGTCCCATTAGGTTTCTAGTCCATGAAATAATAAAGAAATGACACCCATCCATGTAAATACAGGAGAAAAGAGAGCTGTAGAGGATATCCTTCGTATAACTACACACCCACAGTGAATAAGGTGGTCTGCTTACCAGATGGTGATGACTGCTATTACAGCAGTTTCGCCCAGCACACGGAAATCGCCCTCCCCAGAACCCAGAATACAGTACCACAACTATGAGCAGGTGATTCTCGGAAACATAAAATGACAAACCTCCATAGTACAGTATGTAGATAAAGGGTCATTTAATAAGAACAGAAATAATTACACTTACCAAATTGAAGTAAATCACAAGCGATAAGGTATAGCATAAAATCAGGTCGCGGTGTCTTCATCGGCTACGCTTCACTTCCTATATTGGTTTGTTAGCCCATCCACCTCCTGAGAGGAAAAACGTAATGACGTCACCATCACAGGCTCCACTCTATGCGTTTCGTCATGATAGGATGTTGTCTGGAGATCGCCCAGAGAATCATCTGCTCATAGTTGCTGTTCCGGTACTGTGTTCTGGGTTCTGGGGCGACCAATTTCCCTGTGCTGGGCGAGACTGCTGTAATAGCAGTCATCACCATCTGGTAAGCAGACCACCTTATTCACTTTGGGTGTGGAGTTATACGAAGGATATCCTCTACAGCTCTCTTTTCTCCTGTATTTACACAGATGGGTGTAATTTCCTTGTTAATTCATGGACTGGAAACCTAATGGGACTTTTATTTGTATTTTTATATATCTCACCTGTTAAATAATTTGTCACATGATTGTTTTTCACATGATTATTTGCCATTGATCTATGCTGGAATATTAATGAGACTCTGCCTTAGTTTTCTCTGCTTTTTTCTTGTATTTAATTTTCAGTTTTGATCTCATTTGTCATTTCAGCGCTGCATCTATTGTGTTTTTATTTATGTTTTCATTTCAGCGCTGCATCTATTGTGTTTTTATTTATGTTTTGAGTTTGATACTAGACTTTCAGGTGCTGGCAGCTCTTTTTAATATTATTGATCACTCACTTACACATTTTTTTCTAGTGCAGCTCCAGCCTTTGGGCTTTTGTTTTTTATATCAATAACTCCATCAGTATCACAAGCAAAGCAGCATCATTATTATCCCATTAAAGAAGAAGATAATGTGCGCTGCATTTCGGGATTTCATAATTTGCCACGTCACAAATGTTAATTCTCCATTACGAACGCTAGTTTACAAGACCGACCGCTTCTGGCTCGTCCTTGCTTCCGAGCGTGCGTGTTTGTACTTTGAACTTTTATCCGACGGACTTGTGTACACACACGCTGGGAAAATCTGACAACAAACATTTGTCCGTGGAAAATTTTAAAGCCTGCCATCCAACATTTGTCCGCGGAAAATCCGACAAAAATTGCCCGATGGAGCGTACAAACCTTCGGATTTTCCGAATCATGTGTGTACGAGGCTTAAGAGTGAACCTGTTTCAGATCTTTACTCATTAACATACAATACAAGAAGCCCAGTCTGTATACCTTTAACCCTTTATTAGGACAGACATTGTTCATATCTAATTACAATTGATTATGAAGATTTGTCTGCACAGTTCAAGCTGCACTAATTATAGCAACACAGCTAACCAGCCAGCTCATAAAGAGAACTATGCAGGATTTGTGCTTGCAGGAGGGTCCAGAATAAAGCATCAAAAAAAGGCAAGGTGCAATAATAGTAAATGGGGACATGTAACAAATATAAAGTAGTTGTCACTCCAATCTGGAAGCAAAAAAGGAAATACATTTTATTTTGAAATTCTTTTTTTGGAAGATTTTAATTCGGTACCGGTAGAACAGACATCACAGGGGTTAGTAACTAAATTTTGCAAATACAGCATGTATTTATTGGATAAAAAAGAAAACAGTTGGGTCACTGTAGTAGTATACAATTAGAGCAAGTCAAAAAATGACCCGTTCGTTTGTTATGGAGTTTTGTAAAGCCCAACAAAGACAGGGATGGGGGATAAACATATGATTAATGGAAAAATCAAGGGTGATGAAAAACTACAGTTCATATAAAAGAAGCCCAAAAATTCCTACTGAGGAAATAAGGGGAAATAATATTATATGTGGAATATGTTTGAAAGGTGTGAGGTGAAAGAGGGGAGGGCAAAGGATGTAAAAAAAAAGATCTCACAGCCCTTCACCTTTGGTAGTCTAGTAAATCTGAAAACAGCCAAGTAGGATCTTATTTTCCTCTGAGACTGTACAGGCTGCCCAATAGAACCAGATTTTTTTAAAGATGCCCTGCTTATTTTGTGAGGAGAGGACTAGATCTTGCATATAGTTAGTGTTGGCCACTAGACATGTGCACTGCCGAAAAATTTGTTTGTTTTCCTTTAATTCGTTTTTTGTTTTTTTTGGAAATTCAAAAATTCTGAATTCGTAAATTCATAAATTAGAAAACTCAGAAAGTAGAATTATCAAATTCTTGAATTTTTGGAAATTCTGAATTCAAAAACTTAAAAATCTGAAAATTCAGAAGCTTGGAAATTTGAAAATTTGAAAAAAAACGAAAATTTAAAAATTTGAAAAAAACGAAAATTTGAAAATCCAAAAATAAGAAAGAAAATCCATAAAATTCAAAAGAACGAAAATCCAAAAATTCAAAATATTAACTAACTAATAATGACTAACTATTAAATTATAGGTATTGGAATTTCCTTTCAAATTTGGCTGTTAGTGACCATAATGAATACAAATTTATCTGAATTTTCAGATTTCCGAATTTCCGAATTCCGCATTTGCAAATTTTTGAATTTCAGGATTTCCGAAAATTAGAGTTTCCGAATTTTGAATTTCCGAAATTCCGAAATTTGAAATTTCCGAATTTCAAATTTTCGAATTTCTGAAAATTGGAATTTTCCAAAATTTGAAAATTCGATAATTCGAAATTTGAAAATTCGGAAATGCAAAATTTTGAAAATTAGAAATTTTGGAAATTTGAGATTTAGAAAAATCCGTAATTCAAACATTCGGAAGTTTTGGAATTAACTAATTTGTCAAAATTTGGTAAAAAACTAATTCGGAACTAAACAAATTGCACATGTCTGTTCTCCACTTTACAGAGCCACAAGGGGATTGAAGGGGGGGTAGGAACTTTTCATTTCAAGGGGATACATGCATTAGCTGCATTCAGGAGGTGACTCAGTATGGATCTTTTGTAAGCTTTAGTGGGGATTGAGGAGTGGTGCAGCAGAAAAAATGCTAGACAGGAATGGTGAAATTTGTAAATTTTTTGACTTCATTCCAGAAGAGTCTCAACAATAGTCATGGTAGTATAAGTTGTATTATTGTTATATTTCTGTTACATCATTTTTACTCCATAACACATGTACAAATTTATTGCACTTGCTGAAAAAATTCAATAATTATGTTTTGAAACACATAATAGATAATATTCCTTCTCCGTTTTGCATCTCCAACAAATGTCAGTGCAGTCTGGCAATTGTTTATGAAGCAACGTAAGAGTTTTATACCAGCTAGATAAGATATTAAAATTAGTCTCTTGGCGGCTAGAGCAGATAGGAGACTTTAGGGCTAGATTTAATTTAATTTAGATTTAGTATTATCTTTTGTGATTGTTGCAGGGTAAAGGAAATGTTTAAATCTTGCTTCCATTTAGTTAGGAAGGGAAATTTATAGTCCCCTGAAGAAGAAAAAAGAGAGTATACGATGGAGACAGAGAGTGTCTGATGGGTTGGCTGAAACAACAATTTTCAACAGGTGTCAGAGGTCTCTGAAATTCTGAAGGAGAGGGTAGAGTAGAGAGGAAATTATATGGTTAAGAGGCCCTCCAGAAATCCAGCTGGTAAGGGCCTATGAGTTCTATGAGCTGTGCCATAGAGGGTCAATGATTATCTATGAGAAAATGGGTAGTCTGATAAATGTTATGATTGATAAGGTCATCAAACAATCCAGGGGATGCACTGGAAAGAAAAGACAGGGTTGCCCAGGATAGGAGAGAGGGGGGAGTGATATTTCAAGAGGGAATGTCAGCGACCATGAGGGGAGCATTGGGGATATGCCGGTGTAATGGTGATTTTGGGGAGCACAGAAGAGGTCCAGCACTCTTGTTTCCCGCATTTAGGCATGAAACCTCTCTTCTGTGCTGAAACTGATTACTCTCAATTCCCAGCAAACTTGCATATCAATGTTCACTTCCTGTCCAAATTACTTCACTCTTCAGTCAATCCCCTCTCCTTCTGAGCTGTACTGTTCCTAAGCATGAAATGAAAGAACACATCCTTTGATCCTTTCAGATGTGCCTGCTGACCCCTCCCACCAAACTCAGCAGAACATCAGACTGATCCAGTGATGATGTTACCAGGTCTTAAAAGAAGTATTTCTTTAACACCAGATGTTGTGATTCAAATTTTTAATTGCATTTTGATCATGGGGGAGGTGGGGCAAGGCAAGGTATTATGTGCATACATTACACTTCAACTTTAAATATATATTTAGAAACATTTTCTTTAAAAACGATTGAACTTGATGGAAGTTTAGAGTTGTCATGTGCTTCTGCACACTCCCTGTGTTAGCTCAAGAAAATTTTCTAGCCCTCCTATTTCCTATGATAGACTACAGAAAGAGTAGACTTTGGGGTTGATTTACCAAAACTGGATAGTGCAACATTTGGTACAGCTGTGCATTGTAGCCAATCAGCTGCTAACTTCAACTTTTTCAATCAACCACTTCAGCCCAGAAGGATTTACCCCCTTCCTGACCAAAGCATTTTTTGCGATTCGGCACTGCGTCGCTTTAGCTGACAATTGCGCGGTCGTGTGATGTTGTACCCAAACAAAATTGATGTCCTTTTTTTCCCACAAATAGAGCGTTCTTTTGGTGGTATTTGATCACCTCTGCGGTTTTTATTTTTTGCACTATAAACAAAAAAGAGCGACAATTTTGAAAAAAAAGCTATATTTTTTACTTTTTGCTATAATAAATATCCCCAAAAAATCTAAAAAAATTAATTTCTTCCACTGTTTAGGCATATATATATTCTTCTACATATGGTAAAAAAAAAAAAAATCGCAATAAGTGTATATTGATTGGTTTGCACAAAAGTTATAGCGTCTACAAAATAGGGGATAGATTTATGGCATTTTTATAATTAATTTTTTTTTTGTTAGTAATGGCGACGATCAGAGCTAAAAATAGCCACTGATTACTGCATAAATGTCACTGGCAGGGAAGGGGTTAAATACTAGGTGGCGATCAAGGGGTTAAGTGTTTCCCTCAGTGTGTTTTAACTGTTGTGAGGATGAGCTCACTGCAACATAACAGAGATCACTGCTCCTGATGACAGGGAGCAGTAGATCCCTGTTATGTTGCTAGGCAGAACATGGAAATGCCTTGTTTACATAGGCATCACCCGTTTTGCCTCTCCTCACCGCAATCACGGGCCGCCAGCGAATATCGAGTTCATGGGACCCATGGGCATGCTCCCACGGTGCACACCGGTCCCACGCACGCCCGTTAGCTGGGAGTTTTAAAGGGACATACCGGTACACCCTTTTGCCTGCCCGTGCCATTCTGTCAACGTAAATCGGCGTGCGGCAGTCAGCATGTGGTTAAGTTTTGACAAAAAAAAAAAGCTGGAAGCTGATTTTTCACTCTCCAGTTTTAGTAAATCAACCCCTTTATGTTGTAGAGATCTTGGCTGGAAGCACCCAAAAAACGGTGTATTTCTAGCCCAAACATGGTTTAAGAGCCAAATGCATTTCTGACACATCAATGAGTATTTTTTGTACTTACAGTGTCTTTAAAGTGATAAAACTCATGCATGCATTGTAAAGATGCACTGCATACATTTTGCTTTCTATTTTGCCTTGAAATATGATATACAACACATTATCTGAGTTGAATAATGTTTGCTGCATATCCAATTCTGTTTATTGTGTGTCACTAGGGCCCATTTCAATATTGGTTTTCTTAAAGTGTACCTGGTACCTGGTAAAGTGTATCTTGTACAAATATGTTGATCATTGTCCCTTCTAAGGTTGGCAGGTTGTAAGAGTCCTCATACAAAATATTACTGTCTAGTATGGTTATAAGTGTCCAGGGCATAATGTAGGATATTATCAAAGTCACCAGCTATTACGGTAGCACTTTTCATGGACATCGAATAGGGCTAGTTTTCCAAAATAATATATAGGGCCAAACTCTAACATGGAGTTGGGATATAAACATTCACCAATGGCAGTCTTTTACTGTTGAATTCTATTATGGCTGCCTCATATCTGCCTCCTGGATCAGAGAAAACCCTCTGTACATTGCAAGTTTTTTTTTGAGCAATATCAAAACACCTCTAGCATGTGATAAGTGCATTGCATGTATGGCCCTTTGAGCCCAATGTCGCTTTAAAGAGAGAATTTTATATCCCATGAGGTGGGTTTCCTAGAGAAAGAGTATGAATTTAGACCTGTGATGTTTCATGAGAAAACACACATTTTCCAATCATAGAGCTGAAGACATACAAATGTCCAGAGGGCATGCACAGGGGTAACCAGGGCTTCAAAGAATCAAAGATACACATATAATATATTAAACAATACCCAAAGGTAAAATAGGATCCAACATCCTTGCAACTCTAACTTGTTAACAGCTCAAAAATGATCATGTTATAACCCCTGTGAGTATTACTGCACTCTGTGTAGAGAGTAGAGTTAGTTCTTGAAACAAGTTCTATGGTGCTATAAAAGGGAGCTAAGTAGCTCCAATTCTCCCACAATAAGGTATACAGTTTGTTTCCCATTGTAAAGAAGGGTGATTTCTTCCCTTGTGTACAGAGAAAGTGCAGCCATGGAAAGGATTATGAACGTTCTGTCAACACTAAGTACTAAATTGGTGAACGGGATTAAAAAATTTGTACAAGAGAAAAGTGTGGAAAGATCTCACCTAAAAGAGCTAGATGCATGTATTTCGATATAGGAGATCAAACTTATGAAAGTGTTGAATCGATGGCTTGAAGTAAAGAGGAAGATTAGACTAGGCAGAGTAGCCTCACTGAGTAACTAGGTGGCTAAGTGGTTCAGTGAAGGGTTCTGAACCAGTGCAAGGAGTCTATTGGGTTATTAAAGAATTTGTTGGACACCCAGTTTTCTGGCATATGGCATGCTGTATTTTACTTTTATTGGTACGAAAGAATGTGACCATTTTTGTAATTCCAGTGAAAAATCCAGTAACAGATGTAGAGTGGTGTTCTCACATTACAAGGGATTCTACTTCATGGCTTTCACCAGGTAATGTTCCTTTTAACTGAAAAATATGATCAGGAAGGGAAGAATCAGGAGCTGGTTGCACAAACATAGCCTGTTAGGAGCCCTCAGCCTCCCTGGTAAGCTGCCCGCTTGTATGTTATTCAACAGGTGTCAATTTCCTGTATCCTCCAGTTGCATGATGAGAAGTTTTACTGTGTACTGTAGCTCAGAGATATCTGTAGTGTGTGTTTTGGAGGTATGTATCCTTAACCAGTTAACGAGCGCCTACCACAGTTGTACTGCGGCAGGTGGGTCTCCTGCGTGAATCGCCGTCATTGTACATCGGCTCGCGCAGTTGTCCGCCAACGACCCGTGATCGTGGTGAGGAGGGGCAGAATCCCTATTCTGACAGATGACATGACAGAGATCTACTGTTCCCAGTGATCAGAAACAGTAATCTCTGTCATGGCCAAGGCAGTCCACCTCCCCTACAGTTAGAACACGCTGAGGGAACACAGTTAACCCCTTGATCAGCCCCTAGTATTAACCCCTTCCCTGCCGGTGTCATTTTTACATTGATCAGTGCATTTTTATAGCACTGATCAATGTAATAATGTCACTGGTCCCCAAAAAGTGTCATTTGGGGTCAGATTTGTCCGCCGCAATGTCGCAGTCCCACTAAAAATCACAGATTGCCGCCATAACCAGTAGAAACAATAAAAAAATAAAAGTCCCTAAATATATCCCATAGTAGAATTGATAACTTTTGCGCAAATCAAACAATATATGCCTATTGCGATTTTTACCAAAAATATGTAGAAGAATATATATCAGCCTAAACTGACGAATAAATTTGTTTTTGGATATGTATTATAGCAAAAAGTAAAAAAATTAAAAAAACATTTTTTTTCAAAATTGTTGCTCTTAGCACAAAAAATAAAAACCGCAGAGGTGATCAAATACTACTAAAAGAAAGCTCTATCTGTGGGGAAAAGAGGATGTATATTTTGTTTAGGTACAGCATCGCACAGCTGCGCAATTGTCAGTTAAAGCGACATAGTGCCGTATTGCAAAAAATGGCCTGATCATTAGGGGGGCAAATCTTTCCGGTCCTTAAGTGGTTAACCTCCCTGGTGGTAATCCCGAGTGTGGCTCGGGGTTAAATTTCAGTACCATTAGTGGTAACCCTGAGCCACACTTGGGATTGCATCTCAGGATCCTGGTACAGCTTACTTACCTTGTCACCAGGATCCTGAGATGTCCCCCCACTGTGTCTGTGGGCTGTGTCCTCCGCCCGAAGCTCTGTGTGCCTGGCTCCATTCCCGGCAAGCGTCGTAACGCATGGGGATGGAGCCCAGCGGTAATTTAAAAAAGTACACACTACATAACACATACAGTACACTGTAATCTTACAGATGACATTACTGTATCAAATAATTTCACCTCCCTTTTGTCCCTAGTGCTTTGTCCAGTGCCCTGCCTGCAGTTTTATATTATATATACTGTTCTGCCTGGAAACTTAAGATTGTCCATGGCAAACAAAAAGTGGTTTTAGACCGGCTAGAAAACAGTGATAGTAAATTAGAACACTTGCAGAATTGAGCGATAGTGAATCGTGAGAAAATTCATTTTATTATTATTATATTATTATTTTTTATTTATTATTATTATACAGAATTTATATAGCGCCAACAGTTTACGCAGCACTTTACAATATAAAAGGAGACAATACAATAAAATACAAGAGGATTAAGAGTGCCCTGCTCAGAAAAGCTTGCAATCTAATAGGGTGGGACAGGTAGTACAAAAGGTTGTAACTGTGGGGAATGAGCTGATGGAAGTGGTAGGAGATTAGTTGGAGACGTAATAGGCTTTCCTGAAGAGATGAGTTTTCAGGGATCACCTGAAGGTAGCAAGAGTAGGGGAAAGCCGGACCAGTGGAGGTAGCGAGTTCCAGAGGATGGGAGAGGCTCTGGAGAAATCCTGGAGATGTGCATGGGAGGAGGAAATGAGAGAGTTTTAGAGTAGGAGGTCTTGAGAAGAGCGGAGAGGACAATTTGGGTGATATTTAGAGACAAGATTGGTGATGTAGCTCGGGGCAGAGTTGTGAAAGGCTTTGTATGTTGTCGTTAGTATTTTGAATTTAATTCGCTGGGTGATTGGGAGCCAATGTAGGGATTGGAGCAGAGGGTTGGCAGACAATGAGCGGTTGGTAAGGTGGATAAGTCTGGAAGCAGCATTCATGATAGACTGAAGAGGGGATAGCCTATGGAGAGGCAGGCCAATGAGAAGGGATTTGCAATAGTCAAGGCGAGAGATAACAAGGGAGTGAATGAGGAGCTTGGTGGTTTCATTTGTTAAAGCGGTAGTAAACCCGCTGATTTTTTTTTCCCTACACCTGTAAGGGAAAAGGCATAATGAGATAGTATGCACCGCA
The DNA here is from genome assembly GCF_042186555.1 of Aquarana catesbeiana. Lineage (NCBI taxonomy): Eukaryota > Metazoa > Chordata > Amphibia > Anura > Ranidae > Aquarana > Aquarana catesbeiana. Next base: position 180,690,121 of record NC_133324.1, on the reverse strand, counting down.
AAATGACGTGGGGTCCCCCTAAATTTCATACCAGGCCCTTTAGGTCTGGTATGGATATTAAGGGGAACCCCGGCCAAAATTAAAAAAAAAAAATGGCGTGGGGTCCCCCTCAAAATCTATACCAGACCCTTCAGGTCTGGTATGGATTTTAAGGGGAACCCCGCGCCAAAATAAAAAAAAAAATCGGCGTGCGGTCCCCAAAAAATCCATACCAGACCCTTATCCGAGCGCGCAACCTGGCAGGCCGCAGGAAAAGAGGGGGGGGCGAGAGAGCGCCCCCCCCCCTCCTGAACCGTACCAGGCCACATGCCCTCAACATTGGGAGGGTGCTTTGGGGTAGCCCCCTAAAACACCTTGTCCCCATGTTGATGGGGACAAGGGCCTCATCCCCACAACCCTTGGTCGGTGGTTGTGGGGGTCTGTGGGCGGGGGGCTTATCGGAATCTGGAAGTCCCTTTAACAAGGGGACCCCCAGATCCTGGCCCTCCACCCTGTGTGAAATGGTAACGGGGTACAAAAGTACCCCTACCATTTCACTAAAAAACTGTCAAAAATGTTAAAAATGACAAGAGACAGTTTTTGACAATTCCTTTATTTAAATGCTTCTTCCTTCTTCTTTCTTCTATCTTCTTTCGGTTTCTTCCTCCATCTTCTTCTGGTTCTTCTGGTTCTTCCTCTGGTGTTCTCGTCCGGCATCTTCCTCCACAGCGTCGGCGTCTTCTTCCCTTCTTCTCCTTGGGCCGCTCCGCATCCATGATGGCATGGAGGGAGGCTCCCACTGTGTGACGCTTCTCTTCTTCTGACGGTTCTTAAATAATGGGGGGTGGAGCCACCCGGAGACCCCGCCCCCTCTGACACACAGGGACCTCCCTGTTGTATTCCCCGTGACGTCAGAAGGGGCATGGTTACGTAATGGGTGACCCCGCCCCCCTCTGACATCACGGGAAATGCCACAGGGAAGTCCCGTCAAGTCCCCATGCGTCAGAGGGGGATGGGGTCACCGGGTGGCCCTGCCCCCCGTTATTTAAGAACCATCAGAAGAGGGAGCCTCCCTCCATGCCATCATGGATGCGGAGCAGCCCAAAAAGAAGATGAAGACAAGAAGATGAAGAGAAGAAGATGAAGAGAGAAGCGTCACACAGCAGGAGCCTCCCTCAATGCCATCATGGATGTGGAGCGGCCCGAGGAGAAGAAGGGAAGAAGACGCCGTGGAGGAAGATGCCGGACGAGAACACCAGAGAAAGAACCAGAAGACCAGAAGAAGAAGAAGATGGAGGAAGAAACCGAAGGAAGATAGAAGATAGAAGAAAGAAGAAAGAAGAAAGAAGAAAGAAGAAAGAAGAAAGAAGATAGAAGAAAGAAGAAACATTTAAATAAAGGAATTGTCAAAAACCATCTCTTGTCATTTTTAACATTTTTGACAGTTTTTTTGTGAAATAGTAGGGGTACTTTTGTACCCCCTTACCATTTTACACAGGGGGGAGGGCCGGGATCTGAGGGTCCCCTTGTTAAAGGGGGCTTCCAGATTCCGATAAGCCCCCCGCCCGCAGACCCCCACAACCACTGGCCAAGGGTTGTGGGGATGAGGCCCTTGTCCCCATCAACATGGGGACAAGGTGTTTTGGGGGGCTACCCCAAAGCACCCTCCCAATGTTGAGGGCATGTGGCCTGGTACAGTTCAGGAGGGGGGGCGCTCTCTCATCCCCCCCTCTTTTCCTGCGGCCTGCCAGGTTGTGTGCTCGGATAAGGGTCTGGAATGGATTCTTAGGGGGACCCCACGCCATTTTTTTTTATTTTGCCGCGGGGTTCCCCTTAAAATCCATACCAGACCTGAAGGGTCTGGTATAGATTTTGAGGGGGACCCCACGCCATTTTTTTAAAAAATTTTGGCCGGGGTTCCCCTTAATATCCATACCAGACCTGAAGGGCCTGGTATGGAATTTAGGGGGACTCCCACATAATTTTTTTTTTTTAATTTTGGTTTGGGGTTCCCCTGTGGGGAATTCCCATGCCGTTTTTATCAATGAACTTTTATGTGTATTGTCGGACCGGCAATTAATTAATAGCCGTGAGTAGTTTTAAATGACTTTTTTTCCTTTGAAATGTCAATTTGCTGTCAGACTGTTCTAAAAACGGGAAACATGTGCCCCTTTACAGGCATACTATAGACACCCCCCAGGTACGAAATTTAAAGGGATATTACACTTTTATTGTTTCACTTTAACCATTATTAAAATCACTGCTCCCGAAACAACGGCCATTTTTAAAACTTTTTTTGCACTGATCCATGTCCCCTGGGGCAGGACCCAAGTCCCCAAACACTTTTTATGGCAATAACTTGCATATAAGCCTTTAAAATTAGCACTTTTGATTATTCATGTTCATGTCCCATAGACTTTAACGGTGTTCGCGTGTTCGAACAAAGTTTTTGCCTGTTTGCAAGTTCTGGTGCGAACTGAACAGGGGGATGTTTGGCTCATCCCTACCTGTAGGTAAAAGTTTAAAAAATAAGTATACAACCGCTAAAAAGGGGTGAATTTTAGAGATGTTATGGAAGTGAATTCTACAAACTTTTGACAACGATTGGACTTAGGGCTGAAATGACAAGTCAGAGTCTAAGATTATACCTAGTACCCTGGCATGAAGGGAGGGACTGATAGTTGCATTGTTGATTTTGATGGAAAAGTCATGGAGGGGGGCACGTGCTCAGTTTTAGAAAGATTTAGTTTAAGGACGTGGTGCGACATCCGTGCTGATATGTCAGTTAGTAAGTTAGTAATGCGAGAGGAGACTGAAGGAGTGAGGTGAGGAGTAGACAGATAGATTTGGGTGTCATCGGCGTATAAGTGGTATTGGAAGCCGTGGGCAGTTATCAAGTGACCAAGGGAGGAGGTGTAGATAGAGAAGCGAAGGGGTCCAAGAACAGAGCCTTGGGGGACCCCCACAGAAAGGGGCAATGGAGAGGAGGAGACAGAGTTGTAGGTGACATTGAAGGAGTGCTGTGATAGATAGGCAGAAAACCAGGATAGAGCAGAATCTCGGAGGCCAAGGAAATGTAGTTTATTGATAAGGAGCGGGTGGTCAACAGTATAAAAGGCCGCAGAGAGGTCAAGTAGTAGGAGTATGGAGTATTGGCTGTTGGTTTTGGCAGTTAGTAAATCGTTAGTGAGTTTTAGTAAGGCAGTTTCCGTGGAGTGCTGCGAGCGTAAGCCAGACTGTAATGGGTCAAGAAGGTTATTTTCACTGAGGTAGGAGCTAAGACGGTTGTACACTAAGCGTTCTAGAAGTTTAGAGGGGAATGGGAGCAATGAGGTGGGTCTTAAGTTGTTTAGATTGGTGGGGTCCAGTGAGGGCATTTTAAGTATGGGAGTGATCTGCGCATGTTTTAGAGGGGAGGGGAAGGTGCCACTAGAGAGGGAGAGATTGAAGATGTGAGTAAGGGAGCATAGGATAGAAGAAGAGGGTGACCGTAGTAATTGTGAGGGAACAGGATCCAAGGGACGATGCGTTAGGTGGGCATCTGAGAAATGTTTTGTAACCGCTTCAGTAGTAGCCAATTCAAAAGAGGAGAGTGTTGAATGTGCTGTTAGGCAAGGTATGTTGGGTGGGGAAGATGTACGCACATGGCAGATGTCCTCACAAATTGCATCAATCTTGTCTTTGAAGTGATTGGCAATCTCTTGGGCAGTGAGTGAGTTAGTGCGTAGAGGGGGTGGGGGACGAAGCAGAGAGTTAAAGATTCAGAAGAGCCGACGGGGACTGGATGGCAAAGTATTAATAAGAGAAACAAAGTAGGCTTGTTTGGCAGCATGGAGGCAGGAATTGTATTTTAGAAGGGCAGATTTATATAGGGTGAAGTCTTGCAGGCATTTAGTTTTACGCCACAGTCGTTCAAGAGCATGACAATGTCTCTAGAGATTTCTAGTGTTGTCAGTTTACCAGGGTTGTAATGGTCAGGGCCTGATTCTGCGTGTGGTTAGAGGAGCAAGTGCATCTAGTGATGATGAGAGCGAAATGTAGACAGAGGTGGCCAGGTCAGCACAGGACAGGGGAGAGATTATGTCATATAGGTGGTCAGTAGCAGAATAGAGAACAGAAGTGTTAAGGTGGCGAAGGTTCCTACAAGTAATTGTTTGCTGCTTGGTGGGATGGGTGGTTGGAGGCAAGGATACAGTGAAACTAATGAGGTTGTGATCAGAGAGAGGAAAGGGGGTGTTTGTGAGGTTGCCAGGGTTGCAGAGATGGGAGAATACTAGGTCAAGGGTATTACCATTGGAGTGAGTTGAAATATGTGTCCATTATTTTATAATTATTTATAGTTATTTATTATATTATAATTTTTGATTTTGTGTTTCAAACTTTATCATACCTGGGATGTCTACTAGACTTTTGTTTGGACAGATTTAAGTGTGTTATTACTAAGAATTAAAGGCCTACAATATAAAACGCAAAATTTTTATGCAAAACAATGTACCGCTTTGAGACGCAAAAATCTGGCAATCATACCGCCAGGGTGGCTACAGTAGACCTTTTGCATTTAGCATAGACTATATATTCAGTGTTTACTCTATATTCAGTCAGTGTAAATATATATATATATATATATATATATATATATATATATATATATATATACTCTGCATCCGGTGTATTAATATATATATATATATATATATATATATAGTCTAAAATATGCCTATATCAACAGTGCAGCTGTTGTACAGTTGCTAATACAGTGCAGGAGGTTTACACAGTATTTAATAGTGTGTACAGTTTCTAAAAGACGTCAAGCTGTGTATTAATATATATATATATATATATATATATATATATATATATATATAGTCTAGTGTGTATATATATATATATATATATATATATATATATATATACACTCTGCATCCAGTGTAGCCTATATACACAGTGCATTCGGTGGTGTATACTTTCTAATATACTTCAGGCGGTGTACACAGTATCTAATACAATGTGTACAGTTTTTACTACACTTCTAGTGGTGTACACAGTATACAATACAATGCAGCCGTTGTACACTTTCTAATACACTTCCGGCGGTGTACACAGTATCTAATACAGTGTAGTGTGGTATACATCAAAAAAAAAAAAAAACAACATGTCGGGAAGGCCACCAAGGAGAGGCAGATGCTCACAGGCCACTAAAAGAAAGCAAGCAGCCTCAGTGTCTATAGTCAACAGTAGTGGTCATGGACATGGTGTATCCTCTGCAGGTGGCCGTGGGGCACGCTTGTCCTTTTTTGCTGCTGCTGTGTTATTGAGCCACAACATGCAGAAGAGTTGGTGGAGCGGATAACAAAGCCATCCCCATCCTCCTCATTAAGGATGAGCCGAACACCACCCTGTTCGGTTCGCACCAGAACATGCGAACAGGAAAAAAGTTTGTTCGAACACACGAACACCGTTAAAGTCTATGGGACACGAACATGAATAATCAAAAGTGCTAATTTTAAAGGCTTATATGCAAGTTATTGTCATAAAAAGTTTTTGGGGACCTGGGTCCTGCCCCAGGGGACATGGATCAATGCAAAAAAAAGTTTTAAAAGCGGCTGTTTTTTCGGGAGCAGTTATTTTAATAATGCTTAAAGTCAAACGATAAAAGTGTAATATCCCTTTAAATTTTGTACCTGGGGGGTGTCTATAGTATGCCTGAAAAGGGGCACATGTTTCCTGTGTTTAGAACAGTCTGACAGCAAAATGACATTTCAAAGGAAAAAAAGTCATTTAAAACTACCGTATTTATCGGCGTATAACACGCACTTTTTTCCCCTTAAAATCAGGGGAAAATCGCGGGTGCGTGTTATACGCCGATCCCCTGCGATCCTGAGCTGCCAGATATAAAAAATCACCGACCGCGATTTGAAAATGGCGCCGCCGGCGCCGAAATACACAGAGCCGGTCCTCGGCTCTTCTCGGCCACTTTCAGCTTCACTTGAGCGCCGCCCGAACCTAGCCGAGTGTACTCGGCTAGGTTCGGATAGCTCCGCACACAGTCACGCCCATCCTGGGCGGGACTACGAGTGGAGCCGAAAGTGAACGAGAGCCGCCCAGAAGAGCCGAGGACCGGCTCTGTGTATTTCGGCGCCGGCGGCGCCATTTTCAAATTGCGGTCGGCGATTTTGAAGCCCAGTATGGCAGGGGATCGAAGGCTGAACTGGGGCAAGGCTGCACTGGGGCAAGGCTACACTGGGGAAGGCTGCACTGACAAGGCTGCACTGGGGAAGGCTGCACTAACAAGGCTGCACTGGGGCAAGGCTGCACTGGGGAAGGCTGCACTGACAAGGCTGCACTGGGGAAGGCTGCACTGACAAGGCTGCACTGGGGAAGGCTGCACTGACAAGGCTGCACTAACAAGGCTGCACTGGGGAAGGCTGCACTGACAAGGCTGCACTGACAAGGCTGCACTGACAAGGCTGCACTGACATGGCTGCACAGGGGCAAGGCTGCACTGAGAAGGCTGCACTGGGGAAAGGCTGCACTGAGAAGGCTGCAATGATGGGCATATAAATGTAAGTTTTTTTCCCTTCAACTTCCCTCCTAAAAGTTTTTTTTCCTTAAAATTCCCTCCTAAACTTGGGGTGCGTGTTATACGCCGGTGCGTGTTATACGCCGATAAATACGGTACTCGCGGCTATTGCATTGCCGGTCCGACAATACACATAGAAGTTCATTGATAAAAATGGCATAGGAATTCCCCACAGGGGAACCCCGAACCAAAATTTAAAAAAAAAATGACGTGGGGGTCCCCCTAAATTCAATACCAGGCCCTTTGGGTCTGGTATGGATATTAAGGGGAACCCCAGCCAAAATTAAAAAAAAAAAATGACGTGGGGGTCCCCCTAAATGGATTTTAAGGGGAACCCAGCGCCAAAATAAAAAAAAAAAAGGAATGGGGTCCCTCCAAAACTCCAAACCAGACCCTTATCCGAGCACGCAACCTGGCAGGCTGTAGGACAAGAGGGGGGGATGAGAGAGCAGCCCCCCTCCTGAACCGTACCAGGCCACATACCCTCAACATTGGGAGGGTGCTTTAGGGTCCCCCAAAGCACCTTTTTTTCATGTTGATGGGGAGAAGGGCCTCATCCCCACAACCCTGGCTGGTGGTTGTGGGGGTCTTCGGGTGGGGGGCTTATCGGAATCTGGAAGCCCCCTTTAACAAGGGGACCCCCAGATCCCGGCCCCCCCCTGTGTGAAATGGTAAGGGGGTACAAAAGTACCCCTACCATTTCACTAAAAAACTGTCAAAAATTTTAAAAATGACAAGAGACAGTTTTTGACAATTCCTTTATTTAAATGCTTCTTCTTTCTTCTATCTTCCTTCATCTTCTTCTTCTTGTTCTTCTGGTTCTTCTGGTTCTTCCTTCGGTGTTCTCGTCCAGCATCTCCTCCATGGCGTCTTCTGCCTTTCTTCCTCTTCGGGCCGCTCCGCATCCATGGCATTAGGGGAGGCTCCCGCTCTTCTCTTCATCTCTTCATCATAATGGGGGGCGGGGTCACCGAGTGGCCTCTGACGCATGGGACATGACGGGACTTCCCTGTGGCATTCCCCGTGACATCACAGGGAAGTCCTGTCAAGTCACCGTGCGTCAGAGGGGGCGGGGTTACCGGGTGGCCCCGCCCCCGTTATTTAAGAACTGTCAGAAGAGGAGACGCGTCACACAGCGGGAGCCTCCCACCATGCCAACATGGATGCGGAGCGGCCCGAAGAAGAAGATGAAGAAGAGAAGAAGATGCAGAAGAGAAGAAGATGAAGAAGAGAAGAAGATGAAGAGAAGAGCGGGAGCCTCCCTCCATGCCATGGATGCGGCCCGAGGAGAAGAAGGGAAGAAGACGCCGCGGAGGAGATGCTGGACGAGACGAGGAAGAACCAGAAGAACCAGAAGAACCAGAAGAAGAAGAAGATGAAGATAGAAGAAGCATTTAAATAAAGGAATTGTCAAAAACTGTCTCTTGTCATTTTTAAAAATTTTTGAGTTTTTTAGTGAAATGGTAGGGGTACTTTTGTACCCCCTTACCATTTCACACAAGGGGGAGGGCCGGGGTCTGGGGGTCCCCTTGTTAAAGGGGGCTTCCAGATTCCGATAAGCTCCCCGCCCGCAGATCCCCACAACCACTGGCCAGGGTTGTGGGGATGAGGCCCTTGTCGTCATCAAAATGGGGACAAGGTGTTTTGGGGGCTACCCCAAAGCACCCTCCCAATGTTGAGGGCATGTGGCCTGGTACGGTTCAGGAGGGGGGGCGCTCTCTCATCCCCCCTCTTTTCCTGTGGCCTGCCATGTTGCGTGCTCAGATAAGGGTCTGGTATGGATTTTTGGGGGGACCCCACGCCTTTTTTTTTTAAATTTTGGCGCGGGGTTCCCCTTAATATCCATACCAGACCTGAAGGGTCTGGTATGGCATTTAGGGTGACCCCCACGTCATTTTTAAAAAAAAAATTTGTCCGGGGTTCCCCTTAATATCCATATCAGACCTGAAGGGCTTGGTATGGAATTTAGGGGGACCCCCACGTAATTTTTTTAAAAATTTTGGTTCGGGGTTCCCCTGTGGGGAATTCCCATGCCATTTTTATCAATGAACTTCTATGTGTATTGTCGGGCCGGCAATGCAATAGCCACGAGTAGTTTTAAATGACTTTTTTTCCTTTGAAATGTCATTTTGCTGTCAGACTGTTCTAAACATGGGAAACATGCGCCCCTTTACAGGCATACTATAGACACCCCCCAGCTACGAAATTTAAAGGGATATTACACTTTTATTGTTTGACTTTAAGCATTATTAAAATCACTGCTCCCGAAAAAACGGTCGTTTTTAAAACTTTTTTTTGTATTGATCCATGTCCTCTAGGGCAGGACCCAGGTCCCCAAACACTTTTTATGACAATAACTTGCATATAAGCCTTTAAAATTAGCACTTTTGATTTCTCCCATAGACTTTTAAAGGGTGCTCCGCAGCATTCGAATTTGCCGCGAACACCCCAAATTGTTCGCTGTTCGGCGAACTTGCGAACAGCTGATGTTCGAGTCGAATATGAGTTCGACTCGAACTCGAAGCTCATCCCTACTCCTCATCCTCTGTTCAGAGTAGTTTGCCTTCCAACGCAGCTGCCAAAGCGGCCTATCAGCTCCTTGTCCACAGTCGCTCCTTCCATAGCCCCACCATTATGCAAGGAGGAGTCCCCAGAATGATTCGACCACAGTGTCCATTATATGCTGCTGGAGGATAGATAGCGAATGTCACCAGCGCTAAAATGTGGCCATGTGTGGGAGAGAAGAGATCACAGTCAATAGCGTGGGGTCTTAACCCAGGGCAGCTGGACAACAGCCATAGCTGGAGGATATGGGTAAAACAGTACTCAACAAAACAATCCAGCGCTCAATGGGTTAGTAGAAAAAGCAGTCTCACAACAGGCAGTGGAATGTAAATTTATGTTCCACTGCCTATTGTGAGACTGCTTTTTCTACTAACCCATTGAGCGCTGGATTGTTTTGTTAAGTGTTGCTGGAGGATGTGCAGCGATTTGAAGGCTCCGATGTTGGTTCACAGGTTGAGGAAGAGAGTAACATGAGCCTAGAGAGAAGGGTTGCCACAGAAGGACAAGAAACTGGCAGTCATGTTCCCCCAGCTGCAGCATACTGCCAAGTTTGCTCCAGTGACGGGGAGGGAGGGGATGATGATATCACTGACTGTACTTGGGTGCCTGAGAGAAGAGAGGAGGAAAGTGAGGAGGAGGAGGCACAAGTCCAATAAGGCAGGATGTCTTCTAGAGGGCAGCTTAAGGGCGGCCGCCCTATTGCATCACACTGCAGAGCTGCACAGGTGCAGGGCGCTGCTGACTCCCCGCTGACTTTTAAAAGTTCCTTGGTGTGGGCCTTTTTCAACACATGTGCAGCAGATTGCACCGTTGTTGTTTGCAACCTATGTCTGAAGCGGATCAAGCGTGGCCAAAACAGCAGTCATTTGGGCACCACATGCTTGACCAGACATATGAGGGCCTGCCATGCAGTCCATTGGCAACAGCACTTGAAAGACCCACATCAAAGAAAAAGGCAGACTTCTCCTTGCTCCTCATCTGGGATCTCCAACCCTACTATACCTCCAGTCCTCTCAAAAACCTGCACTGAGAGGAATGAAGGTATAGCAACAGGTGTCCCAAGTACTTGCAGCCAGTTTGCTAGCAGTACACTACCAGTTGCTTTTAGCAGGCAAATACCCCTACCTGAACCGTAAAAAGAAATTTGGTCCCAGCCATCCACAAGCTCAGCGTCTAAATTGCTAGCACTGCAGCTGCTGCCTTTTCAGCTGGTAGACTCTGCCCCCTTTCGTGAATTTGTGGAATGTGCTGTACCTTAGTGGCAAATTCCAAAACGCCATTTCTTTTCATGGAAGGCCATTCCGGCTCTCTACTGGCATGTGGAAAGCAATGTTTTGGCCTCATTGGACAGTGCGGTCATGAGTAAGGTTCATATTACCACTGACTCATGGTCCAGCAGGCATGGGCAGGGATGTTACCTTTCCTTCACGGCGTACTGGGTAACTCTGCTGGCAGCTGGGAAGGATGCAGGACAGGCTTCATTGTTGTTGAAGCTTGTTCTGCCACCACGCCTCCAGAATGATAGTGGTGATTCTGCCACAGCTCTCTCCTCCACCCCTTCTTCTTCTTCCTCTATGGCCTCTTCTGCAGATGTTTCCTCTGAACCAGCGGTGCTCCGTAAGCATTCAAGGGGCTACACAAGCAGTCAGGCTAAAAGATGCCATGCGATGCTTGAGTTGGACTGCCTAGGGGACAAGAGCCACACTGGTGCAGAGATTCTGTCAGCTCTGCAGGGGGAGGCTCAGAGGTAGTTGACGCCACACCAGCTTCAGCCAGGAATGGTTGTATGCGACAATGGCACCAACCTTCTCTCCGCCCTCCAACAGGGACACTTGTTCCATATTTTGCGCACGTCCTGAATTTGGTGGTTCAGCGGTTCCTGAGCAGGTACCCAGGCTTACAAGATCTCCTGAGGCAGGCCAGAGGTAATTTCCGCCGGTCATACAATGCCAGTGCTTGGCTGGCTGACATTCAAAGGGAATGCAACCTGCCCAGCAACCACCTCAATTGGAACATACCCACCAGGTGGAACTCAATGTTGGCAATGCTGCAGTGGCTGCACACACAGCAGAGGGCCATCAATGAGTACCTGTGCGAGTATGGCACCAGGACAGGGTCAGGGGAGCTTGGCTTTTTTTCACCATGCCAGTGGCTACTGATCAAGAATGCATGCACTGTCCTGTCACCATTTGAGAAAGCCACAAGGGTGGTGAGCAGCAACAATGCGTACATCAGTGACGCTGTCCCTCTAGTCTTCTTGCTGGAGCACACGCTTCGTGGAATCATGGACAGGGCACTTGATGCAGGACAGAAGGAGGAAGAGGAGGACTTCCTTTCCTCTCAAGGCCCCCTTTATCCAGATAGCATTCCAGGTAGAAGAGGAGGAGGATTGTGTCAGCATGGATGTAGAGGATAACACTCAGTAGCAGTCTTCAAGGGATGGTTTCCAGTCCTCAGAACCCAAGGAGTTGTATGTGGCTGGGAGGAGGTAGTTACAGATTATGTGATCCTTAGTGACCCAGAGGACTCAGAATCGAATGCTTCTGCAAACTTATGCTGCATGGCCTCCCTGATTCTGCAAAGCCTGTGAAAGGACCCTAGGATTCATGGTATTAAGGAGAGGGATCATTACTGGCTGTCAACCCTTCTTGATCCATGTTACAAGGGTAAGGTTGCAGAACTCATCCTGCCTTCGCAGAGGGAGCAGAGGATTAAACAACTTCAGGGGGCCTTGAAGAAAGGTTTGTGCAACGCATTTCCAGACCCTGGGAGGTTACCATTCCTGGTGCTGGACAACGTGTTGCTGAGGCTTCGTTCAGTCAGAGGAAGGGCAGTGGAGAAGGTGGCCGGCTGACTGATGCCTTTAAACAATTTTTCAGTCCTCAGCACCAAGATCTGATCGGTTCAAGCAACCATCACCAGCACCTGCATTATATGGTGCAGGAACATTTAGGGGCAAGAGAAGACTTGGAGACCTTTCAAACGCATTCAGTGGGTTACTGGGTCTTGAGGATGGACCACTGGCCAAAACTTGCTCAATGTGCAATTGAGCTACTGGCCTGCCCTGCATCCAGCGTGTATTCTGAACGCACATTCAGTGCTGCTGGAGGGTTTGTAACGGATTAAAGAGCGCACCTGTCCACAGACTCCGTCAATAGGCTCACATTCATAAAAATGAATCAGTCTTGGATCAGCAGCTATCAAGCACTTGATGCTGATGTAACTGATTGAATTTGCTATGCAAAGAAAAATTGGGCCTTGGGTGGTGGTGATGGCGCCACAACACTGTAAGCCCTCACAGTTACTCTTGTTGGGCACAGGAACAGGCCCTGCATTGAAATATTATATCAAAAATTGTAATTACATGCCCCTGTTAAACAGGAGCAGAAAAATTGGGCTTTTGGTGTTGGTGGTGCCAGAACACTGTAAGCCCTCACAGTTACTCTTGTTGCGCACAGGAACGGGCCCTGCGTTGTAAATACCAAAAGGCCTGGTATGGACTGGGGGGGGGGGGACTCACGCTGATTTTTTCCTTGATTTTTTTATCTAGCAAGTTTAAATTACATTGTTTCCTTTAGAAATGTAATTTTGCTGCGGCACTGTTCTACACATCGCACAGATGCGCCACTTTACAGGCAGACTAAGGGGACCCCCAGGCACGATATTTAAAGGAATCTTTCATTTTTATTGTTTCACTTTAAGAATTATTAAAATCACTGCTCCTGAAAAAAGGGTTGTTTTAAAAACATACACTTTTTATGGCAATAACTTGCATATAAGCCTTTAAAATGAGCACTTTTGATTTTTCATGTTCGTGTCCTATAGACTTTAATAGGGTTTGCATGTTCACACAAATTGTAAATTAGGCCCCCTTGCTCCAGAAAAAGAAAATAAGCCGCACACTGCAGACAAAAAGTGAGTGTTGTTCTCATTCTTCTGAATGTTGGGCATTATGATGCATAAAAGCGAACTGCAGAAATTTTAATAGAGATGCCTATAACTGTCCCTTGCATCTGTATTAGGGTTGGTCCCAATGTTCGAGTCGAACTTAGGTTCAACTAGAAAATCAGGTGTTCATTTGTTCACAGAACAAACAAACATATGGGGCGTTCATGGCAAATTCGAGCACCGCGGAGCGCCTCATAATGCACTGCGAGATTGCAGTGCATTGACGGCTGCTGATTGGCCAAAGCATGCACCTGACCTGTATGCTTTGGCCAATCACAGCGCCTTTGGCCAACCATGGCTCATGGGGGTTAAGTCCAAGCCCCACCACACTATATAAGGCTGCTAACATGGCAACAGTGTATAGTGTGATAACGTGGAGAGGAGAACTTGAGCTAGATTAGGCAGGTTAGTTAGTGGTGTGCAGGCAGTTTAGTGTGTATATATATATATATATATATATATATATAGTGTAGTCAGTGCAGAATATATATACAATGCAGGCAATGTATTAATATATGTATACCATGTAGTAGATATATATATATATATATATATATATAGTGCAGAGTATATAATAGTCTATTGAAGTGGTTAAGGGGAACCCTATGACTGAAGCAAGAAGAAAAACGGCATGGGGTCCCTCCTAAAATCCATACCAGGCCCTTTGGGTCTGGCATAGATTTTAAGGGGAACTCCACAGCAAAATTTTAAATAAACCTGCGTTGGGTCCCCCCCAAAATTCATACCAGGCCCTTTGGGTTTGGCAAGATTTCATCATGTGGCATCAAGTAAGATCAGAGGCGGGCGGGGTCATCCGGTTACATCAGCGAGTGGCCCCGCCCTTGCCTATAAAACAGCTGTCACAGCCAAAAGACAGCAGTCGCCGGGAGGCCTCCCATGGAGGCAGAGTTTTTTCGTTTTTTTTTTCTTCTATTTTTCTATTTTTCGGGTCAGTCGGGTGGCGTGATTGATGATAGATGTACATCACGGGACACTTTTTTTCTGTTTTAATAAAGGAATTGTCAAAAACTGTCTGTTGTGGTTTTTACTTTTTGACACTTTTTTGGGTGAATGGGTAGGGGTACAATGTACCCTTACCCATTCACATGGGGGGGCGGGATATAAATGTCATGTTGCTGTGGCACTGTTCTACACATCACACAGATGTGCCACTTTACAGGCAGACTAAGGGGACCCCCCAGGCACGAAATTTAAAGGAGTCTTTCATTTTTTATTGTTTCACCATAAGCATTATTAAAATCACTGTTCCTAAAAAAAGGGTTGTTACAAAAACTTTTTTTGCTCATGCCTAATCTCTATTAACCTTGCCTGGAAAATAGAAATGACACACTATGAACCTTTATCCAGTTTCTGAATGTGCGCAGTACAATTAGGGACAATTATTAAAGGTTCAGGGGTCAGGAATGTGTAAAGCACAGAGTGCATCACACAGAGTGCTGTGGTCATAAGTAAGTAACGCACAGAGTGAAGGATCCAGGCTTGTGTACCCTACAGAGTGAAGTGCTCATGAAAGCATATCCCACAGAGGGAAGTGCTCAGAAATGCATAACACAACACACAAATTTACTATTTATTCTAGGGTCAGGCGTGCATAACATACAGGGTTTAGGGTTCATGAGTGTGTAATGCAAAGAGTACAATGATTAAGACTGTGTATCACACAGAATGTAGGGCTAGGAGTGACCAGAGTACAGAGGTTAGGTGTACATAACACAGAGGGTGCAGAGGTCAGAAGTATGTAATGCACTGGCTAGTGTACAGAGTGCAATCAAAAATCCCCCCTTCCACTCCCCAAGACCATATCTCCTACAGTACATATCTCCCCCATCATCCACAATTTCCCACCCAGTAGAGATTTCTACTGGGTGGGGAATTTTTCTAGTGTAAATGTACATGCATAGTAGCTGTTAATTAGGGATTGATTTACTAAAGGCAAATAGACTGTGCAAGTGTAATTGCACTCTGAAAGTGCAGTTGCAATCATTTTCCTTAGGATATGTCAATGTGCTAAAAATTCACTTTATAAAGAATACCCAATCAGGTGCATGGAAAATTAAAAAAGAAAAGCATTTTTGCTGGCACATGATTGGATAATGGAAATTAACAGAGATTTACCATATTTACTAAGCTCTGGGGAAAATGATTTCCGAGTGCAACTGCGCTTGCAAAGTGCACAGTCTATTTACCTTTAGTAAATCCACCACTTAATGTTCTGTATTTGTACATCAAACACAATTCTTTTAAATGTAAAAGATTTATGACAATGATTCTGTTTTCAGCATTAGTATAGATATATATATTTTTCTTTTATTATATACTATGCTTCTAACTGTTTGGAACATCTTAAAACATTGAGCACAAATAATCAAACAGTCTCCAGCTATGTTAATGGCACCACTGCACTGTTTTTATCCAAGGAGAATAATGTGTTTGCTGCATATCCAATTCTGCATATTGGACGCCAGTTATTATATTCTTTATTTTTTTTATTCAGTCTCTGGAAATCCACAGGAGCTTCAAGTACAGCTATCAAAATGTGTATTATTGCTCTTGGTATCCATAAGAAAGAACAAGCACTACATTTTATGCTTTCATCCTGCAGAGGAACAGGCTCATGGGGAAAAGCAAGTATTGTTATCCAAATAATTATCCATTTAGGGTGTACTGCACTAGCATCTTGCTAGCTCTCATTAAGCATTTATCAATTCCTTAGAAAGAGTACCTACTGTACAATGAAATTCCCATCAATATTTAATATAGCTTTGCCAGAAGCAGTTAATCGACTTTCTTACTTGTGCTAAAGTTATATGCCTCACATTTCCTTGATAGAAGATCTGAGATAAATCCACTGCTTTCATTTTCCCTTTTTTTGTATACATATATTTTATTTACCATTTATAGCTATTGGGGATCAGTTGTAAAAAAATTTCACCTTATTAGGTTTAAATGTGAGAACTGTCATTGTTAAGTAAGGTGTTTTGCTTGGACTGTTGAAGCAAAGCTCAACCTGGCTAATAAGCTTTATGACTAACAGTTGATAGGCTTGCTTAAATGTATTCAGCTTGTCAGTTGGTGACTTATTTTTTTTTTATATTGTATAATAAAATAATCAGCTGTGGGTTTCTTCTCTGCATTTTATTTCTCGGTCTCTTGACTTCATCTGCTTGAGCCATTTCACATTATTCATTGAGATTGATACATACATTGCTTTCATTTTAAAGTTTTATCCCTACTGGAGCACAGAATAAATTCAAGAAAATCCAAGAACTGAACTTTATTAGAAAATGTGCACTTAACATTCAAAGAGGAGTTATCTTTCTTTACCTTCTTGCTATTAATAATTTATTGACTTTGTTTGCTTTGACTTCTTACGACAACATATTTTGTCTTTCTTTTGTTCTGAATTTTCTTGAAGAGGATCATACTTACCCTTCATTTCCTTCATCCAGGTGCATCCATATGAAATCTTTGTTGTCAAAGCTGTTGTCTTGGCACCACTCACCCCACAAATTTTAACCCCCCCCCCCCCCATTCCCCCTTCAACTAATCACCACATTAGTTTAAAAAATGTAAAGAATTATAAAGTCCCTTTTACTTAACTAAACTCATGGTCAAATGATGCGAGATCTTCCAGGCTACAAGCTGCCTAAGCTGTTTATATGCATTTTGGGATACTGAAGCCATCAGACCCCATCCTCCCTTAAGGCGGCCATACACAGATCGGTTTAGCAGGGACTGGTCAAATTTCAATCTATGTATGGACAGGAAGGTTGTACTACCAGCCTGTCAGATTTTTTCCTAAACAATCAATGCCACCGGCTATAGCAGGCAACACACTGATCAGTATGGGAGACTTCCCCACCATCAGAAGACAAGAGTACAGCAGGAGTGATTCCCTTATCTACCTCAATTATGTGGATTGGGGAATTTGGTCATTTTTTGTTTAACCAACTGGTTGAATAAAAAAAAAAAAAAAAGATGAATGTATGGCCAGCGTTATCCTGTCTAGTCCTGGACTGGCTGGACATTTAAAAGAAAGGAAACCTATGTCCTCATTCTTCAAATATACACCTGGATAGCCTAGGCACCTTGTGGCTAGGAAGAACTAAGGGTTCCAATTGTTTTATATGTATCTTCAAAATGTAAGTATATTTTACACAAACCATGGCACATTTGGCTATGTTGTGGGGCCATAGGGATGTGGATTGTTTACGTTAAGAATAAAGGACTTTTCTTCTTTAACCTATACTGAGGTTAGAGATACTGAAGCACCTTAAGGACTTTTGATATTCTAACCACCCCCAATCCCTATCTGTATTTTGTTCCATCCCAACTTCAGCATATTGGGAAAGGGGTTGTATTCACACCCGTTCCTATAATACCCTTCTACACCTATTTCAGGGCACAAACCCTTTACATGTACTAGAATCCAAAACCTACGTGAAAACTTTTTTTTTGGAGAAGTTTTACTTCTCCATAATACATTTCACTGGAAAAACTGGGTATTCTGTTAAAAATGCTCTGCACATTAAAGGCTTCACCAAATACAACCCTTTGTGGGCCAGTGACCACTTTTACATGCCCAGTTGGGTGCTACTAGCCTGACGTTTGCCTCCATTCCACACATTGATAAGTTGGTTCAAGCTAGCAGCACAGAGGGCTTGATCTCGTTCGTGTACTCATAATCACCAAATGTATGCTTTAATTCCCCATGAAATGCAGACCGGGGGTAAAAAAGTGGATCTGGAACTTGGCTCATAAAAAACCTGGGAGGATACCTGGGAGAAAGTATTACCAGAACTGTCACAGATCTCTCTCTCTGCCTCCTATAGACCAACCCAAATGTTTATTTTGCACAGAGTCTATTGAACTTTAGAATCCTTACATAAAATGTGTCTGATTATTCATGTTGTGTTAAATTAAGTTACTGTACAACCAGGCAAACCTGCCACACATACTTTGGAGATGGCTAAAATTTATGTTTTATGAGGACAGAGTCATTTTGACTGTAAACTTTATCTTAGACTCCTCACTTAGTAACACTCCACTTACGTGTATCCTGAGTTTATTTAAATAATTTTCCATAGCCACAAATACTACCACTTGTAGGAGATATCAAATGCAGGTATCCAGCAGGAATGAAACCAGAAACCAGATCAGTGGGCTACACTTAAAGGAATCAGGAACCTGACCAAGTATGATTAAACAAAGTTTATTAATATAAATAACACCCTTTCAACACAACAAACCATAAACAAGTTAAAAATGAGAAATAACCGTGACAGTGCAGCAAACCCAGAACAACAATCTAGCTAACAAACTTTATGTACAAAAATGGAGGGAGTTCACATGACCAGGGCAGGATCAGGACTGGGAACAAGGGGAGTGTAGCAGGATACAAGGTACTGGAAGCAGGTAATAGGATACAAGGCACAGGATACCGGATCAGGCAGGGACACGGCTCACAAGCACAAATATCAATTAAGTGAAGGATTATATACTTTTCCAGCAGCCAGAATCAGGTGGAGCCTAAATGCTAGGATAAACTGGCTAATGGGAGACGACTACTGGTGACCACCGGAACTGTGCCCTTTGGCTCTGGGAACAACAATGCCACTGCCAGGTGACTCCTGATACCACTAAATTTTCAGGATTGCTTTTTGTAGAATGGTAGTTCTAATTGTTCTCTAACATTCTCCCTCTGCAGCCTGGATGGTAGGACTTGACTGGCTTATTAGTTTTGAGAAAATTACCTACCGAATACACAGGTCCCCCTGTAAGTACTTAGTTCTCTGGTCTAGTTGGTTGGAGGTCCCATAATTGCCACTGCTGTCCTCCTCACTAGGGATGAACCGAACACCCCCCAGTTCTATTCACAGCAGAACATGTGAACAGGCAAAAAATTTGTGCGCACACCGTTAAAGTCTATGGGACGCGATGTCAAAAATCAAAAATTCTAATTTTAAAGGCTTATATGCAAGTTATTATCATAAAAAGTGTTTGGGGACCGAGTCCTGCACCATGTATCAATGCAAAAAAAAGTTTTAAAAATGTCCGTTTTTCGGGAGCAGTGATTTTAAAAATGCTTAAAGTGAAATATTCCTTTAAATATGGTGCCTGGGGGTTGTCCTTAGTATGCCTGTAAAGTAGCACACCATTCCCATGTTTATAACAGTGCCACAGCAAAATTACATTTCTAAAGGAAAAAATGTCATTTAAAACTGCTTATGGCTGTAATGTATTGTCGCATACCGGCAATATAGATAAATACCAAAAATACCCAAAAAAAAAAATGGCGTGGATGTCCCCCCAAAAATTCATACCAGGCCCTTCAGGTCTGGTATGGATATTAGGGGAACCCAAAACCAACATTTTTAAAAACAAATGGCATGGGGGTCCCCCAGGCCCCCAGACACTAGATTCTCTGAACAGCAGTATGTATACTATACAGCCTGCCCTATATATTCTGCAGAACATTGGGCCCTAGGTGTTGGTGGTACCAGAACACTGTACACCCTCACAGTTACTCTTGCAGGAACGGGCCCTGCTGTGAAATATTATATCAAGAGATGTAATTATATGCCCCTGTTAAACAGGGGCAGAAAAATTGGGCTTTGGGTGGTGGTGGTGGCGCCACAACACTGTAACCCATCACAGATACTCTTGTTGGGCGCAGGAGTGGGCCTTGCTGTGAAATATTTTATAAAAAAATTGTAATTACATGCCCCTGTTAACCAGGGGCAGAAAAATTGGGCCTTTGGTTTTGGTGGCACCAGAACACTGTAAGCCCTCACAGTTACTCTTGTTGGGCACAGGAACGGGCCCTGCATTGAAATATTATATCAAGCATTGTAATTACATGCTCCTGTTAAACAGGGGCAGAAAAATTGGGCCTTGGGTGGTGGTGCCACAACACTGTAACTCCTCACAGATACTTGTGTTGGGCGCAGTAAAAGGCCCTGCTGTAAAATATATCAAAAATTGTAATTACATGCCCCTGTTAAACAGGGGCAGAAAAATTGGGCCTTGGGTGGTGGTGGTGGTGCCAAAAAACTGTAAGCCTTCACAGATACTCGTGTTGGGTGCAGGAACGGGCCCTGCTGTGAAATATTATATAAAAAATTTTAATTACATGCCCCTGTTAAACAGGGGAAGAAAAATTGGGCCTTGGGTGGTGGTGCCACAACACTGTAACCCCTCACAGATACTCTTGTTGGGCACAGGAATGAACCGTGCTGTGAAATATTATATGAAAAATTGTAATTACATGCCCCTGTTAAACAGGGGCAGAAAAATTGGGCCTTGGGTGGTGGTGTTGGTGGTGGAGCCCTAAACCAAAAATATTGTTGGAAGCTAGCATCATCAAGATTGAGGAGGAGTAGGATAGTCAGCATAAGCAGTCTTCAAGGGATCCCACATAAATAGCAAATTCAATCAGTTACATCAGCATTAGGTGCTTGATAGCTGCTGATCCAAGACTGATTCAGTTTTATGAATGTGAGCCTATCAAAGGAGTCTGTGGACAGGCGCACTCTTTGATCCGTTACGAGACTGTATATATATATATTAATACACCACCTGAAGTGTATTAAAAACAGCACACCGCCGAATGCACTGTAGGCTACACTGGATGCAGAGTATTTATATATATATATATATATATATATATATATATATATATATATATATATATATATTCTAGACTGTCTATATATATATATATAAATACACTGCCTGCGCTGACTATCGAGTAAACACTGAATATATAGTCTATGCTAAATTCAGAGTGTGTATATATATATATATATATATATATATATATATATATATATATATATATATATATATATATATATATATATATATATATATATATATATATTAGACTGACTGTGTGTGTATATATGAAAATGCTTAATTTACATTTATTTAAACCAATATTGTACACACATTTCACATAAAATCACTGAGTGTGATTTATGGTAAACAGCAAAACCTTACACCACATAGTCACCGGCTCTGCCCCATGCGTTGTGTCACTGGTTACGTGACTGGTCATATGACTTCCTCAGGGACCCCACATATCACATATTTTATCAACATTTTGATGTTGATTTAGGTGAATGATTATTCTATAAGCTTATATTATTTGGGTTGATTTATCTTTAAAGGAGCCATGCACCACTTCAGTACACCACTACACGACTATACAGTTTTTATTTAGTCTTGTTAGTGTGTAAGTACACTTGTTTGGTGGTTGCAACAGTTTAATTCCATGCGCTTACTGTATAGTTCACCTTTAGCAGTGCATAAGTATACCCTGACATATTTTCACACTCACAAGTGAACCTGAAAAGGCATGTATATATCCAGCACAACACATGAAAAATTGTAACTGTGCCAAAACTACTATAAGTACATAAGTTTACTTGCAAATAATCAATTGCAAAAAAAATAATTTATCAATATTACATAATGAAATATATCAAAAATCAATAATCATAAAGGTGTGGGAGGCTGAGACTGACTACTTCCAAGAGACAATATCACATTCTGTGGAGTCTTTTGTTTCATATACATTCCGGCACTGAGGTTTCCTAATAATAAGCCCTGATCAGCTGTGAACCTTCTGGTGTATACTATCCAAGGCTACTGGAGTGAAATGTCCGAACTTCCTTCTCAGTGGATCACAGATCCAATCAAGCACTTTGTCACCTCCCTGAGTAAGGGGGGTCATTGGCTTTTTGGTAAGCCTCCATTTTGGTGTGGTGATGAGTATCACGCTGCCAGGTGTCTGATCGTCATTTCCAATACACTTTTCCTCCATGGGACTTTCTTTGATGAAATTCAGCTCTATATGAACTTTTTCTTTTTGCACATAATTGCATCCTTTCACATGTGATGTAATATTGCATATGTGTTTTAGAATTTATTACAATCTTTATGCATTTTTTATTGTTTTCTTATATTGCTCATATATTATTAACTATTTGGATGTTTGCACATATCACGTGCATTGTTTATTTGCACGAATAGCACTTTACTTATCTAGCGCTGCACTTTTATTTATACATTATTATTTGTGCCTGGTATCTGGGTTATAGTGCACAGCTGCTGGTTGTTTTATTTTATTTTATTTTCCAAAAGCGGATATATTAATATTTACAATACAATATTCATAAAGTGCATAACAGTGTCTCAAATTTATTTGTAAAAATCAATAACAAACTGTATCCCTGTCCATAAATTCATCAATTAAGCACGTGTCCTTTGTATATTAAAGTTTATCAAGTGCAAAAAATTCATTCATAAAGTGCAAAGTTCATGTGCAAAAAATGTCCATTCTATAAAGGGCAAGTGCTCCCAAATACTGTTATCTTCTTAATTTTTTCTTTTAAACTTCAGTCTTTTACTTGTACCTATAGGTAAGCCTATTATAATGGCTTACCTATAGGTACTGTAAATATCTCCTAAATGTGCACCGTTTAGGAGATATTTACTTTATTATTATTATTATACAGGATTTGCGCAGCACTTTACAACATGAGGGCAGGCAGACAGTACACTTACAATACAAATCAATACAGGAGGGATCAGAGGGCCATATGCAGCTGATTACATAATTCGCACCCTGGCCGTTCCTTCAGAATCCGGTGCCGTAAACAGCAGCTCTACCGTGCATACCCGGTAGTGACATCATCGTGGCTCCGGCCAACCACACACCTGGAGTTTGTGGACCCGGAAGAAGGTCAGGTGAAGATGGAAGTGGCCTCCAGCGATGACATTGCATCACTGGAATACTTCGTTTTCAGGTAAGTTTCACATAATGTTCTAGTATGTGAGTCATACTAGCACAATATGCCTTTACCTTGCAGGTCAAAAAAAATAGGCACTCAACGGTTTCCGAACTGTGTATCCTCAACCTTCCACACAGGCTACTCACCAGAAATCCCAACCAGAATGCTATATTTTATGTCCAAGGATGTCACATAAAAATCCTCCAGCCACCATGGAATTAATCATGCCTGCTCTCCTCATTACACTACTGCCACCATCTTCAAGAAAATAGGTATAAACACAGAAAGGTAAAACCCTCTTTATTCACGATAAATAAAAAAAACAGTTGCACTTAAATCTATAAATGATTTCGCGCAAAACACAAAAATGCAGAAAAAATAAAAAATATACAAAATTCCTATGTGTACCTTGTGAATATCAGTGTTAAGACACCAGTGGAGATTTAAAGATAGTAAACAAATGAAAAAAATAACATAAACAAGTGTAATAATAAGATGCTGTGAGTATAGTTCATATATAATGCAATCCGCAAATGCAAACTTGTGGTAGACACGGATGTTCCAAATGTTGCCAAACGATGGTAGTGGACTCTGGGTGGATGGATGACCTTGCTGGATCCTAGGTAGATTAAACTCCGGTTTCCGGAACTTGTGCCAAGAAAACATAAGGGAAAAACAGGGGGCCTGTCTCCATGTGTTCATCTCTCCATGTGTTTTCTTGGTACAAGTTCCGGAAACCGGAGTTTAATCTACCTAGGATCCAGCAAGGTCATCCATCGATCCAGAGTCCACTACCATCGTTTGGCAACATTTGGAACATCCGTGTCTACCACCAGTCAGCACTTCTCATAAGGCTTTGATCTAAGCCCATGAAGGTAAGGGCAATGTGAGCATGGTTGTATGCAGAGTTCGCACAGTGATCGAGTGTCACCTATTCAAACACCAACAATCACCAATGAACTTCCTTAATTAAGAGCACTACAGATGTTGTACACACTGAAGATATATTCTTGACAGAGAACTAATTGTGTGTTTTACTAGCATCAGCGGATTGCATTATATATGAAGTATACTCACAGCATCTTATTATTACACTTGTTTACGTTATTTTTTCATTCTTTTACTATCTTTAAATCTCCACTGGTGACTTAACACTGATATTCACATAAGGTACACATAGGAATTTTGTATATTTTTTATTTTTTCTGCATTTTTGTGTTTTGCGCAAAATCATTTATAGATTTATTTGATTATTTTTGGTGGTCATGTGTACACTACAGATTTTGCAGCAACACGTTTAGTTTTTTGCAGTACACAGCAACATATGTGCCATTGGATAGTAGCGCAGAGGTCCTTTCACGTTTATTGTAACAGTTGAACTTACATTTAGATGCGTCTGCCCTGACACTAAAGCCCGTACACATGGGCCAAATGTCGGGAGACAATGGCCAGTTAAAGAAAAATGGCCGACATTTGGCCCGTGTCTATGTCATTCTTTCGGATGTACATGCTGGAGAACCAACAGCTGACTTCCGATCAGCACTCTCAGCCAATGGCAGGGAGCGTGTTCTGGTGGGGAGCGGGGGGGGGCGTCAGCGTCCCTCTGTCAGAACACAACAGCTCAGCGGAGGAGATTGCTGCACTAACCGCGCACGGTTAGTACCATGGCTCTGACTGGAGCTGTCAGGTTTTTTGGTGCAACTCGAGGATTCACAGCATTAGTATCTATCACATTGTCTGTCCCAACTGCATGACTCTTGCTGCGAGATGGGGTGACGTCACACCAAAACAAGCCCTGCATGGAGATTGAATAGGGAAAAAAAAATATTATTATTTGGGAGCATTATATGCTCATAGTTACCGCAACTGATGTGTTAGGTAGGTGATATGTATTTGTTGATCACGTGGCGCAGACTTTAGCTATCATTTAAATAACCAGTACTGCCAATTAACTTTTAACTTATTTTCTCTCTGCCTTTTTCATATAATTCAGGCTTTCTTATGAGATAAATTTAGTTGTGATCATGTATAATGAAAAGAGAGTTGAATAGCCAAAATACTGTACAAAAATGTTTGTATTACTTTGTTAGCTTCTCAGTAGGGATGAGCTGAACACCCCCCGGTTCGCACCAGAACATGCAAACAGGCAAAAAATTTGTTTGAACACCATTAAAGTCTATGGGACACAAACATGAAAAATCAAAAGTGCTAATTGAACCAAAATTAAAAAAAAAAAATTGCGTGGGGGTCCTCCCAAATTCCATACCAGGCCCTTCAGGTCTGGTATGGATATTAAGGGGAACCCCGTGCCAGAATTTTTTAAAAAAATGGCGTGTATGGGGGCGTGGCTTGGCGCGCAGCGAGGATGGCAGCTTAACTCCAGAGCTCCGTCAGACATTAGGCCCAAGCACGTCTTTACTGCACTCAGCACAGAGGATGAGCAGACAAACCAAACACCCACATCACACCCGATCACGGAGATCCATGGCCTCAAGCGCTGGGAGAGACATTTCTGATATTTTCAGGAACCAGGCCGCGGCATTGAAAGATACGGAGGGGGGCAAGATGGCGCCGGTACACGCGGACGATGAATTTAGCGAGGACTCTCAGTCGGCAGCAGAGGAGTACGGTAGGAGAAGCTCACGAGCGGGGCACCCCCTCACATATGAGGACATGTCAGGCTTCGCAGCCGACATAAAGGCCTCATTTTCTGCTGCAATCACAGACCTTAAAACCAGCCTATTAGTATTGCAAGAAAAGATGGCCGCTGAAGAAACAGCAGGGAAGCAGAGGGACACTAGAATCCATAGACTGGATAAAGTTACTTCCTCCCATGCACGCCATTTCATAGAAATGAATAGGCATTTAGAGGATCTCGACAATAGAGGAAGACGCAATAATATAAGAGTCCGCGGAATCCCTGAATCTGTCTTAACTGATCAAATCCCCTCAGTCTTACAGAGAGTATTCAACAGTCTATTAGAAAAGCCTGAAGACACAGAAATTGAGTTCGTGCGGGCGCACAGAGCCCTGAGAGCCAGGGGTCCAGACACTCTACCCCCACGAGACATAATCTGCTGCTTGCAAAGCTTTGCACTCAAGGAGGAGATAATGTTTAAAGCCCGCAGGAATGACCAAATCATTTTTAATGGAGAATGCATTAAACTATTTCAAGATCTATCTCAGATCACCTTGAAAAACCGCAGGGCCTTGCGACCTCTACTGGATAAACTGAGGGAGAAAGGAATCAGATACACTTGGCGCTTTCCCTTCGCCCTATTGGTCACTTCTGATGGTAGACAACATACGCTTCGCACGCCAGAAGACCTCCCGGATTTCTGTGATGCACTCCAACTAGGAGTAATTGAGCTACCGGACTGGTACCAGGAGTTTAATATCACACCCCAAGTTCGGAGCCCTCTACGCTCTCCTCTTAATACACCCGAAAAACAGCATGCAAAGAAACAGAAGCACTTTCGTTCTGACCCACAGTCAAGTGGCACACCGCGCAGCCGCGCACATCCTGATGGAAGCATGATGGAAGAACGAGCATAACAGCATCAGCCTTTCCGACACATAGCTATGACTGTGAAAATCATATCCACCTCTGTTCCATGGATAGCTACTAAAACAAGCGGCTTGGTCTATTTTTGAGAATTTTTACTTTTTTTTCTCTCTTTTTTATGTTTTATTTTTGCCTCGAACCCGGACACTACCAGACCCGACTCGAGCTGAGTTATCCACACATCCTATGGTCATGTATGGTCCTCGGTTAAGTATAACCAACCTCAACATGCATAACATATCTGAATGCACAGATAAGGGGTCTTTTGGAGCGGACTTCCTGTTACAGCCATAATTACAGATAAAAGCTATATAGTTAACCCTTAATCTGCAAGTCATAACCGCTTAACAAGGTGGCTAGAGGAATGAGCCTATTGATAGCTGACTGTTATTACAGAGTTCTCTTTTTTCCCTTTCTTTTTCTTAATATTGTTGTTTAACTTGTTTGACAGTGCAGATCAGACCTTTTAGCACTTTAAATGTGATTATTGGGCCGTAGTCTGGCCAGGCTTGGTTCACCTACTGTTGAACAACACCTACATCCCACAGACTATTCGGATATCTACGATACAGGTGGATGGGTGTTTGCTCTCAGGGGTCTCCCTCGATGAGTTCCTTCCCCAAACCCACAATAGTGTGCGTGGTGGGTATCGATTGTGCCCATTGACCCACACTAAACTTGATCCTCCAGGGCATACGGCTTTGCCAGAGGAGGAAGTACCTAGATCTTCTCCACTCTTACTTCTCTAAACTAATTTCCTACTCTCTCTCCTACCCCTCTTTGGGATAACCATTCTACATATATATACCTATACAGAACGTTAAATACCTCAGACAGCGGATATTTCTCTGTTGTCCGCATATTCCTTATTATACGGTATATAATCTCACTTAGCTTCATTTTTTTTTTTTTTTTTTTTTTTCATTTATTTGGTGTTGTTACTGTACATATTCTCAGTAAGTTTAATCTTAATTAATTTAATTTAAGTTAACCTAATCCTGTTTTTTCTTTGTTTTTTGTCTGATTATACTCCCCACTGAGCAGGGTACAGGAGATTTTTGGGCCGTCTCTCTCTGATTCCTCACCATGGCTTACTCAGGGCTAGGACGCAACCCCACAATCATCTCACACAACGTAAGGGGCTTGAACATTCCTGAGAAGAGATCCTCTCTCCTTAGAGAACTGAAGAAAGGTAGGCCCAGTTTTGTTTTCCTCCAGGAAACACACTTCCAAACAAATCATATACCAAAATTAACGGATAGATACTTCACAGAGGCACATCATGCCACACACAATACTTCTAAATCCAAAGGGGTTTCAATTCTAATCAGCAAAGATGCAAAATTTGACATAACAGATAAACTAGTGGATCCAGAAGGAAGATTCATCTTCCTGAAGGGATCATGTCACGGAAACACCATAACTCTAGCCAACGTATACTTTCCGAACTCAGGGCAAATCATATTTTGTCAAAAAATGGTTGCAGCTCTGACAAGTTTCCATGCGGGGAGAGTGATACTGGGAGGAGACTTTAATGTTCCTCTTAACCCCTCTGAAGACACTTCTACTGGGAAAACATATCTCACATATAAAATTCTCAAAAAAATTAAAAGCTTAATAAATTCCTTATCACTGATCGACTCATGGCGATTTTTACACCCAGAGGATCGAGATTACACCTTTTACTCGATACCACATAATCGACATGCGAGAATAGACTTCTTGTTCATCTCACAAAGGGACCTTGACACTTTAAGTGCGGCGCACATAGGCATACAATCCATCTCGGACCATGCCCCAATAGCCATCACGCTGAACATATTGGAACCCACCGTGAGATCCAGCACGTGGAGATTAAATTCGTCACTTTTAACAGACCCATCCTTACTACCAAAAATAACGTCATCCTTAAGAGAATACTTTACACTTAACACCACCCCAACAGCAGACCTCTTAATGGTCTGGCAGGCACACAAATGTTATATCAGAGGGGAACTAATCCGAATGGGCGCACAAAGAAAAAAAGAAACTGAATTGGAAATAAATAAACTGACGAACAAAATACGTGACTTAGAAACTCAACATAAACAATCACTTACTACCCAATCAGCGACATTATTATTAGAAACAAGAAAGTCCCTCAAAGATATACTAGAAACTAAATCCAAGAGATTTCTCTTCTTCAAAAAAAAGATTTATTACGAACAGGGGGACAAAACGGGAAAAATCCTAGCACGAGCACTGAGAGGTCAAATTTCCCAACATTCAATTTTAGGTATCCAAAATAAAAAAGGTAAAATAGAAAGAGCAACTAATAAAATCGCACAACAATTTCATGAATTCTACTCTGAGTTATACAACCTCCCACCCCAACATAAACCCAACGAAATGGTGGGAGATAGGGACATGGCCATAAAAAATTACCTGAGAGAATCCAATCTACCACCCATAGCTATAGAAGACATCGCACAATTAGAGAAACAAATTGAACATCCAGAAATCCAGAAAGCTATCAAAGAGTTGAAAACAGGAAAGAGTCCAGGCCCAGATGGCTTTAGTGCCATTTATTACAAAACGTTTTTGGACATCTTGACTTCCCCTTTAACAAACGCATTAAATTCACTATCTACCCAGAGATCCGTCCCACACGACTTCTTGACAGCACACATAACAGTACTAGCTAAAGATGGCAAGGATCCAATACACTGCGCTAGCTATCGACCGATCTCCCTACTGAACCTTGACGTCAAGTTATTAGCCAAAATTATCGCCAATAGATTGAAGCCTCTATTGCATGATATAATAGGACCAGACCAAGTGGGTTTTGTCCCTAACAGGGAAGCTAAAGACAATGTGACGAAATCATTGGATCTGATTTATGCAGCACGCCAGCGAAAGATCGAGGGCTTTCTCTTGTCCACTGACGCCGAGAAGGCCTTCGATCGAGTAGCTTGGGATTATATGATGGGGACTTGTGAACACATAGGACTAGGTCCACATATGCTGACATGGATCTCGGCTCTGTACCAAAATCCCTCAGCTAAAATTAAAATTAATGGCACATTATCAGAGAGTGTTAACATAAAAAATGGGACTAGACAGGGGTGTCCACTGTCCCCGCTGCTCTTTATCATATCATTGGAACCGTTCATTAGACACATCTTAATGAATAACTCCATTAGAGGCTTCAATCTAAATACCAGAGAATACAAAGTTGCGGCCTACGCAGATGATCTTTTATTCTTTTTGACAGACCCGCACATTTCCATCCCTTCATTGCTGAAAGAGTTCTCCACGTATGGCTACGTTTCCAACCTTAAAATCAATTTCTCAAAATCTGAAGCCATGAACATCACTCTGCCGACAGATGTACTAAAAAGGGCTCAGAGCAACAGCCCCTTTAAATGGGAGAACAATGCAATCAAATATCTGGGCACCTGGCTAACACCCAAACTCTCCTCAGTATATGAACGGAATTTCCCGCCTATCCTTAAAACCATCGAAAAAGACTTACAAAATTGGCACACATCCTACTTTTCATGGTTCGGCAGGGCAGCCGTTTGCAAAATGACTGTCCTTCCGAAAATTTTGTACCTACTACGCACCTTACCTGTCAAAATCCCCCATAGTTTCTTCAAAAAACTACACGCTATACAAATGAAATTCATTTGGGCCCATAAACCGCCCCGCATTAAAGCCTTACTCCTTACCAGACCCAAAAAGTTGGGGGGCCTGGGGATACCTGACTTTAAGGGATATTACCATGCCTCTCATCTCGCCCGTATCATTGACTGGCATTGCCACTCAAAAAATAAGGATTGGGTCACCATAGAAAACGATACGTGCTCCTCCCCACTTCAATTTCTACCATGGATATCAAAAATAGCATACCCCCTCACGGTAAAGAGTCACCCACTTATTGGTACCTCCCTTGACATTTTCCACTTCCTAGCAAAACAGTCTAAATTCTCTTCTCCGCTAAGCCCGATCACACCACTAAAAGATAACCCAAACTTTCCACCGGGCATGGGCAACCACCTTCTGACATCAACAGACACCAAAATGCCTATACTAGCTGGGCAATGCTTCACAAAAAAGAAAATAAAGGATCTCTCCCAATTTAGGAGCGATAACAAAATACCTCACATTCCCATGTGGACATACTTCCAGATACGCAGTTTTGTCAATTCCGCTATACACAGGAACAACTTCACAAGAGATCTCACCGAGTTTGAACAGATATGTCTGAAAGGGGAGATAGTAGGAAAATCTACCTCCCTTTCTTATGCTTTACTACAGAATTTACAACCTGATGACATGGACAGGTTCAGAGAGAGATGGTCTAGAGAATTGAATATACAATTCACTGATAAACAATGGGAAGCTGCTTGTATACTGGCCCATAAAGGCTCGATAAGTACACGGATGCAGGAGACGGCTTATAAGATCTTAACTCACTGGTATGCCACTCCTGATAAATTACATAAGTGGTTCCCTCAAACTACAGAAATATGCTGGAGATGCAATAAGGCCAGGGGTACGTTGTTACACGTGTGGTGGCAATGCGACCCGATCCAAGTTTTCTGGGCCGAGGTGAGGAAGGTTATCTTACAGATCACGGAGACCAAACTGAAGCTAGATGCGGCATGTTGCTTGCTCCATATAACAAATCTTTCATTTAAAAAATATAAAACTTCTCTTTCCAAGCACTTGATTAATGCAGCCAATTCACTCATTCCACTTTATTGGAAATCCACCCATACTCCTACTCTCAAAGATTGGCTAAATAGAGTTGCCTATATCTGCGAGATGGAAGACACAGCAGCACAATCCTCCGAAATAACGGAGAAATATCATAAAACTTGGTCTCCGTGGTTTGTCTTTAAATACTCCCAGGTCTTTGAACAACTAATGAGATGAGTAGAAAGTCTTAACACATTCTGTTTGATTTGATGTTTAACAAACCCATGGACCTACACTTAAAGATTCAAAACTTGAAATGGTTATGCATATGGCTGAACGGTACTAATACTATGGATTGGTTTTTTTTTTTTTTTTTTTTGGGTCCTCTCTCGCAATCGATCCCTAGGTACCCTCCTCCAGTAGTTTAATATACCCCCCCCCCCCTTCTCTTTTTTTTTTTTTTTTTTTATCCACATATCCCATCTTTCTCTAGTATCTCCTGTAATTTTCTCCTTTCACTTATCTTATTCTTCCCTTTAATGAGACCCAGAGTACATTTTTGTAAAATGATAAACCATACAGCAAGTATAGAGCTCTCTATAGAGACAAGACTTGAGACACGACTTTGGGCCCGCTTCATGTCTTGCCTGCGACATCACTAGAAGTCATAATTGAGAAGCTGGTCTCTCTATATGTTTGCAAACCATTATTATTGCTACCTAAGACAAAATAACTGTACTTATCCGGATTACCCGCTGTATTGTACTTTATAATACATTGTCAACTTTGTTATACAGAAATGTATGTATACCAGTTTAATGCTTTAATAAACTTTTATGTGAAAAAAAAAATGGCGTGTATAAGAAACATCAAGTAAAATTAATTGACCCATATTTTTTTTCCCAGATAATAATTTCCCAGAATAATGTAAACAGAATTGGTATAAGTAGCTGAACTGCCCTTAAATCAGCCTTCTGTGATCCTCTGTTCTCCAGCATTCAGACTGGGAGACAGAAGGTTTAAATTGTGAGACAACCAAGCCCCCCATTGATTTCCACAGTGCTTGCTGTG
This sequence comes from Aquarana catesbeiana, assembly GCF_042186555.1. NCBI lineage: Eukaryota > Metazoa > Chordata > Amphibia > Anura > Ranidae > Aquarana > Aquarana catesbeiana. Next base: position 180,657,912 of record NC_133324.1, on the reverse strand, counting down.
ATCACACTTACATAATATTGACCTTTGTTCCTTATTTGTCAAGTCACAGGCTGGGGGGATTCTGGAATGATCAGACTTCTTAACTGGAGTATGGTCTACAGAAAAGTTTTAAGACTGACAAGTGATGTTAGGTAAGGCTGCCAGGGCAATATGACTTGCAAAACCTTTGGCAAGTTACAGTTCACATATATGTACTTCAATTGTGTATTTATTTGTCTGAAGGCCACCCTTGGATGTATTTGTGCCAGACTCTCCCAGGATATATTTATATGCTGTAGAACTACAGTTTAGAGACTTTAGTCAGGTTACATGGCTGCTTCAAACTTTGGCACATGCAACAATACACTGTGTATAAAAAGTATATTTGCTTCGAGGCACAACTTCCAATTTTAATATTTAGTTCATTTGGCTACTTATGAGCTGAACACTGATATATTCTGACTTAATATTGTCAATCAACTCAACATTCTGTCACAGATAATTATTTATTTTACTTAGCACCAGTCCTGCTCTTGCTAACATTTTGGTTTACAAAAATGTGTGTAATTGATTCAAAAATTGCTGTTGCAGCTGGAAAATTATTCCAGTTTTTGCGGTTGGATCTCTATGACTTCTCTGTCAGACCTCACTGCTATGACTGCTAAGCCAACGGAACAGCAATATTTATGTATTGGCATTGTGGCTATCTTGATGTCCCATTGCAAGACGTGTATAGTCTGTACTGACATTTTTTACTTCACTTTTACAACGGAAGTTAAAAATGTAAGAATGTTTTTATTACCTCCCAGAAAATAAACTCCTGCGGTAACTTTAAATTAAACATGGTCCTGAATTATTATATTTTTTAATGACCTTATAAGATTTAGTATCTAAGATTTTCCTTATCTAATTTTTTTTATTACGACCCATGTGTGTGAGTCGTAATTAAAAGCGAAATGTCTTTACATTGCCCTGCATGCACTGTTCTAAGGGCTAGTTTAAGCTTCAAAACATGGCTTCGGACATGCTTTTTTAAAGCTCTCTGAATGCCAGCCAAAGCCCCTGTCACTAAATAAAATGGTTAGCTTACAATCCTGTTTACACCTTGCTTTTGCATGGGGCTTCGATGAGGCTTTGGTGGAGCTTCGATGAGCCTTTAGTGGGGCTTCAATGAGGCTTTGGTGAGGCTTCGTAGGGCTTCGATGAGGCTTCGGTGGGGCTTCAGTGGGGCTTCAAGCGAGCTTTGCCATGAACTTCTATAGAGGCTTTGAAGACGCTTTGAAGCACAACTAAAGTGACATGGGGTATAATTTTTGAAGTTAAGCCGAAGCAAAGCAAAAGCATGGTGTAAACAGGACTGTAAGCTAACCATTTTATTCAGTGACAGGAACTTTGACTAGCATTCAGAGAGCTTTAACAAAGCTTGTCCGAAGCCTTGTTTTGAAGCAAGTGTAAACTAGCCCTTAATGTGTGTTGAAGCCGAAGCTAGTGTAAATACGCCCCAAGCTGCATTATTCATGACTGGTGGTTACAAACAGATTCAGTTGAAACAAAGAGCCATTTTGTTATGTAAATGTCAAATATATTTGTGTATGGATCAACCATACAAGGTAAAACAATTTGAAAAAATAAATGTGTGTGGAAAGAAGCAAACATCGAAGTGAAGAATAACAAATAGCAACTGAGAAAGGGTCCTGTGCCTAGAGGCTGCTCCACTGCACACTGACCATAGGGGAGTGCATGGGCGCTCGCTCCGCATTGCTGCCAGAATTACATGTTTTTTTTTCAATGAACAAGGTGTTCCCTGATTGGATGATGTGGTGATTGTGACATCACCGCCCTTCCTCTCCACATCATCAAATCAGAGAATGCCTTGTATTAATTGAAAAAATAAAAGGCATTCTGTGAAAAGTAGCAATATCAAGTGACCCCCTTTGGTCAGTGTACAGTGGGGCAACCACTCAGAAAAAGCCCCGGAGATTGCACCAAGCACTGTAGTAGCGGTGGCTTCTACAATGATCATCAGCTTCCACAGCGGTCCATCCAGTATGACATATGCATATTTAAACAGTCCATAAATAATCAGGTTGAATGAAAAATAAAACTGATTCGAGTCCCCCATCCACACATTGGAGGTGAATGTGAGAATCTTCCCCGCTGAGCTATTGTTTTCTGACAGCAGACTTCCCTGCTGTCAGAATACACTGATCAGTGCTGCCAGCACTCATTGAGCAGAGAAAACCCAACAGGATCAACTTCTGTACAACCTTCCTGCCCATACATGGATTGAAATTTGTCCGGTCCCTACTCAGCTGGATGAACTTCAGCCCATATGTGGCAGGCTTCACTTTGTTCCAAGCTGTACCAATATAAGTGTGCAATTAAGATTGTACCTGGAGTTTAGCTTGATGTATGTTTGAGAAAACGTGTAAATAGTGAACTATCCATATCTTAAGCAGAAAATGTAAAAAAATGATATGCAGTTTGAGGGTGATATGCTTATAAAAGCATAAATCAGTCAAACTATTTTCTCAGGCACAGCAGTCGTTCCAGGAAGGACCAGAATTTTAAAACTTCCAAACTAAGACAGGTTATAGTTATCCCATATTTATCATAATAGTTTCCTTTTGTGAAGACAATAGTACATTGTGAGATTTGGGGGCCCCAGTCTGCTAAGCCACAAGAGAGGGATCAAGAGAGTATTCACCAAATTGAAGACAACTATACTATATTTTATACTCAGGTTGGGTTGTCAGCTCTGACAATTTAGTAGTTACTTTCCACATTTTCCTTAGGCCCTAAAATTTGAAATTCTTTTAGTAGACCAATTTAATGTAGTAATTTACCAGAAGGGAACATTCCTCTAACACACACCATAGACCAGATTCTTATGATGCTATCAGGGCTGGGCTCAGCCCTTCCTTCTCTGAGCTAGAAGCTCAGCTGTCAGTTAATTGCCAGCTCCTATCTCTCCACAGTGACTCACCTGTTGATGATATCCTGCTCGTCAGTCCTGCCTACTTAAGCCGTCCAGCCCAGATGATCTCTGCCTTTGCCTTGGTCAACATCACAGAGACTATCTCCTGCGTTCCTGTTTTAAGACTTGCTTGGCTAACATTCCTTTTGGCTCCAGATCCTGCTTGTTGTTCCACTATGCTGTTCCCTGGCTTCCTGACTTTCTGGCTTGTCTGACTATCCGTTCCGGTTACCGAACTTTGGTTATGTTTTGACTACGTTTGTTCTATTTACTTTTATTATTAAACAAGTGTGTTTTAACTGTACTTCTGTCTCGGTCTGATTCATGGTTTCTGACTATAGGCGAAGGAATTTAATTCAGAATATGCAGTCAATCCACTTGTTGGTAATATTTTTTCCAGATTGGATGAGCAGGATCACCACATGGATCAGTTTGCCATGGAGTTACAAACACTCCTGAGTCGCTCACCTGGAATCTCCCACTGTGGCTACTCCGGTACAACCTGTGTTGCAGGCCATCCCTGCTGCTGCTCCAGTCTCTGTGCAGGCATCCGCCTCGAGTATTACCTCTATAAGCAGTATGTCTGGTTCCACTTCGCTTCCCCAGCGATTTGGGGGCAATCCAGTCCAATGCAGAGGCTTTCTCAATCAGGTTGAGATATACTTTGAGATGCTGCCCCAGGCATTTACCATGGACAGAAGTAAGAAAAAAAGTAGGTTTTGTGATATCTTTGCTTTCTGAGAAATCCTTGCCCCGGGCAAACTCTCTATGGGAGACGCAAAAACCTGTTGTCTTGATTTACCCAGAGTTTGTGGCTTCTTTTGAAAGGGTATTTGATGTTCCTGCATGCTGCCAAGTGCCTTCTGCTGCCAAGTGCCTTATGTCCATCAAACAGAGTATGAGAACTGTTGCCCGCAGCAGAGGTTGCTTGGAACAATGAGGCCCTCGTGGCTACTTTTTCTCATGATCTCTCGGATACCATCAAGAATGAGATAGCAGCCCGAGATATACCGACTCAGCTGGAGAGGTTTTTCACATTTGCCATCCTCATTTACTCCAGACTCAGAGAAAGAGTCACTTTTAAGGAAAGCCTCCTGTACATTTGTCTTCGAGCTTTGCAGTTCCACCCTTGCCTCCCTCACCTCCCATGCCTCCTGGTATCGAATCGGTCAGTGAAGATGCACTTGGGCTTCACACGTCTCTCTGCTGATGAGAGAACCCTTAGGAGGAGGGAGAAATTGTGCCTTTATTGTGGCCAGGCAGGTCACTTTTTGAAGTCTTGTCATACCCGTCCAGGGAGCGCCCGAACCTTCTGGTCCTGTCACAGACAGACCTTCGGTGGCATTGTTTCGTCCCCAGTTATCCAGAAGGATAAGCCCCTAGTTTCAGTTACCTTTTCTTGGGCAGAATCGTCCATTGAGATACATGCGCTAATCGACTCTGGGGCTGCAGGCCTGTTCATTGATGCTGCCATTCTATCGAAGCACTCGATTCCACTGCAGCTGCGTGCCACTCCACTTGCCATTGAGGCTCTTGACGGGGGACCTCTACATCCTGCCCATATGACTCATGAGACTGTTCCGATGTCCATGGCTGTAGGGGCTCTTCATCTCCAATTCCAAGTTATTTCCTCACCTAAGTTTCCACTGGTTATTGGTTATCCTTGGTTACAGAGGCACAACCCCTCTTTTGATTGGCTCCATGATGAGGTTCTCTCCTGGTCGCCACAATGCAGTGAGACATGCTTTCAGAAGGTAGCCAAGGTCCTGTGCACTTCTTCACTCTCCTCCCTGCTGGAGGAGTACCGCAATTTAGCGATGTCTTTGACAAAGGTCAAGCTGGTAGTTTGCCTCCACAATGGTCATATGATTGCGCAATTGACCTTCAACCTGGTGCCATACCGTAGCTGGTTTTACCCTTTGTCGGTTTTGGAGGATAAAGCCATAGAGGAGTATGTTGCAGACGCACTTTTTCGAGGTTTCATCCGCAAATCCTTGTCTCCTGCTGGTGCTGGTTTCTTCTTTGTGAAGAAGAAGAGTGGTGAAATGAGACCTTGTATTGATTATAGGGGTCTCAATCGTTTCACAACTAAGAATGCCTATCTGTTTCCATTGATTACGGAGTTATTTGACCGTCTCAAAGGAGCAACGGTTTTCATGAAGCTTGATTTGAGAGGGGCATACAATCTTGTGAGGATTAAGGAGGCCAACAAGTGGAAAACTGCGTTTAATACCAGAACAGGCCATTATGAGTACCTCGTAATGCCTTTTGGCCTTTGTAACTCCCCGGCAGTTTTCCAGGATATTAACGATGTCCTCCGAGATTTGTTGCAGTTATGTGTGGTGGTTTATCTCGACGATATCCTCATATTTTCCCTGGAGAGCCAGCATACAATCTCTATTGTAAATTGGAGAAGTACGAATTCCATCGTGAACAGGTTAAATTCCTGAGTTATGTAATTTCCACTGCTGTTTTTTTCGATGGACCCAGAGAAACTTTCAGAAGTCCTACAGTGGCCCCGACCCATGGGTTTACGTCCTCTGCAGCGTTTTCTTGGCTTTGCCAACTATTATCGGAAGTTTATTCATAACTTCTCTTCTCTGGTCAACCCCCTGGCTGATATGACCAGAAAGGATGGTAACCCATAGAGTTGGTCTCCGGAGTCCATTAGGGCCTTTGAGAGTCTCAAGGCTGTCTTTGTTTCTGCTCCTGTGTTGGCACATCCTGATCCTACGTTACCTTTTTTCCTTGAGGTTGATGCTTCTGAGAGTGTCTCAACATCCTACCTCTGAGAGCACTATGCATCTTTGTGGCTACTTTTCCAAGAATTTTTCACCTGCAGAGTGCAATTACAAGATTGGTGACAGAGAGCCGTTAGCGATCATTTTAGCCTTTGAAAGAATGGAGACATCTTCTCGAAGGTACCACTGTGCCGGTTCTCATTCTTACTGACCATAAGAATCTCACATTCTTGTCTGAGGCCAAACGCCTCTCTCCCAGAAGGGTGCGATGGGCTCTTTCCTTTTCTAGTTTCAATTACATTGTCTCATTCTTACCCGATATTAAGAATGTGAGGGCTGACGCTTTGTAACGAAAATTTTCCTCCACTTCCAAGATGGAGTCGGTTCCGGTTCCTGTGATTCCTCCTGATCGTATTCTGGCTACGGTTCGCACCAGTCTCACTTCTCCTTTGGGTGACAAAAGTCTTGCTGCTCAGGTCCATGCTCTTCCTGAGAAACCTTGTGACTGCTGCTTTGTGCCATACAGTCTCCGTACTGCCGTGCTCCAGACGTATCATTCTCCCAAAGCTGCTGGCCACCCTGGGAAGAATCAACTCTTTTGGGCCATTTCCCAACAATTCTGGTGGCCTAGAGTACGTCCTGATATAACCGCCTTCGTAGCTGCCTGTTCCATGTGTGCTCAGAGTAAGACTCCACAACACCTTCCAGTGGGCCTCCTACAACCCATACCCAATGGAGAGAGGCGATGGACCCACCTGTCTATGGATTTCATTGTGGAGTTACCCAACTCCCAGGGCAACGCAGTTATTCTTATGGTTGTTGACCGATTCTTGAAAATGTCTCATTGTATTCCACATAAGAAGTTGCCCACTTCTAAGGAACTGGCTTCCATTTTTGCTCGGGAGATCTTTCGCTTACATGGGCTACCCAAGGTGATTGTCTCGGACAGGGGTAGTCAGTTTGTGCTGGTTCTGGCGAGCCTTTTATGCACAGTTGGGAATTCAGCTTGCTTTCTCCTCTCCGTATCACCCGCAGTCTAATGTGGCCGCAAAACGAGCCAATCAGTCCTTGGAGCAATGCCTACGTTGCTATATTTCTGACCATCATAACAACTGGTCAGACCTCTTACCATGGGCAGAGTTTGCTCACAATAGTGCCTTGAATTCTGCTTCCCAATTGTCCTCATTTATGGCGAACTATGGTTTCCAACCTTCCACGTTGCCTGACCTATTTGTTCCGAAGAGTATTCCTGCGTTAGAGGAGCATCTACATGGTCTTCGTTCCACTTGGGCACAAGTCCAGGAGGCTTTGCAACATGCTAATGATAGGTACAGACTCCGTGCTGACCGCAGACGTCTGCCTGCACCTTCCTACCAGGTTGGGAACAGGGTCAGGCTGTCATCTCGCAACCTCCGACTTCATGTTACCCTCTCTGAAGTTCGCACGTCGGTTTATTGGGCCTTTCCGTATTCTTCGCAGGATTAACCCAGTGGCTTACGCATTAGACCTTCCTTCTAAAATGCGTATCTCAAAGGTATTTCCTGTCTCCTTATTAAAACCTTTGGTCTGCAACCGCTTTACCACCTCAGTGCATCGTTCTCACCCTGTACAGGTTGAGGACCATGGGGAGTATGAAGTACAGTCTATCCCCGTAGGTTCTGTGGGCGCATACAGTACCTGGTGCATTGGAAAGGGTACGGTCCGGAGGAATGCTCTTGGGTCTCATCCTCGGACGTACATGCCCCTGTCCTCCCCTGTGATTTCCATAGATATTTTCCCCTCAAGCCTGGTGGTCCTCCAAGGGGGAGGGGTCATTGAGGAGGGGTTACTGTCAGGGCTGCGCTCAACCCTTCCTTCTCTGAGCTGGCGGCTCAGCTGTTGGCTAATTGCCAGCTCCTATCTCTCCACAGTGTCTCACCTGTTAATGATATCCTGCTCGTCAGTCCTGAATACTTAAGCCGTCCAGCCCAGATGATCTCTGCCTTCACCTTGGTCAACATCACAGAGACTATCTCCTGCGTTCCTGTTAAACACTTGCTTGGCTGACATTCCTTCTGGCTCCAGATCCTGCTTGCTGTTCCACTATGCTGTTCCCTGGCTTCCTGACTTCCTGGCTTGTCTGACTATCTGTCCCGGTTATCGAACTTTGGATTTGTTTTGACTACGTTTGTTCTATTTACTGTTATTATTAAACAAGTGTGATTTAACTGTACTTCTGTCTCGGTCTGATTCATGGTTTCTGACAGATGCTCTCCACCACAGACATCAGGAGCATGCTCAGCAGCTAGCAAAAGTAGGTTTCATATTCAAGTTGGCAGTGCCCCCAACTAGGACAGGGTCTCTGTGAATAATAGTAATAGTAGTACAAACATCTAATGTACAAACGGTTATTATCAGTAAATGGCCCAACAAGAGTCCCCTTGGAAACCTGCACCTATACCTGAGTATATACAGGTATTAATAGAGATACCTCCAGATGAATGTTGCAGCAAAGTTCAGTTACAGGGGCCCCTGAGGATGATAGAGATGCTGCATCTGTCTTTGTGTCAGAGACCTGAAGACAAAATCAGCGGTGATGGGGAGATCCTCCAACTGTTTTCCAACCAGCCTGAAACACAGATTATGACCAGAATAAATCATGGCGTGGCCCTGGAATTCAGAGTTGGCCTATCTACTCTGTGTATTAGTCCCTAGTAGTTTCTAATCTGTAATGCAACCAGATCTCTATCTACCAGAAGTGGCTGTTAGATGCCCTACCTGTCTCTAGACCAGGACTTCACAAATCCCAGGTGCCAGGCTGCCATTGCGACTAGAAATTGTGACCTGGCACCAGCGTGAGCAATAACTATTGCCCAACACACCAGACAAGTAGTTACACATCGGGCGCACTCTGTGATCATGTGTCCTTCGCACACAGCTGATCATAAATTGAGCTAAAGGGCCAATCACAGTGGTATTTTACCATGTGATCAGCTGTGTTCAATCAGCGGTACTTTCCTCATCGCTGTCAATGCATGAGGGTAGGAAAGACGGTAATGGGCAATTCTGACAGGCACATTTACACTGATAATCAGTGTCCTGATTATCAGTGCTGCCCATCCGTGCCAACCATCAGTGCCTCCTCATCAGCGCTTCCTATCACTGCCCATCAGTGCTGCCAATTAGTGCCTCCTCATCAGTGCCCATCAGTGCCTCCTCATCAGTGCCCATCAGTGCTACCTATCAGTGCCACCTATCAGTGCTGCCTATAAGTGCCCAACAGTGCAGCCTATCAGTGCCCACCAGTACGGTCTGTCAGTGCCCCCTCATCAGTGGCCATCAGTGCTGCCTATTTGTGCCCATCAGTGCCACCTATCAGTGCCCAACAGTGCAGCCAATCAGTGCCTATCAGTGCCTCCTTATCAGTGCCCATCAGTGCTGCCTATCAGTGCAGCCTATCACAACACATCAGGGCAGCCTATAAGTGCCCATCGGTGCCTCCTCATTGGTGTCCATCAGTGCTGCCTATTACTGCCCATCAGTGCAGCCTATTAGTGCCACCTATCAGTGCCTCCTCATCAGTGCCCATTAGTGCCACCTATCAGTGTCCATCAGTGCAGTCTATAAGTGCCCATCAGTGCCTCCTCATCAGTGTCCATCAGTTCTGCCTATCAGTGCCCATTGGTGCCTCCTCATCAGTGTCTATATGTTCCCATCAGTGCCTCCTCATCAGTGCCCATCAGTTCTGCTTATGAGTGCCCATCAGTGCAGCCTATCAGTGCCTATCAATGCTGCCTATCAGCGCTGCTCATCAGTGCTGACCATCAGTGCCATCTATCAGTGCCCATCAGTGCAGCCTCATCAGTGCACATCAGTGAATAAGAAAAACGACTTATTTGCAAAATTTTCTAACAGAAATTAAGAAAAATGTAGGTTTCTTTCCTATTTTTTCAGTCTTTTTTAATTTATTTTGCAAAAAAAAAGAAACAGTGGTAATTAAATACCACCAAAAGAAAGCTCTATCTGTCTCTATTTGTCTCCAAATTAAAAAAAAAAAATCATATGGGCACAGTGCTGCATAATTGCGCAATTGACATTCTAAATGCGACAGCACCAAAAGGTGAAAATTGGCCTGGGTTGGAAGGGGGTGAAAGTGCTGGTAGGCAAGTGGTTAAAACAGCAAAAAAAAAACTTTAGCTCTGCTGCTTACCCTCAGCATAGCTAAAGTTTTTTTTTCTTCTTCACATAATTACACCTCTGTGTATTCTGCATGTGTAAACCTGTGTCATGCATCTGTACAGATACACATCAGGGCTACATAGATTGTAAGCTCTAACGAGCAGGGCCCTCTGATTCCTCCTGTATTGAATTGTATTGTACTTGTACTGTCTGCCCTAATGTTGTAAAGCGCTGCGTAAACTGTCGGCGCTATATAAATCCTGTATAATAATAATAATACATAAGAGAAGGGGTTTTGTTGTTGAAAATAAAATGTTGTTAGTTAAAAAAAAAAAGGCTCTTAACTTTTTTAGCTGGCTCCTTGATTCAAAACAAATTCTGGTTATTGAGCCCTAAGCTAAAGCTAGCTGTAGAATCCCAGAACAGAAGGAACAGGGTTAACTAAAATATCAGGCGCTGACTATAAACTCTATTGCAATTCACCTATTAATATACTGGAAGGTGACCTCTACACAAATACAGTACTGCAGACCTAGCTATCTGGTATTGTGCATGTCAGATAATAACAATACAGGGGCCCCTGAGGATGATAGAGATGCTGCATCTGTCTTTGTGTCAGAGACCTGAAGACAAAATCAGCGGTGATGGGGAGATCCTCCAACTGTTTTCCAACCAGCCTGAAACACAGATTATCACCAGAATAAATCATGGTGTGGCACTGGAATTCAGAGTTGGCCTATCTACTCTGTGTATTAGTCCCTAGTAGTTTCTAATCTGTAATGCAACCAGATCTCTATCTACCAGAAGTGGCTGTTAGATGCCCTACCTGTCTCTAGACCAGGACTTCACAAATCCCAGGCGCCAGGCTGCCATTGCGACTAGAAATTGTGACCTGGCACCAGCGTGAGCAATAACTATTGCCCAACGCACCAGACAAGTAGTTACAGACGCCTAGCAGCTGGTTGCCAACAGCACATATCGGGCGCACTCTGTGATCGGGCACTGATGAGGAGGCACTCAAGAATAAATCTTAGCCTAAATTTGATAAATTTGTGGGAAAAAAAAGATTATTTATTTGCAAAAACTTATAACAGAAACTAAGAAAAATATGTTTTTTCAACATTTTTAGTCTTTTTTCACTTATATAGCAAAAAAATACTATGAGTACTTGCAACTGCCTTTCCTAATGAAAATGCACCTTTCGTTTTCATTGATTTTCTGCTGGTCTTACATTCAATGATGGGCAAAATTATTAGTCACAGACATGTGGGCAGGGCATCTCTCATCACTCCATGTTGGTTGTACGTCAGCACACAGAATGGCTGCAAGGTGCTGAATAGCCCCACCAGGGGAGAACGCAGACTGCCGTGGCTCCATACTAAGCTGACTGGTTAAAGGAGCCACTGCAGAAACAGATGTATGCGTCAGGAAAAACAATAAAAATTATTATACCTAAAGGGAAGTGAGTGTGAGAAAATCCTCTGTGAGATGCACGTTATTAAAATGGGCTTAACAACAGTTTAGATACCGGGTAAAAGCAGAAAAATATGCCAAAGGAATTGTAGCATTTTTATGTTACTAAAAATGGTATTATGTTACAAGCCTTTCAAATAATTTAGTACATTAGGAATCTGCAGGAATCATCAATATTCCAGTTGATTTTTTTAATGTTCTTCTAAACTGTGTGATAAATCAAAGAAAATTGGAAGGGCCACCCCGGAATTCATCCTTAAATCAAACTTGCCAGCAATTCTCTGTGATAATAAAGCATTCCAAAGTAAGCTTTCCTATAGACTTCATCCAGCCCTTCATTGTTCCAACAGCTCGCCAGAAATCAATTATAAAGATCCTTTTTCTGCTGTTTAAAATGTTCCAAATTTGAACAGTTGTTTTAAGTACTTAAAAAATGTCCCCTGGGTATGCTGTTAATTAAAGTAGGTGGATGTGAACTACTAGCCAGTAAAACGATTGCTCGCTGCTGTATCTTTTATTAGAATTGCAATGCTGCTTTTACAGGAACATTTGCATCATCATTAAGGTAATAGTCTACAAAAGTGCCAATAAAAATCAGTAAACAAAAACTTGTATAAAGAAGAGTAAACCTGATATAAACACATGTTGAGACATAAAATAAATTGTAATAGTTTTCAGTCAGTAAAGTTTGGCAGAATATAGTGTCAAAATGTCATATATAACTATTTTACCTTTTTGCAGTAAGCTGTCTACCCAGTTGTAAAACGACCATTGAGCAATTAAGTAATTTAATTTAAAGTGGAACTCAATCCATATGGTAGATAAAGTCCAAGCAAGTAAAGACTAAGCAAAAAAGACCAAGCAAGTAAAGACCATGCAAGATCTGACAAAAGGACAAACCACGGATCTAAAAAAATATATTATTGCTATAAAAACTAAAATTCTCAATAATTCAGACACCCTCCCCTCCAAGAGTACTCTTCAATATTCCCCCATCTTCATTTCTAAAACCCTTGTGGCTGTGCTGCCAACCCTTAAAGTGTTACTAAACCCAGGACCCTGCATTCACTGTATCTGGTCTCCCGCAGTACACAGAACATAGAAATGCAATTATTTTAGTAAACATAAACTGATAAATACCTTTTCTCATCAGCAGTATCTATCAGTCGTGTGACTCCTATCAGTGTCTGGTTAAAGCTTGTAGGAGGAGTTTTCATTCTACTCTGACTGTCCTAGGAGGCTGCAGAATCCCTGACCCTCTGTCTGGACAGTGTGGATTGGCCCTGTGATGATCACATGCACCCTCCCAAGAAAAAAAAAAACTCTCTAGCAATACACACGAAACCGAGCATGTGCAGAGTGAATCCAAAGGCTCTGTCTTATTATATAATGGTTTGGGGACTGTGGAATAAGTGGAGGATCAGAGAAGACAGGATCAAACAGCCTTTTTACACAATGCAGAGGGTTACCCCTTTAGATTCCACAGTGAGTATAACAAGCATACTTTACTGCATAAACAGACTGATTTTACTGTTGTGAGTTTAGTAGTACTTAAAAAAATGATCATGTAGCCTAGCTATTGTCAGTATATTCAGTCTGTCTGTAGACTAAAGGCCATAGAAGCTATGCTATGCATCCATGAAATTCAAATTAGGACTAGTAATCTCATATTGCCAAATCTGCCAGGTTTTCTTTTCTGTGCTGTGAAGGTTATACCAGGGAATGAAAACGGCTATATCCCCAAAAAGTAAAAGTCTCCATATCCATATGTCGGTAGCTTGAAGCAACTAAATAAATTAGAAGTGCCATTTTTGGCATTTCTCATTACAGCTCACCTTTTTTGCTATTAAAACTTACATTCCCTAATACCATGTTTCTCTCCACAGCCCTTGAGGTGTTGGAGGTTACAAAGGGCAAAGGACCTTCCCTCTGTCCCCATGTAACAGTGCTCATGTATAGAGACTGAATGCTTAAGCGCTGAGCACTGCACCAAAGGAACAAGTTGAGAGGGTCACATGCCCCCCCATACCCAGAAGATGAGGGTATATCACTGGTCAGTATATAAGCATAATAAAAAATCTTCTATGAGAAACCCGTATCATTGTATGAAGATTCTAGTTCTGTTTCATAGTGCAGGTTCCCCTTTATCTTTTCAGGAATACCCAATGGCCTCATCCAAATCAATATTGCAGGGCAGATGGGAACATCTTCCAGTAAACACTTTGGTTTCTTCAGGACAATTCCCCATTGCAAATCATAAAAGTTACTATAGAGCAATATAGGAACCCCAGTACCATTCTTGCCTTTTAAGGATACTTCAACTCTTTCATGGCTCTATCATTTTTCAGATAAATGCATTCAAAGAAGACAAAGAAGACAAGAACAACATAGAATAAGCATAACCATACACAGAACAATGTCTGTCCTGTAATACAAATCAATATTTCTTCACTTGTAATTCCTAATTTGATCAAGAGATCCAATGTGGCAGAATTTAGTAGATGGGGGATTCTGTCATTTCTTATGTATTCTTATCCTAACAGTCAACAACCAAAAATAATTGTGTTCTCTATTAAAAAAAAACAGAGGCACATGAGAATATAAATAAAAAAACAATCTGATACAAATTATTATGTAAACAGTAAACCAACTGAAATCCTTTTCATGGCAGGCTAATCTAAAATCAACAGTAAACATTGACACAGTTTCTTTATGCCACTGACAAAAACACCAGTCTCAAAGAGGCATGCATTATTTTAGCACATTTTATTTCAATAAAAAGTGTTAACAGATTACTAAAAGCTGAAAGGAATAAAATATTCTGGCCCTGTATAAAGATATGCTCTTGATTCAATGAAATATAAAAAGAAATATAAAGTATAAAACACAACATAAAAAGCAGAGCTGCTTGAATGATGTTACTTATAAGGAAAGGGATACACATCAAGGACAAAGGAAAGTTGAATTACCAAATTCAAAATGAAATGTGAATCTATATAGAACAAACTGTGCCTGAGATGTTGACAGGCAGTCTATAAGCAGTTAACATTTTATTAGATAGATAGATAGATAGATAGATAGATAGATAGATAGATAGATAGATAGATAGATAGATAGATATTGACTTATTAACCACTTGCTTACTGCCCTATAGCAGTTTTACTGCTATAGGGCGGCAGCTGTGCGCCGCATCATGTATATATATATGTGATCCTGCACTTCCGCCTGCAGGGGCCACGGTGCTTCTGCAGTGAATATTCACAGCATAAGCAGATCTGCGGGTGGCGGGCACTCGATGTAATCCGACACCCGCTGATCGTCAGTAAACAGCACCGAACCGGGATCTGCCTGTGTAAAAAAGGCAGATTGCAGTTCTTTAAGGGGGGAAGGGACAGATTCTTTGTTCCAGCAAAGCATGGACTGGAATTCATCTCTTTCCCTAGTAAAAGCAGCACACATAGTAAACACAAACACCGACTAGGAACACATTTAACCCTTTCATCACCCTAGATCAGTGATAGCGAACCTTGGTACTCCAGATGTTTTGTAACTACATTTACCATGATGCTCATGCACTCTGCAGTGAAGTTGAGCATTATGGGAAATGTACCAAAACATCTGGGGTGCCAAGGTTCACCATCACTGCCCTAGATGTTTAACCCCTTTCCAGCCAGTGTCATTAGTACAGTGACATTGAATATTTTTAGCACTGATCACTGTATTAGTGTAAACAAGGCCAAGCATAAATCCAAGGGAAAAACCAAGCTTATTTACCGACCATCCTGCGGACAACCGAATCAACCTGTTTAACAGTATGCGTTAAAAACAGGGGTTCAGTCTCCACACATTTGCAAATGCATGCGTAAGCTACAGAGCCTCGCCAAGGCACCCTGGTATCTGAAGTTCCTATCACTAACTAATGAGTGACTCCACAGTGGAAAAAAAAACCCAGTGGTGATCAAATACTACCAAAAGAAAGCTCTGGGGAAAAAATATATAAATTTCATTTGGGTACAGTGTTGCATGTCTGTGCAATTTCCAGTTAAAATAGAGCAGTGCGGAATAGCAAAAAATGCCCTGGTCATAAATGGGGCAAAACCTTCTGGAGCTGAAGTAGTTAAGGAATGTGGTGACAATTCACCACATTCAAAGATTCATTAGATTTAATTTACAGAGCTAAAAGACCAGGATAGGAATCCTTATTTTCCAAAAAGTGATGCCCCGTACACACGAGCTGGAGCGGAATTCCGTTGGAAAAACCATCCAAGTTTTTTCCGACAGAATTCCGCTCAAGCTTGCCTTGCATACACACGGTCACACAAAATTTCTCTGAACTTTCGACCATCAAGAACGCAGTGATGTACAACACTATGATGAGCCGAGAAAATGAAGTTCAATGCTTCCGAGCATGCGTCGAATTGTTTTCGAGCATGTGTAGGAATTTTGCACGTCGGAATTTGTACAGATGGTCACATTTTTGGATAGGAACTTTTCCCGACTGAAAAATAGAGAACATGCTCCCAATCTTTTGCTGGCTGGAATTCCACCAGCAAAAGACCGATGGAGCATACACACAGTCGCATTTTCCGACAAAAAGCTCTCATCGGAGTTTTGCTGGCGGAATTTCTGATCGTATGTACGTGGCATGAGAGTTATTTTCAGCTTTGTGAGATTTATTTGCTTTATTTAAAGCTTTGTGAATTTAACCTAATACAGCATAATTTTGTTCTTAGGTCTAGATACACTTTAAGACTATGGGGTTGGTAAAGCATTGGCTTAACAAAGTGATTGTTTAGTGAACTTGGTAAATAAAGCAAATTATGTATAATCTAGTAAGTGCAAGGGAAATAATTCCCCTAGCAGATGATTAGTTGTTTGAAGTAAGCACAACTTAACTATAGGCTTTGTTCAGATAGTCACTGGCACCTGTCCTTCATGCAGTCTGCCTTTGTTTTGGCATCTGAATCTGCCACTGGCTGTATGCAGGCAGCCTATAGAGGTGGATGAAAATGCATGTAATGGGGCGTACACACGGTCTGACTTTTTGGCTACAAAGGTCCGACGGACGCCGACCGACTAAGTCCGGCGGACAATCCGATCGTGTGTGGACTTCCCCGGACTTTCAGCTGACTTTTCCAGCCGCAAATCTGATGGACATTAGATTTGGAACATGCTTCAAATCTTTACATTGTAACTCCGCTGGACCCCGAAATCTGGTCGTCTGTATGCTAGTTTGGCAGACAAAAAAACAATGCATGCTCAGAAGCAAAAACTAAACAGAAGCACTCGGTCTAGTAAAATTAGTGTTCGTATTGTAGGCAGCACATTCCTCACGCTGCAAATTCTGTGATCGTTGAATGCAGCGCATTTAATGTCTTCTTTAAAATAATGCTATAATAACGAAGATGTTTTGCTGTTCCTATTTACACAGAGTTCTCCCAAACTGATTTCTGGATTCTTTTTCTCTTTGATCCCATGAATGATATAGTATTTTTTTGAAAAACCATATCTCCATACTTAATACTAATTTTTACATTTTTTATTTTTGGGGGAGTCATCTTTTATTGTAGATTTTACCTTTATCTATTTTTTTTTTGATTTTGGTAGTTCTTAAATTGAACACAAATACATATTTGTTTTATTTATTTTTTGTTTTAATTTTGTTTGTTTTAAGTTACCACAAAGAACCATTTATTTTTGTATTTTGATTTTTTCTTTGTATATAAAGTTAACACAAAAGAACCTTTTTTGGTTATGTATATATTTTTTTTTAGTTTTTTAAGTTACCACTAGAACATTATATTTTTTTGGGGTGTTTTTGCAACCTCAAGGAGATTGTTGTCCCTTGTTAATTTGACATTGTCTCTAAATCAATTATGTTAATTAAAACACATAAAGTCTTTTCATAAACTAAAATATCCATTTATTTATGGTAAAAAGAAAATAAAGAGGAAGTCAACGCTGGAAAAAGTCTGTGGACAAGAAAATTGGGATCTTGAGGAGTCCATATAAGAGGGAGCACAATCTGGTCCAGGAATCCCAGAGATCAACAGCAGCAGCAGATGACATATATGTCCCCAGGCTGTGGTACTACAACAGCCTGCGTCTTCTGTCAGACCAGACTGAACCCAGGCCATCACTTTCTTCTCTTCCCTGCAGCCTTCCCTCCACGCTGCCCTGCACCCTTCCCTGCACCCTTCCCTGCAGCCTTTCTTGGAGGCTGTGGCTCTGGTGGTTGAGTTGTGGCAGGAGGAGAAGGAGGAGGAGGAGGAGGGGGGCTGCCTCATGTATTTGTGTGTTGGCAGTTAGCTCACCGTTCAGCCCCTTGTGTATCATTTCTGCAAAAATTTTTTCACAAATGAGGCATTGGCCCCACTCCATTTGAAGCAGCCTGCTGGCTAAATAGCACCCATAGGCCTCTTCAGCTTCGGGTGGGCTCTTCAAAAAATTGGTGGCCTCTCGCATGAGGCGCAGGGATTCCTTCTGTGTCACCGTCCCCTTCCTGGCCCTTTTTGTAGGAAGGCGGAGGGGAGCCACTTGGGATTGGGTCAGGCTCCTACTGGGCCCAGCCACCTCCTGCCTGACACTGGGTCCGGCCTCCTCTTGGATGACACTGGGTCCTGCCTCCTCCAGGATGACACAGGGTCCTGCCTCCTCTTGGATGACACTGGGCCCGGCCTCCTCCTGGATGACACTGGGTCCTGCCTCCTCCTGGATGACACTGGGTCCGGCCTCCTCCTGGCTGTCCCTGGGCCCGGCCTCCTCCTGCCTACAACTTTCCCCACTTTCCTCCTGGCTGACCTCATCCTGTGTATAAAAAAGGGACAGAGTTTTAGTTGTTTGTTTTTGGTTCATCAATGACACACAATTTGCTTCTCATGACTTGCAAATTCAATGTTAATACATCTATTAATAAAAGAGTCTAGAAATCAGACACCATAATTTTTTAAAGCTGGTGACAAACATATTTGGCTACTACTGTCAATTGATATGTATACATCATTTTTTGGCAAAAATTCTTTTAATCAATTATAACATCTAGTTAACATTATTAATATTAGGACAGTAAATATTTGAGAAATTAATTTACCTGACTCCAGATGGTCACATCCGGTTCTTCCAGGATGGAAGACCCAGCTTCGTCCTCATCAGCCTCTGCTGGGGTGGAGGGAAGGGTGCATGGAAGAGTGCATGGAAGGGTGGAGGGAAGGGTGGAAGGAAGGGTTGAAAGTGATACCCTGGCTTCAGTCTGGTCATCAAGAAAACGTAGTTTATTGTAGTACCACAGCCTGGGTACATATACATCCTCTGCTGATGCCCCTGATCTCAGGGAATTCTGGATCTTGTTACCTCCCACAGATTCCTCATCTCTCTGTATTGATTGATAAAAGCCGTCAGAAATTCAGACTCCTTAAATTTAGCATTCATAATTTCTGTAAAAGATAAAGACAAAAGACAAAAAATACTTAAGTTTCTGCTAAACCCTCACCATCTTATCCCAACATAGGCCTCATCAATCTGTCAAGCCATATAGGCTGGTTGCTAAAAAGTTTTTACAAAATTTGAAAATGGAAAATTACCTTCGTCTTCTAGCGTCCCAATCCACTATCAACTACGCACAGAACGTACGTACGACACAATACGTAAGAATGTTTATACACTGCGCATGCGCCAAACTCCTCCTGCTTTGCCCGCCCCTGACGTTCTTTTTCTTTACGTGGATTTTCAGCCCCTTGTCTTTATGCACAGAACGTACGTATGACGCATGCGAAATACCTCTCTTTATACACTGCGCATGTGTGAAACTCCGCCTGCGTCGCCTGCCCCTGATGTTCTAGTTTAACGAAGATTCTCCATCCATTCTTTGTACGGTGCATAGTGGGATGAACAATGGCGGAGACACATCAGGTGTGTACTACCTCAGGTAGCGATGAAAGCCCGGAGGCCAGAATGTCCAGATCTGGGAAGCAGAGATTTAAGGCCTCCAATATGTCCTTTAAATAGATGGTGGAAATGGTGGAAATTCTGAGAAAAAATGACTATGATGGGAAGTATGGACCGTACGCCCGGCCTAATTTTAGAAAAGCAAAAATAATGGCAAAGGTGGTGAAGACATTACATCTTTCTTTTGGGGTACAGCGCTCCAAAGATCAGATTAGGAAAAGATGGTCCGACCTCAAACTCCGGGAGCCGGATCAGTACAGACGGATCCGTAAAGTGCTTAAAAAAAGTAAGTACTTGTCGTGTGTTCATATTCTGTTTATTACCTTGTATACTGCTCCATGTGCTTTTCTTTAATGTACGAGTTTCTATCGTTTGAAACGATCTTAATAAACCTCGTTACATATATACAGACCTATATCTTTTATTAATGTATCTATCTATATTTTAAATCTCTCTCTCTCTCTCTCTCTATATATATGTATATATATGTATATATGTCTATCTATCTATCTATCTATCTATCTATCTATCTATCTATCTATCTATCTATCTATCTATCTATCTATCTATCTATCTAGATGAACCCAGTCACCCCCAACCGCAACAACAACAAAATTGGGAAATCAGCCCACGCCCCACTGAGGATGTGGAGGAAGGAGAGGTGGCTGACAGGGGCATCCCACCAGATGAGTGTCTGACACACCAGCTTACGGTAATCTATGTATGGCTGCATATTTTTTAAATAAAATTTTATACTCTATTTTAGGTGATCTGGTTGTGCTTGAATCAAGCAACAGCGCCACCCCCGAGGATGTTTCGGAAGTATGCGACATGAGCACCCCACCAGGTCAGTGTCTGAGACACCAGCTTATGGTAAGGTAATCTATGTATGGCTGCATATTTCTAAACACATCTTTTTTTCATTCAATTTTAGGTCTGGGTGAACATTTTACCACAGACAGTGCCCAACGACTAATTGGTCAGATAATGGCCTGGAATGGGGAGATCGATTTAATGCGGAATCGGCTGGATCGTATGCAGCAGGAAATAAGAACATGATCGATGTTTTGGGAAGAATCTAAATGCCCCTTTTCTACCAAAAAAACATTGATCATGTTCTTCATTTCCTTGTTTGCTGACCCCATTCTGGGCCTTCTCTTATCTCTTATCTAAATTTTATGCCTGAAAAGAAATAAAGGCCTGTTAAAAAAAAAAAAAAAAAAATAGAGGCCTGTTTTAAAAAAATAAAAATAAATAAATAAAGGCCTGTTAAAAAAAAAAAAATAGAGGCCTGTTTTAAAGAAATAAAAAAATAAAAATAGAGGCCTGTTTAAAAAAAAAAAAAAAATTAAAAATAGAGGCCTGTTTGAAAAAAAAGAAAATTTAAAATATACAAGAGGCCTGTTTGTTAAAAAAAAAAACAAAACTAAAATTTTGTAAAAAAAAAGACCTAATTCTATTCTAATTCTATTGTAAATAATTTATAAATATAGATTTGGACTATATATATATATATATATATATATATATATATATATATATATATATAATATATATTATATATTATAATATATATATACTATATATTTTGGACTATAAAAAAATTGCAATAACGCATAAGTGAATGTAAAAATCTGTGTAGTAAGTAACAAAATGTGTGGTTTCTTCTTTCAATGCTCAGTATCAGTTTGTTTAAAGTTAAAATAGTTGCTTACGGTGACAATGGTGTTTATTTAATAAATGAAAATACACTTGGCACTACAAGTGCTCTACGATAACCTAGGAGAAACCCAAAAAGAAAGGGAAGCAATAAATATAATTCAAGATTTGATCCAGATTTTTTATTTTGACAAATTAAGTATTCTGGGGCATTGCAATGCCCCCCCTACCCATAAAATAATCTACATATTGATCACGGTCTTGACGGGCACTTTGGGGGGCCTAGCCAGTACGGACAGTATCCAGGCCCGTCAGATTGTCACTAATATTAAGTCCGGCCTCAGGCCCAACTGGTAAAATATAATTTGGGGAATGTTTGTTCAAAAAGTTGTGCAGGATGCAGCACGCTAAAATGATATAATTAAGTTTGTATTCCACAAGGTTTATCAGTGTCTGAAACAGGCGGAACCGGCTGGTCAGAATCCCAAAAGCATTCTTAACAACTCGTCTCGCTCTGACCAGCCGGAAATTTTTTTTTTTTTTTTTTTTTTTTAGTTAATTATTCTTTATTGAGTTTATAGAAAAAACAAAACATACAGTTACGCTTAATTTTACATATGTTAATTAGACTAATAACCATGAATTCCTTACAAAGAGTTATAGAAGCATAAATAAGTTTTTCCTTTACTTTTTCCCCTCCTACTTTTTTTTCCCTCTCTCCCCTCTTTCCCCACCTTACATCTACCCCCCCTCCCCCCACCCTCCGGGAACCCCCCCTTCCCGATCCATAATCTTAGAGAAGGGCAATGCTTTTATCCCGATTAATATGGTATCCTGATTCCAGCTACTGGGCAGGGCTACCCTGTTTTCCTATCACTACCACTCTATACTCCTAAATTCTCTTTGTCTTAAGCCTTCTCTTGGATTTATATGCCACTCAGAGGGAAATGCCCGCCCAATTTAACCAGGGTCTCCATATCTTTATAAATTTACCAGAGCTACTCCTCCTAGTATAGACTGTCTTTTCTGACCACACCAACTTATCCATTGTAATGACCCATTCTTCCGGGGTTGGGGGTGTAGCAGAAAGCCAGGACTGTGCAATCAGTTTCCTTGCTTGATAAAGGCACCTCATGATGGCAATATTAGTACTATTATTCCCTATATTCTCTCCTATCAGACCAAGGACACATACCCTGGCCTCCAGGGCCAGTTTAGTTTTAAACCTAGTTTCTATAATCTTTACTATCTCTGACCAAAATCTTACTAATTTTGGGCATCTCCACATCATATATATAAGGTCTCCTGTCTCCAGGCACCTGGGACATTTGTCATCCAGTCTGCTACCAAATCTGAATAATCTCTTGGGGGTATAATAAACTCTATGTAACAGGAAGAGATGCGAGGCCTGCTGCAACGGAGAAACGGACACCAATGGGCCAGACTCCAATATCCTTTTCCACTGGTGATCCGTGATGTCCCCCACATCCGGCTCCCATCTCGCCCTAATGCCCATGGCCGATTGCAGAGCAAGTAGCCTTTCAGCCAATTGCCCGTATATCATTGCTATCAAGCCTTTAGTGCTGTTTGTTCTAGTTATTCTATTGAGAAGTGGAGCTGAGCACCATTCTAGCGGACAGTTCCTAAATTGACTGTCCAGAGCATGCCTAGTCTGCAAATAACAATAAAATGTTTTATTTGGGATTCCATATTCCCGTCTCAGCTCAGTAAAGGATTTTAAGATCTTATCATCATATAGATGAGCCACCCTGCATATTCCATGATGTTCCCATATGATATTTTTTCCAGGGCTGACAGTTCTTGCAAGTATTTATTATGCCACAAGGGTGAGAATTCAGTGAGGCCCCTATAACCCATAATCCTCTTAACAGACTGCAAGACTTTGGTAACTAACTTATATGTTGGGGGTCCATCCTGTAGTGAACCAGCCTCTAGTGCCTCCGCCAGGGAATTATGTGAGTTGCCCTGCAGCATGATTTTGCCGCTAGCATCCATCATTCCTATATTCTCACATCCCCCTAAATGCTGCAACTGAGCAGCCAGGAAATAGCTATATGGTTGGGGTACTGCCATTCCCCCTTCCCTAATAGGTCGCTGTAAGGTTTGTAGGCTAATCCTTGCCTGCCTTTTCCTCCATATTATTTCTCTAAATAAGGTGTTTATTTTTAGAAAACATTTTTTCCCAATCCAGACTGGGGAGTTATGGAGCACATACAATAGTTGTGGCATCCATATCATCTTGACTAGGTTAGCTCTACCTGCCATAGACAAAGGGAGTTGGCACCAAATGTTGCTTTTCCTTTTAAATTTTACTAAGAGGGGAGCTAAATTATCTCCAAATATATTGATAGGGGTCATTTGAGATGACTATGCCCAGGTACCTCTTTTTCTCTGTTACTCTTAACCGAGATATGCCGCCAGTAGGAACGTTAATGGTTGAGTCTTGTAGACTTTACCAATTAACTACCAATCCTGATAGTCTCCCAAACCTCTCCACAATCTGTATTACTTTCTCTAGGGATGGCCCCATATCACCCAGAAAGAGCAGCACGTCATCTGCATATAACGTCATCCTTTCTTCCCCATTTTTCCTCCTAAATCCCTGCACACCAGTCGAGGTTCTCATTACTTCTGCTAATGGCTCCATTGCTAGAGCAAATAACAGGGGTGACAACGGGCACCCCTGTCTCGTTCCCCTCTCAAGAGGCAGCCATTCTGAATACTCATTATTGATCTTTAATCTGGCACTTGGGTGGGAATATAAAGTTTTCACCCATCTAATAAACATAGTACCAAACCCAAATCTCTCCAGTACCCACCAGAGGTATCCCCATTCCAGGCTATCAAATGCCTTGGCAATGTCCATGGACAGAATCGCTCTGGAGCCCTTACTTCCCATCGGGGACTGGAGATTCAAGTATGTCCGCCTAATATTTTCACTAACAGACCTATTGGGGATAAACCCTGTCTGGTCCGGATGTACTAATCCTGAAATACATTTGTTTAACCAGAGTGCCATTACTTTTGCCAGAATTTTAATATCAGAGCATAGCAGTGAGATTGGTCTATATGAGGATGCGTCAAGGTGATCTTTCCCCTCTTTCAGAAAGAGGCCAGCCGGAAATTAAAAACCCTCCTCTCCGGAGGGGGAATGGCCTCATGAGGTGCTTGCTCAGAGCGAAGGCTTCATCTGCTATGAAGACAAAGGGGAGTCCTTCCACGTTATCCGCATCAGGTGGCAATCCCAGGCCATCACTCTGGAGACGCTGGTAGAACTCCGTCTGGGCAAATACTCCTCAATCCGACATCCGGCCATTCTTCCCCATGTCCACATACATAAAGTCATATTGTGCCAACACCACCGCCATTAAGACAATACTATGGAACCCCTTATAATTAAAATAGTATGACCTCGAATGGGGTGGTGGCACGATGTGGATATGTTTCCCATCTATAGCCCCTAAACAGTTGGGAAAGTCCCAACGGGTGGCAAAATGGGATGCCACAGTCTGCCATTCCTGTGGCGTTGAAAGAAACTGGGGAATCAAACAAGAAACCAAAGATCAGTAATTTTGCAAAGAACATTGCAAGAACATTACACTTATTAAAACAATATTGCCCAGCATCAGTATAACATTAAAAAATAGAAATCCTCTTGAATAAATAATATGGAAAGGCACACTTATCAGATTGCTCACCACTTCTGATGGCACATTGTTACATTTTAGGGGGTGGTGAAATTATAATATAAGTTTAAGGACACGCAGGGTTTGATTGACTAAAGGCTACAAGACTGTGCAGTTGTAAAAGTGCAGTTGTTGCACTCTGCAAGTGCAGTTGCTCCACAGCTTAGTAAATGAGGTAAGGTAAAAAGGCTTCATGTTGCAAGGAGTACCCAATCACATGCAAGGGCAATTAATCCCTAAACTTTGTGGCTTGCACATGATTGGATGATGGAAATCAGCAGAGCTTCTGCTCATTTACTAAAGCCCTGGAGCAAATGCACTTGCAGAGTGCAAATGCATTTTGCAAAGTGCAACATATATTTGCTTTTTTAAAATCAACACCTCAGAACATTAGAGCAAATTATTAGGGGGGGGGGGTGGTGGAAATTGAGTTAATGACACACACACTATTTGGATGGAGTTTAGGGGGGAGGGGATTGGAAATTGAGTTAATGACACACACACTATTTGGATGGAATTTAGGGGGGGGATTGGAAATTGAGTTAATGACACACACACTATTTGGATGGAGTTTGAGGGGGGAGGGGATTGGAAATTGAGTTAATGACACACACACTATTTGGATGGAGTTTAGGGGAATAAAACTACAATGCAGCTGACAAAACACATTTAAAGTGAGTAGACTAGGTGGATATGTGCCCAGCATTGCATACTGGGGAGGTTAGTGAAGGCAAATATACACGCAGGACAAAGAAAAAACAGAAAAAAAACCCAGCATGCATGAGGACAAAAAGGGGACATTCACACTATATTGCAATGATGGTAAGTAGTGTTTGAGTTAATAAATACATTACATTATCAAACATTAAATAAAATAACATGTGATGCTAATAAAGGATAAAAATCTTACCTTAATATACTCCTTCTGCAGGACCTGAATGATGGCAGAACAGGTCCCTGGGATAATGATCCCCAGAGCCTGGGGGGAGATGCCTGTCGAGAACTTAAGGTCCTGCAGGCTTCTGCCTGTCGCCAAGTACCGCAACGTGGTGACTAGCCTCTGCTCCAGAGTGATGGCTTGCCTCATGCAGGTATCCTACCTAATGATATAAGGGGTGAGCAAAGCCACCAAACGGTCAAAAACGGGGTCCGTCATCCGGAGAAAGTTCCTGAAATCCTCAGGATTATTCTCACGGATCTCACGGAGCAAAGGCGTGTGACAGAACTGGTCACGCTGGAGCAACCAATTCTTCGTCCATAAACTCCTCCTCACCCTGTTCATGGACTGGTCTTGGGCTGAAGAATGAACTACAGCACCAAGCACATACAATGCACGAGCTCAACGACGAGTATGTACAGGTAACATGGCTTCAAAACGGTCGGCTGGTCAGAACGCACTTAACAGAACGCACTGAAGAACAGCAAGGCCTGTGAAGAGCGACCTGAAAATCAGCAACGAGCAGACAATAAAACAAAGATTGCTCAATGCCAACTGACCAAATGCACTGAAAAGCAGATACAACCCTCACAAGCACAGACTGAACAACAGTTAAAACGAACTGAAAAAGACAAGTCTCACAAGCGCGAATCATCTCTCACCAAACTTCTACTAACACGAGATAAACACGAGATTAGCAGAAGGAGCCCAAAGGGTGTCGTACGGGCTATTGAACTTCCGTTTTATAGTCTCGTCGGACTTGGTGTACGTCACCGCGTACTAGGCTGTCGGACTTTTGTGTGATCGTATGTAGGCAAGTCCGTTCGTTAGAAAGTCCGCCGCAAGTCCGCCAAAAGTCCGTCGAAAGTCTGTTGGACGGGCCGTCGGACTTTTGTAGCTGAAAAGTCCGACCGTGTGTACGCGGCATTACAATTTGACAGCCATGCAGGAGCAGCTGTACAGCCCTGAACAAACACTATCTGTGTTTTGGTCAGTGTAGTCATTTCAGCACAGCTGTCAAATTCTGACAAGCAGCCATGTCAGTGCAGCTGCTGCATCCGAATCCACCTCTATGGGTGAATGCACGCTGCTCGGGGTGGATGCAGACACCAAAACAAAGCCAGTCAGGGATATGGGAAATGATTATCGACACTGACACCCATACATCTAAACAGGTTGAACTGGATGGACTATTGTCTTTACTCAACCTTATCTACTATGAAACTTTGAAACTACTGTATGAAAGCCATATATATTAAACTCAGGGGGCATTTTCATTTTTTCAATAAGTTGCATTGCCTTTTCCAAATTGGTATTGCAGAACCTTCCAAATCACTGTCTGACAGTGATTTGTTTTGGCATAAAATCACATACATAGGTTGGACTTGATGGACTTGTGTCTTTTTTCAACCTCACCTACTATGTAACTATGTAACTGTCTGAATTATGTTTCATAATCAACACCTTCCACTGGCAGCCATCACTACTGATAGTACATTGAGGCTGATTTACTAAAGGTGTTAAGACCTTTCACACAATAAATTATGTGACTATTCACTTCATTTATCCAAAAAAAAAAAAAAAAGCAAATCCCTGCATGCACGACTGGATAATTGAAGTGAATATTTATATAATTTATTGGGTGAAAATCCTCAACACCTTTAGTAAATCAGTCCAATTTTCTTAGCAGACAGTCCTACATACAGTATATATCCTGAATCCTGTCATATATTAGTCAAAATGTGGATGGCTAAAAGGAATGATACAACCAAATGTCAAGTGAGTTTTTCTCCTTGACTATAGAGGAGACAATGCAAAAGAATTAATAAAAAGAACGTTTTTAGTCTTGCCTGTTTGGTAAGAAGAATGTCATTAAAAGTAAATTACAATGAATATGTTCCATAGTGAATTGCATGACTGTTTGAAACAGTAAAAATGCAACATTTTCCATCACACTACAAAATAAAAGAAAGATTAAATTAGCCATTCAGGAGTTCCACACCTGCATCATTGTTCTTTTATGTTGTCATGGAACACACTACAGCTTTTTATTGTCCTGAGCAGAATCCACTACAAGGGACAAGAGTCCCATAATGCCACAGACTACAGATACGAGACATTTATTTTCTGTTAACTGCAAGTTAGGTCTATTAAATTTAATAAGGGACACAACACTAGGAAAACAAGTTCATTCCACCAGTTGATATTAAAATGTGCCAAAAATGTATTGTCTGTTATCCAAAAGACTACATGACATGGGAGACATATTTTTTAATTGAATTTTGTAAGCACATATTGTGTGCTAATCAAGTTGTTTATGTAAGACCTGTGGTCAATTGGATTTTAGTTTGTCCTTAAGCCAAGTGAACAAAGTATTTTTCTTTCACAATGCAGTTCACAAATAGTATTGTAAAGATCCATTAGTGACCTAAGCAACTCCATCTTTGCTGCTAACCCTGACATTATTGTATAACAAACACTATATGTTTACATGTAGGCCATGTAATAAATTAGTTCCAGTTGTAGCAACATTAATGTAAAAATTTCAATGAAAAGAGATGTATAACACCAGGTCAGTCCACCACTTACTGACCAGCTACAGCACAGGGTGCAGGTCTGGTTTGTGTCGGAGATGCTACAAATGGTAAAAATGGGTGACCACACACCTCGAATTATGGAAAAAATCCATCTTCTTCATTATGGGAATAAAGATAATGGGTTTTTAGCTGTGATTCGAGATGTGCAGCCATCCATTCTTACCATTGGTAGTGTTATAATAATTGAACACTCAACAGTTAACGTTTTTCAGCTGATTAGTAGGTAGACAGATCCAGATTATATCCCAGAGTTAGGTTTAACAACATATACATTACAAAGTAAAGGTTTTACAAAATTAACATAGCATAATATAACCAAAAATAAATAGAATTAAAAAAACAAAACAAAAAAAAACACTTTATACTTTAAACATCAACTCAGTAAACCCCTTCTACACATCTACAACTATTTTAATAAAACAAAAACTCACTTTTTATGCTATCCTTATGCCTCTATGATATACCATGGTTATGCTACAGCCATTTAGTTTATTGTAACATCAGTTTTATGTTGCATATACATTCTGTTTTCAAAATTCTTGATTATATGATAGACTGATATGCACTCATTGTAGAAACTGCTGCCATGCAGTCTGGAACCTATTTTAATTTAATTATGTTCACAAATTATGTTTGCTCATTTATTATACATTAGAAAAATAGAGTTGCTTAATGTTATGTTTTGTAACCAGTATGTTTTCTAGAAGTTAGTTGTGGAAACATTTCAATATGCAAATAATTAATAAAAATAATATACAATCATTAGAAATGCACAGAAACAAAACATACATTACAAATGCTTGTAAATATAAGGTCCCATATTTTTGTGAAAACAGTAAAAATCGAATACATACAAAGCCAAAAATATACTAAAAACTATTACTACTTCATTACAAAAAAAGTTGCCCCTAAAAGTATTTTTAATATGTGCAATTATGTGTGAATATTATAAATAAAAAAACTTCCGTGCTTAGGTGTAAGCGTAGCTGCTGCCTCCCCTGAGAAACCCCACTGAGTGAAGTAATGTGATAAATAAAAGTGTAAGAGGTAAATTGCGGTGCCACAAACTGTTGGTAAAATTGACAGTTACAGTCAGATCATATGCTAAAGTGCATTCCTTGTTGATTATGCAACCAAATAACAAAAGAGTGCAAGTGCTATTGTTAACATAAACCAGTATTTCATTTGGTAATGTGAGTCTAGTGTTGCAAACTGCCAGCGCCCGGGCGTCGGCGGTAAAGTGACACTTTACTGATGTTTTTGAGGCACTATTCAGGCTCTAGCAGGGTGACTTTAATCCCTGCTAGTGGCCGAATAAAGAGTTAAAAGCGCCTGCAAAGCCCCGCTGCCAAGGTGCTTTGCAGGCGCTTCGGCAGCGCTGCCCATTGATTTCAATGGGCAGGGGCGCTTTAGGAGCAGTGTATACACTGCTCCTAAAGCGCCTCAAAGAAGCTGCTTGCAGGACTTTTTTTGACACCCTGCCAGTGGAACGCCCCAGTGTGAAAGCACTCAGGCTTTCACACTGGGATTGCAGATGGGGCTTTTTTCAGGTGCTTTACAGGTGCTATTTTTAACGCTAAAGTGCCTGAAAAACGTCTCCTGTGTGAAAGGGGTTTAATGCTTCCCTATAAGCAGCAGATGGAAAAGGCAAACATATAATCTCTGATCTTCTTTCCCCCTGCACCAGGGTGAATATGGATGTGTTAACCACTTCAGCATTTGGCTGGCCAAAGACCAGAGCACTTTTTGCGATTCGGCACTGCATCTCTTTAACGGACAATTGTGCGGTCGTGCGACGTGG
The DNA here is from genome assembly GCF_042186555.1 of Aquarana catesbeiana. NCBI lineage: Eukaryota > Metazoa > Chordata > Amphibia > Anura > Ranidae > Aquarana > Aquarana catesbeiana. The sequence continues at coordinate 180,627,939 of NC_133324.1, read as the reverse complement.
CTCCCAAACAAAACTTACATCCTTTTTTCCCCACAAATAGAGATTTCTTTTGGTGGTATTTGATCACCTCTGTGGTTTTTATTTTTTGCGCTATAAACAAAAAAAGAGTGTCAATTTTGAAAAAAACGCATTATTTTTTACTTTTTGCTATAATAAATATCCCCAAAAAATATATAAAAAAAACATTTTTTTCCTCAATTTAGGCTGATATGTATTCTATATATTTTTAGTAAAAAAAACCCGCAATAAGCGTATATTGATTGGTTTGCGCAAAAGTTATAGCGTCTACAAAATAGGGGATAGATTTATGGCATTTTTATTAATCATTTTTTTTTAATAGTAATGGCAGTGATCAGTGATTTTTATCATGACTGCGACATTATGGCGGACATATGAGACACTTTTGGCGCTATTTTGGGACCATGCACATTTATACAGCGATCGGTGCGATTAAAAATGCACTGATTACTGTGTAAATGTGACTGGCAGTGAAGGGTTAACCAGGAGGGGGCCCTGCAGTGGTTAAGTGTGTCCTAGGGAGTGATTCTAACTGTGGGGGGAGGGGCTGTGTGTGACACGACACTGATCACAGGGAGCTGTGATCAGTATTCTGTCACTAGGCAGAACAGGGAAGTGTTTGTTTACATTAGCATTTCCTCTCTGTGAGATGATAGCAGGTATCCCCGTGGACATCAAGTCTGCGGGACCCGCAGTCGGACTCCAAGCCTCGCAAAATCACATATAATAATGTGATTTCGCGCAGCGGAGCCAACCTGCTGCAGTAAAACTGCGGCGGCTGGTCCGCAAGCGGTTAAATTCTGAGCCCTTTGGGTTAATTTACAGCCAACAGAAGATTGATGACCATAAAACTCATGTTAACAAAGAGCATTTTGTACCAAATTTGTTAAAGGGTAAATTTTATTGTTTTGCAAGAAGTGGAGACATCAGTATAAAACTATGTACAGTATACAATTTGAAATCAATGGTATGTGCATATTTAAATAAGGACATCAAATCCTTCACCAATATACATAGTTAGTCAAGTTAAAAAAGAAAGTCCATTTAGTTCAACCAATAAAAGAAAGGAAAAAAATTATTGAATAAGTAGAATCCTGTTGAATTAATTGAAATTAAAAACAAAATCCTATACTCACAGTTACTCACAGTTGATCCAGAGGAAGGCAAAAACCCCTATAAAACATGATCTAACAACAAAGACAGAAATGGGAATGTAAAACATGAATATTTAACAGAGTTTAAACAACATAAATATCTAATGTATTTTATAGTTTCTTTTTCTTTAAAACTAGTTATCGCCTGGGCCAATTCTGGCATAGTTATATAGTTACATAGTAGGTGAGGTTGAAAAAAGACACAAGTCCATCAAGTTCAACCTATGTGTGTGATTATATGTCAGTATTACATTGTATATCTCTGTATGCGGTTGTTCAGATGCTTTTCTAATAGTTTTTTGAAACTATCGATGCCCCCTGCTGAAACCACCGCCTGTGGAAACGAATTCCACATCCTTGCTCCTTTACTCTTACAGTAAAGAACCCTCTATGCAGTTTAAGGTTAAACCTCTTTTCTTCTAATTTTAATGAGTGGCCACGTGTCTTATTAAACCAATAAAAAGTTTATCCCTATTGTGGGGTCACCAGTATGGTATTTGTAAATTGAAATCATATCCCCTCTCAAGCCTCTTCTCCAGAGAGAATAAGGTCAGTGCTTGCAAACTTTCTTCATAACTAATATCCTCCAGACCCTTTATTAGCCTTGTTGTCCTTCTCTGTACTCACTCCATTTCCAGTACATTCTTCCTGAGGACTGGTGCCCAGAACTGGACAGCATACTCCAGGTGAGGCTGGACCAGAGTCTTGTAGAGTGGGAGAATTCTCACTTTCTCTCTGGAGTTAATCCCCTTTTTAATGCATGTCAATATTCTGCTTGCTTTGTTAGCATGCCATTGCTGAGCCTATCATCTACTAGAACCCCCAGGTCCTTTTCCATCCTTGATTCTCCCAGAGTTTCTCCCCCAAGTAAGTAGATTGCATTAATATTTTTGCCACCCAAATCCATTATTACATTAGTAATTAGTTACATTTTTCTACATTAAACCTCATTTGCCATGTAGTTGCCCACCCCATTAATTTGTTTTGATCTTCTTGCAAGGTTTCCACATCCTGCGGAAAAATTGCCCTGCTTAGCTCAGTATCGTCTGCAAATACAGAGATTGAACTGTTTACCCCATCCTCCAGGTCATTTATGAACAAGTTAAATAGGATTGGTCCCAGCACTGAACCCTGGGGTACCCCACTTCCCACCCCTGACCATTCTGAGTACTCCCCATTTATTACCACTCTCTGAACTCACCCTTGTAGCCAGTTTTCAATCCATGTACTCACCCTATGGTCCATGCCAATGGACCTTACTTTGTACAGTAAACATTTATGGGGAACTGTGTCAAATGCTTTTGCAAAATCCAGACACACCACGTCTACGGGCCTCCCTTTATCTAGATGGCAGTTCACCTCCTCATAGAAGGTTAATAGATTGGTTTGGCAAGAACAATTCTTCATGAATCCATGCTGATTACTGCTAAGGATACCATTTTCATTACTAAAATCCTGTATATAGTCCCTTTTCATCCCCTCCAAGAGCTTGCATACTATTGATGTAAGGCTAACTGGTCTGTAATTCCCAGGGATGTATTTTGGCCCTTTTTTAAATATTGGTGCTACATTGGCTTTTCTTCAATCAGCTGGTACTATTCCAGTCAGTAGACTGTCAGCAAAAATTAGGAACAATGGTCTGGCAATTTCTTGACTGAGTTCCCTAAGTACCCTCGGGTGCAAGCCATCTGGTCCTGTCAGCAAAAATTAGGAACAATGGTCTGGCAATTTCTTGACTGAGTTCCCTAAGTATCCGCGGGTGCAAGCCATCTGGTCCCGGTGATTTATGAATGTTAATTTTCCCAAGTCTATTTCTAATTCTGTCCTCTGTTAGCCATGAGGGTGCTTCCTGTGTTGTGTCATGACAATAAACACTGCAGTTTTGGTTACTGAAGCCCCCCAATTCCCTCGTGAAGACTGAGGAGAAGAATAAATCCAATCCCTTCGCCATCTCCCCGTCCTTTGTAACCAGATGTCATTTCTCATTCTGTATGGGGCCAATATGGTCTGTCCTCCCTTTTTTACTGTTTATATACTTAAAGAATTTCTTGGGATTTTTTTGCTCTCCTCCATCATGTGTCTTTCATGTTCTATCTTAGCCGCCCTAATTGCACCCTTACATTTCTTGTTGCATTCTTTGTAAAGTCTGAATGCTGATGATGATCCCCCAGCCTTGTATTTTTTGAAGGCCTTCTCCTTTGCTTTTATCTGCATTTTTTCATTTTTTCATAGTTTAGGGAAGTTGGCTCTTTTGAAATTCAGAGTCTTTGTATTCCGCTTATGTTTCCTATTTGTGTGATTTATACTGAAGCCAATTAAACTGTGATCACTGTTTCCTAAATTGCCCCATATTTCCACATCCGTGATCAGGTCTGTATTGTTGGTAATCAGTAGATCTAGTAAAGCTTTGTTTCTAGTTGGTGGGTCTACCATCTGACCCATGAAATTGTCCTGCAAGACGAATGTGTCTTTCCCTCCACCCAGTCTATATTTGGATAATTAAAATCCGCCATTATGATAACACTTCCATGTAAAAATTAGCATTTTATTGCTGGAAAATTACTTAGAACCTTTAAATAGTGTATATTTTCTGAAAGCAGAGGTTCTGGAGGATAAAATGGTCATTGTTGCTATTTTTTATCTCATACAATATTTGCACAGTGGTTTATCAAATGCAAGTTTACAGGAAAAAATACATTTTAATTAATTTTAGTGCAAACAAACAAAATATAATACCCATTTTGTGAAAATATAAAATATGATGTTTGGTGAGTAAACAGATACCCAACATGTCACACTTTAAAATTGTGCGCACCTGTGGAATGGCGAGAAAATATAGTACATTCAATTATCCATTTTAAAAGTCTTCACATGTGACTTACTACTACTCTCACATTTGTATGGGGGTGGGGAGGGGGGGCACTTAAATTTTTTTTTTTTTTTTTTTTTTATGGAATTAACATTTTTTACACTTTTTACATTTTTTTTGGATAAACTTTATTGATACACAAGAGATGAACACCATCCCTTGTGATAACATGGGCAGTGACAGGTACTCTTTTATAGAGAGATCTGTGGTCTGACTCCAGCCAGTAATGGCTAGTAAACAAACAAAACAAAACCAGAAATGATGAAATCTTCATTGCTTCTGGTTTCATACACCATAGAGACGATGGGTGAACAGATGTTTCTCCTTCTTCACCATGGTAAGCCAGCCCAACCTCTCGCAGTAGTCCCAAGCTCCCTGGTGGAATGGGAAAGGCAGCAGGGGGGGTTCTTTAATATGGATTGATAAGGTGGTATCATTGGTTGTGCACCCTTCTATGCTAACTCTGGGCGACAGCACAGGACAGGAATTTGAATATTAGGTTTTTATTACTGTTTGTGTCCCCCCTGGGAGGGTTCACTCCCTCTATATTTCCTAGGGACAACTGTCACTGACAGAAAGTGAGGAAACATTTTGGGATTAATTTGCTAAAGGCAAATAGACTGTGCAGTTGCATTTATTTTCCCCAGAGCTTAGTGAATGTGATGAAGCTTAATTTTATAAAGAATACCCAATAATGTGCAGGGGAAAAGAACAGCATTTTGCTTGCACATGATTGGATGGAAATCAGCAGAGCTTCACCACTTTCACTAAGCTCTGGGGAAAATGAGTGCAACTGCATTTTCAAAGTGCACAGTCGAATTGCCTTTAGTAAATCAACCCCTTTGAGTTGTCAATGAAACTTAAAAATATGGAAAATCTTACAGTTGGGAAACTTGTTTTGGTGACAGCTGTATAAAAGAGGATTTCCCTCATTTTGGAGAAATTTTTATTTACTTGTTGTGTCTAAAGGATAACAAGTGACATGGAAAAGTCTAGTTCTCCTGAACTTGAAAAGCAATATTTTATCATGAAATACTTTTTATAGGCACTGTATTTATATTTATTTATTTATTTGCACCCATGCCCTGCTGCCTAATTAGAATGGATGCATTCATTATATAGACTGAAAGATAACTTAAAGCGATATTAAAGTCTTGTTTTTTTCTTGTTTAAAAATAAACGTTATACTTACCTGCTCTGTGTAGTGGTTTTGCACAGTGCAGCCCAAATCCTCCTCTTCTTGGGTCCATCGCTGGTGCTCCAGGCCCCTCCCTCCAGCCACATGCCTCCACAGCACACAGCTTACTATGGGGGCATCCGAGCAGAGCCCCTGCTCTGTGTGTTCAGTCAGACATGGAGCCACAGCTCAGCCTCGCCCGCTCTCTCTCCTCATTGGCTTATTGCCAATGGTGCCCACTGCTGTGTCTCAGCCAATCAGGAGCGACAGTCCCAGAAAGCCGAGGCTCTCGTGTAACATCGCTGGATTGAGATGGGGCTCAAGTAAGTATTAGGTGGGCTGAGGGGGGCTGATGTACAGAAGGTTTTTTATCTTAATGCATAGAATGAACTGAAAGGGCTTAATGATTTGAGCCTATCAGCATGGGCATGTGGCCGCTCCCTTTCCCACATGTGTAGTTTTAAATAAAATAAAAAAAGAGACATGGTCTCTTTAAATAAAAAAAATATAAAAAAAGAGTTAAAACAAGGTCATGTGACGCTGCAGTACTGCGGAACGTCACATGACCGCTGGGAATGTTCTAGAGGGTCACATGACCCATTAGAACATTCCAGAAAGGGGCTCATTATATAAAGATTGCCCACGGGAATTTCCTCACCAGTTGGTCAGAGTGGGCAATAAGCTCAGAGGGGCTGTGTTACTAGAGCTGCTGCTGGAGCGAGCCGGGAACAGCAGTGGAGAGGAATGGCTGAGGCGGTGCCTAAAGATGGGAGAAATGGAAGAACAGTGAGGTCAAGTACAGGAAGAGGACGGACAGGAGAGGTACCTAGCAGCCATATAAGCAGAGGCAGGCCAGTGACTTGCAGGCCTCAAAACTGCCAGCAGAACCAGCGCTGGCCGCCGACACGGCCGCATACCTCTCTGGGAGAAGAAGAAGAAGCCAGTATGGCGCCACCTAAAGAGGCGGCTAATACTGAGGTAAATAGAAGAACCAGCCTAGGGAAAAAAGGAGGAGGAGAGCATTATCCCCATCGCCGCCCAGCAGAAGAGGTAGGCGGGCGACTAAACCAGCATCCTCTAGGATGGCTGAGGAGGAGGCAACTTCAGCACGAATATTTACTCAACATATCTTGCCCAGTGCTAGTCTGGGTAGGCAAGTAATTCCAGTCAAAGTGAACAAGAAATACCTATCGTGTCCACCGGAGGCTTTAGTGAGCAATACCTAACTCAAAACAGACTAACACACCAGCGACATCTAGCGGTCAGGGTGAGTTATCACAAGTTTTAAATAACATAATGGAATCCATTAACAGGTTAGCTGATACACGACTTAATGAGAATAGCAATTATGCAAACGTATGGTCTAATGATTCAATGAATAGATTTGAAAACGTGACAAATGCTAACAGTGCTACACTTTACTCAGCGGCTAATGTAATTTCTAGTAATTAATTGCTGGCTGAACTTAATATTACTAATTCTTCAGTTCCAGAGTCTTGTTTGAAAGAAACATTGCCGTGTGAAATCTCGCCATTGGGATACCACCTTTCTGCTCAGGTTAAGGATAAGGTATGGAAAGGGCAGTTTGTAGACATTTTGTCATTACTTTCCTCTGCAAAGGAATTTATTAACAGAGCAGACAAAAAATCTGACGATAAGCCTGAGGAAGAGAGACGTAGGCCTGTGGTGATGTCATTTCAAAATTGGTTGCAGGCTTTTACTATTTATGCTAGCGTTCTAGGGGAAAAACATCCCAAATACTGTACCGGTCTTTTCCAACACCTGGAGCATGTACTGGAAGCCTATCAGCTTTGGTGGATTAGGTTGGTACCAGTATGATGAATCTTTTAGGTAAAAATGATCTATTTACCCTTCTTTAATATGGGGTAATAAGGATATTGGTCTATGGTTGAACTTAATTTTGCCACAGAAACCTTTTATCCTAAACAGCAGTCTTCAGCTAGTTTCCCCTTATAAAAGGGGTTATTGTTTCGCATACAATGAAAATCAGTGTAAGTGGGAGGGTTCATGCACACATAAGCATGAATGCTCCCCCTGCTCAGGACCTCATACCTTACTTAAATGTTTTAAAAGGAGCGCCAATTTTCATGGTGAAAGAGATAACCTGGACAAAAGCTTACACTTTTGTGAATCTGCCAAGCATGCAGCAATGGCTGGAAGTGTACCCAGATCAGGAGACAGACAAGCTTTTAACTAACGTTTTTTTTTTAGGGGTTTCCCCTTACCTGTATTTAAAGGCAATGGATGTGTATTAGTGAACAATTTAAAATCCGTTATGAACTTTTCTCATGTTGTCAGGGAAAAATTGCATGGAGAAATTAGGGTAGGGAGAATAGCTGGACCATTTAGTACCCCGCCATTTCCAAATTTCAGAATATATGCCAATTAAACCTGCTTCATATAATTCATTAGGTATGTTTTTTGAGAATCAATTTTATTACGACATGTGTCTCCCTATGGGGTGTTCAGTCTCATGTGCCTAGTTCGAGAAATTTGCTTCATTTCTGCAGTGGGTGGTCTCTTTTGAATCAGGTCATGAAGGTATAATGCACTACCTATTTGCTTCCTTATGCTGCAATTGTTTGGATTTATAACTAAAAAAAATGGGGTTCCTCTAGCTGCGGAAAAAAACGTGTTCCCATCTACATCTATCAAATTTTTAGGGATAAAAATAGATACAGAATTATTAGAATTTCAATTGCCCTTGGATAAAATTGAAAAAAGCCACAATTTCCTGGTTTCTAAGACGTAAGAAAATATTATTAAAAGAACTTCAGTCACTATTAGGACTCTTGGCATTCGTGACCAGAGTCATGCTATTGGGCAGGATATTCTCCCGTCGCCTATATTTAGCCATGTCTGGATTGAAATCTCCATTTTCCCACATCAGATTATCATTAGAGCTTAAGGAAGACCTGCTGGTTTGGATGAAATTCTTTGACATTGGCCATTCATTTTTTCAGGAGGAATTTGTATTTTCATCTGACCTGGAATTGTATACAGACGCAGCTGGGTCTTGTGGTTTTCCTGCAATATGGAATACCCACTGGTGCTGCAGTGTATGGCCAGATAGATGGATGTAACTTAAAGCCACTAGGAGCATAGTTCGGCTAGAAGTATTCCCATTAGTAGTAGCATTAGAGATATGGGGTGAGAAATTTGCTAATAAAAGAATATTAATTAACTCTGACAATAAGGGAGTCATTAATGCAGTTAATTGTTTAGCAACAATATCCATGTTTGTTATAAAATTACTTAGGTACCTAGTTTTTCTATGCTTACGCTTTAACATATGGCTAAAAGCAAAACATGTGCCAAGTAAGGAGAATCAAATGGCAGATACCTTATCTCGGTTACAGATACACAAATTCCTTCAGCTACTGCCCAGCGCAGACAAGGAAGGTCAAGTATGTCCAGACCATCTATGGAACCTAATTTAGAGATTCTGATGAATTCAATCAAACATTCGGTGGCTGATATTACATGGGCTTAATATTCAGCTGCATGGATTAAATTCTCAGAGGAATTTGGTCAGCAGTTTGATTCTCCTTTCGAAAAAGACATCCAAGTATTTTTATGCACCCTAATGTATCTAGAGTTAGCTTATAGCCACATTGCAAAAATATTAGCAGGTGTATCATTTTTCTTTAAGTTGCTAGGCTTTCCTCCTTGTTCATCCTTCTCCTCAATTCAACAGGCATTTAAAGGTTATAGGAAGAATCATTCATTTTTGGATACTAGGAGGCCTATTTATATCCCATTACTCAAAGAAATATGTAAAGTTACCAATTTTATAAGTTTCTCAGAATTTGAGTCTATTTTATTTCAAACTGCATTTGTGTTAGCATTTTTTGGAGCAATGAGAATTTCAGAATTGTTAAAAATAAGAGGTCAAGTTCAGGTTTATTGAAACACCATGTTTTGGTTTATAGATCAGGAACAAATATATTTATTCCTAGTTCTAAAACTGATTCAGCAGGTAAAGCCATGTGGATCTCCCTTTATAGTTGTGGAGATGTGGATATTTGTCCATTACGGATCGTAAAAGATTACATGTTAATAAAGCCTTTTTGTGAGGGCCCCTTTTTGGTTAATTTAGACAAATCCCCCCTCACTAGATTACAATTTAACAGTGCCCTGAAAAAATGCTTGAGGAAGTTAGGTCTACATCTACTTAATTTTACCTCCCATTCCTTTAGAATTGGTGCAGCGACCGAAGCTGCAAGGATGGGCCTTGAATATGCCGTTATTAAAATACTGGGCAGGTGGGATTCTCACCGATTTCAGTTGTATGTCAGACCTGATCTCTCTCTTTAATTTTATAGGTGGTAGAAGATGCATTTGGATCCTGGGTCACTCTTTTTTTTGTTTGGGCTAACAAAAGAGCAAGGAAGTGGTGCTATACACCCAATCTATCATTGGATTCTGAGGAATTTCGAGTTCTATGGAAATAAATTTGTGGCCTTCAATGGTTTAAGTCGTGCTTTTATCTCTCCAGGTTATTGGAAATGTGGCCAGTTACGGATGTGCTAATCGTTCACCTTGGGGGTAATGACGTGGGTAAAATTAAAGCGCTGGATCTTCTGTTCTCGATGAAGCGTGACCTTCATCGATTTAAATTAGCTTCCCCAAATACCACAATAATTTTTTCTGAAATAGTTCCAAGGCTGTTATGGCTACAGGATGCCCAATTTAAAAACTTGGAGAAAATTAGGCGTCGGGTAAATAGATGTATGGAAAAATTTATGCCACCTATTGGAGGTTTTTCCTATAGACATAGGGACCTGGAGGGAGGTTTTGCGGGTTTGTATAGGGCAGATGGAGTTCACCTATCTGACATAGGTTTAGATATTTTTAACAATGGTTTACAAAATAGCATTGAATTGGCTGTGGTTGTGGGGGAGGCTGGCTCTGTTAATACAAGGGACTTGGGGAACTTGTGTTTCTAAGATATTCTGTATTGCTCAAGTCCTGTAAGACTGAGCTGTTTTTGTATTATTTGCAAGTTGAGAGTTTTTATGAATTAATAAAAATTATTAAAATAATGTTCATTCATTTATTATTACACCAATAAATGTCCCGTGGCCAATTATATGCCAAACAAAGTTGTTGTGTGTCTATAATTAATTAAGTGTTATTATTTAGGTATTGGGGGAAAAGGTGCAGCCTACATTCCCATGGACTGAAAGTGCTTAATGATTTGAGCCTGTCAGCATGGGCATGGGCAAAAAAGAGTTAAAACGGGGTCATGTGATGCTACAGTACTGTGGGACCATCACATAACCGCTGGGAATGTTCTAGAGGGTCACATAAAGGGGCTCGTTATATAAAGCTGGCCCCATGGGAATTTCCTCACCAGTTGGTCAGAGTCAGCAACAAGCTCCCAACCCCCCCACTCTTGTCGCTAGCACGTATATGTGGTTCATCACCCTTTATATTTGAAGGGGGACTTGTGTTTATAAGATATTCTGTATCGAATTTCTGTGCTCGAATCCTGTAAGACTGACCTGTTTTTGCATTTATTATTTGAAAGTTGAGAGTTTTTATGATTTATTAAAAATTATTAAAATGACGTTAATGTATTTATTATTATACCAATAAACATGCCGCGGCCAATTATATGCCAAACGAAGTTGTTGAGTGTCTTTAATTAATTAAGTGTAATTGTTGAGGTATTCGGGGGGGGGGGGGGTGATGTGCGGCCTGCATTCCCATGCATTAGGATAAAAAACCACTTGGCTTTACAACCACTTTAATAACCAGGTTTAGACCTTTGATAAGTGAAGTTACCTCTTCCTAAAAAGGAAGATGTAATTTGCATTAAGAGAGTGGACTGCAACTTGGTTACTGCTAGTGTTCACACCAGTCCTTAACTCCTTCCCACTGAGCATACGCATATATGCGCCTCGGCTTTAGGAGGTTATACCGGGATGATGCCTGCAGCTACAGGCATCATCCCAGTACCGTTTTTTAGAGCGGGCGGTCGACTTTTCAGGGATAACAACCAATGTACCTAAAAGCCACTCAGCTGTTATACCGGAGGAGCGAGCTGGTACATCCCCCCTCCCGCAGCCTTCCGCCGCTCCTCCTGGGCCTTCTGTCCCACTGGAAGACCCAAGGCATGATCCAGCACTTCCACCGGCTAGAGAGAGAGACTGGAACAAAGCCAGAAATGTCTTTGTTACAGTTTTCTTTCTGTAAACACAGAAGTGACGTCACAATGTCACTTTCGGTTTACTCGGCTGCTAACGGTGCTGGTTTTTAAAAAAATGACAGTATTCAGAATTGCCATTCTTGGCAATCTGAATACTTTGAAGTGCAAAGGAGGGATTTGGGGTCTTTTAGACCCCAGATCCCTCCATAAAGAGTAGCTGTCATCACCTATTACTGTCACAAGGGATGTTTATATTCCTTGTGACAGCAATAAAAGTGATCACATTTTTTTTTCTAAAAGTGACAATGTTAAAAAAAAAATTTAAAGTGCCCCATCCCTCCAAGCTCATGCAGCAAAGAAAACACACACGTAAGTCACTCCTGCATATATAAACGGTGTTCAAATCACACATGTGAGGTATCGCCACAATAATTCTAGCGTTATACCTCCTCTGTAACTCTAACCTGGTAACCATTATTTTTTATTAAAGCGCCGCCTATGGAGATTTTTAGGTACTGTAGTTTGTCACCATTGCATGAGTGTGCGTAATTTCAAAGCCTGACATGTTGGATATATATTTACTCAGCGTAACATCATCTTTCACATTATACAAAAAAAATGGGCTTAGTTTTCTGTTTACCTTTACCCATTGTCTAGATTCTCTGCTAAAAAAATATATAAAATGTTTGGGGTCCTAAGTAATTTTTCAGCAAAAAATACGGATTTTAATTTTCAAGCATCACATGTCAGAAATAGGTTTAGTCGTGAAAGGGTTAATGTTGGTCATATTTCAAACACCATACCTTATTTAAGGTGTTCTTAATGAATCAATGACTGAGACAGTCAAGCACAGTTTACAGCTGAGATGAATGCAGAAGACTCAGCGTGGAAGTCCTTGTGAATGTTTATGAGTTCTCTTAAATAGAACAAATGTTAAGCACTTTTCCCTATAGCATTTAACATTTTTCCTACCACACTGAGATACACCTGGAATGGCTGACAGTTATAGATCTATTAATGAAACATGTATGATTTATTTTTCTTTGATTTTTGCATTTTTGCTTTTAATCACTAGAGCGGATTACACTTTGTAAAATCTGCTTTGCCTTTGATCCTTCTGTTTTGCTGTAAATTGCAATTTTTCCTACTATGGGCTTTTGTAGAATTTAAAAAAGGTTTTTTTTTTTGGAGGGGAGGATGCCTGAAAACAATGCGCTTCATTGAGATCCAACGTAAATTAACCTTTACTACACTTTTGGAATGATGATCAGATGAAAAAGTGCACTCTATGAGAGAGTATTGTTATTTAAGTTTTTAGGCCAACTTAACACACCACTTGTTTTCTTAGATAGTCTTTCGTTAGAAAGAAGAAATTATTATTTTTTTTTTTTAACAGAAAATAGAAATTATATTTACAATATAATTTGAATAGAAGAATATGTACAGAAACTATTCTTCTATGATTGTTGGGTGTTGTTTCCTTTTGTTCTGAGCCCACACTGATTTAATTTCATCATCATTTGGCCGACAGACTGAGCTAAGTCAGAGCAGAAAATAATTTGTGGGATCATGCGGTAGGAGCTTGGGACCAGGAGGAAGTACAAATAAATGTTTTCCATTTTACAGGCTGCAAGCTGACCATAAATGGAAATCTTCCATCAATTCCAATTATTTTCTAAATACTTTTCAGATATTTATTTGTAAAAAAGTTTGAAAAACATTTTTATTTTCCTTCCACTTCACAATTATGTGCTACTTTGTGTTGGTCTATCACATAAAACCACAATAAAATACATTTACGTTTTTGGTTGTAACATGACAAAATGTGGAAAATGTCACAGGGTATGAATACTTTTTCAGGGTACTATATAGAATGGGTTGCATATAAGTTTGTTTAATTTTACTATGACCATTCTTTTGTGCTGCAAAGCAGCACTTCAATATTCCTCACCTAAACAAGAATGATGTGTGCGTCCTCTGGCTCTCCTGCTCATGAGCAGATGTGGTGCAGGGCTTTGGGCCCGGAGTGGGCCCTGCAGCACATCAGTGAACTTGCAGGTTTCCCTGAACATCTGCTCATACAGGCTTCCCTGTGCATGTGCAAAAACAGTCTATTATAGAAATACTGGACCTTTATTATCTGAAATCTGCATGTGTGCACGTGTGTCGTAATGACGGTGGTGGTGGGAGCCAGAGCCAGTTCAAAGAGGACTTTAATGCTAGTGACAGGCAAATTCATACACATTAGGTTATTTTCGATTTTGCTCCTAATACCACTTTAAGCTTCTCATGCTGACTGGATTTAGCAATACAAAATATTCATATATCATTTTTATATTTACAGCAAACAGTAAAAAACTGCAGTGCTCTTCAAGGAAATATCCTAGGTATTAGTTGCAGTCCACAGAAGGGTGCTCAGGCTGCGATGTCCTCACAACAGCAAGTAATCAGCAAATTCCAATAGAAGAAGCCACACTCGAAATCCTTAGCAAATGGTTTATTAGGTACACATAAAAGGGTACAAGGGGCTAATGTTTCAGCACAACCGTCTTGATCACAGCTCAAACATTAAAATGAGAATCAAAAATATATAGAAACGGGGGACTCCACCCACCAAGCACGCAATCAAACAATCAACCACTGAAATCAACCTGTTGATTGGAAAAAAATCCACTAGATTGCCTGTCTAATGAGAGGATACACCACCTTAAAACCAAGAAAAGAAAGAAAATAGCAACATATATCAAACAAAGCTAGTAACAGAGAGAGAGAGAGCAATAAGCACATTTAGAAAGATAAGAGCATCACAATATAAATCAATACAAAATATACAACTATATATAAATCATGTAAAACCAAGTTATAATACATCCAGATACATATTTTCATACATTGAGACCCAACAGAAACTTAAAGGTAAATACTATTTAGGAAAAAATCCACCAGACTTTCCTTTCAAGGAGTTTCTGGTGGATATCACCCCCTCTAGGTGATTTTCTAACTTTTTCCAAGCCACAGTATTTAAAGTAGTCAACATTGCCTGCATGTGTGTTTGTAAAGTGCTTTGAAACATTCAACAAGCCTTTATTACTGGCATAGGAACCCCTATGATAATGCTCACTGATTCTGGATCGTAGCGGGCGTGTATTACATCCCATATATTGAAGTTTACACAAATGATGTCTTTGACATAGACAACATTAGAGGAACCACAATTAATGTAGCTCCGGATAGAAAAATTCTTGCCTGTTGCAAAAGACACAATAGTTTTATGTTCACTATTATGTTTCTTGCAAAAACGACAGTTATTGGAGCCACAAATATATGAACCCTGAAATGCAACCATGTTTGATTGTGGCCAGTAGATGAAAAGAGACTAGGAGATATATTCCCCAAAGTTTGGGAGTGACGGCTAGAGAACATACAGCCCACAGACAGGATAGGGACTAGATCTAGATCTGCATATAGGACTGGAAAATATTTTGAAATAATATACTTAATACCCTAAATTTTTATATTTGCCACAAAAATATATTTTTTTGGCTTTATATTTTTTAGTCCCGACCAAATAAATGACCAAATAAATGAAGAAGGAATGTCCATTTCCTTTAAGTGAAATGGATGTTTATTAGTACAGTAATATGGTCAAAATTGTATATTTATAGGTTATCAGAAAAATAATGCAAACTTTTAAAGCAATTATTTTATAAATGTATCTGATGGAGAAGGTTCAGTTTAAAATTTTACATATAACTTATAGCCCCCAGCCACAATTTCCTAAAACATAATTTGCCAATGTAATATAATGTTTACTACTCAGAAATGTTCACCCTTGCATTTTCCTGTAAAATATATATTTTTTTTATTCTCAAAGAGAAAAAAAAGACTTTGTTTTTGTGGAAAAGCATACATATAATGCAAAATAAATTTGATGGATAGGAGTCCCTTGTTTTTTTTTAGAATAATGTCTACAAATACCATATTTGATAATAATTAATATTACCAGCTCTTTCAGCACTGACATAATTTCATTTTTGGAAGAGAAAACAACTATTATGTATACAGAATCTTTCTTTGGAATGGATGATACTTTATCATTAAATGCCTAATGTAGGTAAAGATTTATATCTGACAGTGGACATTGCATAATGTACATAAGTGTTTGTACGATGATGAGACTTAAATCAGGTTACATTGGATACCCCAGCTGCTGTATGTTTGTGCTAAGTTAATATAATGCTTTAATGTTGCTGTTAGTGGTGCTGAGGAAAGGGTGGAAGAATTCTTGTTGCAACTAATCCCATGATGTGACCAACATTTTTTTTTATATAGTAAATCCCTGGCGCAGAGGAACAAAAATAATAAAAAAAAGAACTCTCCTTTAGAATAAGTGCAACATTTTTCTTTTACAAATACGCAGTTTTTATTTTTGTTAAACAAGATAACAAATATGCTTTTATGATTATTATTATTTGTGTCTTCATAGTGATCCAATATAGATATCAACACTTATATTTATAAATCAGTGAATGTGGCTTTTATTCAACATGCACTGCATGTAAATCTTTCTTTTACATGTGTTTTAAATGACAGTGATTGATTCACCCCCAGTGAATATTTGGGGAAAGTCACATTCACTGTTTTAACCCTTTCATGACTAAGCCTATTTTTGAAATTTGGTGTTTACAAGTTAAAATCCATATTTTTGCTAGAAAATTACTTAGAACCCCCAAACATTATATATATTTTTTTAGCAGAGAATCTAGAGAATAAAATGGAGATTGTTGCAATATTTTATACCACACGGTATTTGTGCAGCGGTGTTTTAAACGCAAATTTTTGGGAAAAGGGACACTTTCATGAATTTTAAAAAATTCAAACAGTAAAGTTACCCCAATTTTTTTGTATACTATGAAAGATGATGTTATGCCAAGTAAATAGATACCAAACATGTCATGCTTTATAATTGCACGCACTTGTGGAATGGCAACAAACTACAGTACCTAAGAATTTCCATAGGCGACGATTTAATTTTTTTTTACAGTTACCAAGTTAGAGTTACAGAGGAGGTCTAGTGCTAGAATTATTGCTCTCTCTCTGACGATCACGGCGATACCTCACATGTGTGATTTGAACACCGTTTACATGTGCGGGCACGACTTCCGTATGCGTTTTCTTTGCTGCGTGAGCTCGCGGGGACGGGGGCACTTTAAACATTTTTTTTTCTTATTTATTTTATTTAATTATATATATATAAATTGAGTTTAAAAAAAAAAACATTTTGATGACTTTTATTGCTGTCACAAGGAATGTAAACATCCCTTGTGACAGTAATAGGTGGTGACAGGTACTCTTTATGGAGTGATCTTTTAGACTCCCAATCCCTCCTTTGCACTTCAAAGTATTCAGATCGATGAAAACGGCAATTCTGAATACCGTGTATTTTTTTAAAAACGGCGCCATTGGCAGCTGAGTAAACGGCAAGTGACGTCATGACGTCGCTTCCGCGTTTACAATTAGAAGGCTGAAACAAAGCCACCCACAGCTTCGTTCCAGCCCGCCCCCAGCCACCGGAGGTGTCCGATTGGTCACCGGGCCTCCCGATCGTCCCCTCCCGCTCCTCCGATATAACAGCCGAACGGCTTTTAGCCACTTCGGTTGTTATATTCGGATAGCCGATCGCCAGCTCTAAACAACAGTACGGGGATGATGCCTGCAGCTGCAGGCATCATCCCAGTATAACCCCCCAAAGCCGAGTACGCACATCTGCGTACGCTCGGCGGGAAGGGGTTAAACATATACCCCTTATATACATTAGGACAAAAAAGTTTTTTTTTTATTTATTTTTTTTTTTTGGATAGAGTGGTGAGAGGGGTTAAACTCTCTGTCAGGTTGGTATTGCTGTCTGTATACCTAGGAAAGATTTGTACTTTCTAATTGTCTTAACCATCAATGCAACGGCCCTGGGAAAATCCGAAACAATGGGCTCCATTTATGAAGTGGTATCTACTGCTTTAAGAAATGCAGTAAAATACTGCATAGCATTTTTCAAAAAAATGTTTTGGCGTTCACAGAAACTGTTCCAAAATACCGCATGTGGTATTTTTCCAAAATATATGGTATTTATCTCATGAAACCATGAAGTATTTTGTCTCATGTGATATCCAGTGGGATGGAAACAGTAGAGAAGGATTAGAACCCCTGTCAGTTTTTATTGCTAATAAAGAGGTAAAATGGTTTAAACTGTAGAAATATGCCAATTCATTAAGTCAGTGCAGTCCCTGCAGCACATGTATTAATACAAAAGAAAAAAGGTGACTAGAATACCAGTCAAACAGGAAGCTCTTTTCACAGGACACATGTGGTGTATCAAAAACAACTACGTTCAATTAAATAAATGCAAAATATCTTTATAAATGTCAAATATTAAATGAAAATAGCATTAAAAAAATCACACACATTTAAATGCCGTTCTTCTACAATGTTGTATATTTATCGGTGGAAAACAGGTATGTGTATGATTTTTTTAAACCATTTTCTTTTAACATTTGACATTTATGAAGATATTTTATATTTACTAAGTATAACTAAA
This sequence comes from Aquarana catesbeiana, assembly GCF_042186555.1. Taxonomy (NCBI): domain Eukaryota; kingdom Metazoa; phylum Chordata; class Amphibia; order Anura; family Ranidae; genus Aquarana; species Aquarana catesbeiana. Next base: position 180,609,954 of record NC_133324.1, on the reverse strand, counting down.
GAAAACATTTTTTTTTTTTAGTTTTGGATATGGTGGAGAGGTATTATTTTTACTGCTGTCTGTGCCCTCATTACAGAGATTCACCCTCTCTATTGGTCCTGTTTACCATTATCAATGAAGGTGAAAGTAAAAGAAAATCCCAAATTTTGGGTTGTCCCCAGAAAAGTAATAGGGAGGACATTTTCCAATGGGGACACTAATTCTGGTGACCTGCGGAACCCCAAGGGATTTCCCTAATTTGCAGGGATTTCTATCACTTCCTGTTTTGGCAATGGGGCAGGAAATAAAGTTAAATCTCCCCAATGGGACACAGATGGCAAAAAACAAAAAACAAACCAACAAAAAAAAAAAACTGACAGGGGTTATAACTCTTCATTACTCTATCCAAAATAAAATAGAAAGCTTTGCCTTTAGTTACAATTTCAAGCAGCCTTTCTCAACCAACATAGAGGAACCCTTGAATAATTGTCCAGTCTCAGGAAACCTTTGAAAAAAATTACTATATCTACAACTCATGATACATTAGTGGTATGGTCAGTGGGAAGAATTACACCATTATAGATAGCTAAAAAGATCAATGATGTCAACAGGTATTTGTCAGCAAGGATGAGCCAAACACCCCCAGTTCGGTTCGCGAACAGGCAAACAATTATCCAGCATGAGTTCAGGCCGAACATTAGCTGTTCACCCTTGTCGGGGAACACCCAAATTGCAGGGTGTTCGGCGAGTGTTCGCCCAGCCGAACGCCCTGAATTGCACTGCTCGCTACACAGTGCATTCTGCGCATTGATTGGGCAAAGCTTTGCCCAATCAGGGTGTAGTAAAAGCTGGTTGTTACGGAGCAGGGCTGTGAAGCTGATCGTGGCATCCTTACCAAACAATGAGTCATCAGCTGTTAATGGACTTCCCCTCTGACAGCTAAATAAAATTAAAAAAATTGCAGGTAAAAAAAAAGCAAAAAAAAAAACTGGCGTAAGGTTCCCCCCCAGTCCATATCAGACCCCTAGGGGCTGGTATGGGTTTTAAGAGGAACCACACCAAAATGTAAAATAAAAACTGCATGGGGTCTCCCCCAAAATCCATACCAGACCCTTATTCCGAACATACAGCCTGGCAGGTCAGGAAAGGGGGGGATGAGTATATTTGCTATTCTGAAGCTTCCCTCCAACCACTTTGCATATTATTGTATATATACTGTGATTCTGTGCTTGCCAAATATGCTGCACATAAAAAACCCCACACTGAGTCTGGCTGCAACCATTTTAACTGTGGGCTGTTGAAGCTGCTGCCTGTTCGCTTCCTGGATTTACACAGACACACAGAGGCACACCTCCAGCTCTGCAGCCCTGCCAATCTCATTGGCCCTCTTATGACTCATCCCCCCTCCCTTCCTGGCAAACTCTCATGAGAGTGAGAGAGAGAGAGCTGTGCATGATGTCATAAGCCTAGGCTAATGACCAGACAAGAAACAGGAAGTGGACTGTCTAAGGAATTTTACTATCCAAAGTTAAAACAACAAGGGCAGAAGATTTAATAAATGGAAAGATGAAAAAATGACTGAAGGTCCGCATTAAGCAAATCAATCCCAATGATTTCCATATTTAGGTTTCTATGCATTACTGTTGAAAGAATTGATCTGAAATGTCAGAGACTACTCAAAGTTGGCTATTACATTCTTACATTTCTTAAATACCACATGCCAGGACCACTACTTTACCGCATGCATTTAATTGTTTACTTCCTCCTGTGAATTGAGTTTAACTCCTTTTCATGCAGTATTTACTGAGCGTTTTCAGCGTTTTGCGGAAAACAGCATAGTGAATTGACAGTTTCAGGATCACGTGATATTTAGGGAAAATGTGTCTGGATACATAAATAGTGCATGTGATCTGCTTTAGTGAATGGAGCCCTATGACTTGTCAAAGGATTTCCTTTACTTTGGTGAGATTTTCTCCTGATTCCTGTTGTGCCTGCAGAGCAGAAAGCAAAGTGGGTCTCCCTAATAAGGATACACAAACGGCAACAAATAAAAACAAACAAAAAAAAAACTGATGGGGTTTTACCAATCCCTGCTCCATCCAAAATGGAAAAAAGTCCATTGTTTCAGCCCCTTTTAACAGCAGGGTCAAAAGGTAAAAAAACATCAAGTTACAGGGAACACTCCTGCTTTGTTAAAGCTGACCTTCACCCTAGTGTACATGTGGGATGGGGGTTATTTATTAAAGCTGGAGAGTGCAAAATCAAGCTCACTTCTGTATAGAAACCAATCAGCTTCCAGGTTTTATTGCCAAAGCTTAATTGAACACGCTTGGTTTCTATGCAGAATTGAGTATGATTTTGCACTCTCCAGCTTTAGTAAATAAACTCCATAGTGTACATGTACATGCAATGTTATGAAATTCTTTGGAAGAAAAACAGCAGATGAAAAATGTTGTCACAGACTATAGAGAAAAAATGTTAGTGTAGAAACAAATAGGCATTTTTATACTGATGGAAAAACTGGAAAGTAAGGGTGACCATTAAATTAAGGAAAATATTTTTTTATGCTTCATTTATCACTAAATATGTTACTGACAGGCCAAATTATACTTAAATGGGTAACTGAAAATGTGTTATTAAGTTCTAGGTGGATGACAGTGGGTTGATTCACCTTTCAGCTTTTTTTTTAATTGGGTACTAGACAGGACTATGACGAGTATCTGACATTGGTGTAAATATCTAGTTGAAAATGTTTCTTTGGCGTTTTTCTCTTTCTGTATCCATCAAGTTAAGAAATCACATTAAAGCCTAGTACACACTAATAGTTTTTTTTCATTCAACCCTGGGGGCTAAACAAAAAAACCTGACAGCTCAGGAGGAGCCGCTGTAAAAACTATCTGGCATTAGTACAGTGATCTCCCTTGCTCTTCTATTGTGTTCTGACGGGGGGATGCCCCCCTCCACCGGAACAGTCTGGTCAGCGCTCTCAGCCATTGTCTGAGAGCACTGCTTGGGAGCTGATCTGCAGACCTTTTTCAGTCATGCCACTTTAAAAGAAGCCGGCCTGCCATACACATGGACCGAATGTCAGCTGGTTTCTATTGCACCAGCCGATGCTGCCCGACATTCAGCCTGTGTGTGTTTGTTGTATTATAAGTTATGAGGGCATCTATGCAATAACTTGTAGACTTAGCCCTAAATAAATCAATAACTTTGCCCATTCTGGGGTTCCTAGCTTTGTGTAAGCTCCAACACAGGCCTACACTGAGCTTCCACTGGACTTTCTACCCAAAAGTGCACAGGAAAGGTAAAGATCCGTGGAAGGGGGGCTATCAATGACAGATTTACTTTAAGAAGCAAGTAGCCTCTATAGCCAGATGACACTACAGGGTCACCACCGACTCCACAAATAATTTTCTAAATCTGAGTGTCATGTATGTGCTCTCATTTTTCTACCTATGGTAAATATCAGTGGAAGGGGGCTATTAGTGACAGATTCACTTTAAGAAGCAAGTGGCCTCTATAGCCAGAAGACACTACAGGGTCACCACCGACTCCACAAATAATTTTCTAAATCTGAGTGTCATGTATGTGCTTTCATTTTTCTACCTATTTTTTTGTCTTTCATATTTCCAGCTGATATTCTGTTACTGATCTGTTACTGATTTGTTTACAGATCTCCCATTTTGCACCAATGAACTGTGTTCTTTGCTGAATCCTTGCTTCTTTCTGAGATAAATTGCCTTCTGCTGTTCACTATATTGGCTGGGTGACACAATTTCAAAGAAAATAGCTAGATATGGTGGGAGGAACAAGTCTTGAATCTTTGAACATGGAAATGTCATCTGCATAATTCTCCATAGGTGCATAGATCATTAAGTACGGTATATCTTCCTATAGGAAAGAATTCCCTATCCAAAGACACTGTCACTTTGCTCCAAATAGGCAGGTGAAAGTGGAATTGTTTTACTTAAGAGAAATAGGCTGATTACTTTACAAGGGAATTTTCGCTTTGTAATGGAAATTCCATAAGCTTAGTGATTGAGGTGAAGCTCTGAGTTTCATCAACAAAGCGTGTCCATGAAACGTTAACGTTAAACGTTGTTTTTATTTTTCTATTCTATTTTCCTTTCACGTGAGTGGGTATTCTTTGCAAAACAAATTTTCATCACATTCACTAAGCTAAGGGAAATTTCCTTTGCAAAGTGAAGACCTAATTTCCTTTAGTAAATCATCACCAGTGTCTCTTTAAAGAAAGTACATTTGCAATCTTTTCTGTAGAGTCTTATCATCTTGCTTTTATTGAGCATTTAAATTCAAGCAGGTGTTATATCAATGCTTTTCTCCTATGAAGATGTCTTTGAAAACAAATTATATGCAAACAATAATAAGAACAAGTGTTTCTTTTTCTAACATACATGATGCAATGTGTATCTGCCAGTGTAAAATTTCTTTCTGGCTACAAAGAATTTTTATTTTTAATTGCTGAAAATATACTGCAGGTGCACATTTAAACTGCAAAGTGTCATAGTCATTTTGAATGTGTTGGAAAGATAGAAAGGTTAAAACAATGCTGAGCAGTTAGAGGGTCCAGATAAAATACCATACAAACTGTGCAGTAGTTAAGTGGACATTAAAAACACAAAGCGCTAAACAGGTTTCTTGTCCGAAAATGTTTATTTCCGACGTTAGCAGACATTGAGTAATGCTATTTACTTTAAGTGGATAAAATAAACTCTATTTAAACAGCTGTAGTCATTGAGTATAGTCAGCCGTGCAGTAACTCATAATTTTAGAGTTGTTAGCTCCTAGCAATAGTTTTCGATCTGCAAGAAACTGCTTCCATATTCTTTCCTATTGCTTGTCTTGATTAAATACTATTTTTTTTTTTTTTACTCTAGATAGAAGAGGTCCTTTTGGAAAAGACACCTAATGCAAGGACTCAACTACATGTGCATGTTACCAATGGCCTAATAGGAAGCCGGTCTCTGATTAGGATGTAACTATTGCTCACAGAGTTGTTTATCCTTCATGTGAATAGTGTTATAAACAAGGTGCATAGTTGCTGAATATTGAAATGCTTCTTGGTATATACAAAGATATACTTCTAATGCCCCATCCAAGCTTTCTAATTATTGGTCCTTGAAATAATACATTAAGTTAAAATATGTAGGAAGGCCAGTATGGTGGCCTGAATTTATGGGAGGAGCCCGGGGGGTACTTAAGCAGCCCGCTCACCTGTGGTGCTTGTCGGTTTCCTGTGCGCGATATACGTCACTAGGCCGACTATTCGATATACCAGCGTCCGCAAGTTCTTGCCTCGCAAGTTCCCGTATTTCGATATTCCGTACTCAAAACCTTCGAAGTCCGCGTTTTTCGTTCGTATTTTGTACCACGCGTCTGGCTTGGCTGTCGCAGGTAAGGTCCCGTCGGACTTTTCGTTTTCATATCATGTCACTAAACCGTGATTTCAAATTTTCGTTTCACTCGCATTTCACAAACTGCAATGTATATCGCTTGTACGTTCGATATGTTACCATTTCGACAGCACCGCGACACAGACGTCGCTTCATTTCTAGCATGTCGGTATTCAAAACGGAAAAAAAAAAAAAAATATATATATATGCGTCGGTAGACAGCCATAGCGAGTCGCAATTTGCAATTTATCAAGTCAGTTCGATACCAACCATTTCTCATTTCTGAAACATTTCTAAACTCATTTCTGACATTTCAAATTTAATCGGATCAAGTCAGTTCAATACCAATCATTTCTCATTTCTGAAACATTTCTAAACTCATTTCTGACATTTCAAATCATTTCAACATTTCTCATTTCGGTCACCTACCGCGCTCCGATTCGAATCCAGTCGCACCAAAAGATGCACCGATTCGTTCCGGTGTGCCCCAGTTATTACGGCCTCATTTCTATACATGCTCCAGAGTTACGTTATTGTCTGACATTAGTACCTCTGTCATGCTTATCATTTCATTTCCACGTATCACGTCCCGACACGAATCCAGTCGCATGCAAAATGCACCGATTCGTCTCGGCGTGCCCCAGGATTGGCCTCATTTCTATACATGCTCCAGAGTTACGTTTTCAGTCATTCATACCTCTGTCATGGTTCATTTCATTTCCACCTATCACGTTCCGACATGAATCCAGTCGCATGGCAATGCACCGATTCGTCTCGGCGTGCCCCAGGATTGGCCTCATTTCTATACATGCTCCAGAGTTACGTTTTCAGTCATTCATACCTCTGTCATGGTTATCATTTCATTTCCACCTATCACGTTCCGACATGAATCCAGTCGCATGGCAATGCACCGATTCGTCTCGGCGTGCCCCAGGATTGGCCTCATTTCTATACATGCTCCAGAGTTACGTTTTCAGTCATTCATACCTCTGTCATGGTTATCATTTCATTTCCACCTATCACGTTCCGACATGAATCCAGTTGCATGGCAATGCACCGATTCGTCTCGGCGTGCCCCAGGACTGGCCTCATTTCTATACATGCTCCAGAGTTACGTTTATCAGTAATTCGTACCTTCTGTCATGGTTATCATTTCATTTCCACCTATCACGTTCCGACATGAATCCAGTCGCATGGCAATGCACCGATTCGTCTCGGCGTGCCCCAGGACTGGCCTCATTTCTATACATGCTCCAGGGTTACGTTTATCAGTAATTCGTACCTTCTGTCATGGTTATCATTTCATTTCCACGTATCACGTTCACACATGAATCCAGTCGCATGGAAATGCACCGATTCATTATGGCGTACCCCAGGGCTCGGCCTCATTTCTGATACATGCTTCAAAGTCCGGATCATAGCTAATCGCAGACATCGGGGGATGGATCCATGTCTCTGCCATGCAGCTTACTACCATTTCACTCCCACAACGCATCACCGTTTCGGAACCAGTCGCATCTCACATGCACCGATTCTTTACGGAATGCCTCGCTGGTTCCAAACAGCATTTCATACCTATACCAGAGCTCGGTTGGTTGCCAGTCGCAAACACGGCACAACCAATTCAAGCCTCGGTCTAATAATCATTTCTCTCATTTCATTTCATACGGTGCTCCGATTCGAATCCAGATGCATCAAACAGGCACCAGATCGTCCCGCGTGCACCAATGTTTTCACTTGCCTCATTTCAATACATGCTCCAGAGCCCGGTTCTCGGTCGAATCAATGACGACGACCAGGCCGGACCTCTGTCATGGAGTCCATTCATAATCAAGGCAAACATTTCGAATCATTTCATTGTCATACAAATCGTTGCTTCAAAAAATCAGTTAGCAATCCCTTCACGAATTGTCACCTTTTCGTTTTTCTCAGGTCAGTCAAAGTTCAGTAGGTCCACCCTGCACCAGGTTGGACGATATCCCCCCAGGTAAAAAAAAAAAAAAAAAAAAAAAAAGGGGGAATGGGAGAATAAGTCGGGTAAGTATGACTCAGCGGATCAAAGAAAAAAACTTGAAATTCATCTCACCCCTAATAGGTTACAGTCAACCAGGAAATAAAAGCTCAAGAGAATCCTCACCAGAGCAACTATGTCTCAGACCGGCAGCGAAGACCTCACGGCCCCTCTGTCACCTTCTCCAGTCTCAGAAAGCGGCAGCGTGCAATCCCTTAGGGGATGGACTATCCCCAAACTGACGGCAGAGCTCAGACGCAGAGGTGTCCCCTTCCCCGCCACAGCAAGGAAAGGCGAGCTTTTCAAACTCCTCTTTCCCCCACCAGCAGCAGGACCCAGTACCCAACAGGCATCCCTTCAGTCGATATCATCGGCCATTTCACAGTTACACACGATGGTGTCATCTCTATCCACCTCAGTGGCAGACGTCCAAACCAGGGTTGCACTTCTGGAGGCCCGACCGGCCACGGCTGTCCCCGACCCAACGGCAACTCAAAGCTTGACACCCCTTCCTGCAGGTACCTCAGGCTCGAGCCATATTGTCTACCCCTCCCACCTGGTCCCAACCAGTATCAGGAAGGACATCTTGGACGGCAAGGACGTCAACCTGGCCTCTCTCCTCATTTCCGTGCATGATTTGGCAGAAAATAAAGCCTACTCCTGGGGTGACATATCAGTGGTCCTTAAAGCCAAAGACCCCAGATTGAACCGCAAGCTAACAGTCTCAGAGTTTACCCTGGCCTTTGGCATGCTCAGAGATGTCCTGTGCTCAGCCACCCCTAGCAGGCGGGAAGAGCTGGACTTGTATCTCCATACTGTGGTAGACTTGGGCCACAAGTACGGAGGTTTTGCCTTTTACGACTACCATCGTTCCTTTTCAGCCAAGGCCGCGGCCAGACTCATACAGTTCCAGATCACGACAGATTGGAGTCTCATGGATACAGAGCTCTTCTGCCGCCACTTTGCCGGCTTACGCTCACCTCTGTGTGCGATTTGCCAGTCTTCCACCCACACTGCCACCTGGTGCGCCAATACGGCAACCAGACGGCCTTTCGAGTTTCCCTCTACCTCAGGTTCAGTACAGGGTCAGCCGATCCCTGAACCAACGCCTCAGGTGGACAAACTCGGACGCCCAGTCCGAACCGTGGGAGGGGCAGCCATCTGTAATAACTTTAATCAGGGGTCCTGCAACTTCAGTCAGTGCCGTCTACTTCACCTCTGCACCTTATGTCATAGAGCACACCCTAGGATTTTGTGCGAAGTCAAGCAACACAAGAAGGCGTGACTAAGCCGGATCAACCTCTTATGGTTAGGATGGTATCTCACTTCACATCCCACCCCTTCCCTGGCCACCTTCCTTATCCAAGGCTTCACAGCAGGCTTTCACACCGGCCTCATTTCACTACCCCACACTACCCACGAATGTGCCAATCTTCGTTCGGCAGCCATTGACGAACAAGCCATAGATCAGCTCTTACAGGCAGAGGTGGATCGAGGTTACGTGATAGGCCCTTTCAGTTGCCCCCCTTTCAACACATGGAGAGTCAGCCCTATTGGGCTTGTCAAGGGCAAGTTTTCAAATAAATTGCGTTTGGTGTACGACTTGTCTGCGCCTCATTCTTCCCACATACCCAGCCTCAATTCCCTGATCCCCTCCGAGGAGTTTTCCCTAAAATATTCTTCCGTGGACATGGCAATACAAGCGATCATCAAAGCAGGCACAGGCGCCTGGCTCTCCAAAGCCGACATCTCGGATGCCTTCAAGCTCCTGCCCATCCACCCATCCCTTTGGTGCTGGCATGGCATCAAGTGGAAGGAAGCATATTATTTTGCTACAAAGCTCACCTTCGGTTCGAAGAGTAGCCCGTGGCTCTTCGACACGTTCGCCCAGTCCCTCGGTTGGATACTATTACACAAGGGTCAATGCCATGAAGTCATCCATTATCTAGATGACTTCCTACTGATAGAACCACCCAGCAAGCCCCCAGGAGATCTCGACAAACTTAGGGTAATTTTTGGAAACCTCAATGTTCCTATTGCCGAGCACAAAGTCGATGGCCCAGCAAATAGCATCACTTTTCTCGGGGTCAGCTTGGATACCTGCGCAATGCAAGCCAGTCTCCCCCTCGACAAACTAACACGCATTAGGGCAGTCCTTCACGAGTTTACACACACCAAGGACTGTACCAAAAAACAGTTGCAGTCCCTCCTGGGTATGCTCAACTTCGCTATGCGAATTATTCCACAAGGCCGCACATTTGTATCACGCCTACTCAGATTTCTGTCGGAAACTCAAGACCCTGATCAGATTCTGAATTTAGACTCCGCAGCCATAGCGGACCTATCCATGTGGGAGGAATTCTTGTCCGCCTGGAATGGCATATCTCTATTCATACCTATAGTTTCGGTCCATTCACCCCAGGTGGTAACGGACGCCGCAGCCTCCACAGGTTTCGCGGCAATTTTTGGCCATCATTGGTTTTCAGGACCCTGGCCTCAACAGATACTATTGATACCCGGCTTTTCCCAAACATCTGCCCTCTTTGAGCTTTACCCCATAGTGGCAGCCGCACAACTCTGGGGCCACCACTGGACAGGACAAACTGTAGTCTTTAGCACCGACAACCAGGCCACGGCAGACATCATCAACAAAGGCAGGTCCAAGTCCCTAGCAGTCATGTCCTTCCTGCGCAGGTTGGTACAACTGTCTTTACAACATCAGTTCAATATACACTGTGCATTTATTCCCGGCAGATACAACTCAGCAGCTGACGCATTGTCACGTTTCAATTATTCCTCCTTTTTCAAACAGGTTCCCGATGCCGATCCAATGTCGGCCCCTATCCCTGTCTGGTCACAACTGACCCTGGACTAGATCAACATTTACACGGAGCTACACAACTCATAAATCATTCCCTCTCCTACAACACACTTAAAGCCTACCAGACAGCTTGGAAGGCCTTTAACAAATTCCTCACGTCCTGCCGTAAAGGACCAACAGATATCAAGCAGGTACTGGCCTTCACTGCACACTGCCACACGCAGTTGGCCTTATCCTACAATACCATCCGGCTATACCTAGCCGGCATTCAACATTTTATGGCGCTTGAAGACCCCACGAAATCTTCACTATTCTCATCTCACGCTATACGAGCCGTTTTAAGGGGAATCCAGAAACAACAACCAGTCATCAGCACTAAGCGCTTGCCCATTACGGGACCCATCTTTAGGGACATGTCAACTATTCTGGCTACCTCGCCATTCGGTCGGCTCCGCAGCACGGTCTTACAAGCAGCGATATATCTAGCGTACTATGGGTTCATGCGCCCTGGCGAATTCACCTCTAACAAACCCACAGACCGAGTACTATGCAGACGACACTTACTTAGATACCAGGACCACTTCATCCTGCACCTCGAGGTCTCTAAAACCCAGCAAACGGGCTCAGGAGCGAACATTCACCTCTTCAAAACCGACAACAGCTGGTGTCCAGTCGCCGTACTCAACCGGCTCCTGTCACTCCTGCCTGAACAACCAGACAGCAGTCCCCTTCTACCGTTCCCAGTTAAACCCTTAAACGCCTCTCAGTTTGTGGAACACATAAGAATACTTCTCCGCAATCTTCATCTTAACCCTAGTCAGTATTCCGGACACTCGTTTCGCATCGGAGCAGCCTCCGCGGCATCCCGCCACGGGGTTCCGGACCACATCATCAAAAGACTGGGCAGGTGGAAGTCAGCCTGCTTCGCCCGGTATATCCCCAACCCACAAACAGAGATGGCACAGGCATTCTCCAAATTGGCTCAATAAATAATTGAAAATCAATAAAATCATAACCCTACCTGAATGTTTTTGCCCCCTTATTTTGGCATACCGGCCATTAGACCAAGGCACACTTTCAGGTCCATTTCATAAGCTAAGTCCACACTTTCAGGTCCATTTCCGATGCTAAGTCCTATCTTTACTATAAGTGGTATCCATGTACATACCGGACATAGGGCTCCAACCATAAGTAGGAAGGCCAGTATGGTGGCCTGAATTTATGGGAGGAGCCCGGGGGGTACTTAAGCAGCCCGCTCACCTGTGGTGCTTGTCGGTTTCCTGTGCGCGATACCCACCCTCCCATCCCCATTTCACAGCATTTCTCAAACTATTCATTTCATTCATTTCTCTTACAGAATAATCATTTCTTAAACCAGGGTATGCCCCCTTATTTTGGCATACCGGCCATTAGACCAAGGCACACTTTCAGGTCCATTTCATAAGCTAAGTCCACACTTTCAGGTCCATTTCCGATGCTAAGTCCTATCTTTACTATAAGTGGTATCCATGTACATACCGGACATAGGGCTCCAACCATAAATACTATTGTCTACTATTTGCAGCAGTGAGGTGGTCTCTGGGATTATATAACATTTCCTTTAACCTAATATCATAAAACTTTCCACTTCCACTCTCATCTAAATTGTCTCCACCATAAATAACAGGGGTACAGACAGTAAACATCTTAAATACTGTCTAAGTAAAAAGACAAGCTGACTTTAAAGGCTAAGTTCACTTTTTTTCCCTAAATTTCAGCTTCCCTATGTTTCAATATACCATTAAAGCTCTTTCAAGTTGCAGCTGCAGCCGTGGCTTTTAGCGCCACTTTACCGTCGTTTTAATGGTGCCCCAGTTTGAAAGCACTTGGGCTTTCACATTGTGGTGGTAGGGGAGGCGTTTTTCCAGGCGTTTTACATTTAGTCATTTAGCGCCTGAAAATGTCTCAGTGTAAAAGGGGCTTTAATGTACCTCTATTGCAGAAAAGAAAAAGCTTTCTTTATATTCAATTACTTCCTGCTATCTGACCCTTAGGACATGAAAACCGTTAGAAGGAACCAGTTCAGTAGCTAACCTCATTAACACACACCCAGCACCTGCCCATCCCCTCCAGGAGATTGCTCCCACCCACCTCTGTACTCACATGCACTCATTATTAGTCAGCACCATTCTCACTGAGTACACAGTTCTCTACTGATCAATTGTTTTGTGTTTTGATTTCTTTTTGCATAGATCATTCTTGGCAGAGTGTGCAGGAGCAATCACATAACAGCCTATGTGGAACAGAGCTGTAGTATTGAAAAGAGGAGAAGTGTGTCCCTGAAAATCTGTAACGCTCACCATACACTATACAATCTGATTGTACAATCTCCTTTAACTCTACCATCGACTATGTAGTGCAAGGGCCTGCAAAACTGGATACAGAGCGATTTGATACATAGGTGTGTTCTCCTATTATATAGTTTTGGTAAATCTAAGGGGGTTTGTACAGAAATTGTACAACCAGATTGTGTAGTTTATGGCCACCTTTATACACCTAAAATGAACTAGTTGCACTTTCGGTGCCCTTAACTGTTAACGGCACCCCAAATGTGGAAGCAAACACACATTTTCTTGAGTGTAAAAACTTTTCAAACTGCAATGCGCCAAAATGCTACTCTGCTGTGTTTGCTGTGCATAGGGCAGCCCTTTGAAATCAATAGACTGCCCTATGCATGTCTTGGAAAAAAAAGTACCAAAAAAAGTATACTCCCACTATGCTGTGTGCTGTGTGTGTGCTGTGCATAGGGCAGCCCTTTGAAATCAATAGACTGCCCTATGCATGTCTTGGAAAAAAAAGTACCAAAAAAAGTATACTCCCACTATGCTGTGTGAATGGGGCCTGAACGTGAATTTGGTGTGTTTACACCCTCCCCCTCCCTGAGCTGGACCTGGATTACAAGAACATTGACAGCTGAATATCTCTGTATCTCTGAATATATCTAACTCAGTGGGGGTGAGCCATTGGTGGCGGGGATGGGGGGGTCTAAGTCTGCACTAAGGATACCATACCTCCATGCAGCAAAATCATGTACCTGCTCCTGAAAGGTACATTTCTTTGTTGCAGGCACTGACATGTGCCATGGGGTGGTACAACAGAATTGTATAGAATGACTACAACACTCATTATGTATTCCAACAAACAAATGTGTTTCAAAGTCCAGGTATTCAGACTATTCAGTTAGCATATTATATACATCTAAAATAAAAATAATATTTGTAAAATCAAAATAAGGAAGCACTTTGAAGCTACCATTTCCATACATCTTAATAACACAATACCACAATCACTTATATACACAAATTACATGGTCGCATAGGTTGTGAATAAGGCACCCAAATAATCATAAATTTTTCAGAAGTAAATAAGATGACTAATTGGAGAATTCTTTAATGTGGGTCACTTTTGGTCATGTAGTAAAAGGATTAAAAAGTATGTATGCAATAGACATGTAGTACATAAGGTGTTTGTCCTACTCTGCAGTGAAAAAGATAAACTTCCTTCACCCAGTTTCTAGAGCCCACTATCATTGTGTGTTACAAACAGTAGACTGCTGGAACTATCTTCAACCCAAGGTGGCTATTAAAGCTACCTAGGAAGGTGTAGAGTTGAAAGATCAATTAGCTCAGGTGGAAAAATGTGAGGGTTTGCACTGGGATGTCGAGATATACAAAGAGAAGGAAGCATGGAGTTGTCGGTGAGGAGATGTTGATGCTACTATTAATGGAGAAAGCACCATGTAAAGCAGGATCTACACGACCGTTTTTTCCGTCGGAGTAAACTCTGAAGGTTTTTCCAACGGATTTCCGACGGAGTTCCACTGAAACTGTCTTGCCTACACACAATCACACCAAAGTCTAACCATCTAGAATGCGGTGATGTACAACACGTACGACGGGACTAGAAAAAGGAAGTTCAATAGCGAGTAGCCAATAGCTGCCATCTCATACTTGCTTCAGAGCATGCGTCGTTTTTGGTCAGTCGGAACAGCATACAGACGAATTGATTCCGTGGGAAAGATTTAAAACATGTTCTATTTCTACGTCAGAATTTTCTAAAAGAAAAGTCCGATGAGGCCCACACACGATCGGAATGTCCGATGAAAAGATTCCGTCGGACTTTTCCTGACGGAAAGTCCGACCATGTATACACGGCATTAGAGAGACAGAGTATCCTTCTAGATTTCCCAGAGCCTCACCAAAGAGAAATCTCTAAAAAAATATGTCCTATATATGGCTTACAGAAAATTCTATAAAAATACTCTTAGATACTGTGTCCTGTTTGTGGATTATAGAAAATCAATAAATGCATTCTTGGTGTTCCTCTGTCTGTACCTTATACAACCTTACTACCTAGTGTCACCCCCTAATAGCTTCATGTTGCTTCATGTTGCTTGCAAGCAACCGTCAAATTAGAAACGTGTGGCTGTAGATGATAGATCATATATCTCCTAGCAAGTGGAAATTGATTAGTTTCTTCAGTTCTTCCCCTAAGTACTCCTGTAGTTTGTGATAATATAGTTGGATATCAAAGGCCTGCAGTTCAACTGTGATAGACTGTGTTAAGAACAGTAAAGCCAGTGAAAGTATATTACAGGCTATTATCATGATTTTAAGCTTATGTTGGCAGAGGAGTCATAATTTGGTAACTTCTGTAATTCCATTTAAATCATAGCTTTAGGGCAGACTAACAGTTTTACAGGTGAAGCAACACTCACCATAATGCGTTACAAATGCTACAAATTTTCAGAATGTCTTTGTGGGAGAAAAAAACATTGACCCAGCAAAGCTTATATTAAAAATAAAAGAATGTTAACAAGCCTGGAAAATTATTTCCCCAAAAGTTTAAGAGAACACAAAGGTCAAAAAGAAAATGGCTAATGGACAATATGGAGAAAATTAATTGGTCAATATAATTTGAAAGTAGGTTGTGTGGAACAATGGCTTTCCAGTATATTCTGTTCTGATGGCACTTCTAAGAGCAGATGGAAGTAATAATGCAGACATTACCACATTTAAGTTAATAGGCCTCAAAAAAGTAAAAATATATTGTGAACTAGTTTTTTTTTCACTTAAGTAAATGTATACCAGCTGTAAGACATTTTGGTAGAGCAACCCAAGGTCCCTGCAAGCATAGCAAGTACCGTATGTATTTTTCTTTCATGTGCATTGTATTTCTTTCATTCATACTGTTACACTTTGAAATAAATGAAATCCAATGTTCAAGTAAAAAAAAAATAGCTCTTTAATTAACTCTGAGTTTCACTATTTATTTAGAAAGACAAACGTACCACTTGGATCAGTACGGTGGGCATGAGAAAAATACACAAACTGCTATAATTTGCATTCTTTTGGCTTAAGTTTAGTGTTTTTTTTCCAGGAGTTGGATGTTGAGGTGTGAGAATGTCAAGGACATTTATAAGCCAGGAAGGAATTTTTCATTATCATTACTAAAGTTCTGACTCTTGTACACTATACCCCATTCTTACATGAAAGAAAATACATACTTGTTTGAATTTAGACTGCCTCCTCTAAGAGCATTTTGTGATCTTAAGCAGTGATATAAATACTTTAGGTTCAATTAACTTATGTTATGTTCTGATTGACATCTCTATTTAAATAAGAATTGTGACTTTTTTCTTTTTAAAAAATGTATCCTAGCTTAAATGAAGGGTTTCCACTGATAAATCTTCCAAAAAGAGCCTCCAATCATAAAAGCAGATGTAGATTTATTTTAAAGACTAAGGATGCAACATACAAAGTCCACCTGGTGCAACAGGTAATGAACGTGCTTCCCTCTATTACTGGAGCTTAATCATAGAGTTTATGATTAAGCTCCAGTGATAGAGGGATACATGTTAGGGTGGTTGTTGCACCAGGTGGACTTTGCATGTTGCATTCTTAAGGGCCAAACACACACAGCCAGAATATCAGGCAGCATCGGCCGATTCAATAGAAACCAGCCACCATTCGGACCCTTGTGTATGACAGCTGGTCCGACGGAAGTCGGCCGGCTTCTTTCGAAAGGACTTGACCGAAAAAGGTCTGCCAATTGGTACCCGATCATGTGTTCTGGTGGAGGGGCCATTTCCCTGTCAGAACACAATAGCTCAGCGGGGGAGATCGCACCTCCTGAGTGTAGGGCCCTCTACCCTAGGATAGGTGCTATAGTGTGGTTTGATAGAATAGGATTTAGTTGTAGGTAAATTTAGCCAGGCCTGGTTGTTTTGATTCAGGGTTGGGAGTGTCAGAATAGAGGGGGGTGTGGCCACTACACTTAGGCTCAGAGATACTGCCTCTGCCTGACGGTGAATTGTTCTGGGAAGGAGAGGATGGGCTGAGATCTGAGTGTCAGGAAGCTCATGTGAGAGTCCGGACCAATCATTAATTTGTTTGGTCGCGAGGAGGTCTCTCATATAAGAGGGGGTCACATGCTTCCAGGGAGAGGAGGGCCAGGGAGACGGAGGAGGGCCGAGGGCCCGGGAGACGGAGTAGAGGGCCCAGGGCCCGGGAGACAGGAGAGGGTCGAGGGCCGAGAGAGAGAAAGGAGGTCGTGGAGTGTTCCAGGAGGAGGTCCAGGCGGGCGACTGGAGTACAGCAGAGCCAGCATGTAATGCTGGGGAAGAGCCAGGCATTCCCATGCGGGGATGTGCCAGGCGAGCGAGGAGGAAGTAGGATTACAGCGGAGGAAGTGAACTGGGTGACCGACTTTCTGTGAGTGAAACATGGACTGTTGATCGGGAGGAAACAGGTCAGTGACAACCCAGAGAAACAAATGCAGGAACCATAAGAACATTAACTTCCAGGGACTGAGGAGCGTTAGCATGCAGGTCATGGAAATAGGCAGTGAAGGCCTGTGACTTGGCAGTAATACTCCAAAGGAATTCTATCAGTCAAGCAGAGGGAATTATTCAGAGTAATGACTTTCTTTTAATCTTGGGAGTTCTGTATAAGGGAAGTCCGTTAACAAAAGCTACAGCTATGGATGATACCCTTGTAAAATGGGGTCTGGTGGAGCATCTCATATCTACCTATGAACAACCCCCAGATTAACTCCACGAATAAAGAGGTATAAAACTTAAACATTGACTGTTTGGTGTCATGTGCGTGTATGGGAGAAGCGGAGTGATTGGCAAAATAATGATGAACAAATCCAGCAGCCCCTATGGGGGTACCACTACATGAGCTATTTAGTTTTTTTTTGTTAAGCCCACTGGGTTGAATGAAAAAAAAAAACTGTTACTGTGTACCAGGCTTTAGTCTTTAAGATACGCCTACATCAATTTATGATAAGAAGCTCTTTTTTTTTATGTGGATATTTGATGGCTCATGACTGTGGAGAGCCTGCCTCTGCTGCCTGGGGAGAGGATAGAAATTCTGAGCCGGTAATTTTGTTGATTACACTGAGAGGTTTCCAAACTTTTTTTTAACTGAAGAAAAGTTTTTATCCAGTAGTAGTGAGCCACATAAGCATGTCTATTCAATAAACATTTTCATAATAACTAGGAGCAGTCAGCCAGTATTCACTTTTGACTTGAATGCAAGATAGGTTTTCATCTTGTGTATTAAAACACAGAGATTGCAATAGCATAGCAAAGCCTTTGAAAAAACTTGTATGCGAATATTTGATTTTATTAAATAGAACTTATTTAATAATGTAGCTTTGTGTGCACTAAAATCCACGTGGATACCATAGTGTGCTAGGAACTGTTAGGAACACTTAGTCATCCAAATGTTACAGAATTGTGTGTCCTAGCTGGTGCACTTCAAAGGGTGTGCCCTCTTCTTCAGTACTAGTCCATTGACACACCTTTACGCTTGGGTGACCTGCTTCCTTAAACCCACTAAACATAGCCAGAGTTTGCATACATAATTCTTGGTATATTTATCCTTTAAAATCACTTAAAAACACAAATGTTTACTATAATTTCATAGTTTCATGTTTTCATAGTTTTCAAGTTGGTAATGTTGAATAAAGACACTAGTCCATCCAGTTCAACCTGTGTGTGTGTGTGTTCATGTTGATAATCATTTCCCATATCCATATCCCTGTATATTGTGTTTGCTAAAATACATGTCCAAGAGTCTTTTAAAACTATCAACACCTCCTGCTCACACCACCGATTGTGGTAGAGAGTTCCACATCCTTATAACCCTGACAGTGAAAAATCACCTACGCAGCCTAAGCTTAAACTGCTTCTCCTCAATTCTCATTGTGTGACCCTGTGTCTTCCTACACTCCCTCAGACTGAAAAGTTTCCTATTTACGCTGGGATCACCAATGAGATATTTGTACATCGCTATTATATCTCCTCTCAAGCATCTCTTCTCCAGGGAGAATAAGTTTAGTGATTGTAGTTGTTTCTCATAATTGGGGTCTCCAGTCCCCTCATTAATATTGTTGCCCTTCTCTGGACTCTCTCCAGTTCCAGAACATCCTTCCTGTGGATTGGTTACCGGAACTGGATGGAATACTCCAGATGTGGCCTATAAAGTGGCAGGATAATTTTACCTCTGAAGTAAATTCCCTTTTTAATGCATGCTAATATTCTGCTGAATTGCTTGCTACAGCTTGACATTGCATGCTATTGCTCAGTCTGTCTTCTACTAGGACCCCCAGATCCTTCTCCATCCTGGATTCCCCCAGAGGTTCTCCCCTAGTGAGTAACTTGCATTTTTATTTTTAACCCCCAATTGCCCTAATTGTTTTTGTGTTGTCAGGAAATACTGAGATTTAGCTATTTATCCCACCCTCTATATCACAGGTGTCAAACACAAGGCCCGCGGGCCGAATCCGGCCCACAAGGCCATTTCATGTGGCCCTCAGACCTCTCCTGCAGCTGCAGGAGAGCTCCAGCCCTCCTCTGGTCCACCTCCAGACCCCTACTCTCTGCTTTCAAGCAATGCATCCAGCTTCTTCCCAGCAGCAGCATAAAGAAAGGGGGTGCACTGTGCTGTTAGGGAGCGTAGGGGACTCAACTTCTGATGGTGGGGTGGCTCTTGACATCTAATGTAAGGGGAGGGGATGCGCTGGACATCTAATCTTACAGATACAACTGGCCCTTTTGAGGACAATCATAATGCTGATGCGGCCCACAATGAAATTGATTTTGACACCCCTGCTCTATATCATTTATAAATCAATTAAACAGAACTGGTCCCAGGACAGAGCCTTGGAGTACCCCACTTACCACTCCAGACCAGTCTGAGTACATGTTATTTATCACCACCCTTTGGACATGCCCCTGTAACCTGTTTTCTATTCAAGAACAAACCCTGTGTCTATGCCTACATTTCTCTATTTCTGTTTAACTCTCTAGTGTTAAGCATTACAAACACCATTACCAAACACCAGTATATCTACAGTATAGCCAACATGTAAAATCATATATTCCTTTCCACGTTGTATTTCAGTTATTTCCAGCCTACACCTGCTAATCCAAACAATGTTGAAGTTTGTAAACTTACTCCCTACATATTCAATAACCTCTGTGAGTAAGCACTGCTGTGTCACACATTTCACAGAGTCTGCCTTCTGAACTACAGAGGTGCTGAGAGGAGGAGCTTCAGGAGGCGGAGTCAGTACAGCAATCACTGCTTGCGGGCAGAAAGTACCATGGGATATGTAATCCAATATAAGCTTACTTGAAAAATCCCCTTTCATGCTGTAAATGCTGCCTGTCTACTGTGTCATCTCTTTTCTCAACTTCCTGGATTCCATAGAACTCTTTTAACCATGTAAGGACTGCCCACCGCATATATACTGTGGCAGGGCTACTCCATTGTGCGAAACAACGTACCTATAAGTTGTTTTATGCAATAAATAGTGTGGCGTGCGCACCCGCTGCATGGAGGAGGAGCCGATGAGCGTGTCCGGCGGACCCGATGTTCACCGGCCACCCACGATCGCTTCACAGAGAGGCAGAATGGGGATCTGCCTATGTAAACAAAGCAGATCCCTGTTCTGACAGGGGAGAACATGAAGATTGTCTGTTTCTAGTAATCAGGAACAGTGATCTCTGTGTTCTTGCTGTAAGTACTTCCCCCACACTGTTATAAAACGCACTGAGGGAACACATTTAACCCTTTGATCACTCCTGATGCTAACCCCTTCCCTGCCAGTGTCATTTGTACAGTGATCAGTGCATTTTGTTAGCACTGATCACTGTGTTGGTGTCACCGGTCCCCAAAAAGTGTCATTTAGGGTCAGATTTGTCCGCTGCAATGTCGCAGTTCCGCTAAAAATCACTGATCATCACCATTTCCAGTAAAAACAATAAAAGAAAAAAATAAAAGTCCCTAAATCTATCCCGTAGTTTATAGACGCTATAACTTTTGCGCAAACCAATCAGTATACGCTTATTGGGATTTTTTTTTACCAAAAAAATGTAGCAGAATACACATTGGCCTAAATTGATGAAGAAATTTTTTTTAACATTTTTTTGGGGGATATGTATTATAGCAGAAAGTAAAAAATATTGCTTTTTTTACAAAGTTGTTGGTCTTCTTTTGTTTATAGCACAAAACATAAAAACCGCAGAAGTGATCAAATATCACTAAAAGAAAGCTCTATTTGTTGGGAAAAAAGGTCATCAATTGTATTTGGGTACAGCATCGCACGTCCGTGCAATTGTCAGTTAAAATAACACAGTGCCATATCGCAAAAAAAGGCCTGCTCATTAGGGGGGTAAATCCTTCCGGGGCTGAAGTGGTTAAAGAAGAACTTTTTTTTTTAATCTGTTGGGTTACAATTATTTAAATGTCAGGAGGTATATGCTACTTCCAGGATTGCTGTCTATTATTTACAATTTACATTAAATTGAGTGCTGATACTATAGCTTGCAGTTTTTCTTCCTGTGCTATGTCTGGAGACTCTCCTACACAGCAGCCATCCTGTCATTTGCCACTCCTCTCCCTTTGTCCAATCACAGAATGCTTTGCATTGTGTAGTGCTTAGCATTTTGTGAATGGACAATGAAAGAGCACAGGATGGGTCTCGGCACTCTGATTCTGCTCTTTCTGTGCTCCTGCCCGGTTTAATTCAGATAATAGAAAGTTGCAAGTCTGCAAATGTTCTGCTCGGATAGGGTAGCAAAATGAGCTAAGCTGCTGAAATGTATGCATAGCATAGCAAGGAAGAGGACAGGATGGGTCTTGGCACCCTGATTCTCCTCTTTCTGTGATCCTGCTCTGTTTGAATCACATATTTGAAAGTCGTAAGGCTGCAAACGTTCTGCTGGGGTAGGGTAGCAGAATGAGCTGAGCTGCTGAAATGTAAGTGAAAGTGTTTTTGATGTTAAAGCTCAGCTCTGACCACAAAAACGTTCATCTAAAAATACTCCTCAATAACCACAAAAGATTTCAATCCACTTTGTGAACCAAATTCTTTTGTAAACCCAGTTAATGTAAAATTGTAAAATTGCCATTGATGACATCATTGTGATGCCCATAGACTGTGCAGAGACGAAAATCTAGGAGGGACCCAAATGGTCCTTCTACTACAGACTATCTGTAGAAAACTGAAGGAGGATGGTTTAGTAGAAGAGTGAAGCCTCGTACACACGATAGGATTTTCCGACAGGAAATGTGTGATGACAGGCTGTTGGCGGAAAATCCGACCGTGTGTATGCTCCATCAGACAATTGTTGGCGGATTTTCCGCGGACAAATGTTGGATAGCAGGTATTAAAATTTTCCGCAGACAAATGTCTGTTGTCGGATTTTCCGAGTGTGTGTCCACTATTCCGTCGGACAAAAGTCCAAAGTACAAACACGCATGCTCGGAAGCAAGGACAAGCCAGTAGCGGTCGGTCTTGTAAACTAGCGTTCATAAGGGGGAATTAACATTTGTGACTTGGCAAATTATGAAATGTTGAAATGCAGCACACATTCTCTTCTTCTTTAATGGGATAATAATGAAGCTGCTTTTCTGGTGATATTGATTGAGTTATTGCAAACAAATTTTCAAAGGCTTTTTTTTTCTAGTGATATCACTTTTCACTTATCACTTTTCAACAGTTTGGTAGTAGGCAGTTACATTTAAAAAAATACAATGTAAAAGTGACAAGGGACACCAACATAGTTGTATCTTTGAGCTTAAAAACTACGGGATAATGGCGTTGTGGTAACTTGCCCAAATAAAAAAAAAGCATAATATTATTCTTGATATCACTAGTAAAAAAAAGCCTTTGAAAATTAGTTTGCCATAACTCTATCAGTATCACCAGCAAAGCAGCTTCATTATTATCCTATTAAAGTAGAAAAGAATGTGCGTTGCATTTCGATATTTCATAATTTGCCACGTCATGAATGTTAACTCTCCATTACGAACGCTAGTTTACAAGACAGACCGCTTCTGGCTGGTCCTTGCTTCCGAGCATGTGTATTTGTACTTTGGACTTTTGTCCGACGGACTTGTGTACACACGCTCGGAAAATCTGACAACAGACATTTGTCAGCGGAAAGTTTTAAAACCTGTTATCCAACATTTGTCCACGGAAAATCCCCCAACAATTGTCCAATGGAGCATACACACGGTCGGATTTTCCACCAACAGCCTGTCATCACACATTTCCCGTCGAAATATCAGATCGTGTGTATGAGGCTTTAGCCCCCCTTTCTAACTGGAAATCTTGCCAACACAGCAGTGGTCTGTGGGGGTCTGCTTAGTTATGGTGCAAGTAGCATAACCACTTCTTTATTTTAATCACTTTCACAGACATAACAGGCAAAAAATTCAGGTACCAGGTCAGTGGAAAAGACGACCTTTCCTAAGGACAACCTGGCACAGTCCATAAGATGTTTATGTTTACTTACATAGACATAGTGGTGCACATAATATCCAAAGTACAGTCCCTCACTCTTCCTATAGCTAATTAATTAACCGGTTGACATTTATACAATGCTGTGGAAAAGTATTTGCCCTTTTTTTGATTTTTGATTTTTTTTGCATATTTGTCACACTTAACTGACTCAGATCATCATACAAATGTTTTTATTACACAAAGATAACCCGAGTTAATACAAAACGCAGTTTTTAAATTATGTTTTTTATTTATTAAGGCAAAAAAGCTGTCCAAACTTGCCTGGCTTTATGTGAAAAAGTAATTGCCCCCTAAAACTAATAACTGGTTGTGCCACCCTTGGCGGCAACAACTGCAATCAAGCATTTGCGATAACTGACAATGAGTCTTTCACATTGCTGTGGAGCAATTTTGGCCCACTCTTCTTTGCAGAATTGTTTAAATTCAGCCACATTGGAGGGTTTTCCAGAATGAATGGCCTATGTAAGGAATTCATGGTTCCATCAATTATGGTAAGTCGTCCAGGTCCGGAAGCTGCAAAGCAGCCCCAGACCATAATGCTACCACCATGTCTGACTGTTGGTATGATGTTCTTGTTATGAAATGCTGTATTAGTTTTATGGCAGATGTAATGTGATGCACACCTTCCAAAAAGTAAAATTTTTGTCTCATAAGTCCACAGAATATTTGCCTAAAAGTTTTGGGCATAATTAAGATGTTTTTTGGTAAATGTGAAATGAGCCTTTGTGTTCTTTTTGGTCAGCAGTGGCTTTGGCCTTGGAACTCTCCCATGGATATCATTTTTGCCCAGTTTCTTTCTTAGACCCCTTTCACACTGGGGCTGTTTGCAGGCGGTATTGCGCTAAAAATACCGCCTGCAAACCGCCCCTAAACAGTCTCCGCTTTCACACTGAAGCGGTGCGCAGGCAGGATGGTGAAAAAAGTCCTGCAAACTGCTTTTTTGGAGCGGTGAAGGAGCGGTGTATTCACCGCTCCTTCACTGCTCCTGCCCATTGAAATCAATGGGACAGCGCGGCTATACCGCGGCAATACCGCGGCTACAGCCACGCTGTACGAGGGATTTTAACCCTTTTTCGGCCGCCAGCGGGGGTTAAAACCGCAGCGCTAGCGGCCGAATACTGCTGCAAGTACGACGGTACAGCAGCGCTAAAAATAGCGCTGTTGTACCGCCGACGCCCCCACCGCCCCAGTGTGAAAGGGGCCTTATTGTTGAATCATGAACACTGATCTTACCTGAGGCAAATGAGGCCTGCAGTTCTTTAAATGTTGTTCTGGGTTATTTTATAACCTCCTGGATGAGTCATCGTCATGCTCTTGGAGTAATTTTTGTAGGCTGGCCACTCCTGGGAAGGTTCACCACTGTTCCAAGTTATCTCCATTTGTAGGTAAGGGCTCTCCCTGTGGTTCACTGGAGTTTCAAAGCCTTAGAAATGGCTTTGAAACCCTTCCTAGACTGATGCATGTTTGTTTCTAATCTGTTCTTGAATTTTTTTAGATTGTGGCATGATATGTGGCTTTTTGTGATCTGTTAGCATGCTTCACTTTGCCAGACAGCTTCTATTTATGTGATTTCTTGATTCAACAGGTCTGGCAGTAATCAGGACTGGGTGTGGCAAGTGAAATGTAACTTAGCTTTCCAAAAAATTGTGATTAATCACAGTTCATTCATGATTCAGGATGGGAGGCGGCAATTACTTTTTCACATAGGGCCAGGGAGGTTTGAACAGCTTTCTTCCCTTAACCACTTGCGGACGGCTGCACGCTGATATACGTCGGCACAATGGCAGCGGTGGGCAAATGGGTGTACCTGTATGTCCCCTTTAATTGGTGGGGTTACGTCCCCTTTAATTGGTGTATGCCCGCTGCGTACAGCGCAACCGTACCCACGGGACCGGCGGACTTGATGTCCGCCAGTCTCCTGGCGATCATGTCATGGAGCCGCAGAACGGTGACGTGCCTATGTAAACAAGGAATTTCCCCAGTCATCGGGAGCAGTGATCATTGTCATATGAGTTGTAGCCCATCCCCCGCACAGTTAGAATCAGTCCCTAGGACACACTTAACCCCTTCGTTGCCCCCTAGTGTTTAACCCCTTTCCTTCCAGTGTCATTTATACAGTAATCAGTGCATTTTTATAGCACTGATCACTGTATAAATCACAATGGTCCCAAAATAGTGTCAAAAGGCTCCGATGTGTCCGCCATAATGTCACAGTCACGATAAAAATTGCAGATCGCCACTATTACTAATTACTAAACTAAATTAATAATAAAAATGCCATAAAACTATCCCCTATTTTGTAGACACTATAACTTTTGCTCAAACCAATCAATATACGCTTATTGCGATTTTTACCAAAAATATGTAGAAGAA
Organism: Aquarana catesbeiana; assembly: GCF_042186555.1. Taxonomy (NCBI): domain Eukaryota; kingdom Metazoa; phylum Chordata; class Amphibia; order Anura; family Ranidae; genus Aquarana; species Aquarana catesbeiana. The sequence continues at coordinate 180,584,492 of NC_133324.1, read as the reverse complement.
TACATATCGGCCTAAACTGAGGAAAAAAGTATTTTTTTTTATATATTTTTGGGTGATATTTATTATAGCAAAAAGTAAGAAATATTGCTTTTTTTCAAAATTGCCGCTCTTTTTTGTTTATAGGGCAAAAAATAAAAACCGCAGAGGTGATAAAATATCACCAAAAGGGAAAAAAAGGACATCAATTTTGTTTGGGTGCAACGTCACCTGACTGTGCAATTATCAGTTAAAGTGACGCAGTGCTGAATCGCAAAAAGTGCTCTGGTCAGGAAGGGGGTAAAATCTTCCGGGGCTGAAGCGGTTAATAAATGAAATAATAATTTAAAAACTGCATCTTGGATTTACTCAGGTTATCTTTGTGTAATATTAAAATTAATTTGATGATCTGAATCATTTAAGTGTGAGAAATATGCAAACAAAATAAAAAATCAGGAAGGGGGCAAATACTTTTTACCAGCACTGTATATACTGTATGCAGAATTAGAAAATGACCTATAGATCCTGTTTTCAGCACAAGCACCCTCAAAGAAAGAGAAATCAGCTTTTAATGTGCAACCACTAAACAAAATGACAATATATCTATTTCACTTTTTGTTGTTCACAAAATAAAAATTAAAAAAACATAAATACAGAATAAAAATTTCTACACAGCTAGAAAAAGACTTTGATGTAGACTGTCACACATTGACAAATCATGAGATTGTGTGTAAGACATTACAATACACTAATTGACTGTTTGCTGTTTAAGACAGTAAAAAATAAAAGCATATTAAAAAAAGGCAATTTCGGTAAGCCATATATCGAGATGTTCCAACTATTCAAAATAATCTGCATCGATATGAGGCTGCTCTGGTACAGTAAACATGTCATGTATAGGCTTGGGTGGACAGACCATATCTCAAATTCACAGCAGGTTTACTGAACTACGGCAGAGTAAGATGCAGTTTTGCCATTATAAAATGAATAATAACTCTACCCAGCAATTCCCATTTATGTGATCGATTTTATTCTGGAATCATGTAGTCTCTAGTAAAATCTAGTAATCATCTGGTAATATCTTGCTTTGCTTAATCTTTATTTAGTTTGAAGATGCCATAAAGTGCAAAAAAATATGATTTTCAGTGTGTGAGGAATATGTAGCTCCTTTATAGGCATCAATGAAAGATATATAGCCCTATTATTGGTGGTCAGTGAGAGGAATGTAAACCCATCATAGGTGTCAGTGGGAGAAATGTGAGGCCATTATTGGACATCAGTGGGAAGAATTTAAGCCCATCACTGGTGGTCAGTATGAGGAATGTAGTCCTATCAGTAGTGGTCAGTGTGAGGAATGTAGTCCCATCACTGGTGGTCAGTGTAAGGAATGTAGTCCCATCACTGGTGGTCAGTGTGAGGAATGTAGTCCCATCACTGGTGGTCAGTGTGAGGAATGTAGCCCCATCACTGGTGGTCAGTGTGAGGAGTGTAGTCCCATCACTAGAGGTCAGTGTGAGGAGTGTAGTCCCATCACTGGTGGTCAGTGTGAGAAATGTAGCCCCATCACTGGTGGTCAGTGTGAGGAATGTAGTCCCATCACTAGAGGTCAGTGTGAGGAATGTAGTCCCATCACTGGTGGTCAGTGTGAGGAATGTAGTTCCATCACTGGTGATCAGTGTAAGAAATGTAGTTCCATCACTGGTGGTCAGTGTGAGGAATGTAGTCCCATTATTGGTTGTCAGTGTGAGAAATACTGTGCTGCATGGTGGAAAAATGATAGTCTTTACTCAGTGTTACTTCACAAACAAGGTTTTAACAAGGCATAAATGACTGTGTTAAAGCGAAAGTTAAGTGTTAAGAAAACATCAAAATGCCTTGATGGGTTGAGGTCAGCCTCGTGGAGTGGGGATTCCTGGGCACGCTGCATTTGCCTTAGATAATGCCTATATGTGATGCCAAAGCTTCCATCATTTAAAAGGTCAAACCTATTACTTACAGTATAACCACAAGACATTATCAAACTTGCAAAAAGGAAGAAACGGCTGCACTCCAAGATGATGAATATGGGTCCTTTATTGATCCATCCAAGTGACACACCACAGGAAAGACAACAATCAAGGAAGCAAGGCAGACATGTTTCACACAGTATCATGTGCTTAATCATCATTAATCGATGATTAAGCACATGATACTGTGTAAAACATGTCTGCCTTGATGTCTTGATTGTCGTTTTTCCTGTGGTGTGTCACTTGGATGGATCAGTAAAGGACCCATATTCATCTCCTTTTTGCAGTTTGTATGGTGGGCGAGACGTGGCTAGCACCCTTGTGAGGAGTCCTTCAATTCACTTTATTCACCTATTTATCTGGATTCACCCACCTGAAGGGTGTTTCTTGTTACTTTCCATTATTCAACTTGACATAGCTTTTATTGCTGTGCAGTTTTTGGGTATATTTCCCTCATTTCTTGCTCTGCCTGATACATGCCATTTGGACAGGGAGTGAGGGTAAATCTTTCCAGTGGCAACACAAACATTTTTTGAATACCTGACCTAAAACACCCTCACTTTACTAAAAATATTTTTTTCTGTCTGTGTTCACATGGGGAAGATTTATTCCCACTTCCTGTTTTATTTGATGTCCATTTAATAAGCTAGAAATTACAGAACAATCTGTGGACAAAGGCAGCAATAAAAACACAATAGAGATTTCCCATTCTATTAGACTTAACACATTTAAATTCTATTGCAAATAATGAAGTAACAATACATTTTATAAGGGGGTTCCCTAGTAACTACTGAACACAAAACAGCTTGGTAGGCATGCACATTGCTGGATAAACAATGGGTGTATAGCAGAGATGTTCAGTGAGGGGAGGCAGGTGAGGCATGAAAATTTAAAAAAATTAAAATTAAAAAAAATAAATGATCGAGCTTTAAGGGTCATAGCTCGGCAATCTGGAGTCACAGAGACCACAAATTTGGGGGGTAGGTAGCTGAAGTCCTACCCCACCACTGGTCAAAATGCCACCTAAAGTTCTGGAGATACGGGGCTTCTTGTGCAGCTTGTCAGAAGCTACATACAGAGCAGCCAGTTTAAATACAAGCTGGCACACTCTGTTTGCAGCAGACTGAGATGTTGAGCTCACAGTGCCTCTCAATTCTTGCCAGAAGCACTGAGCTTAATGGACAGCTTGGAGCTTTGGACCAATGGTAAAGCACCATTGGAACAAGCTGTCCAATAAAAATGCTGCAGTGGAGGCTGTCATCTCACTGCAGTGTCATAGAAGGGGCCATGTGTCTAAAAGACAATTGCTCTCTTCCAGCCCAGCCCTCTAAACTAGAAGCAAAAAGCATGGGTTTATGGGTATAAGATTTACCCATAATCCCATGTTTTTCTCACACAGTTAAGAGGAAGAATGAGAATATGCTGCCTGCTGAAAAGGTACTGTTTTAATCAAGCTAAATCATATATTATTATGCTAAATGTTATAACATAATAATGTATTATTTATCGATTTACTGTGAAATTACTGGTATGAAGTTATAACTTCAAACTTCAGTAATTTGTCCATTAAGCAACCTGCTTGAGTACAGTTTTTAAAAATACAGCAAATTACCTTAAAAGCAATATATATAATATTTTTTGCTAGAAAATTACTTAGAACCCCCAAACATTATATATATATATATATATATATATATATATATATATATATATATATATATATATATATATACTGTATATATATATATATATATATATATATTTAGTGGACACCCTAGGGCAGTGATGGCGAACCTTGGCACCCCTGATGTTTTGCAACTACATGCACTCTGCAGTGTAGTTGAGCATCATGGGAAATGTAGTTCCAAAACATCTGGAGTGCCAAGGTTCGCCATCACTGCCCTAGGGAATAAAATGGTGGTCATTGCGACTTTTTATGTTTCACGGTATTTGTGCAGCGATTTTTCAAACGTGTTTTTTTTTTTTTAATATAAAATATATAAAAAAATATATAAAAAATAAAAAATAAAGTTAGCCCAATTTTTTTGTATAATGTGAAAGATTATGTTACGCCAAGTAAATAGATACCTAACATGTTATACTTTAAAATTGCACACACTCGTGGAATGGCGCCAAACTTCGGTACTTTAAAATCTCCATAGGCGACGCTTTAAAATTTTTTACAGGTTACATGTTTAGAGTTACAGAGGAGGTCTAGTGCTAGAATTATTGCTCTCATTCTAATGTTCACAGCGTATGTAACCTGTGTGTATCTGGCTCTGATACTAGCCAGTGCCTCACCAGCCACTGACCTCACTGCACATCCCTGGTGTATAGACTTACCTCTCCTTTTGCCACCACTGTCGAACTTCAGCTGTGCAAGGTGGTTTGATTACCCAGGTGCCATAAGGAAGAACCACAGTGTGTCACAGGAAAAGAAAAATTGACACTGCAGGAAGTGTCAGATTCTGCAAATTTGGAGTCAGTTCACACATCTTCGGGGCGGCTCTGGTGCAAATTGCACAGGGGTCCTGTGCGTCTTCTGTTCCATTTCAGGTCCGAATTTAGCCAAAAATTAGACTTGAAACAGTGAACAGGGATGCACCAGACCCCTGCTGTGAGCCGCTCTGTGCTGCGGTGTGAACCCAGCATTATACTCATACAAGAACCAGGGGGAATGATTCTCAGAAGTTCTAATCCTTCTTCACTCTACCAAAAATCTGTTTTTGTTATGATCAATGTTTATGAGATTCTTCATATTCTGATACTTTGATGGGAAGTGAGTGAAAATCTCTCCAATAGAGTAGCAACAATAAAAGTTTGACAAATTTTCTCAATTTATCCAAATCACAATATGAGGTTTTGGCTGGAGTTGGGCTTTAATAGTGAACTAAAAGTAGGAGTCACTAGTGTGAGGAAATATTGTTAGTTTTAAAAATAACGAATGACATTGTAACACCAATAATTGAATAAAATGATAGAAGCGAAGATTTCTTTATTCTGTATCATACTCTTTTAACTGACCAGACAATTGTCAGTACAGTATTAATATCTGTAAAAATAAGAGCTGAATGACACCAATGCCTGGTATTCTGGTAAAGCATTTTTTAAGCAGTTACACAAAGAGTATTAATGATACCTTTTATATGCACAGGATATTACAAAAAATAAATTAAGCCAGACCAACTAATTTCTTCTTTAGACATTGCATCAATTAAAATGTTACCTACAGCTCTAAAATCATTACACAAATGTTTTAATAAGTTAAAAATGGGCATATATTAAACAGAAAGGAGATAATGGAAACCCTACAATGTCAAAAGTAAAAAGAAAAGACTGGTAGAAGATAACTATATGTGTACTGGCCATCACCCACATCCTCATAAATACAAATGTAGAGATCCTACCCTATTCAATTGTGTCTCAAATACATTTAGAATGTGTTACTACTAGGCTGTAAGCAACCCAAGCTCATGTTTTCCTTTTCTGGGTTCTGTAGGCTTTCCCTATAATGGTGGGTTGACTGCTTCCGCCTGTTGCTGGAAGGAAGTGTCAGTAATCAATGTGGAAAGGATTAATCATTAGGGCATGAATATTTATCTGTATCAGTCAATACTTGATGTTGTTAAGTGATATGATTTGGGAAGATGATAAATGTTTGGGAGCACATTAACAGAACTCTTTTTCCATTTGAACTCCCCCCCTGGGATGGTGTAATTTGTAAAGACTGTTTGAGCCAGGCCTCAGGATGTGTCATGTGCTGAGGGCTCTGCAAACCTAGTTAGAGCTGGAGCAGATGTCTGAAAGGAGCTGGGCAGAATAGAGATACTCTTGCCTGAGAATGGATGAAGAGGACCTGGCAGCTAGACAGTTTTCTGGGCCTGGAATTGTCAGTGTGCTATTAGGTCCAGATACAGGGCAGGTAGACACAGGACAGGTTGAAGAACCAAATGATTTATATTGGCTCTCTAGGGAGTCAGCACTACACAAACATTTTGGTACATGTAAAACTATTTTGGGGGGAGGGGTTCACGTAAATTCACGTTCTCCTTGCAATTTACATCCACTCCCTCTTGTAGGATCTGTGTGAACTAGGAGACTTAAGCCTCTGATTAATGGGAGATTTGGGGACTTTTGTGGTATTCATTCTCTTACAGAGCCCGCACTAGGTAAAGGCTTGGATTCACATGTGGGACTCTCTCCTAAAACATATTTTCCCTAGGCAGTTACACTTGTATTAAGCAATAAATGCTGGTCCAGTCTTTAAATGTATTTCCAACACTCTAGGGGAGAACTTGTAGATGAGAATAGAGAAGGTGAATACCCAAATCCTTCAGCTTCCCTGGCTGACAGTCCCAAAGCCACCACTGGAGCAATTCTTCCACAAAGGAAGAGGCCCTTATGTTGCTCTGTTCCAGTTTCCTGACAGCAACATAGAACACTTACTCCAGGTACATAGCCTGCTTCTTTAGGCATGCAGTCTGCAAGAGGACACAGCCTGCTCACTAGGGTCCTCCCACAGCCATGGAATCTTTCAAAACAGCGCTCTGCTGTTTTGTTAGAGACTGGTCCAATCTATTGATGACAAATGATATTGGCTAGCTAACCAGACAGAACTCCCTTTATTACCCCAATATTACAACAGCAGAGCCTACTTAACAAAGCTTGACAGATAATGTGAAACAGAAAGTCCCTGAGCACTGGTTTCTGGAAAATGCCTTTACTGACACTTTAAATGAAGCAAGACTAAGGGAACACATCCCTATATACATAGAAGAATAAATTATACAACTAGGCCATGTAGTGGTTAATGATACAGAGATTTCAGTGCTTCTGAAAAATTGAATGTTAATTGTTTCCTTTTCACAATCGACTTGTGCCAATGCACTTTACTCCCGTTGGCCAATTGAGCGGCAAAGCAGTGAATGGAAGGTAGGTATAAGCAGCTACAAGGGCTGACCTTCATACTCACCTCTATGCTGCAATTCTGATTCTGATCTGATGCGGCAGCTATACCACGTCAGATCTAAGACAGAGAACTGAGTGATTGCATGACTGCTGATCACTTAGTTCTCAATCTGAAGAGCAGTGACTGTAAGTCACCGCTCTCCACTCTGCCCATCCAGAACTTATTGGAATAACAGGCTGGGAAGAGGGTGAGTGCAGCTGGCTTTGGCTCTCAGCCAGAGCAGGAGCCAGGTGTCAATCAGGCAGCTGGGTGGATCCTTGCAATTTTTGTCAGGATTCTTCTAGAGCCTGATGTTACATCAGGAGATAGCGGGCAATGGTCTGCTATAAGCTGACTCTGGGTCACAGGAGTGCAAAAGAAATCTTCTGTGTGCAGCAGCCCTCCTAATAATTACCGGAGCCCCATCTCTGTACTTGATGTCCAGGAGTGCCTCGGCCATCCAAGACTCCTGATTGGCTGAGACGCAGCAGCAGTGCCATTGGCTCCCGCTGCTGTCACTCCAAGTCAGTCAGCCAATCAGGAGAGAGAGGGGACGGGGCCAGACAGCTGCTCCTTGTCTGAGTGGACACACGGAGCTGTGACTTGGCTTGGGTGCCCCCATAGCAAGGTGCTTGCTTTTGGGGCATTCAACAGGGGGGTGGGTCCAGGAGCACAGAAGGGGGACCAGACAAGAGGAGGATCCGGGCTACTCTGTGCAAATCCACTGCACAGAGCAGGTAAGTATAACATGTTTCTTATTTTTATTGAAAAAAAACCTAGACTTTCCAATCATTTTAAGTGTATCTGTTGCTTTGCACAGCAGGAAAATCACTTTAACCCTTTCTTGAACACAGGTCCGTAAAGCCTAGATTCCCAGGCCGAATTGATTAGCCTCAGCAGGGCTTTTTTTCTCGGAGAATAGGTGCAGGAACTCCCCCCATCTGAGTCACCCTTTATCTCTGCCCCTACCCACCTCTGACCACGTCCCCTGATTCCACCCCCTAGCCACCTACCAGTACTGCCCCTTTTAGAGAATACCGAACCAAGTACCATTTTTGGTGCTAAATCATTTGTATAGAACATGTTAATGATAAAAAGAAAAGCAGTAAAATAGATGCAGCCAGGAATAGAATCCCAGCAATAGATCCCCACACAACAATAGACTCCCCCAGCAACAATGGACTCCACCCCACCAACAATAGATTCCCTGCAGCAACAGTGAACCACCCACAACAAAATATCAAACCCAGTAACAAAATATTCACCCAAGCAATATTAGACCCCCCCCAACAGCAACAACAGATCTCCCAGAAGCCAGCATCAATGGATCCTCCAGGAGCCAGTAAAAATAGACCTCTCCCTCAACAGTAGATCCCTTCCAGCAACATAAGAGCCCCCCCCAGCAACAATAGATTCCCCATCAGCAACAATAGACCCTCACAGAAAATCAGATCCCCACCAGTGACAATAGATCCCCCAGCAGCCAAAATCAATAGACCCTCCAGCACACCCCACACCCCATGCTATTACATACATTCAGTGCTGGAGGTGCCAGAACTGCGTTCCCCCACGTTCCCGCTGAAAAAAAGCCCTTAGCCTCAGTATATATGAATGTGAAAATAACTCTAATGCCCTGTACGCACGATAGGATTTTCCGATGGAAAATGTGTGATAGGACCTTGTTGTCGAAAATTCCGACCGTTTGTAGGCTCCATCACACATTTTCCATAGGAATTTCCGACACACAAAGTTTGAGAGCAGGCTATAAAATTTTCCGACAACAAAATCCGACCGGTTAAATTCCGATCGTGTGTACACAAATCTGACGCACAAAGTGCCACGCATGCTCAGAATAAATTAAGAGACGAAAGCTATTGGCTACTGCCCCGTTTATAGTCCTGACATACGTGTTTTACGTCACCGCGTTCAGAACGATCGGATTTTCCGACAACTTTGTGTGACCGTGTGTATGCAAGACAAGTTTGAGCCATCATCCGTCGGAAAAAATCCATGGATTTTATTGTCGGAATGTCCGATCAATGTCCGAACGTGTGTACAGGGCATAAGACTAATTTGGCTATCTAAATAATTTCATTGTTTGTTAAGGATATTTAAGGCTTGTAGTTGGTACATAATTTTCATAAATTCCTTGTTTGCATTTTTTCAGTATAAGCTAACAAAAGGACATATACAACTGTTTGCATTGATAGATATGTGTAAAGCGCTGCATAAATTGATGGCACTATATACAGTGGGGATGGAAATTATTCAGACCCCCTTAAATTTTTCACTCTTTGTTATATTGCAGCCATTTGCTAAAATCATTTAAATTCATTTTTGTCCTCATTAATGTACACCCAGCACCCCATGTTGACAGAAAAACACAGAATTGTTGACATTTTTGCAGAGTTATTAAAAAAGAAAAACTGGAATATCACATGGTCCTAAGTATTCAGACCCTTTGCTCAGTATTTAGTAGAAGCACCCTTTTTATTATTATTATTATTATTATTATTCGGGATTTATATAGCGCCAACAGTTTACGCAGCGCTTTACAATATAAAAGGGAGACAATACAGTTATAATATAATACAATACAATACAATAGGATTAAGAGGGCCCTGCTCAGAAGAGCTTACAATCTAATAGGGTGGGGCAGGTGGTACAAAAGGTTGTAACTGTGGGGAATGAGCTGGTGGAAGTGGTAGGAGATTAGTTGGAGACGTGATAGGCTTTCCTGAAGAGATGCGTTTTCAGGGATTGCCTGAAGGTAGCAAGAGTAGGGGCTAGCCGGATAGATGGAGGTAGCGAGTTCCAGAGGATGGGAGAGGCTCTGGAGAAATCCTGGAGACGAGCATGGGAGGAGGAGATGAGAGAGCTTGAAAGCAGGAGGTCTTGAGAAGAGCGGAGAGGACGATTTGGGTGATATTTGGAGACAAGATTAGTGATGTAGCTTGGGGCAGAGTTGTGAATGGCTTTGTATGTTGTGGTTAGAATTTTGAATTTAATTCGCTGGGTGATTGGGAGCCAGTGTAGGGATTGAAGTAGAGGGTTGGCAGACACTGAGCGGTTGGTAAGGTGGATAAGTCTGGCAGCAGCATTCATGATAGACTGAAGAGGGGATAGCCTATGGAGCGGTAGGCCAATGAGAAGGGAGTTGCAATAGTCAAGGCGAGAGATAACAAGGGAGTGAATGAGGAGCTTGGTGGTTTCATTTGTTAAAAAAGGGCGAATTTTAGAGATGTTTTTGATCTAATACAGCCATGAGTCTTTTTGGGAAAGACGCAACAAGTTTTTCACACCTGGATTTGGGGATCCTCTGCCATTCCTCATTGCAGATCCTCTCCAGTTCTGTCAGGTTGGATGGTAAATGTTGGTGGACAGACATTTTTAGGTCTCTCCAGAGATGCTCAATTGGGTTTAAGTCAGGGCTCTGGCTGGGCCATTCAAGAACAGTCACGGAGTTGTTGTGAAGCCACTCCTTCGTTATTTTAGCTGTGTGCTTAGGGTCATTGTCTTGTTGGAAGGTAAACCTTCCGCCCAGTCTGAGGTCCTGAGCACTCTGCTGAAGGTTTTCGTCCAGGATATTCCTGCACTTGGCCGCATTCATCTTTCCCTCGATTGAAACCAGTCTTCCTGTCCCTGCAGCTGAAAAACACCCCCACAGCAAGATGCTGCCACCACCATGCTTCACTGTTGAGACTGTATTGGACAAGTGATGAGCAGTGCCTGGTTTTCTCCACACATACCGCTTAGCATTAAGGGCAAAAAGTTCCAAAAAAGTTCATCAGACCAGAGAATCTTATTTCTCACCATCTTGGAGTCCTTCAGGTGTTTTTTAGCAAACTCCCTGCAGGCTTTCATGTGTCTTGCACTGAGGAGAGGCTTCCGTCGGGCCACTCTGAAATAAAGCCCCAACAGGTGGAGGGCTGCAGTGATGGTTGACTTTCTACAACTTTCTCCCATCTCCCGACTGCAACTCTGGGGCTCAGCCACAGTGAACTTTGGGTTCTTCTTTACCTCTCTTACCATGGCTCTTCTCCCCCGATAGCTCAGTTTGGCTGGAAGGCCAGCTCTAGGAAGGGTTCTGGTCGTCCCAAACGTCTTCCATTTAAGGATTATGGAGGCCACTGTGCTCTTAGGAACCTTAAGTGCAGTAGAAATTTTTTTGTAACCTTGGCCAGATCTGTGCCTTGCAACAATTCTGTCTCTGAGCTCTTCAGGCAGTTCCTTTGACCTCATGATTCTCATTTGCTCTGACATGCACTGTGAGCTGTAAGGTCTTATATAGACAAGTGTGTGGCTTTCCTAATCAAGTCCAATCAGTATAATCAAACACAGCTGGACTCAAATGAAGGTGTAGAACCATCTCAAGGATGATCAGAAGAAATGGACAGCACTTGAGTTAAATATATGAGTGTCACAGCAAAGGGTCTGAATACTTAGGACCATGTGATATTTCAGTTTTTCTTTTTTAATAAATCTGCAAAAATGTCAACAATTCTGTGTTTTTCTGGCAATATGGGGTGCTGTGCGTACATTAATGAGGAAAAAAATGAACTTAAATGATTTTAGCAAATGGCTGCAATATAACAAAGAGTGAAAAATTTAAGGGGGTCTGAATACTTTCCGTCACCACTGTAAGTACAGGTGGTCCCCAAGTTACAAACAAGATAGGGTCTATAGGTTTGTTCTTAAGTTGAAACTGTTTGTAAGTCAGAACAGTTACATTTTTTAAGTGTAGCTCCAGCCAAAAAAAACTATTTTTAAGCTTCTTGGATAGCATAGGGAAGGGTTAACACCACTGTAATGTTTCTTTTGCTGTCTGTGCCCCTGTTCAGAAGATTTCACCCCACTTTCTTTCCCAATGACAATTGGTTTTTTAAAAATTTTGGGTTGTTGTGGAAACAAGCCTTGGTGATAAAGCTTTAGTGGAAACACCTTTTTGCCATCTTACAGGAGTGAATTTCCCTTCCTATGGGTAGATTTCCTCTCACTTCCTGTAGTCTCCCTCCGTTTGTAAGTAGGAGTCGTTTGTAAGTTAGATGTTTGTAACTAGGGGACAGCCTGTACCTGTAATAAATAATTATTTATTTATTTATTTATTTAATATACTTTAATGTACTGTGACCGTTGCAGTTTGTCAGTTTAAGCAGTTTTTCACTGTGGTTCTCTCTGCAAAATGAAAAGAGACAGTTAGGGTCAGCAGGTTTGTAAACAAAACTTCATGTTATCACTATGAATGACTGTATGATAATCACATGATCAGGATCTATGCTGATTCCTGATCGTTAATAAGATACCAGCGCTGTCAGAACACGAGTAATCATTCCTAGTTCTAAAGTAGAATGTGGATTAACATTATTTCAACATTATTTCAACATGGGTCTTTCTGCCAGAGGACATAAACCTACAGATAGCACTTGAGAATAGCTTTAGCTGGTAATAATGTTAATCTATATAGGCCTAGATTCACGTTGTGTTTTCCAAGTGTTTTTTCACACATTGTTATGTGCATTATTTATGTATTTTCATGCTTCATGCTTTTTTTGTAGGAGGAGATGGGTTGTTAAACACAAAATTCTGGCAAAAATGCACCAAAAATGCGTGTACATACATTTTCATGCATTTTCATTGTGCAACCATCGAAGTCTATGGAGCCAAAAATGCACTATGCTGCACCAAAAGAATCACCTGCACCTTTCCAAAAATCATACAGCACCATGTTACATTGATGTGACTGGGCATCATAGAAAATAATGTGATTTATATTGTCATGCATTGCAGCACCATGGCAGATGCAGGAGAAATAGCACTAGTGTGAACCAAGCTGGGTATACCCTGATAGAATTTCAGTTCAGTAGTAGTTCAAGATTTTGTTTGCTTTTAACATTTGATTTTGGCATGAATGGATTTTACCAAATGAAAGCCGTATACACTGTCGAAAAAGTTTCCATCCTGCTCCTTCAAGTTTTTTTCATCACTGCAGTGGAAAACAATTGTCAATTTGACCCCACTAATGATTAGAAAAATGAGTGAACGCTCTTACAACATTATTACAATAAAAAATGTTGAACGAAATTCTACTAGTGTAGGGGTCTCCAAACTTTCTAAACAAAGGGCCACTTTACTGTTGTTCAGCGCCAGTGGGAGGAATAGTGCACCATGTTTAGTATTAGAGGAATAGTAGTGTCCCATCATTGGAATCAGTGGGAGGAATAGTGTCCCATCATTGCTGTCAGTGGGAGGAATAGTGACTCATTGTTGGTGTCAGTGGGAGCGCTATTGCCCCCATTGTTGGTGTCATTGGAAGGAATAGTGCCCAAAGGGCCGGATACAGGCAGGCAAAGGGCTGCATCTGGCCCCCGGGCTGCAGTTTGTAGACCACTGTACTAATGTATACCCAGGTTAAGTGTGAAAGGGTATATTATTGTTCACGGGCAACTGGAAGTGTGAACTCCACTGTGATGCATACGACATCTCAATGCTAGTATATTAAAAAAATCACACATAAAAAAAAATGGAAATGTACCTAACAAAAAATCAATCATATTGAAAAAAAAATCAAGCTGCTAATTTATCAGTGAGGGACCAATCATATCTGTAAGTGAGGAACCAGCATACCTAAACAAATAACTTTTCCTTACCTCTTCCTTATTCTGTATAATGCCCCTGTGAGTATTGTATACTGCAGAGATGAGCTGAATACACTGTATGAGTTTGTAAGACAAAATACAGCATTATCCTTACAATAGTATAATTTAAACCCACGAGTGAAATATTTTTCTCTTCAAATTGTATTTCTAAAGGTTTGCTTTAGCAATTTTCTCTGTGTTTCAACACATTCACACTCTTGTAATTCCAATATATTTCCTTTCAGCTCTGCCCATATCAGTGTTAACAAAATAGGATTTTGTCGAATGTAATGGAAGATATTAACTTGCAGTTGCTGAACTGAATATGTGAAGTGTAAGTGAAATATTACCAAAAAAAAAAAAGTTTTAGAACTTTTTATTTCTTGAATGTGCCTGGCAGAAAAGCCATAATGGTCTCAATTAAGTAGTCCTTTCTTAGGGAGAATTGTAGTTATTTTGATAAACACAAGCTGTCAGTGCATGAAACGTGGATATCAGTGCCTCGGTATCATCATCTTCAGGATAAACCAGGCAAGGCTCCTACAACAAATGTTTCATGGATAAAGTATGCTTGGGAAATGTCTCAGTCCTGCAATCCTTTTCAGATCTGTTTACGTTGTATTTTTAAATGGGGAATTGAAAAGTTATACACTGATCTTTCATTGTTTAGAACTATACAGTGTTTTTTTCTATTCTCAATCAGATTGTTTTCCTACAAACAACAAAACATCTATATATAATTATTATTTTCAAAACAATACCATTATTGATTTAACTGCCAGCCATGTGGGTTTAACCCTTGACATTCTGTATTCTGATTAACCAGGCATTAACCACTGAAAGAGGCCATGCGGTAGGTTTTTGACTTGCAAGTAGAATTTCTCTGTTGTTAGAGCATAACTAGGGTTGGATTTACCATGAAGGATTCTTTAAATATTTGTATGATTTAAAGCCTGATAAGAATCAGAATATGTGTTCAGTTACAGCAGTGATCCTGGCAGTGGAGTGTTTCTTCAGGCTCCACAGGGTGAATTTCACAGCTAGCCAATCAAAAACTACTGCACTTACTGCATTAGAAGTTGATGGGAAATCTACAAGGCTCTATTATGCTCTATTATGCCAATATGCCAATTTGCATTTTTCTTTCCTTAATTCTGGTTTATCTTTGTTTTGTTTTTTTACACCATTTATAAAAATTAAGTATTTGAATATAAGTCTGAAATTTCTTGAAACCAGTTAACACAAAAATAAATGAAACAATAAAATCTCCAAGAATCTTAAAATTCAGATAGTGTTATATTGCTGCTCAGTAGTAGTAGTAGTAGTAGTCATATTGGGAGCCATAGTATAAACATGTGAGTGTTGTCCTCCAAACTTCTAATGTTTGACTGTTTTTTTTTTCAAGAAGGGGGTATCAATCTAAGTTGGCATCTCGGGCCTCCAGGCTTCTCTATTGGAATTAATGGGGCCAATGCTTATGTTGTTAGCAGTAGGAAAAAGACCTGGGCAGGACAACTCTGTAAAGATTTCATGAAAGGAGAGAAAGGTAAATGTTTTACAAGGTAGATGGGAGTGGAGGAAGGTTACTTAAAGTTGTATCCTCCTCATGCGCATTTTAACCTACATGTAAGCCTATAATAAGGCTTGCCTGTAGGTAAAATGAATATCTCCTAAACCTGTAGGGTTTAGGAGATATTCACCTTGCATACAGCCGCTGACGTCAGCAGAACATGCGTTCTGAGGGTCTGGCGGATGCTGCCGGAAAATCAGAGCTCCTTGCAGGAACGGAGGACTCCCGCACAACCAGGTAGAAACACAGAGGGAACATGTCAACTCCCTCACCGGTGACCAGGAGGCAGTACAGGGCTTCATTCTTAAGTAAGTATTTCATAATGAGCTAGTATGGGATGCATACTAGCTCATTATGCCTTTGCCTCACAGGGTTTTTTTTTTTTTTTGGTAGGGCATACAACTGCATTAATTAACTGAAACTATTATCTTGAAGTCAATTTAATTTTTTTGTTTACAGTTAAAATTATTTGATATCAATTTAAAGTGGAGTTCCACCCACTTTTACAACTTTGTCTCAAAGGAAAGACAACCCATTCACCACTTGATTTTGGATAATTTTTTTTCTTACTTACCTTTTATGAAGTACCTTGTGTACATCCATCGCAGCCTCACAGCAGCCCAGAGTGTCATGTCCTTTTCTCACCCCCGCTTTCTGGGACCTGAGTTTGTCCCAAAAGATGAAGGGGCCATTCAGGAAGCGCCGCACAACTCGGCAATGCGCAGTAGCAAACCTGCCGTGAAGCCTGAAGGCTCCACTGCCAGTTTCCCTTAGTTGGAATGACGGTGCCTGCACCCGATCCGATGGACGGATCAGCCTTGATGGGCCAACATCGCAGGCTCCCTGGACAGGTAAGTGTCCTTATTAAAAGTCAGCAGCTACAGTGTTTCTAGCTGATGACGTTAAAAAAAAAAAAAATGTGGCTGGAACACTGCTTTAAGTTTTGTTTTTATATAAAAAATAAATCTTTGTACACATAACATATAATGCAGTGTACCCCAAGGTTTTGCAGAGCATGGTGTATTTTCCAAGAGAGAGCAAAGTGGTAGTTTTTCCTCCTTGTGATTATGTTTCCAATTCAATCTCCATACAGCCCTTTCTCTATTGAGCATTTGGAACTTTGGAACTAAATTAAAAACATGACATATATGACACATCTGTCCGTAACATTAACATTAAGTAATTCTTATTTTTCTAGGCCCTTCTGTAACATAGTTCTTTTACCTTTTGATCCTACAAGTTGACCTGTAGATATTTCTTTTCCTGGCACTTATTTAAAGCCCAACTCAGGACAAATCCCCCCCCCCTTTTTTTAAAAAAGTATTCCCAAGCAAACAGGAAGAGGACTCAGCGCATCTTATAACCTGACTGAAGACTTCTGCAAAAGATGAGTAAAAAAAAAAAAAAAGGAGAGGACAACTACAACAGGGAGCCTTCAGAGAATGAGAGCAGGAGAAAGCAGACACGATACCACTCTGTGAGTACATATTGCAATGGCAATCATAACTCTACATGCAAAATTTGACAGGGAACACCTCCGTAACCTCCCTGGTGGTATGATTATGTCTGATTTTTGCGTCCCAAAGCGGTACATTGTTTTGCATAGAAATTTGGCGTTTTATATTGTAGGTCTGTAATTCTTGGCAATAACACACTTAAATCTGTCCAAACAAGAGTCTAGTAGATATCCTGGGTATGATAAAATCTGAAACACAAAATCATAAATTATAATATAGTAAATAACTATAAATAATTATCAAAAATAATAATATAATAATAAAAAAATGAATTTCCCCACGATTCACGATAGCTCAATTCTGCAAGTGTTCTAATTTACTATCGCTGTTTTCTAGCTGGTCTAAAGCCACTTTTGACGTAAAGGGACACTTTTTGTTGCTTTGGACAATCTCCAGTTTCCAGACAGAAAGAACAGTATATATAATATAAAACTGCATGCAGGGCATTTGACAAAGCACTAGGGACAAAAGGGATGTGAAATGATTTCATACAGTATTAATCAGTATTAATCTGTAAGATTACAATGAACTGTATGTGTTATGAATTTTTAATTCTTTGATTTTTCTGCCAGGAGCGACGCTCGCAGGGAACGGAGCCCGGCACACAGAACTTCGGGCGGAGGACACAGCCAGCAGACACAGCGGGGGAACTTCGCAGGATCCTGGGGACAAGGTAAGTAACCTGCACCAGGATCCTGCAAAGCAATCCCGAGTGTGGCTCGGGGTTACTGCTAATGGTACTGAAATTTAACCCCGAGCCACACTTGGGAAAACTGCCAGGGAGGTTAAGCTTTCCCATGAACACTTGCCATTCAGAAAAAGCAAAGCCAACCCTCCCCCCCAAAAAAACAGGCATCAGGAGATGACAGTATCACCTTCTGAACACCTACAAACCTCCTTTCACCATCATCTGAAAAGTGATCCACCACAGATTGTTTTTCAGAGGCCAGCAAGCACTACAGCTATTGTGAAGGGTAATCAATTATTCACAATACATAGGAATGCTTCCTGTACCTATCAACAATCATAAAATAATGCAATTTGCAAAGCATTAAAGAGACACTATTGCCTTTCCCATGTTTCTGTAAAGCCCCTTTAAACTATCTTATACTTATGCTGAACTGAGTGGTGTTGTAATCTTCACTTGGCAAAGAATTCCCGCTCATGTGCAAGGAAAAAAATAAATTAATTTTTGCTTACAGGTGTTTGGACGATGGAAGTCAACAGAGCTTCACCTAAGTCACCAAGCTCTGAGGAAAGCAAAGTGACTTCCCTTGCAATGCTAAAAGCTTATTTGCCTTTAGTAAATCAACTCTTCTGTCATTTTGCCCTGCATGGCCAGAATGAGAGTGTCTCTTTAGCTGCTGCATGAGATGCATTTCAAACACTGCATTCCAAATGTTTAAAGATTTTTCAAATGCATTTTTGAAAGAAAACACAAATGAGTGTGTAAAACTAGCAGGGAACCATGAAGTCAACAAAGACTGGGGCCCTAGGTGCAATAATCCACTGCTGCATGTCGCTGTGTGTTTTTGAAGGACTCTTTCCTATTGACTCAAATGAGGAAATGCCTATGCAGCATGTGGTACTTTTAACAATGCATTGTAAAGCAGGACAATAGAAAGGAAAAGCTCTATGTTGAACAATGTATTTTCTCATGGCCATGTATTTGCCCACGCAAAAAAAAAATGATGAATGACAATATCTGCAGAAAGCCATGAGGTGCAAGTCACTTGTCCCAGACATGGCTTTGTTCAGGAAATACAAGCAGCAGACCAGAAGATCAAGGTCATGGAGGTGAATACGAGCATTTTTTGAAAAAAAAAGAAAAAAAGAAAGGTATATGTTTGGAAGCTCTTCAATTGTGCACTTTTGTAAATGACCTCTTTGTATCTCATAAGAAACTCTGCAATCACTAACAGCTAGATGAGCTCACATGTAATCCTGGAGCTTGATGCATGTCATTACTAGGTTAAGAGGTATCTGTGTTGCTAAAACTGGGCCCATTAAATGATTTGTGTTTATGCGGTGCCTATTGAGAGGTATTTTATGTCTACAGACTGCTTAACAGGCACAACAGGATGTACATTAAGCAAAGTTACTCCACAGAAGTTGTTGCTAACAAACACACCTGGGGCAAGCAATGATTTCATTTATCGCACAGCTAGTCATGTGTGAAATGTTTCTTCCTAAAGGAACAGCTCTGATAACATCTTGACCACCTAAAAAATATCTCTGTGCTTTACATAATTTATCCTATATACTAATAAAAATATATAATGCAATTTCTGCTGATACTTTTATGAATTTTACTGTTTCAAAATGTTTTTCATTTTGTCATGGTGGCTCTTGATAATTATGTCCTGAAACTTTTGAGTGAAGTGGTTAGTGGCCCATAGCAAAGTACTATAAATGTAAGTTTAAATGTGTATAAGTAAGAAGCCAAGAGATTCAAGTTTTTAGGCTGTTTGAAGTTAAAGTGCTCTAGTTTTGAGTACTTTTAAAGGAGTTTCACCAAGCACTATCTGTAGCTAAAATTGATACATTACAAAAGTACTATAACATCATATAAGATAATCGAGAGGTATGACCACATGTACATATAGTACAACTAAAATTTCTACTTAACGCTCTACTTTTAACCCCTTCATGATGAAAGGAAAAACAAATCTTAACAACTGAACCATAGGCGTGCGCACAGGGTGTGCCAGGTGTGACTGGGCACACCCTAATAATACCATGTAGCGCAGATACTCCCTGTTTGGACCCCTGATATTTCATCAAAGACGACTAACAGGGAGACGATGGATCTACATTGTTTTTTATTTTTTTCATAAAGGATTTGTCAAAAACCTGTCTACTGTCTTTATTAACTTTGTACACTTTTTTGGTGAATGGGTAGGGGTACTATGTACCCCTTACCCATTCACATAGGGTGGGCTGGGATCTGGGGGCCCCCTTGTTAAAAAGGGGTTCCAGATTCTGATAAGAACCCCGCTTGCAAACCCCCACAACCGTAGCTCAGGGTTGTGGGGAAGAGACCCTTGTCCCATCTACATGAAGACAGAGCCCCCCTGCCCCAAAGCACCCCCAATGTTGAGGGCATGTGGCCTGGTATGGTTCAGGAGGGGAGGCACTCGCTCGTCCCTCCTTTCCAGACCTGCTAGGCTGCATGCTCCCATAAAATGGCATGGGGTCCCCCCAAAATCCATACTAGATTCTTTTTAAATTTTGGCATGGGGTTCCCCTTAAAATCCATACCAGATCAGGGAGAAAAATGCATTGTGCAGTACCTTGCAGGATGTTCGGCAAGGTGAACACCCGCCAAACAATGTGTGTTTGATGAACGGGGTGAGCAGTGAATGTTTGTCCCTAACTCATGCTCAGGCCAAACTGTTCACGTACTGCTAGTCTGGAGTAACCAGCACACGTTTCTCTCCCACAAGCAAAAATATTCCCCTTCCTGTACAGACATTTATCCCCCAAACTATAACCTCCCAAAGCACAAATTCTCCCTTCCCTCTGTAAAATTCACTCACCAAACCTCTGATGCAGTGGTGCCTGGCAGAGTGGGGAAAGTCCCAGGTCCCCCTCAGCTGTTTCATATAACAAGTCAGAGCCCGGGACTTCCCTTGGCTCTGTAATAGCTATTGACCTTCTGATCTGAGGTCTGAGAGGTGTTGGGTGAGGCCAAGGGCTGGCAGCTGGCACGGTGGAGTCTCAATTTACCCTTACATGGCTGTGATTGAAGGAAATAGATCATAATCAACCCGTAACTGAACTGTGACCTAGACCTAGAAGGCACAAAGGCATACAGAAAAAATAAGAATAATTTTCTTCCTTAAACACTCTACTGCTTGTATTTGTACTAGCTTAAAATAGAATAGTGAATTATTCCATGTTACATGGGAAAAAAAACTAATATCATCTAAATAACAGTATCAAAAGTAACTTTGTATATGCAATCCTGCACAAGTAGGTCCTCTATCACTGCAGGTGTTAGGGTGTTTAAATCCATCAAGCAGAACTCAAGAAAAAAGCCATGTAGCCTTTCCAGTAAACAAAGTCAAAAGACCCTAAGCCTGACCTTTCTTTTATGGGTTTTGGTTTTAGGTCAGAGACAACTTTTACAGCACAATCCTTTACAATTATATTTCCAAGGAATGTGTTCCACAACATTATCTAAGCTTACTTGCTCCTCTCAAGGGCCTAACTGCTCTAACAGATCAGCAGAGTCTAAACTATCATTCAACCCTCATGTTTGTCCTCTGCAGCACCACTGATTGCCTATTTCTTTTAAAGTCACTTACTAATCTCCTTTTGTGTGATCAGTGCAATAGATCAAGTGAGACCTACCTGAGAAAGGGGTCTTTACTCCGAAACGTTGTGATTCCCACCTCTGCCTGATCCTGAGTGTCCGCATGTCAACTGAAAGGTTTTTTTTGGTATCTATCCATGTGTATTGATGTTTGAGAACTGCTTTACTATTAACCTGGATCTCTTTCCTGTTCTAATAAAAATGCATAGGTTGCTTGGTGCTGAGAGTTTGTTTTTTTCTAAATAGAGAAACTGTGGGGAGATCTTGTAAATGTAATCTGTATACAGACTATTTTGTCTGTATATGTTTTTTTCTTTCATAAGCCTGGGTTCACATCTATGTGGCCATGCGGGCCTCGGTTTTCATGTACACAACAGTTTTACTGGGCTGCTGTGCCCCGTGAAACACAGGTAAGAAGTCCCTGCATGACTTTGGAAATCACAACCCGCATGGGAACAGCACGGCTCCCAGTGCTCCAGTGCGGGCGGCGTGCAATTAGGATTATTGCCACCCACCCGCGAATCCCAAGTTTCACTGTGCAGGTGGTTGCAGCTGCAGTAATTTGTGCAGGTCCCACAGTGGCACCACCCGCACAGGTGTTAACCTAGCCTAAATATATGAAAATAAGATTGTTAGCTATTTGGAGTGCTTCCTATTATTTACTTATAGATTATATATTTTAGTCTCCCATAGTACAACAGTTCTGGATTTGTCTTGCCATACTTATGATCTATAATGAGGAATAAACACTTTGTTCTTTGGACTTGTGACAGAAGTAGTGATATGCAAATATCCTTTTTTTCACATGTTCAACAATTGTGTACTTCATCATTGAAGCTTTTTATCTAAAACCAACCAAAATGGATACAAGAAAAGTGATATTAGCCATTTAAAGTCTTCCAATTTTAAAAGAATGATGAAAAATTGAGTGTTAACAACAGATCCATTTATAAAGACTTACTTGAGAAGTGAGTGGGTACTAGAAAAACGTAACTATGAAGTGTATCCAGACTTTGAATAGCAATTACATTTGCTAAACATTTTTTCGGTCACAAAGACTGCTTTTTCTTTTAACGAACTGGCACGTTTTACGAACCTTATGCCCATTACATACAGAAATATAGAGTGGCATAATTTGTAACCCTTGTTATCCTTAATATTTTGTCTTGATCAAACGGTAACATTAAACTTTATGATACATTCATCTTTTAAATGCAGACAGCTATGTGATAACAGCATGACTTTTAGAAGTAAGTAAAAATCATATCCTGACACATTTTGAGAAAAAGGATAAAGGGTAGTTCTAATTGCATGGTATTGCAGGGTAAGCACAATGCAATGTCAGCCAACAGACTTTCCGAGAAGTCACTATTCACATACAATGCTGCACCATATAATGACACTGAAACTGGGATGTGTTCGCTGTTGTTAAAAAATAGTGACTATACTTCTTTCTGTCACGGGAAGTTCTAAAAATGTAATTTGTAACACTTAGGTACTAATAGTCTCTGCAAATATTTTACAAGTAACAATATCTAATTAACAAGTAGATATTTTCCAATTAATTAATCACATCAGCCTTTAGTAATTATTCTAAATATTAAATGAACTTGGTTATAAGCACAGTTCTTTTTTTATGCATGTATTTCTTTAAATTCTGTAAGCTAGCAAAATGATTTTCAGTGCAAATGGAGGAAGATTGCATGGCAACCTATCCCATGACAAGTTACTGAAACTTTGGAACTAAAACTTTGTTGGGATGCTAAAATAAAGATGGAGTAGTTAGTATACTCCTTCCCTATTTATCAGCAGCTGGGCTGTGGGGACCTCTTTATATTACATGACCAGGTTCTCATTAAACATGTGAAATTCATTATACCAGAGATGGAAGTCTAACTTAATTTTTGGAATGAACATAAACCCCTAAAGGCTATGTTGCTTTGTTGAAGAATGCTTAACATCTGTAATGACTGAGTTGTGATCTGCCTCTTCCTGCTCATACTGGATTCTTATTGGCCAATAATATCATTTAACAGGACCGCTAGCATGGGGAGCTGGGCGGTCAAAGTTCATCTATGACAGCTGGAGGGATGTTCCCAAAAAGGTGATTAAACTTTAGTATATTTTAATATATTATTATAATAATTAGTTGAATTTAATAATAAATTGTAATACATTTTAATAAACTGAATTTGGCTCACCCTACTTTTCTCTGGATTGTGATAAACACTTATGTGGTTTTTAGTGAACACCTCAGGTATAAAAAATTTAAAAGATGACTGCTATACAAACATTAATTTTTATGTTCAAATACAACATTAAAAGGATGGAACAGATCACACAAACGTGTGTTTAATATTTAAAGTACACCTGTACAAACACAATGAGGGGGAAAAGGTTGATTTTCTAAAATGAGTGTGCAAAATCTGGTGCAGCTCTGCATAGAAACCAATCAGATTTCAGGTTTTATTGTCAAGCTTAACAAGGAATATAAGCAAACAAAACGTCAGGTAAAACCGTATAAGGTATCATACCATTTAATTCCCTGGAAATACACATTATTTTTTATATTATTATTATGGCATAAAAGAAAAAAAGGAAGGAGGAGAAAAACAAAACAAACAACAAACATTGGTTGCTTATCTGGGAGTTAATTCCAATACAGCTTTTAAATTACAGAGCAAAAAATATTATTTTCACATTTTCTTCTTTTGAACTCCATAGCATAAATGTTTGTAATAAGGCTCTTATGTATCTAAGACAGTATTACTGTATGAAGCAGTAGTTTTAAACTCATGCCAGCATGCTCATATTTTTGAATATTTATCAGCAGCATCTCTAGCCATACATGTTAAGTCTTCTAAAAAACATAAATCATCCACTTTTTGTAGCCATTGGGCTACAGTTGGTACAGTGCGTTGTCTCCAGTACAAAGGGATCAGAGATTTTGCAGCATTCAATAGGTATGGAGTAATTAAACTTCTATATCTGCCTATTGATACTGATGAGCAATGAAATAACATAAACCAGGGTTCATGCTTTATTTCATATTTTGGTATGATAGAAAATGTCAGCAACCAAGCCCCAGTATCCCTGGATAGGTGGACAAGTCCACCAAACGTGTCCATGCGTTGCAATGCCGCCACAATCCCTCCAACACAAAGGTGATGTCAAAAAGGACATTGCATGTAATTTATTTGTAGTGTAATACCAGCTGATAAGAAGTTTAAAATTTACTACCTGTATTTTAGATGAAATAGAAGACACATGGGCTAACTGAATGATCTTTTTGATTATCAGTGATATTCGATTGCAAATCTTTTTTCCCAACTGGCTATATAAACAGGAAAAGGGGGGCCATGGAGGGATAGTAAGGCTTTAAAAATTATGATTTACATTGTGGAAGGTGGATCTTAGACCACATAACCACTTCAACATGGTTCAATTCAGACAATGATCGAAGCGGCTATGGCAAATTATACAGAAAATGGGATAGTTGTGCATGTCACCAGTGATCCATGGTAGTGGGCTCAATATTTCCACAGAGAGATTGTAACGATTTTATCTTATTATTTTCAAGGAGTTGATGTAACTGAGGCTGACATTCCCTAAACCAACACCTAAACCCTTTATCCATAGATCCTGGCAAAAAGTAAGTATAACCAAGAAGAGGCATTAGTGGAGAATTATATTTCCAGGAATAACGAGAATATAATATATCCCATATGGACAGAGTGGATAGGGTCAGAGGAGATGTAGAAGATGCCAGCCCCCTAAATGAGCGTGGGAGCCATGGAACCAGGGACAAGTCTTTATCTGTAAGAGCAGATTCCACTTGCACCCAGAGTTTGGAGTCGCTAGGTTGTTTCCGTTATGCAATACGCTTAAAAACTATCACATAATATTATAATTTAAAATTGGGCAATGCCAACCCTCCCATTCGTTTAGTTCTATATAGGACATCTCGAGAAATTCTTGCATGTCTACCCTTCCATATGTAATGTGAGATGAGAGACTGTAGATTAGAAAAAAAGCCTATAGGGACCCCCATGGGAATCATTTGGAAGAGGAACAAAATACAGGGTAATATGTTCATCTCAATGACATTTATTTTGCCCAGCCATGAATGGCAAATTGAAGACCACCTCCTTAGATCTTAATTGCATTTAACAAAGCTAAATAGTTGTGTCTAAATAAATCTGATAAGTTGGCAGTCAAATTGACTCCCAAATATTTTAGAGTAGCTGGTTGCCAAAGAAAAGGAAATAAAGAGTTAAGCTTCAACGCCTCGGTTAATGAGATAGTAATATTTAATATTTTGGACAGCTTGAAAGTTGTGTGGGTAAGTCATAAGATTTGGTAAAGAAATTCTGGGTTGCTGAACATAAAATAAAATATCATCTGCATAAGCAGCTAATTTATGTTCTTTCTCTTGCACCCTCACTCCATGTATATCAGGATTAAGCCTGACCATTTGAAGAAAGGGTTCCAGAGATAAAACAAATAATAATGGGGACAGAGGACACCCCTGACGAGTTCCATTATATAATGTATAATTAATCCTTATTCTTGCGGTGGGTAATACATATAACAATGTTATTCAACTTATCATTTAGGACCAATTCCCAGGAATTTCAAAGTCGTCATTAGGTACTCCCAGTCCACCCTGTCAAATGTTTTTTCAGCGTCTAAAGATAACAACAGAGTGGACTGGGAGCAGTGTCTGACATATGAACATATGAAATAATTGATAGAGTTCGAAGAGAGTTGTCCCAGGCTGGGATCTGGGTTTATACATCTCGGAAGCAATTGGCAGAGTCTAGCAGCTAATACTTTTGCATAAAATTTAACATCTATATTTAATAAGGAAATAGGATAGTAATTTCCGCAATGGGCCGGGTCCTTTCCTGGTTTTGGCAAAACAGTTATATGAGCGTTAAGAGACTACCGATATTGAGTTGGTGTAAGAAGTTGAATATGGAATAAGAATGTCTTTACATTTTTTGTAGTATAAGATAGTATACCCTTCAGGTCCAGCTGCCTTTCCTGGTGGTGTTGATGATAATGCTTTATAAAAATTCTTCCTCTGTAAACTCCATCTTAAGGGCAGTCAGGGCATCCTTGGGCAATCTAGGTAATTTAGATTGCCTTAAATATTGCATTTTTTTAGCCTGTTTTTCCTCTGGCGGTAAATCGGCCAACTCCTCCCTCACATTGTAGAGATCCGCATAAAAATTGCAAAAGACGCGTGCAACATGAGAGGAGGTGTGTGCCACTCCCCCAGATGTTGTCTTGATATTGGCAATGAAAGTAGCTGACTTTTTCTCCAACTTTCTGGGCTTGTCCCCCCACTTATAAATTCTTTGGGAAGTATGGTAAATTGTAAACGTTTTTTAGATTCTAAGTTGAATACTGATTTAAGTTCTTCTCTTTTTTGCATCAGATTCTGAGTGCTCCAGTTATAGTAAATCTACCCCAATGTAAATGAAAAGTGTTTAACTACAAAAGGCACTGCTGCCATTGTCTTCAACATTGCTTCGGGTTTGCTTGTAATGCCCTAATTTTTGAAATTGGAAATACAAAGCATACCCCTCCTCAATCCAAAAACACAGCACTTGGCGCCTTGAGTGCCATGCCGGAGTTTTTTCATGGGAGGATAGGGTGTGCTTTAACATATGCATATTTGACTTTCAAAAGGTCAGAATCTGCATAGCTTCTTTCAGAGTTTATGTAAGTATGTAGTTTGTTGAGTACAGAATTTCTTTAAAAACACTGCCAGGGTGTATATCTTTCCCTCAATACATTAAGCCATCACACTGTTCAGTAGTATACCTGAGCTATTCTCTACTAAATGAACTTAAAGCTCCAGGGAAAGGAAGAATGCTCCCTTGAAGTGAGGCTGCCCCTGCACCACAAAAGTTTAATGCTCATTTAGGTCTAAACAAAAAACACTTTTACTTACCCAATCCTCTGCTACAATAGACTCCCTCCGGGCTGTAATAATGGTCCCTATAGCCTTTTCTCCAGAGGTCACAGGTCACAGGTCTTTTGATGTCGTCAACATAAACGCAGAGCCCATAGCCCTGAACTGGACACGAAAACACTGAGGAACAGTCCTTTACCAAGTAAAGTAGAGGGCTGGCTCCCGGGGGAAGTGGAGGATCTGGTAAGTAATCCTGCTTTTTGTGGCCACCTAGACCTAAATGATCACTTAACTTTTGCAATGTGGGGGCAGCCTCATTGCAAGGAAACATTTTTTCTTTCCTCAGAGATGGGTGAAACGTGCAAAGCATTCATATACTCAAAGTCTTGAGCACTTTGTTTCCTTTAACAAAATACTCTGTTTAGGGCATGTTGACCAAGCCAATTGTAAGATGTGAGCTGAAAATCTAACAAATCCTAGCCCTAAAAATGATAAACCACATGAAATCTGCTAAAAACTTTAGTCTACAAGATGATGATTTCCATCGTTGTTGAAGTTAAGTATTGCAGAAGAATTTAGAATTGGAGGGATGTCTGCAAAGGTTCTCATTTATCCAGCTCATGCTATAGCTAGTAATATCACATTGAACTAGTTCTATAATGTTGGAGGACTTTTTGCTACTCATCCAAGTTGCTTTTTCAGCTTAGAGCAAAAGAAACTCTTGGATGAGTAGTGAAACCACATTCAACATTATTTACCAAGTTCAGTTAAATCAGACTAATTACTACTACCAGTTGCAGGAACACTTTTTATCAGCTTCCTAAGTAAATTTCAACTGCAAATCACCTGATTCAGACTCATTTCTCATTATTTATTCTTGGCATTTATATAGTTTTGTCAATTCATGCAACGCTCTACATAAATTCACATTACGTTCGCTCTACATTGACATTAGCCCTTGCCTTCAATGATACTAAAATCTAAAGTCCCTATCTCACATGCAGACACATACTAGGTCAAATTAAGACAGGAGACAATTACCCTACCAGCATGTCTTTGGAATGTGGGAGGAAATTCACACAAGCACACAGAGAACATTCAAACTGCATGCAGATAGTGTTCTGGCTAAGATTTAACTGAGGACCTCAGTGCTGCAAGGTTTAAGTGTTAACTACTGAGCCACTGTGCTGCCAACATTGCTGGATATATAAGCACTGTGGTAATTTTCCAACTCTTTTATTTAGATTTAACTTTTAAGAACTAAAAATCGGTGATGTACAGTATTTGCTATGCCAGTGCCCGAATACCCATCAATGTGTAAAGCTGCAAGGTCTTAGAGGACACATCATTTTCACGGTCCTTTGTGGGTCAGTGATTTTGTAGAGGACCTTGAAACAGGAAGAAAGGGAATCTGTAAAAGGTGCTCCAGTGAATGCATTTCATTAATATGACCTTATTGGAGGTGGGGCAATGCATAAAATGGATGGCATAGATGAGGAACCTTGGAAGCTATCTATCTAGCTCATTCAGCTGAGGCAGACTAGTTGCTAGTGAAGTGGATCTTTATGGCAATTTATGGGACTTCCATACCATCTACTCTTTCTTAGAGCGCCTGGATCCAGATCTTAAGTCATAAAGTTAATGAGCCAGAAACTATGTGTCATGAATTGACTACCCCATGAGGGTAAACTAGCATAACTTTATTCTTTCTCCCTATTAGATTTTTTTGAAATATCCTCTTATCCTTTCTGTTATGATCAAATTTGTAAGAGGGGCTGAGGGTTATTCAATTTTGTGCATGTCTCTAAACAACAGTATTTAGATTATTCAAAGAAAATTATTAGAAGATTTGTACATCATGCCCATCAGACACTTTGTTGAGGACCTTTCAGGTGAATGGAACAGAACACTGTTCTGTTGCTTTGTATAATCAAAGGAGGAAAGGTCTAGCTTGTAACGTGTCAGCATACAATAATGGGGTTGTAGAAAGTTCACTGCTTTACAGACATGTAATTTTTTAGTTCCGCTTGCTATGGACAATTTAATGCTGGGGACATAGTTGAGAGATTTTGTGAGTTGTTAATGTTTCACATTAGTTCAGAAGCATGCAAAAGCAGTTGAATTAGAGAAATATATAACCACATGTTTGCGTATTGTGACAGAAAATAAATGTTGAGTCTGGGACAGATGGTGACCTTACTTATTAGTCCCAAGGGAAACAAATTCTTATAAAACATTCAGAAGACTAAGCGAGACAAGCATTAAAAAGAAGTTAGGTTGACCTTCCTACTGGACGTATAGGACACCGAGGGATTAAGGGGCAAACATAAACAGTTTTTATTATTAATGGTTTCATTTTAATGGTCACTAAACAATTAAAAGTTATGTCTCTATTTATTTCCAGTGGGTACATTGTACAGCCTGAAAACCAGTCTTCATTTAACTAAAATACACAAAACCGCTGTAAAGTTACCGTTATAGTAGTAAAATAAATGCATTTATTATTTAGAAATTAAACATAAATAGGACAGAATAAGCAATGAGACTAAATTTACTGGATTTCCCTTTGTGAATTTTATAAACATTTTCCAGTGCACAGTCAATGTTAAAGTGCACATCTTAAGAATATTGATGAGGTAACAACAGGATATCCACACTTGTTTCTCTGGAATATGGCATGCCTCCCCACTGCAGTGACCTGCAATCAATACAGGTATGAGTGGGAATCCTTGTCTGTGATGCAATTGTCCTTTACATTCTTGTAAAGTTCTATCCTAAATAGAAAGAATAGTACTTCCTTATTATTAACCCCAATAGATCACACTCGTACTGATAATTAAAAGTCCATGGCAGGGGGTGCTCCAATGAAGCACTGGTTCCTGAGAGGGAGGGTGTGTTGTGAGCTATGAAAACTGAACTGGTAAATGTAAATTATATATGAAATGTACAATATATTCTTTTAGCTATATGTATATACAGTTGTGTTCAAAATAATAGCAGTCCAACATCACTAACCAGATCAATCACTGTTTTTGGTATAAATAATATTTTTACATGGCAAATAATTTACTAGTAGGTATAGTAGAGTAATAAAGAACCAACAGACCCAACAGTCATGACATGTATGCTGCTGATTCTTTGTAAACGAATCATTAATTGAAAGGGACATGTTCAAAATAGATCATTCAGCCCTGGTTCACACTGACAGTGGGAATGAAATTATGCGAGTTCAGCTGAACTCGCACAATTTCATTTCTGGATGTCAGTCCCGACTTCAGGGGCGATTTCAGAGACATCAGTGTGGGTTTCTGCACAGATGTCAATGGAAATTGCACCCCAAAATCGCCAAAAGTAGTACAGAAACTGCTTTTGGGAATTGGTGTGATGCCGCAAATGCAGCGTCTCACCGATTCAGACGGTGTCATTGCCGGCAATTGCCGCCGATTTGACATGTCAAATCACCTGCCAATCGCATCTATGTGAAAACCAGGGCTCAGTCTGTAAAAAAAAAGAGGTGTCAAACAGGTGGCCCTTATGTAAGGATTAAGGCAGCAAATGCTGTGCATTCTGGATATAGTGCATTTCTTTCTGGAAAATCGGACTAAAATGGGTCGTTACCATCATTATTCAGAAGAACAGCATACTTTGATTAAAAAGTTAATTGGAGAGGGGAAAAAATATAAACAAGTGCAGAAACTGATAGGCTGCTCGGCTAAAATCATCTCAAATGCTTTAAAATGGGAACCAAAACCAGAAAGACATGGAAGAAAACTGAAAACTGCCATTCAAATGGATCGAAAAATAGCCAAAATGGCAGACCCAGCCAATGATCAACTCCAGGGTGATCAAAGAAGGTCTAAAGTTACCTGTGAGTATTGTAACACATAGCAGACACCTGTGTGAAGCCAAGTTATCGGCAGGAAGCCCCCCCCCGCAAAGTCCCATTGTTAAAAAAAAGAAGTGCTGAAGAGGTTACAATTTGCCAAAGAACATGTTTACTGGCCTAAAGAGAAATGATGCAACATTGTTCCTATTGAGTCTAGGGGCCACAGACAGTTTGCCAGGCGACCCCCAAACACTGAATTCAAAGCTCAGTACAATGTGAAGACAGTAACACATGGTGGCGCAAACATTATGACATGAAGATGTTTCCCATACTATGGTGTTGGGCCTATGTATCGCATACCGGGGATCATGGATCACTTTGAATCCATCAAAATACTTAAAGAGGTCATGTTGCCTTGTGCCAAAGAGGGGACGCTCTTGAAATGGGTGTTTCAACAAGTAAACGACCCCAAACACACCAGTAAGAGAGCAACATCTTGGTTCCAGACCAACAAGATTAACATTATAGAGTGGCCAGCCCCACCCTGGACCTTAACCTAATAGAAAACTTGTGGGGTACAGTGCCTTGAAAAGTATTCAAACCTCTTGAATTTTGCACATTTTGCCATGTTACAACCAAAAACGTAAATGTATTTTATTGGGATTTTATGTGATAGACCAACACTAAGTGGCACATAATTGTAAAGTGGAAAGAAAATGATAAATGGTTTTCAAATTTTTTTACAAATAAATATGTGAAAAGTGTAGTGTGCATTTGTATTCAGCCCCCCTGAGTCCACCTGTCTCTGCAATTACAGCTGCAAGTCTTTTTGGGTATGTCTCTACCACCTTTGCCCATGTAGAAGGTGACATTTTTGCTTATTCTTCTCTGCAAAATAGCTCAAGCTTGGATTGGATAGGATAGAGAGCGTCTGTGAACAGCAATTTTCAAGTCTTACCACAGATTCTCAATTGGATTTAGGTCAGGACTTTGACTAGGCCATTCTAACACTTGAATATGCTTTGATCGAAACCATTCCATTGTAGCTCTGGCTGTATTTTTAGGGTTGTTGCCCTGCTGGAAGGTGAACCTCAGCCCCAGTTTCAAGTCTTTTATAGACTCTAACAGGTTTTCTTTTAAGATTGTGAGATTGTATTTCACTCCATCCATCTTCCCATCAGTTCTGACCAGCTTCCCTGTCCCTGCTGAAGAAAAGCATTCCCACACCATGATGCTGCCACCACCCTGTTTTTCCCGGTGGGGATGGTGTGTTCAGGGTGATGTGCAGTGCTAGCTTTCCACCACACATAGCGTTTTGCTTTTAGGCCAAAAAGTTCAGTGTTGGTCCCATCTGACCACCTTCTTCCACATGTTTGATGTGTCCCCCACATGGCTTCTTGCGAAAAGCAAACAGGACTTCTTATGGCTTTCTTTCAACAATGGCTTTCTTCTTGCCACTCTTCCATAAAGGCCAGATTTGTGGAGTGCATGACTAATAGTTGTCCTTTGGACAAATCCTCCCACCTGAGCAGTGGATCCCTCATCTCCTTCAGCGTTACCATGGGCCTCTTGGCTGGTTCTCTGATTAATGCTTTCCTTGCCTGGCCTGTCAGTTTAGGTGGACGGCCATGTCTTGGTAGGTTTGCAATTGTGCCATACTCTTTCCATTTTTGGATGATAGATTGAATAGTGCTATGTGAGATGTTCAAAGCTTGGAATCTTTTTTATAACCTAACCATGCTTTAAACTTCTCCACAACATTACCCCTGACCTGTCTGTTGTGTTCCTTGGCCTTCATGATGCTGTTTTTTCACTAAGATTCTCTAAGAAACCACTGAGGGCTTAACAGAACAGCTGTATTAATACTGAGATTAAATTACACACAGGTGGACACTATTTACCTCTGAAGGCAACTGGTTCCACTAGATTTTAGTTAGGGGTATCAGAGTAAAGGGGGCTGAATACAAATGCACGCTACACTTTTCAGATATATATTTGTAAAAAAATTTGAAAACCATTTATCATTTCCCTTCCACTTCAAAATTATTTGCCACTTTGTGCTGGTCTATCATATAAAAGCCCAATAAAATACATCAATGTTTTTGGTTGTAACATGACAAAATGTGGAAAATTTCAAGGGGTGTGAATACTTTTTCAAGGAACTGTAATAGCGAAAAATGCAGAGGAATTGTGGAATCTAGTGCAATCATCCTGGTCTGGAATACCTGTTCACAGGTGCCAGAAATTGGTCGACTGTATGCAACACAGATGTGAAGCAGTTCTTAGAAACAGTGGTTATACAACTAAATATTAGTTCAGTGATTCACAGGAAAGCTAAATCTTCAAGCATTTTTCAGTTTATACAGTAAATGTTTGCGTTTGTAAAGAAAAATGCAGACACTGCTATTTTTTGGAAAGCCTAATATTCCTTTTTCTTTACATCCTGTAAAGTAATAACACATTTGACCATTTTTCTTCATGTTTTGATTTGGGATAGGCTATGTAGTGTTCCCAGTGCATCTGAGTGTGTACGAAAATAAAAGCTATTATAAGGATTTTGAGCTTTACTCACTTTTTTTAAACATACTGCTATTATGGGCAACACCCCCTTTTTTAAAAAAAATAGGTTAATTATCAAGCCCGCAATAAAAAAAAAATGGCATGAAAACACATAGTATGTTACAGCAGTGTCCTCTGCCCTCCTGTCACATCACCCCCTACAGTAGTATCCTCTGCCCCCTTTCACATCATCCCCCACAGTAATATCCTCTGCCCTCTTTCACATCACCCCTCACAGTAGTGTCCCCCCCCCCTCGCAGTAGTGTCCTCTAGGCCATCTCATACCTGGTGGAGGGGCCTGACATGATGAGGAAAGACTCTCTGATACCTCTACCTGAGGCCCCCTAATACAGTTGACAGGTAGCACAAGAGTACAGAGTGGCAGGAGTGCCTGTTGATCTTGCTAGCAGAAGAGCTGGGCAAAACGTTAAAGCTAGAGCAGAGGGAAGTCAGCAGTGGACCACAATGGAATTGAATGGTTGGGTTATAGCAGAGGGCTGGAACAGGCAGATACTGGCTTGCAGTAAACAGGTGAAGCACTGGACAAGACAGCACTGTCTGCCCAGCACCAACATTGGTGACAGAAGTGCATGTGCGAGCATGTAATGGTGCATGTGGATGAGCATGAGAGCGCACATTTTCCTTTGAGAATGTCTAAGACTGTATGCTAGCCTGTGACTATGCACATAAATCCACCTAGAGAAGCTATTTTGTCTGCTGGCATACCCTTCCTGACAGCCCCCCTTCACACCACCCCCCCCATAGTAGTGTTCTCTGCCCCCCTTCATATCAGTCCCCCCACAGTAGCATACTCTGCCCCCCCCACAGTAATTTCTTCTGCCCATCTTCCTCCCCATAATAGTGTCCTCTACCCCTCACATCACCCCCCCACAGTAGTGTAATTTGCCCCCATAGCAGTGTTGTCTGCCACCTTCACATCACTCCCCCATAGCAGTGTCTTCTGCCCCCCTATAGAAGTGTCCTCTGTCCCCACCCACATCAGTGTCATCTGCTCCTTCTCATCACCCCCTCCACAGAAGTGACCTCTGTCCCTCTTCCCCCCATAGCAGTGTCCTCTGCCCCTTCACATCACCCCCACTCAGTAGTGTCCTCTTCCGCTCTGCCCCCAATAGCAGTGTCCTCTGACCCTTCACATCCCCACCCCACACAGTATTTTCTTCTGCCCTTCTGCCCCTCCATAGCAGTGTCCTCTGCCCCTGCACATCAACCCCCCCCCGGTTTTGTGGTCCAGACAGGAAAGTGACCCAGACCACGGTCCACCATTTAGTGATCCCTGGAAGAAAGGGTTGGCATAGCCCTGCCACTGTGCACGTAAAGGAAGAAGGGAAGAAGACACCCAGAATTCTCAAAGATACAGCTGGAGGGGCTCCAGAGTATTTTGTCTGAGCAGAGAGGATTGGGTTCTCAGGTTCCTGTGGGTAGACTGTGTGAGTGTGCAGTTATACACACTTGTTAAAAGCAAGGCCTGGCCAAAGTGAATGGCTCTCATCAGGAGACACGTGTGGGCTCCCATTAGAAGATTACCTTGAGAGACATCACTCCCTGCTAGTGGAGAGTATCCTTTCACACAGGACTGAGTGAGTCAAGGCAGCTAACCATGTCCAGGAGACCAGGAAAGATGAGACTAGGCTAGTCCATGGGACCGAGGGAATCTGGAGATCTCTGAGGAGTGAGAGAGCCTGGGGTGCCATGAGATCCCCTCATTGAGAGGCCAAGGAGTGGGGCTATGCAGCAGGGTGCTGTAACTTCAGGCTGAGTGAGCCAGGAGAGCCCAGAGAACCAGAAAATTTGGGTGAGACAGTCTTAGGGACCAGTGAAAACAACAGTCGCACTGCTGAAGAAGGAGCCAGGTAGCATTATTTTGTGGCAATTGTTTTGATAGTGGAAACCCCTACTTGGGCACGTTTTATGTGGAATGTTTACTTTTGCATTTAATAAAAGTTCAGATTGGCAGAATCTCACTGAAATTGCAACTACCACTTAGCGAATAATTGCCCAAGATCACACGTTCTACATTTTTCAAAATAGTACTAATTGAGTGGCTAAATCAAGAAAAACAATACTGCAAGTTGGTGAAAAGGTTAAATCAACCCACTCGTAACGGAAGCGGATTCCCGCTATTTTCGCTTTTAAATATATGACATAAAGGAAGGTTAACTGGCTCTTAACAAAACTGTCCCTAGAAAAAGTGAGTAAAACTTAACAACTGAAAAATTGCACCCCAACCCACAACTCATTCTGCCATCAAAAAATAAGCCCTGTGACTTGGCAAATTATTATATATTTAAAGTTGAACTTAACGCAAGTGAGTGAGTAATGGGGAAATGGTCAGCTGCAGGAAGACCACAGGCAAACCACAGGCAATACTTATGACTAGTCAATTGTCCTCTATCTGCCTTTTCTTGGCACACACCTTTCAGAATTGAGTTCCTCTTTAACGTTTTTTTCTGTTGTAGTGTGCTGTCTTGTAATTGAAGCCAACGTTTTCTTAGTGGATATTGATGAAGTTACCTAAAGCTCGGAGAAATGTTTATTTTATTTTTAATTTTTTTTGGGTGGTAGAGAATGGTAGATCACAACAGCAGTAGTGTTGAGCGATAATGGTGAATGGACCTCCAAAAGAAAAGCAAATGTTTTTTTCTTTTGCAGAAATGTATATACAGTATATATGTAGGTTCAGCAAGATATTACTGCAATGAAACAAAAAAATCTGCTCCAGGTGAATGAGTCTCTGGTTAGCAAGATATTCCTGTAATTGTAAAGATGAAAAAACACAAATACCACATTATCCTCTGGATTAATAGGCCTCATAGAATGTTTTAAACAAAGGAAAGCTCTGTGCTCTGTAGGAGCCAGTCTGCTTACTGCTATATGGACATCAAAGATCCTCTATTTCGATGGCATTTGAGTTTTTATACATTGAAATACCACCCTGACAAACATCATGCTTAAAAAAAGAGTTATTACAATTTTTTTACATTATTTAGTTTGTTATGGGACAAAGTACATGTAGTGCTGTAACCAAACTTTCTAAGTGCCATACTTACTGCAATGTTGGGCAGGGTCATCTCTTCCCTCTTGGCTCACGGCCCCCCCCCCCCCCCCCCCCTTTTGAACATCACAGGTAGCAAGATTGGGGATCTGTGCTTCCTTCTTCTTTCCTGCTGCTGCTTAATTATTCATCTATTGGTCATCTGCTCACCGCTCTTTGAGCTGTACGTCTCATTAGGACAGAGAGATTTGTGGTTTCTTCAGTGTTCTATATATTATAAAATGTTGCGGAATATGTTGGTATGGTAAATAATAGTAACATGTAAATTAAGACAGACAAAAGAAATGCCCATATAAGGTCACTACTAGGGATGGATGAATCTGCCTGGGTTCAGTTCACAAACAGTTTTGTGAATCCTGCTCAAATTTTAGGTTCATGAACTTTGTGGTGAATCCCAATTAAGTATATTGGGAGGGGGGGGGTGTGGAATCTTGTTATTTAAATCTGGTAATTTGAACGGCTAATAAGGAAGTTATTGTCCAACAAAAGACATGGGAAGCTGAGCACTGCCATAGAGGACATCTACCAAGGGAACAATTAAAACAAATAAATAAGAAGAAAGAATTTCTCCCCAAACAGTGTTCACAGCTTGTCGAACATCTTTAACACACACTGATAATGTAGTTGCCGTGAGCCTACCCTTTTATAGGAAGGGGGCTAGGTTATCCACTCCTTCAGATTATTGGCTGTTGTGACTTAGCTGGCTGAGGCAAAGGCTACAAACTGCATTGAAGGGCATTCCTTATTTATGACAGCAACCTTGTGAAGTTTTCTGGCAGAAGTTTACAAGCTTTGCTAATCCCAGGGATTCACTGCGAGCCTGAACCTCATCCAAAGTCATCACCAGTAATTCCTATAAATTCATTGCTACTACACTGAGAATTCTCTGAGGTCCCATTAACATGTGGGATTTTTTTTTCTTTTTTATTGCATACATATCCGCTTGCCGACCGCCTCACGCAGATAAACTGCGGCAGAAGGGCTCGTACAGGCAAAACCACGTACCTGTACGTTCCCCTTTAAGAGGCGGCCTGCGGGTCCCGCGGACTCGATCACCGCAGGGATACCCGCGATCGCCTCACGGGGAGGAAGAACGGGGAGATGCAAATGTAAACAAGCATCTCCCCGTTCTGCCTAGTGACAGTCTCACTGGATCTCTGCTCCCTGTCATCGGAGCAGAGATCAGTCACATGTCACACACAGCCATGCCCCTCACAGTTAGGACACACTTAACCCCTACACTGACACCTAGTGGTTAACCCCTTCACTGCCAGTGTCATTTACACAGGAATCAGTGCATTTGTATAGCACTGATGGCTGTATAAATGACAATGGTCCCAAAAATGAGTCAAAAATGTCCGATGTGTCCGCCATAACGTTGCAGTCACAATAAAAATTGCTGATCACCGCCATTTAAAAAAAAAAAAAATATTAATAAAAATGCCATAAAACTATCCCCTATTTTGTAAACGCTATAACTTTTGTGCAAACTGATCAATAATCGCCTATTGCGATTTTTTTACCAAAAATATGTAGAAGAATACGTATTGGCTTAAACTGAGGAAAAAAATAGTTTTTTTATATATTTTTGGGGGATATTTATTATAGCAAAAAGTAAAAAATAATGCGTTTTTTTCAAAATTGTCGCTCTTTATTTGTTTATAGTGCAAAAAATAAAAAGCGCAGGGGTGATCAAATACCACCAAAAGAAAGCTCTATTTGTGGTAAAAAAGGATGTCAATTTTGTTTGGGAGCCACGTCGCACGACCGCGCAATTGTCAGTTAAAGCGACGCAGTGCAGAATCTAAAAAAGTGCTCTGGTCAGGAAGGGGGTAAATTCTTCCGGGGCTGAAGTGGATATACAAGCACACATGCATAAAACACTTTTCTTTTTTTAATTTCTTACTTCTTTATTGTAAATTTTTCATCATTAAAAATCAAAATACATTATTATTGGATATAGTACTTATCACTTATACAGTTTGTACATAAATTCCTTATTTCTAAAACCTTACATATGGTCAATCCACATGGGGATTAGTACCAGCTGTGACAAGAATCCATCATATTTCTGCTGCAGGATTCACATGTGAATGCGGATAGTTGCGGCTGCTCAGCCTGCACAAAGCAATGAGAAGCTGAAAGTGGGTGCATAGGTCCACAGCTGCTCATATATAATTTCACATGACACAATTAGCTGCAGTGAAGGACAGATGATCGCCCCTACCCATAAAGAGCTTGTGTCTATGTGCCATGAGCTGTCCCTGACTGCAGGTAATCATTTCATGTGCGGGTATATGCAAACAGCTTCAGACAGTTGGTGACTCTGTCAGCCTGTAGCTTTGTACAGGATGAGCGGACACAACCGTCTGTAAGCACTTGTGAATCCAGCCAAAGGGATACACTAGATTCATGCTGCAGCTGGCACTAAGCCTACATGTGAATGAGGCCTAAATTTGGTAAGTTTAGTTGAATAGAAACAAATAGTGCAGCAGATAAACGTATATGAGCAGAATCTTTTGTCCGACTTTTTTTTAAATACAAATGAATATAATGTCAGGAAAATGTTGGTTCAAAATAACTCAGCATTGGTAGCTTACGTAACAACTTAGTTATAACTAAGTACACACTGATGTAGAAAAGGGGCTTAGTTTATCCATTCTTTCAGATTATTGGCTCTTGCGACTCAGCTAACATTGGGTAAAGGATATACATTGCATTATAGCTTGCGCCTTATTTCACATGACAAATGTGAAGTTTAGACATTTGCAAACTTCTCGAATCCCAGAAATTTACCACTGATCATTCTCTAAATCTGGTAAGTTTGGTTTAGTAGAGACAAGTAGTGCAGCATATAAAAGGATATTAGAAGCCACTTTTGTCCAACTGTTTTGAAATATGGATGAAAATGATATCAACTGTTTTTTGCTTTACTTTATACATTAGTTGGACATTAGGAAAATGTGCAGTTTGTTCAAAATAAATCAGCAAAGCAGTTTTATACTGTAATGGATATAACAAGTGTCACTCATCTTGAAAACTAAAAATCAATCAAATAAAATAACAGGTTGCGCTGTATAATCTGGACTTTCAGCATTGACATTATTTTCCTACATGCTGTTAAGATAGTAGCCTAATAACTGTGAATTTTAGGAGTACGAAACAATTATATGTATCTTTTTTTTTTTACTTCACGTATTCAAAACTGAATGCTGTGATTTAAATTGAATACTCAGAGACTAACTGCTGGAGACAAGTAATCTTCATTTATTACAAGATCTCACTAGTGCATTTTCCCCATGAGCAAATTTCAATTTTTAGACTTACTGGCAATTTATTTTGTTTTCACTTGACTTCTATACACACTTGGTTATATAATAGTGTATAGTATATAAAAGGATACTTCATCCTCCTGCTAGTTTGCTGTTTGACCTAACAAAAAAACTTTCTGAGAATATATATTCCTGCAGTAGCTAGTAGTAGTTAGTCACATTCAACCTAACTATTGAATGTGATAAACTACTACCAGATATACCATGACATGGATAAACCTGTCAATGCTTATTATCACTTTTTTGTTTTCCATGAATTATCTCAATCATAAGCTCTGTATTATGTATTACAAACCACACAAAATGTGGAAGCATTAGACATATAGTTCATGTACTAAATGTTGAAAGTGACACGACCTTTGGATGAGTACCTGTGATAGGATATGCATCATCACAAAGGCTCAGACTAAAACTATTTTGCTTTGAAAGAATTGAGTTCCTCTTTAACGTTTTTTTCTGTTGTAGTGTGCTGTCTTGTAATTGAAGCCAACTTTTTCTTAGTGGATATTGATGAAGTTACCTAAAGCTTGGATAATTGTTTATTTTATTTATTTGTTTATTTTTTGGGTGGTAGAGGATGGTAGATCACAACAGCAGTAGTATTGAGCGATAATGGTGAATGGACCTCCAAAAGAAAAGCAAATTTTTTTCTCTTATGCAGAAATGTATATACAGTATATATGTATACTGTATATACATACAGTGATTAACTACTACCAGATATACCATGACATGGATAAATGAAAACCTTCACAGACATATTCTTGCAGTCCATGATAATCTTTTTTTTATGTCATATTTTCAGTATTATCATTTTGATTTTCTACAAAATAATATTTTGTTTGATCCTATTTATTGCTTTCCTCATATATTTAGTATGTCTGATCAAAAAGTATTTATTGTTAGGGAAAATTACCACGTTTTGTTCAATTTAAACAAACTTCAGGCAAAACAGAAAGGTTGTGGATTATCTATGGGTGACAACATCATGTCCCTGTCTCCCACAATCTCCTACTTGTCAATCGCCCAGTCACATGCTTTCCTGAAGTAAATTATAAGCTTCTGTCACCATTTAAGAAAGCTCTTCAAAAAAACAGTTGCAGCTAATAAAAATGAGGAAATATACCATGTAAAAAACTGTCATGGTTATGCAGTAATCTTTCTCTGTCAGCTTACCTCTCCTCCATGTGTTCAGCTTTAGAGGCCAGTCAACCTCACCTGACTGCTTATATAATTTCCCTCAGCATAGCTCCACCTCGGCCTTTTGTGTGCTACTTGCTGTGTCTCCTACATCTGATTCCAGTTACCGATCTTGGCCTGTTCTCAACTATCCCTGTCTGCTTGTGACCCTGATCTTTGGCATGTTCTATGTTTATCCTTGTCTGCTAGTCGCCCCGACCTTGGCTTATCCCTTTACTATCCTTGTTGTTCTAGCCTGCTGCTTCCTTCCTCTTCCTCCTGTAGTCTACTGTGAGTGTGAGCTGTGAGACCCTGGGGGCCACGACCTGGAGCCAGACTGCAGCACAGTCCATCCTTACCGCTAGAGGCTCTGGTGAACACCTGCTGGCTCTTAGACTCCACGCCCTGGGAAATCTATGCTCTAGCTCCCAGTGGGATCTGTGTTGATGCTCCAGTAGACCTGATTCCTGAACCTTCCAGAGTTCAATCCACAACAGTCAGTCCCAGGGTCCACTACCTTAGCGGTGCACTCCTGACTCCCACAGAGTGCATCTGTCACCTGGACTCAGGTGACCTGACAAAAACACTTGCATCCTGTTATCACTGTAGTGCATGTTGAGACAGATTGTAAAGAGACTGTGAAAAACAATTGCAGCCAGAAATAATTAGGGAATATACCACATGAAAAATGTGGACAGGGATAGGCTGTACAAAGGATGCAATGACATCAGCAATGACATGATGCATTGCGTTACCTTCAAACTTCAATTTTAAGCACTTGATCCACTTTCTAAATGTGAGTGTTTCCAATTTTCTTTTAATAAATTTTACGTTTATACGGATACACACTATGTGGCGTATTTTCTTTTTTGGTCATGCTATTTTGAACACTTGAGAGGATTCGGTCTGACAAGTTGACTGCTTCTGAAGACCGCTTCTTGGTGACATCTCTTGACCAATTGGATTGCTTTACAACTTGATCTGGAACCCAGATGTGGAGGTCTCATATTTTGGTGGTTGCACCATAAGCCTTGTTGACTCACTGAGCATATGCCAATTTGAGTCCTCTCATTCCGGTAAGCCTCCTCATTAACCGATGGTGGTTCTACTGTCTGTGTCCTCACCTCAACATTGATGTCACGTGGAATCCCACTTCTAGTTACACAATTTGTTTTCACAGTTTGTTTAAAGACTGCTATGTTTATGTTATAAAACAACTTTTGTATGATGGCACATGGACTTTAGTTTGGGTGTGAATTTCACATCTCATTTCCATTATTATTAGTTTTTGTGGTCATTGCACAGTGTACATTAGCTTGTATACATATGTATTTCCATGTTTTGAGCGCTGTATGTAATTTCACTTTTTACTTATTCCTTGACTTCCACTTGTCTTAGGGTTGTGCTGGCTGCTACTAGATATATGTCAGCGCAATATACATCATTTTTTTCTGTATAAAGGATGCAAGACATTCTTTTGCCTTCCCCCACCTCAAAAATCTCTAAGATACACAACATTTTGCTACCAGTAGGATGTTTAGTAAGTATTTACATCTAATTTACATCACTAGCCAGTGCCTACAAGTGCTACATTAAGCTCTCTCTATTCACGTTATCAGCTGCGCTTCCTATGCTTCTCCTATCACAGATACTGCATATTGTCAATATGGCTTTGCTGAAAATCCAATTTTCATAGTGAGGCGGCTGACTTTTACAAATACCTTACTATTGGCCCTGTAGCAGAGTGGTAATTTAATCATCATGATCAGATGCAGGCACAAGCCCCTTTAAAGTGATTTAAATCTCATTTTTTCTATAAAAATAACAAACATGTTATAATGAATGGATTTGCACAGAGCAGCCCCGCTCCTCCTCTTCTCGGGTCCCTCTACTGTGCTCCTGGCCCCTCCCTCCTGTTGAGTGCCCCCACAGCATGCAGCTTGCTATGGGGGCACCCGAGCCGAGCTGCAGCTCCATGTGTCCATTCAGACATGGAGCTGTGGTTCGGCCCCGTCCTCTATCTCTCCTGATTGGCTAACTGACTTTGATTGACAGCAGCAGGAGCTAATTAGGAGGAGAGTCCTGGGCAGCTGAGACACTCGTGGACATCGCTGGACAGAGATGGGGCTCAGATAAGTATTAGGGGGGCTGTGGGGGCTGCTGCGGACAGAAGGGTTTTTATCCTAATGCGTAGAATGCATTAAGATAAAAAACTTCTGACTTTACAACCCCTTTAACTACTTTTTTCCACAACTTCTTTGTTTCTGGATATGCCCAGGGAAGATACATGTCACTGTATCTCTCCCTCAGCAGCTCAGTGAGGTCATACCTGATAAGGCAGAGGTAGCTGGACAAGTAATCTGTGGCCAGCTAGGTCAGAACCAGCTGTCAGAACCAGCCTGTGAGCAGTCAGACAGCCTAATAGCATGCAACTTCTCTGGAAAACCCTTAGGAACCCTCCAGCATGTTTGCCTGCCTTACGAGAGCTACTCTTGACTTCACTGTGGGGGATGCTATCTGTGTGGATAATAGCGAGTAACTGTGTTCTAAACTGTTTTAATGAAAAAGTGATCCTAAGCTAGACTCTCTGTTGTTATATAGTCCTATAGAGACTATGCTGTGCAAACACGTTACCCTGATGAAGTCACAGAGACATAACTACGGAGAGTCTATGCTTTCATATGTTTGTGAAACTTTCATCTTCAGTGTATGCATGCTCTTTGCCATCCTGAACGTGTTTTGCATTATTGCATCTTGTTTACTGGGTGGTGAAATCCTACATTCGTTTGGTGGGTTTGCAAACTGCAAACAGATGGGGTTCAGTATTAAATATATCAAATGTAATTGCTAATAAATGTAAAGTAAAACAAAAAGAGCCTTGGATGCAGAAGCCCTCTGAACAAAGTAAACGCTAGTGCCAATCATCTTTGACTTTGCCTGCCCATATTATTGCACAAAAAATACACTTTAGATGTACAACAAAGATTTATAGGGAGTTATTAAACATTTTTTTAATATTTATAATTGAATTTGAATTGCTCTTTGTGTGACCGAAACAGCACAAGAGCTGGGCAGACACAGACTCATACTGCAGAGAGCATACATCAGCAGAGAAATAGAAGATCATGTGACCACACAACAGCATTACGGGAATAAGGTATTTAGAGTAGAGTAGAGTAGCATGCTATATATGCTTTATGTAAATTAATTATGGCAATTAACATTTCTCTGCGTATTATCACTTTGAAGATATCTGTGGGTAGATTTTAACCTGTCAATGCTTATTATCACTTTTTTGTTTTCCATGAATTATCTCAATCATAAGCTTTGTATTATGTAATGCAAACCACACAAAATGTGGAAGCATTAGACATACAGTTCATGTACTAAATGTTGAAAGTGACACGACCTTTGGATGAGTACCTGTGATAGGATATGCATCA
This sequence comes from Aquarana catesbeiana, assembly GCF_042186555.1. Classification (NCBI taxonomy): domain Eukaryota; kingdom Metazoa; phylum Chordata; class Amphibia; order Anura; family Ranidae; genus Aquarana; species Aquarana catesbeiana. The sequence goes on along the minus strand of NC_133324.1, from coordinate 180,540,187 downwards.
CCACAAAGGCTCTGACTAAAACTATTTTGCTTTGAAATAATGATAGACTCATCTGTGGACCACTGTGAAATGTATTGATGTAAAAAAAAGCTAATAATAACTTGGAATAACTAGCTTTCTAGCAGAAAATTAAAGTTATGATCAAAAGCATTCACCACAAGACTAAAAAGAGCTATACATAGCTATTATATTTTCCTATTTAAATTTGCTTTTGTCAGACATTTATTGAATTGCCAATGGCTTAATAAAAAAGATTTGTGAGTTGCATTAAACACTGAATGCATGTCACAGACTTCCGTATTGAAGGAGATATCCATTTGTTATGTACCAATTACAAAGGCTTCCAGAGACTGAACATTGACAGAACATAAAGCGGAGGGACACTCTCTACAATAATTATTTATATAGTAAGGCTCAGAGATGTGCTTTTCAAAGATTGCATTGGTGCCAGAAAGTTGTGTCTTAGGGTTTAACTGCAATAGTTCGATTTTATATAATGTTATTCATTGATTGGTTTAAATATATACATTGTAAATGGCACAGGCTCAACTGTTATTTGCCGTGGTAAACCATGCACTAGACAGAGACATCCAGGAACAGTCCATGTAGGTTCGCCCTGTACTTTTATAAAGAAAGGCATTAATCATTGTTTCAATGCAGGTCCACAACATAAAACAAAACAAAACAAACAAAAAAAACTGCTCTAAACTCAGACTCAAACTTCTTTACTAACAGAGTGCTTTCTAAAATGTTCCCTGAAACAAAACTTCAGTGCAAATCTGGCACCCTAGGTGGATCTTTTTTTTTAAATCCCCTATACAACAAAATAATTTTCAGTATTATTTGGAGTTAAAACCAGCAGCGGCCCGTCCATACGGGGCGCAGGGGCGCCGTCCCCCTAATCCATGTGCCCGGCCCCTAATTTACATGCAGGGCACCGGACGCATGGATTGCATTTTTTTTTTATCTTTTAGAAGTACATGATTAGTGCCGGAGGCTTAAAAAAAGGGTGGGCTCAGGATTGGCCTAAAAAAAGGGTGGGCTCAGTTGCTGAAGACAAGCAGACTAAGGACATTGATTACTGGAACCATGTCCCGTGGTCTGTTGAGACCAAGATAAACTTATTTGGTTCAGATGGTGTCAAGCATGTGACAGCAACCAGATGAGGAGTACAAAGACAAGTGTGTCTTGCCTACAGTCAAGCATGGTGGTGGGAGTGTCATGGTCTGGGGCTGCATGAGTTTTACCGGCACTGGGGAGCTACAGTTCATTGAGGGAACCATGAATGCCAACATGTACTGTGACATACTGAAGCAGAGCATGATCCCCTCCCTTCGGAGACTGGGCCGCAGGGCATTACTCCAACATGATAACAACCCCAATCACACCTCCAAGACGACCACTGCCTTGCTAATAAAGCTGAGGGTAAAGGTGATGGACTGGCCAAGCATGTCTCCAGACCTAAACCCTATTGAGCATCTGTGGGGCATCCTCAAATGGAAGGTGGAGGAGCACAAGGTCTCTAACATCCACCAGCTCCATGATGTCCTCATGGAGGAGTAGAAGAGGAGCTCTGGTGAACTCCATGCTCAAGAGGGTTAAGGCAGTGCTGGAAAATAATGGTGGCCACACAAAATATTGACGCTTTGGGCCCAATTTGGACATTTTCACTCAGGGGTGTACTCACTTTTGTTGTCAGCGGTATAGACATTAATGGCTGTGCGATGAGTTATTTTGAGGGGACAGCAAATTTACACTGTTGTACAAGCTGTACACTCACTACTTTACATTGTAGCAAAGCGTAATTTTTTCAGTGTTGTCACATGAAAAGATATAATAAAATATTTACAAAAAGGTGAGGGGTGTACTCACTTTTGTGAGATACTATATACATATATATATATATATATATATATATATATATATATATATATATATATACACAGTCAGTCTAGTATATATTTATGGTCGTAGCCCTCTGACCCTGAGAGATATGAACCACATAAACACGTCCATAGGCGTGCACACAGGGTGTGCCAGGTGTGCCTGGGCACACCCTAATCGCTTTGTGTGGTGCACATTCCCCCCTGTTTAGACCACTGATATTTCATCCCCCAAAAAAATGTTACAAAATAAAATAATTTAAAAAATAATCTAATAAAACTACTGACATTGTCCACTGCCCTACTGACACCATCAGTACATATACACATGCATATGTATTTGAGCTTTGGGGTGCACATCCTAATGCAAGAGGCTGCGCACACCTATGAACACGTCACAAGACTAACAACATAAAATAGACCTGAAGTGTGCCCTGGTCTGCTGTAGGGTAAGCCCAGGTCTGGTGGGCGGTATGCCAAGAGAAGGGTGCATACCCTAAGAAAGTAAATGGATTTTTCTTTAGAGAAATTGTTTTAAGTGAAGTACCTTTAGAAGGGGAATGGGTGGGTGGGTACTGCGCATTGGAACCGACACAGACCACTGTAGGTGAGCTGGTTAAATACCCCCCGGGGTCCTCCCATAATTTAAGGCTACCATACTGGCCTTCCTATTTATGGTCGTAGCTCTGTGACCCTGAGAAATATGAACCACATAAACACGTCACAAGACTAACAACATAAAATAGACCTGAAGTGTGCCCTGGTCTGCTGTAGGGTAAGCCCAGGTCTGCTGGGCGGTATGCCAAGAGAAGGGCACAAAAAGACGATTAGGGAGATAATTATTTATTTGGTTTAATAACACACTACAGGGCAAGGTTGCTGAAGGCTTGTGACATTTCTGTTTGGATTGGGGATGTATCGAGCAAAGCAGCTGGATTTCCACCTGCCCATCTTTTTGATGACGTGGTCTGGGACTCCGTTTCGTGAGGCTGCTGATGCTGTTCCTATGCAAAAAGAATGTCCAGAAAAATGGCTGGGGTCAAGGTTTAAGTTGCGCAAAAGCATCCTGATATGTCTGGTGAGCTGTCTACTAGTTAGGGGGTTAATTGGGAATGGTAGTAATGGGCTGTCCTCCGAGGCGTCGGACAGATGAGTCAATAATTGATCTAGAATGGCCATGGGGCACCAGGCGTTGCGAGTTTTGAAAAGCTTGATGTCAACCCCAGGACCGGACTGTTGTATTTTAGACACCGTGAGGTGCAAGATGAAGTGATTGTGGTGGCGTGTGAGGTGGCGTCTACGTAACATCTTGCAACTGGGGCCGGTGACTGTGAATTCGCTGGGGCGTAAAAAAGCCGGAGAATGCCAGGTAGATGGCTGCTTGGATGACCAAGCTGGGTAATAAGCCAAAGGGGAACGTGAGAGGACAGTGGACATGTCTTGGAATATGGCACTGGTGATAGGTAAGCGTTTACCTCTGATTTGGGGCTGTTGCTTGTGAATACCGCGCAAGATGGCCTTGACCGCATGGGTGGCGAACAAAGATGGTTTGGTAGGATCTTGTAAGGAAGTGAAATGTTGGATGCCAGCTAGGTAGAGTCTAATGGTATTGTGTGTGACAATGCCAACTGTGTGTGGCAGCATGATATGAAGGCCAGGATGTGATTGAGATCTCTTGATACTGCCCCAGGGTTTGAGGCTAAGAACCTGTCATAGATCTTCCAGGCAGTACGGTAGGCCTTCAGGGTGTTGTGAGATAATGATAGATTAATAAGGAAGGTAGCATTGTGAAGGTGTTGTTTCAATCCGAGGTTAGCTACGACCAACGTGGGATAAGAGACATGGTTGGGTCGGTTCCAGGTTCCTGCGAAAAGAATGACGCGAAGTATTGCATTTTCCTGGGATGTAGACGCAGAGGACATTAAATTGGTGCTGTGGGGATAGTTGTACCAGCCTGCGCAGGAAGGCCATGATGGGCAGCGACTTGGACCTCCTTTTATTTATAATACTAGCTGTGGTTTGGTTGTCACTGTTTGTCCTGCCCTGTTGCTGCCCCAGAATTGAGCTGCTGCAACAATGGGGTAGAGTTCAAACAAAGAGGAGGACTAACTGAACCCGGGAATCAAGAGGATTTCTGACGGCCATGGCCCTGCAAACCAAAGATGGCTAAAAATTGCTGCGAGGACCTGTGGAGGCTGCGGCGTCCATGACTACCTGAGATGAAGAGGGAGATGCTGATGGAATGAACATTGACATGCCATTCCAGTTCGTGAGAAATTTGTTCCACATGGCCAGATCCGCTATTGCTGGCACATCTAATTTAAGGATTTAGTCAGGGTCTTGTACCTGGAAGAGAAACACTAGGATGCATGGAATAAAGGATCACCCCGAGTCTGGCTGTTGCCTTAGCTAAAAATGAGCGGTGAAAGTCATAGAATGAGCACCCTGCGTACTTGTGACCTAGATGCACTACTGCATGCAGATACGGGTCCGGTTCTTTCCTCCTGTTGTGGTTGCCCTGCATAGCACGTGTCTTACCGTCCCCAAGGCCAGCACAAACTCTGTGAAAGTGAGCTTGCGATTAAGTCTAGGGTCTTTGACCTTCAGGAGGATGGAGACGTCTCCCCACGAATATGACTTGTTTTCGGTCAAGTCATGTACTGCTATGAGGAGGGATGCTAGGTTAACGTCATTGCTGTCCAAGATGTCCTTTCTGATGCCCTGCTGGGACAAGGTGCGCAGAGAAGACAGTGGTGCCGATGTCGGGCGTACCTGTAAGTGAAGGCATGGGAATGACGGTGGTGACTGGAGCTGGTAGGGACGCGGCTGGGCATACCTCCAGGGCTCCCACTCTGGCTTGGACTTCGGTGACTGCTGTTGATAGTGTGGTCACCAAAGAGTGCAGCTGAGTAGTCGCTAATAAAATAGACTGCAGTGATGCCTGGGTGCCTGGTAGGGCTGCCACAGGCAGTGGAAACAGCAGCCTAAAAGCTTGGCTTTCCTAGCTGTGGCAGGGTAGGAAATACTCCTGCGACGCAGTTCTGCTGTGAGCTTGGTTTTTTTATTTATATATTTATTTTTTTTTTATTATTATTTATTTTATTTTATTTATTTTTTATTTATTTATTTTTTTAAATGGTCCAAGCTCTGTGAGACTGTGAGCCGCCGCTTGCTGTGCCCGCAAAGGGTGACGGCAGGGCAGAGGCGAAGTCATCGATGTTGGCCTGCAACATGGCGTCAGCTAAAAGCAAGGAGGAGAAATGCATATGTTTAAGGTAAGTTGCAAAGGTAGGAGGGGATAGATGCGTTTGGGTAGATAAGATTGCAGAAGGAAAACAAAAAGAACAGGACGAGGAATGACAGTCGTAGTGACAGCTAGTTTGCGTGCGAGCGCTGTGGAGTGTGACTTTAGAAAACTTAAAAGAATGCGTGACAACCGAGGTGAGCCAGGAGGTGATTGACTAGGTAACCGATAGCTCAGGTGTCCGTCTGTGCTCGGCACAGACTAATGAACCAGAGCCCCCCAGGGCGGACTGGGGTGGGTAGCTGAAGTCTGTTATTCTAAGTAGGAATGATGCGATCTGTAGTTAATTGATGTATGTTCGGTCTGCTAACGCTTGCACTGCCAGCAAGCTGGACGTTAGGCAACCTTGTCTGTGTGGTAAAGGATCTCGGATCGCTCTTCGAAAACAGTGAAGTGCACAGAAGTATGTGACAGTTACTAACGCCTTGGGAGCAAGTCAAATCATGTATATGGAGTAAAATATGTTGTGAAAGAGTGTTTAAGAGAAAAGCAAGGAGGGATCCCTTGGAACTACACACCCGACTTGATGCCCTAGTAGTGAAGTCTTGGTTGAGGTCGAGAACTGAGTCGACCGAGAACCTGTAGTAAGGTGACATGGGAATTTTGTTTTGACAAGGGGGACTGCAAAGAGCTGTTCGGGGCAAAGGTGGCCCCCTGGTGAAGATGCAAGCCCTCGACAATGTTTTTTTTTTTTTTTTTTTGGGAGATACTGTCCAAACCTGGTGCAGGATGGACCAACTGGTAGTCTAACTGACCTAAAGGGGAAAGCGACAGAGAAAATGATGAGCAGCCGTGTTGCTACTGGAGATGATGAGTGGCAGCTTGAGTCACTTGCTGAAATGCTTGCAGCGATTTCAAGGGAGCAGCCTTATTTGAAAGGCGAAAACAAAGTTAGCGGAATTATAAGTATGTAGGAATGACCATGTGCAACATTGTACAAATAGATGGAGTGAGATGTGAATGTTAATGCTTTGATAAACGTGAGGCTGGGAATCTGAATCGTAAGTTTCACTGTATTTGTAAACGCTGATGTAACTAGTTTGAACCTGGCTGGGGTGTGAGCACCGGTGGAGTTATTTTGTGAGGGATCGGACGATGAAGTTTGTATTGACATTGAACTGAATCGTTGAGCCGGTGCTATGACTGGACTCGGATCAGTTGGTGGAGTTCGTATTGCCGAGGATCCGAATCATTGCGCTGATGATGCCACTAGATTCGGAACGGTTGTGGATGTAAGGAGACAAAGGGGCTTGTATTCCGGATCCGAATCGTTGCGCCGGTGATACGACTGGACTCAGATTGACTGACGGTGTTAGTGGTTGAAGGGGCTTGTGATTGCCGAGGATCCGAATTATAGGGCCGATGTTGCGACTAGATTCGGATTGACTGTTGGTGTGTGCTTGGTATCCAGTAAGAGGTGTAGGGGGTCAGTTAGGTGAAGTGTGTGTTTTCCGTAGGAGGTGTAGGGGGTCAGTGGGTGAAGTGGGGGTTTAGTAGGGGGTGTGGTGTGTGGGACGCGGGTTCAAGATCCTGTGCCGTAAGTGACTTGTTCCGAAGGTGGCTTGTGCTATACGTACGGTTCGTACCGCCTAGTCAGTAAGGTACAAATGGTGCCGAGTGGAGGCTGCCATGAGTCCTAACGTCACAGTTGCGACTGGGCTCTAATGAGGAACGGAGATAGGCAGTAAGTACGAATGCGTGCGAATAACCGAGTAAGACCTACTAAGCCATAGGCGGTGTACAAAAGGGGACATAAAGCAACGGTTCGGTACAAGTCCTACCTGTGGCAGCGAGCGTGGGACAATCGATGAAAACCTATGACCGATCTTGAAAGCACAACTACACGGACACACAGTGAGTTGGCAGAGTCGGCCTCTGCAATGCATCTGATACGAATCAGTTTGTAAAACATATGAACTGAATCTGATATAAATCGGTAGTAAGGAGTATCTGATACAAATTGGTTGTAGAGTGTATGCCATCCCTTACTGTGAAACCAAACACCTACCAACCATCCATCCCCTGGGCTAATCAAGTGCAGAGAAGGCACCATGTGGGTTTAATTACACCTCAATCTGCCCCAGAAACCCATACAAACAATACATGCTCATCTCCAAATGGATGAGATGGCAACCCCATGAACAATGAATTTTATAACCAGTGAATCCTATGGCGAGTGATAACGGAGAACGACTGACAGCGGCTCGGAGGCTTGGGTCTACAAATGAATCGTATGTTTGCAGATGGGATTACAAACAAGGCAGAAGAACCTAGGAACGTACTACGCCTGTGCCAAATGATGTCAGGACATGAGCGACAACAACTCGGTGGCAGGTTTTTCAACAAAATGGATGCAGGATAGGAAGCATAACGAATCGCAAGATTGCACATGTTCCAAAAAGGTTTGAATCCTACCTGCAACACTCAGTGGGAACCACCGTCGAAGACCACGAACGATGAACCTGTGATATACTTGCATTCGAATGCACAGATTGACGACCATGAGGTGAGCTGGAAGAGTCAGCCTAGTGCCATGTAATACCGTGCACTGGAACAGACACAGACCACTGTGGGTGGTCTGGTTAAATAACCCCCCGGGCTCCTCCCATAATTTCAGGCCACCATACTGGCCTTCCTATATATATATATATATATATATATATATATATATATATATATATATATATATATATATATAGTATCTCACAAAAGTGAGTACACCCCTCACACTTTTGTAAATATTTTATTATATCTTTTCATGTGACAACACTGAAGAAATGACACTTTGCTACAATGTAAAGTAGTGAGTGTACGGCTTGTATAACGGTGTATATTTATTGTCCCCTCAAAATAACTCAACACAAAGCCATTAATGTCTAAACCGCTGGCGACAAAAGTGAGTACACCCCTAAGTAAAAATGTCTAAATTGGGCCCAATTAGCCATTTTCCTTCCCCGGTGTCATGTGACTCGTTAGTGTTACAAGGTCTCGGGTGTGAATGGGGGGGCAGGTGTGTTAAATTTAGTGTTGTCATTCTCACTCTCTCATACTGGTCACTGGAAGTTCAACATGGCACTTTATGGCAAAGAACTCTCTGAGGATCTGAAAAAAAGAATTGTTGCTCTACATAAGGATGGCCTAGGCTACAAGAAGATTGCCAAGACCCTAAAATTGAGCTGCAGCATGGTGGCCAAAACCATACAGTGGTTTAACAGGACAGGTTCCACTCAGAACAGGCCTCGCCATGGTCGACCAAAGAAGTTGAGTGCACATGCTCAGCGTCATAGCCAGAGGTTGTCTTTGGGAAATAGACTTATGAGTGCTGCCAGCATTGCTGCAAAGGTTGTAGGGGTGGGGGGTAAGTCTTTCAGTGCTCAGACCATACGCTGCACACTGCATCAAATTGTTCTGCATGGCTGTCATCCCAGAAGGAAGCCTCTTCTAAAGATGATGCACAAGAAAGTCTGCTAACAGTTTGCTGAAGACAAGCAAACTAAGGACATGGATTACTGGAACCATGTCCTGTGGTCTGATGAGACCAAGATAAACTTATTTGGTTCAGATGGTATCAAGCGTGTGTGGCGGCAGCCAGGTGAGGAGAAAAAAAGCCTACAGTCAAGCATGGTGGTGGGAGTGTCATGGTCTAGGGCTGCAGGAGTGTTGCCGGCACTAGGGAGCTACAGTTCATTGAGGGGAACATGAATGGCAACATGTACTGTGACATACTAAAGCAGAGCATGATCCCCTCCCTTCGGAGACTGGGCCGCAGGGCAGTATTCCAACATGATAATGACCCCAAACACACCTCCAAGATGACCACTGCCTTGCAAAAGAAGCTGAGAGTAAAGGTAATGGACTGGCCAAGCATGTCTCCATAACTTAACCCTATTGAGCATCTGTGGGGCATCCTCAAACGGAAGGTGGACTCCAGTGACAACCTGTGAAGCTCTGGTAAACTCCATGCCCAAGAGGGATAAGGCAGTGCTGGAAAATAATGGTGGCCACACAAAATATTGACACTTTGGGCCCAATTTGGACATTTTCACTTAAGGGTGACTTTTGTTATTTTGAAGGGACAGCAAATTGACACTGTTATACAAGCTTTACACTCACTACTTTACATTGTAGCAAAGTGTCATTTCTTCAGTGTTGTCCCATGAAAAGATATAATAAAATATTTACAAGAATGTGAGGGGTGTACTCACTTATGTGAGATACTGCACATATTTATTTATTTATTTATTTCAGGTACTTATATAGCGCCGTCAATTTACGCAGCGCTTTACATATATATTGTACATTCACATCAGTCCCTACCCTCAAGGAGCTTACAATCTAAGGTCCCTAACACACATTCATACATACTAGGGACAATTTAGACAGGATCCAATTAACCTACCAGCACGTCTATATATATATATATATATATATATATATATATATATATATATATATATATATATTCTGCATACACTTCAGGCGGTGTACACAGTATCTAATACAGTGTGTACATTGTCTACTACACTTCTGGTGGTGTACACAGTATAAAATACAGTGCAGCCGTAGTACAGTTTCTAATACAGTGCAGGCAGTGTACACAGTATCTAATACAGTTTCTACTACACTTCTGGTGATGTACACAGTACACAATACAGTGCATCTGTAGTACAGTTGCTAATACAGTGCAGGCGGTGTACACAGTATCTAATAAAGTGTGTACAGTTTCTACTGCATTTTGGTGGTGTACACAGTACACAATACGGTGCAGCTGTATTACAGTTGCTAATACAGTGCAGGCGGTGTACACAGTATTTAATACAGTGTATACAGTTTCTACTACACTTCTGGTGGTGTACACAGTACACAATACAGTGCAGCCGTAGTACAGTTGCTAATACAGTGCAGGCGGTGTACACAGTATCTAATACAGTGTGTACAGTTTCTGCTACACTTCTGGTGGTGTACACAGTATCTAATACAGTGTGTACAGTGTCTACTACACTTCTGGTGGCGTACACAGTATAAAATACAGTGCAGCCTTTGTACAGTTTCTAATACAGTGCAGGCGGTGTACACAGTATCTAATACAGTGTGTTCAGTTTCTACTACACTTCTGGTGGTGTACACAGTACATAATACAGTGCAGCCATAGTACAGTTGCTAATAAAATGCAGGTGGTGTACATAGTATCTAATACAGTGTGTACAGTTTCTACTACAGTTCTGGTGGTGTACACAGTATCTAATACAATGTGTACAGTGTCTACTACACTTCTGGTGGTGTACACAATATAAAATACAGTGCAGCCGTTGTAAAGTTTCTAATACAGTGCAGGCAGTGTACACAGCATCTAATACAGTGTGTACAGTTTCTACCATACTTCTGGTGGTGCACACAGTACTCAATACAGTGCAGCTGCAGTACAGTTGCTAATACAGTGCAGGTGGTGTACACAGTATCTAATACAATGTGTACAGTTTCTACTACACTTCTGGTGGTGTACACAGTATACATTACAGTGCAGCCGTAGTACAGTTGCTAATACAGTGCAGGTGGTGTACACAGTATTTAATACAGTGTAGTGTGGTGTTGCAAAACAAAATATACATCATGCCCGGAAGGCCACCAAGGAGAGGCAGAATCTCACAGGCCACTAAAAAGGGCAAGCAGCCTGTGTGTCTTCAGTCAACAGTGCTGGTCGTGGACATGGTGTATCCTCTGCAGGTGGCCATGGGACACGCTTGTCCCTTTTTTCCGCTAATGGTAGTGTTATTGAGCCAAAACATGCAGAAGAGTTGGAGTGGATAACAAAGCTGTCCTCATCCTCCTCATCCTCTGTCACCCAGGCTCAGGGTAGGTTGCCTTCCAACGCAGCTGCCAAAGAGGCCTATTCCACCGGCTCCTTGTTCACAGTCACTCCTTCCGTAGGCCCACCATCATGCACGGAGTAGTCCCCAGAATTATTCAACCACAGTTTTGGGTACATGCTGCTGAAGGATGTGCAGCGATTTGAAGGCTCCGATGTTGGTTCCCAGGTTGAAGAAGGGAGTAACGTGAGCCTAGAGAGAGGGGGTGCCCAAGAAGGATAAGAAACTGGCAGTCATGTTCCCCAGTTGCAGCATACTGCCAAGTTTGCTCCAGTGACAAGGACAGAGGGAATGATGAGGTCGCGGACTGTACTTGGGTGCCTGAGAGAAGAGAGGAGGAGGAGGAGGCACAATTCCAATGAGGCAGGATGTCCTCTAGGGGGCAGCTTAAAGGCAGCCACCCTATTGCATCACACCACAGAGTTCTGCAGGTGCAGGGTGCTGCTGACTCCCCGCTGACCTTTAAAAGTTCCTTGGTGTGGGTCTTTTTTGACATGTGTGCAGCAGATCGCACTGTTGCTGTTTGCAACCTATGTCTGAAGCAAGTGAAGCATGGCCAGAACAGCAGCCGCTTGGGCACCACATGCTTGACCAGACATATGACGACCTGCCATGCAGTCTGTTGGCAACAGCACTTGAAAGACCCACATCAAAGAAAAAGGCGGACCTCTCCTTGATCCTCATCTGGGATTTCCAACCCTCCACCGTCTGATTTTAGCAGGCAAATTTCCCTACCCCAGTTGCTGAACCATAAAAAGGAAATCAGTCCCAGCCATCCACATGCTCAGCGTCTAAATGCTAGCTTGGCCAAATTGCTAGCACTGTAACTGCTGCCTTTTCAGCTGGTAGACTCTGCCCCTTTAATGAATTTGTGGAATGTGCTTTACCTCAGTGGCAGGTTCCAAAATGCCATTTCTTTTCATGGAAGGCCATTTCGGCTCTCTACCGGCATGTGGAAGACAATGTTTTGGCCTCATTGGACAGAGTGGTCAGCAGTAAGGTGCATATTACCGCTGACTCATGGTCCAGCAGGCATGGGTAGGGATGTTGCCTTTCCTTCACGGCGCACTGGGTAACTCTGCTGGCAGCTGGGAAGGATGCAAGACAGGGTTCAGTGTTGTTGTTGTTCCACCACCATGCCTCCAAAATGCTAGTGGTGATTCTGCCACAGCTCTCTCCTCCACCCCCTCTTCTTCCTCTATGGCCTCTTCCGCAGATTTGTCCTCTGAACCAGCGGTGCTCCGTAAGCGTTCAAGGGTCTACGCAAGAAGTCAGACTAAAAGATGCCATGCGGTGCTTGAGTTGGTCTGCCTAGGGGACAAGAGCCACACTGGGGCAGTGATTCTTTCAGCTCTGCAGGGACAGGCTCAGAGGTGGTTGAAGCTACGCCAGCTTCAGCCAGGAATGGTTGTATGCAACAATGGCACCAATTTTCTCTCAGCCCTCCGACAGGGACACTTGACCCATGTTCCATGTTTGGCACACGTCCTGAATTTGGTGGTGCAGTGGTTCTTGAGCAGGTACCCAGGCTTACAGGATCTCCTGAGGCAGGACAGAAAAGTCTATGGTCATTTAGAGGCTACACCCACAGCAGAGGGCCATCAATGAGTACCTGTGCGAATATGGCACCAGGACAGGGTCAGGGGAGCTTGGCTTCTTTTCGCCACGACAGTGGCTACTGATCAAGGATGCATGCACTGTCCTGTCACCATTTGAGGAGGCCACAAGGATGGTGAGAAGTGACAATGCATACATCAGTGACACTGTCCCCCTAGTCTTCCTGTTGGAGCATACGCTTCGTGGAATCATGGACAGGGCACTTGAGGCAGAACAGCAGGAGGAAGGAGAGGACTTCCTTACCTCTCAAGGCCCCCTTTATCCAGATAGCATTCCTGCGGGCCCACCAAACACGCAAGAAGAAGAGGAGGAGGATTGTGTCAGCATGGATGTAGAGGATAACACTCATCAGTCTTCAAGCGATGGTTTTCTGTCCCCAGAAACCCAAGGAGTTGTACGTGGCTGGGAGGAGGTAGTTACAGATCATGTAAAACCTAGTGACCCAGAATCAAATGCTTCTGCAAACTGACACTGCATGGCCTCCCTGATTCTGCAAAGCTTGCGAAAGGACCCTAGGATTTGTGGTATCAAGGAGAATGATCATTACTGGCTGGCAACCCTTCTTGATCCACATTACAAGGGTAAGGTTGCAGAACTCATTCTGCCTTCGCAGAGGGAGCAGAGGGTGAAACATCTTCAGGAGGCCTTGAAGAAAGTTTTCTGCAACGCATTTCCAGACCCTGGGAGGTTACAATTTTCTTGTGCTGGACAACATGTTGCTAAGGCTTCGTTCAGTCAGAGGAGGAGCGGTGGAGAAGGTGGCCAGCTGACCGATGCCTTTAACAATTTTTCAGTCCTCAGCGCCAAGGTTTAATCGGTTCAAGCAACCAGAGTCTGCATTACATGGTACAGGAATATCTAGGGGCAAGAGCAGACTTGGAGACATTTACAACAGAACATCCACTGGGTTACTGGGTCTTGAGGATGGACCACTGGCCAGAACTAGCTCAATATGCAACTGAGCTACTGGCCTGTCTTGCATCCAGCATGCTTTCTGAATGCACATTCAGTACTGTTGGAGGGTTTGTAACGGATCAAAGAGTGCACCTGTCCACAGACTCCGTTGATAGGCTCACATTCATAAAAATGTAAATGTAACTGATTGAATTTGCTATGGATGTGGGATCCCTTAAAGACTGCCTATGCTGACTATCCTATTCCTCCTCAATCTTGATGATGCTAGCTTCCAACAATATTTTTGGTTTAGAGCACCACCACCACCACTCAAGGCCCAATTTTCTGCCCCTGTTTAACAGGGGCATGTAATTACAATTTTTGATCTAATATTTCACAGCAGGGTCCGTTCCTGTGCCCAACAAGAGTATCTGTGAGGGGTCACAGTGTTGTGGCACCACCACCCAAGGCCCAATTTTTCTGCCCCTGTTTAACAGGCGCATGTAATTACAATTCTTGATATACTATTTTACAGCAGGGCCCATTCCTGCACCCAACAAGAGTAACTGTGAGGGCTTACATAACTGTGAAGGCTTACACCACCAAAGGCCCAGTTTTTCTGCCCCTGTTTAACAGGGGCATGTATCTACAATTTTTGATATAGTATCTCACAGCAGGGCCCATTACTGTGCCCACCAAGAGTAACTGTGAGGGCTTACAGTATTCTAGCACAACTAACACCTAAGGCCCAATTTTCTGCAGAGTATATAGGGCAGGTTGCTGTACCCAGCCACCCACACCACGCTTATTGTTTCTATTTCTATTTTTTATTATTTGAATCGATTCTACTACTTTTAGCCTTTTATGGATTGGTTGATGATCTTGAGTGATCTAATAAATGCCATTTGAAAAAATAATTTTTGGATCTACACCATGTGGAGGCTCCTTGTCTTTTCTTTATATATGGTCCATGCATGCTGACAAAGACGGTGATCGTGCAGATCTTCCGGGCAGGTTCCTGGCCCCCATCTGAGGAGGAAATCTTCCGATGTACAAACCATCCTTACACTGTCATCCATCTTAAGACAGTACAAGCCTATTTGACTCACCGCCAACGGCCTGTGAGTCCACCGAAGTCGGTAAGAGTATTCTACCCCTTACTCTGATTTGGATTTTTTACTGTGATGTTACCTGCCTTGGATTCAATTTGGATCAACTACACTATGCATTATATGGACTAATTTATTTAGTTTTTATGGTTTACCTGGGAGTTATACCCCCCACCAGCATTGTGGACACATTGACACCATTTATATATTTTTTCACTACTAAAAAGTGTGGACATTTGAGTTAACAATTTGTTGATATATTTCACTATATATTCATTTTCATGACTGTTTGTGCCTTTCCTAAAAAGTAAGAGCATTTTACTTGTTTATAGAGGTTGTGGTATTGGATTTTACACCTATATTCACTTCACTAATTAGTATACTTTTTTTTTTTCTAGTTTGGGATTAGATGGGGTTATTTGCCTCTTCAAATGTGTATTGACCTCCCTCTGTCCTAAACCCCTACACATAGTTTGTTTTCACTTTAGCGCTACACTTTTAACATTTAGCCATTTTGCACAGTTTTAGTCGTATTGTAGTGTTGGCTGCTGTTTTGACTTATTGGATTGGCGCGGTATTCCACTTATCCATTTTCAGTATATAGTATATAGTATACTATATATAGTTCCCCTTAATATCCATACCAGACCTAAAGGGCCTGGCAAGGGACTGGGGGGGGACCCATGTTGTTTTTTTTAAATGATTTTCATCTATATTGCCAGGACCCGAGAATGCATTATGGACGCGAGTAGTTTTAAATGACATTTTTTCTTTAGAAATGTCATTTTGCTGTGGTATTGTTCTAAACACAGGAAAAATGTGCTACTTTACAGGCATACTAAGGACACCCCCCAGGCACGATATTTAAAGGAATATTTAATTTTTATTGTTTCACTTTAAGCATTATTAAAATCATTGCTCCCGAAAAAACAGCCATTTTTAAAACTTTTTTTTTTGCATTGATACATGTCCCCTGGGGCAGGACCTGGGTCCCCAAACACTTTTTATGGCAATAACTTGTATATAAGCCTTTAAAATGAGCACTTTTGATTTTTCACATTCGTGTCCCATAGACTTTAATGGTGTTCACGTGTTCTAACACATTTTTTGCCTGTTCGCATGTTCCACTGTGAACCAAACCAGGGGGTGTTTGGCTCATCCCCATTGGAATCTGAAAACCCCCTTTAACAAGGGGGCCCTCAGATCCCGGCCCCCCCATGTAAATAAGTATGGGGTACATAGTACGCCTACCCATTCACCAAAAAGTGAAATAAAGACACTACGCAAGTTTTTGACAATTCGTTTATTAAAAAATCAAAGATCAAAAACAATGTCCCTCAGTGTAGACCCATCGTCAATCATGCTGCCTGCTGCACGGATGGACCGAAAAAAAGAAGAAGAAAAAAAGGCTGACTGCCTGCTCCTCCGTCTGTAAGCAAGGCATAAGATATTATCCATTCTGAACTTTGGATCACCTGGTCAACACATTTGTGCGCAAGAGTATTTGTTTTGCTGCTATTGACCTGGCTTGTAACCTGACTCTGCCTTTTGCTTACCATTCTGGTGCCTTCTCTGCTCACCTGATACCAACCCTTGCTTAGCCCTGACTCTACTCTGGATCCGTTTCTGAACCTCTGCTACTCAACCGTTACCGACTTCTGCCTGCCTGACTACCTGAGATCCTGCATTCGCCTGCTCACCAGTTTGGTTGGTGCTGGCTGTTCTGCACCTGCCAGTCCACCAGTCTGCCTACTGTCCTGCACCTGCTTCAGTGTATCTGCATAGGCCAGTCTACCAGTCTGCCTGCTGCCTGGCACCTGCTACAAGTACAGTACCTTCTGTCCAGGATCTCCAACCAGGCACCCATGCCTATCTGTGCCCTGTTACATCCTGTCACTACCTTCAGGAGAAACAGGACAAGAGGTATAAGGGAAAGGCTTCTCATCAGCTCGGCCTCAACCGAGTAATTTTCAACTTGTTGGTCACTACTCTTTACTGCAGCCCAGGTCAGGTTGCAGCCCATACTAGCCATCAATCAGAAGAAATATATTGACTTTAATAGGTTCAGCGCATTCCTAATCAAAGGTGTTTGTCTGGTTTATCTATGCTTCAGATTTTTGTTTGATTCGGACTACCTATGTATTGCACCTGGTGTTTCCATAAGTTGTCTGTCACCCTTCTGTGGCATAGTCCATCTGCTACATAAGTGATTCTGTAACTATGACCAGAAGATTAAACTGTAAGATTGACAGGGACTGAAGTGAATAACATATTGCGTGTTGCATGATATAGTTTCACTGAAATAAAAGCTGGCACTACATGATAAATGTAAAAAAATGAGATGAGATATATGAAATAACAAAAAGCATCTACAATGATCTAGTCTTTGAAAGCAAGTCAAAATATCTCTCTTCAAAATCTCCATTCCAATAACTCCTATAAATAATGTGCATTTTGAAAACTACGATAAATAATGTGCATTGTTTTAGTGCTTTTCTCAATCCAATGCTCCTCTTACTTGTCAGAGTTTCCAATTCATACAGACAGCATAGTTTTGTATGGAGAGACTAATTATGTCTACCATGCCACATCATTACAAACCTCTCTAAACTAGCTAAAGCTTAATTCGGGGATCATTAGTTATAGCATCATGTCTGCTGCACACATGTCTTATTACGTATTACTTTGCCTTTAATTATTTATTGTAAACTTATATTAAAAACAGAAGAGAGGAATTTACTACATAAAAAGTAAGATGTGAAAGCGTTGCAAGTGTCACATAAAAAGATACCGTATTACCAGGCTTTTCAGAGTGGTATATGGAATGTGGGGAACTTTGTGGTGCTCTTCTGTAAACTATAATTGCAGCTTGAAAATAAGTACTCTCCTGGTGATGCTGGCATAAACTAAAACACATTGAAGCCCAGCAACTTTCGCTTTAATTTACTTCCTAGCACCAAAGCGCAAGACTATCATATTTACCTGCATACATCTACACATTTATTTGAAATGAGTTGCAGCAAGCGAGAAATGGTCAGAAGCAAAATGAAGTCTGGAATGGTTGGTTTTAAGTATGTAATCACTTCAGTACTGGGCACTTCTTCCTGCCCAGGCCAATTTTCAGCTTTCAGCGCTGTCACACTTTGAATGACAATTGCGCGTTCATGCAACACTGTACCAATAAGAAATTGTTATCAATTTTTTCCACACAAATAGGGTCTGGTGGTATTTAATCACCACTGAGTTTTTTTTTTTGTTTTTTTGAGAAACAAAAAAAGACTGAAAATTTTTTAAAAAACATGTTTTTCTTTGTTTTTGTTATAAAATTTTGCAATATTAAAAAACCTTTCTTCATAAATTTAGGTCAAAATGTATTCTGCTACATTTCTTCAGTGAAAATAACCCAAATCAGTGTTTATTATTTAGTCTGTAGGAAAGAGTCCACAAACTATGGTATATACTGTATATCTGAAAAACGTCTTTTGTTATGGTTAACTGTGATTGGCCAAAGCTAATTACATGGTACAGATGGGCCTGTCTTTACCATGTGATTACTGTGAACAATCACAGCTAGCAACACAATTGTATAGTTGTATACAATGGATGGAATGAAAGGAAGAATAGAGCAGAGGAGGAAATTGAAGGTGAGGCGGCACAACCGCAAGGAGGCCAACATCAGGAAACAATAGAGAGCAGCCACCCTATTCCATCACATTCTGCAACTGTTATCTCCCGGCCCACTCCCCAAAGCTCAGCTGTCTGGGCCTTTTTCAGCACATCTGCAGCAGATCGTATTGTTGCTATCTGCAAACTGTGTCTCAGGCACATCAAACGTGGCAAAAATACCAACCATTTGAGTACCACATGCCTATAACAAGACATTTAACGTCCAACCACTCAGCTCGTGGCAATGGCATCTAAAAGCCCACACAAAAGGGGCACAAATCTGTCCCTCCTTCTCCTTACCCATTTCAGTATGCTGCTGTGATACCGAGTCATTACCTTTCAGCAGCCTCCACTGACAGGGATGATGGTATAGCACAGGGTGTCCCAGGTCCTAGCAGCACATCTGCCAGCAGCACACCACCAGCTGTAGACTGTAGCCGGCAAATTTCTCTGCCCCATCTGCTGCAGCGGATAAAAAAAATACAGTCCCTGCCACCCACATGCCCAGTGTCTAAATGCAAGCTTATCAAAGCTGTTGGCTCGCCAACTTCTGTCTTTCAGCCTGGTGGATTCTGCCCCCTTCCGTGAATTTGCACAATGTGCTGTACCAAAATGGCAGGTTCCCAATCGCTACTTCTTTTCACGTAAGGCCGTTCCATCTCTCTACCATCATTTGGAAGGGAATGTTCTGGCATCGTTGGGCAAGGCAGTCAGCCGTACACTACACCTTACTGCTGACACATGGTCAAGCAAGGGCAGGAACAATATATCTCATTTACAGCACACTGGGTAACACTTCTTGCAACTCGAAAGGATGCAGGACAGGGCTCAGTGTTGCAGCTTGTTGTGCCCCCATGTCTCCATACAGCTGGTTGTGATGATGCCAGACCTGTGAGCTCTACCCCCTCCTCCTCCTTATCCTCCTCCACCACCCCCATGCCCTTCTCTACAGAACATTGTCCTATGAACATCAGGTACCCCCTAAGCGTTCAAAGGGCTATTCCCAGAGCCAGGCTAAAAGGTGCCATGCAGTGTTTCAGCTGGTGTGTTTAGGGAATAGGAACAACACTGGAGCAGAGATTTTTGTAGCTCTGCAGGGACAGGCCCAGAGGTGGTTTACACCACGCCAGCCGGAGCCAGGAATGGGCGTGCCCGATAATGGCTCAAACCTCCTGTCTGCCCTTAGACAGGGAAAGTTGACATATGTGCCATGCCTGGCACATGTCCTCAATTTGGTGGTGAAGAGTTTCCTAAGTACGTACCCAGGGTTGCAAGATGTACTAAAACAGGCCAGAAGAGTCTGTAGCCATTTCAGGCAGTCATACACAGCCAGTGCTCAGTTGGTTGTAATTCAGTGGGAAATCCACCTGCCTGTAAACTGCCTGATTTGTGACATGCCCACCAGGTGGAACTCAACGTTGGGAATGCTGCAGCAGCTATACATGCAGCAGAGGGCCATCAATGAGTATCTGTGCCAGTACGGCACGACGTCAGGCTCAGGACGCCTCAGCTTTTTTTCCCCATGCCA
The DNA here is from genome assembly GCF_042186555.1 of Aquarana catesbeiana. Lineage (NCBI taxonomy): Eukaryota > Metazoa > Chordata > Amphibia > Anura > Ranidae > Aquarana > Aquarana catesbeiana. The sequence goes on along the minus strand of NC_133324.1, from coordinate 180,520,319 downwards.
ATGGCTGATCATTAAGGATGCATGAACTGTATTGTCACCATTTCAGGAGGCCACAAGGATGTAGAGCAGTGACAGTGCATCCATCAGTGAAACAATCCCTGTTGTGTTTTTGCTGGAGCAGACTCTGCATGGCATTATGGACAGGGCACTGGAGGCAGAGCAGCAGGAGGAAGAGGAGGACTTCCTTTTCTCTCAAGGCCCACTTTATCCAGACACCATCAATCCTATGTCACAGAACATACAGGAGGAGAGAGGGGGGATGAGGAGGAGGATTCTGGCACTTTCATAGGCTTTGAAAAAGAGGAAGACATGCATCAATCTATAAGCAATGGCTTTCCAACTCCAGGACCTTTGGGAGTATTACGTGGCGGGGAGGAGGAAGTTCCAGATGCTGTCATCCTGAGTGACCCCGAAGAGTCTGCTTCTCAAGCCTCTGCAAATTTGAGGCGCATGGGCAACCTCATGCTTCAAAGACCCAAGAATACGTGGCATAAAGAAGAAGGATGATTACTGGTTGGCAACCCTCCTTGACCACCGCTATAAGGGGAAGGTCTCAGAACTCATCCCATCCCCACAGAGAGTGCAAAAGATAAAATCTCTTAAGGACATGTTAAAGAGGATTTTATTGAACATTTTCCCTGACTCCAGTAGGTTACAGTGTGGTGGAAAACGTCATTTTGAGTCTTCTGTTGGTCAAGAGATGAGCGTTGGAGAAGGTGTCTGCCTTAGTGAGGCATTTCGGAATTTTTTTAGTCAGCTTCCACATCCCATTTAGGCAGCGTCTGCATCACATTGTGGACGATTACCTTGGGACCAAAACAGAGATGGAGAGCTTTCCAGCTGACGATCCACTGACTTATTGGGTCATGAGAATAGACCACTGGCCAGAACTTGCCCAGTATGCTATTGAGTTGTTGGGCTGCCCTGAATCCAACGTGCTTTCAGAATGGGCATTCAGTGCTGCAGGAAGTTTCGTTACTGATCATAGAACGCGTCTGTCCACAGACTCCGTGAACCGTTTGACTTTTATAAAAATGAATCAGTCCTGGATTACCAGCTATGAAGCCCCTGATGCCGATATCACTGATTTATGCTGGCCATACACTATACAGAAAGTCGTCCGAACCCATTTTCGAAAAACGAACGTTCGACCGTGACCGCAAACGATCGTGCCATCATATAATGACCGATAAATTGTTCAGTGGACATGAATAAATAATTTTTTGTTCGTTTTTTTACATATACCTAGTGCAGACAGTTCGGACGGGAAACACATTAACCTTGCAATTTATCGTACGTTCGGCAGAAATTTTCCAAACTTCCCGTTCGTTTTTTTCCCACAAAAACGTCACAAACGATTATCGATTTGTGCCCATTAACTTGCCGAAAAACGAACGAAGTGTCTATACGAACGATTTTTCGGCCGATTTTTCGTATAGTGTATGGCCAGCATAATGTTATGCTGTTATTGGAAGGATTTTTTCATTTTTATGCTTTCACTTTAAAAATAAAAAAATCATTGCTCATTTAAAAATGATGTTTTTCACAAACTTTTTTTTTATTGATACATGTCCCCCAGGGCAGGACCTGGACCCCTTTAACCATTGTATGCCAAATTACTTGCATATAAGCCTTCAAAATGGGCATTTTTTATTTTTGATGTTCGGGTCCCATTGACTTTAAAGGGGGTTCTTTATTCGGGTCCGAACTTTTGCGGTGTTCGAAAGTTCTGGTGCTAACTGAACAGGGATCCATTCAGCCCATCCCTATGCTTGGTCATGCCCCCTTTTCTAATAGATATATGGGATAATGATGTCATGCCAGCCAATAGTTCTTCTTGACTGACCTTCACCTGTTTCTCGATGATAGGTAGGATGAAACTAGTAGATTGATGTTAACCAGTGTAAAGATTTAGCCATGTCTGAATCTACTTCTCTTGATTACAGTTAAGCTGCAGTGCTATAAATAAAGTTATATGATATCCTAGGTATCCTAGGTACTTTCAATTTAATACAATGAAATGGCCCATCCCAAAAATGCTACTAGGCATAGATATTTTGGAATACTATATTTTGAGTGACAGATATATGTTGGGAATGATTTACTCAAGTTATAATACAGTTATAACAACTCAGATGCCATAACTGCTTTTGATTGGTTTCAGAAATGATTTTTCATACCTTTTATACAAGGTTAAAAAGTTATGTCATGTGACCATGCATCTCTTCCTGATAGTGGGGGGCCAGGTTACAGGACACTGTGCAGACACACAGAGTGCCTGTATTCCATAGTCTATTCAGCTTGAGGCAAGGCGCAGGCTAAGCTTGAGCAGAGAACATGTTCAAGAGGCAATTTTTAGAAAGTGATATAAAAAGAAATAGTTAAAGAGAGAGGCAGTGCCCTGCATTTCTAATTTCGGGAGGTTTTCAGGTAGCAGGAGGCAACACTTGTGACACCTTGTTGAATTAATCCATCTCTAATACTAGAAAGAAAAGGAGAAATGGGAGAAAGCACAAATATTTAGATAGGGGGATTTATTTTTACCTCTTCTTCTCTTGAACACAATAAGATTATTGGTCTTATTAAGAAGAAGTTACCCATTTATTTTTTCAGTGGTTTATGAGATAGCTTGGCTGTGGGCTACCATTTTTCTAGCAGGAAAGCCCTACACTAGGGTTCCTTTTCTCACCTAGAATTAATGTGTCCCATAATAGCTTTACTAGATCATAGCTTTTTTTGTCTGGTTCCTATAAGTATGGAACTAATACCTGTAGATTTTGCAAAATTCATGTTAGGAATAAAGAGATTAAATCCTTGGCTACAAGAGAAAGTTTTCCCATTAGATAGTTTAGTAGCTGTAACACATATAACACATATATTGTGGTATATGTCATCCAGTGTATGGTTTGTTCAACATGTGGGATGTACTATTCGCCCAATTAAAACAAGAATGGGTGAACATTTTTGCGACACCACAAACTACAATGTAAAGCAGATGTCATCAGTTTTGAGGCATTTCAGGGGGACATGGCAAGCTTTCAATTTCACAGTATTGAAAAAATCACTAAACCCATCACAGGGTCACAGGGGGAGATTCCCATAAATGTCTTCTTGAATGTGAAGCCTGATGGATTTACAGGTTGGGTAGTAGAATGCCACATAGGATGAACCAAAGGTGGGATATTAGCCTTTTTTTTTTTAACTGCTTGACCTCTGAAAGATTTACCCCCCTTTATGACCAGGCCATTTTTTACGATTTGGCACTGCATTATTTTAACAGACAATTGTTGTACCCAAATAAAATGTATGTTCTTTTTTCCCTACAAATAGCGCTTTCTTTTGGTGCTATTTGATCACCACTGCGGTTTTATTTTTTTGTGCTATGAATAAAAAAAAAGACCGACAATTGTGAAAAAAAACAAATCTGCTAGAAAACATAATTTAAATAATAATTAAAAAAAAAAAATCGAATTTCTTCATAACTTTAGGCCAATATGTATTCTGCTACATGATTTTGGTAAAAAAAAATCACAATAAGCGTATATTAATTGGTTTACGCAAATGTATAGAGTCTGCAAACTATGGAAAATAGTTATGAAATATATATATATTTTTTTTTATACTAGTAATGGCGGCGATCAGCGACTTACAGCGGGACTGTGACATTCTGACACTAACTGAAACTTTTGTGGGAACCAGTGACACTAATACAATGATCAGTTCTAAAAATATGCATTGTCACTGTACTAATGACACTGGCTGGAAAGAGGTTAAACATCTAGGGTGATCAAAGGGTTAACTGTTTGCCTAGCCAGTGTTTTTGTGTACACACTGTGCTGCTTTCACTAAGCGAAGAGACTGATTCTTGTCTCTACTTTGCAGAGAGACAGGATCATCCCTTGCCCTGATATCAGAACTGAGATATGCCTTGTTTAAATAGGCATTTCCCAGTTCTCCCTGTTTTTCTAAGATCGGGACCCACAGATCAGCTTCTGCTGTAAATTATCACAGCAGAAGTGGCCTACCGGTGGCGTGCACCCCTGCAGGCGGAAATGCAAAATCATGTATATACATGATTCTGCTCTTAGCTGCTGCCCTGTAGCAGTAAAAGTGCTATAGGTGGTTAGCAAGTGGTTAATAAAATCACTTTTTTGAAGTCAAGGAATTTACCATTCTGGGCTGGGAAACGATTCACTGCCATCTTCTATTTGTCTGCTCGCTGATTTCACTATATGGATGTATTATTCTGTCTTCAATAACGTGATTTGTACAGTCTTGGGGTGGAGTGCCAGACGCAGGCTTTGATTGGTTGGGGGGGCATGGTGGCTAAACAAGCTACCCAATACAGGCATGTTGTGTGTCTGCACAGTGTTCTGTACCTCTGAATCGCCAGTCAAAGAAAGAAAACTGTCCACACTAGCACCAATCAGCTTCTGTGCTTTGTGTGGTCAGTTTAGAATAAGAAAAAAAAGGTGAATTGAATGGCAGGATCAACCAGATACATGAGATGGAAGAAGTACATGAAAATTATAGAGACTATGGCTTATAAAATACACATATGTGAACACACACATTGAAAAAAAAATATTTAGGGTAACATATACTTTAAAGCCCAACACCAGACTCATCCCTTTGCCAGATGATCATTCCCTTTCCCCTGGAGGTTCCCAGCTGTATGTTATGCTGTTTTATTTTTACATATTCTTACCTTTTTTCCAAAGTGTTTAGGCTGATCACATGACTCACTTTGTCCTCTTCCATTCCAATCTTCTCCCAGCAGTGGGGAGTCAACTAGGATTCAGAGAGTGATGCTAAGGTATTGATGCCAGAACCTCTGTATGCATCAAAGAACTGTGAATGAAGAGCGTCATAGTCACACACTCTCAGGGGATGGGCCCATCGGGCCTGCATTCAAAATATATTCTCAGTTTTCTGAGAAGAATAAGGTTGGGTACTATGGTGACACCCCTTTAGAGGGCCTTGAATAAAAATCATCATGGTGACACCCCCTTAAAGGGGGGGGGGGGGGGACATGACACCCTGTATTCCCAGTATGTCTTCTGTTTTCTGGGTTGAATGTGATGGGCATTCTGGTGACATCCCTTCAGAGGGCTTGTGAATGAAAGGCACCATGGTGACGCCTCCTTGGGGTTGGGCCTATGACACCCTGCATTCACAACATGTCCTCAATCTTCTGGGTTGAATGTCACTGGGAATCATTCAATTCAAGAACATCTTATGGCAAAAAAAAAATACTATTTGATACAGCTAACCTTTGAAGGTAATCACTGCAAGTGAGATGTGTGTTTTATTTTCCTTTTAACCAGCTGCGGGACCATATCAAAACAGAAAAAACATAACTGATTAAGAAAAAAGATTTTTCACTTATCAAGGTGACTGTTCTTTTTTCAAGGTATATATTCACTTAAAAAAGAAAAAAGGGGCCAAAATGATCCAGAGATTGCCAGCAAAGGGAGAAGCTACCACGTAGTGAGATCAAAGCTATACAAAAAACTTTATTGAAAAATTTGAATTAAAACAAAAGGTGAGGGATCCAACGTATGCGGAACTAGCCCACACAGGTGAGGTCCGTTCCTCCACAATATCAGGTGACAATAAAAAGTATGCATAAAAATGAACAGCGTTGAATTAACACCCCCCCCCCCCGAGTCCATGAGCAGAGAAGTGATACAATGAATCTGATGGTGAACTATAAGGGGTGATATCCACTGGAAGTAGCACAGACAGATTGCTGTGATGGCAATCTCGGGACCATTCTGGACCCTTTTTTCTTTTTTGGTGTACTATTTGTTGCTACTTGGGAGGGAGCCCGTCATATTGACGAAACGTATAGATCCAACCTTATATTACATTCTACATGAGCTGATTCATATATAGGGGTGGTTCTTAGTCCTACCTTATTTATCTATATATTCACTTAGCTTAGTAAATAAGTTGTATTCACTTTAATCATCTAGCAACATACAATTTCACTTGCACTTTATTAATTGACAGCTTCACCTCATTTACTATCATCAACATGTATTAGATTTTCTGATGGTCCTCCTTATATACAGTAACTGTCCCATGAATTACTCCTATCGATAACCCCAAAAATCCAGAATCTCGATTTGGCACTGCAAATAATATCCTAATTGCAGACTACAGTAATATTACAGTACAATAGTGTCCTGACTGCGAAAATTTAACACATTATTCACTTTTACAGTAACTGCTTTTCTTATCCATCATATAGAATGCAAACCAGCCAATCCACTAGATATATGGTTACTGCTTATTATCATTTTATTCTTGTGTATTTGCTAATTTACCATGGCTAATTATTTCATGATGAGGTTTATAAGAACATTGCAATAAATAGTATGCATATATTTTAATGATTATTGCCAACTAAAAGATGTACACAGTCATTAACAAGTGTTAAAAAGAAAAATATTGCCATTATAATCTTCAGCGCTGTGTAAAAAGTTTTTCAGTAAGGACATGTTATATAAAGAGAATTGCTGTTATATGTCAGTACAGGAATTAACAAACAGAATTATTTGGACACTTTTTAACTGGAAACATACTATTTTGCTCTGGAAGTCTATTTAATGACACTCTTTACATCACATTTCCAGGCTTCCAGCCAGCCAAAAATCAAACCATACCGTATATGTCTGCAAACAGCCCCTTGTTCTTTTAGAAGTCATGAACAAAACTCCTTCTGGCCGCCCATAGACAGCTGGTAAATGAGCTTCAAACAAATGTCATGCTTTCTGACAATGTCTACAAATTGCTTCGGCTAATGTAGATGAATTGTTGCACAATTATGTAAATCATGCATTTACAGCAGCAAGTAAACAAAGCTGTGCTCTTATTGCAAAATGTGCTACGTGCAGGTATTTCATCTGCATAGTGACAAGATACTTCCATTTTTCAAAGGAGCTAATGTGTTATTATGAAAGAATGACATGAATAAGATGGATTCACTTAAGCGTGCAATCATATTCATTTTTAAATATCCATTGTATTAATATTTACTATATGTACAGTGTACAAATGCCAAAAAGCAAACTCTTTAAAGTCGATGCGTCTGTAAAATTTGAACATCTTTTCCAAAGGCACTCAGGGTCGTAAACATATTGATGCTCACTGTCTGCATTTTCCATGTTTTTTTTAACTCGTATAAGAGTTTTTTTTTTTTTTGTTCTTTTCTCTTTCTTTCTTTCTTTCTTTCTTTCTTTCTTTCTTTCTTTCTTTCTTTCTTTCTTTCTTTCTTTCTTTCTTTCTTTCTTTCTGTGTGCATATATATATATATACCTTAGTAATATGTGCATGACAACATAGGTTGTAGGTATGTAATGTAACTTATTGTTGTGATCAGTGGCGGCCCATCCATAGGGGGCGCATGGGCGCCGCTCCCCCTTCAGGCAGCCGCAAAAAAAAAAAGAGAAAAAAAAATGTTAAAACTGGTCCTTTAAAAAAAAAAATCCAAAAAAAGTTCCTTAAGTGCACTGTGTTTGGACGCCGGACACAGTGCGACGCTGAACACAGTGCACTTATGGGAAGCGCCACGTCTATGCAATCACGAGATTGCAGACATGGCGCTTCATTTGCGGGCGTTTAGCCCACCTTGTGGCACTTTCTGAAGCACTGAGTAGCTTCCGCTCGGCGCCTATATTAATATGTACTACAGGTGCCGGGCGGAAGCTACTCGGCGCTTCAGATTTGATTGACATCTGAGTTTGATGTCACTTCCTCATTCTCTCTCCCATTGCGCCCGAGAGAGGAAACAGGAAGTATGCAGCTCCATCGCCGCTGCCAGTGGAATGAGACACCGCAGGAGAGGACAACAGCAAGGTAAGTACCGCTGTGCAGAGAATGGGATGGGGGTTTGAAGTAACAGAGGCTGCATTTATTGGGACACAGGCAGGCTGCATTTGGGGGGGACAGATGCTGCACTAGGGGGGACAGATGCTGCACTTGGGGGGACAGAGTCTGCATTTGGGGGGACAGAGTCTGCATTTGGGGGGACAGATGCTGCATTAGGGGGGACAGAGTCTGCATTTGGGGGGACAGATGCTGCATTGGGGGGACAGAGGCTGCATTAGGGGGGACAGATGCTGCATTTGGGGTTACAGATGCTGCATTGGGGGGACAGATGCTGCATTTGGGGGGACAGAGGCTGCATTTGCGGGGACAGGTGCTGCATTTGGGGGGACAGAGACTGCATTGGACAGAGGCTGCATTTGGTGGGACAGAGGCTGCATTTGGTGGGACAGTGGCTGCATTTGGTGGGATGCAGGCTGCATTTGGTGGGACGCAGGCTCCATTTGAGGGAACGTGTGGCTGCATTTAGGGGGACAGAGGCTGCATTTGGGGGGACAGAGGCTGCATTTGGTGGGACACAGGCTGCATTTGATAGGACACAGGCTGCATTTGATGGGACACAGGCTGCATGTAAGGAGGGACTCTGCTGCGGGCACCTGATGTAAGGACGGACTCTGCTGGGTCGCCTGATGGCATCTGGTGGCAGGCGACGTGGCTAGTGACACGCTCAGGGCTCCCACTGATTCTGCGTTATGGTGAGTTGAATGATTTCATTTTATATTACAATGTAATAATAGAAATAATGCGCTTCAATCATCCTGACACCATAACAACTATGGTGCCGGGATGATTGAAGTGCTAACACCAGGTGTTTGGAGTATATTTATCTGCTGATTGTTTCTAGAATACACATATTTCTATTGTTGCGTAGGATCTGGGCCTGCTGTCCTCCATCCCTCTCTCCCTCTCCCTCCATCCCTCATTCATCTCAGACACTAACCACACCACCTTAGAGCCACACCCATACTTTTGCTCAAACCACGCCCATTTTCACCAAGTGGGAGGGGTAAAAAAGGAAGGGCGGGGTCTGGCACCCCCCCATCCTAAAACTTCACCAGCCACCACTGGTTGTGATATTGTAAGATGGAATATGTCTTAAATAAAAAATGTATATTATAACAATTTGAACAATAAGCATTCCAGGAGACCATGATTTACTAAAGACACATTGCAACATAATTTAAAACGGAACTTAGTGAATAAGGTGAAGCGCTGCTGACTTCATCCAATTTGTGCAAGAAGTGAAACTTCACCTCATTCACTAAGATCTGGGGCAAATTCCCTTTCAAAGTGCAACTTCCCTTGCTGAGTAAACAACCTATTTGCTTTTGTAAATCAACCCTATACATCCAAAGAAGTAAATTCAAGTCTCAGATAAATAAAATCAAGCACTGATGCATTTCAACCACACTTAGAAAAAACACATCAGCTTCTGTAATTGTCTTAGTCTGGGACCTAAATAAAGATACTTTTATTAAATGATTGTACTCCCAATGTAATGATTATTCCAGCTGTGATAGTAATGGTGTAAGTACATGGGACTGAGAACTTGTAGAGGTTTTGTTTTTGTCAGAAGTAAGGCTCGGTTCACAATAGCCTGACTCCAAAGTCGCACAACTTTCAGTGCAACTTTGGAATCCGACTTTGATACGACTTTGATGTGACTTTTTTACACTCTGTGACATTATAGTCATACCAAAGTCGGACCAAATGCAAGAACCTTTTCTAAAGTTGGACAAACTTGTGTAGTATCAGTTAAGACAGCTCTCATAGAGACTGAAATTTAACTACTGGTCAATCTGAGATAATGACACAAAGTCAAAATAGCGGCGCTAAATGTTTGTGCACAAGGAGTATTAAATCTCATAAAGTGATATGTGATTCAAAATTTACAAATGAAAGTATAACTGACATGTACTAAAATATAATAAATGCTAGAGCATTAAATTGACAAATAACACTAAACACCCTGTGACAAGTGAATTGATATGATGTGACTAGTGAAGACACAAAAGAACAAAAAAATATTACACAAAATATAGAAAAATAAAGTCCATAAAATATTAAAGAGAATCTATAGTCGATGTGAAGATCTTTTAATCCATTCACCACACCAATGTGTCTGTGATTCCACTCCACTAAAGAAACGCACTCACCGAATTCCAATGCCTACATTCTCATGTTAGGCTAAAACGCATTTAAACCACATGGATAGGGTTTTAGAGCAAGCATCGATACTCCAGCCATGCGTCTCATATAATCTCCACATGTGAATAAAGAAAGTGTACCAATAGTGTAATACTGTAAAAAGGCTTTAATGAAAACACTAAACAGCCTCCAAGATTTAAACTCACATGGTACAAGTTAAAAGACAGCAAAAGTGACTGAGGTAAGCCTTTCAAAGCTTCCAGAGCAGCGGATAAAATGGCCACAGCCGCCCCAAAGTGTGCAGACATAAGGTTGAATCTCACCCCTCCCAGGAGATCCAGGACTTTATTTTTCTATATTTTGTGTAATATTTTTTTGTTCTTTTGTGGCTTCACTAGTCACATCATATCACTTCACTTGTCACAGGATGTTTAGTGTTATTTGTCAATTTAATGCTCTAGCAACTATTATATTTTAGTACATGTCAGTTATACTTTCATTTGTAAATTTTGAATCACATATCACTTTATGAGATTTAATACTCCTTGTGCACAAACATTTAGCGTCGCTATTTTGACTTTGTGTCATTATCCCATATTGACCAGTAGTTAAAATTCAGCTTTTATATTTGATCTTTTTAAGTGGCAGCTTCCATATATTTTTTATCTATCCAGAGGCACAGTGGCGGTATTCTGAGGAGTGGCGCCGATTTCTCAATTATACCCACAGGATTACAGCTCTCATAGAGAAACATTGAATTTCACATGTCATCTGACTTGGGGTCTCACAAGTCAGATCCTGTTGCATCAGTGTAGGGTTGCCACCTGTACAGGATTGACCCGAACAGTACGGGTTTGGCAACTTGTGTCTGGGTTTTTGTCCCCTGGAAACCCAGGCACAATATATATCCAGCGCCTCTTTGTCCTTCTGTCTTCTCTCCAACCGGGCGCCTGCCACCCCCTTCTTCTTCCCGTATGATCTGCTTTGAAGTCATCGGCATCTAGGACCAGTGTCCTAGCAACCAATGAGGCTTTTGCCGATGCTCACACGTGGAGTTTTCCTAGCCCGGTCCACCTCAGCTCCGCCCCCTAATTCCAGCTCCCTCTCTGCATGCAGTGCAAAGCAGCAGCCCCCCCTCCGGTGCCAGCTGTGCTAGAACAGCATGAAGTAGGATGCCATGGTGTGTAGGAAGTGCGACCTACCTCTTCTAATGTGATCTGTGCCACCTCAGTTGCCATCCCGCTGTCCTGGGGTACTCTGGCCAAACACCACCTGCGCAGGGCCGGGTGAATTGGGGACTGATCCTCCTGGAAAATGTCAGCTTATACCAATTATGGGTAAGCTCCACAAGGTGGGGGAATGCACAAGGGGGCACAAGGTAAGGAGGGAGGGGAAGCTGCACAAGATGAGGGGAGTATAACACAAGTTTGGGGGGGAGAGGGGCTGCACAAGGTGGGGGGGTAAGATGTCGAGGGGGGGTGAGAAACTGTACAAGATAAAGTGGGAGAGGAAAACAAGGTGGGTGGGTATCACGGGCTGCACAAGATGAGAGGGGTGGATAAGCTTCAGGAGGGATAGGGAAGCTGTACAAGGAGAGTGGAAGGGGGGTATGGGGGAGTTGCACAAGATGGTGAATGTGTCAATTGTTTTCAGGGTCAGTGTGGTAGAAGGTGGGCAAGAACTTGAAGTCCTGCTTGCCACTAATCTGCCTCCACCCTTGGCTGAGAGGGACCCTTGATCGCCCCCCTCCCTTGCAGCTTTCCCTTGGTCTTTGCTCCTTCCTGTTGTTGACCAACTATTAAATTAGCAGTCAGCACCCCCCCCATTAGAGACCCCCATTATAAAAGGGTCACTTTATATACCCCCACCCTTACAGACTCCCATTAAAGTCCTTTATATTAGTCCTTTATATTAGCACCCTCCTTACTGACCCCCCCTTATTAGATCAGAGTCCCCTTATATAAGCGAACCCACTTACAGACCTACGTTTGGTACACTCTGAGAGGAAGGAGGAGTTGCCTTCTTTGCAGAGTTAGTGATCTGTGAGTACGAGATGGAAGGGGGAGAGACAACTCTGATGTGTGGAGGGACACCAAAAGTAAAGGGGCACTCTGATGGGGACACCAGATGTAAGGAGATATTCTGATGAGGATACCAGATGTAAGCAGACACTCTGATGGGGACATCTGATGTAAGGGGGTATTCTGATGGGGGCAACTGATCTAAAGGGGTACTGTGATGAGGACACCTTGTGTAATGTGATTTTTTTTTAAATACAGATGTGATTGGCCCACTTTTATGGTTAATAGAGAGCAATTTGGACCTCAGCTGGAAGAAATTTTTAGTGACTGGACCTCCTTAAATTTGAATGAATTACCCCTGCCCTAGGTAGACATCTGTGCATTGCAGGAATTTGCACAAAATCGTGTGCATTCCTGAAATGCACAAAAACACACAGCCCTTTTGCAGGTGTGCAGTGGTGAAATTAAGTCTTAATGACACAACCACACACCTTGTTTTTGCGCTCATTCACCTGCAGCGAAACGTATAGTAACAAAGTATCATGCGTTTTGGTGCAGCATAATTTTTAAAAAGGTTTTATATGCTGGCAGCCTTGCTATTATGAAAAAAAATATATTTTCTGGAGCTAGACTCCTAAAATAGAGCCACTTGATTATATAGTTACATAGTTACATAGTAGGTGAGGTTGAAAAAAGACACAAGTCCATCAAGTTCAACCTATGTGTGTGATTATATGTCAGTATTACATTGTATATCCCTGTATGTTGCGGTCGTTCAGGTGCTTATCTAATAGTTTTTTGAAACTATCGATGCTCCCCACTGAGACCACCACCTGTGGAAGGGAATTCCACATCTTTGCCACTCTTACAGTAAAGAACCCTCTACGTAGTTTAAGGTTAAACCTCTTTTTTTCTAATTTTAATGAGTGGCCACGTGTCTTGTTAAACTAAACTTGCGAGCACTGAATAAGTTCAGTGCTTGCAACCTTTCCTCATAACTAATATCTTCCAGACCCTTTATTAGCTTAGTTGCCCTTCTTTGTACTCGCTCCATTTCCAGTACATCCTTCCTGAGGACTGGTGCCCAGAACTGGACAGCATACTCCAGGTATGGCTGGACGAGAGTCTTGTAGAGTGGGAGAATTATCGTTTTATCTCTGGAGTTGATCCCCATTTTAATGCATGCCAATATTCTGTTTGCTTTGTTAGCAGCAGCTTGGCATTGCATGCCATTGCTGAGCCTATCATCTACTAGGACCCCCAGGTCCTTTTCCATCCTAGATTCCCCAAGAGGTTCTCCCCCCAGTGTATAGATTGCATTCATATTTTTGCCACCCAAATATATTATTCTAGGTAGACATCTGTGCATTGCAGGAATTTGCACAAAAGCGTGTGCATTCCTGAAATGCACAAAAACACACAGCCCTTTTGCAGGTGTGCAGTGGTGAAATTAAGTCTTAATGACACAACCACACACCTTGCTTCTGCGCTCATTCACCTGCAGCGAAACGTATAGTAACAAAGTATCATGCGTTTTGGTGCAGCATAATTTTTAAAAAGGTTTTATATGCTGGCAGCCTTGCTATTATGAAAAAAAATATATTTTCTGGAGCTAGACTCCTAAAATAGAGCCACTTGATTATATAGTTACATAGTTACATAGTAGGTGAGGTTGAAAAAAGACACAAGTCCATCAAGTTCAACCTATGTGTGTGATTATATGTCAGTATTACATTGTATATCCCTGTATGTTGCGGTCGTTCAGGTGCTTATCTAATAGTTTTTTGAAACTATCGATGCTCCCCACTGAGACCACCACCTGTGGAAGGGAATTCCACATCTTTGCCACTCTTACAGTAAAGAACCCTCTACGTAGTTTAAGGTTAAACCTCTTTTTTTCTAATTTTAATGAGTGGCCACGTGTCTTGTTAAACTAAACTTGCGAGCACTGAATAAGTTCAGTGCTTGCAACCTTTCCTCATAACTAATATCTTCCAGACCCTTTATTAGCTTAGTTGCCCTTCTTTGTACTCGCTTCATTTCCAGTACATCCTTCCTGAGGACTGGTGCCCAGAACTGGACAGCATACTCCAGGTATGGCTGGACGAGAGTCTTGTAGAGTGGGAGAATTATCGTTTTATCTCTGGAGTTGATCCCCATTTTAATGCATGCCAATATTCTGTTTGCTTTGTTAGCAGCAGCTTGGCATTGCATGCCATTGCTGAGCCTATCATCTACTAGGACCCCCAGGTCCTTTTCCATCCTAGATTCCCCAAGAGGTTCTCCCCCCAGTGTATAGATTGCATTCATATTTTTGCCACCCAAATGTATTATTCTACACGTTTCTACATTAAACCTCATTTGCCATGTAGTTGCCCACCCCATTAATTTGTTCAGAACTTTTTGCAAGGTTTCCACATCCTGCAGAGAAGTTATTGCCCTGCTTAGCTTAGTATCATCTGCAAATACAGAGATTGAACTATTTACCCCAGCCTCCTGGTTGTTTATGAACAAAATAAATAGTCTCCACCAGGCAAGCTAGGGTTTATTTTTGCACTTTATATTTTTGTACCTCTGTCGGGAAACTGCCTACTTTGTTTGGATGCTGGAAACACTGCTTATGTTTATTTAACGTTGGGAATGTGCTAAATCTGGTTGTGGACAGTTTCCAACATCAACTACTGTGTGTGCACTCACTACAAAGCCCCCCATTTGAAGTCATTTTCCCCAAGAGACAGAGGAATTAAAGCCACCCACTGCAAAATGGTCCTAATTTGGTCATTTATACACTCGTTACAAGTAAAACAAAAAAATGTTTGGTACAATATAAAATGTATTACTTAATATTATTCTTTAAAGAAGACGTCCAGACTTAGCTCGTTTGGCTGGGCTTCTCCTATGGGTCACAGGAGTGCAATCAGTTTTGCACTCCTGTGACCCGTTTTCAGCAGAGAGCAGTCTGAAGTCTGTTCTCTGCCGACGTCACTGGAATCAGTCCAGGCACCGTGTCATCCCGACAATATAGTCTGGATACTCCAGATGCCTGTACTGATGCCTGTCTCAGCCTCTCAGCAAGCTGCTGAGAGACTGAGACAGCGGCTCCCCGCCCCCTCCACAGCCCATCACTGCAATGAGCGGGGGCAGGGGGGAAGGGCAGAGCAGAGAGCTGCTGACTGACAGTCAGCAGCTCTCTGCTCGGGGAGCTGAGAGAACCGAGCCATCGGCGATTTTCGATTGCTCGGTTCTCAGTGCAGATGCGGTGGGGGACAGATGCAGCATTGGACCGCTGCTGCATCCACTTAGGTAAGTATGATGGGCTAGAAAAAAACAAAAACCTTTACCTTCTCTTTTAAGTGGATAAAATTGAAACACCTGGAGCAAAATATTGTGTGTTGGTTGCGCCTGTCCAAAATAATATATGTGAATCACAAATAAAACTGTGCTTATCCATTAACTATTCAAAATAAAATTAATCCAATGACTGTACAAAAAAAAGTTCATAAGTGATAATAAGACAGTTCTTCAATCTTCATAAAAATGCTCTTTGAACTGTGAACCTTCTTTAAACTTTCACCCTGTGTGGGTCCATAAATGCATGCATGTGTAGCGATCCCCATGACCGGTTCACCACTGTGCTCACAACAAATGAAGACCTATGATAGGCCTAACAATGCCTTCCCCAGCTGGGGTGTACTGCAGGTTTTTAAACAGCTGGTTGGTATCCTCTCCCCCTCTCCTCCTCCTCCTGGGGAAGGCATTGTTAGACCTATCATGGGTCTTTATTTTAGGTGAGTGTAGTGGTTACCTAGGGGTGGAGATCGCTACACATGCATGCATTTATTGACCCACACAGGGTGAAAGTTTGAAGAAGGTTCACAGTTTAAGGAGAATTTTTATGAAGATTGACGAACTGTCTTATTATCACTTATGAACTTTAGTTTGAAAAGTCATTGGATGAAATTTGTTTTGAATGGTTATTGGATGAGCACAGTTTTATTTGTGATTCACATATATTATTTTGGACAGGTGTAACCAACACACAATATTTTATTCACATACTTTGAGTTGTGGGAACACAATTATTTGGTTGCAGCGATCAGTGGAGTTTAGCATTAGTTAGTTTGAGTTGATTGCGTAGAATTACACACTGATTCACTTTTATTAACACCTGGAGCCATGCAGATTGACAGTGTAGCCAAGTCCTGGGCCTCTCCAGGCCTAATGGTGACCTCCAGAGTCAGGGACTGCTTACATCCTTCTATCTTGCTAGGTAGATCAATGGATGCCAGGCACTTCTTGAATGCAAAGAGATTTAGTGTCTCTTAAACAGAACTGTGGGAGAGAGAATTAGGGCCAGGACACCCTTTAGTATTTGCAATGTTAATTGGCAGACTCTGAGACTTCCACAGGTTTACAGCCATGCAGTGAAAGGCATCTAGCAAGACACCACATCTGCATGAGTAGGCTCACTGTCATATATGGCAACAGTCTTGTAACAGTTTCTAACACAAATTGTAACGATTCATTTACTTCCCCTACAATCTCCTCTTGTAGATCTTCACTCAACTGAGCTCCCAGTCTTTCTCACTAGACTTGCTGATCCACTGTCGCTGGATCCCCTGAGATCTTTCAATCTTCTCACTCAGTATGTTCCTCAAGTGTCACCCCATGCGTCCCTGCTGGGTCCCTATCTTGACACTAACAGATACTTCTCAAGCGTCACCCCGCTGGCCTGCTCGGTCCCTGGCTTGACACACAATACTGCTCTGCAAATGTGATCTCCACTGGCTGGATCCCTGGCTTGGCACCTGCTGAAGTTCCCAATTCTTCACCGTCCCGGTTGGTGAGAACACTGCTCTGGTACTTGCTTCAGCTACTCAGTGGTCCCTGGTAATAAGGTGGATGGTCCCTTAGTGGCAACATCTTCCCCTCTACTTCCGACCAAGCCAGGTTCTCCGGCCGGCAGAACCGTAACTTCTGGTTGGACTACAAGCCACGGTCCCAACCCTACTCTGCTCTCTTGCTTCTGGATAGGCCCCTCAGACAGCCTAGTAGCCAGATGCCCCTGTGGTAGGCCTCAGCCTCTGACCTAGCAGCCCGGGGCAATACAACACATGTACACCCAGACAGCCATCCAGGTGGCACAGAACCCCAATCACCTGACTCCACCCAAACAAATACACTCTCCCAGCAGGCCAAGGGACCCAAGAAAATCCCTGCCCATTAGCTCGGAGACCCCATTCATTCCAAATCTGTCCTTGCAGTGCCCTTGTTTTATCTAATGCCACCAGATACCCGGCCATCTAGTGACAGAAGAGAAAAGTGCAGCAATTTCAGAATTGGATGAATTCCAGAAGGGTGAAATCAATTGACCTCCTATCAATTGGCCAAGGCAACCACCACTTGACAGACAAATTTGATAGCAACCCTGCCTAAACATCAGGGTGCTACAATAGCAAAACAGGATGTAGTCACTTAAAATCAAATAGTTTGTAGTGGAGTGAATGGAGTGAAGAGTTTTTAGTAAAACTGTGTTCACCCTGATATAACTGATTTCACCATCAGAGAAATTTCACTGAAGCTGAAATTTTCAGTTGTACTGGTAGTCTAATTGAATTTGATGGAACACAGAGATAACAATCAATCGTATTTATTATACAACAATTTTCTTCAGGCCTTCCACCACATTGGAGTTTACGTTGACTCTGTTATCTAACATACATCATCCCATGCTGCTTAACCCTAGCCCTATCTTTAACATGCAACTTAAACCTTAAAATTAACCCTAACACTTCATCTAGACTAATGCTTAAATATTAACTTAAAGCCTGGTACACACTGTCATTTTTTTTTCTGTCCAACCCAGCAGGCTGAATGAAAAAAACTGAAGAGCTCTGGAGATCCTGTACTAACAATCCGATTTTAGTACAATGATCTCCCCGCTGGTCTATTGTTTCTTACAGGGGGGCGGCCCCCACCAGAACACACCGGTCACCACTCTCAGCCATCGGCATCCAATCAGCAGACCTTTTTTGGTCATGCCCGTGGGCCAAATGTCGGCCAGTTTGTATTGAACTGGCTGATGCCGCCTGTTATTCAGCCCATATGTATGGCTCTTAACCCTTAAAATGAATCTCCAACTGATAATCTATTCCTTTAGACCCCTTTAAGATGAATTTTCCAATCATATCCACCTGACAATTTTTCAGGAATGGAACCTCAATGTTAGTCAATGGTCAGGCAGCATTGAAAGGTCACAGTCCCAAGCCAGAATTGTTGTGGAGAAGACCGCTGATCCATGTAAAGGCCCATTCACAGCAGGTGCTTAGGGCTGCATTGTACATTCATTCTGCAGCACAGTCCCAACATAAAGGCGAGGTAAATACAATTAAGTCAGTTCAGACCACCACGCTGCGGTGGTGTGCACTGAAGTAAAGTACAGTACACTGATTTACAAAGCCACTGTGAATAAGACTGAATAAAACATAACTTTGTGCCATTTCAATAAAGCTGGAAATAAAAAGGTTATTCCATTGCATTTTCATATTGCATATTACCATCCAGTCCAATAGCAACCTATTATGCTTTAAGCAGCCTCAGAGTCATAAAGTGTCATTACTTTGGCCCAGCCATCAAGTGGCTCTGCCTTACATATATACAGTATTGTAAGAGCTGTAAGAATGCAGACAAAAGGTTAACTGATGCATGTGTGTATAAATGCTGCAAGGCTTAGATGAAAAAAAAAAATTCCTTGTTTCCTTTTATTTTATTAAAAATATATCTAAAATCAAGGTTCATGAAGCCTTGATTGAAGCTGCTGCAACAGTGATAAAAAGTAACATCAGTGTAGCACTTACCCCTCACAGGAGGCGGTTAATATGATGATATAACAAAAAGCACAGCGCTGGATATAAATGCAAAAATACAACAAAAATTGATATTACTATTAAAGCACCAACAACTTTCATATGTGATAAAAGAAAAAAATAGAAATGAACAATAACATGAATGCTTCACTATAGTGATATATATGCGTGAACAATAACATGAATGCTTCACTATAGTGATATATATGCGTGACTATTCCCAGTTTTTTATCCACACATTTAGAAAAAAGTCCAAAGATGCAAAAATTATGTCAAAACAAATGTCCAAAAAAGCAATTAAATGTGACTTTGAATAATAAATCCGTGACTGTCACCGTGTTGAAATCCCGTCACCTGGTATAGATTGAAGGCTTACCAGATAGCCTCTGATCAGAGGCATAGAGCTAACAGCTTGGGGTTTGCCCTCCACAGCGGCTGGAACTTTAGCTGGGATGATGGATGTAGATCCACAAACGATCGCCACAGGCTTTCAGACAGCGGTACAATCAGGGAAGAGAGCTCTCACCGATATGGAAGTGTTTAAAAGAAAAGAGAAAACTCCAATGGTGTAGAACGTTTTATCTCTTGTTTATTAAAAGTCGCCTCACTTGCATCCATAAAAACACTTTTCCTTGCAAGGAACCAATACAGCTTTAAAACGAAACTCCGCGCATACGCCGTCGGTACGAGCGTGTCTATCCTACGGCCGTTTTGTCAGAAATGACATCATCAGGGGCACTATGATGGGTTCTCTGTTCTGTCATGACTCTTTACATTGTTCAGTCTCCACTGACACACCTGGTCATAAGTTGAAGGCTCCTCACACCTGTGTAACTTAAGCTTTATTATGCTAATAAAATAGTGCACAGAAAATATGCCCTCTCGCTCTACCTCTGTTGTGTAGGGACTTGTGGGTACTGAAGTCCAAGTCCCAATAACCTGCATTGTACAGCACTCTAAAAGAACCACATGTCCCATGATCGTCTTCCTTCATTCCGCATTGGTCCACCTCCTTGTTGGCAGAAGGGGGGGATTTCACACAGGTGCTGAGGGGGTGGGGGGAAGACAGCCCCAGGCAGCAGCTTACATAGCACAGTGGTGAGGGGGAGACAAGGATAGCAGGCCCAGAAGCATATTCCCGCTCCTCCTCTCGCCAGCCGAGCTGCCGCCTGCTTCAAACACAAGCAAGCATCTCTCTTTTGAGCACATCATTGTGCAGACTGTGCAGATCAATGTAATGTTTAATTTA
The DNA here is from genome assembly GCF_042186555.1 of Aquarana catesbeiana. Classification (NCBI taxonomy): domain Eukaryota; kingdom Metazoa; phylum Chordata; class Amphibia; order Anura; family Ranidae; genus Aquarana; species Aquarana catesbeiana. The sequence continues at coordinate 180,500,142 of NC_133324.1, read as the reverse complement.
AAAAATAAAGGAAACATGATTTTCTATTTCCAAAAAGCTCCCATGTTCTCCTCCCTGCCTGGTGCTATGATATAATTACTGAAAGACAACTTCTTAAGGAGCATTTTACTATCTTTAAAACAAGCCCTCAATGACCTCTGTAGCTACAGACACTATGGAGCAAATTATCCTCAAAGCTCATGAGATGCTGTGAAGTTGTTTGAGTTTGGTCTCTGCCTGCTTATTTACTGTTTATCAAGTAGTGTTGGGTGAATGGTTCGGGTCAAGCATAAGTTCGACCTGAACATTGGCTGTTTGCCTGTTCAGCGAACACCTGAATTGTCAGGACGTTCAACCTGCCAAACGCCCCACAATGCACTGCGCACGGCACAGTGCATTGGAACCCCTGATTGGATGAAGCAATGAATGCTTTTTCCAATCAGGGCCCAGAACACTGTCAGAGCCACAACTTGAGAAAGTAATGATGACTATGCCCAATCATGGCTCATTGCTTATATACCCACCCCACAATATAAAAGGTTCCTTCCCAGAGGAGCCATTTGTAGTGTGATAGTGGCATTGGGAGAGATAGAACAGGGCTCTGTTCATTGCTACTAGCGAGTTAGTGTGCTATAGTGTGCTATTGTGATTCTATTGTGAGTGTAGAGTGTCAGTGTGGTGTGAATATAGTGATAATGCAGCATGAGTGTAGTGCGACCTTCCTTTTTTTTACTCTAGTGTAAGTTTAGTGTATCAGGGCAGGTTTACTGCAGGATATTGAAGTGCATCAGTTTAGTGTCAGGGCAGGTTTACTGCAGTATATTGAAGTGTGTCAGTGTAGAGTGTCAGGGCACTTTTACTGCAGTATATTGAATTGCATTAGTGCACCTTTACTGCAGTATATTGAAGTGCGTTAGTGCACTTTTACTGCAGTATAATGAAGTGCGTTAGTGCACTTTTACTGCAGTATATTGAAGTGCGCCAGGGCACTCTTACTGCAATATATTAAAGTGCATTAGTGCACTTTTACTGAAATATATAGAAGTGCGTTAGTGCACTTTTACAGCAGTATATTAAAATGTGTCAAGGCTTTTTAACTGCAATATATTAAAGTACGTTAGTGCACTTTTACTGCAGTATATTGAAGTGCGTCAGTACACTTTAATTGCAATATATTAAAGTGCGTTAGTGCACTTTTATTGCAGTATATTGAAGTGCATTAATGCACTTTTACTGCAGTATATTGACGTGCTTCAGTGCAGTTTTACTGCAGTATATTGTAGTGTGTCAGTGGAGTGTGTCTGTGTAGTGAGTACTCAAGTTAAAGTACACCAAACACCACTTTCCATTGATTAAAGTGCATGCAAGTACACATTTCCCTGTCTCAATTAAATTTCGGTAAAAAGCCCCCCATCGTGTCTGGGAGGCCAGCAAGGAGAGGCAGACATTCCCATGGCACTGTGAGGGGGTCAGGAGCATATGTGTCCACAGTCAAATATGGACATGGTATGTCCTCAGGCAGCGCACCATTCCCTCCCTTGTGTTAGTGATTAGGGATGGGTGAATGGTTTAGAACTTTAGCTGTTTTTGAACATTCGAAGAACAGGCGAACAAATGGGTAGTTCGACCGTTTGGCCCCTGCACCGACCACAATGCATTGCGGGGCTGAACAGTGCATTGTAAGCCCTGATTGGCTGAAGCAGTGAAAGCTTCAGCCAGTCAGGGCACAGAGCACTGTCAGAGTTATGATTGGACACCTTCATCATGACTTTATCCAATCATGGCTCATTCCCACTCCACAGTATAAAAGTATTCTTTAAATGGCAGCCATTTTCAGTGTGATTTCTGCGTGGAGAGAGATAGAACAGTGCTATCAGTTAGTTAGTATGCTATAATGTGCTATTTTGCTTCAGTTGTCAGTGTAGAATATTAGTTTAGTGTCAGCCATGGATAGTGTGAGTGTAGTGAGGAGTACCATCATTCAGCTTTGCATAGTGTGCAGCTAGAGTAGGGACAGCTCATATAGTTTCAGTGTAATGTAGTGAGACCGTGTTAGTAATCTTGACATTAGTGTATAGCTAGAGTAAGGACTGTTCAGATAGTGTCAGTGTAGTTGAACACGTCAATTTGATTGCGTTACTGCCAGTTTAACGCCATTTACTTATGTGTGCGTTACTACCAGTTTAACGCCATGCCATTTTGCGTGCGTTACTGCCAGTTAAATGCCAAATCGTTTTGTGTGCGTTACTGCCAGTTTAATGCCATATCATTTTGTCTGCGTTACTGCCAGTTTAACACCATATAGTTCTGTGCGTCACTGTACGTTTGGCGCATTACATTGCAGTATATTATAGTGTATCCGTGGAGTGTGTCTGTGTAGCTTGAGTACTCAAATTAAAGTGCACTAAACACCTCTTTACATTGATTAAAGTGTATCTACATACAGATTTCAACTTCTTCTTTACATTTGCTTATAAGCACCACCCCCTTCATCCCAATAATGTCTGGGAGGACAACAAGGAGAGGCAGACATTCCCTTGGCACTATAAGGGGGCCAGCAACAAATGTGTCCAAAGACAAAGGTGGTCATGGTGGTCAGTCCTCAGGCAGGACATAATTTCCTCTGTTTAGTGAGTTTGCCCTTGCTATCCAGCTACAGCATGCAGAGGAGGTGGTGGACTGGCTTACTAAACTTTCCTCTATCACGCAAGCAGAAACAAGTGTGCAGTCACCTGCAGTTGCCAGAGTGGATAAACCTGCCTCCTTGTCCACATCCATTCCTGACATAGCCCCAACATCAGCCATTGAGGAGTCAGCTGAGTTATTTGACCACAGCGTCAGCCACTTTCTCCTTGATGATGCCCAGCCATTACTGGATTCAGATGTTGGTTCTGAGGTTGAGGATGACAGGAACATGAGCCTAGAGAGAGGGAGGAACACTGGTAGACAAATTGGCATTCATGTTCCCCAAGTCGCAGCGTATTGCCAAGCTGTCTCCAGTGGTAATGATGAAGATGGAGGAGATGGAGATGATGAGGTCACTGATGCGACTTGGGTGCCACATAGAGCAGAGGAGGAAACTGAAGGTGAGGAGGCACAACCCCAAGGAGACCGACATCAAGAAAGAGTAAAGAGCAGCCACCCTATTCCATCACATTCTACAGCTGTTATCTCCTGGCCCACTCCCCAAAGCTCAGCTGTCTGGACCATTTTCAGTACATCTGCAGCAGATCGCACTGTTTCTATCTGCAAACTGTGTCTCAGGCACATCAAACGTGTCAAAAACACCAACCATTTGGGTACCACATTCCTTACAAGGCATTTAACGTCCAACCACTCAGTCCATTGGCAATAGCACCTAAAAGCCACACAAAAGGGGCACAAATCTGTCCCTCTTCCTGCTTACTCACTTCAGTATGCCCCTGCTATACCGAGTCATTACCTCCCAGCAGCCTCCACTGACAGGGATGATGGTATAGCACAGGGTGTCCCAGGTCCTAGCAGCACATCTGCCAGCAGCACACCACCAGCTGTAGACTGTAGCAAGCAAATTTCTCTGCCCCATCTGCTGCAGCGAAAAAAAAAATACAGTCCCTGCCACCCACATGCCCAGCATCTAAATGCAAACTTGTCAAAGCTGTTGGCTCTCCAACTTCTGCCTTTTAGCCTGGTGGATTCTGCCACCTTCTGTGAATTTGCACAATGTGCTGTACCACAATGGCCGGTTCCTAGTCGCTACTACTTTTCACGTAAGGCCGTTACATCTCTCCACCATCACGTGGAAGGGAATGTTCTGGCATCGTTGTGCAAGGCAGTCAGCCGTAAAATCCACCTTACTACTGACATGTGGTCCAGCAAGCATGGGCAGTGATGATATATTTTGTTCACAGCACACTGGGTAACGCTGCTTGCAACTTGAATGGATGCAGGACAGGGCTCAGTGCTGCAGCTTGTTGTGCCCCCACATCTCCATACAGCTGGTGGTGATGATGCCAGACCTGTGAGCTCTACCCCCTCCTCCTCTGCCACCTCCATGCCCTCCTCTGCAGAATAGTCCTATGAACATCAGGTACACCCTAAGCGTTCAAAGGGCTATTCCATGAGTCAGGCTAAAAGGTGCCATGCAGTGCTTCAGCTGGTGTGTTTAGGGGACAGGAACCACACCAAAGCAGAGATTCTTGCAGCTCTGCAGGGACAGGCCCAGAGGTGGTTCACACCATGCCAGCTGAAGCCAGAAATGGTAGTGTCCAATAATGGCTCAAACCTCCTGTCAGCCCTTAGACAGGGAAAGTTGACACATGTGCCTTGCTTGGAGCAGACTCTGCGTGGCATTGTGGACAGGGCACTGGAGGCAGAGCAGCAGGAGGAAGAGGAGGACTTCCTTTCCTCTCAGGACCCACTTTATCCAGACATCCAGACATCATTCCTATGTCACAGAACACACAGGAGGAGAGAGTGGAGGAGGATTCTGGCACTTTCAGACATGCGTCAATCTATAAGCGATGGCTTTCTATAAGCGATGGGAGGAGGAAGTTCCAGATGCTGTCATTCTAAGTGACCCCAAGGAGTCTGCTTCTCAAGCCTCTGCAAATTTGAGGTGCATGGGCAACCTCAGGCTTCAAAGCCTGCGAAAGGACCCAAGAATACGTGGCATAAAGGAGAAGGATGATTACTGGTTGGCAACCCTCCTTGACCACTGATATAAGGGGAAAGTCTCAAAACTCATCCCGTCATCACAGAGAGTGCAGAAGATAAAATCTCTTGAGGACACGTTAAAGAAGATTTTATTGAACATTTTTCCTGACTCCAGTAGGTTACAGTGTGGTGAAAAACGCCGTTTTGAGTCTTCTGTTGGTCAAGAGAGGAGCGTTGGAGAAGGCATCCGCCTAAGTGAGGCATTTCAGAATTTTTTTAGTCCTCGCCGCCCAGGGCTGTCAGCTTCCACATCCCATCGGCAGTGTCTGCATCACATGGTGGATTATTACCTCGGGGTCAAAACAGAGATGGAGAGCTTTCCAGCTGACGATCCACTGACTTACTGGGTCATGAGCATAGACCACTGGCCAGAACTTGCCCAGTATGCTATTGAGTTGTTGGGCTGCCCATCAATCAGCGAGCTTTCAGAACGGGCATTCAGTGCTGCAGGAGGTTTCGTTACTGATCATAGAACGCGTCTGTCCACAGACTCCGTGGACTGTTTGACTTTTATAAAAATGAATCAGTCCTGGATTACAAGCTATGAAGCCCCTGATGCCGATGTATTTTTTGGATGTGGAATCTCTGCAGGACTTCGAGGCTGCCTAGCTTTGAGGGTGTTCAATCATTTCATCTGGAAGAATGTTTTTGGGATAGGTTTCATGGGCACAATTAAAACCCAAAGACCAATTTTTCAGCACCTGTTTGAAAGGTGCATATCATTGCAATTTTTTACAGCAAAGCCAATTCTTGCTTTCAACAAGATTACCTCTATAGGGTTACGGTGGGAAGGTGCCACCGACATCCAAAGACCAATTTTTATGCACCTGTTACTTCTATCCAAAGTCAAAGTGACACCAGAATGTATCCAAAAAATCTCTAATCTTGTTCCCAGTTCACTACATTGTGGCCTCATCATTCACACTGGCTCCCCAGCTGTTGCTGAGCGAAATAAAGGCAGCTTGCAGGGAAAGTCAGTTTTTTTGGCTTTATAAATGCAATTATTGCTGCAGCAGATTCTAGACATGGTACAGATCTGCCACTTTACAGGTAGACTAAGGGGACCCCCCAGACACTATATTGGAAGGAATTTATTATTTTTTTGCTTTCACTTAAAAAATAAAAAAATCACTGCTCATTTAAAAATGACTTTTTTTTTACAAAATTTTCTTTTATTGATAGATGTCCCCCAGGGCAGGACCCGGACCCCTATAACCATTGTATGCCCAATTACTTGCATATAAGCCTTCAAAATGGGCACTTTTGATTTTTGATGTTCAGGTCCCATTGTCTTTAATGGGGTTTGTTATTCGGGTCCGATCTTTTGCGGTGTTCGGAAGTTCTGGTGCGAACCGAAAAGGGGTCTGTTTGGCCCATCCCCATTAGTGATGTTGCCCGTGCTATCCAGTCACAGCATGCTTACTAAACCATCCTCATCCTCCTCATCCTCTGTCACCAAAGCAGAGACTAGTGCGCAGTCAGCCGCAGCTTCCAGAGCGGCTTATTCTGCCTACTTGTCCACAGCTACTTCTGCCTGTCATAGCCTCAGTATCATGTATGGAGGAGTCATCTGAGTTATTTAAACACAGCGTCAGCCACTTGCACCTTGATGAGGCACAGGCATTACTTGATTCTGATGTTGGTTCTGAGGTTGAGGAAGGTAGGAACATGAGCCTACAGAGAGAGAGAACACTGGTAAACAACAGATTCCAGCTCTGTACCATCACATGGAAGGCAATTTTGTGGCATTGTTGGGTAAGGCAGTCAGCCGCAAGGTCCACGTTTCTGCTGACACGTGGTCCAGCAAGCATGGTCAGGGATGATATACAGTATCTCACAAAAGTGCGTACACCCCTCACATTTTTGGAAATATTTTATTATATCTTTTCATGTGACAACACTGAAGAAATGATACTTTGCTACCATGTAAAGTAGTGAGTGCACAGCTTGTATAACAGTGTAAATTTGGTGTCCCCTCAAAATAACTTAACACACAGCATTAACGTCTAAACCGCTGGCAACAAAATTGAGTACACCCCTAAGTGAAAATGTCCAAATTGGGCCCAATTAGCCAATTAGCCATTTTCCCTCTCCAGTGTCATGGGACTCGTTAGTGTTAAAAGGTCTCTGTTGTGAATGGGTGTAATGGAAATTTTGTAAGTTCTGTATATAATTGTATTCTATTTTGTATGTATTGCACACTGCCCTCACTGTGCACACAGCACTAATAATGTTTTCAGTACATGTTTACATTCTTTCGAGTCCTGATTAGAATTAGCCTGCCTATGTAACGCCCCTTGTTACCATAAACGTACAATTGTAATATTAATGTGATACCTACGTAATCATGTGCATAAAAACCTTCAATTGCGTCATAATAAAGCAGAACAATTATTTGGAAAGATGCTGAGCGTATCTTTTGTGTCTGTTCCCTACTGCAGTAGTTATTATTAATTTGGAACCACTAATCAATATGAGGATAGGAGTTGCCTATCATCAATTTAACCAAGTCAGCATGGCGAGCTTTGCCTTAGGAGGGGATTCCAGGTGACGCTGAGTATCCGAAATGAGGAGCTTGAGACGATCTGGGAATTTCTAATAATCAGCCGGCTGAGGTAAGCCTTTTGCTTACATTTGAGTTATCAGACTTCCTTGATCGGTAAGGTATTTTCGTGACAAAGGGTACCTATTTTACTCTCCTTAATCGAACTGTATTGATTGGTGGTTATATGTTATGTTGTCACTGTCTATTGTCCATCGGAGTGTTATAGATAAGAACGGGAAGAATAGTGCTGTTCACAGGTATATGTAGTACATCTGCTAGATAAAGTAGTTTAGAGGCAAGAGGGTACAGGCACATGTAGAGAAGACTGGCCAATCATTATGGGCATTGAATTAAGTAAGGGAATGAAGGGTAAGAGACCCTCAAAAATGTCCAGTGCAAGAGGAGCGCTATATATGAACCGAATGTGCGGTTCCATCTATACTGAGCCCCTAAATTAATGGTTAAAGTGGACAGGGATCCACAATGGGTAACTGGGTTACCAAGGTCCACAGGGACTAAGAATTATGCAGAGTAAAGAGCTAGAGAAACAGCTATCTATGTGAGCAGGATGGATCAAGGGTGACAACAACACTAGACAGAAAGGGACATTTTCATGTTAAGTTGTGGGATGAATTTGGGGTCAGGCACTACAACTAGTAAAAGTCAGAAACAGAGAAATGAGAGGTAAAACAGAATACTTTATATGTTGTCAGAGAGGGAAGATGGGATGAGTACTCTGGCTCCCCGTCTGATCACAGAAGCTAGATATAAAAGATATCTGAACAAAATAAGGAAAGCAGAATTTAGGCAGGGAAATATTAAAAGAAAGTGAGAGAATGATATGCATGTGTTGTGCACGAATGGGAAAAATGTAAGCGATTTTAGAGAGATATTGGTGTATGCGTGTGCGAATGCTGGGACCTTTAGTTCTATTGTTGTGTGTGTCATGTACGCATATGAGACCCCCTCCTTTGCGCTCTCATGAAAGAATGTGGCTGAGATGAGAGGTCAGTGATAAGCTGGAAGGACACCATGCCAATTCCAGTTCTTTAGACAAAACATTTATAACAAAATGTGCCGGGTTAACGAATCTAATGGTAAACAATGTGGTCACAATTATTTTGAATCTGTTTTCCAAACATGGTAAAATGAAGGTTACATTTAACCATGTATTACACAAATTGAATATCCTTTGATAGTGGAAACAGTGAATTTAAAAAAGGGAAATTAAGTAAAATTAAGTAATAATGAGTATTCATTTCTAATATGAGTTTAACAATTTTATTAATAATATAGATATATTGAAACTGGTTTAGACAACCTTTGGTTGGAAATGAAATCCAGGCTATTGGGGAAATTTGTAAAAATGGGATTAGTTTAGATTAAGATAACAATTTTGTAATTTTACATTTATTCAATAAGCCCTTATTGAGAGAAAAAAAGATTAAGATGAGGTTGTTATTTGGAATACAGCTGCCATAATATTTCACAAAGTCAAGATGGATGGGATACATAAGAAGTTTTTCTACAAAAATGAAATTTTAAGGTTTTTGATAATAACTTGATGTGCGGTCCATGATGTGAGAGTAATAATAAATAAAATTTAAATATGACAGACCCATCACATCAAGTCCACACACCCTGTTAGGATAGATGCCACCTGCAGCCAGTTGTTTTATAGTTTTTGATGCTTTCTGGTCCATCATACAGATTGTTGATCCTTTTGTTTTATTTATTTTTATTTTTGAAATCCAAAGCAGAATGTGTGGATTGTGAAATGATGTGCCCCTTTTCCTTGTAAGTGCAGTGGTATAAGCAGAAGAATATTTTGGATTTATGGGCATTTCTCCATGACCGCAGGGTATTGTTATCATTTATTATAATATTGCCAGGAAGAAGTTGTATTTTGAAACACAAACAGCATTATAGAAAACAAGCCATTGTAATATATTTATGCAAGCTGGACCCAGTAATGAAGGTTTCATCCCGATATATCAGAGCTGCAGCTTTTATGCAAAGGTGCTATTAGACAAAGTTAGATATTGTTTTGGTCAAACATTTAATTTTTAATGGTCCGACATTCTGTGCAGCAAATATACAGCTAACTAAATGTTTGTCTAATGAAAAGTTTATTATTATTATTATTATACAGGATTTATATAGCGCCGACAGTTTACGCAGCGCTTTACAACATTAGGGCAGACAGTACAAGTACAATACAATTCAATACAGGAGGAATCAGAGGGCCCTGCTCATTAGAGCTTGCAATCTAGGAGGGAGGGTCAAGTTATACAAAAGGGTAATAGCTGTGGGGGATGAGCTAATGGGGAAAATAGTGTAGTTGTTAGATGGAGGCAGGATAGGCTTCTCTGAAGAGGAAAGTTTTCAGGGATCGCCTAAAAGTGGATAAATTTGGAGACAGTCTGACAGATTGGGGTAGGGAATTCCAGAGGATGGGCGAGGTTCGGGAGAAGACCAGAGGCGGGTATTGGAGGAGGTGATGATTTAAAATATGTTTATAGGTTTAAAATATGAGTTTGTTTATGTACAAATCTAACAATGAGAAATGCATACATTTGAATCCAACCACCTTATTGCCTCTATTGGAGGAGGCTGGAGACAAAGGAAACCACATGTGTTAAATTGATGGTGTAGGAATCAGCTGCTGTGAGCCCAGTGCGGGACACACTCCCTGAAGACCCAGATATTTAATTTTTTGTAGATTTGAGTATGCAGTTTATCACTCAGAAGGATACTCTGTATTCAAAGTCATTGGATCATTTTTCCCCAGCTCAAGAAGCAGAGCTCCATGTTTTAGCAAAGCCTGTGAGCTATAAAAAGAATGTATATTTATATAGATGGTCGAGATATAGAGAGCTTTTGGTTCCATTTAAAGGGCCAGAAGTTTGTTTTTACTTCGGCAGGTAAACCAACCAAGCATGCCAAGTTAATTTGATCGGCTGTTTTCAGCCTTCCAGGTTCTTGCTGAGGTAGCCATATTAACTTTAAAACTCACACATGGAAGCAGACCAGGTGACTAAGGATGCTGCATTTACAGCCCCGGACAATTGATGGGTCTCACAGATTCCACCCTAGTTCTGGCCCAGTATAGCTGGGATTAATAATTCAACTTTAAGGACCCCAGGACGAGAAGAACAAGTGGTCCGCAGGGGGCAACTTCTTATGAAACAGGACTTTGGAAAAGGTGATCATTTATGTCTGCCAGCCACTCTTTTCCCTCCAGCTTGACACATGGACCGTGTCATCAGTCACAAGAAGTTATGGCTGCCTTAGTAAATGAGCGTGCGATAGAGCCAGGGTTCTCCACAGTTGTTTTTATAACATACCACTTCTTGTTTTACCTGTTACCAAAGGTGTTACCAAAAGCTGAACATCCCTTCCAGAGATTACAAAAAGATATATCCAGATGCCCAAGTTGGGATCTTACAAGTATGCATTTTTTCTGTATGGACATGTTTTTTGGATGTCCAGTGGCAAATGCTACTGCAAAGGCCACAGTAAAAAGTGTTATCAGTAGTAGTTTGTAAATATAGAGTGCAGAAAGTACAGAGAGTAGCAGAGGAAATCATTTTTTTATAGGAGAGTCCTTACTAGAAGTTTTGAGGTTTTATTTTTACACCCCCTATATGTCTACAATGTAGCGGACAATGCAGAGTAAGAAACTAGAAAACTTTAGCCTGAATGTTTTCTTATATTTTATCAAGCCTCTAAGGGGATGTTGGACTCTCTCCCTATGGGATTTGGTTTGGGAGTGTGTTACTCACTTGCTTATATTTTGTCTCAGCAGCTGAAGTCCTCCATTCGGATCTCACAGAGAATGTTGCTGATCTTTTAAGGTTTTTGACAAACTCATTTATGTGTTTTCTCCCCAATTCCAGATCCTTAAAGTTTGGAAGGATCTAAAACTAAAGCCAGGTGACTTGTGGATTGTTAAGAGACATTTATATATAAGGAAATGTTTGGGGACTCAATACAGCATTTATTTCATGTACAATGTTTGCAAAACTTGAAGGAAAAGTCACCTGGATCCACACCAGACACTGCAAAAATGACTAAATTAAAGAAATCTCTGTGTTTGATTTGTTTCCCTCTTGTGATCACAGTCTAGGGTACTTTTTGATTCAATTACTTTAATTGTAAGGAAGATATATATTTGAAAAGTAGTTTAGCCATGTTGAAGTCATATTTTGTCTTTTGTACGTCTTCCATTTTATGTAGAATCGTCTGTGTTTACATATGCTGATAAGTCAGCATGCCCACAATTAAGCTAAAAGGCCATTCTGGCCACAGGAGTGTACAGCCAGTACTCTGTAAATATGTCTTATCAATCATTTGTTTTTTCACAATGAAAAGTCATTTTGTAATGAAAAAGTTGCTCAGCTATTATTTTCTCCACAATGGAGTTTTTTTGCCTCTTTGGCCAGGACTACCTCCACCTAAGCGTGTGGAGGTTCCAGGTTAAAGGTGATAGCAGGTATGGTTAGTGATCAAAATATTGATCAAAAGAGGGTAGACTGTAATGGAAATTTTGAAAGTTCAGTATACAATTGTATTCTATTTTGTATGTATTGCACACTGCCCTCACTGTGCACACAGCACTAATAATGTTTTCAGTACATGTTTACATTCTTTCGAGTCCTGATTAGAATTAGCCTGCCTATGTAATGCCCCTTGTTACCATAAACGTACAATTGTAATATTAATGTGATACCTACATAATCATGTGCATAAAAACCTTCAATTGCGTCATAATAAAGCAGAACAGTTATTTGGAAAGATGCTGAGCGTATCTTTTGTGTCTGTTCCCTACTGCAGTAGTTATTATTAATTTGGAACCACTAATCAAAATGAGGATAGGAGTTGCCTATCATCAATTTAACCAAGTCAATGGGGAACAGGTATGTTAAATTTGGTGTTATCGCTCTCACTCTCTCATACTGGTCACTGGAAGTTCAACATGGCACCTCATGGCAAAGAACTCTCTGAGGATCTGAAAAGAATAACTGTTAATCAATCAGCGCAGACTCCCCCTGTCAGAGGAGCAGCCAATCGTCTCTACTCGCATCTGACAGACACGAGTGAGGAAAAGCCAATAAATGTTTACACCTTGATCAGCTGTGATTGGACACAGCTGGTCATGTGATAAAGAGTCTCTGTCAGAGACTCTTTAGCTAGATTGAAGTTGCGGGGTGTCAGACTGACACTCCGCACCACCGATCGCCACGCCAGCTCGTTATCCTGATCACGTCATATGATGTCCGATCAGAATAACTAAACCACTTAGCCAATGTCATTTTGCTACATTGCGGGGGGCAAGCGGTTAAAGAGGAGTTAATGTAACGTATTTCCAGGCTGGTAGATTACAGTCTTATGGAAAAGCTAGTTTTGAGGCTTCTGTTGGTCAAGAGAGGAGTGGTGGAGAATGGGGCCGCTTCAGTGATGCATTTCAAAATTTCTTTAGTCCTCTGCACCTAGGGCTGTCAGCTTCCACATCCCAACAGACATGGAGAGCTTTCCAGTTGACAATCCACTGGGTTACTGGGTCATGAGAATAGACCATTGGCCAGAATTTGCCCAGCATGCTATTGAGCTGCTGGGCTTCTCTGCATCCAGCGTGCTTTCCGAACAGGCATTTATTGCTGACGGAGGTTTTGTGACAGATAAAAGAGTGCGTCTGTCCACAGACTTTGTTGACCAGCTGACATTTATAAAAATGACTCATTTCTGGATTAGCAGTAGCTATCAAGCCCTTGATGCCGATGTTGCCACCACTTGAGGACCGGAAGAGTTGCCCCCTTAATGGCCAGGCCATTTTTTGCGATATGGCACTGCACCGTTTAACTGACAATTGTGCGGTCACGCGAGGCTATACCCAAACAAAATCGATGTCCTTTTTTTCCCACAAATAGAGCTTTCTTTTGGTGGTATTTGATCACCTCTGTGGTTTTTATTTTTTGCGCTATAAACAAAAAAGACCAACAATTTTGAAAAAAGCCCAATATTTTTTACTTTTTGCTATAATAAATATCCAAAAAAGAAAATAAAAAGAAAATTTCTTCATCAGTTTAGGCCAATATGTATTCTTCTACATATTTTTGGTAAAAAAAATCACAATAAGTGTATATATTGATTGGTTTGCGCAAAAGTTAAAGCTTCTACAAAATAGGGGATAGATTTATGGCATTTTTATTATTATTTTTTTTTTACGAGTTGTGTTAACTAGTGATCAGCGATTTTTAGCGGGACTGCAACATTGTGGGGATCAGACACTTTGACACTTTTTGGGACCATTGACATTTATACAGTGATCAGTGCTATAAAAATGCACTGTTTACTGTATAAATGTCACTGGCAGGGAAGGGGTTAACACTAGGGGGCGATCAAGGGGTTAAATGTGTTCCCTGGGAGGTGTTTCTAACTGTGAGAAGAGGGGAGTAAAGAGATTACTGTTCCTACTCACTAGGAACAGATGATTACTCTAAACTCTCTTGTCAGAACATGGATCTGTTTGTTTACATTGACAGATGGCTCTCTGTAAATGCGATCGCGGGTGGCCAGCGGACATCTGGGAAACCGGCCAAGTGCATTGACTCCCCTGTCATGCCGCCAGCATGCGTACCAGCTGTAGCTGTTAAAGGGACTGCCGCGGCGATTCATGGGAATGAGCCAACCTGCCACGGTATAATGACGGCGGCTGGTCGACAGGTGGTTAAGTGTTTTTGGAATGTGGAATATCTATGTAAAACAGACTGGCTCCCCAAACCGTTGTTTTGTTAAATAAAGAAAACTTGCAGGGAAAATATCATTTTTTTTGGCTTTATAAATGTAATTTTTGCTGTAGCAGGTTCTATACATGATATAGATGCACCACTTTACAGGCAGACTAAGGGGACCCCCCAGGCACTATATTTATTTTATTATTATTTTTATTGTTTTAATTTAAGCATCAGTAAATCATTGCTCATTTAAAAATGATCTTTTTTAAAAACTTTTTTTTTCATTGATACATGCCCCCCCAGGGCAGTACCTGGACCCCCATACCCTTTGTATGCCCAATAACTTGCATAAAGGTCTTTTGATTTTTCCAGTTTGGGTCCTATAGACTTCAATAGGGTTCGTTGCTCGGCTCCAAACTTTTGTGATGTTCCAAAGTTCTGTCATGAAACAAAAAGGGGGAGGGGGGGTTCGGCCCATGTCTATTATCAAGCATATATACAGTAAATATTTGACTGTACATAGACCAGCCACAGTTCTTCTTTAGGGCCATTCCTATTTGGCTGTCTCTTTTTCTATTTCCATCTCCATTTCTTCTTATTTGCTGTGATAATGTGGTTTGTAGGAGAAAGGTGGCAGACCATCTGGTAGAAGAAGAGGCACATAAGTGACTGGTACTATCTTCTATCTCCTCAGCTACAGTTTAACAATTTAGTTGTCATAACAAACAGGTTGTGGAGCTAAGTAATTATTACCCTGAATTATTATGCACCTAAAAGCAGACATTGTACAGAGTACACAAATAACTTCTGAAAGGATTTTTCTCTTCCTGCTTTGCATGTGCATTGAATAATGCTGCTATGCTTTGCATTTTGAATATATACAGAAGAAGCGACTCTGGATATATCTTCCTTCTCGTGAAATTTGATAAATAAAAATGATACAATAGACTATTGTAAACTATTGTAAGGCAGACAAGTGAATAAAAGAATGGAATGCCAACAACACTCTAGTGAATTGTGACTTATTTTAAAGCAGAATGAAAAGTGCATTGTTAATAGTATAAAATAGTTTATGAAAGTAGGTTACAGAGAGGTATCACTTCACACAGAACAAAAGCCCAGGAGATTTATGTCTTACTGGCTTCTTTGAAATGTCTTAACATTTTCTATGTTTGTAATTTGCATGCATTCCTGTTATTGCAGGTAAGTGATATAGCAAAACTCTAAAAGTTTTCATAAGTGGGTTGTTTTTATACAAGGGTTTTATTATTGTCTGGAAGATTATCTGATTTGCTCCCAAAAATGTTAACCCACTGTTGCCATCCCAGTCATTGTTCATTCTCCTTTTCAAATATTTTATTGTGTTTTACAAGGTACAATAAATTTGTATTGTAAGAGCATATTTTTAATACAATATAAAGTCAAAACATACAACAGAGCTTCTCAAATGAAAAAAGATAGGTCAAGTGAAATCATTCAAGATTGTATATTGATAGACTACATATCAACTGATGCTTCTTTTCAATATTTGTTTTACAATATTGGTAATAATAAGCACTAAATTAAAGGACAAAGCAGTAATACAAAATCAATAAACAAATATAGATATGAACATGAGTTGGGGACAATGATAAGAAAGGGATGATAGGTCTAGATATTATGGGAAAGTAGGGAGATAGATTATTCTGACCAGGGCCAAGGCCCGACTCCATGGCTTGATGGTTCCTGGTAAAAAGAATTAAGAATACCAACCATCCCAAATGTCCCTGTTTGTAATAGGACCTGTAAAATGTGGAGTAAAGTAGGGGGGAAGTTGGGCATAGGGTTGAGAAAAGGGATGGAGGGATTTCCAGAGAGTATCGTTGAATTGATGAATTAGAGAGTGTGAATCGGAAAGATAAAGTAGGAGTTATACACCTTTAGGTTTATAATAACAAACTATCTAAAACCGGAGGAAGGTGATGTTCGATCCCTGGTTTCCATAAAGATTCAAATATGGGTATTTTGTCAAGAAAGATTGCTTCAATTTTTCCATGGTTCATAGCTTGCGTCACTCTTTGTTTAACAGATGGTATGCAAAGGAGATTTTTTTTACCATGCTTTTGCTTTGGTTTGTTTAGCCGCTGTGGTTACAAAGAGTAAGAGCTTAAATTGGCAAGGGGTTAGGATTTGAGGTTTATTGTTCAGTAGTGCTACGGTAGGATCAGGAGGTAAAGTAACATGGAACATAGAAAGGATCTTGAATACTTTTCTCCAAAATTAGTTGGCTATAGGACATTCCCTCCAAATGTGTATGTGTGTGCCTGATGTTGTGCATCCTCGAAAGCAGTCGGAGGGGTATTGGTGGCAAAATGTAGAAATTCTGGCAGGAACCAAATACCATCTGGTGAGAACTTTATAATTGGTTTCAAGGGCTACTATGTTTGGTGTGGCTGATTTGGTTGCTTGCCAGATCTGAGCCCAATCTAATTCGTCTGAGTGGAGGTGAAGATCTTTCTCCCATTTATAACTGTAGGATGGGGGAGAAGAAATTGTATGTGAAAGTAATTGGACATACAAATCTGAAATAAGTCCACATGTATGTGGGTCTGATTTGCAACGAATTTAGGGAGTGTGGTGTCAAGAGGTTTGTAATGAAGCAAAAAAAAATTCAAAAGATCATATTGTTTGCATAAGGGTGGGAAGGTTATTATATTCGAGGCTTGAAAGAACTGGTGGATTTGTGTCAAACCTGCTTCAGACCATGCTGAAACGGATGCTGGGGATGACCAAGCCGGGTAGAAGGAGGGGTTATGGAGGAAGGAAAGAAGAGGGTTTTGTCGAGATTGGAATCCGAAGCAAGTTTTCAATCTATCCCAGATGGAAAGGCTATGCTTGGTGTAGGGATTGGTGACAGTTCTACGCTGAGCGGGGGTAAGCCACAAGAGATTTGCGGTGGAGAGGGGGTCACAGTCTACCGACTCTAATGCTACCCATAGTAGTATTTCTTTGGTGGCATGGTATTTGGTCAATTGAGCCAATTGGGCGGCATAATAATATTTTGTAAAATCAGTTGATTTTGGGGGAATATAGGATATGTTTTGGTAATCGAGGTCTAAGTTTGTCCCAAATGTATTGAATATTTTTACTTTGTAGAATGCGTAGAAAGTGTGAAGGGACCGTTATAGGAAGTACTCTAAAAAGATAAAGGATCTTGGGGGGGGATGGACATTTTGATAACTGTGATTCGGCCCATCCATGCCAGAGGTAGGGACGACCATGTTGAAAGTAATTTGGTGAGTTGTGTCAGCATTGGAGGGTAGTTAGTCATATAGAGATCTCTCGGATTAGCTGTAAAATTAATACCTAGATATGTAATATGGGGGCGTGGCCGGAAGCGGACGGAGATGTGTGCGGTGGAGTGAGTGCTTGTGTTCACCCTGCTCCAGGGGCATGTAAACCTTGTGAATAGCCCGGCTCCCTCGGGGTAAAATACAGGCGCCTATCCAGGGCCTTCTCTGCTGTGCCGCTTGGCTGCAGTGTCACCGCCGTGCACTGTTGCCTGGAACTCTGAGCTGTGTCGGAGCATAGTGGAGGAGGAGGTGGAGGGAGACAGACGAAAGAGAGCGGAGCTCGGCTGCTGGCGGAAGCGTTTGGAGAGGGAGGACGCTGAGTTCGAGAAGCCGTCAGAACGCAGGAACATCACTGTACGCAGAAAGTACTGGGGTTGGGAGAAGTGCCGGCGTGGAGACTGGAGTCATGCTGGGGTGACGGTAAGAGGAGAAAAGGAGGCGGCTGCTATACAGCGTTGTGGAGACCTGTTGAAATAAACGCGGTGAATGTACAAGTGAACTTCTGGGACCGTGCCTATCTCACATAACAGACGGGATACTTCTGCTGCAGTTGTGGTATCGTATTAACCCTATTTGACTCTGTATGATGACTCTTATATCACACCTCTGATTTAATAGCAAAGGCTGCTGTGCACCATATTGAGAACCCCTAGCAGGACTGAATATTCAATGGGCTGTTTTGGAACCCCAGGGGTGCAGCTAATTAAAGGGTGTAAGTAGCTTGGCAGTAAAAAGTATAAAGTGCAATATAGCCCTGTGGGCGAAGAGGTGTGTATCATTCAGATATCAGCAATTACACCAGGTGTTGGCGTGGGTGGAATAGGGCAAATAACCCTCTCTTCTCTGACACGGACTGGGCAGGCAGTATAAGGATTAATTCCATAAAGTGTAAAATTATCATGTCAGGGAGAAGGAAGGGAGAAGAGCATCCCAATCATGACATTATGGGAACCCAGTCCCTGCGGTCAGCAAAAGAAAAGGAGAAGGAAAAGGGACTCCACCCTACAGTAGCAGGGGCAACAGCAGCGGCGGTGGCAGCGTCCGCTAAGTTGGAAAAAATGGTCCTGGCTACGGAGCATACCCCTAACAAAGGGGGACAGCAAGCCCAGAATAAGTCAGCAATGGACAGGAAAAGTCAAGGACAGTCGGGTCTCCACACAGGAACTAAAACCTCCTTTGTAAAAGGGCCAGGAGCCTCCGGTAAAGAAATGGAGGCCTCAGCTACTCCAATGGGTATGACAGAAGAGGAACCCTCCTTAAAAGATATTTTACTGGCAATAAACGCATGCAAGCAGTCCTTAGGGGTTTTAGGAGACCAAATGAAGGATATTAAAGAGGAGCTGACCCTAGTACGAAATGATCTCAAGAAAACAGTAGAAAGGGTGGTGGAAGCGGAAAATAGAATTAGTATGATTGAGGATGAGCTGTTCCCACCGAAGCAAGAAGTGAAGATCTGGAGAGAAAAAATCGAGAAACTGGCGGGGAAGTTTGATGAGATGGAAAATAGACTTCGCAGGGACAATGTGAGGGTGGTGGGGGTTCCCGAGGGGAGCGAAGGTCCAGATCCGGTAGTATTCCTGGAAAAATGGCTGGTGGGGGTGTTTGGGGATGAGACATTTACTCAACAATTCTCAATAGAAAGAGCGCATAGAATCCCGTTTAGACCCCCCCCCCCCGGAAACCCCCCAAGACCATTTCTAGTAAAGTTCTTAAATTATAAGGACAAAGTAATACTCTTGCGTAAAGCCCGAGAAATGGGGAAGGTTTTATATAAGGGTGTAAGGATATCAATATTCCCAGACTTCTCCCCAGACTTACAGAAACGTAGAGCTGGGTTCCTGGGGTTAAGCGTAGCCTCCAGAAATTCAACGTTTCATATGCCCTCCTCTACCCGGCCAAACTACGGATAAACGCACTGGGGGAAGTCAGATTTTTGAGTCCCCTGACAGTGCGTTGGCATGGTTAGAGGATAAGAAGGATCAATTGCCCAAGATATAACAGAGGAAAGGTGTTGAATTTAGCATATAGAAGTAGGGCACAAGGTTTAAAATCAGTTTTATATATTTATTCACAAAAGGAGCGGGGTTGTATCGTGAGTAGGGTAATGGGTGTAACCTTGAGAGGGGGTTTGGGTATTATAGGTTTTGTTTTTTGTTTTTGCTTTGAATGTTGGGGGGGTTGGGAGGGTGGGGGGAGGAGGGGGGTGGTGAGGTTGGGGGGGAGGGTGTGGTACGGAAGAGTAGGTAGATATGGACTGGCCATTAAAAATGCCCCAAGGGGTCACCTAGAGTGGTATGGGGGGGATAGGTGGGTGGGGTGGGGTTGGGGTGGGCGGGGGAGGTGGGTTAAGGGGATGAGCTTTGGGGATAGTAGAATGCAATATAGGGTAGTAAGCCGCACACTTAAGGCAAAAAGTATCAATGACACACTGAATTACACAATGTCACAAAGGACACAGATAAATACGGGGTAAAAATTAAAGGTTGTAGTGAGATAATGGATTCAATGTTTAATATACTGGGATATGTATGATATGAATAGAATCATATTTGTTTTATGGGTTAGCACAGTGTTATCATTTTTTTTGTGGTTGGCAAATATTCCGACACCTGGGTAAATATGGTTAAGGGAGAACTGAGGTTGGAGAGACTGGGGCTACTAAAACAACAGGAAGCCTATAAATTAATAGGTACAGTGAAGATCTTCCTCCTTAAAAATATAGGGGGGTACCCCGGTCTGGGCTGGTTGGTCTTTCTCTTCCCCGTAACAATAGCCGGATCTCAGTTTAATTAATGGGAGCTAAGATAGGGTCATGGAATGTTAGGGGGATGGGCACCCCCTCTAAGAGAGCATTGGTATCTGACATGTTAGATATTTTTAGAGTGGATATTGCCTGTCTGCAGGAGACGCATCTGACAAAGGATACTATAGCCCAATTAAAAAATAAAAAATACCGGTATCAGTACCATGCGGTACACACCTCTTACTCCAGGGGGGTGGCGGTGCTAATTGGGAAAGAGGTTGCGTTCATCTGCAGGCAAAGCAATATAGATGATGGGGGTAGGTATGTTTTTTTGCACTGCATCATAGGGAGTCAGGAATGTGTATTGGCGAATATTTATAATCCTCCACCTTTTAGGCTAGAAGTTTTATATCGCTTGCTGGACTTTATTGTGGATAAACCGAATATACCTGTCATTACGGTTGGGGATTTTAATGTTGCAATACATAAAGAAATAGACAGATTTCCCCCAGGAAAAGAGAGGCAGGGCTCGTATGGAAGCCACATGGGCCAGTTTCTTGAAGAGGCAGGGATGTGTGACCTTTGGAGGATGAGCAATCCGGGGGTACAACAGTACTCATGCTACTCAGGTACACATTCCACATTTTCAAGAATAGATCTTGTCCTAGGTAATGTTCTGGCCGCACATATTGTCGGAGATATAACTCACCAACCTAGGGGGGTCTCGGACCACTCATTGGTGACAGCCAGGATGGTAACTGGGGAAAATAAACAACGTAGCTCCTGGAAATTAAATCCAATTTGGCTTGAGTTGTTTGAGGACCCAATTGAGATTACAACCAGGTTGAGGGAGTTTATAAGCCTAAATGAGGAATCTACAGCAAGAGGCGTGATGTGGGACGCTTTGAGGGGTCTATTGATTCAGCAGGTTTCAAGAATTAAAAAAGCTTCAAAGGTGGGGGAAGAGAGGGCCAGGGAGGAGCTACGAGTAGCAGAGAAGGAGCTTGTGAGAAACCCATCCCTAGAAAATCAACACAGGTGGGAGAACAAACAGTTAGTATTTAAAGAGGTAATGACTAGGAACTCCGAAAATAAAAGGCTATTTCAAAAATAAATAACATTTGGAGAAGGGGAGAAAGCAGGGGAAATATTGGCCCATATCGTTAAATCAGACTCTCCCCCCCCCCCGTTGATCCCCGCTATTAGAGCTAGGAACGGTGAGATTACATCCCAACCAGACAAAATAAACGAAACTTTTAAAATATATTATGAGGAATTATATAAGTCCCGGGGGCCAGCGGGAGGGTTGGCAGTGGACGAATTTTTTAGGAAAATAGAATTGCCCTCCTTGTCGGGGTTGGACGTTGAGGCATTGGAAGCTCCGATAACATTAGAAGATATTAAAACGGCCGTAAAGGAACTGGCCAATAAAAAATCTCCCGGTCCTGATGGTCTCCCTGCGGAGATTTATAAGAACTACGGGGAGATATTACTACCAGAGCTTCTCAGGGTGTTTGAATGGGCATATCAGGAGGGGAAACTAACTGAATCAATGACAGAGGCCACAATAATAATGATACCTAAAGAAGGGAAAGACCCCTGGAACCCGCATCATATAGACCCATCTCGTTACTGTGCTCAGACGCAAAAATCCTGGCTAAGATCCTCGCCACTAGGCTACAAAAAATAATTCATAAACTGGTTCACCCGGATCAAACTGGGTTCATCCCCCAGAGATCAACTAGCGAAAATATTAGGAGGTTTTTTCTAAACTTACAATTACCAACTGAAAACTCCGGTTCCAGAGCTGTTGTAATGCTAGATGTTATAAAGGCATTTGATAGCCTCGAATGGGGTTTTATTTGGTATATATTGAAGGCATATGGCTTCGGTCCCTCATTTCGTAAATGGGTAAAAATCCTATACAATGGACCTAAAGCAAAGATCAGAATTAATAATGTACTCTCTAATAAGTTTTGCCTGGAGAGAGGTACGAGACAGGGGTGTCCCTTGTCACCTCTGATCTTTGCTTTAGCAATGGAACCAGTGGCCGCTGCGGTAAGACAAAATAGAAATATGGAAGGCTTTAGGAGAAGGATGAGGGAAGAGAGGATCGCGTTATACGCGGACGATGTACTTATCTTCCTGGGAGATATGGAGGGATCACTCAGACAGGTGATGGGTGTATTCTCAGATTTTGGGGAGATCTCGGGTCTCTCCATAAACTGGGAGAAGTCGATTTTGTTACCAATAGACCCAATTAAACAAGGTCCCTTTTTGGAAGAAATCCCGCTAAAAATAGTGGAGAAAACAAAATATCTAGGCATCCATATAACAAAAGATTCGGAGGATTTCTTACATAATAACTTGGTCCCCCTGTTGGTGAAATTTAGGAAAAAGATCGATATATGGAAGAGACTCCCATTGTCGGTAGCTGGAAGGTGCAACCTGCTTAAAATGCTGTGGCTGCCCCAGTTATTATACATTTTGCATAATTCACCAGTATGGATTTATGGTAAATGGTTTAAAAAAATAGACATGCTGTTTAGGGGGTTGATATGGAAGGGAGGACACTCCAGGATAAGTTTACAAACACTACAGCTAGCAGTGACTGAGGGAGGTATGGCGATTCCACATCCCCGTAGCTACTTTCTGGCAGCTCAGTTGCAACATCTGAGAATGGGTCGCGGTCCTATGGGTAATAACAATACAGAAAGAAATGACTGAGGGTGCGCCCCATAGGTGGGTTTTGGAAGCAAACTCGTTTGTATATAGAACCCCCACGGTTAAATTAATGTCAAAAGTATGGAACTTTATTAGAGGCATGGAGGGAGAAGGGAGGTGTAGCCCTCTTTGGGACAATAAGAACTATCAGGAACTGTCACAAATAGGTAAAATTAAGACCTGGGAATCAAAGGGGATAGTCAAACTGGAACAATTATATGATGGTAACATGTTAAAAACCTTTGCCGCCTTAAGGGAGGAATTTGGTATCCCGAGTCACTCATACTTTAACTATATACAGATTAGGCATGCTTTGCAGTCCCAATTTGGGGAGCAAGGCCCGAAATGGAGTCAATCTCCCATCTTCCAAAAAATAGAGAGTGAGGAGGGATCAAAGGGGTTAATAGCAGAGTTCTACCAACATATATGCCAACTTAGCAGGGAGGGACCAGACAAACTTAAGTGTAGAAGAGAGTGGGAGACAGACCTGGGGACAATATCGGATACTCAATGGAAAGAGATATTGGAGGGGAGTCACCAGGTCTCGGTCTCACCCGCCCAGAAATTTTCACATCTATTGCTCTTACATAGGGCATATTATACCCCGGAAAAACTGTTTAGGTATGGGAGAAGGACAGATGCCAAATGTCCAAGGTGTCAATATACAGGAGATTTGTTACATATGCTATGGAAATGCCCCAAGTTAGTTCGCTACTGGGTGAAAGTAGTTGAGTCCATAAACAAGGTCTTTAACTTAAGTCTTAATGTAGACCCGAAAATGTGTATTTTAGGGGTGGGGGGGATCTAGGTAATAGGAGGGTGGAAATAAAAGCAGTGCGGAGATGCCTCTACCAGGCAAGAAAGGAAATAGCTAGGAGATGGCAAGCAGAGAAACCCCCTACAGTAGAGAACTGGTCTAAAACGGTGTGGGAAACAATAAGGAAAGAAAGGATAATTTATGTAAGGGGAGGGAATATTAAGGAATTTAAGGAAATGTGGAACCCTTGGTTTCTGAAGATGGACCACCCTAAGTAGAGAAGTTCGTTTAGAGAGAATAGGGGAAGATGTAGGTCTTACATATTGGTAGAAGGGTGTGGGTAGGGCAATTATGACAAAGAGTGGGCTGGATACTTGATTATAGATTAGGGCTAGAGGGAGTAAAAGGGGAGAACATTTGAGAAAATACCCCTTATAGAGTGGATACACACATCGTATAGGAAAGAGGGTGATTTTTTATTATTATGATGATATATGTATACTGTGTGTTGTGATGTATTTTGTATGAATACGAATAAAAAGCATTGAATTTAAAAAAAAGATATGTAATATAAGTAGTTGACCAGGTAAACGGGAGAGAATTGTGTAGTTTTGATTGAAGTTCAGATGATAGTGCTATATTAATTAAGAACTTTGGATTTATGGGGCTTTATTATGGGGTGCAGTAGGAAATATGAGGACATCGTCTGCAAATAGACATATTTTATGATGTCGACCTCCAAGTTTAAGACCTCTGATGTTCATATTGAATCTAATGAGTTGGGCTAGGGGCTCAATTGCTAGAGCAAAAAGGAGTGGGGATAACGGACATCCCTGACATGTTCCTCTTTCGATGGTAAAGGAGTCAGAACAGAATCCCGAGTAGGATATAAATGCTTTTGGATGCTGATATAAGGTGGTAATCCATCTCAGGAAGTGTGTACCGAATCCTGATCGAAGGAGGATTGAGTTTAAATAGGGCCAAGATAATGAATTGAATGCCTTTTTTATGTTCAGTGAAAGGAAGCAGGTAGGGATGCAGCGGGCTCATGCTGTATGAGCTAAAAGTGTAGCTCTACATATATTGTCTCCTACTTGTCTCAAGGGGATAAACCCAGTTTGGTCTCGATGAATTAGTGTACCTATAATTGGGTTTAGTCTGTAATGCCACGTACACGCGACTTTCCGGCAGAAAAGGTCCGACGGAATCATTCTGTCGGACATTCCGTGGGCTTCATCTGACTTTTTCTTTCTAAAATTCTGATGGACCTAGAAATAGAACATGTTTCAAATATTTCCGATGGAATCAGTTCCTATCGGGAAAACCGCTTGTCTGTATGCTATTCTGACGGACCAAAAACAACGCAAGGGCAGCTATTGGCTACTGGCTATTGAACTTCCTTTTTCTTGTCCCGTCGTACGTCATCGTGTTCTAAACGATCGGACTTTGGTGTGATTGTGTGTAGGCAAGTCTGTTTCAATGGAATTCTGTCCGGTTGTGTGTACGAGGCATTAGAGAGGATCTTAGCCAATAGTATAATATCTATATTGAATATTGATATTGGCCTGTAATTAGACCAAGATGTATCGTCTGTGTTCAGTTTTGGAATCATAAAAATGGAGGCAAAGAGGGATTCTGAACAGAAGGAGTGACCTGTGAGAAGGGAGTTGAAGGCTTCAACCATGAGTGGAGACAAAAATGTAGCAAATCGTTTACAATAGGTGGCTGAAAAGCTATCTGTGTATGGGCGTTTATATGGTTTTAGTGATTTTATTGTTGTCTGTATTTCGATTTCTGTGATTGGTCTTTCTAGGGTTTCTTGTTGGGAAATGGAGAGGGAGGGGAGGTGAATTGAGGACAGGAGGGTGTTTAATCGAGAAATTCATGGTCAAATTCATGGGAATCTCTATAAAGTTTGGATAGTTTTCTGTGAAATTCATGTAGGATTTTTAGTGGGTTGCTGGTATAAATATCTTTGGTCAGTTTTAATCGAATGGGTTACGGGTTATATGTTTTCGTTCTTAATGCAAGGGCTAATAAGGTGTCAGGTTTATTAGCTTTCATATAGAAAGTATGCTTAGATTTTCGGAGAATCTTTTCTGCTGATTGCGTCAAGATTAGATCAAGTTCCAAACGTGCTGTGTCATATTGTAGTTATGGTGATGGAGAGGCTTGGAAATTCTCAGAAGCTTCAAAGAATGCATTTTCTAACCGTTTGTGAAGCTGTCGCTTCTGTTTATGAAAGTGAGATGCTTGACTTATACAAACCCCTCTGATACATGGTTTAAGAGCTTCCCAGTGAGTCAGAGGGTTTGTATCATTAGTAGTGTTATTTGCAAGATAATATTTTATAGCTTTCTCAATTATCTGTCTATATGAGGAATTTGCCAATAAACCATCATTTATATACCAGGTTCTCTGGTTCAGTCATGCGATTAGTGAGGAAAGAGATGTCATGATCATATTATAATCAGACCACGTACATGATAAAATGAGTGAATCCAGAATATATGCTGAGGTGTTAACATTAACAAAGAGGTGGTCTATGTGGGAGAATTGCTTATGGGGATGGGAATAATGGGTATATTGTCGTCTAGCTGGGTTTTGTTCTCTCCATGTGTTAAGAAGGGAATATTGATTAAGAAGTTGTTGATATGAGCGACGGTGAGCATTAGTCAGAGTTGGAGATTTGTCTAGAAATGGGTATATTATTTGATTTGAATCTCCACCTAGTATGAGAGTGCCTCATTTATGATTTTCCATCACAGAAAACAAATGGGAGAGAAATGACGGTGGATTTTTGTTGGGAGCATAAAAAGAGACTATTGTGACTTCAGTAAGAGAACAGATAATAATATATATCGACCTTCAGGGTCTTTAAGTTCTGTTTGGAGTGTAAATGGTGTATGATGAAAAGCAATTAATACACCTCTTTGTTTGGTGTCAGCTGAAGAGGTGTAAACCTGAGGGTATTTACGACTAAAGAATTTTGGATATGATTGAGATGAAAAGTGTGTCTCTTGAAAGCAGACCACATGTGCATTTAATTTTGAAAAGGATCGAAAAGCTTTAGTGCATTATGGGGGTCAGTTAAGACCCTGTACTTTAAGTGTTATTATATTTAGAGGGGCCATCATTTAATTTGAAAAGAGTCAAGTGTTTTGTAAATAGTTTGTGTGACTATCTCTCTGTAAGAATATGGGGGCAATGAGGGGTGAAAGGTTAGGAAAATGTAAGGATTGAGAAGTGGATTAGTCAGAATACTGTCATTTTATATTTATTTAATGAAATAAGAAACTTTTATTTTGAAAGAGGAGAAGGTGGCTCCTAAATGGAGCTAGTATCCAAGGGGTGGTGAAGAAACACCAACCAGTGGGTACAATTTCTCCAAAGAGTGTCCAAATCAAACTGCAGGGCACTCGAGGAAGTAATGACGGTGCAGTGGATATCTCTGGGACTACGACAGCCATCAAACAGGCGATTTAAGAAATAAGCTTTATAACAATCAAGTCTCAAATATAATTAGGGCTTGAGGTAACAATTATGAATCCAGTTAATATAGTAATCTAGATAATTTACACTAGAATTGTGTTATGGTTAATCTATAAGTGCATCAAAATTAATGTTCTAGAAAGGGATGATCCATGTCTAAGAGCCAGGTTTACGCTATAGAGAATATAAGGGAGGGGGGGTGGACAACCACATCCCCTATATGAGGTAACATTCTGGCCTTGTATGGGTTAGTAGGTAATTTTAAGAATTAAATTACTATATGCTATCCGGACAGGGATAAAAGTTCTTTAATTTGTGGGCTTAATGAAAGACAGAGAGGAGCATTGAAGTAGGAGGTATTA
The DNA here is from genome assembly GCF_042186555.1 of Aquarana catesbeiana. Classification (NCBI taxonomy): domain Eukaryota; kingdom Metazoa; phylum Chordata; class Amphibia; order Anura; family Ranidae; genus Aquarana; species Aquarana catesbeiana. The sequence goes on along the minus strand of NC_133324.1, from coordinate 180,472,776 downwards.
CACACAAATTATGTATATTTGCAGACGATATATTACTTTTTCTATCATCACCACAGGTCTCTGGTCCTAACTTAATACCAGCTCTTGATGGATTTGCAGCCCTATCCGGCCTTATGATTAATCCTAAGAAATGCCTAGTGTTTAATATTTCACTCACAAACATGGAATTGATCCCGGCTAGGGCTGCACTCCCATTCACATGGGCAGAAAAATCAATCCCATATCTTGGAATTCATTTAACAGCATCTCATTCTGACTTATTCTCAACCAATTATCCTCCTGTATTAAGACAGATCACAAATCTAATAAAACAATGGTCGCAACTTCCTTTATCCTGGATAGGGAAGATTAATGCAATCAAAATGACTATTCTACCCAAATTACTTTATCTATTCAGAGTCCTCCCTATCCCAATTCCTTCCTATTTTTTGAGAATAGTACAAAAAAGAGCAACTTCGTTTATACGGGGCTCTTCTAAACCATGTATACCTATACACACACTACATCTTCCCAAAAATAAAGGAGGCCTGGGATACCCTAATTTTACTAACTACTACAGAGCAGCACATTTGGCCAGTCTGTCCAAATACCATGCAAAACAGGAAATCCCATTATGGGTATTTATAGAGGCTTCAGAAAATGACCCTCTATTAATATCAAATTTATTATGGCTTGATCCTAAAGACCGCTTTAAAATTCATAATCCCATAACTAAACACTTCTTATCTCTCTGGGATAAACTAAAAACCAAATATCAGTTACAATCTCCACACAATCCTCTCCTTTCTTTTATCAGAAATCCGGCCTTTTACCCGGCATGGATCTACCCAAATTCTTTTAAAGCTTGGACAACATCAGGCATTCAGACACTAAATGACTTTATAGCATCTAATTCATTCCTTTCATTCCCATCGCTTAGAGAAAAATATGATCTACCAAACTCTGAGATATTTAGATATCTCCAAATCAAAAATTTCTATACACCATTCCTAAAGGGGGATACACCATTATCCCAATTATCCATTTTTGAATCAATCTGTACAAAAGATCCATTTGCTAAAGGTACAATTTCATTACTTTATAATCAATTATATGGAGTAGCAAATCTTAATAGACCCTCTTACGTTCAGAGGTGGGAGGAGGACCTGGGACGAACTTTAGAAGACACGGACTGGTCTAACATATGGCTCACATCTAAGTCATCTTCACCCAACATCTTAGCACTGGAGACAAATTATAAAGTCCTAACTCGCTGGTACCTTGTACCCGCTAGAGTGGCAAAATATTCACCTAATACCTCAGCTCTTTGTTTTCGAGGATGCCCAGAAATAGGCACATATTTACACATATGGTGGACGTGCCCAGTAATCCAAACCTTCTGGAAGGAAGTCTTCGTGATTGCATCTAAAATATTTTTAAAAATAATACAACCAGATCCATATTTAACTTTACTTAATCTAAAACCGGAATGGTTAACACTCTCTCAATTCAAACTTATGATCCAACTAATAACGGCTGCAAAACAAACAGTGGCCAAGGCATGGAAATCTCCTACATTGGTACTAGCAGAAACAATTCACAGAATGAATAATACAATGTCCCATGCTAAGATGGTAGCCATTGATCAAAATCAAATTCCAAAATTTGAAAAACTTTGGCATCCTTGGATAAAGCAACAGTTCCTGTCAAACTTCAATGACTCTGTCCTGTTGCCATGGTAACAGATTAAATGACTTACAGAGACACCCATTCTAAGGCTTCAAAAAGAACTAAAAAGAATAATAAACTGACGAACGGGACAACCTTGTGGACCATACCTCTACCTTTCAACCCTTTTTCTTCTTTCTCTTTCCTTTTCTCCACCTTACGATTAAAGCTCATTATCAGAATTTATTTGACCTATATACACTCTACTTGTAAACAATATGTATAGTAGGTATAAATCATTTAAATACCTACAAAAGTAACTAAGGAAATGATATATATCTTTAATTTAGGTTTACGTGAACCCAATGTTTAATATTTGAAATTTCATGATATTTACCTATATAAACCCTACTGTAAAACAATGAGCTTACTTTATAGATCCTTGTAAATTTACTTTATGTATCTTTATAACATTGTATACTCAATAAACTTCTTTTGACAAGGAAAGACAGAGAGGTATTCAATCTCAGAAGATCAAAGGATAAACCAATTATTTGGGTATGCCTAGGTTTTATTCTAAATTATGTATGGACAAACAGACCATAAACCAGAATAAAGGCTATATCTCTCTCTCTCTCTATATATATATATATATATCAGATCATTGGTTCCGCTTCTGGAGTAGGTGAAGCAAAGCAACTCCTCCTATGGATGCTGGGGGATGTCAGTTGTTCAGGAGAGTCCTTTTGATGTTGGGGGGAACCAGAGTTCGCCCGACGTTTGGAGCCTTTTGTTGTCGTTTCTGGTGTTGATAGGCGAAGATCTAGGATTGACCAGCAAACCATCAGCAGTTTTACAGGTATAGGTGGTTCCTTTGTAGGTAAAGCGAATGGCAAAGGGAAAATTCCAGCTCTAAGAGATATGATGATATTGGAGTACTTGTAAGTGAGGTTTCATCGCTTTTTGTTTAATGAGCGTTTGTTGAGAGAGGTCTTGATAAATTTGGTATAGATGACCCTGGAATATTAAGGAATCTTTGTTGCTGGCAGCTTCTAATAACTGTTCTTTTGTGCGGAAGTAGTGATATTTAATAATGAAGTCTCTGGGGGACCATCTTCTTTATGGGGTGTTAGAGATATGTGTATTCTGTCCATTTCTAATCGTTCGATGGGGATAGAAGGGGCGAGCTCTTGGAAAAGTGCTGTGGCAGTTGATTGAAGATCCTCAACTACTTCAGGAATTCCCCGAATACGGAGGTTAGATCTCCTGTTTCTATTTTCAAAATCCTCAAGGTGGGTTTGGAGGGAAGAATATTCCTCTCTGAGGTATTCTAGTTCGTCAGCATGGTTTGAAGTAGTGACATCGAATTCATCAACCCTTTGTTTCCAAGATGGAGATGCGTCTGCCTACTGCACGGATCTCTCTTGTCAATTTATCAGTAATGGCATTAGAGGTGTTCTGAAGGGCTTTATGGAGGACTCTTTCAAATTGACTAAGTAAGTCAAAGTTAGGTGATGCACTCTGTAGAAAGTTGGGAATAATCCCAAAATCATATTCTGGCTCACTGCTCTGTGTGGAAGCAGGAGACCGCAGCTGTTTCTGTGAATGAGTCTGTGTGGAGTGAGAGGATGGCGGCGCCGTCATTTTAGAAGTGGATCTAGTCAGCGCTTCCTGGGCTTTTCCTGCTGATAGTTTGGCTTTCCTCCCCCTGTACATCATACCAAAATGTGCCTGGGAGTAACAGTAAGGCTGCTTTCACACTGGGGCATCGGTGGCATTGACAGCATTGGTGGCATCGGCGGTAAAGCGGCACTATTTTTAGCGGCGCTTTACCGTTGCCTTTGCAGAGGTTTTTGCCCACTAGCAGGGCGCTTTTATCCCCCGCTAGCAGTCGAAAAAGGGTTAAAACGACCCGCAAAGCGCCGCTTTGCTGGTGGTTCGTCGGCGCTACCCATTCATTTCAATGGGCAGGAGCAGTGAAGGAGCGGTGTATACACCGCTCCTTCACCGCTCCAAAGATGCTACTTGCAGGAATTTTTTCAACGTTCTGCCAGCGCATCGCCTCAGTGTGAAAGCACTTGGGACTGAGACTGCAGGGGAGCCGTTTTTCAGGCGCTTTACAGGTGCTATTTTTAGCCCAAAAGCACCCAAAAAAGCCTCAGTGTGAAAGGGGTCTTAGGCGCCGGTTACCGAGTGGGGTCTGTATATGAATGAGACCCGAGTAATGAGTCTGTCGGGTCCTGGTCCGCTTAGGCGGACATGTCAGTCTCAGGCTACTTCACACATGCACCTCTATTGTTCATTCTCATCATCTTCTTTGCCTCATTTACTTGTTTGGGTCAGTTGATATGAAACATGTTCAAAAGATTAAGTGAAAACACATACCCCATGGATCATTTCATTTGACAAGTACAGAAATTGAAAAGGTTCGAAGATGCTCAAGCTGGTGTGGATTTGCATGCACACGTCCCACTTGATACTTTGGCATTCCTTCATAGGGTTCTATCCTGGTAATTGAAATAGTTTTTGACCAAAAGATTTCAGACCACATACAGTATCTCACAAAAGTGAGTACACCCCTCACATTTTTGTAAATATTTTATTATATCTTTTCATGTGTCAACACTGAAGAAATGACACTTTGCTACAATGTAAAGTAGTGAATGTACAGCTTGTATAACAGTGTAAACTTGCTGTCCCCTCAAAATAACTCAACACACAACCATTAATGTCTAAACAAAAGACATTTTGGCAACAAAAGTGAGAACACCCCTAAGTAAAAATGTCCAAATTGGGCCTAAAGTGTCAATATTTTGTGTGGCCACCATTTTTTACCAGTACTGCCTTAACCCTCTTGGGCCATGGAGTTCACCAGAGCTTTTCAGATTGGCACTGGAGTGCTCTTCCACTCCTCCATGACAACATCATGGAGCTGGAGGATGTTAGAGACGTTACACTCTTCCACCCTCCGTTTGAGGATGCCCCACAGATGCTCAATAGGGTTTAGGTCTGGAGTCATGCTTGGCCAGGCCACCACCTTTACACTCAGCTTCTTTAGCAAGGCAGTGGTCATCTTGGAGGTGTGTTTAGGGTCATTATCATGTTGGAATACTGCCCTGCAGCCCAGTCTCCGAAGATAGGGGATCATGCTCTGCTTCAGCATGTCACAGTACATGTTGGCAATCATGGTTCCCTCATTGAACTGTAGCTCCCCAGTGCTGGAAGCACTCATGCAGCTCCACACCATGACACTCCCACTACATTGCTTGACCTTGGTCTCATCAGACCACAGGACATGGTTCCAGTAATCCATGTCCTTAGTCTGCTTGTCTTCAGCAAACTGTTTGCAGGCTTTCTTGTGCATCATCTTTAGAAAAGGCTTCGTTCTGGGATGACAGCCATGCAGACCAATTTGATGCAGTGTGCAGCGTACAGGCTGATCCCCCACCCCTTCAACCTCTGCAGCAATGCTGGCAGCACTTATACGTCTATTTCCCAAAGACAACCTCTGGATATGATGCTTAGCACGTGCACTCAACTTCTTTGGTCGACCATGGCGAGGCCTGTTCTGAGTGGAACCTGTCCTGTTAAACGGCTGTTTGGTCTTTGCCACCGTGCTACAGCTCAGTTTCAGGGTCTTGGCAATCTTCTTATAGCCTAGGCCATCTTTATGTAAAGCAACAATTCTTTTTTCAGATCCTCAGAGAGTTCTTTGCCATGAGGTTCCGTGTTAAACTTCCAGTGACCAGTATGAGAGAGTGAGAGCGATAGCACCAAATTTAACACACCTGCTCCCCATTCACACCCGAGACCTTATGACACTAACGAGTCACATGACACTGGGGAGGGAAAATGGCTCATTGGCCCAATTTGGACATTTTCACTAAGGGGTGTACTCACTTTTGTTGTCAGCGGTTTAGACATTAATGGCTGTGTGTTGAGTTATTTTGAGGGGACAACAAATTTACACTGTTCTACAAGCTGTACACTCACTTCTTTACATTGTAGCAAAGTGTCATTTCTTTAGTGTTGTCACATGAAAAGATATAATAAAATATTTACAAAAATGTGAGGGGTGCACTCATTTTGTGAGATACTGTATATCTTTATCTTGCAGAGAAGTAGCAAACCATTTAGGAAGAAAGCAGTAAATTAAACAGGGTGCTATGGCCCTACCAAGGTTTTAACAATGAGAACACTGTTTTGGGAAGCCATCTGCACCACTCCAGTCCCCAAATGGTTGAATTTGTACTCAGTCATTTATGCTGAGAACAGTGTATTGGCCCTGTCCATTCAGAGATGTGGTCAATAAAATGGACCTTTTGGCTGTTATAAGTCAAAGACAAGCAAAAATAAAAATTCTTGCTAAATTGTAAAATTTACAAATAGGTTTTCTTATAAGATTGCCACAGTTCCTTTAAGATAGTTGGACATTTAGGAATAGAACCCTGGCCTGTGAACACACACCGGTTTAATAATTTCCCTTCTTTTTTTTTTAACCACTTAAGGACTAGCCTCCTTTTGGATTTTAGGTGTTTACATGTTTAAAACAGGTTTTTTTGCTAGAAAATTACTTAGAACCCCCAAACATTATATATTGTTTTTTTCTAACACCCTAGAGAATGAAATGGCGGTCATTGCAATACTTTTTTTTGCACCGTATTTGCGCAGCGGTCTTATAAGCACACTTTTTTGGGAATAAATTCACTTTTTTGAATAAAAAAATAAGACAACAGTAAAGTTAGCCCGATTTTATTTTATCTTGTGAAAGATAATGTTACACCAAGTAAATTGATACCCAACATGTCACGCTTCAAAATTGCGCCCGCTCGTGGAATGGTGTGAAACGTTTACCCTTAAAAATCTCCATAGATGACGTTTAAAAAATTCTATAAGTTGCAAGTTTTGCACTACAGATCAGATCTAGGGCTAGAATTATTGCTCTCGCTCTACCGGTCATGGCGATACCTCACATGTGTGGTTTCACCACCGTTTTCATATGTGGACGCTACTCACATATGCGTTCGCTTCTGCACGTGAGCTCGTCGGGACAGGGCGCTTTAAAATTTTTTTTTCTTTTCTTATTTATTTTACTTTATTACATTTATTTTTGCACTGTTTTTTTTTTTTTTTAAATTTGGATCACTTTTATTCCTATTACAAGGCATGTAAACATGCCTTGTAATAGAAAAAAGCATGACAGGTCTTCCTAAATATGAGATCTGGGGTCAAAAAGTCCTCAGATCTCATATTTGGACTAAAATGCAAAAAAAAAAAGTAGTTTGAAAAAATGACATAAAAAAATGCCTTTAAGACAAGTGGGCGGAGCTGACGTAATGACGTCGCTTCAGCCGTCCAATGGTATGGAGACGGGTGGCGGCCATCTTAGCCTCACTCATCTCCATACCCAGGCACTGAAAGGTCCCGATCGCCTCCGCCGCTACCGAAGGCTCCGGTAAGCGGCGGAGGGCTCGGGAGAGCGTCGGGAGGGGGGTTGGCACCTCTCCCGCTGCCGATAACGGTGATCTCACGATGAACCCGCTGCAGAGACCACCATTATTGTACACAGAACTGGCTCCTGTAAAGATGGATACCTCGGTTGTGGCAGCAGCTGCTGCCGTTACCGAGATATCCCTCATCAAAGTGTCGACGTATAAGTACAGGAGCCGGTCGGGCAGTTGATTGTCTTTTTACCTGCAAGTTCAGCAGGCCAAGGCGCCATTCACAACTGGCCATTATAGAATAGCTGGCAATTCTGCCCACAAAACTGGAACACCTGGAACACGGTAAAATCGCAGCAAAATGTGCAATACATATTTGGGTGCTGTTGTTGTTAACGTGACAAAATACACACAAAACACTCAACACAGTGCTTTCCAAAAATGCACCAAAGTTGGCTCTAAAAAAAGTTACAGGACCAAACTCTGTTTGGCGCAGAAAGCAGCCAATTCAAATGAATGGTGCTGCTCCAAAAATGCGGCAAAAGATGCACATTTAAAAACACTCTAAAAATGCAATACTCTGCACTGCTAGATGTAAACAGGGCCTAAGAAAATAATAAGCTGCATTCTATAAAAAGCATGAAGTAACACAGAGGTAATTTATGAGTGGCGAGCAGTGCACCAAAATGTATCACTGGAGCTAATAAAAACTTAAAAAGAACCTAAACTTAACATCTGAAGTTTGGATGTCTAACAGGGATTACCTGCTCCCACTTCTGCTCGGATCAAAGTTTGACCCCCCCCTCTGCCCGCCACTCCTTGGGAGTTGGTTCATGTCACATGTCCCAGGAGGTTGTGGGACCATTCACAGGGCACACACCTATGCAGTGGGGAACCGGCTGTGCAGCTGCAGGGTGTCACAGCCAACTTCCCATAATTATTATGGTGGTGCCAGAGACACAAAGATTGACGAAGAACTGGCCTGGGTGAGGACAGTGCCGCATTCCTGGACAGTTAGGTATTCTTTTATTAAAGTCTGTAGTTACAGTATTTGTAGTTGCTGACTTTTTATTTTTTTCAAAACGGACTGAAGAAACTCTTTAATTAGCACATTATCTTTGGTATATAATTCTCAAATAGAAGCAGTAGAGTACTTTATCACAATTTCCTAGGCACGCTCTCTTCTAACCTTACAGGAGACTATGAGGGTATAGGATCAGGTATAGCTTATTCAGTGATTGCTTGTACCTCCAATGATATGGTGGTGTTCTTACAACTGCACAATGCTGCAAAATGGACAACAAACTGGTTCTAAGCAAAAAAGTAACTGCAAAATGTCTATGGTATGTACTATACGATTTCCAGCTGACTTCCTTTGTGCTGTTTGAATGCTACTGTTGCCTGAGTCTAGGTCCACTTTAACACCTAAAGTCACAGAAATAGCTATGCAGTTAGATAGATATTATACTAACAACCCCCATTTTCATAGTCTTATTTCCATTTTCCTGTTACAGTGGTTGTGCAGTGTGTCTAAATAGACAACAGAGTAGGTGCCATCAGTAATCAGCACTCAGTAACAGAACTGGTCCGACACATCCTCCCCTTCTCTGTAAAACAAGTCTGTGTGAGGGCACTTATGCAAAGAGGTGTGGCCATTACTCAGCTATTGCAGCACGGAGCGCTGAAGTGGGAGGTAGAAAGCAGCATTTTCACTGAGAAAGATAAATATCTGACATATAAATAAATATAAATATCTGAAAAAATTAACAATTATCTAAATAGATAAATATTTTAATACGGTATTTCTTAGAAAAAATTCACTCATAAATCATAATGTGTCAGTACAGGACTATACAGAAATTCATGAGTATGAGAGATAATCTGGACTACTATGGATGTAGTAGGCAAACGTCCTCAGAAGAACATGATGGTTTTGAAAGGCTATTGACCGGACTATACATGTTTGGTCATTATCATGTACCTCTGAGAGAGAATTATTGACATGATTTTCTGTAGGTGACATAAACTGCACACTAGCTGAATATATGGTTTTGTAGTGATGAAATAAAATGTAAAAAGATCCTTTAGTGTACGGATTGTTAGCTAATGTCTGAGCATAATGTAAAGTGTGTGGTCAGCTTTAGTGCTTTTCATTAGATGAGTGACCATGTCATATTCTTCATAGAACTTTTATAACAAAGTGTAAGTACATACATCATTTTCCTGACAGCAAGTTTCCGATCTTTCTTGTGATGAATCTTCCAATTGATTATCAAGTGAACAGCTGACTCTGCATTTTTGTGATGTATGATAACATTTTTGTCACTTATTCTTTCCTATCAATCAATAGCTTGAAATTATTGAAACTCTAATGAAGGACTAATCACTTTATTTGCTTTAAAGTAAAAGTCTTCGCAAAGTCATTCAAATCTATTCATCATCTCACATTTGGCAGAAAATGAAAGATGAATAAATACATATATATTTTTCTATAATAAATCACTTTACTTCACATAACCATTCTGTCATAAGTATGAATATATCTGTATGTTCAACACTGAAGGCCCATTCATACTAAAGCGTTACATTGTGATGCATTATATACCAAAAATCATTAAGACCCCTTTCACACTGAGGCGCTTTACAGGTGCTACAGCGCTAAAAATAGCGCCTGCCTAGCGCCTGTAAAGAGAATCTCCTGTCTCCCCAGTGTGAAAGCCAGAGGGTCTACATAGACCGTTTAATTTAGTGAGATCAGATTGTGCAATGGCAGACACCTCCTCCAAACTCCTTTTGGGGAAATGCTAACCTTTTGGTTTGACCCTCATTACAAAGGATTTAATATGCCTTTAATCTAATCAATTGAACTCCACAAACCCAACTGGACTCCCCCAGGGCAATTCTCCACAGAGCTTTCACTTGGTAAGCCCAGCAATCCTCTCAGCTCAGGTGATAAAGCATGGATCAGTGCTCAAAGGATGCAAAAACAGACATAGTGCTCACTAGAGTATTTTCATTAAGAAACTGAAGAAAAAAATGCATGCATAATATCAACATATCATACAGTAATTGGTAAGGCTGAATAGAGATATCAGTCCACCCAGTTCAATCTGTGTGGGTTTGGGTGTATGAGTATGTATGTATTTATGTCTCTAGTAATTCACATATCCCTGAAAATTGTGTTTGCTAAGAAGTAGGGTTGGGTGAACAGTTCGGCCTGAGCATAAATTTCGCTGTTCGGATGTTTGGTGAACAAATGGGTCGTTCGACCGTTTGTCCGGCTCCCTGAACCGACCACAATACATTGCGGTGCTGAACAGTGCATTGCAAGCCCTGCTTGGCTGAAGCAGTGAAAGCTTCAGCCAATCAGGGCACAGAGCACTGTCAGAGTCATGATCGGACACTATCATCATGACTTTATCCAATTATGGCTTATTCCTGCCCCCCAGTATAAAAGTATTCTTTCAATGGCAGTCATTTTCAGTGTGATTTTGATGTGGAGAGAGATAGAACAGGGCTCTGTTCAGTGTTATCAGTTAGTGTGCTATACTGTGCTATTTTGCTTCAAATGTCAGTGTAGAATATTAGCTTAGTGTCAGTCTAGGGATAGTGTGAATGTAGTGAGGAGGACCATCATTCAGCTTTGCATAGTGTACAGTTTAACACCATATAGTTCTATAGTTCTGTGCGTTACTGCCAGTTTAATGCCATATAGTTTTGTGCGTTACTGCCAGTTTAACGCCATATAGTTCTGTGTGCGTTACTGACAGTTTAACGCCATATAGTTTTGTGTGCGTTACTGCCAATTTAATGCCATATCATTTTGTGCGTTACTGCAAGTTTAACGCCATTTACTTCTGTGTGTGTTACTGTGAGGTTTAACGCCATATAGTTCTGTGTGCGTTACTGCCAGTTTAACGCCATATAGTTTTGTGCGTTACTGCCAGTTTAATGCCATTTACTTTTGTGTCCATTACTGCCAGTTGAACGCCATACAGTTCTGTGCATCACTGTATATTTGGCACATTATATTGCAGTATATTATAGTGTATCCGTGGAGTGTGTCTGTGTAGTGTGAGGAGAGGCAGATGTTCCCTTGGCACTGTAAGGCAAAAAATTGACATTCCTATGTCACAGAACACACAGGAGGAGAGAGGGAAGGAGGATGAGGAGGAAGATTCTGGCACTTTCATAGGCTTCAAAGAAGAGGAAGACATGCGTTAATCTGTAAGCAATGGCTTTCCAACCCCAGGACCCTTGGGAGTAGTACGTGGCTGGGAGGAGGGAGTTCCAGATGCTGTCATCCTGAGTCACCCCGAGGGGTCTGCTTCTCATGCCTCGGCAAATTTGAGGCGCATGGGCAACCTCATGCTTCGAAGCCTGCGAAAGGACCCAAGAATACGTGGCATAAAGGAGAAGGATGATTACTGGTTGGCAACCCTCCTTGACCACCGTTATAAGGGGAAGGTCTCAGAACTCATCCCACTCCTACAGACAGTACAGAAGATAAAATCTCTTGAGGACATGTTAAAGAGGATTTTATTGAATGACTTCCCTTTCCCTAGGTTACAGTGTCGTGGAAAATGTTGTTTTGAGTCTTCTGTTGGTCAAGAGAGGAGCGTTGGAGAAGGCGCCCGCCTAAGTGAGGCATTTCAAATTTTTTTTAGTCCTCGCTGACCAGGGCTTTCAGCTTCCACATCCCATCGGCAGCATCTGCATCACATGGTGGACGATTACCTCGGGCCCAAAACTGAGATGGAGAGCTTTCCAGCTGACGACCCACGGACTTGGGTCATGAGAATAAACCACTGGCCAGAACTTGCCCAGTATGCTACTGAGTTGTTGGGCTACCCTGCATCCAGCATGCTTTCAGAATGGGCATTCAGTGCTGCAGGAGGTTTCATTACTGATCATATAACGCGTCTGTCCACAGACTCCGTGGACCGTTTGACTTTTATAAAAATGAATCAGTCCTGGATTACCAGCTATGAAGCTCCTGATGTCGATGTCACTGATTAAGTCTTTTTGGGATGTGGATTCTCTGCAGGACTTTGAGGCTGCCTAGCTTTGAGAGTGTTCAATCATTTCATCTAGAAGAATGATTTTGGTATAGGTTTCATGGGCACAATTAACACCCAAAAAATAATTTTTCAGCACCTGTTTGACAGGTTCATATCATTGCAATTTTTTTTGCCTTCATCAAGAGCAACTCTATAGAGTTACGGTGGGAAGGTGCCCCCGACACCCAAAGAGTAATTTTTCTGCACCTGTTTGACAGGTGGATATCATTGCAATTTTTTTGTTGCCTTCATCAAGAGTACCTCTATAGGGTTATGGTGGGAAGGTGCCACTGATGCCCAAAGACCAATTTTTTTGCACCTGTTTGACAGGTGCATATCATTGCAATTTTTTACAGCAAGGCCAATTCTTGCTTTCATCAAGATTACCTTTATAGGGTTACGGTGGGAAGGCACCACGACACCCAAAGGCCAATTTCTACGCACCCGTTACTTCTTTACAAAGTCAAAGTGACACCAGAATGTATCCAAAAAATCTCAAATCTTGTTCCCAGTGCACTACATTGTGGCCTCATCTTACACACTGGCTCCCCAGCTGTTGCTGGGAAAAATAAAGGCAGCTTGCAGGGAAATTTTCATTTTTTTGGCTTTATAAATGCAATTATTGCTGCAGCAGATTCTAGACATGGTACAGATCTGCCACTTTACAGGTAGACTAAAGGGACCCCCCAGACACTATATTAGAAGGAATTTTTCATTTGTAGGCGTTCACTTTAAAAATCCAAAAATCACTGTTCATTTAAAAATGACGTTTTTCACAAACTTATTTTTTTATTGATACATGTCCCCCAGGGCAGAACCCAGACCCCTATAACCATTGTATGCCCAATTAATTGCATATAAGCCTTTCAAAATGGGCACTTTTGATTTTTGACGTTCGGGTCCCATTGACTTTAATGGGGTTCGTTATTCGGGTCCGAATTTTCGCTGTGTTCGAAAGTTCTGGTGTGAACCGAACAGGGGTCCGTTCGGCCCATCCCTAATGCTAAGATCTAAAAGTTTTTGAAATTATCAAAACTCTATACTGACACCCCCAGTTGTGGAAGGGAGTGTTCCACATCCTTACCACTCTAATGCCCCGTACACACGATAGGATTTTCCAACAGAAAATGTTTGAAGGGAGCTTGTTGTCAGAAATTCTGACTGTGTATAGGCTCCATCGGATTTTTTCCATTGGAATTTCGGACACACAAAATTTGACATCTGGATCTCAAATTTTCCGACAACAAAATCCGTTGTCGTAAATTCCAATCGTGTGTACACAATTCCGACGCACAAAGTTCCACACATGCTCGGAATCAAGCAGAAGAGCCGCACTGGCTATTGAACTTAATTTTTCTCGGCTCGTCGTACGTGTTGTACGTCACCGCGTTCTTGACATTTGGAATATCCAACAAGATTTGTGTGACCGTGTGTATGCAAGAGAAGTTTCAGCCAACATCCGTCGGAAAAAAAACATGGATTTTGTTGTCGGAAAATCCTATCGTGTGTACAGGACATAACAGTAAAGAATCCCCTATGCAGTTTGTTATTAAATCGCTTTTTGCTCAATGTCTATGAATGGCCCTGTGTCTTTTTATGTGAGGCTGAGACTGAAGAGTTTCTTCCCTATGCTAGGACTTCCATTTAGATATTTGTATCATATCTCCTCTTAAGTGTCTTTTCCCTGGAGAGAATACGTTTAATTTATGTAGTCGTTCCTCATAACTGAGGTCCTCCAGTCCCCTTATGAGTTTTGTTACCCTTCTCTGGACACTCTCCAGTTCTAGCACATCCTTCCCGAGGACTGGTGACTAGAACTTGACAGTATACTCAAGATGCAGCTGAACCTGAGTTTTGTAAAGTGGTATAATTAAAGTTTTGTCTCTTGAGTAAATACCCTTCTTAATGCATATTAATATTCTGCTAACTGTACTAGCTGCAGCTTGACATTGCATGCTTCTGCTGAGCCTGTGATCTACTAGGACCACCAGATCCTTTTCCATCCTAGATTCCCCCAGAGGTTCTCTTCCTAGGGTGTAACGTGCATTCATATTTTTAGTCCCCAGGTGCATTACATTACATTTATCAATATTAAACCTCATTTGCCACCCCTTTATTTTATCCAGGTCTTCCTGTAAGGTTGTTATATTCTATTTTGAGGTTATTAACTTGGTTAGTTTTGTATCATCAGTAAGGATGAGCCGAACATCCCCCCGATTCGGCTCGCACCAGAACATCCGAACAGGCAAAAAATTCGGAAGAACACACGAACACTGTTAAAGTCTATGGGAGACGAACATGAAAAATCAAAAGTGCTCATTTAAAGGCTTATATGCAAGTTATAGTCACAAAAAGTGTTTGGGAACCCAGGTACTGCCCCAGGGAACATGTATCAATGCAAAAAAAGTTTTAAAAATTTACTTTTTTTGGGAGTAGTGATTTTAATAATGCCTAAAGTGAAACAATAAAAATGAAATATTCCTTTTAATATCGTGCCTGGGGGTGTCCTTAGTATGCCTGTAAAGTAGTGCATATTTCCCGTGTTTATAACAGTACCACAGCAAAATTACATTTCTAAAAGAAAAAATACCATTTAAAACTACTTGCGGCTGTAATTTATTTTCAAGTACCGGTAATATAGATAAAAACCACTGAAAAAAATGCATGGGTCCCCCCCAGTCCATTACCAGGCCCTTCGGGTTTGGTATAGATATTGAGGGGAACCCTGCACCCAAATTAAAAAACAATGGCGTGGGGTTCCCACCAAAATCCATACCAGGCCCTTCGGGTCTGGTATGGATATTAGGGGAACCTGCGCTAAAATTAAAAAAAAAATGGCTTGGGTTCCCCCCAAAATTCATACCGGGCCCTTCAGGTCTGATATGGATTTTAAGGGGAATCCCGAGCCAAAATAAAAAATAAAATTGCGTAGGGGTCCCCCCAAAATCCATACCAGACCCTTATCCGAGCACGCAACCTGGCAGGCCGCAGGAAAAGAGGGGGGGCGAGTGAGCGCTCCTCCCTCTCCTGAGCCGTACCAGGCCACATGCCCCCAATATGGGGAAGATGCTTTGGGGTCCACCCAAAACACCTTGTCCCCATGTTGATGGGGGCAAGGGCCTCATCCCCACAACCCTTGCCTGGTGGTTGTGAGGGTCTGTGGGCGGGGGGGTTATTGAAATCTGGAAGCCCCCTTTAACAAACCCCCAGATCCCGCCCCCCGCATGTGAATGGGTATCGGGTACATTGTACCCCTACTCATTCACCAAAAAAGTGTCAAAATGTTAAAAATGACAGTAGACAATTTGGGACAAGTCCTTTATTAAGAAAAAAAAAATTTTCCCGTGATTTCCATTCATCTTAGATCACAGCGTCTGACGACCCGATAAAAAAAATGGAAAAACTCAGCTGACTGCAGGCTCTCTGCAATGACAGCTCTTATATATAGCTGAGGGCGGGGCCACCCAGTGATGTATACAAGTGCCCATCCTGCAGAACTGTCCTAAGAGTTATTTTTCTGCACTTGGAGACACTTGCAATAATGGACCTATAGGCACATGGTAAGCACCTTTACTTAAAGCGGAAAAAAGTGGAACTTCCACTTATATGCTTCCTTCCCCCTCCAGTGTCACATTTGGCACCTTTCAGAGGGGAGGGGAACGAGGACCCATTTTTGTCATGTCCTCTTCCCCACTTCCGGGAGACGGGCCACAGCCCGACCTCCTGGAAGTTTGGCCCCCCTCCTCCTTCCCCCGCCGCCGGGCCAATTAGAAAGCGCAGTGCGCTTCGCACATGTGCAGTAGGAAACCAGCAGTGAAGCAAAACAGTGAAGCAAAAAGGCTTCACTGCCTGGTTCCCTTACCAGGAATGGCGGCGGCAGCACCTGGGAGTCGATCTGAAGATCGGCTGGGATGCCGACATCACAAGCTCCCTGGACAGGTAAGTGCCCTAATATTAAAAGTCAGCAGCTACAGTATTTGTAGCTGCTGACTTTTAATTTTTTCCACCCAGGCTCGACCTCCTGTTTAATCACAAAATTAACATACCACCACCTTAAGAATATATATATCCTTTATACACTGCATTCATTCTATTCCAGTTTAATTATTAAAATTTTAAATATTAACAACGATGACCTAACCAGCAAAGTAAATGAAAAGCAATTCAGGACATTGAAAAACTGTAGTGAAATCATGAAATACAATAACATGAAACCTTGACACTCAGTGGTACCTTTTTAATAAATATATTAGATACAGTGTCTCACAAAAGTGAGTACACCCCTCAAATTTTTGAAAATATTTTATTCTATCTTTTCATGTGACAACACTGAAGAAATGACACTTTGCTACAATATAAAGTAGTGAGTGTACAGCTTGTATAACAGTGTAAATTTGATGTCCCCTCAAAAAACTTAACACAGCCATTAATATCTAAACCGCTGGCAACAAAAGTGAGTACACCCCTAAGTAAAAATGTCCAAATTGGGCTCAATTAGCCATTTTCCCTCCCCAGTGTCATGTGACTCATTAGTGTTACAAGGTCTCAGGTGTGAATGGGGAGCAGGTGTGTTAAATTTGGTGTTATCACTCTAACTCTCTCATACTGGTCACTGGAAGTTCAACATGGCACCTCATGGCAAAGAACTCTCAGAGGATCTGAAAAAAAAGAATGGTTGCATAAAGATGGCCTAGACTATAAGAAAATTGCCAAGATCCTGAAACTGAGCTGCAGCATGGTGGCCAAGACCATACAGTGGTTTAATAGGACAGGTTCCACTAAGAACAGGCCTCACCATGGTCGACCAAAGAAGTTGAGTGCACGTGCTCAACATTATATCCAGAGGTTGTCTTTGGTAAATAGACATATGAGTGCTGCCAGCACTGCTGCAGAGATTGAAGGGGTGGGAGGTCAGCCTGTCAGTGCTCAGACCATATGCCGCACACTGCATCAAATTGGTCTGCATGGCTGTCGTCCCAGAAGGAAGCCTCTTCTAAAGATGATGCACAAGAAAGCCCAGAAACAGTTTGCTGAAGATAAGCAGACTAAGGACGTGGATTACTGGAACCATGTCCTGTGGTCTGATAAAATAAACTTATTTGGTCCAGATGGTGTCAAGCGTGTATGGCGGCAACCAGGTGAGGAGTAAAAAGGCAAGTGTGTCTTGCCTACAGTCAAGCATGGTGGTGGGAGTGTCATAGTCTGGGGCTGCATGTGTGCTGCTGGCAATGGGGAGCTGCAATTCATCGAGAGAACCATGAATGCCAACATGTACTGTGACATACTGAAGCAGAGCATGATCCCCTCCCTTCGGGGACTGGGCCGCAGGGCAGTATTCTAACATGATAATGACCCCAAACACACCTCCAAGACGACCACTGCCTTGCAAAAGAAGCTGAGAGTAAAGGTGATGGACTGGCCATCTGACAGATTATATCGTTTTGACCAGGTGGTCAATAAGCTCTTTTTGACTTGTATGACGTATATCATTTCAGGTCATTTATTTCCGGTAAGCCTCTTGTTGTTCTTGGTGACGGCCCCGGCACCGATTTAGATCTTCTGTTCACTTGTGGTCTTCCCAGTTTTGACTCACTGTTAGATCTTGGAACCAATTATCTACTCACCTGTGAACCTGGGAGTCACCTGTCCAATTTGTGCCAAGCGCAACTTTTATAGACTCTTTGGTGGTGTCTTCTCACTTATTCTATAAATTTACACTATGGACTGTCACATTTATTAAGGACTTTTTGGAATTGTCACTAATTTTATTTTTAGTTACTGCTTCTACCAATATCAGGTTTATTATTTATTGGTTTATATTTCTTGCAGTTTAGCACGTATATATTGTATAATCCATGTTTATGGTCTTACCTAGTTTATTCTAGGATTATTCATTGCATTTATGCACTTAATTTTCATGTTTGTCAATTTGTAGCGCTACACTTTTATATAATTTTTTCACTTTCTGCCTTGAGTCTACAGGTGTGTTAGCTGCTATTCTAGCGTTTTTTGGTTTAGCGCAGCGCTGTACATATCCAATTCCTTTAAAGGCTATTGCAGGCGCACGAGTGCCTGCGGCGCATCACCTGAGCTGATGCGCATGGCCAGAGGCTGCGATGTCCACCAGCCACCCGCGAATCACTCCGCAGAGAGACAGAATGGGGATGGGGGTCAATGTAAACAAACAGGTCCCTGTTCTTTCAGGGGAGTAGAGAGAGATCGTCTGCTCCTAGTGATCAGGAACAGCGATCTCTCTCTACTCCCAGTCAGTCCCATCCCCGCACAGTTAGAAACACCTCCCTAGGGAACACTTAACCCCTTGATCGCCCCCTATTGTTAACCCCTTCCCTGCCAGTGACATTTATACAGTAATCAGTGGCTATTTTTTGCTCTGATCGCTGTATAAATGTCATTGGTCCAAAAAAGTGTCAAAAGTGTCCGATCTGTCCGCCGCAATGTCGCAGTCCTGCTAAAAATCGCTGATTACCGCCATTATTAGTAAAAAAAAAATAATAATAAAAATGCCATAAATATTGCCCTATTTTGTAGACGCTATAACTTTTGCGCAAACCAATCAATATACTCTTATTGCGATTTTTTTACCAAAAATATGTAGAAGAATACATATTGGCCTAAACTGATGAAGAAAGTTTTTTTTTGTTTTGGATATTTATTATAGCAAAAAGTAAAAAATATTGTTTTTTTTTTTACATTGTCAGTCTTTTTTTCGTTTTAGCACAAAAAATAAAAAACCACAGAGGTGATGAAATACCACCAAAAGAAAGCTCTATTTGTGGGAAAAAAGGACCTCAATTTTGTTTGGGTACAGGGTCGCACAACCTCGCAATTGTCAGTTAAAGGGACGTAGTGCCCTATCGCAAAAAATGGACTGGCCATTAAGGGGGTAAATCCTTCCAGGGCTGAAGTGGTTAATATGTTCCTGAAATAGAGAGGATAAAAGTATATAATAGATGTTACTATACACGCTTACTAAAGGAGAGGAGCAGCTGCATCTGAATACTCAATCAAGAGGGGGGAGGGGAGCGGGGGTCAGCTTCACAGTTCACATACAGACTACAGAAATGACAGGGAGAGAGGGAGAGAGAGAGCGAGATGAATACACAGCAGGATGACGGAGACACGTAAACTGACCACGCTATCAGGGATCAGTAGCCATGATAAGCATGGTCAGTACACACAGGGGAACACCGGAACAGGCAGAATCAACCAGGCATTGTACAACATAGAAAGGGACAACTGATATGGCAAAAGCACTGTGCTATATCTCGTGCAATAAAGGGAGGACAGGAGCTTTTATTTTTAGGGTTACAGCCACGTTAAGAATTATAATGGCCTGTCTGTCTTTCTTTGTTAATTACCTTTTTCTCGCCATTTTGAGAGCAATATACTGCTTCCTATAGTACAACACTGTACAAATATTGGTTAAGAGGGTGTAGTTTTAGCACTGTTTTTATGCAGACAGAGAACTTGTAAATACTCAACACAAGTTGGGACACCGGTAGGAATTGTTAGCATAAACGTTCAAGTCTTAATTTACTTACATTGCTGCAGAACAACTATAAACTCAATAATTTCCTGCTCTACCAATATTGAAGTGCCTGAATATCTTAATATATAAATTAAATAAAACTCCAAATCATAATGTCCAATTGCAGCTAGACACTGGGGGTTATTTAATAAAGGCAAATGCACTTTGCACTAAAAGTGCACATGGAAGTAAAGTTGCATAGATCCAAGGGGGATATGCAAAGAAAATACAAAACAGCATTTTAGCTTGCACATGATTGGATGATAAAATCAGCAGAGCTTCCACTCATTTCAGATCTACCCCTTAGATTTAGAGCGACTGCACTTCCAAGTGCACTTTTAGTGCACTTTCAAGTGCACTTGCAGTGCAAAGTGGATTTGCCTTTAATAAAAATGCATGGAAAATAAGTTATTTTTGTTTTTTTACTAAATAAAATGTTTGAAGCTGTTGACACCTTCTCTGCGTCTCTCCGCTTGCAACTGTTCTAGAGACAAAGGCTGAACATAATGTGGTCTCAGTTTAGGTAGTTAAGTGTAACTGCAAACAAACCTAAAAAACAAAACTGACTTAACAATTAATAATGAAACTAAACTTAGTTTGTAACCTGCACAGACATTTTCTAAAGTCAAATATTCTGTTGCTATCTTTCTAAAAAAAACCTTTATGAAAGTGATCAGTCACATATCCATGTTGCACATATTTCTTAACATTTATGGTAGTCACAGCTTCCTTATACATAACAAACAAACACATGATTAAAAAAGCAATAGGTACATTGCATTTTAGGACATCACAATGGTATATACAATTTTATTATACAGTTACAGGTATTTAAACATGATATTAATGTAATGTGTGGATGATACTCCACATTTAAAAAAATAATGAAAATAAGTCTTGAAAAGAGCTCCTTCTGACTTCCTTTTAGGTGTGAAAGATTTACACCAGAAGACATGATAAGATAGTATTAAATTAAGCTATTGAAACAACCTAAAGGAGGATAGGATAGATGAGTTATTATTAATATAAAACTTTATTTAAAATAAGTTAAAATAACTCCAATGATGATATTGTTGTGTTTGTGTTTGTGTTGTGTTTGTTTCTGCTCTATTTGCTTGGGTTTCTTTTGCTGTCCCCAATTTCCAACCAAAACCATACTACTAGGTAAATAGCTTCCCTTTAATTTGTCTGTGAATATGATATCTGCCTAAAATTACAATTAGATACCCTCAGGAGATAGTGACTAGTGTGAACGGTTTTTAAAACTCTGTAAAGCATCTTCAGCACTGTGTATAAATTATTATTTAAGGTACTTATATAGCGCCATCAATTTACACAGCACTTTACATATACATTGTACATTCACATCAGTCCCTACCTTCAAGGAGTTTACAATCTAAAGTCCCTAACTCACATTCATATATTAGGGCCAATTTAGACAAGATCCAATTAACCTACCAGCATGTCTTTGGAGTGTGGGAGGAAACCCGAGTACCCGGAGGAAACCCACGCAGGCACAGGGAGAACATGCAAACTCCAGGCAGGTAGTGTCGTGGTTGGGATTCAAACCAGTGACCCTTTTTACTGCTAAGCGAGAGTGCTACCCACTACACCACTGTGCCGCCCAATGATACAGTACATGAATACATTTTCTGGTCTGTCCATGCCTTCCCCACTTACATCCCCAAGTTGACAGATAAAAAAGTGTAAGTAAAGCTGGTGAATGCTCTATAGTCATCATTTACAATTATAGCCCACATTACCTGTTTTGAATCCTACATTCATTTGAAGGCTTTGCACAATGTTACTATAGTGTCTTGTTTCCCTTTTCCAGTTATAGCTCTAAGTTCCGGGATTTGATTGAGGTGAAAAAACACCATTTCAAATCCAGGGAAAATAGCTACATCATTTCCCAGTGGTTTGTAATTCCAACAAAGTATGTCCTTTGTGAAAAATCTGCCTGATATTTTGTTACAGATGTCAGTAACCTATTTATTATCGTTAAAAAATGTACTACACTCTCTACTCCAGAAAGGAATCTGTACAACAAAGTCTCCATATTTCTCATTGCATATTGCAACTGTGACATTACTTGTACTTGATATATTATATCAAGTCTTCCACTGTGCCTAAGGAAAGACTGTACAACTGTTTAGAATATGTTGCTGTTATAGAAATAAGATTGTATAAATGCTTTGAAAAATATGTCTCCCCTCTGGAAAATGTTTAATGCAAGTTGAGTATTTCTTTTACACTATTGTATGCCAAAATAGCTATTTTCCAAAATGTTTCTGTCTATGTAAATAAAACAGTTGGCCGAACACTTGGCTAAGAGCCTGGCCTAAGGTGTGTCCATTGTAGGAGATTTCTCCTACATAAAATGTTCTCTTTTTTGTCAGTACAATTACTAAATTATCATATTATGCAGAGTAGCTGTAGAGTCTGATGCTGATATAGTTTCATGATTTAGCCTAGATTCACGCTGACTGTGGGAATGGAATCATGCGAGTTCAGTGGAACTTGCACAACTTAATTCCTGCATGTCAGTCCCGACTTCCGGGATGATTTCAGAGACATCTGTGTGGGTTTCTGCACAGATGTGAATGGAAATCGCACCCCATATCGCCAAAAGTAGTACAGAACCCTACTTTTGGGAATCGGTGCGGCGCCACAAATGTGGCTTCGCACAGATTCGGACGCTGCCATTGCTGGCAATTGCCGCCAATTTGGTATGCGATTTGACACGTGGAATCCCATACCAAATCGCATCAATGTGACCCAGGGCTCAAGCTTAAATTAGATGTTGAGGAGGACAATAAATGGAAATCTGGTGTAAAACAGTAGGAGGCTTGTTCTATAATGGGAACAACTGGTCAGACACACTCAAATATGTACTGCTCACAAAACAGTACCTCTGTTATGGAAAAAAAAACAATTTTTTTTTTTGCAAATGATGTATATAACAGGATTACATTACTTGCAATGGTTTTGTGAATAACATTGTGGAATGATTTTTTTTTTTTTAGCCACTAATTGAAAGACTTTAAATATGTGTTACAAATATTAAGTGACTGCTGTGTAATTCAAAGTGTGACTGCTATCAGAAACTTAAAAAAACAAACACCTGGTCCCATTTGTACATCTTTGCAAACAAACAAATAGAGTTTTAATATACGCTTTTGTCACCTGCTGTTTTTCCTTCAGCTGCGTAGTGGCTGATATTTATTTTGTACTATCAGTATGTGACATATTTTTCTGGGCTTGTAGAGTTACTTACAGATAAGTTGCAGAATGATGCAATGAAGTGTGACTTTAATTTTATTCAAGAAATGGATAGCGTGTTACTGTCAAGAGCAGTCATGTTTACAAGATGTATATTCCAGTCAGGTACATCAGATATATTCATGTCAGCCATGGTTGTCATCACTCTGGTTGAGTTTATAATGGAAGACCAGAAAACAATTTCAAATTAAGGTTACCTTCAATATATAACAGATCAATCTTACAGTGAGATCTATAAAAAAAAAGTTGTGCACAAATTGATAATTAAAGAAGGAAACAGAATGCTCATTTATCTTTTGTGTGTTTTTGATTGTTTAATCTATTAAGTAGCTGATAAAGTTTTTAGCAATAGTTTCCCTTTTCACTCAGCATTATAATATAGGATTTAAAGTGAAATTTAATTGTCTCACTTTGTGAGGGTACCTCAGTTGGGGATAGTGAAGAGAGTGATATGCTGAAGCACTGTGGAATCCTTGTATTGTTCCATTCTCTTACCTCTGAAGATAATGGCCATTGAAAGTTAGGTGCTGGATAGAGAAAAATGGATGTGTCTTCACTGACAAATGCCAAACCCATCCGTTGTAATTCAAAGATTGCAGCAATTTACGTCTATAGATTTATAGTTTTTGGTGTGGACCGCTGACTACCAGTTACGTGGTTGCCAAACAAGTGCCGCCACAACCTGGTAACTATTTTCTGTTACAATGCTGTATCTGTTGTAATATCTTGATGATCTGTGTGTATCCTTCTGATACTTTTTACAAAACATCTGCGCAAATCTAAAAACATTTGTCAAGAGAGAAATTAAGATCTGCTTTTGCTGATCTGTGTACAAAGGCACAAGCTCTGCTGTTGTCATTCTTCCTTCTCTCTTTTCTCACTACCCAGAGAGCCAGTGACCTGAAACTAGCATGCAACCATTGAAGTAAGGATCCTTGTTGAATTAAAGAGAATGCTTTGTAAATGCAAAGATATGTAGTTCGAACACAAAGAAGGACATTTCTTTTCTCAAAACAGAAACTCTTTTTCTTTTTATAGACTTTTTAAACACTTTTTATACACATTCTATGGTACAGCAGGAAATTTCAGGGTTACACTTTAGGCAGTGCACCCAGCCCAACATACTTTCTCTGTCATGGTCAGGGCTTTTCTAAATGGCAGACTTCCCACTGCTTTCATTTAGTGACTCTTCAGCTTGTATCCGGTAAATTGCTACCAATTCCAGCATACTAACTTCACCCAAGAATAAGGTCTTTCCAGAGCCAGGCCTAACGCTGCTCCAATACCACTCAACAGAGGGCAAGACATCACCAGGAAACAGTTCTACCACTGCTCCAAATATCCAATGGTTTGGAACTCAAAGGTTT
This sequence comes from Aquarana catesbeiana, assembly GCF_042186555.1. Taxonomy (NCBI): domain Eukaryota; kingdom Metazoa; phylum Chordata; class Amphibia; order Anura; family Ranidae; genus Aquarana; species Aquarana catesbeiana. The sequence continues at coordinate 180,448,430 of NC_133324.1, read as the reverse complement.
TATATAGGGAAAAAAGCACCAGAAACTGAAGAGGTTAAAAAAATATATAACAGTTATTTCAGCTCACTAACTATCAGAGAGTGCAGCCTGGTGCAATACACTGCTCAGGGGAGCCAAATTTCACCCCTTAGGACCATGCACATTACAGAGTTGAGCCATACACTGTCCAGATTAGTGTATAGTGATGGTAGCCAGGTGTTTCTGATCAGCCTATTGCCCCGTACACACGGTCGGACTTTGTTCGGACATTCCGACAACAAAAACCTAGGATTTTTTCAGACGGATGTTGGCTCAAACTTGTTTTGCTTACACACGGTCGCACAAAGTTGTCGGAATTTCCGATCGACAACCACGCGGTCACGTACACCACGTACGACAAGACTAGAAAAGGCCGGTTCAGAACCAAGCGCGGCACCCTTTGGGCTCCTTTTGCTAATCTCGTGTTAGTAAAAGTTTGGTGAGAGACGATTCGCGCTTTTTCAGACTTGTGGCTTTCAGATCGTTTTCTGCTGTTCAGTTTGTGCTTGTGGGTTTGTATCTGCTCTTCAGTGCGTGCAGTCAGTTCGTATCAGAGTTTTCTGTGTGATCTTGCCTGCTCGTTGCTGTTTTTCAGGTCGCTCTTCACAGGCCTTGCTGTTCTTCAGTGCGTTCTGTTACTTCGTTCTGAGCAGCCGACCGTTTTCTAGCCATGTTTCGTATGCGTACTCCTCGTACAGTTCGTGCTGTGCGGGGGCTTGGTATTGGGGTCCTGACCTTGACACAAGTCCAGTCCATGAACAGGGTGGGGAGGAGTTCATGGATCAAGAATTGGTTGCTTCAGCGTCACCAGTTCTCTCATATGCTTTTGCTCCGTGAGATCCGTGAGAATAATCCTGATGATTTCAGGAACTTTCTCAGGATGACGGACCCCGTGTTTCACTGTTTGTTGGCTTCGCTGACCCCCTATATCAGCAGGCAGGATACCTGCATGAGGCAAGCCATCACTCCGGAGCAGAGGTTGGTCGCTACCCTGCGGTATTTGGCCACAGGGAGAAGCCTGCAGGACCTCAAGTTCTCGACAGGCATCTCCCCCCAGGCTCTTATTTGTGGACATTTACTGCTTGTGTTTGTTTGAGCTGACCCTGACAGAAATGTGTGGAGTCCAGAAAATGTCGTGATTGTGTAACCTTATACAAAGCACTGTTGGCTGTTATTTACTAAATGCAAAGACACTTTTCACTACAAGTGCACTTGCAACTGCACTGAAACTGCACTTGTAGTGCAAAGTGGATTTCCCCTTAGGAAATTACCCCCATTTTCTCATAAAACAACAATTACATCACGTAGCGTGAGACAATAATCCACACATTCTTGATGAACAATCTTTTTATTACCTGCACAATCACATGTGCATTTACCAAAGGTTTTTCTGACAAACCAACATGTTTGTTGTATAACAATTTTTGTGGTGTCATTATCCAAAATCAAAATGTGCATTTTATAGAAAACAGGCCTGTGTAAAACCAACAAGAAAGACACAAATCTTGATCTTACAAAGTTCACATTTGGTAGAACTGGAAGGCAATATCAGACATGAGTATTTAGGAACTGTGTTTGATATTGCGTTCAGATGGGGGGAAATCACCCCTGGAAAAGCCAAATTTGGAAGATGCACACAAATTTCCCAATGTCAACATGTGCTAGCTGCCATCACGGGGGATCAAGGGATGTGTTTTGGGGGAGAAAGCCCTTCCTCACCGCTACTTTATTATTGAGGAAGGGGTTGCACCCCCAAAACGCGTCCATTGATCTCCCGTGATGGCAGATAGCACATGTTGGCACACTGTGTGCATCCTCCAAATTTGGCTTTGGGAAAAATCACAAAAACATTTAGCACATTGTAGCAGACAAAAGAAGAAAGTGATTTGGAGCGGCTTTAAACTCGCCCCAAAACATCAATGATGTTTTTATATTTTGGAATAACATCATTGATGTTTTGCTTGATGTTTTCCAATTGTAAATTACACCCCATGATCTCCCCGATCACGATCTGGGCACTTTCGGATGTGAAAGGATCTGGATCCACAACCTCACGATCACCTAAAAAGAGAGGAAACACAAAATAAATTAGGTCTAAAAAATATGCCGCCATCCATCTCTTATCTGAGCCTGTGGTCGCAGACACTCACCTGTTGTGGTAACTACTTCCACCACGTCTTCATCCTCCTGCTCATCTTGTGTTGGGGGGATTTCCCCTTCTTCCAGAGGGGGGGGACTCTGGTCTCCTCAGATGAGGGGTGTCTTCCGAGTCTTTTCTCCCCTATGTAAAACAAAAATGGTATAATTAGCACACAGATATTTGATGGCAGAACTATAAAGATGAAACATTGCTTGGAAGTGGGGTACAATGATCTATTTTAGCAGAGTTCCAACATGTAGCTTTTTTAGTGCCCTTTGTCAAGCTGCAATACTTTACCTGTTTGGTAAAAGCTTCACAGATGGAGACCCCCCCTATAGTATACACTGGAGCACCTGTGTGCCCCCCTAATAAAAATGGTGTTCTTGTGTCCCACACTAGTGCTCCAGTGTCCAGATGTGAAAACAGCTGCTCAGTGTCCTCTCCTTACACAGAATCTAGTTTGCATTTCATTCTAGTAACAAAGCCATCTACACAACCCAATTCTTTGAAGACAAGTATAGGGCGTCAAAATGGTGGCCAAATGCATATGGCCTAAACAATGGTATTTTATCGTCCGAAATAACAATGTGTGATCCGAACGAATAATGTGCCCATGAACATGAAAGTTGCCATTTTAAACTGTACAACAGTTCCTAAAAGCACATGGAGCAGCATGAACGTAATAAACATAAAGAATAGGAACACAGCACAACTACTTACTTTTTTGCAGCACTCTCCGGATCTTTCTGTACTGCTCATGTTCTCGTAATTTCAGGTCCAACCACCGCTTCCTGAGCTGATCTTTCGATCGTCGTACCCCGAATTTCCGGTGCAGACTCCTGGCCACTTTTGCCATGATCTTGGCCTTTCGGACATTGGGGTTGGGGTAAGGCCCATACTTTCCATCATAGTCGGCCTTCTTCAGGATGTCCACCATCTCCAACATCTCCCCAAAGGACATATTTGAGTCCTTTAATCTCCTTCTGGATCGGGACGTGTCCGGATCCGGCCTTTCCTCCTCCTCCTCCTCGTTGCTACAATTAGCATGATCCTGCTGTCTATCCGCCATGTGCTCTTCCCCCACTGCGCCGAATGAAAAGGGGCGGGGAATAGACTAGAAAGAACGTCAGGAGCGGGCGGAGTTATACGCATGCGCAGTGTGTATAAATCGTAACGCGCGCGTCTTACGTACGATCTGTGAGCGGAGGAAGGAGCATCGGAGACGCCGATCGTGCTAACGAAGGTAGGATCTAAACTTGGGCCTATACTGCTTCGAAATGGAAGCCTATATTGTAACAAGATTAGGGGAGTTTGGCCTGACATTAGGCTTTGTCTTGTGTTGTGTCTTACAGAGAAAATGGATGGGTTCAACGACCACAATTTCCTGCCCCTGTTCATAGTCAAGTACAGGGAGCTGCCCTGTCTGTGGCAAGTGAGACACCCCCACTATAATCACAAACAGAAGAGGCAGGCAGCGCTGGAGAAACTGCTGGATTTGGTGAAGCCGGTGGTCCCCACAGCAACCATCCCTTATTTGAAAGCTAAAATTGGTGGCCTGAGGAGCACTTATCTTAGGGAGCGCAAGAAGGTCACGGATTCCCAGAGATCAGGAGCTGCAGCAGATGACGTTTATGTCCCCAGGCTGTGGTACTATGAGAGACTGGGATTTCTGTCAGACCACACTGAAGTCAGGGAATCCCTCTCTACTCTTCCTTCCATGCTTCCTTCCATCCCAGCTGAGGCTTCCGATGTCCAACCTGGGCCTTCCAGCCAGGAAGAAGTGGAGGAGCCCAGCTGGAGTCAGGTATAGCATTCTTCTACAGATTTCTGGTCAATAAATAAATGATGTTTATTAGATGTTATTATTGATCACTAATTGCTGATTAAAAAAAATTGCTTTACATATCAATAGACAGTAATGGGCACCAAAAATTGGGACAAGAATGAAAACTGCTGGGCTCAGAAGGATAGTCTGTTATATTTGTTAACATTCAATTTGCAGCAGTCAGGAGGTGAAAATTGTGTGTGATTGATGAATAAAAAACTAAAACTATGTCCCTTTTTCATACACAGGAAGACCTCAGCCAGGAGGAGGTTGTGGAATGTGGCAGTCAGGAGGAGGCGGGGATTAGTGGCAGCCAGGAGGAGGCGGGGCTAAGTGTCAGCCAAGAGAAGCCAGGGACAAGTCGCAGCCTGACTGAGTCTCAGGTCCCTCCCCTCCGCCTGCCATATAAACGAGCCAGGAAGGCCACTCCCAGTCCTGTGCAGGATTCAGCGTACAGGCTGATCCAGGAGGCTTCGGCGTCCCTCCGAGCCTTCCCCAGTCCTGAAGAGGCCTTTGCCTGCATGGCTGCCACCAAATTGCAGGGCATGCAGGAGGGCCAACGCAAGATCTCTGAGGACCTGATTTATAAAGTCCTTCGTAAGGGGGAGAGTGGGGAACTGACACACAAGACAGATATCATTGAGATCGACGATCCTCCTCCTCCTCCTCCTCCTGCTGCAATAACTCCACCACCACAGCCAAAGGCTGGAAGGAAGCGTGGAAAGAAGACCTGAGACTGATTGCCCTGGGTTCAGTCTGGTCTGACAGAAGATGCAGTCTCTCGTATGACCACAGCCTGGGGACACAGATGTCATCTGCTGCTTTCCGGATCTCTGGGACTTCTGGACCAGACTGCCCTCCCTTATGATAAGGACTCCTCAGGCCACCAATTTTGCTTTTAAATAGTTGATGTCTGCCCTGGGGGTCCAAGGCTTCACCCACTTCTGCAGTTTCTCCAGCGTTGCCTCCCTCTTTGTTTTTTTATAGTTGTGAGCCCTTAATAAAAATTTTTTCGGTAAATTCTACTCTCCTGTGTGTGTTTTCATCCAAAAAGGACAGTTTGTTGGTGACGATTCAGGTACATTTCTAAAGTACAATGTGAAATTAACAAGGGACAACAACACCAAACAATCTCCTACAGATTAAATAGAACAACATATTAGTGGTGTTGTGGGAACTTGTCACAAAAAACACACAAACATTTTCGGGAATACAAATCAAAATCACCAAAAAAATAAAAAATAAAAAAGAGAAACACAAAAAAAGAATCTACATTAAAGTCCAAAAAAAAAAAAAATTTTGTTGTCAGATGTGAGAAATCAAAATATATTGAGGGAATCCCGATAAATAGTAACGAAATAAGTTTGTGAGAAGTGTGTGTGAATATGAGCAGCAAAACTACTTAATTCTTGTCACATTATAAAGAAGAAGAGAGTGCGCTGTATTAAACCATTTTGAACATTGCAGCGTGACGAAAGTGCTGTATCCATTCCGAACGCTACGTTTACCAGAACGAGCTGTCCCACGTCGGAATTTCTTCTGAGCATGCGTGGCACTTTGTGCGTCGGAACAGGCCACACACGGTCGGAATTGACGCGATCGGATTTTGTTGTCGGAAAATGTTATCTCCTGCTGTCCAACTTTGTGTGTCGGAAAATCCGATGGAAAATGTCCGATGGCGCCCACACACGGTCGGAATTTCCGACAACACGCTCCGATCGGACATTGTCCATCGGAAAATCCGACCGTGTGTACGGGGCATAAGACTGGAAACCTGTACAAATTAATATCAAGCTGACACTGTCAATGGCTATCTGCATGTAATGGCAAATGGAATTTCTTGAAGTTTAGGCTGGATATACACCCTTGATTGCATGATTACAAACTGTCTGTGTCCAGGGGTGAACATCCATCCCTAACCATAAGAAACTGCTCCTTGTGTGAGTACATGTGATCAGCTGAATACAGCCATGGACAGAGTTAGCCTGTCATTGATTTGTACAGACTTTACTGTCCACATCTGGTTGGAAACACTTGGCCCTTGACCCACTTCATAAATGCACTGATCTGGAAAGCATACCACCCTAATCAGACACGCGCATGAGCCCTTAAAGTGCCCCTAAAACTCTAACTTACTGTGGGTCACTCACTCACTAGGTAGTAAAGCATACAATTCCTTTAAATAATATGTTTCCTTTACATACCATACTTGGGGATGCCTTAAATCTGCACATTGATAGTTCCTATCCTCTCCCCATCTTCTGTTTGTAAACAAAATAGCAGAGAGATCCGGGTTGACATAATTAACCACATATGGCCATGTTTACATGTGGCCAATAACACCAGCCAGCATCCTCAGCCATTTTTATAACATTCAGCAGCTGGCCAGGGAGCTGTCATTTGCAACAGGATGCAATGAGAGGATTGTTGTGTGGTGAGCCATCATGTGAATAGGGTGTTGTGGCATTGTTCATCGTGATTGATGCTGAATCTACATCACTGAATGACATGAATGACATTGGATCTATATAGGGGGACAATATTTATTTTTAATTTTTCTAATAAAATACTTTGTCACAGTGTCTGTGTGTTTATTTACTTTGTTTGTGAATGAATAACAACAGGTACTATTAATCCCCATGCTCATTCATGTAGGGGGCATCTGGATTTCAATAAGACCCCCTGCAGATTACCACATCCACCAGGCTAGGGATGTGGGGATGAGGCCCTTGTCCCCATCAACAAAGGGGCAATGTACCTTACCAGGAGGCCGTTCTTAAGAAGACATCCTCCCAATAGTGAGTGCATGTGGTGTCTGGAATAGTTCAGGAGGGGGTGCATGCTTGCTGACCCTCTCTTTCTTGCCCATCCAGACTGTGGGTCTCAATAAAGGTCATTATGGATGTTGGTGTGCCCACATGATTTTTTTTTATTCTATTTTTTGCATTGAGGTAACCTCAAAAATCCATACCAGATCCCTGTCAAGTATCTCAGAGGGAGCAGGGAAAAGTCCTGTTCAGGGGTTACACATTTCCTAGGTTCCTCTCATACACATTTAGGAATTTCTGATCCACGGTCCAGTTTTGGTTTTGGTCCTCTCCCCCGGGTCAATTTATACTCACCTGAGACATGCAGGCAGCACTCTTATACCTGAGGAACAGACAAGTCCTGTCTGAGAGAGCTACAACATTGTTGAAAAAAAAGTAAATGGGGAGGCACATGCGTGAGCCTCCCCAAGATGGCCGCATAGCCTGTGAGCTCCACGCCGTTCCGGCCACAGGACCCCAGCCACACCTGACAGAATGCCCCAAATGGACCGATTTTAACACCCTCCAGTCCAGGACACAGTAGAGAACCGCCAGATGATAAAAGGCTCATCGAGAAGGAACCTCTCCCGTCAGCTAGAAGCCACCTCACAGCTGCTCGGATCTCCCAAGATGGTGGCCATGCTTCCACGAGGCCCTGCACAGGAAGAAGCAGAGAAATCGAAGCAGACCAGGATGCAGGCCCAGTGCCAGCTGTGGAGCAGGGACCAGGACTGGGAACAGTGAGTAACACGCTTCCCTCCTCACTTTCCCCGACTTCCACAGAGTCCCTGATAGAACCCTGGGAGAACTACACAGGACCCCATGAGAAACTTCCTCTCTTCCCCAAACAACTATGCCACCGGCCCAGAACTGTCTCATCACACCCCAGTGGATCTATCAGCCCTGATGTCTGCCTTGTCCACTATGCTCTCTAAAGCCTTAGCTCATACATACTGACTTGCAGCAGCTAGGAACAAGGATTGGGGTAATTTAAAAGAAATCAGACCAGGCAGCAGGGAGGATTAACCAAAACAGCGCCAGGATCCAGGACCTTCAGGATCAGTTGGAAACGGCTTTATACAAAATAGGTGACCTCGAGAATAGGTCTAGAAGGTATAATTTTAGAATTAGGGGGCTCCCGGAAACAGTTAAAGATGTTCCCACAGCAGTCAAGACCCTGCTTAAAGACATGTTACTTTATCAGAATAAACCCTATGGTTTCTCTACATTTGGGGAAGGGGAACATCTGTTGACTCGCTTGGGGATCATTACACATGAGATCCCACAATCGGCTGCCACTAGAGGCCCCCATCCACAAAACGCACCTCACCACCCAGTCCACTACTCCCAGCCTGGCAAAACAACAACCAAAAAGATTGAAAGAATCTGGCCCCCCAAGATGAGTGCCCACATCATGTTATGGTTCTGATAGCCTGCTGATGCCCCCAGATCAGATTTTTGCACTCACTACCGAGACACACTGGGTCCACAATGCATCCCTCTCTGAGGGACATCTAACTTAACATCACTTTGGGGCTTTCCCTTCCATAGTTCTATTTTCTCTGTGGATGATAAGGATAGACCTATGTTGACTGCCTCCCCACCATATGTCTCCCCCCCTCGAGGACTGGTAGAATGCAGTTATCCCCTCTGAAGCTCCGGCATTTTTTGAAAAGACTTCATATATTCCTTCATCATTCCTGGATTCCAGATACACTGAAGGCTTGGAGCCAACCGGAGATTGGGACATTGTGAGAGAGCTGGTGGGAGGGGGGAACAACACTCGTGACTCTAGTTCACGGGGGTAAGGTATACCAATTCCACTTTTTGTGTTATAGAAAGCCGCAGGAAAGCTATAATGGACACTTGAAGGAAATGCCCAATTGGACTACGGGGAAGTGAGTGCCCACAGGGGGGCTCCCAAGTTTCAGGAACCCCTCACTGTGCTCATGGATTCCCAGGGAATAGGCTACTTCTGTATCTTACTTGTGATATTTACTTACGGAGCCCTGTCTTATCTTAGATACCAGATAACCAGATACATATTAAGGCTGATTGGCCAGAATGGTTCCAATGCACCTCCCATAGTCACTGCTAGGGATGAGCTGAACACCCCCCTGTTCGGTTCGCACCAGAACATGCGAACAGGCAAAAAATTTGTTTGAACACGCGAACACCATTAAAGTCTATGGGATACGAACATGAATAACCAAAAGTGCTAATTTTAAAGGCTTATATGCAAGTTATTGTCATAAAAAGTGTTTGGGATCCTGGGTCCTGCCCCAGGGGACATGGATCAATGCAAAAAAAAGTTTTAAAAATGTCCATTTTCGGGAGCAGTGATTTTAATAATGCTTAAAGCGAAACAATAAAAGTGTAATATTCCTTTAAATTTCATACCTGGGGGGTGTCTATATGCCTGTAAAGGGGCGCATGTATCCCGTGTTTAGAACAGTCTGACAGCAAAATTACATTTCAAAGGAAAAAAAGTCATTTAAAAGTACTCGCGGCTATTAATGAATTGTCGGTCCGACAATACACATAAAAGTTCACTGATAAAAACGGCATGGGATTTCCCCACAGGGGAACCCCGAACCAGAATTTTTTAAAAAATGGCGTGGGGGTCCCCCTCAAAGTCCATACCAGACCCTTATCCGAGCACGCAACCTGGCAGGCAGAAGGAAAAGAGGGGGGGTGAGAGAGCCGCCCCCCCCTCCTGAACCGTACCAGGCCACATGCCCTCAACATTGGGAGGGTGCTTTGGGGTCCCCCAAAGCACCTTTTCCCCATGTTGATGGGGACAAGGGCCTCATCCCCACAACCCTTGCCTGGTGGTTGTGGAGGCCTGCGGGCGGGGGGCTTATCGGAATCTGGAAGCCCCCTTTAACAAGGGGACCCCCAGATCCCAGCCCCCCTGTGTGAAATGGTAAGGCGGTACAAAAGTTCCCCTACCATTTCACAAAAAAAGTGTCAAAAATGTTATAAATGACAAGAGATAGTTTTTGACAATTCCTTTATTTAAAGTCTTCTTCTTTCCATCTTCTTTCTTCTATCTTCTTTCTTCTATATCCCTTCGGTTTCTTCCTCCATCTTCTTCTTCCTCTGGTTCTTCCTCCGATCCTTTGCTTCTTGCTCCGGTGTTCTCATCCGGCATCTTCCTCCGCGGCGTCTTCTTCCCTTCTTCATTCTCGAGCCGCTTCAGCTTGATGATGGGAGGCTCCCGCAGTGTGACGCTTCTCGTCTTATGACACTTCGTAAATAACGGAGGGCGGGGCCACCCGGTGACCTCGCCCCCCTCTGACGCATTTGGACTTGACGAGGACTTCCCTATGGGTTTCCCCATGATGTCAGAGGGGGCGGGGTCACCCCGTTATGTAACGTGTGACCCCGCCCCCCCTCTGACGTCACAAAGAGGGGACCTGAAAGGCCTGGTATGAAATTTAGGGGGACCCCACTCCATTTTTTTTTTCAATTTTGGTTCGGGGTTCCCCTGTGGGGAAATCCCATGCCGTTTTTATCAATGAACTTTTATGTGTATTGTCGGACCGACAATTCATTAATAGCAGCGAGTAGTTTTAAATGACTTTTTTTGCTTTGAAATGTCATTTTGCTGTCAGACTGTTCTAAACACGGGAAACTTGCGCCCCTTTACAGGCATACTATAGACACCCCCCAGGTACGAAATTTAAAGGAATATTACACTTTTATTGTTTCACTTTAAGCATTATTAAAATCACTGCTCCTGAAAAAATGTCAGTTTTTAAAACTTTTTTTTGCATTGATCCATGTCCCCTGGGGCAGGACCCAGGTCCCAAAACACTTTTTATGACAATACCATGCATATAAGCCTTTAAAATTAGCACTTTTGATTTCTCCCATAGACTTTTAAAGGGAGTTCCGTGGCTTTCGAATTTGCCGCGAACACCCCAAATTGTTCACTGTTCGGCGAACTGGCGAACAGCCGATGTTGGAATCAAACATGAGTTCGTCTCGAACTCGAAGCTCATCCCCAGTCACTGCAAGGATGAGATTCTCCTTCCATGGACTACTGGTCACATCCGGGAAGAAGGTATTACTTCCCTGGATACGATGGAAGTGGGGACAGGTTTGCACCCCACTCAACTCTTTGGTTCATCAACTTTTACCAGTTATGTATTGACCATTTTCTTTATGTCGTCTTCCTTCTCTTTTCCTTCCTCCTCTACTCTTTTTCCTAAGCATTGGATCGCAGACCATTATGAGCAGACGGGGGAGCCTGACCAACATGGACACTAGGGCCCGGAATGCAGGGGACCACTAGCATCTGTCAAACCTTCTGGACAACCTTCAGGCTGGGGTAAGATATCTACCATTGTAGCGCTCTCCCACCACTCTGATCCATGACTGACCCTCCACTGCACAACCCGACCCTGTCCATTATCTCTCATAATGTGCAAGGGCTGAACTCCGCGATTAAATGGGGAAAGATTTTTCAATGATACCACTCCATGAAGGTGAATATTGTCCTCCTTCAGGAGATACACTTTCCTGCTTCATACACTCCTGCCTTCCTTCACCATTGATTCCCACAATTCTACCTGGTTAACGCAGAGAATAAGACAAAAGGGGTAGCCATCTGCTTCTCATGCAATGTTAACTTTATGCTGACAAAATGAATTAGAGATCCAGAGGGGAGGTTCCTTCTACTTGAAGGGATCATAAACGGAGGGTTATACACTTTTGTGACATACTACACACCCAATAAAGGCCAGGGATCATTTTTCAACACTATGATGTCCAAACTAGAACCACACTTGAAGGGGACCGTCATCATGGGGGGGGGCACTAATTTGCCCTTTGATCTAGTCCTATGCAAATCCAGGGGGAGTTCAACTACTACCAAACGCCCACCAAAACAGAGCTTGAATGTTACACAGTTATTAAACAACCATCACCTGATTGACATATGGAGGGAGCTGAACCCCCATACCAAAGATTTTACCCATTCCTCAGCCCCACACCAGACCTATGCCAGGATAGACTACATTTTTGTTAAAGCCTCTTCAATCCCCCTAACCGTCTCCTCGAAGATCACATTTTACGTTCCTCCAACAATCCATACCTAAGCTGGCCATAAATGGATTATTTTTATTTCATTCAGGCAGGCTGATTTGTGCATGCACACAGTTAGGGCGGATAGTGGGATCCTCCCCGCTAGTATATTGTATTCTGACAGTGGGGACTTGGGGCAATGGGCTGCAAGCACTAATTGAGAAAATGTTTCCAAAAAAATTCCAAAATTCCACAGAAGTTGAGCAGCCAAACATGGGTTGAATTTCGATCCAGCTATGGCCAGCTTTAGTGTCCGCTATCAGCTTTGAGCTCATTACTGGGTCAAGTCAGCTTCAATGGGGGGCTTACACTCCTGGAGTGAGGTGTGTAAATCTCAACACTGGATGTACAGAGACAAGTCTTTTGGCAGGTAAAACAGCTAATTTCTATGTATTTTATCTGTGCATTTAATAGTTTTCCTGGTGTTTAGCTTTTATATTCTGGTAAAACAATTAAAACTACTCTTTGCTTTTTATCAACGGTTTGCTGATGGAAAGTAAAAATTATTATATATCCACAAGTAAATAAATGTGATGCTGTTGATCAGTGGCATAAGATACCATAAAAGGCTTGGTCACATAAAATATATAGTGACCACACTATGATTCACACAGCCCCTATGTCCAGCAAAATACCTAGTGGGCTACACTGAGGACCACTCTTCTAACCTGTAGAGTTTGACTTTGCCCATAGCATGATTAACCAAAAGTTGCACGCCTCCTATATTCCAGGGTAATTTCCTATGCAAACACAAATTTAAGCACTTACATTATACACACATAAGTCATTCAACACTAATGAGAACTTTTCTGCATACATTTCTATACCTTACATATGTCAAAACATTTTATAATTTATTCTAGTTAAAAATTTACCATTTGAGAAAATCCAGAGATCTATCCCTAACTTTAAATTACAGCAATCATATAAAAAACCTAAGCCATCTGACCTTCTGAAGGTTTAATGCACAGATGACTGGAAAACAGACTAGGTTTGATTCAACAAAAATGTGTTTTACTAAAATACATTTAGTGAACCTTAAAGAATATATTCACTTTAAAAACCAAAGGACAGTGGTAAGTAAGGACTTACTGGGCCATGACAAAGAGTTCCTTCCCTGGCTTCAAATTGCTCTGAGAACGGAGAATCAGTTGTTTTGAAATCAAATAGGGGGCTTAGCAATTTAGTATGATTATGTAAGATGTACATAATGGTATAATTGCCGTTATTTTCAGAGGTTGTGTGGGATTGCTTCTTAAAGTATTTTCATTATTGTAGCCACATGATGAAAACATAATGCAGCTGAGAGCAAAATAAGGCAAAGAGATGATGTCAATCACCATAGAAAAATAAATCGCAGAAAAGTGTTCAAATATGATATTTAGCTGTTGATGTGCACACAGTTACATTGGCTGGAAAGAATAAAAACGTCATTGTCCTACATGTTAAGGAAGCGACATAATTACAATCATTTCATGTAAACTTTTTATTTCTTTAATGTGAACAAGCTCTGTAATGAAAAATTGCTTCCATATTGCCGTTAAAATAAAAATGTATACAGCATAAAATCACTGAAAACCCTATAGGGCCCTTTCAAACTTATGCCTAAGCAGTAGGATTTGTTGCAAAATACATTACTACATTTTTATGCAACTTTCTTAAAATACATTTTGTGTATCAAGGTGCATTTTTATGCAGTATAGCTGTTTTTACATACCATGTCATGTAATTTTCAGGAGTTACTTAAACAAATTTAGATCCATTTTAACATCCCAGCTATGGCCGTAGCTTTCCTATTGTGTGTGATACGTGAGAGATATATTGCTCGGCTTTTTATTGGAATTGTCTTCCAATAATTAGTTCATTTTAAATATATTTTAGTGGTAAAAAATAAAATAAAAATAATAAAATTTGCTTTTTCCGGTTTAACTAGCGGTAATTGAGAAAATAAAAAAGTTTTTAAACAATAAGTCTTAATATAGATATAAAATACTGTTTATCCTATGATGTATCATGTGTTTTCCTTTCCTGATGGACTGCATGGCAGTCTACATGTGGGCTAACCCCGCCTCATCACCAATGCTTTAGAACCCCATTCCCATAAATTTGAGCTCACCACTAGAGACTGCGTTCGTAACTAGCCATTTCTCTTGACCAATGGGTGTGAACTCCGACTGCCAAGGAGTCCATCAGGAAAGGAATATTATGGTAAGTATTTGATAATAAATTTTCCATTTTCCTGACAGACTCCATGGCAGGCTACGTGTGGGAAATAACTAGCTAATCAAAAGAAATTTAATTTGCTCCGTCAACCGACAGGCTTCTTAAACCAAAGTTCAAAGAAAATATCAAAGAAGGTTCTATGCAATATTGCGACATAAAGTTATTAATGGAGGCCCTCGAGGCCACTTTGCAGGTGATGTCTGGAGCTACATACTGGGCTGCTGCCCATGAAACTGCCATACCCCTGGTGGAATGTGTCATCACCGCCTCTGGAGGAGCCAAGCCCTTAGTCCTATAAGCCTGCTGAATGGACTGGACGATCCAGGTCGCAATCGTTATCTTTGAAGCTGGCTTTCCTTTGTTATTCTCAGACTGCAGGATAAACAGGTAGTCAGAATGTCTAAAGGAGGAAGTAACTAGCAGGTATTCCTTCAGTATTTCCCCTACATCCAGAGGGTGAGCTGCAGAGGACCCTGGGCCCCTGAATGTAGGTAGGACAATTTCTTGGTTCTCATGGAACACTGAAGTAACTTTTGGGTTTGAGCCGAGCATAGGGATGAGGACCACCCGGTCCGGGAAGAAAGTCAGGAATGGTTCTTCATGACCCAAGGACCCAATCTCAGAAACCCTTTTGGCCGAAGTGATGGCTACTAGGAAGGCAACTTTTGCAGAAAGGTCTTAGATAGAAAGCGGAGCGTATCCCGCGTTACTAAGTCCAGTCAGTGAGTCGAGAACAAGAGGAAGATCCCATTTGGGGAATCTTGGCCTTCTTTGCGGCCTGAGTCTTGCCGCCCCACTGAAGAATTGCCGGATTAGAGGGTGAATGGCCCATGATGTTCCGGAGAAGGCCGACAGGGAAGAGACTTGGACCCAGAGAGAGCTGATGGCTAGAGACAGATCTAGGCCAGATTGAAGGAAACCGAGGATATCTTGGATTTCTGGATCTCTGAATGGTCTACCGATAGGGGATAAGAATTCAACATACTTGGCCCATATTCTCCCGTAGACCTTATTCATGCTTGCATTTCTCAAGATCATGAGTGTGGATATCACTCTTGATGCACACCTGAGAGTTTCCAGCCTCTCCCTCTAAAGAACCAGGCCATCAGTTTCAGTAACGCCGTGTAAGGGTGCAGGACTGCCCCCTAAGAAAGAAGGTCCGGTCTGAGAGGAAGAGGAACCAGGTCCCAGAAGCTGAGCTGGGTCAGGAGGGGAAACCACGGGCTGTTCGGCCAGTAAGGCACTATCACCACCACCTTGACCGCTTTCACTTGGATTCTCTGCAAAAATCTGAGGATGATTGGGAACGGGGGAAAGGCATATGCCCTGTTGAAGCTCCAACGATCTGTCAGGGCATCTATTTCAAAGGCCTGGCTGCAACGGCCCAGAGTATAAGACTTCCTGATCTTGAAGTTTCAGGGGGATGCAAATAGGTCTACTTCAGGATTGACTCCCAAGGACAAGATCCACTCAAACCTCTCCACATGAAGGGACCACTCATTGTTGTCCAACTGTGTGCGAGACAGGAAGTCTGGTTGGACGTTCTGGACTCTGTCGACAAAGACGAAGACTGCTGAGATATTGGCCAGGTTTTTCTGGGCCCAGGACATGATGGGCTCAACTTCTTGGAGCAAGGTGGAGCTCAGGGTGCCCCCTTGCCTCTTCACATAGGAGACCGCTGTAGTGTTGTCCATTTTCAATAAAATGGATTCCCTTTTCAGGAGGTGAGTGAAGGTTTGAAGGGCACACCAGGTTGCCCGTAGTTCCAGGACGTTTGAGCCCGGGTTGTGACGATGGGCATCCCACCTGTCTTGTGCAAGCTCTGACCTTCAGAGGGCTCCCCATCTAGCCCCATTGGCATCAGTCTGATATTCTCTCTCGTATGAATGGCTCTTTTCCAGGTTTAGGAGCCAACCAAATTCGAGCAGTGTGGTGATAACCTGCTCCCTGTGGATCAGCAGCTGCTCCTTGTCTTGGGATGGTAGCAGGAGGTCATCGAGATAGTGGTACAGCCGCATCCCTTTTGTTCTGATGAGGGCCACCACGGCCAGAAAAACTTTCGAAAAGACTTGGGTGAGGTTATCAGCCCGAAAAGGAGGCAGGTGAACTGTAGATGTTCTTGCCCGACCCTGAACCAGAGGTATTTGCTGAATTCTTCTGCTACAGGTACGTGGAAATAGGCATCTTTTAAGTTGATTGAGATTAGCCAGTCGCCTCACTGCACGGCTTGTTGGATGGCAGACAGAGTCTCCAGTTTGAATCTTTCGTATTTTATAAACTTGTTTAGGTAAGTTAGGTCTATCACGGGGCACCATGAACCATTTTTCTTTTGCACTAAGAAGAGAGGGAAGTATACCGCTGGAGCTTTTCGCCTTTCGTGACAGGCACCACGGCTCCCTGTGCTATCAGCGAATCCACGTAGGACAGTAACACCAGCTTCTTTTCTTCTGACCATGGTAGCAGGATGGAAATAAATCTGGGGGGAGAAGTTCTGGTGAAGGACCATGTGAGGCCTGTGGAGACCATCTTGATGGTCCAGTAGTCCGAGATTGAGGCTACCCAGACCTGTCGGAAGAGAAGCAGATGCACCCCCACCCGACCCGCCTGGGTGGGCCCAATCTCAAAACGACTTAGCCGGCTCACGTCCATTGGATGCTTGGCTTTTAGCGGGCTTTCGGAAGGATGTCTGACCTCTGCTCCAATTCCTTCTGAAGTCTCAGCCGGGCCTGTAAGAGCATGCTTCCCTTGAATGCTCAGTACTGCGTCTTCTGCGCTGGGGCCTCTTCTGACCGAGCAGACATCTATCCTGGGGCAGGAAGCCCAACTTCCCACCCGTGGCCCAGGCTATGGCGCTATCTAACCTGTTGCCGAACAACAAGGGCCCCTCAAAGAGGATCCTACACCAGGCTTGTTTGGATGCTGGATCGGCGAGCCAAGGGCGTAATCATAAGGCCCGCTTAGCCATGACCAAGGATAGCATAGTCCGGGCCAGCAGGCGGATCAGGTTGATAGAAGCCTCCCCCAGGAAGGCCGCTGCCAGCTTCAATTCCTGAACTGCCGAGCCCCTGGCCAGTTCTTCTGAAATGCCCCTGAGCACAGAGTTCACGTTTTCTGTCAAGGCTTCCATAGCCTTGGACATGGTCACGATGGCCAAGGCGGGTTTGCAAGCCATACCGGCTAGCCTGTAAATTCTCTTGATGTCTTGGTCTATTCTCCTCTCAAGCCCATCCTTGAAGGATACAGCATCCTCTAAGGAAAGAGTGACATGTTTGGTCAGTCGCATCAGTGCTGCGTCTATGAGGGGAGTGTTTTCCAGGTGTTTTACTTCCTCTGCCTTAAAGGGGTATAATCTGGAGGTTTTGCTTGACATAAAAGTCTTTTTATGTACCTTGCTCCACTCCTCATCAATGATATCCTTCAATTCTGAAAGGAGCGGGAAATTGGAACGTTCCTTTCCCGGGTGTTTAAAGAACTTCCTTTGCTTAGACGGGGGAGTGGGGGATTCTTCCCACTTAAGGGCCTCTTTGACCTCTTTAATTAGTGGAGAAACAAGAGCGAAGTCGAAGCCTCCAACAAATTCGTCTCCCTCCAACTCTCTGTCTGAAGACCCGGGAGAAGCATCATAAGGCTGGGATGGGCCCGAATCCTGCTGGGCCTCGTCAGACATGGAACCAGATAGAGTGGTGGACTGGCTCCACATGTGGGTTGTACCACATGATAGAGACTCCATCTGTTGGTTTTCAGTGTCTTTTTCCCCGACTGCCTGGGCATAGCATGGATCACACAATGATTTGCCCTCCGGGACTCGTGTCCCACTTCCCCAGCAGGCTCTGCGATCAGAGATCAGTGTCATGGCGGTGGGTGCGGTGTCTCGAGGAGGAATGGAAACATCTCCACTGCTGGTGGGTCCTGGATGGAGAATCACGTCTGGACCTGGATGATGAGTGGTGATGTTGCGGCCTGGCAAGGTCTCTGTCGTCTCGGACCTGTCTATGTCACCTTGGCTGGAGCGTCAACCCAAAAGGAAGGAATCACACAGCCTTAGGGCAATATTCAAATAACCTAGGATAAGCCAGGGAGACAAGCAAAGACATTTTTTTACCTTGTGCCTTCCACTTTAAGATGGAAATAAGATCCCAGGCTGAGGCTTACCTTGTGCTGTGTGAACTTGGGCTTGAGGAAGCTGCCGCTCACTGCCAGCAGGGGCTCCCAAACTGACAGGGGCTTTTTAAACTCCACGCCCGAATGACGTCACCGCCTCCCCCCTTCTTGTGCCTGCACCATAGAGAGCGACTAAACGGTGCCTGTGCGGCCGCTGGGTGCTCCACCAAGCTGCGCATGCACAAACCAAGCCTCAATGTTGCACATACCGCAACCCAGAAATATGTGGCATCCTGGAACGCAGGAGCGCTCCAGGCAACATGAGAGGCCGAAAGGCTAACCAGGGGAGATAGATAAGAGCAGTGACATAACAAAAATATAGAGAACATAAACGACTGCCATGTAGAATAACAACACCAGACCTTGCCAGTCGGTTGTACTTGCCAGAAGTCCATCTTGGGCATACACAGTCAGCCTCCCCTCCACCACCGGGGTATCCTGTGCCTGAAAGCCACTCGCCCGCCCATGGCTGGCCACTGGGCTTGCACCGCATAATTGGTATGCCGGACTCAGGAGTCATCCTGACTGGATGCCGTATGAGCAAACGTGAGTGCACACGATGTAGGTCCATAGAGGAGGACAAAAAGGAACGCAGTCTCTAGTGGTAAGCTCAAATTTATGGGAATGAGGTCCGATAGCATTGGAAAGGAGGCGGGGTTAACCCACTCATAGCCTGCCATGGAGTCTGTTAGGAAAAAGACATTTATAGTAGTTACAAAAAAATCAACAATTAATTAGAGATAGAGAGTGATTAAAAGTGGTCAGTCAGGGGGTTAAATAAAAAATAATGTTTTCTTTTTCTTTCAAGTTTGCTTAGGGTACTTCTGTAAAGAGAAGAATAAAATTGAAAAAAATAGATACATTGGAATTAGCTACTCCTGTGAACTGCTAACTGCAATATCAATATTTGTTTACAAGTTACCATGTCAAACTAACAGCAGATCTTGAAATTTACATGTGTGTTCTCTGCTGGAAGTGCACAAAAACAAGATACCTTTTTTTGCAGATATTCTTTAATTTATGTTAATCTACAAAAGCACTGCACTGAATCTAAAAATTGTGCAAATATTTTTTGACAGGTACTCCATTGTATCACAGATGTGAACAGCAGGAATGGTAAATGCATTTATAGGTATGGGTCTTTAATTGAAATGTAGTTAATTTTTTTCACCATTTTAAAGTGATATTATAGGTCTGATCATTTATTTTTTTATTACTAAAATAATAAACATAGTTCCATAGTAGAAAATTAATATCAACGCCTAATGAATAAAAAATAATAAAACTAAAGTAAAAATAATAAGATTAAAGTAAACAGCAGCTGAACACTATAACCCAGATATCGGGAACTAAACCAGAATATGAAATATAAAGTGCCGCCCTAAAAATTATGCAGTTCAAAATAACACAATGCATGTGTAGCATGTGATAACTATAAAGTGCAAATGTGCAATACCAGCTGTAACTAGTGTGCAATAGTAATACAGACAAAAAGGAAAAGAAAAATCAGGTATAACCAACACAATGCATAAAATGCATGCATTATACTATAAAGTGCAATATCATATATAGTGCCAAATGTGAGATCAAATAACAGTGCAAATGTAAAAAGTTCATATATGGCTGAAATTCAATGGAGGGCATACCATGTGAGGTATGGAGCTTTGGTCAAATACTTGACAGCGTGATACCCATCACAACAGTAAGATAAAAGGCTTACCAGAAAGCCTGCGAAAACCCTTATGCCCCGTACACACGGTCGGACATTGATCGGACATTCCGACAACAAAATCCTAGGATTTTTTCCGACAGATGTTGGCTCAAACTTGTCTTGCATACACACGGTCACACAAAGTTGTCGGAAAATCCGATCGTTCTGAACGCGGTGACGTAAAACACGTATGTCGGGACTATAAACGGGTCAGTAGCCAATAGCTTTCATCTCTTTATTTATTCTGAGCATGCGTGGCACTTTGTGCGTCGGATTTTTGTACACACAATCGGAAATTCCGACAACGGATTTTGTTGTCGGAAAATTTTATAGCCTGCTCTCAAACTTTGTGTGTCGGAAAATCCGATGGAAAATGTGTGATGGAGCCCAAACACGGTCGGAATTTCCGACAACAAGGTCCTATCACACATTTTCCATCGGAAAATCCGACCGTGTGTACGGGGCATTACTCAGGGGGGTTACAAAGCGCTTTGTTGGATCAAAGATCCACTGAAAAGATGTCCTGACATACTCAGCATCTCCCCCCAGAAGTACCAGTAAATGTAGATATGCAAGGAAACAAAGAATCCAATAGTGTGATATTGTCTCTTTGGGTATCATTAATGGCAATACTGCAATGCTGCATGCACGAATTTGGGCTCAAAAATGAGTCTCCAATGCAAAAGAGCAATAAAACCCTGGTATCAGGCAGCATACCAGGGTATTAATGCTCGTTTCCCTTGGAGACTGAAAGCTTTTGCACTAGAAACAAATAGGCCAATATGTATTCTGATACATATTTTAGGTAAAAAAAAAAATTCGCAATAAAGCGTATATTGATTGGTTTGCACAAAAGTTATAGCGTCTACAAAATAGGGGATAGATTAATGGCATTTGTGTTATTTGTTTTTTTGTACTAGTAATGGTGGTGATCTGTGATTTTCAGGACTGCGACATTGCGACAGAGAGATTGGACACTTTTGACACTTTTTGGGACCGGTGACATTTAGCGATCAGAGCTAATTATAGCCACTGATTACTGTATTAATGTCACTGTCAGGGAAGGGGTTAACACTAGGGAGCGATCCAAGTATTAAGTGTGTTCCCTGTGAGTGTTTCTAACTGTAGGGGGGATGGGCTGACTGAAGGAAGAGAAAGATCGCTGTTCCTAATCACTAGGAACAGCAGATCCTAACTCCCCTGTCAGAACGTGATCTGTCTGTTTACACTGACTTTGGTCAATGATTGCTGCATGCGTTATGTTTGTCATATAACTAATTCATAGAATGGAATATTTTGCAGCAAAGGAGATTTATACAAGATGGAGGTCCCTACGTGACCGCTACAAGAAAGAACTCAATAAAGAGAGGTCTGCAGATAGAAGTGGAGCACCTTCAACACGTCGTAGGCCTAACCCCAATGCAGAGGCTTTGTCATTTTTGAGGCACACCACTGAGACGTGTCCGTAAGTATATTTGGGGTGGTTTTTTAGCATCCAAGAAGCTACCTAGAATCTGTGTATGTGTCTCAGGATAATATTGCCCACTGCTATCGTCTCCAACAATTATTTTAGCATAGTATTCCTTCAATCACATTATCCGGAAGTAAGCCTGAACCCCTTCTTTGAAAGTTCCCCCAGCTACAGCTAGAGGGCTATCCTGTAGTGTACACATGACAGTATTCTGTAAACACTGAAACAACTGTATGTTTTTTTGAAACATTATCAATATGCAAACTTGTATCTATTCTTGCATGCTTTTATTCTTACCTAGAACTGTCTCGAGTGTTCCTGCAAGAGCAAGGCGTGCAAATATGTCACCAGAAAATAAAACCGATGCTGACGCAAACCAAAAAACAAATGCAGAGCCAGTTTCAGCCAATGAAAATCAACCACCCACTCAAGAACCTTTGGTATGTTTTTTCATAATGTCACAATTGTCAGGTCACAACCTCCATCTACAAACCACTTATTGCTGACATATTCAAAAATGGCAGCTGGTGTCGGTGCATTAACATATTTGTAGAGAAGTATAATCTGGATTTTCAATCTATTTACAGGCAAATCTTGATAAGCGAGCCCAGTCTAGTTGCATCACCCGTCGAACACGTCATTTCAGCAAGAGCCCCCTTTAGAAGAATAATTTGATCACTTAATTGAAGAAATGAAAACCATTCACGAACCTCTGCCTTAAAAGATGATAATGAATTCCTCAATATCTCAGACCCTGATGTGATGCTTTTCAGAATGTTGCTGTCTTTAATCAGGGAGGTCCCTCTTGATAGGCGTACTGAAGTCAAGGGTTATATATATACATATCTTATGTACATAGTTTCTGCTTGCAAAGAGCAAGATTTCAGCCATGGGGTTTGGGTTTTAATACACCTAGTGGCTCTTTTACTAAATTACTGCCCAGTTACCAGTACCATGACACTACACCATGAACCCATACTCAGGACCCCCACCAATGTACACACCTTTCCCATCTCATCACGGTTTTCAAAGGATGCATGTGCAGCCATACCCAGTTCGTTCACCCTCATCTTCACAATCTGGATCACCCATAGATGTTGGCAGTGAACCAAGCCATTCTTCCCTGCATTCCCCTTACCCAGTTTCTGAAAACTTGTAGTTTTGTTTAATTCCTCTAATTTGTTATTTATATGCCTGTTTTATTTTTATGTTGTGGTATAATGTTACTGATGCCTTTGCTGTAATCAGGTATATCCAACTTCCTGCTGATTGTTATGTATGCGATCCCAGCTAAAAAGGTTTTCATCATAGCATAGTCAAACTGCTCCAATGTTATATTTTTAACCCCACCTTTATGTCCTATGCTCCCAGTTATCTTGTCTGCATACAGCCTGCAAAACCAGAATGTGTCCAGCTAAGATGAATAAAGCCCCTTTCACATTCAGGTCCGCCTGTCAGTTTTTTAGACGGACCTGAACGGATGCTTCATGCAGGTCTATGGAGCGACAGATGTCAGTGGTGACATGTCTGCTGACATCCGATCTGCTAAATCCAGACAAATGGAAACCCTATTTTCCATCCGTCTGGCGGATCGGATGAAAAAGGATGGACCCTCCTTGGCGGGGGCTTTCTTTTCTTTTCTCTTCTCTTTTTTTATTTTCCCTTCTCTTCTATCTCCCTCCCTCCCCGGGGAGAATTTCTCCCCTCCCCTCTACCCATTGTCCAATTTACATACAAAATGTTACCCCCACACATATGTTGGAAACAGAAGTGCCCACCAATACCGCCTTCCAATACCGCCTGTGCCCACCAATACCGCCTTTGAAACTGCCAACTGCCAGTCCCCACAGTGCCACAAATTGGTGCCCACAGTGCCACGAATCAGTGCCCACCAGTACATAACAGTGCCAGCAATCAGTGGCATCTATCAATGCTCACAAGTGCCACATATCAGTGCCCACCAGTGGTGCCAATCAGTGCCTCATCAGTGCCACCTAGAAGAGCTGCCTATCAGTGTCACCTACCAGTGCCAATTAGTGCCCATCACTGCCACCCATCAGTGCCCATCACTGCCACCCATCAGTACCCATCAGTGCCAGCTATCAGTGCCACCTATTAGTGCTCTTCAGTGCCACCCATCAGTGCCACTCATCAGTACCCACCAATGCCACCTATCAGTGCCCACCAGTGCCACTTCATCAGTGCCCACCAGTGCCGCCTATTAGTGCCCATCAGTGCCACCTTATCAGTGCCCATCAGTGCCGCCTTATCAATGCCCATAAATGCAGCTTATCAGTGCCCATCAGTGCAGCCTCATCAGCGTACATCAATGAAGGAGAAAAATTACCTGTTTGCAAAATTTATTTTATTATTGTATTTTTTTTTAATTTCGGTCTTTTAAAATTTTTTTAACAAAAAATAAAAAACCCAGAGGTGATCAAATACCACCAAAAGAAAGCTCTATTTGTGGGAAAAAAATTATAAAAATGTCATTTGGGTACAGTGTTGTTTGACCATGCAGTTGTTGTTCAATTAAAAAAGTAAAATAATTACACATATTTTAAAGAGTTAAAGTGGTGTTTCACCTGGGAAAAACACTTACCTGTCTTTGGAGGCCACAATGTTGGCACTGGAAGCCGACCTGTCCCTCGGCTCCGGGTGCAGGCACCGACATCCTTACTAATGGAAACAGGAAGTGAAGCCTTACGGCTTCACAGCCTGTTTCCTACTGCGCTGCGCATTCTGAGTGGTCCCTGCTATCTTCTGGGACCTGTGTGTCTCCCAGACTGCAGTGGGGGGAAGGAGGAGGGGCCGAACATTGTGTAGTTCCACACACAAGATTGCAGAGATCTTTTCCCGGTAGTGGGAGCAGATACCTGGATTTGACAGGTATCTGCTCCCCCCTGAAAGGTGCCAAATGTGGCACCGGAGGGGGGGGGAATCCAATCAGTGGAAGTTCCATTTTTGGGTGGAACTCCGCTTTAATACAGGCAAATAAAATATCATGTGGAGGTACCTTAGATGATATAATGTAATGATAATTTCTGCTGTTGTGTTTGAAGCTCCACTTACATAGCTATGATAGAAAACAAATATGCTTAAATACTATGATGTTTCATATTTTTAGGAAAAGGACATTCACAATTTTTATAATTTTAATAAGGAATACATTACAATGACCATACTGAACATGTTCTTTATTGGGACAGAAACTGTAAGTACCACCCTAAGTTTTGGCCTTCTCACACTTATGAGATACCCAGAAATACAAGGTAAGGAACAGAAAGAATCTGCAAGGCATGAGAACTTCTCTTGGTGGACTGAAAATGAATGCCATCAATTACATATATTTTGAGTAAGGGCAGTGTATATTGTCAATAGTATTGGGACACCTTGGACAACTGCATGCACATGAACTTTATTTTTAACCACTTGCTGACCGCCTAACGCAGATATACTGTGGCAGAATGGCACGGGCAGGCAAAATCACATACCTGGTACGTGATCTGCTTCCCGCGGGCAGGGGGTGCATTGCGCCCCCCCCCGGTGCCCGAGGCAGTCCGCATCGTTAGGGGAGCGATCCATGCTGAGGGGGAGACCACTCATTCGTGGCCACCCCCTCGCGATCGCTCCCAACGAATGAAAATCTTCTGCTGCTGTAACGTAAACAGCGGCAGAGGAAGTGATGTCACCTCTCCTCGCGTCAGTATTTTCCGTTCCGGCGCCGAGGAGAGAAGACATCTAAGTAAGTGCACAACACTACACATACAGTAAAACACACTAGGCACACATTTCACCCCCCATCACCCCCCCCCCCCGATCACCCCCCTGTACCTCCTGTCACAGTGCCACCAATAGCAGTTTTTTTTTTTCTGTTTACTGCATTGGTATCAGTTTGTAACAGTTATAAGTGGTAGGGCAGTTAGTGTTAGGCCCCCTTTAGGTCTAGGGTACCCCCTAACCCCCCTAATAAAGTTTTAACCCCTTGATCACCCCCCATTGCCAGTGTCACTAAGCAATCGTTTTTATGATGGCTGTATTAGTGTCACTGGTGACGCTAGCTAGGGAGATAAGTATTTAGGTTTGCCGTTAGCGTTTTATAGCGTCAGGGACCCCTATATACTACCTAGTAAAGGTTTTAACCCCTTGATTTCCCCCTAGTTAACCCTTTCACCAGTGATCACCGTATAACTGTTACGGGTGACGCTGGTTAGTTTATTTTTATAGTGTCAGGGCACCTGCCGTTTATTACCTAATAAAGGTTTAACCCCCTGATCGCCCGGCGGTGATATAAGTTAAGTTTTAGGGTCAGATAGGGTCTGCGTCACCCCAGGCAGCATCAGGTTAGTGCCAGTAGCGCTAACACACACGCACACACCATACACCTCCCTTAGTGGTATAGTATCTGAACGGATCAATATCTGATCAGATCTATACTAGCTTCCCTAGCAGTTTAGGGTTCCCAAAAACGCAGTGTTAGCAGGATCAGCCCAGATACGTGCTAGCACTTGCGTTTGGTCCCTCCGCCTGGCCCTGCCCAGCCCAGCCCACCCAAGTGCAGTATCGATTGATTACTGACAAAACACTAAACACATAACTGCAGCGTTCGCAGAGTCAGGCCTGATCCCTGCTATCGCTAACAGTTTTTTTGGTAGTGTTTTGGTGAACTGGCAAGCACCAGCGGCCTAGTACACCTGGGTTGTAGTCAAACCAGCACTGCAGTAACACTTGGTGATGTGGCAAGTCCCATAAGTGCAGTTCAAGCTGATGAGGTGGCAAGCACAAGTAGTGTCCCGCTGCCACCAAGAGGGTACAGCATTGCACAGACTAGGCACACTTTCACAGGGTCTCCCAAGATGCCATCGCATTTTGAGAGACCCGAACCTGGAAACGGTTACAATTATAAAAGTTACAGTTACCAAAAAAAAATGTAAATATATATATATATATATATATAAACAAAAAAAACAAAAATAGTTGTTGTTTTATTGTTCTCTATCTCTCTATTCTCTCTATTGTTCTGCTCTTTTTTACTGTATTCTATTCTGCAATGTTTTATTGTTATGTTTTATCATGTTTGCTTTTCAGGTATGCAAATTTTTATACTTTACTGTTTACTGTGTTTTATTGTTAACCATTTTTTTGTTTTCAGGTATGCCATTTAGCTGCAGCGCGGATTTATTTATCTTGACAGCAACAGCGTTTGCTCCCACGATACATAAAGCCATGACTCCAGCGCTGTCGGAGGTGATATATGCCGAAGCATGGGGGCAGCAGGGGCAGAGAAGCGATTTGCTCCTAACTTTTGGGGCGGATGCCCCCATGCTTCGGCATATATAAATGGCGCATGTATGCCCATCATTAGAAGTGGGTGGATGAAGGGAGGTATTCTAATGGTGGGCATACCCACCGATCAATCTCTTTTTTTCGTTCAGCCCACAGGCTGCATGAAAAAAAAGATTACAATATATGCCCAACAAGGACCAGCAAAGTACTGGTATGTTGCTGGACTTTGAGTGGTTATACCAGAATGATGCCTGCAGGTTTAGGTATCATCTTGGTATCATTCTTTTCAGCCAGTGGTCGGCTTTCATGTAAAAGCAATACTAGTGGTTAATTAGCCTCTAGACTGCTTTTATAAGCAGTGGGAGGGAATGACCCCCTCCCACCTTCTTCCATGTTTTTCTCTGGCTCTCCTGTCCCAACAGGGAACCTGAGAATGCAGCCGGTGATTCGGCCAGCTGACCATAGAGCTGATCAGAGACCAGAATGGCTCCAATCATCTCTATGGCCTAAGAAACCGGAAGCTACGAGCATTTCATATGAGAACAATGGAAATAAAAAGTGGTCTAGGGCGCACAGGACTGTTGTAGTCCAAATAATGTCTCTATAAAGGATCGACAGTCCAAAATGAGCAGGAGAAATGTTGGTGGATAGGGATGAGAGGATGGTAATCTTCAGTAAAAAGGGCTGCAACTTTAAAAGACTTGAAGCAGGGTCTAAAATGACATGAAAAACAAACAAAGGCGCCTCTAAGTGCAGAAGGTAAACAATTTTAATACCCCAACTGGGTTAAAAACACTTACAAAATAGGAGTGGTTAACAGGCACATCGTGGGTAAGGCTGCATAGGAAGGGGTCACGATCAGAGGAAGCCTTCAGGAGGATGGATGTGGTCACTGTCAGCAGCGGTGTAAAGCACAGGGAGCCGCTGTGAAGCCGGCGTCGTCAGCGTGTGAGGGCTGCGAACCCGGAAGTGATGTCATCCGATGAGTGGCTCTGTGACCAGCCTGAACCGCAAACGAAGGGCCAGAGAGGGGATGTGATGTCATCAATGAGGGACTCACTCTGCAGCACTCTGAACCTGCCCACCACCGCAAAAAGGTGAAAAGAAAGAAGACTTGCTGATGTCATGTGACCGGACCGACAACACCTAGATAAAAGTTCCTGTGGTTCAGTTTAGTCCGAGGTTGAGAAAGGAACGAATGACGGTTCCGAAACGCGTCTCTCATTGATGACATCACATCCCCTCTCTGGCCCTTCGTTTGCGGTTCAGGCTGGTCACAGAGCCACTCATCGGATGACATCACTTCCGGGTTCGCAGCCCTCACACGCTGACGACGCCGGCTTCACAGCGGCTCCCTGTGCTTTACACCGCTGCTGACAGTGACCACATCCATCCTCCTGAAGGCTTCCTCTGATCGTGACCCCTTCCTATGCAGCCTTACCCACGATGTGCCTGTTAACCACTCCTATTTTGTAAGTGTTTTTAACCCAGTTGGGGTATTAAAATTGTTTACCTTCTGCACTTAGAGGCGCCTTTGTTTGTTTTTCACGAGCATTTCATGACTTAGATTTCACTGGATGTAAACAGCGCCATTGGGAAATTCGGAAAGCATTTTATCACACTGATCTTGGTGTGGTCAGATGGTTTGAGGGCAGAGGAGAGATCTAGGGTCTAATAGACCCCATTTTTTTCAAAAAAGAGTACCTGTCACTACCTATGGCTATCATAGGGGATATTTACATTCCCTGACATAAAAATGATAAAAAAAAAAAAATGAAAGAAACAGTTTAAAAACAAGATAAAAAAGCAAAAATAAAATAATAAAAAAAAAGCACCCCTGTCCCCCCCTGCTCTCGCGCAAAGGCGAATGCAAGTGTTGATCTGGCATAAAATGTAAACAGCAATTGCACCATGCATGTGAGGTATCACCATGAAGGTCAGATCGAGGGCAGTAATTTTAGCAGTAGACCGCTTTTAAAAATGTATGTAGTTTGTCGCCACTGCACGTTTGTGTGCAATTTTAAAGCATGTCATGTTTGGTATACATGTACTCGGCCTAAGATCATCTTTTTTATTTCATCAAACATTTGGGCAATATAGTGTGTTTTAGTGCATTAAAATGAGAAAAAGTGTCTTTTTTCCCCAAAAAATGCTTTTGAAAAATCGCTGCGCAAATACTGTGTGAAAAAAAAAATGAAACACCCACCATTTTATTCTGTAGGGCCTTTGCTTTAAAAAAAATATATAATGTTTGGAGGTTCAAAGTAATTTTCTTGCAAAAAAAAAAATATTTCTTCATGTAAACAAATAGTGTCAGAAAGGGCTTTGTCTTCAAGTGGTTGGAAGAGTGGGTGATGTGTGACATAAGCTTCTAAATGTTGTGCATAAAATGCCAGGACAGTTCAAAATGTCCAAATGACCCCATTTTGGAAAGTAGAAACCCCAAGCTATTTGCTGAGAGGTATAGTGAGTATTTTGCAGATCTCGCTTTTTGTAACAAAGTTTTGAAAATTTAAAAAAGAAAAAAAAATACATTTTTCTTTTCTTTCTTCATTTTCAAAAACAAATGAGAGCTACAAAATACTCACCATGCCTCTCAGCAAATATCTGGGGGCATCTACTTTCCAAAATGGGGTCATTTGGGGGGTTTGTGCCATCTTGGCATTTTATGGCCTTCGAAACTGTGATAGGTAGTGAGGAGTGAAATAAAAAACTTACGCCCTTAGAAATCCTGAAGGCAGTGATTGGTTTTCGGGGCCCTGTACGCAGCTAGGCTCCCAAAAGGTCCCACACGTGTGGTATCCCATACTCAGGAGAAGCAGCAGAATGTATTTTGGGGTACAATTCCACATATGCACATGGCATGTTTGAGCAATATATAATTTTGTGACAACTTTGTGCAAAAAAACATTTTCTTTTTCCCGCAACTTGTGTCACAATATAAAATATTCCATGGACTCGACATGCCTCTCAGCAAATAGCTTGGGGTGTCTACTTTCCATAATGGGGTCATTTGGGGGGTTTGAACTGTCCTGGCATTTTATGGCCTTCAAAACTGTGATAGGTAGAAAGAAGTGAAATCAAAAATTTACGCCCTTAGAAATACTGAAGGCGGTGCTTGGTTTTCGGGGCCTCGTACGTGGCTAGGCTCCCAAAAAGTCACACACATGTGGTATCCCCATACTCAGAAGAAGCAGCTAAATGTATTTTGGGGTGCAATTCCACATATGCCCATGGCCTGTGTGAGCAATATATCATTTAGTGACAACTTTTTGTAATTTTTTTTTTTGTCATTATTCAATCACTTGGGACAAAAAAAATAAATATTTTTAATAATATTAATATTGGGCTCAACATGCCTCTCAGCAATTTCCTTGGGGTGTCTACTTTCCAAAATTGGGTCATTTGGGGGGGGGGGTTGTACTACCCTGCCATTTTAGCACCTCAAGAAATGAGATAGGCAGTCATAAACTAAAAGCTGTGTACATTCCAGAAAATGTACCCTAGTTTGTAGACACTATAACTTTTACGCAAAACCAATAAATATAGGCTTATTGACTTTTTTTTACCAAAGACATGTGGCTGAATACATTTTGGACTAAATGTATGACTAAAGTTGAGTTTATTGGATTTTTTTTATAACAAAAAGTAGAAAATATCGGAGTTTTTTTTCAAAATTTTCGGTCTTTTTCCGTTTATAGTGCAAAAAATAAAAACCGCAGAGGTGATCAAATACCCTCAAAAGAAAGCTCTATTTGTGGGAACAAAAGGACGCAAATTTCGTTTGGGTACAGCATTGCATGACTGCGCAATTAGCAGTTAAAGCGACGCAGTGCCAAATTGTAAAAAGTGCTCTGGTCAGGAAGGGGGTAAATCCTTCTGGGGCTGAAGTGGTTAAGCATCTGTTCAACATATGGAAAACCTACCTTAAAGTCACTAACAGCCGTTCTTCCACACTAATGCTTTGTCTCATGTTGGTATGGCTTCGGCTCAGATGTCCTCTTACAAGGTCTAATAGCTGATCAAAGGTTGCCACCAACATCTTTAATAATTGTAGAACTTTTCTTGGTGAGTCCGCAGTTCTCCAAACATGAGGGCAAAGTAGCCAATAGACGCTGGGAGGTCAACGGATGCGCCCAGTAGAGACGACGTCTCCTCTGCTGAATTAGATTCATCTGTCTTCTCCTTTTCATCCTCATAAGCAGCAAAATGAGCATTGCAAACAGATTTTTTACATTAGAATCCATATTCAATGATCACAGGTCGATGTCCTCTCTCTAAACAAAGACACAGGAAATGGATGGTTTGAAATGCAGTGGACCGAAATGCATCATGGGTAGTCAAGGGACCAAAAAAAAAATAGTTGCTATGGGAATGACAAGAATGTTCCAATGCAGCTAAACGCAGCCGCATGTAAATGCACGTAAATGCAGCTAATCCGAATGTACAACTGCAAGTGATTGCTGTGAGTCTTGGAATTTCAAAATAACAAAACATGCTTTTAACAGCGGCAGAACAGACGCCCGTGTGAAAGGTGTCTATTCCACATTTTCACAGGTGGTCTCCCACCTATTGTAACCTCCTTTTGCTCAATAAAGACTTTTATTGAAAAAAAAAAAAAAAGAAAATGGGCAGGCGGTCCATTTTCATTTAAATAAAGGAATTGTCAAAAACTGTCTCTTGTCATTTTTAACATTTTTGACAGTTTTTTAGTGAAATGGTAGGGGTACTTTTGTACCCCCTGCCATTTCACACAGGGGGGAGGGCCGGGATCTGGGGGTCCCCTTGTTAAAGGGGGCTTCCAGATTCAGATAAGCCCCCCGCCTGCAGACCCCCACAACCACCAGCCAGGGTTGTGGGGATGAGGCCCTTGTCCTCATCAACATGGGGACAAGGTGTCTTGGGGGGCTACCTCAAAGCACCCTCCCAATGTTGAGGGCATGTGGCCTGGTACGGTTCAGGAGGGGGGGCACTCTCTCGTCCCCCCTCTTTTCCTGCAGCCTGCCAGGTTGCGTGCTCGGATAATGGTCTGGTATGGATTTTTGGGAGGACCCCACACCGTTTTTTTTTATTTTGGCACGGGGTTCCCCTTAAAATCCATACCAGACCTGAAGGGTCTGGTATAGATTTTGAGGGGGACCCCACGCCATTTTTTTTTAATAAATTTTGGCCGGGGTTCCCCTTAATATCCATACCAGACCTGAAGGGCCTGGTATGGAATTTAGGGGGACCCCCACGTCATTTTTTTTTAAATTTTGGTTCGGGGTTCCCCTGTGGGGAATTCCCATGCCGTTTTTATCAATGAACTTCTATGTGTATTGTCGGACCAGCAATGCATTAATAGCTGCGAGTAGTTTTAAATGACTTTTTTTCCTTTGAAATGTCATTTTACTGTTAGACTGTTCTAAACACGGTAAACATGCGCCCCTTTACAGGCATACTATAGACACCCCCCAGGTACGAAATTTAAAGGGATATTACACTTTTATTGTTTCACTTTAAGCATTATTAAAATCACTGCTCCCGAAAAAATGAAAAACGGACGTTTTTAAAACTTTTTTTTGCATTGATCTATGTCCCCTGAGGCAGGACCCAAGTCCCCAAACACTTTTTATGACAATACCATGAATATAAGCCTTTAAAATTAGCACTTTTGATTTCTCCCATAGACTTTTAAAGGGTGTTCCGCGGCATTCGAATTTGCCGCAAACACCCCAAATTGTTCGCTGTTCGGCGAACTTGCGAACAGCTGATGTTCGAGTCAAACATGAGTTGGACTCGAACTCGAAGCTTATCCCTAGAAACAGGTGCCAATCCCCTATAAAACATTTTTGTAAGGGATAATCCAACCAATTATGTTTTACACCGGGCTACAGTAGGGGAGGATGGCCTCTTCCACCTAATAACTGTGAGGAATCCTTTTTGTATTTAAACATGTCATACTTACCTGCTCTGTGCAATGGTTTTGCACAGAGCAACCCTGATCCTCCTACTCTGGGGTCCCCTGCTGGCACTCCTCGCTCCTCCTCTTCTCCAAGTGCCCCGTAGCAAGCCACAATAAGACATACAGAGAGGGCCCAGGAGCCCATATGGTTCATATGGATAGAAACTGCCAGCTTCTATGGTCCTTGGGCTGCCTTGAATCCTCAATTCACCATACCTGTTTAAAACAGTTCAAAAATCAATGAGGTTTATTTTATAAATGCTTGTTTACTTGAAGCTATGTTCATTTTGAATACCAAATCATGAGTAGCAGATTTATTTATTTTAATGAAAAAAGAAAAAGCACAATGGTTTTGCACATGATTGGAGTAAAAGCTAAGTGAACCATGAGCAGTAGAATTAAAAAAAAAAGTTTAGTTTTTATTCATTGGCGCTCTGCTTTAGATCATAACCTACTGGGTATAGTGTCAAATGCAGGAGTAGGATGCCAGGTACTACTACAAATGCAAAAGAGACCCCTGGGGGTGATCTATTCAGGTTTCCTTCCTTTGAGAAATAATAATTGATGACTGCCTGGCTGTGCTTTGAGCAGCTGCTGCTGTGTGAGCGGAGATGTCAGACACAATGCACAATGCAGTCATCTGTAAATTTAAACCCCAGCTTCAGCTGTGGCCTAGGCCAGAAGCTACATGGCCTCCTTTAGTGCCTTTCTATGCATGCACACATTGGGAATGGAGCCAGCATGGGAGGCCAGGCAGTCTGAAAGATACTGGGGCAAGTTGCTGTGACCACCCTTTTTGTTAGTCAGGGGTTAGGCAAGGGGAGTTAGGTCTCTGTGGAAGGCCTGTAGAACAGGGATTCTTGACTTAGGAGTATAAAGATGCAGGGGGCTACAGGGAATCTATTTTGTAACACCTGCACACCATCACCACCCCATTGCCTGGCTTGGGTTTTTCAAAAGAATTCTCATCCATGGAATCCCTGGCATTTAATTTGGAAGGTGTCGTGTCACAGGTGCATCATGTTTTTTTTCTCAGCCATGGTGAGTAAGAAACAAATCTCTATGTAGTGTGTAGGACTTTTGTGTGTTTGGACTGTGCATACATCAATGTCTTTCTGGTCTAGATACTATCCCTGTTCTATTGGGTTGCACTTTTGTGTCCTTCCTCCCCTATCTTTTCCATCATGGTGGTTGGATATGATATTTTTCACTTTCTGGGTTTTGATACTTCATATGGTCATTTGCCTAAGGTCCCTGGATTAATACATCATCATTTATGGAGATTTTGTGATGTGGATCATGAAGAATCACACAGTTGTGAAACGCATCGATCTTTAGTGCCATACTTGACTTCATGTATTTTTTGAGGTTGGGGACCCCAGAATACATGAAGTCATGCAAACGATATTCAGCACTATTGTTGGCGTTACTCTAATGCAGCGTACACACGGGCGGACTTTTCGACTGGACTGGTCCGATGGACCGAGTCCGGCGGACAATCCAATCATGTGTTGGCTTCATCGGACCTTCAGCGGACTTTTCCAGTTGAAAATCTGACGGACTTTAGAT
The DNA here is from genome assembly GCF_042186555.1 of Aquarana catesbeiana. NCBI lineage: Eukaryota > Metazoa > Chordata > Amphibia > Anura > Ranidae > Aquarana > Aquarana catesbeiana. The sequence continues at coordinate 180,414,184 of NC_133324.1, read as the reverse complement.
TTGGAACATGCTTCAAATCTTTACGTCGTAACTCCGCCGGACCCAGAAATCCGCTCATCTATATGCTAGTCCGACGGACAAAAAACCGACGCATGCTCAAAAGCAAATACGAAACGGAAGCGCTCGGTCTAGTAAAACTAGTGTTTGTATTGTAGGTAGCACATTCCTCATGCTTCAAATTCTGTGATCGTTGAATGCAGCGCATTAATTGTCTTCTTTATAATGCTAGAAGAATGAAGTTGTTTTGCTGTTCATATTCACACAGAGTTCTGACAAACTGATTTCTGGATTATTTCTCTTGATCTCATGAATGATATTGTATTTGTTAAAAGCCATATCTTCATACTAATATTTACACAATTGTTTTTTGGAGTCATCTTTTATTATTTTTTATTTCATCAAGATCTTTTTTTAGGATTGTTTCAAAATTATTTTCTCTTAATCTCCATTTATCTTTTTTTTTGTTTGTAAAGTTACCACAAAGAACCATTTCTTTTTATTTGTTTCTATTTTTATTTTTTGTTGTAAATTTACCACAAAGAACCATTTTATTTTATTTATTTTTATTTTTTGAACCAAATGGGGGAGGGGAATTGGGACTTTAAATGAAATGGCGCCTGGTAAGGTCGCACGTTTCCATCCCTATGTCTACGATACATGAAACCCACAGGCTACAGCGAGCGAGTGAGGAAAAAGGGGGGGTTTGGGACTTTGAATGAAGCCAATGGTTTGCAAACCGACACATAACGGTGAACATAAATTTTATTTCATATTCATAACACATAGTTACATAGTTACATAGTAGGTGAGGTTGAAAAAAGACACAAGTCCATCAAGTCCAACCTATGTGTGTGATTATGTGTCAGTATTGCATTGTATATCCCTGTATGTTGTGGTCATTCAGGTGCTTATCTAATAGTTTCTTGAAGCTATCAATGCTCCCCGCTGAGACCACCGCCTGTGGAAGGGAATTCCACATCCTTGCCGCTCTTACAGTAAAGAACCCTCTACGTAGTTTAAGATTAAACCTCTTTTCTTCTAATTTTAATGAGTGGCCACGAGTCTTGGTAAACTCTCTTCTGCGAAAAAGTTTTATCCCTATTGAGGGGTCACCAGTCCGGTATTTGTAAATTGAAATCATATCCCCTCTCAAGCGTCTCCTCTCCAGAGAGAATAAGTTCAGTGCTCGCAACCTTTCCTCATAACTAAGATCCTCCAGACCCTTTATTAGCTTTGTTGCCCTTCTTTGAACTCGCTCCATTTCCAGTACATCCTTCCTGAGGACTGGTGCCCAGAACTGGACCGCATACTCTAGGTGCGGCCGGACCAGAGTCTTGTAGAGCGGGAGAATTATCGTTTTATCTCTGGAGTTGATCCCCCTTTTAATGCATGCCAATATTCTGTTTGCTTTGTTAGCAGCAGCTTGGCATTGCCTGCCATTGCTGAGCCTATCATCCACTAGGACCCCCAGGTCCTTTTCCATCCTAGATTCCCCCAGAGGTTCTCCCCCCAGCGTATAGAATGCATTCATATTTTTGCCACCCAAATGCATTATTTTACATTTTTCTACATTGAACCTCATTTGCCATGTAGTCGCCCACCCCATTAATTTGTTCAGGTCTTTTTGCAAGGTTTCCACGTCCTGCGGAGAAGTTATTGCCCTGCTTAGCTTAGTATCGTCTGCAAATACAGAGATTGAACTGTTTATCCCATCCTCCAGATCGTTTATGAACAAATTAACACAATGGTATCAAAACAATGTCAAAATAAACATTTGGTAAAATGTTAGCATTGATAACCACAGATCAACGTAAGGATCATTAGCATTGTTATCAAAGGTATAACTGGTAACAGAAGTGATAACATGAGTATGAGCCATATTACTAGATAAAAACAGGGATCATCAGGTGTCAGGAAAAATAGATACTTAAAACAAGGTAATGTCTGCCTGATATCTGGCCTCGAATTTCTGTTAAAAGGTAATAGCCTGTATAACATGAGTTGAGACAATGAAGGGGAACTGGTAGCTCGACGCGTTTCGTGGTTCGCGACCACTCATCAGGAGCAGACATGTCATATTTCTGGAATTTAAATGATATCATGAGTCAAAAGGTGGATACATGAGGGCTGATAATCCCCCAAACAGTAGAGGTACTCATAATAGGCATGGGTTGACGGTGAATGGCCAGGTACGGCAAGCCGTCCAGAACTAATGCCAACCGGGAGCTGAGGCAGGCACCCCGCCGCGGCGACCAAAAACAGGCACCCCCCCGGGAGGCGATGAGAAGCCACGAGGCACTCTAAAGATAAAAGTGGCAGATGAGTCAAGGTGCAAGGGGGGAGTGAGTGAAAGAGAGAAGATAAGAAGGGTGACAATGGGGGGTAAAAAAGAAGAAGGAAGGGTGTGGGGGAGGTAGATAGGTGAGGGTGGTATGATAGTCCGGGAGTGGAGATGTGAAGTGAGGACAAAGTGAAAAGTGAATGAGGCTGGGACAACCCGCTGGTGAATGGCACATCAGGGGGAAGAAAAAGGAAAATAAGAGTGGGGTGAAAAGGGTATTACCTGTGTGACATAGGTGAAGATGGTGTGGGTAGAGAGCCACCGGCCACACTGTAGTGTGCCTCGAGCATCGCACCGCCCCAGGTGGCCAAGAGCGCCCATAAATAGGCGCCGTTATGTGTCAGTTTGCAAACCATTGGCTTCATTCAAAGTCCCAAACCCCCCCTTTTTCCTCACTTGCTCGCTGTAGCCTGTGGGTTTCATGTATCGTATTTTTATTTTTTGTTGTAAATTTACCACAAAGAACCATTTTTTTTGTAAAGTTACCACAAAGAATCATTTCTTTTGTACATTTTAATTTTTTGTTTTGGTATAAAGTTACCACAAAGAACCTTTTTTTGGTAAATTTTTTTATTTTTTAATTTTTTGTTACCACAAGAACATTATATATTTTTTTGTTTTTGGAACCTCAAGGAGGTTGTTGTCCCTTGTTAATTTGACATTGTCTATAAAAAATTGATGTAAATGAAAATACATAAAGTATTTTCCTTAAATAAATTATTCATTTATTTATGGTAAACAAAATAAAGAGTAAGTCAACGCTGGAGAAACTTTTTGAATTTGTGAAGACTTTTGACCCCAGGGCACACATCAAGTCTGTGGAAAAGAAAATTGGGATCATGAGGAGTCCATATAATAGGGAACCCAATCTGGTCCAGGAATCCCAGAGATCAAGAGCAGCAGCAGATGACATATATGTCCCCAGGCTGTGGTACTACACCAGCCTGCGTCTTCTGTCAGACCAGACTGAAGCCAGGTCATCACTTTCGTCTCTTCGTTCCAGCCTTCCCTCCACGCTGGCCTGCACCCTTCCCTGCAGCCTTCCTTGTAGGCTGGGGCTCTGGTGGTTGACTTGTGGCAGGAGGAGGAGGAGGGGCTTGCTTGTTTATTTGTGTGTTGACAGGTAACTCTCCCTTCAGCCCCTTGTGAAGGACATCAGAAAAAAGTTTCACACATGAGGCATTTTCCCTTCTCCATTTCCAGCAACCTGCTGGCTATATAGGAACCATAGGCCTCTTCAGCTTCGGGGGGGGCTCTTGAGGAAATTAATTGCTTCTCTCATGATTGTAGTGATACCTCCTCTGTCACCGTCCCCTTTTTTTGTTTTTGGAACCTCAAGGAGGTTGTTGTCCCTTGTTAATTTGACATTGTCTATAAAAAATTGATGTAAATGAAAATACATAAAGTATTTTCCTTAAATAAATTATTCATTTATTTATGGTAAACAAAATAAAGAGTAAGTCAACGCTGGAGAAACTTTTTGAATTTGTGAAGACTTTTGACCCCAGGGCACACATCAAGTCTGTGGAAAAGAAAATTGGGATCATGAGGAGTCCATATAATAGGGAACCCAATCTGGTCCAGGAATCCCAGAGATCAAGAGCAGCAGCAGATGACATATATGTCCCCAGGCTGTGGTACTACACCAGCCTGCGTCTTCTGTCAGACCAGACTGAAGCCAGGTCATCACTTTCGTCTCTTCGTTCCAGCCTTCCCTCCACGCTGGCCTGCACCCTTCCCTGCAGCCTTCCTTGTAGGCTGGGGCTCTGGTGGTTGACTTGTGGCAGGAGGAGGAGGAGGGGCTTGCTTGTTTATTTGTGTGTTGACAGGTAACTCTCCCTTCAGCCCCTTGTGAAGGACATCAGAAAAAAGTTTTTCACACATGAGGCATTTTCCCTTCTCCATTTCCAGCAACCTGCTGGCTATATAGGAACCATAGGCCTCTTCAGCTTCGGGGGGGGGCTCTTGAGGAAATTAATTGCTTCTCTCATGATCGCAGTGATACCTCCTCTGTCACCGTCCCCTTTCTGGGCCTTTTTGTATGAAGGCGAAGGGGAGGAACCTGTGATTGTGTGAGGTTCCTACTGGGCCCAGCCACCTCCTGGCTGACACTAACCCCTGCCTCCTCCTGGATGACACTGGGCCCAGCCTCCTCCTCGATGACACTGGGCCCGGTCTCCTCCTGGATGACACTTTCCACACCTTCCTCCTGGCTGATCTCATCCTGTGTATAAAAAAGGGACATAGTTTGAGTTGTTGTTTCATCAATGACACACAATTTTCAGCTCATGACTTGCAAATTCAATGTTAATACATATAAAAGAGTATCAATCTGACACCAGCATTTTTTAAAGCTGGTGACAAACATTTGTGGCCACCACTGTCAATTGATACGTATACATCATTTTTTGGATAAAATCCTTAAAAGTTAATCAATTAAAACATCTAGTTAACATCATTAATATTAGGACATTAAATATGTCTAAAAATAATTTACCTGACTCCAGATGGTCACATCCGGTTCTTCCAGGATGGAAGACCCAGCTTGGTCCTCATCAGCCTCTGCTGGGGTGGAGGGAAGGGTGGAGGGAAGGGTTGAAAGTGATGCCCTGGCTTCAATCTGGTCATCAAGAAAACATAGTTTATCGTAGTACAACAGCCTGGGTACATATACATCATCTGCTGATGCTCCTGATCTCAGGGAATTCTGGATCTTGTATGTTCTTGCATGTTCCCTCCTATACATACATCGCAAGATCCCAATTTTAGTTTCCACAAACTTAAAGGTTGCTTCTGGGATGAAAGTCTGCACAAATGCAAGAAGTTTCTCCAGCGTTGCCTTCCTTGTTGCTTTAATATAGTCTGCAGGGTGTTTGACCTCCCATAAATTCCTCATCTCCCTGTATTTCTCAATAAATGGTATCAGAAATTCAGGGTCCTTAAATTTGGCATTCATGTTTACTGTAAAACATAATACACAAGACAAAAACACTAATGTTTAGGCTAAACTCTCCTAATCTTATCCCAACATAGGCCTCATCAATCTTTAAGCTGTATAGGCTGCTACAAAGTTACAAAAATTGACCTTTGTTTTGGACGCTCACAACTTCAGTTCCTCTATCCTCCTCTGAGGTTCTTTTTTAACGAATATTCTCCACCCCCCTTGTCTCTATGCACAGAACGTACGTACGGCACATGTGTAGTAGCTTTATATACACTGTGCATGCATGAAACTCTGCCTGCGTTGCCCGCCCCTGACGTTCTTCTTTAACGAATATTCTCTGCCCCTTCTCTCTACGGTGCGCAGTAGGAGCAACAATGGCGGAGACACAGCAGGTGTGTATTACCTCAGGTAGCGAGGAAAGCCCGGAGCCCAGAGCCCGGAACGTCCCGATCCGGGAAGCAGAGATTTAAGGCCTCCAATATGGCCTTTGAAGAGATGGTGGAGATGGTGGCAATTTTGAGAAAAAAAGATTATGATGGGAAGCATGGACCGTATGCCCGGCCTAATTTAAGAAAGGCAAAAATAATGGTGAAAGTGGTGAAGACCTTGCATCTTCGTTTTGGGGTACGACACTCTAAAGATCAGCTGAGGAAACTATGGTCTGACCTCAAACTCCGGGAGCCGGATCAGTACAGATGAATCCAGAAAGTGCTTAAAAAAAGTAAGTACTTGTCGTGTGTTCATATTCTGTTTATTACCTTGCATACTGCTCCATGTGCTTTTCTTTAACGTACGAGTTTAGAAGGTTTAACGATCGCAATAAACATCGTTCGTAGTAAACATTATATGTATATATATATATATATATATACATATATATACATATATATATGTATATATGTATATGTATGTGTATATATATATATATATATATATATATATATATATATATATATATATATATATATATATATATATGTATGTATGTATGTATGTATGTATGTATGTATATATATATATATATATATATATATATATATACACACACAAATATATATATATATAATACATCAACATGGGGACAAGGTGCTTTGGGGTGGGGGGCCCGCAGGGCGCCCCCCTTCCCCCAAGGCACTCACCCCCCATGTTGAGGGCGTGCGGCCTGGTACAGCTCAGGAGGGGGGGGCGCTCGCTCGTCCCCACCCCCTTTCCTGGCCGGCCGGGCTGCGTGCTCGGATAAGGGGCTGGTATGGATTTTGGGGGGGACCCCACGCTGATTTTTCGGCGTAGGGGGTTCCCCTTACAACCCATACCAGACCTAAGGGCCTGGTATGCCCTTGGGTGGGGAACCTACGCCGGAATCCCCTCAGGATTCATACCAGACAGCTGTCAGCACTGCCTGTCACTCATCACGAAAGGAAGAAAAGTTTTCCTTTCCCGATGAGTGAGCCAGAGCGACATGCACAGCACCCTGTCGCCGAGAACCAGTGCGATGGTATCGCGCTGGAAACACAATCTTGCGGTCAGGTACTGTATATATATATATATATATATATATATATATAATTATTATTATTATACAGGATTTATATAGCGCCAACAGTTTACGCAACGCTTTACAACATTAAGGAGGACAGTACAAGTACAATACAATTCAATACAGGAGGAATCAGAGGGCCCTGCTCGTTAGAGCTTACAATCTAGGAGGGAGGGTCAAGTTATACAAAAGGGTAATAGCTGTGGGGGATGAGCTAATGGAGAAAATAGTGCAGGTGTTAGATGGAGGCAGGATAGGCTTCTCTGAAGAGGAAAGTTTTCAGGGATCGCCTAAAAGTGGATACATTTGGAGACAGTCTGACAGATTGGGGTAGGGAATTCCAGAGGATGGGTGAGGCTCGGGAGAAGTCCTGGAGGCGGATATGGGAGGAGGTGACGAGGGATCAAGAGAGCAGGAGGTCTTGGGAGGAATGGAGAGGGCGATTAGGTTGGTATTTTGAGACTAGGCTAGTGATGTAGCTGGGGGCAGAGTTGTGGATGGCTTTGTAACTTATTGTTAGTATTTTGAATTTAATTCATTGGGCGAGTGGCAGCCAATGGAGGGATTGGCAGAGAGGGGTAGCAGACACTGAGTGGTTTGTAAGGTGGATGAGTCTGGCAGCAGCATTCATGATGGACTGAAGGGGGATAGTCTATTTAAAGGTAAGCCAATGAGGAGGGAGTTGCAGTAGTCAAGGCGAGAGATAACCAGGGAGTGAATCAGGAGCTTTGTGGTTTCATTTGTTAGAAAGGGACGTAGTTTAGAGATGTTGCGGAGGTTGTGGGGCCGAAAGGAGAGTTCAGAATCCAGGATAACACCTAGGATACATATATATATATATATAATATATATATATATATATATATATATATATATATAGACACACACACACACACACACACACACACACACATATATACATATATATATATATATATATATATATATATATATATATTCACAAATATATACAGGCAAACCCCACTTTTAAGTACACAATGGGGTTTATTTACTAAAGCTGGAAAGTGCAAAATCCGGCTCACTTCTGTATAGAAACCAATGAGCTTCCAGGTTGTATATACACATATATATATATATATATATATATATATATATATATATACACACACAATGTATTTAGCTGATACAGGGTAATTTGTCTTATTAAAAGAAGTTTAGGACATTGTTGTCTAGATGTCTTTTGAAACTGGAATGAATAGCAAACTTTATTCAGTGGAATGTAAGGAGAGGACACTCAGCAGCTGTTTACACATCTGGACACAGGAGCACCAGTGTGGGACACCAGAATACTTTTTTTGGGTAACTCACACAGGTGCTCCAGTGGATACTTGTTGTGGTGTCTTAATCTGTGAAACATGGCCAAAAAAGGTAAAGTATTCCAGCTTGCTTCAAAGGGAATTTTATTATGTCTTCAACTAGGAACTCTGCCCAAACAGACAATTTGTACACCACTTCACTACAATGTTTCATATTACTATTCCTGGACTCAAATATCTGTGTGCAAAGTATACCTTTTGTTTTAATTTACATAGGGGAAAAAAGACTCAGACAAGCTGAACCCAATGACCCCCGACTGCAACAGCCGGATTGGGAAATCAGCCCAAGCCCCACAGAGGATGTTGAGGAAGGAGAGGTGGGCGACATGTGCACCCCACCAGGTGAGTGTCTGACACCCCAGCTTACGGTAATCTATGCATGCCTGCATATTTCGATATACATTTTTTATCATCAATTTTAGGTGATCTGGTTGTGGAAGGGGAACAAGCAAGTACCAGCGCCACCCCCGAGGATGTGTACGAAGGAGAGGTGGAGGAAGTAGGCGACATGGGCACCCCACCAGGTGAGTCTCTGACACCCCAGCTTACGGTAATCTATGTATGCCTGCATATTTCGATATACATTTTTTATCATCTATTTTAGGTGATCTGGCTGTGGAAAGGGAACAAGCAAGTACCAGCGCCACCCTCAAGGATGTGTACGAAGGAGAGGTGGAGGAAGTAGGCGACATGGGCACCCCACCAGGTGAGTGTCTGACACCCCAGCTTATGGTAAGGTAATCTATGTATGCCTGCTTGCTTTTTATATATATATATATCTAGAGGCCTGTTTGTTTCAAAAAACAAAAAAAGAGGTGTTTGTCAAAATAAAAAAAATAAAAATAATTTTTAAACTAAAAAAATACATATTGTTTAAAACTAAAATATATATTTTTTTAAATTCTAAAATTTTACCAAACGCACATGTGAATGTGCACAAATTAAAAATTCTGTTATTAATCAACAAGATGTGTGGCTTCTTCTTTCAATGCTCAATACCAGTTTTGCAAGTTATTTGGTGTTTACAGTGACAATGGTGCTTATTTACTTAAGGAAAATACACTTGGCACTACAAGTGCTCTAGGATAACCTAGGAGAAAGCCAAAAAGAAAGGCAATCAATAAATATAATTTGAAATTTTATCTGATCAGTATTTTTTAATAAAAAATATTATAGATTGTGTGGCATTGCAATGGCCCCCCTACCTGTAAAAAATTCAACATATTGATCCCGAACTTGACGGGCATTTTGGGGGGCCAAGCTAGTACGGCCAATATCCAGGCCTGTCAGAGGATTCTCTATAAGTCCGGCCTCAGGCCCAAGTGATACCATATAATTGTTTGAATGTTTGTGTAAATAATTGTGCAGGATGCAGCACGCTAGGACAATGTGATTTAGTTTGTATTCCACCATGTGGATAGCTGTCTGAAACAGGCAGAACCGGCTGGCCATAATCCCAAAAGCATTCTCCACAACTCTTCTCGCTCTGGCCAGCTGGAAGTTAAAAACCCTCCTCTCCGGGGTGAGGGTCCTTTGGGGGAATGGCCTCATGAGGTGCTTGCTCAGACCGAAGGCTTCATCTGCTAAGGGGAGTCCTTCCACGTTATCTGCATCAGGTTGCAATCCCAGGCCACCACTCTGGAGATGCTGGTAGAACCCCGTCTGGGCGAAGACTCCTCCATCCGACATCCAGCCATTCTTCCCCACGTCCACATACAGAAATTCATATTGTGCCGACACCACCGCCATTAAGACAATACTATGGAACCCCTTATAATTAAAATAGTATGACCCCGAATGGGGTGGTGGCACAATGTGGACATGTTTCCCATCTATAGCCCCTCCACAGTTGGGAAAGTCCCAACGGGTGGCAAAATGGGATGCCACGGTCTGCCATTCCTGTGGCGTTGAAGGAAACTGGGGAGTCAAACAAGAAAATAAAAAAAATTTCAGTAATTTTGCACATAACATTGCAAGCACATTACACAAAAATATTATTGCCCAGCATCTGCAAACATTCATTTTAATATTATTTAAAGACTAAAATATAAAGGCCCACTTATCAGATTCCTCACCCCCTCTGACGGCACATTGATAAATTTTGGGGGGGGATTCTAAATCAAGTTAAAGACACACAGGGGTTGATTTTGTTAGGTACCTGATAGTTGAGCCTGACTGGTGGAAGGAGACCTCTCTTAAGCGCTGGTTCAGGAGCCACTGGAGTGGGAACAGTGGTCTCTTGAGCACAGTGGGTAGGAGTGCCTGATGCGGGTTCTTGCTGTGGACAATACAGGAGCTGGAGAAGACGTCCCTCCAGGATGGCTGGGCTGCGGATGCTGAAGGGCAGAAGTGGATCCGCAAGCAGACAGGTGGATGATATGGCAGCAGCAGAACCAGGAGCTGGAAGAGCAGGCTGGAAGCAGCGTCACAGGACACAGGCAAAGCAGAGTCAAACAGTCCGTATTGGCAGGAGATCAGGCAGGTATATGGCAGAAGGAATGATCACAGAATAGTCAGGCAGGCCGGGTCGGGTTGGAGACAGAAGAATGGTCAGACGTAGCCGGGTCAATAGCAGATAATAACAACAGGCAGGATACAGGAACTCAGGTGCAGAGCTGCAGACAAACAGCACCTGATGGAAGGATCTGACAACCTTTTAAAGAGTCTTTGGCGCCAAACAGCGCTAGCGCGAACGTGCGCGAGCACGGGCGCGAAGGGGCATGCACGGGAGCGCGCCCGCGCCCCCCAGAGGGGAATTCAGCCCTGGAAAAGCCCCTCGTGCACCTGCACACATGCATGTTAGCCCGACGGCCACCGACATGTCCCTGACGTTGTCCCCTCCCAACGGGCAGCCTCCGAGAAATAGGCATGGATCAAACGTTTAGCATGAATATTGCTGTCAGGTTCCCATGAATTATTCTCTGGGCCATACCCTTTCCATTTAATCAAAAACTGTACCTGCCCCAATCTCTTCCTGCAATCGAGGATGGCCTCCACTTCGTATTCCTCGTTTCCGTCCACCAAAACAAGTTCAGGGATCCTGGTGCCCCTATCAGGAAAGGGGTCGGCTACAGCAGGCTTCAATAGCGACACATGGAATACAGGATGGATTTTAAGTGAGTCAGGTAAACACAGTTCATAAGATACCTTATTAATCTTCCTTTTCACCGGGAAGGGCCCAATAAACTTAGGAGCGAACTTTTTGGAAGGACAAGTCAACTTAATGTTATTGGTAGACAGCCATACCTTATCACCAAGCTGCAGGTTCAGATCTCCTCTTCTTTTTTGATTGAAGATCCTTTTACTGTCTGCTTGTGCCTTGGATACCGCTTCCTGTAACATCTGATTATTGTGACTGAGGAACTGTACTGTGTCCTGGACCACTGGAACTGAGGATTCTGGAAGAAAATCTGGTAAGAAAGATACATGAAAACCATAATTGGCAAAGAAAGGAGACTGACTGGTGGCAGAGTGGCTAGCATTATTATAAGCGAATTCCGCTAGGGGCAGCAGGGACACCCAATCATCTTGTACAAAAGATGTAAAACACCTAATGTATTGCTCCAGCGTCTGATTTGTCCTTTCTGTTTGCCCGTTAGTTTGGGGATGGTATGCTGAGGATAGGGCTAGTTCAATTTTCAAGATCTCACACAGGGCTTTCCAGAAGCGTGAAGTAAACTGCACTCCCCACTCCGTGCAGCCTAACGATCTCTTTGATGAACACACGGGCAATTTCTACGGCAGAAGGCACCCCCTTTAAGGGCACAAAATGGGCCATCTTGGACAGACGATCGACGACCACAAAGATCGCCGAACATCCTTCAGAACATGGTAGCTCAACTATAAAGTCCATTGCTATCATCCTCCAGGGCCTGTCTGGTATGGGCAATGGCCTCAACAGTCCCCAGGCTCGGCTCCTGGAAGTCTTATTTTGGATGCAAACAGAACAAGAGTTGACGTACTTCCTGCAAAATTCTTTCTGGTTGGGCCACCAGAACGTGCGTTGCACGAGTTCAAGGGAACCCCAAAATGTCCTGCAAGTGGATGGTCATGCAATAAAGTTAGCACCTTGACTCGGACGTTCTCCGGTACAAATATTTGACTTCCTCTCCACAATAACCCATCTCGAGATGTTAAGGAGAATCCCTGGAGACTTGAAGGTTCTAGCGATGCTTCTCTGATCAAGGACAGGAGATCAGTCTGAAGGAGCAAGAAGCTATTAGCCGGCAGAATGGTGTCGGGTACAGAAAGGTCTTTAGGATTGTCAAACATGCGCGATAGCGCGTTTGGTTTTATGTTTTTAGTTCCTGGCCGGTAAGTGATGTGGAAGCAGAAACGAGTAAAGAATAGGGCCCACCTGGCTTGTCGGGGTTTCAGTCTCTTAGTAGATCTTAAGTATTCAAGATTCTTGTGATCAGTATATATTAGAACCGGATGAACTGCGCCCTCTAACAGATACCTCCATTCTTCTAATGCTGTCTTGATGGCAAGTAGTTCCCGATCACCCACGTCATAATTCTGCTCAGCCAGCGAGAGTTTCCTGGAGAAGAATCCCACGGGGTGCATCAGATCCTTGTTGCCCTGCCGTTGAGAGATGACTGCACCCACAGCCACTTCGGAAGCATCAACCTCCAGGATAAAGGGTAAAGATGGATCAGGATGACTGAGGATCGGAGCTGAAGTGAAATGCCTTTTTAATTCTTCAAAGGCCTCCTGCGCCTCCGAGCTCCAGTGAAAACGACAGTTCTGCTTGGTTAGCTGCGTGATGGGTGAAATGATGGCAGAAAATCCCTTAATGAATTTCCGATAGAAATTTGCGAATCCAATGAAGCGCTGCACGCCCTTCTTGTCCAGAGGAGCTGGCCAATCTAACACAGTGGACACCTTCTGAGGGTCCATTTTGATGCCGGTTGGGGAGATCACTAGTCCCAAAAACTCAATGTTCGAATTTGCACTTCTCCGCTTTAGCGTACAGTCCATGCAAACGAAGACGGCCCAAGACTCTGCGAACATGTTCCCGATGCTGATTAAGAGAACTGGAGAAAATTAAAATGTCGTCCAAGTAGACAATTACAAAGATGTCCAGGAAGTCTCTGAATACATCGTTGACCAGATGCTGGAATGTGGCAGGGGCATTGCAAAGGCCGAAAGGCATAACTAGATATTCATAGTGCCCGAAACGGGTCCGGAAAGCCGTCTTCCATTCATCCCCGGCCCGAATGTGGACCAAGTTGTAGGCCCCTCTTAGATCCAACTTGGGGAAGATGCTGGCAGACCTCAATTTCTGAAATAATTCAGGTATCAGGGGCAACGGGTAGCAGTTTTTACCCGTGACTTTGTTTAACTCCCGATAGTCCACACATGGACGAAGAGTCTGATCTTTTTTAGAGACAAAAAATATTCCGGCCCCAGCTGGGGAGGTAGAAGGTCGAATAAAGCCCTTTTCGAGGTTTTCATTAATGTATAGCTTAAGTGCCTCTTGTTCCTTTTCAGATAGCGGAAAGATATGCCCGAAAGGAATCTCGGCCCCAGGGAGCAGCTCAATTGGGCAATCATAAGGACGATGGGCTGGCAGGGAGTCCGCTCCCTTCTTGCTGAATACATCTGTAAATTCCCGGTACACCTCTGGTATGGTTTGAAGCAGATCTTGGTCCACATCCATGCAAAGTAAGGTGGCAGCAGGTTTGGAAGGTTCAGGTAAACAATGTCTTTGACAATAGGGTGATAGGAACTTGACTTCACCAGTGGCCCAATTAACATGGGGGTTATGGGCCTGAAGCCAGGGCATGCCCAAAATAATCGGAAATAGTGGAGAGGAGATGACGTCCAGAGTTAGGATCTCTTTATGCTGAGATAAACAGGTGGCAGACAGAGGAAGGGTTTCTTGAGAGACTTGTCCCGATCTTATATGGGACCCATCGGCCAGAAAAACTGAGAGTTTGTGAGTCTTGTCTTTCAGGGGAAGGCCTTGTTGGGTAGCAAAGGCAGAGTCAATAAAGCAGCTACATGCCCCAGAATCAATAATGGCGTTGACTTGGATTGTTCTTCCCTGGAGCTGTAACGAGAGAGGGAGAGCAAGTTGAGTTGCATTGGCGGTTAAAGCGGATAAACTGGCCGGGGTAGAAGAAACACTCTTACGGGTCTTGACCGGACAGTTGTTCACGTAGTGGCCTGCCCCACCACAGTAGAGGCAGAGGTTTAGCTGGCGTCTACGTGCCCGTTCTTCTGGAGGCAGAGTAGAACGCATTAGTCCCAGCTGCATTGGTTCAGGAACATCGGGTGTTGGGGTAGCCGGGTTTGAGCAGGCGGAAGGTAGGTATCGGGAGGCAGGAGCCGGAACTCTTGCAGTCATCCACATAGGGCGCGTTTGTTGGGAGGAACGTTCAGAGCGGCGTTCACGAAGACGTCGGTCAATCTGGATTGTTAAGGCAATAAGTTCTTCAAGGGTATCGGGCATTCCTACCCGGGCAAGCTCATCTTTTAGACTTTCAGATAACCCCATGCGGAATTGATGGCGTAAAGCTGCATTGTTCCATTGTGTGTCCGCGCTCCAGCGTCGGAAGTCCGTGACATAGTCCTCGGCCGGCCTGCGGCCTTGCTGGAGCGCGAACAAAGCTGACTCAGCTGTGGCAGTCCGCTGAGGATCCTCGTATAACTGAGCCATGGCTTCGAAGAACACAGGCAAGGACTGGATCTGTGCAGAGTTAGTTTCAAGCAGGCGGTGCGCCCAGGTCTGAGGTTCCCCTTGTAGGAGGGATATAACAAATCCCACTTTGGTAGCCTCTAAAGAAAAAGTCCGTGGCTGTAGGGCGAAATAAAGTTGACAGGCACTGCAGAAGGCCAGGAACTTGGTTCGGTCAACAGAAAACCTTTCAGGGATAGGGACCCTTGGTTCGGGTGGAAGCATAACCACAGAAGGAGGTGCAGCAGCCTGTACTGGAGCAGCTGCTGAGGCAGGAGACACACCTCCTGGGTCACTGAGGTTCAGGACTTGATCTTCCAGTCTGGTGTAGCTGTCTTGCAAAGTCTTTACGGCCTGGGTGAGTGCCGCTAGATGCGTACAGATCTCCTTAATGGGAGAGGTCTCTCCTGCGGGCTCAGTCATGGCTGTTCGTACTGTTAGGTACCTGGTAGTTGAGCCCGACTGGTGGAAGGAGACCTCTCTTGAAGCGCTGGTTCAGGAGCCACTGGAGTGGGAACAGTGGTCTCTTGAGCACAGTGGGTAGGAGTGCCTGATGCGGGTTCTTGCTGTGGACAACACAGGAGCTGGAGAAGACCTCCCTCCGGGATGGCTGGGCTGCGGATGCTGACAGGCAGAAGCGGATCCGCAAGCAGACAGGTGGATGATATGGCAGCAGCAGAACCAGGAGCTGGAAGAGCAGGCTGGAAGCAGCGTCACAGGACACAGGCAAAGCAGAGTCAAACAGTCCGTATTGGCAGGAGGTCAGGTAGGTATATGGCAGAAGGAATGATCACAGAATAGTCAGGCAGGCAGGTGTTCGGCAACAGGTCACAAGATATAAGCAAGGTCAGGCAGGCCGGGTCGGGTTGGAGACAGAAGAATGGTCAGACATAGCCGGGTCAATAGCAGATAATATCAACAGGCAGGATACAGGAACTCAGGTGCAGAGCTGCAGACGAACAGCACCTGATGGAAGGATCTGACAACCTTTTAAAGAGTCTTGGGTGCCAAACAGCGCTAGCGCAAACGGGCGTGCGAACGTGTCGCGCGGGAACGCGCCAGCGCCCCCCAGTAGGGAATTCAGCTGAACTGCCCTGGAAAAGCCCCTCGTGCACCTGCGCACATGCATGTTAGCCCGACGGCCACCGACATGTCCCTGACATTTTAACTAAAGGCAAAAAGAATGTGCACTTTGAAAAGTGCAGTTGCACTCTGCAAGTGCAGTTGCTCCAGAGCTTAGTAAATGAGGTAAGGCTTCATGTTGCAAAGAGTACCCAATCACATGCAAGGGAAATTAATAAAACAGCATTTTTGCTTGCACATGATTGGATGATGGAAATCAGCAGAGCTTCTGCTCATTTACTAAGCCCTGGAGCAAATGCACTTGCAGAGTGCAACTGCATTTTGCAAAGTGCAACAACTATTTGCCTTTAGTAAATCAACCCCACAGTCCATTTTAATAAATTTTACGGGGGGGAGGGGATTCTAAATCAAGTTAAGGACACACAGACCATTTTGAGACATTTTAGGGGGGGGATTCTAAATCAAGTTAAGAACACACAGACCATTGTGATAAATGTTAGGGGGATTCGAAATCAAGTTAAGGACACATAGACACATAGGGAGGAGGCACTCTCGTCCCCCCGCTTTTTTTTTTTTGGCGTGGGGTTCCCCTTAAAATCCATACCAGACCTGAAGGGCCTTGTATGGAATTTAGGGGGACTCCCACATCATTTTTTTTTTTTAATTTTGGTTCGGGGTTGCCCTGTGGGGAATTCCCATGCCGTTTTTATCAATGAACTTCTATGTGTATTGTCGGCAATGCAATAGCCGCGGGTAGTTTTAAATGGGTTTTTTCCTTCGAAATGTCATTTTGCTGTCAGACTGTTCTAAACACAGGAAACATGCACCCCTTTACAGGCATACTATAGACACCCCCCAGCTACGAAATTTAAAGGGATATTACACTTTTATTGTTTGACTTTAAGCATTATTAAAATCACTGCTCCTGAAAAAACGGCCGTTTTTAAAACTTTTTTTTGCATTGATCCATGTCCCCTGGGGCAGGACCCGGGTCCCCAAACACTTTTTATGACAATAACTTGCATATAAGCCTTTAAAATTAGCACTTTTGATTTCTCCCATAGACTTTTAAAGGGTGTTCCGCGGCATTCGAATTTGCCGCGAACACCCCAAATTGTTCGCTGTTCGGCGAACTTGCGAACAGCCAATGCTTGAGTCGAACATGAGTTCGACTCGAACTCGAAGCTCATCCCTAATGTCTACCAAGGGGTAAATCTGGGTTAGCTGTCTTCATGCTTTTTATGTGTCTCCCTGCCCTATTGCGAAACTCAAGTTTCGTCTTGTCAATGTAAAAGCTCTGACATTGGCATTGTAGCATGTAGATCACACCAGGAGTCTTGCAATTAGCAAAATGTTGGGGTTTAAATGCTTTTCCATTTGGTAAGACAATGTGGGATCTTGTGTCCATGTACTGGCAAATGGTGCATCCACCGCAGGTGAATGTATCAAGGCGTTTGCACAGATCTTTTCGTTTACAAACATTTTTTATTGCAGAATGATTTAACATCTGGGTGTACAAGCATAGTGAAAACAAGAAGTACATTGGCCGCCAAGCCTGTAACAGCTTAAAATTATATCCCACACAATGCATTCAACATTTCTCAAAACAGTACATAATGAACCCATTAAATCAGAGAAAAAAGAATACAGAAAGTAACAAGAAACCAAAAGAAAATAAAAAGAAACTCACAATTGTGACATATGTGCAACCCTAGCATATTAAAAGTGCCATCATTCAACAAGGATGCTATATTCAACAACTGCTTGAACATAAAAGTTATGGAACATTTAAGGCACTAGTCAGATAGATTCTATCAAGTAAGACTATAATCAGACTTATTGTGTTTCGGCCGCTGGGACCAAAAGATCCCCTAGTCTGTCACTAAGCAGGTGGGCCGTCCAAATATTCCATTTACGGTCAAAAATGTGCATGGAGTCCAGGAGAGTATGATGTATTCTTTCCATAGTCCTAATGGACTCCATACGCGAAATCACCTGCAACCAAGATACATGGGAACGTTTCCAGTTCATTGCTATTGCCCAATGAATTGCATTAAAAAGAGTGTGGATTAATTTCTGTAGGGGGAGGGGAACAGCTGGGAGCTCCGCAAACAGCGGACACATTTGACAGGCCAAGGTAATCGATACTCCAGAGAGAAGTGTTATAAGAGATGTAGTTTTATGGCAAATGGCGTCTAAGGCCTTACAACTCCAGAATGTGTGCAACAGCGTACCATCTTGTGTGAAGTTTGAGTACCGTTTCCTTTATGGATATGGAGCGTGTACATTTGTGCATGTTATCTATCATATCCTGCCAATCCTCAGCTAAGAACTCTTGGGCCATCTCAGCCTCCCATGCCTCCATTGCCATAGATTTTCGGGGGGAGTTGAAATTGTTAAGGTATCTATAAAGTATGGAGATGGTCCCCTTACCTCTCGAAGCCTCCCTGCATAGAGATTCAAATGAAGTCTTCGACAGTTCCACTCCACCCGCAATAAGTGCTGAGTAAAAGTGTCGTATTTGCAAGTATTGGTGAAACTCGAATCGATCCAGAGCGTCGGATTGCTGCAAGTGAGCGAAAAAACAAAAGGAGGCATCCTGCAACAAAGATTCGAGGTTCACCAATCCCCTCGCTATCCAGTTAAAGAATGACGATGTGGAGGAAAAGGAATGAGGGTTCTCCTAAAAAGGAAGATAGAAGGGGCGTACCTGATTGTAATTTAAACTTCTTAGAGTAGAGGGACCATAGATAAAGTGATTGGCCTACTACATTATTAAGAGGGGTAATGTCTTTTGGAGATATGGAGCGTGACCAAAGAAGACCCGAGAGGTAATAAGGAGCCACCGAGATCCGCTCAAATTGTAGCCATGGTATAGAGGTTGGGGATGTATGCCACTGCGCCAATTGGATAAGGTGGGATGCCAGAAAGTACTTCCATAGATCTGGGCATCCCAAGCCCCCCCTCACCTGAGTTCAATACATCAATAGACGTCCCATTCGGGGTTTTTTGTTTTGCCATATAAACCTGAGCAGATCCGTCTGGATCATCTGCAGAGTTGAGCGAGAGACATATAAAGGTAGGGACCTGAAGAGGAATAAAAGTTTAGGGAGGATGTTCATTTTAACTGCTTGGATTCTTCCCAAGAATGATATACGGTATGAGGACCATTGATTTAAAAGGTGCTTGACATTAGAGAAAGCTGGAGGGAAATTTAAGGAGTATATCTGTTTGAGAGAAGGGGCTAGTTTAATACCTAAATATTGTAAAGAAACATGATTCCATGAGAACTTAAATTTTTCTTTAAGAGTAATCAATAGAAGTTGTGGA
The DNA here is from genome assembly GCF_042186555.1 of Aquarana catesbeiana. Classification (NCBI taxonomy): domain Eukaryota; kingdom Metazoa; phylum Chordata; class Amphibia; order Anura; family Ranidae; genus Aquarana; species Aquarana catesbeiana. Next base: position 180,394,930 of record NC_133324.1, on the reverse strand, counting down.
AGGTGAATGGGCAAAGCCGAACACTTGGAGGGGTTAACACCTAGGCCCATTAGCTTATAGAAGGAGTCAAGGGAGGACATAAGGTTAGGGAGGGAGACTAGAGGGTCAGAAATAAATAAAAGTACATCATCCGCGTAAAGGCTAAGTTTAAATTCCAGACCGCCTTTCGTGTATCCCTTAATGTTCGGGTCATTGGAGATGGATCTAGACAGGGGCTCCATGGCAAGCGCAAACAAAAGAGGGGAGAGGGGACACCCCTGTCTAGTGCCACACTTCAGAGAAAAATAGTCTGCGTTACATCCCGGAAGCTTTATACGGGTACTGGGGTGATGGTAAAGGACTTTAAAGCCATGTATAAATGCCCCACTAAATCCAAATTTTAATAACACTGCGTCCAGATACGTCCAAAGAACACTGTCAAATGCTTAATAATACTTGGTTCAAGTGCATATGAGCGTCTTGGAGAATATTGGTCTGCCTCGATGGGATAAAGCCAGTTTGGTCGGGGGGTATCAAGGTCATTATAACTTTAGCCAGTCTGTCTGCCAAAATTCGTCCAAATATCTTTAGGTCATTATTTATAACAGAAATGGGGCGGAAATTTTGGGGAAGGGTATGATCTTTGCCTGGTTTGGGAATGAGGGACATTGTTTCCCTTTGAGAATATGGTTGTACAGGTTGGTCAGTGTAGGAAGTAAAGATTCAGCAAATTTTTTGTAGTAGACAGCAGAGAATCCGTCAGGGCCTGGGGCTTTGGAGGGTTTAAGGGAGGAGATAATAGATGTAACTTCCTCTGACGAACAGGGGGCATTGGGGATTCCCAACTGCTCCTCTGATAGTTGAGGAAGCGAGAGGATATCTAACCAAGACTGTTTGGGAGGAGGAAGAGAAGGGTCTGGGCCTGAAAATAGTTTCTGGTAGAAGGAGGAAAAAATATTAAGAACGTGTTTGGGATGGGAGGTGAGGTTGCCGTTATGATCTTTCAATTTATAAAGGTGGGTCGGTTGGGTGGACTGTTTGAGCTTACGCTCAAACATCGTGGAAGCTGAGTTGCTATGAAGGAGGAAGCGGGCTTTGGATCATCGAAGAGATTTTTCTATGTGTCCTGAAAGTATGTCATCTAGGGCCCTTCTCTTTTCAGTGATCTTGAGGAGCAACTCCTGTGAAGGTGTCTGAGTGTGTCTGTGATACAGTTGTTCTAGTTCTAAGGTGAGTTTATGAGTCTCCTGTTGTTTTTGGCATTTTTGAGTAGTGGAGATTTCTATTAGGTGGCCCCTCATCACAGCTTTATGGGCTGCCCAAAGGGAGATGGGAGAAATATCCTCCACATTGTTGAGCCTAAAATATTCTTTGAGGCGCTCCAACAGCTGGGTCAGGATCACAGGGTCAGTAAGTAGTGCGTCATTAAGGCTCCAGGACCTGGCCGTATGTGGGAGGCCTAGACAAGAAATATAGGTGGAGACCATATGATGGTCTGACCAGGGGCAAGTATGTATATTGGCTGAGGTAGAGTTCACTGTCAGAGAAGGAGTGCAGAAAATATAATCTAGGCGGGAGTAGCTATCGTGGGGGTGGGAATAAAAAGTATATTCTTTAGAGCCTATGTTGTGGGCCCTCCAGACATCTATTAGTTGAGAGGTCTTCAGGGAATGTTGAAGGGATTTGGGAAAGGTCTTAGAGGTAGGGCATGTTCGGCTTCTATCTAGCCCTAAGTGGGCTACTAAGTTAAAATCACCTCCAATTAACATGTGGGGGAAGTGAAACCTATCCAGGGTCTGGAAAAATTCTTTAAAAAATGTAGCCTGTGAGGCATTAGGCACATACACTGAAGCTAAGGTTAACTGTTTATTCTGGATGGAACCCTGAACTATCACAAATCGACTGCCTGGATCTTTATATATCTGTTGAGCCTGAAACAGCACAGAGTTCCTAATGAGGATAGCAGCCCCCCTAGACCTGGACCCATAGGTGGTGAAGTAACACTGTTTAAAAGTTTTATCCAAATACGATGGGTGGTTATCCCTGGAGAAATGTGTCTCCTGAAGTAGAATAACATCAGCTCCAAGAGATTTATAAGCTTTAAATGCTTTTTGCCTTTTTTGAGGGGAATTAAACCCTTTTACATTGTGGGAAATTACTTTAATACCCATGGTGCATTAATAGTGGGACAGTTAGGATCAAAAAGGGGTCCAGGTCGAGAGGGGGCACCCACACAACAGTATAGTCTATCCCAAGGTAAGACACAACTAAGGTGTATAACCTTACAAGGATATGTGCAAATTCAATCTGAAACCGCAACACATGTATCATTATGACGGAGCCATCTGATGTGAGTAGCACAAAAAAAGCAAAAAAATAAAACCAGGAACAAAAAGGAACAAAGAAACTAGGAACCTGAGAACCAGGCCAAAAAATGGCCAGACATAGTCTAGGGGGGTCATGGGGAAAGACATCCCATAGACCCAAAAAGAGGTGACCATTCGGACCAAGGGGTCCAACACTCTGAGTTTTTGTGTCCGTGTAATCTGAGAGTTTACCTGTGAGGGATCCACCTGCTCCGACATCACAAAACAGATGAAGAGTCGGCAGGCCCCCAATGGTGAAGAGTGTAGGGTCAATCAAGCGGACGCAACCGGGAATCTGCAATGAGCCGGGAGAGTCATGGAGCATCAAAGCATGGTGGGAGAGGATCATAGTTCTCCACCTTGAGGGAAAAAAACAAAAAGAGACAAAAAAAAGAAAAAGGTAGAGAGATGTGACAAAAAGATAAAAATGAGAGTAGCTGTTAGTCACGGCGTTGATCTTGGAGATCTCTTCTGGGTGGTGGGGTAGCCCAAATAGCTGAGTGACGTAGAGTGGATGGTAGCCTGGGAAGGGAAGCCGCGTCTAGGAGGCCCAGCTTCACCAGCAATTCCTTGCCTACTGCTATCGTGGTCACCATATAGGTCGTGCCATTATGGGGCACCTGAAGCTTGAAGAGGAAGCCCCATCGGTAGCAAATACTTGCAGACTGTAGGACAGATGTAGCCTTTTTCATCTTCCTGCACTTGTCAAGAGTAGTGGGGGAGATATCCGGGTAAATTTGAACAGGAGTTCCCTCTAGACAAATATTGGGGGTGTTTCTTGAGGCCCTGAGGATGTCCTCTCATTAAGTCCATTTCTTATAGTCAATATCTTAGACTTAAAAGAAACTGTTCTACAACGGAATCCTTCCAACGAGAGGCAACTCGTTTGAGGGATCGCCTACTTTTACGAGGCTACTCCCATACCTGCCTCAAAAAGGCATACAGACGAGCTTGTAACAAATCCAGGCCAGATTTACTTCTTCCAAAACAAAAACACTCCGTTACCAAACCACAACACATTAGACTAATAACTAAATTCACTAATCAACACCAAAATATTAAAGATACTCTCTCAAAACAGTGGAAAATCCTACAGACTGATCCCACTCTCTGTCAACATATATCATCATATCTGAACAATACATTTGGTAAAGCCAGCTCCCTGAAAGACAAATTGTCATGCTCTGAATTCGTAGGGGAATTTAGAAAAGATCCGTGCAAACGCCTTGGTACATTCACCTGCGGTGGATGCACCATTTGCCAGTACATGGACACAAGATCCCACATTTTCTTACCAAATGGAAAAGCATTTAAACCCCAACATTTTGCTAATTGCAAGACTCCTGGTGTGATCTACATGCTAAAATGCCAATGTCAGAGCTTTTACATTGGCAAGACAAAACTTGAGTTTCGCAATAGGGCAGGAAGACACATAAAAAGCATGAAGACAGCTAACCCAGATTTATCCCTTGGTAGACATGTAACGGACCTACACAATGGAAAAATTCCCCAAATTTCCTTCGTTATCCTGGATAGGATTCATCCTAATGCGAGAGGAAGAGTTTGGAACAAGCTCCTCCTCCAAAGAGAATCTCGCTGGATTATGAAGTTAGATGCTACCAATGCACCTGGCCTCAACACTATATTGAGTTTTAGACCATTCCCTGAAGGATGCAGTTCTGGTGTTTGTGAGAAAGATATGTAATTGCAATGTTCAAATTGCCTGGACTTTCTATTCATGTTCTGTAAAAAATCATGCTTTGTTGCATTATGATTTGTGTTATTTAGACAACATCACCCTGTGGGTATTGCTTCAAGCATTGTTTCCCTTGTTTCAACAGAGTGGAGCCTCCGTTGGTGATGCGCCTCAGCCATGACTATTTTGGTAACTGTATGATCCCTTGAGGTGGGGAAGGCAGCTCGGCTATGCGCCGCCCCCCCCCACTTTTTTTTTTTATCTATTTGCTGTTTTGATTATGTCTGCATTTGGTTTTATACAAAAGACTTTCACCATGCTTTGACACTGATTCACATTAGACAATCTATTCTTGGTGGTCCTTTGTCCAAGAGAAATTTCTTTTATATAGACAAATCTACTTTGCGGTGTAACACAAACACTGAATGCATTGGCGCCGCCTTTGTTGTGACGTATGGCGTCACACGTTTCCATGGACTCCAAGCTGATGTGAATCAGCTGTTTACTCAGTTCCACGCACACAAAAGCCAAATAAAGCCACACACTGACACGGTCACTATTGTGGCTGGATGTTCATGTGATGTTGGCTTCCTATTTGATCTTTAACACTCCGGATATTGATTTCGATCCTCACTTATGGTATGTGTCTTGATCCTAATAATTTTTTGGATAGTTTTTAAATCTCTCTGCAATTGATTATTCAGTTGTTGGCCAATATCTATTTGATACATGATTTTGGCGCTGTTGAAATCCCTTTAAAATTGTTATATATATATATTTAAGTAACATTCACCTATATACAGGGATTCTTAGATCTATAAGCACTAGTTATAGTAATATAAAAAAGTTTTATGGATTATTTTTCCTTAGGATTGGAAATTTATAGTCTATACACAATTAATTAATTTATTATACATTTTGACATTAAGATTTAAATATCCTTGTCAATTTAATATTAACAGTTCTTATCGAAGGCAAGCTTATTGTTAAATAATCCCTTTTTTCTGTTTTGTTGATTAAACAGGAAGACCATATGGTAATTTGAAACCCCCATGGTAGTTTGTTGCTCTTGTATATCGCACAGCTGTTGATGCATACAAATATACGCCAACTGAGTGCCGTTACATACTACTTGATCATAGTGGACTACGCCAATCTCCCTTTTTGGACTAGTCGCCTGTTCGTTTTATTCCATCAAACATCAAACAGCAAATATGTCTATTGCTTGTATCAGGTTATTATCTTTAATTAAATTTTATTGTCATCACTTTGGTATTTACATCACCCTTTTTCATTTCTCCTTCCCCTTTTTTTTTTGTGATCACGGTTGACTTGCCTTTCTTACTTCAACGATGCTCCTCTTATGCTCCTGCCCCCATATGTTTCAACCTTGATGGATGCGGTTTTCTTATAGATGCACACCTGTCTCCATGTGTAACATGCCCCTGAAGAAAGGACAAGCTCCGGAAACGCGTCGGGCTCATATCTCTCAAATAGGAGACCATTTCTGTTTGTAAATGTATGCCTTATCATATGTCATTGTTGTTATTGATGAGTTGCAATAGTGATATGCACTAACTCCTTTAAGGTTGATACATTAATAAAAATATGTTTATCTTTACATTTATGTTTTTTTTCATTATTATCTGTTGCCTTTAAAATCCCAACCCTCCTGTGGGGGACCCCCCTAAATCAAGTTAAGGACACACAGACCATTTTGAGACATTTTAGGGTGGGGGATTCTAAATCAAGTTAAGGACACACAGACCATTTTGAGACATTTTGGGGGGGATTCTAAATCAAGTTGAGGACACACAGACCATTTTGAGACATTTTAGGGTAAAGCACTAAAATGGCGCTGACAAAATACATTAAGTGAGTAGACTAGGTGGATATGGGCCCAGCATTGCATGCTGGGAAGGTTAGTGAAGGCAAATATGCATGCAGGACAAAAAAGAGCATTCAAATATTACAGCATGCATGAGGACAAAGGGGACATTCACACTATATTGTAATCATGTGTAGCGCTGGTAGATTTACAATCTACCGCAGATTCGTTAAATTTAGTAAATTGTGTGTTGGAAAGGTTAAAAGTTCGCCTCTGTTCCAGCTTGGCTGACGTTGTGTATGCTTCCGTGCTGACCGGTGGGTGTCGCTGTTACCATTAGTCAGTGTTGGAAGGGCAGCTTGTCGAAGTGTATAGATGCTCCTCTGTCTCGGAGGCAAGCTCAGTGGAGGTGGTCCTTCGAGTTGCATTCTGGGCAAGGGTATTTATGGGACAGACGCCATGTTCTAGGGTTGTTTTACAGCCACCTGCTGACAAAGCTGGACAGCTGAGGAGATCCCAGGGGAGGACCCGTCTTGGAGAGATCACGCGGCGTGCTGGTCTATAGAGGGGCCTGGTGACTTGGCTAGAGGACATATCCAAAAGAAGTAACCATACAGCATAGTGTCCCCGGTTCGGCTTAAAGGTTCAGGCACTGTGACTGACTGTTCACTGCAGAAGATCTGATACATCCTGTGGCAGAGGATCGTGCAGATTTATCCCCCCCAAATAAGTCTGTGGCAGAGACTTTAGATTCGTGCTGCGACCTGGCTGCTAGACTGGTGAGAGAGGCCTATCCAGACGAGCAAAGAGCGTGTCCCATGAGGGGAATGCATTCCACATAATTATCCTTATATAATTATAATTGAATCCTACCGGGACATTTGTCGCTAAGATTTTGCAAGAAGATATTTGAGTTTCTCCTGAGAGTTTCCTTTCCCGTCTCTTTCCTGCTACTTCCTAAAGTTTGACTGTTCAATAAAGCATTGAAAACGTACTCCAGTGTTGGTGCGTGTGTCATCCAGCAGTAAACTCAACGGAACCCCTAGACCCGGTGCCGGTGAAACAGAGGGAAGCAAAGTGAAGGTAACAGACCCGCTTAAACCAGCAGCTCCACCGTGACTTAGTGCTACACATGGTAATTAGTGTTTGAATAAAGAAATACATTACATTAGCAAACATTAAATACAATAAAATGTGATGTTAAAGGATAAATCTTACCTTAATATAGTCTTTCTGCAGGACCTGGATGATGGCAGAACAGGTCTCTGGGATAATGATCCCCAGAGCCTGGGGGGAGATTCCTGTCGAGAACTTAAGGTCCTGCAGGCTTCTCCCTGTCACCAAGTAACGCAACGTGGTGACTAGCCTCTGCTCCGCAGTGATGGCTTGCCTCATGCAGGTATCCTGCCTGCTGATATAAGGGGTCAGCAAAGCCAACAAACGGTCAAAAACAGGGTCCGTCATCTGGAGAAAGTTCCTGAAATCCTCAGGATTATTCTCACGGATCTCACGGAGCAATGGTATGTGAGAGAATTGGTCACGCTGGAGCAACCAATTCTTGGTCCATTAATGATGGACTGGACTTGGGCTGAAGAATGAACTACAGCACCAAGCACATATAAAGCACAGGCTCGATGACGAGAACGTACCCGCAACATGGCCTCAAAGCAGTCGGCTGGTCAGAACGCACTTAACAGAATGCACTGAAGAACAACAAGGCCTGTGACGAGTGAGCTGAAAATCAGCAATGAGCGGACAATAAGACACTAATAAATCAATGCGAACTGACTACACGCACTGAAAAGCAGATACAAACCTCACAAGCACAAACTGAACAACAGTTAAACGATCTGAAAAATACGAATCTCACTAGCGCGAATCGTCTCTCACCAAACTTCTACTAACATGAGATAAACACAAGATTAGCAGAAGGAGCCCAAAGGGTGTCGCACGAGCTATTGAACTTCCGTTTTATAGCCTCGTCAGACCTGGTGTACGTCATCGCGTACTAGGCTGTCGGACTTTGGTGTGATCGTATGTAGGCAAGTCCGTTTGTTAGAAAGTCCGTCGGAAGTCCACCAAAAGTCCGTTGAAAGTCTGTCGGACAGACCGTCAGACTTTTGTTGCTCAAAAGTCCGCCCGTGTGTACACGGCATCATTCTTTATTAAGGTCTTATTTATATAGGAGATATAATAAAGTTGTATGCTGAGCAGTTTTAAACAGCTGTGGATTTGTTGTCTCCATGTAGTACAATAAAAGTCCCATTGTTACCCTTCCCCTCCTTTTCCCTTAAGTTAGTTTAGGTGGTTTTGAGGTGATTCTCCTTCTCTTTGTTGTCCTGGAGAGATACTCTGTGTAGCTGTAGTCAGGCAGTGCCATGGTTTGGAGTATATAAACCAACGGGGGAACCAAGAGTGTGGTGGCAGTGCTGGAAGTTGGAAGTTTCTTATATCCTGAGCTTGGAGGAGAGTTATGTTATAGCTCTGTCTATAGTACATATACTGGGGTGGTTTATGGAGAGTAGGAGCTTCACCTGGAAGTCTTCCAATGGGGGGGGTCACAAGAAGTCTGATCATTGGAGGAAAGCAGGCTGAGTTTCCAGCACAGCTAGAGACCTGACCACACTGTGCTTTCATGCCTAGTATGGTCAGTTTTTGATAGAAAAGCAGAGAGACTGGCAGAATTGCCAAGTATTTTACACAAAGAAAGAAGTACAAATGAAACATGATCATTTTCCATACAAGTACATGGTACAGCAGGCACATTTTAGGAATATGAAATGCTGAGCTTACATATTTTTTAACTGAGGTTATTACACAGAATGGAAGGTTTTGACAACCATCAGGTACCATCCCTGGGCTTTCTTTTGTTTTTAAGTTATATTTAGCATCCTACTGCTGGGGTTATCACTATACCCAGTAGGCAATGATCTAAAGTAGAGTTATGTCCTCTAATAAATGCAGACAAAAGTCCTCTTAATTTTTTTTAAAGTAAATCAGTAGTAGAAGATAAAAAACAAAACAAAAAAAAACAAGATTTTCCTTGTACATGATCGGATGACTGGAATAAAACCCTAAATAAACATTCACTTTGCTACATGGCCATTTTCTATTCTTTTAACCACTTGCCGACAAGCTGCCGCAGTTTTACTGCGGCAGAATGGCAAGGCTGGGCGAAACGACATTATGTAACACCGCTTCGCCCTGTGCCACTAAGGAGCGCGCATGCCCCCTGCTCGCCAACTGAGCCGTTGGGAGTGCCAGGGGTCACTATCAACGCCGTGCTCCCGCGATCGCTCGTGGCCCACCAAGAATCGGGATCTGTGTGTGTAAACACAGTTTCCGGTTCTCTGAGGGGAGAAGAGACAGAATGTCTGTTCATACAGAGTATGAACAGCGATCTGTCATCTCCCCTACACAGTCCCCTTCCCCTTTCAGTTAGACCCCACACTAGAGAACACAATTAACTCCTTGATCGTCCCCTAGTGTTAACCCCTTCCCTGCTAGTGACATTTTTACAGTAATCGGTGCATTTTCATAGTACTGATCACTGTATAAATGCTAATGGTCCCAAAAATGTGTCAAAAGTGTCCGACGTGTCCGCCATAATGTCCCGATAACAATCGCAGATCGCCGCCATTACTAGTAAAAAAAAAATTAATAATAAAAATGCCATAAAACGATCCCCTATTTTGTAGACGCTGTAACTTTTGAGCAAACCAATCAATATACGCATATTACGATTTTTTTACCAAAAATATGTAGAAGAATTTATATCAGCCTAAACTGAGGAAAAAAAATAGTTTTTTTATATATATTTTTAGGGGATATTTATTATAGCAAAAATTGTCGCTCTTTTTTTGTTTATAGCGCAAAAAATAAAAACCGCAGAGGTGATCAAATACCACCAAAAGAAAGCTCTATTTGTGGGAAAAAAAGGACGTCAATTTTGTTTGGGTGCAAAGTCGCACAACCGCGCAATTGTCAGTTAAAGCGGCGCAAAAAAGTGCTCTGGTCAGGAAGGGGGTAAAATCTTCCAGGGCTGAAGCGGTTAATAAATCTATCCCAACACATGGATTGTGCCACCAGTGGTAAATGTCCTTGTACCTTGTACATATTTACTTGTTAACTGTCTGATTTGAAGATTTCATTTCTATGGGGTTGGTTTACTAAAACTGGAGAGTGCAAAATCTGGTGCAGCTGTGCCTGGTAGTCAATCAGCTTCTAGCTTCAGCTTGTTCAATAAAGCTTTGACAAAAAAAAAACCTGGAAGCTGATTGGTTTCTGTGCAGAACTGCACCAGATTTTGCACTCTCCAGTTTTAGTAAATCAACCCCATAGAAATTAAATTATCAAGTTAGAAAGTTAACAAGAAAATATATACAAGGTACAAGGAGATCAGATATTCATTTTTAACTGTAAACTAGAATTGACAGTGACACCGAAGCAACAACATACACTTTTGTGCTTATTCAAATAAACACCACAAAGAACAAAGTAAGTAACCCAAGCATTCATAAGCCATTTTGTTCCGGTTGGTCTAAAATAAACCAGTAGATGATTGGTTGCTATTGATTACTACAATTTATGTGTTACTTGTAATTTTTTTGCATTTATTATTCTTTTTTATCCAAGGTTTTATACCAAAGCTCTTTGATTTTGATCTCAGTATTATTCTCTAATAACATTTCTTCAAATATGACTTATTTCCCTGTTTTCTCAGTATCATAACATTTGATCTTATTCTTGTCTTCTCTCTTATACTTAAGGAAGCTCACTTGTACATTTAATGAGCTAAATTGTTTTAGTTTAGTCACAAGTTAGAGCAAACATTCAAACATTTCTTATTGTCCTTGCTTGGACAAAAAAAAGTCAAATTTTATATTGCTGCTGCAATGTTGGCAGGACAAACTGTTTTCAGACAAAAATCTGAATTCCTTTCATTTTCTCATTTGTATACTTTGAAATATAAGCTAAATAAAAAAAAAAACAAAGAATAATAATCAACTAAGTTTATATATTTTCCATCAATAAATCTTGGAGTATTTTGGAATTCTAGAATATAATATTTCTTTGGTAGAATTCCAATATTCTCCAATATTTATTTAAAGGATAGGGAACATTGGATGGTTGGAATATGTAACATGCTCCAGCTCCTGCCATCTCTCCCCCTGTTCTCATCCTCAGTGTGGGTGGGGGATGTTCTCCCCACAGACACTGTCACAATTCAAAAACAGTGTAGCTGTGTGGGGCAGTTTCCTGTGAATGAAAGAACTACAGATACATTCAGCCACTGTGGCAGATGGCTTGTAGTTCTGAATGAACTGCAAGGGTACAACAGACAAATCGTGTTAAGGTATGGGCTGAATACTCTAGGGCTTGTCTGCAGAAGCCTGTCATTGCGCCCATGACACACTGATCATGGGTGCAATGCTTTTCAGGCTCCTGCAGTAAAAAATAATAAATGTACATTTTTTTTCTGCAAAAAAATATGTGTATTGATTATTTTTTTCTAAAAAGGTGAACTTGTCCTTTATATTATATATGTTGTACTGTATATAAAAACTATATAATATATATATTGCTATATATGGATTATTTTGGTGTTTTTTTCTTTTGGGAACACATCTGGTTATGTGAATAGATAACAATTTTTACTTACTGGTTCTGTCTATCCTCCTAAACGTTGTATAGATATATTCAAAATATTAGTATGATGCTCTAATGCTGAAGTAGAGTTATTGTGGTTGATTTATTAAAAAAGTACTGAATGTTCACCCAACACTCATTTTCATCTAGTGATTCTGTGAATAACACACTTCTTGTCCTTGGATGGCTTTGTTTTTTTCTCCTCTGTATCTATGGAGACAGCCGCAGTTTTCACCCAGCCTTGACTAAAATATGTTATCCTGTTTTCCTCTCCATTACATGACTTACAAAGCTACTCACAACTATGCCCCCAGATACATCACCAACCTCATCTCAAAATATCAACCAAACAGTATTCCCGGCTCCGCAAGAGACCTCCTGCTCTCTTGATCACTTGTAAACTCCTCCAGAACTTCTCCAGAGCCTCTGTCATCCTTTGGAACTCCTTGCCTCAACCTGTACAGCTATCTCTGCCTTTAAACACTCCCTGAAAACATATCTCTTGTGAAGACTATCTCACCTCTACCTAACAACTGCTTTTGCTTTCTTAAACAATTCATCCCTCTACAGTTAATAGCTTTTGTAACACTTGCCCTTCCTTTTAGATTGTAAACTATCCCTGGATAGTAAACTCTTGTCTTGAATTGTATTTGAACTGTACTGTCTTCCTTTATTTTGTAAAGCACTGCACAGACAGTTGGTGCTATATAAATCCTGAATAATAATAATTACATGGGGGATGGGGGGAATTAGTAGTTTACAGAAAGAAGGTTCAATTGTTGTTATGTTCAGTTCAGCTCACATTAAGTGTCAGGGACAGCAGGATCAACGGGTATTTTCTGCACAATACCAAAGGGAAATGCAACTCAAACTCCTCAGTCCACCCAATCCTGTAGTTTCAGGTGCAAGCAAATAGTGCCTGCCAATGCTCTCCACATAGAATAAATAAAAAAGTTGGCAACAATCCAAGTACATCAGTCTTCATAAAGCTTTTTTATTCCAGGACTAGATCATGGAAGAGTCTGTTCAAACTGAAGCTTCACTCTGACATGTCTAACTCAAAAACAGCTTTTCTGTATTTGCTGAAAATATTGTTAGCCTAAAAAAGAAAACACGTGCAGTAACAATTCTAAGATAACACATAATAAATGTTTGTTCTTGGGTTTAGTTAGTTTTTCACTTTGACTACCCAGACATGTGCAAGGAAAAAAAGGACTTTTTTTAAGATGGTTTGATTAGTTTATTCATTAGGTTTTGTAAACTTTTGTAAAAGAAAAGCCAACAATAGATAACCTAGGTATACCATCATTGGACGCATTTTTGTTTAGTTTAGTGAGTAATTAATTTGTACATTTTTTTATTTATTTATTAGACCAGTGATAGGTGTCATGCACGAACGTACAACTATGCAATGGTATTGGTGTTCAGAGAAACTACAGAATAATTAGTGGTCAAGTTATTCTCTAACACCTAACTGCTGTCTTATGAATGTTGAATGTTTCCTCCCTTCATTTCCTTCTTTTCTCTTTGGCCCACCCTTCCTTCCCTCCCTCCTTCCTTCTTTCTTTCCTTTCTTACATTCACCCATTTTTCTGCCTTCTTTAGCTCTGAGATTCCTTCAAGATTATAGACAGCAGTGATTTTTGAAGTTTAATGTCACCATCGTATGCTTTTTGTAGAATCCCTCACGCATTAAGTGGCCTAACAATTAGACTTCATTGAGCTTACCTCTCTTGGACCATGAAACATGCATGAACTTAACTGAGAAGATTTTAACAGCTGTCAGTTTTACAATAAACATTTTAGTAAAAAAAGTAAGAACCCTGGTATACTCGAAATATATTTGGGAAAAAACAAACATGATTGGACATATTATTCCCATTATGTTGCATGTTAGTGGGAAACAAATATGTCTTAGGTTAGCAAAGACAAATTGACAGCTGGAATCTTAGAAAATGTCTTGCCCCAACTAAGGCCAGATTTAGGCCTGGGGGGGGGGGGGGGGGGTTGGTCCAAGGCACTTTAAGTTTGGAGGGTCCCTCATGAATAAAGTTGGTTTACATTCTCAATGACAGTCACACATTTTTAAAATGCATGATGCAATATCATTTTGAGGTCACGCATGCACACACATAAATCTGACAATAGCCCCAACCCTCTACCAGTCCCTTAAACACCTTTCTGAGATCCAGCAAGATATTGCAGATATGGTTACACAGCCACTTGTCAAAATGTTCTGAGCCAGAGCAGGGAGTACCAACTCTTCACAGGAATAAATGTGTGGGCCCAGCAATAAAGTTTTTGGCAAGTAAACTGCGCAACTTTACCAAAGGTGCAGTTATGTCATTTTCTGCTATACCAGATATCTGATCAGTCTTGGTCTTCCCAAATACATTTTTAGTGTATCAGGAGTTGAACTTCCATTGCCTAAAACATTTATTGAAAAATCGATTAGGATACTTTCCTTTTGCATACAGCTTCCTGTATATAGACTAGTCAATAGCTTATCCATTTGCTGCCCAAGCTAATTTTGACAGTTCACACATACATTTAAAAATCTGCATTTTTATTTATTTTGTTAAAAAAATAATTACTTAAAACCCCCAAAGAGTATATATTTTCTGAAAGCAAAGGCCCTGTAGAATTTTTTTTTCTGTTGATGCAATTGTACTGTGCAAACTACGGTATCTAAAATTCTCTATAGACAATATTTAAAAGCCTTTACAGGTTACCAATTTAAACTTACCAAGGAATGGTGCTATAATTATTGTTCTCACTCTGACGTTCGCGGCAACACCTCACATGTATGGTGCGATCACTGTTTACATATGTGTATAGGAGGACCTATGTAAGTGGTTTCATTTGCGTATGAGCACTGAGGGACAGAGGAACTTTAATTTTTTTTACAAATTGAATCTTTTTTTATTTTAAATTAGTTTTATGGCACTGTTAATTTAAAATGTTTGCTTAATTAACTTTATTGATTCACAAGGAATGAACAACATCCCTTGTGAGAGCATGTGACAGGTACTCCTTACTGTGAGGCTGTATAGCTGCTTAGGTCACTTTTTAATTATAGAGCATTGCTGACTCTAAAAAACATATGAGGATCATGGCTGCAGCTTCAATGAAACCTGAGGATCTACGGGAAGTGGTTATTCAACTAAGTAGCCAGGATTGCTGAATGGTGACGCCACTAACTATTGAAATACAACCCCTTTGTCAGGGACGTGCTGGCCATAGTGCAGCCAAAGCTCCTAGGCAGAGGCAAATATACATGCGCAGAGGTGCATTTGCAGGTGCCCGTCTTGCTGGGCTACTGCAAGACGAAGCTCCTAGGCTAATGCCTATGCACAGAAACAGTAGCGCTAACAGGCGAACGCATATGCGCATTAGCCATTAATGCTGATGCCAAATGGCCTATATAAAGACAGCAACTGCACTAGTGCAGTGCTGTCTGATCTGCAGCTTTACCTAAGTCTAATCCTGTATCTGCATCTGATTACCTGTGTTTGACCTGGCTTCCTTGACTACGCTTGTATATCTCCAGTCCTGACCCCGGCTTGCCTTAACCTTGTTATACCTGCTATTCTGCCTGATATCCTGCTGCTGACCTCTGCCTGTCTACTGACCAATCTCTGCTTACCGTTCGTTTATGCCATATCTGATTTTCTGTGATTGACGTGGCTTATCTGATCCTGCTCCAGTCTTGCTCCATCCTGCTCCATACAGTACCTCTTGAAGCTGTCCTGCATCCACTGTGCATCTGCACGTGCTGCTGCTACCACCACCTGCTGCTCATGACCCAGCCTGGTCATCTCTACCTTCAACAAGAGATTCTGCAGGCACTCCTACCTCATTGCACTCTCGCGGCCACTGTCCCGACTCCAGTGGTCCCTCAGCCAGGGCTGTAAGAGAGCTCTCCTTCTACACATCAGGCTCTGTTACAAGGTATGTGACACCCTTATTCTGCATGTTTACAGAGGCCCTCAGCATACCCATAGATATCCAAGGGAAAATGGAAGTATGTGCATGTTCTGACCACCCTAAAGCACCCCAAATGTCTACCATTCATACCAAGATGATGTCACAGTCAGCAAAAAACAGGATATTTTCACTGTCATCTCATGTCTTTTGGTAGAATAATAAGAAGGTATGGGAGAAAATGAATTCAAAAAGTTATTTTCCCAAGAACATAATTATGTAGCATCTACATAGTCAGTTTTGGCTAAAGTTATATCCTTGTATATGCATTAAAATGGTTGTAAACCTAAAATAAAAACAAAATGTACTGGCTCTTAATTTGTTTAAAGCAGAGCTCCACCCAAAAGGGTAAGCTCCTCTTGTTCGCACCCTCCCCCTCACAGTCAATTTGCCACTTTTTCGGGGGGAGAGGGGAGCGGGTACCTGGTTTTGACAGGTGCCCACTCCCACGTCCGTGTAAGATCGCTGCAGCGATCTCCGAGTATGCGCACCTGTATCTTCCATAGTCAAAACACAGCAATACCTCCCTCCCACTGCACTAGGCTTGGAAAAGGAGGAAGTGCTGTTATGCCGCTGGGCGGGTGGTGTTCCTTTGCTATGGAAGCATAAAAACTCAGTGATAACGTCACTCTAGGTTATGACGTAATGCCCCCAGCACTAGACACATCGGCCAGCAGGTTTGGGCATCACTGTAGAAGCTATAGCGATCATGTGACCTGCATTAGTACACTAAACATCAAGAACATAGTCATGACAGGCTTACATTTCACTATTAGTCATCGCCATTGTAACAACACACAGAATGAATAATACCGGTTTGTGGGGAAGTATTCAAGTAGGAGACAGGCCTACCATACGGGGACTGATCCACTCATTGAGGAAATGCAATCAACAACCTAAGGGGGGAAGTGGCCTTGGCACTAAGTGGTTGTCCAGCAAACAGAAGGACAAAAGGGGTCTAGCAGTAGCTGGGGGGTGAAAGAAGAAAGAGAGGAAGGGCAAGATAAGGATGGAGGAGGGGGGGTTGAGTCCCGTAGGATACAGCCACGTGTCCTCTGCTAAAAGCTGCTTAGTGATCAAATGGTCAAGTCCAGAGGAAGGATCAGTTCAGGTGCAAATTGTCATTGTAGGCACTCCAAGGTTCCCAAACCTTCAGGAATTTGGTGTGGGTTTCATTCTAAATGGAAGTGAGCTTCTCGTGCACCATAGTCCCCATGAGGTGTTACTTAACCTCTGCTAGGCTAAGAAATTTTTATCTCCAGACCTTAGCTAGTGTCTGGTGAGTAGGGATGAGCCGAACACCCCCCGGTTCGGTTCGCACCAGAACCTGCGAACGGACCGAAAGTTTGCACGAACGTTAGAACCCCATTGACGTCTATGGGACTCAAACGTTCGAAATCAAAAGTGCTCCTTTTAAAAACTAATTTGCATGGTATTGTCCTAAAAAGGGTTTGGGGACCCGGGTCCTACCCCAGGGGACATGTATCAATGCAAAAAAAACTTTTAAAAACGGCCGTTTTTTCGGGAGCAGTGATTTTAATGATGCTTAAAGTAAAAAAAAAAAAAAGTGAAATATTCCTTTAAATATCGTACCTGAGGGGTGTCTATAGTATGCCTGTGAAGTGACGCGTGTTTCCCGTGTTTAGAACAGTCCCTGCACCAAATGTCATTTTTAAAGGAAAAAATCTAATTTAAAACTGCTTGCGGGTTTAATGTAATGTCGGGTCCTGGCAATATGGATGAAAATCAGTGAGACAAACGGCATGGGTACCCCCCAGTCCATTACCAGGCCCTTTGGGTCTTGTATGGATATTAAGGGGAACGCACTGCACTAACTGTAAATAGTCTAGCTGCCTGACTGTGGTACTAATAGGATCAAAAGAACACAAGCAATTTTCTTCAGGTAGCTGTATTTACTGTAACAAGACAAGCCTGCCTGTCAGTAAGAAGATAACAGAAACGGATCTAGCTGAACACTGTGAGCAGGACGCACTGCACTAAATGTAAATAGTCTAGCTGCCTGACTGTGGTACTAATAGGATCAAAAGAACACCAGTAATTTTCTTCAGGTAGCTTTATATACTGTAACAAGACAAGCCTGCCTGTCAGTAAGAAGATAACAGGAACGGATCTAGCTGAACACTGTGAGCAGGACGCACTGCACTAAATGTAAATAGTCTAGCTGCCTGACTGTGGTACTAATAGGATCAAAAGAACACCAGTAATTTTCTTCAAAATACTGTAACAAGACAAGCCTGCCTGTCAGTAAGAAGATAACAGGAATGGATCTAGCTGAACACTGTGAGCAGGACGCACTGCACTAAATGTAAATAGTCTAGAAGATAACAGGAGCGCATCTAGCTAAACTGAATACAGTGTATATATATATATATATATACGCAACACCTGGGATGCATATATATAGACAATACACTTTAAGTGCAGCTAACTGACTGACTGTCCTGCCTAATCTAGCTAACTCAAATGAAATGACACTGTCTCTCTCTCTCTCTATTTCTCAGCACACCGGAACACACTGCACAGGGCCGCCGTGCAGGCGGCCTTATATAGTGTGGGGCGTGTACTAAATCCCCTGAGCCATAATTGGCCAAAGCCTCCTTGGCTTTGGCCAATTACGGCTCTCTGTTAAGGCGGCGCTGTGATTGGCCAAGCATGCGGGTCATAGTGCATGCTTGGCCAATCATCAGCAAGCAATGCACTGCGATGTGGCGCGTCACGGCCCATATCGTTCGCAATTCGACGAACGATCGAACAGCCGATGTTCGAGTCGAACATGGGTTCGACTCGAACACGAAGCTCATCCCTACTGGTGAGCTGTTTGGAAAATAAAGCTTACAAACTTCCTATGATTCCTAGATAGAGCCATATTAGGCTTGTGAAGCAAAGCCTCCCACAGATAATGGGCCAAGTGTACATTTAAGTATAGTTCTAATCATTGTGTATATTTGGGTCCAAAAGCAGATTACCTTGGGGCAGGTCCACCAGAAGTGTAGCAGAGTGCCATGCTCTCTACAGCCCTGAAAATACATCGAAGACATACTGGGAATGAACTAAGAGATGCGATCAGGAGTCATGTACCACAGAGAAAGCAGTTTAAATGCATTCTCCTGGGCTAGGATATTCTAAGAGGAAGCCAAATATTATTCCATTTAACCTGAACCAGGGACTTGCCCAAATCTGTTTCCCATTTTGCCACATAGGAGAGTTTTCTGCTGCTCGAAAGAGGAATAGAGATCAGAAATGAGGCCCTTCGAACATGACGCCGACAATGAGTTTCAAAGGTGGTCAACTGTTTAGGGGGTCCCGACAAATGTTTGAGGAGGTTACAGACATAATGCGAGATTTAGAGATGATGGAAAGCCTCTGAGGTCGGGAGATGCCAGTGTTTCTTCAAGTAACTGCAGGATTTCATATTTGACTCCTTTCATTTGCCACCAACCAAACAGCAGTGGATTATCATAGGCTGGGAAAATTGAGGAGTTTTGGGGACACCGGACTGGGGCAAATGAGGAGATATAAGGTTACTAGAGTATTTCACGGAGTCCTTAAGATGCAGAATGTGACTTAAGGAATGATCCTCAATTCAGGGGCGGTATGAAGAGGCGTCCAGAGGTGGTTATATATGGGAAAGGAATAACATTCAAGGATCGCCAGGTGGACCCAGATAGGCATTTCAGCATTTCCACAAGTTTCTTTACTTCTGACGTACACCACAACTTTGGATTGATTCTTATACAATGAATCACTTCAAATTATTCTCTGCACCCTGTTATATTGGCTTTTTTGAAGATTTTTAATCATTTCTGCAGGGTGAGATCTATCTACAAGCAAAAAAATTATTAAGATATATGGAATTTCTGTCCAAATCTGTCATAAGAATGTTCCTTTCCACAGATATGAAAACATCCAAATAACTAATAGGCTGTAGATGATATTCCAGTGTAAATTTAATCATGGAGAGCAAAGTATTAATCTTAGGAAACATTTTGTGCAAGGAACGTTTACATTCTATCTATACAGCCAACATCTCTGTTGTTTATTGTGGCCAACGTATAAAGAAAGTAGACAGTCCACTTTCACTTCTCTAACTTTTGTACTTAGCCCTTAGGTTAGAGTATACATTCATGAAATAAAAATACTGATAACAAACACTCATTATGAACATTATTCACCTTATGTATTCAAGATATAATACTGTGAGACCACTCATAATCAGTGACAAGAAACATATGGGGAAACAGCCAGCTGGAAGCTCCAGGGAAAATATAAAGGTACTTTGTTGCATAAACTCTAGCACTTTTCAGTAAAAAGGAAACCTATTCTAGGAATGTTTGAAACATTTTCCAATTAACATTAAATTCTCTTTTTTAACACTTTGGGGCCTATGCATAAAAATTGTGAACTGAATCAAATTCTTCAGATTTCCTCTTAAGAGTAAAGTTTGCAAGAAGTTAGAAGTATGGAATGGCAGGTCCAGGTGGAGTCGACAGGGTTGTCCCTACCACAATACTCTCAAGTAAAGATGGTGACACCTATGACATAAGTTCATTTCTGGGAACGCTTCGTATAATGGGGAGGATATAATTAAAAATACATGTGCAAATGCAATGGTGATTATTGATGAAAAAAATGTCAATGAGAAGTTTACCATGGCTGGCAATCTGTGTCATGTAGGTAGAATTCATTATACCCCCTAGCAACAGTGTCTAAGACCGCAGAGTTGTCCTTGGAAACCCCCAAGGATCTCAGCATGCTAAAGCTAGAGACTACCCTGGAAAACTATGGTGCCACCCTGATGGACGAGAGTACATTTGAACGGAGTAATATGAATGTATTAAAGCAGAGTGCCAAAATTAAAAATGAGAATGTATTAATGCTGACTGACATGTTTGAAAATATTCATACATTTGAACAAGAGCAACAGGCTCCCAGTGATAAGATTTTAATAATGAAACCAGCTGTGTTTAGCAATGTTTTGTTGCAAATTGGTATGCTTAAAGATGAAATGTGCAATGTGTTCTCTGCTCAGTCACTCACAGATGGATCGGTCCTGTGAAGTACCTTTGAATGGAGTATAGAACAATTCAACTAAGACAGTTTAAAAAAAAGTTTAAATATGATGTTGAAATAGGTCTCTGTATGTATCAGTGGTGCAGAATAGCTTTTAGTGAAAGATGCACTCACTGCTGTAGCTCCATCCTCTCAAGCTGGAAGGTCCAAGTAAGGAAATTTTGTCAACAACCCATGAAGGAAGTTAAGAAGGATGAGGTGCCAAACAAACTGGTGTTCATGGAGTGGCAGATGGCACAAGTGTGAAGATTGGGATCACCAACCCAGTTTGTATACTGAAGGTAAGATTTTGTGACAGTTGTTGGCAGAGTGTCATGTGCCAGTGGAGTTTTGGCAAAGTGTGATTGCTGTGGGAGACAGCCATGCTGCTGGGTATGGTTCCTCCACAGACACTGCCAGGCAAAAAAGCAGAAAAAAGGAGGTATAATAGTAGCATTGTCACTTCTGACATTAATGAAAAATAATTGCTGATTTATGATGGTTTGGTTTCCATGGGTAATAACCATTGTATCGGTAGAACTTATAACCAATTGTACATGATTATTGGTAATCCCAAAACATGTAATGAGATGATTGTTTAACATTGTAGTATGAGATTAAATGTGTCATTAAACAGTGTAGGGAGACTAGGCCCCCTACAGGTTCAGAAGAGTTCGTTTTTAGAAGGATTTCCCACATTTTATACCAGAGAAGAGAAACCTTGTTGAATACTGTAGTACCCTTTTAGACAGGTTGCTAGGATGCCAGGCAAATTTAGTTCTTTTTTGGCTTCTCTGTAATCATTTGAGTAGCTATTGATTTCTTTAGGCTGTTCTAGATCTCACAGGTTGCAGCTTTGACTGCTTTGCCCTGCCTTCTAGAGATTTCTAGAACATAGGGGCTAGAATAATGAAATGGGTAGCTTAAATATTTTTTGTGCTTTGGCCAATCCCTGGGGAGGTGTGTTCAGTAGGTGGCTAGTGAGAACATAAATAGTCTGTGGTCTGGATCAGACATGTTCTTGCTCTGCTGCAGAAGTTCCACAACCTCATCGGGCTGTTGCCCCTTTAAGGCAGTTCTGCTGGAATTTATTGATGTTCATTGAGGTCCCTGCTATAGCAGAACCGGGGGAAGGGGGCTATTCCTAAGCACCTTTGGAGCTAATTAAGCAACTTCATCTAAGGGCCTGGTCTGGAGAACTCACTGAAGAGTTCCTAGAAGGAAGCTGGAAAGTGAGTAGCTGTCCTGTGACATTAACCTCTTCCTTACTGAAGAGTGTCCAATGGAAGCCAGGAACTGAGCAGTTGTCCTGTGACATAGAGATGTCAGGTGGAACCTGGGAAGTGTTCAGCTGTCCTGTGACATTATGAGTACTGATCTGAGCCCATGATCTTGGTGACTGTGTGCTGTTTTACATTTTGGTTGATAAGTGCCCACTGTACCTCTCTATCTCTGAGACTGACAGAATGAAGTGTACAAGGGAAATGGTTAAACAAAAGAAGCCGAGATTGGACATAAGCATTTCACAAGATTTGAATAATGAGATGGTAAAATGCACTTGTGGAAGTGCACAGAGAAAAATAATTGTGAATGTCTCAGAAGTAGAGTGAAAGCAGAGTACAAAGAGAATCAAGGATTGAGGCATGGAATAGAGTGATGAAAAGCGGGAATGTGCCTACATAGATGGCAACATAAAAGTGTGCAAGGAACGCCCTAAAAAGAAAACATCATTGTCACACTGTTCTCTATGCACTGTATATGTACAGTATATACAGTATATGTAGCACCCACCTAGATAGGTTGCTAGGATGATAGGTACATTTAGTTGTTCCAAAGGCTGTTCTAGATTTCACAGGCTGTAGGTTTGATTGTTTCCCTCTGCATACTGGAGGCTTCCAGAACTTAAGGCAAATGGGCAGCTTAAGCCTCTGAGGCAGGCTTTGCTGGAGCTTCTGATGTTCATCGAGGGCCCAGGCCTATTCCTGATCAACTTAGGAGCTAACCCATAGTCCCATATAAGGATCTGGCCTGGAGGACTCACTGAAGAGTGCTGGGTGGAAGCTGGAAGGTGTGCAGTTGTCCTGTGTCATTGAGCGTATTAATCCCTTCCTCACTGAACAGTGTCTGGTTGAAACTAGGAACTAAGTAATTGTCCTGAAGCATAGCGATATCAGAGGAAAACTGGGGAGTTAATCTGTCCTGGAGAGACATTGTGAGAATAGACATGAGCTCAAGATAAGGGTGACTGTGTGCTGTTTTGAAGGATAAGTACCAGCGGTAGCTCTTTCTGAGACAGCTCTTACAAGGATCTCAGTTCTGGCCATTACTATTAACTCTTGGCATAAAGACTGTTCAGAGAAGCCTAGCTTAGTCAAGAGTGTTCTTCTGTTACTATTCAGCATGTCTTGACTATCCCATACCACCCTCATCCTTTACCCATCCCACGTTCTACAAGCAATAAACTATTTTAAGGTGTTGATGTAGATGATCTGGTTCATGGCTAGGCAGCTGCTATGCCCTAAAGGATCTCCATGGTCTCATTGGCTTGTAGTGTAATTTAACAAAATGTAGATTGAAGCACCGCACCACTGCTAAAAGGTCCAAACATGATTTTATTCCAGTAAGGGTTAGGGGGACTATCAAAAGAATAGTCAACGTGTGTTAGGAGTCCAAAACTGCTCCCTTCACCAGGGCTAAAAAATCATGAGTACATCTCCGTATCTCCATATCAATGCGATAACAATGCAATATGCCCTTCTCAAAGTCACTGGTAAAACCAAATACCAAACAGGCAATAGTATTTTTAATAGTATAAAAATTAAAAAATTGAATACATAACTAACAGACAAGAATCTCAGACAAATGTAAGAATCTGAATAATAAAACACACCATTTCAGTTCATTAATTGCTTTAAAAACAGTAATAAATTGTAAAAAAAAATAATAGTACTATATCCTGATTAAAATATGGACCTAATAAGAATAGATATAAAAATAAATTGTATGTAAAAATTAGCATGTGTATAACTCAAGCTATATACTTGTCAGAAACCATGAATCAGACTGAGACAGAAGTACAGTTAAATCACACTTGTTTAATAATAATAAAAAAAAGGTAAACAGAGTAAATGTAGTTAAAACATAGCCAGAGTTCAGGAACAGTAACGGATAGTCAGACAAACCAAAACATCAGTGAGCCAGAGAACAGAGTAGTAGAACAGCAAGCAGGATCTGGAGCCAGAAGAAATGGCAGCCAAGCAAGTCTTTAACAGGTACACAGGAGATCGTCTCTAGAGATGTGACCAGGGCGAAGGCAGAGATCATCGGATGGCTTAAGTAGGCAGGACTGACGAGCAGGATATCATCAACAGGTGAGTCACTGTGGAGAGATAGGAGCTGGCAATTAGCCGACAGCTGAGCGGCCAGCTCAGAGAAGGAAGGGCTGAGCCCAGCCCTGACAGTACCCACTACTCAATGACTCCTCTCCCTCGGCGGACCACCAGGCTTGATGGGAAATATCTATGGAAATCACGGAGGAGGACAAGGGCATGTTCGAGCATTCCTCCGGACCGCACCAGGTACTGTATGCGCCCATGGAACCTACGGGAGTCAACAATGGACTGTACTTCATACTCCTCATGGTTCTCAACCTGTACAGTGTGAGGACGAGGCACCGAGGTGGTAAAGCGGTTGCAGACCAAAGGTTTTAATAAGGAGACATGAAATACATTTGAGATACGCATATTAGAAGGAAGGTCTAATGTGTAAGCCACTAAGTTAATCCTGTAAAGAATACGGAAGAGCCCAATAAACCGAGGTGCGAACTTCAGTGAGGGAACACAAAGTCAGAGGTTGCAAGATGACAGACAGACCCTGTCCCCAACCTGGTAGGAAGGTGCAGGAAGGCGTCTGCGGTCAGCATGGAGTATGTACCTATCATTAGCATGTCGCAACGCCTCCTGGACTTGTGCCCAAGTGGAATGAAAACCATGGAGATGCTCCTCTAATGCAGGAATACTCTGCGGAACAAATGAGCCAGACAACAAGGTTGGAAACCATAGCTCGCCATAAATGGGGACACTTGGGAAGCAGAATTCAAGGCACTATTGTGAGCAAACTCCACCCACAGTAAGAGGTCTGACCAGTTGGTATGATGGTCAGGAATATAGCAACGTAGGAATTGCTCCAAGGACTGATTGGCTCGTTCTGCGGTCCCATTAGACTGCGGATGATATGCAGAGGAGAAAGCTGAATTCCCAACTGTACACAAAAGGCTCGCCAGAACCGGGACACAAACTGACTACCTCTGTCCCAGACAATCACTTTGGGTAGCCCATGTATCCCAAAGAAAAATTGAAACCAGTTCCTTGGAAGTGGGTAACTTCTTAAGTGGAAAACAATGAGACATGAAACACGGAACAGGCAGCTTCGAAGGCGGTTACATCAGCACGTAGACTAGGCCACCAGAATTGTTGGGAAATGGCCCAAAAGAGTTGATTCTTCCCAGGGTGGCCAGCAGCCTTGGGAGAATGGTAAGTCTGGAGCTCTGCAGTATGGAGACTCTCTGGGACAAAGCAGCGGTCACAAGGTTTCTCAGGAGGAGCATGGACCTGAGCAGCAAGAATTTTGTCACCCAAAGGAGAAGTGAGACTGGTGCGAACCGTAGCCAGAATACAATCAGGAGGAATAAGAGGAACCGGAACCGACTCCATCTTGGAAGTGGAGGAAAATTGTTGTGACAAAGCATCAGCCCTTACATTCTTAGTACTGGGTAAGAATGAGACAATGTAGTGAAAACTAAACAAGAAAATAGCCCATCATGCACTTCTGGGAGAGAGGTGTTTAGCCTCAGACAAGAATGTAAGATTTTTATGGTCAGTAAGAATGAGAACCGGCACAGTGGTACCTTTGAGGAGATGTCTCCATTCTTTCAGGGCTAAAATGATCGCTAACAGCTCTCTGTCACCAATCTCGTAATTGCACTCTGCAGGTGACAATTTCTTGGAAAAAGAAGCCACAAGGATGCATAGCGCTCTCAGAGGTAGAACGCTGAGACAGAAGGGCGCCAACTCCAGTCTCAGAATCATCAACCTCAAGGATAAAAGGTAATGTGGATCAGGATGTGCCAACACAGGAGCAAAAACAAAGGCAGCCTTGAGACTCTTAAAGACCTTAACCACTTCCAGACCACCCACTGTCGTTATACGTCGGTACTTTGAAGGAGGATGTCGTTGTTATGGCAGCAGCTAGCTGCCATAACCCCGGTATCCTCATTTTCAGTGGGCGGATCGGTTTAAGATAAAAGTGGTCTCTGCGGCAGATTTGTCACAAGATCACTTTTATCGGCGGCGGGAGAGGGGACCCCCCGCTATCCAGTGCCCTCCGCCGATCGCGTCTGTCCCCTGCCTGGGTATGGAGATGAGTGAGAGGAAGATGGCCCCCACCCATCTCCCTATCACTGCAGGGCGGAAGCGACGTCAAAACGTCACTTCTGCCCATAGCTCTTAAAGGGCCATTTTTATTTTCATTGTTTTAAAAACCAAACTTTTTTTAATTGCATTTTAATGTAAATATGAGATCTGAGGTCTTTTTGATCCCAGATATCATATTCAAGAGGTCCTGTCATGCTTTTTTCTATTACAAGGGATGTTTACATTCCTTGTAATAGGAATAAAAGTGACACATTTTTTTTTTTTTTTATAGAACAGTGTAAACATGTAAAAAAAAAGGTAAAATAAATAAGAAAAAAAAAAATGTAAACGTGCCCCGTCCCGACGAGCTCTCATGCAGAAGTGAACGCATACATGACTAGCGCCCGCATATGAAAACGGTGTTCAAACCACACATGTAAGGTATCACCACGATCGGTAGAGCGAGAGCAATAATTCTAGCCCTAGAACTCCTCTGTAACTTATATTATGCAACCTGTAGAATTTTTTAAACGTCGCCTATGGTGATTTTTAAGGGTAAAAGTTTGTCGCCATTCCACAAGCGGGCGCAATTTTGAAGCTTGACATGATGACATCAATTTACTCGGCATAACATTTTCTTTCACAATATAAAAAAAATTGGGCTAACTTTACTGTTGTCTTATTTAATTAAAAAAAAGTGTATTTTTTCCAAAAAAAGTGTGCTTGTAAGACCGCTGCGCAAATACGGTGTGACAGAAAGTATTGCAACAAACGCCATTTTATTCTCTAGGTGCGAAAAAAATGTATAATGTTTGGGGGTTCTAAGTAATTTTCTGGTAGGGATGAGCTTTCTGTTCGGGTCGAACATGAGTTTGACTCAAACATGAGTTTGACATGAACATTGGTTGTTCGCCCAGTCATCGAAAACCGAACATTATGGGCCGTTCGCGCCAAATTCGAGCATCGCGTAACGGCCCATAATGCACTGCGGGAGCGCAGTGCATTGCTGTATAATGATTGGCCAGAGCATGCAACATGACCTGCATGCTTTGGCCATTCCCAGTGCCCTCAGCTAAGAGCGCCATAATTGGCCAAAGGCAGGGTGCCTTTCGCCAATCATGGCTCAGGGGGACTAAGTCCACACCCCACACTATATAAGGCTGCCTGCACATCGGCCTCGTGTAGTGTGTTGTTGACCTAGATGGAGAGAGAGTCTCATTTAGATTGAGCAGGCAGGCAAATTATTCAGTTAGCTGCAGTGTATTTAATACATATATACAGATAGTCTAGTATATATATATATCCACTGCATACAGTTTAGCTAGATCTCACTGCAGGCCGTTCCCGGTGTACTGTTTCTAATATACTTCAGGCAGGCAGGGGATTCAGTTAGCTGCAGTGTATTTAATATATATATATATATATATATATATATATATATATATATATATATCCACTGCATACAGTTTAGCTAGATTTCACTGCAGGCTGTTCCTGGTGTACTGTTTCTAATATACTTCAGGCAGGCAGGGGATTCAGTTAGCTGCAGTGTATTTTATATATATATATATATATATATATATATATATATATATATATATATCCACTGCATACAGTTTAGCTAGATTTCACTGCAGGCTGTTCCTGGTGTACTGTTTCTAATATACTTCAGGCAGGCAGGTTGTTCAGTTAGCTGCAGTGTATTTTATATATATATATATATTTATATGTAGTGGTCACTTATTTGCTTAATAATGCCTAATAATGTTATGTTATGTTATATCTTATCCTCTGGCGCCATCTAGCAGCCAAAATATACAAGGACTGAATCTTTGTTTTATTTCTATTATGATTATTCAAGTTGACCTGGAAGTCTTTTGTTTGTTTATATCTGGACATTAACTTAACCCACCCACAATGTTCAGTGACTCCCATGAACCTCAGGGAACAGAACTGCATTGTGGGAAGATTATAAAAGGACTGGGAGCGGCCATCTTAGGTCTCTTGGACACGCATGGCCAGCCTGGGAGGATCTGTGTGAGGTCTCCAGTACAGCGCGGCCTACTTCCATGGAACAGCGATCCGAGCAGCGGTATTGTGACATCCCACAGAGCTGGACTGATGATGTGGCAAGACTGGGAAGGAGCCAGAGGAGCCTGTCATAGTCATCTGGGAGTTCTGGAGCGTATTGTGGAGAGGAGCGGAGCATTGCAGCAGTGCCGGCCGGCCGCTACAGAACCCTGCACATCAGAACGGTGTCTTCTGGCAACACTGTCCTGGTTTGGTGAGAGGGCTGTTGCCCACAAGTTCCTTGATGCACTTTTATACACACATGTACACAAGACAGAGTTGCTGGGACCCATAGTCCCACAAGCAGATTCAAGAGGAATTAGTACTGTGTCCTTGGCATCAAAGTTAGTTAAAGTGCCACGGCACCAGAGCCTGGCTTTCATCTTTTCAGCGTACTTTGATTAGGAATCTTTAACCCTTGGATTACAAAATTACCTTGTTGCTAACAGAAGAAAAGAAGATAAAGAAAGATTGTTAAGTAACACATAAGGCCTTGGGTTATTTTACTATATCAGGGTGGTGTGATATTATAGGAGGGAGCTCTCTAGTGTTGTATTATACTAAATCAAGTCGACATTTGATTTAGTACAGCTTTAAGCGTGCAGGAAATAGGACAGTGCTTAGAGTGAGATACACTCACTCTGACGGTATCCTATTTACTTTGTTATACCTCTCATATATTACTTCAGACATTATACACCTGTATTGTACTTTTGTAAAGTTTAGTTGTCTGTCAGACTATGTTGATCTGACAGTACAACCATTGTAGTTTAACCCTTCTAATACAGCAACAGTAAATATGGTTATTATTTAAGTACAACTGTGTGAGTGTTGTTTTACTCTTCATCACCAGCCAAGAGGCGGGTAAGGTAACTACAAACAGGTATATTATATTGAGTATTGTGAACTTGCCTTTGTGATTTTGTTCTAACTGCACACTTGTACACCACAGCTGTGTCAGGGGGACTGAGACATTCAAGGGGGTATAAAGCAGAGTACAGGCCCAAATAACTCAGCAGCTCATTCGGGGATCAGTGCTACATGTGGGGGCTTGTCCGGGATTCTGTGACTTTGCAAGCAACCCCCATATACCCCTTGGCACCAGTATGGACCCTGCCACTGTGGTCCAGTGGTGCGAACCTGAAGGCGCATGCTCAGAAGGGAGCGTGGCAATTTAACTCTCTGGGGAAGGATGGGAGGAGAAACAGGTGAAAGAAGTGCTACAGGTACTATCCCCAGAAAGGAAGACCTGGGTGATAGCTGTGAGGCCAGACCATGGGACCTCCCGCACTTATGCCTTACTGGAATGGAGGAAAGGTGTCCCTGAAAATTTCCAAAGTAACAGTGTGAAATGGTCTGACAGAACCAAATTCTGTCTGACACACCCAGAGAGGCCAAGTGAGAACCCTACCAAATCCACGCAAGTGAAATCAGTCAAGGCAAAAGTTCCCTCCTGGTCACGTCTGACCACAGTTGAACCGGAGCTCCTTACAGCATTAGGGAACTTTGTGGAAAAATGTCAGAAGGGCAACCTCACATATCCTGGAAATGCATACCAGAAACTTGGCATTTTCTCTGGAAGACAGCCTGTACCCTCAGAGGAAAACAGCTTTGAGGAGTGGTTGGAGCAAACAACTCAAGCCTTAGATGAATGGGATGTGCCAGAAACGCACAAGAAACAGAGGATTGCAGAAAGCTTAAAAGGACCTGCTTCAGAAGCCATCCGGAATATGAAGCTCAGCAAGCGAGATTGCGTGGCTCAGGACTACTTAGACATCTTACAGGATGTGTTTGGACGGACAGAGAAGGTTTCTGACCTGATCTACCAGTCTGGAACACACTTGCCAGAGTGAAGGAGAGAAGCTATCAGAGTATATAAGACGTTTGGATAGGATCATACACCAGATCCTGTTGAAAAAAGGATTAGACCCTCAGGAGGTGGATGAAGTCCAAGCCAAACAAGTCCTGAGGGGTGCCCAGCCATTGGACACCATAATGCTTCAGTTAAGAACCCATCAAGATGGTGGCATCCTGAAGTACCCAGACCTGATCTGAACTGTGCGGGAAGAAGAAGCCCTCCTTGAGAAGAAGAAAGAAAAAATCCAAAGGCCAAAATCAGTCGTTGGAGTTAGGACAGCTAGTGCCATTAATGGCGACCCTCAGATTGAACTTCTTCAAACACAGGTGGCACAGTTGATAGAGATGATGGCCCTGTTGACTGCCAAGCACATCACTCCACCTGATGGAGGAGGTCAAGCACCCAAAGAACTGTTAAGCCCCACAGTTGTGGAAAAGCCCAAGTCCTGTTTCAATTGTGGAGGAGTTGGACATTACAGGCGGGTATGCCCAAGCCCAAAAACAGAAACAAAACTCCAACGGCCTGCAGAAAACTTCAGAGGGCCCCAGTGAAGGAGTCAACTGGGCGCCCTACTACAATAGTCAACTCCAAACCGACCTGTACACCCCAGACCTCTGCAATCACAGCTAGACCAAAACAGAAGAAAAGGAACCCACGGAAGCCAAGTGCGAAAGTACAAGTCACAAAGCAGACAAAGAGTGCCACTCCCCATGGTTTCCCTCGCAAGCTAGTGGGACCTTCCCCGATTGTCCCCATCCAGATAGAAGGGATATACACTAAAGCCCTGTTGGACACTGAAGCTCAAGTGACTCTGTTATACAGGGACTTTTACGAGAAATATCTCAAACATCTCCCATTGCAAAAGTTGGAAGAGCTGGAGATATGGGGCCTAGGGACCCAGAACTTCCCTTATGATGGCTACCTACCTATTAAACTTACCTTCGACCCGAGTATGGCAGGGAAGGCCGAAACCTTTGATACCTTGGCAGTGGTGTGTCCTCACCCTCCAGGGGCTGACAGAAGTTCCCTCATTATTGTGACCAAAACTGATCTGGTACGAAGACTGCTTACACCACTATTGCAGGAGAAGAACAACCCAAACAAGGGTGTACACCCCATGTTAACACAGGTGTACCAGGATCTTGTACGGGAACAGAAGGCCCCACCAGAAGGAGTGGGAAAAGTCTGGCCAAGAGTGAAAAGCTGGTACAACCGGGTGAAGTAGTCTGCCTAAAAGCCTCTATCAAGTTAAGTTAGAGACAGCCCGGTCCCTTCATCGTCCTTGAGACAGACAGGCAGAAAGAAGGCAAGGGCCTGGAAGTTATCCCTGAAGTGTTGTCAACCAAGGCGCTGAAGAGAAGTAAAGGAAGAGTCTCGGTCAGTGTTCGCAACACAACAGCCTTACCTGTAAAGGTACCTGCCAGGATGCTGCTGGGGCAAGTTAGCCAAGCAACCCCAGTCTCACCGTGTGGCATCATGGGAGAACAGGAGGAAGAGATTCCTGAGGAAGAGTTCTACCCAAAGAATACACCTCTCACCCCTGCCTGGATGGAGAGAGCAAAGGATCAGCTCCTGAGATGGAGGACTGCCTTCTCAAAAGTGAGTTTGATGTGGGGCTTGCAAAGAGTGGCGAACACAAAATTCGCCTAGAAGAAGACAAACCCTTCCGAGAGAGGGTAAGGCGGATCCCGTTGGGAGATCTGGAAGGCCTACGGGAACAGCTAACTGAGATGAAGAGGACGGAGATTATTCGAGAGTCCCGGAGTCCATATGCCTCTCCCATAGTGGTCGTAAGGAAAAAGAATGGCTCTCTGCGATTATGTATTGATTACAGGACACTAAATTGGAGGACCATCCCAGATCAGTACACCACACCTCGGATAGAGGATGCCCTACAGAGTTTAACAGGAGCAAAGTGGTTCAGTGTGCTAGATCTCAAGAGTGGGTACTACCAGATCCCCATGTGCCCTGAAGATAGAGAGAAGACCGCTTTTATCACTCCTGTGGGATTTTTCGAGTTTAATCAAATGCCTCAAGGTCTGTCTGGAGCTCCAGCCACCTTCCAGTGAATAATGGAAAAGACAGTGGGTGATATGAACCTGATCGAGGTGTTGGTCTATTTAGACAATGTCATAGTGTTTGGCAGAACACTGGAGGAGCACGAAGAGCGCCTGGAGAAGGTCTTGAAGACACTTCATGATGACGGCCTGAAGCTCTCCTTGGAGAAGTGTCATTTCTACCAACCCTCAGTGAACTAATTTGGCCACATCGTATCCGCTGAAGGAGTGGCAACAGATCCACAGAAATTGGAGGCCATTACCTCCTGGCCTAGACCAACTAACGTGACTGAACTTAGATCCTTTCTAGGATTCTGTTCTTATTACAGGCGGTTTGTAGAAGGGTTTGCTAAGATAGCCCACCCAGGGCCGATCCTAGGGTCACAGACGCCTGGGTGCAAAAATATTTCTGGCGCCCCCACATGGGCGTGGTCATCTTACTAACTCCTCCCCTTTACAAATGTTTCTATGGCTACGACTCAAACACAGAGATGTTCCCCTAAGAAGTCTTCATTACCCTGGGATCCTCACATGATCTTTTAACAATAAAGAAAATACAGGAAGAGAGTACACTAATGGGACCTGGAGGGGAGTCTCTCTGATGCACACAGAGAGGGCTTCTGTTAGAAAGAGCCCCCATACTGCAGACATGATACAAGAGATGGTCAGTGACTGCAGACATAGTACATGAGATGATCAGAGACTGCAGACATAGTACAGGAGATGATCAGAAACTGCAGACATAATAGAGGAGAGGATCAGAGACTGCAGACATAGTACAGGAGATGATCAGAGACTGCAGACATAATACAGGAGATGATCAGAGACTGCAGACATAGTACAGGAGATGATCAGAGACTGCAGACATAATACAGGAGATGATCAGAGACTGCAGACATAGTACAGGAGATGATCAGAGACTGCAGACATACTACAGGAGATGATCAGAGACTGCAGACATACTACAGGAGATGATCAGAGACTGCAGACCTAGTACAGGAGATGATCAGAGACTGCAGACATAATACAGGAGATGATCAGAGACTGCAGACATACTACAGGAGATGATCAGAGACTGCAGACATAGTACATGAGATGATCAGAGACTGCAGACATAGTACATGAGGTGATCAGAGACTGCAGACATGGTACAAGAGATGATCAGAGACTGCAGACATAGTACAGGAGATGATCAGAGACTGCAGACATAGTACAGGAGATGATCAGAGACTGCAGACATGATACAAGAGATGATCAGAGACTGCAGACATAGTACATGAGATGATCAGAGACTGCAGACATAGTACAGGAGATGGTCAGAGACTGCAGACATGGTACAAGAGATGATCAGAGACTGCAGACATAGTACAGGAGATGATCAGAGACTGCAGACATAGTACAGGAGATGATCAGAGACTGCAGACATGATACAAGAGATGATCAGAGACTGCAGACATAGTACATGAGATGATCAGAGACTGCAGACATAGTACAGGAGATGGTCAGAGACTGCAGACATGGTACAAGAGATGATCAGAGACTGCAGACATAGTACAGGAGATGATCAGAGACTGCAGACATGATACAAGAGATGATCAGAGACTGCAGACATGGTACAAGAGATGATCAGAGACTGCAGACACACTACAGGAGATGGTTAGAGACTGCCACTCACTAGTACAGCAGTGCGAGGAGGAGAGGGAGGGGGGTCTAAGAGCTACCTCCCAACTACCAACTACCTACCTCACAACTTTTAATGTTGAGAATGAGGGACATTCTGGGGAGAGAGTGACCTGCGGCACCCGCAGCTTATATCAAAGTCCCCATCAGAGCCTCTCCTTACATCAGGGTTCCCATCAGAGTCCCCCCACAGCAGGTGTCCCTCCATCAGAGCCCCCCACAGCAGGTGTCCCCCATCAGAGCCCCCCACAGCAGGTGTGCCTCCATCAGAGCCCCCCACAGCAGGTGTCCCTCCATCAGAGCCCCCCCCCCACAGCAGGTGTCCCTCCATCAGAGCCCCCCCACAGCAGGTGTCCCTCCATCAGAGCCCCTCCCACAGCAGGTGTCACCCATCAGAGCCCCCCACACCAGGTGTCCCTCCATCAGAGCCCCCCCCACAGCAGGTGTCTCCCCACAGCAGGTGTCCCTCCATCAGAGCCCCCCCCCACAGCAGGTGTCCCTCCATCAGAGCCCCCCCCCACAGCAGGTGTCCCTCCATCAGAGCCCCCCCACAGCAGGTGTCCCTCCATCAGAGCCCCCCCACAGCAGGTGTCCCTCCATCAGAGCCCCCCCACACAGCAGGTGTCCCTCCATCAGAGCCCCCCCACAGCAGGTGTCCCTCCATCAGAGCCCCCCCTACAGCAGGTGTGCCTCCATCAGAGCCCCCCCACAGCAGGTGTCCCCAAACAGAAGGTGTCCCTCCATCAGAGCCCCCCCACAGCAGGTGTCCCCAAACAGAAGGTGTCCCTCCATCAGAGCCCCCCCACAGCAGGTGTCCCCAAACAGCAGGTGTCCCTCCATCAGAGCCCCCCCACAGCAGGTGTCCCCCTTCAGAGCCCCCCCCCACAACAGGTGTCCCTGTATCAGAGCCCCCCCACAACAGGTGTCCCTCCATCAGAGCCCCCCCCACAGCAGGTGTCCCTCCATCAGAGCCCCCCCACAGCAGGTGTCCCTCCATCAGAGCCCCCCCACAGCAGGTGTCCCTCCATCAGAGCCCCCCCACACAGCAGGTGTCCCTCCATCAGAGCCCCCCCACAGCAGGTGTCCCTCCATCAGAGCCCCCCCTACAGCAGGTGTCCCTCCATCAGAGCCCCCCACAGCAGGTGTCCCCAAACAGAAGGTGTCCCTCCATCAGAGCCCCCCCACAGCAGGTGTCCCCAAACAGAAGGTGTCCCTCCATCAGAGCCCCCCCACAGCAGGTGTCCCCAAACAGCAGGTGTCCCTCCATCAGAGCCCCCCACAGCAGGTGTCCCCCTTCAGAGCCCCCCCACAACAGGTGTCCCTGTATCAGAGCCCCCCCACAACAGGTGTCCCTGTATCAGAGCCCCCCCACAACAGGTGTCCCTCCATCAGAGCCCCCCCACAGCAGGTGTCCCTCCATCAGAGCCCCCCCACAGCAGATGTCCCTCCATCAGAGCCCCCCACAGCAGGTGTCCCTCCATCAGAGCCCCCCCACAGCAGGTGTCCCCAAACAGAAGGTGTCCCTCCATCAGAGCCCCCACAGCAGGTGTCCCCAAACAGCAGGTGTCCCTCCATCAGAGCCCCCCACAGCAGGTGTCCCCCTTCAGAGCCCCCCCACAACAGGTGTCCCTGTATCAGAGCCAACCCACAACAGGTGTCCCTCCATCAGACCCCCCCACAACAGGTGTCCCTCCATCAGACCCCCCCACAACAGGTGTCTCTCCATCAGAGCCCCCCCACAGCAGGTGTCCCCCATCAGAGTCCCCGCACAGCAGGTGTCCCCCATCAGAGTCCCTGCACAGCAGGTGTCCCCCATCAGAGCCCCCCACAGCAGGTGTCCCCCATCAGAGTCCCCCCACAGCAGGTGTCTCCCATCAGAGCCCCCCCACAGCAGGTGTCCCCCATCAGAGTCCCCGCACAGCAGGTGTCCCTCCATCAGAGCCCCCCCACAGCAGGTGTCCCCCATCAGAGTCCCCGCACAGCAGGTGTCCCCCATCAGAGTCCCCAAACAGCAGGTGTCCCCCATCAGAGTCCCGGCACAGCAGGTGTCCCCATTCAGTACCTGTCTAATAGATCCCTGCTCGGGCGTGCTGGTAGCAGAAGCACATTGCGGGGGCAGGGCATATGTGATTACTAGGAGGGCAGCACTTGGAGAGCATTTCTGGGAGTGCACATGCACTTGATGATTGGCAGCAGCTCCAGCCAACCCAGAAGCCTCTCATCACACCACTTATAGGAGTTGAGCCGACACACGCAGAGGGGGCGGGGCAGACAGAAGACTCCACGCGCACCAGACAGAGAGATTAGTGGAGCCTAGTACCGGAACGTGTTCCGGTACTTGGCCCCACTGCGGTACCCAGCACGGACTCCGGGAACAGCGGGAGTGGTATGTGCTCTTGTCAGTTGCCGGCGGGTCCGCCTCCGCCTCTGGACACAGACGAGGAGGAGGGAGGGGAGCACTCTGGAGCTTCGGCGCCCCCACCTCTGCGGCGCCGGGTGCGGAGCACCCCGTGCACCCGCCTAGGATCG
The DNA here is from genome assembly GCF_042186555.1 of Aquarana catesbeiana. Lineage (NCBI taxonomy): Eukaryota > Metazoa > Chordata > Amphibia > Anura > Ranidae > Aquarana > Aquarana catesbeiana. The sequence goes on along the minus strand of NC_133324.1, from coordinate 180,358,753 downwards.
GCCCTGAGCCCACCCTCTCACCGAGCTGTTGAAGAATCAAGAAGGAACTGGCTCAGATTCAGAAGGCTTGAAAAGCCAAAGGAAGGCCCCAGAAAGAAGAAGGAGTCCATCCAAGAAGAATGGACTACACAGTGTGAAGAGGCTTTCAGACAGTTGAAATGGAGCCTTACCACTGCTCCGGTTCTAACCTATGCAGACCCTTTAAGTCCTATGAATTACATGTGGATGCCAGCCGAGACGGGCTAGGTAGAGTACTCTACCAGGAATATGATGGACAACAAAGGCCCATAGTCTACGTGAGCAGAAGTCTAGTTCCTGCTGAGTGGAACTACCCCACTCACAAATTGGAATTCCTGGCCTTAAAATGGGCTGTGGTAGATAAACTCAAGGATTACTTGTATGGTGCAGAGTTCGTGATTAAGACAGACAATAATCCACTTACTTACCTACTTACCACAGCCAACTTGGATGCTACTGGCCATAGGTGGTTAGCTGCACTCTCAGCATTCACATTCAGCTTAAAATACAGACCAGGAATAGGAAATAGAGATGCTGATGCATTATCAAGACGACCTCACTGTCCCCAAGTCAAGAAGAAGAATGGACTCAACTCACCCCAGAGGGAGTGAGGGCCCTTTGTGATGGAGCACAACAGCAAACTAAAGGTGGGGCTAGAGCAGAAGAAGTTGGAGTATCTGCTGCCGGAGTGCCTAAGTGTTACTGTGATGTCACCCAAATTGCAGAAGAAGGTTTACCAAAGCTGTCCAGGAGGGATCTTCGATTAGATCAACAGGGAGACCCAATTTGTAGCCTGGCACTGAAGGCTTTGGAGGGAAAAAACCCCAACCTACTTCTCAAGAGCACTGTAAAGGAAGCTCGAGTTCTACACAAAGAGTGGGATCGGCTACAGCTCAAACAAGGGGTGGTCTACCGAAGGGGTCCCTCTGACAATGGCGAAGAAAAGTGGCAACTGTTCTTACCGGAGAAGTACCGAGAGAAGGTACTGATCACTCTACATGACCACCACGGGCATATGGGAGCAGAAAGGACTTTCCAGCTGGTGAAGGATAGGTTCTACTGGCCCTATATGAGAACTGAAGTGGAGGGCTATTGTCACTCATGTCTCCGATGTATACAGAGGAAGACCTTGCCTCAGAAAGCTGCCCCAATGGGCCATTTGGAGAGCCAAGGACCGATGGAGTCGGTCTGTATAGATTTCCTGTGTGTGGAAACTGACTTAAGTGGAAAAGGGAACATTCTTGTAGTGACAGATCACTTCACCCAATATGCTCAAGCTTATCCCACTAAAGATCAACAGGCCTCTACAGTGGCGAAAGTTTTGGTAGAGAAGTTCTTTGTCCATTATGGTCTGCCACAACAAATTCATTCCGATCAAGGGAGAGATTTCGAAAGTACCCTGATTCAAAAGCTGTTGGATCTTTTAGGTATTCGGAAATCTAGAACCACTCCATACCATCCACAGGGTGATCCTCAGCCAGAGAGATTTAACAGGACTCTTCTAAATATGTTGGGAACCCTGACATCGGAGCAAAAGCCACATTGGAGCAGGCACATCACTGCACTAGTACATGCATATAACAGTACAAAATGTGATGTATCAGGGTATTCCCCCTACCGACTAATGTTTGGAAGAGAAGCTAGACTACCGGTGGCTTTTGGAACCAGTCTGGATCATACTTCAGTGATTTCTCACAAAGGATATGTGGATAGGTTGAGAGTTTGAAGACCGCTTATGACAAAGCTCAAGTCACATCAGATCGCAGAGGATCCAGAAACAAAAAGAATTTTGATCTCAAAGTGAGGGTTCAAGATTTACAACCTGGCGACCGAGTCCTGTTAAGGAATCTGGGTATACCAGGAAAGCACAAGCTGGTGGACAGATGGAAGTCACAGCCCTTCGTTATATGTATGCGACTTCCAGGGCTTCCAGTATATGAGATTCGGCCAGAAGGAAGCTCTGGGCCAATAAAGACTTGGCATCGTAATCACCTCCTGCCTCTCACGGAAGCAGTCAGAATTGCTGCACAGGAAGAGCTACCATCGACCTCCACTGTTGTGCACAGACCAGTGACCAGACTTAGGCCTGAACCTTATGATACTGAAAATGAGGGAGAGGAGATGGAGATAAGCTGGTTATGGCCATCTGAGGTAGAAGAATCTGAAATGGACTTCTCATTCCAAGCAGGGGGAGAAGACAGTGGAATACTTAGACCGGAAGCTCCTGAATTTATACCTAAAAACGGGTTAAGAGAAGATTCAGGAGAGTCTCATGTTGTTTTACCCGAAATAACTTCAGGAGATCTAAGTGCTGATTCTGAACCAGCAGAAGAAGATGGAATTGAGGAACATACGCACTTATCTGTAACGCCAAAAGCACAAAGGACCAAAAGAGTCATTCGTCCCACAAAGAGACTGACTTATCAAACATTGGGCGAGTGTTTTGAAGGAGTTAACTTTACTGCGGGAAAAACCCGAAAAGGCCTGATACTACTGCTGTTGACCCAAAACATCAAAACCCAGTCTCGTCCACTGACACACCTATACACGACATTGGAGTGTCAGCCGTAAATGTACAGGACAGCTCCCCATCATGTGAAAATTGGTGGGAAGCTCCTCTGTCAGTTTTGTATAACCGAATAAAAAACCAAAACATGTTACAGAAACAAAATCTTACCTCTCTTTGGGGGAGTGTGTAGCAGTCACTTATTTGCTTAATAATGCCTAATAATGTTATGTTATGTTATATCTTATCCTCTGGCGCCATCTAGCGGCCAAAATATACAAGGACTGAATCTTTGTTTTATTTCTATTATGATTATGCAAGTTGACCTGGAAGTCTTTTGTTTGTTTATATCTGGACATTAACTTAACCCACCCACAATGCTCAGTGACTCCCATGAAACTCAGGGAACAGAACTGCATTGTGGGAAGATTATAAAAGGGCTGGAAGCGGCCATCTTAGGTCTCTTGGACACGCATGGCCAGCCTGGGAGGATCTGGGTGAGGTCTCCAGCACAGCGCGGCCTACCTCCAAGGAACAGCAATCCGAGCAGCAGTATTGTGACATCCCACAGAGCTGGAATGACGACGAGGCAAGACTGGGAAGGAGCCAGAGGAGCCTGTCGTAGTCATCTATATATCCACTGCATACAGTTTAGCTAGATCTCACTGCAGGCTGTTCCTGGTGTACTGTTTCTAATATACTTTAGGCAGGCAGGTGATTCAGTTAGCTGCAGTGTATTTAATATATATATACAGATAGTGTCATATATATATATCTATCCACTGCATACAGTTAAGCTATATCTCACTGCAGGTCGTTCCTGGCGTACTGTTTCTAATATACTTCAGGCAGGCAGTGTTTTATATATATATATATATATATATATATATATATATATATATATATATATATATATATATATATATCCACTGCATACAGTTTAGCTATATCTCACTGCAGGTCGTTCCTGGCGTACTGTTCCTGGTGTACTGTTTCTAATATACTTCAGGCAGGCAGGTGATTTAGTTAGCTGCAGTGTATTTAATATATATATATATAAGAGATAGTCTCGTATATATATATATATATATATATATATATCTCAACTGCATACAGTTTAGCTAGATCTCACTGCAGGCCGTTCCTGGTGTACTGTTTCTAATATACTTCAGGCGGTGTACACAGTACCGTGCACCCCTAGTGCAGTTGCTACTACTTTTCTGGTGATGTACACAGTACACAATACAAACAGTGCACCCATAGTTGCTATTAGACTTCTGGTGGTATACACAATTCCGTGCACCCATAGTGCAGTTGCTACTACTTTTCTGGTGGTATACACAATACAGTACACCCATAGTTGTTATTACACTTCTGTTGGTGTACACAGTACCGTGCACCCATAGTGCAGTTGCTACTACTTTTCTGGTGGTGGCACAGTACACAATACATACAGTGCACCCATAGTTGCTATTAGACTTCTGGTGGTGTACACAATACAGTGCACCCATAGTGCAGTTGCTACTACATTTCTGGTGGTGTACACAGTACACAATACAGTGTAGTGTGGTGTTGCAAAAAAAAATCCCCATCATGTCCAGAAGGCCACCAAGGAGAGGCAGACGCTCACAGGCCACTAAAAGAGGGCAAGCAGGCTCTGTGTCTACAGTCCACAGTGCTGGTCATGGACATGGTGCATCTTCTCCAGGTGGTCGTGGGGAACGCTTGTCCTTTTTTTCTGCTGCTGGGACAGGGGCAGAAAAATTGGGCCTTTGGTGGTGGTGGTGCCACAACACTATAACCCCTCACAGATACTCTTGTTGGGCACAGGAACGGGCCCTGCTGTGAAATATTAGATCAGAAATTGTAATTACATGCCCCTGGTTAACAGGGACAGAAAAATTGGGCCTTAGCCAGTGGTGGTGGTGTCCTAAACCAAAAATATTGTTGGAAGCTAGCATCATCAAGATTGAATAGGAATAGGATAGTCACTCAGCATAGGCAGTCTTCAAGGGATCCCACATCCATAGAAAAATCAATCAGTTACATCAGCAATAGGTGCTTGATAGCTGCTGCTGATCCAAGACTGATTCATTTTTATGAATGTGAGCCTATCAAGGGAGTGTGTGGACAGGCGCACTCTATGATCCGTTACAAACCCTCCAGCAGCACTGAATGTGCGTTCAGAAAGAACGCTGGATGCAGGAGAGGCCAGTAGATCAATTGCATATTGAGCAAGTTCTGGCCAGTGGTCCGTCCTCAAGACCCAGTAACCCAGTGGATGCTCTGTTGGAAAGGTCTCCAAGTCTACTCTTGCCCCTAGATATTCCTGCACCATGTAATGCAGACGCTGGCGATGGTTGCTTGAACCAATCAGACCTTGGCGCTGAGGACTGAAAAATTGTCTAAAGGCATCGGTCAGCCAGCTACCTTCTCCACTGCTCTTCCTCTGACTGAACAAAGCTGTCATGGTTATGGAGTAATCTTTGTCTGTCAGCTTACCTCTCCTCCATGTGTTCACCTTTAGAGACCAGCCACTCTCACCTGGCTACTTAAATAATCTCTCCTCAAAGCATGGCTCCACCCCAGCCCCTATCAGGGAACTCTATATTAACCTGTGCACTGCAAGCCTGCCTTGCTGATCAACCTTTGTGTGTTTAGCTTCTGTGTGCATCTTGCTGTGTCTTCTACGTCTGATTCCAGTTACCGATCTTGGGTTGTTCTCGACTATCCCTGCCTGCTTGTGACCCTGACCTTTGGCGTGTTCTATGTTTATCCTTGTCTGCTAGTCGCCCCAACCTTTGGCTTATTCCCTTACTATCTCTGTCCTCCTGTAGCCTACTGTGGGTGTGAGCTGGGAGACCCTGGGGGTCACGACCTGGAGCCAGTTGCAGCCCAGTCCATCCTCACCACTAGAGGCTCTGTTGAACACCTGCTGGCTCTTAGACTCTGCGCCCTGGGGAATCTTACGCTCTATCCCCTGTGGGATCCGTGTTGGTGTTCCAGCGGACTTGCCTTTCTTAACCACCTAGACTATCATCCGCAGCAGTCAGCCGTAGGGTCCACTACCTTTGACACTCCTGACCCCAACGGTGTGCATCTGTCACCTGGCCTCAGGTGACCTGACAGAGGCCTCAGCAACACATTGTCCAGCACCAGGAAATTGTAACCTCACAGGGTCTGGAAATGCGTTGCACAAACCTTTCTTCAAGGCCTCCTGAAGATGTTTCATCCTCTGCTCCCTCTGCGAAGGCAGGATGAGTTCTGCAACCTTACCCTTGTAACGTGGATCAAGAAGGGTTGCCAGCCAGTAATGATTCCTTCTCTTTTACACGATCCTTACGCTGCATGGCCTCCCTGATGTTGCAAAGCCTGCGAAAGTTTGCAGAACCATTCGATTCTGAGTCCTCTGGGTCACTAAGGATCAAATGATCCGTAACAACCTCCTCCCAGCCACATACAACTTCTTGAATTTCTGGGGACTGAAAAACATCCCTTGAAGATTGTTGCTGAGTGTTATCCTCCACATCTATGCTGACACAATCCTCCTCCTCCTCTTCATCCTGTGTGTTTGGTGGGCCTGCAGGAATAATATCTGGATAAAGGGGGCCTTGAGCGGTAAGGAAGTCCTCCTCTTCCTCACACTGTTCTGCCTCAAGTGCCCTGTCCATTATTCTATGAAGCGTGTGCTCCAACAGGAAGACAAGAGGGACAGTATCACTGATGCATGCATTGTCACTGCTCACCATCGTTGTGGCCTCATCAAATGGTGACAGGACAGTGCATGCACCCTGGATCAGTAAGCACTGGCATGGCGAAAAGAAGCCAAGCTCCCCTGACCCTGTCCTGGTGCCATACCCACACAGGTACTCATTGATGGCCCTCTGCTGCATGTACAGCTGCTGTAGTATTTCCAACGTTGACCTCCACCTGGTGGACATGTCACAAATTAGGCGGTTGGTGGGTAGGTTGCATTGCCTTTGACTGTCAGCCAGCTGAGCACTGGCATTGTATGACCATTGGAAATGACCACAGACTTTTCTGGCCTGCCTCATGAGATCTTGTAAGCCTGGGTACCTGCTCAAGAACCACTGCACCACCAAATTCAGGATGTGTGCCAAACATGGAACTTGGGTCAAGTTTCCCTGTCGGAGGGCAGAGAGAAGGATGGTGCCATTGTCGCATACAACCATTTTTGGCTGAAGCAGGCGTGGCGTCAAACACATCTGAGCCTTACCCTGCAGAGCTGACAGAATCTATGCCCCAGTGTGGCTCCTGTCCCTAAGCAGTGGTTTAACCTTAAACTATGTAGTAAACAAAAAAATGGGGGGAAAAAGGGGGGTTTATGGAACCCCTGGGACTTATCCATAAAAAAGATTGTATTACAATTGGTATAAATTACACAACATAGTTAAAAAATGTAGTACTAAGAATAATAAGAGAGACTGGATAAAATATCATAGAGGAGTTATTACATATCATAGACATACATTTATATGGATACTATATCATACATGGGTTTATGACAAAAACAATCAAAGAAATCAAAAGAATCAAAAGGATTAATAAACATCACATAAATTGATCAAGTTTCATAATCTTACCAGGCTGCCAAGAGTTAAATGTGAATTGAATTAAATAAAAAATATTTCTAATGAATAACATCAGGAATATACAGGCATCACGTAGGTCTCTCAGATAAAAGCAACCGTAGACAAGTGGCCACAGAAGAACAAAGAAAGAAAGTATATCCTTAAAAAAGGACAAAAAGGTATATATATGTAAAAAAAACAGGACTGATTAACACATAGAGGGGGACAAAAAGTCTGACACTCTATTTGTAATGGAGATTACCTTCAATAGAATCAAATTTTTTTTTTTGCTAATGGTGAAATGTCCTCATTGCAAAAATGAATAAATGTGCCAAACAGAATCCATGATCAGCAGTTCAGTGCCCAAAGATGACAAAACTGAAGTCCAAAGTTGTATGTATATATATCTCAAGGAGTAGCTGAAGGACAAAACACAACAAGATGTCCCCAGTTAAATAAATCATTGTAAGTAATCCATCATGGAGTCACATAAAACCATAATGGAGACAGTTACCCATAGAGTACATATAGACAGGCTTGTGAATGGGGGGGAGAGGATCCCCCCCTGAGATAGACAGCCTACGGCAGAGAAAATGGCGATGACATGCCGCATTCTTATAGTTCTTCCATCCTTAAAACCCTTTCATGACTAAGCCTATTTTTGAAATTTGGTGTTTACAAGTTAAAATCCATATTTTTTGCTAGAAAATTACTTAGAACCCCCAAACATTATATATATTTTTTTAGCAGAGAATCTAGAGAATAAAATGGAGATTGTTGCAATATTTTATATCACACAGTATTTGTGCAGCGGTGTTTTAAACGCAAATTTTTGGAAAATGGACACTTCCATGAATTTTAAAAAATCCAAACAGTAAAGTTACCCCAATTTTTTTGTATAATGTGAAAGATGATGTTATGCCCAGTAAATAGATACCAAACATGTCACGCTTTATAATTGCACGCACTCGTGGAATGGCGACAAACTATGGTAGCTATGAATTTCCATAGGCGACGCTTTAAATTCTTTTTACGGTTACCAGGTTAGAGTTACAGAGGAGGTCTAGGGCTAGAATTATTGCTCTCGCTCTGACGATCGCGGCGATACCTCACATGTGTGATTTGAACACCGTTTACATATGCGGGCGCGACTTCCGTATGCGTTTTCTTCTCTGCGCGAGCTCGCGGGAACGGGGGCGCTTTAAAAAAATTTTTTTTTTATTTATTTTATTTATTTTTAGACTTATAAATTGTGTTTTTAAAAAAAAATGTTTTTTTTTTTACTTTTATTGCTGTCACAAGGAATGTAAACATCCCTTGTGACAGTAATAGGTGGTGACAGGTACTCTTTATGGAGGGACCGGGGGTCTAAAAGACCTCCGATCCCTCCTCTGCGCTTCAAAGTATTCAGATCGCTGAAAATGGCGATTATGAATACTGTGTATTTTTTTAAATTCGGCGCCATTGGCAGCCGAGTAAACGGGAAGTGACATCATGACGTCGCTTCCACGTTTACATTGAGAAGGCTGGAACGAAGCCGCCCACGGCTTCGTTCCAGCCCGCCCACAGTCGCCGGAGGTAGCCGATTGGACACCGGGCATCCCGATTGCACGGGAGGCCCGGAAAGAGCGGCGGGAGGCGGCGGGAGGGGGGATGTCCCCTCCCGCTCCTCCGGTATAACAGCCGAGCGGCTTTTAGCCGCATCGGTTGTTATACTCGGGTAGCCGATTGCCCGCTGTGAACAACGGTACTGGGATGATGCCTCAGCTGCAGGCATCATCCCGGTATAACCCCGGAAAGCTGAGTATGCATATCTGCGTACGGTTGGCGGGAAGGGGTTAAACTAAGTAGAGGGTTCTTTACTGTAAGAGTGGCAAGGATGTGGAATTCCCTTCCACAGGCGGTGGTCTCAGCGGGGGGCATTGATAGTTTCAAGAAACTATTAGATAAGCACCTGAACGACTGCAACATACAGTGATATACAATGTAATACTGATATATAATCACACACATAGGTTGGACTTGATGGACTTGTGTCCTTTTTCAACCTCACCTACTATGTAACTATGTAACTCATGCACCGCATGGCATCTTTTTGCCTGAGTGCTTGCGTAGCCCCTTGAATGCTTACGGAGCACCGCTGGTTCAGAGAACAAATCTGCAGAAGAGACCATAGAGGAAGAAGAAGAGGAGGGGGTGGAGGAGAGAGCTGTGGCAGAATCACCACTAGCATTTTGGTGGCGTGGTGGTGGAACCAGCTCCAACAATACTGAAACCTGTCCTGCATCCTTCTCAGCTGCCAGCAGAGTTACCCAGTGCGCCGTGAAGGAAAGGTAACATCCTTGCCCATGCCTGCTTGACCATGAGTCTGCCATAATATACACCTTACTGCTGACCGCCCTGTCCAACAAGACAAAAACATTGCCTTTCACATGCTGGTAGAAAGCTTGAATGGCCTTCCATGAAAAGAAATGGCATTTTGGAACCTGCAACTGAGGTACAGCACATTCCACAAATTCACGAAAGGGGGCAGAGTCTACCAGCTGAAAAGGCGGTAGTTGCAGTGCTAGCAATTTGGCAAAGCTGGCATTCAAGCACTGAATATATACCTCGAAATGGGATTTTTAGGGCAATGCAATGATTTAGCAGTGTTGAATTATAGTTAAAAAGAAGTTTTATTGATGCAAAAACGAATAGGATATACATAAACATACACATTGATCTATAATTAAGAAGTGTTGAATAATTGTAAAAACATCAGATATATGGAAACATATGATGCATCCTACTGCTAGTTACAAGTACCACCCCCGATAGGTATGATGGCGTCCTGATAGCAGATTTCCAACGCGTTTCAACTTTTATTGTAAGGATAAAGTCTTCCTCAGGGAGGGACTGCATCACATTCTAAAATTTCAAGTAACAGCACGATTACTGATATATACATAAATATTTATATGTCGCCTATATCTACAGAAATCGCATTGCAACAAAGAAGTAGTATATGCGACTTACATTTGCATTTAGCTGTGAAAAATCGCTTTCCCAGTGCTAGCAGGGGTCCTAACACACAATTGTCAATGCTGCTCAAATATCCTCTACGGGATGGCCTGGTGTATTGTGAAGGGACCAATATTTGGCAGTCGTGATATTTGAACAACTGAAAAACATGAATAGTATTGGAGAGATACTAAAAAAATTGAACATCAAAAAAGGGTCAAAAAAAAGAAATAATGGTGATTCGTGGGAGAGATAAAGTTCCCCAGAGCCATCATAGAGTAAAAAAAAAGATCCAATACCTTAAATTGATTGTGTCAGGTGTAATGTTCCAAGTGGCAGGGAGCTCCGATCCTGGAGTACCTCTCTGTAGCAAAGCCAGTTGTGGAATGCTGCCTGTGGCCATCCCTGGCGTCCTAATGTATGGGGTGTGGGCGTGGCGAAGTGATGGGCGTAGCCCTATTTTGAGTAGAATCTCTCATTCATTGGTGGTACAGTGGAGGGGGTGCGGCTTCAATTGGCCGCCGTCACTGTTTAAAAGAAGGCACCTTTGTATGATGTATTGAAGGGAAGCATCCACAAGCTTCCCTGTTGTCTAGGTAGCAGGCGCTTAACCTCCTCCTTCATTGTCTCCTCCCCGTGACGTGAAGCCTATTGCTTACACGTAGCCCATGTAATATGGGCGCGGGGTGAGGCGGGGAGAGAGGTGCGTCTGGTTGCCGGGGCAACGTGCGTATGACGTCGGGGTCACATGGCCCCGATGTCAGTTCCTAGAGGAGAAAGGGGCGCCGTGTAATTCCACAGCGCTATTGAGCAGTCTTATCCATGTTATACAGGGCATCGGGGCGTAATAGCCCCGCTGCCTGACAGAGAGGCATCAGAGTGTGTGCAGCGGTGTATGGGGCACTATTTCATGCTAATGTCATAGATGTCACTGAGATATACAGTGACAAGTATGACAAAAATGGCAGATCTGTTCTCCCTCATTTGAGATGGAAAAAAAGGGAAAAAGAAAAATTGTATATTAAAAGAATTGCAAAAAACTAGTTGAAATAGGGATAGTACTAATGAAATATAAAAATTATATAATGAGAGAATATGAGAAAAAAGGGATTTTTATTATTAAGTTTGCCCAAACCCCTCTGTGGTGATTATACTGTCATTGAGCGAATGGCAGAGCATCAAAATTAGGGCTTATAACCACCGACACAGAAGGAAACCCCGGGGCATCAAAATGAGATTTGACGCCTTCGGGGTGTTCGGGCCATGATGTAACGTCATGGCCCCCCCTGTGCCGGGTGGGGATAGAGGGCAGAATGACAATGGTATCATTGGCCCTTTGTTTCAGCACTGAGAAGCAGAATCATATGGCACAGCCGTATGCAAAAATGCATCTGCAGTAATAACATCGATCAACATAATACTGTATATAAAATAATTATACAAAAGAGATTACAGTAATTGCAGTAAATAAAGTTTAATTAGAAAAAACTCTCCTATATAGTTTCTGACTGGGTAGGGTGTAGAATCTTAGCAGTTTGAAACATACGATCATCAATAGGGAGATAATTGGCCTATGGTGTTGTGGAAGGGGCCCTCTGTTTCTCCACATGGGGCGCTGGAGTATGGCTCCCATTCTAGAGAAACAGAAGAGCAGAAGAGCAAAGAAGGTGAGGTGAGCACTTTATTAATCAGTTTTCCCCGAGCTAAAGCCCTCCAAGAAGGGTCTGAAACTTTCGGTTTCGTTTAGGCCTGGGGGGGTAGTAGCCCTAAAGTGCCTTATCCAGCGCATTTCACGCTGGAGGAGGACCTTGTTCCAGTCTCCCCCCCTGAGTGGCAAATGAAACCTATCAAGGACTGTAAAGTTCACCGAGGGTAGTCGGTAATTGTGATATCTGGCAACATGCCTTCCCAAAGGCAGATACAAGTTGCCGATTTGCATACTGTGCATGTGTTTATCAACACGTTTTCTAAATTCTTGTCTCGTTTTGCCTACGTAGAAGGCACCACACTGGCACTGCATGAGGTATACCACACCCTGCGTTTTGCAATTGGCAAAATGACGCAGGGAAAAACTTTCCCCATTGGGCAGTGCCAGTGTGGTCCTCCTACCGATAACTGGACATTGGGCACAGGAACCACATGGGTATGTACCCCATGTTTTACAGGGGTCCTTTCTTGCCGTGCCCTTGTATTCACTTTGAATGAGTGCATTTCCTATTGAGCCAGGTTTTCTGTAGGTGATTTGGGGGTTAGGACCAATTAGTCCTTTCAAGATTGGATCATCTGTAAGGATGGACCAATATTTTGAGATAATTTTATTAATTTTAAGGTGCTCATTAGAAAATCTCACAATGATCCTTGTTGTGTCATCTTCTTTGGTGGGTTTTTTTGAGAAGATTAAATCCCTTCTGTTGGTTTGCTTAACTCGGTTGAACGCTTTTTTTAAAGAGGATTTGGAGTAGCCTCTGTTCATGAGCCTGATGGTAAGTTTGTCCACTTCATGTTGAAAGTCTTCGTTGTTACTACAGTTTCTTTTGAGGCGGAGAAACTGGCTATAAGGAATGGATCTTTTCAGAGGTTCCGGGTGAAAGCTGTTTGCATGCAACAGAGTGTTGCCAGCAGTCTCCTTTCTGTAGAGTTTACTTGATAGTCCGCCCTCAGAGTTTTTAAAGATGGTAATGTCCAGGAAATTTACTTCATGGGTATCCGATATCATAGTGAAAAACAGGTTGAAATCATTGTTATTCATCAGCTTTAGACAGTCCCTCAATAATTCAGGGGGGCCGTCCCAGATGATGAAGAGATCGTCTATGTACCTCTGCCACATACATATGTGGCGAGTGTACACAGACGCTGCCTCCCCCTGTAGGAACTCCCTCTCCCACTCCCCCAGGTACAGGTTGGCATAGGAGGGTGCGCAGCACGTCCCCATAGCCACCCCCTGTACCTGGAGGTAGTGGGAGCCCTTGAACAGGAAGGTGTTGTGTCTGAGGATGTACTCCAGCATGGTTAGAATAAATGCATTAAATTTCCAGTCTGTTGTTGCTCTTTGTTGTAGGACACGTTCAATTGCAGCTATACCTAGGTGGTGTGGGATACTATTGTAAAGCGACTCCACATCCACTGTAACAAGTAGAGCTGAATTGGGAATGGATATTCCATCGAGGATTTGCAATAGATGTATGGTATCCCTTGTATACGATGGTAGTTCCATTACATGGGGTCTCAGGTATTGATCTATTATTTGGCTGATCCCCTCTGTGATGGAACCATTCCCGGAAATGATAGGTCTCCCTGGTGGGTCATTTAGTTTTTTATGCACTTTGGGTAGTGCGTAAAAGGTGGGTTGGCGTGGATGTCTAGTGCGTATAGTAGTAACAACGAAGACTTTCAACATGAAGTGGACAAACTTACCATCAGGCTCATGAACAGAGGCTACTCCAAATCCTCTTTAAAAAAAGCGTTCAACCGAGTTAAGCAAACCAACAGAAGGGATTTAATCTTCTCAAAAAAACCCACCAAAGAAGATGACACAACAAGGATCATTGTGAGATTTTCTAATGAGCACCTTAAAATTAATAAAATTATCTCAAAATATTGGTCCATCCTTACAGATGATCCAATCTTGAAAGGACTAATTGGTCCTAACCCCCAAATCACCTACAAAAAACCTGGCTCAATAGGAAATGCACTCATTCAAAGTGAATACAAGGGCACGGCAAGAAAGGACCCCTGTAAAACATGGGGTACATACCCATGTGGTTCCTGTGCCCAATGTCCAGTTATCGGTAGGAGGACCACACTGGCACTGCCCAATGGGGAAAGTTTTTCCCTGCGTCATTTTGCCAATTGCAAAACGCAGGGTGTGGTATACCTCATGCAGTGCCAGTGTGGTGCCTTCTACGTAGGCAAAACGAGACAAGAATTTAGAAAACGTGTCGATAAACACATGCACAGTATGCAAATCGGCAACTTGTATCTGCCTTTGGGAAGGCATGTTGCCAGATATCACAATTACCGACTACCCTCGGTGAACTTTACAGTCCTTGATAGGATTCATTTGCCACTCAGGGGGGGAGACTGGAACAAGGTCCTCCTCCAGCGTGAAATGCGCTGGATAAGGCACCTTAGGGCTACTACCCCCCAGGCCTAAACAAAACCGAAAGTTTCAGACCCTTCTTGGAGGGCTTTAGCTCGGGGAAAACGGATTAATAAAGTGCTCACCTCACCTTCTTTGCTCTTCTGCTCTTCTGTTTCTCTAGAATGGGAGCCATACTCCAGCGCCCCATGTGGAGAAACAGAGGGCCCCTTCCACAACACCATAGGCCAATTATCTCCCTATTGATGATCGTATGTTTCAAACTGCTAAGATTCTACACCCTACCCAGTCAGAAACTATATAGGAGAGTTTTTTCTAATTAAACTTTATTTACTGCAATTACTGTAATCTCTTTTGTATAATTATTTTATATACAGTATTATGTTGATCGTTGTTATTACTGCAGATGCATTTTTGCATACGGCTGTGCCATATGATTCTGCTTCTCAGTGCTGAAACAAAGGGCCAATGATACCATTGTCATTCTGCCCTCTATCCCCACCCGGCACAGGGGGGGCCATGACGTTACATCATGGCCCGAACACCCCGAAGGCGTCAAATCTCATTTGATGCCCCGGGGTTTCCTTCTGTGTCGGTGGTTATAAGCCCTAATTTTGATGCTCTGCCATTCGCTCAATTACAGTATAATCACCACAGAGGGGTTTGGGCAAACTTAATAATAAAAATCCCTTTTTTCTCATATTCTCTCATTATATAATTTTTATATTTCATTAGTACTATCCCTATTTCAACTAGTTTTTTGTAATTCTTTTAATATACAATTTTTCTTTTTCCCTTTTTTTCCATCTCAAATGAGGGAGAACAGATCTGCCATTTTTGTCATACTTGTCACTGTATATCTCAGTGACATCTATGACATTAGCATGAAATAGTGCCCCATACACCGCTGCACACACTCTGATGCCTCTCTGTCAGGCAGCGGGGCTATTACGCCCCGATGCCCTGTATAACACGGATAAGACTGCTCAATAGCGCTGTGGAATTACACGGCGCCCCTTTCTCCTCTAGGAACTGACATCGGGGCCATGTGACCCCGACGTCATACGCACGTTGCCCCGGCAACCAGACGCACCTCTCTCCCCGCCTCACCCCGCGCCCATATTACATGGGCTATGTGTAAGCAATAGGCTTCATGTCACGGGGAGGAGACAATGAAGGAGGAGGTTAAGCGCCTGCTACCTAGACAACAGGGAAGCTTGTGGACGCTTCCCTTCAATACATCATACAAAGGTGCCTTCTTTTAAACAGTGACGGCGGCCAATTGAAGCCGCACCCCCTCCACTGTACCACCAATGAATGAGAGATTCTACTCAAAATAGGGCTACGCCCATCACTTCGCCACGCCCACACCCCATACATTAGGACGCCAGGGATGGCCACAGGCAGCATTCCACAACTGGCTTTGCTACAGAGAGGTACTCCAGGATCGGAGCTCCCTGCCACTTGGAACATTACACCTGACACAATCAATTTAAGGTATTGGATCTTTTTTTTTTACTCTATGATGGCTCTGGGGAACTTTATCTCTCCCACGAATCACCATTATTTCCATTTTTTGACCCTTTTTTGATGTTCAATTTTTTTAGTATCTCTCCAATACTATTCATGTTTTTCAGTTGTTCAAATATCACGACTGCCAAATATTGGTCCCTTCACAATACACCAGGCCATCCCGTAGAGGATATTTGAGCAGCATTGACAATTGTGTGTTAGGACCCCTGCCAGCACTGGGAAAGCGATTTTTCACAGCTAAATGCAAATGTAAGTCGCATATACTACTTCTTTGTTGCAATGCGATTTCTGTAGATATAGGCGACATATAAATATTTATGTATATATCAGTAATCATGCTGTTACTTGAAATTTTAGAATGTGATGCAGTCCCTCCCTGAGGAAGACTTTATCCTTACAATAAAAGTTGAAACGCGTTGGAAATCTGCTATCAGGACGACATCATACCTATCGGGGGTGGTACTTGTAACTAGCAGTAGGATGCATCATATGTTTCCATATATCTGATGTTTTTACAATTATTCAACACTTCTTAATTATAGATCAATGTGTATGTTTATGTATATCCTATTCGTTTTTGTATCAATAAAACTTCTTTTTAACTATAATTCAACACTGCTAAATCATTGCATTGCCCTAAAAATCCCATTTCGAGGTATATATTCAGTTCTAAAAATTACAAGGGATGATGGCAATGACACAGCCAACCCTCTGAGTCATACATTTGTGTAAAGCTGGAATTCAAGCTAGCATTCAGACTGTGAGCATGTGGATGGCTGGGACCAAATTTCTTTTTATGGTTTAGCAACTGAGGTAGGGAAATGTGCCTGCTAAAATCAGATGGTGGTGTACTGCTAGCAGACTGGCTGCAAGTACTTGGGACACCTATTGCTATACCTTCATTCCTCTCAGTGCAGGTTTTCGAGAGGACTGGAGTAGGGTTGGAGATCCCAGATAAGGAGCAAGGAGAAGTCTGCCTTTTTCTTTGATGTGGGTCTTTCAAGTGCTGTTGCCATCGGACTTGTTGCCTTATGAGTTTATGTGAATTCTACATTAAAGCTGTAAAATATTGGAATTATGAATATATTTCATTTATATTTAGTTTATTTATATTTAATTAATATATTTAATTTAGCTTGTATCTATGTAGAGAGGAACATATTATCAAATACAGAAATCTCTGGTAGACCTGACAAGTCGTTGCCTAGGCTTGTGTATACAAACAATGGGATCCAAAACTCATTGTTTTACACATACTCACTTCAAAGGATCCCAGGCTGAGATATACAATGAAGGGAGGCCAACCTGTAATCAATACTTAACTTCCCGGGAAAATTCAAGTTAATCTCCTGCTCAGAATAGTCAGGATTTGCATTAAAGGGGGTTAACTTATGCAAAGTATAGGGATTGGAGATGTAGCCATTCGTTAACCAGGAATAGGGAAGTTCAACAATCAGAGCCATGCTATGCCAACCAATGAGGCATCAGAATGTAATGATATACACAGACTTAATGGGAGGGAAACACACACTATTATGGGAGAGCAACCATCAGAATGGAACCTTGATGCAAAGGGTAATTATGGGAAAGGTCTGCAACTTACTTGTAACTAAATATGTTTGCAGATTAATGTTTTCAGGAATATACTCTGTATTCCTTCATGTAATTCTCTTATTTTAACCTAATATTTTCTTTCTCAGTGTAGACTATAGCTAGATGGTTGTGTATTAGATAGACTTTCAACTACTCACCAATAAATGTTGTTATTGTGTTAAAGCTTTCACTCATGGTCAAAGAACTCTCATTTAACCCAAATCATATCTGAGAGATATTAAATCTCAAATATAGTATACGGGAAAAAGACTGCATGGGAGGTCGTCATATGGTCAAGCATGTGGTGCCCAAGCGGCTGCTGTTGTGGCCACGCTTGATCCACTTCAGACATAGGTTGCAAACAGCAACGGTGCGATCTGCTGCACACATGTTCAAAAAGGCCCACACCAAGGAACTTTTCAAAATCAGCGGGTAGTCAGCAGCGCCCTGCACCTCATCATCCCCTCCCTCCTCATCACTGGAGCAAACTTGGCACTATGCTGTAGCTGTGGGAACATTGCCAGTTTCTTGTCCTTCTTGGGTCACTCTAGGCTCACCTTACTCCCTTCCTCAACCTGGGAACCAACATTGGAGCCTTCAAATTGGTGTGCATCCTCCAGCAGCATGTACCCAACACTGTGGACAAATAGTTCGATGGACACCTCCGTGCATGATGGTTGGGCTATTGAAGGAGTGACTGTGGACAAGGAGCCGGTGGAATAGGCCGCTTTGGCAGCTGCATAGGAAGGAAAACTACTCTGAGCCTGGGTGACAGGGGATGAGGAGGATGAGGACGGCTTTGTTATCCACTCTACCAACTCTTCTGCATGTTCTGGCTCAATAACACGGCCAGCAGCAGAAAAAAAGGACAAGTGTGCCCCACAACCACCGGCAGAGAATGCACCATGTCCATGACCAGCACTGTCGACTGTAGACACAGAGCCTGCTTGCCCTCTTTTAGTGGCCTGTGAGCGTCTGCCTCTCCTTGGTGGCCTTCTGGACATGATGTATATTTTGTTTTGCAACACCGCACTACACTGTATTGTGTACTGTGTACACCACCAGAAAAGTAGTAGCAGCTGCACTACAGCTGCACTGTATTGTAATTACAATTTTTGATCCAATATTTCACAGCAGGGCCCGTTCCTGCACTCAACAAGAGTATCTGTGAGGCTTTACAGTGTTGTGCCACCACCACCACCACTGCCTAAGGCCCAATATTTCTTCCCCTGTTTAACAGGGGCATGTAATTACAATTCTTGATATAATATTTCGCAGCAGGGCCCATTCCAGTGCCCACCAAGAGTAACTGTGAGGGCTTATGGTGTTCTGGTACCACCAACACCTAAGGCCCAATTTTCCGCAGAGTGTATAGGGCAGGCCGTATAGTATATACAGGCGGTCCCCTATTTTCAAACATCCGACTTACAAATGACTCCTACTTACAAACGGAGGGAGACAACAGGAAGTGAGAGAAAATCTACCCCTAGGTAGGGAAATTCTCTCCTGTAAGAGTTAATATGGGAAAAAGGTGTCTCCACTGATGATTTATCACCAATCCTTGTTTCCCTAATAACCCAAAATTTTCAAAATCAAATTTTCATTGGGACAGAAAGTGAGGTGAAATCTTCTGACCAGGGGCACAGACAGCAAAAAAAAGTTACAGGGGTGATAACCTGGCGACTGCCTGTATACTGCTGTTCAGAGTATATAGGGCCTGGGGGCCCCACGTCTTTTTTTTTATTTGGGTGCGGGGTTCCCTATGATATACATACCAGACCCAAAGGGCCCAGTAATGAGCTGGGAGGGGGGCAACATTACATTACAGCCGCAAGCAGTTTTAAATGACTTTTTTCCTTTAGAAATGTCATTATGTGCAGGGACTGTTCTAAACACGGGAAAAATGCGCCACTTTACAGGCATACTATAGACACCCCCCCCCCCCCCCGGCATGATATTTAAAGGAATATTTCACTTTTATTGTTTCACTTTAAGCATTATTAAAATCACTGCTCCCGAAAAAAAACTTTTTTTTTGCATTGATTCATGTCCCCTGGGGCAGGACCCGGGTCTCTAAACACTTTTTATGACAATAACTTGCATATTCGCCTTTAAAATTAGCACTTTTGATTTTTCACGTTCAAGTCCCATAGACTTTAACGGGGTTTGCGTGTTCACACAAATGTTTGGTCTGTTTGCATGTTCTGCCACGAACCGAATCGGGGGTGTTCGGCTAATCCCTATTTTCTAGCAAAAAACAGTTTTTAACTTGTAAACAACAAATCTCAGAAGGAGGCTCAGTCCTTAAGTGGTTAATGGACTCCGGAGACCAACTCTGTGGGTTACCGTCCTTTATGGTCATATCAGTCAGGGGCTTGACCAGAGACGATAAGTTACAAATAAACTTCCAATAAAAGTTGGCAAAGCCAAGAAAACACTGCAGAGGATATAAACCCATGGGTCAGGCCACTGTAGGACTGCTGAAAGTTTCTCTAGGGCCATCGAAAAACCAGCAGTGGAAATGACATAACCCAGGAATTTAACCTGTTCACAATGGAATTCACACTTCTCTAATTTAAAATAGAGATTGTTCTCTCCTAGTTTCTGAAGCACACAACAGACATCTGTGTGGTGGCTCTCCAGGGACTTGGAAAATATGAGGCTATCATCCAGATAAACCACCACACATAACTGCAACAAATCTCGGAGGACATTGTTAATAAATTCCTGGAAAACTGCCGGGGCATTACAAAGGCCAAAACGCATTATGAGCTACTCATAATGGCTTGTTCTGGTATTAAACTCAGTTTTCCACTCGTTGCCCTCCTTAATCCTCACGAGATTATATGCCCCTCTCAAATCAAGCTTTGGGAAAACCGTTGCTCCCTTGAGGTGGTCAAATAACTCCATAATCAACGGAATGGGATTGGCATTCTTAATCGTGAAATGAATGAGACCCCTATAATCAATACAAGGTCTCAGTTCACCACTCTTCTTCTTCACAAAGAAGAAACCAGCACCAGCAGGAGACAAGGATTTGCAGATGAAACATACTCCTCCATGGCCTTATTCTCCAAGACCGACAAAGGGTAAACCCGGCCATGAGGTGGTATGGCACCAGGTTGAAGGTCAATTGCGCAAGCATACGACCGGTGTGGAGGCAAACTACTGGCTTGACCTTTGTCAAAGACATTGCTAAAATCATGGTACTCTTCCGGCCGGGAGGAGAGTGAAGAGGTCCACAGGACCTTGGCTACCTTCTGGAAGCATGTCTTACTGCATTGTGGTAACCAAGAGAGAACCTCAGCATGGAGCCAATCAAAAGAGGGGAAGTGCCTCTGTAACTAAGGAAAACCAATAAGCAGCAGAAACTTAGGTGAGGAAATAACTTGGAATTTGATTATCTCATGGTGAAGAGCCCCTACGGCCATGGACAACAGAACAGACTCATGAGTCACATGGGCAGGCTGTAGAGGTCTCCCGTCAAGAGCCTCAATGGCAAGTGAAGTGTCACGCAGCTGCAGCGGAATCAAGTGCTTCCATACAAAGGCAGCATAAATGAACAGGCCTGCAGCCCCAGAGTCGATTAGAGCCTGTATCTCGATGGAAGACTCAGCCCAAGAAAGGGTAACCGAACCAGGGACTTATCCTTCAGGATAATTGGGGATGAACCAATGCCACCTAAGGTCTGTCCATGTCAGGACCTCAAGGTTTGGGCATTCCCTTTACGGATAGGACAAGACTTCAAAAAGTGACCTGCCTGGCCACAATAAAGGCACAATCTCTCCCTTCTCCTAAGGGTTCTCTCATCCGCAGAGAGACGCGTGAAGCTCAAATGCATGGGTTCATCTTCACTGACCGACTCGGTACCAGGAGGCACGGGAGGTGAGGGAGGCAAGGGTGGGACTGCAAAGCTCGGAGACAAATGTACAGGAGGCTTCTGCAAGCATTCCTTAAAATAGAGTCTTTCTCTGAGTTTTGAGTCAATGAGGATGGCAAACGTGATCAACTTCTCCAGCTCAGTGGGCATATCTCGGGCTGCTATCTCATCCTTGATGGTATCCGAGAGACCATGAGAAAAAGTAGCCACGAGGGCCTCATTGTTCCACGCAACCTTTGCTGCCAGAGTACGGAATTCAATGGCGTAATCGGCAACAGTTCTCGTACTCTGTTTAATGGACACGAGGCACTTGGCAGCAAAAGCGGAGCATACAGGAATGTCAAATACCCTTTTAAAAGAAGCCGCAAACTCAGGGTAACTCAAGACAACAGGTTTTTGCGTCTCTCACAGAGGGTTTGCCCTGGCCAAGGCTCTCTCAGAAAGCAAAGATATCACGAAACCATGAAACTACTTTGCTTCTATCCGTGGGAAACACCTGGAGCAGCATTTCAAAGTATATCTCAACCTGGTTGAGAAACCCTCTGCATTGGACTGGATCGCCCCCAAATCGCTGGGGAAGTGGAGCAGAACCAGACATACAGTGGGGCAAAAAAGTATTTAGTCAGCCACCAATTAGGCAAGTTCTCCCACTTAAAAAGATGAGAGAGGCCTGTAATTGTCATCATACGTATACCTCAACTATGAGAGACAAAAGTGGAAACAAATCCAGACAATCACATTGTCTGATTTTTGAAAGAATTTATTTGCAAATTATGGTGGAAAATAAATATTTGGTCACCTACAAACAAGCAAGATTTCTGGCTCTCACAGACCTGTATCTTCTTCTTTAAGAGGCTCCTCTGTCCTCCACTCATTACCTGTATTAATGACACCTGTTCAAACTTGTTATCAGTATAAACAACACCTGTCCGCAACCTAAAACAGTCACACTCCCAACTTCACTATGGTGAAGACCAAAGAGCTGTCGAAGGACACCAGAAACAAAGTTGTAGACCTGCACCAGGCCGGGAAGACTGAATCTGCAATAGGCAAGCAGCTTGGTGTGAAGAAATCAACTGTTGGAGCAATAATTAGAAAATGGAAGACATACAAGACCACTGATAATCTCCCTCAATCTGGGGCTCCACGCAAGATCTTACCCCATGGGGTCAAAATGATCACATGAACGGTGAGCAAAAATCCCAGAACCACACGGGGGGACCTAATGAATAACCTGCAGAAAGCTGGGACCAACGTAACAAAGGCTACCATCAGTAACACACTAAGCCGCCAGGGACTCAGATCCTGCAGTGCCAGACATGTCCCCCTGCTTAAGCCAGTACATGTCCGGGCCCATCTGAGGTTTACTAGAGAGCATTTGGATGATCCAGAAGAGGATTGGGAGAATGTCATATGGTCAGATGAAACCAAAGTAGAACTGTTTGGTAGAAACACAACTCATTGTGTTTGGAGGAGAGAGAATGCTGAGTTGCAACCAAAGAACACCATACCTACTGTGAAGCATGGGGGTTCCAACATCATGCTTTGGGGCTGCTTCACTGCAAAGGGAACAGGGCGACTGATCCGTGTACATGAAAGAATGAATAGGGCCATGTATCGAGAGATTTTGAGTGCAAACCTCCTCCCATCAGCAAGGGCATTGAAGATGAATCTTGGCTGGGTCTTTCTGCATGACAATGATCCCAAACACACCGCCCGGGAGTGGCTTCGTAAGAAGTATTTCAAGTTCCTGGAGTGGCCTAGCCAGTCTCCAGAACTCAACCCCATAGAAAACCTTTGGCGGGAGTTGAAAGTCCGTGTTGCCCAGCGACAGCCCCAAAACATCACTGCTCTAGAGGAGATCTGCATGGAGGAATGGGCCAACATACCAGCAACAGTGTGTGACAACCTTGTGAAGATTTACAGAAAACATTTGACCTCTGTCATTGCCAACAAAGAATATATAACAAAGTATTGAGATGAACTTTTGATATTGACCAAATACTTATTTTCCACCATAATTTGCAAATAAATTCTTTCAAAAATCAGACAATGTGATTGTCTTGATTTGTTTCCACATTTTGTCTCTCATAGTTGAGGTATACCTATGATGACAATTACAGGCCTCTCTCATCTTTTTAAGTGGGAGAACTTGCACAATTGGTGGCTGACTAAATACTTTTTTGCCCCACTGTACCTCTTATAGAGGTAATACTAGAGGCAGGTGCCTGCACAGAGACTGGAGCAGGGATGGCCTGCAACATAGGTTGTATCGGAGCAGCCACAGTGGGAGATTGCAGTTAAGCCGTGCGACTCAGGAGTGTTTGTAACGCCATAGCAAACTGATCCATGCGGTGATCCTGCTCATTCAATCTGGAAAAAATGTTACTAACATCCTCTGAATTCTTGGCCTTCGTCTACTGTCAGAGACCATAAATCATACTGAGACAGAAGTACAGTTAAATAACACTTGTTTAATAATTAAAAAAAAAGGTAAACATAGTCAAAACACAGTTCAGGAACCGGAACGGATAGTCAGACAAGCCAAAACATCAGGGAGGCAGAGAACAGCATAGCAGAACAGCAAACAGGATCTGGAGCCAGAAGGAATGTCAGCCAAGCAAGTCTCTAACAGGAACACAGATGAGCGTCTCTAGAGATGTGACCAGGGTGAAGGCAGAGATCATCTGGACTGGACAGCTTAAGTAGGAAGAACTGACGAGCAGGATTTCTTAAACAGGTGAGTCACTGTGGAGAGATAGGAGCTAGCAATTAGCCGACAACTGAGCAGCCAGCTCAGAGAAGGAAGGGCTGAGCCCAGCCCTGACAATACTATGCAATATGAGTGTACAATTCCTGCACAATCTCTCCTAGCTTCATTAACACCATGCATTAAGAGGATAAACCCAAACATACCAGTCGGTAGTGATAGATCCAAAGAAGACTGTACAATAAGACTGTAGGTGTATCCTGATAAATATTAGGTCCATATTTTCCACTTGTCACCTTCCTTAATCCTCATGAGATTTTATGCCCCTCCCAAATCAAGCTTTGTGAAAACCGTTGCTCCCTTGAGGCGGTCAAATAACTCCATAATCAATGGAATCGGATAGGCATGCTTAATCGTGAAACGATTGAGACCACTATAATCAATACAAGGTCTCAGATCCCCACTCTTCTTCTTTACAAAGAAGAAACCAGCACCAGCAGGAGACGAGGATATGTGGATGAAACCTCGAGAAAGTGTTGAAGGTCAATTGCTTAATCACATGACTGGTGTGGAGGCAAACTACCGGCTTGATCTTTGTCAAAGACATCGCTAAAATCGCGGTACTCCTCCGGCAGGGAGGAGAGTGAAGAGGTGCACAGGACCTTGGCTACCTTCTGGAAGTATGTCTTACTGCATTGTGGCGACCAGGAGAGAACCTCAGCACGGAGCCAATCAAAAGAGGGGTTGTGCCACTGTAACCAAGGATAACCAATAACCAGGAGAAACTTAGGTGAGGAAATAACTTGGAATTGGACTATCTCATGGTGAGTGTCTCTAGAGATGTGACCAGGGCGAAGGCAGATATCATCTGGAATGGACAGCTTAAGTAGGCAGGACTGACAAGCAGGATATCATCAACAGGTGAGTCACTTTGGAGAGAGACGGAGCCGGCAATTAGCCGACAGCTGAGCGGCCAGCTCAGAGAAGGAAGAGCTGAGCCCAGCCCTGACAATACTATGCAATATGAGTGTACAATCCCTGCACAATCTCTCCTAGCTTCATCAACACCATGCATTAAGAGGATAAACCCAAACATACCAATTGGTAGTGATAGATCCAAAGTAGACTGTACAAAAAGACTGTGGGTTTATCCTGATAATGATTAGGTCCATATTTTGGACAATTTAGCAGTGGTGTGGTGCTTCAATTTACATTAATGCCCCGTACACATGGTCGGATTTTCCGATGGACATTGTCCGATCGGAGCAGGTTGTCGGAAATTCCGACTGTGTGTGGGCTCCATCGGATTTTTCGACATACAAAGTTGGACAGCAGGAGATAAAATTTTCCGACAACAAAATCCGATCGCGTCAATTCCGACCGTGTGTGGCCTGTTCCGACGCACAAAGTGCCACGCATGCTCAGAAGAAATTCCGACATGGGACAGCTCGTTCTGGTAAACTTAGCGTTCGCAATAGATACAGCACTTTCGTCACGCTGCAATGTTCAAAATGGTTTAATACAGCGCACTCTCTTCTTCTTTATAATGTGACAAGAATTAAGTAGTTTTACTGCTCATATTCACACACAATTCTCACAAACTTCTTTCGTTACTATTTATCGGGATTCCCTCAATATATTTTGATTTCTCACATCTGACAACATTTTTTTTTTTTTTTTTTTTTTTACTTTAATGTAGAATCTTTTTTTGTGCTTCTCTTTTTTAATTTTTTTTTTTGGTGATTTTGATTTGTACTCCCGAAAATGTTTGTGTGTTTTTTGTGACAAGTTCCCACAACACCATTGATATGTTGTTCTATTTAATCTGTAGGAGATTGTTTGGTGTTGTTGTCCCTTGTTAATTTCACATTTTATGTTAGAAATGTACCTGAATCGTCACCAAAAAACTGTCCTTTTTGGATAAAAACACACACAGGAGAGTAGAATTTACCTAAAAATATTTTATTAAGGGGTCACAACTATAAACAAAGACGGAGGCAACGCTGGAGAAACTGCAGAAGTGGGCGAAGCCTTGGATCCCCAGGGCAGACATCAATTATTTAAAAGCAAAATTGGTGGCCTGAGGAGTCCATATCTAAGGGAGGGCAGTCTGGTCCAGAAGTGCCAGAGATCCGGAAAGCAGCAGATGACATCTGTGTCCCCAGGCTGTGGTCATACGAGAGACTGCATCTTCTGTCAGACCAGACTAAACCCAGGGCCATCACTCTTTGGTCTTCCTTCCACACCTCCTTCCACGCTGTGGCTGTGGTGGTGGAGTTGTGGCAGCAGGAGGAGGAGGAGGAGGATCGTCGATCTCAATGACATCCGTCTTGTGTGTCAGTTCCCCACTCTCCCCCTTACGAAGGACTTTATAAATCAGGTCCTCAGAGATCTTGCGTTGGCCCTCCTGCATGCCCAGCAATTTGGTGGCAGCCATGCAGGCAAAGTCCTCTTCAGGACTGGGGAAGGCTCTGAGGGACGCCGAAGCCTCCTGGATCAGCCTGTATGCTGAATCCTGCACAGGACTGGGAGTGGCCTTCCTGGCTCGTTTATGTGGCAGGCGGAGGGGAGGAACCTGAGACTCAGTCAGGCTGCGACTTGTCCCAGGCTTCTCTTGGCTGACACTTAGCCCCGCCTCCTCCTGGCTGCCACTAATCCCTGCCTCCTCCTGGCTGACACTAATAATCCCCGCCTCCTCCTGACTGCCACATTCCACAGCCTCCTCCTGGCTGAGGTCTTCCTGTGTATGAAAAAGGGACATAGTTTTAGTATTGTTTTCATCAATCACACACAATTTTCACCTCCTGACTGCTGCAAATTCAATGTTAACAAATATAACAGACTATCCTTCTGAGCCCAGCATTTTGCATTCTTGTCCCAATTTTGGGTGCCCACTACTGTCTATTGATATGTAAAACACTTTTTTTAATCAGCAATTAATGATCAATAATAACATCTAGTAAACATCATTTATTTATTGCCTAGAAATCTGTCGAAGAATGCTATACCTGACTCCAGCTGGGCTCCTCCACTTCTTCCTGACTGGAAGGCCCAGGTTGGACATCGGAAGCCTCAGCTGGGGTGGAAGGAAGAGTGGAAGGAAGAGTGGAGAGGGATTCCCTGACTTCAGTGTGGTCTGACAGAAATCGCAGTCTCTCATAGTACCACAGCCTGGGGACATAAATGTCATCTGCTGCAGCTCCGGACCTCTGGGAATCTGTGACCTTCTTGCGCTCCCTCAGATATGTGCTCCTCAGGCCACCAATTTTAGCTTTTAAATAAGGGATGGTTGCTGTGGGGACCACCGGCTTCACCAACTCCAGCAGTTTCTCCAGCGCTGCCTGCCTCTTCTGTTTGTGGTTATAGTGGGGGTGTCTCACTTGCCACAGACAGGGCAGCTCCCTGTACTTGTCAATAAACAGGGGCAGGAAATTGTGGTCGTTGAACCCATCCATTTTCTCTGCAAGACACAACACAAGACAAACCCTAATGTCAGGTCAAACTCCCCTAATCTTTTTACAATATAGGCTTCCATTTCGAGGCAGTATAGGCCCAAGTTTAGATCCTACCTTCGTTAGCACGATCGGCGTCTCCGATGCTCCTTCCTCCACTCACAGATCGTACGTAAGACGCGCGCGTTACGATTTATACACACTGCACATGCGTATAACGCCGCCCGCCCCTGACGTTCTTTCTATTCTATTCCCCGCCCCTTTTCCTTTCAGCGCAGTGGAGGAAGAGCACATGGCGGATAGACAGCAGGATCGTGCTAATTACAGCAACGAGGAGGAGGAGGAAAGGCCAGAGCCTGAAACGTCCCGATCCAGAAAGAGATTAAAGGACTCAAATATGTCCTTTGGGGAGATGTTGGAGATGGTGGACATCCTGAGGAAGGCCGACTACGATGGAAAGTATGGGCCTTACCCCAACTACAATGTCCGAAAGGCCAAGATCATGGCGAAAGTGGTCAGAAGTCTGCACCGGAAATTCAGGGTACGACGATCGAAAGATCAGCTCAGGAAGCAGTGGTCGGACCTGAAATTACGAGAACATGAGCAGTACAGAAAGATCCGGAGAGTGCTGCAAAAAAGTAAGTAGTTGTGCTGTGTTCCTATTGTTCTTGTGTTTATTACGTTCGTGCTGCTCCATGTGCTTTTAGGAACTGTTGTACAGTTTAAAATGGCAACTTTCATGTTCATGGGCACATTATTCATTCGGATCACACATTTTTATTTCAGACGATAAAATACCATTGTTTAGGCTATATGCATTTGGCCACCATTTTGAGGCCCTATACTTGTCTTCAAAGAATTTGGTTGTGTAGATGGCTTTGTTACTAGAATGAAATGCAAACTAGATTCTGTGTAAGGAGAGGACACTCAGCAGCTGTTTACACATCTGGACGCTGGAGCACTAGTGTGGGACACAAAAACGCCATTTTTATTAGGGGGCCACACAGGTGCTCCAGTGTATACTATAGGGGGGGGGCTACATCTGTGAAGCTTGTACCAAACAGGTAAAGTATTGCAGCTTGACAAAGGACACTAAAAAAGCTACATCTTGGAACTCGGCTAAAATAGACAATTGTACCCCACTTCCAAGCAATGTTTCATCTTTATAGTTCTGCCATCAAATATCTGTGTGCTAAGTATACCATTTTTGTTTTACATAGGGGAGAAAAGACTCGGAGGACACCCCTCATCCGAGGAGACCAGAGCCCCCCTCCCTTTGGAAGAAGGAGAAATCCCCCCAACACAAGATGAGCAGGAGGAAGAAGACGTGGTGGAAGTAGTCACCACAACAGGTGAGTGTCTGCGACCACAGGCTCAGATAAGAGATGGATGGCGGCATATTTTTTAGACCTAATTTATTTTGGGGTTCCTCTCTTTTTAGGTGATCGTGAGGTTGTGGATGAAGATCCTTTCACATCCGAAAGTGCCCAGATCCTGATCGGGGAGATCATGGGGTGTAATTTACAATTGGAAAACATCAAGCAAAACATCAATGATGTTATTCCAAAATATAAAAACATCATTGATGTTTTGGGGCGAGTTTAAAGCCCCTCCAAATCACTTTCTTCTTTTGTCTGCTACAATGTGCGAAATGTTTTTGTGATTTTTCCCAAAGCCAAATTTGGAGGATGCACACAGTGTGTCAACATGTGCTATCTGCCATCACGGGAGATCAATGGACGCGTTTTGGGGGTGCAACCCCTTCCTCAATAATAAAGTAGCTGTGAGGAAGGGCTTTCTCCCCCAAAACACGTCCCTTGATACCCCGTGATGGCAGCTAGCACATGTTGACATTGGGAAATTTGTGTGCATCTTCCAAATTTGGCTTTTCCTGGGGTGATTTCCCCCCATCTGAACGCAATATCAAACACAGTTCCTAAATACTCATGTCTGATATTGCCTTCAAGTTCTACCAAATGTGAACTTTGTAAGATCAAGATTTGTGTCTTTCTTGTGGGTTTTACACAGGCCTGTTTTCTATAAAATGCACATTTTGATTTTGGATAATGACACCACAAAAATTGTTATACAACAAACATGTTGGTTTGTCAGAAAAACCTTGGGTAAATGCACATGTGATTGTGCAGGTATTAAAAAGATTGCTCATCAAGAATGTGTGGATTATTGTCTCAACGCTACAACACTTTTGGGGTGATGTAATTGATGTTTTATGAGAAAATGGGGGTTATTTCCTAAGGGCAAATCCTCTTTGCACTACAAGTGCAGTTTCAGTGCAGTTGCAAGTGCACTTGTAGTGAAAAGTGTCTTTGCATTTAGTAAATAACAGCCAACAGTGCTTTGTATAAGGTTACACAATCACGACATTTTCTGCACTCCACACATTTCTGTCAGGGTCAGCTAAAACAAACACAAGCAGTAAATGTCCACAAAGAAGAGCCTGGGGGGAGATGCCTGTCGAGAACTTGAGGTCCTGCAGACTTCTCCCTGTGGCCAAATACCGCAGGGTAGCGACCAACCTCTGCTCCGGAGTGATGGTTTGCCTCATGCAGGTATCCTGACTGCTGATATAAGGGGTCAGCGAAGCCAACAAACGGTGAAATACGGGGTCCGTCATCCTGAGAAAGTTCCTGAAATCATCAGGATTATTCTCACGGATCTCACGGAGCAAAGGCATATGACAGAACTGGTCACGCTGAAGCAACCAATTCTTGGTCCATGAACTCCTCCCCACCCTGTTCATGGACTGGACTTGTGTCAAGGTCAGGACCCCAACACCAAGCCCCCGCACAGCACGAACTCTACGAGGAGTACGCATACGAAACATGGCTAGAAAACGGTCGGCTGCTCAGAACGAAGTAACAGAACGCACTGAAGAACAGCAAGGCCTGTGAAGAGCGATCTGAAAACCAGTAACGAACGAACAAGAATACAATGACTACTTAAAGTCACGCGGAACTTGCTTGCACGCACTGAAGAGCAGATACAAACCCACAAGCACAAACTGAACGGCAGAAAACGATCTGAAAGCCACGTGTCTGAAAAAGCGCGAATCGTCTCTCACCAAACTTTTACTAACACGAGATTAGCAAAAGGAGCCCAAAGGGTTCCGCGCTTGGTTCTGAACAGGCCTTTTCTAGTCTCGTCGTACGTGGTGTACGTGACCGCGTGGTTGTCGATCGGAAATTCCGACAACTTTGTACGACCGTGTGTAGGCAAAACAAGTTTGAGCCAACATCCGTCGGAAAAAATCCTAGGATTTTGTTGTCGGAATGTCCGAACAAAGTCCGACCGTGTGTACGGGGCATAACAGAAATTTGAACGGGCTGACCAATGTATCACAACGGACCAAACTTTATGCATGCGGCATTTGTAGCAGCACAATGCAGGTTAGTGCTCTGTTGCTTGTTGCTCTACAATTTAATACAAGTGCACTGAGGAGGTGCATGTGGGTATGGCACTGTAGTGCACCAGAATGAATGACCACTTTGCACCAATGTGTATGTTACCACACCTCAAGGGTGTGACTGGGCTCTAAGTGGAGCTCAGCCACAAATTCAGTAAAAGTCAGGCCCTGGTAGCAAACTGAAACTAAATCAGAGAGGAATATGAGAGGCTTTTTTGACTAATAAAGATAGTAGCATTCATTTACTGGTATCTGCTCATAAAGTATGACTTTTCGTTTCATATAAGTTTAAAATAAAGTACAGGTTCACTTGTTTAAAACTCTAAACAGTAATATGAACTTTCAGTAATAGAAGCAAAACTGGCATACTGTACTTCTTAAAAATTGTGTTCTCCAGATTGGTGAGCTTGTGTAAACATGCAGCATTTTTTTTAACTTGCCAATATAATGAGTAACTGAAAACCGAGAACTATTAAAAACCCACAAACAAAAAATGGAGATTTCCAAAAGGTGAACAGAGTGCAGAACTTTTTAACAAAACGCAGAATAACTCAGTAGAGGATTGTGGAAAGTCAATACGCCTGCTCAACAGAGTGCCGAAAGCTGTCAAAATGATAAGTTTGCTTTTTTTAAACACAAAATAGCAGCCCTGTATGCCATTTGATATATAGTGTACAAAAATGTATATAATTTATTTATTTTTATTTTTTTGCGTCCAGTCAGTTCAGCATTTTGTTAGTGCGCTATTTATCTGAACAAAACATGCTGTAAAACAAAGAAATTGTTTCAGATCTGGAGGACTCTAAATTTAAAAAACTAGCCGAGAGGCATGCAAAACAAAAATGTTGAATAATGTTTTGTAAAGTTGACAAATAACCAAGTGAACAATGTGCACTAAAAGATTGTGCATCAAGTACATTTTGTAGATTTATAAATAAGCCCTTTTTGACAAGTTCTTTTAACACTGAATTGGGAGGACAGGTGAAAGCGACTAAGGATTAAGCAGCTGTATTTGGTGCTGATATATTAAAACATATATTTATATTGATTTAAAAAACACATTTTGTTGTGAAAGTAATATGATAAGTAGGATTGTGGATACTAAAGTTTATGGTTAGTTGTTTGAAAGAATACGATTTTGGGGTAAGGTTGAGAATAATCAGGAGTGGTTAATTGAATGGTTTGGTTTGGATTGAGTGTTACATTGAGGGTTATTGCACTACCCCTGAGTCCTATACTCATTTGTCAAAATCGAGGAATATCTCACTCCATAGATGGCAAAACTGTTTGCCAAAATTCTGCCCTTTCCCTTCCCTTCCTGTAAAGCTTCTAATTTAACCACTCCAGGAAAGAGAAAGGTAAAACTCTCCACTGCACACTTTAATCTTACACTAAATGAAAGGGCATGGATGGTTAAAGAGATTGGTGCTCATATAAATTAGCCTGGTGTTTGGAGAAGGAGACCTAATTTTTAACCCCTTTCTAGAAGCAGTGCTTCTTATGAATGCGCTTGTAATTCTACATCATTGTGGCAGGGTGTAACATTCTGCATGCCTTGTGATTGTAAATTCATATTTTCTTTTTAATTTAATTAATTAACAAACATGCTATACTTACCTTCTCTGTGCAATGGTTTTGCACAGAACAGCCCTGATACTCCTCTTTTTGGGTGCTTCTGGCTCCTCCTCCCTGCCCTGTTGAATGCCCACAATAGCAAGCTGCTTTTCTATGGGGGCAATTGTGCGGGCTCACCCCCCATTCCTCCTCACTGGCTGTGATTGATAGCAGTGGGAGCCAATGGCTTTTTACCTTAATTCACCTTTTACCTAGAAGGCTTTTTACCTTAATGCAGAGAAGGTAAAAAAAAAAAACCTTCAGCCTTTAGAACCACTTTAGGCTGGGTTCACATTGCAGCATGCTCTGGCTTATAGCACATCTGGTGCATCCCCATTTACTGTTTCAGGTCCGATTTCAGACAGAATTTTTGGCTGAATTTGGACCTGAAAAGGACCAAAAGACGCACCGGAGCTGCTGTGTAGATGTGTAAACCGCCTCCATAGAAAGCCGGTCACAATCTCCTGCTATGCAAATTGAATGCAGAGAAACCCAATTCCCAACAGAGTGAACCCAGTCTAAATCACATGTACTAGCATGGAACAGTTTAGTGCAATATCGTGGGATAGAATAATATAGTTACCCTCAGTGTCAGAGTTCTGCAGCATTGCTGCTGATCTGTCTCCTTATTTTCCAAAGACCAGCAGACATGCTGGTACATGTAGTTCCATGGCTTTAACTTGCAATATTTTGCTGGTATCTGTTATCCTAAAATATTGTGTTCAAGACTGATTAACCACATGCTGTTGATTCAGTTATCTATACACCCAGTCCAGCCAGCCCCCTTGTTCCCCGTGACTGTTCACAATATCTCCCAATGTGTTCTCTTTATGCCAGTATTCCCAGTGGCTTCCAGCCTGTCCACAGTGATTCTGTGTGTTCTTGCTTGTAACCTGTATCCTTACATCTGTTTTGTCTTCTGAGCATTCCAGTGTCCCTTTGCCTCAGTCGCCCCTGTGTGCCTTTGCGAGATATCAGCCTTTCTGCAACTCCATGATCTCCTTTTGGTCTCTTTTGGTGTCTCCCTGTGCATTCCTAGACATTGCTCCTGTGCACTTCTGCTTACTCCCAGTGATTCCAGTTTGCCTCTGTGCATTGATACTCACTCCTAGTGATTCCTGCTTGTCTCTGTGCATTAATACTCACTCCTAGTGATCCTATTTGTCTCTGTGCATTGATACTCACTCCTAGTGATTTCCGCTTGTCTTTGTGCATTATTACTCACGCCTAGTGAGCCTATTTGTCTCTGTGCATTGATACTCACTCCTAGTGTTTCCAGCTTGTCTCTGTGTATTGATACTCACTCCAAGTGATTCCCGCTTGTCTCTGTGCATTGATACTCACTCCAAGTGGTTCCTGCTTGTCTCCGTGCATTAATACTCACTCCTAGTGATTACTGCTTGTCTATGTGCATTGATACTCACTCTAAGTGATTCCCGCTTGTCTATGTGTATTGATACCCACTCCAAGTGATTCATGCTTGTCTCTGTGCTTTGATACTCACTCCTAGGGATGCTGCTTGTCTCTGTGTATTGATACTCACTCCAAGTGATTCCTGCTTGTCTCTGTGCTTTGATACTCACTCCTAGTGATTCCTGCTTGTGTTTGTGCATTGATACTCACTCCAAGTGATTCCCGTTTGTCTCTGTGTATTGATACTCACTCCAAGTGATTCCTGCTTGTCTCAGTGCATTAATACTCTTAGTGATTAGGGATGAGCTTCGAGTTTGAGTCAAACCCATGTTCAACTCGAACATCGCCTGTTCGACCGTTCGTCGAATTGCGAACGTTATGGGCCTTTCGTGCCAAATTCGAGTGACGCATCACAGCCCATAATTCACTGCGGCATCACAGTGCATTGCTGGCTGATAATTGGACAATCATGCAATATGACCCGCATGCTTGGCCAATCACAGTGCCGTCTGTACAGAGACCCATAATTGGCCAAAGCCAGGGTGGCCTTTACCAATTATGGCTTAGGGGGTTTAGTACATGCCCCACACTATATAAGGCCGCCTGCGTGGCGGCCTTGTGTACTGTGTTGCAGCAGAGAGAGATAGACAGAGAGACAGTGTCATTTTATTCAAGTTAGATAGAGTAGGCAGGCGAGTCAGTTAGCTGCACTTACAGTGTATTGTGTATATATATATGCATCATAGGTGTTGTATGTATATATTTATATATATATATATATATACACTGTATTCAGTTCAGCTAGATCTGTTCCTGTTATTCTCTTCCTGCTGACAGGCAGGCAGGTGTTTTTACAGTATTTACAGCATTTACAGTTAGTGTACTGTGTCCTCTGCACAGTGTGCACCTAAAGCTACCTGGAGAAAATTGGTGGTGTTCTTCTGATCCTAGTAGTATGACAGGCAGGCAGCTACAGTATTTACAGTTAGTGTACTGTGTCCTCTGCACAGTGTGCACCTAAAGCTACCTGAAGAAAATTGCTGGTGTTCTTCTGATCCTATTAGTACCACAGGCAGGCATCTGCAGTATTTACAGTTAATGTACTGTGTCCTCTGCACAGTGTGCACCTAAAGCTACCTGAAGACAATTGCTGGCGTTCTTCTGATACTATTAGTACCACAGGCAGGCAGCTGCAGTATTTACAGTTAGTGCACTGTGTCTTCTGCACATTGTGCACCTAAAGCTACCTGAAGAAAATTGGTGGTGTTCTTCTGATTCTATTAGTACCACAGGCAGGCAGCTGCAGTATTTACAGTTAGTGTACTGTGTCCTCTGCACAGTGTGCACCTAAAGCTACCTGAAGACAATCGCTGTTGTTCTGATCCTATTAATACCACAGGCAGGCAGCTGCAGTATTTACAGTTAGTGTACTGTGTCCTCTGCACAGTGTGCACCTAAAGCTACCTGAAGAAAACTGGTGGTGTTCTTCTGATTCTATTAGTACCACAGGCAGGCAGCTGCAGTATTTACAGTTAGTGTACTGTGTCTTCTGCACAGTGTGCACCTAAAGCTACCTGAAGACAATTGCTGTTGTTCTGATTCTATTAATACCACAGGCAGGCAGCTGCAGTATTTACAGTTAATGTACTGTGTTCTCTGCACAGTGTGCACCTAAAACTACCTGAAGAAAATTGCTGGTGTTCTTCTGATCCTATTAGTACCACAGGCAGGCAGCTACAGTATTTACAGTTAGAGTACTGTGTCCTCTGCACAGTGTGCACCTAAAGCTACCTGAAGAAAATTGCTGGTGTTCTTCTGATCCTATTAGTACCACAGGCAGGCAGCTGCAGTATTTACAGTTAGTGTACTGTGTCCTCTGCACAGTATGCACCTAAATCTACCTGAAGAAAATTGCTGTTGTTCTGATCCTATTAATACCACAGGCAGGCAGCTGCAGTATTTACAGTTAGTGTACTGTGTCCTCTGCACAGTGTGCACCTAAAGCTACCTGAAGACAATTGCTGTTGTTCTGATCCTATTAATACCACAGGCAGGCAGCTGCAGTATTTACAGTTAGTGTACTGTGTCCTCTGCACAGTGTGCACCTAAAGCTACCTGAAGAAAATTGGTGGTGTTCTTCTGATCCTATTAGTACCACATGCAGGCAGCTGCAGTATTTACAGTTAGTTTACTGTGTCCTCTGGACAGTGTGCACCTAAAGCTACCTGAAGAAAATTGGTGGTGTTCTTCTGATCCTATTAGTACCACATGCAAGCAGCTGCAGTATTTACAGTTAGTTTACTGTGTCCTCTGGACAGTGTGCACCTAAAGCTACCTGAAGACAATTGCTGTTGTTCTGATCCTATTAATACCACAGGCAGGCAGCTGCAGTATTTACAGTTAGTGTACTGTGTCCTCTGCACAGTGTGCACCTAAAGCTACCTGAAGACAATTGCTGGTGTTCTCATACTAATAATACTACAGGCAGGCAGTTGATTCTGCTAGCTGCAGTATCAGTATATATATATATATATATATATATATATATATATATATATATACATCCCAGCTTTGTGCAGCTACATCTCACTGCAGGCCATTAGTATGTCTGGAAGGCCAACAAGGAGAGGCAGACAGTCACAAGCCAATAAAATAGGGCAAGCAGGCTCTGTGTCTAGAGGTGGTGGTCATGGACAGTGCTGGTTGTGGAGACGGTGCATCCTTATCAGCACGTGGCCGTGGGACACGCTTGTCCTTTTTTTTGGCAGCTGGCCATGTTGAGCCACAACATGCGGAAGACTTGGTAGAGTGGATGACCAAGCTGTCCTCATCCTCCTCATCCTCTCTCACCCAGGCTCAGGGTACTTTGTCTGGCAAAGCAGCTGCCAACGCAGCCTCTTCCCTCGGCTCAATGGCATCAGTCACTCCTTCCCCAGCCCCACCATGTCCTCCTGAGGAGTCCCCCAAACTGTTTGACCACAGTGTTGGGTTCATGCTCCAGGAGGATACCCAGCATTTAGAAGGCTCCGATAATGGTACCCAGCTAGAGGAAGGCAGTAACGTGAGCCCAGAGAGGGGGTGCCCAAGAAGGACAGCAATCTGGCAGTCATGTTCCCCCAGCTGCAGCATACTGCCAGGTTTGCTCCAGTGATGAGGAGGGAGGGGATGATGAGGTCACTGACTCCACATGAGCGCCTGATAGGAGAGAGGAGGAGGCACATCTCCAACGAGGCAGGATGCCCCCCAGGGGCCAGCTTAAGGGCAGCACACCGACTGCATCACACCGCAGAGCTCCGCATGTGCAGGGTGCTGCTGTCTCTGTGCGTTATTTCAAAAGTTCTTTGGTGTGGGCCCTTTTTTGAGACGAGTGCATCAGATCCCACCGCTGCTATTTGCAACATATGTCTCAAGCATATCTCGTGTGGCCAAAACATCACCCGTTTGGGCACCACATGATTGACCAGACATATGTCGACATATGTCGACCTGCCATACAGTTCGTTGGCAAGCATAGCTAAAAGACCCACACCAAAGAACAATGCAGACCTCTCCTTGCTCCTCATCAGCTGGGATCTCCAATCCCACTATACCTTCAGTCCTCTCTGAAACCTACACTGGGAGGAATGAAGGTGTAGAATTAGGTGTGTCATAGCCAAGTACTTGCGGGCAATCTGCTATCGGTACACCGACGTCAGATTGTACCAGGCAAATTTCCCTGCCCCAGCTGCTGCACCGCCGAAAAAAGTTCGCTCCCAGCCATCCACATGCCCAATGGTTGAATGCTAGCTTGGCTAAATTGCTAGCACTTCAACTGCTGCCTTTTCAGTTGGTAGACTCTGCCCCCTTCCGTGAGTTTGTGGAATGTGCGGTTCCTCAGTGGCAGGTTCCCAAACGCCACTTTTTTTCACGGAAGGCGATTCCGGCTCTCTACCGGCATGTGGAAGGCAATGTCTTGGCCTCGCTGAACATGGCGGTCAGGTGCATATTAGGGACGTTACCTATCTTTTACCACGCACTGGGTGACTCTTCTGGCAGCTGGGAAGGATGCAGGACAGGGTGCAGTAGTGTTGGAGGTTGTTCCGCCACCACGCCTCCAAAATTCTACTAGTGGTGATTCTGCCACACCTCTCTCCTCCACTCCCTCCTCTTCTTCTTCCTCCATGGCCTCTTCCTGTGCTGATTTGTCCTCGGAACCAGCGGTGCTCCGTAGGTGTTCAAGGGGCTACGCAAGCATGCAGGCAAAAAGATGCCATGCGGTGGTTGAGCTGGTGTGCTTGGGGGACAGGAGCCACACTGGGGTAAAGATTCTATCAGCTCTGCAGGGGCAGGTTTAGAGGTGGTTGACGCCATGCCAGGTTAAGCCAGGTATGGTGGTATGCGACAATGGCACCAACCTCCTCTCTGCCCTCTGACAGGGACAACTGACCCATGTGCCCTGTTTGGCTCATGTCCTTAACTTGCTGGTGCAGCGGTTCTTGGGCAGGTACCCAGGCTTACAGGATGTCCTGAGGCAGGCCAGGAAAGTCTGTGTGCATTTCTGCAGGTAATATAATGCCAGTGCTCAGCTGGCTGACCTCCAAAAGGAATTTAACCTGCCCAAGAACCGCCTAATCTGTGACATGCCCACCAGGTAGAACTCAATGTTGGCCATGCTGCAGCAGCTGCACACGCAGCAGAAGGCCATCAATGAGTATCTATGCAACTATGGCACCAGGACAGGGTCAGGGGACCTTGTTTTTTTTCCCCACGCCAGTGGGCTAAGATAAGGGATGCATGCACTGTCCTGTCACCATTTGAGAAGGCCACAAGGATGGTGAGCAGTGACAGTGCATGCATCAGTGACACTGACCCTCTTGTCCACCTGTTGGAGCACACACTGAGTGGAATAATGGACAGGGCACTTGAGGCAGAACAGAGGAAGGAAGAGGAGGACTTCCTAACCTCTCAAGGCCCCCTTTATCCAGACAGTGTTCTTGAGTGCCCGCCGATCACACAGGAAGAGGACGAGGAGGATTGTGTCAACATGGAGGTGGAGCCTGGCACTCAGCATCAGCAGCAGTCTTCAAGGGATCATTTACAGTCCAAAGAAACCCATGGACTTGTACGTGGCTGGGAGGAGGTGGCTGTGGATCATGTCGTCCTTAGTGACCCAGAAGACTCTGGACGGAATGCCTCAGCAAACCTACGCTGCATGGCCTCCCTGATCCTCCAAAGCCTGTGGAAAGATCCTCGCATTCGTGGTATCAAGGGGAGGGTGATTACTGGCTGGCAACCCTGCTTGATCCACGTTAAAAGGGTAACGTTGCGGACCTTTTCTTGCCGTCGCAGAGGGAGCAGAGGATGAAACATCTTCGGAAGGCCTTGCAGAAAGGTTTGTGCAACACGTTTCCAGGTTACAATTTCCTGGTCCTCCTAGACAATGTGTTGCTGAGGCTTCGGTCAGTCACAGGAGCAGTGGGGAATGTGGCTGTCTGACCGATGCGTTCAGGCAATTTTTTAGTCCACAGCCCCAAGGTCTGATCGGTTCCAGCAACCATTGCCAGCGTCTGATTTACATGGTGCAGGATTACTTAGGGGCAAAATCAGACTTGGACACGTTTCCCACCAAAAATCCTCTGGGTTACTGAGTCTTGAGGATGGATCACTGGCCAGAACTTGCACAGTATGCAATTGAGCTACTGGCCTGTCCTGCATCCAGCGTTCTTTCGGAATGCACATTCAGTGCTGCTGGAGGCTTTGTAACTGACCACAGGGTGCGCCTGTCCACCGAATCAGTCGATCATCTGACCTTCATAAAAATGAATCAGTCTTGGATCACCAGCTACCAAGCACCTGATGCTGATGTAACTGATTGATTTTTTTTTAATGTGAGATCGCTTCAAGACTACCTATGCTGATGCTGAGTGACTATCCTGTTATGCTGAGTGACAATCCTCTTCCTCCTCAATTTTCATGCTGATAGCTTGTAAGAACATTTTTGGTTCTGGGCACCACCACCAGTGGCCAAGGCCCAATTTTTCTGCCCCTGTTTAACCACTTGCCGACCGCCTAACGTATATATACGTCGGCAGAATGGCACGGGCAGGCAGAATCACGTACCTGTACGTGATCTGCCTCCCGCGGGCGGGGGGTCCGATCGGACCCCCCCCCCGTGCCAGCGGCGGTCGGCATTTCACTGGGAGCGTCGGGAGGCGAGGGGGAGACCATCCGATCGTGGCCCCCCCCTCGCGATCGCTCCCAGCCAATCGGAATCCTCCCCTGCCTGTGTGTAGTTTCACACAGGCAGAGGATGTGATGTCATCTCTCCTCGGCTTGGCAGTTTCCGTCCAGCGCCGAGGAGAGAAGACATGTAAGTGCACAACACACACAAACACACACAGTAGAACATGCCAGGCATACTTTACACCCCCGATCCCCCCCCCGATCGCCC
The DNA here is from genome assembly GCF_042186555.1 of Aquarana catesbeiana. Classification (NCBI taxonomy): domain Eukaryota; kingdom Metazoa; phylum Chordata; class Amphibia; order Anura; family Ranidae; genus Aquarana; species Aquarana catesbeiana. The sequence goes on along the minus strand of NC_133324.1, from coordinate 180,318,489 downwards.
CCCGATCCCCCCCAATCACCCCCCCCCCCGTCACAAACTGACAGCAAGCAGTATTTTTTTTTTTTTTTCTGATTACTGCATGGTGTCAGTTTGTGACAGTTACAGTGTTAGGGCAGTGAATATTACCCCCCTTTAGGTCTAGGATACCCCCCTAACCCCCCCTAATAAAGTTTTAACCCCTTGATCACCCCCTGTCACCAGTGTCGCTAAGCGATCATTTTTCTGATCGCTGTATTAGTGTCGCTGGTGACGCTAGTTAGGAACGTAAATATTTAGGTTCGCCGTCAGCGTTTTATAGTGACAGGGAACCCAATATACTATCTAATAAATGTTTTAACCCCTTGATTGCCCCCTAGTTAACCCTTTCACCACTGATCACCGTATAACCGTTACGGGTGACGCTGGTTAGTTCGTTTATTTTTTATAGTGTCAGGGGACCCGCCGTTTATTACCTAATAAAGGTTTAGCCCCCTGATCGCCCGGCGGTGATATGCGTCGCCCCAGGCAGCGTCAGGTTAGCGCCAGTACCGCTAACACCCACGCACGCACCGTACACCTCCCTTAGTGGTATAGTATCTGAACGCATCAATATCTGATCCGATCAGATCTATACTAGCGTCCCCAGCAGTTTAGGGTTCCCACAAACGCAGTGTTAGCGGGATCAGCCCAGATACCTGCTAGCACCTGCGTTTTGCCCCTCCGCCCGGCCCAGCCCACCCAAGTGCAGTATCGATCGATCACTGTCACTTACAAAACACTAAACGCATAACTGCAGCGTTCGCAGAGTCAGGCCTGATCCCTGCGATCGCTAACAGTTTTCTTGGTAGCGTTTTGGTGAACTGGCAAGCACCAGCCCCAGGCAGCGTCAGGTTAGCGCCAGTACCGCTAACACCCACGCACGCACCGTACACCTCCCTTAGTGGTATAGTATCTGATCGGATCAATATCTGATCTGATCAGATCTATACTAGCGTCCCCAGCAGTTTAGGGTTCCCACAAACGCAGTGTTAGCGGGATCAGCCCAGATACCTGCTAGCACCTGCGTTTTGCCCCTCCGCCCGGCCCAGCCCAGCCCAGCCCACCCAAGTGCAGTATCGATCGATCACTGTCACTTACAAAACACTAAACGCATAACTGCAGCGTTCGCAGAGTCAGCCCTGATCCCTGCGATCGCTAACAGTTTTTTTGGTAGCGTTTTGGTGAACTGGCAAGCACCAGCAGCCTAGTACACCCCGGTCGTAGTCAAACCAGCACTGCAGTAACACTTGGTGACATGGCGAGTCCCATAAATGCAGTTCAAGCTGGTGAGGTGGCAAGCACATGTAGTGTCCCGCTGCCACCAAGAAGACAAACACAGGCCCGTCGTGCCTATAGTGCCCTTCCTGCTGCATTCGCCAATCCTAATTGGGAACCCACCACTTCTGCAGCGCCCGTACTTCCCCCATTCACATCCCCAACCAAATGCAGTCGGCTGCATGAGAGGCATTTTCTTTATGTCCTCCCGAGTACCCCTACCCAATGAACCCCCCCAAAAAAGATGTCGTGTCTGCAGCAAGCGCGGATATAGGCGTGACACCCTCTATTATTGTCCCTCCTGTCCTGACAATCCTGGTCTTTGCATTGGTGAATGTTTTGAACACTACCATTCACTAGTTGAGTATTAGCGTAGGGTACAGCATTGCACAGACTAGGCACACTTTCACAGGGTCTCCCAAGATGCCATCGCATTTTGAGAGACCCGAACCTGGAACCGGTTACAGTTATAAAAGTTAGTTACAAAAAAAAGTGTAAAAAAAAAAAAAAACACAAACAAAAATATAAAAAAAAAAAAAATAGTTGTCGTTTTATTTTTCTCTCTCTCTCTATTCTCTCTCTATTGTTCTGCTCTTTTTTACTGTATTCTATTCTGCAATGTTTTATTGTTGTTATGTTTTATCATGTTTGCTTTTCAGATATGCAATTTTTTATACCTTACCGTTTACTGTGCTTTATTGTTAACCATTTTTTTGTCTTCAGGTACGCCATTCACGAATTTGAGTGGTTATACCAGAATGATGCCTGCAGGTTTAGGTATCATCTTGGTATCATTCTTTTCAGCCAGCGATTGGCTTTCATGTAAAAGCAATCCTAGCAGCTAATTAGCCTCTAGACTGCTTTTACAAGCAGTGGGAGGGAATGCCCCCCCCCAACGTCTTCCGTGTTTTTCTCTGGCTCTCCTGTCTCAACAGGGAACCTGAGAATGCAGCCGGTGATTCAGCCAGCTGACCATAGAGCTGATCAGAGACCAGAGTGGCTCCAAACATCTCTATGGCCTAAGAAACCGGAAGCTACGAGCATTTTTTGACTTAGATTTCGCCGGATGTAAACAGCGCCATTGGGAAATTGGGAAAGCATTTTATCACACCGATCTTGGTGTGGTCAGATGCTTTGAGGGCAGAGGAGAAATCTAGGGTCTAATAGACCCCAATTTTTGCAAAAAAGAGTACCTGTCACTACCTATTGCTATGATAGGGGATATTTACATTCCCTGAGATAACAATAAAAATGATTTAAAAAAAAAAAAAATGAAAGGAACAGTTTAAAAATAAGATAAAAAAATAATAATAATAAAGAAAAAAAAAAAAAAAAAAAAAAAAAAAAAAAGCACCCCTGTCCCCCCTGCTCTCGCGCTAAGGCGAACGCAAGCATCGGTCTGGCGTCAAATGTAAACAGCAATTGCACCATGCATGTGAGGTATCACCTCGAACGTCAGATCGAGGGCAGTAATTTTAGCAGTAGACCTCCTCTGTAAATCTAAAGTGGTAACCTGTAAAGGCTTTTAAAGGCTTTTAAAAATGTATTTAGTTTGTCGCCACTGCACGTTTGTGCGCAATTTTAAAGCATGTCATGTTTGGTATCCATGTACTCGGCCTAAGATCATCTTTTTTATTTCATCAAACATTTGGGCAATATAGTGTGTTTTAGTGCATTAAAATTTTAAAAAGTGTGTTTTTTCCCCAAAAAATGCGTTTGAAAAATCGCTGCGCAAATACTGTGTGAAAAAAAAAAATGAAACACCCACCATTTTAATCTGTAGGGCATTTGCTTTAAAAAAATATATAATGTTTGGGGGTTCAAAGTAATTTTCTTGCAAAAAAAAATTATTTTTTTATGTAATCAAAAAGTGTCAGAAAGGGCTTTGTCTTCAAGTGGTTAGAAGAGTGTGTGATGTGTGACATAAGCTTCTAGATGTTGTGCATAAAATGCCAGGACAGTTCAAAACCCCCCCAAATGACCCCATTTTGGAAAGTAGACACCCCAAGCTATTTGCTGAGAGGCATGTCGAGTCCATGGAATATTTTATATTGTGACACAAGTTGCGGGAAAGAGACAATTTTTTATTTTTTTTATTTTTTTTTGCGCAAAGTTGTCACTAAATGATATATTGCTCAAACATGCCATGGGAATATGTGAAATTACACCCCAAAATACATTCTGTTGCTTCTCCTGAGTACGGGGATACCACATGTGTGAGACTTTTTGGGAGCCTAGCCGCGTACGGGACCCCGAAAACCAAGCACCGCCTTCAGGCTTTCTAAGGCCGTAAATTTTTGATTTCACTCTTCACTGCCTATCACAGTCTCGGAGGCCATGGAATGCCCAGGTGGCAAAAAAAACCCCCAAATGACCCCATTTTGGAAAGTAGACACCCCAAGCTATTTGATGAGAGGTATAGTGAGTATTTTGCAGACCTCACTTTTTGTCACAAAGTTTTGAAAATTGAAAAAAGAAAAAAAATTTTTTTTTCTCGTCTTTCTTTATTTTCAAAAACAAATGAGAGCTGCAAAATACTCACCATGCCTCTCAGCAAATAGCTTGGGGTGTCTACTTTCCAAAATGGGGTCATTTGGGGGGGGTTTGTGCCACCTGGGCATTCCATGGCCTCCGAAACTGTGATAGGTAGTGAGGAGTAAAATCAAAAATGTACGCCCTTAGAAATCCTGAAGGCACTGATTGGTTTTCGGGGCCCCGTACGCGGCTAGGCTCCCAAAAAGTCCCACACATGTGGTATCCCCGTACTCAGGAGAAGCAGCTAAATGTATTTTGGGGTGCAATTCCACATATGCCCATGGCCTGTGTGAGCAATATATCATTTAGTGACAACTTTGTGCAAAAAAAAAAAAAAAAAAAAAAAATTTGTCACTTTCCCGCAACTTGTGTCAAAATATAAAACATTCCATGGACTCAACATGCCTCAAAGCAAATAACTTGGGGTGTCTACTTTCCAAAATGGGGTCATTTGGGGGGGTTTTATGCCATCTGGGCATTTTATGGCCTTCAAAACTGTGATAGGTAGTGAGGAGTAAAATCAAAAATGTACGCCCTTAGAAATCCTGAAGGCAGTGATTGGTTTTCGGGGCCCCGTACGCGGCTAGGCTCCCAAAAAGTCCCACACATGTGGTATCCCCATACTCAGGAGAAGCAGCTAAATGTATTTTGGGGTGCAATTCCACATATGCCCATGGCCTGTGTGAGCAATATATCATTTAGTGACAACTTTTTGTAATTTTTTTTTTTTTTTTTGTCATTATTCAATCACTTGGGACAAAAAAAATGAATATTCAATGGGCTCAACATGCCTCTCAGCAAATTCCTTGGGGTGTCTACTTTCCAAAATGGGGTCATTTGTGGGGGTTTTGTACTGCCCTGCCATTTTAGCACCTCAAGAAACGACATAGGCAGTCATAAATTAAAGGCTGTGTAAATTCCAGAAAATGTACCCTAGTTTGTAGGCGCTATAACTTTTGCGCAAACCAATAAATATACACTTATTGACATTTTTTCTACCAAAGACATGTGGCCGAATACATTTTGGCCTAAATGTATGACTAAAATTGAGTTTATTGGATTTTTTTTAGAACAAAAAGTAGAAAATATCATTTTTTTTCAAAATTTTCGGTCTTTTTCCGTGTATAGCGCAAAAAATAAAAACGGCAGAGGTGATCAAATACCATCAAAAGAAAGCTCTATTTGTGGGAAGAAAAGGACGCAAATTTCGTTTGGGTACAGCATTGCATGACCGCGCAATTAGCAGTTAAAGCGACGCAGTGCCGAATTGTAAAAAGTGCTCTGGTCAGGAAGGGGGTAAAACCTTCCGGGGCTGAAGTGGTTAACAGGGGCGTGTAATTACAATTTTTGATTCAATACTTTGCAGCAGGGCTCATTTCTGCGCTCCAACTAGAGTATCTGTGAGGGGTTGCAATGTTGTGGCACCAGCACCAGTGCCTAAGGCCTAATTTTTCAGCCCCTGTTTAACAGGGGTGTATAATTACAATTTTTGATGCAGTACTTTGCAGCAGGGCTCATTCCTGCGCTCCAACTATAGCATCTGTGAGGGGTTGCAGTGTTGTGGCAACACCACCACCACCAAAGGCCCAATTTTTCTGCCCCTGTTCAATAGGTGCATGTAATTATAATTCTTGATATAATATTTCACAGCAGGGCCCGTTCCAGCGCCCACCAAGAGTAACTGTGAGGACTAACAGTGTTTTGGCACCAGCACTACCACCACCACCACCAAAGGCCCAATTTTTCTACCACTGTTCAACAAAGGCATGTAATTACAATTCTTAATCTAATATTTCACAGCAGGGCCTGTTCCTGTGCCCACCTAAAGTAACTGTGAGGGCTTACAGTGTTGTGGCAACACCAACACCTAAGGCCCCAATTTCTGCAGAGTAGATAGGGCAGGCCCCTACTTTCAAACATCCAACTTATAAACAACTCCTACTTGCAAACGGAAAGAGACAACAGGAAGTGAGATGAAATCTACCCCTAGGAAGGGAAACTCTTTCCTGTAAGAGTTAATATGGGAAAAACGTGTCTCCTCTTCACGGATGCTTTATTACCAATCCTTGTTTCACTAAAATCCCCAAATTTTCAAAAAACATTTGTCATTGGGACAGAAAGTGAGGTGAAATCTTCTGAAGAGGTGCACAGACAGCAAAACAAATGTTACAGGGGTGATAACCCTTCCCTATGTTTTCCAAAAAGCTTAAAAATAGATTTTTTTGGCTGGAGCTACACTTTAAAAATGTACCAGTTCAAAATTACAAACAGATTCTACTTAACAACAAATGTACAGTCCCTGTCTTGTTTACACCGCCTGTATACTGCTGTTCAGAGTATATAGGACCTGGGGGCCCCACGCCTTTATTTTTTTAATTTGGGTGGGGGGTTCCCCTTAATATCCATACAAGACCCAAAGGGCCTGGTAATGGACTGGGGGGGTACCCATGCCATTTGTCTCACTGATTTTCATCCATATTGCCGCAGTTTTAATTTTTTTTTTCCTTTACAAATGTCATTTTGTGCAGGGACTGTTCTAAGCACGGGAAACATGCGCCACTTTACAGGCATACTATAGACACCCCCAGGTACAATATTTAAAGGAATATTTCACTTTTTTTTTCACTTTAAACATCATTAAAATCACTGCTCCCGAAAAAACGGACGTTTTTAAAACTTTTTTTTGCATTGATACATGTCCCCTGGGGCAGGACCCGGGTCCCCAAACCCTTTTTAGGACAATAACTTGCATATTAGCCTTTAAAATTAGCACTTTTGATTTCGAACGTTCGAGTCCCATAGACTTTAATGGGGTTCTAAAGTTTGCGCAAACTTTCGGTCCGTTTGCAGGTTCTGGTGCCATCCGATCCGGGGGGTGTTCGGCTCAACCCTACTAGTGATTCCTGCTTGTCTCTGTGCATTGATACTCACTCCTAGTGATTGCTGATCATTTCTGTGCATTAATACTCACTCCCATTGATCCTATTTGTCTCCGTGCATTGATACTCACTCCTAGTGATTCCCTCTTGTCTCTGTATATTGATACTCACTCCAAGTGATTCCCGCTTGTCTTTGTGCATTGATACTCACTCCAAGTGATTCCTGCTTGTCTCCATGCATTATTACTCACTCCTGTTGATTCCTGCTTGTCTTTGTGCATTCATACTCACTCCAAGTGATTCCCGCTTGTCTCTGTGTATTGATACTGACTCCAAGGGATTCCTGCTTGTCTCTGTGCTTTGATACTCACTCCTAGGGATGCTGCTTGTCTCGGTGTATTGATACTCACTGCAAGTGATTCCTGCTTGTCTCTGTGTATTGATACTCACTCCTAGGGATCCTGCTTGTCTCAGTGCATTGATACTCACTCCTAGTGATCCTGCTTGTCTCAATGCATTCATACTCCTAGTGATTACTGCTTGTCTCTGTGAATTGATACACACTCCTAGTGATTTCTGATTGTCTCTGTGCATTGATACTCACTCCTAGGGATGCTGATTTTCTCTGTATATTGATACTCACTCCAAGTAAATCCTGCTTGTCTCTGTGCATTGATACTCACTCCTATGGATCCTGCTTGTCTCTGAGCATTGACACTCACTCCTGGTGATCCTGCTTGTCTCAGTGCATTGATACTCCTAGTGATTCCTGCTTGTCTCTGCGCATTGATACTCCCTCCAAGTGATTCCTGCTTGTCTTTGTGCATTAATACTCACTCCTAGTGATTCCTGCTTGTCTTTGTGCCTTGATACTCACTCCAAGTGATTCCTGCTTGTCTCTGTGTATTGGTACTCACTCCAAGTGATTCCTGTTTGTCTCTGTGCATTGATACTCACTCCTAGTAATCCTGCTTGTCTCAGTGCATTGATGCTAACTCCTAGTGATCCTGCTTGTCTCAGTGCATTGATACTCCTCGTGATTCCTGCTTGTCTCTGTGCATTGATACTCCCTCCAAATGATTCCTGCTTATCTCTATGCATTAATACTCACTCCTAGTGATTCCCGCTTGTCTTTATGCCTTGATACTCACTCCAAGTGATTCCTGTTTGTCTCTGTGCATTGATACTCACTCCTAGGGATCCTGCTTGTCTCTATGCATTAATACTCACTCCTAGTGATTCCTGATTGTCTATGTGCATTAATACTCACTCCTAGTGATTCCTTTTTTTTTTTTTTTTCCATAAAAGTTTTTATTGAAGCAATTGTACATATAGCTTTTACATTTTGTTTAACATACATAACAAAACAAAAGAAGCTTCCATGGTGTATACAAAAATGTATAATCTTATATCCAAAGTCATGGAAAATCGAACATTATGTTTTTTTTTTTTTTTTTTTTTTTAAGGTAGTAATGCCCTTGTAACTTTTATTAACTGTAAAGCAACATTACAGATATACAGATACATCAATATTGGGAAAGTATAATACCATTACAGTAGTAAATAACCAGTATATAAAGAATAAACCAACAGCGAACTAATAGTCTAAACCAGGATTAAATTGACACTGTTGATGACATAATGTGAAGGAGTTAAGTGAATAGAATATTACTCTGATATTTGTTGGGAGGGTAGGGATTATGCTTCACAGACTGGAAGCTTATTACGGGAGGAGTGTTAATAATGATGGTTTGACTTTTTGAGATACCAAATTATTGGTGAACACGCATCGATTGTGATATAGGTAAGTTAGGGAGTTTAGTTCTCTTAAGTACATGTTGGTTCATATGTGCCTGTGTGTGTCCAGCACACTCTGTACTTTTATCCTGATTTGTGGGTTAATTGAGAGGGGGGGGGGGGGATGGGAAAATGATAATGGGTAACAGGAGTTGAGGGGGTAATGGGTTTGTGTTGTTGTCAGAAGACGTTGGGAAGATGTTTTGGTTTTAATTGGTAACTATTAGTTTATATTTGTGTGTATGTGGTTTTGTAGGGAGAATCAATTGAGTTTTCTCCTGTGAGGTTTTGGCGTACTGTAACTGTCTCCAGGATATTGGCCGGTTTAAGCGTTTTGAATTGTTTTTGGAATAGATTTATGGTTTAGTGGTTCTCTTAATTAAAGGGTCACGTGTTTAGATATGCATCTTTTGTAGGTATTCTGTAGTTGTTTTAAAGTGGATCCAGCAGGCCCAGAGCGTGGTGAACTTATGTGGTATGTTTCGGGATATTGCAATAAGTTCTTCCATTTCTGCAATTCTGTTTATTCTTGTAAACCAGTCTGATATAGAGGGGATTTTTGGAGTGCCCCATAGCGGTGGTATGCACATTTTCGCTGCGTTTACTAGCATCATAGCTAGTGATCTAAAATATGATGTAACATTTGGTTGCTGAAGGTGCAGAAGGAATAGTGCAGGTGAGTAGTCTAGCTTATATGTAGTGATTTTTTCGATTAGTTTATGGACTTGAGTCCAGAAAACCTGGATTCTAGGGCAGTTCCACCAAATGTGTAGGAGGTCACCTACTTCATTCTGGCATCTCCAGCACTTGTTTGATTGGGATATATTTATCCTGTGTAAGATGGAAGGGGTGCGATACCAACGTGAGATTATTTTGTAGTTTGTCTCTTGGGTAGAGACATTTATAGAACCTTTGTGTGTTATTCGGTATATTGTGTCCCAAGCATTATCTGAAATTGTTATGTTTAGATCCTTGTTCCAGGCTTTACAGGCTATTCCCTCATCCGTCTTGGTGTTATTCCAGAGCATGTTATGTACCAGGGAGATAGTGTGGCGTTGTGGTGTGCTGCTAAGGCATATTTTTTCAAATTTGGTAGGGGTTTCGGACAGGTCTGTCTTACTTTTTATGCTGTCTACGAAATGCCTGAGTTGCCAATAGTGCATTATGCTTAATTTGTGCGTGGCCCATGTCGTCTCTATTTGTTCCCGAGTCAGCAATTTGCCTTCATGAATGACATGATGTATACGTATGCCTATGTCAGGTTGTGTGTTGGATAATGGATGGCGTACCATTCCAGGGGTAAATTGTGGATTGAACAGAATTGGTGTGAGGCGGCCTGGAGTGTTGGTAAACTTGAATATGCGGTTGGACTGCGCAAAGCATTCCAACGTGGGGCCTATCGTTGGATGAGTCATAAAGGTTTTTGGTATAAGGGTGTGTTTGATCCACGGTGACCCAGCAATGGGGTGATGGGCGAAGGAGTTTTCTAATGCTACCCAATCTTTTGTCTTTTGGTTCGTATGCCAGTCGACAATCCGTTGCAAGTGACATGTCCAATAGTAATGTTGTATGTCAGGTAGGCCTATTCCTCCTTTATCTTTTGGTTTTATTAATTGGTTGTATCTAATTCTGGGGTGTTTATGGTTCCAAATGAAAGTTTTAATGATTTTGGAAATCGATTGCAGGAACGTTGTTGGAAGTTTAATGGGGATCGTTTGAAGAAGGTAGAGTATGCGCGGTAGAATATTCATCTTGATTATGGCCGTCCTTCCGAACCAAGAAAAATTTGATTTGTTCCATTTCTTTAGGTCATCTGTGATAGTTCTGAGCAAAGGAAGGAAGTTTTTAAGAAAGAGGTCTGGTAGGCTAGCAGGAAGTTGAATTCCCAAATATGTCAGTGCATCTGATTTCCAGATAAATGGAAAGTTTTGCTTGCATTGTGACATCTGTTGTTTTGTTAGGGTTATGTTAAGAGCATGTGATTTCGAGAAATTGATTTTAAAATGGGTTAAGTACTGGAATAGTTTGAAGTCTTTTAGGAGATTAGGGATAGTGACAAGGGGGTTGGATAGGAATAGGAGGACATCATCTGCAAATGCGGCAAGCTTATAATTTTTCCCTGCTATAGTAAGGCCATGGATGTCTGGGTTATTTCGTATTCTACGTAGGAGGGGCTCAAGTGTGAGAACAAATAGGATGGGGGAAAGGGGGCATCCCTGACATGTGCCGTTTTTTATTTGGAAGGCCTTTGACAGGAGTCCGTTTACTCGGACCTTCGCTTTTGGGTTCAAGTATAGGGATGATATACAGTTTACCAAACGATCACCAAAACCGAGCTTCCGTAATACCGCTATGAGATAATCCCAGGCTAGCCTGTCAAAGGCCTTTTCAGCGTCTAATGATAGGAAAAAGCCAGGGGTTTTAGTGGTGGAGAGCCAGTGGTGAATATTTATGGCTTTAAGGGTGTTGTCCCTGGCCTCCCTTCCTGGGACAAACCCTACTTGATCTGTCGATATAAGATTTGGGATTAGAGGAAGTATGTGGTTGGCTATTATTTTTGCAAAGATTTTTAGGTCCGAATTCAGTAGGGAGATGGGTCGATAGTTTGAGGCTAACTCACTGTCTTTGCCAGGTTTGGGGATTACACATATATGTGCTTCGAAAAGGGTGTTGGATGTTGTAATGGGTTGTGATAGCAGGTTGAAGGCTCTTAAATAGGGGATCGTTAATAAATTTGAGAAAGTTTTATAATATGTCATGCAGAACCCATCTGGGCCAGGACTTTTACCTGCTTTCATTTGTTTTATAGCCGAGAGAAATTCTTCTCCTGTTATGGGGCCATCTATTAGTTTAGCTTGTTCCGAGGAAATAGGGCTAGGACTGTTCTGTGCGAGGAATTCTGTGATGATATCTTCACGTGTTTTATTGTCCGAGTATGGTTTTTGTTCAGGGGGAAGGTTGTATAAATCTGAATAGTACTGGGCAAAATGGTTTGCGATGTCGTCACTTTTGGACAGCGTTGTGGTAGGGGAGGATCTAATTTTGTGTATTGTGCTGTTTGCTTTTTTGGCTTGTAATGCTCTGGCCAGAAGTTTGCCATTTTTGTTACTTTGCTCATAAAAGAGTTTTTGGGACAGGATAAAGTTTTTCCTGGTCTTTTTCCCTAGTTCTTCTTTGAGGAGGTTGCGTGTTTGTTCCAGTTCCTGTAGTGTGGAACGGGCCTTGGTCTGTTTGTGTGTCTTTTCTAGTTTCTGTATTTTGTTTAGTAGGGCATTAATTGTTTCCTGTTGGGAACGCTTACGTATGGCTGCAAGTTTGATTAGTGCTCCCCTGACCACGCATTTGTGGGCTTCCCATTGGGTCATGTGTGACGTGTCGGGAGTATTGTTCATTACAAAGAAGTCCTTGATGTATGTCGCAATGTCGGCCATATGTAAAGGGTTTGTGAGTAATGATGTGTCTAATCTCCAGATATTGGTGCGTTGTGTTTGTTCCGGAAATGTTAAGGTTGCTGTGATGGGGTTATGATCAGATAGGAACGTAGGTTCGATGGTTGCTTCAGATAAGAGTGGCAGATCATTTTGTGTGATAAACAGATAATCTATTCTGGAGTGTCGGTCATGTGGTCTGGAGTAAAAGGTAAAGTCCCTGTCGCTGGGATGTAAGGTGCGCCAAGAGTCGTGTAAGAGTAAGTCTTGTAGTTGGGCTTTGATCTGTTTAAGAGCTTTGAATGTAAGGGAAGATGTTCCAGAGGATGTATCTTCGAGTGGGTTAAGAGCAACGTTAAAATCTCCTCCGAGTAAGAGGATGCCTGACTGGAAGGGGGCTAGGGTTAGAGCTAACTCACGAACCTAGTGATTCCTGATTGTCTATGTGCATTGATACTCACTCTTAGTGACTCCTGCTTGTCTATGTGCATTGATACTCACTCCTAGTGATCCTGCTTGTCTCTGTGCATCGATACTCACTCCTAGTGATTCCTGCTTGTCTCTGTGCATTGATACTCACTCCTAGTGATTCCTGCTTGTCTCTGTGCATTGATACTCACTCCTAGTGATTCCTGATTGTCTCTGTGCATTGATACTCACTCCTAGTGATCCTGCTTGTCTCTGTGCATTGATACTCACTCCTAGTGATTCCTGCTTGTCTCTGTGCATTGATACTCACTCCTAGTGATTCCTGCTTGTCTATGTGCATTGATACTCGCTCCTAGTGATTTCTGCTTGTCTATGTGCATTGATACTCACTCCTAGGGATCCTGCTTGTCTATGTGCATTGATACTCACTCCTAGGGATCCTGCTTATCTATGTGCATTGATACTCACTCCTAGTGATTCCCGCTTGTCTCTGCATTGATACTCACTCCTAGTGATTCATGCTTGTCTCCGTGCATTGATACTAACTCCTAGTGATTCCTGCTTGTTACTGTGCATTGATACTCACTCCAAGTGATTCTTGCTTGTCTTTGTGCATTAATACTAACTCCTAGTGATCCTGCTTGTCTATGTGCATTGATACTCACTCCTAGTGATCCTGCTTGTCTCTGTGCATTGATACTCACGCCTAGTGATTCCTGCTTGTCTCTGTGCATTGATGCTCACTCCTACTGATCCTGCTTGTCTATGTGCATTGATACTCACGCCTAATGATTCCTGCTTGTCTCTGTGCATTGATGCTCACTCCTAGTGATCCTGTTTGTCTCTGTGCATTGACAGTCACTCCTAGTAATCCTGTTTGTCTCCATGCACTACTACCATTCCAAGTGCCTCTGTGTTCTTGTGCACTCCTGTCAGCTAGTTCTTTATTTTCTACTGACCTGTGATCCCTGTATCTTAGCACTGCAAGGGTTTCTTGTCTGTCTATTAGCCCTTAGTTCCCAGTAGCTGCCGGCTCAGGTGCGTCAGTGGATCGTAACCTGGAAATTGTCTGCAGTGCAATCCATCTCCAACTTCAGGAGCTCAGGAGAGGACAAAGCTACACCGTAGCCTCTGCGCCTCAGCTCTTCCAAAGGCCCTCTCATGTACATGTAGGCAGGCTGGGTTCTTCCCCATCAGTACCAATAAGTATCCTTCTTGTTCAAAACTCCTCATACACCCCAAATGTATCTTGTGTACCTACTTTCCCTGGGACTCCTGTACACTTCTGTGTTCCTCATACATACTGTTACCCCTGTGTTCTTGTAAGCTCAGCGTCTCCCAGCTGTAGGATACGCCTGTAATTTTGTCTCTCTGTGAGTCCTGTATTCTAGTGCTGTAGGTGTCTCTTGCTAGTATTCTGTGCCCTGCCTGCCTGTAATTCCAGCACCCTAGCGCTGCACTATACTCCTGTTTTCCTGTGAGTCCTCTATTCTGTGCTTTCCTAGGGCTTTTTCTCTAATGCTTACCTGTACTAGGTCAGCTGTAGTATGCATGGGTGCCCTCTCTGAGCACACCACCATAAAAAATGCAAGCTGAACAGAGTGTCCATGATCCCAGTTGTGACAGTCTAATTTGTGACAATCTGTATTCAAATTCAACAAGACTACTGGTGTAGATAGTTTCACAAAATAAAGTATTCTTTAGTTTACAATTTTTTATAAGAATACATTACAGCATTACAGCAATAACCCTATTACTCGACTAGTTTGACAGCTCAGAAACTCCTTGCCTTTTTTGATTGGATAGAGCGTGTTGTAAGCAAAAAATGATTACAGACATTGTAATTGCTTACTGACAGACACAAGGGCACATTGTTTATTTATTTTTTATAAACTCAAGGCAAGAAAAGCACAAAACTGGTGAATATGTTTGAATATAATGGATTATTGCATAATACCCCATCAGAAAAAGTTACCGTAAATACTTGAGTATAGGCCAACCCGAATATAAGCCGAGGCACCTAATTTTACCACAAAAAACTGGGAAAACGTATTGACTCGAGTATAAGCCTAGGGTAGGAAATGCATCAGCTACTGGGTAAACAATGGCCATTTGCAGGCTCACTGTGCCCATCTGAAGCCTCACTGTGTCCATTTGCAGCCTCACTGTGCCCATCTGCAGCCTCACTGTGCCCACCTGTATCATCAATGCCCATCTGCAGCCTCATTGTGCCCATCTGCAGCCTCACTGTGCCCATTTGCAGCCTCACTGTGCCCATTTGCAGCCTCACTGTGCCCATCTACAGCCTCACTGTGCTGATCTGCAGCTGTACCTTTGATAACCAAAACAATTGGTGTCTCCCACTGTGTCATGCAGTCTTAACTGTTCGGCAGCTGTCCACTGTAACAAAGCCCTGCCTCCTCCTCGTTCATGATAGACAGAACACTGATTTAGTTTCCCAGCATTGTATCAGTGTTCAGTGTTCCATCTAGCATGGGCGAGGAGGAGGCGGGGCTTTGTTACAGTGGACAGCCGCCCAACAGTTAAGACTGCATGACACGGGAAACACCAGCTGTTTTGGTTATCAAAGGTACAGCTGTAGATGAGCACAGTGAGGCTGCCCCCCCACTCGAGATCCTCACTCGAGTATAAGCCGAAGGGGGCTTTTTCAGCATAAAAAATGTGCTGAAAAAGTTGGCTTATACTTGAGTAGATACGGTAATTTCTGTGACTGACCTAAAGTGATCAATGGATATCTCTGACTTCTGAGCTGTGGGTTACCGCCATTCATTCTTTTCACAGAATGATTATTTTCTTGAAGTACATCTGTCACAATCATAAAGACATGAAACTGACCAAAAGGTTACACTTTAGGTATTTGGATATCATTTTTATTCTGCTCTCCAATAACCCAAGTACCTCAAATTTGGGTCTGTCATATGAAAATATAAGGAGAGCTAACATGAGAGTTTAATGTTTTGACAGCCATGTAAACCAATTTGATGCAGTGTGCGGCGTATGGTCTGAGCACTGACAGGCTGACCCCCCACCCCTTCAATCTCTTCAGCAATGCTGGCAGCACTCATACGTCTATTTCCCAAAGACAACCTCTGGATATGAAGCTGAGCATGTGCACTCAACTTCTTTAGTCGACCATGGCAAGGCTTGTTCTGAGTGTAACCTGTCCTGTTAAATCACTCTGTATGGTCTTGGCCACCATGCTGCAGCTCAGTTTTAGGGTCTTGGCAATCTTTTTATAGCCTAGACCATCTTTATGTAGAGCAACAATTATTTTTTTTAGATCCTCAGAGAGTTCTTTGCCATGAGGTGCCAAGTTGAACCTCCAGTGACCAGTATGAGAGAGTTAGAGCGATAACATCAATTTAAACACACCTGCTCCTCATTCACACCTGAGACCTTGTAACACTAACGAGTCACATGACACTGGGGAGGGAAAATGGCTAATTGGGCCCAACTTTGAAATTTTTACTTAGGGGTGTACTCACTTTTGTTGCCAGCGGTTTAGACATTAATGGCTGTGTGTTGAGTTATTTTGAGGGGACAGCAAATTTACGTTGTTATACAAGGTGTATACTCACTACTTTACATTGTAGCAAAGTGACATTTCTTCAGTGTTGTCACACAAAAAGGTATAATAAAATATTTACAAAAATGTGAGGGGTGTACTTACTTTTGTGAGATACTGTATATATATATATATATATATATATATATATATATATATATATATATATAGGGATCTGCTGCCCTTCACTGACTGCAAGTTGTTGTGCTGCTTGATGTTCACAGAGATTATTTATGTACATGTCATTATGTCTCTTTGTGTCTGGGTTAGAAAACCCAGAGGGAAGAAGAAATAGAGAGTCTAGTACTACATGTCCTGCTAATACTGTCCATAGCTTCTTGGTGTTTATTTAACGACTGTGTATTTATATGTGTATTTATTTAAAGACTGGTGACAGAAGTACTGCATATATCTCTCCTTGTTGGTATCTTGCATGCACTATGCTAAAAAATTAAGTCTGTGATATGGTGGGAGTATTTATTAATCACCTTGCTGTTTCATATCATGTGACCCTTTTAATTGCAATAGAATTATGCAGCTCCTTTTATTTTAGTTACCCTGTTTCTAGTTTTAGCTCAGGGCTCAATAACATAGCATAGGCTAGAGAGAGGTTAGGCACCCGAAGGCCACTTGAAAGTTAGAGGTCTGGTTGCATGACAGATAAGTAGCTACTAGGGAATAAGTTGCAAAAAAGATAGTCAGACTCTGAGCTCCAGTGCCACATCACAGTTTCTGCTGGTGAGAAGCAGCTTTCCAGGCTGGTTGGACAATGGTTAAAGGATCTCCTCATAACTATTGAGCTTGTCTCCAGTTCATCCTCAGGGGTCCCTGCAACTGAACTTTGTTGCAACATTCATCTGGAGGTATCTTTAGTAATAAATAAATATATATATATATATATATATATATATATATATATATATATATATATATATATATATATACACAGTATGTGCACAATTCCACCAGGACTATTGTTGGGCCTTTTGCTGATAATACTTGTTTGTACATTGGATGTGTGCACTGTTATAAATATTTTCTTATATAAAGCTTCTATTATTTCCATACTGGTGCACATCTATATACTTAAGATTAATGTTATATGCTGGTTGCAGTAGTTCCTCTGGTCCCAATTACTTTGTTTAGACTACTGAATAATTTGAAGGAAGGCAATCCCCTCTGTTCACAGTGGCCCTGTCCTGTGTGGTGGCATTGCCAACCTGACATGTTTTTGTGAAAAGACTCAGAAGTCACTTGTCTGAAGAGAGAAAGGGAAAGCTTTTTATCCCTTCACTTCTTCATTATAAAATTGGGCTAAGCACTATATAGAATCAAGGAGCAAATAAAAAAACCTCCTTGATACCCTAGTGGACTTGAAGAATGTTGATAATTTACTGTCATCAGGCCTGAGAAATGGAAGCTCAAGCCTGCTGAGTTTAAGAACCACAAACAACATGGTTATAACAGTTGTGAGGAACTCTTTGTTGTTATTTCCCTGAATTGAGAGTATGGGAAGCAGAAAGAAACTTTTTTTCATATCATAACTGGCGTACAGATCTACTTGTTTACATCGTTTCCTCAAACTGAAGGTGTGTTTGTAACTTTAGGTTATTACCTTTCCTAAGCTTAGAGGAGAATTTAGGATTTCTTTAAGTTTATAAAGCAGCATCTGCTTACTTATGTGTATGTTTATTAAAGACTAGGGATGAGCCGAACACCCCCCTGTTCGGTTTGCACCAGAACATGCAAACAGGCAAAAAATTTGTTCGAACACGCGAACACCGTTAAACTTGGACACAAACATGAATAATCAAAAGTGCTAATTTTAAAGGCTTATATGCAAGTTATTGTCATAAAAAGTGTTTGGGGACCAGGGTCCTGCCCCAGGGGACATGTATCAATGCAAAAAAAAGTTTTAAAAACGGCCGTTTTTTTGGGAGCAGTGATTTTAATAATGCTTAAAGTGAAACAATAAAAGTGTAATATTCCTTTAAATTTTGTACCTGGGGGTGTCTATAGTATGCCTGTAAAGGGGTGCGTGTTTCCCGTGTTTAGAACAGTCTGACAGCAAAATGAAATTTCAAAGGATAAAAAGTCATTTAAAACTACTCACGGCTATTAATGAATTGCCGGTCCGACAATACACATAAAAGTTCATTGATAAAAACGGCATGGTAATTCCCCACAGGGGAACCCCGAACCAAAATTTAAAGAAAAAATGGCGTGGGGGTCCCCCTAAATTCCGTACCAGGTGCTTCAGGTCTGGTATGGATATTAAAGGGAACCCCGGCCAAATTTTTTTTTTTTAAATGGCGTGGGGTCCCCCTCAAAATCTATACCAGACCCTTCAGGTCTGGTATAGATTTTAAGGGGAAGACGCGCCAAAATTGATAAAATTGCATACAGCGAAGTGATGCGACCAGCACTTCCAGCCGTCAAGATGGCCACCGTGCCTCTGTCCAACCGCGTCCTGCGTCTCCAGTCTCTGACATCGCCCAATGTTTTGTCATCAACATGGGTCTTCAGGGGCGTGGTTATGACACAAACGGATGTGTATTTATAGGAATAAAGGGGTTGGACAGGCGGAAATAAGATGCATTCCAAAAACCGGAAGTATAGACTTTTAAACCGGAATCAACACATCTCAAAAGGTTATAATATTTAGAAGAAACAAGCAATGATAAAAATGCAACAGCAAGTAACTTAAATATAAAAAACTGACTAAGACAAAAGTCATAAAAAAATTTTGATTAAAATTAAACAAGGGGTGATTATAATAAAAGACTGGGCAGTGGTGGTTGCAGGAGGTGGTGGCATCTTGTGGTTGGAGTACAAATGGCAATACAAAAATATAAGTGCAAAAATTAAATGAGATACAAAAAAGAAAAATGTCACCTATATGAATAAAAGGAAACAAAAGAGGAGAAACATAATATGAATAAAAAAATATTAAAAAAACAAACTAAAAAAGGGGGAAAAGAATATAATAACAGAGAATGTGGAAACTAGCTGTTAATAAAAGCGTTCAAATCCCATGCTACATTCATTCCATATGGAAAATAGGTCCTAGCTTATTATATCCACTTAGTCTCTGGCTGAGAAACCCTTTTGGTCATATTGCTTCCCCTCCAGTGCCCTGAAAACTTGTCGATCCCAAAAAGATGGTGCCCTTTGGATCACAATCATGTTTTAGAGCATAGTGCTTGGATAAGTTATGCTTAGGGAACCCTCTTTTGATATTATCAACATGTTCCTTAAGTCTAATATGTAATTTACGAATAGTACGCCCTATATACTGTAGCCCACCACGACAAACGATGATATACACCACATGTTTAGTGGTGCATGTAATGAAGGGTTTAATCGAGAAGGATTCCTGAGTGGAAGTAGATTGAAAGGAATCTCCCTTCCTGCATTTATTAGCATTCACCTTGCAGATTGGGCACCTCCTGCAAGGAAAACAAACCCCCATGTTTCAAAAACAAGAAATCTGCTTGGGTGGATTGATAACATTGGGAGCCAATTGTAACTGCAATGGGGGGGCTCCCCTGTACACCATACAAGGTAAGTCAGGAAAATTGGGACCCAAAATTCTATCCCCCTTCAAAAATTTCCAATGCCTTTGTATTATTTTTTGGACATCAAAAAATTGATTGGAATAAGTGGTGATAAAAGAAAATTTAAAGGAATCGTCTTGGACCTTGGTATTCACAGTCAACAAATCTTCCCTATTTTATTCTTTTGCAAAATTAAATGCCGCGTATAATATTTCCACTGCATAAACTTTATCTAGGAATTGCTTCCTGAGGATAGAGGCTTCAGACACGAAGTCATCACAATTCGTGCAATTGCGCCTCAACCTCAGGAATTGGCTCCTGGGTACTGACTCTAACCAGGCCTTATGATGACAACTTTTAGTGTCTATGTAGCCATTGCGATCTGTCGCCTTGAAAAAGGTAGAAGTAATGATTTGTCCCTCATAAACCCTGATCCTGAGATCAAGAAAGTGTATCTCAGTGGTACTAGCTTCAAAAGTGAGGGCAATACCCCAGTCATTAGCATTAAGGTCAGCAATAAACTTGGACAAGGACTCTAAATCTCCATCCCATAGGAGGTAGATATCATCTATATATCTTTTCCAGAACACCAGCTCAGCCCTGGGTTCTTGATAGACGACATCCTCCTCCCATTTAGCCATGAAGAGATTAGCCATGCTTGGGGCAAACTTAGCCCCCATGGCTACGTCCCTATTTTGCAAATAGAAGGAGCCATCGTGCCAAAAATAGTTATGTTGCATGGCATAATCCAGTAAAGTCAAAATGAAAGCTGTTTGATTCCTATGGAGAGTGTCCTTCTCCAGGACAGCGACTGCACTTACAAATGCACTTTCAAGTGTACTTGCAGTGCACTTGTAGTGCAGAGTGGATTTGCCAATAGTAAATTAACCCCATAGGAAAGACTAGAAGCATATTCAAATAAAAAAGGATACAGTATACCACTACATAACATAAACAGAATTGTCCAAACCATCCATTTTTTGCTTAGTTGTACAAAAGTAAGAAAAAAAAGACTTAAAGACCATTAGCAATTAGGCGATTTTTGACATTAAATCTACACAGAGGAAATAAGCCGCACAAGTCATTATCGTGGCTTATCTCCATTTAATGAACAGACAAAAGTGTTTAAATAGAATTTTCATTTTCGGGCACAATATTACACACGTATCAGCTATTTTGAGAAATGTAGAAGGGGGGTCTACCCTTTCCCACTTCCCAGACCTTTCTATTGGCCCACCAGTTTGATGGGCTTCCACACTGGTCAATAGGAAGTCTTGAGAGGCTAGCCTTCAACAATAGTATTGACTGTTGAATGTTTCATTTCACAAGGGCCTAATATTGGGGCACAAAGATGCCTGCATTTTAGTCCTGGGGCCAGTTTGGTGCCAAGCGTACTTTAAATGCTTATAAAGGGTGATGTTGCAGCAATGTAATTGGCTTTGTTTATGTTTTACAAATAGAAAACATTAATGCAATGCTGGAGGGTGTTAGCTTTAGAAATCCTGATATCAGATTGTTCTAGCTTATGACATCAAGATTAGCACTTCCTACGTGTCCCTGCTGCTAGCCTGAAGGGGGAATTATGATAGGATATTTGCTGAAATCAATACATAATTTGATTGAGCCTTTTTGGTTTTGTGTTCAGATAAATACTTTGATTCAGCAGTGACAGACTATATATGATAATGACCTTTTTTCAAACCATATAATGAGAATATGATCTTCATAACGGATCTGTAAAAGCAGTTTAAAGCCCTTTAATTTGTTAGAATACTTTTTTCCAGTTCCACTTAAATTGCTCAGGGGCTCAATCTGCAAATGCTTTGTCAGATTCAAGTAACACTTGTATTCTGTTTCTTTTGTTCTGTTTGTATAAAAAGTGATATATATTCAACAGAATACAATATAAATGGTAAAATATGACAATTGTTAGATAATGTTCTACAGATACATTTATTTACTAAAAATTCTTTAGACCATACTTTGTAGGAATTAAAGACAGCTCCAATTAAAGACATCATTAAAACCACTTTTAATGATCCAGGCCAATTCTGACATGTAAAAATCTGCATTTTGTTTTGCTAGAAAATTACTTAGAATCCCAAACTACATATATTTTCTGAAAACAAAGTCCCTGGAAAATAAAATGGTGGGTGCTATGATTTTTTATGATAAAAAAACATTTGCACAGCGGTTTATCAAATGCAGATTTTCAGGAAAAAATACACTGCAATGAATGTTAGTGCACACAAACACAATATACAATGTAATATGGTAAAATATACAAGATGATGTTATACCGTGTAGATACTTAACATGTCACGCTTTAAAATTGTGCACGACCGTGGAATGGAGGCAAACTACAGTAAAGTACATTAAATTATCTATGGGCAATGCTTTAAAAGCCTTTACAGGTTACCAGTTTAAATATACACAGGATGTCTGGTGCTAGAATATTGCTTTATAAGCAAATAGAGGTCACTTATAATGAAATCATTTTGTGTCACACTCATGGAATAAAACAGGACAGAAGACCACCACAAGAACAACCTGGCTGGCAGCTGATCAAAAAATAAGAGCTAGAAGTCTAGAGGTCAATATGCACATATGGCACAAAATAGATGATTTATATGTTGTCCAAGATCTTCCTGGATCGGCAGAAAACTTCACCAAAGGCCGCATAACATGCTTACTAAACCCATAACAGTAAAATCAGTCTGTATATTCAGCATAGCATGCTTGTTATACTTACTGTGGAACTTACTCCTCTGCATTGTATAAAAAAGGCTATCTGATCCTGTATGCACAGATCCTTTCCTCCTGCACTGTCTATCTGGGGAAAGCCAGCTAACACAGGCAGAGTAGCTAACCTACAAATGCTCAGTTGTGTCTTTTATGCTGAAGAGACTAATTACTTGTTCTCAGAGCTAGCCAGGTCACATGATATTGACATCACACATGTGGGTGTGTATACAGAGTGAAGTGGAAATCTCCTCCTTCCTGAAAACTCAGCACTGGAGAAACTGCGCAGTTTATCACTGACTGTGGTATACAGATCAGCCAAAAATGTATATAGTGGCAATATTTTAATGTAAAAAGATTTATAAGCTGTGGGCACTGTGGGTGGGCAGATGAACTATTTTCATATTACTGGGTTTAGTAACACTTTAAGAAAGCATCATTCCTATGCTTCTGAAGATTCCCAATGTTCCTAGTATCTTCAGTGCATGTAAGCTTCCTGACAGCCTTTTACTTCCATTATATCCAGCATCTTTTCATCCTTTGCTCCCAGTGTATCCTAGCATGTTTCCAGCCTTGTGTTCCCAGTGTATTACAGGCTGTTCCCAGACTAGTTTTCCCCACTCTACATGCTGCTGTTGTCACTCTGTGTGCCCCTACTTTTGTTTTGTCTTCCTTCACCTCCTTATCTCTCTTTGCACTTCGGTTTACTAGTTTTTGTGCATCAGTGTGTATCCCATGTGAGGTACAGCCAGCTTTGTTATCAGCACCTATGCACTCCCAGCCTGTGTTTCCCTTTTATCTCTCAATGTATTCTCGTAGCTATTTTCCTGTGTTCCCTGTTGCCTTTTGAGTTTGGTGCTCTAGTGCTACAAGGAAGTTTTTACCTGCTTTCAGTTGAAGTCTGCTCAGGGCAGCTGAGTACACTGTATCCACTCTATGGCTTTCACTACCATCAGCCCAGCTGCTAAACTAAGTCCCAGTCAACCACTCGACCCTGTAGGGGATTTCCCATATACTGCAGCTCCTCTAGTCCATTACCCTGTGACTCCAAGGGATTTGAATCTAGTTCCCTCTGCACTTCTGAAATCACCTTTTAAACCCATTAGAGACATCACTCTCTTTCTACTCTCACCAGAGGCGTAACTAGAACCTTCAGGGCCCTGGTGCAAGAAACCATGATGGGCCCCCCTGCCCCCCTTCCATCCGAGCCCCGGGCTTCCAATTTTGGGAGAGTGTCCATGGACATCCTCCCAAAAAGGTGCTTCCCGCATGACCCCTGGGACGTGCATCCAGCGCAATCACATCGGCCCTTTACCATGTGATCAGCTGATCACATGTAAACAGACTTGCCGGTTATCCACAGCCCTTTCCTCACACACTGTGTCTGTGTGAGGAAAGGACTGCCGTTAACTGTCAAGAATGTCAGTAAATTGTTTACACTGATAATCAGTGCCCCAATCATCAGTGCCATCTATCAGTGCCCATCAGTGCTGCCTATCAGTGCTCATCAGTGCCTTCTAGCAGTGCTCATCAGTGCCCATCAGTGCCTTCTATCAGTGCTCATCAGTGCCTCCCATCAGTGCCTTCTATCAGTGCCCATCAGTGCTTTCTATCAGTGCTTATCAGTGCCCATCAGTGCCTTCTATCAGTGCTCATCAGTGCCCATCAGTGCCTTCTATCAGTGCTCATCAGTGCCTTCTATCAGTGCCTATCAGTGCCTTCTATCAGTGCTCATCAGTGCCCATCAGTGCCTTCCATCAGTGCTCATCAGTGCCATCTATCAGTGCTCATCAGTGCCTTCTATCAGTGCCTTCTATCAGTGCTCATCAGTGCCTTCTATCAGTGCTTATCAGTGCCTTCTATCAGTGCCCATCAGTGCCTTCTATCAGTGCTCAGCACTACCTTCTATCAGTGCTCATCAGTGCCCATCAGTGCCTTCTATTAGTGCTCATCAGTCAGTGCCTTCTATCAGTGCTCATCAGTGCCTTCTATCAGTGCTCATCAGTGCCCATCAGTGCCTTCTATCAGTGCTCATCAGTGCCCATCAGTGCCTTCTATCAGTGCTCATCAGTGCCTTCTATCAGTGCCTTCTATCAGTGCTCATCAGTGCCCATCAGTGCCTTCTATCAGTGCCCATCACAGTGAATGCTATTAGATCCCATCAGTGCCGGACAGCACGGCTCTGAGCGGAGATCGTGTGTCATATAACAATAACACAGAGAGACACCGGCGGCGGCATTAATGTTCTATTTGTCGGTCCTTTCTGGCACGGATGAGAGAGGACACACAGCTGATCTCACGGCTCCCCCTTCTCCCCCCTCCCTCTCCTGTGTGCTCCGCGGGCAGTCTAGTGTGAAGCTAAAGAGCTCACATTTCCCGCGGAGCACACAGGAGAGGGAGGGGGGAGAAGGGGGAGCCGTGAGATCAGCTGTGTGTCCTCTCTCATCCGTGCCAGAGAGGACCAACAAATAGAACGTTAATGCCACCGCCGGTGTCTCTCTGTGCTATTGTTATATGACACACGATCTCTGCTCATAGCGTGTGTGAAGAGCAACACCGCTGGGCCCCCCCCACAGTGGCGGAATGCCTGGCCCTGTCGCAACTGCAACTGTTGCGACCCCGGTAATTCCGCCACTGACTCTCACCCACAAGGTGTTTTTTTCCTGTACCCATCACCTCTGCGAGAGGACTGTCTGAACTTGCAATCTTATCCTGCAAAGAACCCCTCTTGGTTTTGCATAGGAACAAGGTAGTTCTGGGGCCTAGGACTTCCTTCTCTGCCTTTCACCTCAGCCAAAACAGTGTTCCTAAATCCCTCAGGTCACCAAACATTATTCTCCCATCTCTCAGTTCACAAAAGGGAATTTTCTTTTTTCCTTCCTCTGTCTGAATGTGGCCCGGGCTATGAGAATTTATCTGTTAGCCACTTGAAGGGGGAGATTTTTTTTTTTTTTTTTTTAGCTAAGGTGGCTGTAAAGGTGCCCAGCTGCTTGTTCCACCATCTTCAGGTGGCTCAGTCAGAACATTATCCAAGCTTGTGGTCTAAAGAGTTGGATTTCACCCTTTTCCATCAAGACGCACTCTACTATGTCTCTGATATGTGCATGGATACCACTTGATCTTCTGTTTTTTATTTTCTAAGTTTTATCAGGTGGATGTTCAGAGCTTATCTGATGCCAGCTTAGGTCTCTGGCTCTTTGGGCTGTGGACAGTTTCATCTTTTCTGTTGTTTTTCTTGAGTCTGCTAACCTATGTGCTATGTTGTCCTTCCCTCAGCTGGACTGCTTTTGGGTGTCCCGAAGGTTTCAGACTTCCTGTGTCAATGGACAATAACATAAATAGGATTTTTGTACTCACTTTGTGAAGTCCATTAACAGATACAAGTCCTTCTGGGTTTATGGTGATATTTGTGGTATTACTTAAATCTTGTACTGGCTAACAGTTCTTTTGTCCATTCCTCCTGTAGACAGCAGTATAGCCTAAAGGGTTAAGACCTCCTGTGTTCTTCTAGACTCATTGAGCTTGAAGAAAATTATTTTACAGTGAATTCCAAAATCCTGTTTCTTACTGTGGACATAGCTTGGCTCAGTAATCAGACTGAATAACCAGACCAAGATGAACAGTAATGGCTTTTCAATTGTGAAAGTAATTGTCCTAATAAATAATGGAAATACTCAAATAATTAAGTTTTGTAGCATTCTAGGTAATTTTCTGAGAGAAAAAAAGAAAGATTTGCATTATAACATTTAATCCTCAAAATGTGAACATAATAACTGAGATCAGATTGTAATATATTTCTCATTATCCACAATAGGATATGTGATTTAAAAAGAGCCATAGCTGGGAAACATAAAATAATGTTTGAAATAGTTTAAAGCCAAATGTAATCCTCTGTACAAGGCTGTCTATGATTCACAATATATATAAAGATGACAAATACCTGCACTGGCAATCTTAAACATGCAGTTCCCTACAATCATGTAGAAGGTGTTCCGTAATCATTGGTCAGGGCTTATTGCTTTCATAGGCATTTGGTTAATCCCAGGGAATGCAGGATAAGGTTTTTAGAAGCATATTGCTACAATGAAGGGGCAAAGGCAAGATAAATGTTCAAAACAACCATGATACTACAAACCTTAAGGTGGCTATACATGTTAGGATTTAGGCAAACAACTTGATTCCCCATCCATGCTAAACAGTGTGGGTGTTGTATTCAGACAGCCGATACCCATGGCTGTCAGAATACCTGAACTTAATGCAAATGCTGCCGAGAATTTTTTACCTGGCTGCATCGCTAAAATTAAACAAGAAGGCAAATTATGTTGAGCCTTGTGATGCAAACAGGGTCAATCACAAAATTAATTTTGATTAATTCAGCAGTAATCAGCCAAGCTTCGTACTGTATATGGCCAGCTTTACGGCACTCATCAAAATTTGCAATATCACCACAACCCTCAGATACAGATGACCTCTTCTACCTGCCACAGTCTGCCAACAGTCCATTAGTGTATCCATTGCAGTTTTGCAACACTTCATTGACAATTAATTTTGTTTAGTGATTTTAGTAGCTCCTAAACTTAAACAATGAGTTTAGGAATTACCGGATCCGGATAGTGATGAATGAATGGAAGATTTATTTTAAAGCAACAGTTTAACAGCTTTTTTCTAATAGTATTTTTCAGCAATCTAACATGCCAAGTAACAGCAATATAGGCAAATATGAACTTAAAACACTTATTAGTAATTAGGCAAATATTATCCAGCACAGTGAGCTCATTAACATATACAGAATAACACGACCTTGGTGGACCAGTTGTTGCATAACCACCTAGATATGGAAAAAGAAGGGCAAGGACACAGTCTATTTGTGAGCCTCTGGTAACAGGGCTGCCCATTATGTTATTTTTACAGGACCTTAGATAGAATAAGTGACCAGGATACTGAGAGCATTGAAAAATCAGTAATATAATGAGGGACCACAGATAGTGTCCATACCAACACCAGTTAGAGCCAAGTCAGAGCAGGTACTGTGATTCAGCTCAGGCTGTCTGGGTATAGACACAAGAACATGAACATATTTAATATATCTTGACCAGCACTGGATGCGTTTTGCAAGTTTGTAGCAGCTGGGCACTCCCAGTGCATGATTGAGAGACAGATATGTATAATCATGGTTAGAAACCAACAGGAAAGGCTAAGAAAGGGTCAAATGCCAGAGCAGGAAGTTAGGAAAGGAAATGGGGAGATACACTATATTACCAAAAGTATTGGGATACCTGCCTTTACACGCACATGAACTTTAATGGCACGCCAGTCTTAGTCCATAGGGTTCAATATTGAGTAGGCCCACTCTTTGTAGCTATAACAGCTTCAACTCTTCTGGGAGGGCTGTCCACAAGGTTTAGAAGTGTGTCTATGGGAATGCTTGACCATTCTACCAGAAGCATATTTTCGAGTTCAGGCACTGATGTGGACAAAAAGGCCTGGCTCGCAGTCTCCGCTCTAATTCATTCCAAAGGTGTTCTTATGGGGTTGAGGTCAGGACTCTGTCCACCCCAAACTCGCTCATCCATGTCTTTATGGACCTTGCCTTGTGCACTGGTGCGCAGTCATGTTGGGCCAAACTGTTCCCACAAAGTTGGGAGCATGAAATTGTCCAAAATGTCTTGGTATGCTGGTGCCTTAAGAGTTCCCTTAACTGGACCTAAGGGGCCAAGCCCAATCCCTTAAAAACAACCCCACACCATAATCCCCTCTCCACCAAATGATTTGGACCAGTGCACAAAGCAAGGTCCATAAAGACATGAATGAGTGAGTTTGGGGTGGAGGAACTTGACTGGCCTGACCTCAACCCAATAGAAACACCTTTGGAATGAATTAGAGCAGAGACTGTGAGCCAGGCCTTCTCATCCACATCAGTGCCTGACTTCACAAATGCACTTCTGGAAGAATGGTCAAACATTCCCATAGTCACACTCCCAAACCTTGTGAACAGCTTTCCTAGAAGAGTTGAAGCTGTTATAGATGCAAAGGGTGGGTAAACTCAATATTGAACCCTACAGACTAAAACTGGGATGCCATTAAAGTTTATGTGCGTGTAAAGGCAGGTATCACAATACTTTTGGTAATATAGTGTATATGTTTGCAATCAGAAAGCAGACAGCAATGCAAACAAACACAGACTTGGGAAACTGATAACTAAGGCAGGCCATACATTATTCATTTTTTCTTTCTTTGTGAAAGCAAAAAAATGACCCGATTCCTCAATCCACACATTTAATGTGAATGGGGGAATGACTACCGCTGAGTTATTGTATTCTGACAACGGGAAGCCTTCCCTGCAGTCAGAATACACTGATTACTACCACCGGAGTGTGTCACCAATGGTTAGAAAAGACTCAACTAAAGCTGTCAGCACTGCTTGGTTTTCAGAAGAGTTGTGTCAGGAGCACCTTGTGCTTCTGCTCCTCATTTCAGCATCTGGGTTTTGGCTATGGCACTCTCCTTGTCTGTCTGTCCACCTGCAAGGTGATTAATGTGATCAGTGCCTAGGTGGAAACCATACACGTTATAAGCCTGCCATACCCTCACTCGCATGCCTGTGACAGACAGTGATACGTGTGTTACTCCTGATCAAGCCCCCCTGCCTGTCTGCTCTTCTCTGCTAGATTGGATTTCCTTGTGTATGACCTTGGTCCAGATTTTGGACTATTCCCTGAACTCAGCCTGACTTTTTCCTGGACTGTCACAGAACCATGCTGCCTGTCTGCTAACTGCAAGTACCTGTTTGCTTTGCTCAGTTTGCGCCTGCCCTGGTATGGTGGCCAGGCACTATAGCATTGTGTATAAGTCCTGGGGCAACCAAGTACTGGTAGGCCTGCTTGCCTTATGGGAAAGGGGGCTGCTATAGGTGAAGAACATAGTAGCCAGCTATAGTGTCTGATCACCTGCGTGACAAACTGATGGCGGATTTGAAGTTGTGCAGTTGATGCTAGAGCCCTCATCAGTGACACAATGGAGATAAATAATGAAACAGAGGCTGAAAAACAGGAACTGCCTGGGGCAGCAGTATAATTCAAACCTTTCACTGACAGGCCCTGCACTCCACATTTGAACTCAGGTGGCCAGGCCATTTTTGCAATTTTGCCATTTTTTCCTTTTCCTTACAGCTTTCAGCGTTAGTTAAAGACGCCCTCCCCCCCAAAACATACATTTTCTTTAACTGTAGATAAAAAAAAATACTCAAAATCCGGAGGTTATCATTTTTCACTTACAGCTTTCAGAGTATTTTCTGAAAGTACATGACCCGTAGAATAAAAAAATGCTATTGATTTTTTATGCCCTGCGATAGTTGGCGCAAATGTTTATAAAATCTGTATTTTCACTAAAAATACACTAAATTGCTACTAAGGCTTCGTTTACATGGGGCATACTAAAGTGTGTGCCCGTGAAGGGCCATGTTTACCCACCCAGATGTTCTGTGCATCTCCATGCAGGCAGTCCCATTCATGTCTATTGGGATGCACGGACACAGCCTCTGCTCCCAATCTGACATATGTGTGGGTGTTGGCCCCAAACGTAGTCAGTGTGAGTTCAGGAACATGCACCTGGACCAACACGAATGTCAAATTGGGAGCAGCAGCTGTTTTTGTGCACTCCTTACATCCCAATTGACATCAATAGGACTGCCTGCGTAAAGATGCACGGAACACCTGTACATCCCAATGCAGGTAAACACAAACTCGCAGGGGCATACACAGTAGTATGCCCTGTGTGAACAAGGCCTTATTATGCTTTTTTTATTGGATTTTTTTTTTTTTTTACAATTTTATTTTTAATATTTTGTACTTTTTTTTTAGGGGGGCTTTGGTGAGATATCTATATATGCCAAATTTGCAGGGTGTTCGGTGGTTGTTGGCCCCGTTGAAACACCCTGCAATGCATTGCACACTGCATAGTGCATTCTGTGCCCTGATTGGGCAAAGCTTTACCCAATCAGGGTGCAGTAAAAACTGGTTGTTAAGGAGCAGGGCCACAAAGCTGGCTGCAGCATCCTTAACAACTGATGAGTCATCAGCTGTCAATGGGCTCCCTCACTGACAGCTGGATAGAAAAAAATAATTTGCCGATAAAAATGAAAAGAGGGAGGACTGGCGAGTGCTCCCCTCCTGAACCATACCAGATCACATGCCCTCAACATGGGGGGTGGGTGCTTTTGAAAAAGTGGGGCTCTGCCCCCCACCCCAAAGCACCTTGTCCCCATATTGATGGGGACAAGGGTCTCTTCCCCAAAACCCTGGGCTGTGGTTGTGTGGGTCTGTGGGAAGGGGGCTTATCGGAATCTGGAAGCCCCCTTTAACAAGGGGGTCCTAGATCCCGGCCCCCCTATGTAAATGAGTATAGGGTACATAGTATCCCTACCCATTCACCAAAAAGTGTCAAAAAGTTATAAAAACACAGAGACAGTTTCTGACAATCCCTTTATTTTTTCAGCTCCATAGACTTCAATGGAGTTCGCGGTTCGGGGCAGAACTTTTCCCCTATATGGGAGTTCTGCTGTGAACCGAACAGGGTGTGTTCAGCCCATCTCTATTGATCACTCCCTGTGTCCATTCAAGGAAAGGAAGGGGACTGGTAAACACATGTTTACCTATCCCCCCACACGGTTCTCCATACTGACTGACTGGGGGGTTTGGATTTGTGGAATTTATTCTCTTTGGCTTCTCTGCAGCACCTAAAGCTGCTTGTATGATTGGCTTACAAATTTTCCCAGAAGTCTGCAGTAAGATACAAATCCGATTTTTGGCATCCCTGCACCCTGCGACAAAAATGTAATTGTTCGTGTGATACTCCCAAATGGAAATCACAACTAAAGTTACTGTATGTAGACCTAGCAGCTTTCCTCATTAGAGCCCTGCAGGTACAGCAGCTGATTGATAATTATAAAACTACTCCCTTATAGATTCACTTACATGGACACAGACAAATAAACGGGTATTCCTTTAGAATAACAATAGGTAGGAATCTGCAACAAGGTTTTACCCCCTTAATGACCAGAGCATTTTTTGCGATTCGGCACTGCATCGCTTTAACTGACAATTGTGCGGTCGTGCGACGCTGTACCCAAACAAAATTGATGTCCTTTTTTTCTCACAAACAGCTTTCTTTTGATGATATTTGATCACCTCTGCGGTTTTTATTTTTTGCGCCATAAACAAAAAAATGGTCACAATTTTGAAAAAAAACAATATTTTTTACTTTTTGCTATAATAAATATCCCACAATTATTTTTTTAAAAACAAATTTCTTCATCAGTTTACGCCGATATGTATTCGTCTAAATATTTCTGGTAAAAAAAAATCGCAATAAGTGTATATTGATTGGTTTGCGCAAAAATTATAGCATCTACAAAATAGGGAATAGATTTATGGCATTTTTATGGCATTTTTATTATTTTATTTTTTTTACTTGTAATGGCGGTGATCAGCGACATTGCGGCGGACAGATCGAACACTTTTGACACTTTTATGGGACCATTGACATTTATACAGCAATCAGAGCTAAAAATAGCCATTGATTACTGTGTAAATGTCAATGACAGGGAATAGGTTAACACCAGGGGGTTAACTGTGTTCCCTATGAGTGTTTCTAACTGTGGGGGGGTGTGCTTACTGGGACATGACAGAGATCACTGTTCCTGACCACTGGGAACAGTAGATCTCTGTCTTGTCACCTGTCAGAATGAGAAAATGCCTTGTTTACATAGGCATCTCCCCGTTCTGCCTGTGTAAAAGGCAATCACGGGCCACTGGAGGACATCGAGTCCTCCTGACCCGTGGGAATGCTCTTGCAGCGTGCAGCCGGAGAGAGAGTGACTGAGCCTGAGCGAGCCATTGTGCCGCCGTCAAACGATGACAGGCGGTCTTAAAGCGGTTAAAATCCTTGCAATGTACATAGATCACCCAGAGGGGAATGTTTTTTCTCAACAAAATACAGGAGTACTGGGCATAGATATCGACCATATTGAAGAGAATTAAAAGAGATTTTGCATAATTTTCATAAACCTTTCCACCTTGAACTACCCCATAGTTTTGTCAAGTAAATTCTTAATACAAAAGCAGTTAATTTGTGCATTGAGTAGTTACTAATTCCAGCCCTGGGCTGAGGGTATGTTAGTCTTCAATGAGTTTAACAAGCTGACGACAGTGTTTAGGATTTTAGTTCAGTGCACAAGGGGTTACAAGGTCACAAAATTTCTAACATGATTGTAGCGCACTACTCCCTTGGGAGCTGCAATGTTGTTCATTTTCCCACTAGCCATCCCAGACCCTCGGAGCTACCCTTACCTCTGACACTTCAGGTTCCATTTTTGTGTAACAGCACAGACTCTATCCCCTTGACCCAGCTGTGGTGTGGTGTGCAGCTGACAACAAATAACCCCCACAGTGTATACAATAGCAATAATATACCTTTGTTATCACCTGGGCATCCGATGCTCCTCCTGCTGAAAAAGGGACAACACTCCACACCAATGTACTTACCCAGGAACATATTTTTACTTGTAATTGGTAAAAAATGGTAATTACAGTTTTTGAACTGTCACACAAACGTAATGTAACAGTGAGGAAACAAAAGGATTCTTTATAACAAGTTGTACACAGAAAAAGGTAGTAACTGATCTCTGGAAGTGAGAGATCAGTTACTGAGTGGGACTAAGGTCAGAGTGAAATCACCTTCACTCTGAGCACCTTTCCACTCCGAGCCCGCTCTGATAACTATAACAAAACAAATGTTATGTTATAATGAAGAACGCAATTCCTAGGGAGCTCCCCTCTGCAAAGCTGTCTCTCTGAAAGACAATAGAATGCAAGGCCTTGCAATAATAGAGGTAGTCCTTTTCTTTCGTCGTCTTCTGTCTTCTGCTAGCTATGTGTAAGTTAATTTGTAATCCAGTGCTTAACAAAACCAGAGTCAAAGCACACAGAACGTTGAACTATTGTTGTGGTGCGGCAGCACCGCAACTGCCTCCAGTGTGAGTAACTTGGTATAACACAGTGTCAAAATTGTAGTGAAGTGCAGGCTTGAGGCCTATATTAAACTCAGTCTTTGTTTCTTTCAATCTTCTCTGTGGGACTACAGGTCCCAGCAGTACTGTGTTATAAATGCAAGTGTGTAAAAGTTTATCAATGAAACTTTGGGCAGCAGCCCTCTCACCCAACCAGGTCTGCAGAGTAGAACAGTTATGCTCCGGTGCACACGGCCCTGTTTCTTTCCCAGCAAACGCTGCTACGCTGCTCTGCTCTGCTCAGCGACATGTTCCAAGACCTTCAGGTGGTTCAGACGAGCTTCTCTGGATCCTTCCCAGTTCTGCCTCGCCGTCTGTCCAGCTCACTAAAGTGTAGCAGGATCACTGATTGGATAGTTCCACAATGGGTGTAGGCCGCGCTCCTCTGGATACGTCACACAGATCCTCCCAGGCAGGCCACGTGTCCAGAAGAGACCTAAGATGGCTGCGCTGGGCCTTTTTATAGCTTACCCAGCATGCAGTTCAGTGTATGAGTGTAGCTGGGTAAAAACACTCTGCATTTTGGGTAGGTCAGTTCTTGTGAAAAGTAAATAAACAATTACTTGCTGTACCATTCTTGAATAAAGAAAATAAAATGCAGTCCATTCCACAATTTGTCCACTAGATGGCACCACATACTAACTTATAATACTGTTCATTGAATAACATGGCATTACATTAATAGGCAACAATTTACAGGCGCTACATGATCATCGGGTATTTTATTGTATTAGCAGAACATGTATTAGCCTATAAACAGGAAACTAAAGCAGCCACAACACCCAAGCACTGATACATTGGCTACTGTATATTACCTTCATGTTTATAATTTTAAATACACTTTTAAGGACATATACTTTAGGAAAAGACTATTGGCAATGGGACTGATTTACTAAAATTGGAGAAGGCAAACTCTGGTGCAGCTGTGTATGGTAGCCAATCAGTTTCTAAAGCTTCAGCTTCTAAAGCTTATTAAAATAAGCTTTGACAAAAAAACTGGAAGCTAATTGGTTTCTATGCGATGCTGCACCAGATTTTGCACTATCCAGTTTTAGTAAATTAACCCCAATGAACACTAAGGGGGTTATTTACTAAAGGCAAATCCACTTTGCACTACAAGTGCACTGCAAGTGCACTTGGAAGTGCAGTCACTGCAGATCTGAGGGGGACATGCAAGGAAAATAAAAAACAGCATTTTTGCTTGCACAAGATTGGATGATAAAATTAGCAGAGCTTAGGCGCATGCGCGGAGCCATCCAAGATGGCCGCTTGAGACCGGAGCTCCGCACTGCCCCAGCCACACGGCTCCCATAGCGGCAGAACCGGCCCAGCAAACCACCCACAAACCTCCACATCTGGCGACGGACATCCCCGAGCACCGACACATGTCTGGGGGGACAGCCCGGAGGAACCTGGGACCGCAGTTTGAGAGCGGGGAACATAGAGGGAAATCCAAGATGGCTGGCGCTTCTCAGCCACGAGACAGCACCGCGGGAGAAAGGAAAGACAACAGGCAAGTGCTGGCTCCTGAAACCCTCTCCTACCCAGCTCAGGCTCCAAGCTCATTCCCCTGCAGCTAGACTCCGTCCCCAGCATCCACTGTCTCACTGCTGGAAAGGTCCCTAGTAACCTATGGACTTTCCCCTATGGCATTAACCCCAGAACAACCAGGCATCCCCGCAGCCCCTGGAGGCTTTGCTCAGGACATGCCACTAACTGTAGCTGATCTCTTTGTCAAGTTCTCAGAGCTGCTTGACAGAGGCCTGACACAGACTGTGGACAAGATTACTGGGGACATTTGATCGGACTTTCAAAACTTGGGGTCTAGAATAGAAACCATCAAACACAAATTAGATGTTACCATCTCAAGAGCCAATCAGAACATGGACCACATTCATTTCCTGCAGGACCAACTTGACACGGCTCAGGCAAGGATCGACGATCTTGAAAATAGATTGAGAAGGGAGAATTTCAGAATAAGAGGTCTTCCAGAAAACATCGCAGATATCCCAACCACAGTCCAGGACGTTATAAAGTACCTTATACCAGGCGTCCCGGAGCACAAGCTGGAATTAGACAGGGCACACAGATCCCTGGGTCCACCCCGGAAAGATGGTTCGCCTAGGGACATAGTGGTCAAGACCCACTTCTATTCCATCAAAGAAGAAATCAGCTCAAATTCCAGGGCCACAGCATCCAAATATTTGCTGACATTTCCCCCTTCACAATTCAAAACGGCGGTCCCTGAAACCCCTTCTTCTAGCTCTTACCAAGAAGGACATCAAGTACAAGTGGGCCTTCCCCTTCTGTGGCCCCCCCCAAAAAATAGACCCCCAATTCTTTCCCCCACCCTCTCTCATTCTTTTACTCTATGGGATAGCATGAGGAGGCTCCCCTCCCTGATCTCTGAGCTCCAACCGCTGGCCCATGTCTTCCATAACCCGCAGTTCCAACCTGGGATGAATATCTCTGCATTTAAACGGTGGCTAGATAGGGGAGTGTACCGCATAGGGCATTTTTTCTCTGCAACTGGACCCCTACCCCTGAAGCACTTTGAGGATAAACTGGATCTCCCTACTTCGGAGAGGTTCAGGTTTTTTCAAATCTTCCACTTCCTCAAAGCTATTTGGAAAAACAAGCCAAATCCCCCAAATTTTACAGAGTACGAAAGATGGTGTGGGCAGGCCATGGAGCAGAGGGGAGGGATATCGATAATCTACACGTCACTAGCCAAAAACGCTGACAAGTTACCGTACATGACAGCCTGGGACAGGGACCTCCAGGAGGAACGAGACCTAGAGGACTGGCATGAGTCGTTTTCTAGATCTCTTAAAAGAATCTACAACACCTCACTCTTAGAAGCCAATATAAAACTTTTCACAAGATGGTACCTAATGCCCTCCAGACTAGCTTCCATATTTCCAAACACTTCACCGCTATGCTGCAGAGAATGTCACAGCTTGGGGACAATGATTCATACATGGTTGGAATGCCCAAAAATCAGAGGATATTGGAATAATATCTTCCACATCATACGTAAAGTCACAAAATGTCCGGTGACCCAAAATCCTTCCATAGCCCTTCTGAACGGCTACATTCCAAACGTCCCCAAGCTGTCATGCACTTTGATTCGCTTTATCCTGACAGGGGCGAAAATCTCAATAGCCAAAGCTGGAAACAACCGAAAGTATCCATTAATGCCACGAAAAAGAAAATTTGTTGGTTAATGGCCCAAGAAAGGCTAATCAGTGTGCTTTTGGACAAGTCTAATCAGTTTGAGGCAATCTGGGAACCGTAGGTTCAATACGTGGGAATTTCCTTAATACCCGGCATTGACAATCGCCTTTAAAGTAACGTTACCTTCTCTACGGTTGGCATCACTTCCCCCTCTCCTCCCCCTCTCTCTACTCTTCTAACTTCTCCTATATTGCTCTCTACACTATATTCTTTCTTTCTTCCTTTCCTTCTTTCTAGACTGCATTTAGTAGCCTATTAGGCTAGTACTAATTGTTATCCAGGTTCGACTCAGACCCCCATCGAGGGGCTGGCAGTTCTGTTATACAAATCACTTATGACAGATCTACAGTTTCATTATTGGTGAGATGGAAGCCTCCGGTTTACAAGCTACCACAAGGGGAGGTGGGGTACCCTCTTCTCTTTCGACACAGTAAGAACCCAATGAGAGTGTTGGGAGATGAGGGTTCTCTCAGTGCCCCTTATACATTGCACGAGACCAGATACTGTCTAAGTTGAATGTATTGTTCGTGTATATCAGGCATAATGATGCATTAGTTGATATTAATGTCATACTGTATTTTTCTATCTGAAAACCAATAAAAACTTTGAAACAAAAATTAGCAGAGCTTCCCCTCATTTCAGAGCTTCCCCTCAGATCTACAGCGATCTACAGCGACTGCACTTACAAGTGCACTTGTAGTGCAAAGTGGATTTGCCTTTAGTAAATCAACCCGAAGGGTGTTATTGAGCACCCTGAGCAGAAGGACAGGCAAACCCTGGTGCAAATATAGAGCTAATTAATGTATTCTTCATACAGCCGAACATCCCATAATGCATTGCAAAACACCACTTGACTTCTAGCCAGGGTCAAGAATTTGGACAAAGATGTTTTTAGCCAAAGTCTCAGCCAACACACTAAAAAGGCTGCTCTCCCAGCATCCCCTGCTAGTATGTTAGAGTTCAGTGAGAGTGCCTTGGGGGGCCTGTAACTTTTGCATGAAATTGCAAATGTGTGCAAACTAAACCCCTGTTTTTACTGCATGCTGTTAGACAGGACAATTCGGTTGGTTAGCAGGCTGGTCGGTAAGTTGAGCCAGGAATTTCTTTGGATTTGTTTTGCATGTGTTGCCCTTCCATGTGCTCCTTGCTGCAAAGGCCAGTTATAGGCGAGGACAGTGGCCATTTGTTTGTACTATTGACCAAATTTGGTCCTGCCCATATGTGGTCAATGACCTCACTGTATATATTGGCCACCCCTTTGTTTATGTTCACCTGTCAGCCCGGGAACTGTCATTCAGTTGCTGAAGCAGATTGTGTTGCTGTATTATTTGTTTTTTCTTTGGTGGGTTGGCAAGCATCATTCTTGATTGACAAAGAATTTAAAATGTGGGTCCTTTTTTACTAAAGACCTATCAAACTCTGTGTGTTTAGTTATTTTACATTTTGTAAATGAGTATTCATTTATTCAGGTGGTGGGGAGTGACTGGGGGGGTTCCTTTATTTTACAGGGGGCTTCAAATTCAAATATGTGAAAGAACGAAAGATGGGGTAAGTGGCACTACCTAAAGAGCTGACAAAATAAAAGGGAGTAATAAACTCAAAATATATCTAAATATGGACAGCTATTCCCAGACATTAGCTGGGTGATAGATACTAAAGGTGTGTGGTTAAGTAATTATCAGCTAAAGGTGAATGTGAACCACACTAAGTGGATGAAGTTGTATCACATTAACCTAGGTGCAAAACCATATGCACTAATACAAGAAAGTAATACATATACACTGATATTGCTGACCGGTATACCAATAATATATGTGATACAGAAAGAAGAAATGAAGTGAAAATATAAATGCAGATACCACATCTATAAGGAAAATATGAACATCAGCCAAAATAACATAAACAGTGTGCCAAAAACAAAAAAAACGAATGACTCGATGTCAGCGGGGATACCCACAATCGTCTCACGGAGAGGAAGAACAGGGAAATTCTAATATAAACAAGCATTTCCCCAGTCTGCCTAATGACACTGACACTGACCACCGCTCCCTGTGATCGGGAGCGGTGATCAGTGTCGTGTCACACATAGCCCCTCCCTCCACAGTTAGAATCACTCCCTAGGACACACTTAACCCCTAAAGCGCCACCTAGTGGTTACCCTCTTCACTGCCAGTCACATTTACACAGTAATCAATGCATTTTTAATCTCACTGATCGCTGTATAAATGTGAATGGTCCCAAAATAGCACCAAAAGTGTCTGATCTGTCCACCATAATGTCGCAGTCATGATAAAAATCGCTGATGGCCACGATTACTTGTAAAAAAAATATTAATAAAAATGCCGTACAACTATCCCCTATTTTGCAGATGCTATACCTTTTGCGCAAACCAATCAATAAACGCTTATTGCGATTTTTTTTAACCAAAAATATGTAGAAGAACATGTATCAGCCTAAACTGAGGAAAAAAATGTTTTCAAAATTGTCGCTATTTTTTTGTTTATAGCGCAAAAAATAAAAAACGCAGAGGTGATCAAATACCACCAAAAGAAAGCTCTATTTGTGGGAAAAAAAGGACGTCAATTTTGTTTGGGAGCCACGTCGCACGGCCGCGCAATTGTCAGTTAAAACGACGCAGTGCCGAATCGCAAAAAGTGCTCTGGTCTTTGGTCAGCCAAATGGTCCAGGGCTTAAGTGGTTAAATAACAATGATTTATTTGCTTGCAGTGTAAGTTTGGTGAAAGTCACATTTACTACTTTATAACTGAACCCCTATGTCTATTGGCAGGAGTGCCACAATTTGCTCTTGATTCCTCTAAGCACAAAGCACAGGCTGCATTATTAGAAGAAACCATATAAACAGAAAATACAATTGGACAGGTTGCATTTTGGTGCAGCCTGTTGTCATACCTCCCAACTGTCCCTGATTTCGAGGGACTGTCCCTGATTTGGAACAAAGTCCCTCTGTCCCCCTTTCCTCCTCATTTGTCCCTCATTTTGGTCTGAGCTATAGTTATATATAAAATGTACTATTTACCTTTCAAAAAGTGTTGTCCTGTGCTAAACTTTTTTCCAATTTCTAAATTGCTACATTTGTAAATTTCAAAAGCCAGTATAAAGGAATAGTAGTGATAAAAAAAAAAAAAACACTTGTGGGTTTAAGTAATCATTTTATTTGTATAATTCTTCTTGAAGGGGCGTGGCAGGGTCCCTCCTTCCCATCTCAAAAAGTTGGGAGGTATGCTGTTGTAAAGAGTTGTAGTGCAATGCAAAGTGATGCAGTTCATTGTAATTGAATAGTTCA
Organism: Aquarana catesbeiana; assembly: GCF_042186555.1. Classification (NCBI taxonomy): domain Eukaryota; kingdom Metazoa; phylum Chordata; class Amphibia; order Anura; family Ranidae; genus Aquarana; species Aquarana catesbeiana. Next base: position 180,278,637 of record NC_133324.1, on the reverse strand, counting down.
AAGTTCAAAATAGAGGAAAAAATAGTTAAAACATATCTCAGTGCAGCACAATTCAAAGAAGCAACCTGTGCTAGAATGTGCATTATGTGCACGGTAAAGCAAGTGCCATGAACGAACCCTGCAAGGTATTTTTGACATTTCCTTTCAGTCCTTCTGCATAAACAATGTTAGGATGTGTTTTTGATTTTTTTGTGCTCAAACTGGTTATTCTAAAGCAGTAAAAAAAGAATGTATTATTTTTTTTTAAATCATTCTGTTGAAGTTTACCCTTTATCTCTAATTGTAGTGCAACAAATGACCAGCAGAGGGAGCATAGGTGCTTTCAAACTGTAGAAAGGATTCAGAAAGAAAAAAGAAACCTGGATTGAAAATGTAAACTATGTGCAAGCTTTGATATTATCCGTTCCTGAAATATATGTGTATTTTATTTATTTATTTATGTATTTATTTATTTATTTATTTATTGTGCTTCCAGGTACTTTTTTTTCTTTGCTTAGGTAAATAAATACCGTATATAAACAGTTAAACTGAATGTAAATGTCCTGTTTATGTGACTAAACATATAGAACAGATCAGATGCCACATAGAGGCATGCAAAATATAGACTTAAAATATAAATACCAAAATGAACTTATACGGTTTCAAAATTAATGATTAAAAAAAAATGTACAGTCAGAACTGACACTTTTTAAAATACCTTCTTTCTGTTTTCCAAAAAAACATATATGTGTTAAAAAGTGACCAGTGAAGTAAGACTAGGAAATGATTTTGTATTGATGGAAAGATTGGTCAGACTGGTCACCTTGCTCCTTAACCTGCTCTTTATTGCCGAAACAAGTGACTTGTAGCCCTGTAATGCACTGCTGGTCTGATGCCAGGAAGGTTATCATCCACTGAAGCATGACAGCTTTGGCACCATTATATGTAAGATAATTATACAAAAAACTGAGAGAATAAAATGACTGTTCGCCTACATTAGCTAAAGACACTGCATATCGATTTTTCATTATAGTCAGGCAGAAATGGAAACTTTCTCCCCCATCCCCTATCATAATGAAGGAAATTTAAATTAGACAACCAAAGCAGTAAGTGTCTGATGCGCATATTAAAAAAAAAAAAAGAGATCCAAGTAACGGCGCTCTTCATCAGATTTGTGCTCCAATTTGCAAACAAATTCAGTTGATCGATTGCAGCATCAGACTCACCCACAGAGGTTAACGAAATACATTGTCTTTTAATTATGGCTCTTTTATTCAGACAAAACTACCTTCATTATAAGTTTCAGATCAGATGCAAGATTAAAACCTAATGGGAAAAAGACAAGCAGGTTTACTTAATATTATCATACCAACAGTAAGTGTGTACAGTAACCCAAAGCAACCAATTAGACCACCTTGCTTTCTTGAGTTGCTTTTTACCAGTCTAGGGATTGATAATTTCTGGCTAGTTGCCATGGATTAAATAATAGCTTTTTATTGTACTGTTATAGGTGTAAACTCATGGGGCACTGGCAAAAAATGAACTTAGATCTCCTTATCTGTTGTTTAAAAAAAACAAATGACTGTCAAATTTAACCTTTAAAATAGTACTAAACCCTCAGTTTTTTTTTTTTTTAACTCATTACCTTGAACACAATAAAATAAGTATCCGCTAGTAAACTATTTATCAAAACGATTTTTCAGTGCTGCTGGTTGTTGCTCAGAGCTGCTTCCTTGAACTTCCAGTCTTCACAGGAAAGAGTTAATAGTGAACAGTGCAGTCTCCAGTCAGTCTGTAAGCTTGGAGTAAGAGGGGAAGGAGAAGGGGTGCACCTTGCCATCCTAGGCTTGTGAGTTTCTATTGATGCACACAGTGTAGGGAAACACAGCTTTAGTCCCTGCCTGCAAGGGTGACTCCATAGGATGCTGCAAGGGGAAGGAGCCACCTTGAAACAGGAAACCTGGGGCAGTGTTCATGGTATCAGTAAAATCATTAAATACGCTGCTGAAAGTTTTTTAAAAACTGAGGGTTTAATATCACTTTAAGAAGCTTTTTTAACCGCTTGCTGACCAGCCGCCGTCATTATACTGTGGCAGGTTGGCACGGCTGTGCGAATCGCCATAGGTGTACATCGGCCGCTTTAAGAGCAATAGCAGGCGCCAGGGGCGCACATGTCCGTGGTGCGATGCCGGAGCTGATGTGCGTGACTCGCGATCGCTCCACAGAGAGCCAGAATGGGGATCTGACAAACAGATCCCCGTTCTGACAGGGGAGTAGAGAGATTGTCTGTTATTAGTGATCAGGAACAGCGATCTCTCTATACTCCCATTCAGTCCACCCCCCCCCCATAGTTAGAAACACCTCCCTAGGGAACACTTAACCCCTTGATCGCCCCCTAGTGTTAACCCCTTCTCTGCCAATGTAATTTATACAGTAGGCTATTTTTTTAGCACTGATCGCTGTATAAATGTCACTAGTCCCAAAAAAGTGTCAAAAGTGTCCGATCTGTCCGCCACAATGTCACAGTCCTGCTAAAAAGCTCTGATCATCGCCATTACTAGTAAAAAAATAAATAAATAAATAAAAAAGCCATAAATATATCCCCTACTTTGTAGACGCTATAACTTTTGCACAAACCAATCAATATAAGCTTATTGTGATTTTTTTTCACCAAAAATATGTAGAAGAATACCTATTGGCCTAAACTGATGAAGAAGTTTTTTATTTGTTTGTTTTTTGTTGATATTTATTATAGCAAAAAGTAAAAAATATTGTTTTTTTTCAAAATTGTCGGTCTTCTTTTATTTATAGCACAAAAAATAAAAACCACAGAGGTAATCAAATACCACCAAAAAAACCAAGACCACCAAAAAAAAGAAAAAAAAAGCCAATACCACCAAGAAAGTTCTTGTGGGAAAAAACGGACACAAATTTTGTTTGTGCATAATGGTGCATGACTACGCAATTGTCAGTTAAATCGACACAGTGCCGTATCGCAAAAAATTGCCTGGTCATTAAGGGGGTAAGTCCTTCTGGGGCTGAAGTGGTTAATGGAGTTGTAAAGGCAGAAGGATTTTTTTATCTTGATGCATTCTATGCATTAAGATAAAAAAACCTTCTGTGTGTAGCAGCCTCCCCAGCACCCCCTAATTACTTACCTGAGCCCCTTCTCTTTCCAGCGATGCCCACTAGTGTCTTACCCATCCCAGACTCTCGTCCTGATTGGCTGAGACACAGCAGTGGCGCCCTTGGATCCCGCAGCTGTCAAAGTCAGTTAGCCAATCAGGGGAGAGATTGGGCAGGGGCGGGGCAGGGCTCCGTGTCTGAGGCCGAGTTCACACCTATATGAATTGGATGCGGGTTTCCCTGAATGGAGACACAGAGCTGTGACTCGGCTCGGGTGCCCCCATAGCAAGCTGCTTACTAGCTACATAATGCACAGAGGAGGTAAGTAAATCATTTATTTTATTTTTATTTATTTTTTTAAAGAAGACTTTAGTATCACTTTAAGGTACATATTTGTCAATATGTTGAATTCCCACCAGATACCATATTTATGATAGGTAATATGTGAAAACAAAGAGGTTAACCACTTGCCGACCACCCCAAAGCAGATTTACTGCTACAAGGCAGCCACGCTGTGCAGAATCATGTATACAGTTGTGCTCATAAGTTTACGTACCCTGGCAGAATTTATGAGAATAAATATGAATATGAATGATAACACAAAAACTTTTCTTTCACTCGTGGTTAGTGTTTGGCTGAAGCCATTATAAAAAGTAAACTGTGTTTACTCTTTTTAGATCATGACAACAGAAACTACCCAAATGACCCTGATCAAAAGTTTACATACCCCAGTTCTTAATACCGTGTATTGCCCCCTTTAACATCAATGACAGCTTGAAGTCTTTTGTAGTATTTGCGGATGAGGCTCTTTATCTGCCTATGTAAAGAAGGCAGAGCTCCATTCTGACAGGGGGGAAGTAATGGATTTTCTTTCCCTGTAAAGCAGGGAAAGAAAACCCATCTCTTCCTTTAGTAAAAGCATCACACACAGTATACAATAACACTGGCTAGGCACACAGTTAACCCTTTGATTGCTCTAGATGTTTAACCCCTTCCCAGCCAATGTCATTCATACAATGACAGTGCATATGTTTAGCACTGATCTCTGTATTAGTGGCACTGGTTCCCACAAAATGTCAGAAGTGTCAGATAGTGTCTGATTGTCTTCCACAATATTGAAGTCCCGCTGTAAGTTGCCGATCAGTTCCATTACTAGTATATATTTTATTTATTTATTTCAGGTACTTATATAGCTCAGTCAATTTATGCAGCGCTTTACATATACATTGTACATTCACATCAGTCCCTACCCTCAAGGAGCTTACAATCTAAGGTCCCTAACTCACATTCATACATACTAGGGACAATTTAGAAAGGATCCAGTTAACCTACCAGCATGTCTTTGGAGTGTGGGAGGAAACCAGAGTACCCGGAGGAAACCTACGCAGGCACAGGGAGAACATGCAAACTCCAGGCAGGTAGTGTCATGGTTGGGATTCGAACCAGCGACCCTTCTTACTGCTAGGTGAAAGTGCTATCCATTACACCACTGTGTCGCCCATATATATCCCATAGTTTGTAGACAGTATAACTTTTGCTCAAACCAATCAATATATGCTTATTGGGACTTTTTTTTTTACCAAAGATATGTAGCAGAATACATATTGGTCCAAATTTATGAAGAAATTTCATTTTTTACATTTTTTATTGGATATGTTTTATAGCAGAAAGTAAAAAAGTATTGTTTTTTTTTTTTATAGTGCAAAAAAAAAATGCAGTGGTGATCAAATACCACCAAAAGAAAGCGCTATTTGTGGGAAAAATGACATAAACATATATTTTGGTACAGCGTTGCATGACTGCGCAATTGTCAGTTAAAATAAAGAAGTGCCGTATCACAAAAAATGACGTGATCATGAAGGTGAGTAAATCTTCTGAAGGGCAAGTGGTTAAATAAAGGTGGAACAGTAGTGGTTAGGCCACTGACTCCAAGGGTCCAGAAAAGTTTGCTTCTTTTTCACATCTTAGCACACTAACACTGAACTAGAACATGCTGGTTTCCACAGGTGGCTACACAGAAAAGATCCTGCACTGGCATTAATTACATACATATTATACACTATTGTATTTTGAAGGGGAGGAAAGGCCAAATGTGAATGTAACTATTTACAGCAACCAATGAGGTTTCAACATTGATTACTCTCAATAATGAAAAAAAAAAAGATTGGTTCCTCTGGCAACAGCTGCCCGTGCTGAAGCTTCATCCAGATCTTCAGTGTGATCATAACTCAACTATACTGGAAAGGGTTAAACATAAAAAAAATTGGCAAAATCCAGATTCAGGTTTTCTGTTTTCAAAAATACACTTAAAATTCGGCATGGGTTTTGTAAGAAGGTAGCACACAATACAGAGACTCAATACAGTCTGTGGTAACCCATAGAAACCTTGGCTGGCTGCCACAAATTGTTTTTTGCTCATTCTTATATCTTTCATTTAACCCACAAGGCAATAAACACCAGGAAATATTGAACAACATTGTTTTACATATTGCCTGACATGCTAGAGAATCTATTATACTAAAATAAAAATATTATGACTTTTAGCAAAATGTTAGATTATTCAGCTTTCCTAGAAAGTGTCAGTAATTTAGTTATATATAAAAAAAAAAAAAAGAAAAAAAATCACAGCTTTTCTATTTGCATGATGTTAACAGTGAATGTGCTTTGTTCCTCCTGGGTCTGATGAGTTCAAGAATATCAGCTCTGCTGTCTGACTAATGATGGCTCCATAATTACTGTATAGACAATGCACTCAACAAAAACAATCCATGTCTGCTTCAGAAGGTCTTATCACTGCAAGATATTATACAAAATTGTCATAATCATCCAGAGCTTTTACTTACACTGGAAGAAGATAACATCTTAACTATATACACTATGTTAAAATACTGAGCTGGAGCCTTTTAAATGGGTGTCTACTACAGATATTCCATGAAAGCAAGCTTGTCTCTTCTGCCTCTTTTAGTTGTGATGTGACCAATACATAGCAAACTTGTCCTGATGGGCTTGTCCAGGACATCCCAATACCTCTGACTCTATTGTGCTCTACGGCTATAGAAAGGGACAGGAACCACAAGTCCCACACCTTCTTTATCTGGAGCGCCACAGGTTGGTTGGATGTTAGATGCTTACACAGTTTTATTAATGCTATTAGCATTGTAAATATAAAACATGAGCTTTCTATATTATGTTTGGGAGAAAAGCAATTAAACTCATTATGTAATACAATAAAAGAATATTGATTTTGAAATCCTATTTAAATACTGATCATCGTCTGTGATATGTCAATAAAAACTGTCACCAGACATGTGCTAGCTATCAATATATCCATTGTACTCTGCTGTTTATATCTATCTATCCATCAGCTTTTATCTTATTGTTTGCTATCTATTTATTTACTGTGCACTCCCATTGTTATCTATCTATCTATCTATCTATCTATCTATCTATCTATCTATCTATCTATCTATCTATCTATCTATCTTTACTGTACTTTATGATTTTCATGTATGTATGTATGTATTTTTTTTTAATCTATCTATTTATATCATGCCATCAGTTTGTCTTCTATTGTTCTATTGTCAGCTATCTATTTATCTGTTTACTCTATTACTCCATTGCTATCTATCTATCTATCTATCTATCTATCTATCTATCTATCTATCTATCTATCTATCTATCTATCTATTTCACTATCTTCTCTATAGCTCTTGGTTGTGTGTAGGTACAAACCTGTACTCTCCTATATCTATCTATTGTACCATCAGTTTTTATCTATCTATATATCTGGTTTCATAGTACGTATTATCTATCTATCTATTGTACCATCAGTTTATCTCCCAATGATAGGTATCTATTTAATTACTGTGCACTCCCATCTATCTATCAATTATACTCCTATCTATCTATCTATCTATCTATCTATCTATCTATCTATCTATCTATCTATCTATCTATCTATCTATCTATCTATCTATCTATCTATCTATCTATCTATCTATCTATCTATCTATCTATCCATCTATCTACCCATCTATCTATCTATCTATCTATCTATCTATCTATCTATCTATCTATCTATCTATCTATCTATCTATCTATCTATCAATTATACTCTCATCTATCTATCTATCTATCTATCAATTATACTCTCATCTATCTATCTATCTATCTATCTATCTATCTATCTATCTATCTATCTATCTATCTATCTATCTATCTATCTATCTATCTATCTATCTATCTATCTATCTACCCATCTATCTATCTATCTACCCATCTATCTATCTATCTATCTATCTATCTATCTATCTATCTATCTATCTATCTATCTATCAATTATACTCTCATCTATCTATCTATCTATCTATCTATCTATCTATCTATCTATCTATCTATCTATCTATCTATCTATCTATCTATCTATCTATCGTCTCTATAGCTCTGGAGTGTGTATAGGTACAAACCGGTATCTGATTGTAAATTCTCAGATCCTTCCATATACACCACCTCTCCCACATACATACAATAGCAGGCAGTATGTCAGTATGGACAGCACTGCACAGGAGAAGCCCTGCAGGTTAAATGATTAAAGCATTGAGTTGCTGAGTATCCTCCAGGCTCAGGCTTCTAAAGGGTTAATCTATAGTGCCAGAGGCTGCACTTTCCTGGCTACATTGTGCTTATTTCAGTAGTGCCTGTTAAGCATCCAGATTTCAATGTAATTCAATTAGTCCAGCTTTAGGGAAGGTGGGGAGGTTTTTTTCTTCTTCTCTTGGTTAGTAAGCGACGCCTCTTTCTCATGTTGCACACCAATCCTGTTGCAGAGAGGAAAAATGAGAGAGCTAGACTATGGAAATGTCTAAGCAAACAGCAGCCCTTGCCTTGAGTGGCTGCTCTGGGCTCTGACAGTCCCCCTCCTCCTTCTGCCTAGTAAAGTGCATGAGATCTCACATGATCACCCGGCGGCTGTGTGTGCTTCTCATGAATACATCATCTGCAAGATTAGTGCTCGTACCTGCGCTCCCGCTGTGGGTGCCAGCACCCACCTTTCTCCTATAGATCTCTATATGCACACAGTACCTCTGCATGTGCATGGAATCTGTCTCAACAGCAAGGACTGCACACATTGAAATGCTCTCACAGTGTGTCTGCTCCATGCAAGATCTATAGGCTTCAAGTCCTTGGCTTAACAAGGGGTGGGACTTTTTTTTGTGGGGGATTTTACTTCATCCTACAATTTTTTTGACCTCCCCCCCTCTCCGTCTGACATTTAACCCTTCATTCATTGCGCACCCATTCTATTTTCCAGTTGCTGATGTATAATAAGTTTTTTTTTTTTTTTTTTCTGCTGTTTGCTTTTCTCTCTTCCTTCCTAAGCATGGGAGCAGCTGCAGTTGCTGTGAAGCTGGTGTAGACGTCGGCTTTTCATGTGTGTGATGTTGGATATTGTGGCTCATTTTATTTATTTCAAACTGCTTCCTGCTCTTACAAGTTGATCTCCTGGGGACTGGACAGCTTTGCAAAAAAAAAAACAAAAAAACAAAAAAGAAAAAAGTAAGAGAGTGACTTTTTTTCCCCCTCCTGTTGATGCCTATGGCAATATCTGGACCTCATCTTTATGTATGTGGCCGTTTTATGCAGAAGACTTGGATGCATTTCCAGGAGTTTGCTGTTTTTGTTGTGGTTTTTTTTTTTGCTCCCATATGAAACAATTGAATTTGCATCCTGTGCATTGAGTTTGGATGTAAGACATCACACGGCTCAGAGGATTGTTCGATTTTCTTCTTACTTCTAGTGCATCACCCCGCTCAAAAGGAAGGACAAGGACAGAGGCGGGGTGCGAGGATACATAAAGTACCCCCAAAGACTCAGACAGTTCAGACAGACTGAAGCTCTTCTACTTTACAACACTATCTCTGGAGACAACAAACTGTATGACTATTGCTTCTCTTGGAGAGCTTCGAGAAGAGAAGATCTGATACTAAATATCCTACAAGTTGAGTGTCAGCAAGACAAATTTATTTCTAAAGCTTGCTTCTCCTTGACATTGGGCAAACCCTACAACCAGCAGCAAGTGCCACAAACACAACTGCCTGAATGCAGAGTAACTTTGTACAGAACAAGAAGTGGTGTATATATATATATATATATATATATATATATACCCTGGAGTGCACAGGATTCCAGCCCTCCCTATGACACACTGAATTGAATACAACCATTGCTTTAGTGTGGAAGTAAAGGTTGGCATCTGGACGGCAGTGCCTGAGGTTCCCCCCCTGGGAATGTGTCCCTTGTTTCTCTACCATGCTCTGTGTGCAGGGAGCACAGTGTGAATGTACACCGCCCTGTTAGTCCTGCTCTCAGCAGCAGTCACAACAGCCTTACGGCCTCCAGCACCTCCCTGAGCCAGGCTATCCTTCCCTCTGCAGCAGCAGTGTCCCTGACACATTCACGCACCTTTTCCTACTAACTCTAAAAAGAAGCAGAAGCCCCGTTACTGCACAACTGCAGCCTTTCGCTGCTGCCCACTTGAGCACCTCTATCTGTTCCTTTCGCACCCCTCTTTTTTTTTTTTTTTTTGGCCGGGAGTGATGTTGCACGTGGAGATGTTGACGCTTCTCTCTCTGCTACTCTGGATGTGTGTTTGCAGCCAGGATCCTGGCTCCAAGGTGGTTGCTGATCGCTATGCGGTGTACTGGAACAGCACCAACCCCAGGTAAGGAGGAGGGGGAGGTTAAGAACTGACATACTGCTTTGTACTAAACACACGCTGTCCAAATCTGGCCGCAGCAGCATGTAAGCTGGATTGATCTAAGTGCTACAGCCAGGAAATCAAAATTCTCTTTGGCTGTTCTTGGAGTAAAAGCATCACTCAAGAAGTAACATATAAGTGCATATTCTACAACTGTGCTCTTTTGCTATTTCATTGTGATTGTAGTCCATATGCCCCAAGGCTAAATTTGCTGGCAACACAATTTGAAATGAAGGCATGCCTCTAACATATTCTACAACTGTTTTCTTTTGCTGTTATACTGTGATTGTAGAGTATAGATCTGAAGATTAGCACTGCTGGTAACACAAATCTATAATATAGTATGCAGGAATATTAGACTTTCTGCAGCATAAAGAGGCAGTATGCTTTTTTACATTCAGAAAGGGACTAAGCATCATCAATGACTCACTAGGCGTCACACTGGATATGTTCTTGGTGTACTGAGCACTCCGTTATGCACTCTACACACATTAAACATACACCGTTTCTGCTATCAACACTTCTTATCATTTTAAATTCATTTTGCACAATCGGGCTGAGTATAATCAGACATCACCAGGCAGTTTATTTTCTTTCAGAGCATTCAACATGTACTAATAAAACTTATTTCTACTTAGTAGCTCTATTGTATTCATTGCCTATGATGGCCATATCACTGTTAAATGTTTCTAGTGATATGACAGACTCAAGCATGACTAGCAATAATGGGTCAGTCTAGGCCAAGCATCTGGAAAAGACCAGAATCTGTCATGACACTTGAATAGATTTCCCAGCCTGCGGGAGGATTTCTGTGCTGGAGTTATCATGCATGGTCCCATCACTGCCTGTGTGTATAAAATAAAAACAAAAAGGTCACAGGTAGGATACAAACCTGCAGACACTATGGTAGTCTTTACATCCTTGCAAACTTTCATATGTTACTGCTAAATCTAAAACAAACAAAAAAAATAAAAAATAAAGCATGGTAATTGTAAGCTTACAAGAGTTTTAAATGTGACATCATCAACTGGTCAATTTATAAAAGAAAAAAAATAAGTTGAAGTAGCCACAATCTTTTTTTTTCACCCCATATAACTCGTCTTGTTTTATTCTTGAAGAGTTCCCTATTGATGGTTAGGCAATATCAGCAGCCTTAATTGAACAAACAAACCATATTGATCTGTCAAACTCCACTAATGTTTCAATTCCTTTTGGAATCTACTCCCCCCCATGTAAGGCAGTACATTTCTTTGAAACATAATGAAGCTTTGAGCCAAAATATCTCAGTCATCTGCTTAGTTACTAATTAACTCTACATAAACATGTGTTTTCTTTCTAGTTGCAGGCAGGATTCCTTAAAACTGTTTGCAGGGCACTGCAGATGCCTTAGTTAAAGATGATTAGAACATAGAAATATGAGAATAGGACTCGAAACTCCTGGACAAATTACAACGGAAATAATGCCCACCAATGTGATTAAAGTGTGTGCGTATGTTTTGGTTAACTGCAAGACACTAGAAGACAGACTTGAATAAAACTTTTATGGAGAGAGGCCAGCAATAACTTGTTGAGTTATGGGTACCGGTGTTAGAGGCAGCACTTTTTATTGTTTGGTGTTTTTTTTCCCCCCTTTAACTGCTTTGCTACGCTATCATAAAATCACATTCCTTTTTTTTTTAAATGTTGACCATATGTTTGGGAAAGTCACCTGGGTTCTATATTTTTATTTTCTGAAAACAGATGTGTTCCAAATCATTTGTTACCTTTTACCGTTAGGCTGAGGACATCTTATCACAGGTTATCTGCTTCTTGTGCCTGTGATACTGCTGTTTAGTTTGAGATTAGTGCATTGATTTTTGTCACAGGTCATGTTTTTTAATAGATCAGAATTGCCCGCAGAAAACTCTCACAGTGAAGAAGGAGCAGTGGCATAATCTTAAAGTTAACAGTATTTACAGATGATACAAAAAATGTTGCAACAGCAGAGTAAAATTTGGTTGGAAGCTACAAGTTCTTTAGACACATTATGCCTTTGAATCATTGTGATATCCCTTGCAGCTACACCCAAGTTACATACGAATTGGCCGTTAATTGGTTTGAAGAGAGAATACTTCAACCATATGTAAAAAAAAAAACATCTAAACTCAAAAAGAGCATCTGGATGTCATAATAACTTGTCCAAAAGAAAAAAAAAAAAAAAAAACTAAAAAATGCAAGAAACAACAAAACAATAAAACAACACAGCTTCCTACTAAGTGACCTCACACTATTTAGCACATCATTGTTTACCCTTGTGCTGTAACATCTTTCAAAAACAGATCCAAAGTATTGTGTATTTTAGCAAAGTAGAAGTTTAGATGGGGCATGTCAAGCAGGATTCTGGCAGTAAGTTTAAAAGCAAGGCCAAAATGTGCTTTCATTTTTCTTGCAAAATGCCAGCCTAAATCTGGATCTTATTAAATGCCTTTCAGAGTTCATTAATTGCACTGTAAAACATGCAAACAACTGATAAGAACATTTCTTTTGTTCTGGAACTCAAGATACAAATTAATGAGTGCAGTGGCTTTAGCTTTTGTAGATGGAGCCCCGTGTAATAAAACAGGAGTGCTAGTGAAAGTCTGAATAGGAGAGCACCAGTAAGACTGCCAGGGTTTATGTGATATATAGTTAAGCTTAACTTTTTAAGAGCACTGATGCCTTTCCCTGCTTCCCACAGGCAGCTATACCAAAACCTGTGTCCGTGTAAAATACTACTTTATTTAAATGACTAACTGTCGGCATTCTTGGTGTTGCAAGTTATTTTCCTGGAAATGTAATCCTGAAATATATGTCCCTTAGTTTAACGTACAGTAACTTTTGGCAGCTATTATAAGTTATATTAACAACCTGATGAATTCTCTAAGTAGATTTTCAGTTCAACATCTTTTCTAGGCAGAAAGTGTATGTGAAGAACCACTACTGAACTTTTTTGACTTTTTGCCAAAAAGCTGCTGGAATAATTAAAAGTGTCTGCTCCTAAATGTGTTTGCCTGGAATCCTGAAATATTGCATCCATAACAAATCATTCATTATGTCAGGCTTGTCAATTAGCAATATGCTTAAGCTGTGGCATTTGTCTGCTTAGTTTGACTTCACAAAATAAAGAATATTTTTGAACCGTGCTTGCGAAAATATGATTTGGCCATTAACCTTGTAATCTATTTCTTTAGCTTAGTATACATGATTTCTCTAACTATATACTCTGAAATATACTCTGGTATATTCGTTATGTGTTCAGCCAGTACCAGCAGTAACTTGTTACATGGGCTGAATGCACTTTTTTAGGCGGTACAAATGCAAACTATAGAGTTACATCACATATGCCTCAGCCACATAAGCCAATAACCACTTGTATTGAATATATACAATTTTTTTTGTAACACTATAGTTTTTGCTTAGAATACCTTATCATTTGTGTTGGATTTTTGCTTAAAAGATATGACAATTTATATACATATGTGATCAGACAAATTGATCCATAACCAAGCATACAATGGTTCATCATAATCAAGAGCGTCTTGCCTAATAGTTATGATGTTGCTTAATAGAAATAGTTATCTTAGCATATGTATTAATAGGCATGTTAATGTCCTAATGACTGTAATGTGTTTACCTACATGTAAATGGTTGTTCTGATTAGCAATGATAACAACTGCAGTCAGATGGTGGAAAGAGAAGTTTGACTATAGTACTATTTGCGTGGCTGGCTATTGGAATAGCTTTGTTTCAGCTAAGTCTGTCTCTCGATACTGCAGAACCAAGTTTATACTTGCTCTGGTCTTGTTTTAAAGATTTGGAAATCTTTGGAGGGCAGCAAGTTAAAATAAATAGTCACATTCTTGAAACATTGGTTCCTGCTTCCAATTTCCAGAGGGGTTTTTGATTTGGCAATTTCAATTTGAGGGACAAAGAGACCTCCAGCCCAATAAATTTTTCATGATTAAAAGTGTAGCAAGAGTGTTCTCAGTAGTTCATTACGTGCAGCTTTCTAGCTTTAATAGTGTTACTCTAGCCTGTTATAGCTTTGAAAGAATACCTTGGTTATTTCAAATGGGTTCCTGCAAGAGACTGTATTTTCCCCTTGTGGATCCCATGCAATCAACAGTAGTTTTACAGACCTCATCCTTTTGAATGAAGGGCACCTAGTTAAGGGTAAATTACCCTCCTGTAATTCTTCTCATTTAATCTTTTGCAAATGCCCATAATGAAAGCACTACATTCCACCCACTGGCCCCGTTTCCTGTTGTAGAGGGACAGATAAAGATGAGCCTTTCTTTCTGTCCCCTGTTGCTATGGACCCAGCAATCGAGCAGCTCCATGCTGGGCTAACAAAATGAATGAATACAATTAGTGCTTAAGGAAAGTTGGTTTGCTCTGTTTTAAGAGTATCTATGGACCATCATGTATGCACAGTCACAAACATTGCATTCTGCTCTTTCATTTTAAAGTGAAAAATGAAAAATTCTCTCTCATGATACTTTCAGATGATCTTAGGCATCAATTGCATAGAACCTACAACTAGGAGTCTGCTATTACTCTCTAGCAATTAGTCATATCTGTTCCTGATGTCTTGTATATGAAATTCTTAATTAACAGTTTAGAAGTACATCATTTTTAATGAGCATGCATATGTGCAAGGGGATATGAAGAGCTCAAGTTATAAAAATTTTGCAGGGTGTGTAAAATGTGGCCACCACTTTTAATTATGGCAATAAATAGTATGTGCCCATTTGCCGATATGTGATTTTGTCCTATGTACGGCACTCCTTCCCCCGGAGATATCTAAATCCTTGCTAAGGCAGCAGTCTTATGTTATGGTAGTATAACTGTAGTAGAAATGGAAAGACACTAAAAGTTAATGGGAAAAATCTACATCTAACAGGAAGCAAGGAGATGAATTCTCTCATTGTGTGTTTGGCGAAGTACACTTTGCTAATTAAGTAGAGTTTTAAGGTGATTCGAGCGATGAAGGTGAAACTTTGTCTCCATTTTTGTTATTTTTTTTGTTAAATTCTTTAAAACTGATCGAATGAAGGCATTTGTGGGGCGAGTTACAGCTGATATTGTAGTTATATAGGATAAGTGGACCATACAACCCTTTTTCATCCATATCATTAAAAAAATAATAGGGTCAGACAGTGCTTAGTTGAACTATTTATTCAACATTTAATTTGGTAAAGTATTCTTAGTATGGATATATTTTCTGCTTCCATAACCTGTAATTTGATTCACTTGTGTACTTCCATAGTGATTACACATACAATATATACACATTTATGTAAATACAATGCTTGTAGACATGTAGGAGTTGTGTCAAGGTCTGTATGAACCTTTCTCTTACAGTATTTCATCTCGTTTCTATAGAAATGGCTACTTACTTTTAATTTATAGTGCAAGCTTACTATAGTAGTTGTCTCCACAAGGTATCATAGAAAGGTAGCACTTACCTAAACTTTTTCCTAGTTATGTTGAGTTAAACAGGTTTTAAGCTGAAGTAATGTAGAAGGATATGGAAGGGATAGCTTTTGTGTGATGCACTTTGTCTAATCACAAAATGGCTTCTCACTGCTTCTTCAAAAATGGCTGCTTGTTACCTCAGTTGCTCCAGTGAATGAACACAAAAGCCTTGCAGAGCATGACACTGCTAAGTAAGCAGAATGGCATTTATTTCCCCAAATCATTCTAATCTGACCAAAGATTTACAGTTTGAGTGAACTGAACAATACTTTTGGCATCGTAAATTTGGCGGTTCAGTCCTTGTGTGTTTGCTGAAGCAGGTTTTTATGTTTTATCTAGGATCTTTTTCCCACCAATTGGTTTCATTATTACTCTAAACAAGCATGTGTTATGCCCTGTTTCCTATTTTAAGGATTATGCTTTACGGACCGTCCTTTGAACACGGGAATGTAGATTTGTAGCATCACAAGATTTTTTTCTCCTGGATTATAGAGGGATAGCGCTGAATGAAAAAATAAAAACAATTCAAAGAGAATTTTCTGGTCCAATAAATGTCTTAAACAGCAGGAAGAATAAATGAAATGCATTTTATTTATGGGTCAGGTAGAATTACAGCTAAATTTGCTATAATTGTATTGACTGGGAGGACATATGTCTGCTCCTGCTGACAACTAACTAGCCCAGGATGCAGGTTGTACATCCTACTCTATTGAGCTAAGGTGTTAAGATAATGTATTACCATTGGGGCTTTTTAATCATGGCTAACAATTATTGCTGATGCTTTTGCATTTTGTTTGTGCATATTTGTACACACTCATGTATATGTATGGCACGTGCAGTATATGGCATATATTATTATATTATGCAGTAACACATTGTGGATGTGCATAATGTAAACTAATGAATGTGATACCCTGTTTCCACTAGGTATACAGTCAGTTTTTCAGCACTTTATATTGTGTGGCTATGCTACATTAACACATACTGTAGGTGATTGTATCTATATACAGTATATAGAAATACAAAAAACAAATTAGGCTTATTCCACATACTTCTATATCTTATTTGCAGGTGAATAAGGTACATAATGGAAAACAGTAATGTAGTATGTAGATACATTTTGTGCACATGATATTGGCACTTTTGCCATGGCAGATATTCTGTTAGATCTTTCAGAGGTTATCAAGGCAAAGATAATAGGTGGTTCATACATAACCTCTCAAGCACAGTAAAATGCACCTAGCAGATAATAATATCACCATTTACAACCACTCTATTTATATTCATAATTTTGACACTTTTGTGGCTGTAGAAAAAAAGCAAGTCATTTTTGACATTGTTCCTTCTGTCGTTCTTTTTATGACTGGAAAGCCAATTTGACTTTTTATTGGCTGACCGATTTTCCAGGCAGTCAGGCAGCATATAGTATGTGGCAGACTATTCTGTAAATGTCAATATTTCCATTGGAGTGAGCGTGCCTCCCATGAACAAGAAAGCTATGTTTTATTAGAAGAGACCTGGCTGGATTGCTGATAGGATTGGAGAAGGCTGTTTATCTACCTACTCCTGGCTATATCTCTTCAAAACCTTGCCAGAATACAAACTGCTTTATCTAGAGCTCAGTATAAAAGTTGTGGTTGTTTTGCTACAGAACATTGGAAGTAGAAGCCCCTGTATGCTGGAACTTGTAGTTCTATGACTGCTGGGGAGTTACTCAATTTTAAAACCTGATTAGATTATTAACAAACAGGGAAATAGATGGATAGATAGATAGATAGATAGATAGATAGATAGATAGATAGATAGATAGATAGATAGATAGATAGATAGATAGATAGATAGATAGATAGATAGATACCTTCATAAACCATCCTCCATTTTGAAAATGCTATAAAGGAGTAAAAGGTTTTCTCTACCTATAATCTCTACTTTTTCAAGAAGCTGGCAGCAGATATTCATCATGGAACCCATTTGGGGCCCGAGTCACATGCTGCTTCCATCAAGAATGTGAGATCTATACTATCCTAAACTGGTTGGGTGCCTACTGTGTCTTATAGTTTCAAAACACTCATATGTTGCTCAGTACTTTATTTCATATATTAGATGCATTTTCATCAACCTCATTTCTTTTGTTTAAAATGTCTTATAAAAGTCTAAAATTAAGCATTATATTTTAGGGCAATTAAAAACAACATTTTAAGGAAAGGAATACAAAAGTGAGAGAAAGAAAGTTGCTTTTTTCCTTTTTTTTAAAAGTAGTTTGACCTTTTTTAGGTATGGTGCACCAAAGCATGCAACGTTCCACTATCCCAAGTCCTAAACATGTTATATTTATATTCCAGTTTATATATGTATTTTAAAAAAAAATAATTATTAGAAGTAAGCTCTATTAAGCAATCATCCATATAATAATAACAATAAAAATAATTCTAATAATAATTACAAAGAGGCTACTCACACTTTGCAAATACTGCTATATAGACCTGTGTAAGGTTTGCTCATTGTTTGTATATACTAAGGTTGGTGGGTCTCATTGTGTTAAAGTGAGATCTGCTAACCAGTGTGCCATGGTTATTGACTGCTTATGCTGTCAGTTGACACACAGTGAATATGCATGCTCAAAAGTGGTATATTCTCCTAGGTTTGGTTTGTAGCTGAATCTCACAATTCACAAAAT
Source organism: Aquarana catesbeiana (assembly GCF_042186555.1). Lineage (NCBI taxonomy): Eukaryota > Metazoa > Chordata > Amphibia > Anura > Ranidae > Aquarana > Aquarana catesbeiana. The sequence continues at coordinate 180,260,602 of NC_133324.1, read as the reverse complement.
CCATTCTTCCAACTCAAGTTTGTGAAATTTCATTGAATCTTGTAGTATGTAGTAGGTCATCTAACTGAGCTGAACAGATGGCCCTCAGACATGCCATTGAGTTGCAATGATAATATTTTTCTGTTTAATTGTGTGGACAGAAAATGTATCAAAAATCTTCCTTTGTCTGCTCATGTTGCTCTGTGCTCTGGAGGCTTCTATTTCCAACTGTCCTGTAAGTTATTAGTGTCTGTCAAACCCATAATTGCCGCTAGTTCCTTGCTCTCTCTTCGAAAAATACAGCAAGCAGAGAGAGTAAATGAAAGGCATTTTTCCTGTTACACAAGGGCTGCACATTGCAGCGCTTAGGCTTAGCTTTATTAATTGTTATTAGACTTTGCATAATTTTGTGTCTTATTGCATAGAAACATCAAGGAGAGACATTTAATTCGCACTTTGCCTGAATGTTTAATTATTATTTTTAAATTATTATACGGTAATTACAGTTGTTATTCATTCACAAAAACGACTTCAGTACTTGTGTATAGTATTTATATATTGCACAGTGAGGTGCAGTGAATGTAAAAAAAAGAAAAAAAATCGAGTCAACTTACTAAAGGAGTCATTTGTTCCTTAGCCTGTGTTCATTTCAAAAACCCAAAGAGTTTGTCGACACATTTCTATTTTCATTCCCCTTACATTAAGTGGGTAACTGAAATGAACCTAGGGTAGACTGAAAATGACTGCTTTAGTAAATAAGGCTTCAGAAGTTGCCAACAGATATGGGGGCTTGCAATCAGAATGACAATTTTTTTCTTACTAACTTTATTTTTGTATTTTTACATGCTAGGTTTTTCTCTATAAAGGGCTATTCTTTTACATACCATATAAATATACTGCATAACACATCAAGGAAATATGCTAAACACAACTCATTAGGTCTACTTTTTTCTATCCTATTTGCCATATAAATCTTTTGGTGTACTTTCTAATCTCATTAGCTCTTTGTTAATGTGAAATATATGTTTTTTTTCTGGAAGATAACTTTTTTAGTATACATGCACAGCTAATTGTTTTCAGCCTTTACAGTACATCAATACAATTCCATCTGCTTACAATTGAGAGGATACAAATTATGGCACACATCAAAGACATCTGGACACGGAGATGTTTTCTTAAAGGATGTATGATCTATATAAATATTTGTACAATTTCCTTTTTTTTTTTAATTGTAAAGCTTCGATAGTAATTAAAACATGGCATGGCCATGGTTGATAGCAGCATTCCTTTTTAATTTTTTGAAAATATTTAAACAACACCACGTAGGTGTAGAGTTCAATTCAGTTTAATAACACGTTTCAATAGATTCTTCTGACTAGATATACTGTAATCATGAACCACAGAACATTTAGGTTTCTAGCTCACAAGGAGTTACAAAGCCTGAATTTGCTTGGGTCAACAATAATGTTCCCGTCACAAGAACTGATAAGATTTCCTGTTGCCAAACATATACCTTTTCTTTGTGTTACATCCTCATTCAAATATATTATTTTGCTGTTTGCCCATATCTCACACAGAAATGCATAGATTTCATTTTAGATTGAGTAGGAGGCTCCAGTCAAATACTCACAAGTTAATGCCGACTTTATAAGATTTTCCAAACAGAGCTAAGAATGAGATCGGCTAGCCATATGCATGAGTGGCTTAGAATCTGGGGCATTAGGGTAAAGCTATGATAATTAAACCCTTCTATGTGGCGGCAGTCCATTTATTTACTTTATTCATATATTCCCTTTATCTGTAATACATTATGGTGACTTGCCAGCCTGGTTACAATGGCCACAATATTTTCGCTGAGCGCTCATTATGGTATGTAAATTTTGTTTGTCCAATATTCATTGCCGTATTTTAGATTGCGCTCTGATGATCTTTCAAGGTTTAATAGTGCGGATTTACGAAATCCTGATGCCCGCTTTCAATGCTGCGTGAAAAGTTCTTGCCGCCATAAAGCTGGCATTAAGTCACGCATATGTGATTGCCTTGTAATTAATCTTAGAAATTAGTTATAATGGCATCCCCAAAGTTTTTCAGATATGTTTTTGATGTGGTGTGTATATATACCTGCTATATGTCTTAGCCAGAAATATCATAATACCTTTGAAATGTCATGGCAGTGCCCTGGATATGAGTATGCATACATTTATGGATCCAATATAATGATTAAAAGTAGAGGTAAATCGTAAAGGCATATTCAGATTTATCTATCTATCTTGTTCTGCTCTAGCAATGTAATATAATTGAGGCCTATTTTTTACTACAGTAAGTGCTATTGTCCATAAGCATACCACAATACGTAGAAAGTGGAGAAATCCTTCAGCGGGGCGTTGATGTCCAGTGGGGCCAGCTTAGCTTCATCCCATTGCGTTCTCTGCAGTAGAACGTCAAATGAATGTTTGTACTGCTAGCTATTTGACTGGGTCCCGCAAAGGTAATCAGTTGTTATACAAGAGGGAGAAAGCTCACCATTCAGCATTACATCTCCTTTCAGAAGGTTTTATACCTATTTTTATGTGAAAGATTCTAAAAAACTCAAGTCTTTAGACAGAATGTCTGTGTCTGAGCCATTCTCCCAATCTATAGGCCAATAGATATTATAAAATCAGCAGATAAGAATATTAATAAACATATGTCTACTTTTTTCTTTGTTATGCATCACTTTACATATAATGCATAGGACTTGACAGCTCTTACTGTTGCATCTCTATGGCTAGCAATTCTGTATATGAATTTGTATCTGAGTGCTGGTTCCTCCACCATGTCTCATTAGGAGAAAGATCAAAAAGCAACCCGAGGGCACAAGATTCATAAGACAAAATGGCTGCACTCCCTGGGCTGTCCCATATAAAGATGACTGCGGTTAACTGTTTAGGTACTTTATTGCATACTGTCAGCAGTTACTATTGATTAGAAGGAAAAACATTTATTACGCCTTAGTATTGAAACACTAATAGTGTTTTTGTGGCTCCCCAAAGTATTTCCAGTTGTTCAGGGAAAGTAGAGTAGAAATAAGAGCTGCCAAAAAGTGTGTCTCTTTATTACTAATTAATCAAGCAAAAAGGCACCTCACTGACAAAACCAATGTCAGCAGTGACAGCCTCTCTGGGATATTTTATTTGAAATACTGTAAAAAAATAAAACTAATTAAATGATTCTCAGGGGGGTTCTGCTCTATTAGCTAACATCATGATGTACACTGTCTTTTTCGTTAAACCTTTAAATTGAAAATACACTGGAAAACACCTACACAGCTATGCTATGTGTGCTTACTGCAGAGCTATACTTTCACTTGACAATGCTGTCATACAGGTAAAGGAAATTAAAATCTGTTTGCTTATTTACAATTATAATTAACACGCATTGCATCAAAATAGTTCTAGGAACACACACATAGAAATGCCCCATTATGGCTGTTTCTTATATATTAAATGGGCTCATTCACATGGGTACAGGAAGCTATACACCATGTAAAATGAGCATATTTCTGTGTCTGGGAGTGACAGGTGTTGCATGCAGTTGCCCATACAATCAATGACAGGCTACGGCTGTATACGGCTGGTAATGCACATCTATTTATTTGTTTAAGGGATAGAGCGGCTCATCTGTCCGCCAAGAAAGTAGATGCTTGGACATTTGCTTACCAGCAAACAGCCACAGCCTTCACTGATTTTTACTAGCGCCTACACACAACACTTGTCACCTGGGCGGGTGAGTATGGCTCTGTGTGCTTGTGTGAATGAGCCCTATGGGTTAATTACATTCATTACATATAATAAATATACTGCATCTGCACATAAATGAGCATTCAAAGTGATTAGGAATTTGCATTTCATGTGATTGGGTAAATAAAGTGAATGTTTGCGCAGTTGTTTTTGGGAAGATTGTCAACTTCTTAGTAAATTAGTCCCTATCTATCTATAACTACTTTGAATCGTTTATATCAGTCATTGCTCCAGCAGAGATTACATTGTTTATTGCATTGTCATTTTGGCTGATTTACTTAAGGAGTTTACTTTGCAAAGTAAATTTTCCCTTTGCTTAGTTTATGTGGTGAAGCTAAAGCCCAGTACACATGGGCAGAATGTTGGGAGACATTTGCCGGTTAAAAAAAAAAAACGGCCAACGTTCTGCCCGTGTGTATGTTGGTCTGTCTGACAGAAGCCGGCCTTTTGTCCAGCTTCTGTAGAATGTGCATGCTGGAAAACCAACAGCCGCCCGACTCCCGATTAACGCTCTCAGTCAATGACAGGGAACGCTGATCGGAGTGTTCCGGCGGGGGGAACAAAACAGCTCAGAGGGGGAGATAGCTGGACTAACCTCGCATGGTTAGTCTGTCAGTTTGTAAACTGTAGTGTGTACCCAGCTTAAGTGAAAAATAAAAACAAAAAAAAACTGTATTTTTGCTCACACGTGATTGGATGATTAAACTCTTAGTAAATCAACCCTATTGTCTCTACCATGAAGATACAGATATTTTATGAAAAAAAAAAAGATACAGATATATATTTATAGAACCAGTTTGAAATACTTGAAGTTAGAGTATCCATGGGGAAACTCACATAAACACAGGCAGAGCATACAAACTCTTTGAGAATAGTGCCCCTTGATTGAATGGATCTGTGGGTGCAAGTGCTGCACAGTGACTGTGCTAATCACTGAAAATCACTGAAAACTAAAGTCATCTGACCTTCACCGGAAAATAAGATGTTTAAAAGTTAACTTCAATTGCCCTTAAAAAATAATTGGTCTACAAGGTTGAATTGTTGCAGTTAATTCATTGAAATTGGCTGGCCTAAAATATACACCTAACATAATTTTTTTTTGTCCATGTAGTGCAACTACCAGAAGTATATCACAGATAAGTACATGTGTGTGTGAAGTGTCAGATGGCAGCTGCCCTTGCCTGCCCTACATTATAGTTATTTCAGTGCCAGGAACCTGCCATAGTATTTGATGGCTTCATGGCTGACTCAAAATACTGCAAGTTGCACATCATTTCCTTCCAAGATGGCAGTCCCTAAGTGCAGTACTATGCATAAGCTACAGTACTGTCCAGGTGTCACTTGCATCCCTTTGTCTCTCTCAGTGAATAGGACAGTAAAGCGTGTACAGTACATTGCGGTCCTACATCTCCACCATATCTCTGATCACACTTTAAAGTCAGCAATAGCAGCTTGCTCTACATGCTGGCATGCATACCTTAGTACAGTACAGTATGTATATTTTACCTGTCGATTGCACTTGAGCTGATAGCAGTTGTCTGTATTTATATTGTAATATTTATTAATTAATAATTAATTTATTGTATTTATTTATTTCATGTACTTATATACCTTACTGACAATTTACTCAGTGATATATATATATATATATATATATATATATATATATATATAGCACATTCTCCTCAGTCCCTGCCCATTAATCAGCTAATTTACATTCATACATACTAGGGCCGATTTAGACTGGAGCCAATTAAGCTACCAGCGTGTCTTCAGGAGTGTGGGGGGAAACCGGAGTACCCAGAGGAAACCCACGCGGGTACAGGGAGAACATGCAAGCTCCAGGCAGGTAGTGCCGTGGTTTATTTTAGGATACATGGGAGAGGGGCTTGGGACTTTATATGAAACATGCAGCCAGGGAGGCAACATGGCATGAATGTGTCTAGCGGGTAATTGTGAGTTGTGACCATATATATTGCATAGTGACATATTACATACAAAATGTAAAATAGGTAGAATTTATTCCATACATAGGTAGAATGTATTCCATACATAATACATAATAATATGGTAGCATAATAGCATAGCAACATATTTGATCACAATGATATCATCATATAAAACACCAAACTCATTATTGGGTGTCTCCACAATAAAAAAAGCATGATTTGAAGATCCAGTAGAACATAATGTTAGTAACGATCTTGAGATGTAAAAAAGGGGCTAATTGTGCATTTGCATTTGAGCTATTAGATGCCCCTTTGTTTACATCTCAAGATTGTTACCCACATTATTTTCTATTGGATCTTACCAATTCAAATCATATTTTTTTATTCTGGAGACATGCAATAATGAGTTTGGTGTTTTTATATGATGATATTATTGTGACCCAATATGTTGCTATGCTATTATGCTACCATGATATTATGTATTATGTATGGAATAAATTCTACCTATTTTACATTTTGTGTGTATTATGTTATTATGCAATATCTATGGTCACAACTCACAATTACCCGCTAGACACATTCATGCCATGATGCCTCCCTGGCTGCATGTTTCATATAAAGTCCCAAACCCCTCTCCCATGTATCTCAGCAATTAGGGATGGAGGCACATACATTGAGCCTCATATAAAGTCCCAAACCCTCTTTTCTCCTTAGTGGTTTATTTTAAATTGTTGCATTGAAGTTGACTATACATACCGTTTCATCATTCACATTTATAGTAAGTAGGTAGGGCTGAAAAAGATGTTCAAGGAATACAATAACATCAGTTACCATTATTTTCAAAGGAAAATCTTAAATAGAAGTATATGTGCTACATTGTATCCATGGTGTAAATGAAGAATGGCCTGTATGTGCTGCTGTTAAATAATTACAGCTTACATCTAAAGTTTTAGCACATTCAGTGAACATTCAAATAAAGCAGATCTCACTTGGCTGAACCAGTAGATGCACAGAAGTTACTGGTTAAACAAACTCAAAGCTGCAAATTTTCAACATTGACTCAGAACAAAATGTATTGTGCCATGTATTTATGATTACATGTCATGGACCCAACTGTGTTTTTTTTTTTTGTTTTTTTTTTTAGCAGCCAAGGATGAAAGAAAACTCTGAACTATACCAATTAATTCTTAACGATTTTACTGTTAAACATCTATGTAAAATTGAGTGCCAGCTCTGCAGCTCTGGCTGAAAACCTTCTTAAGCACATTGATGAATTTGCCGTGTTGTCCAATCCTTGTTGAGAGGAATGAAATGCTCAGATGTGGTAGCAGCCTCACAGAAGCAGCCAGTCAATTTTCGTTTCATCCAGTTGAGTGCTAATTTAGCAATACTTAAAGGTTTCATTGCCTTGTAGTTAATTAGCACCGAGCAATGAATGCTAACTGTTCTATTAGTGCACATTGTCAGCACAGGGAGGTTCTTTGTGTGATGGGAACCATTTCAAATTTATAACACTCACACATGTTGGGTGTTCTGAAACACAATGGCCTGAATGGCTAAAATAATTGTAATAAATACATAATTCTCACTTCCACACATCTTTTCACTAGCATCTTCCATTATGGCCAGTGTTCTCAAAACTGAATTGCTGGTATTGTAATAAATGTCCTCCTTACCGTGTTAACAAAGGAATATTAAAGATGTTCTATGCCCGGGAACAATGAAAGGAATTACACACTCGGCTATGAGTTGGAATACACCATGTAGTGTTAGCAGGCAGACATGTATGCATGTGTGCTTTGTATGCATGCCCTGTATGCATTGCTGTTTGCTTGTTCTGTTGGCTGGTTTCAGCTTAATTTATGTATCCCCAGCAAATTAGTTCAGTAATGTTGTTGCCATCAGTCTCTAATTTCCAGGGACGGTCCTAGAATTTAAAGGAGGACTCCAGTCTAGAAAAAAAAAAACAGTTTCTAATGCCAGACCTCTTCAGATCTCTAATTATAACCTATTCACAATGTGTCTATTTCTGAAGCTGAGAGGAAAGTTAATATGCAAATTAGCTGATTTCTCATCCAGACACCAGTAATTATTTTCTGTGCTCACCCTGCATTAAGATCAGTGGGAGACATGGGTGCCGTGCTGTGCCTTGCCACACAATCGACAGCTGTGATGTGCTGAGGTGGAGTGGCCTCATACAGCTCTGATTTTTTTTATTCTTCCACATATGTATGGTTTTGTTAAAGTCATAAAAATCACTATCACTAATTAGTAATAACATGCATTTTTTTTTATATTATTTTGCTTTTGTTAAATCTCTGTTATTTAATAGGTTTATTTTTATTTTTTTACCAAAAGAGTAGTTGTTGCTTGGAATAGAGTGTCAGTAGAGGTAGTGAGTCAGTCAACAGTAAGTGGAGCCAAACAAACATGCTAGAGACAAAAGATTAGAAAAAAAAAAAAAAAAATATATATATATATATATATATATATATATATATATATATATATATATATATAGTATATAAAATGGGCAGACTCAATGGAGCACTTGATCTTTTTTCCTGCCATCACTCTTCTATGTTTCTATATTTCTAGATGTAAATAGTTCTTGTGATGACATGCCCTTTAGAGGGTTGTAAACCCTAGTTTTTTTTACCTTAATGCATCCTATGCATTAAGGTGAAAAAACACCTGGCAATCACCGGCCCCCCAGCCCCCCATTTTACTTACCTGATCCCCTTCATGTCCTCGGCGGAGACGCACTGTCCCTCTCTCCATGGGGCCCCAGCTCTTGATTGGATAGATTGATAGCAGCGCAACCATTGGCTCCTGCTGCTGTCAATCAAATCCAATGACGCGGGTGCCGGGGGGCGGGGCCGAATCTGGCATTCGTGTCTGTGAACGCAAATGCTGGACTCGGGAGCATGCCCGCAAGGTAACCCCCTCGAGAGAGCGCTTCTCCTAGGGGGGTTATCTGCACAATGGAGGTAAGTATGATATGTTTGTTATTTTTAAAAATAAAAAATGATCATTTACAATCACTTTAAGATAAATATCACTGTTTGCCAACTATTGCCAAAAATTCTTTGCTAGTATTGCTAGTTTTTATTTCAGTTCAGTAATACTGCAGATAACATTGACTTCTGATATTGCTTGGGATCCTTAACTTGAAGTGCCCCGGGCCCCCCAATGTCTAAATCTGGCACTGAGTAGAACCCCTTTATGTTACTACATAGAAGGATCAGAATTCCTCAAAAATAAAGTTAAGGCAATAAAATTAATGACAGGGTTTCATAGAGTAAACAGTAAAATATTTTTTATTTTTAATCTAGCTATTACATAATCATTCATGCGTTAGGAAAAGTGGTAAATGATCTTAAATTGCTGCATATTGCACTTGCCTACTTTTTCAGTCATTGCTAGTGATTAACAATAAGTGAATGAGTGTTTGGAAGCAAAGATTCAAATGAGTTTCATTAGCACTTTGTGTTTGGAAGACGGGATATATCCAATATAATTTTATTGATCAGCCAGTGTGTGCCAGCAGTTGTAATACTGGAAGGAATAAAATCTGTTCATTGTTAGGTAGAGAGAATCATATGCATCATCATTGACATTGGAGCAATACCAACTCGGGGCATGAAGGACCTTTCACTTTTTATTGGGCGGAAATTGTTGCTTTCTGCCAGTTTGTCACTCTTTTTAATCGATAACATATGCACTGGCAGCGTCCTCTGTTTAAATGGCTGCTACACCTGAAGCTCAAGTTGTTTCACACAAAGAAGTTGTTAATTATGTTTGCAAATGAGATCGATAGTTCTCGGTGCTGTGTCTACATACCAGGTGGTTTTTGGCTTAGGACCTGTGAAGATTAGTTATAGCTAGTTCTAGCTCAGGATTAGGTAGTTATATTGCAAAAGATATTATTTATGAGTAAGAAACTTGTTTAGGAATAAACCTTTTTAGTGTTAGAGTAAGTTTAGTGTTAGAGTAAGGGTTTTCTCTTTTAGTTTTGTTTTTAAACTTGGTTTGCATCTGCGCAGCTTGTTTTACATACACTTTAGATGCATAAACATTGCACTCTATATAACGTGCATTTTCAAGACAGCACGTCAAAGATGCAGCAAACAGGATATTTTTTAATGCACCATTCCTAAATGGATGTAAACGCACAGGTGTGAACAGGGCCTAAGGGTTATGCCGCATACACACGACCGGTTTTGTCGTCGGAATAAACTCCGTAGGTTTCTCCTACGGAACTCCGACGAAATTCCATTTAAGCGGTCTTGCCTACACAGGGTCAACCCAAAGTCCAACCAAAGTCCGACTGTCCAGAACACGGTGATGTACAGCACGTACGACGGGACTAGAAACAGGAAGTTCAATAGCCAGTAACCAATAGCTTCCGTCTCGTACTTGCTTCAGAGCAAGCATCGTTTTTGGCCCGTCGGAACAGCATACAAACGAGCATTTTACCCAATAGGAATTGGTTCCGTCGGAAGTATTTAGAACATGTTCTATTTCTAGGTCCACCAGAATTTTAGAAATTCGTGTGTACGGCTTTAGTGTTAGCTTTTGAGGTAAGTTAACTGTTTGGTTGTTTAAGAATTAGGTCCACACTTTAGGGAATAAGTGTAAGTGTCTAGTAGGTGTTAGGAGTAAAGTTTTTCTTCTTAATGTTTAAGTGTTGAGGGGAGGTTATGAGTTAAGGCCTTTTTTTTAGCCAATAGCCTGTGTGTAGAAACTTCAGGTAGGGCAGGATTAGGGACTGTGGGTTGAAGTTTATGAGTAGCTTTTTTTTTTAGACATAATATTAACCCATTAGAGTCGGCAGTTGCCAGCCCTTTAACCTCCCTGGCAGTTTTCCCGAGTGTGGCTCGGGGTTAAATTTCAGCACCATTAGCGGTAACCCCGAGCCACACTCGGGATTGTATTGCAGGATCCTGGTGCTATATACTTACCTTGTCCCCAGGATCCTGCGATGTCACCGAGCTGTGTCCGCGGGCTCTGTCCTCCTCCCGAAGCCTCTCTGTGCCGGGCTCCGTTCCCTGCGAACGCGGCGACGCACTGGGGTGGAGCCCGGCGGCAAATTAAAAAAAGTGAAAAATCATAATACATACATTACACTGTAATCTTACAGATTACATTACTGTATGAAATTATTTCATATCCTTTTTGTCCCTAGTGCTTTGTCCTGCATACTGTTATCCTGTTATATTGTGCTTTCTGCCTGAAAACTGGAGATTGTCCATAGCAACCAAAAAGTGTCCCTTTATGTCAAAAGTGGTTTTAGAAAACAGCGCTAGTAAATTAGAACACTTGCAGAATTGAGTGATAGTGAATCGTGGGGAAATTAATTTTATTAATATTATATTATTATTTTTTATAATTATTTATATTTATTTATTATATTATAATTTATGATTTTGTGTTTCAAACTTCATCATACCCGGGATATCTACTAGACCCCCTATGGACAGATTTAAGTGTGTTATTGCTAAGAATTACAGGCCTACAATATAGAACGCCAAATTTCTATGCAAAACAATTGTACCACTTTGAGACACAAAAATCTGACATAATCATACCGCCAGGGAGGCTACAGGGTTTAGAATGCCGGGAGGCGGTGCGGGGCTTATTGGTTATTGCTTATTGGTTGGCTGTCATGGCAGTCACATGATCAGAAAGTTCCCGCTCACAAGTAGCATTCGGGTGCTTTCCGTTAGCCACCGGTAACTGTGCTGGGAGTGCCAAGGCCAACGCTCTTGGCACAGCTCTATTGGCACTGTTGCACGCAAATATGCAGCCGCTCAATGCCAAAGCTCGCCCGCCGTGCGGCCTCATACTTGCGTGCGCTTATCAGCAAAGGGGTCTAACAACAGTACTTTTAATTGTTTGCTTGTTCTGGTATCTGGTAGTGTATTGCTTAGTTGCTCCTTAAGCAGAAATTCTTATGCAGAAAGTGTATCCAAACCCATAACAATGTAATACATTGGAGCTTACTACACCTTAAATGTGGGCGTCTGCATTTGTTTTCTTTTTTTCACCCTTTCTTTTCCTATTTTCACCTGGTAATCTTGTCAGTAACATACTTACTTCCGGTTGGTTAAGGGTTCTAATGCTTTTAAACTGATATCTGTAAATCTCCTTTAACCACTTGAATACTAGCCTGGACAGTATTTACCCCTTTTTCAGTATTTACCCCTTTTTAGTACTGTGTTATTATGACAAGTTCTCAGTCATGCAACACTGTATCCAAATTTTATATAATTTCTTGAGACAGAACGTTTCAGTTGTATTTATTAACCACTGTTTTTTTTGTTTTTTTTTTACTAGATAAAGGAAAAAATACCAAACATTTGGGTTTGTCTACATTTAACTTTTAAAAAATGATCCCACAATTATTGATGGTCAGTGGCACACTCTCATTTAAAAAAGAACATCCCAAAATCGGTGGTTGACAGCCTCATTTTACACCCCGCCTTTAAAAAAATCCCCCAGTCATTCACGGTCAGTGGCATTTTACCTTTTCACCTCCCCCACCAAAAAAGAAAAAAACTACAATTCTGTTGCTATCCATGTTACACAAATGTACGGTGGCAAAAAAGTTGTCCTTTAACGTCCACATATGTGTCACTGTATGGCCGATGTTTCTGTGATTTGAATGCACTCACTGCACACTCCCAGCACAGAGACTAAACTATCAAAGATAGTTCTCAGTCCCCACTTTAGATCAGTAGCCAGTGGGACGACTTCTGATCATATAACCACTGTGACAGCCAATCACAATGGTCACATGATCTCTGATACTTCCCGCCCCCCCAGGCATTCAGGACTTTTTTACCAATTGCTTGGGCGAGCAGAAAGAGGTTAAACCATCCCAAAAGAGTCCCGCAAAGTAAGAGGTATTTTACACTCCTGCACTTTAGGACCCCTCACCTTCACTTTTGATCTGCCAATCCTCCTTCCTGCTGTTTTAACAAATATTCAGCCCACTCAGAATGGGGGAGATTCCCTCCCATGTGATTGGCCTGAATGTTTGTGAACACTACTGTTGATTACACTTGTGATGCCTGTGATAGGTTCACAGTGATCACAAGGTACAGAGCAACTCTGACTGGCTTTATACACAGAACCGTAGTCTGAGCTGTCCAATGATAGTTCAGATCACAGCATTTCTTGAGTGTGCTAGCTGCTAAGTTTGTTTCCTGAAGTTTTGTTTATAAATGGCACTGAAGAAATACACATGCACCTCCTCGCCTTTTTTTTTTCATTACAATATGGCGGTACTGCGGTGGTTAGAATAAAAGCGGAGTTGTTTACACTACATAATTGGAAGTACGTGAGCAATAATATAAGATCAGAAGAACCAGACCCACTGCCCTCTGTTTTTAGGCAATGGTGCCACCTACTACTACTAATGCAATGGACAAGCCACCAGGTCATCAATGTGGGAGGGTGTGTATAAAGAGCTTCATAGTCTCAAAAACAGCAGTACTTTATTTTTTAGTAAGGGCCAGTTCACACCATAGGAACGCAGTTCGGATGCGCTCCAGATGCTTTTTTGCATACGCGTTTTTGAAGCATTCCAGTGCATTTTTGATGCGTTTTTGGTGCGTTTTTGATGCAGTCCAGTGCATTTTTCCCCCTTTCTTTCCTTTAACCTTAAATAAGAACATGGGTGTTCTAGTGCATTTTTGATGTGTTTAGGTGCGTTCCGGTGCGGTCCCGTGAGTTTTTGATGCTTTTTACAGCGTACAGTCCAGTGCAGGAAAAATGCAGCATGTTCTACTTTTTTTTCTGGAACGCACTGGAACTGCAAGCACTGGTGTGAACTATGCCATTAAAAACCATATAACCTACTTTCTATGTGTTTTTAATGCAGAAAAAAAACACACTGAACTGCATGTGGTGTGAACTGGCCCTAAATGTAGACAACCCCGTTAAACGTATCTACCCTTATTATTAAATATATCTTTTTTTTTTTGAAAAGCCAGTAGAACATTTGTCCCACACAATCAAATTCATCTTCATTCTTTAAGAGTTCCTGCAGACAAAAATGTGAATGTATTTGACAGGCTAATTCAGGTATCTATACATTTTCTGAAAAGCATTAGTCCATACATATCTATTCTCGATTGCTTTGCTTAAACAATTACAGAGAGCACTATTATTTGCCTGCTTATGATATCTTCCTTTGTCAGACACCTGTTCGTACACACGTTTAATCACCCCTTTCAAGATTTGAATTGCTTTTTTGTTGTGAAGTTCGCAGGGAATGTGAAAGGTATTTTTAATTAAATCTCTTCTGAGTAGGTGCAAATCCAGTAAAGATAAGCGCGAAGACAGTACGCTACAAAAGTATTCAGGACTTGTGAATATGTTAATTTGGTTCACTACATGACATACTAGTACATTCCTCTGACACAGCGGGGGAGTCCTATAAAGATTAAACCATTTACTGTCATTTACATTGCGCTGCATAAAGGTAACATACTTGAACGTGAAGGTGTGATGATGGTCAGGATTATTTTTACTATATTTAAATCAATCATTATATACTTTTGTGTTGATATGATGCAAAAAGATTATTATTTACTCATAAAAAATGATTGACAAGGTCACATGATCCCTTTACAGCATTTATTTATTGTGGAATCCAAAGAAATTGTCGTATACAAAATTCCTTTTAACATTTTAAAGAGGAGTTGGTTTAACATTATGTATGGGCAGCAGCAGGCATTCCCAGATGATTGTTGTCAAGGAACGCACGGTCAACCAGATTGTATTTTTTGGATGTTCTCGTTTGCGTCTTCCGGGAAGGTTTGACATCGAGACTGTCTACCTCTCTTCTTCTATACATCAATTCAGGTGATATCTGCATACATAAGAATGTACCAATTGTTCATGCAAAGAGCGCCATTAGCTAGGTAGGATAGAAGACGTTGTTTTTTTGCCTCCTCTATATAGTTGGTAACCCACAAAGTTTGCGATGGCATATACAGTATATATATATATATATATATATATATATATATATATATATATATATATATAAAATATTTGTGTATATATATATATATATATATATATATATATATATATATATATATATATATATATAAAATTGTAAGCTCTCAAAATTGTATTGCAACTGTACTGTCTCTCTTTATATATTGTAAACCGCTGTACAGACTGTGGGTCCTATATAAAGCCTGTGTAATAATAATAATAATATACCAGAACTATTGAGTTTATTTAGGTATACAAGAGCAAGGTCCATAATACAAATTGCATGCATCTCACAATAACAGTCCTCTCTGGCCTAGTTATGACCCATCTGGCTACACACATAATTTTTTTTAAATGTATTCTCTCTTCAGTTGTTTTGTAAAATAGAAATAATTGTCAATACATACTATTTAATATTCTTATTATATTAAATATTTAACCCTCTCACCCCCCCCCCCCCAAAAAAAAAAAAAAAGAAATCCTTTCCCATTTCCTGGATTCCTGTCCTATTTTATCCATACACACAAAATTAAATATTTTGTGTGCTCCCTAATTATTATTTCCATATATCTCCCTGATCTCTTAAATTGTAACAGGGAGAAATCAGGGAGACGGGGAATGAAAGTTTAATAACTTATTATGAAAATGATCTCATAAAATAAAGTGACAATGGAATTAAAGTGTTTCTAAACCCAAAAATACAAATTGAATGTATTGCAGGTTGCAAGTCCTTAGATATGCTGACTAGATTTTTTTTTCAGACTTTTTTTCTTTTACACCCACACATATAAAAACTTTTCAAAACATATTCGTATAAATATGAACATTGTGTGTTGACTATAACTTCGGTGTGCAGCCTGTAGGTCAGGACCGGATATGGGATCCCACAATAAATTTTTTTGTATTTTCCAAACAGAAGAGTTTTTCTTTTTTAGCATTTTATTGAAAAACACACGTTTTGAGATTTTTTTCAAACAATGACAAACTGAGAGTTGCCTGGATTATTTTATAAAATGATACATAGGGGTCAACTCACTAAAGCAGAACATGGTGTGATATTTGCAATTTGCTGCCCTGGAATATGGTGTTTTCAGTTCACTGAAGGCTTTATCCAATGGATCAGATGAATTTACCTCATGCACATTATATTATTATTTTTTTTTATGTTAGGCATGTTGCATGTAAAAATCATGATGTCTTTTACTTTTTCAAATTTTGTCAGCCTCTTATAACTTGGAGTTCTATGAAGTGTTTGTTGAGTAGTGCAGAAAAATGGTGAAGATGAAATAGCAATTGAGAATAAAAACAAATTCAGACAAAATAGATGATTTTAGTAGTTACACATCTATAGAACATTTTAGGAAAATGGTAGTAAGATAAAATAACTAGCACAAATACATTTTTTTTTATACATCTTAGTAAATAATCCTATGAACTCCTGTGATCACAGTACTAAAAATGGAGAACCACAGACCTGTAGAGTAGATTTTAGTAGGTTTTCCTTTTCATTTAACACTGGATTCCATGAAAAAACTAAATAATATAGGTCCAGCACATGCCAAGTTACCTCCAATGACAAGCATCCTATGCTTGGATGGAGGGTGCTTACTGTACAGATCATAAGTTCATTGCTATGGGCTCCTCCCCACAGTGCTCTTGGTCCAGTGCTTACTCACTCTCCACATAATCCATTTAGAAAAAGTGTTGCATTCTTTTCACTGAATGCAAGCAATTCTGTGACTGGAAGAGGGTAGAGGAAGGCTGGGTAAAGCACTAGATCTCCCCTCATCCAATGAGGTGAAGAGCAAGCACCAACCTATCATCACTGTAGATTAGCTGGATGTCTCAGTTACAGCTCCAGAACAAGACCACTGTACGGAAGAACCAGAAGCAATGAAAAGATGTTTTTTACAGTAAGCAGCTATTTGTGCATAGGATACTTGCTTTGGAGGTAACTTATATAATGTGTGCCGTTCTTAAAAAATTATTTCCACTTTAAGGTCATTACAGAAAACAGGTCATCAAAAAATGGTATGTTTGTGGAATGCCATTGACCTTTGGTAATTCAACCACTAACTGATGAATTTTGGGGATGCAATCCATTTTATTGCAAGAAGTTTCTTGATTGCTATTGCTCAAGAGATAGGGCTGACACTAGAGACATATACATAGGGATTAAACCTACATCCTTAGCTGGTATAACCATGCATGTTTATGCCACATTTGCACTTTCGAAAAACTGTGTGATGGTTGAATCGTCTGGAAGTTGCCATCTGCCTAATTTTACTTTTATTGTTAAGTATGTGCCAAAAAATTATCTTTTGCTGCAGAATGTTAATTGGATATTTTGGATCGTGCTTTTCTTTACTTGCTTTGTTGATTCAAAACAACCTAAATAATCATTAGGGCATTAATGAAATAATAGTAATTGTCTTAAGATGTTAATGACTGCCGCAAGCTACATCTCACAAACCCTGTAGGAAATAGCAGGTGCAAATTTACATACAAAAGCACAGTTTTTTTTCATGCTAACTTAAAAATAGAACTCAAACTATTAACACATTACCAAAAATTAGCATTTTTACTTGCTTTTCACATACTGAAAATAACAATATTATTCATAGCTAAACTAAAGTCTTCAGATGTCCATAGAAAACCGCAACCCCCCTACTATGAACTGTCAAACTGTGGAAGCTGGATGATGTAGAGGAGCACATTCTAGAAGTGTCATGTGACCTTTTAAAGAAGTACTCCAGGCAAATAGCTGAATGATGAACAGTGAAAATCCATATATATGAATTGTTTCACTTGCCACTTCTCATTCAGCTTTGAGGTTTTCTAAGTCAGCTCTCAGCAACCAGCGTGTTCACTGGACAGAAAAACACCATACACACCACAGCCCAAAGAGCAGGCAGGTGAAACGGGAAGGAAAATGAACATGGTTGAAAATTTGAAGCAGGGAGACGTTTTAAATTAAATCACTTTTAACCTTATTTTTAATGGAGAAAGGGACGAATCATACTGCAGCAGATCTGGATTCAGCAAGGGTATCTGAGATGTGCCTGTTTGTGAACCTGGATGAAGAAGATATTTGAAAATGCACTCACAAAATATGAATTTCAAGTCTTAGGGGTTGATTTGCTGAAAGTGGAGAGTGTAATATCTGGTGCAACTCTGCATAGAAACCAATCAGCTTCCAGTTTTTTGTCAAAGTGTCATTGAACAAGTTGAAGTTAGAAGCTGATTGGCTGCCATGCACAGCTGCACCAGATTTTGCACTCTCCAGTTTTAGTAAACCAACCCTTTTTTTGTCTGACATGTATTTATAGCCGTTTTTGGATTTTTTTTGGATAGAGTATGGTAGGGTGATTAGCTGTTTTTGGATCCCCCATAATGAGTCGAATTCCATGGGTAGAATGCAAGTGGTGGTTACAAGTGTATCACCACGTAACAGTGGGTAGGTATCTGTTTCATGCAAGAGGGTCTTGGAGAGCCCTTCAGATAGAATCCAAAAGCAGAAGGAGAATATAGATGCTATACCCATAAGTTTGAGCCCAGTGAATATTTAGTTCATTAAAATAATCTCACAAGAATCCATATTTGTAGCCAACACATTTTGGAGTTTAAAAGATACTTCCTTCATGAGGGTTGAAGTACTGGTTCAAATCAAAATTGTAGTCAGTGTTTGCTGCAAAGCATGTCTTTTTACAGTACATAACTATGTGGTATCCCCACAACCCCCTAAGTTCACTTTTGATTTGAACCAATATTTCAAGCCTTGACAAAGTGGACATCTTTGAACCCCTGAAGTGTGTATCTTTGTGTTTCCACTGGACAAATTCACCCTCTCTATTTGTTATGCTAACTATTGTCCCCTACACAGAAAGTCTAGAGGTGACAACTGTCAAAACTGGCCATAGACTGATCAAAATTTGGCTGGTTCAGCGGGGGGCCTGCTAAATTTCAATCAGTGTGTGATCATCTCTGTTTGACAGAAGTGAAAGGAACACACTGGAAAACATTTGTCAATCAGTAGCTGCTGCCACCGATCAGAGTATTCTGATAATGGAGGGTCCCTTTGTCAGAATACATTGTCTTGGTGGGGGGATTCCTTCATCCAGCTCATTTGTGTGAAGGAAGGATTCTGTTTTAATTTAAGCCCACTGGTTGAAAAAAAACCTAGCCATCTATGGCCAACTTAAAGTGGTGTTCCACCCCCCCAAATAATTTAAAGCCAGCAGCTAAACATAATGCAGCTGCTGGCTTTTAACAATAGGACACTTACCTGTCCTGAAGTCCCGTGATGTCGGCACCACAGCTGATGTTTCCATCAGCTGTCTGTTGCTGCTGCCGCCATTGCGGGTAAGGGTACCCGGCAGTGTAGCCTTATGGCTTCACGCCAGGAACCCTACTGCGCATGTGCGAGGTCCCGCTCCTCTCTCCTACTGGCCTGGTGACAGGGAGAGGAGGAGGGAGCCCCGCGGTGATGTCATGGGCTGCGGCCGAACTCCCAGAAGTGGGAACAGGATACCTGTCAAACACCGGTATCCTGTCCCCCCTTCCCCCGAAAGGTGCCAATTGTGGCACCGGAGGGGGAGAGGAGACAAATGAGTGGAAGTTCCACTTTTGGGTGGAACTCTGCTTTAAGGCCTCATGCACACTGGGCATAAAAAATGCTGCTTATACAGGAGGTTGGCATTTCTTCTTTCAGGTTGTAGAAGCAACACTGCACATTTGGGCATCTACAGGCATATTTGCAGAGGAGCATTTACAGGCTGCAAAAAAAAACAAAAAAACATTATAAGTTCTTTTGGGCAGAAGAACGCTTTATGCACCTAAATGCGGTGTTCAGGTGCGTCAAGTGCTTTTAAGTGTACATTTTTTCTAGTGTTTTCGGGTAAAATTCTTATAAACGCAAACACTCCTAAACGCGCCTAAACACTTATACAGTATGCTTCATAGGCGTGTCTTTCATGCTGCTTTTTTCTGACAGCAGTTCTGGCATTTTTTCTGTTGCCTAGTGTGTGTGTGTGGATCCTAAGAAGGAAATTCCGTTTATGGAGAGACACATCTTGCTGTTTGTCTAGGACAGAAAATAAAGAGAAATCTATCCAATGGGACACACAGCTTAAAAAAATGGGCACAGATTTTAACCATTCCCTATGCTATCCAAAACTAAAAAAAAAGTTTTGTCTGTAGATACACTTTTATTTTTATTTTAGTGCTGTGACATTTTAAGCGATTCTTAGTTTAGCTTGCTGTGCTATCTATATATTTGTGCCATTAGTTCAATTTTCTACAGCATGAACCTTAAAAAAAAAAAAAAAACACTTAAAGTGTAGAGGAAGCAATGATGAATCGGTGACAGGATAATGTAGCAAGGTCTAGCCGAAAATTGGTATTTTCTTTGTCAGTGAGTTTTTCTAGTGATACAGCACTTTGACAGCTCTTACTGACAGGCAGGTAACGTCAGGGCATCATCTCCTACTCCCAGAAATCCCATCACTGTCAGAACCATGTTTGCTCTTTAATCTATGGTTCAATTGCACTAATCTTTTCCAACTGCCTCTATTTTGTGTGGCACGGATGACAGGAAGTAGCTAAGTCTACTCCCCAGTCAGATCTTTATTTGTTTATTCCTGTCCAAATAACATAAGAATGTTAAGCGCATACCTGTGCTGTGTAATACCAGTTCTGTAATAGATTGTCCTAAAAAAACGTTACAGCACAGCCCACAGATTGTGGCTTTCAGTGAAGTGCTCAAGGACCTTTAATTTAAAAAGTGACAGCAACTATCATCTCTATAATGTCCTGACATGTTAAAGGTTCCAGCTGTAATTTCCCACCTTTTAAGTTATTGTAGAAGGAAGCAGCAGAAAGTTGTTTGTACATGTCTGCAAGAATTTAAGAAAATGCGCATTGAAATAGCAGGCTGCATGCTATGCAAGTGAAGCAGAGCAGCAAAACGGCTTCTTTTATTTCAAGTTCTTTGATGGTATCAGTTGGATAGAGTTGGGTCTGTGTTAAGTATAGTAATCTATTACCCTCATCTCGTTGGATTCTATTTTATCCTCTGGCATTTTCCAGAAGCAAATGTTTTTAAACAATAACATGTATAATGAATCAAGTTGAATAATGGTACATAAGCTGATTGAAAATATAGATTAGAGAAAGAAAATTTCAAACATTTCTAAGTGGTGGAGCAAGAACCCGCTTTAAAGCCGCAATAAAAACATGCTGCCTTGCATTATTAATAAACTTTAAATATGTGTTCAAAGGAGATATTTCAGATTCTGCTATTTGCTGGGTATTGAGAACATGATATTGTTTTATGATGTTGGCCATTTCAGGCTGGAAAGGGCTAAGGAACTGATGACTGCAAAAGGTTGTAGAGGCAGTAGTGGGATGGAAGTCAACAATGTGTAAAAAATATATTTCTTATCACGGGCCATGCTTTGCTTGAAATGTACAGTTCTAAGTTGCTTCCAAGACATTTTCACAATTATTTCTAGCTGCTTGTTTCTATGAATCAGTGTTTATTTTCAGTTGTTGTTATTAAGGGTGTTTTCTCTTTTTACAGAGCAAGCTGGGAACTCATTATTTCTCCATATTGGGGTCCCCTCTATTAGGTTTCTGCTGTTCAACACCAGTTGGCTTAAACATTGGTTTTCCTGACTTAACATACATGATATAGTGCTAGAATGATATTATAATGGGGATTCTACACATACAAATGAAAATGTTTTATTTGTTATTTACTGATCAATAAAATTATACAAGGCACTGACTGGTTAATTTGAGAAACAGCTTTGCTTTGGCTCAGTTTTTCTTTGATCTTTTTAGCGGTTGTAGCTGCAATTAAATGCAATAGCTACTTGTTTTTTTTTTTTTTTTAAATCATTGTAGACTTGGAGCCTTAGGTCACTCTCTTTTTACCTGAATACTTGGATTGTTGACTCCATGAACATTAGCAGCATAGAAACACTCTATTACCAATGGACTAGAAATGCCCACATTCCCAGGTCACTCTCCTTACTTCCCAACAAGCCCCACATGCCCTTTTCCCCACTCCAGTGCTTTTCTCTCTCTCTCTTCTGTTAGATCCATTCTTTTTTTTTTTTTTTTTTTTTTATGGACAACACTCTATATCGCATAAGCACATTCTACGTCTAATGATTTTTTTTTGCTTAAAGCGGAACTAACCCCATTAATTTAACAGTTTTAAAAAGCAGTTACATTCCCGGCATAATGAGAATGCACATCTGCTAGTGCTCTCAACCAAACTGTCAAACCATCGAATGGCTGTTGTCACAGAAGCTAAGATGGCAGCTTCCTTGGCTAGGAGGAGGATTTGGTTCCGCTTTAATGTATTATTAAGACAAACACTATGTACACATGTACCTCTGTAAAGCTCACAATTTTTAAAATCTTTTGTCAATGAAAACGATTGAACATAAACAAATGTACTTATAGACCTCCCCAGAACTGTTAAGGTACAGGTGCTCTGATCAGATTGACTAAGTGCATGTTCTAAATGGTTTACCAACCTAGAAAGAGCATTAGAATTCCTAGCCTTGTCCAGGAATTGGTATTTTTACACCCCAGGATTTTAGCTGAGTGTTCTGTGGTGCACTTTATGCATCAGTCTGGGTACTATTTATATAGGGTGCAGTTATAGGGGTTCTCCTACTAAAGCTTGCCACTGCAACAAAACTGCACTGAAAACCATAGCTTAATGAGACAGCCAAAAGTGTGGATTAGGGAAGTGAGAATTATTTTGCCTGTCAAAATATTTAAAAAGCCACCAAGTCCAGCACTCCTGAGATATCTCTGTAGACTAGGCGGCAGCTGAGGCCTGATTTGGGGCTCCAGACTGCGATGAAGAAGTAGCAGCACATTGAAGAGATTATCACTCTGCTCTTTCCTCCTTTCAGAGTCTCCTGTTAGATAGCAATGCAGTCATTTCTTGTTAGACAGCAATGCATTAGAACCTTATTGACTTACAGCGCTGCCCCTCCCTCTATCAGGCTGGGTCCTGCTATGCAAAGAATGTAAGGAGGTCAATATTAAGACAAATCCAGGCACTTGTGCACGTTCAATGTGCCTGAATAGTTAGCCAGTCCCTCTGTCACACATAGAACCAACATTTACATGCATAAGAGAAGTTGAGGTGTTGGAGAAGCAGAGACTTATTTGATTCAAAGTATTTCAGGGCTGTGAAGGCCACTTCATACCTTATGTATTGAGATATGTTGGTCAACACATTCCTAAAGCTTGGACACTATAAATACATTGCTTCACAATTAGGGTAATTCACACTATTGTATTGAGCCACATTTATTTGTGCTGAAAAACAGTACAGCTCTGTTTTTTAGTGACATGTGTGTACCAACACAATGCACATTTACTGTTACTAAAAATGGTTGTAAAGACAGAAGGTTTTTTTTTTTATCTTAATGCATTCTATGCATTCAATGCATTACATTTTTAAAGTACTTCTAAAGCCAAACCTTTTTTTTTTGGACAGAGTAGAGAAAGGTTTTAACCTCTGTCATGTTTTCTTGCTGTCTGTGTCTTCACAGGGGAGTCTTACCCTCTCTATTTATCCTGGAACTTAGCCCCCATTTACACTTTTGTGTTTTTCCATACACCTGACTAATACCTTACTATGTTTGACTATGCAGAATCCTATTCTTTCTAATTGTCCCTGTTCTCCCTTGTACGCTTGATTGCCCTATTTTATACACCTTATGTTCAAAAAAGTGCATGACCTTTATTTTGGTCCTATAGACTTCAATGGGAATGCTGTAAATGCGCAATACATGCTTTTTGTGCACGTTTTTATGCCTGAAGAATTCCTCTCCTCCTGAAGAACTGCACTTCTCCCCTTGCCCAGATCAACCCAAGAAACAAATTCCTGAAGCTTGACAAACATGCAAAAACCCCTGTAAAATTCCTGTAATATGTCTGAAAAACTCTTGGAAAAAAATGCTTAAAATTCATCAGCTCTTCTCAAATGTACTGACTTCAGACTAAAAGGGAGAAAAAAATTAAATATTTTTAGTTGTCACTGGAAGGGGAAGCTATATAAAAAAGGACCTCATTTTGGGGATATCACTTCCTGTTGTGTCTAGGGGACAGTAAAAGGAAATATTTAAAAGAAAAAAAAATTAGATGGGAATTTTACCTTACCCTATATACCTAAATATATTGTAAAATGCTGCACAAACTGTTGGCACTATATAAATCCTGTATATTAATAATCATAGGTGGCTCTGGCTAAATTATCTTTAGATCTATTTTAAACACTTCCGGACCAGCTCACGCTGATATACGTCCTTACTTTGATGGGGGATATCGTTGTTATGGCAGCAGCTAGCTGCCATAACCCCATTATCCTCTTCTTCAGCCGGCAGTCCGGTTTCTGATAAGAGTGGTCTCTGTGGCGGATTCACCACAAGACCACTGCGGGGGGCAGATTCGTCGACAGCAGCGGAGGCGATTGGATCTTTACCCTGGCGGGGCATGGAGACTAGTGAGGGGAAGATGTCCCCCACCTGTCTCCATAACAATGCAGGACGGAAGCAACATCAAAATGTCACTTCTGCCCACAGCTCTTAAGGGGCCATTTTTTTTATTTATTTTTTTTAACCACTTCCCTACCCACCTATAGTCAAATGACGTCCACAGATGGGATCTCTCATCCTGGGTGGACGTCATATGACGGCCTCGGGTTCCCGGTCGCCTAGGGGGCGCGTGCGCCCGCGACGCTGCTCGGGACCCGGTGCATGTGCCTAGCGGCCGCGATGTCCGCTGGGCACCCGCGATTGCCCGTTAACCGGGCCGGACCGTGGATCTGTGTGTGTAAACACACAGATCCACGTCCTGTCAGTTGAGAGGAGACCGATCTGTGTTCCCAGAACAGCGGAACACTGATCGGTCTCCTCCCCTTGTGCCCCTCCTCCCCCTACAGTTAGAAGCATTCCCTTGGAAACACATTTTAACCCCTCCCCGCCCCCTAGTGGTTAACCCCTTCACTGCCTGTCACATTTACACAGTAATCAATGCAATTTTATAGCATTGATCACTGTATAAATGTGAATGGTCCCAAAAATGCGTCAGAAGTGTCCAATGTGTCCACCATAATGTCGCAGTCATGAAAAAAAAAACGCTGATCGCCGCTATTACTAGTAAAAAAAATAAATAAATATTTTTTTTTTAAATGGCATAAATCTATCCCGTATTTTATAGACCCTATAACTTTTGTGCAAACCAATCAATAAACGCTTATTGCGATTTTTTTTTTACCAAAAATATGTAGAAGAATACGTATCGGCCGAAACTGAGGAAAAAATTTTTTTTTTTCTTCATTAAAAAATTGGGATATTTATTATAGCAAAAAGTAAAAAATATTGTGTTTTTTTCAAAATCGTCGCTCTTCTTTTGTTTATAGCGCAAAAAATAAAAAATGCAGAGGTGATCAAATATCACCAAAAGAAAGCTCTATTTGTGGGGAAAAAAGGACATCAATTTTTGACCTCATATCTCATATTTAAGAGGTCCTGTCATGCTTTTTCACTATTACAAGGGATGTTTACATTCCTTGTAATAGGAATAAAAGTGACACCATTTTTTTTAAAAAAACAGAAGTGAACGCATACATGAGTAGCGCCCGCATATAAAAAAAGTTATCCATAGAGCAACAGCAATAATTCTAGCCCTAGACCTCCTCTGTAACTCAAAACATGCAACCTGTAGAATTTTTTAAACGTCACCTATGGAGGTTTTTAAGGGTAAAAGTTTGTCGCCATTCCACGAGCGGGCACAATTTTGAGGCGTGACATGTTGGTTATCAATTTACTCTGCATAACATTATCTTTCTCAATATAAGAAAAAGTGGGCTAACTTTCTGTTGTGTTATTTTATTATTCAAAAGTGTATTTTTCCCAAAAAAAGTGCACTTGTAAGACCGCTGCACATATACGGTGTGACAGAAAGTATTGCAACCACCGTCATTTTCTTCTCTAGGGTGTTAGAAAACACAAAATGTATAATATTTGGGGGTTCTAGGTAATATTTTTTTTTACATTTTCTAGCAAAAAAAAACAGTTTTTAACTTGTAAACAACACATCTCAAAAAGAGGCTCGGTCCTTAAGTGGTTAAAGGCAATGTCAGGCTCCTGCAGGCTCTCAGCACACTGTTTGCTCTTGCCTCTGATATAGGCAGGCAGTTACTGAAGGGCAAGAAGAATCAATGGAATATGAGAGAGCTCACCAGCTCCCTCATAGTTCATTGAGAACTACAAGCTGTCAGTTGTGGTGCCCAAAGGTACTTGTAGTTCATTCATTCACAGGACTCTGAGAGTGAATGACAGAGCTGCTTTTAAATTCTGACAGCTAGTATGGGGCAAAGATCTTCTGCCTGTTGTCGGGGGGGGGGGGTGCGTGGAAGGAGAGGGGGCAGGAGCTGGAACATATTACTTGTTCTATCCTAAGTAAGAGTGAAAATGTAACATGTAACATCCAAAGTCGAATGTATTCTTTAATCAGTTAGTAACTGGATTAAATGGAAGCTTTTCCTATTTGCTTAGAGTTCAGCTGTAATACAGATGATGAGATGTACACAATATAGCTGTCTATGACAAGCTGCTTTTCAAATATTTAATGAATTATTTCTAAATGACTATTGCTGAGTACAAATAGCACTGATGTACAGTATGCTATATAAACTAATCATGGATTACAATCCAACAGTTTGTTGCAGTTAAGTGGATGCATGCGTTAACTGGTTGCTATTAGTTACTGCAGCTTTGTTTTTTTATGCATGTTGTTAGTAAAAAAAAAAAGCACATAACTTCAAAGTTCCTTGGCTGAACACTGATTGATGGCTTTTAGAATGGATGTTAATTTAAATTGGCCACACAAATGGCACTCATATAGGGATCACAAGCTAATAGACAGCTGACAAATTCAGATCCATTGAGTACAATTCAATAAAATAAAGAATATTAATAAATGACATTCATTGCTGAATAATTTAGCCTTCATCATTTTAACAAATAATTCAGATTTTACAAACAAATGAATTAATGGCCTTTGAAAAAGCATGCCTTTATTTATCACTGTAACTATAATATAACAATTATAGTGATTCTGTCCCCAAATTACAACAGATGTCATTTAAATGTAACTCAATTGTAGAAGGAAGAATAATAAATATTCAACAAACTAGCTGTGGTGTGTATTGTTTTTTGTAAGTAGCAACTGGCATGTTTTAATAAAATGATAGTAATCAGTGTAATTTTAAATTTATAAGTAGTCTTCATGCCATCGGCTCCACATTGCTGTAAATATTGACTGTGTTGAATCTGAACCCTTTTCTAGGGCCAGACACTGGTGTCCTGAAAGGCCTCTATTGTTCCCTGTTAGTCAGCATTCCATAGCCAAGACCAAAGTATGCATGAGTTACAGAGAGAAGAAAGGCAGCTCAGCTAGTTTAATAGAGCTCCCAAATGATCTTGTAGATGTTCAATGTTGAGGAAAAGGAAAACTGTACCAAAAACAGCAATAGTTCATGATACTCTACAGAGTGTAAAACTGCCTTAATTAGTGGAAAAGCCAGAAACACATTTCCGCCTCGTGTATTGAAGACCTGACAGCCTTAACCCTCTCTCTGCTGATCTCCAGGGCTTAGAAGAAAAAAGGGAGAGCAAAACAAAGAACATATAGGGCTGTTGTCTGGGACTGGATCAACATAAGTAACTGTTACATATCACTCATCGGCACAGCTATTTGTGCAAAGTGTGAGTTCTTTGTTAGAACTTGTGTAAGTGAGCTATGTGCCTCATCATTCAACCACATTAACTTAATCGGAGTGTTTACATTATGAGTTCCATGTGTGCGCAAATACATGTACATTTTCAAAGTGTCAAGATATCTATTATTCGGTCCCTTAGGGCCACAGTGTGCACATTAATATACTTTTGCAACTTAAAGAAAACATCTTGATCAAGGCTGAACTATAGACATAACTGTGCATGTGACTTAAATTAATCCCAGAAACATAGGGGAACTATTGCACAAAAACCTAGCTTCAAATACCTGTATACACTACAAGTGGTTTGTAAATTTTTTGATTTATGCTTGGAAAATTGTTTTCTTTAAAAGTATTGGGCACAATTAGTGGCCCTGTGATGAACTGATTAATAAACAAATGATTTGGAAGTTTTATAAGCAACTCCCATCCTGATATCGATCAGTGGTTCCAAATTAATAACTACTGTAGTAGGGAACAGACACAAAAAGATACACTCAGCGTCCTCTCAAACCACAATTCTGTTTATTCTGCATAATAGAAGGTTTTTTTTAACCATTAGAGTATATGGGCCCAACTGTGGGCCAGGTAAACCATTCGGGTCCATCAATAGTGGGCTCATCTCTGCATCATCATGTACAGCACAGGACCAGCTGTAGCCACGGGTTTTGCATTGTATATTATGATGTCGGTGAGAGGAGGAGTATCAGAGGAGGTCAGAGACTATCAAGAACAGAGGCTCCAGAGGACTGGTCATCACAGCTGGAACAGGCTAGGATAAGACTGCCGACCATGGATTAAGGCGAGCACTATTTAGAAAATTCCTCATTTAATGTAGAAAATCTAAGAGGGGTGAGGATTGGGGGACAGCTTGTTCATTTCAGGTTTAATAACAATTTATGATGGGATTCATGAAGCATGCATGTGAGCTCTGGGCCAATTAAAAGCAAACATAAAGTGTCTCCGAGTCCTTGTACTGTTTTCTTTTGCTTTTAAAAATGTAGGGTGTGAATTTTTGTTGGTTCTTAAGCAGAGGTTACATCTTTATATGAAGGAGAGTTTTTCAAGCATGTTTGTGGATAACAACGTAGAAAAGGGTGTTCATAGATATATTCAATCTTGGTCATTTTCATGTCAACATGATTACTATCAGCATTCATAGAATAAAATTAAAAGAGACATTATTCAGGCAATGCCTGACTGACTCCTGTACAATCCATTTTCAGATATACCATTTTTTCCCAAAAGCTTCATAGAATTATTTGACTTCTATATAATTTGGTATGAGTGATATAAAAATATGACAGCGCGAGGAGAAAAAAAGCCGATCACCGGCTTCTGTGCAAGGGACATCGGTCCCAAAGAGGAAGCGGCGAAGCCACCTCATCTGTGCCAACCAATACCGCCTGCCAGTGCCATATGCCAGTGCCCACAGTGCCAAAAATCAGTGCCCACCAGTGCATAACAGTGCCAACAATCAGTGCCACCTATCAGTACCCACGAGTGCCACCTATCAATGCCCACCAGTGGTGCCAATCTATGCCTCATCAGTGCCTATCAGTGCCCATTACTGCCACCCATCAGTGCCACCTATCAATGCCACCTATTAGTGCCCTTCAGTGCCACCTATCAATGCCCATCAGTGCTGCCCATCAGTGCCACCCATCAGTGTCACCTCTTAGTGCGCACCAATGTCACCTATCAGTGCCACCTTATCAGTGCCCACCAATGCAGCCTATTGGTGCCCACCAGTGCAGCCTTTCAGTGCCCATTAGTGCAGCCTCATCAGAGTATATCAATGAAGGAGAAAAATTACCTGTATGCAAAATTTATTAACAAAATAAAAAACCCCTAGGTGGTCAAATACCACCAAAAGAAAGCTCTATTTGTAGGAAAAAAATATAAAAATTGTATTTGGGTACAGTGTTGTATGACCTCACAATTCTCGTTCAAAGAGTGACAGCGCTAAAATCTGAAAATTAGTCTGGGAAGGAGGGGGGTTTAGGTGCCCAGTAAGCAAGTGGTTAAAATCCTTTTGATTACACCACAATATCATGAAAAGCACCTGAGTCAAATTCAACACTGACAGCTTAAAATGTCTCATAAATAAAGGCCTGTAATCACAGGTTTGCTGACTTGTGTGTTATAATATACCTTGTAGATAGTTATTTTCCCAATGCTAATGCTAAAATGGGGCTATATTTTGAAGACAAATGATTTATATACAAGAGCTATAGCTCAAATGAGAACTGAAGATAATTAAGATAAAAATTCTTGTCCTGGAGAGAGACATTTTCCTATACGCAGCGGTCTTGTAATCCCATTGAAGGACATCGTGGGAAGCCTCTAGTAAGCCTCTTTTAACCTAAAAACATAGTACTGATGATATATATATATATATATATATATATATATATATATATATATATATATATATATATATATATATATATATATATATATATGGATTTATGAAGTTTATTTGGGAGAGAAATTTCTTAACTTGGAGTTGCTGGAATGGAAGAATACTAATTTTTCCATAAAATAAAATTGAATCTCCCTACAACCAGGTTCCAGTATCTGTCTTTAAAACAATTTCCAATTTAGATTCATCTGCTTCCTGCTTGATTGGAAATGATTCAACAACGCTTCCTGTGGCAGCTTTGAGCAAACAAATCAAAGTTGCTAAATCTGTCTATAAATTTCTTCTGTTCTCCATACTGACCCATAGCTTGCAGAAAACTCACAGGGAGAGGAACACAGATTGAATGGGCCT
Organism: Aquarana catesbeiana; assembly: GCF_042186555.1. Classification (NCBI taxonomy): domain Eukaryota; kingdom Metazoa; phylum Chordata; class Amphibia; order Anura; family Ranidae; genus Aquarana; species Aquarana catesbeiana. Next base: position 180,230,290 of record NC_133324.1, on the reverse strand, counting down.
TTCTACAGCGGATGCTTCCCTGTCACTTTCACAGCCAGCCGCTTGTTATCTTTATCTGCAGACAACACTGAATCTTCTTAGCAAGCATTTTGCCTTAGCTGATCCCACTAGATATTTACAAGATAAAGTTTTAAGATATAAGGAGTTTTTATTTCTTTTCTCTGCTGGAATATTTGAATGAGGAGCATTGACAATAACATATAATCATAGAATGATGATCATGATAATGATAATAGTTATTATTCATTAAAGTAATAATACTAATCTGAGGATTCCATTAGCAATACATTTCTTCTTTTTTCAGATTCTATTACATTAGTAAAAATAGTGTTATTGGTTTTATTGTATTTATTTGCTTTGTAGCATTATACGTAGAATTTCTAAATATTCCACAATGTTTTATGTACATTATTTATTAAGTTATCCTAAAGGTCTAGTTGACAAACAGCACTACTCAAAACCTGCTCCCTTCACCTGTCCATGAATAAACAGGGTACCAGCTTACAGAAGCCTCTCCTGGCTCACCATTGTTTAAAATAGATGAATAAAGAACACTTTCCGGTCTTTAAGTGGGCGATTTTTACCTATAGGTAAGCCTATAATAAGGCTTTCCTATAGGTACAGTAAATATCTCCTAAACGTGCACCGTTTAGGAGATATTTACTTGTGAAGCCATTAATGACATCACCAACACATGCACTCGGAAGAAACGGCATACATGTGCCATTCCTCCAGAGCCTTGTGCTGTGAACAGTGACTCCCATGCACATGCATGGGAGTGACATCATCGCAGCTCCTCCATTCAAAGGGTTGAAGCCTCCAACCCAGAAGGAAGACTGGGTGAGGATGGAACGCCTGTCAGTGGTGAAAGCGCGCTGCTGGAGGGCTTCATTTTAAGGTAAGGTTCACATAATGCGCTAGTAAGCGATGCATACTAGCAGATTATAACATTGCCTTGCAGGAGGAATTATTTTTTTTTTGTAACGAGTTAACTACCTCTTTCATTCTTCCAAGGGTTTTTATTCAAACATCAACAGTATCACTGCAATCATGGCGTCTCCACCCTAGAGAAACCACCACCTCCTAAGGAGGTGATAGTTTATTTTGGGTAAAGACACCTTGACTGCAGCAATAGTGGTGATCTTTAAATAAAAACACTTGGAAGAGTGGAAACCGGAGTGTTGCATTTATCCATCTATTTTCTATGATCTCAAAGATCTGTTACAAACAGTTCAAATGAAGGCAGCCCATACAGTAATCATTTTTTTTTCTTTTAACCATTGGGTTGAATGACAAAAAAGATCATATTCCCATCAACATTGATCGCTTGGCAAAAATCCGATGGGCTGGTTGTACAGACATTGATCAGTGAATACATGAATCAAAATTTGATGGGTTCCTGCTGAACCAGACACATTTTGATCAATGTATGGCTATCTTAACTCAGCAGTCGAAGAGTTTATGAAGTTGGGTGGTTTGCTATACTGAGAAAGTATAATTCAAACACACAACACACAAAAAGATAGAGGCAGGCAAAGACACAGCATCCTCCTATGAAATTCCAATGATCTTATGATGCAGGAAAATTGTGGAGGCTGTCATTGCTAACCTCCCCTTCAGAAAATACTGATCCATGACCGATGTAATGTTGATCCAAATACTAAGTCACTGACTTGAAACAAGAATGCAGGCTCTCTGGCTTTTCACTTAGTTTTCTAATCTTTTTGCAAGCTTCAGGTCAGTAGTTCACAGTACTGAAGTCAGAAACATGCAGGAATCTATTTTTGTCAGAAGCGGGTCAGAATCTCAGAACATGATTCTTTAAAAGTGAGTGTATAACCAAAACTTTTTTAATATTAGTTTTGTATCAAGTAGGGATTAGAGAATTTAAGTTTTTTCTGTCCTCTGTCCCTGGGAAATTGGGAAATGAATCCTCTTTATTTGTCCTGGTGACCATTGTCACTGAGGTAAGAAGAGATATTGAATCCAAATTTTTACAGTTTACACTCAAACAAAAAGTGAGGAGACATCTTCCCAGGGGGACTTCTATTCAATTGACAGCTGTCTAGGAAATACCATACGCATTACAATCTTTGTACAATCAACTTTAGATTTACCAAAACTGTGTAATATAAGGACCTATCTAATCTTTCCAATCTGGCAGACCATTGCACTACATACTTGTAAGTGAAGACAAATCTCCCTAATGGGGCACACAAAGGACAATTTAAGCAGAATAGGAGTTTCAACCCTTCCCTACTCTATGCAAAGCTGAAAAAAAAAAGTTGTGGCTATACATATGCTGTGAGCACAGACAGCAAAGGATTCTGGGGATTTAGTTATATCATACTATATCATATTATGTCACAAGAGCAGTGAGTTTAGCTTGTTTTCATATTACAAGTCCTTGCAGCTTTAGAAAAGGAAAAATATTCATTTATAGATTATATTTTTTAATCTGAACAGCTCTAGAAATCTAATTTTTGCTCATGTCAACAAATCTAGTAAAAACACCCATACATTGTCCTGATTAGAGTAATTAATAGGGTCAATGAATTTGAAGTTTGACATATACAGTAGGTACTTTGGCAATAAAGGCCAAAGTTTTCCTTTGGAACATGTTACAGCTCATGCCCTGCTCACCCCCTCACCTCCTCCACTGTAACAACAGCAGAGGATCCTCTCCCCACACCCGCTTTCACAATTTAAGAACAGTGCAGTTGTGCGGGCCTCCACCCGCACAGCTGTGAAATTTATTCACAGGGATGTGTGAATGAGGAAACTACACGTTCTGTCTGCCACAAGCTGCAGATGGCTTGTAGTTCTCAATGGACTGTGGAGTTAGTGATGAGCACCCTTGTAGTTCATTGGCACTTCTTCCAGCTTTCTAAGAGAACATCCATATAGAAGTATGGACAAGAAAGCTGGAGTAAGCATGAGCCTGACATTGCACATCAGTAGATTGCAGGTGCAATGTTTGTAGGATCCTGTAGGAAAAATAAATAAATAAATGCACATTTATTTTTCTGCAAACATATGTGCATTTATTTTTTTCCCTAAAAAGTGAACTGCAATAAACGCAGTGTGCTGTGAAGGCTGTTTGGAAGCTATATGTAGGATCCAAAAGCTTGCCAGATTTTTGCCTTATTGGTATACCGATAAAATCTTTTAAAACATGAAAGATGGAGCTTCCTAAACTTCTTAAGGCTGCCTAACCTTGAATATCTTGTCAGATCCACAGGTGATGCTTATCTTTACCTGCAGCAATATATTTGATCTTTTCCTTTACCATGTTGATATAGAAACATTTTGGAACTATCACAAAGATTTCTGACATGCAGGAAAATGTTAGCAAGTAATATTGAACCATTCTATGTATGTTATTGCTTTGATTTTAATCAGCTTATGGGCTTATTTTGTATGGATGGCCTTTAAAATGTTCTCATTGATTGAAAATTGTTGGCCATACATGGATTGCTGTAGGCCAGCTATAGATATTATAGTGTAGTTGACAGTGCAGTGTGCACAATCCATACAGCACACTATTAGGGTGTACACTATACAACACACTATTAGAGCATACAAATGATTTCTATGGAGGCCACACCCCTGGAAGACAATCTAGTCCATAGAGCACCCTACTAGGGTATATTGTTTTACCAGCTAAGCTTACAGGTGATGTCTATGAAGGAAATCCAGAGAGTTCTCTACTAATTTATAACCTCTGCTCATCTACAGGGGAGAGCAATGTGGGCTGAATAGGAGACAAAGAACAAGCAATGGCTTATCAGTGTCAGTGAAGAAGGGGGGGCAATAGCAATCAAGGCAGTCTTTCTAAAGCCATCCATACAGGGATCAGCCAAATTTTGATCCATGTATAGGCAGGGAGGTTGTTCAGAAGTCGATCCTTGACTTATGTACAACCGCCTTGTCGGATTTTCCTTACTTACTCACTTACTCAGTTCTATATATTATAGCCTGCAAAACTAATCAGTATATTTTGATGCCAGGGAAGTCTCTGCACTGTCGGAATATAATAGCTCAACAGGGAGGATCTTCCCATCCACTTCGAATGTGTGAGAAAAACGGGTCAGTTGGTTATACCGCTGGTTGAACGAAAAAATGTTTCCATCTATGGGCTGCTTAAGATATGCAATTAAATTCCTGCTGTTATAAGGGAAGCCTTCTATCACTTCCATTAAGCAAAGTAAATCTGGCCATACATGGATTGAAACTTGGCTGACCGGTCACATTTCGTTCCATGTGTCACCACTGTGGTTCAACCACTCTGTCAGATAAAAGCAGCTAAATCAGAGCTGCAGGCAATAGGCTGCATAGCTGATCAGTGTATTCTGATGGCAGGGGAGTCTCCTTACTGTCAGAATACAACAACACATCGAATGTGTGAATGGGAAAATTGGAACAATCTTTTTCATTCAACTTGTTGGCCAAATGAAAAAAAAAAAACTGGCCCATGCGTAGCTAGCTTAAGCTGTGGATCCTGGAAATGCTTGCACATTAGGTCATACTCTACATGAGTTATGAGTAAGCATGTCAAGGTTCATTTTGATGCCTGTATGTTGGTGCCTCTTGCTCATTTAAAGGAACCTTTGATTCTGAAAACAGAGTTCACCCATTTATGCTAGGCAGCCTTTCAAACCTGTTTGATTAACTGTTCTCATGTCGGTGTGTGACCAACCAATTTGAGGGCTACCTGCTGAAAATCGCCAAATCAGACGTCTGCCATCTGACGTTCATGCGTACCCTTAGTTCTAATGTTTTCCTACAATGCTAGCTTAAGAAACTGCTGCATTTATATAATTTACAGCACAGCAGTTAACATTTTTTGTTTTGAATTATTGGATTTAGCATTCTAAACATTTACATTATGAACAGTATATACATACACATGTATAGCTCAGTGTATATGTTCACACCAGTGGAGCATATAATTCAGGCCAGTTGCTGAAACTGACTTTACATATCAGGCTTGGGAATACCCCACAAAGATAGTGTTTATTTTCCTTTACCAGTCCCAACAGAAAATCTTTCCTCACTTCACAGGCTTTTGATATTGTAATCTTAAAACATTTATGTTTTCCCACACAAAAGGTGCCATGAAATTTTAAACTGAGAAATAAAAGCACACGATTTTTGAAAACTTACTTTTTTGAAAGTTTGAGGAAAAGTACGAAGGGAATCTCAGACTGAAATTACTGTTATTATGTGATATTTTTGGCAGAATGGGATGTTACTGTGCCAAACATAACAGTGTTTTTAAAGCTATTAGACAGCAACATTTTTAGTGGAATATGACTGGTGACGTACTAAGATAATGTTCTGACCATCAGTGATTAGTAGGAAAATATAAGAAACAAAATTGCCTATCGGTTATATAAAGTAGTTTTCAGAACGACTAAACTCCATAAAAATACCTCAGACCTATTGCAAAGACATATTACAATTTGTGCATTTCTCTAACCAGGCAAATTCATACAATCTCATTTAGGAGAGTCAGACTTACATCTTTGCATTAGTAAAGTAATGCAGAGTAAAATGCACACATTGCCCACTGCTTTGCAGTGCCATTAAATGTGAATGGTGACACAACACACTATAATGCACACACATACCATAGTGTTATGCAATACCATTCAGTTTGAATGCCACCCCAATGTAAATCCCCAATGCACCACATTATGACCTCGGTTTGATGGGAACAGATTGTGGTTTGTGGTATGTTGAATTGAAAAAAAGGTGTAAGCCTAATCAAAATGAATGTTATGTGTTCTGATAATGTAGCACAAAAGTGTGTATCCTGCCTATAAGGTGAAATTCAAAGTTTTTTAAACCATAGCAAGAAACCAGTTCATCCTTGATCGGTTTAGAGCATTCACAATACAAAGATGAATGCTTGTTTGTTGATTTGGGTTGCTACAGTTTGCAAACTGTTTTAGTCATATTTGACCAAATCATCATCTATTACTGTGACTTGAGCCTGCCATAGATGGATCGAAATTCTACCGATTCAGCAAGGAACAGCCAAATTTCAATCCATCGATGGCCGTTCCCAAAAGAGATAAGTCAATCTAATGATCAGATCCTCTTGAATGGGAATGTTGGAAAAAATGGATAGTGGAATCTCTTTTTATATTTTTTTTTTAATCAGTCAGCTGGCTGATCAAAAGAATAATGATCTATTCTATGTACAGCCTTTTTGTTCTAGTTTTCTACATACCGTAAATAGCTTTCTGAACTTTTCTATGTAGTATTACCAAAGAGCAATGTAAAGAACAGTTTACTTTGTTAATATTCATTTAAAATTTAGGTACAGCTACGGCCATTCGGCAATGTCCAAAGGCCCTAAAATCAGGAGCGTTGCCTAAATTTAAGGGGCTCTGGACATTGCAGAAAGGCTATCTGAAATTTTAGTTAATGTAAAACAAATCAAATCAGTCATTATAATTGTATTACTAAAAATACTGCTATATGCTATTAGCATTAATGGTGAGCATGTAATGAGGCAGAAAAAGTAAAAACTGATGCTGAATTATAGTTTCGCCCATCATTGTCCTCCCCACCCACAGCACTTTGAGGTTGAGTTACTAAAAGGGATAGAAAAGGTTCACTTAGGAAAATGAATGTTCGGTTGACTTAGTGAATAAACTGAGCCTATATGAGCGTTCTGCAAGGAAAACAGAAAAAAAAAAAACAGAATAGAATTTTGCTTTCAAGTGTTTCAATGAAGAACACAGTTTCATAACATGAACATTTCACAACATAAATATTCTCCTTTTGCAAATCAACTCCAGCAACTTCACAGTTAAAAAAAAGGAAAGCCTATGACCACCATAACTCCAAACCCAGAGCAGCATAATGATTTCTTCAGGCTGTAATATCATTTGCCAAATTATTAGGCGGAAATAAATGTATATGCAGTTCAGGAACTCATGCCAGATTGCTGACATGTGGATAACATAGGCTTGGCTGTCCTGCAACCATTAAAGCAGTGCCAACTGTCTTTTACTTTAGCTTAAGCACTAGTCATGTGGCTGTTATGGAGTGGATAAGTCATAAAATCGGTGTTAAATATCACCATTTCTCAAGCTGCTAGCCCTTAGCTGATTTAGGACATTGTCAGCTAGTGAAATCTTGTCATAGCTGGGTTTTTCAGGAATCAGGTGAACTTGTCTGCTTTGTGACTCAACATTCAGCATTAATTAGTGTTCAGGTTTCTGATCTACCTAACCTACTCCATTGTCTCTTACGTAAGAATGATTATTGGCACATTAAAATTGAGTACATATAAAGGGAATATGGTATATGGCACACACAATGCTTTATCTTATATTATGGATTATGCTTTGCAGTTACCCAAAAAATTAAAGACTTTTTTTTGTGAAGATGAAAGAACACAGTTATATTATGCATGGGTTGCCTATGAGCAAGTAAGTAAAACAGATAAAGTGGCATCCTGCTACAAAAGCTTAGTCAACTCTTCAAAGAGTTAGTCAGATATGTTTTTTGAGTGTTTGCACTCAATTCACATATGAAAGGATATAACTCTTAAGCAGGCCATACAGTACATTATACAGTTTTCTTTCCTTCCGACACAGAAAGGAAATAAAATTGCTTGATTCCCCAATCAACGCAGTCAGTGTTGATGGAGGAATCCCACAAGCAAAGCTATTGTGTTCTGGCAGCAGGAAGCATAGGGAGACTTCTCTGCTGGCAGAACACAATGATTAGTGTTGCTTAGAGCCAGCATAACTGATAATTCAGGTAAAAACAGACAGGCTGGTTGTACATAAGTCGATCCATGGACTAACTTATGTACAACAGGGGTGTCCATACATGGATTGAAATTCAGCCGGTCTATGCTGAACCAAACAAATTTCGATCCATGTATAGCTGGCTTAACACAGAGCTCTGATACACTGTAGCATCCTTCAAAACAATGGCTTGAGTCCACTGGGCTGATGGCATTATGTCTTCAACTTCCCAATAACAAGTCAACATTTGCATATTGTACATTAAGCATCTGGATTAATGAGCTGGTATGAAGGTCCCATGAGAGACATTTAATCTTGAGCTGTCAATGGCAGTCAATGGCCAATTTTAACATCATTCAGTCAATGTAGGCACAACGATCAGGAAATAGTAGGCAGGTATTATAACACTTTAATGATACTCATTTGGTTTTATTTATTAAAGTAGTCTAAAGAGCAATGCTCTTCAGAAATTCAAAGCAACAACATTTTAATGTATATTACTTCAGAGCAGTCAAAACAGAAAAAAAATGATTGCTGTTTTATTACTGTGGTTTATTGCACATTCAGAATTACTCAATGTCTTATTGAACAGACAGAATAGAAGTTCTGGGAGTACTTTCCTTATCAAATGAAAAAAATTCAAATATTCATGAATTGCTCACATGATATAACAAAATGATAGCAGCTTGCAGCATTTGCAGGGCCTGCTAGCAGCAGGCATTGTATAGCAGTACAGTGTTTGTCTAAGGAATTTAAGCCAAGGTGTCTGTTGCTAATGAATGATGACTGAAAAGGATTAAAAAAAAAAAAAGAAGTCATTCTCTCTATTGTCAAGAATACAAAAACCTTCAGCTAACTTCCTCTACTACTTCTGAGAGAGCCATGGGCAACGTGTCGTTTGTGCCATATTAATCTGCTTAAGCTAATGAGATGAAAAGATCTTTTCTTGAGGTGCCGAAAGTTTGGCCTGGGCCAAAAAAAGATTCAGAGCTGCTAGGGACAAAAATGTGAATCCCTCAAATCATTCATTCATTTATAAATGTTATTGTAAGGCTGTGTCATTAAAGCAGAACTCTAGGCAAGTATTCTGGTTATATATTCATTGAATAAATCAGGTACTTTAAAATACAGTGTACTGCCCAAAATCCATTTTTTAACTATCTTTTCACATTCCCCTCCCAGGAATTAAACTTGGAGAAGTTCTGCAATGTGAGCCAGGAAAGCTCTATTGCATTCCATGATGTTGTCATTATTATATGTTTTCAGGCACTGGGGGCTGGAGGGAGAGGTGTTCAGGCAATAAAGAGGAAGAGGAGAATACAACATACACCTTGGCAGTGTGATGGTACACATTTATTGGAGAGCAAACAGGGAAATGAACCAAGAATTCACTAAGCTGCAAACATAAATAGTGGTGACACTATTCTAGCTATCTAAGTCTGACAGGAGCATGTGAATAGATGTATACTTAGCTGTTTGGCTGATGTTGCATGTTAATGTTCATAGGATTATTATAGAAGAAACCCAGGTATGAATTTTTTTTACATAGTTACACTTAGACCAATCTTACTATGCATTTACCAGACCTGTGTGATACCTCTAGAACCTGAAAATCACTGTAGTAGACACCACTGCTCCAGTGATCTGCACTAGCTCCGGGTCCCGTGCAGAGCAGGCTGCCCTGTTGCATTCTGAATACAGGAGTTTAGTCACTTGGCATAAGCACCATTTTGAGAATACTTAGCATTTTCTCAATGATTGCAAAGCATTCCATGAATGGCGCCTGTTCCAAGCTGCCAATCCCTTGGCCTGCTTGGCACAGCATCTGGAAGCTAGTGGAGACCACCGGAGTAGTGGTGCTTACAGTGATTTCTAGCTTCTAGAGGGATCCCGTAGGTATGGCATATGCAAGATTACATTGGTTCAAAATGGACCAATGTAACTATGTAAATATGCCATACCTAGAAATCTTCTTCACTAGCCTGTTGTGGTAATGAGGTCATAAATCATTGCAACATGCTGTAAAGCACTATACTTGGGTTAGTTGGCTGCAAAAAATGCAGCGAGACCCTTTTTTTGTGCATTGGTGTGCATTGCAGCCCAATTATTTTGAAAGGATTGTCTAACGCAGCTCACCACAGCACCTCAAGCACAAAAAAGGTTTGTATTGCAGTGCGGTGTGTTGAGGTGTGAACAGGTCCTAGTTCTCCTCTTTCTGGTCTTTATTGTATTCTTCTATAAGCTAAAACCTTCCTTCCTTTGCCCATTAATTACCAATCTGCTCCTCTGTACTGTTCCCTTGGTCCTCGAATGCTCATCCGATTTCATTGCATTTGTTATAATTTCAGTACCGGAAAGGGACCATCATTCTGCAAAAATAAATATTAGTAGGGATTAATAAGCCGGCATTCTCCTAAATGGAAAATGTCAAACAATATAATTTTGCTATACTTGATCAAATTTCATAATACAAAACTGTTTATTTTATGTACCAAAGAATGTCAGTGTATACATGTGTGTGTTTGTTGATCCAAAGTAAGCTTAATTAGCCAATGCTTGTGCCAATTTTTTATAGGCTTCCATGAGTTCCCCTGTCTACAGATCCTATCTCTGGCCAAAAAACAACAATAGATGTAATTCCCTTTTTGCATAGGAGTCTCAACCGTCCTACTGTAATTACCTCCTGAAATTGTAGTACTATTGAAAAACCCATCAGGGAGAATCAGGCCTCTTAGTAATGGTTGTGACAGATGACTCAAACTGGTCATTCAAGTCACAAGATCTCTCCACCAGAGTCCCAAAGAGGTATTTATGAAACTGAATAATGATTTGAGCATCCTGTAGCTAGCCAAAACTGAAGTATCAATTCCTGATATATTAACCATTTCACCTAAGCTTTCAAAATATCTTCTTAGGTCATTAACAAGAAAAATCAAACCCCCTTATTCTTTATAAATGAGTATGTGTCTACAAGAGCTGAAATCATTTCATATAATCCACAGAATTGATATTGTAATTTTCTGCTGTTTGATCCATATATGACTTAATTAAGAAGGTAACACAAAGAACAACAAGGTGCTGAATCCCCTTGTCACCCAATCAGACTCCATCTACGGTGAGTCAACATTTATAAATGGCTTCTGTACATTCCAATTTGTAACATATTGTTCTTTATTGAATTGTATGCCTTGCGTATCACATTATGTTTTATGACCTATACATACAGACTTAGATAAATATTATTTTGAGCACTTAGATGTTCTTTTTCATTATTAGCATTGATTTTTATGCTGGATTAATGACTTGATTCCCATTTTCAGGGTTAACCACGAGTACAATGGCTCCTTATATGTCATGAGCCATATAAGTAAACAGTGGCAATGTTGCAGATTAGTATTAATGTGCAATATGAAAACATTGCTGCACTTCCAATTATCTTTCTGTGAACCTTCTGCTAAGTTCCCAACCATCAGTTCCTATGTTTCACTCTCTTGTCAAGCAGAGTTCATAAACTGTAGCAGCTGGAAGTCCTTAGGGATTACTGCCCTTTAGCATTTTAATAAGCCCTGCTGCTTGAAATTCCTGATAGGGTACTCTGTGAGACAATTACCATTCAGAACAGAGGGACTGGACTGATGATGACCCTTCAGTAGCCCAGGTGGCCAGACTGGAAAAGTTTGGCAGACACTGTCCCAACAGCAAATTACTGAAGCATAGAGAGACGGGTTTGGGAAACTACAAGTGGAATGAAGAATAGAGTCCTAAAAAGGAAAAGGTAGTGGATTACTTCAAATTGCATACATCATATTCAGTAAAAGAGCATTGGTTATGGTTTCTATGGTGACAAAAAGACCACAGCGTACAACATGTTGCTCATATGGCAAAGGTTATTATTACGGAAATGACTGCTATTAGGAATGCAAAGGTCTCTTATCTACTATAGTTTATTTCAAGTGGTTTGTTATTTAGACTCATGCATTTTACTAAGAGCTTTCAGAAAATCCATAGAAACAATCTGCTTGCTCTTTATGTTTTGAATAGTAACAAAAGCTGCATTAGTCTGATTTGTTTTATGTAGAATAATGAAGTACCGGCATTATGTGGGCAATCTTAAGATTACCTGGACATCCTTGGATAATAATTTGTTGTAAAGGTTATTTAAAAACTGTGCAAATCCATAGCTGTGTCTGGTCTGTGGTTTGAGACCTACTTAACCTTGGCTGAATTTGTAAAACCACAAAATAACAAAAATAAATACTAACCAAACTAATACCAAATCATTTTACAGCTGAAGATGCCACATAGTGATAATCACAATACTAAGATAGATAGTTTAATATTTTCACATATTTGTCAAAAACACCTGGTTAATCTTCAAATAATTAAGATTATTCCCAGTGACTACATTAGTTATACAGACATGCAGAAATATGTATTTAAAAACATACCATATAACGCTATAAAAAAAGTATATCACAGTCTGAAAAGAGGTTAACCACTTCCACACCGGGGTAGTTCTGGCATTCCTCTTCTACTTGTAAAAATCATCATTTTTTTTTTAGAAAATCACTTGGAACCCCCAAACATCATATATATTTTTTTTAGCAGAGACCCTAGTAAATAAAATGGCAATTGTTGCAATTTGTTATGTCACACGGTACTTGTGCAGCAATTTTTCAAATGCGTTTTTTTGGGGGAATTTTTTTTTGTATAATGTGAATTATGGTGTTACGTAGATTAAATAGATACCTAATGTGTCACACTTTAAAATTGCGCACACTCATAGAATGGCGCCAAACTTTAGTACTTAAAAATATCTACAGGCTACGCTTTAATTTTTTTTACAGGTTGCCAGTTTAGAGTTACAGAGTAGACCCTGTGCTAGAATTATTGCTCTCGCTCTAACATTCGCAGTGATACCTCAAATGTGTGGTTCCTGGTTCGAACGCTGTTTATATATGCAGGTGGAACCTGCATACGAGTTTGCTACTGCGTGCAAGCACATGGGGACAGGGGCCCTTTACATTTTTTTTTACACTGTCCCTTTAATTTTTTTTTGATCACTTTTATTCTTATTACAAGAAAAGTAAACATACCTTGTGTTACCTGTGTACTATATAAGGCACGGCAGGTCCTCTTTATGGAGACATCTGGGGTCAATAGGACCCCAGATATCTACTCTACCCTGGGAAGCATGAGATATAAAAAAAATAAAATAAAAAAAAACACCGATCTCTGCTTTTCAGGAAAAAAAACTGGCAGTGTTTACAGCCCCTTCCAGGATCATAGAGATGGCTGAGGATCATCCAGTCAGCAGTGAAGGGTGGCAGGTGGAGGGGCATCCTTTCCTGCTTCCTATAAAAGCAATCCAGTAGCTGAATTGCTGCTAGGGTGGCTTTTACATTACAGGGAATCACCGACTGAAAACAAGGATACAGGCATCATTCAGATAGCACCACTTGCACCTAAGGACCTCATATGACGTCCTAAGGGCGGGAACTAGTTCTGAAATAGAAGCACCATGCTGGAAGTAGTTTATGAAGATATAAATTTATTTCAAATGCAACAGTAGACGTTATCACAAAGCCAACGTGTATCGGGGGCACAAAACACCGGATTCATCAGGGCTAAAAGTGAGAACTGTTATGTACTGGAATGACTACAAAGTGTATGGTTTTTAAACCAAGTAATTAATGAAGCACAAGGTCTATGAAAGGTTGGTTTCTGTAGCCTGATAGACTTTGTGCTTCATTATTACCTGGCTTAAAAACTGTATAGCGTCCAGCATGTAACATTTCTCACTTCAAGGCTTATGAATAGTGTTTATGGCTCTTGAAATGAATTGGCTGTCTGATGAAGTCTTTTATCTCATTTTGGAAAAAAATTGTATCTAGACTTTTTGCTTCTGGAGTGGTGCTTACATTTCAGATTTACCAAACCAAGGAAACAGTAGAAATACTGTGGCAAAGAGAAGCTGCCAGTCCAGAATCCAGCTACCATGCCCAATCACTACTATAAATCCTATAGCAATAGGAAAATTCTAGGGTCTCAGTGCTACCCTTACATTTCTCACAACTGACCTAATATTTCAACAATGCAACCAGCTAGTATCCAGCAGACTTTTTTCTAAGGTAAAATCTTACACCTGATTGACTAGTTAGGACATATCATATGTATACTATTGGACTTTTTCTATACAGATAAATGTTTTCAGTTCAAGAAATCTTGCAAGGTTTCAGGTCTCCAGCAGCTACACATGCTGGTTATTTTTTATTTTCTGCTGAAAGTGTATTGTTTCTTTATCTTCAAGTACTGTGCTGTCTGCTTCAGTGAAACACAAAAGCGAGAATGATAGAAACACAGACATGTCTGCCACTAAGATATTGGCTATGACACTGAATTGTCAGGTAAATTTTTACATCAACCATTCCAGTTCCTTCAGGAGAAGCAGTAGAGTCTCAAGCACGGAACGCTAACATAGATATCTGGGGAGATTTAACAAAGTTTCCCTGCTGCAGCTCTGCTGAGCTAGAAAGTGCTGTTCCTCACCCGATGACAATCCCAGGCTTTAAACTGTAAATGCCGCAAGCGCTAAGAGTCTAAAAGCTGTCTGTGCCTATATGCTGTCTCAAGAGTCAAATCTCAATTTACAAACCGTTGTTTTATTTCTGGTCCCAGAGAATGGAAGTTTTTTCTTGAGCTTATAAAGGCCCTAGCCACATCATGATAGTCATATTGTACAACATAATCCTTGGTAAATTTAAAGGAAAAATATACAGAGTTTGAACAATCAGCGTGTAATATGAGGGGTCAGGTCTGGTCATTTAAAACTGATATTTTAGATGTAAGTGGTGCTATCACTTACCTGGTAGTAGTGCCTGATATGATGAGGAAGGGTTCTCTTACACTCGGGCCCCTGATAGTGTAGACAGGAGGCGCAGGAGTACAGAGTGTCACGGGTACCTGTAAGTCTTGCTAGCAGTAGGGCAGATGTCCACGCTGGGCAGGAGAAGTCGTCAGACAGCTCTGGTAAGCAGGTGGGCAAGTGGGCCTCCTTTTCTTTGTTGAAATGTGACCAATTATAGATCATTTGGAGGTATTTTCATATATGTAAGAAAATGCCAATAAGTGCATGTTATCACTTGAGATCTAAATTTAAGTAAAGTCTCATTTCAGTTATAGGTAGCGGTATAACTTAGGCAGCCCAGAGGTGAGTCTTTTTTGCATTCAACCAGCAGGTTAAACAAAAAAATGACCCGATTCTCCCATTCACTTCCCATTGTGCTATTGTATTCTGATTTCTGATGATGCGGTGACTTTTCCACCCTCAGAATACACTGTTTAGCGCTGCTGGCTATAGCTGGTGTGCTGATCGAGCGGGGGAAATCCAATAGGGTGGTTGTACAGAAGTCGATCGATCCGTTGACTTCTGTATGATCTCCCTGCCCATACATGGATAGAAATTTGGCCAGACCTCCTGAACCCTCCAAATTTTGATCCAAGTATGTCCAGCTTTACAAAATAACTTACATCTCTTGGGGACTTTAGCACACAGGTATCCCTATTACAATATGGTTGTAGAATGTTGCAGTCCTTCAATGTGACTAGTGAAATGGGGGGAGGGGGGATAATGTTTATGTAAACCCTAGCAATAACATATCTTTATTGCTTCTATTGCTTTTTTTGGGGGGGGTCAGCTGTCCACTTGCTGATTGCCTCTG
The DNA here is from genome assembly GCF_042186555.1 of Aquarana catesbeiana. NCBI lineage: Eukaryota > Metazoa > Chordata > Amphibia > Anura > Ranidae > Aquarana > Aquarana catesbeiana. The sequence goes on along the minus strand of NC_133324.1, from coordinate 180,214,797 downwards.
TACCCCCTGTGCAATATTTCATCAAACAGTTTGCAGTAGTGGGACTGATTTTTATTAGGATGTTTTGCACTCTGTAGGATCAGATTCTAGATGTCATTTAATGAGAATGAAAGAATAAGAGCAGAACTTTGATAAGCTGCCCTGGGCAACAGAAACTCTTTGCTTTTCTTCATATATATATATGTATATTTTTTTTTAATAAATCAGTCTAGCCAGTTATTACAATAACACCTCTGGCATAGTACAATGCCGCCCGATCATATTGGCTGAAAATAGTTTATTTTAGGATTTGGTAAACACATTTAAGGGATGTACTTGAGTGTATTAGGAATGAACTTCAGTGTATATTTTTTTTATGGAACTTGGACTAAAAATGATTTTCATCTACTTGAATAAAATGCATTAGTTACATATAAGAGTTGTTACTGGATAAGTCTGCTTGTGTGCTCTCCCTGAAACACAGCACCCCATCTCACATAACTCACATCTATTCTGTAACGCTATAATATGGTTGACGCAAATTAACCAAATACAAAATCAATAGCTGAGATGTCACATGCATGGTTGTTTGCTTTTTACTGTGAGTTCAATATATGTTATAAGAGCCTGAGGTTTTAATATGAGGACTGCGACAAACATGGCTAAAGAATATTAGGAATATTACTCTTGTGACATAGACAGCGGGAAGGTCATGGACTTTTCTTTTGCGGTATTTTTTTTCTATGGTGCAATATAAAATCTAGACAGAATGTACAAAATCCAAAATGCTTTGTTTAAATACTGTATGAATGTGCAGTGCAATGTTTAGGAGTAAAAAAAACCAGAACGCATCATATCATTTTTTTTTAAGGTTAATAGCCAACAAGCATCAGATTGAATAGTCTAGGGTGGTTAAAATAAGTTTCTTTTGTTACTCCGCATGTGAATTCAGTAAACCGCAACCTGCATTACAATCGACTACATGCAGAAAAGCATCTGAAAGATATACCTCCCCTGCATTTTTCTAAAGCATCGCTGATTTGACAATCATTTTTTGCCACTTTTTTATTCACTTTTATAACATGTGGACTTAGTATTCTTTTGTGAGGGTTTAGTTCTACTTTTTATACAATGAGGTTGATTTAAAGAGTTCTGATCTGCTAAAAGAGTAGAAAAGGTTCACTTAATAAGTTAAAGTCCAACTTCGGGCAAATAGAAAATGATCCCTTGCAGTGGGGCTGTGCCCGCACTGCAAGGGGTAATTGTTTATTAAAGCGGAGATTCACCCAAAAGGGAACGCTCCACTTGTTTGCACCCTAGCCCCCCCCTCCACTGCCACATTTGCCACTTTTTGGGGGGTAGTGGGTAGCTGGTTTTGACAGGTACCCACTCCAACTTTGGGTAAGATCACTGATCAGAGACCCTTGACATTTCCGGCCTCTCTTCCTTTCTCCCGCTGCCTTCTGGGACACACACAGGTCCCAGAAGATGGATGGGACCATTCAGAAAGTGTGGTGCGACTCACGCGTTCACAGAAGGAAAGGCTTCACTGCCGGTCTCCCCTACTTACAATGCCAGCTCCTGCACCTCAAGCCGATTTACAAATTGGGCCGGGGTGCTGACATTGCGGGATCCCTGGACAGGTAAGTGTCCTTATATTATTTATTTTTTCCAGACTGGAGCTCCTTTTTATTGTCTAAGAAAAAAAAAGAGGATATCCTTACCAAATCCTCTGCTCCTCCCTGCAGCTAGACCGGTCCCCACAACTTCTGCACACCTACATTTAAGCAGTCTAGGGCCCTGATGCCATAGAGTCCAGAGCAGGGTCCATAATCCTGCTTTGAATGTGAGGATGCTGAGGGATGGTCCTCCAACAGAATGTGGGGGAACGCCAAATGAGCGGACGATTGAGTAAGTAAAACTGTTTCTATTCTTCCCTGCACAAAGCCAGTTTATAACTTTGTATCTGCCTGCAGTTGGGCTTTAAATGTTCACTTAGCTTAGTGAAGAAAGTGAACATGTGTTCACTTCAATTATTTCATTATGTGTATGGAAAATCATGATTTTTCGTATGACTGGGTCATCAGAGTGAACATATTGTACTTCACTAGATACACAAAGCTAAGTGAACATTCTCCACTCTTCTAGTAATTTAACTTTTTAGAAGAAGCAATAAGAAGCAAGTGTTCTTAGTATTTCATTATTCTTAGAATCTTGATGATTGTAAGGTTAAAACCCTATTGTGAATGGTTGGACTCCGCAATCATAGAGCAATCATGTTGATTAAACTTTTGTCTCTTGAATTTCTGGGCTCTGTGGGTATAAAGAAACAATTTATCACATACGGTTTACTCTCAGCCCCTGAAAGACATGTCATACTCTCCTATTGAGTGGTAAAAGCAATAGACAGTTAGAGGAAGTTATTCCTGTTAATTATACTAATCCATGTCCATCAGGAGTGTGAGTTCTGGGAAGATACACATCCTGTTTTACAGCATCCCGCAGTTAGCTCCAGTTATATAGCTCTAGTCTTAGGTCACCATAGTAGAAAAAAAATGACAAATGCTGAAATACAGCTTCTGTTTTATAACACATATAAGCTTACTGCTATGTAGATCTAAAGTGAACCTGTGCTTAAAAAATACACAAATCAATGCAGCTCTGTATTCATGAATACAGCATCAAATGTATTTTTTTAAATGCAAGCAGTATAAATAATTAAATCTAACCTTGAACCCCCCTATACAATCCATGAATAGCAGAGCTTAATATGAGGAAGAATCAGCACAAGGAGCCAGTCACTTGTACTGTAGTGCTAATGCCCTAACAATGGACATGCTGATAGGCTGAGAGTGAAGAGCACTAATAGATGAAAGAGAGAAGAGCTCATCAGTGTGTTGCTTTTCCTTGAATGTCTAGTCACAGACTGGGGAAGGTACAAGACCTGTGAGTGTTACATAAATGCAGCAGAGAAAAATCAGGTCTTTCTCTAGTCAGGGTTGGTCATTGATGTCACCACGGCTTTGTGCTGAAACATGTAAGCTGTTTTATCTGCCTATATGTAGCAAAATCTCAGGAATGGCTGGACAGAAAAACAGGCAAAAAACTGGACTTCAGCTCTAAAGCCCGGTCCCCAGCAGTATAAACTCTTCTGCCCCTTGCTCATAAATATATGTACATTGCAAGGTATCTACATTTGCCACACAGCAGTAATACCATTATTTAATTGTAGTCATACATCTGTAATTTTTCACAGGTACAGAAAACAATTAGAATCTCTGTATCAGGGATAGGCAACCTTGGTACTCCAGCTTTTGTGGCCAAGTCCCAGAGGCAAGACAATTTATGACTCTCAGAGGCAGAGGCATGATGGGATTTGTAGTTGCATCACAGCTGAAGTGCAAATGTTGTGGTATGCAAACGTGACAGATGTTTTATGTTTGTTTGTACTGTATCATTAATAGCAACCTATTACATAACGCCATCATCTTTTATCCATCTTAGAAATGAAAGTGAAACAAACAAGGGTAAATATTACAGATTATTCCAATACATCTTTCATATTTCCAAGTTGAAGGACATACCATCATACTCAAAAATCAATTAGCATTGAGGTGTCCTTCTTGTACAAGCCCACAAGCATTATGAGCATGGAGATTGTGAGGCTGATATACTGTACTAAAGGAGTTGAGAATCTTTCATTAAAAAAAATATGGGTGAACAGTCACTTAAATTATCCAATTATGTGAAGAAGAAATAAAAATAAATAAACAGGAACAGAAATCGTCTTTCACATGATTTGATAATTGAAGTGAATCTTCACTCCTATATCCGCTCATCCAACATGTATGAATGTCAAGGGGAAGAAGGCTATATTATTGGTCAGATCAAGACTGCAGTTTTGGTGCACTGACCTGCAGCTTGTCAGTCAAGTACATTTAAAGGCCAAATCTACCTTCAAGGCCATGTTACATTAAACACCCATTTTTAGGGTTTAACATAGTACCAAGCGGACCTCTCCACCCTCAAAACAAATCCTCCTCCGACAGTTGTTCTCCTTCCCTGCAGCAGCTGTCAGATGTGAAATCAATGCTCCAGCCACACAGCCATGTCATTCATTCACAGAGATCTGTGAATTAATAAACTAGTCCCATCTTGGGACTCGTGCAATGATCACCACACTCGTAGTCCAACTGTAATTGCGATCCACTGATTTCAGTTGCAATGCTTTGGAGGCTGATTTTCAAAAAAAAAAAAAAAAAAAACAAATGGCACTCTTTTTTTTTTTTGCAAATATAAATTAATTTATTATTATTTATTTTTTGTGTAAAAGATTGATTTAGCTGTTTTATCGAGGCCTTTAGAAATGTGACTCATGCTTACGTATGAGCATGGGCATGGGCAGCAGATCAACTCCATTACTGTATGTGTTTTGATGGGAACAAGTTTTGATTAATAACATTGACCCACCCACTTATATCCAACTGAAAAACAATCAATAGTATTGATGAACATAATATAAAAATGTATAAAAAATATACACACTGACTTTTATTTACTATAGGATCAGGGTATTTTGTTTCAGTACTAATTATACAGGGCAAAAAAACTCTTCAGTAAATAAACTTCAATAAATAGCGATTTTACCACACTTTCAATGGATCTTTCATTTTATCTGTAGTCCATAGTATATGCAGCAATCTAAGGCGTGATTTACTAAAGGGAGTATAAGTCAAACCAAGAAAACTTGTGCTTGTTTCAAACACTCAGTTTGATTCTAGGAAAATGAACAAATTAGTGATGTCCCTATAATTTTACTATGTGTTTAAAACACACACAGGTTTGCTGATATAGACTTGCCCTGTTTAGTAAATCATCCCCACCCCCCAGTATGGATTTGTCACCTCATGCAGGGATGGGGTCTATAATTCCTATTTCTATCTTCTTTCAAGCTGTGTTCATGTAGTGAAAACAATGCAACACACCGGAACAAGGGAGTATGGCTAACCGCCCAAGTATATCCAGCGTAGAACAGTCTGATTTTCCAAGTCACGCAAGGTTGAGTCTTTTTTTTCTGCTTAGTAAATCCCTCTCTTAGTCTCTTCCCTATGATCTGTTATGCAAAAATGATTAATGTGAGCTATGTACATGCACATATCTATGGTAGTTCTCTTAACATGTCATGGTTTGTTTAACATAACTTGAAATGAGGTGATCATTTTCTTTAAATGAGATCTTGGCCTTTGTAGAGCAAATCAATTAAAGACAATTATGTTAGTTACCAGGAAGAAATGTGAAGGAGTATTAAAATAGAAATGTTTACAGTGCATTCCTGAATGCGATTGGTGATCCCACCAGTGAACCTCACATAGTTTAGCTAAATGTACTATACCAAACCAAGATAGGCAATTTAAAATGACTTTGTTACTGAATTAAAAATTAAAAATAAAAATATCCTACAAAAGAAGACACACTGTACTTTGTTAGTGGAATTTTCACACTCTCACGGAGTTAAGCCTAGTACACACGATCAGAATATTGTACAAAAAATACCGCTTTTGAATCGATCGCATGATAATCTGATCGTTAGTACACAGCTTTGTCCAAAATTATCCAAAGGGACAAACACGAAAAAATGTTCTTGTACGATACCAGATCGTACCATTTTCATTTAATCAGAACAGTTTTCATCTGACAATACAATACAAATACATTACATCACTTCCAAATTTGTATTCTGTCGTATGAGAATTTTCATACTTTTGTAACCTATTCATTATCGATATGGAGACTTACATGCAAAAAATTGGACGATCATTCATCTGATAATCTCATTGTGTGTACCAGGCTTAAAGCTGCTGGCAGAATCTTCATACCTGAAACACTTCCATGTGTGTCAGATGCCTGAAATGTACAAAAACATAGGGCTGGATAATAACTAGTCAAGCTTGTTTTATTCCCCCACCCAAAAAAAACAAAACAATAAAAGGTATTGGTTCCTGTGATCAACAACTCTTACATTTTCTTTGCTCCACATTGTGGTGGACTAATGCTGTGGACAGAAGTTGTTGGGGAAGAGGGGGCATTGGTGCAGGAAGTTAACTTAACTAATATTCAAGATATATCTAGATCTGTCCTCTGTAGCTTACCAGTCTTTTTCAGAATCAAATATCTCAGGACCTCAGTGTAAATTCTGAGCACTCCCCTGCTAAAAGAAAAAAAAAAGAAATAAAAGGGTTTAAGTAGAAATGTTAACAATCATCCCAGTATTTTATATTATGACACTATTATCACTACTGTGGAGTGTTTTTGTAGAACTAAAAACAGTTGTCAGTTTGCTGATGGGGCACTCTGTACTTTAACAGCCATAAAAAGACTGCACTGGGCATAAAGGGTTGATTTCAGTGCTGGCTGAGATGACCAAAAGTTCTGATGGCAGTAAATCTACATTATAAAGACAGGCAAAATGCTAAGTCAGTTACTGCACAGCATGAAAAAATGATTTGTTACTAGTAGCAATGATTCCAAAGACTTCTGTACATATAACATCAGCTCTACTTGATTGAAAATGTCACAGGGGGTATGGGGTCAATGTCTACAGCAACTTCTGCAATTATTAATATTATAGTACTTGATATGTATTATCATCAAATGCATAAATACTTTTTGAGGTTGATTTACTAAAACTGGAGAGTGCAGAATCTGGTGCAGCTCTGCATAGAAACCAATTAGCTTCTAGTTTTTGTTTGTCAAAGCCTAATTGAACAAGCTGACGTTAAAAGATGATTGGCTACTATGCAGAGCTGCACCAGATTTAGCATCTTACAGTTTTAGTAAATCAACCCCTCCATGTTTAAATTTGCCTTACAGCTTTCCTAATGTGCCCCCCTTCATCTCCCAGACCCAATAGCAGCTTCATGGACTGCTATGGCTATAGTTATGCCACTGATGTATTCTTCAGTGAATAAAGGTCCCTAAAGTAAACAAATTGTGCAAAGCTCACTAAGAATTTATTAAACATTGTAAGACTGTTTTAAACATATACCCAGTTTATAAGCATATGGCTGCATAGAAGATAGACTGAATTTAAACTGGAACTTTCCTATAAGCATACAGCAAATGTGCTATTTTCTCTGTTTTATTATGTAGTGTTTGTAACACTCAGGCTGTATTGGCGATGTATTTCTGCAATGTAACAACTGGCTGATTGTGACAGCTCTAATTAGTTTGATAATGGCAAGGACTGGTCAATACAATCAATGACATCAAGGTAACCATGAGCCATCACAGAACTGATCAATAAAGCCAGTTCTTCAATTAGGTGCTTCTTTAAAGTGCCCCAGTCATGAGTGAACACAGACACATAAAGGTTGAATCTTTTTCATCTCAAGCAGTTTTATGTCTTTTTCCCAGCCAGTATGTACTTAGTTTAGCCACAGCTGGAGTGCTAAAGATTGTCTGTCTTTGGAGCAAATCTTCTATGATGCCTACAGCTTCATCATAAGTAAGGTCAGACCCATGAGAAGGCTGTTGTCTCTAGTGATGCTGTTCTGAAATGTTTCCCTGATTTACTAAAAGCAAATACAATGCTTATAGGCGAATGCACAATGCATACCTGGGTTAGGGCTATTCATGCACTTTCACTAAACAGAAGCCCACATGCGTTTTGTGCCTGGACCATTTTCATTGTTATTGTTGTTCTTTCTAATATACTGTACATCTCAGGCAAGCACTGCTTCTAGAAAAGAGATTTCTCTCTTAATAAATGCTACAAAGCTGGGAGGAAATATTTAGCTGAGTGTATTCCACCAAGTATACAGAAAAAATAATTATATATACAGTATCTCACAAAAGTGAGTACACCCCTCACATTTTTGTAAATATTTTATTATATCTTTTCATGTGACAACACTGAAGAAATGACACTTTGCTACAATGTTAAGTAGTGAGTGTACAGCTTGTATAACAGTGTAAATTTGCTGTCCCCTCAAAATAACTCAACACACAGCCATTCATGTCTAAACCGCTGGCAACAAAAGTGAGTATACCCCTAAGTGAAAATGTCCAAATTGGGCCAAATTAGCCATTTTCCCGCCCCGGTGTCATGTGACTCGTTAGTGTTACAAGGTCTCAGGTTTGAATGGGGAGCAGGTGTGTTAAATTTGGTGCTATCGCTCTCACTCATACTGGTTACTGGAAGTTCAACGTGGTATACCTGATGGCAAAGAACTCTCTGAGGATCTGAAAAAAAGAATTGTTGCTCTACATAAAGATGGCCTAGGCTATAAGAAGATTGCCAAGACCCTGAAACTGAGCTGCAGAATGGTGGCCAAGACCATACAGCTGTTTATTAGGACAGGTTCCACTCAGAACAGGCCTCGCCATGGTCGACCAAAGAAGTTGAGTGCACATGCTCGTCATATCCAGAGGTTGTCTTTGGGAAATAGATGTATGAGTGCCGCTAGCATTGCTGCAGAGGTTGAAGGGGTGGGGGGTCAGCATGTCAGTGCTCAGACCATATGCCGCACACTGCATCAAATTGAACCAACTAAGGTTAGAAGCTCATTGGTTTCTATGCAGAAGTGAGCCTGATTTTGCACTTTTCAGCTTTAGTAAATAAACCCCATTGCGTACTTAAAAGTGGGGTATGCCTGTATATATATATATATATCTATATATAGATATATATATCTATATATAGATATATATATCTATATATATCCTATTGTACAATCCTATTGTATTGTATTATAACTGTATTGTCTCCCTTTTATATTGTAAAGCGCTGCGTAAACTGTTGGCGCTATATAAATCCTGAATAATAATAATAATATATATAGATATATATCTACATCTATATAGATATATATCTATATAGATATAGATATATATATCTATATATCTATATAGATCTATCTATCTATCTATCTATCTATCTATCTATCTATCTATCTATCTATCTATCTATCTATCTATCTATCTATCTATCTATCTATATATATATACACATATATATATATATATATATATATATATATATATATATATATATATATATATATATATATAGATATAGGTACAGTATATAGATATAGATATACAGAATATCTATATCTATATCTATATATATCTCTATGTATATAGATAGATATATCTATATATAGAGATATATAGATATAGATATATATATATATCTAGATATCTATATCTAGATATATAGATATCTAGATATAGATATCTAGATATCTATATATATAGATTTTATTTTTTAATTTTTTTGAGAATTGGCATGCACTCAACCATGCTCACAAAGCATTTCCTCCCACCTTTTCCATCTTGTGGAACTCAATATAAACCATTTAATTAGGATAGGAATGCTGGGAGTCAGTAAAGGATAAACAAAAGGAGTCAGACTGATGCAAAATAGAAATCATTTACAGTGTTACATTTATACTGCCATTGTGAAGTAATTAGCAATGACAACTCAGAATTTTTGGTGTCTTCTATTTAAATGTCCAAATCTGTAGCAAAATTCTGCATAATGGTTGTGCTTTGTGCCTGGTCACAGTGGCTACAAATGCAATATTTTTGTATTACATTGTCTTAAGTAATGATTACAATCTGTAAAGATTTTTGTTATGCCAAATGCAGCCTTGTGATCTAAGCAGCCAGTGCATGGGCTAGTAGGCCTACTATATGCAGATGCTGTGTCAAATGGGCTTAGCATAGGTCAATGAGTGTCTTTTATTGTGGGTGGAGCATGGAGAAGTGGATCAGTTCAGATGGTATTGAATTAGCTTTTTGACGTGAACATCTAATCCTATTCCTTTTTTTTAATTTGCTTTAGATCCCAACCTAAAAATGTTTCCAATTCTTAGATGTGGTGACTTGCATTCGTTTTCTATTTTCAGGTTTCACTTTGTTTTTACCTGGTGATCCTGCCCTTTTTTCCAACTTCCTTTACCAGACTAAATTGTCAAAAAATGGGCATTTAGGGGGTTGAGCCAAACCATTTACCACTGACAGGGGTGTTTACAATGGCCAGCTTGTATTAATTCATAAAAAAAACCTTTATACCAAAGATACTGTAACTGCCTAAAAAAAGTGTTAGCTGGGGTTTGGTTTTCATTTGTTAGCCAGGTTCATCTAAATCTGTCCCACTGTGATGCACCCCTCTCTCCAGATTGATAATGATGCTGTCCAAAGGTGTCTCTATTGTTACTCCATTCAGGGAGGAAGTGTATTACTGGCAAGACCACCATTTGAAAATCAAGGAGAAAAAAAAAGAAAAATAATGCAACCTCCTCTATTAGGAACATATTTATTTTTTTACTTTTGCTTTTAATGCCTTTATTATGCTTTTACAGGGACAATGTTTTACACTGCATTTGCTCTTAGCACACAAAACAAAGATATAATACTTAAAGACAAAACGCGAAAAGCTGTAATATTTTGAAAAGGCTGTCTTGTTCCATCAAAATAAAAAATGATAAAGCTGACACTGAAATCGGATGTGGTTTACAGGACAGGAGGAGAAGTTTGTACAGATGGTCTGTGTCTAAAGTAAAGCCAGAGTAGAAGAGACAAACCTTCAGTTACTGTAGAAGCCCATAGACATTTAAGATGTCCTCATGGTGAAAATTCTAAAACTACATACCTGAAGTTTGATCTATCCATTTACATATTGCACACACACATATGGAGAAACCAATTTGGCATTGTTCCTTAGTTTCATGGGAATAATCCAGCAGCACATGGGAATATTTTCAGTATGACATTGTTTTAGTTTAACCACTTCAGCCCTGGAAGGATTTACCCCCTTCCTGACCAAGCCCTTTTTTGCAATACGGCACTGCGTCGCTTTAACTGACAATTGCGGGGATGTGGGACGCTGTACCCTAACAAAATTTAAATCCTTTTTCCCCACAAATACAGCTTTCTTTTGGTGGTATTTGATCACCTCTGTGGTTTTTATTTTTTGAGCTATAAAACAAGAGCAAACATTTTGAAAAAAAAAGCAATATTTTTTACTTTTTGCTATAATAAATATCCCCCAAAAATATATATAAAAAAATACATTTCTTCCTCAGTTTAGGCTGATATTTATTCTTCTACATATATCTGGTAAAAAAAAAAAAAATCGCAAAAAGCGTATATTGATTGGCTTGTGCAAAAGTTATAGCATCTACAAAATAGGGGATAGATTTATGGTATTTTTATTATTATTATTTTTCTATTAGTAATGGCGGCGATCTGCAATTTTTATTGTGACTACAACATTGCAGCGGACAGATTGGACACTATTTTGGAACCATTGGCATTTATACAGCGATCAGTGCTATAAAAATGCACTGATTATTGTGTAAATGTCACCAGCAGGGAAGGGGTTAAACACTAAAGGGCGATCAAGGGGTCAAGCATGTTCCCTGGGCGTGTTCTAACTGTAGGGTGGATGGGCTCACTAGAACATGACAGAGATCACTGCTCTCAATCACTGGGAGCAGTAGATCCCTGTCATGTCACTAGGCAGAACAGGGAAATGCCTTGTTTGCATCTCCCTGTTCTGCCTCTTCGTGTCATGATCGTGGGTCACCAGCGGACATGAAGTCCGCGGGACCCACGGGCACGTTCCTGCGGCGCATGGCGGGCGCATGTCCGCCCACGTCACAAGTGGGTGAAACATGTCGGTGTGTGTGTCTACACATGCCCTCTGCCGATAGCCAACTTGGGCTTTTCATCACTCTTCAGCCCTCATCCTATCTCTGCAAACTGGAAATCCACAAACAACCGAAAACTGGAAGTAAATGGCCAGGCGGCCCCATGCTGGTTTTGAGTGGATATCATCCTGTGCGTGTCACCAGGACTAGGAATACAGAGATTCGCATCCTGCACACCTGTGGACCCCTGCAAAGGACCCTGGATTCACCACCTTGTCGCTGCAATTGAGGACCAATCTAATACCATCTAAACAGTGAGTCTCTTTTCAGCTGGTATATCCAGCAAGCAATCACAACCTGAACATTTTTTTGGAGGCTCTGTGTTTTGACTCAGCTGACTATATTTCCCTATCCAAACTATATGCGGTACTATCTTTAATGTTTCATGGAAACATGGTGCTGAATGACTAAGAGGCTTGCTGGGGATCTATTGTTTCTCCTTGACTTAAGTCGCATGCTTGCATCACAGCGTGCTGCATTTTTTTTATATATTATCTCTGATTGACAGTGCTACACCCAGAAATCAAACTGTCCTGTTCACTAACTATCAGGAATACTTTCTAGCCAGAATTGCATTTACTTGTCTGAGATAACCAATGCTTTCTTCAACATTGTAAAGAAGACTTAATGCAGCAACTCTATAGGCATATAGGGAGTCTGGAGGTCCATGGTTAAGCACAATACGGGTACCGACTTGTGCTACCAAGGTTTCCCGGAACTTAACTCGCCTAAACACATGTAAGCATTATATTAAGTCACACTTAATGACTTCAGATGATTGACACGTGTGGATGACTGGGATATGGCTGAGCTCATGCGTTTTTAAGTGACAACGTTGTCAGTTTTTACCTTATTCAATCTCCTACTGTTTATGCTTTCCTTTCAATGATTAAAATGTTTTTCTACTAATTGTTCTAATAAAGTTATATCAGGTTAAACCGCAGTTTGTTCCTTTTCCTTCACTGAAGGTAAGGACATCTTGGGTCCTATTCCCACTCCACTTTTATTTTGACTACTTCTTCTGTTCTGACAAGGAACACCACCGTATTAGGTGAGCCGGTAACCTGTTACCTGAATTGACCAACGATACTGGTCATCAGGACCCCGCCCATTGCGTTTTTTACTACGATTTGCCCACTAGCCACCGATGGCACAGCGACATACAGGTATGTTATTTTGTGCACCCGTGCCACTTCGCCGACGTATATCGGCGTGAGCGGGTCGGCAAGTGGTTAATCCATTCATTTTAGCATGGGGATCTCCAGGGGTATTAAAACATTATCCTTTCAAAGCCAATTTCATTTGACCTGTTCAAGGTCAATGCAATAAGTAATTTTAGGTCTCAGCAAATTCCTTGTTGGTAGATCAATCGTTGGTGACCAAACTGCTTGACCATTAATGACTGGTTCTGTCTCGGGTGAATTAAATCAAATTGACTTCAAAATCTTGGATCTCTTATAATGCACTGTATTACAAAAATAAAAAGAAATAAAGGATAAATGGATGATGGATGGATGGATAAATGAAAGGATAAAAAGAAAAGAAAAAAATGATTTTAACCATTAAAGGTTTGCTGAAATGAATCTACTTACAAAATGATTGCAACAATAGTGGATGCATCATATACTACATAAGAAAATAACTTTTTCTATGCTGTGGATGAAGAAGTAAAAGTCTGGTAGCTTAATAATCCAATAAAACTCAAAGAGAACCCATAGTAACAGCAAGGTTGACGCTTATTTTCTATGCTGTGGCCCTAAATAATAATATCATCTTTCTGGTATGCCAATTTTGAGCTTGTATTTCAGGTCCCAAAAGCCTGCACACATAGGATCAAAAGTAAGAAAAAAATGTTAGCATTGTTACTTTTCATCACTAGTTGTACCCTATTAGGAAATTAACTTTAAGTTTGATTTACTAAGGTTATAAGGTTGTTTATCAGGATGCTGATCTCTGGCAGTGTTACAGGGATATTGTGCTTTGGCCTCTTAAGATTTTTTTTTTTTTTTCATTATTTACATTTACAAAGTAGGGACAATGCGCCCACAGAATTCAATACATTTGAGAACACATCACTATGGGTGTAACAGCCCATTTCAAAATGTCACCTAAATTGCACTGTAAATGTAAAGTTTTTTTAATGCCCCACTCCAGGAAAAATAGTATATCCCTCATCATGTAGCCAATAACATGGACACTTGAAGAAGGGCCTTGTTGGAAGTAAACAGAATAGAAGGGAACAGCTTTAGGTATGTAAGAAAAGGGCATTTAGGCCCTTTTATCATGTTGAATGCTCCCATGCACATTACCTCAATGTGTGGCACCACACACTACTTCTGATAGGCACTTCAATGCACCTTGCTGATTGGGGAGTGTTGCAAGTTGCAGCGTGATATGCTGTCAAAAAAAGGGTGCAGGTCCCATTTCTGGGCCACTAAGGTGCATGCCAGCCAATTCATTAATGTGTTAAAAAACCTGCCTGTTTTAATGCACTAACATATTTAACAATGTAATTTATAGTTTTCTAAACCATTATCTAAAACAACATATGTAATAACAGTGTATCATTATATATGCTAAATTTGAATGTAGCATGAAATTCTCATAACAGGACAGTAGACATGTTTAGTATGTCCCTAGCTTGAGGAAGAGAGAACACTGTTTTACAAAATGTATATTAAACAGGGATAAGGGACTTTTACATGACCCGTACTGTTCTTATCCAGCAATTCATAAGCAGTTGAAAAAAAAAAAAAAAACGACTTCATGATACTGTGAACTGAAAATATTATCATGATGAGAAATGTATCATTACTTAAGGCTGAAAACTGAGTGAAAGAATATTTGTTGCTCTCTCTCTGCACTTTTTGATTAAATAAGGTATGCTTTGTAGCAGACTGTGCAACAAATGCTTTTTGGCACAAGCCAAGGGTGTCATAAGAATATGTGAAATATTAGGAGTAAGCTTTACTGAAGAACGTAATTCTACATAAGACCAGTTATCAGTCTGCATACAAGAGGTTTTTTTTTTTTTTAATATTTATCTTTTTAACACCTTCCCGCTCTGCCATCATTTTGCTGTAGGCCGGGTGGGAAGGTGTTAAAAAAAAATATGATTTAATTGTTGTGACTGGGCATCATATGATGTCCTTCACAACATGCAGCTTGTGTGCGCTCCCGGGGAGTGCAGCGCGGCGATCCGTGGTGTGGTGTGTTGCATCTCACGGTAAAGAGCTTATGACGTAGACTCTTCACCATGTGATCAGCTGTGTCCAATCACAGCTGATCACAGTGTAAATAGAAAGTGGTTATCAGCATTCTTCTATTCATGCTGACAGCGCGTGAGTAGAGAGGTGGCTCTCCTGATGGGGGGGGTCTGCACTGATAATCAGTGCATTGATGATCAGTGCAGTCCCATCAGTGATGCCTGCCAGTGCCCCCCAGTGATACCCACCATTGATCCCAATCAGTGCCCATCAGTGCCACCCATCAGTGCCGTCCATCGGTGCCATGCATCAGTGTCCATCATTGTCCATAAGGGCTGCCCATCAATGTCCATCAGTGTAGCCTATCAGTGCCCATCAGTGCCACCTATCAGTGCTACATATCAGTTTTGCCTATCAGTGCCCATCAGTGCTGCATATTAGTGCTGCCTATTAGTACTGCATATTAGTGCCTCCTCATCAGTGCCCATCAGTGCCACCTCATCAGTGCCGCCTCATCAGTGCCCATCAGTGCCGCCTCATCAGTGCCCATCAGTGCAGCCTCATCAGTGCCCATCAGTGCAGCCTCATCAATGCACTTAAGTGAAGGAGAAAAATTACATAGTTACAAAATTTTGTAACAGAAACTAAGAAAAACCTTTTTCTTTCAAAATGTTTGGTCTTTTTTCATTTGTTTAGCAAAAAATAAAAAACACAGTGGTGATTAAAAAGAAAGCTCTATATGTCTAAAAAGAAATGATAAAACTTTTTTGGGTACAGCATTGCATGACCATACAATTGTCATTCAAAATGTGACAGCTCTGAAAGCTGAAAATTGGCCTGGGCAGGAATGGGGGGGGGTTAAAGTTCCCAGTATTGAAGTGGTTAAAGTCTAAAGAGAGCAAGAAAGAGAACTGAAGAGAATCCAAGGTCCAGAACCAGGGAGAACATCTCATCCAGAGTGTAGTAATTGATTTGCAGGCAGCTAAAAAGCAGCAAAAAAGATTTGATTGTAAGTTCTCATGAGCCTAACCTTCCTCAACCCTTCTGTATTGGACTGGCTTGTAGTTGTACTGTCTTCATTAATTTTGAAAAGTGCTGTGCAAACTGTTGGCGCTATATAAATCCTGTATGAAAATAATAATAATAATAGTGTCTGTGCGTCTAAAATCGGCAAGCATGAACTTTCCCACTTCTGAAATGGTTAACAAGTAATACATCATTTATACAATCCACTTTGTCTTTAGCAATTTATATCAGCATAAATGACCTACTAAATAATACAAGAATGATCAAATATTCAGAATATAAAAATTGTAGAATTGTTTGAAATAAAGGGCATATGAACTGGATAACTTAACAAAGGAGACAAAAATAGACTAAGAAGTGGCACTATTCCTTATAAATGGACACTCTTACCAACTGCACATAGCTACTTATTAAAAACCAAAAAGAATTGGCCTCTTGCCTTGAAAGCATGCAGTGATTTCTGCTACAGATCTTTAAGGTGTCACCCTCATTACTTTACACAGAAATATATTTATTGTGACTATTGTCACTAAGTGACTATTTTTTTTATCAGTAACTATGGTGCCTTTTCAGGATAGTTCTTAAATGAAGACATGCTGCTGTTTTTGGTGGCTTATTAACCTTTGTCCTTTTTTGTACTCTTTGAAAAACTGGTGGGATAGAACTTGAATCTCTAGTTTCATAAACTCCCTCACACAAAAATACCTCAAAAGAAGTCAGACAAGATAATTGATGCTTTTCCTGTTAAGGTTTCCTAAAAGATCTTAACCTCCAGGTCATCATGCCTCTTAGTAAGTGTGGCACTGATGCCCTCTTTGCACACCAACAGGATTGTCAATGTGAACCTGTCGGAGGGGGAGGGGGGTCAGCAAAATTACGAGATGGCTAACCTGTGAAACAAATAGCTTCATACATACATGCCCATCAATCTGTTTGCTATGTCTGCACTCTCCTGGAACCAATCTGATTCAAATATTTCCAGATCTGGGGAATAGCATATCCAAAGTTGGCTGCTGTGATTTTTCCCACCAACCCCTATGTCATTATTGTGTCCTGCAGTGCTTAAGGATCAGCAGGAAGAACCACAGTAGGGGGACCTGCCATTTGGCCAGCCTGAGAAACTGAATTGCATCAGGTCTGCTCAGTGTCAAGTTTTTTTTATACTTCCCAGGTTAGTGCTCTTGTAATATTGTTGACCCGATTATGTAGTCACTTTGATTAAATTAAAAAAGGTGCAAACAGGGGGGTTAGAACCCCGTCAGGTTTTTATTTATTTACCTATCTATTTGTGTGCTGTCTGTTTCCTGGTTAGGGAGAGTCTCCCTTTCAATTTGTCCTTGTGGCCTTCAAGAATACATTTAAAGGAAACAATTATCCTACAGAGAATTTATCTTACTTTTAACGACATTTCTTCTGTGTTGCAATGGTTTTATCCACGTTCTACTTTATCCAAATGAAAAAAGTTTTGGCCTTAGATATTCTTAAAATAACTATGCAATTGTTAATGCAAGTAGATTTAAAGATAATGAAAGTAAATGTATCTTCAGGAGTCACCTGAAGTGACTCCTGAAGTGCCGGTTCACACTAGTATGATGGAGGGAAAAATGCGAAGCCAGTGCGGGCTCCCGCATCGCACCTGAATCGCACAGTGGTTCACACTGAGATCTGTGAACGGCTGCAGGTGTCAATGTAAAGTAAACGACGCCCCCACATTTTTCAGCAGATCGCAGTGCGAACTGTGAAATGATGCAGGAATTGGATTGCATAAGTGTGAACACCCATGCAATCCGATTCTAGTGCGGACCAAAAAAAGGTTCTTGCACCATTTTGGTGTGAATGTGATGCCATTTCAGCCATACAGTTTGTATGGCTGAAATTGCATTGCACAGACATCGCATGCAATCTCAACAGCAATGCCGTGTGAATCACATGTGATGTCTGGCATCACACTAGTGTGAACTGGGCCTTTTACCTGAAATCAAGGCAAACAGCTGAATACAAATATGAGAACTATTGTAAATGCCATTGTTTTTGTAAGTTTGTCAAACCAGTCCTGTGATCCAGGAAATCCTACCAGACAACACAGCCAGACTGGTGAACAATTGTTTTTATACTGCTAATATGCAATTAATGCTAGTCAAGGACTCACTCCCAAATCTTCTACACAGAAAAAAAAAGGAACAGCAGCAAACTAAAGGGTTAATTCCTTGTACCTTTTAGACTTGTAGAACTGTGCGAAGCAGTAGAAACTGGCTCATAGTGCTAACCATCTTTTTCTCAATAAACTGCATTGAGATCATCAGGAAGCTAATATAAAGACATATTCAGTTTATTTTACTAGTTGTGTTTAAAACACATACTTTTTTAGTTACTATATAACTAAACTAAATGTGATTAATGTATAAAAAATTCATCTTTCTTGTTCAAATATTTTATTAATGATAAGAGTCAATAATACAACGTGTAGGTCAATTTGAGATATATGGCAGATGTAATAAAGTATAGCCACTCAGTAAAGAAGTGGTTAAGATAACAAGCAAAACAACAATAAAGCATAACAAAGTATCCAACAACCATAACATCAGAATAATGTAAAGTAGCGATCAGAACCAATTACTAAACAGTAATTGTTAGGGTATTGGTGCCCAAACCAAGGTGAACTTTAGGGTAGTAAATTTAAATATAACCAGTTGGGACAATAATGTGCCCAAGTTTGGGAAGAGGAAGTACCATGGGTGCCCCTAGCCTGAGGTGGTAAGAGTTGATCTTATGGGTGTACAGATATGAAATGTGGTATTGCTTTGGTTAGTCATAAGCAAAAATTCATCTTTAATCCTAATCCAGTTAACCCAGTAATTAACATTGCTTTATAGCTCAGTGGGGGAGATTGCTGTACTATCATCACGTAGTTAGTACAGCAGCTCCTCTCGAGTTAATACAGCGGCTCCTCCCAAGCTCCTCCCGAGTTAGTACAGTGGCTCCTCCCAAGCTCCTCCCGAGCCCTCTGGGTTGAACAAAAAAAAACAATGAATATTGTGTACTCGGCGTAACCTTAACTTTTAAGCTGGTCATTAATGGATCAAGATGTAAATTCATGTATGGTCAGGCTGGTAGTACACAAGTTGATCCATCGATGGACTTGTGTACAAACAGGTGGTTGGGCTTCTGGCTATAGCCGGTAACACTGGTCATTGTATTCTGATGGCGAAGAAGGTTTCCCACTGTCAGAATATAATACCACATAAGGATGTGGATGGAGCAAACAAGGCATTTCTTTCTTTCCACCAGCTGGTTGAAAAAAAAAAAGCATAACGTTTGCACTGCCTTAGTGCCATATCACAAATAAGTGCTAAAATTGAGCCTATATTATCCTATGAAGTCATCCAGGCAGTGGTGGAATGACGTCTGTTAATTATACTTGAATCCGAACTTCTAAAAAGAAAACAGTAGCATTAGTCATTGGGCGATAACATACATACATACATCTCATCAAACACTGTTGATATTTGATAATTGCTGAAAAGATATAGATTGGTATAATATAATATGTATGCCTTGTATTTTGACTATGTGTGTCTTATAAGGTCTAACAGTTCTTAAAAAAAAATCTGTTCTTGATGAAAAAGAAATACAAAAGAACATTTCTCAGTATCTTACATTAACACAGATTAAAAGCAATTAAAATAGACCAAAGGCTTTGAGTAGGTGAACTAAGATCACCAGACACACAAATTGTAAGTTGTCAACCTGTACTGTCTCTTTTGTTTGAAGCTTGACTAGAGCTGTGTTAGGATAATTTAATTGTTGCAGGAGCTCTGTTATGCAGCCATGCAGGTAGCTTGTACCAACATATAGATTAATTAGACTTTCTCCCTTTTTACCAGTATGTCTGCTTCAGTGTGTGTCTATGACAAGACAAAACAATAATGATCAAGTTTATTTTCTACATTCCAGTCACAGGTCATGTAAACTAAGAATTCTCCCTGTAGGCCTCATTTAAAGCAGAGAAATAATCATCATGAAAATGCAAAGAAACAAGAAAAAAAAATGTGACTTTTGAGTTTGAATAAAACAACCTAATTGAGATGAAAAGTCTTTGCTTGGTTTGCCGATTAGGTTTATTTTGACTGGAATATTAATATTTGTGCTTGATTTGTTCCATTTCATACCCTTTCCATTTTTTAAAAGACATTTGTTCGATGGCACTGATCCATATCGCTACATTTCTGCTCAACATTTTAATTTGACTGTCAGACTTTATCAGAGGTACTTGTAGTGAAAAAGACTGCCGTATTGTTTGTGGTAAGCAAAAATGCAGTATTATGCCCAATAAAGACAGAAGTGAAAAAAAGATCCCTGGGTGGAAACTTGTTTGTATAGTTACAGGGTACTGCTAGAGTTAAACCTTAGGGGGTGCAGGGGGGCAACTTTTCTTAAACCAATTCATCTTTAAGGGGCAAGCAGAGCACATTCTGTTCTTTATTTGCCAATAGTAAAGAATTTCACAGCATTTACACTCCTTTATCTCTTTTCTTGCTTGCTGTTTGAGCCTCTGGCGGGCCTGATAACCTGATTCTGAAAGAATCTGGGGCTGTCAGTGTTTTTTAGATATATAAGGGGTTACCATACTTTTGTTAAGTTACATGTCTGAAGAGGGGTGCATTTTGTGACAGCAAGGAGACACAATTAGAGATTTTGCCTGCAGTAAAACTGTAAGTAAACTAAGTATCACAGTCATTTGGTATTATGTGCTATGTTGTACAAAAGAAAGCAAAATGAAGTGTCTACTATTTCTAATAAGGATTGTGAGGAAGATCCCATTGTGTAGACAAGGGGCAACTGCACTGGGTTTAGTTTTGACTTAGCTTGGAGCAAAATGTATTAACTAAAAATGGTTCATATTCAGATCATTTATGCAAAGGATTTTTATGACTGGAAGGGAATATGAAAATCATAACTGGTAGTAATGTTAGAAGAGTTTAGATTTAGAATTTAAAGCTTATATTTCAGATGTGGCATCAATATTGTTCAACCACTGGCATACAGTAGGTCATTCATAAAAATAGCAAAGTTCTAAATCAAATCCACTTTTGGGACGTACACTTCTAGTAAACAAACTTACAGGTCCTACAGATGTCCAAAGAATATTGATTCCTAGGGAATATATCTTTGCATTACAAGTATGCTATTTAGCATTGTTGTAGGCATCAATAGGTGGCATGGAAATGGTTAAGCGTATTCTGGTGGGAAATGAATGCCATGATGATTGCAGACCCCAAGTCACCCTGACGTCATTTCCTTCGCCATCATTGTCAAGTCTCTGGTGATGGTGGTTGTGCTGAATTATTAGTTTGTGTCGGGCTAGATAAAGCATTTCCATGTATTGAGTTTCAGCATGCTTTGTGGTTTGGGTCAGATGAAATATTAAAGACTGTTTGTGATCTCAGTGAAGAGCCAGGCTTGCAGACTTTTGCACGCACAACACAGAAATAAAAAATAAAAAAAAGGAGCTCAGCAGACCTTATTTTGAAAATGTTGGTGATTTGTTCACAGCCCTTTAACATTTATTGTTTCCAGGGGAACATAAAGAAAGATATTAGAAAAGCATTTTGATTGTAGTTTGGACACCTACCTTGATTTGAGCTTGCGTGATTATTAATTCTAGAATAAAATCAGCTTGCTGCTCAATCTACACTGGTCTATGAAATCAGATATAGTGCAAGTTTGAGGAAATTATTGTTATTTTGTAAGCATTATTTCCAGATAATCCCCATCATATTGTATTAATACAGATATTGTATTAATTCAAAGGCTTTACTGTCCCGTAGAGTTTTTGTCATCCCTCGTTAATTAAAGTTATTTCTTCAATGGAGACTTACTGCAGAGATTTTTTATTTTCTCTGCCTAAGATCCAGTTGTGGTCAAGGTTACTTACCTATCTGATTTTGCTAAATGCACATGCATCAATTGACAAAAAGGGAAAAGTTTTTTTTTATCTGCAATAAATCTTTATTGGCCGCCAAGCCTGTTATTTGAGGTTATTATTGTAGGATAATCACCCCAGTCTATAAGCCCCCCTTTATTTGATCAAACAAAGAGACGCAATGAGGTCAGCTTTACAGAAATTTCCTGCTTATCAAGATGAAAATCCAGTTCAGGCATTAAAATTGACTTAAAGTTGAATCGGCTGTAAGTTTTACAACTCGGCAACAACTGTGCTGTAAATTATATGCGTTATAATCAAAAGGCGCTGAAAAGGGTGATGAATATGCCAGTCTGGTCTTGAATATAGATATGGAATTAAGTGACTGTTTTCCTTCTGGGATTTAACTGATAAAATAGTTACAACTCGGTCTGACTAAAAAGTCTAATTTTTTTAGTAATAGATGGAATGTATTTTTTTTTTATAACTTTAATACCCACATTTGTATAACTCTGTGAGTTAAAGACTGAGAGATTATTTACCCATGTAGATAAATGATAATGGATATATTCATTAATAGTGTCTTTAATTTTGGTAGGGTATCTTTTGTGAATTTGGTGTTTTCAACTACTTTTTTTTAGATTTTCGGGATTATGCTGTGCTTACTTTGTGCCCCATCCCTATTTTTTCTGATCCCCTTTGTTCTCTAAATTTTATCATACCACACATGGAACAATACATGTAAGCATAAAAATACATTATTATACCCAATTTAATAGGTTTCAGCCGACATGCAGGTATTGATTGACAAGCTTCCTGATCTTCTATCTCTCATTAATCTTCTTCTTTTTTATTTTCTTTATACTTATCTCTTGTAGAGGATTAGCCACTACGTGCCAGGTGCTTAAACAGCTATTGGAATATAAAGATTACACTCAAAGATTTCTTTACATGTCATGGAAGTGTTATCTTCTTTATGAAAAGCAAAATTTAAAAATGTTGTCAGCAATGTGAATAAAGTATCTCATCTATATAATAGGTGTAAAATAAAAATATACCATTGTTAAGCATATAAGTTTAAATCATTTAAATAGTACTTTACAGAGTTCTATGTTATATAATAAACAGAAATAACAACTATCAGTAGTAGGGGTTCAAAGGTAAAGTATAAATATTCACCAGTAACTCTTCTAGAAATAATTTTTTATTTTATAATCACTGTTTGATATTTATTTTTGTGATTACTGATACCTAGGGTGACATAACGAATGTTATCCCATAACTTTGTACAATATCTCACATTTTGTATGTTTGTTTATGTATAATTTATCAACATTGCTAAAAACATTCTGGAGTCTATATTTTACATGGTAAAGCAGTAAACATGTTTAAGATTCTTCTTCATTTATACAGGATTTATATGGCGCCAACAATTTGTGCAATACTTTACAATGTGTGGGCAGACAGTACAGTTACAATACAATTCAATACAGGAGGAATAAGAGGGCCCTGCTTGTTAGAGCTTACAATCTAGGAGGGAAGGTAATCCTTATAACTGAGTAGCTGTCCATGTATAAAATGAGAAAAAAGGTTCTTCAGTGTAATATACATTTAAAGAAACCCCATCAAGCAACTAATCCTTGTTCTTGAGAATTCCTGTTGCTGGAGAGACATTTAAGCATGCCAAGAAAAATTCCCTGTCCAGATCTTGTAGATGTAAAATATATTTGATAAGTACATGGCACCAGGAAAATCAGGTCTTGGAAAGACTGGTTTAGAAAGGTGAAGAAATGCAGGGCTTCAAATTTTCCATGATCAGCCTCAGTTACTAAACCTTGGCATAAAGAAAATAATGAACTCATTTTAGAAAATAACTGTAATAAAGTTTTAGAGAGTTTGGCTGCTTCTGCCTAATCATGTGGCTGTGATTACAAAAAACTATTATTTTAAGGATATAGTTTAACTTTTCTTCCATTGACATGACTGCACCCAGAAAATCCAAATAAGCACACAACATTTCTCTTTTTGTTCATGTTGTGTGTGTGTGATAATTGCATGAATTGTGTGTGTGTGTGTATGTGTGTGTATTTGCTTACAATATGATTCTATTAATCTATCTATCTACAGCCTATATATATATATCTCTATCTGTGAAAGAGAAAGCACTTATAGGAAAATATAAGTGAATGCTCAGTTTTGCTGAGCCTGAATTATGTAAGGCTGTAGGTAGGTACTGGTTAGCATGTAAGGTGCTTCTCTAGCATAAGCAAGAAGACTTACTTTAAACAATGCTGCTGGGTAATATGTTCAAATAGCCAAACTCAAGAAGGGTATTGACATTTTCTTAACAAGACTGAGTTTGTATTATGGGTATATCTTATTATTGTATATGGACTACATGTACTATAGTTTAAAGTTTTTTTTATATTTTTGTATCTAATTTTTTTTGTATATTTTCTTATGAAAAACAAAAAAACAAGACTCTATGTGAAGATGTCAGCTAGTTAGTTTTTGTAAAGAATCATACTGTCATAAGTAATTTTTTTTTCAGTTAATGTGTTTATTTTTAAACCCTTCCCTTGCAAAATATAGAGAAGGAAATTGAAACCCTTAACACGTTCAAGTATCCCTACTTTCTTGTCAATACGTAAATTGAGAAATGACAGAAACATTATTGTAACCCCCCAGAGACCTCACTAGACCCCACTTGCTGGTAGATCTCTGTAAGGGGGCATGGGCTAGATCAGTTTCTTTATTTCTTCTTTTCTTTTCTTTTCTTTTCTTTCTCTCTCTCTCTCTCTCTCTCTCTCTCTCTCTCTCTCTTTCTCTCCTTCTTTCTTTCTCAGTGATACACCACATTTTAATAGCAAGTAATGCTGAACTTGATTGAGAGTGTCCTAGGCCCTGTCAATAATGAGATATATTGACAACAGGTGCTTGGTTGCCATCAGCAAGAATATATGGTCATCTGCTGCTTCATTGTCATTAGATAACACCACTCGTCATCTGGGACACAGTGACATTAGCCATATTATGTGTGTAGATGGAATTTCTGGATTCTGCCACCACAACATATGGCATGCTCAGACTAATGGTTTAACACAGCATTCTAAACGCAGATAATGTCAGCACAATTCATTGTATACTTCCTCTAAACGCAAAGAGCAATATGGCTGCAGGTCAAATGCTGTGTTTCAGAAATAGGAAATATTTTATTTACTTTGTCTCAATGGTATGTTTTTCCAGTCTGCAAAAAAACACCAAATCTACATTTTTTTCTTCATGGGACCTTGAAGAAAAAACACAATCATTCAACTTGTAGGATGAAAGTAAAACGACATGAAAGAAGCATGCTGAAAAGGCCCTGGAAGTTTGTCAAATTTTTTTGCACTAAGATAAATGAATAGCCCCTAAAAAACGAATTTTACACCAACACAAATCCTGCTTTTTAGATCATTTTTCATCGTTAGCATTTAATTGCCAGTGTACGTGTCCATTGAAAAAATAATGGCTAAAAGTCTACATTTATATTGGCATAATTCCCTTTCATTCTACCTATATTTTATACTACAGCAATAGAAGTATGTTAATAGAAAATCAAGACCCTTAAAATGAAGTTTTAAAGACAATATTTTCCATTTTTTGTGGAAAATGAGTTGTTAACACTGTAAAAGTAAAAGTATTTTCTTACACATGCCATAAAATGAAACTCTTTTGACCACTGTTTTATATAGATCTCCCGGTTATGCCTTTCAGGTGCCTTTCCACAGTAGGCAAGTTGAAAAGCATTAAGGAGCCAAGCCTGCCCTAATAGTACATCATATTCTGCCAGCTTCGTATCACTGGTAAAAGGAACATGGCACGCAGGTGTTTAAATTATTTACACTCATAATCGGCCTTTATGTTACATTGCCTAGCTAGGCCTCTGTTATTCTAGTGCATAATTGATAGTGCTCAGAAGTGGAAAAGTTAGAAAAGCGGAATTAATGTGATGCGAATGTGCAGTGAGGCAGCTCCAGCTGGCACAGCCAAGTTGGACTGAGCGGTCTGAGAAAGTGCAGGATCGCGTGTGCACGCCCACTGAGGAGAAGACATCAGAAGTAACACGTCTTGACTTGGCATGCTGTCAGGGATTTATAGTAAGAGGAGAGAAAGTGGTGACAGAGTCAGCAATATGAACTTCAAACACATAAAACATTTCGATGGAATTCTGAAGTTTCAAAATGGTGTAATGGCAGAGAAATTATTTAATCCTTAGTAATATATTAATTGCATATGACCTTTTATGCCCGTGGGATCAGCATGCAAACAATATAGGCATCACAATAGTATAGAGTGCTGCAAAATCTAGACTCAAAAGAACATCAAAAATACAAACCACTTAGAGTAATGATCACTTACAAGGTGTAATTGCTTGTAGCGGCCAATCCAGTTTTACCTATCAGTTTATTAAAGCTGTCATAATAATACAATATGACCACTTGATGGTTACTATGGGTTACTGCATTTTTCTTATTACTCTTTCCCTTACAGAATAAAACTGTTTGTTTAAGCAGGGCTCTTGATCCTATCATGACTTGGGTAGATATAATAACTAGCCTTTGTATGTAACATCTATATTGGTTAAAATTGTTGGCTGAACACATTTTGTATTGTATTAAACATTGATAGACATATTGGAAATGAGTATTCTTTAGCACAGATAATCTGCTTAAAAGCATTAGCCGTCATACTGGAAAATATATTCTTTTTATCCTAAAATTGAAGTATATATAATGAGAAATGGGGAAAATAAGCATTATCTTTCCAAAATAGATTATCACTTTTTTCCTGGCCCTTACTGGCTAGGATTGGTGTTTCCATTAAACATAACATTTCCAACTGACCTAGCAATTAGTCTACACCTATGGGTAAATATTAGTAATTCTCAATTTCTGCAGCGCTATAATAAAGTATTTAAAGCTGCATACATTGAAAATAGTAATATGTATAACAATAAATAAAATGCATTAACACAAATAAATTTCACAAAGAACAAAGTGGCATAATAATGATATGACAGCACTGTCTTTCTTGCTTAACTCCATAGCGTGCTTGTAAAGGCAGACATGAAGGTAGAGCCTGGCTTGTATTGACCTGCACAGCACAATAAAATTAAATAAAATAAAATAATGAGGGCTATTAAGTACAGGTGTGTGTTTTTCTCATAAAACAGTTAAATAGTTCAAAGCACAATAATAAAAGTTTGTTGTTTTAATGCTCTTTTAAAGGGAACTATAAGTGTAAGTAATTTTACTATACGAGTTAAACAGCGCCCATGTAGACAGAACCGCCAGGGGAGTGTTTTCTCTTCTTCCCTTTGTATTTGTTTTACTTTGTTCTAACTCGATTTGCAGACTCTGCCTACGTTGGCTTCATAAGCTATTTCTCACACGTCTGTGTGTGAAAATGAATAGGAAGGAAGGAAATTGTAGCAAACTGAGAGACCAGGAATGCATAAGCTCACATTTCTACTGGACATCTTATTATTGCAGCACATCGGGCTTAGGAAATCTGCATCTGAAATATAAACATACAGCCCTATAAAATATACCTAGAAAATAAATACCCATTATTTTACCATCATAAAAACCCTTCTGGGAGCCGTGGAAAACATTGTTTTTTTTCCAGCCTTAGCAGTCTGTACTGAGTACAATAAAATATAATGGAACTGTCTCATTTCATAGATATCACCCAAGCATTACAGGCAACCAGAGTTATGTACACAACAATATGGCCTGTGAGCAGAATATTCACTATACAATGACCATAGTCAGACAGTTTATGTTTATTTTTTAATGAATACTGAATGATCTTTACACAGTCAGGGAATCAAGAAAGTTGACTGCAACAGAAATAGATTTAGATGCATCTGTAGTGTAGCCAGCAGTGTACTGGTCACCCAAAGGCCATAAAACAAATTAGACATAAGACAGTTATTCAATAGGAATTGGCCAACACTTCATCCATGTATGGTCAGCTTATGACTAAAAAAAAAAAAAAAGAGGTTTAACAGTATACAAATACTGTGCTAAAGCTGTTGATCTCAAAGAAGTCAGGAAAAACTCCAGTAAGACAGTTAAAAACATGTGCTTACAGTGGGGAAAAATGTGCTCTTTCCATCATTTAGAAAATGATCCCCTCCACTCATTAACTCTAATTACAGCAATGGCATTGCCTGGATGTGGCCATAGCATAGCAACTACACAGCAAGGATCACACTGGTCACATTGCTGTATAGATGTATATATGAACTTCTTTATTTGCATTTTTATGCTTGCTAATATGATACACTACACTCTTGAATAGTACTGTGTATTTACACCACATAAAGGCATATTTGTGTAACCCCACCCTGGTGACAAAATGTGGCTGAGAATAGCTCAAGGTTTTACTTGTCCCCAGGGATGGATGGTCTCAGTTGTGACTATGACTGTTTTATGTGTGGGGTCATCTTCACAGCACACACTATATTGATTATCCTCTAAAAAATCACATCTGTCCAGACTTTATCCACCTCCAGGGAATAAAGTACGGAAAATAGTGACTGGCTGTGATTTTTATTTGTAAGGTCACCAGCCAGCCATATTCGAGGGTCCTAATGAGATGCCGTTTTGGACTAGACTCTGAATAACTTAGTCTGGCTAGCAATGACACTCAAAAGGCTTCTTGTATTGCTCCTGGACTCCACTGTCATGAGCATTGTATGAAAATATCCAGTTCCACCCACCTGTTGAATTCATTTTGTGGTCATTATGTTCTTGTTTGCATTTTTAAATGGTTCTAAAGGCAAAATGTTTGTTTATTTTTTACCATAATGCATTCTCTATATTGAGGTAAAAAACATCCAACATCTCTCCCCCTCCCCCCCCCAAACACTTACCTGCACTGTGCTCAGCTGCAGTTATCCTCTCCTTGCTCTCATAGGACAAACTGAGAGTATCGTGAGTCATTGGCTGCTGCTGTCAGTCAACTCCTGTAAGGAGGGAGTATCCAAGCTGTGCTGTGTGTAACTATGGATGCACAAAGCCTGGCACAGGGGTGCACCTGTACCTGTGCCTCCATTGCACAGGTCTTGATATGAGGTCACATGCAGGAGAGGAGTTGAGGACAGTTGAGTAGGGAATACCAGAAGAGGGGGTAAGACACTGCTCTGTGCAATACCATTGCACAGAACTGGTAAGTATAACATTGTTTTTTTTTAAAGTCTTTATAATCACCTTAAAAGTGGTTCTAAGGGCAGAGTTTTTTTACCTTAATGCATTATTTGCAAAAAACCTTCTGCAAGCATCTAGCCCGTCCCCTCAAGTACTTACCTGAGCCCAATCTCGATCCAGCACTTTGCCCAATAGCAGAGGCTCTCTCGGCTCTCTCTCCTCATTGGCTCAGACACAGCAGCGGGAAGCCATTGGCTCCTGTTGCTTTCAATCACCAGTGAAGAAGGAGGGGGGGGGGCAGGGCCAATCCATGGTCTGTGTGTCTTATGGACATGCAGAACCAACTCAAGAGCAGGCATGCATGAGTGCTTCCATAGCAAGTGGCTTGTATGGAGGCACTCAGCGGGGAGGTGGGTCACAGAGCAGGTATGTATGACATATTTGTTAATATTAAAAAAAATTAAAAATGCCTTTATAATCATTTTAACTCTGTTTATTTTATAATAAATGCAGTGGAAAGATTGATATCTGAAGCTTTTGGCAGTGAGATTTTTTTTTTTTAACAGAAGAAAATAATTGCTTTATAGACTAATATACAAATATATACAAATATATAAGAAATAGTGCCTTAAGAGCGGAACTAAAATACAAATATATAAGAAATAATGCATTCAGTCAATAGCATTAAAACAATTATGAGTATTTTGAGTCTTCCCTGTAACACACTTTGGGGAAGATTTACTAAAACTGATGCACACAGAATTGGGTGCAGCTATGCATAGTAACCAATCAGCTTTCAGCTTTTAGTGTCAAAGGCTAATTAAATAAGCTGAAGTTAGAAGCTGATTGGTTACTATGTGTAGCTGCACCAGATTCTTTATGCATCAGTTTTAGTAAATCTCCCCCATTGTGTGTTACAGGGAAGATTCAAAAAACAATGCTGTTTTAACGCTATTGACTGACTGCATTATTTCTTATGTATTTGTATTTAGTAAATCTCCCTCTTTATTACCTGTTGCTTCTTGCAGCAGATCTGTTACTTTTGACCTTTAATTAATAAGGTGGCAACACTTTTTGTTTTGCAGTGAAATAGAACAGCAACGTTGTCACCCTGTGGACAGATTAGTCTTAGATGGACTTTAACACAGCTCTATTTTTTAATAACAGCAATAGTTTTTTTTTTTTTCTTTTGGAAGAAAAAGTTAAACCACAATTATACAAGCTGACCATTTCAGTAGTATAATAATTTGTCCCAACCCCTGTTACTCTAAAGCCTCATACACAGGATTGGACTTTGTACAAACTTTCCCGTGGATTTTTGTACAAAGGGCATTGGCCATAAACGAATTAAGCATACACACGGCAGGACTTTTTCAGCCAACTTTCACCAAATCACGTGGTTTTTCAGCTCTTTACCGCCACCCTTTGGTCAACTTCTGTATTGTTGTCTGATCTTTTGCATTGGTTCTGAGCATGTGTGTTTGTACTTTGGACTAAAGTCCTATGGACTTGTGTACACATGATAGGATTTTGCACAATAGGACTTTTGTTGCCGGAAAGTTTGTCTGTTTGCACAGCCAACATTTGTCCAATGAAAACGAAAAAGTTTGTCCGATGGAGCGTACACGGTCGGATGTTGCCTTAAAACAGCTAATTTGCATGTTTGTTGTCAAAAAGTCCTATCATGTTTATTTTTGCTAGGCTGCTTGGTCTGCATGTAAATGTAAAGAATGATATAAATAAAAGCATGTGAAATAAAAAAAATACTATTCCATGTTTAAAAAAACAGAGTTAGCAGAATATAATATTTTTTGCTATAGTGTGCCTTGAAAATTCTTTTGACACACTAATTATGAATTACTGATGGCAAGAGACAGAGAACCAAACATCAGTATTTCCTAATATCTAATAGTGCATCTATTTTAAATTCCAATAAAACCATACTAGATGATGCTAGAATATGTTTTACAAACTGTGCACACCCTCTTAATGATTTAAAACAGTTAAATCCATGTTTTTCTTCCTAGCAATCAAGCGTTGTACGCTAAATAATCTGCTTACTGTTTGTATTTATTTGTACTTGTCTGCTTGTTGTATAACTGCAGTCTCCATGTGCCATGACTCTCTGAGCTGAGGAAGGACTAATTCCTGTATTTGATGCTAAATGCTTCCCTAGTGACATTGCTTCAGGTGATAAAGTGGCTAATAACTTTTATTATTATTCCTCTGTAAAGAATATAAATATCTCCTTCCTTTTTAATCTGCACTAGGAGAATCAAGTTTTCAGGAAAGTCCCTGCTCAATTTTGGATTTTAATCTTGAGGTATAAAAAAAAATACATAATTCTTGCAGCACAACAAAGCAAGCAGAAAATGAAGATGCAAACAGTATAGCAATAAACACATAGATCATTAATATCATAAACAAGGCTTGGAAATGTAAAGAGATACTGTATCATGCCAAGGAGAGTCTGTAATGAAGCAAAACTTGTTTTAGGTTAATGACATCACAGT
Source organism: Aquarana catesbeiana (assembly GCF_042186555.1). NCBI lineage: Eukaryota > Metazoa > Chordata > Amphibia > Anura > Ranidae > Aquarana > Aquarana catesbeiana. Next base: position 180,183,237 of record NC_133324.1, on the reverse strand, counting down.
GGAGCTGCATTGATTGATATTCACTACCATTGAATTAGTATGTATTCTGGACCTTTTTTTACAGCAGAATTTAGTTTAAAGTGATTGTAAAGTCTTTTTTTTTTGCTTTAAAAACAATAAACATGTTATACTTACCTGCTCTGTGCAGTTGATTTGCACAGAGCAACCCAGATCCTCCTCTTCTCAGGTGCCTCCTCTGTGATCCTGGCCCCTCCATCCTGTTGAGTGCCCTCACACAAACAGCTTGCTATGGGGGTACTCGAGCCGAGTCACAGCTCCCTGTGTCCATTCAGACCCAGAGCCGTGACCTGGCACTGCCCCCTTTCTCTCCTGATTGGCTGACTGATTTTGAGTGACAACAGTGGGAGCCAATGGCACTGTGCTGCTGTCTCAGCCAATGAGGAGAGGTGTCCCTGGCAGACGAGACACTCATGAAACACCGTTGGATAGAGATGAGGCTCAGGTCAGTATTAGGGGGGGCTGAGGGGGGCTGCTGCACACAGAGGGCTTTTTATCTGAATGCATAGACTACCAACATGTGATTTTGAAAAAACAACACACTTTCCAGTGAAACTTGAGTGCCAGAAACTATCATCGACATATAGAGAGATTTGAATCTGAGCCCCCTATGTGTGGCCACTCTTCAACTTCAGCTTGACGTTCTTTCCTAAATGTACATAATATAACTGGATACTAACATTTAGAGGTAAAGTTGATTCAGGGAATATCCAATTGCCTCTTGGGGATCAGGAAGAATATTTTTCCCCTGCTGGAGCAAATTGGATCATGCTTTGCTGGGTTTGCCTTCCTCTGGATCAACTGTGGGTATGGGGTTGTGTATATAGGATTGTATATAGACTAGCTATGCAACTATGTAGCTATGTAACACAACCCTTAGAAAAGGTACTATTTCTAACAATGGTGATCTCAAACTTTTTTTTGGCCTTCATGTGGGGTCCCGATCAACAGATTGTACAATTAGCTATAAAGTATGCTGAAAAGACTAAAAAGGCCTGGTTAACCAAGTTTGGAAATGTGCTCATCAGATTGTTTATCCTTAAGGATATAGTTGGGAGATTAAATGCCACAGTAATGTACATATGCTTACAATGCCAAAATATACGTGGCTCTGGGTAAGGATGAGTGAAATTGAGAGCTTTCATTTCACCAAAATGTCATTGAAAAGCAGAAGGTGTTGGCAAATTGAGTCAACAGGGAATAAAAAATTAAGGTGTTTTGGTTGTTATTAATGGGGCAATTAATGGCTTAAATGGCATTTAGGGTTATGGAAGCTCTTGGAAAATCAGTGGACCGGTTCTTCTGCCTTGAAATAGATAGATAAATAGATATGAGTTATTCTTCACGTTTTTGTTATTGAAGATATGCCATAGAAAGCCCCACCTCAGCTTTAATCCCTGAACACAGACCGAACTGCCAATGGATTTGCACATAGTCATGCACGGGGATGCTTGACCAAGCGAACGTCATTTGCCAGGGAGAGAGGATGAACAGTGCTTAAGCTTGTAAGTGCCTGAGTTTTAATTGAGGTAATTATACCCAGAAAGTATTTTATTATACCTTATACACACTAAGCAACCCAAGTGTGATAACAGTGAGATGAAAACAGAACAAAAGGTAATAATTAGACACAAAAGAGAAATGCCTTGGCAACATTTCATTATATCGGGACTAAAATCTCCCGAGAGATTTCAGATGATCTAGTTATGTATCAGTTTATACCTTTGGGGAAAACTCCGTAGAGACTAGGCTTAAAGGATCAACGATTAGGCAACACATTTTCAACAATAAAAACATTATTTTAGCACGCCAGATATTGAAAAAGAGTGAATGACATCATCAACAGAAAATATTTCAAGGTTGACAGGCAAGCAATAAAGCTCCCGTTATAAGGCTTGTAGGCCTCATCTGCTGGAAATATACATGGCCAAGCTTATCTAGCCTGTATTCATTTGTATTGTTGTGCTATACACAAAAATATAGTTTATATATAGTTTTTTGTTATAAATGTCCTTTGTGCTTTTAAGGTAACATTTTTCTCTGAGAGGTGAGGTAGGAAATTAACATTTTACTCACACTTATGAGACATACATTTTTGGTACTTGCTTTTACCATTGACAATTTAGGAAGGGAGATGGGGCATTTGCAATGGTGCTTCATTTACTAAATACATTGTTTTGCTTTACTGCATTGGTTAGAGATAATCCCAGTGGTACATTGTCATTTTTATTTAACACAAACAGGTAGACAAACCCAGCTGTATAAACATAACAAGGCAAAAGGACTGTATCAAATGCCACCTTTTTCATTGAAAAACAAATCTATTTTAGGATGTAACCTTTTCTTTGCTTCTGTATGAAATAAGACATTTCATTGCAATCTCTCCTATAGACAATTTGTCAAATTCAGACGTTATGTGTCACAGCAAGCTGTGTTTTATGATCGCCATGATTGATAGCTAGCTAAATTACATTAAAGAATTGATGAAAAAATGAATTACGGCTTAAGTAGCTTAAACTTGTTTCAGGTACAATAGTCGCTTGGAAGCCTGGAGCCGCCTTATGCACTGAGTAATATTGTTTGAACTATATAGGTCATTTTATTTGCAGTTATTTATGTTACGGGGGAATCATATGAGGCAATTTTGCAAGCAGGCAGACCTTTGTGTGTACCACAATTACAGTATTAATCTAAACAGCCTTGTTTTGTGGTCGGATGAGATGAACATTATTTAGATAACTTATGGAAAAAAGATTTTTTGTCGCAGTGCATTGATGACTCGGTGGCAAAATCGGAAAAGAAAAACATAATAATCTTATAGAAAAAAAAAGGCCCAAAACAGTTGTAAATGTGAATATTAAACGCAATGGGCCAAGTGTTAATGCACAATATGAATACAACACAAATTGATGGGAGGTGTAATGCTGTCCTACCCACATGACACAATGACAAGATACCAAAGCCACTGATCCATCACAACGAATTAGATGGCACTTGTCCTTCCTGAGAGAATGCACTCTACCACACTACTTTTACATCAACAGTTCCAAGTCACTCGAGCATCAAATCTTTTCGTGATCATATGGTCAACCCTCTGCACGCTATCGGTGCGATGAGACCTCTTTGCTGGCACGCAACGAAAATTCGACTGTTTCAGTGCTGGAATAAAATGCATTCCACGCCCGCAATAGAGGTTGATCTTTCAATCGCTCTTGTGTTAGGTGGATGTCTTTGTAATGTGTTTCACTCTGCAATCAACTTTTTTTGCTATTTTGTCGTATGTGCTTTATAATGGAGTACTATCACCAGTTATAATAATAATAATAACAACAGTTTTACCTGTGCAATTGTGTGTGTGTGTGTGTATATAGATATCTATATATCTAATATCTATATATAGATATCTATATATATATATATAGATATCTATAGAGATCTATATAGATATATCTATATTTATAGATATATCTATATATATACTTCCCTTTCAAAACACATCCAGATGCATTATTTTGTGTTTGAGATACAGATTCTTAAAAATGTTAAAGCAAATATTCTTTTACAGTGCCATCTGATATTATTTTTACTTACAGTGCAAAAATAGCAAAAGAAAAACTCCTCACACGGCATAATGACAGCACTCTGTTCTTTGTTCTGGGAGACATCTCACTGTGAGAGACATTGGGAAAGATTATATATTTTATTGTTTATTCATCTTGGATTTTTTTTCTGAGCACAGCACAATCTCTGTACAGCTAGTTTAAATTTTCCTGACCCTATTTTTTTGTCATGTTTTTAATTACTTTCTGTGCATTTTCTAGATTTATTACATTTAGTTACATATTTTATGTTGTTATGTATACTTATTTTAATGCACATTTAGTCTTATATTAATATTTGTATTAGCTTGGCTTTGCAATATTGTTATGCTGTCTGTTGGCAAAGATAATTTTCTTTTACAGCCTCCATTTTAGGCATTACTAAATGTTTACATTTTTTTCTAGCTTACAAAACAGGAATTAGGTCAAAATATTATTATACTTATTTTTAAATTATTATATACAGTATATATAAATATGTTGTTTTGCCTAGTTCAAACCAAAATGCTGTTTTGGTGTGCGCTGAAAAAAAAGAACATGTTGCATTTATGGGCAGTAATATGCCGCAGTACCTAAAAATTGCCTACAGCTGAGAAAAAAAAATGCATTAGCACTGCAATTTACCAACACATTGCAGTGCTTATCTATTAACATTCACAATTCACACCATCACATGCATTTTGTGCACCTTTAAGCATGCCCTCTGGTGTGAATTTGGGTGTTAATTCTGTCCTTTATATATCAGATTTTACATTGTTCTCTTTTAAGTCAATATAATTATACCAGTAGTTCTAATTATTCAAGACACTCACAAATATATTTGGATATCATCATTAAAAAAATGGAGATAAAGGAGAATGATTTATTAAAAAAGAAGAATATTTAAGCTTAAACTGTTATTTTGTATTATCTTTAGACATCAAATCATGCACAAAAGGAACAGACTCAAATGGTTGGTTGTTTCAAGCAAACACAGATTTACTGGGTTTATACAAAAAATACTGCTTTAGTTAATCAACCCCAAAACTGTGATTGCGGGGCTTGTTACTACTCTACAAACAGCCGATATTGTATCCAGTAATGGCACTTAAGGACACAGACAAACACACTCCAAGATTTGTAAAACAAAACCATGCTTCAGTTTACATTGTAAATATTCATTCATTGTTATCTCAGAGGTTTTGTGAAGTGCTAGAGCTTCACCAGAAATATTTGTTTATATTATAATAAGATTCTCTATGTGAAATGATTTCATTTTCAGTTCAGTGGCCTTTTAAAGCATCAGACTGTGCTGTTCTAGCTATTTTTTGTTGCCCATTGGCTCTAGACACAGCCTCCCCAATCCGTTTCAGCAAGGGGCCACCCCTGAATATGAGGATGTCAGTACTTCAAAGCCAGATACTTGAGACTGAAATCCTACATCTATTTTATATACTGGAACACATACAGTAGACCCAGACAAAGTCATTTGGCAGCCTTGAAAGCTGAGCTCTTCCTGTATATTTTCATATAAGAAACGCCGCACTGTGAATTTTAAGAGAGACCGAATTTTGCAAAGCCTGCATTAGAGAGAGAGAGAGAGACTCAAAGTCAGCTTGGAACTTTTTTTTAAGTGTCAGGCTCCCTCTATCAAAATAGCTTACACTTTCGGCAAGAGCATAAAAGGTTTTTTCTTTATGCCTCCCTTAATGATTCATAGCACTGACCACACGTTTCACAGCTGCCAAATGCTTCTTTTTATGTTTTTGGAAGTAATAAGGCAATATTGCAAACTATAAATTATTGTCTTAGTAGCTGCAAGCTGGCCAGCCCATCCATTCTGTACTTTATGAAAAGTTATGTTTAATGTCACTTAATGAGTACTTAGGACTGGTACGCTTTCAGATACTTTGATGGGCTCTTAAATTTACAAATGTCCTTCTACCATAAATTCCCAGTAAAGATTAGGCGAAAGATGGAGAAAGCAGTTTTGTGCACCACTTGTGATTTATGAAGGTGTTCAATAACACAAGCATTACAGTAGAAAAGGACTATGCTGAAAAAAAATATACTTTGGGAAAAATTATGTTGGCCATATATTTCTAACATATTATACCAGGTTATTCATGCACATTGAAAGCTATGGATTTGATTTTATTCCATGTAAATACTCTGGGATTCAAAACATGTTTAATGAATATTTGTAAAATGTATATGGGCTTATTCACACAATAACACTTTTGCATTACTTTTTTCACCTAGGTTAGGTACAGTAAATTAAAATAAAATACATACAGCTATGGCTTACCGCACTTAGGACACAGTCATTGACCTTTATTAATACCAATTTGGATTGACTGAATTTCATCTAAAGTTTTTATTTTTTATTTTTGGGGGAGCATACAGCACCAAACAGGTATGTGTAATGGTGTGTATCCTCTTACCCGCAGGTGGCTGCTTGCTAAAAATTGTCTTCTTTTATAGCCACTAGAAACTGGTCTGAGTGGTTGTCTTCCAGTGCTGTCAAGGTTAACATCAGTGGCTTTTACAGAGAAAAGTTACACCACTCACCTACCCCCTTCTGCCCACTCTGCTATTCATATTGCTCATGTTACTACACTCCCACAATGCACTGCATTTTGTAAATGGGTGGAGAAGATCCTATAGTTCAACTCCTCCTTCATTAACAGAATGCAGGGATGGAAACTGGCATAACTGGGGATGTTGTAAATACCCAAGGAGCCAACGCTGCGCTAAGAACAATAAAAAATGTGATATAAGGAATATCGTAAACAAATAAATGAATGATAATGCCAAGAAAAAGCAGCCAGTATAAAAAAAGTCCAGTATGCAAACTTCAAACAAATTGTAGAGAGTGGATACAGCGCTAGAATAATTAAGATAAAAAAAAATATTGTGAAAAACAAAATGAAAAACAAAAGTGTAAAAAGAAAAAACTAAAGCAGAGTCCCATCACATAAAAAATCCATGAGTGTCCATGAACAATAGAAGATATACAGTTTTCACACACAATAAGCGTAGTGGCAAATCCCCAGACGACGTCCTATTGATGACAAAACGCATAGGGTGGAGCCTGTGATGGTGGCGTAGTTACATTTTTTCCTTTCGAGACGGTGGATGGCTTGTTTTAATTCACGAAGTAGAGTGAGGCTTGTGGAGACACCGCGACTTCCATATATCCACATTGTACTATTCGCTGATATTTGAATTACTACATTCAACATGATCCACTAGCTGGCGACATTAGGAATCATCCCTTGGAGACTTCAATCACCACCTAGGTTTTGGGGAAACCACTAAATCCCTATGCTGGGTGAGACTGCCATAGCAGTCACCGCCATCTGGTAAGCAGAATACTATACCACTTTGGGTGTGCGGAGCCGGTTGCACTACGCTTATTGTGTGTGTAAACTGTATATCTTCTATTTTTCATGGATGGACTTTAAACAGACACTCATGGATTTTTTATGTGATGGGACTCTGCTTTAGTTTTTTCTTTTTTCTTTTTCATTTTGTTTTTCACAATTTTTTTTGATCATAATTATTGTAGCGATGTTGTAAATACTCACTGGTAAGTAAGTGGGTGCCCATTCATAAAGGAATTAATGTGAGTCTGCATCCGAAGATGAATTTCATAACATAAAGTGGCAGAGATGTGAGCTAAACAGCGGGCTCAGCTTGAGAGTATGCTGTCTGTCATGCCCTCTCTCCTCTGTGTTCACTGTCACTCACAAATAATCATGTATTCTTCTCCTTGTGAAAAGCAGTGGGGGAAAAGGGTGTGTTGTCACCTATTTTAACTCACCAATCACAGCACAGATTTGAGATTGGGCCAAGTGATATATGCACAACAGGGATTTGAGTGATACTTCTTTAAGCTAAAGTTCTCCATGTCCAAATATAATAAATATTAATTAATAAGTCTTATCTAATCCGCTTCTTTAGTGTATAGTATGAGTTCATTTGGGAAGCCCAGACCCTGACATGGAATCACAGACTCTTCTAAACTGACAGACCTTTGGGCCATTTGAGATTCTGTTTTTGGTACATCAAAGTGAGTACAGGACATTGTGGGACAGTAGAAGGTTTCCCTGTGAAGAACAATAGTGCATTACTAGTCATATTAGAATACAGGGATGTAGACTCTCATTCCAAAGTCTCCTAAACCCTCTTCAACTAAATAAAAATAAGATCTCTCTTGCTGATAGTTTAGTCATGGATCGGAGGTTTCTTGGTTCTTCCAATAAGTTATACAAATGTGGATTAGAAAGAAGTCCTTTGGACCCCTTTAATAGTCCACAGAGCAAATCACTTTTGTGGAGCAAATTTGAAATCCATGAAGAATATCCATTTACACTAATACTGCTAATCAAGATCAAGTAATGTGACATCTGTCTGACCATTTGTGAAATTCCATCCAATTTTGTACAGCCATTTACACATCCAATTACTGAGCCAAACTGTCTATCTCCAACTGAGGTATATTTTATAACTTTAAGATGTAAAGAAAGTGGAAGGAAACTGCTTAATATTTGTAGCACAAAGTTCTATATTACTTGGTTTGCTAATAGGTAATCAGAGTTACCCTACCCATAATGATAGTAATTGTTAATCTCATATACATCTTTATCATTGATTCACTATCTATTTCCATCTTGCTCGTTTGTGCTTACTCCTCATGATACACATTCACACAACCCATCCAATGCCTTGTAAATGAGGGTTTAGCACCATATCCTTATTGCATACAGTATATCCCACTTATGAGAAGATTTGAGAGAAGCTAAAAAATGTTATTTAATGAATTCTTAATACCTAATGAATTCAGTGCATACATGTTGGCAGTCTTTCCATTTCCATCTTAGAAAAGTGAACAACTTAGGGCTGGTCACACAGACATTTTAAAACATATATCCGCCTATGGTAATGTATAGCTTGATTGTTGACCACATAGATTAAGCAATGCAAAAATAAGTTGCAAAGATCAAGGTGTCTATAGGCCCCTTATTTAATAAGGTAAAGTGAAACGGCTGTCAAAGTGCTTTTACATTAACATTCAGCAACAAAAATGTAAGAAAAGACAGGAGATGTTTGTAAGGCAATTACTGTGAAGTCTTTTACTTTTGAAAGTTGGAGATATGCAGATCTGAGGAGTAGGCATGTTATAGTATAGATCTTCTGTAATTATACTTTTTCATGGTGTAGAATCTAGTCTTACTTGTTCAATCTGTACATACATGTTTTAGCTGCAATAGGTTTTATTATCTTATGTTATGTGTTAGAATCAGTAATTTAATCCATAGTGTCCCCCCAAAAATGCCATAGTTATTTTTTATTAAAAAAAGTAGTATAGATTACAGTAATTCACTATTCTATTATCAAAAGTTACTCTGTGGGCTGTAAGCTTCTGTAGAAGGATTAGGGCGGCAAGTTAAAATAAGCCCATAGAAAAAAAAATATCCTTTCCTTATGCAGTTACCATAAGTAAGATAGATATCTATCAAATGTCTATCTGATATAAAAAAAACTGTTATATGAATCAATAAAGGAGGCTTTCAGGCCACCAGGAGAAAAAAAAGAACAGCAAAGTGGGGTGACAAGGGGGGAGAGAGAGGCCATCTGTTCTGCATCAGGGCAGAGGATTAACCGGGGTAGGAAATTGGTTTCACAACCCTAAGGTTCCAAGAGCCTGGGATCGAAGTGTGGAGGGAGGAAATGATCCACCCATGGTTGCCAAATTTTCAGGTGCTGTGGGATCTTATCTAAGATGGTCGCCTCAATCTTACTGTGGATTGAGCTTAGGTGATCCTATTTTTAGTCTCTACAGAGCAGAGAGATGAAGATTTCCAGGCCATCGCGACAGTCTGTTTAGAAGCCGTGATGACCTTTATTGCAAGTTTCGATTGGGCCTTTGTAAGGTCAGGTGAACAGCGGTTTAGCAAGGCGAAAGCAGGGTCGGGGAGGGTCCGCCTGCTTAGCAGGGTTGATAATATTATGAAGATTTCAGAAAGTATGTTTTGGGAAACCATGTTTTCGGAATTATTCATAGCACAAATATCATCCCAATCTTCCCGTGACCTGTGTTATTTTATTGTGTTCATTGTCACATGTTCATGTGCACTGCCAATTCTATCAGTAGACTCTTGTTGACCAAGACGGCAAGGGGGCTCTCCTGCACTGGATCACGTACCTAGCATGTGATCCAGCACTTCAGGAAAGGAGGGGGGGCCGCCACCGCCATGTCTTTTCTGTGATTAGACACAGCACAAGCCGATCAGCGGGTGCCGGCCAATGGATGTCCGCCAGCACCCGCTAATTGGGGAGGAGAGACACAGAACAGAGCTCTGCTTATGTAAACAAGGCAGAGCTCTGTTCTATTTAAAAAAAAGGGGGAATTAACCCCTCCGTGGCTTTAGATACACTTTAAATTATTAACGGATCACATTTTAATAACTTCCATTCATAGTTCTAATTTTGATTCATTCTATTTCTTAGACTTAGAATTTTTAGACTATTAACAACAATGTCAGTAAATGCAATTTTTAACCACTTCAGCCCCAGAAGGATTTACCCACTTCCTGACCAGGCCATTTTTTGCGATATGGCACTGCGTCGCTTTAACTGACAATTGCACGGTCGTGCAATGTTGTACCCAAACAAAATGTATGTTCTTTTTTCCCACAAATATAGCTTTCTTTTGGTGGTATTTGATCACCTCTGCGGGTTTTACTTGTGCGCTATAAACAAAAAAAAGAACAACAATTTAAAAAAAAAAAAACACTATATTATTTACTTTTTGCTGTAATAAATACAAATACCCCCCAAAAATGAATTTCTTCATCAGTTTAGGCCGATATGTATTCTTCTACATATTTTTGGTAAAAAAATCGCAATAAGCGAATATTGATTGGTTTGCACACATGTTATAGCACCTACAAAATAGGGAATAGATTTATGGCATTTTTTTTATACTAGTAATGGCGGCGATCTGCAATTTTTAGAGGGACTGCGACATTGCAGTGGACAGATTGGACACTTTTGACACTTTTTTGGAACCAGTGTAATTTATACAGTGATCAGTGCTATAAAAATGCACTGATTACTGTGTAAATGTCACTGTCAGGGAAGGGGTTAACACTAGGGGCGATCAAGGGGTTAAAAGTGTTCCTAGGGAGTGTTTCTAAATGTGGGGGGATGTGACTGTCTGGAGGAGGAGACCAATCGCTGTTCCTAAGCATTAGGTACAACAGATCTGTCTCCTCACCCCTGATAGAATGGAGATCTGTCTGTTTACATTGACAGATCTCCGTTCTGTCTCTGTCAGGAACAATCACGGGTGCTCAGTGGACATGTGCACCCCCTATACCCCTTAAAGCGCCCACCGTACAGCTACGGCGATCTGCGCAGGGGAGCCAACCTGCCACCGTCAAACAATGGAGGCTGGTCGGCAAGTGGATAAAAAAATTAAATCTGCGATTTACCAATGTCATATCAGACTTTGCTAGTAAAGAATTGTTATATTGTTAACAGTTTTCCGTACTACCATTACTAATCTTTAACAAGTTCAGGTCTGCCCTATAGCTGATTGTCCTGCAGAATGACAGAACTGCGATCTGCCTATGTAAACAAAGCAGATCCCTGTTCTGTCAGTGGGGAAGGGATGGATTTTGTGTCCCTGCAAAGCAGGAAATAAATTCCATCTCTTCCCCTAGAAAAATCACCTCACACAGTTCACATAAACACAAGCTAAGCACACAGTTAACCCTTTGATCGCCCCTGATGTTAAATGTTAGTATAGTGACAGTGCAAAGTTAGCACTGATCATTGTGTTAGTGTCACTGGTCCCCAAAAAGTGTCAAAAGTGTCAGTTAGTGTCAGATTGTTCACCTGGATATTGCAGTTCCTCTTTAAGGAACTGATCACCATCATTACTAGTAGAACAAAAAAGTAAATAAAAATTTTAAAAAATCTCATAGTTTGTAGATGTCATAACATTTGCACAAACCAATCAATATACGTTTATTGTTTGTTTGTTTTTTTACCAAAAATATGTAGCAGAATACATATTGGCCTTAATTTTTTAGATTTTTTTACTGGATGTGTTTTATAGTGAAAAGTAAAAAATATTGTTTTTTTTTTCAAAATCGTCGGCCTTTTTTTGTTTGTAGTACAAAAAATAAAAAACACAGAGGTGATCAAATACCACCAAAAGAAATCTCTATTTGTGGGGAAAAAAAGGACATCAATTTTATTTGGGTGCAGTGTTGCAGGACCACACAATTGCCAGTTACACAGTGCTGTATCACAAAAAAATTTCCTGGTCATGAAGGGTTGAATATGTTCTGTACAGTATTACTATCTGAACATTAATATGTAACATATACAATATTACTAAAACAACACATATATAATGTCCATAGGTCTTAAAGGAATGAGTTAAATGCATGTCTGTTTCTTAAGATACTGTAAAAGGGTTGTACAAAACAATATAAACTGAAGGTAGGTGTTAAACACATTTCTGTTCTGTATAATATAACAGTTTTGTTCAAGGGTTAATTGGACTATTTTGGATTGATTTTCCAATGAAATAAGCTAAAAAAGGCCGTGTAACTGATGGAAGGTAGAAAACGGCCTATATTACATCTACGTTCTTAATAGGAAGGAAGGATTTAAATTATGTTTTGTTGTCAGGGTAGGTTTCAGTACAAGGAATAAGTCCAACAGAAAGTGGCATGCAGTATTTATGTGGTTTGCATCAACGGCAGTGAAGAAATGTTATATGAATGATGGCTTGAACTGGAGCTTAAGAAAGAGACTTTGAGTAACTGCCATCTTTTCGTTCCACAGAAATACGCTGTGATTTCTTTTGAAGTCTTCAGTAAAAGATATATAATGGGATAACCTGCACTTTCAGTTCAGCGAATATCTAACCTTTTTGAATTCATTGCTTCATTGAGTTATTATTTCTAATCACACGCCTGATTGACTTCAACTAAATGGCTGCTAGCCTGCAAGAGGCACATGAGTGTTAAACCCAAGACTGTAAAGGAGCGTTTTAGCTAGAAAGAGGCATCATCACAGGCTGCTTGTACAATCCAGATGTTACTATTTTTTTATTGTTCACTTTTAGATTTCATGCACATTCTACAATAAGCAATTATTGAGAATTTAGTTTGTTTCTGGAAGATCCTTCTTAAATTGCATACAGTGTTTTCTATTTAAATTGACAATGCTTAAAAATAAATTGGATATAGAAGCCCACCAAACCTGAGTTCATTTCAAAGAACTAATCAGCTTAAGAGAAATTATTTAACAAAAAATTATATAAACATCCTCTGAAGTTGATTGAGTAGACTAATTGAATAGAACATTGATCTGAGGGGGTGGGGGATGGTGCAGTTAAATTAGAATAGTCAGGTGTTACAGTAATGGAAAGTAGACGGAGTTGGAGAACTTTAAGGTTTTGGGGGCAATGTCAGAAGGGGAACTTAATATGTTAATGTAGTGTGAAGTATAGATGCTTTATTATTGTTGAAGAGTTTGAGGGTTAGGAGCATCATATTTGAAGATAGAGAACATCATTGTATGATGGTCAGAAGCATGGGCCAGGTGTGAGGTGTGATAATAACTTGCAAGAAAACCAGAAGGCAGGCATATTCGTTTTCTGAGTTTCATAGGTATTGCACATGTATTGATACTTGGAATACTTATCATCTATAAGGAGGTGGTGATGGATTTTGTTAAGAGATGAATATAGAAAGGTGGGTTGATATAGAAAGTTTTGTAGGAGCCAGCACATTTGTATTTGCCATTGTTTATTTGGTATTTTACATTGGCACACAAATAACAAGAGATGAGAACATGTCACACACCTACAGCCATGTGGAAATATAGACAGAAGATCTTAGTAACTTTTACTATTGTAGAAAGATGAAATAAACATTTAATACGTATCTGCCCCGCCGCCCACACTAGCCATTTGGCTGCATTTATGAAGGAATCTTGCTCAAATATTGTCTGAATTAGATGCTTCAAGTGTCCCCTGATGCACTCTGTGGTTTCCTCTGATGGTATACTGCACCACCCAGATGTGTTGGATGCTGAAAATCTTTGAGGAAGCTTCTATCCTCAGTGTGGTAGGAATTGGCAGTGCAGTCAGTGGGTAAGGTAAATATCATTCTTTAGCTTTGTACAAAACTCTTTAAGTTTAAACTCACTTTAAGTTAAAGCGGAGTTTCACCCACATTTTTCACTCTTCACCATGCAGCACTAATGTGCATCCTTAAAATGAATTGGCAGTTTATTATTTTTTGTTTTGTTCACTTACCTGATTTATGCCTATATCTAATTTCACTTCCTTCTTTAGGGGCCGTATCATTTTTGATTAAAAGTTTTTTTTTCCTTTCTGGGAGGATTATCATCAAGATAGTGGCAGCACTAGTAAGATATAAATATAGCACATCTAGTTTGTTTGTAATAGCTTAAGCGCGCATACCTCCCACCACCAGGGTGTACTAGCTCGGAAATGCATCACGAGCAAGCCAGTGACGTCATCCCGACCAGTGCTGCAGTCCAAGGAGCGTTCTAGCCCTCTGTTCCAGCTCTCATCCATTACACCACCATCTTGCCGGCCACAAGAGTACACAGAGTGGCCAGGATGGCACCTCTTGCGGACTAGTGCCATAGATGTTTTACTCGGCGAATCACTACAGATGTGTCTGTCATTTCTATCTCAAATCTGAGTTTACTATGTGATTTACCAATATATATTTTAAAAGTCTCCACTCAGAGGCGCCTGCATTCTTTTCTCCAGTTACATTTACATTGGCGTCTATGGAAAGCTTGGCACCGCACAGGTGCATGCTGGGTAGCCAGCATGATTGATTGACAGCAGCTGGAGCCAATGGGAGGGAGAGTCCTGGACAGCCGAGCCTCTTGTGCAACATTGCTGGATCGAGATGGGCTCAGGTAAGTATTAGGGGGCCTGAGAGGGGCTTCTGCTCACTGAAGGTTTTTTTTATCTTAGAATGCCTTAAGATAAAAAACCTTCTGGCTTTACAACCACTTTAATAATACCTGTGTTGCTATGGAGATTTAAGTTGGCATATAACATTATATCTAGAACTGGGCAGAAACCAAATAAAAAAATTAGGAAAAGTATGAATGTTGGATACTACAATATTAACGTGTATGTTGCATTAAAATGCCCCTACCATTTGTAAATGGCTATTAATGATGGAGAATGGGGCCCAAATAGTTTAAGCAATCCTGCTTTTTACTGCAAGGTTTGCTTTTAGTTATGACAGTTGCCCAAAATATATGGCATAAAGGCGTATGGGAGATAAAAGTCCCTTTGAACAGGATACAATATAAAAAGACCAAGGTGTAGTCCACTCTTCCCCACTTCCACACTAAAATGGCCAGCCAGCTAAAGCTTCAGATTCCACTATGAGTTTTGTTTTAAATTAAGTAAGGGATATTAAAATATGCAGCGTTATCTTTTCAACTTGCATACAGCTATTTCAGTCTTATTTAATCTTATCGGAGAAAAACATTCTCTACCTTTACAGTGCCTTGCAAAAGTATTCACTCCCCTTGGCTTTTTACCTATTTTGTTACATTACAGCCTTTAGTTCAATGTTTTTTAATCTGAATTATATGTGATGGTTCAGAACAAAATAGTCTAAGTTGGTGAATTGAAATTAGAAAAATATATACATAAAACTATTTTTCAGAAATAAAAAACTGATAATTGGCATGTGCGTATGTATTCACCTCCTGTGTTATGAAGCCTATAAAAAGCTCTGGTGCAACCAATTACCTTCAGAAGTCACATAATTTGTGAAATGATGTCCACCTGTGATCAAGCTAATGATCTGTCATTACATATACACACCTTTTTGAAAGGCCCCAGAGGCTGCAACACCTAAGCAAGAGGCACCACTAACCAAACACTGCCATGAAGACCAAGGAACTCTCCAAATAAGTGAGGGACAATGTTGTGGAGAGGTACAAGTCAGGGTTAGGTTATAAAAAAATATCCAAATCTTTGATGATCCCTAGGAGCACCATCAAATCTATCATAACCAAATGGAAAGAACATGGCACAACAGCAAACCTGCCAAGAGACGGCTGCACACCAAAACTCACGGACCAGGCAAGGAGGGCATTAATCAAAGAGGCAGCACAGAGACCTAAGGTTACCCTGGAGGAGCTGCAGAGTTCCACAGCAGAGACTGGATTATCTGTACATAGGAAGACAATAAGCCGTACACTCCATAGAGTTGGGCTTTATGGCAAAATGGCCAGAAGAAAGTCATTACTTTCAGCAAAAAACAAAATGGCACCTTTTGAATTTTGCGAAAAGGCATGTGGGAGACTTCCAAAATGTATGGAGGAAGGTGCTCTGGTCTGATGAGACTAAAATTGAACTTTTTGGCCATCAAAGAAAACGCTATGTCTGACGCAAACCCAACACATCACATCATCCAAAGAACACCATCCCCACTGTGAAACATAGTAGTGGCAGCATCATGCCGTGGGGATGTTTTTCAGCAGTCGGCGCTGGGAAACTGGTCAGAGTTGAGAGAAAGATGGATGGTGCTAAATACAGGGATATTCTTGAGCAAAACCTGTACCACTCTGTTTGTGATTTGAGGCTAGGACAGAGCTTCACCTTCCAGCAGGATAATGACCCCAAACACACTGCTAAAGCAACACTTGAGTGGTTTAAGGGGAAACATGTAAATGTGTTGGAATGGCCTAGTCAAAGCCCAGACCTCAATCCAATAGAAAACTGTTGTCAGATTTAAAGATTGCTGTTCACAAGAGCAAACCATCCAACTTGAAGGAGCTGGAGCAGTTTTGCAACTAGGAATGGGCAAAAATCCCAGTGGTAAGATGTGGCAAGCTTATAGAGACTTATCCAAAGTTATTGGAGCTGTGATAGCCGCAAAAGGTGGCTCTACAAAGTACTGAGTTTAGGGGGGTGAATAGTTATGCACATTAAGTTGTGGGCATGTTCTGTACATGAAATGATGCAAATCTTCAAACAATCCATGTTAATTCCAGGTTGTGAGGCAACAAAACATAAAAAATGCCAAGGGGGGGGGGGGTGAATACTTTTGCAGGCACTGTATATATGTGTAAACAAGTAACCAAATTCAAAGAAATTCAATGAAATGCCACCATTATTATGAGAAACAATCCTGTTCAAATCTATTCCATGCGAGCAAAGCTTCATTTGCTATTTTGTATTTTTACTCCATTTGTTTCAGCTGAATTCCATTTTTTCTCTCTCTTATTAGATTTGCTACAATTTATGTTCACTTACAATGAAGACATTGATAAATAACCCCTGCTGTCTCATATTGCCAACAAATCTAGAATTTGTGAAATATGTAAACACAACACATGGTAAATGATATAGACAGTTGCTCATCTTCAGTCTTACTGCAGCATCTTGTGTTGTGTTGCAATATAAATCATGATTTTGAGTTATGCACATTAATTAGATATACATGCCTGACTAGAATATTATTTTAAATATGGAAAAAGTAGGTGTCCCTCTGGGGAAATTTTTCAAGCCAAAGTAAAGATGAAAGTTATGATGCTAAAGATAAATTGAGTAGAGCAAGAAAAAACGTTTGCATAATGATGATAGGAGTCTGTTGAGTTGGATGGAGTTTTTCAACTCTTTAAAGCCTAAAGTTGCCATCTTCTATCCCTGAATGTAATGACAGGGACATGAGTCCTGTACCCCTGCTGGAACAATACTTCTTACAGGAAGATGTGAGGGCATATGCCCTCCCTGTTTGTGTGCTCTGCAATAGTGTAGTGAAGTATGAAGGTTATTTTGGCACACAATTTAGGACCTGAGACAAAAGCTTCACCTTGTCTCAAAACAAGACAGGTGGGAATCCCAAACAATTGACCGCATATGGGAGTTTTTGATATTTGATTTGCAAATAAATGGAACGTTTAAATATAATTTTTCACAAAATATACAAATCCACTATCAGTATATAGTATTCAGCTTCATGTACAATTGACCGTCATTTAACGCGGCCGCAATTTTGCCACGGTTTTGCCACATTTTGCATTTTCCCGTGGCCGGCGGTCAAAACGTTCCTATGGAACACAATTCTTCTGCGTTGAAGATAGGGAGGTTGAACCTCACCTAACCACAGCAGCTCCTAAATTCTGCTAAAAGCCTATGTGTACATTGACACATAGGCTTTTATAGAGTTGAGTTTAGGAGCTGTGGCAAAAAAACACCAAAAGCTTCTAAACTCAAGTTTAGGAGCTGGTAGTGTACATGAAGCCTTAGTTGTATTATCCATCTGTATTTTTTAAGACTAGTGCTGCGTACCTTTTGGATTTTGAAGTCATGAAAGTTTTTCTAATGATTGACTTTTTTTTACCTTCATGCACTCTTTGCATTAAAATAAAAAACCTTCTGTATGCAGCCCCCCCAGCTCTACTTACCTGAGCCAAATCTGAATTCAGCAACGTGCATGAGAGCAGTGGCTCTTCCTGCTTTCTGTTCCTTAGCTCCCACTGCTTTCAGTCACAGCCAGTGAGGAGGGAGCGGGGGCTGGGCCTGGGGCTGGGCCTGAGACATGGACACACATAGCAGGGCTTGAAAGGCACAAAAGCCCCCATGCCAAGCGGCTTACTATGGGGGCACTCTGCAGAGGGGTGGAGCCAGGAGCGTTGGCCAGGGACCCAAGAAATGGAGATTCAGGGCTGCTCTGTGCAAAATCATTGTATAACATGTTTGTTATTAAAAAAAAAAATACACATTTAGTGTCACTTTAAAGAGATATATGAGTAAAAATATACAAATGGGTAAAAGAACACTAGGCGCAGTGAATAAGCCTCCAACACCTCCAACAACCTTGAACTATGAACTATAAGTTCTGCAAGCCTGGCGTGCTGCCAACTCCAGCCAGCTGCTTAGGCCAGGAGTGTGTGGACTGGTGCAATCGCTGGCTCTGCAGTCTGCAATCAATACCATGGGAAGCCCACCCTCTGCATGATATAATAAACTAAATAAACTAAAAAAGCTGGTACCCATTATCCTCTCTCTCTGTGGAGGAACTGAGAAATGACAGCTTACTGCTGTCTTCATGCTGCAGGGATGCCTTCTATTCATAATTTTCATGTTTAGGTATGCTTGTTTCTACACTTTAGGTTATACTGTAGATAAAAAAAAATAAATATAATTGTATATATTATATCTGTCAGAAGCCATTTTTTTATATTTTTTACAGCCATGCTGTCATTTTGTAGAACAAATAAAATTTTGTAGAATAAATAAAAAATAAATAAAAAATATATAAAGAGTACAAACTTTATATATATATTTGTTATAATGAGCTAAAGTCCTGCCAATATGTGAATTAGTACCACATGGTGGAAGTAATTTGATCTGATTTTGCTTGACTGACATCAAGAGCAACTGACAGCCAAGTTTTTTCTTTAACGTTGATGAATGGGTGGGAGCAGTGACACACTACATTAAGATCTATCTATCTATCTATCTACCTATCTATCTATCTATCTATCTATCTATCTATCTATCTATCTATCTATCTATCTATCTATCTATCTATCTATCTATCTATCTATCTATCTATCTATCTATCTATCTATCTATCTATCTATCAAATCCATCTATCCATCTATCTAACTATTCATTTGCTTTATTTTTTTTTTCTTGTAAATGTACATTGAAAAATATTGGAGGCGAATTATTGACTGAACACAAATTAAAAAAAATAATGTTATTATAAATTAATGATTAATTTATTATTGTTAATTGGAAAGGTTGTATGGTATTACAATGGAGTAAGACATCTCTTCAAAGGTAAAACATACAAATTAATCTGCAGGCTAGATTATATACTGTTGTGATATATAATATTATATACATGTATCCTTTAAGACAGTGTGGTTTTTAAGGGCCATCTGATAGTGACCAGAGACCTAGTTAAAGTGGCTGGTTTCTCCCTCAAGTTCAGGAGGTTAGACAAACTGTTGCAGAAATTAAGCAGCACAGTTGTTGCTTGCCAATTGAATTATCATTAAGCCACATGAGACAGCCAATCAAGCGTTATGGATGTAACTGCAGGAGATCTTTAGGGGCTAGATTGCGTGTATTTTTTAATCCATAGTAGTTTTTAAATATGTATTTATTGTATTAATACAAAGCACATTATTATGTTGATTTCTGGATCTTGATTATACTTTTAAACATTTAACAACATGTTATTTACACATAGTTTAGGTGCATTACATAGAGTGATGCATTTTTCAAGCATCGTTTGTATGTTTTAATATACATTTTGTGGAATTGTTTCCCAAGATTGAGTGAACTTCTTCATTAAGCTCCATAGACTAAAATACCTTTTATACGCATTTTGTGTGTGCTCCTATTTGATCCTATAGAAGATTCACTTTACAAAAACGACACCAACAGGATTAAAAAAAATAATAATAAAACAAGCAGACAATAAAACCATGCATAGGTGATGATGTATTTTAAAAACTATGATAAAGAACTCTCAATTCACTTTAAGTGCAGTAAAAATGCCAAGTTATAAACCCTGAAAAAGGCCCTGAAAAATGATTATTCATCACGATCATTCAATATTGTTGTTTGTATAGTTTGCTCAGTTACAAAGCAGTGCCATGCAATAATGAACACTGAACAGTACTTGCCCCAGAGGAATTTGCACCCATATGTCCTTACCACTGTCATACACATTGGGGAAATTAGAGCACCTGATAGCAACCACCGTAAACAAGGGAAACACATACAAACTCCATGCAATAGAGTCCGTGATGAGAATTGAATCTAGGACCCCACTGCGGATTAATATGCCAAACACTGGCCTTCTCTGCAAACTATTACTTGTTCTCCATAAAGAGAGTTTACTTCTATAAAGATTTAATCTGGATGGTATCATTTTGTGGAAAATGCCTTTTAGTCCTATTTTATTTATACCATTTTAATCTGGCATTCATTAATCTTAGCCTTGGGCAGATTTGTTTGATTTTATTTATTTGTTTATTTATTTATTTTTTTTGTTTTGTTTTTTGCTTTTGCTTAACTCTAAAAATGTCCTTGAAAAAAAAAAGATACAGACCAATAGGTTTTAATCTGAGGGTAGCCTAAAGCAGGGCTTAGTTAGGGTAAAAGAAAGGAAAAGAAAAAAAAAACTGAAAATGCATGCTTTGTTTTAAGTTAAATCGCTGCATTCAGTAGCTTTTGTTGACTTGTTTTGCAATATTCACTGATCTGTTTATTATTCTATATTCAATCACCTACATAGAATGAAATCATCTTGCATAGGAAAACATTTTCAACAAGTCTACCTTGGATAACCTTTTAAAAAAAAAACAGAGGGGACTTGTAAGAGGAGAAAAATGCATCTTTTCTGGTAGTTTCATCCTTTTATGAAACACTTGAGAATCTGCTGTTTGCATGAACACAGACGGGTACTGCAATATGAGGAGCCATCAAATAAATGCAGATAATTGAAGTTTATACCACAGAGTAAATAAAACAAATAAAATTTGCTTTTTCACAAGGCTTTCCCATATTACTGCTTAATTTTTATTGCAGAGAGAATTGTCCGTCAGCTTAGGCATAAAGCTTTCCCTTCTCCTTGATATAACCTACTACTCTATGATCTACTTCATACTAGTCTATATTCTAGCTGGCAGAGAACTATAACTCTAAAGTATCCAAATGGTTTATATCTTTAATGAAATTTGTTCTGTACCTCTTGTGGATTTATTCTTGTTTTATTTAACTTTTTTCTTGACTTGCAACGTACATTTGCTTCTTAAAAATATATTTCTTTGGTAGGCTGGTCAATTGTGGCTTTTTATTCATGCTTCTAAAACATTTTTTAAAAGTGTGAGACTAAGGCCCCTTTCACATGGACGGATAGAATTGTGCTTTTAGCTGCAGATTTTCTAGTTTTCTACAGCAGCTAAAAGCACACAATGCTTTCCTATGGCCCCATTCACACACTGCGTTTAGCTGCGATTTAGTTACATGTGGTTTGGTGCGGATAGAAAAAATAGAATTGACTGCGTCCAGGAGCGATTTACTGCAGCTATCTTCACATAACTGCAGGTAATTGCACTGTACTATTTCTCCTGCAGATAGCAGCAGCAACAAGGAAAGAAAAGCAACAGGAAGCACATCAGAAATGGCAAGAATGTTCCAAACACAGCTAAACGCAGCCACATGTAAATGCATGTAAACGCAGGTAATCTCACTGTACAAATGCAGCTGATCGCAGTGCCTGGAGTCTTGAATTTCGCAGAACATATTATATGCTTTTAACTGCGGCAGAACAGCCGTCCGTGTGAAAGGCGCCTAAAAGAAAACTCAGCCATAGGATGGCTATTGTTCTTAACCCATTTACCTAATCATTTTAGATTGTAAGGTAGTTTATGAGCACCAAATGACCACAGATATCATTGCAGAACAAAGGATTATCCTCCCTCACCCTACAGTGATATTTGTGATCGTTTGGTCTAGCTGGACATTTAGACTATTTTTCACACTTTGTAGACATAACAGTCTATTAGAAGGCATACTTTAGAAAAGGCCATGTCACTTTTTTGGGTAGAGTGTGGAAAGAGTGGGGTAAAAGATGTTTTGAGAAAGGATTTAGGAGGGGTGATTACAATTCAAATCAGATATATATATATATATTTTAATCACTGATTGCAAAAAGGAAGTATATACAGTATAAGTGCATGACAATTTAGTCATTCACATGGAACATTCTCATCTGAGTTTCTAGAATCTGCTAAAATTTTGTGATTCATTTATTTACTCCCTATCAAATGTTAATTCCATGCCTACGGTAGTGTAGAAGTAATTCAGAAAGTCACAGTCTGCCTACCGCTGGAGAATTGAGTGGGAGGTGAAAGGTCTATACAGGGAGGAAACAGTGCAGTCAGTTTTAAAATACCTGGATTGTTTATCTAGTAGCGATTCAACAAGGAGCTCTTTGCTTAACCATATGCTGTACTTCACTCTCTTGGACCCATGCCCTGTAATCTACTATACATCTTAACAAACCCCATTTTCCATTTGCCTTCCACGTATCAACAAACATTGTGGTAACAGACCAAATATTTTAGAAGGCAAAATAATACAGACTTGCGATAACACAGATGTTTTAACAAAAGATATTCACATAGGATAATGCCATCATTTACGCCTGGTTATATTACGTTCCTCTAGTCTTTCATTCTATACAGAGCAAAGAATTTGATCAGCTAAATGTATTTAGCAGGCAGCCATCTTTTCTATAATAGTTATACATACAGAAAAAGCTATGTCAGCTGTAAAAACACTGGGCTTTATATTGTGAATGCAAGCAGATAGCATATATGAGTAAATATATCACCAAGCAGTCTACATCTATGGGTCCTGTGGTGCTTTTCAGGCCTTTCAACTGATGAAAGGTGACCTCATTGCAATTCATGTGCTTTACGAAATGCTAAAATATTAGTACGTATTTCCATTATTATACCATTAGTGTTGTACATTAGCTTGACACATTACTGGTATCACTGTATGTGCTTTAATTTACAGGTGCTGCATTTCAATATACATATATATATTATCATGTTCACCCTATATTCCTTGTTAAAATATACTACTAATAATAATACTATAGCTGATACTTCTATTATTGTAACATTTCTCAACTAGAATAATATAGTGTCTGGAATGTTTTACATAACAAGTATCAATACTTTACTTTAATACATATATATATATATATATATATATATATATATATATATATATATATATATATATATATATATAAAACAAAGGGGATTGTTTTATGCCATTTATCTGGTTTAAGAAAATAGTCAGAAGGGAGGGTAAAATGGACAAGCAGTTCAATTCATGGTTGTACATATTTCTTAAGGCATTCTGCGATCTTCATCAAACAACGTGACTACCAAAGTATTAGGATTAACATGCAAGATGTGTGTTTTAAAGTCTCTGATGAATACCGACTACAGAGTAGAAAAATTCACTATAAAATATGTTTCATTTAAATACATACAAGTCATACATTCTATTGATGCTTGAAATTCAGTGGCTAGTTCAGGCAGCTTCATAAATTGATTCACATTTGTGGAATGTCTATCCACCATGGGTTTATAATACAATTATTGAATAAAACACAACTTTTACTGTAGCTGTAGCTCTAAGCATTCAGAAAAAGCTACTCTAATTGATATGTCCTACTAGTTGAGTTTATTACTGTTCTCATTGGTGAGAACATCTGTTTTCCAGTATAGATTTCCACAAGGAATTCCTTATCTTTTTACATTGTAGTGGTATTTTGTAAAAGTTTTAGTGCACTCATTTTTAAGCATGTATGTATGTATGTATCTATCTATCTTTACCAATATTGCTATAGTATATATTAGTTATAGTATTGATATATCGGATTGTGTAGCTGTTTTTAGAGATGTTCTTATTTTTTGTTGTCTGTTTTATTTTCTGCAATTCATAGCATTTTTTTATAACCTACAAGTTTGAGTTGTTGAAACTGAATAGTATAAGTGGCTTTGTATAACATCCCCATGCTATTCATGAGAATGTTGATTTTCAGCATGTCCCAATATTCTCTCAGCTGATTCTGTCATTTTGATCCTACAATCTCCTATCACACACTGGTGAAGCACAATATTTTTGTGCCCTAAGCCATGGAGCACTTGCTGAGTTTTAGCTCAGCTCGAACGAAATATCATTCACTATTTTTCAGATGGGTCTACCCCTCCTGCCGTTAATGTTAATAACTCGAAGGGGCAGATCAAAGAAAACAAATCTGCAGGCAGATTTAAGTATTTTTTAAATTTTTTTTGTCGATGGTAAACTTAAGACAACCAAATGCTATATTGAAAACATTTTTTTCTTTTGGTTGACAGAATCGTAATGATGCCAAACTTTAAAAGAGGACACAAGGTCTCCAGCAAATTGAATAAGTAACCAGTCAGCAGTGCCCATCTTTATTTGTTATTGATCTAAGCAGTATTTTGCCAATTTAGTCCTGTAACTTAAGAATAAACCTCTAATGGCTGCGAAAATCCCATTTTGATTAGATAAATTCTTCAGGCAGACAATGACAAATCATAGCAAAGTCTGCTGTTGGACAGCTGCTTCATATTGTATGAACTTTTTGACCGCTAATAATCTTGTATGATTGCCAAGCAAACCAAAAGGTTGAAACGCGCTGAGAAGTAAGTTAATGTTCCTTTTCATTTTGATGGAGAAGAAAGCAGGTCATGTACAAGAAAAAAAATATTTATAGTTGAAGCACATCAGACAGGATTTATTAACCTACAAATTTAATGTACATCTCTGCGTGCATCCGACAGATGCCATTGATTTTTTATGTCAGCTGCTACCACAAAAATGACTAATAATGCAAATTTGTTTCAGAATATGCCAGCAGCACACACGGTATGGTAACATTAAACAGCTCAGTGGAGATACATAGTTTAGTGAAAACATGGAGCATTGATACAGAAGTAGAGATAGATAGATAGATAGATAGATAGATAGATAGATAGATAGATAGATAGATAGATAGATAGATAGATAGATAGATAGAGCTAAGTTTGATGGATTTTAACCACTTCAGCCCCGGAAGATTTGGCTACTGAATGACCAGGCCATTTTTTGCGATTCGGCACTGCGTCTATTTAACTGATAATTGCGCAGTCGTGCAATGTTGTACCCAAACAAATTTGATGTCCTTTTTTCCCACAAATAGAGCTTTCTTTTGGTGGTATTTGATCATCTCTGCGGTTTTAATTTTTTGCGCTATAAACAAAAAAAGAGTGACAATTTTGAAAAAAACACAATATTTTGTACTTTTTGCTATAATAAATATCCCCATTTTTTTTTTAAAAAGCAAACTTTTTCTCAGTTTAGGCCGATATGTATTCTTCCACATATTTTTGGTAATAAAAATCGCAATAAGCGTATATTGATTGGTTTGCGCAAAAGTTATAGCGTCTACAAAATAGGGAATAGATTTATAGTATTTTTATTATTATTATTTTTTTACTAGTAATGGCGGCGATCTGCAAATTTTATTGTGACTGTGACATTATGGCGGACACATCGGACAATTTTGACACATTTTTGGGACCATTGGCATTTATACAGCGATCAGTGCTATAAAAATGCATTGATTACTGTAAAAATGTCACTGGCAGTGAAGGGGTTAACACTAGGGGGCGATCAAGGGGTTATTTGTGTTCCCTGCTGCGTGTTCTAACTGAAGGGGGGGATGGGACTTGCTAGGGGAAGAGATAGATCGGTGTTCATACTGTGTATGAACACACGATCAGTCTCTTCTCCCCTCAGAGGACCTCTGTGTAAACACAGAGATCCCATTCTCACCATGTCACAAGCAATCGCGGGAGCCCGATGGTCATCGCAAACCGCCGGGCACTCACATTGGCCCCCGGGGGCGAGAAGCAGGTGCCCCTAGTAGCCACAATTAGAAGCGACATAACATTATGTCGATTTGCGCAGCCGAGCCATGTTGCCGCAGTTCAACTGCGGCGGCTGGTCGGCAAGCGGTTAAAGTGTAGGTTAGCATGCAAAAAAATATGAAGCTGTATTATTATGTCATTTTATTATGTGTGTCAGATTTCACTCTCCCTGTGTTGACCTCCTCTGATGGTGTGTCACACGGAGGACAACATCAATAATTAAAAATGGTGGGGACCTTCTTATGTATGGCAGGTCTCCCTATATTAATAACAAGTTAGTTAGTTAAATTACTTGTGTTGTTTATCTAAGTAGAGAAACAGTCTTTGTTAACCCAACAAGTCACCTCTCTATTTTGCTTTTATAATTCAATGTATAGATAGCAGAAATAGGTCCTGTGTTATTGCCGATAAATCTATCTAACATATCTCATCTAAAGGCACTTCAATAATACAAGTCTGATAAAGAGAAGAAGCAGGACCACTACTAATCCAATGAGCCAATATGATGTGGCTTTCTAATCTCTTGCGTCTTTCATTCTTGTACAGAGAAAGTCTTTGATTTCAATCTGCTGTTCTTGTCTGGATTTTTGGGCTAAGGATAAACACACCTAAATTGTATTTCCACTTGCAGACAAGTTGAGATAACACCTATTTGTTACATATTCACATTCATAAAGCATAACTTTAAAAAAAATATTTAAAATCTGCTGTTTAGAGTTTTACTTGCTCTTACTTTTTCTACCTAAACTTAAATTTTAATTTTCCTGTGGAATGCAAAGGGATTGGGAAATTTCTGTGTACCCTAAATAATAATGATGATCCGCACACCACATAAAAGGTGGTTATGACTAAGGCCCTATAGGCTGAAACGTGTCAACCGATCTTATCTGCGTTTTGTACATTGTGGCTTTCCAATAGAATTAAAATTTATTAAGAGCAACAACAGGTGTGCGGATCATCTTTTATACATTATTCTATCAGCTAACGACTGTGGATCGAGCACCCGGGAGCTCTGTCATCAATATGTTATATGGATAGAAGCACTGATTTTTCTGTTTGCATTCAGTACCATAAATAATCCTGTCAGTATAGTGCTGTGGTTCTTCTTTATCAGTTTAAAACTCAAATTGAACACTGTCTATCTATCAAAGGGTTGAAGTTTTAGAAGTTGGGCTTCAACATTGTATGTTAGGGAGGAATAGTTCTGTGTGCCCCCAGTCTGTGTGGGGACAAAGACACTGAGACTTTTCAGAATTTCTTCCACTGAGCTATGAGACCTTCTTCCCATAAAAAAGGTAAGTATGTTGTGTAAATTGGAACATGTAATAAACATATAGTGGGGCTTTCTTAACCGCTTGTTGACTGTATACTGTAGATATACGGCAGCAAGGTGGCTCACCTGCACAGGATCACGTACCTAGTATGTGATCCTGAACTTACGGGTTTAAGGCACGCACGCGTGCATCGGCGGTGGCCTGCTCCTGCTGTGATTAGACACAGTGGGAGCTGATTGGCAGGTACGGTGGACTCAATGTTTTCTGACACCAGCAGATGCTTTGGTACACTGACAGAATGGCAGACTGCCTATGTAAACAAGTCAGATTGCGGTTCTGTCACTATAGAAGGCATGGATCCTGTGTCTCTGCTAAGCAGTAGCACTGATCCATGCCTTCTCCTAGTATAAACACCTCCCCCACAGTAGTAGAGCACATGTCAGGCACACATTTAATCCTTTGATCACCCTTGATGTTAACCCCTTCCCTGCCAGTGTTATTAGTACAGTGACAGTGCATATTTTTTAGCACTGATCACTGTATTAATGTCATTGGTCCCCCAAAAAAGTGTCAAAAGTGTCAGTTAGTGTCCCTGCCTCAATATCACAGTCCCGCTATAAGTTTTTGATTGCCGCCATTACTAGTAAAATAAATAAATAAATAAATAATTAAATAAAAATATCCCATAGTTTATAAACGCTATAACTTTTGTGCAAACAATATACGCTTATTGGGATTTTTTTTTACCAAAAATATGTAGCAGAATACATATTGGCCTAAACTAATGAAGAAATTCGATTTTTTACATTTTTTTATTGGATATGTTTTATAGCAGAAAGTAAAAATATTATGTTTTCTTTTCAAAATTGTTGGTATTTTTTTTGTTTATAATTTAAAAAAAGAAACAAATACCACCAAAAGAAAGCTCTATTTGTTGAAAAAAAAAGGATATAAATTTTGTTTATGGTACAGCCTTGCATGACCGCGCAATTGTCAGTTAAAGCAATGCAGTATTGCAAAAAATGGCCTGGTTCATTCTGGAGCTGAAGTGGTTAAACAGCACAAATAGATAAAATATACTCTGAAGGATACATTTTTACCATAAAATTACTTAAACACTCCTCCCAACCACTCCTAAACTAACCTGCAGGAATACCCCCCCTCCCAAAACACACACACCCATCCTAATTTCTTACTCTGTAGCCAATTTCTGCATACTGTTTATTTCACTTTGTGCAGAAAGTGTCCTTGATTTTGTCTGTACCTATAACTGGACACTGGATCTCCATCATAGGACGGCCCTATACAAGAATATTCAGTGCGCAATCACAGTTGCTCCTGAAAAGCTGAAGAAGATTTCTGTGGTGAATCAGAGTATGGGATTTGTCTCCACTACAACGGTAAATAGGAAGCTGAAGTGAGGATGTTGGGGGGGTTGGTATAGGTGGGATAGGTGGGGAGGTTAGTTCAGGAGAACTGGGTATACATTAGAGGATTTTATAGTAAAATACAGTTTTGAGACATGTTCAGACAGATTTATGAAGGATATACCTTTATTCAAGTTATGAAGGTCCATAATAGAGCCAAGATAATATTTATTACAATCAATATAATGGCCTTATGGATCTTTTCTCTGGGTGCCAATTTCCCAACAATGTAAGAATTCAGCACAGGTAAGTACACACTTTTATTAC
The DNA here is from genome assembly GCF_042186555.1 of Aquarana catesbeiana. NCBI lineage: Eukaryota > Metazoa > Chordata > Amphibia > Anura > Ranidae > Aquarana > Aquarana catesbeiana. The sequence goes on along the minus strand of NC_133324.1, from coordinate 180,154,086 downwards.
AGATATACACAGTACTTAGGTGCTTTTTAAAAAGGGTAACTCCACTTTCGTGGGGAAAAAAATAGCAAATAAAGAAAAAATAATATAGGGTATACAATTGCGATACAAGTCATATTGTAATTGAATGTTATTAAAAATGACCTTTCCTTTTCAATCTGCAGCCACTGTAATTTTCTATAAATGCAATATGGCTATATGGAGTTTTTCTGTACACAGAATCTGTACTGACCACTCCCCAGAAACATCATTTCCTGCTTGTGTTCATCAATTTTCCCAGAAGTCTGCCTAAGATGCAAGTCAGCTTTCAGGCATCCCATGCAAAAAAATTTCATTTTTGGTGAGATATTTCCAATAGGAACACGTCTAAAGGGATGCAGGCCCAGCAGATTTCTTCATTAGTGCCCTGTAGCTGCCACAGCTGACTGATAATTACGAAACCACTCCCATTAGACCCACTCAGCACAGAGGCACAGACAACACACACATAGATCACCCAGAGGGGAATGTTTTATTTCTCAACAAAAATGGAGTTACGCTTTAATTACATATTTTTCTGTCTATTCACTCTGTAAAATAATTAGCTCTTTAGAAATATATATTTTTTTAATAGCAACGTCACAGTCATTGGGAACAGCTCATAGGAACCCATCCAAAAATGTTTTCCATAACTTGTACATGTAAACTCTAGAAATAAAAAAATATGGTTGAGGTAGGGCAACTGCACAGAATTTCCTTTTGCACTAGTAGTGAAGAATGTATTTCCCTCTAAGGCTTCAACCACATGTGAACCAAGTCCTCATCTTCAACTTGGTGCTATGACAGACAGGTGCCATGATTTCCTATTATCTGGCCCATCCTCTGCAGAAGTTTAAAGAAGCTTGAAATATCAGAGTATAAAACACTGTACTGTCCCCAGGCAGCATAAAGAGTGGTTTCCTTGTTAACAAGGTAACCACTTCTATCCATAAGTGTGATCGGGAGAGTGGGGGAAATCCTCTTTTTAAAGTTAAAAGTGCACTTATCCTTTAGATATTCCCATATGCACTTGTACAACAAAGCATATTATTTGATATGCACCTTAAAAAAAAAAGACTTGCGTTGTTATCAAAAGATGCTTTAAATAATAACCACAGGCCAACAAGCAAAACACACAGGGGAATGATAAAGACATGTTTTATCAAGGGACCTGGCTTCCAGTAAACAAGGATTCCTCTGAGAGGAATTACATATTCAACATAGCTTTACTAGTGATTTCTATAGGTTCTTTGGCACTTCTTACAAAATCTGCTAGCTTGACAAGTGTGTATACTGTATATATAATGAATAAAACTATAGAACTGGTTCAGACATGATCTATTAGGCTGACTCCACATATAAGTACTGCAGTAATGCACGTATTATCACAACTCACAATGATGCACTATGCATGGGTTAATATGTGTCAGTGGCATTCAGCTTGAATGGCCCCCAGCACCCCAATAACAGACCTCTTACACCCTGCATTGTAGCCCCCAGTCGCACACTACTGTGCAATATGGCGCTCTAGACTTTTTGTGGTGCATTGCTGTTAATGTAAAATACGTTATTGCATGAAACAGTGCATATAAATGCAGGTTCATTAACGCACCGCACCAGACCGCATAGATGCAATTGTAAAGAGATGTAAGATCTAAAGTTAACAAAAAGTGTTGGCTGCAGTTGGGTTTATTGACTTGCACTGCATGGTAAGTGACAAGGATCCTGGGGATCTGATGGTTCCTACACAAATGATTATGAAGATCAGTATTCTTTCACTTTTTTTTTCATGTAAAAATTTTTTAAAGAAGCAATATATAAACATTGTAAAGTCCTCTTGGAGTCAATTCTAACATATGCAGTGTCTTTTAGCAGTAAATGCCATATTGTTTCCCTTTTCTGTGAGTAGATGACAGTCTTTTCCCCCTGCTTCAGATCTACGGTCAAGAAATAATTTAAAAAAATGAAAACAGTCAGTTCAATTGAACAGCCAATGTTCAGGTATCAAGACAAAAACAACACATTATTGGTGCAAGTATTCTTCATATTATACGTGATTTCTGGAAAACACAGATGTAGTCATGTGAATCCCTCCATGGCACATCTCTATGAGGATTAGTCTGTACAGTCATTTTTTTTTTTTTTTTGGACTGCAAACATTATTATGATTAATGACACCAATTTAGATGGCAACACAGTCGTTCTACACATTATTGTACAGGCTATGGGATGGATGTATTCTACCTGGTAATTTTAAATGACCTTAAAATATCCGTGCATTCTTCCAAATCTAATAATTGATGTGTTTAAATTATGTTATCATTGGCAAGTACAAAAAGAATATTCAGCAAAAGCAGTTGAGAAAGAATGGTCTTATTTACTTTTTATTTAGTTACACGTGAGTAGTGGAACCTGATGTTAAAAGGAACATTTCAGATTAACCCTAATTATTAGTAGAATGCTAGTGGGGAACCTAGACTTGTAAGCATTGGGAACAAGGTATCTGACCTCACCCGGAAGTATCTTCTGCACTTTTTTCTCATGTTAGGGGAAGGGTCACCTGGTCATGAATTGGCCAGCACTTGCACCTTACAGTGCTAGGGTCTCTTTTTACTAGTGATGCTACTTGCATGGAGTGGTGTGTCCTTCTCAGTTTCGGGTTTTCTGTTTGCTTCACGTTCCTTCCCATAACCAATGACACACTCCTAGTTTAATCAACTTTAGATTTAAAGTGATTGTAAAGGTATTTAAAAAAAAAAAAAAACAACAAACTTACCTGATCTGTGTGCTCCTCTTTTCGGATTCCCCGCCTGTGCTCCTGACCCCTCTAGTCTGTCCAGTGCCCCCATTGGAAGCTGCTTCCCATATAGGGCACACGTGTGTTGACACAGACAGTGGGGCTCGGCCCTGCCCCCCGCTCCCTCGTCACTGGCTTTGATTGACAGCACTGGGAGCCAATGGCTCTCCGTGCCCCAGCAAAGCCAGCGAAACCCGAAAGTGAGGGGAGAGAAGAGCTGAAGACGTACATGGTGCTGGATCGAATGAGAGCTCAGGTAAGTAGAAGGGGGGGGTGAGGGGGAATGCTGACACTTAAACATTTTTTTTCCATTTACAACATTTTTGTAATGCAAGGAATGCATTAAGGTACAAATGTTGGGGGGCACAGTGGTGTAGTGGTAGCACTCTCACCTAGCAGTAAGAAGGGTCGCTGGTTCGAATCCCAACCACAACACTACCTGCCTGGAGTTTGCATGTTCTCCCTGTGCCTGCGTGGGTTTCCTCCAGGTACTCCGGTTTCCTCCCACACTCCAAAGACATTCTGGTAGGTTAATTGGATCCTGTCTAAAATTGTCCCTAGTATGTATGAATGTGAGTTAGGGACCTTAGATTGTAAGCTCCTTGAGGGTAGGGACTGATGTGAATGTACAATGTATATGTAAAGCGCTGCGTAAATTGACGTGCTATATAAGTACCTGAAATAAAATAAAGCTTGTTTAAGCTTTAAAACCACTTTAAAAGGCACTGTAGTGTGTGTGTATGTTTATTTTATCATTATAATGTCAACAGGATGATGATAGCTCCTTTTAAATCAGGGGCTGCTGGGAATTATAAAATGTACCATATAAGGTAGAGTGTAATGTCTGAATACTAATTTCAATGTCTGAATACTAATTTCTAGGGAGTAAATATTTGAACATAAAAAGTTTTAATGGTATCATCAACTTCCAGCCAGGCAAGAGGTGTGAAAAAGACCTTCAAGTGTTCTAAATAATTTGAATCAGTTAAATGTGAATTTATGTCCTCTATATTCTGGTCCCTTTACTATAACATTGTGCATGCTCTGTACACTTTAACAGAAAGTAATGTAAGTACTGGGCTATCACTCCCTAAAGCCTTTTTTTTTTTTTGCTCAACCCAGCAGGGCTGAACGAAAAAACTGACAGCTTAGGAGGAGCCGCTGTACTAACTATCCAACATTAGTACAGTGATCTTCCCTGCTGTTCTATTGTGTGCAACCCCCCCAAACACTCTAGAACCAGTCAGAAGACCTTTTTCAGTCATGCCCCTTTAACAGAAGCCAGCTGAACACCCGGCTTCTGTTGGAAACCGACTGCAGCACACTCGGGTCAAATGTTGCCCGGTTTCTATTTCTATTTATGCCACCCGACATTCGGCCTGTGTGTACTAAGCTTAAGGCAGTGTCCAGTGCAAGAGCAAAGTGAGAAGTACAGTCACCACAATACACAATGGAAGAAAAGCTGAGGTCTGGCTGGTTGTCTGTACAGGAAGTAGAATTTTTATAGCAAGCAACAATGAGGTTTGCTGAGGAGTGGCAGTCAAATGTACTATGTAACTAAACAGTTTAAAATATTTATATAAAATGAAATGGTACTCAGTGTTTGTGGGCTCATTTCTAGCAAAAATATTTTAGTTCTTACTATTACCACCAATGAAGACCAATCATTTGTCACAACATCGTATCCATGAGTCAATATGTGTGTTTTTCTTTCTGTGAACAATTAAAAAAAAACTATTAGAGGTTTTAATATAATAAAATGTACCCTGGTGTACGTTATTTTGTTCTAATAGTACCCTGATTATGAATCAAATTGACTAAAAACAGAGATGTAGACGTGTTTGGATTCAGCTGTTAGAATAATAGAAAACTGATGAATCTTGGAACACTACCAGGTTTTGTGAGCAAAAAACCAAAGACCTGGTGCTAGATCATCTTTATTAAAGCAGTAGTTCATGTCAGCTCATGATGTTTAGACCAGCTGAGACATTGCCAGCTTCTGAATGTAGAAATGAAAAGAAAATCTTTATCTAAGGATTACCTAATCCCTACCTAAGTGAGAACAACTCCTGCAGGTTTCCCAGCATGACAGACAGGTTGGGTGACACTTCAATTTTTTTAACGCTTGAAATGTGCTGTTGGCTGTAATTCAATATGCCACTGTTTTAATCTGACATTTCAGAAATATCTTTCGGATATGGGAGACAAATTGTGTGTTTCAAAAACCAGTATTGTTTCATTTTTGTGGTGCTTGGAGGGAGAACTGAAATACAAGTTGATGTCATAATAGAGAACATTTTAGGACATTTTAACATTTGATGAGTGACGAGTTCAAGTTTTTAAGATTTTCAAAGTGATTCTTAATGAATAATTTAGTATGAATATATGAATATGACCTAGCTCTGTGTTTGCATAAGAATGTTTTAATTATATCACTGGTTAATCATTGTCAAATAAAAAAGCTACAAATATGATTTAACATCTCTTGCTTAATTGAAGAAATAATATGCAATGTGGCACTTCCTCTGGCCTCATAGAAACACAATGTAGCTGATTCCTGAAAAATGGAGTAAAGAACATGAGCACAAAAAAATTATTTGTTGCCTATAGCAACAATTACTTTTGATAAAGTACTTTTCTCCAGTTTTCATGACCCCAATGTTAATATATATATGCATACACACACATGTAATCACGTATACAAGCATATATGTGTTAAAATGAGAAATTTTGGATTTAAATATGTCAATTTTTTATTTCTATTTGTTCCTGTGTTTGCTTCTTGTTTTTGGGTGCAGTATGTGAAAGAAAAAAAATAGTCTGATTTTAGGTTTCAGGAAATGGCCTTCTTCTATCGGTCTCAAGAGACAAATTTGTCATTGAACTTAATGCACTTCCATCCAAAATCTACCACTATTCATGAACTGCTAAAGACTTACCTTTAGTTGCAGCATGCAATGTATTAATATTAGCCTTCAGGTTACAAGTATTCCTGCAGGTTTAAAAAAAAAAAAAAAACTGTAAGTGCTAACTTTGGTAAAAATAAAAATAAACAGTCTACTAAAGATTTTCTTAAGTCTTATGACTTTTCCCATAAAGTTATTGTAAACATTGTTTTTTTTTTTTTTTTTAACAAACATGCCTATACTTACCTGCTCTCTGCAATGGTTTTGCACAGAGCAGCTCTGACCCTTTTATTCTGGGGTCCCCTGCCAGCTCTCCAGGCCCCTCCTCTTCATCGAGTGCCCCCATGGAAAGCCGCTTTCCATGGGGGCACATGTATGGGCTAGCTTCTGAGTCCCGCTGCTGTGTCTATTGACACAGACAGTGGGGCTCAGCCCTGCCCCTGCTCCATGTCACAAATTTAAATTTTGATTGACAGCAGCAGGAGCCAATGGCTCCTGCTATCAATCTGTCCAATGAGGAGAGCGACAGTGGCTGGAGTCGCTGCACTCCTGCACATCACTGGATCGGATCAGACTCAGGTAAGAAAAAGGGAGGGGGTCTGGGGGCAGCTGCAGCACAGAAGGTTTTTCACCTTAATGCATAGAATGGCATTAGGGGGAAAAACTTTAAGGATTTACAACCACTTTAACCATTTCACGACCAAGGGTCATTTATGACTAGAAATGCAATATGGATGATTTAACTTGACAAATATCTCTGACTTATTTATCTTCCTGAAAAAAATTAACAATGTGTTTTAAGGAACTGTGAGGCTCTTATTTATGGCGCTGTTTAGCACAATCCTTCCTCAATATTTTTTATAAACTATCAAGTAGACAACAATGTGAAAAAATGAAACATTTTGCAAATTTAAAAAATGCTTGTTTTATTTTTTCCAGTCTATATGCCACTTTAACAGTGTTCCGTCCACTATGGGTTTATGGGTGCCGCCCTCCCATCCACATGCAGGACTCCAGACCATGGATTCCAATAGGGGGGTGTTTTTTTTTTAAGCATATGATTAGAGCCATATCGGCCAATCAGGCCCGTCATCCAATTGGCTAAAAAGACAAGCGATCCTATTGGATGCCTAGGAGGAGGGAGGAGACGCATGGCTGAAGCTTCCGCCATGATGCAGAGGAGAGGAGATATGATAGAAGCCACTGCCCGCCGCCCATCACGGTAGGAGCGCTGCTATCCTAACCTAGATGGGGTAAGTGCGGGGCTAGATGACTGACCGACCCTGGGGAAGGGGGTGCAGGTAACCCGACCAACCGACTGACTGACAGTGGGGGGACAGTGGGGGGTGCCACCGCCCAACCAGGGGAGAGGGGGGTGGTTGATTGCCCCCCAAAAAAAACACCAGCCGCCACTGGTTCTGGACACTTCTGTAAAGGCTCCTCTATGATGGCTAAACTTACAGGTGCTGGCTTGTTTTTAAATAAAGCCCAGTGATACCTATTAGCTGTGACACCCTGCTGATTGCTTTCCAATCACTGTATCTAAAAGGGCAACTGAGGAGAGTTAATATTGAGGAACATTGCAACTGAGGAATGTTATCCCAAAGATACAGATTTGCAGGTGGGCACAATTAAAGCTAAGGTGTTGTATTAGCTAGAATATCCAGTGTGTATTGTTTGCATGAAAGATTGAGGTTTTGCCTGTAGCAACTAAAGTCAGGTCATAAAAAACATCTCTGTTTGCTATTTTGGCTTAAAGGTGTCTATAACAGACTGGTCCTATTCTATGCGTTCTGTGGTGCCACTTGAATGCATCAGTTTGTGTAGTGGCAACAAATCAAAAATGTACTTTGACTTCTAACAAGGTGAACGTTGAATTCGAATATATACTTGACAGGCTGAAGAAAAGGGACATATAGAGTGAAAATAAACTAAAGTAAACAGTGTGCTAAGTAAAAGGTCTATCTGAATAAAGTAAGCTGGGATAATCTAAAAAACAAATGAGAGAGTTAAACACTTCATGATTGAGATGTTAAGGAAAATCCATTGTTTAATTGTTTGTGTGGTTCAAAGTGGGTGGCCAGCTCTTTCTCTAAGTAATTTATACTATATCCTCTTAATGGATGTCTTCATTGGTGCCCAGGCGTACTATGTCTTGGATAGTTTAAGAAATTATCATATGATACAAAAGCATGTGGAAGTATAGCACAATCAACAAAACAAAATTGTATCATCAGTGCAGAGAAAGAGGATTGGAAATAAGAGAAACACATGAAATTAAATAATAGTTAGGAAAATTTTTGTTGTTAAATTTTGCTTTGTTGATTATTTATATGTATCTTGCTTGATTATCATTTCTGTCTTTTTCCTTGTAATCTAATTGTATAACAAAATGCATAGGAAGGTTATGCAGAATCTATGCAATACAGCTATCAGAAGCCAGCCTTCAGTAATCTTACCATTTACAGTTGGTTTTGATTTGATAGCACTCCACCACTAAACTGCATTGTTATAAAAAAAATCTAAAACTTGGATGACTTATGTAGCTTCACTTGATTTACTAAACAAAATAAACAGTCTCTCTCTTTTGCTAAACATACCCAAAATATTGGGACTGCCAACAGCAAAACTAGTTTGCATATTGATTGGTCAACTCATGTAATTTTATTTATTTCAGGTACTTAAATAGCGCCATCAATTTACTCAGCGCTTTACATATACATTGTACATTCACATCAGTCCCTACCCTCAAGGAGCTTACAATCTAAGGTCCCTAACTCACATTCATACAAACTAGGGACAATTTAGACAGGATCCAATTAACCTCCCAGCATGTCTTTGGAGTGTGGGAGGAAACCGGAGTACCCGGAGGAAACCCACGCAGGCACAGGGAGAACAGTGGTGCAGTGGTTAGCACTCTCGCCTAGCAGTAAGAAGGGTCGCTGGTTCGAATCCCAACCATGACACTACCTGCCTGGAGTTTGCATGTTCTCCCTGTGCCTGTGTGGGTTTCCTCCGGGTACTCCGGTTTCCTCCCACACTCCAAAGACATGCTGGTAGGTTAATTGGCTTCTGTCCAAAATTGGCCCTAGTATATGAATGGGGACCTTGGATTGAGGGTAGGGACTGATGTGAGTGTGCGATGTACAGGGTTAGGAACAAGGGTCAGGGTTGTAGACACACACTCACTCAGGTTGAACTGGATGGACTGGTGTCTTTATTCAACCTTACTAACTATGTAACTATGTAACATGCAAACTCCAGTGACCCTTCTTACTGCTAGGCGAAAGTGCTACCCACTGCTCCACTGTGCCGCCCATCTAATTGTACACTGATATATAATGTAGGTACCTACTGCAAGCTGCTGAAATGGTGTACAGGCATACCCCACTTTTAAGTACACAATGGGGTTTATTTACTAAAGCTGGAAAGTGCTAAATCAGGCTCACTTCTGCATAGAAACCAATGAGCTTCTAACCCCAGCTTGTTCAATTAAGCTTTGGTAACAAAACCTGGAAGCTCATTGGTTTCTATGCAGAAGTGAGCCTGATTTTGCACTTTCCAGCTTTAGTAAATAAACCCCATTGTGTACTTAAAAGTGGGGTATGCCTGTATATGTTCTATTTAAAGCCCAGCTCCAGGAAACCGTAAAATGATCCCCTGCAGTGAAGCTGTACTCACACGGTTAATTGCTCATTTAGGTCTAAGTGACATGGTAAAGCAGATTTACTTACCCAATCCTATGTTTTTCCCTTCTGCTTGACCGGTCCCAGCCGTATCCTCTTCTTTTTTGCTCCACCAGTTTAAGGTTATGACATCATCAAGACTAGTGCAGGGTCCATATCCCATGTAAGGACACAAGCGAACAGTCCAACATTGTGGGGGGGAGCGCCATCAGCTGAAGGAGCTGATGTTAAGCCCCATACACATGGTTGGGAGATATCGGCCAGTTTAATAAAAACCAGCTGTGTGTATGTCAAAGGCTGAGAGCGCTGACCAGAGTGTTCTTGTGGGGGCTGTCCCCCTGTCAGAATGATGAATAAAATGGATTTGATTTACTAAAGTTGTAGAGAATGTAAAATTAATAAAACAACTGCACTAAATACTCAATCATGTTCATTAAAAATTAATCTATTGTTAAAAAAACTACCGTGGGTAAAAAGTGCAGGGCCCTAGAAGCTGTAGTTGCAAATGGGATCCCAGGTTATCCAAATCCCAGGTTATTGTGACAGTGAAAGATTCAAGAAAGGGTAGCCATGGAGCTTGCTGTTACCTCCTGTCCCCACAAATTCCCTCTATGATGGGAGGCCTTAATGGACAATAGGAATGTGTAGGAGACAGGAAGGACAGGAAAAATTCCTTACTATTCCTTACTTGCTATTAGTAAATAGTGAAAGGAAAAGCCATTTTTTTTGTTCCTAGTGAGTGCAGATGAGCACTGACCCCCAGGGATGCATGCATTTATCAGACATTATCAGACATTTATCAGAAAAGCAGAAGTTTTGCTTGTGCATTATTGAATGATTGAAATCAACACAGAACCTTCTTCACTACCTGAACATTAATTTTGCAAAGTGCACATTCTCTGATTCTTAAGGAGCTCAAACCATAATGAGTCCTGTGTAAGACATTTAAGTGAGAATGTATGCTAAGGTAGTAATGCTCCTGGTATAATTAGATGTTGAATGCACCCCAGACCCTATTCCATTTTTGGAGCAAATCCTGTTCACTTACAATTTCTTCATATCACATATTTTAATTTTCATCCAGGTAAAGACATCTGAGTGCAATGGACTTCCTAACAATCAACAAAGGCCAAATATATTCTAAAAGGTTAAAGTGGTTGTTAAGCCACTACAATATAACCATGCAATCCCCTCTGTAAAATAACATTATGTGTTCCAGTGTCTGTGTTATATAAAAAAGATATACATTTCTACCTTATCTCAGAGCGTCTCCCAGCGCTCACGTGCTGGGGAAGAGGGGAGGAGAGGAGGAGGGGAGGAGAGAGAGCCAAAGAGTCACGAGAACGCCAGTAGATGCTCTGATAAAAGGTAGAGATTGGCATCTTTTTTATATAACACAGACACTGGGACACATATCGTTATTTTACACAGGAGATTGTATGTTTATGTTGTAGTTACAGCATAATAGCAGCAGGAGGGGAGGGCTGGGGAGTGGACGGAGCTGACAGGCGGGGAGGGGGGGGGAAGGGGAGGACAGAGGAGACCTGTAGATGATGGAGGTACATAAAGTGAGCACAGTGTCAGGTGAGTTTACAGGGGGAGGGCAGAACCACGCAGGATGAACCAGGTTTTCTATGTGAGAGAAGGGGCCAAATTTTATTTATTTATTTTTTTAGTGTAACAAACGCTTTAAGGCCATAGCTACTCATTCTGGATGCCATCTAGGTACAGTAGATGCTTAAAGGTTTGTTACCAGAATTATTTAATTTTCAAGTACCATAATTTATCATTTTTTTGGTACCTGAAACATTTATCCCTGTATATATGGCTCAGTCTTTAAAGCTGCAGGATTACAGATAAATGATGATGAGTGGCAAAACCATGTTTATTATTTCTGCGCCTTTAGGATTCCAGAACATGGTCCCTATGAAATAAAGAATCTTTGTAGGCATCTGGCTGAGAATTTTTGATTAGATATTAATAAATGTATCTATTAGAGACAACAAGAGGAAGGATAAATTCCAAAGATTTACTCAAAAATAATAAAATATGAAATTTTCAAGAACATAAACTGCCCAGGATAAATCTTTCAAAATACGGTCTGTCAGCACAAATTAGCAATAGGCCTCAACTATGCAACTAAATTCTAATTATTTATTAAACAGCTGTGGCTGCTTTATAAATTGAATTTATGACTGTTAATTTCCAACACACAAAAGTGGATATGTTGCTGACTAATTATAAAGGAACATTAGGCATATTTTGAAAAGATTTCTCAGGGCTTTACTAACAGTTCCAGGAAAAAGAGATATTAAACTGAATCATAGATTACACTCGGAGATTAAAAATGGACAGAGCACAGGAGCAAGATCCAGTTGATATGCTCACTGTCTTGCTAGAAGAAGTTAAAATATATAATTGTATATATATTTTATTTATTGTAGAATGGACAGACCTAATGCAACGCACATTAATGTGTGGCATATTGTACAGGTGAGCTGAGTGGGGCCTAAATGTTACTTTATTAGCAAAGAGTGACATAAATATTCACTTGGCTTTGTAAATAAGGTGAAGCTATGGCAACTATGACTATACAATCATATAAACATGTAAAAAAAACTGTATTTTGGCTTGCACTGGATTGGAGGATTAAAGTAAATACAGGTTCTCAGTAAAGTTAAGCTAAGTAAACTCTTCTTTACTCCTTTAGTTTTCCTTTAAAAATCAATCCTATTGAATAAGGAAGCAGTTCCTGCTTCTGTATTTTAGATCATAATATATTTTAACAGTACCAGCATACAACCATATGATGTCTGACTCGATTTATTATACAGACAGCACAAACTGCATCCTTCCACCTAAGGCTTCCTCTCTAATGCATTTCACCCATATAGGGCTTAATCTTAGATCTACCCTAAGGCTGGCCATACATGGTGCAAAATTCTTTCCTGCAAAAGGAAGGAGCAAATCGTTCAGCTAGTTCCTCTTTGGATGCCCTCAGTTTGAAAGCTCAAAACAAATGTAGGTGTATCATGAAGGCACCAGAACAATCTAGCAACATACATAGACCAGGTCTGATGTCTTTCTACTATTGCTGGTGTGGAAGTGGTTAAGAACATACTTTACACACTGTGCGATGTTACTTTTGCAGTTATTGCTTATGTTTTTACTGTTTATCTCAGATATAATTATATGCCTGTAGCCAAGAAGAGAAAACAGCTGACAAAAAGAGGGTCAGTCAGGCACTGATTTCTCTTTTATGGGAGCAGGAATGGTGTGAGCAGATAGGCTTCAGCTAAAGCATCTGTTCTGCTACAAGTATCAGCAGAATTGCTCAGTTAGGAGACTGGATTTCATTACTTATGGTAATGTTAAATATGCTCCTCTGAATGAGATCTGCATATATATTCCTATTTCTTTTCTTTGCATTGGAAAACATCTTTTCATCCAGCTAAACACACTCTGTGGTGTAATTATCAAGCATGATTTGAAGTTGTTATTACTGTTATATCCATAGTGAATTTTGGTATATTGAAAATTGAATTTTAATAAAGATGTGGAGAACACTTCACGGTATAAACAAATGAAAAAAAAATTAAAATGCAGAAAAAGTAATGTGTGGAATTAAAAGAAAAAAAAAAAAGATATAAAGGAGGCAGGCTGCTGCTATCAGATTATGTCTGCAGAAAAACCACAGTGAATAGGAAATGAATGAAAAGCTTAACTGCCTTTTCTGTGCTTTGTATAGCCATGGGCAATCAGTGTCCTTACGGCTGTTTGAGAACTACAAATGCCAGCACCCACCTCCCTGAACTTTTAGGGCTGGATTTAACAGCTTAGGATCCTCAAGGGTCTTTTCACAGATTATTGTACACAAGCAGAGTAATAAACTAGACTGTACAGTATGTTCCTCAGACAAATGTCTTAGGAGTTTAGGAGCCAATCCAATCAATCTACAGGTTACAAAGCATTTGTTAAGGACTATAGGGCATTGTGCATTCACTTACAGCAAAGGAATAATGGCAACCAAGATAGCACAGGATGTTCCGTATAAGCCTGATAATCACGAGGATTCACTATAATGCAAGCCAAAAAGTACAGATAATTCTGCATCATTTTCAGTTCTTTCTGCCCCATCACTGACCCAGTAATAACAATCCTTTATTTGGTGCTGTGATTAATGCCCTGCCATGCCATAGTTTGTATCATAGACACATGGTAAGGTAGCGAAGAAAAAGATAGGTAACACAAAGGGTTTAAATTCCTCTTGATCCTAAGTATTATATAAAATATCATACGATATGCCCTCCATTTTCCAGTTAGAGGTTCTTGGACAAGAAGCATGTTCTTGGATAAGTTGCTCTGTTTCTACTGGTCATAAACCTGGCTGTGCTGTCTGGCAGGTGGGCATAGATCACAATACTGGTAGCACAAAAGTACAAATCCTTTGACAGGTAAAGTAGTTTATCCCTTTCATGACTAAGCCTATTTTTGAAATTTGGTGTTTACAAGTTAAAATCCGTATTTTTGGCTAGAAAATTACTTAGAACCCCCAAACATTATATATATTTTTTTAGCAGAGAATCTAGAGAATAAAATGGCGATTGTTGCAATATTTTTTATCACACGGTATTTGTGCAGCGGTGTTTTAAACGCAAATTTTTGGAAAAGTGACACTTTCATGAATTTTAAAAAATCCAAACAGTAAAGTTACCCCAATTTTTTTGTATAATGTGAAAGATGATGTTACGCCGAGTAAATAGATACCAAACATGTCACCCTTTATAATTGCACGCATTCGTGGAATGGCGACGAACTACGGTACCTTTGAATTTCCATAGGCGATGCTTTAAAATTTTTTTACGGTTACCAGGTTTGAGCTACAGAGGAGGTCTAGGGCTAGAATTATTGCTCTCGCTCTGACGATCGTGGCGATACCTCACATGTGTGGTTTGAACACCATTTACATATGCGGGCGCGACTTCCGTATGCGTTTTCTTCGCTGCGCGAGCTCGCGGGGACAGGGGCACTTTAAAATTTTTTTTTTTTTTTTTATTTAATTTATTTATTTTTGTACTTCATAAATTGTGTTTAAATTTTTTTTTTTTTTTTTTTTTACTTTTATTGCTGTCACAAGCAATGTAAACATCCCTTGTGACAGTAATATGTGGTGACAGGTACACTTTATGGAGGGATGGGGGGTCTAAAAGACCCCCCATCCCTCCTTTACACTTCAAAGTATTCAGATCGCTGAAAATGGCGATTCTGAATACTGTGTACTTTTTTAAATTCGGCACCATTGGCAGCCGAGTAAACGGGAAGTGACGTCATGACGTCGTTTCCGCGTTTACAACAAGAAGGCTGGAACAAAGCCGCTCGCAGCTTCGTTCCAGCCCGCCCCCAGCCGCCGAAGGCAGCCGAATGGACACCGGGCCTCCCGATCGCGCGGGAGGCCCGGTAACAGCGGCGGGAGGGGGGATGTCCCCTCCCGCTCCTCCGGTATAACAGCCGAGCGGCTTTTAGCCGCATCGGTTGTTATACACGGGTAGCCGATCACCCGCTGTAAACAACGGTACCGGGATGATGCCTGCAGCTGCGGGCATCATCCCGGTATAACCCCGGAAAGCCGAGTATGCATATCTGCGTACGGTCGGCGGGAAGGGGATTTTATACAAAAATACCTTAGATGTGTGCCTAACTGATTGTCTGTAGTCTGGCTTTAAAATGAGCACTTAAAATAGGTACAAACATTAAACTAAATGTCAGCCTAGAGAAGCAGGGAAGTTATACAGAACACATTATTGTAATGATCAGTAAAAACATATAATGAGATAATGTAATTAAAATAAATGTACTGTGTCCCTTCCTTTTATTTTGAACGTGAACGCCTTATAGAATCTCAAAAGAGATATTATTAATTGAATTCTCTCTTACAAATGAATGGAAGGCTATTTTTACTTAGAATGGTGTTAGGTATTGCAGCTAGTTTGAACCAATGATATCTAGTCCATTCTGGATAATGGGGACAATAACTGCACGAGAAATGGTAGTAGGGGATGGGGAGAACTATATTGGAATATACTGACTGTACAGCTGAAATTTGTCTAGATACATCTCAGCACCACTTAGGTGATATGGTCTACATCAGCCATGTTTATTATGTTTGCCAGTTCTTCACTGAAGAAGTCTTGAAAAAGCTGGCAAGACAGTGATAGAATGCTTTCTTTTTCATGTTTATATCCACTGCTATTTACTGATCTTCCAGTTCATTACTACTTATCCAACTGTAAGTAGAGCAGGATTCATACATTTATTTGCATGCAGACTATCCAGTACTGTATGTATAACACAGCAAATGAGGAGAAAGGACAGAGATGTTTAATTGGATGCAGGCTGCAGTTGTGACCAGTAAGATATAGGTTTATGCTAATTACTGATTGGTTCCAGGTTTGAAAAGACATGTCTAAGTATTTATATTCAGTGCTACCTGTAAAAAGATAAGACTTAAAACATATGAAGCAGACATCATGGACTCCCCTTTATCGATAGAATAATTGGTAGACAAGAACTTGGGCCTTTTTTAACAATGGGGCCTGGAACTTCAGCTCCCTAAGCAGCATAATTAGTCAGGCTGTGGTGCCATCCCCACGGAATTCATTGAAGCACTTATGTATGAAAGCTTTTCTATGGACAATTGTAAATGGAATCTCATTTATGTGGGGCCAGGGGTAGGCAGCCACATCCTGGGATGCTTTAATGGCTATATAATAAACATCAGCAAATGTAGAAACTGGTGACATAGGTGCGGTTACCCATTAGTCCAACAGGGTCTTCTATGTATATTTGCTATGTAAGATGCCAATGCTTACCTTCTTTGAAAAGGCCAGTTGTCTGACAAAACCAGTTAAAATAATAACAATAAGGAATTCTGACAGGGTTTTCTGTCTTTGATGTACAGTGTGTTCATCAGTGTTGTATACTTGTTCCATGCCAGGCAACTTGCAAGTTAAGAAGAGATTGACAATGGTCACCCTTCTGTGTCTATAGTGAAAGGTGTACTGTAAGGCATGTACTGTACTTAAGGGTCCTCTACCAATGAAAAATTATTTTATCTTGCAGTAAAACTACTCATTTTGATTTGTGTCCCAAGTATAGATCCATATGCCAACATCAGCACACACCATGGGCAGACAAGTGGCATTAAAATATTGGCTCATATGGCATTATAGAGCAGACTGTTTTTGCTAAATGTAATAATTAAGACATGTATTATTTGTTGAACGGAATGCCAACAACCTGTATTTCATTATATCAGGAAGCACTGTGCTGAATTTTACACAGTTAAATGAACTCTAAAATCTGGCCAAGTTTCTTTGAATGAAAGCC
Source organism: Aquarana catesbeiana (assembly GCF_042186555.1). Lineage (NCBI taxonomy): Eukaryota > Metazoa > Chordata > Amphibia > Anura > Ranidae > Aquarana > Aquarana catesbeiana. Next base: position 180,137,296 of record NC_133324.1, on the reverse strand, counting down.
GCTGTGCCAACTTAGATTATCTTGAATACAGTTAAGATGTGATAAGGAAAAAGTGAATTTAAAGCAAACCTAACATCAGCTGAGAAAACACCAGGATGAGGTCATTATTTTCTTGGGCCTTAAAATATTTGTGGTTTTTTAGAATTTACCATACCAAAGTACAGGCCTGTCAGTGCCAATGTGGTAATGCACAGCATGCAAGTCTCCGGCACCTAGGGGATCACATAATTTAAATTAAATTAGGGATCAGCCTGCCCGTCATTAAAACACATCATAAACTGCAGGAGAATATTTTCCATGACATGTTGCCATCTAACATAACTTTTGCAAACTGGCTTACTTGGCATTAATATGTTGTTTTTAATGACTGATTTCAGTTGGAATAATCAAGTATGTGAGCTAGTCACGAGAAAGAGTCTGACTTCATGATCACTTTTGCGTCTGATTTTGATTAGTGTGTCATGCAATTGGAATCAGCAGTACTGTAGTTATTAGTTTAGACTGTCTGAGATTGCCTATCTCTCTCAACCTCTTCCTTGGTCTTGTTTATTTTTCCTTGAGAGCAAGGAGAATTTGTTAATAGCAGAGGTAAAAAGGTTATTTCCTCCTGGGAGGCCTGAGAAACAGCAACAGATAAACACTAAACTGAGTGACTCCATTACTCGTATCCCCAGTGTCAGAGCCATTCAAAGAATAATCACATGAGTCAAAAGACTGTTACTAATTAGTTAAAAAATGTGATACAAAATTTGGATTAAAATTTTAGTCATGGAAATTTCTCAGTGTGCTGGGATATTTTTATGTGATCAGTCTGAGAAAATACTACGATGCCAAAGTGAGAGGGAATCCTTCAACATTTGAACTACAAAGCACACGTGGTGTCAAGAATGGAAATTTCACAACAAACTGATACATCTTATTCTTTTTTTAATCCACCAACAAACATGGTTCAATCTCAGTAGCAAGGGCTGATGTAAGCCATATAAGTACCAAGTAGAGCATTTCAAAATTTGTTGGAGCGCTACTGTATAATCTAATAAAATACATTCATTAAAGTATACCCAGATAGCAAGCAGTTGAGCTGCAAGTTTGAAAATGACTTGCTAAACTCTTGCTAGACTTGCCAGGCTTCACAAATTTGTTGCACAATTGCAGCAAGTCTGCATTGCATGACTCCAGATCAACTTTCTTTGCAAACATTCTGCAGATCTCTTGCTGTAGACTCACCACTGCAACTTTGCTCTTGAGAGAGACTTGCCACGCAAATTTGCTACAAATTTAAAAAGTGTCAGCTAGAACTTGTGCTTCAATTGCTTTGCTAGTGTTCAATGTGCCAGTGGAAATATGCAGCAAGTTAACAAGACTTACAATTTAACACTGCCACAAAATTGTGGCAAGTTATTCTTAATATCTGGGTAGCTTGTAGTAGGCTCACTACATTCAACCAGACTTGTTATGTAATGTTTTGGACTTGTTCAACATTACAGAGGGATGATAGTAGTTATTCTTTTCAAATATTCACGGCAAAAACCTTTTTAATTATGAATACCATAATATAGATAAAATAGTAGATCTATAAATATATTTTAATTATATTGATTATTAGCATAATATGTGGTGTAGTGCAAACATATCCAATAGACAGGCACTACATGACAGTCCTGTTACAGGGAAACTGTATCCTATGCAATGATTTTAGATTCTAGAAAAAAACTTATACATATAAACTTATCAAGGGGTGACAATACATTTTGGTATTTCTATTTACAGTTTGTAATTACATGTTGTATGTACAGTGCATGTAGACAGCCATATTTTTTCATAATTCATGCAAATTCTGCATCCTTGTTTGTGTTTTTTTTATCTCACTGCTCTTTGATTGCAGTCTCTAGTAATGTGAAATACCCACAGCTGAGCTGATTTTATATTGGCATAGGCTTTAAGTTTTTATTGGTGGCAGGTAAGGCAAGCCATACATTAACCAATTTCCTTTCCTTCAACCACGGGCTGAAGGAAAGAAAATTGCTTGGTTCCCCCATAAACACATTCATCACATTCCTCCCTTGGAGTTACAGTACCGTATTCTGACTGTCGTCAGCTATAACCGCCAGCAGTGATCGCATGAAACAGGCTGGTTATACTGAAGTTGATCTATGGATTGCCTTCAGTATAATCAGCCTGCCCATATATGGATCAAAATCCCAGCTGGTTCAGAACCGGCTGAATTTTGATTCATCTATTATCGAATAATAAATTTAATTTATAGAGAGAAACATAACAGAGATCCCACATTGTTACAATTTTGCGGGATAGATTGTATATATCCATCATGGAGGGGCTCCAATCAGGTTAGAGACCTATCACAAGGGGAAACAAAGTGGATCTTTCTATTAAAGAGTTTAGCACCTAGAGGGTTAAATATTGAATTGGATCTCAAGTGCTTTATAAGCAATTTTTTAATGCGTATGCTATATTAGCCTTAAGATTATTTGGAGACATGCTGGTAACGTACAGCATGTGGTCAGGCTGATTAGTATTTATTAATGTTTGTAAATAATTCTCACAATAATTTGTTAGTCTGAGGGGCTATGATGTGTTATAATAATATGTTTCTATATCCTATATTGCTTTTAAAAATGTACGATATTGGCTGAGATTAATGTATACATAAGACCTTGCCGAGGGCTGTTTTTATTAGTGTTTTTCATTTCTATATATTTAAACAAGAATGCATAGTATGTACCATGAATATGTGCACGGTCAAGGATGTGCATATCGAGGTTGAGGGGACACGGAGTTAGCGCATGTGCTGATGGTTACTATAAGCATATGGAGGTGTATATAGGGGAGGTTGCTGTGCCGTACATCCCAGGATGAAGTCGTAATGACGAAACATGTTGGGCGTGGCTGTACGGCAACCAGGAGTGACACAATACGTAACACCAGAAGTGACATTCCCGTGGAGTCGAGTTCGGTTTAGGTGAGACACTGCTTATCACACGCCGGGTCTGCCGTGACCACGATATGCCAGTAAGGTGCCACTGCATGAGATGTTTCATTACATGTGTTGTTACACTGTGCAATGTGAGTGCAATGTTTGGAGGTTTTTCATTTGTTTAAAATAAATCTTTGGTCAAACGCCACTGCACTATTGGATTATTTTTGTTTTTTGCAAATATGGATTACCTGTGAGGTTGCCACTGAAGATTGGAGACCCTTAATGGGTTGATGCCTCAGTTGCCAAGCAAGAGAGTGTGAGGCAATTATCTCTGGTGAGTTGACACCCATAGGGGAGCGGTGTCACGACCTTCATGTGGTCTGGTGGAAAAGCTCTTAACAGTATTATCCTCTCACGATTATCCTCATTGAACATTTTTATGTCTTATCTAATTGAGGACTACATCCATTTTTTGGACTTTTACTTTTGGAACTTTATTCACTTAGTCACTAGGTGATGTTTTTGTTTATCACACATGATAAATTACCAATAGCGCCACTAGTTACTGTGTTCACTTCCATTGTTTATTATGGTAGATGTGTTATTAATAAATGTAATTTGGCAGGGTTGATATGAGCACTATTGGTTTTTGCGAGTTGGGGATGAATTGATAGTAAGAATAGGTAGGTCTAGAGGTTTGTCATCATATGTTAAAATTAAAAGCATGCCCATCTGATGGAAACATGTCTGCTGTGAAAGTGGTATTCTCACCTTGAATATTTAAATGCATTAAACAGACCTGAGTTGTTAAATGACATGTCACTCCTTGTCAGCTATGAAATGGTGCCATCTGGTGCTTAGATTATCATAAAAATGACAGAAAACATCGTAACATCCACCAATAGCTTTCCAAGGTTAAAGTTCCCAGTGATATCAAACAGCCACTGCTGAAGACACTGTGGAGCTTTGAAAACACAATAACATAGGATAATTAATGCCTAGATACTGTACATCATGAAACACTTCCAATTATGTCATCCTCTTCACATAACACTCAAAACTTACTCACCATTGTCATGTAAGATACTTTTTGGATGCAGTAGACAGCAATAATGAAACCCACATTACTTGCTAGCCTTTGATATCTATCAGCTTAATTGACCAGCAGAATTTGTAAAATGATGCTTTTTGGAATTGTATAATAGCTAAAACATGTTATTAAGGTACTTTGGAATCAGTGCATTTTAGAAAACTATAAAATCCATTACTTTTACATCTGCTTTTTCACATTTATATTTGCTTTTGAACAATAATCCTTTACTGAAAACGAAACCACTTTGAAGCATGTAATTATTAAACAGCACTTTAACGTTAACGCACACCAAGCAGGGAGTAATTGTAAAAATGCTAATGTTAAGTTGTCACCTATAGAGAAAACTGAATTTTAAACATTTCACTTATGACCTCAGCTATTTTAAAAATGTTGTTTTTTTCCCTAGAAGTGAAAGGGGATATACAACAAGCCCTTGAGCAGGAATCAGACCTCTTTATTTACAGTAGTTTTATACGCATTAATATAAAAAGTTGTATGGTTCAGGCCATTTTTTCCCTTACATTTTGTATGATTTATAATCTGCCAAAATTTTTCTTAAACAATGTTTAAATGTCTGTCTATTCCTTATGCCCTTTGGTAGTATGTGTCACTGGAGAGTAGCTGGGACTGACTGCAAAAAGTTGAGTCATTTTGCCTTAAAGGTAAATTATAAACAGGTTAGTCTGAAGCCATTAACTTGGCAGTCTGCGCTTTAGTACACAGCAATAACATTTGATCCTAATGGTGCATATAATATTTAACATGCAGAGAGGAAAAAAGCAGTTACCAGTTTACGAGGGACCTAGAGTTTTACAAAAACTACACACACATTCATAACTTACAGTGCAGAGGGATTATTTCCTGCAAGTGGAAGTTTTACTCTGAAGCCGTCATGCCCTTCTAGCAATCAGTCAAATGTGGAGGAGTCTTACTGGACAGTTATTATCAGATTTGTATAATCTTGTGTAATTACAAAATGCAATCATCTGAATTTATAAGTAATAAGGGCTCTTAGACAAATTGTACAGCATAATATTTTAATAGCCCCTTTTCTACCTCCATCTGGAAGGTATAAGTATAATAGACATAAGAGAGTGGTTCTATGACCATTTTATGTAGGTTTGTCTCCAACTTCATTGGCTTATCAATGCGCTATCCTTTCTGTTGAGATTTTAAGGTTTGATGTAAGATGGTTTTGTGTCCTCAGTTTGGCATGCATGTTGCAACTGTGTTAAAAACTTAGTAATAGTAGATCATGGGACTTCTGTGGGGTTCAGAAGCACAGGGGATCTAGAAAATCTCTTGCTACACAGTTAGTTTTGGCTTAGCAATGTTGCTTTGTCTACAGCAGTGTTTCTCAACCTTTTTTCAGTCAAGGCACCCTTTAAAATTATGGACAATCTCAAGGCACTATTTAAAATTATGGACAGTCTCAAGGTACCCCATTCTAAAGCATTGACACAAGGAGGACACCCAACATTAGAGGTAAATTATTCTTCCAAAGCAAATACACTTTTGCACACTAGTGCCAACTAGTATTCCAGTTTTTCTCCTCTCCCTCAGTTTCTCTTCATCACTCAGCTAATGTGACCCCAGTGTTGATGGAGGGGGCAGGGGAGGGTCAAACAAGGATGCTGTGCAGGCAATTACCGCCCTTCTTATCAACGTGATGACATCACTGGTTGTTAGGATGCCGGTGGCTGGATGGTTGAAATGGTGTTTAATAAGAACCCGTGGCTCTGTGTAACTAAAATGCAGGCTTGATCCACCTGCTGGCTTGTATACATTTTTGGGCAATTTTTAGGCAATTTGCCAAGGCACCCAGGGTGCCTGGGCACCCTACTTGAAAAAGACTGGTCTACAGGACCCTTTTGCTTATATTGGTGCAACAATTTTGTGCTGTTCCTCCAAGTGAAACATCTGTTTGGAAATAGGGTGATATATTTTTTTTTTTAAGTTGGTTTACCACAGTTGTGAAGTTCGATCACTGGTGAGTGCTGAAACATTCTAAGTTTATGATCTTTCTTCACAACCTTGAACTTCAGCGGACACTCCCTTAGAGCTGGAACTCTGCATTCCATAGGATCTCTTTTGCTGACAGTCATCTTAATTTTTCTTTTTAATGTCTTTTTTTGTGAAAGCACTTCCTTCCCATCATACAGTCCACATTGCAATGATTGACGAGAAAGAGATTTAATTTATTTAGACAGTAGTGAGAACCAAGTACCAAAAATCACAAACCGAATGCTAAATGCCACAGCACTAAAATGTTCAGACACTCATGACCCTTTGGTCAATGATACAATTTCCAGATTGCCAGTCTAAACGAGCCAGCGTTACACAAAATGATGTATAACTTTATAACAAATGAAAGAGAATAAATAGTTGCATAATACTTTTTAGATCTCAGACATTTTTCACTGGATATTTAAGAAATGTGTATGTAAAGGTTTATGCCTTATAGGACATTCTAATGAATGTCAAACTTAAGCAGAGAACCAAAGAAACAGTCATACAATTGCCAAATACACATACAGCTGCTATTGTCAGATAATGAAATCCTCCATCCATGATCAATACACAATGGGGGGATTAATTAAAACTGGTGCATGCAGAATCTGATGCAGTTTTGCATAGTACCCAATCAAATTCTAACTACAGTTTGTTCATTTAAACTTTCATAATGAAACCTGGAAGCTGATTGGCTACTATGCACACCTGCACTAGATTCTGTATGCACCGGTTTTAGTAAATCCCCCCCCCCAGTGGTTGCCTGCCTTATTAAAAATGTCTTTAAAAACATACATGTGGCAGTTTTCAGTTAGTTTCAACCACTTTCCATGCATCGGGATATGCACACGCCATTACAAGTAATTGTCAGAGACTAAACAATTTATTATACACAAATTTGACTGACCACCAGAATTCAGTTGATTGTGAAGTCAAAACTGCCCAATAAATTGGCAGCTTCAACATAGTATATAGAAAGATCAAATCAAAAATGTAAAAAATAAATGTTACTCCAGGTTGGGTCAGGACAATCAAGATTGATGTAAGAGAAATAGGCACTGCTGTGTCACAATCCCTTTGTGTATGGAGAAACTAGAGAAACTATTGTACCAACACACATGAGCCATCAAACAGGCAAGCTAGGTTTTTTTTAGGTTAAAACATAGCATAGAGCTCCCCATTATTGCCTAGTAAACACTAAAAAACAGATTGCCTGACATGCAATGAACAGTTGATATGACACATGAAGGAAGAATTTTCCAAGCATCTTTTCAGTTTGTTCTCTACAGCCAGCCCTGTTCACCTAAAACTTCCTTTAAATATCTTATTTTCTGCCATAGTTTCTCTTTGTAATGGCACATATATTTATATATTGAAAGATAAACACCAAAATTAGATTAAAAGATTATGATGTAAGAGTCTTTAAACCTATTTCTTATTACATTTTGCGATTCATGAAAATATATTGATTAAGCTGACATATGTAAGTAATATAATACACATAAGTACGAAGCCCCATTTGCAGTACCTCTGTCTGTACTTTTTCTAAAATACCTCATAAAGGCTTGGAACAGGTTCAGTCATTTAGCCTTTGTTGCTGTATATAGATTTATGTCTCCTATAATATATATAATGCTATTCTCGTCTTTCTGCATTTAAGTTGAATATAACTGTACTGTAAATGAGTCATTGAATACAGGTCACAGGAATACTATATAAAGTGCCCTCTAGTGGAGTGCCTTCATAATAGTAGTAGCTGATCAAATGGCATTCTTGGAAATAAAAAAAATAAACAATATATACATTTGTTTATTTTTATATTATATTATATTAATATATATTATATTAATATATTAATTAAAGAAAAAAATAAAAAATAAAAAAGAGACAATGGACTAAAAAAAAAAAAAAAAAAAACACAAAATGCCATGTTCTGTCATTTTTATTATGCCCTGTACACACGGTCAGATTTTCCGACGGAAAATGTGTGATAGGACCCTGTTGTCAGAAATTCCGACCGTGTGTGGGCTCCATCACACATTTTCCATCGGATTTTCCGACACACAAAGTTTGAGAGCAGGCTATAAAATTTTCCGACAACAAAATCCGTTGTACACAAATCCGACACACAAAGTGCCACGCATGCTCAGAATAAATAAAGAGATGAAAGCTATTGGCTACTGCCCCGTTTATAGTCCCAACGTATGTGTTTTACGTCACCGCGTTCAGAACGATCGGAATTTCCAACAACTTTGTGTGACCGTGTGTATGCAAGACAAGTTTGAGCCAACATCCGTCGGAAAAAATCCTAGGATTTTGTTGTCAGAATGTTCGATCAATGTCCGACCGTGTGTACGGGGCATAACACTTAGTTTTTCAGAAGGCCCCACCTGGTTTATTTTATACTTGAGAATGGAAAGGGATGTTTCTCACAATTAAATGTATTTTAAACTTTGGACTGAATGCTTCTCCATATTTGAATGGGAAAATGATCCAAAAAGACAGTTTACCAGCAGGCGCATGGGTCTCGACTTGGGCCATCCCTGTAGGGACAGGTGGGTTATGATTAACACTCTTGTATAAGGTTCACCTTCTCTTGAGGTACCACATATTTTTAAATGTCTAGTATCTATAGGGCTTGTGGATTGTCCATGGAGCAAAAATGATGTTTATTTGCACATCTCTATTTGAAACACTCATAGTTCAATTCAAAGGCCAAGTCTCTTATAGCCATATGGATAGAGGACTTTGGGTTAGGCTTCAGTTTGCCTAGCAGCATGCAAAATACAAAGGGTAAATCACTTGTTTCCCACTATAGCCTTAATGTAGAAATTATTGGGTGGAGTTGTTTTTTAGGCGTGAAATTGACAGTATTGGACAAGAAGAAAATATATTTATGAAATAATGCTAACCTATATTTAAATTTAAATTTAAATTGCCTGTTCTGATAAACATCTGTAAGCGTTGGATATTTAACTAAGGCAATAATTAACATCTGTTTTACATAAAATGGCAACTTATATTTGTGGCACTTTAACTTGAAAAATTGTATTGTGGTCCTTCGGAAAATAAATTAAAACTAAGAAAGTAAAATTCTCTAGAAGTCCAAACTATTAGAAAAGATTTATAATAGAAGTTTGTAATTTCACAGGATTTACAGCAACAGAAAGCAGAACTTAAAACTTTGCTTGACAGTAAGAATAAAAAATGGTGTGACTTGGTGGGCCAAATGCCTGTTATCTGGGGAAGTGTCATTGTTTCAATGTTCTTTGTAGAATCAGTGGCTCAGCTTGTGATAAGACAAGAAAGTGCAACTATCAATCTTTCTACTTATAGATTAGTGAATGATTTTCCTGACACTGGAATCAATTAGATTACTGTGGGTAAAACAACACAAGTCTTTCTCATTCTTCATCGTTTAGCTACCCGAAATGGATGCAACAAATTGCAATACATCTATAATAAAACTTTATAGTAGCTTAGATGATGGACTACATGGATGAATGTCATTTTAAAGACTTTGGATGATGTTGCCTTATGTGCCTTCTGAAAGTCTTTGTTGCTCTTATCAGCTGTGAAATGAATGCAGGGTTTGGATTTTTTACTTATGATAAGCAGTACATTTCTCTTTTTTTCATCTTTGTATTAAAACAATTTTTTGACACATATGCTTGTCAACCCATTAAGTAGGTAATATATATATATATATGATATATATGATATGTATATTTATATATATATAAAAGAGTGTGTGTACTTATGGATAGGGTAAGTTATAAAAGCAATTAGAATAAAAAAAAAATATGTCACTGTTATGCCTCTATTTTCCTTTGATGATCTTGACGATTTAAGAAAAAAATTAGTTTTTTGCATAACTTTTTATATCTATGTAGTCAATGTTTTTTCAGTTTTTCTGCACGTCTTTCAGAACGATAAGTATGCACTAGTGGGTTTTTGCTAGCATGGCATGCTTGTGTGTTATACATATTTTTTCACATTTTTCAAGTGGGTTCATCTGATTTTGTTCTGCACATAAATCTGCTATTTTTTTTTCTCTATGACTTATGCAAATTAGGGAATGAAAGAATATAAATTTTTTATGGTGCAGATGCATTATGTACAAAAAAGCCTGGCACGTGTTTTTCCACAATAGTGTTTATTTCTCCAAGAGTTCAATTTTTTTAAACACACTGTAATGCAGCATTATAATGTCTACAGGCTTCTTCGGATGAATTCATGAATTGCTATATATTTAATGCAAACCCCTATACATAGGCATTTGAGGAAGAGACTCAGGCCCTGTATAAAACTGATAAAACTGTATCAAACAGTGTCCATTCAGGACAGGGGTGAAAAAAAAATCGATAGCAGTGGAGCTCCCCACAATCTACAGTTAAATGCTTGTTTATACCTAGAGTACTAGGAAATTGACTCTTCCTTACCTGATCTTTTGCTCCCTAGGCAGATGGTGCTCAGCTCTTTTCCCTTACACTCCAGGTTGTGGGCAATACTTAAGTGCCCTCACTTACCTAGCAGAGCTGTTGTCGTACATGGTGATGCCAGAGTGCCTGAGACCAATGGAGCATCCTAGAAACCCTAGCACCCTATGCATTAAAGAGCATTTAACCCCAGCAGTGTGGGGGAAGCCCCGCTGCAAAGGAATTTATTTTTCCCCGGAGTTCAGCTTTGGGAAAACAGCAGAAACATTGTAGTGCCCATGTTATTATCACAAGGCTGAACATTCACAGAGTGCTTATAAGCATTACAGTGAGCTTGATGTGTGTCAGGACAACTCTCTGGACACCCCTATTTGTCTAAACTAAGTTATTTGTTTGGAATAGTTACATATATATGCAAATTGAAAGATGTATCCATTAGAGCTACCTATTTAAGCACCTTGACAGAAGCTGAGTCAGCCACCACCAATGCTTTCAGTCCCATTAACCAATTACAGTCACAGTCTAAGTGATTATTTTCAGAAAACTCATTACCATGCTACATTTTACATGCCAACTGCTTGCTGTTAACTTCCTTAGGATGTCCTTTCTAGAGTAGGCCTGGAACAGATAGCAGAGCCCTTGCTTAAAAAAAAAAAAAAAGTCTTTCTGTGTCTGTAATTTTCCCCAGGCAAACTGAATATAAGGCATAGCAGGCAAGAGAGCTGGGAAGCTGTTTCTAATGGAGCATACCCTCTAATTATTTTATTTAAAATTACAGGAGAACTATTTCACTGGTTGTAAAACTACAAAGTTAATGATGGAAATCATTTAAACTTTGAGTACCTTATGAAGAGTGGATAGTTTCATTTTTCAGCATATAAACCTGTAATTCTACTGCTCCAATTTGCATAGCATACTGTTTAACTCCCTGACTCAGGAAGTACAAAAATTTCTGTTGTCAAAGATTTACTATAGATTTTTTTATATCTTTACAGAATTTGCTAAGTGAATGCTAACTTAGCAAGGAAAGAAGAAGTGCAATAGAAAAAAATAAACACTATTTTGCGTGTACATGATTGAGTGCAGTAAACAAAGCTTCATCTTTGTCACTTTTGTTAAGTATTCTTGCTTAGCAAAGTGAACATTCAGTTTGAAAAATGAAAATTCCTTAAACTTTTAGTAAATCAATGTGACTGCTAGTTACTTAGCTTAAGCTAGCCATAAATGGACCTGGTTTTATTAATCAATCAGTTGGCTTATAAAAAAAACTTTTGCATTCTGATAGTGGTGAATCCGCTGTCAGAATACACTGATCACTGCTGCAGCCATTGCAAATTTTCCAACAGTCCCATTGTAGGGAAGCCTGTCATTAGATCAACTTGTCTGGAGTGGAAATGGCCATAGATAGATCAAAATTCGGGTAGTCCCTGCTGAACCGGATGAATTTCAATCCATCTATGCCAGCTTTAGTAAACAGTGCAGTGGAGTTATCTTTAATCATCCATAAGAAAATCCTGCTTTTTTTGTTCTCTTGTTTGCAATTAGATATTGAAAGTCAAGTCAGATTCACTTTATACACTAAGCTAAGGTATCAATTCCTTTGCTGTTACTCCTTTAGGTTAGGTTCACATTGATATGGCTCTGCAAGCTGAGTTTTGCATGGGCACTGCAACCCGTTCATTATGAAACACAAGGAAAAGGTCCTTGCAGCATTTTAGAAATTGCAGCCCACAAAGCAAGGTCCATAAAGACATGGATGAGTCCTGACCTTAACCTGAAAGAACACCTTTGAAATTAATTAAAGCAGAGACTGCGAGCCAGGCCTTCTGGTCCAACATCAGTGCCTGACCTCACAAATGCGCTTCTGGAAGAATGGTCAAACATTCCCATAGACACACTCCTAAACCTTATGGACAGCCTTCCCAGAAGAGTTGAAGCTGTTATAGCTGCAAAGGGTGGGCTAACTCAATATTGAACCCTACGGACTAAGACTGGGATGCTATTAAAGTTCATGTGTGTAAAGGCAGATGTCCCAATACTTTTGGTAATATAGTGTATATGGGCAGCTTTATTTTTCTGTTTCAAGACAGAAGATTTACCAATATGCTTTACGCAACATGTAAATTTTTTTCCTCCAACGCCATTTTTCACAAAGTAAGCATGAGATTTGTACTTTCGTTTCTGCTTTTCTTAGTAACCAATTATGCCTCAAGACATTTCTACTGCAGGCATTGAAATAAAACACGCATGTTCTACTCAGAGCGTTACAACTGATTAAAAATAATAGTAATAAAAAAACAAGCATAAATACAATTTGAAGTTGGTGGGCCCCTTTTTCTTAAATACAGCTACAATGTTTAGACAAAATAGCAATCTGTGAAGCAATCACAGCCAATCTGCCAGTATGTTGGAACACAATTATCTAATTCTCTACAATAATTTCCTGAACTACTTTGATTGCTGTTATTTCACAATTTTTCATTTATTTTCATATTTATTTGTCTTTGTGTATGTTCATAAAAGGCTCCTATTTTACTCCCGACCTTCACATTTTCTCTTTTTTTTTTAAATTGCTTGCCCCCCCCCCCCTTTTATTACGTAATGTATAATTCTGTGGCTTAAAGCTTGTTGAGAAAAGGATATAGGAATTCAAGTGTGAGAGTTGTTAAATCTGGAATTGATCCATTTGGCTACAACCTTGACCTACTTTTATCTTTTAAAAAAAAGCTAAAAGCTGCTTTACACTACGGGGAATGCCATATAAATGACAAAAAGGTGATAGTCTAAAAAATTCAGTGAAAGTGACTTTAAATGCATGATATAGTGTATGTACCCTACAGGCAAAGCAATAATGGAACAAGAAAGGTTTGCCAATTTCCTTCTGAAATTCAGATAGGGATGATAAACAGTAATTTTCTAGGCCTAATTTATTACAATGAGATTAATTTTATTCAGATTGTGTTCTTCACCTTCATATAAAACGTACTTGGGTTCACTGTGTTTTTTTAATATTCTCGGAAATAATGCACTAAATGTATTCATTCAAATAAACCTAAACCAAATAAAAATTAATGGATAATGAAGAATTTACTTAAAAATGCTGGGTACGTTCTAAATAAATCTGAATTGTAGAAACATTAAAACTAATGCACATATAAAAGAACATAGACTAATTCTTTTCTTGATTATATTGCTTGTCTTGCTTTTGATTAGCATGTAAATTTCCCAAAGTAGTTAAGTATATTGTAGTTTATTTCTGCTTTAATTAAACACACTGTAACCAGGAATAGTGCTTAACAGCTTTAGTTTACATAACAATATCAACTGCTGTCAGGTTTTGCAAACAGTGCTGGCCATATACAGTACCCAAATATTTCTATTGTTAAGCCCAGCTGGCTAAATGAGAGAAATCAATAGACTCCCACATCCAGGCTAAACAGCATAGATGGAAGAATCTCCCCCTGCCAACTGTTGTATTCTGACAGTTGGCACCCATGACTGTTAGAATACCCCAACAGTGACTAACTGATTGGCTGCAGTCACTGTTTGGCACCCTTTTTTCTCTTTCCATTTCTTAATTGAATTTGTTCATGACTGGTGGAATTGGCAGGACCACAAATGGCTCAAATTATGGCAGATTTATGGGTATCTGCTGAAATTTAAGCCATGTATGACCAGCTTTAGTAAGGCATATCTATTTATATAATGTTAAAATTAAACAAAAATTATACCTTGCATCAATAAAAAATAAGGTTTTTTTTTTTTTTTGAAGGCCATGACAACAAAATTTAAATGGAATCAGTTGATGATGTACATGTCATGACATGATTGCAGAAGTGTCTTCTAACCTAGACTACAGTGTGTTAGCAGTTGTGGTTATGGAGCCTCTCTGCTCTTTGCTATCTGCCCTTCATGCAGTCACAGATTTCAAATGTTATTATTCCAGCAAAATGTCTGATTGGTTGCCTTGGGTAACACATCCTTTTTTTTTAGTTGCTATATAATTTACTTGATGCAAAATAATGTATGAATGCCCAACTCTTAAGAAAAAAGCATTTTATTTAATACGGTAATACGTAAGTAATAGAATTTTCTCTAGGAATTTCTGTATGGTGAGGAATCAGTCATGAGGTAAGTTCCTTTGAAGGGAAGTAGACCAATGATAGATGTGGTCTTTTATGAAGTGGTATATAGTCATGGAGATCTATCTTTTTAATATACACCATTTCAACTTTAATCCGATTAATCAGTTATGACTTTTTCTTTTCAGAGGACAGCTCGTTTCACACGGTATGCTTTTTTTAATTTTTTTTTTCTTTTTAGTTCTCTTTGATTAACCACCCATGTCTTCTTTTGGAAGTGGAGCTATGAAAGACTTCAGTTTTTTCTGTATGCAGTATTTCAAGGATTAATGGGAAGAAGTCATGCTTTGTCACAAGACAGTTTTTCATGTTAACAGTTGCACAACAAGGAGGGCTCTCTCCTGGGTCTTTTTTCCCTATGAGACAGTGATGTCCTTCATGTCTTTGTGAAATGCTGGTATGAATTTAAGTAGCTTCTTTGGAAGTTCAAAATTGCACTTTTTAATATGCACACAGGCTTAACTTTAGTAACTTAAATCCTTCAAGGCTGAACTTAAGCTGGTAGCCACATCTCTGAATATCACTTTCTTTTTCTTTCTCTTTTCTTTGGTCTGAGGTTCTCCTCAGACCAAAAAGAGTAGCTTAAAAGTTAAGTTTTCCCTTGCCTTTTTCACAGCGTCATGCCCAAGGGGTTCTTTAATAGCCATTCGTTAGGCCCGAAAATTGAGAAGACGTTTGTGAAGCCTAGATGACATTTGGGACAGAATTGCCTTTTATATTTCTTCCATGGGGGGAGAAGAAATCTTCTTAGGAGAGAAAGACTATGGACTAATCTCTCTCTATCTCTCAAATAGAAAAGCCAGAGGTTGTTGACACAGGGTCATCTCCCAAATGTAAGCTGTCAAATGCACTTCAGGATAGCCGAACGTGAATTTAATACTATAAAAAAGGGTATGATTTTTCTTTTTATGACATAATAACTGAGGTGCTTTGTTAAAGCTGCTTACACCAGTAGTAACTTGCATTTTATTTATTTAAGTGGAATAACAAAACTTTAACTTGCATGCAAGCAATAACTGTCTGTTAAAATTAATTTATAGGATGGCATATTTCTTTCATGTAAAGATAATAGCTTGTTATCTTGAAGAAAGAATGAATTAGATAATTGCACCCATAGAGTTGGATATTTTGACTACACTATGAACAGGCAATGTGGAATTGCTCAGAGATCAGGTCATATTAGAACCTTTCCAAAGTTATTAAAGAATCTGTTTCCCTTGGGAACCCCATCTGTCGTGTTTGTAAACTGATAGTTACTAGTGGGGATGTGACATAAGGATTATTGCCAGAACCTTAAAAGCAGAAAAAACTAGATGTATATAGGTTATGGATATCTTGTTTATGAGAGATTAGCTAACATCAGTTATTTTTCATGCATACATTGATATCCAACCTGCAGCTATGTATAGAAGATATCATTTTGTGGAGCAAAGCAATCTTTAGTTCACTAAAAATCTTGATTTGGTTGAATTGGTTTACTAACAAAAGCTAAAATCAGTTAGGCAGCCTCTGCTCTTACTTCCTTGTAGAAAAAAACTCATTCAGAGTTTTGATCATAAATGTGCTTTTGACTACAGGCAGCTCAGGAATGTGTATGTGTCTCATCATAAACTTCACTTGGGCCTGCACAAATCGTTTTATAGAAACTGGTGGGGTTATTATCACAAATAGGTCCCACAATGCATTTTTTCCTTTTGGTGTAGCACAGGGATATGCAATTAGCTGACCTCAAGCTGTTGCAGAATCAGGCTGGTAACACATTCACTTAAATTTATAATTCTGTCCTAGATTTTTGCATGTGTTTATTAGTTGCATGCAATCTATTTTGCTATCTAGAAATCAAAGGTAGTAGAATAATATAGAGATTAATAATGGTATTAATAACATATTTAAATGAACATGTTTATTGTGGGACTTAAAGTGAAACTGTGCTTTGCCACCCCCTTTTTATATATAAAAGCCTTTTTTGTTTGTTTCTTCTTTTTTTTTAACTGGCCCACCCCCTGCCTCACCTAGGTGAGAATGACATGTCCTGCTCCTAAAGCATCCTGGGATATCCCCGTCACATATCCAAGGAGGCTGAAATTGCAGGAGCAGGTGGCAGATCTTGTGGCATGTCATAAGGGGCAGATAGCAAGAACCCAAGTGAGACAGCTGGCTCCATATGATGTAAGAAGGAAAGATGACACTGCCGGATCCAGCCTATGGCAGTAGATCAAAGATGGACAATGTTGGATTGCTGGAAATCCTGCATCACAGGTAAGAAGGGATTTTAAAAAAAGCAGAGAAGGATTAAGTTTTTAAAAAATAATGAGGACTTTAATGGCATTGGATGCCTGAGAAAGAGAATTAAGGAAGGTAAATCCCTTGCTTCCCCAGGTATCAGTATTTTCTTTCATCCAGCAGCCAAATAGGCCCACAGTGGACCAATGGGAAGATAAGCATGTGCTGTTGGTGAAGTTGTCATCAAAGCAAACCCGTTGCTTGGTCCGGTGCTGGTGTCTTTGACACATTTGCTCACCTTCTTTAACCACTTGCCGACTGTGCTATAGCCGAAAGATGGTGACCAGTTCTGGGAGGATGTCTATTGAAGTCCTCCAAGAACTACGCCCCCTATGCATCCGGTGAGCTCAGTAATAGCTGTGTCCTTTTGTCCTTTGGACACAGCTGATCACAGATCGGGGTAAAGGGCCAATCACAGCGACCCTTTACCATGTGAACACAACACACTTGCCAGTTATCGGCTGTCACGGGTGGAGGAGAGGAGAATCGGTAACCGGCAAGTGTGAGGGACATCTACACTCATAATAGGGTAATAGTACCGCGCCAATCCAAAAGGTCAGAAGCAGCCAACACGACAATCAGACAAATTGTGCAATAATATAAAGTAAGAGTGTGGCGCTAAATGTGTGAAAAAGAATATACAAGTGCCCACAGAAGATAGAGGCAGCCTGAAGAGACACTCCAAAGTTCAAAAATGAATATATAAGGAAATATATACCAATCAATAACATGCAACTGGACTAAGACCTCAAATCACAGACATGCTGCAGACATACCCCAGCAGAAGTCTTTTAAGATGAAACGCATAGGGTCTCTTTGCTGATCCCAGCCACTTCTTACCACGCTGTTTTAATATTTTGGAATCGATTCTATTGTCATGTTTTTATATTGAATATTGGATGATCCTTTTCAATAAACCCTATACTCATTTTTGGATTTATACCATGTGGAGGCTCTCTCTTTTTTATTCCATATTTTGAATATTGCCCTCCTGATCGAGATGCTTGCATACACCTTGGAGTAAGACGACAAACAAGACATCCAGATGGATGCCCAGGACCCCATTCCAGCAGGAACATCTCATTTCTTCAGACCAGATCCACACTGTCATCCACTATATGGCAGTTTAAGCGCTTTTGACTCACCGCTCATGGCTTGTGAGTCCACCATTGCTGGTAAGAGTACCCCATCTTCTTTATTGTTTGGGATTACCATTGGGAAGAAAACCATTTGATTATCATCTTACCACTCAGAGCAGTTTGAGAAACATATGAGAGATCTGTGAATACTACTGTCTATATCTCTATGAACTTTGCTTGGTGTTAGCAACACAGACTTTTTTGTTTATGCACTTATTGATTATTTTCCAGTATATTTTCTCCACTTTTTATATATGTTTACACATTTTTGCATTTTAGTATGTAAGCCCTTTTTTTTTGTTCATACATACAACCTTATACTTATTTTTTGTTCACATCTTTTATGTATGAGTGAGTGATTTGCTATAATAATTGGCTACACATTTTCTTTGATTTAATTTGACAAGTACTTTCACCAATACTGGTGCACCTTTATATTCATACATGAGGTCTCATGTTGCACCTTTTAGGGGATTGGTGTGATTTGAGGTCTTAGTCCAGTTGCATGTTATTGATTGGTATATATTTCATTATATATTCATTTTTGAACTTTGGAGTGTCACTTCAGGCTGCCTCTATCTTCTGTGGGCACTTGTATATTGTTTTTCACACATTTAGCGCCACACTTTTACTTACATCTGCACTCATAATCAGTGTCCTGATTATTAATGCAACCCCAGCAGTGCCCATCAGTGCCTATCAGTGCCCATTAGTGCTGCCTATCAGTGCTCATCAGTACTGCCAATCAGTCCTTATCAGTGCCGCCTATCATTGCCGCCTATCAGTGCCACCTATCAGTGCCCATCAGTGCTGCATATCAGTGCAGCCTCATCAGTGCCTATCAGTGCCGCCTCTTCAGTGCTCATCAGTGCCGTCTCATCAGTGCAGCCTATCAGTGCCCATCAGTGCAGCCTATTAGTGCCCATAAGTGCAGCCTATTAATGGCCATAAGTGCAGCCTCATCAGCCCACATTAGTGAAGGAGAAAAATGACCTGTTTGCAAAATTTTATTACAAAAACTAAAAAAAAGTTTTTTTCCCCCAAAAGGTTTGGTCTTATTTCACTTATTTAGCAAAAAATTAAAAAAAGTGGTGATTAAATACCACCAACAAAAAAAAGGCTCTAATTGCGCGAAAAAAAATTATAAAAATGTAATATGAGTACAGAGTTGCATGACTGTGCAATTGTCATTCAAAGTGCCTACAGCGCTGAAAACTGAAAATTGGCCTGGGCAGGAAGGTAGTGAATGTGCCCTGTAGGCAAATGGTTAAAGGAAATGCTGTGGAGATGTTTGATGCCTTCCTATCAATAGCATCCATATTTCTTTCAGCACAGATTACATTTTAAAGAAACACAGCAAGGTAAAAATCTGGGAGCTGCAATTGCTATCTTTTCTAAACTCCATGTCTTCCTCATCCTGACTTCACTACCTAATGAATAATGGACTTGGAAACAGTATATCCATATTCGATTTCCTCACACACCTCTGGCTGCATGTTTGATCTGGTCTGTACTTATTAAATATGGTGGCCATTATTTATTTCTTCTAGTGAAAATTGCCAGTTTCCTGGCTGCCTTGCTGGTCCAGTGGCATCAGTAGTTTTTGACGGCATTGGCATAAGGCATTGACCTAGAATAAGTATGCAGGTTAGTATTTTGACCTCAAGATCAGCACACTTGCTGCAGGTCAGTGCCTAAAGAAGTACTGAAGCCAGAGACAGCCAGGCAATTAGTCTGCCATGCATGGCTCAAATTTCAACCAACTCTTGTCAAATGTGCCAAAAATTTGAGCAGTGAGCATTTTTGTCAGCACCGCCCAGCTTGACAAAAGTCAATTGTTCAATAAACTTTGTCAAAGGAGCCAGGTAGAAAACTGTCTGCTGGGCAGCATCTGCATAGAATCAGTTGCAGGCACTGTTTGGGTATTCTGACAGCCACAGGTGCAGACTGTCAATACAATAGCTGGCAAGGAGAATTATCCATTCATGCTATTTACTGTGGAAAGAGAAATCTTAGATTTCTTTCACTCAGCCCTCAGATTGAATGAAAGCAATACATAATTGTATGTCCAGCTTTAAAAAGGCGTCAGCAATGGCAGCATTCATGTTTATTTTAGTCCTGTCTCACATTCATTTTAAAAACAATATTTCCATAAGATCACATGCGCATTTAACATATTTTATGAATTGTTTTACCTGTAAATCCCAAATCCCAAGATTGCTGCTGCCTCTTGCCATAATAGGTGTGATCGCAGCAGCCCTAGAAAACTCAGACCTGTCACTCAAAACCCCCTTCATTCCTCCAATGGCTACTACATAAGGATAACAAAGGAAGGGGAGGGGAGAGGAGGAGGAGCTAGTACATCACAGGCAGTAAGTAGACACACCCAGAATAGAACAGAATTCAGATTTCTGATTTACATGTGGGGGGGGGGGATTCTGCTAGGGGATTTAAGCTTTATGGCACGTCAGTTCCAAAGCAGAGCTCATGATATTTCCTCCCCCACGTGACACTTCCCCTGATTTCTCTGTCAATTCTCTGCTCAACTATCAACTTGTCCCCCCACGCCAAGGACCTAGGTGTAATCCTGGACTCCGAACTAACCTTTTTGCCCCACATCTAATCGCTATCCAAAATTTTTTGTCTTAGCCTCCACAACATCTCCAAGATACGCCCCTTCCTAACCAACGTCACCACAAAGCTTCTAATCCACTCCCTGGTCATCTCCCGCCTCAACTATTGCAACTCCCGCCTCATTGGCTTAGCTCTAAATAGGCTATCCCCACTTCAGTTTATCATGAACGCTGCTGCCAGCTACATCACTAACCTAGTCTCAAAATACCAACCTACCTAACTTGCCAGCAGTGGGAAAGCACAGGGAGGATGTCTCCTATGAAAAAAGCCACGGACACGGCCGCTAAACTCACAAAATATCGTCTGCAAGACAAGACGGCCGCAGAGGAAAATGGCGCCGATCAGCCTGCCCCGTCGGACTCAGCAGCAGATGAAACCGCTCGCATCCTGGAAGCGATTTCAGACTGCAAGAGCACTCTCACGTGTAAGATAGAAGAGGTGAAAGTGGATGTATCGTTAATCCGTCAGGACTTGCAGAAACTAAGAGAACGGGTCACTGAGGCGGAGACAAGAATCAGTCAGGTGGAAGACGACATACCGCCATTGCAGATAACAACTGAAAGACTACAACATCAGCTGAACACGGTACTTATGAAACAGGACGACATGGAAAATAGACTGAGGAGGTGCAACCTGAGGTTCGTGGGGCTGCCAGAGGGTGCGGAAGGCGACGACCCCCCTCATTTCTGGAAAACCTGTTAACATCCACCTTTGGTCGGGCCGAATTCTCCACCTCATTCGTGGTGGAAAGAGCACACAGATTGGCATCTAAACCTCCCTCCCAAGGTGCACCTCCTAGAACATTTATTGCCAAACTACTCAACTATCGTGACCGTGATGCTGTCCTCCGCCTTACCAGGCTAAAAGGCAACATTCCTTTTAAAAATGGAGAAGTCAAAGTTTTTCCAGACTTCTCGGCGGAAGTTCAAAAGAAGCGCGCGCAATTCACGGAAGCCAAACGACAGCTGCGGATCCGCCATTACACATACGCAATGCTCTTCCTGGCCAGGCTGCGTGTGGTCGGCGAGGATAGAGCTCACTTCTTCGATACACCTGAAGCGGTATTTGCATGGATGGAAGACAGAGCAGCACCGGACCGAGCACACTCCTAGGTTCTGAGATGACCGCTATTGCCACAGGCTGCTCCTGACTCCTGAACGGAACACCAACATTATCCTTTGCGTCGAGATATACCGGGCTCAAGGTACTGTAACATACAAGCTCGTATGGAGACTGTTCCTAGCTTACCAGAGAACTAACTTTTATTCACTATGCCTTGCTATATCCCCATTTCTTTCCCTTTCTGGCCAAATATAAGTACAGGGGGTCCCCTACTTACAAACACCCGACTTACAAACGACTCCTACTTACAAACGGAGGGAGACAACAGGAAGTGAGAGGAAATCTACCCCTAGGGAGGGAAATTCACTCCTGTAAGAGTTAATATGGGAAAAAGGTGTCTCCACTGATGCTTTATCACCTATCCTTATTTCCCTAATAACCCCAAATTTTCAAAATCCAATTGTCATTGGGACAGAAAGTGAGGTGAAATCTTCTGAACAGGGGCACAGACAGCAAAACAAATGTTACAGGGGTGATAACCCTTCCCTATGCTATCTACAAAACTTAAAAATAGATTTTTTGGCTGGAGCTACACTTAAAAAATTTACCTGTTCCGACTTACAAACAGATTCAACTTAAGAACAAACCTAAAGTCCCTATCTTGTTTGTAACCCGGGGACCCCCTGTACCACCTTTTGGCACATGCCTCTTCCCCTATAATCATAAAATCCCCCATGGATGATTGATGAAACCAGCAGGCAGAGGCCCTCCATGACTCCCGGAGGGTACTTTCAAGTTTATACATCCGTATACCTTTCACCATCATACCATCCTGGAAGTCATGTTTTGGGAGCCAAGTTCCTCAAGTTGTTGCTCGCTCTTCAGCGATTTATTGTCCCCCTAGGTACAGGATCCCTAGTGGATTCTGTTTTCACAGGAACTACATGTAATGTTCGCCAAATGGCGCAAGTTTTGTTTCCCTGGAATGTACAGGAACAGCATCCTACCTCCGAGTTGTGCGGGAAGGGATGTCTGCCTGTATGGCCCAGCGTGTTAGTTCGCAAATTGCAAAAGTTCTGCTGTTGTAGCGCTACATCACAATTTAATAGAGATAAGAGGAGTTCTAATTGCAGATGTCTGATTACTAAGCTAATATGTATGTGTTATCTAGTATCTCATACTGGAAAATTGCAGCTTCAACCTCAGATGTGGAAGGTGTGGATCCTGGCCTTGCCGCCTTGGCCACGGTGGGTGGAGACGCACGTCCTCCTGCATTGCGGGTCGGGGCGAAGTGGCCGTTTTGCGGCCGGGGTGGCGAGACCGCAGATGAACAAATTCGAATATGGTTTCTAGGTTGAAATGTGTTACGTGGAACATGCGAGGTATTAGGGCCAGACCTAAGAGAAATGCGGCCTTATCTATTCTTAAAAATACGAGGGCAGAAATAATAGCCCTAACAGAGACCCATCTTACCGGACAGCTGATGTCAACACTCAAAAAACCCTGGGTGGGTTGGCTGTATCATGCCCCATACACCTCTAACTCTAGAGGAGTTGCACTCCTAGTGGCAAAAACGGTACAGTTTGCTCTGTTGACGCTTAAATCAGATCCACAGGGTAGATTCCTATTTCTACACGCAAAAGTAAATGGGCTTGAGATACTTATTCTGGCAGTCTATATACCTCCCCCGTTCCACTTTAATGTTCTACACGAGGGTCTTGCTTTTATGTCACAATTTCCTACTGTGTTGTGGATGGGAGACTTTAATAATGTACTAGACAGGGACCTGGATAGGCTGACTACACAAACATCTGGTAACTCCTCCCCACAACACACTAGATTTGGCAGATTCCTCAATGAGCTGGCCTTGATAGATACATGGCGATATCGTCACCCGCAGGATAAGGCTTTTTCTTGTTTTTCAACGTCACATAACTCATTGTCTAGGATAGACCTTATTTTATTATCCCGCTCCCTTCTCCCTGTACTGGAGGACGTGGGCTTCTATACTCGCACACTGTCGGATCATGCTCCATATTGGGTTGTACTCAAACTTGAATCCCCACCTAACACGTACACATGGAAACGTAACCCCTTCTGGCTATCGGTAGTCCCGGAAATAGATGAAATTGGGGTCGAATGGGACATATTTTTCCAAAACAACAGAGACTCAGCGCCTCTTGAAATAGTGTGGGACTCCTTTAAATCCCACGCCCGCGTGACGCTTGCCCAACGAATAAATAGATATAAGAAAACAGCCTCCCAAGCAATCCAACAGGCAGAACAAGCCTTGTCAGCCATAGAGAGGGAATTCTCCTCTAACCCCACTTCCTTTAACACCGACCAACTAAAACAACAAACCCGTATAGTGTCCAACCTACACTTTGAAAAAGTAGAGAGGAACATATTTTATACCAAACAGAGATTGTATGAATGTGGGGAGAGGGCGGGACACCTCCTGGCATATTTGGCCCATATGGATCTTAGACCACCCACGGTGGTATTCCTCAGGGGCACTAATGGTGAACTGATTACTGAACCTGATAGAGTAGCGGGAGAATTTCGTACTTATTTTTCATCACTATACACCTCCATGGTTAATAACAATAATAGGGATGCGGAGGTACTATTAGCAAACACAAAACTACCTACACTGTCCCAACCACACATTGAAATGCTGGAGGCCCCAATTTCTACAGATGATATTATTGAAGCGATATCCCATCTTAAAGTTTCGAAAGCACCTGGGTCCGACGGTCTCCCCCTAGAATTCTATAAAACATACATGGACAACATTGTCCCTAGATTGCACAAACTATTCTCACACATGTTTAAATCTGGATCTATCCCTCACTCTATGACCGAAGCTTATATAGTGCTCATACCCAAACCCGGTAAAAATTTAGAAATCCCGGAATCATACCGCCCCATATCACTTCTTCAGCTGGACATAAAAATCTTGGCCAAGATCCTGGCACTGCGTCTAAATCAAGTAATCCTCACCTTAATCCACCCGGATCAAACGGGGTTTATGCCCACAAAAAACACGGCCCATAACCTTCATAAACTACATATGAACATACAAGCTCAGCATGACCAAATGGGATCTAGAGTTGTGGTGTCCTTAGATGCCACAAAGGCATTCGACTCCGTTGAGTGGGCCTTCCTTTGGCAATGCTTAGCAAAGTTTGGATTCGGACCAAAATTCATCAGATGGGTCCAATTAATGTACCAAAATCCTAGTGCCAGGGTCTTGGTTAATGGGAGAGTCTCAGACGCCTTCCCCCTTTCAAGGGGAATGTGTCAGGGGTGTCCGCTATCTCCCCTACTTTACGCCCTAGCGGTGGAACCTCTTGCGGCTTCACTGAGATCACACCCGGGTATTACAGGACTGCGAAAGAGAGATCTAGTGAAGACAATTAGTTTCTACGCAGATGACATGCTGCTGCATCTATCAGACTCTGGCCCCTCTTTGAAAGCAGCATTAGAGACCATACAAACATTCGGGAAATATTCGGGTCTTAAAATCAATTGGGACAAGTCCCAAATCCTCCCTATAGACATAGGGACACCCACGCAAAACCAAGCTTCTTCCCCCCTTACGATAGTTAGTATACTTGGGGATCAATATCACTCGTACTCCCGCAGAATACACCAAACATAATATAGAACCTCTGCTCACAACCTTGAAAAATAAAACTCAGATCTGGGCTAAACTTCCCTTGGGGGTTATGGGACGTGTGAACCTTATAAAAATGGTTCTGCTCCCCAAGTTCCTGTATGTCTTTTGGCATGCCCCGATATACCTACCACTCAGGATCTTTAAAACAATAGAAAAAATTCTCAACTCATTTGTGTGGGGGAAGACTCGCCACAAATTATCTTGGCAAGTATTAAAAAACCCCACAGACCTGGGCGGCACAGCTTTACCTGATTTCAATCTATACTATTTGGCAGCACAACTATCGCATTTTTACTACATAGACAAATGTGACAGAGAACGCTATATGACTCTGCTCTGCTCCCAATCTACTCACCTGTACACCCACCCATTCCAAATTATCTTTAGAGACCCTGTAGATTCCTGGGCGACAGGAAAATGTGTAGGCTTACTATATACCCATTGTAAAGTGTGGGCAGTGATAAGACGTAGATTAAATGCGCCGCATACACATTCACACACGCCACTCTGGGACAACCCAGGTGTGAAGGAACTTTTATCTCTACCAGACCATGGAATGTGGATTGCTCGGGGGGTGAGGATTCTTTCAGACGTTTACGGGGAAAACACACTGAAATCCTTCCAACAGCTTAAGGATGAATTTACCCTTCCCAATTCCATGCACTTCCGATACCTCCAGCTCCGTCACGCCCTTCAGGCCCAGTTTCACGATAACCCTCCTAATCTAGAACAATTGGATATCCTCAGTATTATAAGGGGGCAAGATCCTTCCAAACTTATCTCAACATTTTATATCTCTCTGCTTCGGCCTACGGCTGTGAAAATTGCTTATGGATTGAAGACTCGATGGGCTGGGGATGTGGGGGAGCTGGAGGATGATGAATGGGAAGATGCGTTAGATAATTGTAAAACCGTGTCCACCAGACTCTCAGACCGCCTCACTCAACTCTACATTTTACATAGGTCATATTTGACTCCCGCCCAAATGATTAGATTCAAACCCAATCACAGTCCTCTTTGCCCCAGGTGCGATAGCCCCTCTAGCTCCTTTTTCCATCTCCTATGGTCATGCCCGGTTATACATGATTATTGGTCCCACATAGTGCGATTCATACATGATGAAATGGGATCCCCCCTCAGACTATGCCCTAAGCAATGCATATTGGGAATATTCCCAGATCCAGACTCAGACAAATTCCATCTCATATTTCTAAAGGAAACACTGTTTACAGCCAGATTGCTCATAGCTAGAAAATGGCTGAGAATAGACCCACCAACACTTCAGGAATGGATAACTAATGTTAATAATGTCTTACCATACAAGAAAGAAATATATGTCCATAGGGGCTGCCCATCTAAGTATGGGAAAATATGGGATTCCTGGTTAAACAACGCAACCACATGTAACACACTAACTGAAGCGATTCCAGAAGGTTAAATATTCAATATATAGAATGACACGGTGATACAACACATATTTAACATAACATGTAATCATATGTCCAAGCACTATTAATAATTGTCTGCATATGTTTTGTTTATGTTGACCATAAAGGTCGAGATGGATATAGTTTTTATTTTATTCAATGTTATGTATTTTTACATATGTCAATGTGATATATGGTCTGTAAATGTGAACTCTTCTTCAATAAACAACAGCGTTTTTCTGTAAAAAAAAAAACAACCTAATCGCTCTTCGCTCCTCCCAAGACCTCCTGCTCTCAAACTCCCTTGTCACCTCCTCCCATGCTCGCCTTCAGGACTTCTCCAGAGCCTCCCCCATCCTCTGGAACACCCTACCCCAATCTGTCCGACTTTCTCCTACTTTGTCCACTTTCAGACGATCCCTGAAAACACATCTCTTTAGAGAAGCCTATCTGGCCCCCACCTAACAACTGTACATTTATTTTCTCCATCAGCAAATCCCCCACAGTTATTACCTCTTGTATCTCTTGCCCCTCTCTCTTAGATTGTAAGCTCTAAGGAGCAGGGCCCTCTGATTCCTCCTGTATTAAAGTGTATTGTATTTGTACTGTCTACCCTCAAGTTGTTAAGTACTGCGTAAACTGCTGGTGCTATATAAATCTTGAATAATATTAATAATAAAGTTCCCTAGCAAGTTCTGAGGCACATTGCATGTCAATAATAAATTGTTTATGGGAAAGAAAAATGCTCCACGTAAGCAGTTATAATACTTGCATTCTTGCATTTTTAAGTTGGTGACAGGATCTCTTTAAATAGTTAATCAGTCAAAAATATATTTTGTAAAATCCTTTTATGGGAATAGAGCCCTATACTATTGCAGTTTATCGGTTTTGACCACAAGGGGGTGCTATCACCAGGCACGTGCATGAGATTCAGAGAATTTATGATGCAGCAGGGCATAATGGAATCTCTCTGTGTATCATGTCAAACTTAGGTCTGCGTAGAAGGAGGAAGATCTTTCTGTAAAATTTCATTTTTGTTTAATGCATGAGCTCCATGGAATGTTCAAAGATTTAGCATGGAATGTTTTATTGCTGATATATGTGCTCTAAAATGCATTCACATAACCTTCCTAGGAGAGATCATCTGTTGCAGATGCTCTCATTGGATCAGGAGGGTCGTGTCAGCCTGTCGGAGAATCATACATAACACATGTGTGGAATCATGATCATTTTGAGTCATTAATAGCTTTCTAACCCATGACTTAGCCACAAAAGAATGTCAAATCTTTCATCCCTTCAGAATAGGAAAAACCTGTTTGGTTATCTAGTAGCGTGGCTTGTATCCAGCTGACACTATTGCACTGTAATGTCTGCTGCTTAGACAGAGGTGTTAAAGCCTTCAAGAAACATGAGCAACTGATAATTCTACTTGTTTCCTTTTTATGTTTACCGCTGTCATTGCTGGAAAGTTCTTAACACTGCTAAAAGGTGCTGCATAAAATAAAATACATATATCCTGTGCACATTCAAAGGTCTGGCTTAGTGAAAAGCCACAAAGGTTTAGCTTACAGTAAAAGAAAATCATTCAGCCTGTGGATTCCTCTTTGTTTTAAAACCTAAAATGGACAGTCTGCCCAAAACTGAAATTTTAACTTTTGTAAATACTGGAGAATTTATGACCCGGCGATTTATTAAATGTATTCATTTTTTTGGATAAGATCTCTTGAGTTCCTGGTCTGCATTCTGCA
Source organism: Aquarana catesbeiana (assembly GCF_042186555.1). Lineage (NCBI taxonomy): Eukaryota > Metazoa > Chordata > Amphibia > Anura > Ranidae > Aquarana > Aquarana catesbeiana. Next base: position 180,108,699 of record NC_133324.1, on the reverse strand, counting down.
TTCCTGCTATGGTCACTGTGTTATATTATATTTTATTTCATTTTTTGTTGTGCTGAATGCAAAAGCATACCCCCCAACATTTTTGAGATGGGAATGAGGGACACCTACTAACAAACGTATGTAGACATAGGACACGCCCCCTGCCACACCCCATTAAAGGAGAATTAACAAAAAAAGGTTAATTAAATCCACAAGGACTTTTTTTTACCACTACTATTCCTTTATATTGGCTTTTAAAATGTACAAATGTAGCAATTTAGAAATTGGATGAAAGGTTTAGCACTGGGAAACACTTTCTGAAAGATAAAAAGTGCATTTTATATACAACTATATAGATCAGACCAAAATGAGGGACAAATGAGGAGGAAAGAGGGACAGAGGGATATTGCTCCAAATCATGGACAGTCCCTCCAAATCTTGGACAGTCCCTCCAAATCAGGGACCGTTGGGAGCTATGCAAAAGGAGGAACTGGAACATACAAAGGTGGACAGGAACAACAAAAATCTTAAGGTGGGCAGGTTGGAAATTATTGCAGGGGGGTCTTGCTGCTGAAGAACCCAAGACATAGGTTCACTCAATCTACCATGCCCCATCTGAAACTAAAATATCAAATTGGGATAGACTGACCCTTCATGGATTATATTTGAAATAATAATGATTGGCATACATTTGTTTATTATTTTTTGTTAATAAACAGCAGGTTTTTAGTCTGTTTGTTCTTCAGCAGCATTAAAATCCACAGTGCCCCCCTCTTGTAGTTTTTCAGTGTGATTTAACCACTTGATGACCAGCCGCAATGATTATACTCCTGCCGGTCGGCTTGTTACCGCGAATCGCCTAGCTGTAGGTCAGCTCCTTTAAGAGCCATAGCAGGCGGGAGTGCGCGCGTGCCCGCTGCATGGCGGGAGACCCGATGTGTGTGGCCGGCGGCCACGATGTCCACCGGCCACCCGCGGGTAAGAGAGCCAGAACGGGGATCTGTCAATGCAAACAGACACATCCCCTTTCTGACAGGGGAGGAGAGAGGCGAGAGCAATTGTCTGTTCCTAGTGATTAGAAAAAACGATCTCTCTCCTCCTCCAGTCAGTCCCCCCCCACAGTTAGAAACACCTCCCAGGGAACACGTTTAACCCCTTCATCACCCCCTAGTGTTGACCCCTTCCCTGCCAGTGACATTGACACAGTCAAAAAAGTGTCCCAGTCAAAAAAGTGTCAAAAGTGTCCGATCTGTCTGCCGCAATGCCGCAGTCCTGCTAAAAATCGCAGATCGCCACCATTACTAGTAGAAAAAAAATGCCATCGATCTATCCCCTATTTTGTAGACGCTGTAACATTTTCACAAACCAATCAATATACTGTACACTTATTACGATTTTTTTTACCAAAAATACGTAGCAGAATATATATTGGCCTAAACTGATGAATACATTTTATTTATTTTTGGATATTTATTAAAGTAAAAAGTAAAAAATATATTTTTTTTTTTCAAAATTGTTACTCTTTTTTTGTTTATAGCACAAAAAATAAAAACTGCAGAGGTGATCAAATACCACCAAAAGAAAGCTCTATTTGTGGGGGAAAAAAAGGACATACATTTTGTTTGGGTACAACGTCGCATGACCACGCAATTGTCAGTTAAAGCGACGCAGTGCTGTACAACAAAAAATGGCCTGGTCATTAAGGGGGAAAATCTTCCGGTCTGTAAGTGGTTAATAATGAGGATGGGCATCAAGGCAGACAACCTTGCTGGACAACTTATAGTGTTGGGAAATTGTTTTTAAATGAAATGTTAAAAGGTCATGCTAAAAAGGTTCATGAATTTCAATCTGACAGCTGAAGGGTGTGACACATGCCTCTCAGAAAGCATACTCACCGTGGTCACTATAACACAGACCGAAGCTCAGTGACTGACCAGACAGACAGTCTGGAAGCAACTAGCCCATTCAGTGCTTATACAAGGCCAGTTATTTTTCAATCATGGCAGGATCCGTGTGCAGACAGAAGAACTGCATTCCTTATGCCTGTCCTGGTGACATTAATGCATATATAGACTCAGTGACTTTACTAGGGAGAGATTGGGTGGTGAATGAGATTCTCAAAATGTTTTCACCTTCAGCCTAGAAAAAGCCAGTACTTTTGGAAGCTTTCTGCTATTAACAAAATAAAATGAAGGAGTCATTAGGACACTCAACAAAAGCATTGGTAATATCAATACGTCTCTCCAAAACATGAGGTCTCCCACAGATCCATAGTTCACATATGTGTAACATGGTGTGTTGGCAAGGTGCGTTAACATACTTTACAATAATGTGTTCTAAAACAGGCATTTTGACATGTGTCATTTCAATGTCAAGGTCTGAATGGGACCTCATGCTGGCTATACACAGCTCAAATTGTAGCCAATTCCTGTGAATTAAACAAAATCTGAGCCATGGGTGGCACGGAAGTCCCTGCACAGCTGGTGTGAGAAAGCCATAAGACATTTATTACCTGCCAGTACACGTCCATACTTGGTTGAACTTTGAAAAGCGCACCACACCCTATTTAAATCCACGAAAAAAAAAAAACTCTGCACTTTCAGAGCTGCAGATAGGAGAGATAATGTTGTGCTAGCAACCCCTGATCCTCCCCTTCCTTAATATTTCATTAAAGTGGACCTTGTAGAACAGGGCAAGGTCTGTTTATTATATCTGGGTCCTTTACCTCTGTAATATTTGACATAAGGGGGTTGTTTTTTTAAAGGCAAACATACTGTGCAGTTTGCAAGTGCAGTTGCTCCAAAGCTTAGTAAATGAGATAAAGAGTCACTTTGCAAAGAATATCCAATCACATGCAAAGCTTGCACATGATTGGATTATGGAAGTCAGCAGAGCTCTCCCCCATTTACTAAGCTCTGGAGCATCTGCTCTTGCAGAGTGCAACTACACTTTGCAAAGTGCACAAACTATTTACCTTTAAATCAACCCCAATATATCAAAAAAGTACATATAAAGAAAAAATTGATTTATACTTACCTTATCCCTGACCTCTTCATTTCTGGGAGTAAATCACCATCTTTCCAGGAAGAATCCTGTGATCAAGTGGACACTCCAGTCCGATCCAAGAACATTTTTGTCACGGAACGTCCCACACTCCGCTTGAGTGCTTCCGTCATATACTAAAGTCTCTCAATAAATTTGTGAATAGTCCACCCGTGCAAAACAACACGAACAATGTAAAAGTCCACACAAAGGAGAATCTTCAGCTGTTGTGTAGCAAGAAAATTGTGATCCACCACCAGTATAGAAGGGGTTACTCCTTACCAGACATACACGATCCCCCATTACAGAGGATCATAGAAGGCATATCAGCTGTGTTGGTAAGTGAATTTCCCGTACTGGACTGCTGAACTCCGGCTGTGCCTCAGACCGTCATAGGGGCCAGATCGGTTTCAGATGTAAACATAGCATGTAATAAAAAGTGGAGAACTCCGATCGTGTAAAACCTTTTTACTTTTAATTATAAAACGTCAAAAACACACTTACATAAGCAATCAGTAAGCAGTAATCAAGCCTGAAGTCCGTTGCGTTGGCCGAACACACATGGACAGACCCGTCTCACTGGAAGGAAACACACAGATTGGAGGTGACGTCAGCGCGTCGTCCTGCTCTGCCCTATGCGTTTCGTGATAGGTCACGTCATCCAGGGGCCCCTGGATGACATGACCTATCACGAAACGCGTAGGGCTGAGCAGGACCACATGCTGACATCACCTCCAGTCTGTGTGTTTCCTTCCAGTGAGACGGGTCTGTCCGTGTGTGTTCGGCCGAACCAGCTCTCAATCTTTTGCTGGCTGGAATTCTGACAGAAAAAGTCAGATGGAGCATACACACGGTCAGAATTTCTGACCAAATCTCACATCCGACTTTTGCTGGCGGAATTTCTGATCATGTGTATGGGGCATTACAGGCATTTGGCATTTAAAATGCCTCTGAACATCCGTCTTGAATACATTTTTTGCTTTTCAAAAAAATGCTTCTAAACTCAACTGCCTAGAAAGGACTATAAACGACCCTGTGTACATGTACTGATAAGATAACATAGAGGAGAGTTCAGGGGCTGCTGAAAAAAAAAACACCCAACTGCTCCTAAACGCCTGTTTACCAGCAGCAGTGTACATGAAGCCTAAGACATAGTATGAACTAGCAATTTGTACAGGGGGAAGGAGGCCTTGGCATTATAAGCTGACATCTCATTGTACTGCAAGGTCTATTCTAACCATTGGGGCACCACAGTTTCATTTGAAATTTCAGCTGGTGTGCAGATGTCAATAAGAAAAAAAAAAAGACAGCAAGGGTTTGCATTAAACAGCATTTGAGAATTTGCGTGTGAATATACGTATAGGCTAAATTGTGCATTTTGGATTTGCCTAGAATTCAATAAGCCACTATGTACCAGTTATTTTAGACAACCTAAATAAATCATTAATTTAAGTCACCTGTCAAAGAATCCTATTACAGAAAGTCACACTGTTCACAAATTAATGTCAGGAATGCATTTGGAGGACTACCAGGAACTTGTTATAATTGCTCACATGCAAGTAAAAGCTTTGCCCGTGTATTCATTATTTGATGCAAAGGATTAAGTGTGATTATAAGGATGACATTGCAGCTTCTCTGCTAATAGGTAAATCAGTGTTTATGCCAGACCTATTCTGATTTCTTGTAGGAGAAGCCTTTGATACACGACCAAGGCATACTGCTAAGTTTTAAGTGGCGGTGATCACTAAGCTTAAAAATGGCTGCATGAAGAAAACAGAATATTAATCAAGACTAACTGTTGGCACTGACAATGAAACAGAAAAGGTCAGAGCAAAGCACATTCTGCTCTGTAATTAGTGACTTTTAGTACCAGTGCAATTACTGTAAATTTAAGGGCATTTTTTGTTTATAGTATCTCTGCTCGAGAACATTCAATTAGTGCTCAAAGTCAGTGGTAGGAGTATAGACGGTAGCTATAATTTACTCTGCCATGTGTAGGCTAAAGCAGAAATCAAGCAGTTACCATCCTTTTAATGAATGGCACTGACAGATAACCAATGGGTTTTCTAGAGGTCCCAGTGGCACAAACTAAAGTAGTCTTACATCCTAATATGCAACACATCAAAGGAAAGCATTAGCTTTCATTCGCACTGTATAACGCTTATAATAACAGTGCATGCAACAGTTAGTTCACATCAACATAGCATTCATGTAATTGCAGCTACGCCCAAACAACCCCCATTCACTAATGTTATGTATAGCATCCAAGGTGTTGTGTGAGCATAACTCCAAAGAAATACCTTTGTAAATTCTAGATGACATGCAGAGATCGTTGCAATCTACATACATAATGATCCTATTCAATGAATGGAGCTTCCTTATGCTATCCACAAATGTTACATGTTTTTATTACAGTTCTATTTTCCCTTTTTTTGATTACAAGATAGTTTCCTACAGAAGCAGCATCAGAAGGAAGTAATAGAAAATGTATAATCTTACAGTGACTTCATATAACAGCTTTTAAGATCATCCAACAGAGATAAGTGTTTGGATTGTAAAAACGTATCTTATGGGCACAAAGTAGGTTATGCAGGATTGTACAATCAATGCTTTGATCTAATGAAAAGAAGTACAAGTTACGGCATGTATACACAGACATTTGTTTGCATTAACTGTCTTTCTGCCCATACAAGTCAATGTGAATGCAAAAGCAGCTGTAAACAGGTAAAAAGCATTTACTAAAGCGCAAGATAAATACACCTGAAAGTTTGATGTATTTGCTTCTCTATGCAAGCCCTAATTCAATAAATCTCTGCTAGTGACTGGTCAGAATTCACGTGACTCCACACATATTGACAATTATATGAAATTTGATATAACCCTAGAAGATTGCCATTTAACAAAGAACATGCAGCTGGCAATAGATTGCATTGAAGTTTGCATTGGCTGATTCAGTGGCCCCAAATTCTTGACTGAAATCAACTGCATCAAGCTCCCCTGTGTCAGTTAGCGGTGGCTGAAGAGGAGAACATAAAGCCCTGATAACGGGAGCCTATGAGTATTGCCATGGTTCTTAGAATTCACAACTGTTGTCGAGGGCCCCCTCTTCTCCCCTGCAGTTGCCACTCACTGACCCAGAGGATCACATGACCAAACTGGATACAGGGTAGGCAGGACAGGTAGCATGAGGGGAAGGAACATTTTTAAAAAGAAGCTTCAGACAGCTGTGTGAAAATCAAAAGTCAGCAGCTAGAAAAATTGTAGCTGATGATTTTTAATAAACAAATACTTACCTGCCCAGGGATCCAGCACTGTCTTCACCTAAGCTGGTTTCTTCACCTGTCTTCTGTCCCCAGCATCTTAACTGTGGGCAGCCAGCGGGGACTCCTTGCGGCTTCACAGCGGGCTACTTACTGCGCATGTGTGAGCCGCACTGGCTTTGTGAATGGTCCCAAAGAATTTCTGGGACCTGTGATGTGTCCAAGAAGGGCAGGAGGAGGGGGAGGAGAATATTTCCTCGGTTTGCAGATCAGAGGAGCAATGAGAGCGGAAGTAAAAGCGAGTATCTGTCAAAACTGGGTACCTACCCCCCCAAAAAAATATCATCCAAATATGGCAGTGGGGGGGAGAAAAAGAGTGGAAATCCCCTTTTTGGGTGAAGTTATGCTTTAAACATAGTTAGTGTTAGAAAAAACAGTCACTTCCAGCGCTAATAGGTCTTCCAAGGAGTAACAGGTATCAAATAGAATGGTGGTGTGAAAGGTATATAATGATATCCAAAACTGGGTGGATGCTTCCTTCCTCAGATGGGGTAATCCGAAAAGAACTACAAGAAATACAGAAATGGAAGACGCGCACACCTAGTGCATTACCAAAGATAATTTAATAATAAAAATGTTTTATATAAAAGTGTGTACTCACAAAATGCAACTGACAAAAGGCCATAAAAACAATGCATGGACATGCACAGAACACGGGTACAGCTAACGTGTTTCGGGGGTGCACCCCATTCCTCATAGCTAGGCCCAAAAACACGTTAGCTGTACCTCGTGTTCTGTGCATGTCCATGCATTGTTTTTATGGCCTTTTGTCAGTTGCATTTTGTGAGTACCCTCTTTTATATAAAATATTTTTATTATTAAATTATCTTTCGTAATGCACTAGTAATGCCTTCCATTTCTGTTTTTCTTATAGTTAGTGTTAGGCTGGAATTCCACGTTAAGTTCGTAAACCTGATATTTTATCAGTTATTTGTTATCAAATCATTTTGTTACAAATAAACATTTAACACAGGGTGCTTTTTATGCCTCAGTGTCTGTGGTTAATGCTAGGCTACCTAATAAAAACACCCAGTAGTAATGCTGCATTTGATGACTGCAATTACAGAATAAATATCTAGATGGCATTACCTTAGTTAGAGAGAAGATGGCATGTGTGTACCTCCTCTGACTCAACAGCACCTCTTACTGCCCTTTAATGAACACTCAATTTGTGTGACAGTTGATCATCCCAAGCAATACTCAAATCACTTGTTTAACAACTTCAGCACCGGAAGGTTTACGCCCTTCCTGATCAGACCATTTCTTGTAATACGGCACTGTGTTAATTTAACTGACAATTGCGCGGTCATGCGACGCTGTACCCAAATAAAATTTATGTCCTTTTTTCCCACAAATAGAGCTTTTATTTTGGTGGTATTTGATCACTTCTGCGGCTTTTATTTTTTTGCGCTATAAACAAAAAAATACAGACAATTTTGAAAAAAAAAAACGATATTGTTTACTTTCTGCTATAAAACATACCCAATAGTAAAATGTAAAAAATCAAATTTCTTTATCAATTTAGGTCAATATATATTCTGCTACATACTTTTGGTAAAAAAAATCCCAATAAGCGTACATTCATTGGTTTGCGCAGAAGTTATAGTGTCTACAAACTATGGGATAATTTTATTTATTTATATATTTATTTATTTACTGGTAATGGCAGGAATCAGCGACTTATAGCAGGACTGCGATATTGCGGCGGCCAAATCAGACACCTTTTTGGGGACCAGTGACATTATTACAATCAATGACACTGGCTGGGAAGGGGTTAACATCAGAGGTGATCAAAGGGTTAACTGTGTGCCTAAGTAGTGCATACTCACTGTGGGGGAGGTGCTTTGACTAGGGGAAGGAAAACATGCGTATTCCTGCTTTGCAGAAACACAGGATCAGTGTCTTCCCTTTTGACAGAATGACAATCTGACTTGTTTACATAGGTGGATTGTCGCTCTGCTTTTGTCCTGTCTAATCAGGGGGTGCTGGCAGACATCGAGTCTCTCTGCTGGGCTCCCGCTGTGTATAATCACATCGGGAGCGGATCACCGGCGGCGCGCTCCCCAGACCCGGAAGTGTCAGATCACGTACTAGCTATGTGGCACAGAGCGGCTACCCTGCCGCAGTATATGTACGGTGGGCAGTTATTAAGTGGTTAAAGCTATCAAAGCTATCTACGTCCACCACAATTATTTCAAATACAGACAAAATCTTTGATATACCTTTCCTATAGTTCAAACGTTTTCTTCTCTGTAGGTTGCACTGAAATGCTGTGGACTGTGTCCTATGAAGGAGTGTCATTGCTCTTGACTTTGCCAGAAAGTCAGGATTCACACATGTCACGTGTCAAAACTCTAAGGGGTGCAGATGTGCTTACCTAATGAAAGTCAGAGTTGGTGGGCCTCTGGAAGTGGCTTTTGTCATAAAAACAAGAAAACAGGTGCACTTTATACATTAAGTCTCTCCGAGGAACTTGATGGAGAATAATCTGCAATGGTTATATAGCACAGCACATTCTGGCTCCCAGGGCTTAATATGGAAAACTTACTAAATTATAATGGATTGTGTCATTCTTTAAAATTTAGGGAGTTAATTAGGCAGCTGAGCAATTAACCAGCGAGAATATATTAAAAAATGATGTGTGCATGGCTCGCATTGTACTGTTATGATTAAAAACCTTTCCATCTCTTTTTTTTTTTTCTCCCCTTCTCCCTAGAGCTGAATGCTATCTGTCCTTTGCAGGATAAATAACATGTAGCATCCTGTTTAAAGTTCACACTAGCGGGAGTGCTCAGTTTTAAAATTCATATGGCTTCCTAGTTATTTACAGCCCATCGTATTACTGCTCAGCAGGCTAATGTATCATTGTGCTATTGCACTTTCACTCCTACTAATGAAAGAATTGTGATACACATTACCAAGCTCCTGCTGTTTGCATTAGAGGAGGTATCATTTTCCTTCATCTTGTCAAAGTATGTAGGCAGTTGTAACCCTTGCGGTACGCGTGGGACTTCCACCACCGACACTGGAAAGCAATTTAGACCCAGGTCTCTTGCTGCAAGAAATCTGATAAAACACATCAATTTAGTAAGCATGCCCCTCTGGGGTATGCTGGGCCATTCCTGGAAACACCCAATTTCTGTTTTGGAGCTCCAGTATAATAATGGGATCCAGAGATGAATTACTGCAGATGAGCAGAGACTAGCCCGCTATGGATTAGAGTCATCAAGACTGTAATTTTACCCCATATCAGAAAATCTTTCTAACCGCTGTTATAATATAGGGCTGAGTTATCCAGCAGTGGATTTTCTTTCTTTCAGGTCTTATGATGATATCAACCTTTTAAAATGACACAGCTGTAACAGTGGATTCTTCACACGAGATAAAACCACAGTCCGATGATGGCCTGATGATTAGTTCGACTTGCCTGGCAATTCTCAGAATAAAACCATTTGGATTCCATTCCAGAGGTTTTATGGCTAGTAAATGTGTATTTATGTTGCTGCATGAGTCACACTGCTTCAGCGTTTCACTGTTTACTTTGTTATACTTTAAATTATAGATGCAGCTCATTGCATTTTCACATGATCCAAATAATTCCAACACACGCATCTGAAGATAGGATAGGACAAAAACATAACTTGCTAGTTAAAGTGTATGTAAAGCCTAACAACAAACTTATTTTCTTCCTTTTGCTCTGTTAACCACTGCAGCCCTGGAAGGTTTTACCCTCTTCATGGCCAGGCCATTTTTGCGATACGACTCTGCGTTAGTTTAACTGACAATTGCGTGGTTGTGCGATGCTGTCCCCAAATAAAATCGATGTCCTTTTTTTCCCACAAATAGAGCTTTCTTTTGGTGGTTATTTGATCACCTCTGCAGCTTTTATTTTTTGGGTTATAAACAAAAAAGACCAACAATTTTGTAAAAAAAAAAAAAAAAAAAAACACATTATTTTGTACTTTTTGCTTTAACCTCCCTGGCGGTATTCCCGAGTCTGGCTCGGGGTGGATTTTACATACCAAAAGCGGTATCCCCGAGCCAGACTCGGGCTTGCATCGCAGGATCCAGGAAGAGATTACTTACCTTGTCCCCTGGTTCCTGCGATGTCTCCCCGCTGTGATCGGCGAGCCGCTGTGTCTCGCTCGATTCACAGTGCCGAGCTCCGTTCCCTGCGAGCGTTGCGACGCACGGGGACGGAGTTCGGCGGTAAATTCAAAAGTGAAACACACAGTATAGATACAGCATACTGTAATCTTACAGATTACAGTACTGTATCAAATAACTACACATCCCCTTTGTCCCTAGTGGTCTGCCCAGTGTCCTGCATGCAGTTTTATATATATAAAACTGTTCTTTCTGCCAGGAAACTGGAGATTGTCCATAGCAACCAAAACTGTCTCTTTACATCAAAAGTGGTTTTAGACCAGCTAGAAAAAAGCGATAATAAATTATAATCACTTGCAGAATTGAGCGATAGTGATTTGTGGGGAGATCCGTCATCAAACACTAAAAGTAATAAAAGCTAAAATTCTGCAACTGTGCAAATTTCAGTGTTTTTGATTTGATTACATTATTATATAATTTGTATTATTATTATATTATTATGTGTTTTAATTATTTATAGTTATTTATTATATTATAATTTTTTATTTCGTTTTTCAAACTTTATCATACCCGGGATGTCTACTAGACTCTTGTTTGGACAGATTTAAGTGAACTATTCCTAAGAATTACAGGCCTACAATATAAAACGCCAAATTTCTGTGCAAAATAATTGTACCGCTTTCAGCACCTAAAATCTGAAATAATCATACCGCCAGGGAGGTTAATAAAAATAAAAAAAAATAAAATAAAATGTCTTCATCAGTTTAGGCCAATATCTATTCTGCTACATATTTTTGCTAAAAAAAATCCGAATAAGCATATATTGATTGGTTTGGGAAAAAGCTATAGCATCTACAAACTATGGGATAGAATTAGGGACTTTTTTATTTATTTATTTTTTCACTAGTAATTGCGGCAATCAGCAATTTTAGCCGCAGACAAATCTGACACTAAGTGATACTTTTTGGGGACCAGTGACACCAATACAGTGATCAGTGATAACTAAATGCACTGTCACTGTACTAATGACTGTGTTAATGAAACTGGCAGAGAAGGGGTTAACATCAGGGGCAATCAAAGGGTTAAATGTGTCCCTAGCTGGTGCTTTCTAACTGTGGGGGATGTACTTTGACTAAAGGAAAACATAAATCTGTGTTTTCCCCTCTTGCAGAATGGTGGTCTGCCTTGTTTACATAGGCAGACCACCGTTCTTCTTCTCCCCGAACGTTCGCCTGGTTCCCGGCGGACATCGGTCAGTCCTGCCTGGCCCGCTGATTGGCTCCCGCTGTGTCCAATCACAGACGGGGTGTGTGCACCCCAGACCAGGAAGAAGAAATCATGTACAGGTACATGATTTTGCACATACAATGGTATCTGAGCACCACAAATTAAAAACACTATTTGAGTAATTTTTAATATTCAAAGCAAACTTCCCCATCAATACATGACATATACTTACATAAACATGTAACTATATTATACTTCCCTATATTTACTAATGCTAGCAACATAAAGATTAAAATGGTTAATGTTGATTGAGTTTAGTTCTACTTTAAATATGCCATTGAAAGCGTATGTTATATCTGTTGGATATGTGCAGAAAAAATACCTGTTGATCCTACCAAAAATCCATTAAGCTGATAAGTTCCTATGCTCTCTGCCTATACTGCACAACTTTTTCCCAGTTCTTTATGTGAACAACACAACACCTTCTTTCTTTGTTAAATAAAAGAGGTATGCAAAAACGACCCATTACTGCAACATCAGTACCTATTGCTCTTTGCAGACAATATCCTTTTACAACAGTAGCCAAATGCCTGTGTGTATTGAAAGCACCTATTCAGATCTGGTATGGAGGATGTCTCAGTGGGTGTTGTGGAAGCATGCTTATTGCCCCTTTTGATGCATGGGCTCTCAATCTAATTGACTCTATGGGTTACTGAGTTTTTCACACCATAGTTGCATATTGCACCGACTCTTTATATTGTCCTATTAATAAGGTATGTCCATTCTGAGCAGAAAAAAAAATACCTGCAGATCCACTGTGGGCAAACATGATCCTTCGCATGGAAATATGCTTAAAGTGGGGTTCTGCTAAAAAAACAAAAATTAAAAGTCAGCAGATGCAAATACTGCAGCTGCTGACTTTTAATAATCGGACACTTACCTGTCCCAGGGTCCAGCGATGCGGGGGAATGAAGCCCCGCTCATCTCACCCTCCTATCTGCGACGTAGGCATTGTAACTGTGGGCGCCCAGCACCCACTGTGCATGCACAAGCCGCGCCGCACGCCGGGACTGGCCGGGCAATCATCTGGGACCTGTGACGTGTCCCAGATGATTGCCGAGAGAGAGGGGGGAGAGGTGATCTCCCTTCCAGTGCCGTGGTTCGCCGGGAGGAAGTGGGAGCTGGGACCTTCTAAAAAGAGGGTATCCGCTCCCTTCCAAAAAAAATGACATGCCAAATGTGGCATGTCAGGGGTTCACCTCCCTTAAAGCGGAAGTTCCATTTTTGGGTGGAACTCTGCTGTAAACATGCCTGTGTGAATGAGGATTAATTAAATCACACATTTTAAATACTTTTGGGTTGATTTACTAAAACAAGAGAGTGCACAGTTTGGTGCAGCTCTGCATAGAAACCAATCAGCGTCCAGGTTTTTTGGTAACGCTTAATTAAACAAGCTGACGTTAGAAGCTGATTGGCTACTATGCACAGCTGCAGCAGTTTTTACACTCTCCAGTTTTAGTACATCAACCCCAAAACATTTAAAATGATGTTTGATTTGAATAGGCCTCATTCCCACAGGCATACTTCCAGTTACTTTTTAGTAAATCAACCTCTTTTCACTCTTATGTGTCATTTACAAAACAAAAGGAACATGTAAATATACTCCAAAAATTAAAAACAATATTCAGAGTTAGTCTTGACCCCAGCTTTTACTATTTTATAATTAATGTCCATTGTTCATTTAAAATATATTTACAACTTTCACTGTAAACAAAAAAAAAAACTCATTCAGACCACAAATTCTCTTGTGCAACTCTTCTTGTTTGCTACAACATCTGCATTTATTGATCTCTATTTTTTTTAAATTGACCCTGTTGTTTATAACATAAGGGCCTGTATAATAGGGAGCATATCATGACAGAGGAATTATGCGTTTTAACAAAACCTATATAAAAAAAATATATACATTTTTTTTAAGTTAAACATATGACCATCAGTACATTTTGACCATACATTTTGACTATGGAGTTTACATTTAACAGGTCTGCCATTGTTCTAGACATTGTGAATTAATGTATGTGCTGGTGCTTTGTATGTGAACTTGGATTTGAGAATGTAGCACATTCATCACTTACAGTATTGTCCATGCAGCCAGTATATAAAATACCTTGAGGCATTTATGTCATTGGAATCGGGAGGCATTACTGACCTTTAATGTCAAGAAGGATTTATTGTATATACCACCCATAGTGTATATTAGCTGAACTGGACCTCACCATAGCACTTCATGTTAATGCTGGCCACACGCAATCAGATCTGTCAAATCATCAAAATATATTGTCAGTTATTAATGGTGGCTCTTCTTGGCTTGATACAGTTTTTGGAATTGCTGTTTGTAAAGTATTGTGAAGTATTTTTGGTGACGACAGACCAATTCTAAAAAAATCTATGTGTGGCCACATTATCGTGTTCATATATAAGACATGGTGGTAGGCCAAATTAAGGAGCTTTGTTTCATTTGTGGTATAAGTGTACATATTTGTATTGACTCAATGTACATGGGTTTTATTCGAATCTTATACCACTGTCTCTGGACATATTTTTGGAGAACAATAGTTATTGATTAGAAAAATCTATCCATTGTGCTTCATTCTTCTAATAAACCTGGTCCTTGGGAGTGCTTACCAATACACGATCATTTGCTAATCTGACCATAATTTGTCTACAGGACAGTTGTTCCTATAGTTAAAATATTTGTTTACAAGGTGACATGGGGAAACGCTTTGGGGTTGGTTTACTAAAGGCCAATAGGAGCATACTTTGGAGGATATTTTCGCTTACCATGGTTATGTATTATTCGTCTTGTTTATTGTAATACCTTAGGTATGCATTATCTTCTGATATTAACAGCATGTTGGATATTTCCATATTTGTAATAGTTTTATTATTATGTACAATAACAAGAAAACCTATAAAAAGAGAGAGTCAGAAATGCCAAAAAGTGGGTGTCAATAATCCCTTAAAAGGAGTTCCACCCAAAAATGGAACTTCCGCTTTAAGTTTTAGTGACCCCCTGAAATGCCACATTTGGAATGTCATTTTTGGGGGGGAATGGAGGATACCCTCTTTTTGGAGGCATCCAGCTCCCACTTCCTCCTGGGGCTCCGCGGAGTCGGAACGAAGTTCACCTCTCCCGCCTCCTTCCCTGCAATCTTCTGGGACACATCACAGGTCCCAGAAGATTGCCCAGCCATTCACAGCGTGCATTGTGGCTCTCGCATGCGCAGTGCGTACCCACCTGTGAAGCCACAGTCGGCGCCCACAGTAAGAATGCCAGTGCCTCGGAGAGGAAGGGGAGAGGAGCAGGGCTTCGTACGCCCGCATTGCTGGACCGTGGGACAGGTAAGCGTCCGATTATTAAACGTCAGCAGCTACACTTTTTGTAGCTGCTGACTTTTAAATGGGT
Organism: Aquarana catesbeiana; assembly: GCF_042186555.1. NCBI lineage: Eukaryota > Metazoa > Chordata > Amphibia > Anura > Ranidae > Aquarana > Aquarana catesbeiana. Next base: position 180,093,558 of record NC_133324.1, on the reverse strand, counting down.
AGAACTCTGCTTTAAGTGCACTACAATGAAAATGCATAGGTATGAACCCAATGGTATTGACACTGAACACTCATTTGTAAATAGCTAAATTTTAGCTCAATTGCTAAAATCAGTAAACCAGTTGGTTATAGATGTTTTAATGGAGGAACTCAAGTCTTTATGCTTGCAAGGACTTATTGAACAACATGGAACAAATAGTGCAAATGGCCTGTAAGCCATAAACAATAAAGATGAACCTATTGGCTTTGATCAGTCAGCTAAGTTTGTTTTGCGTCAAGGATTCAAACAACTTTGAATAGCTGAGTACCGTGACCAACAAGTTTTCATGACAACCCCTTTTCTATGATCAGGTCACAGATATTCATGCACACAGATATCATACAAATAAGACTACTTTTCTAGGGTAGTCTAGTCTTTTTTTTAGCTTGTTTGTTTTTAGTTTTCTATATTGCATTTTTTTTATGTACCTGACCATCTAATTTCATCCTTTTACTGTGGTCTTATTTCACAATTCAGTGCAAATTATACTATCACCACAAATTGCAGCTCTGTTCAGATGCCTGTACTCAAATACAGATCAAAAAATGCAGACAATATGCCATTTGGCCTCATTAAATATTTTAACTTTAGGCGTCCTGTGATAATTAACTATATGTATTTTTTTGGTAGAAGAATACACAGTTATCAAAATGTTATAATTATTCATATCAGATTACCAGCTGTGTCTTTGTGCGTGGACACCCAGTAAACAGGCAAGCATTAGGGCAGTGCAGAAACCAGTGCGTCTATCATTATCATAGCAGGTGAAGAATCTTATCTTAGGTGGTCTTTTATAGACAGCATGAGATAAGATTCTCATTTAATATCTCCTGCTGCTCCTTGCTCCTGTGGACAGTAAAGTATCAGTTCAAGGATGCAGTAACAACATAATCACTTTCCTTCCCATAGGTCTACTGGAGCAAGTTTGCCTTTAATAATAAGGGTGGAACTTAGCCCTCAGTGGGATTTACCATAGGGGATATGATAAGCACCAAAAAGCTCCTCAGGCAGAACAAAAGAGAAGTACATCAAGAGATGATTACATAACCATGTATATATTATAGTAACACATCCTCAGCTTAAGGTAATGTATTGCAGCCTACAAAGCCTTAGATGTGGTGGATGCATTGCATTTTTTTTTTTCAGGCTAAGTACATTTTTTTCAAGAACAGAAAATACTTGTTGATTTTGTCAATAATGCAGTGCTATCTTCCATAAACTACAACCACATCCTCCCACCACCACCATCCCTGCTCCTATGTAATGGAGACGAAGAGATGGGGTAGATTTGGAGTCAAAATAAGAAAGCAGTCTACAGTGACACCACCTCCATAGATGCAATGGCAGTATTATGTTATTTGTATTATTGGCAGGATAATCAGATGAATATAAAAGACTGATAAGCTGCAATATAATAAGTTATTAATGGTGTCGGGTTTAGATATGATTTAACCTATTGGCTGCTGTCTTCATATGTACAATGAGGACTGCCCCTTGCAGAAGTTTAAAGTGGAACTAAAGTCCCACTTTCAAAAACTGCAAGCAGACGGGCTCTTTATTGTGGAAGAGACATGCAATGTCACTTCTGCAAGAACAGAAACCTATCTGTCTGCTCAAAGACTCCTTTGGAATGTACATGCAACAGCACAAGCGCAGCTCAGTTTACATTCCATCACACATCACCTTTGTGCTATGATGACTTCACTCCTTCGTATGCGCAAGATTGATATCATCACATACCAGCCAATAAGGATGGCTGGAGCCCGGCACCCAGAAGAAAACAGGTATACGATGCCACCACTGGCGAGGCATGTCGGACGAAGAGTTCAGTTTTGTTCCCTTTAGTTTCGCTTTAAAGCCTGAAAAACAGACCCAGAGAGGATGGCTTTTTATCCCATCATTAAACATCTAACACCTGTATTACAGTAAAATGTTGGTTTAACGTAACTATTACCAGGGAATTAGAATTAGAATGAGATGGTCTCACAGTGAAAGATTTCTCGTTCTTAACATGCTTTTCATCTGATCTTAATGCTGACATATTGACTCATGCATATTGCTTCTTTAGATGATCTCGCCCAAGGCTGTTTGATATGTAGATTTTCTTTTCTTTCTCCCATTTTTTTTTAATAGTGTGTGTTGAGAAGGAGGGAGGGCAAGAATGAGACAAACAGGGAGCCCGTTCAGCTGTATTATAATGTGTCTGTCAATTTGAAATAATTACACTGAAATCACTGAGCTGAGGATTTATTATTTTTTTAATAGAACTCATCAGAGGAACACTGATGCCTGCCTCTTGAATCAGACAAATAATATCTTGCCGGCCTTCCAGTCCCGTCTATGCCGATTTGTCAAAGATGGCACAAGTGGTCATAAGCTAGGAAGGCAAGAGTGATTGCTAGTAGTGATCAACAGCCAGCACTTAAGTGTAGTGACAAAAAAGAATCTGGAATGAGGAAAGTGTAGGTATTCCCCAGGGGAGATGATTGCTGATTCACTGGACCTTTTGCTGTATTTTTCCTCTCTCTCTATATAACTCTGTCTTTTTTTTTTTTTTTTTTACATCCTCTCTGAATCATGGTCCTGCTGAGCAAAGATTTATTACCAAATTGCCATAAAGACTGTCATTTCAGAGACGCATGTCTGGAAACGTGTACTTAGAAAAAAAGGAAAATGTGATTTCTAATATTGCAGATAATATTAACTTAGTCTGCACGGCGGCTCGCAATTATGAATAGCTGTGGCCCTGAAATGGAATCTTGAATAGATTTTCTTCTGTTCTGATGTTGCCTGTGTGGGCTTTATGAAAAATAAAGTTGAAAGTCCTTGTTACAATGATGCTCACAAAAGCAGAAAATTCATAATGTAGCTACTAGAGATGGAGGAGTGTGAAGAAGTGGAGGGTAGAGCACCATTCTGAAGAAGACGTGTGTGTCATTATTAATAGAAGATACTCAGCTAAGGTGTTGACATTTACTTAGTCTGCTGGTTAACATTTTAGATTGTGTTGCCACCGACAAATCTGTTTCACTTTTGGGTTAAAACATTGGTTAATATGCCCTTGCAAAGTCCATTTGCATCTTTACTTTAGGTAAAAGCTGCAAATCAGTCATGTTTTAGGAAAAAATAAAACATTGTATCTAACCTAAGTTAGCAGTAATCTCACTAAGAAAGACAAATAATGCTAAGTTATATTTTGCTCAACTAGGTTATGTTAAGATGTCCCCCTTTCATAGCCAATTGGCAGGAAGTGCTTTGACAGTTTAAGTTCCTTTTCCTAGAAAGAGGTCAGTTTGTAACTGTATTTGTACTTATGCAAAGATTTTCAGATACACATATGTGGATTTGCAGATATTTTATATGTTCATTTGGCTCAGTGCTGAGAGTGGGCCTATTGCAAATGCCATTTTGTGTTTGGGTGAAATCTCACTGATGTGAGTGGTAAAGGACCTTCTTCTGAGGAAAAATAAATTACTACTAATGTTAGAAATTTTCTGTGTGCATAACAGCACCTACAGTAAGAGAGCTTAGTACTGGTCTAAATATGAAATATGAACTGCACAGTAGAATGCAATGATCTCACAGTTACATTGCATGAAAATATTGGGCTCTGTATGGTGGGAGTCTAGTTACTAGGAAAGTCAGGAAGGTTTTTTTGTGTACCTGATAAACTGGGGTAATTAAAGGCAGTTATGCCAATGAGGAAACAGATGCCTTCAGAGGTGTCACTCATACTTTTACAAACCTTGGGGAAGCCATGATGCCTTGTGGGAAGCCATTTGTGTTGACAGTTTGCAAATAGGAACTACTGTTTTTGTGTTTACATGCAGCCTACATATTTTAATTGGATCATTGTATTACCCTATACACATATGAAAAGCACACATTTTACACAATAAGTATAAAGCTGGCCATAGATGGATCGGATTTCAGCTAGTTCAGCAGGGACGTGTCAAGATTCAATCCATCTATGGGCAGGCTGGTTGTACCCAAGTCGATCAATGAACCAGCCAATCCAAAGCATGAATGTGAACACTGCTCTAGGTCAGTCTCCCATCTCTGCCTCCACTAACAGACTAACCAGGTACTGGCTTTGTCTATCACGGATTCCAATAGGCAAAAAAAGTCTGGTTGGCCGCACGTTAAGTAAAATCACTTTTATTTCAGCAAATCCATAAAAACTATTCTGCAACACAGAGCGAGACAACATCACCAACTAACGTGTTTCATGCTCGCTTAGTGCTTAATAGTGAGCTACCATTAAGCGCTACGTAAGTGTGAAACGTGTTAGCTGGTGAGGCTGTTCCCCTCTGTTTGTGTTTTGGAATTGCTACTGTGGATTTACTGAAATAAAGGTGATTTTACTGGACATGCAGCCAAGCAGACTTTTTTTGGAAATTAACCAGCCTGTTGGATTTTTTATATGCGATTGTTGTTAGAGGCTATAGTGGGAAGGCTCCCTGCTGACAGAATACAATAATACTGCAGAAGGGATTCTTCAATCAACACTGGCTTTGTTGATGGTGGAATCTAGCAATTTTCTTTTCTTCCACGCATGGTAGAAGAAAAGAAAATCAATTAATCTATGGCTTGCCTTATAGATCTGTTAGTTTTTGCATATCTGACAGATGAAATCTGACTTGGTATGATTTTTTTGTCCAATAAAATTTGCTACCTTAAAGTATCCCTCTTCCCATGCTAGGAAGTCCAGAAGTATACATATGGTGGGCTGTTCATTTCCTAGTGATCATATCTCAGTGCATATGGCCAGCTTCAGTCCTTCATATGTGATGTTTGAATAAATCTGTTTCTCGTAAACAAAAAGGCCATGTATTTTGTAGCTAGTCTGCTGGTTAACAGTCTGTACTGTGTTTTTCACTTTTGGGTCAGAACATCAGTTGCGTGTTGATAAGCTTATACAAAGTCCCCTTGCTTTGTCCCTTTGGGACACCTAAATGCTGCAAATTAATCAAATTTCAGGCAAGAATAGAAAGCCATTGCTAACTCAGGAGCCTGTGAAAGCAGCTTTAAAAGAGACTTTGGTAAACATATGAAAAATACGAGTTCATGAGGCCAGGGAATTGTGAAGCTTGACTGGACCTGCGTGCTGCCATTGATGAAGAGCGGCCAGTGTTTTTACTTTTTTTTTTTCATTCTCTGTACCGGTCTTTCAGCTTTTTTATGCTAGAGAGGTTGTAAATGAGCTCCTTGCTGTGACGAGGTTGAAGGTCAAAGTGTAGTGCCAGCTGCCTGGCCCGCCACAGAACAATGATGCATCCTTTAACACTGATGCACAGGACATTCCAGCAGAATGTTATACTGGGCTCCCGCTAATCTTTTTTTAAGCTAATGTCACCGTTCTACTAAACAGAATTTTTATGGTATCTCATGAAATTAACCTTGCTGCTGCGATTTCCCTTTCATATGTCACCCAGTTTATCAACTTCCTGTTTGCTGGTTAAAGGCAAATTTACTGGAAATGTTTTTCTAGGGATCTCAATATCCTGTAATTTGTCATCCTAAATTATGTTCTCTGTTCCTACAAAGCACTGTGGTGTGTAGGATGCAAAGTAACTTGGCACAGCTCAGTGTTGCTGTTACTTTGAAATCTGCACAATAAGAAGAAAGAAACAATGAGCCATCACATATAAAAAGAAGGAAGAATAGATTTGGATAAATATACAGCAATACAAAAAATAAAACAGGAAATAAATACATATATGTATTATTAAAATAAAATGCAAATCTTTCATATTCTAAAACAACTTTTGTTTTCTTGATTTGCAGTTTTGAAGGTGGCCTTGCTTGAAGAAAGTCTTGTCTGATAATTTTGCCATCAGTTGTAACATTTGGGTAGTTTATTTATTTATTTATTTCAGGTACTTATATAGCGCCGTCAATTTACACAGTGCTTTACATATACATTGTACATTCACATCAGTTGATCATCAAACCTCAGTGTTGGACAGCTAGTAGTAGCTAGTAACATTCAACTGAACTTCTGTGATGTTAATCCAAAATACTTCCTCAGTTTAAATGAGCATGAGAAACATACCCCAATATTTTTAGCCACACAGGCAACTTATCGTTCTTGAAAATTGAAAACTTTAGACAAGACACCAATTGGTTCACTTTGAAATTTTGGAACAGTTAAGCCTGGTAGACACTATGAGGTTTTTTTTCCACTCAACCCAGCGGGTTGAATGAAAAAAAAAAACTGTCGGCTTCAGTCGGATCCACTTTACTAACTATACAAAATTACTGCAGCAATCTCCCCCACTGAGCAGTTATGTTCTGACAGGGGGAAGGCGCCCTGCCAGAACGCTCCAATCAGCGCTCTCTACCATTGGCTGAGAGCACAGATCAGGAGTCCGTCAGCTGCTTGTTTTCCAGAGCGACATACACATGGGCTGAATGTTGGCCTTTTTTTTTTTAACCTGCCAATGTCTTCCTACATTCGGACCATGTGTAGAAGGCTTTATTCTTTACAAGTGCAAAAAAAGCCTGGCGTTATGCTAATTAAACAAAGAGATAATTCCATAATATATACAACACTAGTCTTATATGTTTTAGGAGCCTTTATGCAGCCCCTAACTTCTCCAAAGAGCCCCACAATGGGGCTGATTTACTAAAACTGGAGAGTGCAAAATCTAGTGAAGTCATGCATGGTAGCCAATCAGCTTCTAACTTCAGTTTGTTCCAGTTTTGACAAAAAAAGCACAAACTGGAAGCTGGCTGGTTTCTATGCAGAGCTGGCCCAGATTTTGCACTCTCCAGTTTTAGTAAAACAACCCCAATAATTTCATGTCTGCCAACAAAAAGTCACAAGATTGACAGTAAAGTATATTGTGCCTCTAAGCTAATAAAGATTTCAGTAAAGTTTATTACTATAACGTGTGTTGAAAGTCAATTTTTTGTAGTTTAAATTAAGGTAGGGAAATTATATTTTATTGTAATCTGTGTCTTGCTGTGGAAACAACAGTAACAGAGGGTAATCTTTTGCTGTTTGCCATTACAAGTGTTTTACGGGGGGGGGGGGGTTTCCCCACTTTTGGTTGTGTCCATGGAACAGCACGTGAGGAAAGAGGTCGATCCTCATATCCACAACAGGCCAGAAATCGTGAATTGTGCTATTCCACATTAATAAAAGTATAGATTGTAAGAGACAAAGTAGCAATTCTGACATACGGGTAACTTTTGTTTGCATATTGAATATTACAAAAAAAACCTTGCCTGGAGTTCTGTTTTAACAGTGACTACAAGCTGGTAAAAGTTAGACATTTGTTATTTTATCTGTTCCTTTTTCCAGGGTAGTCATTGTTACCTTCAAGATGTAGAGGCTCAAAATACTTATTTCCTTTTGATTGGCTACTGACTCCTGATTACGATGCAGGATACATAGTATCTCATTGTATTTTTGTTAGTCTTGCCAAAAGTCAACCTAATTTAAGAAACATTTCTGCTTTGAAGAATCAAGTTACTGAGAGAGGAACAAATCGGCAGTCATTATGTGACCAAGATGTGAATATAATGTTGATGGTCACTGAGGTAGTAAAACTGAATCCTGGCTCTGCAAGAAGCTGTTTAAATTTCACAATCCTGCCTCAGCTCATGTAGTCGTGGTGCGATCAGTTTCATGGGATGACACAGACAATGCATTTGAAGTTAATGGAAAATATGTATGGTGTCTCAAGAAATGTTACTGTCTGGCCAGCTGTTCCACCTCTAAAAAATGTGGTGGATCTTGGGCCACCATTGATTTAGGCATCTTTAGGCACCTTTATGCAAAGATGTAATCTTTGTACACTTAATTTTCTAAAGCACTATGATAAACAACTGCCATTTTTTCCAAAAAACACTGTTTCAACTTTTTTTTTCATTTTTCTTATATCCAGCTCAGCATAGTACACTCAAAGAGTGAACCTTTAATCACAAGCTGATAGCAGTAGCAGCCATCGGGCTGTGCTTAGCCACCTTGAAAGTGAAAGTGATCAGCAGCTCTATAGCTGCTGATCACTTTCACAGAGCTGGCAGCATGGTCCCCCTCCCACCAGCACCCCCATCCCCCTGTAGTTCCCAGGCTCTCCTGCTCTTACTGGAGCCTGGGAATACAACCACTGGCTAGAGGGGGGGAAGTGTTGTGAGACCGAGGCAAATGCCTCAGTCTCACATGCAAACAATGAAACTGGAAGTGATGTCATTTCCAGGTTCAGTTGCACCATTTCCTGGCCTGTACAGCCAGGGGACACATCTAACCAAGCCAATCTGTGCTTCGTTAGATAATGTGAAGGGCAGGGGAGACATCTGGGGATTATGAGACCCCTAATGTCTCCATAAAGAGTACCTGTCACCTGCCCAATGCTATGACATAAGGGTTTATTAGAAGTAAAAATACATTTAAAAAAAGAAAAGATTTAAAAAATAAAATTATAATAAAATCTATTTTGAAAAAAAAGTTTTAATTGTCATAACTCCCAATACCCCACGCACCTGCGGAAATGTAAACATATCGCTGCGCACATCAGAGTGAGAACAATAATTCTAGGACAAGAAATCCTAGTTAAAGCGGAGTTCCACACAAAAATGGAACTTCCGCTTTTCGGAACCCTCCCCCCCTCCGGTGTCACATTTGGCACCTTTCAGGGGGGAGGGGGGTGCAGATACCTGTCAAAGACAGGTATTTGCACCCACTTCCGGCATAGACTCCCATGGGAGTCTATGCCTCTTCCCGTCCCGACCGCGCTGTCTGTTTTTTTTGGCGGTGTGGGTGAACCCCCGCTTTAACTGTAAACTGACGAGCTATAAAGGCTTTTAAAGCATGTTATACAGCACAGTGCTTGTGTTGTGTAATTTGGCCCTCTGTATCACCTAAAATACCTGGCTTATCCTGCCTGGTTCTGCCCGCCCCTTTGTAAACTGACTACGGTGTATCATGGCTGCTGAGCCCTGACTCCATGGTCAGTTTACAAGCCTCCGTCATCTGCTGTCTCTGCTCTCCTCTCTGCTCTCCTCCTCCCTGCCTGTCAGCTGGTACCAGTGCCTGCCCCCCCCCTTTCTGCTGCTATCATAAGTTACTGTTGTTGCTATAATCCCCTCTGTTATAAAATCTGCCGATAAACACCTTATTTTATATTGCCGCTCACGTAACTAGCCGTCTCTCTCCTTCTCTCCTCGCCTCCTCCCAGCTGACGTCAGCAGGGGTTTCTCGGCTCCGGCCGCTTTGCTATCAGACCCGGAGAGGAGAGAGATGGCCGGTCACATGAGTGCTGAGCGGCGCTATAAAATAAGGTATTTATCAGCAGATTTTTTATAAAACACATACAGTGGGGCACAGCATGTAATAAATCAGAAGGGATGGCAGCAACAACACTAAGTGGCTTACCAATTTGATGCTGCTGATCCCCTCTAGCCTCTTTTAGCCAGTTCCTGTCTGTATGCATTCACTGCAGTTTTGGCTACACATAATTGCTCTAGACTGGTTACCTGATGAGAGTGGACCATGACTTCACAATGTGAGTTTACGTGCAGTCCCTATCAGGGACACATGTGACAGGATGACAATGTTACCCAATAACAGGAAGGGATTGAATGAGGACTGTCATGGCAGAATAACCAGGTATTATTTTTAATAAAAGCTGCATATGTAAAAAGATTCAAAGCTATTTTTGAATCCCACCAACATGGAAAAGCTTTTATGATATTTTAAAAATTGGGTTTAGATCTACTTTAAAGCCCTTGAGAAAATGTGCTATAGTTCAAACTAGGATACTCTTTCTCTGTAGTCTTCATTAAATTCTTTTGTCGTGATTTAAACCACATGCATGTGCAGTATTTCTTATATAGATACACCCTACCACATCAAAACATGGCACATTGCTTTGCTACATTCTAATTCAGAGAACCAACACATAATGAGAGGATTGGTTATGTAGGAGAAGGAAAATAAGAGAAATGACTAGTGCATCCACAGAAATTCACACACTCAAGTGAAAATGGATGGAAAGTGATACAGTAATGTGTACATATTGATTTAAAATACTAAAGTTAATTGTTTGTATCACTGCTCAAAGCCATTACATTGATACATTAGGTTTCGTTGATCTTTTCTACTTTTTCCAGACAAAATGTTTTAGTATTTTAAAGATAATCGCTATAAGAAGAAAAACTCTTTTTCATATGTTTTGAATGACAATCCTTTTCTCTCCTGTTGGTTTAGGCTTAGGACCTAATGGTCCAAGCATACTTTACCATCAGTCATTGTCTGCTGAAGAAAGTTAAACCTGAGCTGAGCTTTGATACTCCCCGAAAAGGACAAAAGAAATGTAATCATTTCTAAAACATAAGCTGTTACATTTGAGATCATGCAGTCAGATGTTTACTATGATTTTCAAGTTTTCACCGAAAAATTCTAGCAGGAATGGGCAGATCAGTGATATAGTGATATAGTTATAGTGAAACATTTATTTGTGAATTTGAAATGTATATAGGAAGCCAAAATGTGTTTCTTCTTTTATTTAGATTTAGCTAGAGAAGAGGAGGGTTCATTGTCGGAATTTTTGTTGAAGTCTTTTTCCAATGGGGAGATTTTTCTTTTCTTTCTGCCCTAATACACAATAGGAAGTCAGTGGAGATTTCTCCAAAGAAAGATAAATACCTTCCTAGCTGTTACTGGAAAAGGTTTCCTATTCTGAATATTTCTTCTTCGTTTTTATTTTGGCTGTACACAGACAGCAATAAAAACCTGGCAGAAGTTAAACCCTTCCCTGCTCTATCCAAAGCTTTAAAAATGATTATCATAATCTTTGTAAACTATTAATCTTCTAAATGCGTCTTAAACAGCTTTTTCTACTCACTCCAGGTGCAGTGGTACTGTGTTGGGAGGCTATTTCAGTGCGGTCCCACCACAAGGCAAGGCAAGATGCTTTGTCTCCTATGTGCCCGGTTCACACCACCACAGAGTGTGCGGTGAAAAAAACTACGACAAGCTGTACTTTTTTTCTGTGCAGTGCAGTGCGAGGCAATCCACTACCTCACTGTGCAGTGACAACTACAACTTAATGAAAGGACACTGTGTGACATTTCAATAAAGTTGGTTCTATTAAAAAAGAAAGTGAACAGTGTGATGCACTGCAATCAGTGCTTTGACACTGCATTGATCACACCGCACCACACACCAGCCGCAGAATCTGGTGTGAATTAGCCCATAAGGTTGATACCTGCTGTAATACAAATCAGAAGGTTGCCTTCATAGCTGCAGCTGATCATATGTATGTTTTTTTAGTTTTTTATAAATTAATAGGATTACAAATATATTTGTGTTGGCATGCATGAATGGAACTAAAATGTAACAAAATCTTATCTTTCTATGTGTGCATTATATATGTGCTGAAAAAGATTATTTATTATTATGTATTGACTATGATTTACATAGTTATATATATATATAGATCTATATCTATATATATGTATATATAGATATAGATCTATATATATATATAGATCTATATATATAGATCTATATATACATATATATATAGATATAGCTATATACTGTATATATATATCTATATATACAGTATATTGTAGATTCACATCAGTCCCTGCCCTCAAGGAGCTTAAACTAAGTGCCCTACTTTCAAATGATCTAATGTTTACTTACAAATGTGTTATCTGCTCACCAACAGTAAACTAAATCTCTGGGATGGAGCCCTGAGCTTTGTGTGGTCTCCTTGCACATGAGCAGGGATGCATGTGCAGATAAGCTTCATTTCCAATGGTAAGGGTGGGTGATCACCGTTCAACTTTCCTGGCAGCAATAAACTCAGCTTTAATAAATGCTTTCAAAGGTCTGCATGGATTTTCCAAAATGCCTTATCTTGTACTCATTGTAGGGATATATATATCTATATATAGATATCTATATATCTATATATAGATATAGATATCTATATATAGATATATATATAGATCTATCTATCTATCTATCTATAGATAGATAGATAGATAGATAGATAGATAGATAGATAGATAGATAGATAGATAGATAGATAGATACTGTTCTTATTTGCGTTTGTGGCTTGTCAATAAATATTATACTACTTCATCTTTTCCTCATAGATAGATATATCTATAGATATATCTATCTATAGATATATCTCTATATATATAGATCTCTCTCTATATATATATAGAGAAAGAGATCTCTCTCTCTCTCTCTCTATATATATATAGCTATATATATCTATATATATATAGATATATATATCTATATATATATATATAGTATGTGTAATTATATTGTTTTCTTTTCTCCTGCATGTCTGGATTTTATTTTAATATACTGGCACATCACTGGCACAATACCCTAGCACATTATGGCAGTTGCATCATATAAGGTCTTAGCCTTAATTTCCTTATAAATGCTGTACAGTGCTATATCTATCACATACTTGTTTTATTTCAAATATGATCCATATAACCTGTTTCTCTTTTATTCTGTGGTGGTGATTCATGGAAATGTCATCTGTATAGAGCTTGATGAATAAGCCCCTTAGAGCAGTAGAGACAGCAGATGAGAGATAAATATTGCTTTTGATGAATGACTATCACCTTTGATGGATACAAGGCACAGGAATAATCTCTAAAGAAAACACATCAGTGCAAAACCAAATTTATAAGAAACAAAAAAAAAATGTTGTAATGCCACAGATGAAAAATACGACTTGTATAAACATTAAACGTTGTTCTATTGTGGGGCTCATGCTAAAAGCATTTGGCTGGTCTAAATATTTGTTAAAAGGAGTGATTAACTGAGCTTCACCCTAGAATTATTGTATACATTATATGAACACTGGAAACAAACTTTTACTTTAAGCCACGTTGTGTGAGATCACTCACACAGTTTAAGAATGGTGAGGGTTACATAGGTAAACTAGAACTAAAGACAAATATGTATATATATTTTTTTAATTTTCTTTTAGATAGAGTAAGAGAGGGTTACGACCCCTGTCAGATAGTTTTTTTTTTTTTGGTATTATCTTTGCCCCATTGAGGAGTCTTCCCTTCACTTCCATAGCCAAAACAGGAAGTAAGAGGAAATCCCTCCAAAGTTAAGTTGTTGTCACCAGGGTCAGTAGAACCAGAATCCCCTCTGGAAGATTTCCCCTCTATTTCTGTTCTGGTGACAACCCAAAATTTGCGATTTTCTTTCTTTTTCGTGTTAAACAGGACAAAGAGAGAGGGTGAATCTCCTTAAGAGTGACAAAAACTCCAAAACAAACATGACAAGTTTTCCAATCCCTCTCCAATCTATCCAAAACTTCTGTACTGTTCAGAAAAGAAACATGTTAAGCTGCATCAAATATGCCTTTATAGATTTGTAGACACCTTCATGACTCTGGCTGATGGATTTTGGCTCTTTGACAAAATGGAGGCTTTCTCCTATCCATCATTATTGTTTCCTATGTGATTGATTGGAGTTTCTACCTCTCTCCTACATAAGCACAAACATGCCAGTTCAGCTGGTCTGAACTGGCATGTTTGTGCACAGCTCTTAATGCTGTTTATAGGCGGAATGACCCTCTCTGCACTTTTTAAACTTATTCCAGCAAAAGGGGCTATAAATGTAAACAGAGCATGTGTATTTGCACCATTAGTAGTTTTGGTGCTCATCACTGATACATCTTGGCACACCAATGGTAGGCTCCTGATAAGAGTAAGAAATGAAAAGGAACAGAGCACACTAGATTTGCAGGTAAAACACTCTTTAATCAGGGCCCTGAAATATGTCAGTGGAGGTTCTTCTCTCCCAGACTGCCTGCTTGGTCCCTTTTGAGTTTGCACTACTGTGGGGAAGCATTGGCGTTTCTCACCCCTGGTTTTGTTCAGTGCTCTTTACAGCAGGGCTTGAGAAATCCCAGGAGCCAGGTCGCCATGGTGACTAGAATTTGCATCCTGGCACCTGGGCACATTCACCGAGCTGCAGTCTCACTGTCTGCCTTACATGGCAAACACCGGGTAACGGCCATTGATTCGTGGCGGGGACCCGCTGATCATTGGAGCGAGTGACAGGAGAGAGATCTGTGCTGTAAACAACACAGATCTCTCTACTGACAGCGGGGATGTGCTGGTTTTTGCCTCCCTGCAAAGCAAATAGAATGTGCACTTTGCAAGTGCAGTTGCACTCTGCAAGGACATTTGCTTCAGAGCTTAGTAAATGAGGAGAAGCTTCACTTTGCAAAAAATGCCCAATCAGATTCAAGAAAAAAAAAAAAAATTTTTTTTGCACATGATTGAAAAAAAAAATTTTTTTTTGCACATGATTGGATGATGGAAGTCAGCAGAGCTTCCCTTTATTTACTAAGCTCTGGGGTAAATGCCCTCATATAGTGCAAGCAAACTTGCAAAGTTAAAGTGTTTGTAACTCTAAAAAAATGTAAAAATCCTGTGCCCTTATGGGAGGTTAAACAGCACAGTGGTTCTGCTGTCTAACCTGCCCTCTGGAAGCTGTAATAAACCTGACTGATCCTGCCTGGTCCTGCCCCCCCCCCCCCCCCCCCGTAAACTGACCACATTTTAACATGCCTGCTGATCCCTGACATTGTGGTCAGTTTACATGCCCCCATCATCCGCAGCTCTCCTCTCTGCTCTCCCCCATCCTCTCCCCCCTCCCTGCCTGTCAGCTCAGGAGTCTGTGTCTCTGTCTCCACTCCCCCCCTTGCTGTTAGTAAAAAACTAAAATTTAAAAAAATTTGCTTCCAGCCCCTCTCTTTTAAGCTGTCGCCCTGCACTGTGTAATTGTTTGTTAGAAACAAAGCCTCTAAATACCTTTTTGTAATGTATCTTCAGGCCGGTCACGTGACTCCCTGCCACTCTCCTACTCCCATACAGGGCTACAATGGGATGGGCCAAGTGGCCAGCTCAGCACTCACATGACCTCCCAGCTGATGCAAGACAATTACACAGTGCAGGATGGCAGCTTAAAATGGGGGGGGTGGGGGGTGGCAGCGAATCATAACGTAGGGTTACATACCCCTTAACAGTTTTTTTATCTTTAGTAAATCAACCCCTATGAAAAGGCTGCTAAATTTGGCAGTTGATATCAAGTACATTTTAGATTACATGTAATTTGGGTGTAAATTCTGATTTTAGCCTGGTTGCATTCTGGATGGCATTAGTGATGCACAGACATATTTTACTTTATGCCTGTCATCACTCTTTATTTCACAATTTCCTTTGGTGTACGGAAATCCTAGAAGCATGAGAGAATATTAACGTTCCGGGACAGAGTTGTATAACACAGACTGTAGTTCAAATAGCTTTTCATTGACACAGGTATCCAAAATATTTTCTTTGGGTCCCCTTATCCTCTGAATGCCATAACACACATGTCATATATCACATGTCACATGTTGAGTTATGGCTGTAGTTTTACCTTTCAGATACATGTAGTGATCTGAAAATCTAGTTTGGCCTTGGTAGACACATTTTCCTGGTACAGGAACAAGAAAAACATGAGAAGGGATAGAAAATACATCTAATGGCCAGTACACACGATCTGAAAATCAGATGAAAAATATTGCTTTCAAGCGATTGTACGATAATCGGATTGTTAGTACAGAGCTTTCGAGAGCCGATCACAACAGTTCATCCGATATTATCCGATCAAACAAACATGAACATTTTTCTCATACAATACCAGTTCGTACGATTATTCGTTTTAATCAGTACAGTTGTCATCCGAAAATAAAATAGAAATACACTACAACACATGATCACTTCCGATTTTTTATTCTGTGGTACGAGAATTTTCGTAACTTTAGCAACCTCTCCATTTTCGAAATGCGACTAGCGTGCAAAAAAAAACAAAAACTGATGATCTGTCGTCCGATTTTCGGATCTTGTTTACGAGCCATTAGAGTTTATATTCTCTGGCTTCGTTCTTTCTGGCTGCAAATACTAGCATTCAGAGCCTGTTATCACTGCAGTAAGTGGTGTGGCCATGACCAGAATGCTCAAAAATGTAGATGTTCCACAATTACACCATACATCCCAGTCTTCATGCTTGTGGGTAATTTAAACCTTTCAACAGAATATGAACCCTTGAAACCTAATTCAGGCCACAAAAATAGCACAGAACCCATATGACATTCGTACTGCTTGTTTACATTAAAACAAATGTACATTGTGGCTCTCTGGAAACTATTTGAAGGCACAGCTCTGCCTGGTTTCCTTTGTTTTATTCAGCAAGTCGATATGCATTCCTTGCATAACTTCCTCAGAGATGATGCATAAACTCCCTTTGTATGACCCATCATTTAATGATGTACAATAGTTCTTGATTTTAACACCCATATTAGTTTTCCTCGTGCCAAAACCACACACATATTTGTGTGAAAAGCTAGGGATTGTATTACATTTCCTCTACAGCAACAATTAGTTCCAGTGTGGACTCTCTTTGTGGCTTTTAGCTGTAATCACTGCTAGATAGCCTAGGCCTCACAACTGACAAGACTAGCTCCACTTTTCTCACCCCAGGGCTAGTCTTTATCCCGTAGGTCAAACGTGGCAAACGGCAAAAGAAAATAAAATAAAAGAGGAGGATGTGCGTGTTATTTTACCACCTCTTTCAGTCATTCACAACTTGCAGCACCAGAATCAACACTTTGAAATACTTGTAATTGCCGTTGCTTAACTCAGCTACACAAACTTCTGTCTCTCATTTCCTTCTGTCCCCTCCACGGTTGTAACTAGATAACTCAGAAGCTACTCTGGGAACCCACTGGACAATTCCCAGTGGAAATATAGGCACATGTTTTTTCTGAGCTTCATTACGATACGTCGAAATAGATTAGCGCTGAATTGTATAACATATGACCAAAATGTAATTACATTGACTTATAGTTTGAATTCCAAAATGTATTTTCTCTATTTCTGGCAATAGAAAGCCTCTCTCAGAGAGCTAATGACACCCGCTTTGAGATCAGGACATCTTTAGTAGTCGGTATTCTTTACAGCAACAGAACTGTCACAGGTATTTTTTATCTAGTCAATTTTCCTTTCACTTTATAGAGCTGCATGACTCTGCTCTGTGGAGTTAGGCAATAAAGCATGCCCAATTTTCATTAGATCTAATTCTGTCATGATAAATTCCAAGCAGAAAGCAAACTAGAACATTTCTTTTGGCATTTAATATGTTCTTCTTGTAGTTAAAACATGGTTTCATCACCTTTGCCAGCACATGGCCTACAAATCCCGATCATGTTACATATTATTCCCTAGGGCTCTGCATTTCTGACATGTTTTACATAGTGTAAGGGCAGACTATTCCCTTATGTTGGTGGCTAGAGGGGGGTGCTGGGAACTGTAGTTCTTTAACGTAAACCTGCTATAAAAGAAATGTGGAGGCTGCAATTGCTTGTCTGCTTTAAAAATAATAGTTGCCTGGATATCAGGGAATTCCAAGTTGTGTGTCACTGACCTGACATGCAGTGAAGTCCCGATTTGTATACCTGCTTTGTATCAGCACTTAAAGTGGTTGTAAACCTTTGTTTTTTTTTTTAAATAACAAACATCATACTTACCTCCACTGTGCAGTTCATTTTGCTCATCGTCTTCTGGGGTCCCCCAGCGGAGCTCACAGCTCCTCTCCGCATCGGTAAACCCCCTGGGAGAAGTGCTCTCCTGGGGGGTTACCTTGCAGGCACGTTCCCGAGTCCAGCATTTGCGTGCATAGACACAGACTGCCGGACTCGGCCCCGCACCCCACCGGACCCCGCGTCATTGGATTTGATTGACAGCAGTAGGAGCAAATGGCTGCGCTGCTATCAATTTATACAATCAAGAGCCCAGAACCCCAGGCAGAGAGGTCCAGCGCGTCTCTGCCAAGGGAGCCAAGGGCTCAGGTGAGTAAAACGGGGGGGGCTGGGGGGCCGGTCACTGTCAGAAGTTTTTTCATCTTAATGCATGCGATGCATTAAGGTGAAAAAACACAAGGGTTTACAACCCCTTTAAACTAGAGGGTCAGCATAAAACAATACATTTAGCAGCTATGGCAGCTTCTACGTTTCATGACTGGTTTCCTTTTAATGGCTGGCAGTCCACAGCTTGTGCAATCTGGTTATGCTGGGTTGTTATATGAAGACCAGTTGCATGTATTTACACTATAGTGTTAAAAGTATTGGGACGCCTGCCTTTACACACACATGAACTTTAATGTCATCCCAGTCTTCGTTCACAGGGTTAATTAAGTTGGCCCACCCTTTGCAGCTATAACACCTTCAACTTTTCTGGGAAGGCTGTCCACAAGGTTTAGTAGTGTGTCTATAGGAATGTTTGACCATACTTCCAGAAGCGCATTTGTGAGGTCAGGCACCGATGTGGATGAGAAGGCCTGGCTCACAGTCTCCACTCTAATGCATCCCAAAGGTGTTCTATTGGGTTGAGGTCGGGACTCTCTGCAGGCCAGTCAAGTTCCTCCACCCCAAACTCGCTCATCCATGTCTGTATGGACCTTGCTTTGTGCACTTGTGTGCAGTCATGTTGGAACAGGAAGGGGCCATCCCCAAACTGTTCCCGCAAATTTAGGAGCATGAAATTGTCCAAAATGTCTTGGTATGTTGACGCCTTACGAGTTTCCTTCACTGGAACTAAGGGGCCAAGCCTGACCCCTGAAAAACAACCCCACACCATAATCCCCCTTCCACCAAATGATTTGGACCAGTGCAAAAAGCAAGGTTCATAAAGACTTGGATGAGCGAGTTTGGGACGAAGGAACTTGACTTGCCTGCACAGAGTCCTGACCTCAACCCAGATGCTTGGATCGCTACTGAACGTGGAAATTCAGTCAAATTCAGTCAAAACCTAAAGCTAAACCTACTCGCACGCCCATTTTAAGACTATTTTATCTACCCTGTGAAAAAAAAGATGCTTATACTTACCTATTCTGAAGCCGCTTTGATCTGGTCATATGATCAGGTCTAAGCCCCAGATTCAGTGTGGAGGAGGGGCAGAAGACAATAGATACCCTATAGTAAGCCTATGGGGATGTCATCACACAGACATTTGCAGCCATTGTTGGCAATCTCTGCTCTTCACCGAAGTCACTGCTGGAGAGATTATGTGACTGAACTGGAACAGCTTCAGAATAGGTAAATATAAGCATCTTTTCTTTCACAGGGTAGATAGAATAGTCTTAGAAAAGGTGTGGGAGCAGGTTTAGCCTTAGTTAGATTTTGCCTGAACTTCCACTTTAAAG
Organism: Aquarana catesbeiana; assembly: GCF_042186555.1. NCBI lineage: Eukaryota > Metazoa > Chordata > Amphibia > Anura > Ranidae > Aquarana > Aquarana catesbeiana. The sequence goes on along the minus strand of NC_133324.1, from coordinate 180,074,264 downwards.
GAAGCCTGTCATAGAACGAGCATGCTCATAAGGACATCTGACTTTCCTGCTTTTAAAGTGGTTGTAAACCCACATGACAAAAAAAAAAGAAAAAGACCTGCAAGACAAAGGCATAATGAGCTAGTATGCATAGCATACTAGCTCATTATGTAATACTCACCTGAGATCGAAGCCCTCACTGCAGTGCCCGTACACAGCACCGTCCGGCAACATTTCTCTCCGGAGTTACTTCCGAGTATCGTGGCTCTGGTGCTGTGATTGGCCGGATCCACGATGACGTCACTCCTGCCCATGCACGTGGGAGCCGCTGGTAACGACAGGTCTGAGCCGCTGTACTAACAGAACAGTTCGAACAGTGTTTCCCCCTGCTGAGCTATTGTGTTCTGACAGGGGGCCGACCCCCCTGCCTGAACACTCTGGTCAGCGCTCTCAGCTATTGGCTCCGAATGCTGACTGGGAGCTGGTTGGCAGACTGTCTTCTGTTGAACCAGCTGCCATACATGATGGTTCGAATGTCGGCCGACATTTGATGGCGGCCGACATTCGGCCTGTGTGTACTAGGCTTAAAGGCAAAATTGCTGTTCACTTTTCAGGAGAATTTTCCTTTAGCACATGAAAGAAAAAAAATCTGCTATTTTTATTTTTACTTCCACTTGATTGGGTATTCTTTGCAAAGCGAATGTTCACAACAATCACTAAACTAAGGGAAAATCCCTTGCAGATTGAACAGCCCATTTGCCTTTGGTAAATGAACCCCTTAGGCCTCATTTATAAAATGTTTTAAAGACAACCTGACTGTTGAGGGATGAAAGCAGCCAATCAGATTTTTTGTTTTATTTTTCTGATGCAGGTTAGGAAATTAAAGGCAGACTCATCCTGGCTGCCTTGAGCAGCTCTATAAAAGAGACACATTTTTCTAGTTTCATGTTCCTGCATTGAATTAGGACACTGAAAGATCCTGAAAACATCATGACATCACCTGGGATTGAAGTCATCAATATAGTGGGAAGTGGTGGAATAACAGTGCCGGGAAGAGTTAACTTTGACCACCATCACTGCACAGCTTAGGCAAAGATTGTTATTATTTTGCTATGCCTTGCCTTTTGTCTCTCTCTTCCTCTCTTCCCCTCTCTCTCTCTCTTTCTCCACCACTGCGGTTTGTTTATTCTTTACTGCTAGATTACACAGTGAATTTCTCATGCATGACAGTGCACACATTTCTATCTGTTATGAAGAAAGATGCCTTAGACGTGATATAGAGCAGTTTACAGGAATATTGACCTCTCATAAATAGCAGATGATTAGGAAATGCATGAGCAGCCGACTTTGTAATAAAACGGAATTGATTAAAAAAAAAAAATTAAAAAATGTACGGCAGGTTAAACGAAAGCTGTGGATTTCAAAATGTGGCCAATGCTGTTGTCTTGTTTGTAGAACTCAGTGTGGGTGATTTGCTAAATATAATCTAGGGAAATATGTAGTTCTAGTTCCTAGGAAGAGCAATGAGTTGTGTAATATGTAGACGTATATTGATCTGGTATTCTTTGTCCTCCCAGTGGGGATATTGCAAGAAACCTTTTATGCTAATGCTACATGCCTGTGCACTGCGGGGCTTGAATATACGTTGAGGATTTAGTAATGCTTCCGTCTGTCTTGTGGAATATTTATGTTCACATGTATATACTGTTTGCACATTACTTTCTCCCGCTATTAATGTTGTCCTCACTGTTTGCTGCTGATGCTGAAATGTATACTTAGCATTGAATTCAGCTGCAGCTGAGCAATACAGAAGACTGGGGATTTTCACAGTTGCTGAATAATTATCTCCAGTTCAGTGACTTCAGCAGCTGAAAGTAAAGCCATCTACTACTTAACCCCTTTACTGCCTCTGGGCATGTGATCATGGGTTCAAACTTCAAAGACACCTGGGTGGAGATGGCCCTATGTCTGATAAGGAGCTTCTTTACACTAATTAGGAATGAATACCACCCAAGAACTTAAACTGAAACACCCTTGTGTCGATTAAACTGCTTCTTTGTTCAATAAAAGCCCTACTAACTTTATTCCAGGTACTGCTTTGTCCTGCAGCTATTGCAATAGGGCTTTCCAGGACATTTGCTGAAATATTTCAAAATCATGCCCATTCTCAGTGTTGTAGTAAAAAAAAAGTACTGCACCCGTAACTTTTCTGTATACTGTATATGTAGGTCTCTTAGTGCCGGTTCACACTGGGGCAGCTTTAAAGTCGCCCGACTCGCCCTGTACAGCGTGAATTCAGCGTGGCTTGCAAACAACTTCTGTAATAGAAGTCAATGCAGGTTGCCCCGAAGTCGCCCCCAAGTAGTACAGGAACCTTTTTCTAAGTCGGAGCAATTTGAGTCACTCCAATTAGAACGGTTCCATTGCACTGAATGTAGTGCGACTTGTCAGGCAGCTAAGTCGCCTCACAGGTCACTAGTGTGGGTCGTGGGTTCTGATTGCGGCACCTGCAATCAGAATTGACCATGCAGTTTCCCTGCGGCTGCGTTTTAACCTCCCTGGCGGTATTTCCGTTTGTGGCTCAGAATTTCAGAACCAAAAGCAGTAACCCCAAGCCAGACTTGGGATCGCATCACAGGATCCAGGAAGAGCTTACTTACCTTGTTCCCTGGATCCTGCGATGTCTCCCCGCAGTGTGAGTGGCTCATCCTCTGTTCTATTCATCACGGAGCCAAGCTCCGTTCCCTGCGAGCGCTGCGAGTTATTTATTATATTATAATTTATGATTTCGTGTTTCAAACTTTATCATACCCGAGATGTCTACTAGATTCTTGTTTGGACAAATTTAAGTTATTCCTAAGAATTACAGGCCTACAATAAAAAACGTTAAATTTCCATGCAAAATAATGGTACCGCTTTCAGCATCAAAAATCTGAAATAATCATACCGCCAGGGAGGTTAAAAAAGGTGCATGCACCTTTTTTGTGCGTTTCACACGGCACAGCAACCCAGTCAAATGAATGGGCTGCTGTGCCTGAACAAACGCTGGTGAACCGAGCCTAAGCCAAACATGTAACTTTGAGTGTACTACAAATTGTCAGAGATGCCAAATTTATTGCTATGGACACCTTGTGCATTTGCTTCAATCCCTATACTGATCAGCAGCACAGTAGAAGCGCTTCCACCTAGTAGCACTAGAGTTGTCAGTTTGAATCCCAAACATGGCACTACCTTCATGGAGATTGCATGTTCTGCCTGTGTGAATTTCCTCCAGGTGCTGTGGTTTCCTTCCACCCTCCAGAAGCATGCTGCTAGTTAATTGGCTCCTGTCTAAATTGGCCCGTATATGTATGAATGTTAAGTTAAGGACCTTAGATTGTAAGCTACTTGAGGGCAGAGACAGATGTGAATGTACAATAAATATATGTAAAATGATAGTGCTATATAAGTACCTTTAATAAATACATTTGAGAGAGTCATTTTGGCAATTACATAAAAAGGTTAATGGTGATTTGGGGAAACACTCCATACAGAGCCCCCAGGCTTGCTTTACACATATAATGTGTGGTAACATGTGCAATTTAGTGTGCTACCACAGCACTCACTAATGTATAGCTCTTTGCGGTGTTACTGTGCCATTCATTTTGGAAATAGACCCTAGTGCGCAAGTTCAGTAGTTAGAAACATAACTGTGCTACATCACGACGACACACAGTGTCACACTTTGTAATGTTTAACTTTACACAAATGGTGCAGGTACATTTTTTAGCTGATTGCAGTACATTGACAGCCCATTTAAAATTAATTGGCTGCCTTGACACAGCGCATGTTAAAATATGAAATACCGTACCGCAATGCAGTCGATACATTTGAACAGGCCCTGTTTAAATCTTCCAACACCAAATTGCTTTTGATCAATCAATATGGGCAAAAATCAATGTTTCAAAATGAATTGCTATACTTTGGAGATGATTTACTTAGGGGCTTGATTATACTTGTGGTTGGGGTGATGAAAACACTAGGTTGAGCCATGTTTTTATTACCACCAATGATCACCCTTAATCGGCAAAGACAATGGACTGGGTTGTACAAGTGCCATGGTCATGATGCTTTGCTTCATGGCTGTGTTGAGAATTACACCCCCGGTGGCATTTGGCGAGCTGTACGTGACCCATTTAAGCAATGTGCGTGGTTGAAGTGCTGCGCTGTGGGCTTATAGGGGTTAACACAGGTGGCATAACGCTCCCTCACTGCCTTTAAAATGGCCTCCAAAAAGTGATTGCTCTTCAGAGGACTAATACTGTTGTAAACTAGCCTTAAAGCATTAGAGAATGTACCCTTTTGAAAGTGAATGTTCTCTGAAGCTGCATGGAAATTAAATACTCAAAAGTGTGCAAAAGCAATTAAAAAATAATTTTGCCTTGGATGGATGATATGGTTGGATGGATGATGTGAACATAGTTTCAACCTACTCACTAAGCTAAGTTACCATTTGCAAAGTGAAAACTATCCTCTCTTTTAGCAAGCCATTTCCATTGCCATTAGTGCTTCAGAAACTCCTAAAAACACTTGACACAGAGGGGTTCATTTCAGTGATGGCTGTGCTCTTTTTTTTGGGGGGGCGGCAAACAAACTACCCGACCTTCCTCCACCCCCCCTTCGGCCCCCCTATTGCTCGGCAAACAATCCCCCATCACTCGGCAGTCCACCCACCAGCCCATCACTTACCTCATCAAGGTTGAGGGCAGCTTCGGCGGCTTCCCCCTGCGTCTCCTCCTCGGCGGCTTCCCCACTGCTTCTGCTCCTGGCTGACCCATACGAAAATTATCTCCTCTGGGCCAATCGGGTCTTAAGACCCGCTTCCTGATTGGCTTGGAGGAGAAGCAGGAAGACAATAGTGAATTAAAATTTGCTATTGTCACACAAGTGGGTGAGCCCACCCTTTTTGAAGCCAATTAGAGCCTCAGGCTCTAATCATTTGCTTAAAAAAAAAACCCCCATTAAAATCCATGCGTCCGGCACCCTGCATGTAGATTAGGGGCTGGGTGCATGGATTAGAGGGTTGCATTCTGCAAAAGCAGTTGCTCCAGAGCTTAATAAATGAGTAGACGCTCTGCTGACATCCAATTATGTGCAAGCAAAAATGCTGTTTTTTTAATTTTTGCTTGCACGTGATTGGGTATTCTTTGCAAAGTGAAGTTTTACCTATTTACTAAGCTCTGGAGCAACTGCACTTTTCAAAATGCCTTTAGTAAATCAACCCCAAAAAGTCTGCTCAGATGTGTTTGTCAGAAAACAGAACTTTTGTTGTCATTTACATTTTAAATTCAATCTGCATGGAAAAACTTTAGATAAAAATGGTCACTTTAAATGAATTAAACGTTTATAGACAGAAGCAAATAAACATCTAGCCATAAAATAAGGGTCTTAAAAATGAAATTGAAAGCTCTGTGAGCGACTTTATACCTTTATGTGTATTACACCGCCAAACATTCGTATACAGCAGGCCTGCTTTTTTGGCTGACATTTTTATGATGGCCTTGTAAGTATTGGTAACATCCTAAGAAAATGAATTGATATTGTGTTGACGTTTTTACAGTTTCCTCCGTTTCCTGAGCTATCGCAGGACTAACACTTTATAGATTCCTAGGTTGGACTTTCATTCCAGTAAGCCTTTCCAACTCCTTTACTTCTTTGTCCTTTCAAGCCATTACAGTACCCCAAAAAATGTGATTCTTTTTTGCCTGGAAAGCAGTCAGGAATGTGAGTCTAAGCTCTTCTTTACCTACTTAACCTTGTCTCAAAGTGGATGCCCTGGAGACTTGGACGATATTGGCCAGTATGAGATGGTTTATAAGTTTTCTATATGCCACTTGATTCTAAGCTGACATTTATCCCTGTGTGAATTATGTTGTATTAACATTACTCCTGTCACTTTGCAGATCTGGGCCCCCGACCTTGATTATGAGCTATATTATAGGAACAGCTGGAAGAGGCTTTGCCTCATTGCAATTATAAATCACAGAAAATACAAGGAGACTGAAGACCATATTTTCTAGTAAAAAAATAATAATAGTATAGGCCATCCATAACTGCGGTGCTGATCAATTTCCACTTCAGAAGTCCTGCGTGCTTGAGATGCAAATAGTTCCGCACAGTATAAATTCAATGTAGGTCCAATAATGCAAAGCATATTTTCCACTTGTTATGCTATAAATATGTAAATTGTTGCGCTCTGCTCATCTCTACAGAATAGAACTTAGGTCAGGTCATAGCTCACAGTATTATAACAATGCCTGCTTATGCTGCCTGCGTACCGGCTGTGTTACAGTGAGGGTTTTTCTTTGTAATAGAAATTAATGTTCTTATGCATGTGAGCACATGTGTGTGCAGTAAGCTACAGTTAACATACTGTATACACACATGTTTTTATTCTTGGAGGCTTAGAAATTATTGTTATAGGCAACACAGATAGTTCTTTTTCAGACACTTTGAAATATTAAACCTACTAAAATGTAGGTGTTATACCTGGTAGAAAATATATTTTGAATCAGTCAGGTTCCAAGTTTTAAAAGTACAGGTTACACCATCTTCCCAATACCTTCTAAAACTGCATTCTTCATTTTTTTTTTATTTCTCGTTTAACCTCCTGGTTTAAGGGAGAAGTACAGTCAAAGCTTGTTTCCTGTGGATCACAGGAGTGCAGATCGTTCTGCACTCCTGTGACCCATTTTCAGCAGACAGCGGACTGAAGCCCGCTGTCGGCTGACATCACAGAGCCGTCCAGGCTCGGAAAAGATTATGACCATATGGTCAGGATCTGTCCACATGCCTGTACTGGCACTCGGCTCAGCTTCCCAGCAAGCCAAAGAGCCTGAGCCAGTCGATCCCGCCCCCTCCACAGCCCAGCACTCCAGTGAACATGGAGGGGGCAAAACAAAGAGCTGGTGACTGACAGTCACTAGCTCTCTGCTCTGGGAGCACTGAGAACTGAGAGATCGGCAGTTTTTGATCGCTCGGTTCTAAGCCTTAGACCCCTTTCACACTGAGCCGCCTATAGCATCGGCGGTAAAATACTGCTAGCGGCCGAGAAAGGGTTAAAACCGCCCTTGATGCGCCGCAATAGCGGCATTTGCCGGCGGTTTCCCAGCGCTGCCCCATTGATTTCAATGGGGAGCAGTGGTGGAGGAGCGGTAAACACACCGCTCCTTCACCGCTCCAAAGAAGCTGCTGGCAGGACTTTTCCTGACGTCCTGCCAGCGCACCACTCTGGTGTGAAAGCCCTCAGGCTTTCACACTGGAAACAATGGAGCAGCTGTTTGAGGGCGGATTGCAGGCGCTATTTTTAATGCTATAGCGCCTGCAAAACGCCCTTGGTGTGAAAGGGGTCTTAGAGTCGGTGGGGGGCAGATGCAGCATCGGACTGATGCTGCCTCCACCCAGGTAAGTATGATTTAAAAAAAATAAAAAATCCCATACTTCTCTTTCAAAATGGTTGTAAAAATGAAATGACTGGCCTCAGGTAATACACAGAGATTAAATAAATCCTCCTACATTAGTTGTACTGTTTATCTGCAGTCTTCTCTTCTCTGCATCCATTCAAAGTCCAGAATTTTACACAGCATTTCTGAGCTTCAGAGTGCATGGCTCAGGGAGCTGAAGTTACACCCTGCAGAGTTCAGTGAGGAGAGCTCTGACAGCTGATTGGAGGGAAGGAACACAGGAACAGAGCTGTGGCTGTCAATCAGCTGGAGGTCCCCGTCCCCCCCCCTCCCGTCACCATTTTTCTCTTAGTGTCAGGAAAACATGTCAGAAGTGATTCATGTTGATAACAGGGGAATGAAGCAGCAGAAAGAAATTGCACTTAGTGCTCTTAACTGAGACAATGTCTCAGTACCATAATATTGTATATAATTCTCTGATTTTAATGCTTTTAGGTAATCTAAACCTTAACTCCAGTCAAGTATAGATATTTTATCTATCCATCTAGATCTTTCTTTCTTTCTTTCTTTCTTTCTTTCTTTCTTTCTTTCTTTCTTTCTTTCTTTCTTTCTTTCTTTCTTTCTTTCTTTCTTTCTTTCTTTCTTTCTTTCTTTCTTTCTTTCTTTCTTTCTTTCTTTTTTGATCCAAGTACCCCTGCCCCTCTGCCAGAAAGTATATTTGGGTACTGTCCCACCCACCTACACCGACCCAACATCTCAGAAGTCCTTCTGCATCCAGCGTTCAAATGAATCTGACATAATTATGCTATACTTTGGCTGCAGATGTTTTCGACAGCACATTTTCAAATACCTTTTATATTGTATTCTGCAATCAACTAAAACAATAACTTACTACTGTTTGAGTTCTTCAGGCTTGCATAGGAGACAAATGTAATAAACCTCCCAATGTGTAAGGTTCCCTGAATTTTTGCTGCTCCAGGCTTGAGGACTTTTCAGAAATTGGGAACAATGCAACGCTGTTGCTAAACAAATGCTGATTACAGAACAATATCCATGGCAACCAATCTGTGAACATCTTTCAGTTAATGACTTCAGTAAACTAATATCTTATTTGGTTTTATAGGTTTTTCCACTGTGCACATCATTAAGCTATAATCTAAGGATGGCCATAGACCTAAAGATTATCAAAGAATAAATGTGATGATATATAGTGCACTACCCAAATGACTCCCACACTACAGGGGGCTGCTACATTTTTTCTGAGTTTAATGATGGCATGTGGAAGGGTGGATAGCTGTGGTTGGTTAAAGAGGTATTAAACCCAAAACCAAAAATGTAGTATATTGCAGCTTACCAGTCGTTAGATATGGTGGCTTTCACCTCGTCTTTTCACCTGGTGATTTGTCCACTAACATACCTCCTGCATTAGAGTGCCTTCACTCTGGGTGAATGAGCACAGTGGGCACAGCAGACATCAGAATTGTCAGTCTGGGAGGAGTGTAATGTTAACTGTACAAGCAGATTTAAATACACTAACAAATTTAAGCCAAAGTCCAGCTCACACTTTTTAATCAGTTACAGCAAACAGCCTTTTTTCCATTTGGGATAAAGCTTTTACATGAATAATAACTGATCATTTTAGGCACCCTGGCCAGATCATCGATTAAAATAGAAGAAAGAAAGCCTAAAAAAATAAATAAATGTAGCCAGCATATCTAAAAATTGGTAAGCTGTCATATAATAAACATTTGCTTTTGGTTTAATACTGCTTTAAAGGATAAGTTCATGTTTAGTAATATGTTAAATGTTACATCCTATCCTAGCACCTGCTGTTACATTTAAAAAAATGGCATAGCTGTGCGGGGCTGCCCAACTGCTCCATTCATTCACAGCTGTCTGTGAATGAAAAAACTACAAGTGCCATCTGTCACTGCAGAATACAAACTTGTAATTTTGTACTTGTTAATCTGCTGATTGAGGGTGCAATTCTTTTCAGGCTGCTGCAAAAAAAACAATAAATGCACATTTTCTACCTGCAAAATCATGTGCATTTATTATTTTTTTTAAAAAGGTGAACATAACCTTTAAGGGTGCAACTCTTTGTCAGAATGAACTTTTCCTATATGCTGAAAAGTCTCATGGTGTGATAATCAATGATATATAGTAAAACCTTGGATTGCGAGCATAATTCATTCCGGAAACATGCCTGTAATCCCAAGCATTCGCATATCAAAGCGAATTTCCCCATTAAAAATAATGGAAACTCAGATGATTCTTTCCACAACCATTTATTCATCACTCCTTCAGTTTATAGGCCATATAAAAAGACTATAGCAATGTAATAGGTTGTGTAACCATAAAAAATGTCCATCCAAAAATGGCAGCCTCCACAAGGGGATTAGAAGCAAAATCCAGCAGGAGCTACAGAGTATAAAAGAAAAGAAAGGCACCTCTAAGTGTAGCAGTAGGGTTACATTTAGACCCCTTTCACACTGTGCCACCACCGGTGTCAGCGGTAAAGCGCCGATTTACCGTCGTTTTAGCAGTGCTATTCGGCTGCTAGCAGGGCAGTTTTAACCCTCCGCTTGCAGCCGAAAAGGGGTTAAATCCACCCGCAAAACACCACCGGAGCAGCGTTTTGCCGGCGGTATCGCAGTGCTGCCCCATTGATTTCAATGGGGAGCAGCGGTGGAGGAGCAGTGAGTTCACCGCTCCTTCACCGCTCCAAAGAAGCTGCTGGCAGGACTTTTTCTGATGTCCTGCCAGCTGTTTTAGGGCAGTTTGCAGGCGCTATTTTTAACGCTATAGTGCCTGCAAAACGCTCCAGTGTAAAAGGGGTCTGAATGAAGGTACAACATGTAGCAACTTACATGGTTGATGATTAAAGAGGCACATCTAAGTATGCAGGCATCGGGGTAAAGCTGTCCACATAGACCGCCCTCTGCACCGCCGGCTTTCAACGCTGTCGGTCTGCAATCCTGACCGGGAAGACTACCCTGCAGTAGAGCAATCTGAAAGAGAGGCTTGAAGTGCTCGTAGAGCGCATTGTGGAAGGGATGGGGTTGATGGCGGTGTGGAGGATGGTCTATGTTGACAGTTTTACCCCGGATGTCTGCCTACTTAGATGTGCCTGTTTTAATCATCAACCATGTGAGTTGCTAAATGTTGTACCTACATTAAATGTAACCATATTACTACACTTAGAGGTGCATCTCTTTTCTTTTATATTCAGTTGTGACATGACGCTACTTGTATATAAAGACTTTGCTTGTATATCAAGTCAAAATGTATTAAAAAAATTAGCTTGTCTTGCAAAACACTATCAGACCAACTTACTCTCAATCCAAGGTTTTACCGAGTCACCCTTGTGTTTCAAGTAGTGGTCCAATAGGTTGTGTATGTGGTCTACCTTAGGCTGGTCATAGACAGACACATGTCACTCAAGAATGTTGGGTGATGACCCCTCTGCTTTTATTGACTACCACTCTCTACAAATTGTTACTTGCCAAAGAATAGAGGAGTTCTCAAGTGGTAAAATAGTTGCTTCACTTTTTTGCAGAATAAAGGGAGAGCTGGGCTTCATCATACAGAAATTGTCTGACAAGAGCTTGTCATTACTCCTCACAAAAGGTCTATAACCCTGTTCTATCCAGATTGTCTCTTTGGGCCATTGAATTGACACAGAATTCCTACATGAGCAAGTTTTATACAGTATGAAAAATGCTGTTGCTCCTGAAAGGGTCATGCTGCTTTGACAGATCTTCCTCGGTGCCTCATAAGGACAATTGGAGTCTTTATTTTATGACAAAAATCTCTTGACATTCATGTGCTCTAATATCCATAATACACATGACCTTTCTGAAGGAGCAGATACACAAGATCTGTGGCTGGATAATCTTTCATAAACCTACAACAGATAAGCAAGATTAATAATATAATACAACACACAAGGTAATCGATAAAAGCACAAAGGGAGGGACTTGGCACAACAGAATGCTGTCAGCAAAAGAGAGATGTTTAGAAAGATCCAGTGGATTGACTTTAGTCAGGACATAAAAAAGTTATTGCAAAAATGTTTTTTCTAGGAATGTCACTGAAAGAAATGCGCAAGGTGAACTTAATTGTTTCTAAATATTACTGTATGCATTCATTCTGGGATGTCATCTTGTATTAGACTTTGTCACGTAACATGAGGATGATTTGAAATATGTTGATATATTATTTGTAAGGCAGTTTAATTTATTAGTTAATATTATTATGTTCGAGGAGTAGGACTTGTGTGTTGTCATTTTAATGTAGTTGCACATAGTCTCTCTTTTGATAAATAATACAAATTTTCACTTGTTTAAGATGAGGGAGTTTAGTTATGTGGATGAAATTTTATCAAAATAATATTGCTTTTTGGGTGGATCTTTACAAAGGTGAAATTCCAACTTGTAGGCAGAGTAGGTAAGGTATTGAACCTATATTAGTCCTTAATGGGGGATATCCCTTCACTTCCTAGTGGGGCAAGAAATTATGATAAATATCTCCAGTGGGAATGCAGACTGCAAGAAAACACTTTTTATCAGTTAAATGGGAAGTCTGTCAAGGTATTATTGCTATCCATGTTTTCCTCTTCCTGTCACAAGCATTCCCCTTATTATTCTCCTGGGGTGAACACCTTCAGTGCAGTCAAGGTCAGTGCTATCAATTTGACTTTTTTACTCTTCCCAAGTCTAAAAAGAAATTAGGCTTTAAAATGACATTAAAGGATTTTTTTTAGTTAAAACAAAAAAGATGTTATACTTACCTGGTCTGTGCAATGATCTTGCACAGAGCAGTCCCTTGCTTCCTTTTTGGCAGTTTCCTGCCAGCTCTGTTCACTCTTCTCTTCTCTGGGTGCCTCTTTAGTAAGCCAAGTGCTAAGGGGGCACCTGTGCAGGCGTGCTCCAGACCCAGGCTGTGGGTTTCCATAGATATACACAGTGTTGGTAAGCCATGCCCCCACTCCCTATTCTCAGGAGCTTGGCTTCTGCTGCTCTCAGTGTCTCCGGGCAGTAACTGGGCAGTGAGAGGAGGGAGGTGCTGCAGCCAGGACAGTGCTGGTGTAATGTACCTGATGGTGGAGCCTGACATGTGGAAGTAGGATTCTGTTACACCTCTGGCTCAGAAACCCTGGTAAAGTGACAGGAGCGCCTAAGCACAGATTGAGCATGAGTGCCTGACAGGTCTGCTGTTACAGGATCCTGAAGAACTGTGCATGCGTTGATGAAGAGCAGTCAGTGCGCTGCTGAAGATAAGGGTGTACTGGCAAGAAGACTGGAACAGAAGGTAGGCACAGGTCAGCAGGTTCAGATGCAGGTAAACAGGGTCAGGTAGTCCGGGTTAGCAACAGAAAGGCAGATCAAGTACAAGCAGTAGGCAGAAGAGTAATTGAAGTCAGGCCAGGGTCAGATAAGCAAAAGGAGCAGGCAAAGATGAAATCCAAAGACAAGCCAGGGGTCGGTACAGGCAGCATTCAGGCAGAGTCAGAAGCAGATCAAGTAGGTAACAACAACACAAGAACTGGTAGCGGGTATTGAGGAAACGTAATAGACCAAACGGCGAGGACCCGAGGCCATAGTACAGTATTAATGGCCTGCTCGGCGTTTGTGCATGTTTGCGCACCCGTTAGCACACTCATTTGTGCACGTGTGAATTGGCCACAGGAATGCGCCTTTCCTGACAGCTGGAGTGGGGAGAAAGAGCCAGGTAAGTGTTTGGGGATGGGTAGTAAAACAGTTTGTAGGGCTTTTTTACCCTAATGCAGGGAATGCAGTAAAAGAGAAGTATAGGAATTTTTTTTTCCCCATTCATACTTACCTAGGTGGGTGCAGCATGGGTCCGATGCTGCATCTGTCCCCCGGTGCATCTACACTAAAAACCAAGCGATCGAACATTGCCTATTATTCTGTTTTTTTAACTCCATGAGCAGAGAGCTGTAGACTGTCAGTCACAGGTCTCTGCTCTTCTTCCTCCATGCTCATTGGAGTGCTGGGCTGTGGAGGGTCGGAGCGGCTCGCTGAGAGGCTGAGACGGGTGTCAGTCCAGGCACCTGGACTTTATTGTTGTGATGACACGGTGCCTGGACTGAAATCCTTGATGTCAGCAAAGAGCGAACTTCAGCCTGCTCTCTGCTGAAAATGGGTCACAGGAGTGCAAAACTAATTGCACTCCTGTGACCCATAGAAGAAGCTCAGCCTAACAAGCTTTGGCTGGACTTTTACTTTAATGCCCCATACACACTATCAGATTTTCTGCTAATTTTTGTCTTCAGATTTACCAAAACCATGTAGTGCAAGGGCCTGCCTGATTGCATACAAATTGAAACTCCTAAGGTTTGACCTCATATTATATGGTTTTGGTAAATCTGAAGGAAAAAATCAGCAGAAAATCTGAGTGTGTATGGGGCTTTAGGTAAAAAACATTTTGACTTTTTTGACCACATTAAATCTCATGGCTTTGAGTGTAACATGTCAGATTACTGAACTAAGTAAATATTGGGTTTGTTGATGACCAGTTGCATGATACCTGCCCTGTAGGTAGAGCTGTGTTTATTTACTTTCCTTGCTCATAATTGGGTATTCTTTGCAAATTGTAACCTCAACATATTAACTAAGCTCTGGGATAAATTCCCTTGAAAGGTGCAATGTCCCTTACAGACTATACAGCCTATTAAGATAAAAAATGGGGCAGACTTGATGAATCCCTTGGTCTTTTGTCTGTGGACACTCTCTTATATTTGCCTTTGATAAATCACCCCTTATGTGTCAGTAGTATGGAAACAGTATTTTTTTTTTTGCTGCTCTTGTAAACTGCAAAGGTTATATACATGGGTACATTTGCTAATTAAGATGCATTAGACTAAACTGGGTGACCATCATATGAAATATTAAGCCATATCTCTTCCAGATACTAAGCGGTGATTACATATTGGACAGCATAAATAGAAACACACACATCTTATTTGTATACGATAACTGCCATCTCTGTTTATATCTTTCACATTGGAACAAAATAAATGGATCATTTGTATTAGGTCGTAAACACTCATACAGAAATCTAATACAGCAATAGCGCAATGGACTGAACTATCCCTTAGCAATAAATCAAAAATGAACTTTTGTTTGTCTGACTACCGTACACTGCTAAAAGTTGATCTGTACCTGAAACCACCTTGACAGCTTGAAATGCATCAAGTGTAATATGTTCAAAAGGCCAACAAATATACCAGCACTCCCTTTTGCAGCACAGGTCTATCCATCTTGTCCTACAAAGAACAAGCAGAAAATATAGAGTCAGTCCGGTGCCTCGTGCTTGCATAGTCTTTAGCAAATAGCAATTTGTCACTATCTTTGACTTGAAAGAAACACTTCATTGGCATGTGAGTTACACGCGACTCCCCATTGACACTCCCTGTCACATGGCTGGAACACAATGGAAAGACTAGAGTAACATATTACTTCCAGTCTATTTAATAGTGCTAAGGGCAACCAATGGGATATTTTGCTCATTGATGTACTACTAATCATAGCAAATTCAATCAGCTGTTGTGCTTGTAAAATTTTCCATATCTTAGGGGATAATCCACCTAAGACTAATATTTCAGATTATGGATGGCTGAACCACTCAACAGCTTGGAGTTTTACCTCAATTTAAGTGATAAAGAATGCTAGGGAATGTTATAGAACAATGAAAAGTGGGCAGACACAGCAAAAACTCAAAGGTGGATAGGATGTTGATTATGAATTATAGTAGCAAGATCTCATGTTTGGAGTAGCCAAGACATATAAGAGGCCAGAAGGCCATTGGTCTCCTTCTATAACTAAAATATTACTTTGGATGAAATGGCCCTTTAAAGAGTAACTCCACTTTTGTCAGAAAAAAAAAACAATTCCCTCTGGGTGATCAATGTACATTGCAGGGATTTACATTGATGGGAGTGACTGTATTATTAATCAACAGATGCACTTGCAGTGTTCTAACGAGGAAAATGCAGGGTCTGAATTCCTTTAAAAGTAATTAACCCATTGGGAGTATCTCATCAAAAATTTAATTTTTGTTGCTGAGGATGCCTAAAACCTGACTTGTATATTTGTGCAGACTTCTAAAATAATCAGTAAGCCAATCAGACAAGCAGGAAATTACATTTCTGGGAGTGCTTCATACACCAGTGGTGTACGGAATGCCTCCAGGTTGCATTGAATTTTGCAAAAAAACAACAGCTCTGCAGATTGAAAAGGAAAGGTGGTATTTAATAACAATCCAATTACAATATGGCATGTGCAACATTTGTATTTTCTATATTATTATATTTTTGTCTATTTTTTTTCTCATGAAAGTGGAGTTACCCTTTAATAAAACTTGCAGTGCTTTGTGCACTAATCTGTTTAGCTGAGTGCAAACTATTATTTTACGTTATCGGTTATTTCAGTCTAAGAGAAGCTGACTGCTGTGTCATTTTATGGAGTTAATGGACAGGAAGTCTGCTGTGAGTAGCAAAATATCACTCACATAATAGCAACTTTTTATCACTTGATCTTGACTTTTCCATATATCGCTGTGAATGTTAATAATAGTCATTTTACATATGTCAGCCTGTATTCTAGAATTACTGATCCTTTAGTTCCTTACAAATCTAATTGCTGTTACCCTTATTTACATTTATAACATCTAATTAACATTAACTTGGTACAATCATGGTGAATATTTTATGTGTCTGCTGTTTTGTATGGTCAATGCAAGCTCTGCGGGTAAATACATAATTAGCAGTATTATTTAAAACATTCTTTGAAAATGGGTCATTTATCTTACTTATGAAAGGTGTGCACACGTCCCGGCCTCTGATGTTTACCAGCGCATTCGATTCTGTGATAAAATGTATCATGTGTCAGCTTTTTATGAGATGACTTAATTGAACTTCCGTGATAAACAAATTACCATTCTTAAAGTACCCTCTTCGCATTACTAGAGTATCAGACACAAACTTGTTTCTTGTTTTGCCCGTGTATTGTAACACAACAAGAGCAATGATGTCTAGTAGCCATAAGCTACCAACTGGCTATCAACAATTAAGAGTAGGTATGCTGGTTAAAGTCGATTGAAATGTAATTTCCAGTGGTCCTAGATATGTTTGTTTGCTTTTTTTTATATTACTGGTTAAAATGTAGAATGGACCCTAATGCCCTGTACACACGGTCGGATTTTCCGACGGAAAATGTGTGATAGGACCTTGTTGTTGGAAAAGCCGACCGTGTGTGGGCTCCATCACACATTTTCCATCGGAATTTCCGACACACAAAGTTTGAGAGCAGGCTATAACATTTTCCGACAACAAAATCCGTTGTCGGAAATTCCGATCGTGTGTACACAAATCCGACACACAAAGTGCCACGCATGTTCAGAATAAATTAATAGATGAAAGCTATTGGCTACTGCCCCGTTTATAGACCCGACGTACGTGTTTTACGTCACCACGTTCAGAACAATCGGATTTTCCGACAACTTTGTGTGACCGTGTGTATGCAAGACAATTTTGAGCCAACAACCGTCGGAAAAAATCCATGGATTTTGTTGTCGGAATGTCCGATCAATGTCCGACTGTGTGTACGGGGTATTACACTTCACTCTTTAGGAAACCAAAGCAATATCTTGTAAGTTTGGAGGACTTATTGCCAACAGATAGGGTATTTATAAATCTAAGAGATTAAGGCTGTTCATAGACAGATCGAAATTTGGATAGTTCAGCAGGAACTAGACAAGCTTTCCATCCATTTATGGGTAGGCTGGTTGTACTGAAATCTATATATTAATTAAGTTCAGTGCAACCAGCCTGTTTTTTTTTTGTATAATCATTGCTGGTGGCTCCAGCTGTCAGAATACAAAGCGCAGTGGGAGGGATTCCCCCATCAACACTGACTGTGTTGAAGGAAGAAAGTTGCATAATGTATAGTCTGCCTTATACCTGGTACACACTACTAGTTTTTTTTTTGTTCAACCCCTTGTGAACACTCTGATCAGCACTCTCTGCCATTGGCTGAGAGCACTAATTTTGACCTGCTTGACTGCTGATTTTCCAGCATGCTTGTCCGACAGAAGCTGGCCAAATGGCTGGCTTCTGTTGGACGGAGTGCCTTACACAGGGGCCGAATGTCAACTGACATTCAGCCCATGTGTACAAGGCTTTAGAGGCACTGGAGCAAAGGATGTGAAAATTATAGTTGGAAAAACCCCACTGTAAATACCCCTCCTGTAGTCATATAGTAGTAGGGATGATAATTATTATAATAATTTGAGCTATTCCCACAGCAACCCTGGTTTGAACCTGGATCACAGCACCAAAGTTGTGATATACACTGAGCAAAATTATAAAGGCAACACTTTTGTGTTTTCCCCTATTTATCTTGAGCTGAACTCAAAGATCTGTGACTTTTTCTATGTACACAAAAGGCCTGTTTCTGTCAAATATTGTTCACAAATCTAAATCTGTGTTAGTGAGCACTTTTCCTTTGCCAAGATAATCTATCCACCTCGCAGGTGTGGCATATCCAGATGCTGATCAGACAGCATGATTATTGCACAGGTGTGTCTTAGACTGGCCACAATAAAAGGCCATTTTAAAATGTGCAGTTTTATCACACAGCATAATGCCACAGATGTTGCAAGTTTTGAGGGAGTGTGCAATTGGCATGCTGACTGCAGGAATGTCCACCAGAGCTGTTGCCCTTGAATTGAATGTTTGTTTCTCTACCACAAGCCGTCTCCAAAGGCTTTTCAGAGAATTTGGCAGTACATCCAACTGGCCTCACAACTGCAGACCACGTGTAACCACACCAGCCCAGGAGCACCACATCCAGCATCTTCACCTCCAAGATCATCTGAGACCAGCCACCCAGAGAGCTGCTGCAATAATCGGTTTGCATAACCAAAGAATTTCTGCACAAACTGTCAGAAAACCTCTCAGGGAAGCTTATCTGCATGCTCGTCATCCTCTTTGGGGTCTCGAGTTGACTGCAGTTCATATTCATAACCGACTTGATTAGACAAATGCTGAATGGCGCCTGGCACTTTGGAGAGGTGTTCTCTTCACGGATGAATCCCAGTTTTCACTGTACAGGGCAGATAGCAGACGGTGTGCATGGTGTTGTGTGGGTGAGCGATTTGCTGATGTCAAAGTTGTGGATTGTGTGGTCCATGGTGGCGGTGGGGTTATGGTATGGGCAGGCGTATGCTATGGACAATGAACACAGGTGCATTTTATTGATTGCGTTTTGAATGCACAGAGATACCCTGACGAGATCCTGAAGCCCATTGTTATGCCATTCACCCAGGACCATCACCTCATGTTGCAGCATGACAATGCACAGCCCCATGTTGCAAGGATGGTACTGACCGGACATGTCACTCATTGAGCATGTTTGGGATGCTCTAGATTGGCATATACGACAGCATGGTCCAGTTTCTGCCAATATGCAGCAACTTCGCACAGCCATTGAAGAGGAATGGACCAACATTCCACATGCCACAATCAAAAACCTGATCAACTCTATGCGAAAAAAAAGGGGCTGCACTGCATGAGGCAAATGGTGGTCACACCAGATACTGACTGGTTTTCAGACCCCCCCAATACAGTAAAACTGCACATTTTAGAGTGGCCTTTTATTGTGGCCAGCCTAAGGCCCACCTGTGCAATAATCATGCTGTCTAATCAGCATCTGGATATGCCACACCTGTGAGGTGGGTGGATTATTTCAACAAAGAATCTCACTAACAAAGATTTAGACAGATTTGTGAACAACATTTGAGAGAAATAGGCCTTTTGTGTTCATAAAAAAAGTCGTAGATCTTTGCGTTCGGCTCATGATAAATAGGGGCGAACACAAAAACTGTGTGTGTGTGTGTGTGTGTGTGTATATGTATATATATATATATATATATATATATATATATATATATATATATATATATATATATATATATATATATATTGATATATATCCTGTGTGAGTAGCTGAAATTATGTCAACTGGGTCAATAGGCTGTGGTACAAAGAATGACACTGATATACATTCAGTGATAACTAACACTGATAACATAGATAAAAACTGTGCAATGATATCATTGCTCACATTGTGGCATATAAAAGTGGACCTAATATAGAACTAAATGTAAAGAATAAAAAATTGTGAACAGATGGCTCTTTTTTGCAGAAGAGATGTACATTTGTCTCTTCTACAATAAAATACATGTACCTGCCTGTTCAAACTCCCCTTCAGAGTGTACACTGAGCTCCACATGTGCATGCACCGTAGAGGAATCATCCCATGCCTGTCAAACAAGATGGCCGCAAACCGAGCGGGAGAAGATGTCGGCCCCAGTGGGGGGGATCTCTCAGGTGTTGGACAGTTGGAACCAAATTTCTATCTATCCGTCTTTGGGCAAGCTGGTTGTACTGCAGTTGATCCACCAATCAATTTCAGAACAACCAGTCTGTTGGGTTTTTTTCACCCGATCACTGCTAGTGGCTATAGTGGCCAGCAGTGATCATTGTATTCTGCTTGTGGGAAAGGCTCCCCAAGATGCCCTCTGGCAGAACACAATAGAGCATGGGGAAGGATTCCCCCATCACCAATCAACACTGACTGTGTTGATGGAGGAACTGAACAAGTGAACAAGTGAACAAGTGAAAATTGCATTATGTATGGCCTACCTAGGGCAAGTATTTTTTCTTTTAGTTCTGCTTTATTATACTTATCAGAGGACCTACAAGGGTGAAAAAACAGGAAGGCTAGCAGGGAGATGTTGGCCAATTTATGAAAGACAGAATATTGTTTCCGACTGTCCAACACCTGGGAGATCCCCCACTGGGGCCGGTATCTTCTCCCGCTCGGTTTGCAGCCACCTTGTTTGAAAGGCATGGGATGATGCCTTTCCGGTGCATGCACATGTGGAGCTCAGTGTACACTCTGAAGGAGAGTCTGAACAGGCATGTTTATGTATTTTATTGTAGAATAGACAAATGTACATCTCTTCTGCAAAAAAGAGCCTGTTTGTTCACAATTTTTTATTCTTTAAATTTAATTCTATATTAAGTCCACTTTTTGTTATGCCACAATGTGAGCAATTACATCATTGCACAGTTTTTATCTGTGTTATCAGTGTTAGTTGTCACTGACTGTATATCAGTTTCATTCTTTGTACCACAGAATATTGACCCAGTTGACAATAATTACAGCTACTCACACAGGCAAATCTGAATAATGTTGCAGTACTGCTGGACAGGAATAAAAGAAAAAGTAATTGATAACCACAAAGATAGTGCATGTATTTATCACATGACCAGATTTTCATTTTACTTGCTAGATTTCCAGATGGATATCAATTAGGCGGAATAGTCTAAGGTGCTCCATACACATGGTCATTACTCTTATGTCAGTCTTGGTCAATACCTAGGATGTGTAGAGTCATGTATTGAAGAAGACAAATATATGTAACATACCTACTCTTAATATACCCAATTAGCTACTCTGAACTCAATATATAAGTCATTTTGTTTTAATGTGTGCTATATATCAGACAAGTCTTTTTAAACTAAAGGGAGCATTTCTTGCAGGCATATGACTTTATTCTAACATATCAGATTTTGTATAGCTTCATTTGTTTTCTGCATCTTATTTTACAGCCTAAACAATCACATACAGGAAAGAGAAACAATTTCCTTATGTAATGAGTGGCATAAATAATTCTTCCACATACTGATACACCTAATTATAGTGTATGCATACAGTAACACCTGTCTACTGTCCTCCCGCAGCTCTGCAAAAACATTTCCCATAGGACTCTCTGATAAAAACAAGGAAGTGTTGTGTTTAGCTACTCATGCATTAAGATGTCTGCTAGATCTGACTCATCATCATTAGATGCAGACGTTTTATCAACTGAATTGTATGCAAAGTTCTAAGTAAAGCAGGTTGTTTGTCAGTTTTTTTTGTTTGTTTGTAATGTAGATCAGGAGTGGGTGGGTAGACAGGTTCTTTTGCTGTTTGCCAATTCTCAGAATGCCTTCTAGGAACTGCATGTGCACTATTGAAGTATGGTATCTCAGCTGGAGTTGCCTGAGGTGAGGGCACAATATACTGTGCTTAGGTCATCTGGATGGTGATTGCTTATTTCACAATACATCCATACATTCAAGAAGCACAAGACTATATATTTTCAAACATGTGATCCTTGTACAGATGTGCTGATGGACAGTGCAGTCAAAAAGAAAATCAGCCATTAGTTTATAGTGCTGTTGAATTTATCAATGGACTGTGATGACAGCAGGTTTGCTTCTACAGCATTTTTGTCTAACCAGACTCAAATGGGAGGTTAATCAGGCAACATGAATTCACACAGCAGTTCAAGTTTCATACTGACTACCCTCAGTTGTATTGTGTTTCAAACTGCAAAATAACATGGCCTATATTTTCATTTTTTAAAATAACATTTCATAGAAAAAACAAAGAAAGAAATTAATTCTAGCTGGTTTGTTACCAAACATTAAAGCTCATTTTTATCAGGAAGTTTATCCTTCTGCCCAGTTCCACAAAATATATATTTTTGTAACTTGAAAGATTGCCCCAACCCAAGATTTTTTCTTGCAGGCCCAGAATATCCTGGTTTCTTCTGCAAGCACTGGCAGATCTGTTATCAAGGCAATTGCTTCCCCTATGAGATTAACCACACCATAGCCAAACTGTGCCTGATTGGTCCAGCTTCTTGGGAATAATTAATACCCTTTCACAGCCACTACCTTTTCTATCCCTTCTGTTATAGAACCCTTCAAGCTAACCCATTGCCAAACTCAAAATTCCCAGACAAGCTGTAATAGTAAAGGAGCAAGCAGCTCCCTCTCCTGATACCCGCTCCACTAAAGGCCACTCTGATCCAGAGATATCCCAAGCTGAACCCATCCACTGGAGTCAACACTTCATGAAGTTTTGATTTCGTGTTCCCCCAGGGCACTCACAGATTCCTCCTTCTGTCTGACAGTGGAAGAGTCCTGCTGTTAAAATCCAATGGCAGCGGGGAGGATTCCTCTATCTATCTTGATTGTGTGGACAGGGGAAGCCATTCATTTTTTTTAAACATCCCTCTGGTTGATCAAAAAAAAAAAAAAAAAAAAAAAAAACATCTATGGCCAGCCCATAGATTTGTCTTTGTTTTTTGGGGTTTTTTTTTGCTCAACCTTCAGGTTGAATGGAAAAAAATGACCTGATTCCTCCATCCAACCACTTGATGTGGATTGGGAAATCTTTCCTGCAGAGTTATTCCATTCTGACAGCAGGGAGACCCTCTTGCCATCAGAATACAGTTATCAGTGCTGCTGGCTATAGTATTATTTTTGTCAGTGATAGGAGAGTCGGGTCTCTAATGTGCCATACATAAATTCCAGAAGTCTGTTGGGACTGATAACATCAGTTTTTGGTATACTGATGCGTTAGGTCTATGGACTAAAAACATTAAGTTACATAGTTAGTCTGGTTGAAGAAAAGACACAAGTCCATCTGGGTCAACCAATAAGATATAACACATATGAAATCAACTATGCAACAAATTCTGCCTTTTCTAGTAGTTGCAAAAAATTATTATAATTTTACATTCTTGATGGAATTTAATTACTATATAAATGCATTAAAATAAGCACACTGTTTGTACCAGATAGCTAAAAACAACTCAGAACAGGGAAAAAGTACAGTTAATTGCTTTAATTTTGTACAGCTTGATACTGTGAGCACTTTTGAGCTCCTTGTGCCTTAGAACCCTGGTTTGATGCCAGTCGATGGATTGTTTAATGTGTGTTGCTGACTCACTACATGAAGCTTTTAAACAGGGTCCTGACCTATGCTTTTAGTAATTAACAGTCTGGGAGTGGTGCAACACAATAGAAAAATAATATTCAAATGAAAAACCTTTCTCCTTAGATGGAATACTGATTTTATGCATATTTCACCCCCCAGATTTTCTGTGATTGAGAGTAATATAATTTTCCCTGCCTGTCAGCTCTTTGAGAAAATGTATAAACAGGCCAGATGAATCAGAAAAAAAATTCCTGGGATATACAAGATATTTAAAGAGAGATTTCTATTTTTACCCAAAAGAAACGCCTTAAAGTGTATGTAAATCCTGATGAACTTCTCTGTGTCCTCTGCACACTTCCTGTGTTATCTGAAAGTGTTTGTTTAGCCTTCCATGTTTTTATCTTAAAGAAGAATTTCAGCATAAACCTATCTAGTCTTAAAAATGTCCCCTCCCCACCCCTAACAACTATGCTAGCTAACATGTGTAATAAAGGTGTATATACTTACCTATTTTCAGCCGCCTTCAGTCAGTCACATGATCTCCTGTGTCAGCTAGCAGCAGCTGCAGGGGAGAGGGGAAAGCTATCAACAATTGCAGTAAAGCTTGGAACGGTGCAATCATTCACTGGTTTCTATGCCCCATCTGTTGTCGGCTCTCCCTCCTCTCCATGCAGCTGTCCTGGCTGACACAGTGGAGCTGGATCACATGACCTGACCAGATCAGCCTGAGAATAGGTATATACATCTTTTTTTACACAGGTTAGCCAACATAGGTGTTAGGAGGGGGGGAAGGAGCACTTTTATGACTAAATAGGTTTATGCTGGAATTCTTCTTTAAGAATAAAGGGTGATTAATGCCTATGCTTTGGAGATGAAGACAGTATAAACGTTTGAGAAGTTTGGAAAAATAAAACTGGACAGGGCTGACACCAATCAGACCACAAAAAACTGCATGTTGTGAGCTTACAAAAGGAAATTAAGAGCTGGGTGCATTTCTGGAAAATAATCAGGTATTTTCATGTACCTGCATTGTCTTTAAAAGGGTAGAACACGGTTAAAGGTGCATGTATCGTAGAGATGTACTGCATATATTTCATTTTTATTTTACCTTGATTCTTTATGTCTGGTGGGGTCTTAGCTTCCCAGGGATTGCAGCTGTTCCCATGCACCAAGGGTGATGGGGTATGAGCTATTACTGAGACTGCACCCTAATGGGGAATTTAGGGTTCTCTCTTAGTATAAAAACATGTACAGAGGCTCCATTTGCATTTGACTGATCTGTGTTCTGACAGCAAGAAAAAGTTGGTACGTTTTGGCTGCAGATGATCCAAACATGTATATTTATTTTAGACCCAGCAATTCCGACACCTCATTATTGTCTATGGCTAGCTTAATAGACTATACTTTCTGATTTCTAAAAAATATGATGAGTGCTGATCTGTTCTGTGTGAGCTTTGATGGTTTGAAGAGGAAATGAAATGCCAGAAAATGCCAAGCAGACTCAGGGGGAAAACCAGTTTATCTGTGCCAGCAGATGAAGTCCTGACATGCCACTAATGTAAGTACCAGATCTCATTTCAGTGGATTATAATGACTGACATGTTGTCTCTAGTTGTATATTCTCATATCCCTAAGGGGATAAAAGCAAAGCATGCTGGATATTGTTGTTCATCAAAACATGGAGATCTATAGGATAGTTAACATTTTAGCATATATTGTGTGCAAAATTGCTTGCCAAGATAAATGCGAACAGCTTGGGGCTTTACGTGACATTATTGGTGAATTTTAGATTATTTGTTTGACTGTAATCTTACTATTATTATTATTTGTTTGCATACCGGCAACATTAATGGTATGCTGGGAAAATGGACACCATGCTATAGAGAGATTGGTTACATTGATGTACTGATGTCAATAACTGACCCTTCCCAAATAAGTTTAGGATCCTGTGGTGCTAATACACATCTTGTTCATGTAGGAAAGTGCTGGTATTTGCTGGTATTTCTCACTCAGACTTTCAGTAGTCCAGACTGTTCCTGTCAAAGACATATGAATGAGGTGTCCTTTGACATTTTATTCTTGTGCACATTACTGCATGGCTCCATTATGGCAGATGCTTGCGGCTGTAGTGGAGAAGGACTCCTAGGCCAAATAAAATGTCGCCAGACATTTTATTATTGTGGTAGAGTCCAGCTGACACAGTGCCCTGACCCTCGCCACTAAACTATTCTGGAGTAGAAAGCTGCATCTCCACGTTACACAATTAGACAAAGTGTGTAAACTGGTTGGAGGAAAGGCATGACTGTTGTTATTTTACCATTCAACATCCTGTCCTGCACTGTCACCCACAGTCAGTATAGAAGGTTGCTTGGTCAACAGTGGCGAAATTAAATTGTCAGCACTCCTTAAATACTATATTTTAAAATAGAAGTGTTAGTATATATTTGCAAAATGTGGAAGTCATACTACCTCATCAAGGCCCCTCAGTAAAGTGCGATAGAGTTAGGGACCACACTTTAAATAGGGACCTTGACAAAGCAGTGCATATTCTATAAAGATTTGCAAATATATGCTACTAACAGCACCTCTGTATTTAATATATAGTGTGTAAAGAGTGCTGGCTATTCCTTTAATGTATTATTATTATACACGACTATTAACTGTAACCATGCATATCAATGCATGCCAGAAGTCTTAGATTTCCTGAAACTACCAGAGAAAGAGGAATTAGAGTTAAGAGTTAAAGTAGAGTAAAGTAAAATCTCTAACTCTACTTGCAGTTACATTCTAAGACTAATCTATCTAGCCCTGTAAAGCAAAAATCGCTATACATACCTTTTTCTGAAGTGGCTCTGGTCCAGTCCCATGCTGAGCTGTCAGTGGCGGCTTCACTGTGTAGGTGGGTGCAGGAGAGGGAGCCAACAACAGAAGCCCCATAGTAACTCTATGGGTGACGTCACTTTCCAGGCATTTCCCAGGCTGTGGTCGGCTGTCTCCTGCACAGAGCTCCCGCCACTGGAGACCTGGATCAGAGCGACTTCAGAAAAGGTATGTATAGCAATTTTTGCTTTACAGGGCTAGATAGGTTAGTCTTAGAATGTGGCTGCAAGCAGATTTAGAGATTTTAGTTTTAGGCTGAACTTCCACTTTAAGGTGTTTCAGAACAAAAACAGTTATATTGTATTAGAATTCTTAAAAATCCAAACCTAACTACTTTTAAAACAGCAACAATGTATAGGCAGTTTAGAGAGGGGTTTTATTTATGCTTTTTTTTCAAAGCAGGGATCCTTTATTCTGACTTTTGAGTGGTACAATAGAACCCTCCTTCTGCTCCTGTGTAAAAGGTGGAAAAGCCTGTTAGGCCTGGTTCACACCTATGCATTTTTTTAGCGCGTTTTCAGTTTTTCAGAAACACACTACAGTCCATTTAACATGGTTTCTTATGGGTCATGTTCACATCTGTGCATTTGGAAAGGGCCAGGGACTTTTTTCTGGTGTTAGGTTCCATAGACTTCAATGGATCAAAAACGCATATTGAAAAATGCAAAATGCACCTGTAATATGCAAAGTGCAATCTGCATAGATGTGAACCAAGCCCAAGTCTACTGACAGTTAATTGCCTGTATCTGCTAAAAATGGCCAGCCTAGTAACATATGTACCATCTGTTGATTTTATACACAGCAAACCAAGGAGAAATCACGAACATAGAATTTACACTGTCACCTAGATAGAGACAAGAGCCAACCACTCATACAAGTCATACAGCATGTTTATTAGTTTGTTTCTCTTTATGTTTGAGTTACAGTTTGGTTGTAAATGGACACTGATACAGAACCAGCTTCATAGTGTTAATGGAAACATTCACTATTGTAAACTTTGCATCCTGGTACTCTCCTGTAATATCACTCCTCCTTCTGTGAAGAGTGTATTTTTTTTTTTTTCAAATGAATATCTGACCATCAGTGGCGTCACCAGGGGGTGGCTATTGAGGTGATAGCCCCGAATCTGGGGCCCATAGCCTGAGTCTCTTGCCGCAGGGGTCCCTGCATAACCAGCGTGCTGTGGCATTTCTGCTGCTGGGCCGCGAGTGCCGCGGGGAGCTGGCTGCATGCGAGAGCCAGACGGGCGCATGAGAGAAGCGAGCGGGCAGATGAGCAGAGATGACATCATCTCTCTCCTCCCGCATCACTGCTCTTCCGCCCTCACAGTGCACGCCTCATCAATGTCGGAGGTGCAGCGGGGAGCAGCGAGATGACATCATCTCTCACTGCCTGCCCCGCATCACTGCTCTCCTGAACCGACAACTGCATATTTGGTGGCAAAATGCACATTTGGTGGCACTGGCTGGCATGGCAAGTGACAATCTACAAATAGTGGCAGGTGACGTGCCAAGCGATCATCCACATCTGGTGGCAGGTGACGTGGCAAGCGATCATCCACATCTGGTGGCAGGCGACAGTGGCAAGTGACAAGCTGCATCTGGTGGCAGGAGATGTAGCAAGTAACACGCCCAGGGCTCCCACTGATTCTGCATTATGGTGATTTGAACCACTTCATTATATATAACAATGTAACAATAGAAATAATGAGCTTCAAACACCCTGACACCATATCACCATGGTGTCGTGATGATTGAAGGGCTGACACCAGCCATTGGATGCAAAAAATTGCTTACCACCCGCGTGCCCCCCTCCCCGGTTGGTAACCGCTACTATGGGCTCTAGCCCCAGATCTTTTGCAGACCTAGCAACGCCTCTGCTGACCATCATAACACATAAAGCTTTTTGTCTAACCTCTTGCAGCATTGCGTTATCATGAGTATCTGTCTTTTGAATTAAAAACAGCTCAGCAATAAATCCAGCCTGTAAGATATTTTATTCACTGTGGGGTTTTTTTTTTCCTACAGGTAAAACATCTACAGCAGAATAAAAAAACAATTAGCAGACAATGTTTAGACTCTTGAAAAACACTCATACACATGTATTCTTATTATTTCCCCTCAAATGTTCCCATGATCAAGCTCTTCTTGTCTTTTGTGGGATGAGAATTGTTACAGTTTTAGAATTTTTAAAGAATTCAGTTTGAGGCTTCTTTTTTTTTCAAAATACAACACATTTGAAAAACAAAAAAAAAAGTTTACAATACTCAGCACTGCTTCTTGCTGCCTTTGTACTCGTGTACTTCAAAGTACAAACAATGTATTCATCAGAGATTGGCAGTCTCCTAGGAACTGGTGTGTGCAGTCGTGTCAGAGGTGCACTTGGGATTTGTGCCCTCCTTGAGTTCCTCTGGGACTACTCTTCCTTGTTCTCTCTGGTTGTCAGGTGCTTCAGGGTTGCCGTGGACACTAGGTTACAGAAGCTGTGTGTCACTTACTTCAACTCTTGCAACATAAAAAGAGCTGAAGTGAATACAGTCTTTACTTTTATTCAAGCCGGTGTATTATTCAACCTGCCCAGCCACAATTGTACAATAAAACGTCTTTTTTTCCCCAGTTTATTATATCTTAATAGCCTGTTGTCATCTTTCAAAAATGTCTTTGCTGCTTTCATGTTTTTGTGCTGTTGTTCTGTTTCTTCTTAATTAGAGGGGTAATAAGTATCAACTTTCATCATTTTGCAGTATTAGTTAAAGAACTACAAGTCTCAGTATGTTCTTTTAGCATTCAGCTTAGGAGAAAACAAATAGCCAGGCTAACAGTCTAGTATTAGTATAGGGCATTTTCTGATTGCAATGGGCCAGCGTGCAAGATCATAATTTGGGCCTCCTTCCTCAAGAAAAGAAAAGAGTAGTTGGGCAGGGTCTGCATCACGCTGAATAATGTCATAACTAACCCCCTGCGTTAGTGTATCCATGCACATCAAATACCCAACTGGAAGATGCAAAACATTTGTGGATATCTTTTTTTTCCCGCTTATGTCACTTATATTTGTAGAGACTGTGGCTCCATGTTTTATTTTTTTCTATATGGCTTACATTTTTGATATCCCTGTTTCCATTGGTTAATACCTTATTTATGTCAAAAACATTATTTCTGTAAATTAAATTCTTGGTATCTATTTTCCTTTTGAATATATACGGTAAAAAAAACCCAAACAAATACACTGTATTGAAAAGAATTGGGACGCCTGCCTTTACATGCACTTGAACTTTAATGGCATCCCAGTCTTAGTCCGTAGGGTTCAGTTTTGAGTTGGCCTACCCTTTGCAGCTTTAATAGCTTCATCTCTTCTGGGAAGGCTGTCCACAAGTTTTAGGAGTGTGTCTATGGGAATATGGGAATGGGGTGGAGGAACTTGACTGTCCTGACCTCAACTCGATAGAACACCTTAGGGATGAATTAGACCGGCGACTGTGAGCCAGGCCTTCTCGTCCACATTAGTTACCGGACCTCACAAATGAGCTTCTGGGAGAATGGTCAAACATTCCCATAGACACACTCCTTAATCTTGTGAACAACCTTCCCAGAAGAGTTGAAGCTGTTATAGCTACAAAGGGTGGGCCAACACAATATTAAACCCTACGGACTAAGACTGGGATGCCAATAAAGTTCATATGCATGTAAAGGCAGGCGCCCCAATACTTTTGACACTATAGTGTATACTGTTACTTTCCTTCCTGAAGTTAAAATTTAATTCACTTTTAGCCTCTGAATTTATTATTTGGAATCATTCCTTTGACAGGCTAGCAATAAAAGAGTCAATTACAGTTTTAAGTGGAAGAAAATATCTTTGCTGCTTCTGTTTAGCTTGAACTGTTCAAGCACACTGTTAATAAATTTGTTTAGAACTGCTTGGAGAAACTGGGGTTTCTTCACATTTACCAGAGCTCTTCAAAGACTTCAGAATGAGTGAAGTGCGAATGTTATTTACAACAAACTTGGCATTCGAATTTTTTACATTACCGAAAGATATTATGCTAAATATGTGGCATAAAATGGAAAATTCTCATAGGAATTAGGCTTCTCTAATATTGTGCAATAATTTTTGGATTATGTCTAAAATGACAGTGCCTGATAAAACAACCAAAATGCTCATGTAAAGTTGAACTTCAGGCAGATTCAAAAGAAACAAAAATGAATACAGCTTTGTATTCATTATTACTTTCTCTGTGTAGAAGAGCTTAGACTGGTAAAGGTAGAAGTAGCACAAGAAGCAAGGACATTCAGCCCTTGTGTAAGCCAGCCAGTCTGATAGAAGCGGGCCATTTGACCAGCTTCTGATGGACGAGCGTGCTGGAAAACCAGCAGCCGACTGACTCCCGATCAGCGCTCTCATTTAATAATGTACTAGAATGTCTTTACTATTTTATCTACTTTACCCATAGAAGGTGGATTTGTTTCTGTGCACCACTGTGGGAGGTATGGCTGATAATTTAGAGTACTCTTAAGCCTGGTACACACTATTATTTTTTTTCCATTCAACCCAGTGGGTTGAACGAAAGAAAACTGTCAGCTCTGGTTGGAGCTGCTGTACTATCGATCCGACATTAGTAGATCGATCTCCCCGGCTGAGCTGTTGTGTTCTGACAGATGGATGCCCCACAGCCAGAACACTCTGATCAGCATTCTCCGCCGTTGGTGGTCAGAGCTGATTGGGAGTTGGTTGGCTGCTGGTTTTCCAACATACACGTTGGGCAGATTGACATACACACGGGCCAAATGTCAGATGTTTTATTTAAGCTAGCAAATGTCTCCCAATATTTGGCCCGTGTATACCTGGCTTTAACTTAAAAGTGAGGCAGATAGTGCAATTCTCCCAGCTGTGTTATTGTATTCTGACAGTGGGGACTCCTTCGATGCAAAAATACACTGATCAGTGCTGCAGCCAATTGGCTTCAATACGTATTGAACAAAAAATTTCCAAGAAGCCCATTTTTGAGAAGCCAGTCATTAGCACCGGCCGAACAGGCTAAATTTTGATCCATCTATGGCCAGCTTTAGAAGTTATTCTGAATAATACAAGCTGCTTGTAGAGTCCTATGTATAATTATGCATAAAAGAAACAACTAGAAAGGTAATTTTTAGGTATGCTGTGTGAATTGGAACACATACCAAGCATATAGCATAGTGGGGATTTCTCTAATTTGACTGCAAATGTGGAAATATAGCAGTGTTAGTAAATTAAGTTCAGCAGATTATGTATCTCTGTGTGGCTGTTTTTTTGCCCCTTAAGCACTGTAGTTGTTTTGTTAGGCAGCACCTTAACCACTTCAATACCAGGCCCTTTCACCCCCTTCCTGCCCAGGACAATTTTCAGCTTTCAGTGCTGTCGCACTTTGAATGACAATTGCACTGTCATGCAACACTGTACCCAAACTACATTTTTATCATTTTCTTCCCACAAATAGAGGTTTCTTTTGGGGGTATTTGATCACCACTGGGGTTTTTATTTTTTGCTAAACAAACTAAAAAAGAACGACATTTTTGAGAAAAAAAAAGTTTTTCTTAGTTTCAGTTATAAAATTTTGTTTTCTCCTTCACTGACGGGCACTGATATGCAGCAATGATGGACACTGATAAGTGGCACTGATGGGCACTAATAGGTGGCACTGATGGGCACTGACAGGTTACACTGTTGGGTGCTTACAAGGGGCTGTGATAGGCACTGACAGGTGGCACTGATTGGCACTGATAGGTGGTACTGATTGGCTCTGACAGGTTGCACTGACAGGTGGCACTAATGGGCAGCACTGATGAGGTACTTATGAGGTACTGACAGGTGTTACTGCAGGGCACTGATTGGCACTGTGGTGGGCACTGATTGGCACTGATATGGGCACTGATTGGCACTGTGATGGGCACCTACAGCTGTTTCTGATGGGCATTGACTGGCAGTTGATGGGCACCTTTTTGGCAGCTGTGGTGGCACATCTGATGGGGCTGTGCTGATTATCAGTACAGAACCCCCTCTGACAGGAAGAGCCACTGATCGGCACTTCCTGGTTCACACAATGATCAACTGTGATTGGTCACAGCTGATCACTTGGTAAGGAGCCTCCATCAGAGGCTCCATACCACAATCGGAGATGCAGTGTGTCAGACAGACACACGTCACCTCTGATCGCCACTCTGCGTGCACCCGCGGGCACATGCCAGCATGTTATCCTGCTGGACATCATATGACGCCCAGTCAGGACAACAAAACCACCGCTCAGCCGTCATTCTGCTATAGGCCGGGCAGGAAGTGGTTAAAGTGAGTGTAAAGTCTCTTTTTTTTAAAAATAACAAAAATTTTATACTTACCACCTCTGTGCAGTGGTTTTGCACAGAGCAGCCTGGATCCTCCTCTTCTTCGGTCCCTCTTTACTGCTCCTGACCCCCCCTCCTATTGAGTGCCCCCTCAGCCAGCAGCTCTCTATGGGGGCACCCGAGCCAAGCAAGAGCTCCGTGTATCCATTCAGACACATAGCCCCAGCCCCGCCCCCTCTCTCCCCTGATTGGCTGACTGATGTTGATTGACAGGCGCAGGAGCCAATAGCATCACTGCTGTGTCTCAGCCATTCAGGTGGAGTGTCCCAGATGGCTTAGACACTCATGAACATCGCTAGAGAGAGAAGGTGCACAGGTAAGTAATTAGGGGGTGCTGGGGGGGCTGCTACACACAAAAGGTTTTTAGCGTAATGCATAGAATGCATTAAGATAAAAAACCTTCTGCTTTTACAACCCCTTTAATAATTGCATTCTCTTACTTTATTTCATGGTGCTTTCCTTCCCATAACCAGATATACAAAATAAACATTTTTTTCTTTGTTGGTTTAATGGCTGGTATTTTGAAATTTGAAGTGTATGGAAAATAAAGTTACTTCTGCTGGCTCAGCTGACTTGATGAAAAGTCTTAAAACACAAGTGTCGTGCATGATAGCACCACTGACCTTGACAAGTTGGACATATTTGGTGTCAGACAATGGTGAAGGTGGAAGTGTGTAATGACAGCTTTCTTTGGAATTTGCTGGCTGGAAACCTTTGACCTGGACTTCCCTTGGTTATCACTTGGGCAAGTAGCAGGCGCCATCAGTCTGAAAATTTGCTGACAGCTGTGGCAACATTAGTAATTTCAACATAATTGTAAGTGATACGGTGTTGATTTTTTGAACATGTATCATTTTAATTGGCATTCGGCAAGTGTTAGGAAAATGTGAGTATAAGACTTATCAAAAGCTTCATGTATAACTACAAACATTGTTTCGTAATTAGTAAATGTTTTCGTCCAAATATTCTTGTAAGCATAACATTAAATTAAATGATTTTTGAGGCATGTCATAACCTGCTATATGCCAACTTGCATTTGAAAGGGAACATTTATGATACTTAAAGAAGCAGCAGGAATAAAAGCTTACCTGTTGGTCCGATAATTTGTGTGAAAACATAATTCATACTTCAGAAATGAAAAGCAAAACCATTTGGAGAAAAATCACATATTTATGCCTTTTGTTTGTGGCTGTGATCTCCACCATGTATGAAGTCCAATTTATGAGCGAACCCCATCTGCTTTGTCCCCTCACTGTCAGTCTCTGTCACCCACCCTCTGTTGTCTTTTTGGTGCTCCTCACACTACCTATTCAATCACCTCAAGTTCCTCTATTCAATCAACTCACTCCCCGCAGTCATCTCTTTTCTCCACCTACCACTGTCAATCTCAATCTCCTCCCACCTTTCACTGTAATTTACTCCTGGTGGCAAGATTTTAAAAATTCACCCAAGATTAACCCCCCCATCCCCCAGTCTCCCATTAGAAAGATGCTTCTATTAAAATAAATGGCAAATCTTGTGTGAAATCTGTGTGAATCCTGGTTGAAAAACTTAATAAATACTGTAGAACCCTTAATTTTCAATGTAGAGGGTTTAAACTTTAAACTCCTTGAGAGAAGGAGTTAGAAATTGTAATTTTAAAGTTAGTGAATGACTGATCTGTAAAAAGAAGACAAAGATGTAACAATGCACTGGTGATAATGTTTCCCTTCCCTCAAAAAGTTCCACTCTTTTTGGGTGGAGTAGGTCTGATTGATTAGCTACTGTTACTTTATAACAGACATAAGAAACAGATCACTATCCTGGGATTTCAATAAAATCTCCCAATTCAAACTTGGTAGGCTCAGGTGTAAGGATTAGCATTTGTTAATGCCTTAAATCATTCTTGAATTCAAAGTTAATTTACCGAAAGTACGAGCAGGCAATTCACTAAGTGACAGATTAATCTGTCATTAGCCAAGGGGCTTGTTGCCTAGAGAAACTGGTTAATTGCAGTATATGCAAGTGGCGGAAATGAAGAAATTACAAATTAAGTCCTTAACAATCTACAAATTTATGTTATATGACTGTAAATTTAGTGTAGCAAGCAACTAATTTCAGCCTTGGTAGTCCATTTATTGGCACCCTAAAACTCTGCTTCTTTGTTGGCAGTTTACTTATTAGAAAGGACCCGACAGGATTTAGTATCTTTTGCTGCTGCTGAGACAACATTTCCATACTTATTGATTAACCAATGAACCTAGAAACTATTGTTCCTAAATTTGGCCCAGTGGGCTAGTTATTAGCAGTTTTACATTGAGCTAGTTGTAAAACTAATATAGAGCAGGTATTGTATATATAAAATATATAGGTATTGTGTGTTTGCTATATATGTAATAAACACATATTCTGTTTATAGCAGATCTTGTAAAATCTTTTCCATGTGTTGTGAAGTTGTGATACCACATTGAAACATTATGCATTTGTTTTTTCCTTTACAATAGGGAACTCTGATGGAGTTCCCTGCTGTCAAATGTTCCTAATGCCACTGAGCTTTTCTGTCTTGTTTGCTAAATGTCTCCCAAGGATCTCTCAATGTAGTGTGACCCTTGTGGCATTAATGAGGTCTAAAATTCAGATTTTTTTCATTAATGCCCCACTGTGCCCTCATTGCACTTTCCAAGCCACAGATGTCTTCAGAAATGCAACTTCATGCCGTCTTGTATTCCTTGCAACACAGTGTGATATCATTTAAAGGCATTTTAGGTATTTATGAAAAATAAAAAATAAATAAATGATGTCTGCCTTAAATGTATTATTTTTAATGCAAAAGCACTTTAAGAGTGTGGTCATTATCTTACTATAAATCAGCCAGATAAAGAAACCTTGTGCCCTAAAAGTTTCTATTATTTCTCTTTTAGTTAGGCAATAAAGACTTTATTTTTGTGCTACTATTATTCAAGCAAAATACAACTCAATGACCCATTGTAATGGAAAGTAAACTGAATGAAGATAAAAAGAATTGAAAATTGCTTGACTGGCCTTAATATGAATATTTATCTTAACCGCTTGCCGACCGGATCACGCCGATATAAGTCAGCAGAAGGGCACATACAGGCAGATTAACGTACCTGTACATTGCCCTTTAAGACGTGGTTTGCGGGCGCACGCCCGCCCGCTGCGACCTCCATGAGTGTGATCGCGGGTCCCGCGGACCCGATGTCCGTGGGGATACCCGCGATCGTCTCACAGAGAGGAAGAATGGGGAAATGCTGATGTAAACAAGCATTTCCCCATTGTGCCTAGTGACAGGACACTGATCACCGCTCCCTGTAATCGGGAGCTGTGATCAGTGTCATGTCACACATAGCCATGCCCCCCCCACAGTTAGAATCACTCCCTAGGACACACTTAACCCCTTCACTGCCCCCTAGTGGTTAACCCCTTCACTGCCAGTTACATTTACACAGTAATCAATGCGTATTTAATTGCACTGATCGCTGTATAAATTTGTGTATGGTCCCAAAATCGCACCAAAAGTGTCTGATGTGTCCGCCATAATGTCGCAGTCATGATAAAAATCGCTGATCGCTGCCAATACTAGTAAAAAAAGAAATATTAATAAAAATGCCATAAACTATCCCCTATTTTGTAGATGCTATAACTTTTGCACAAACCAATCAATAAACATTTATTGTGATTTGTTTTACCAAAAATATGTACAAGAATACTTATCAGCCTAAATTGAGAAAAAAAAAACATTTTATATATTTTTTGGGGATATTTATTATAACAAAAAGTAAAAAATAATGCGTTTTTTTCAAAATTGTCGCTATTTTTTGTTTATAGCGCAAAAAATAAAAACTGCAAAGGTGATCAAATACCACCAAAAGAAATCTCTATTTGTGGGGAAAAAGAACATTAATTTTGTTTGGGAGCCACACAGTGCCGAATCACAAAAAGTGCTCTGGTCTTTGGGCAGCCAAATGGTCCAGGGCTTAAGTGGTTAACTGCAGAGAATCTTCAAAATTAATAAATCACAAATCTGCCTGAAAATATTCAGGCAACTCATACATTGGAAAGCAGAGATTTTTATGATCATCATTATTCCATTACATGGTTAAAATTCAGTTTACTACAAACAAAGTTTAACCTAACACCCCTTGTGAAATTTGGCTTTGGAAATCCTTACCTAACCTAAGACAGATCCTCTAAGAAGATATGATAGTAACTAGAAAAGTACTGTTTACTTCCAAAAAAGAGACTGTTTACTGGGCTTAGTAAATAAGTAGACTATGTGTTCACTTTAGACAGCCAATCGCGTGCAAGAAAAAATCTAGGGATGAGCTTCGAGTTCAAGTCAAATGTAAGTTTGACTGAAACATTGGAATTTCGCCCGTTCGCTGAACAGCGAATTTTATGGCAAATTCAAGCGCCTCAAAATGCACTGCAAGACCGCAGAGCATTGCTGTATGATGATTGGCCAAAGCATGCACCTGACCTGCATGCTTTGGCCAATCACAGCAGGCTCCTCCCATAATTGGCTGCCTTTGGTCAAACATGGCCCAGGGGGACTAAGTCCACGCCCCACACTATGTAAGGCTGCTTACACAGCGCCCGTATAGTGTGTTATAGTGGACAGAGATAGAGAGATGGAGCTAGATTAGTCAGTCAGGTTAGTAAGTTAGTGGCAGTGTAATATATATATATATATATATATATATATATATATACACAGTCAGACTAATATATATGTATATATATATATATTCAGTCAGTACAGGCAGTGTATTTGAGATACTGTATATACTCCAGTATAAGTCGAGTTTTTCAGCACATTTTTTTGTGCTGAAAGTGCCCCCCTCGACTTATACTGGAGTCAAGCACTTTTCTGCAGCAAAAAATTTCATTTTCCGAACCGACTTTGGGGCCTCTTATCTCAGGGCCACTTAGTGCTAGGAACCCCAAATTTGGTGTGCAAACCCAGTAGAACTGGTACCACAACATATCTAAAGATGGAGTTCCTAGCACCAAGTGGCCCTGAGATATGGGGCCCCAAACTAGGTTCGGAAAATGTCATTCTCTGTTGCAGAAAAGTGCTTGACATTTTCTGAACCGATTTTTGGGGCCCTGTATCTCGGGGCCACTTGGCGCTAGAAACTCCAGCTTTGGATATTTTATGGTGCTAGTTCCACTGGGTTAGCACACCACATTTAGGGTTCCTAGCATTAAGTGGCCCCGAGATATGGGGCCCCAAAGTCGGTTAACTGTGTCCATCTGCAGCAATGTCATTTCGGGACCCTTTGGGTTCAGAGACCCCAAATTTTGGCTGCAGCTATGGGGCATCTAGGAACCCTTAACTACCAAGTTTGAAGTTCGGGGGACCTATGGCTGCAAATGGGCACGGTGAGGCTGCAAATGGGCATTGTTGACCCTCTTTTCCACTTACAGTAGCTGTGCATTTCTCACCCTCGTCTTATACTCGGGTCAATAAGTTTTTCCCATTTTTTTGTGGTAAATTAGGGCCTCGACTTATACTCGGAACGACTTATACTCGAGTATATACGGTATATATATATACAGTCTACTAGTGTATATATATATATATATATATATATATATATATATATATATATATATACTCTGCATTCAGCGTAGCCTATATATAAAGTGTAAAATCTATATTCAGTCAGTACAGGCAGTATATTTGATATATACAGTGGAGATGGAAAGTATTGAGACCCCCTTACATTTTTCACTCTTTTTTATATTGCAGCCATTTGCTAAAACCATTTAAGTCCATTTTTTTCTTCATTAACAACTTCAGCCTTGGAAGAATTTACCCCCTTCCTGACCAGAGCACTTTTTGCGATTCGACACTGCGTCGCTTTAACTGACAATTGCGTGGTTGTGCGACGTGGCTCCCAAACAAAAGTAACATCCTTTTTTTTCCCATAAATAGAGCTTTATTTTGGTGGTATTTGATCACCTCTGTGGGTTTTATTTTTTGCTCTATAAACAAAAAAATTGTGGCAATTTTGAAAAAAACGCATTATTTTTACATTTTTGCTATAATAAATATCCCCAAAAAATATTTAAAAAAACATTTTTTTTACTCAGTTTAGGCCAGTACATATTCTTCTACATATTTTTGGTAAAAAAAATCACAATAAGCATTTATTGATTGGCAAAAGTTATAGCGTCTACAAAATAGGGGATAGTTTTATGGCATTTTTATTGATAATTTTTTTTTACTAGTAATGGCGGCGATCAGTGATTTTTATAGTGACTGCAACATTATGGCGGGCACATCGGACAATTTTGACACATTTTTGGGACCAGTGGCATTAATACAGCAATCAATGCAATAAAATTGCATTGAATACTGTAAAAATGTCACTGGCAGTGAAGGGATTAACCACTAGGTGGTGCTGTAGGGGTTAAGTGTGTCCTAGGGAGTGTTTCTAACTGTGGGGGGGGGGGACTGTGTGTTACACTACATTGATCGTCACTCCCGATCACAGGGAGCAGAGATCAGTGACAGTGTCACTAGGCAGAACGGGGAGATGCTTGTTTACATTAGCATCTCCCCATTCTTCCTCACCGCCCGCTAGCCACCTCTTAAAAGGCAACGTACAGGTACGTTAATCTGCCTATACGTGCCCTTCTGCCGCAGTATATCTGTGTGAGGCAGTCGGGAAGCAGTTAATGTACACACAGCACCCCATTGACAAAAAAACACAGAATTGTTGAAATTTTTTCAGATTTAAAAAAAAAAAAAACTGACATATCACATGGTCCTAAGTATTCAGACTCTTTGCTCAGTATTTAGTAGACGCACCCTTTTGATCTAATACAGCCATGAGTCTTTTTGGGAAAGATGCAACAAGTTTTTCACACCTGGATTTGGGGATCCTCTGCCATTCCTCCTTGCAGATCCTCTCCAGTTCTGTCAGGTT
This sequence comes from Aquarana catesbeiana, assembly GCF_042186555.1. Taxonomy (NCBI): domain Eukaryota; kingdom Metazoa; phylum Chordata; class Amphibia; order Anura; family Ranidae; genus Aquarana; species Aquarana catesbeiana. The sequence continues at coordinate 180,034,791 of NC_133324.1, read as the reverse complement.
GGATGGTAAACGTTGGTGGACAGCCATTTTTAGGTCTCTCCAGAGATGCTCAATTGGGTTTAAGTCAGGACTCTGGCTGGGCCATTCAAGAACAGTCACGGAGTTGTTGTAAAGCCACTCCTTCGCTATTTTAGCTGTGTGCTTAGGGTCATTGTCTTGCTGGAAGGTAAATTTTCGGCCCAGTCTGAGGTCCTGAGCACTCTGGAGAAGGTTTTCGTCCAGGATATCCCTGTAATTGGCCGCATTCATCTTTCCCTCGATTGCAACCAGTCATCCTGTCCCTGCAGCTGAAAAACACCCCCACAGCATGATGCTGCCACCACCATGCTTCACTGTTGGGACTGTATTGGACAGGTGATGAGCAGTGCCTGGTTTTCTCCACACATACCACTTAGAATTAAGGCCAAAAAGTTCTATCTTGGTCTCATCAGACCAGAGAATCTTATTTCTCACCATCTTGGAGTCCTTCAGGTGTTTTTTAGCAAACTCCATGCAGGCTTTCATGTGTCTTGCACTGAGGAGAGGCTTCCGTCGGGCCACTCTGCCATAAAGCCCTGACTGGTGGAGGGCTGCAGTGATGGTTGAGTTTCTACAACTTTCTCCCATCTGCCGACTGCATCTCTGGAACTCAGCCACAGTGATCTTTGGGTTCTTCTTTACCTCTCTCACCAAGGCTCTTCTCCCCCGATACTTCAGTTTGGCCGGACTGCCAGCTCTAGGAAGGGTTCTGGTCATCCCAAACGTCTTCCATTTAAGGATTATAGAGGCCAGTGTGCTCTTAGGAACCTTAAGTGCAGCAGAAATCTTTTTGTAACCTTGGCCAAATCTGTGCCTTGCCACAATTCTGTCTCTGAGCTCTTCAGGCAGTGCCTTTGACCTCATGATTCTCATGTGCTCCGACATGCACTGTGAGCTGTAAGGTCTTATATAGACAGGTGTGTGGCTTTCCTAATCAAGTCCAATCAGTATAATCAAACACAGCTGTACTCAAATGAAGGTGTGGAACCATCTCAAGGATGATCAGAAAAAATGAGTTAAAATGGAGTTAAATATATGAGTGTCAAAGCAAAGGGTCTGAATACTTAGGACCATGTGATATTTCAGTTTTTCTTTTTTTATAAGTCTGCAATAATGTCAACAATTCTGTGTTTTTCTGTCAATATGGGGTGCTGTGTGTGTGCATTAATGAGGAAAAAAATTAACTTAACCAGTTGCCGACCGCCGCACGAACATATACGTCCTCAGAGCGGCACGGGCAGGCAAAAGGACTTACAGGTACGTCCTTGCCTGCCCACGGGTGGGGGGTCCGATCGGACCCCCCCCCCGGTGCCTGCGGCGGTCGGCAAATCTCCCCCGGCGATCGGTGGTGAGGGGGAGGCCATCCATTCGTGGCCCCCCCTCGCGATCGCTCCCAGCCAATGGGATCATTTCCCTGCCTCTGTATTGTACACATATATCATAGATCTATACTAGTGTCCCCAGCAGTTTAGGGTTCCCAAAAACGCAGTGTTAGCGGAATCAGCCCAGATACCTGCTAGCACCTGCGTTTTGCCCCTCCGCCCGGCCCAGCCCAGCCCACCCAAGTGCAGTATCGATCGATCACTGTCACTTACAAAACACTAAACGCATAACTGCAGCGTTCACAGAGTCAGGCCTGATCCCTGCGATCGCTAACAGTTTTTTTGGTAGCGTTTTGGTGAACTGACAAGCACCAGCCCCAGGCACCGTCAGGTTAGTGCCAGTAGCGCTAACACCCATGCACGCACCGTACACCTCCCTTAGTGGTATAGTATCTGAACGAATCAATATCTGATCCGATCAGATCTATACTAGCGTCCCCAGCAGTTTAGGGTTCCCAAAAACGCAGTGTTAGCGGGATCAGCCCAGATACCTGCTAGCACCTGCGTTTTGCCCCTCCGCCCGGCCCAGCCCAGCCCACCCAAGTGCAGTATCGATCGATCACTGTCACTTACAAAACACTAAACGCATAACTGCAGCGTTCGCAGAGTCAGGCCTGATCCCTGCGATCGCTAACAGTTTTTCTTGTAGCGTTTTGGTGAACTGGCAAGCACCAGCGGCCTAGTACACCCCGGTCGTAGTCAAACCAGCACTGCAGTAACACTTGGTGACTTGGCGAGTCCCATAAGTGCAGTTCAAGCTGGTGAGGTGGCAAGCACAAGTAGTGTCCCGCTGTCACCAAAAAGACAAACACAGGCCCGTCGTACCCATAATGCCCTTCCTGCTGCATTCGCCAATCCTAATTGGGAACCCACCGCTTCTGCAGCGCCCGTACTTCCCCCATTCACATCCCCAACCAAATGCAGTCAGCTGCATGAGAGGCATTTTCTTTATGTCCTCCCGAGTACCCCTACCCAGCAAACCCCCCCCAAAAAAGATGTCGTGTCTGCAGCAAGCGCGGATATAGGCGTGACATCCGCTATTATTGTCCCTCCTGTCCTGACAATCCTGGTCTTTGCATTGGTGAATGTTTTGAACGCTACCATACACTAGTTGAGTATTAGCATAGGGTACAGCATTGCACAGACTAGGCACACTTTCACAGGGTCTCCCAAGATGCCATCACATTTTGAGAGACCCGAACCTGGAACCGGTTACAGTTATAAAAGTTACAGTTACAAAAAAAAGTCTTTCTTTTGGTGGTATTTGATCACCTCTGCGGTTTTATTTTTTGCGCTATAAACAAAAAAAGACAATTTTGAAAAAATGCATTATTTTTTACTTTTTGCTATAATAAATATCCCCAAAAAATATCTAAAAAAAAACATTTTTTTCCTCAGTTTAGTCCAATACATATTCTTCTACATATTTTTGGTAAAAAAAATCGCAATAAACGTATATAGGTTGATTTGCACAAAAGTTATAGCGTCTACAAAATAGGGGATAGTTTTTTGGCATTTTTATTAAAAATTAATTATAACGGACATGTCGGACAATTTTGACACATTTTTGGATCCATTGGCAATAACACAGCGATCAGTGCGAATAAAAATGCACTGATTACTGTAAAAATGTCACTGGCAGTGAAGGGGTTAAAACTAGGGGGCAGTGAAGGGGTTAATGTGTGTCCTAGTTTGTGTTCTAACTGACGGGGGATGGGGACTGTGCAGGGAAACTAACAGATCACTGTTCATACTCTGTATGAACAGACGATCTGTCAGTTCTCTGCTCAGAGAACCGAAAACTGTGTGTTTACACACACAGTTCCGGGTTCTCTGTGTTCCCCGAGTGATCGCGGGAGCCTGGCGGTGATTGAGACCGCTGGGCACTCGCATCAGCTTGGGCAGCAAGCGGGGGTCATGCAAGTGCGCCCCTAGTGGCCGTCTATGTTACCGATGTAACATAGCAGCGATTCGCGCAGCCGAGCCATGTTGTCTCATAAGGCCCAATTTTTCAGCAGAGTATATAGTGCAGTTGGTATAGTATATATACTGTGGTTCAGAGTATATAGTGCAGTCCATATAGTATATATACTGCAGTTCAGAGTATATAGTGCACTCAGTGTAGTATATATAATACAGTGCAGGGTATATAGTGCAGTGTACAATATATAATATAGTGTATTGAAGTGGTTAAGAGGAGCCCTATGACAGTATTAAGAAAAAAATGGCATGGGTTCCCCCCATCCATACCCCCCCATCCATGTTCGGCTCATCCCTAAAAAAAATCCTGTTTTTTTTTTCTTTTTAACTTCTTTGCATATCAGAAGGTATTTAACGTGAATTAAATATTAATTTTGCTAAATGAACAGTTTCTTCTCCCATTGTAAATACTTATCATAAGTGATCATCATAGCATGTGATTGGTTTCTATAGTTTATACAGTTTTTTTTATTTAACACACCCAAATGTATGATAGCTGACACTGCTGGTCCTATTCTAAAAAATAATGGTTGCCTGACTATGTCTGGGTTCAAAATTCCTGAGTTACAGACCCAGGAAAAGCATGATCTAAATGAGTGTCAGAAAAGCATCAAAATTTCTTACTTCTACTTGTTCAAGGTCAGGAACATATAAAAAAGACTGAAAATATCAGCATAACTGATTATCAAAGGTGAGGTCAGCAATGACAACCCCTGCTAATTTGTCCAAGACAGAATAGAATGAGATAATGCCAAAACAGTAATGCAATCTAAAATAGGAAATCACGTTTTTGAGTCTTCATATAATTTCCAAGAAAAAGCAAGCTTCTGGTACAGGCCCCACCACCATCTGAAAATGCTAGATTTCTGGTGGACACACTACTTCAGTACCTTAATGCAGCGTACACACAAGCGGACTTTTTGACCGGACTGGTCCGACGGTCCGACGGTCTATCTATTTGGCAGACTTTCGACGGACTTTTCGAACAAACGGACTTGCCTAAACACGATCACACCAAAGTCCGACGGATTTGTACCTGATGACGTACGACCGGACCAAAATATGGAAGTTGATAGCCAGTAGCCAATAGCTGCCCTAGTGTCGGTTTTCATCCATCGGACTAGCATACAGACGAATGGACTTTTCGATAGGAACTGGGTCCGGCGGAGTGCTGACATAAAGATTTGAAACATGTTCCACATCTAGAGTTCGTCCGATTTTCGACCGAAAAAGTCCACTGCAGGTCCGATGCAGCCCACACACGGTCGAATTGTCTGCCTGACTCGGTCCGTTGGACCAGTCTGGTCAAAAAGTCTGCTCGTGTGTACATGGCCTAAGTGTTTTTCAAATTCTCTGACCTGGATTAAAATGCAGATCAAATTATGACTTTGCTTGCTGAATTTATGTTCTAGGTTCACGATTCAGAGAGTCCTGAAGCCTGAGATGGTCAGGAAGTTAGCATTTTCACAAGGAGATACATGTGGGCAGTCCTCATATTTCTTTATTTACCATTAAAGATGCCATAAACAAGGCAGAAGAAAGATAAGATCTAGTGCTGTGGTAGTATATCATCTCCAATTGACAGGACTGTTCTTCATTTTTTAATGTGGTAAAAACTACTAAAGTTTTAACACATTTAAAGTTCTTTGAGTGAAGCAGATTAGAGGCGTTGAATATGATTCGACCACCATGAAATTATATTAGTTTTCTTTATGTCAGTGCCCCATGGGATAGTACATTTTTAATTAGATGGCAAGAGAATGACAAAATCCAGCCTGGGTTGAGAGGAATTATATAAAAAATGTAATCTTATTGGTAATGGTTTTAATCCTTAATGTCTTTGATATGTGAACCATTTTCATTTTCCTTCTATAACGACGAGTGGAAGCTCGAGACGAGCAGCACCATGGGAAGGTGACCTATGCTAGACAGAAAACTATGTAATAAACCAGTAATAAGTATATTTTCATTTATTGCAAAAGGCTTGCATCATCTTTATAAGAAAAATTGCTTATGAAAGATCTATGTTTAATTATCTCTATAATAATTTTGAATTAACTGGACATGCCTACTAAGGAGACTTTTTTCAATCCTATTTCATCTTGCTTCAGGGTATCAATAATTAGTTAAATTCTGGTGGTAGCATCCAGAGTAATTTTGACAGTTCTTTTGTTTTCAATTAGCCCTTAGGGTGTGAGCTTGTGCAAAGAGTGGCTCTGTGACGTCCAGCTAGCTCTTGCTCCAGTATGCGCTGTGAGAACTATTACATTTTGTCCCAGTTAATCACTCACAAACCATAGTATGAAAGTGTAAAAGATTTAGTAACATATGTCCTTTATTTTGTATGTCCAAAGTCTATTTACTAGAGGCTTACAACACCAGATTAGTGGTAGAATCATATCTACAGATGTATAGGAGTGTACATAAACACTTAAGCTTTACATAAAAGAAAAGTAAGGGTTAAGTATTTACAACAATGAATTTCATTTGTAAAAACTGAAGGAAAGAAAAGTACATATTACTACTGAAGTATATCTAAACCTCAAACTTTTTTCTTTTTTTACACTTGGCTTGTGTAGAGGGTTGTTTAAAAAAAATTTAAGCTTTCTGTGTCTCTTTGGTGATATTTTTCTTCACTTCCTATACAAAAGATTAAATAGAAAGTAAGAAGGCATCTTTCCAAAGAAAGGGAAATCCTCTTTTAGATTGGTGGAACAACACTCCCCGTTATAAAGTTCACCTTTAATTCTGTTGGTAAAAATTCAATATTGACAGTGGTCATCAGTAAAAATAGATGGGCAGAGGCTCCCTAGGGGAACACAAACAGCAAATAAATCCAAAAAAGGTTCTCATACTACTATATTTTCTCCAAAACAAAACTAAAAAAGAAAAACATTTTTGGCTTTAGATACACTTTTTGGTAATCATTCAGATTATAGCTGCCAAGAAGGGAAGCACAGAAACTTTTGCTTCTCCTAGTTTCTGTTTTCTTTTTCCCAATATTCGGCCCCCAATTTTTTTCTCAATATAATGTAATTTAGTGAACATCATAATATGCACTTTATACCTACAGTACTTGATTGATTTTGAGTTTTTTTGTATACTGAAGAGAAATAGAAGCATGTTTGGTACGTACATGTGCATCAGGACAATTTTACCACCAACCCCCCCCCCCCCACATTATTGGTTTGATAATTTCTTCCTATTAGACTACAAATGGGGTTTGGATTCGGTACTCAGACATTTTTTGTTCATTGAACTCTCCTTGGACTGAACCCAGGTATGTTTGGCTCATTCCTAAATGTCACTAATACTACTAATTATTGTCACACTTAGAAGCACGTTAAATGTAACCTGCTTTGAAGAAAATGTTTAATTTGCTTGAGACGTGTGTGGTGCATTAATCATTTTGACATATTTCATTTTTTCATTGGCTTGTGTAAGGGAATAAATGTGATGCATGACAAATGCAACAATGCACAAACTAAACACTACTCCATATAAATCAATTCAATTTTCACATTCCTGATGTTTCACAAATGCATGCCAGGAGCAAAGCACTTCCAGTCTCAGAGATACACCAGGATGTTAGAGTCTCAAAAGGAAATGTAGTCCTTCCTTTTACAGTTGTTACTACTGTATAACAGAAATCCCCACTAGAAGATTTTGCCTCACCCCCTGTTCCTGCAACAATTCTAAATGTTAGACTTCCCATCACATTCTGTACTAGAGAGAATGGTCACCAACACAAATAAAGGTGCCCCTGCCCCTTATAGTGGACAGTTCCTCACTTTATTCAAAACTAAAAAAAAAATATTTTGGCTTTACATACACTTTAATAAGCCACATGTGCCAAATGTTTCATTTTTATCATCTATCAACAAAGCAAAGATTTAAAAGCAAGTATTTGAGCATTCCATAATTACATATTTAACTGACATCCTTAATAAGGAATATTTAGTGAAAATGTACAGTATGTTATATAAATGGCCATCCTGAATCTAATGCCTCACGCATGAACAACGCATGTAAAACCCTTTAAAAATATTCTCAAACCAATGATGCCCAATCTTTATCAAGATTGGTGTGCCCTTGGAAGCTGATAGTAAAATATTGATAAGGAGAGAACATTTTAAACTCAAAATACACATGGAGGATATATGAGTATTGGTTAATAAAAAAACAAAGAGAAATTACAAGATTGAATGGTTGATTGGATGTATTTACACAGTTTATGTTTTTCTCCTCATATTTAAGTGGAATCAAATATCATTTGGACTTCTCAAGGTCCAAGCTACCTTTTCAGAAAAAGAGCAATATTCTGCAACAATGTGCCAAAAAGTCAAGCAATGTTCGAATTACGCTAAGTAGGATATTAGGAGCACTCTACAGAGCCAATTAATACTATTCTCCAAACCTTAACTATCTTCCAGGTGACACATTTACCATTTGATATAGCTTTTTGATATAAGATATAATGAAACGCTATTGATAATTAAGATTTTAAAATGTCTATTTCCTAGTTTAATTGGTTTTATCTACCAGTGCCATAACCATCTATTCGGTACAGACAGTAATACAGATAATATTTTGAGATCGGAATTCAAGTCCAGCCACATACTGTCATCTGGCAATTAAATGTTATTTGATAGTTGAGTCTGCAGCTCAGGTGCCGAAGAGTTCCTGTCTCTGGTTGACAGTCTTTATAGCTTCATAAAATGAGTCTCAGAGGAAATCTGGGTATGGAAGTTTTCCGATTGGAAATGCCTAGAAATAAAGTGCACTATGTTATGGTCAAAATCAATGCACGTTGTGGAATGAATATGTCATTCAGGTTAAAAAAAAAATGGAAATCACTTAACTCCTTCTCATGAGAGGATCTAACACAACCTCATACATATTGTGAATTTTGCCTAAAAAATAGTATTTAGCAATCCCTATGTGACCCCTTTTTGACTCATATCACAGAGAGGACATCTCAGAAAGCTGGTGCCATTGATCTGAGCTCCACATGTCAAGTTGTTGAATCAGTCTTTGGCTCAAAACTATGTTTTTTATTGGTTGGCATTATGTCCAATCCCATATGGTATATGAATTTTAAAAATCTAAGGTCATATAACTTTTTTTTATTTTTTACTTTTATTAATGCTGCATGTGTTAAAAAAAACACAACCTTACACATATCTTAGATTGACTAAAAACAATGCACCTAATATATGGTTTCCTATTTAATGTGATACTATATTGGCAAATGAGAAAGATATTCTTGCTTTTCCCCAAATACTTATCGATCACTGCAGGTGATTTGCAAGCTGGATTGTGCATCCCCAGCAGTCTTCAGGGTATTGCATGCACATACATGAATTATATCATAAAGTAGTGGTATGAGATCATTCTTCTTGTCTTGGAATGTTAATGTTTTTTTTACCTGTATCATTTAGCGTATGACAGTTTCTGCTTGGGATCCTGTATTCAGAGATTCTAAAATAGCACATCAAACAGACAAAGAAGCATCTCTTTATGGTTAGCATGCTCAACACATTACGTGCCTGTCATTTGTACCTAGTGTGTACTTTAGCCACCCCATGACACCTAACTCAGTCCCTTTACTCATCTAACCCAACAAAGATGACGGAAGAGACTATATGATGATAAATGGCATTGCTAAGTGCAGCTCTGATCAATAGAGAGTGCTGTCCATTTAGGTAATGGACATCTTTGTCATATCAGCTGTTAAAGTATTCTAAAGTGATGGGTCCCTATGGGTCTACAAAGCAGGATTCATCCACTATATGTAACATTACTATGCACCCTTGATAAGTATTTTGCATTGCAAGATCTCACATATTGAGCTGCTCACAGCAATTTCTGAATGACATTACCTTATGGAAAGAATATGATATATTCTGATATATATTTTTTTTCTTTTGATGTTTTTTCAAATCATTTAAAGTTAAAATAAAATACATATACTGTATGTGGCATATTGAATTTCCATATACCTGTTTTCATATTTAAAAAAAATTGTATTTTATTTTATTCAATAGAGGCATTGTCCCTGCATCCAGATCATAAACATTTTGCAGAGGAATTAATTTCCATACCTTTTCTTTCTCCAGGGTCCAATAATGTGTGTTTGTAAATGTGCTCTTCATCCCAAGCCTTATCATGCAACCATATCACAGCATGAGGCCACAACTCTTAATGACATATATTTACATTACACTAGCAGAGCTATCTCATTTCAAATGTGTTTTTGGCCCTCGGGCTAAACAGCCTAGGGACCTTTTGTAGGTAGAAAGGCCAGTGTATTTTGTTACTGGCCTGATCCCCTGAGTAAGGTAGAGCTGAGGCAGTCAAAAGTCTAACATATAAAAAAAGATCATTTTTAAAAGTCTGTTAATACATATTTATATGATTATTGTCTGGTTTCTTAGCTTGTGACTGGCTGAAATTCAATTTACACAAATTAGACTATTATTTATTATTCATTTTACATTATTGGAAAATGATATGATTGTGTTTAAAAATAATAACCCACAATACTGTACTATGATCATATAGTTGTTTTAGGGTGACCATAAAAAGGCACAGCTCTTATCAAGAACAAATAGCTGATGAGTGAGCTGCCTGTCCCCTTTCAGCCTCAGCCTGCTATGATCTCCCATCAATTGAGCTAGCTTACAGATCCCTTTTCTGTTGAAGAAAGGGAACAATCTTCAATTATTGGCAGAGGTGTACCAACATGACAGCTACAAGCATGACTGCATAAAACTCAGATTATCATAGCCGTTATTAACAATTTATTTGTTTTCAGTAGTGCAATTTTAGATCTGATATGAACTGTTTGGTATGAATTGATATCAAAGTAGCATCACTATAAAGTGAGCACAAGTCTAGTTTAAAAAAGGCTCTCAAACATCTATGAAGTAGTTAAATGCCACTATTGCTAAGCATTGCCAAAGATCATATAAGGAACAGGTACCCACAGGGGAGAATGTTCTTAAAACAGAAGTATGGCCAAACTTCTATTCTGGGTCACTGAACTTACTTGTGTTCTTCTGTGACCCAGAATTAGCTGACAGCGGGTCAAAGCCCTCTGTTGGCTGACATCATAGAGCCTCTCCAGGCTCTGTAAAGATCCCAACCATATTGTCAGAATCTACCTAGGTGCCTGATTAGCAGCTCATTTAGGTTCTCAGCTGAGCCAGCTGCTCCCACTCCCTCCCCAGCCTGGCACTCCAGTGAGCACTGCAGGGACAGAGCTGAGAACAATGACTGACAATATGGAGGTAAGTATGAACGTCCATACTGCCCTTTTAATTAGCACTCTAAGGCTCCATGCACACTAGCGTTTTTTTAAGCATTTTTTTAAGCTAAAAAAATGCTGGAAAAAATTCTGGATAAAAAATGCTGGTAATAGTGTTTTTTAGTAGCTTTTTAATAGCATTTAGGCGTATTAGCATTTTTTAATTGGCGTTGTTTACCGTTCCATTAAAAAAAAGCACAAAAATACTATTAGTAGCATTTAGAAGTGTTTTTGCTGGAAAAAAGCTCCAAAAAACTCTACAAAACCAATTATTTTCTGCTCCTAGACGCTGAAGCTCAAAAAAATGCTAAAAGCCTAATGTGTATGTACACATAGGATAACACTATTTAGCATCTAGAACCAGAAACAAATGCTAATAACAGCTTCTAGGAGCTTAAACAAAGCTATTGTGCATGGAGCCTCAGGCTCTGTTCACAACTGAGCATACTGGAACCGGGGGCGGAATCGCATGATTCTGCCCGCAGTTCCAGAATTGCAGCAAAACACGGGAAGTGTTTGCGATGCCATTATTTCTTAATGGCACCCCAAACGCGTTGCGATTTTGCAGTGATTATCGAGCAACAAAATGTGCTAAGATTTCTGTAAAGACTGCACTGCCAAATGAAATTGACCCAGTGGGACCCCTCCTTATAAACACGTAGTGGTGTAGGCTGAGCATGAGGGTAAATTTGTCAATTTAAGTCTCATACCACGGCTAAGGTGTATGATATTAATACTTTCATCACCTGTACATCTAAAAGCATGGTTTATCTATTGATTTGTCTATGCGGTCTACAGTATGTAGGCCGCACTATGTGCGCCATAAACGTTAAAATTAAGGAACATCTGGCTAACATTAGGAAAGGGTTTCCCAAACATTCTGTCTCATGCCATTATCTCGAATGTCACAACAAAAATCCCGCAGGAACTACTGTTATTGCCGTTGATAGATTTACACCTCACTGGCGAGGCAGTATGACCAAGAGAGAGATCTCGCGGATAGAAACCCGCTGGATATATGATCTTAAATGCTATACCCCTTTTGGGTTAAACGTTGACTGGGATGTTAATAGCTTTATTAATAATTGCTGATTTAGTCAATGGTTCTCCATTTTTCTCTATACACACTAATGTCCATGGATATGTGTAGTTTCTCTGTTCCATCAGTAGATGGTTGTTCCTCTTTTTTATAATATGTTTTTTATAACATGTTGTTTTTATTATTGGTTTTATATCAATATTTAAATTTCTATCTAGCCTCCTATAATGTTATATTATCTGTCTAGAATGCTATGAATGTGTTGTTCAATCATGATTTTGATGTATACTTGGGTTGGAGAATGTTTTGCCTATGATAGATGATGCCCAATCGATACTTTCAGCTCATTTGTCATGTTCTGTTTGTGGGTTCTTGGGTTATGTCATCTATGGGCGATTGTTTGGCTGTGGGGCGCAGACATTGGTGTTCTCTACTGACCTCATTTCCACCAGGTGTGTCATTCCAGCAGTTCCTACTTTCGGGATGGACGTCGAACGTGATCGTGTTGTTGCCGGTGGAGCGCAAGTGCTGTGCGTCTTCCGGCCGTTGCGTCATTCTGGAGGTTCACCCCTCCATGATGGGCGTCATCCATAGTTTTAATTTAGCGGTGGAGTGCGGGCGTGATGCGATCCACTGATGTTATTTTTGGCTGGCGTTTTTTCCAGGGTTTACCCCTCCGGGATGGACATCACTCGTGATTTCAATAAAATGGTGTGCTGGTGTCACATAACCACGCCTCTGACGATATCCTGTTGGATGAAATATGTCAGGCAGGCTGACACTAGCACGCTGAAGGCCGGGGTCATATGTGCATCATGATGTTCGTTTCCTTGTTCTGAAGTATGTCTCATCACCTTATGTTGGAGTTCGAGATTACCTAGTTGTATGTGAGTGTCTAATGATTGCTGAGTCCTGTATTTGGATATTACACACCTACCATCCAAGGCTGGAGAGCGGAGTTGTGGCCTCGGTCTGTTTATTACATGCCTACTTATAACAGCTTGGATTTCCACGTAGTGTCGTGTGGTGTGCTTTTCCATACATATTGAAGCTGTGACAGGTTTATCAACTCTTCCTTCTTGAATTAACTGTTCTTTTAGCACTGCATGTGGACTCTCATGAGGGTAAAGCTTCCACTGTGCTGGATGCAGTGATGGGCTCACCCATTTCTTAAAACAGCCCTCATTGTATGTAAGTTATGCATTAAATACACGTTTTAGGGTTCAGATTATATTCAGAAATATTATTTAAGTAGTATGAGTTTCACCAAGTGAGTTTGAGACATCACCATCGAATTTATAGTAGGTTACTAATAGAATTGTTTTCTATATAGCTATGCATTTACCAGTATTAGTTATGGTCACACCTAGCACACGGAAGTGTTGATCAATATGCCCTCTTTTCAATGCTGAATCACCAGGATATTCTAATTACTATTTAAATAATGAGTGACACAGGTTCTTTGAAGTAAACAGCCTAAAAAGCAATAAGGAGAGGAAAATGCATATTGATTACATCTACAAAATCTCTTCTTTAGACGGGGAGCCCATTGCTTGTTCTTGTCATGTTGGTTGACGCCATTGATTAAACCTGGCTCCTAAAATAAGCTGGAAGGCATCACACTTGAGAACTATATTTTTCTCATGAGCCTACATAAATATTCTGTCATTAGGCCTCACAGAAAAATTGATTTTGGAATTTTGGGAGGTTTACTGCAATTACTACAAATATGTGCTTTCCTTTATGAGAACTGTAGCATCCTGTAATCTTTGGTTCATTTTCACCAGGTAATATGAACATGGCAAGTGAACCTATCAGTCTGTGAATTACACTTGCCATCATTGCTAAGATATGCAGTTTAGATGTAGCTGTTGATTTTATTACATATTGTAAAAAAAAAAAAAAAATACCAGTTTAACAAAAGAAAGAAAAAATATCAAATTATTTTCTGTATAAGTGCGTTCTGCTTTAGGAGACATGAGGCTTATTCAAATTCTTAACCCTGTACTTTAAATAAAACAAAAATAATAATAAGGCAAAGTGATGCCCTGAAACCCATGCAAGCCAATTTAAATTCATCTTTCTTTGCTTTAACTTCAAGCAGTATTAAACACAAAAACAAAAAAAATAGATTTTGTGTAAAGTGTAATGTCCCTAGCTAGATTTAAAATGACTGAAGGCGATATTAAACCCAAAAACAATTTTTTAGGCTTTTTTAAGCTTTTGAGACAAACCAATTAACAGGGGGTGTTTACACTAATTAGCGTTTTATTCATTTATGTATAATCTTTGCCCAAAAGGTAACAAAAAAAATCTGTTGTTAAACTGCCTAAAAATTGTTAGCTTGAGTTTGGCTTTATTTGTTAGTCAGGCCCATCTAAATCTGCTAGTAAAACTAACATTACCCTCTCCTCCAGATTGACATTGCTCTTGCCCAAAGGTGACTCCTTTGCTCCTCCAGTGGAATGGAGACATCCTAAGGCCAGTTCACACCTATGTGAATTAGATGCGGGTTTCGTCACATCTTCGCATAGCAGGAGAATGTAACTGGCTCCCTACGGAGCCAGTTCACATATCTCCGTTGTGACTGCGGATCGCACTGCACAGAAATGCTGTGCGTCTTTGGCTCTGTTTCAGGGCTGAATTCAGGCATAGATTCGGCCCTGATTCGTCCCTGAAACAGGGAACAGGGACGCACAGCGCTCCTGTGCGATCCGCAGCGGGTTCCAGTGTGAACCGAGCCTAAGGCAGGTATGGTGCAAAATTCTTTTCTGCAACCATGGGTTTCAGGAAAAAAATTTTTCTCAATTCTCCCATCAACTCAGAGAGTGTTGATGTGGGAATCCCGCCTGCTGAGCCATTGTCCTCTCCTGGTGGAGGTGGGGGAAGCCATCTCCAGTGGGAGAAGACAGTGATTGTTTCTAACGGCCATACCAGCCACTAAGGACAAACGCAAATAAAATCAAGCTGGCTGGGTGTGCCCAAGTTGAGTGATTTATCAGTTTGGTACATTCAGCCTGCCCATACATGGTTCAAATTCAAACCATCTATGGCCGGCATAAGACAGGAAGTGTGTTGCTGTATTACAAGGTGTAAATAAAGGAAAATGAAGCCAGTACATAAAGGAATTGGTCAGCTACATTATAAAGTAATTATTTGCTTTTGGGTTTAATATCACTTTCAGTCATGAGAAATCTATTTATGGACACTGCACTTTTCATAAGATCAGTGCTATCTGCCCTACTCAAAAAAAAATACTCAATGTTTTTGCTTTAAATTGTAATCCTTTTCCTTTTCAATTGGATGAAATTGGATGGATTGGATGAAAAAAAAAAAAAAAAAAAAGGACTGCTTTCCAAATTATTATTATTATTCAGGATTTGGTTGGATAATTGAAACAAATAAGGTTATTTCTCACCTTTTTGGGAACTGGCATTAGTCTGGATTTTCTGTTTGAAGGAAATGTATGGAAATCTACTTCGTCATCCATACGTTGCCAAGAAAACCAGGGGAAAGTCAAATTAGGTCAGCTATTAAAAGAATCATCGTGACATTTCTGTAAAATTTTAAAATAAAAAATGTTCCAAAAAACAAAAAAAACAAAAACATCATGAGTCAGCACTAAGTTGATGGCATTGGATGAAAAGGTTGTTCTTTAAATGCTTTATTTTTAAAGCTGGTCATTAACAGTTGGTAACATGCTGATTAAAAAATAAAAAAACAAATAGTAGATTCCTCCATTCACACAAATGAGGTGGATGGAGGAATCCACCCTCTGGTACACTATATTCTGGTGGCAGCACCCACTGATCAGTGTCTTCAGCTAATTGGTAAAACTCACTGATCAAGGAAAATTTTCTAAACGTGATCTCTTGAGAAGTAGAAGAAATAATCAGCTTCTGTTGTGTGGAGATGGCCATACATTGATCACAATTCGGATGGTCAGTGTCTGTCCAGCTTTAAGGTTACTGGCTGAAACAATATTGCTTTTATACTAAAGTAAGACTTTTATTTCACCATATCTATCTATCTATCTATCTATCTATCTATCTATCTATCTATCTATCTATCTATCTATCTATCTATCTATCTATCTATCTATCTATCTATCTATCACAGAAGAAAGAAACAACTCTAATTTCCCTTTTACACAGCAAGTTGTAATCTCATGTTTATAGGCTTTTTGATGTGCGGGTTTCAATTTCCATCAAGTCACTGAACCATACCTTCTATAACTGATTTTAGCTGTACATTAACTAAAGTGATTGAGCTTTTGCCATGGGGAAACCTGTAGCGGTCAGTAGCTAAAGCTGACATATCAAAACATAGATGCTTATAGTGCAGTACATTACAGCAGGGCAGAGTACTATTTTTATTTGTTTCCCATAGAAATTTAGCACCAGGGTATAGACCCCTTCACATTACAGTTAAGTAATTTCCACACTCATGAACATGCCTGAGCCAGACCATTTAACCTAGCGTGTTTTTGGATTGTAGAAGGAAATACAGACAGGTGTCTATTTATAATACATTTGTTGTACAAATGTCACAAACATTTGTCCAGGTTGCACACCTCCCCTCTTTCTCTAATACTATGACTTCCTATGATGTCAGCTCCATCTTGTGGCTAAAATATGGTATACTTTCTTTAGAAATGAATGAATGCTTGTGACATTCGCACAACAAATGATATATATACTGTATATATAAGATAGCTAGATAGATAGATAGATAGATAGATAGATAGATATAGATCTATATAGATATAAATATATATCTATATCTATATATAAATCTAGATATATCTATATGTATAGATATATACAGTATATCTATCTATCTATCTATCTATCTATCTATCTATCTATCTATCTATCTATCTATCTATCTATCTATCTATTTATTTATATATATATATATATATATATATATATATATATATATATATATAAATATATAAATATCTACATATATATACAGTGGGGATGGAAAGTATTCAGACCCCCTTAAATTTTTCACTCTTTGTTATATTGCAGCCATTTGATAAAATGATTTAAGTAATTTTTTTTTACTCATTAATGTACACACACAACCCCATATTGACAGAAAAACACAGAAATGTTGACATTTTTGCAGTTTTATTAAAAAAGAAAAACTGAAATATCACATGGTCCCAAGTATTCAGACCCTTTGCTCAGTATTTAGTAGAAGCACCCTTTTGATCTAATACAGCCATGAGTCTTTTTGGGACAGATGCAACAAGTTTTTCACACCTGGATTTGGGGATCCTCTGCCATTCCTCCTTGCAGATCCTCTCCAGTTCTGTCAGGTTGGATGGTAAACATTGGTGGACAGCCATTTTTAAGTCTCTCCAGAGATGCTCAATTGGGTTTAGCTCAGGGCTCTGGCTGGGCCATTCAAGAACATTCACGGAATTGTTGTGAAGCCACTCCTTCGTTATTTTAGCTGTGTGCTTAGGGTCATTGTCTTGTTGGAAGGTAAACCTTCGGCCCAGTATGAGGTCCTGAGCACTCTGGAGAAGGTTTTCATCCAGGATATCCCTGTACTTGGCCGCATTCATCTTTCCCTCAATTGCAACCAGTCGGCCTGTCCCAGCAGCTGAAAAACACCCCCACAGCATGATGCTGCCGCCACCATGCTTCACTGTTGGGACTGTATTGGACAGGTGATGAGCAGTGCCTGGTTTTATCCACACATACTGCTTGGAATTGAGGCCAAAAAGTTCTATCTTGGTCTCATCAGACCAGAGAATCTTATTTCTCACCATCTTGGAGTCCTTCAGGTGTTTTTTTAGCAAACTCCATGCAGGCTTTCATGTGTCTTGCACTAAGGAGAGGCTTCCGCCGGGCCACTATGCTATAAAGCCCTGACTGGTGGGGGGCTGCAGTGATGGTTGACTTTCTACAACTTTCTCCCATCTCCCGACTTCATCTCTGGAGCTCAGCCTCAATGATCTTTGGGTTCTTCTTTACCTCTCTCACCAAGGCTCTTCTCCCCCCGATAGCTCAGTTTTGCCGGACGGCCAGCTCTAGGAAGGGTTCTGGTCATCCCAAACGTCTTCCATTTAAGGATTATGGAGGCCACTGTGCTCTTAGGAACCTTAAGTGCAGCAGACATTTTTTTGTAACCTTGGCCAGATCTGTGCCTTGCCACAATTCTGTCTCTGAGCTCTTCAGGCAGTTCCTTTGCCCTCATGATTCTCATTTGCTCTGACATGAACTGTGAGCTGTAATGTCTTATATAGACAGGTGTGTGGCTTTCCTAATCAAGTCCAATCAGTATAATCAAACACAGCTGGACTCAAATGAAGGTGTAGAACCATATCAAGGATGACCAGAAGAAATGGACAGCACCTGAGTTAAATATATGAGTGTCACGGCAAAGGGTCTGAATACTTAGGACCATGTGATATTTCAGTTTTTCTTTTTTAATAAATCTGCAAAAATGTCAACAATTCTGTGTTTTGTCCTGTCAATATGGGGTGCTGTGTGTACATTAATGAGGAAAAAAATGAACGTAAATGATTTTAGCAAATGGCTGCAATATAACAAAGAGTGAAAAATTTAAGGGGGTCTGAATACTTTCCGTCCCCACTGTATATATATATATATATATATATATATATATATATATATTTATACCTATATCTATATATCTATAATCCACTTTGTACTACAAGTGCACTTGGAAGTGCAGTCGCTGTAAATCCAAGGGGGGCATGCAAAAAAAAAAAAAAAGGCATTTTAGCTTGCACATGATTGGATGATAAAATCAGCAGAGCTTCCCCTCATTTCAGATCTACCCCTCAGATTTACAGTGACTGTACTTTCAAGTGCACTTGTAGTACAAAGTGGATTTGCCTTTCGTAAATAACCCCCCTTAGTCTTTAGAATCTGTATGCTGATTTAATAGTTACTTTACAGAAGCAAATGCTAAACAGTTAAACCCAACTAGTGTAGTATGAGTTTTAAGTAGGTTTATTAGGTTTATGTTTTTTATTCAGACGTGCATAAATACTTTCATGGTGTTTTTAGAGTCTTTTTTCATCTACCCTTCTCATTATTTTGCTTGCTTATTAATTTTAAAGTAATTAAATGATCAGCATCGTTTAGTGTGCTGTTAGCTTTGTTGTATTTGTCACTTTGTACTGAAAACTAGTGTTATAGCTCGAAACTGCTCAGGTGAAATATAACATGTTTCACTGGCTGCTTTAGTAAACTTGCCTAAATAATACCATTTATTCTATTTGTTCTAGTCCAGTCAAGTAATTCTTTCCATTAGTATACGGAGCACTAGCACCACAAATTTACTGAGCTTCACTGCCAGCCAGTCCATTAATCTAATTAGCTGGTGGTGGCAAGTTCAATTATGGTATGCTAATAACTTAGTATTTACCAACTTAAAAAAAGGAACATAAGATTACCTAGATTTTGTTCCAGTTAGAGGCATAGCGTTATTTGCTACAGCCATTATTCCAAAATGGAACAGTGATAAATGTTAATACTTAAGAACAGGGAAAACAAAGATACATGTTTACTTTACCTTAATAATAAGGGTTTTTTTGGGGGGGTGGGGTGGGGGGGGTTCTTAACATGTACAAATGAAAAAGAAGTAAACAACTGCCACCCTGTTAGCTGTTCACAAGTGTAAATCCTTTTGTTGTAGTTGTCCTAGAACATAGCTGGCCATATACACATGGGAAAACCTTTGTGTCTTCACAGCAATATCGTTATGCCTGGGGTGAAAGACATGACTTACTTTGTGTGTAACAGACTATATTTACTTCAATGGCAATAGCAGGCTCAATGACACAGCATGAGTCATTGTTAAAGCATATTTCATCTGGTCCAATCTACACCTACATTCAAGCAGGTAATAGAATCTAGGACACTCAATACAGATGTTGTGGGCTTCTTTATTTAAAGCGGTACTCCAGCCAGATTTAAGACCAGTCAGACTGTAAGTTAATTATAGGATTGATTAAATTCATGGGAAAAAAATACCATAATTGCTACTTTAAAATGAATTTACTTGATATGGCGTTAAAAGAGCATGAGATGACAATGCCGCTTAATGGTGCCTGCAAGTTCCTAAATTAGGATCTGTGTCAATAGACTTTGGACTTTCTAACAGGCATCAGTTGGCATCAGTTTGAGATGCTTCTGAGCTCATTTTGAATTCATTTCCAGGTGCATTTTTACCTGCAGTTGGCCTCCTTTTAAATTGCATTTAATCTGTTTACATAGGCATAGACTTGTATGAAAATGAAAATCCTGTCTAAAGTTAACAAAAGACCCTGGGTGCAGGTCTTTAGCCTGCAATTCAATCACTGTGTCCTTGAGGAGCCCTTTATAGTCTATGCCTAGGCTGTACAAGGGGTCTCAGCTTCTCTGCAAGTTCAATATAAACCCTTTCTGCCAGGGTGTTGCTAGATCCTGTGGGCCTTGGTGTGCACAGCCTTGGCCTTATGCCCCGTACACACGATCGGAATTTCCGTTGGAAAAGCCTTGGATGGTTTTTCCGACGGAATTCCACTCAAGCTTGCCTTGCATACACACAGTCACACAAAAGTTCTCTGAACTTTCGACCGTCAAGAACGCAGTTATGTACAACACTACGATGAGCCGAGAAAATGAAGTTCAATGCGTCAAATTGTTTCCGAGCATGTGTAGGAATTTTGCACTTTGGAATTGCTACAGACGATCGGAATTTCCGATAGGAACTTTTTCCGTTGGAAAAATAGAGAACCTGCTCTCAATCTTTTGCTGGTGGAAATTCCGCCAGCAAAAGTCCGATGGAGCATACACACGGTCGGAATTTCCGACCAAGAGCTCACATCGGACTTTTGCTGGCGGAATTTCCAATCGTGTGTACAGGGCATAAGATGTATGGGGCTCAACAGATACCCAGGGAGTGTTAAGAAAGCTAATAGATATACAGTACTTTACGTAAGTGCCTGCAATTTAGTCATATTGTTACCTTGAGCTTTTTTTAAGCCAGGTCAGGATTTCGTTAAAAAAAATGTTGTTAATTGGCATTAGAAACAGGTGCAATTATTACAATTCATAAAGTGGTAAAGTAGTTCCTTTTCTAGGAAGAAATAAAAATAAAGCATACATTTTAGTTTTATGGTAACATTCACGGAGACCATTTTACAGTTTCAGTCTGGCAGCAGATAATAATGTATGTTCACATACCTGACCTAAAGTAATTGTACATTTTTGCATGCTGACATTTTCATATCAAAATGGAATAGAAAAAATACAATTTTATTCAAAAGAAATATACATTTACTAGATATTTTTGCCATTTTCAAGGATCACTGCGTAACCATCCAGGAAAAACGTGAAATGTGTAGAGTACTGAAAAAATATCCATAGTAATAAAGGGTCTGCATACTACCACCTCTTCAGTTTGTTTCTTTATTTCCTCTTTCTGCACGTCTTCATATGCACCACAGGCTACAATAAAGTGACAGTTATAGGGGTGTTGGTAGGTTCTCAAAACAGCTGTATCACCACGGGGTTTAACAATAGAGAAAAGTCGCAGAGCAAACTTACTGTCAGTGGGTAAACTCAAATTATGATATGATTTAAAAGATGATGATGTAGTTTGAAGTGGTGTAAAACCCAAAACCAAAAATGTATGATGGTGTAGCTTACCAATCATTAGATGTGGTGGCTGCATCAATTTTCTTTTCTTAGGCTTTTTTTACCCCTCTGTTTTCACCCGATGATCTGGCCAGTAACACACTTCCTGTAATGCCCCCACTCTGAATGAAGGAGCACAGATATAACTTTTAACAGCAGCATTATCAGTTCAGGGTGAGGATAGTGTTAGATGTACTAGCAGATTTAACTACACTAACAAATTGCAGCTAAGCTCCAGCTTTATAGGCAGTTACAGAAAACAGTTTTTTCCCCTTTTGGGAAAAAGGGTTTTATATGAATAAATAAAACTTATCATTGTAGGCACCCTTGCAAGTGATAAATAGTATGTCTTATCTTTGTAACTGATGCATTCTGCTGGAGAGCTTGTTCTTTTATAAAACAACAGACTTACTAGCTGGAACATTAGATGAAAATAGAAGAATGAAAGCCTAAAAAAGAAAATGAATGCAGCCATCACATCTAAAAAAAAATACGCTGCAATATAATAAATGTTTGCTTTTGAGTTTAATACCGTTTTAGAAGAACCTTGTTTTGTCATCCCTTTGAATGAAAATTGCATTTATTTTCATTTGCCCCTTGCTGTTTGGTTTTGCAATCCAGACATTATTCTTCCACGTTTAAAATGAACCCCCAGTTAAGCAGTAATGCCTACCAACACTACTGGCCAGCTTTACTACCTAGCTATCTGTTTCTCTCTCTCCTCGCATCTACTACAATATAGAATATTATTTAGCTTATCCACATATATGTAGCTTTCAGGTTCAGTTTTGAAAGAAGTATAGAGAATACAAATTAGGTTTAAAGAGACACAGGTAGATAAGTAGACAAAAGACTGTATAGATAACAAACATGTTATAAAGACAAAGTATGCTACCTGAAACAGGAACAGACTAATTGACAATCAGTAGTATCAAGCAGCCTGCAATAAAGCACATTTTGGGACTTAAAGTGGTTCTAAAGGCTAAGTTTTTTTTTACCTTCATGCATTCTATGCATTCTATCCTTACCTGAGCCCCCTCCAATCCAGTGATGTTCATAGGTTGGCTGGATAGGGGCTCGCCCTCCCCATTGGCTGAGACATCAGCGGTAGCCCATTGGCTGACAAGCACAGCCAGTGAGCCAGTGAGGAGAGAGCGGGGGGGCAGGGCCGAGCCGCAGCTTTATGTGTCTTAAGAATCAAGTAAGTAATAGGGCTTCTTCATCTGTGCCCTAGATATTTCATGTTAGGGATTTCATTTTGTATGTAAAGTATCACCAAAAAAGGCTTATGGAGGCTGTCCACATTTTATTAACCGCTTGCTGACTGTATTACTTAGATATACAGTGGCAAGGCGGCTTTACTGTGCAGGATCACATATCTAGTACGTGATCCAGCACTTGTGGGTTGGGGGCGCCAGCAGCTTGCTCCTGCTGTAATTATTCAGCAGGTATTGCAGACCAATTGTTTGTTAAACAGGCAGAATGGCAATCTGCCTATGTCAACAAGTCAGATTGCCGTTCTGTCAGCGGGAAGGCATTGATCCTGTGTTCCTGCAAAGCAGTCCCGCTGTAAGTTGCTGATCGACACCATTACTAGTAAAAAATAAATAAAATAAAAAATAAAATAAAAATATACCATAGTTTGTAGACGCTATAACTTTTGCAATCAATATACACTTATTGGGATTTTTTTAACCAAAAATTTGTAGCAGAATACATATTGAGGAAGAAATTAGATTTTTTTTATATTTTTTTATTAGATATGTTTTATAGCAGAATGTAAAAAATATTGTTTTTTTTTTCAAAATTGTCGGTCTTTTTTTGTTTTCAAACCTCAGAGGTGATCAAATACCGCAAAAAAAAAGCTCTATATGTAGGGAAAAAAAAAAACATACATTTTATTTGGGTACACCATTGAACAACTCCGCAATTGTCAGGTAAAATAACGCAGTGCCGTATTGCAAAAAATGGCCTGGTTATGAAGGGGGGGTAAACCTTCCCGAGGTCAAGTGGTTAAACCTAGCCCCTGGTTCTGAGTCTCTCACCAAATAAAATAGAAGAAGAGAAGAAAGTTTAGAAAA
Source organism: Aquarana catesbeiana (assembly GCF_042186555.1). Classification (NCBI taxonomy): domain Eukaryota; kingdom Metazoa; phylum Chordata; class Amphibia; order Anura; family Ranidae; genus Aquarana; species Aquarana catesbeiana. The sequence goes on along the minus strand of NC_133324.1, from coordinate 180,011,311 downwards.
GAAAGAAAATCCTTTTTCCATTACTTTTGGTGGTTCCCCCCATGCTGAGATATCACAACAAACAGGGGCCATGTTTATGAATTCTGGTGCAGTAACCCCTTCATAACAATGGAAATAACAGTGCAGCATCTTTTTTCTTAGTTTACGATCTGTATTGTAAGCAGCTTGGAAAGATTTGTAAGTCTATGTTTAAAAGTGTCCACTTGTGTTTATTGCTGCATTTACCTTGTGATTTGGTCTATGCATCATGTCCTATTCTACGGTATCGTTATTTCTTCTGCTCCATCCAAGCAATGTCAGAAGCAAAACAGAAGCAAGCTAGAGGTAAACTGATCTCTGTTTTCTTGTAACTTCTTTTTTTTTTTAAGTCTAATGCCTAAATACATCTAATGCCATAAATCTATTACTAAAAAATGACAGTGAGAATTGTAATATTTGAAACAAACTGAAAATTGTTATATTCTAAATACAGAGAGGATGATTTACTAAAACTGGAGAGTGCAAAATCTGGTGGAGCTGGGCATAGAAACCAATCAGCTTCTAACTTCAGCTTGTTCAATTAAACTTTGACAAAAAAATCCATGATTGGTTTCTATGCAGAGCTGCACCAGATTTTGCACTCTCCATCTTTAATAAATCAACTGCAGTGTGTAATATAAGTTTAAATTTACACCTTTGTGTTTGCCATGTAGTGAAGTATCAGTGTGATGGGTTTTAGGCTTGTTTTACAGGTGTCTAGGCCTAATTTTGTACCTCCTAAAGCCTGACTGAGAAAACTTCCAGAGAGTGCATCATCCCACCCTGCCTTGTTGATAGGACGTTACAAAGAGACTCCTACCTCATACTGTTCACCTCCACCATCACAGGAGTGAGCTCTTTCTCTATTTCAAACCCCCTCAAATGCTCTTTCTCTCCCCTGATACAATAGCTCTGAGCTCAGCATTTGAGAGCTCACTCCTGTGATGGTGGAGTCAAGCTTCAGGAGGTACGTAAAGGCCCTACACCTATAGCAAGGGAATTACTTAAAGTGTTTGTTACCCCAACATTTTATATTCCTGATATGTGCCTGCTGTACCATGTATTTGTATGAAAAAGTATCCTGTTCTCTTCGTATTGCTTCCTTTGTGTGAAATCCCTGGTGTTCCTGCCAGTCCCTCTGCTTTTCTATACAAAAAACTGACCACACTAAGCAGGAGAGCAGTTGTCTAGCTGTGCTGGGAACTCAGCCTGCTCTCCTCCAATTACACATCCCCCAGTGCACAGCCTTTCACTGGGAAGCTCAGTGTATTGCTGCTTCTCCTCCCCCCAGCTCTTATGCAGCTGAGAACAGAGGGAATGTGGTCACTTCAAAGAAGGGGAAAAAAGATATTTGTAATTTTTAAAAAATCTATATACAAATTTTTTGCCTTACATTTCTGTTTTAAACTAAATGGGTTGTTTTACAAGGTGATCTTTTACAATCACTTTAAAGCACATCTCCACTTTTGTTAAGAAAAAACATCCCCTCTGGGTGACCTATGTACATTGCAAGGACTTTACCAACTTTGCTGCAGATTCCTACCTTTTGTTATTCTGAAGAAATCCCTGTGTGTTCCTCTGTGCCCATTTGGGAAAGTGAGTCTAATGGGAGTAGTTTCATAATTATCAACCAGCTGTGCACCTGCAGAGCTCTAATGAGGAAATTTGCTGGGCCAGCATCCCTTTAGATGTGATTTCCTGTTGGGAGTATCTCACCAAAAATGACAAAGGGGATGCCTGATATCTGATTTGTATCTTAGACCCCTTTCACACTGAGGCAGTTTTCAGACGTTTTAGAGTTAGAAATAGCACCTGTAAAGCGCCTTAAAACTGCCTCCCATTCATTACAATGGGTGCTTTCACACTGAGGCGGTGTACTTGCGGGACGTTCGAAAAAGTCCTGCAAGCAGCATCTTCTGGGGTGGTTTGGGAGCGCTGTATAGCACGCTTCTCAAATGCCCATGCCCATTGCAATAAATGGGCAGCACTTCGGGAGTGCCTGAAAAGCGCTTCAGAAGCACCGCAAAATGGAAGTTTTTAACCCCCCTCTTTGGGGTTAAAAGTGCCCCGCTAGCGGCTGGTAAAGCACTGCTAAAACGAGCAGCACTTAAGCACTAACTCAGCCGCAGCCCTAGTGTGAAAGGGGTCTAAGTGCAGCCAGTGAGCCAATCACACAAGCAGGAAATGATGTTTCTGGGGGACATTCTGTGTACAGAACACCTCCAGGTAGCCATATTGCATTTTACAGAAAATTACAGAGCTGCAGATTGAAAAGGTCGTTTTTAATAACATTCAATTACAATATGATTTGTATACCCTATATTATTTTTCTTTATTTGCAATTTTTTTCCCATGAAAGTGGAGTTACCCTTTAACTTTAGCCAAAGCTGCACAGTTTGTTTTTATCTACAGGCACCCTTTATATTCATAGGCAGTTTTTTGGTAAAGGGGAATTATACCTCAATTTTAATATGGGTAATGATGCAAGAGCACATGATCTATTTAATAGCTTACTTGAGTTGAGACTTAATTTTTCACAGACTGGGAATTTATAGAGGGTGACCAGGATGCATGGTTGTTCACAGACATCCATACACATGTTTTATCACAATATAGCATAGTAAATTAAATCACATGGAGAGGGTATGAAGTTCAGCTAAGTGATCCAAAAGCAAAAATATTTTATACAAGTCAATATATATCAGAAATGTCCATTTACTATATTTTGACATGTACACAAATTACATTCGCTGTTTTTCATACTGAAAGTGTTAATGCTTAAAGTGTCAAAACCGAAAGCACCTGCATATGTTTACCCACGGGCCCATACGTTACTCCTCCAAGCCTCCGCTCCTTGTTTGACTTAAAATGTGTAACCTCAGGCTGTTTCCTCAGCTTATACTAATCTCTTAAAAGGCTTCTTTGGCACTTTTATGCATTTTTACTACTTTTTCTTTGCTAACAGGTTGGCAAACCTCATCATCACATAATTTATTAGTTGCTAGGGTAACTGATGAATCTGATATTTAAGCAAGAAAACCCTTATGCTGTTTAAGCCTAAATAGGGTTTTATTTCATTAACCACACATATGTGCATGTAGATTTTTTTGTTCCATTCTGGGCAATGTTTTTATAAAACAATCTATTTATGATTAAGTTTGAGTTTCCTGGAACACTAAGGCTTACTTACACAGCGAGCTAGGATAAAAAAAAAAAAAGTCACCTTCTATCAAATAAAATTATTAAGTCTTTGTTTTTATCAGAAGAAGGTGTAATTCTGATGAGGTAGCTTCAAATTTATAGCCTCTGTCTATTAAATAATGCCTGACCCAATTAATCACAATAATCCTTAGGTCAATTATTTCATTACTGTATTATAATAATCACCGTTGGAGATACTAATTATTGGAAGACATAATTTTTCCTGTTCTTTATCTGTCAGCTTTAACTATATAGACCTCTTGTGACCCATAGAATTTTTAGCATTACATTTTGTTTTAAAAATGTAATACTAAAAATGTTTTTAGGCCTTTAATATTTGTAAAAGTAATTGTCATCAGAAATGCCTCTTCGACTGCTATCGGTGATCCTTGAATTAACGAATTCTGATCAGACAGGATTCATACCCGGCCGCTGCACCCAAATAAACCTTCACAGGCTATATGTCACCTTACAGGTCCAACATATAAACGCAGGCAAGAGAGTGATTGCATCATTGGACACAAAAATAAGCATTCGACTCAGTACAATGGGATTATCTTTTCTCTCTTCTGGGTAAACTGGGCTGTGGGCCTAAATTTATCTCCTGGGTAAAACTCCTATGCAAAACCCCCCAAGTGAGTAATAGAGTAATTGGGCTTATATCAGACCCTTTCCAGATGCATAGTGGAACTAGACAGGTGTGCCCCCTGTCTCCTTTCCTGTTCGCTCTGGCCATTGAGCCGCTTGCGGCTAAACTCAGGACCCATGACACCATTAAGGAATTTTGGTTGGGGAGCTGGAGGAACGTGTATCATTATATGCGGATGACATGCTTCTATATTTGGGAGACTCTGACGTGTCCTTATCAGCTTCAGTCTCCCTAATCCAGGAATTTGGAGATTATTCAGGTTTTCGAAGAAAGAAAAAAAGAAATGTCTCTTCTTTATAGTTTATTTCACTCCTGTTAGCTATTTAATAAAAAAAAAAAAAAAAAAAAAAAAAGCTTACGCGAATTGATTTTCTTTCTTGTTTTACTTTTTTTGTTGTTAAATAGTTTATCACAAAGGACACATTTGTCCTGGGTGGATTTTGCCTCTGTATCTGTAACAGTGTAAATTCATTTTAACTCTGAAGGAGAAACTTTTCTTAGCGTGGTGCCATTTTATTTTATTTTTTGAATTTACTTGTTGCACTCTGGTCTTCACTGCTTATCTATCCTTTTCTCTGTTTTCTTTAATTTACCTTAATTCGTAATTTTTGAAAGAAAGGCCAGAGTTATTAAAGTGTGTTTGCATTAGATACTGCTTCTAAGCAAACTAGATGAAGTTGTTATCAGCAGGTGGAGCAAATGAGGCCTTATTAAAACAAATATTTTTGATTGTTGAGCCCAGTAAACCATAGCAAAAAATCAGACACACTCTGCTGCAGTCAGATCAGTAAAAAAAGGATTTCTAATGGTTGCAATTGGTTACTGCACTTAAAGTGGTTGTTAACCCACTTCCTTTACTTTATATAAGCCCCTCTGTGTTCTAATAACAAGTGCTCCTGTCTGTGTGCTTTATTAAAAAAAGCCTCCTTTACCTTTTTTCACAACGGGTTCCACGTGATCACGTTACCAGCTGTGTGTCCTCTCTGCCCGGCTGACAGATGTAGCATGTTACCCGTTTATTATATTTAAGATTTAATATCTCAACGATCTGATGTTGGTTAAATGAGAGTCCTTTGACCAAGAGTGATAGCTTTAACACAACAACAACATTTATTGGTAAGTATTTGAAAGTCTAATACACAACCATCTATCTATAGTCTCCACCAAGGAAGAAAATATTAGGTTAAAATAAAAGAATTACATGAAGGAATACAGATTATATTCTTTAAAACATTAATCTACAAACATATTTAGTTACAAGTAAAGGGCATACCTTTCCCATAATTACCCTTTCTTACCAAGGTTCCATCCTGATGGCTGGTCTCCCCAAAAAGAGAGCCTTTCCTCCCAGCTAGTCTGTGTATATCAATACAGGATGATGCCTCATTGGTCAGCATAGTGTGACTTCTGATTGGTTAGCTTCCCTATACTTTGCCTAAGTCAGCCCCCTTTAATGCAAATCTTTGTGAGCCAGAGATTGACTTTTCCTGGGAAATTAAGTATGGGCCTCCCTTCATTGCATATCCCAGCATGGGATTCTTTGAAGTGAGTTTGTGTACAACAATGAGGTTTGAATCCCATTGTTTGTACACAAAAGCCTGGGCCCCGTCTTGTCTGGTCTTCTCACAGATATGTGTGAAGATACTATCTTCTGGCCTGCACAGATACAAGCTAAATGATATATATTCCTAATTACAATATTTTACAGCTATTAGAGGGGATTTCACATAAACTCATAAGGCAACAAGCAGGGGGGGACTGAGCTTCCCCCATTGACATCAGCCAAAACACGAGGAGGAGAGGAGAGAGAGTTGGCCATCACGTAATCGCGTGGAACCGCTGTGATATGCGGTAAAGGAGGCATTTTTTTTAAAGCACACAGACAGGAGCACTTGTTATTAGAACACAGAGGGGCTTATATAACGTTATAAAAGTTATGAGAGCAGCAGGAGCAGAGGGGGCTGGCTCTGACACAGGGGCAGACAGCCAGGGAGGGGAGGGGGGGTGGAGGACAGAGGAGCACATAGGAGGACAGGAGGGCTGCGGATGACGGAGGCATGTAAACTGACCATGGTGTCAAGGCTCAGTAGCCATGATACACCGTGATCAGTTTACAAAGGGGAGGGTATAGCCAGGCAAGATCAGCAAGGTATTAAAGGTGTTACAGGGAGGCAAATGACACAGCACAAGCACTGTGATGTATAACATGATTTAAAGGGACAGGATCCATTTTTTTGGTGGGTTAACAAACGCTTTAAGAAATGTTACTTACCTGGCTACCAATACTTTCTGAAACTTTTGACTTTTTATTCAACGTGTTCAGAGTCAATGATTTTGAGTGTAGTCAAACCAGGGACGGCCAGGCAATTATCATTATGAAGAAAGAGGTCAGCAATGGCACCTTTGCATTCCTGTCAGTACCCTGGTTTGCTTTAAAGTTGAAATTCAGGCAAACAGCTAAATTCACAGATAAGATACATTCACTGGAACGCTTATATCTGCCAAATGATTTGTATTTCTGTCTATCCAGTTCTGGGATTTACATACCTCTAGCACACAGTACAGCCCTGTCTGGTATGGCAGGAGACCTAAAATGTCCCTGCTTCAGTTAAATAATAATTACAGTTCTTGTCCTTTGCCCAGCCGTTGACTGGACACTAAAGGAAAGGATGCAGATTGATAAACTCATGCCTTTGTCACTTTGCTGTGGGAATTAAAAGTGATGGCAACCCATTTATCCTCGCTCAAATTATGTGACAGTTCACATGAGCAGGAGCGGATAAGTGTGAATTCACTCCCTTGCTGATTGCTGCACCTCTGACAGATCTGTAGCTACTCTGCATCAGCCAAGGCAATGATCTACAATGCGTCCCTGTGGTACCCCATCTCAGGGGCCCTGGCCAAGCTACTCCTTATCTTAGGGGCCCTGACTGGCCTCCCTATCCTGGCCTGGGCCCTACAACCAATGTGTAGGTTGCTATGGCTCTAGTTCCACCAGTGCATGTAATTATGAATTTAATTTCCCCCATTATTTAGTTTTGTTTTAGGCTGAAAGGTAGGGGCATCAGCTATTTATAAAACACACAACTATCAGAATAAGTTTACCACTTTCTAGAAATTGTCTTTACATTGAATAAAAAATAGAATAAGCATGTTTTGTATGTTGTATTATGTTTGACATTAATCAGATGTTGGTCCTACTATGGGCTATAAACACATTTTTTTGCTCCAGCTACAATATGAGATACTTTTATTTCCATTCCATTTACATACATAATAAGCATTTAAACCTCATTTGTTATTACAAGGGATTAATTTTAATAGAGAAATAAAGCAGAAGGATGCCAGATAAGCACCCTTAAACCTTCTCAGCTCAACAGCAAGCTTGTAAAATGCAAATAACGGAATATGATAAGTTCTGCATTCTCTACCTAATTGGAAGTTCATTTAAAATTTTTACTGTATTCTTTTTATTAAAGTCCAAAAGAGCCACTGTGACGGGTGATTATATAAAGTATGTTATGTGTATAATGAGAAATGTAACATTCTACTTCACAAGGGTGGAAAATCAAAGAGCTGATCACGGCTGTAAACACATAATTTCACAGTTAACCTTAAGAGTATGTAGTAAAGCAATGTCACATGAGAATATACAATGGCATAATTATAAATGTTCACAGATATTAAAGTGTACAGTGTAAAATGCATTTTTCTCTTGCACTGCATCACTGGTGGAAATTACTTGTCTTTGAACTGGTGGGTGGAAAAGCTGTTGAGATAGTCAAGTAGAAAGGTTTAAACCAGTGACAGCAGCTGTTTTCAAGCCTGAGGAAGTATAAGTTTAATAGGAGGTTAAACATGCTGTCACGTTTATATATACAGGTGGTAAGATAGAATTCCTCCTCTTTCTATCTACACAGAGAATTCAGTCTTAGAATACTGCTATGAAGTTGCAGATATTTAGTTGGTATAAGCAGCAATATTAAATATATAAAGTGGCCATTTTTATATTCAAAATGAAAGGAGGCACTTGTTGAAATCTCTACTGGCTGTATACTTAAGTATATAATTAGTAGCTTCTGAATGCAAAGAAGCAGTTCTTAAGTGGCCTCCATACAATTCTCTACACATTATATACAGTGACATTGAAAGCAGATGTGCACCCTGTGTCCATAGTAACTCAGGACAAATCATGCTAGTCCAACAGCCATGGACATTTACAGAATAATATTTTTTAACCCCCTTAAATTTTTTTTTTTTTTTTGTTAAAAATAGCAAACATGTTATACGTACCTGCTCTGTGCAGTGGTTTTGCACAGAGCAGCCTGGATCCTCCTCTTCTCGGGTCCCTCGTCAGAGCTCCTGACCTCTCCCTCCAGTTGAGTGCCCCCACAGGCATGCGAGCCGAGCCACAGTTTCCCGTGTCCAATCAGACACGGTGCCGCGGCCCCCTCTCTCTCCTCATTGGCTCTTTTACTTTGATTGACTAATGAGGAGAGGGAGTCCCTGACAACCGAGCGAGTCTTTTGTGCAACATCGCTGGATCGAGATGGGCTCAGGTAAGTATTTGGGTGGCTGAGGGGGGCTGCTGCACACAGAAGGCTTTTCATCTCAACGCATAGAATACATTAATATAAACCTTCTGCCTCTACAACCACTTTAATATCTTGTCTCTCACAGCAGTCACATGATTGGGAGCCTGTCCCGCTAGCTCCAGATCAGAAGCCTTGACCAAGAGCTGTCGGTGACAGCTTGATCAGTGTGCAGAGAGCATGCCGTGAGCTCATTCCCAACACACAAACGTATGCTGCCATGGAGGTATATGTTTGGCAGCTGGGCATTAAAGCCCATCTTTCTTGGCATATACAGCATATATGAGCTACATGGTTACCAGTAGGTTAATTAATATTTCAATTTTATTTACTCATCTTGCTTTCTAAAAGATCGTTGTGTTATAAAAAGCTTTATCGGCACCATCCAGACTTCTGAGGCACTGGGCTTCATTTTACTTCCTCCACGCATAGCAGTTTTCCATTCTCAGTCAGATTTATGCAATCTATGCTTTCACTGATGATGCTATGCACTTATCTTACCAATCAATTTTCATTTAATCTTTTTCTCTGTATGTCTCTATTTTTAAGACTAGACACTGTTACATAAAGTATGTTAAACTGTTCATAGAAAGATGGCTGGGGTCAGCCTATTTCATTTCAGAGACAAGTTATCTTTTCAATATACTGTACATAGTTGTGCACAAATGCAAGTGCATATTGTACAGATGTGCATGGCTTTGTGCACAGCACACACCTTTAATGCCATTGGGGCATTGTTTTAGATGTGTGTCCAAATTTAAAAGCAGCAGATTATTGGCAAGTGATGGCACATCAACTATGATTAATATCACAGACACATATAGGGAGCTATGTGAGGACATTCTTCCAAATCCAAAAAATTCTTAATAGTCATGATAGCAGGCTTCAAAAAACATTGTTTCAGCCTTGGAAGGGTGAATGGTTTGAGGCAAAACCAGCTTGAATGACAATAGCTGTGGGTAAGTACCTTGCATTATACCGCCAGTTTAGGCAAGATTCTGCAATGGTTCTCATGTGAACTCCTTGCCTTCCCATGTTGAAATATGAATACAGAGCTGCATTAATTACCATTTTTATCATTATTTGTTTTCTTTTTAATGTATATGGGCATTGTTTTTGTCATTGTATGATTTTGCTGTAATTTTGGTAATAATTAGCTTCTTGGGTTCCAGAATGGAAACAGTTGCCTCATTTGGGGCCTCAGATTCCCGGAGCACTAGGGTAATATTAGTTCATAGGCTAAAGTAACATTTAATGGTCAACAGAAAGGTCACAAATGAGCCAGGATGTCCTCTGAAGATGAATATAAACAGCACAAGCATTTCATGTCTGTGAGTTCTGTTAAAGCTAGGAATTAGCCAATAATTTCTGTTAATGTTGCAGTAGATTTCAACACTGTCATGCATTTCTATTCTTTTAGCTGTACTTTTACATCATTATTTTTTTTCAAATCTTACATAAGGTCAAAATCAAAAAGTGCATTGCATCAGTACTGAGTTGTAATAAAAGCTGGCAATAATTTTAGTATAGTGAGATTGTAGAATTCCGTTAAAATATAGGTTTGCAGGCAATGTAGCAATTTCTCACAACCAAACATTTCACAGAGGACAAGCTGGATTTTTATTTAATATGTTAGGTGCATCTCAGATAATCATCAGATCTACTATGGTCTCACTAAAAGAGCTTGACAGTAAAAAGACAAATATACTTATATTGAGAACATAGAGATACAGAATATGAGATGTCTGCCAAGCCCCGACTTTCAGTATATTACACTTTTCCAGGTTTCTATACTTCTAGAAATACTGGGTAATCTTTCCTTTGTAATATATTTTTTCTCACTAATAAATTTCCACTCTAAGTTCATAGAGCCAGTTCCTGACAGTTCCATCGAGCTGCTAACAACTCACAAGATAAAAAAACACGTTTTCTCCACACATTCTTAACCAAGAATTTATGTCTGTGCATTGCGTTCTACAAGAAAATAGCTTGATGTCAAAAGCATGAGACATTTAAAGTACACATATAAATGTTATTAGGATACAAGGACAAACAGTATTAATGTATGAAACTAGATTATTTTCTATCAATGAAAATGTATTCAGTGCTGTTATAATTTTCTTATGTGTATTTTTAGACTTGTGTCTTATTATAGAAACCCAACCTTCTTGGCCTTGCTTTTCCATTAGTATTACAGGAGTAAATGAATCAAAACAGGCTGAAAAAAAATTACGTATAGCTGTTATACTTTCATTATACATCTAAACCTTGTAAACATCTGGCATCATTTGAGCTATTGAGTGAAGATTACTCTTATTCTTTACAGAAATAGAGAAGTGAATTTATTAGAAACTACTGTGTGATACACTTGAGCATATATTTTTCTGCAAATAGAGAAGCATTTTTACTAGCCTAATACTAGATAAAACAAAAGTCAGTGGCTAAAATTATCCAATATGGTTAAATGGTAGTCACCTTATGAATCACCTTATGAAGCAATATAAACTATAAGCAACTATAAGCAATATAAAATATAAACTATAAGCAACTTATTTAAAAGTTGAACCTAACATTTTGAAAATGATAGAGGCCTTGATACACGTATGTAAGCACGCACATAGTAAAAACAATAAAGATTAAGGTGGCATATACTTAAAGCATGGCCATTGAGTAGAAATACTCCAAACAGCATAAAGGCTTTTTTATTAGCAGAAATGTCATAGCTCTACCTTAACCTCATTTGGTAATGCCGATAAGATTACTGCTTTTGGAACTGCCTATAAAAACCAAAATGTTAGGTTCAACTTTTAAATAAGTTGCTTATAGTTTATATTGCTTTGCCAAATTATTGCTTCTATAAGAAACATGACACGGAGTCAGGTATGTCTGTATCACAGTTCTGAGCATTCCCCAAAAAGGACTGCTCCCTTTACTTCTTTTATAGGCAGTTCCAAAAGCAGTAATCTTATCGGCATTACCAAATGAGGTTAAGGTAGAGCTATGACATTTCTGCTAATAAAAAAGCCTTTATGCTGTTTGGAGTATTTCTACTCAATGGCCATGCTTTAAGTATATGCCACCTTAATCTTTATTGTTTTTACTATGTGCGTGCTTACATACGTGTATCAAGGCCTCTATCATTTTCAAAATGTTAGGTTCAACTTTTAAATAAGTTGCTTATAGTTTATATTGCTTTGCCAAATTATTGCTTCTATAAGAAACATGACACGGAGTCAGGTATGTCTGTATCACAGTTCTGAGCATTCCCCAAAAAGGACTGCTCCCTTTACTTCTTTTATAGGCAGTTCCAAAAGCAGTAATCTTATCGGCATTACCAAATGAGGTTAAGGTACAAAGAGTTATCAGCTTGTAACCAGTCCACAATTTTCTATACTGATTACTGTTTATGTCTATGAGGCCCTTTAGGTAGGTAGAGCTATGACATTTCTGCTAATAAAAAAGCCTTTATGCTGTTTGGAGTATTTCTACTCAATGGCCATGCTTTAAGTATATGCCACCTTAATCTTTATTGTTTTTACTATGTGCGTGCTTACATACGTGTATCAAGGCCTCTATCATTTTCATGTAAGTCTTCCTTGTGAAGTACCTTGTTAATCCTGCTAGTTACCTTCCTTCCTTGCTCTAAACTGAACATACCAAACACAGAAGCTGATCTGTGCTTTTGTGGTCAGTTTGCATTCTTTGGCTGGGTATCCAGAGGTACAAGACACTGTGCAGACACACAGCATGCCTGCATTGGGTAGTTAGTTCACTATGCCCCTCACAATCACAGCCTGTCTCTTAATTACATCCCCTGGTCCTATTTCGCATATGTTTCTACACTGTTACACAATTACATCAAATTTTGACTTAACGAAATGCACAATTCTGATTGAAATATTTTATGTTAGTGAGGCCCGGAGGAATCGTGGATCAGTTAGGCCCTTAAAATGTGTTGGCTATTATTTTATAAAAATAGAAAACAAATAAGAATTGAACTTGACTTTCACCATACGTCTGGCGCTCTCTAAACTCTTACTATTGATATTCCACAGTCCCCCTCTTCAGACCCATCAGATTTGAGAGAAAAGTATTTTAATTAAAACATCATGAAATCTAAATGCCTGCAAAAATCAATGCTTGTGATTCATGTTTGACATTTTTTTTTCATTCCTAATACTAACAAATATCTTCCAGAGTGCTGGAAGATGTCTCCAAACAATGCTGCAGGTTATTGTAAGGACTAAATAGTTGTAAGTAATTTATTGTGTACACTGGTCTCCTACAAAATGTCAAATTATCCCCAGTCTAACTTTAATTTGCATTTCATTGTCCAGGCGCATTGCTAGGCACTGGCATGAGATTCAGAGGCCCCTCATGATTACACGTATTCTGGTCTAAATTAAAACATCCACTACACCAGTGACACCAATGTCTTTCTGTCCTTTACAAAATAAAGGATTTGGAATTATGCTGCATGTGTTTACTTTGCAGACTCTGTTAAACAATTGTACAGAGTGACAACATGATCTATTACCAGTAGAAATTGCAATCACTCTCTTTCATGCTGTAATGTTAAATTATAATAAGAGGCAAACAAGGATCCATTCCAATCCATCATCACAGTTAATCCGAAAAGGATTAGGCAGATTTAAATGCTATCATAAAAATAATAAGATAGATTCACACAAACATTCATTGATTTGTTAATTACCATCATACATTCTTCACGTTGGTTGATATTTCTATGATGTCTGAATAGATTTATCTAATGCAGACAACCTTTATGCATTAGTGGTTTGCACTTGAATGCTATATATAGCTATGCTGATTGTTTTTGTCCCCTGCAGCCGCTTATCTACAAACAGTGCGCTCTTGTTCAGACGTATGGACTGCATTCCAGATCTAGTGTTCTGAGTGATAAACCAGCTGTAGTCTGTGTGCCATATCTACTAGGCCATACAAAGGAGGATAGCTTGAGTACAGTACATAAGAACAGTTATTGTTGTAATAAAGTGACAACGGTGATTTATGAACCGCCAGAATGGCTTGGCTTTGAAAAAGTTCTGTATCTACATCTGTCTTTGGTACTTTTTTTTTTTTAGTTGTCTTGGCGACATACGGTCCCCAAAGACCCCTCAAATAGTTTTGTGGTCCTGCTGAAAATGAGGCTTACTCTTTATTTACTTTTCTTTCCTTTCTATGGAAGCTTAAGACAAAGCCTATGAATGAAAAAGCAAAGGGGAAGGGGAAAGCGAGTCGCTGGGGTTTGTCACTATTACACTCACTTCATCACACCTGACATAAACTTAGCAGAACTCATGGTTCAAAGGGAAAAACAGACTTTTCCTGGTATCATTTAGTCCATGGCTTTAGACTGTCAATATAAAAGTGTTTCCCAACGTGCCCTTTTTAAAACACTGTATTTAAATTAAGTTCCATAAGTGGTATTTGGGTTTGCTTTTGGATTTGATTGACTTAGGCGAGGCTGAAAAAAAATTGTGGCATTTTTTTTTTTGGTGCCTTTTCTTTCTCTTAAGAAACATTGATACTATATATCTCTGTGTCTTACATGCTTTACAAGGAATGCCTGAGTTCTGCCAACGATAAAGTTCCTCTAAGCCCCGTTAGTTTTCTTGCTTTTGAAAAAAACAGGCCATAGATTTTCTTTTTTGGCATCATTTTTCATGTAATTTAAACACACTGTTGCCTCGAAAAGTTTGGCTTCTATTATCTTCGTGCTAAAGGCTTGATTCGACAAGAAGCCATTGTAATAGAAACAAGACTATAATGCAACGTCGTTTAACATAAGGCATTGATATGGATGTATAGCCCTATCCACGATAATTCACCTGGAAACATCAGAAACTGGATTTGAAACAAAAGAGCCGAGTCATCAATAGACAAGAAGAAACCCCCCCCCCCAACTCCTTAGTGAGAAGAGGATTTAAAACATTTCACTTGCACGCCATGCAATATAAACACAATTCATGGATGGGTAGTTTGTATTTATAGAAAGAGTCTCTGCCAGCAATCACAAGATCATTTGTGCACACCCCTTAAAACATGCCCATTTATTATGTTAACTCGCAATGATATTGCTAGCATCTGACTGTTAAGGGAGATTAGCAACAGAATTCATTAAAGATTTACACGCACCCAGGAGTTTGCAATATGGAAGGCATTCATCTGTCAATCATTCCCTACCTTCTCTCTCACTCACTTGCAAATTTGAGTTAATTAACATGTGCTTTAAATATCTAGTGGTGCCTTGTTTGTATCTTGTAATACGCTTCTTTAACTTTGGGGCTTTGTAGTCAACTAATGACAAAAATACAGCATCTGCTTTTATTAATACGGATCTGCAAGAAGTGACACAGTTTGCATTTACACAATGGAGTTAAGTACCTTTGTTTTTGATAATTTTCTGACAAAGGCATCGAGAAAGAAAAAACAGGCCAAATGCTAGAGCGATGTTAACAGTAAAACCCAATCAAAAATTAGCTTTTATTAAAGGGATTGTAAAGCTTTCCACTTTTTTTCATTAAAATAATAAACATGTCATACTTTCCTGCTCTGTGTAGTGGTTTTGCACAGAGCAGCACCAATCCTCCTCTAATGGGGTCCCCTGCCGGTGCTCCTGGCTCCTCCCCCAGGCTGAGTGCCCCCATAGGAAGCAGCTTCCTATGGGGGAACTTGAGCATGCTTAATCCAGAGTCGGGCTGTTTGCTTCTATTCAGACACACAGCCTGATTTGGCCATGCTCTCTGATTACAGGTTTTGACTGACAGCAGCAGGAGCCAATGGCCTGTGAGATAGGGGAGGAGAGGGCGAAAAGCTGCTGCAGATGTGCACAGTGCTGGGTCAAGATCGGGCTCAGGTAAGTATTAAGCAGGGGCTGAGGGGAAGTTACTATTAATAAATGTTTTAACTTAATGCAGAGACTACATTCAGGTATAAAAAAAAAAAAAAACTTTTAAACTTTTATCTTTACAACTACTGTAATGTGTTTGCATGATATTGCTGTAAGCTGTTTGCAAAGCTGGTCATTGATGGATTGAAATTTGGCTAGTTCAGCATGGACCAGCTGAAGTTTGATCCATCTATGCCTGTTCCTATTCATGAGAAGTCAATCTAATAATCAACTACAATGAGAATTTGGCTTCGATCAGCTCCTGTAGCCAATCGGCTGTAGTGCTGATCAGTGTATTCTGACAGTGCTGGAGTTCTGAATACAATGAAACAGCAGGAAGGATTGGAATGTGTGGATGGAGAATCACCTGTTTTTTTTTCTTTCAGCCCACTAAAAACAACTGAGCCATGTATGGCCTGCTTTAGGCTTAATTTCTATGGACATGTTTTCTTTAAGGAAGTCAGGTTCTTTCAGAGCTAGCAGAGGATCTTGGTAAAATACATGTCTAAAGTACATGTGTTTAAATGTGTACAGTGTTTATGCATATTATTTTTCTAATTATTATTATTATTATACAGAATTTATATAGCGTCAACAGTTTGCTCAGCACTTTACACAATCAACGGATACAGTATAGTTACAATAGAATTTGGTACAATGGCCTTACATGTGTATGGGTATATGTGTTTACACATGTACACCCATAATGTACACCCAGATGCAGCTGTGTCCTACATTTTTTTATACCGCTACATATGGAACACATTTTTGTTTGTAGAGGCAACTGTGTTTATAGCCCTATTGATTGCCATAGTGCTGCATTTAATTGCATACAAAATTATATGCTGTATGCATTTTAACAATGCATTTTGAATGCTCATGTGAATGAACCCTTTTACTACAGTATATTTAACTCAGTTGTACTTAAAATTACTTACCAATAAATCTGCAAATGAGACATCTTAAAGAGGAGTTCCACCCAAAAGTGGAACTTCCACTTATCTGCTTCCTCCTCCTTCTGGTGCCACATTTGGGGGGAAGAGGAAACAGGTACCCTTCCCTACTTCCAGGAGATAGTACAGCGGCGCTGGCCCTCGGAAGTTCGGCCCCCCTCCTCTTTCCTCTGCCGCCGGGCCAATTAGAAAGCGCAGCGCATTTCGCACATACGCAGTAGGGAACTGGCTATGAAGCTGAAAGTATGGCTGAAATTGCATTCACACCAAAATGATGCATGACCCTTTATGTTTGTCTGTACTGGAATCGGATCGCATGGGTGTTCAGACCCATGCGATCCGATTCCACAGTTCGCACTGCATTCTGATAACCGATTTGGGGCTGCCATTAACTTTATTGTGACACCTGCAATGGTTTGCAGGGAGCAGCATGGTTCCCACATTACACCAGTGTGAACCCAGCCTTAAGCTAGCTCTGTGCTGCATAACTAATATGATAGAAGGCCCCACTGGCCACAAATGATTAGAGCGAACCTATTTCACTATGCTTATTTACTAAGCTAAGTTATATATACTTTGCAAGGTGAAAACGCTCCACTTTTTTAATAGATGAATCACATACTTTCAGCTAGAAGCAAACCTTCTGTATGCTATAAGTAAAATGTTATTCCAATTTTTGATTGCACTGCCTGAAACAGTAACCCTGTAATGCAAAGGTCCTGCACATTGCTATAAGTTCTGATGCTTTAATAAATAAATAAATACAAAAACAGCTCACATAAGACAGTCTGTGGGCAATAAGGGCTCTTTCACATGGGCGGCCAGAAGTCAGTAAAAACAGGTTGCAGAGCTGCGGGTTACTGCCCCACATGTACACACATGCTTTGGCTGCGGTGCAATGCTTTGCTTCGAGGTTGTGGCATTTTTATTGGTCATGCCCCTTCGACAGAAGCTGGCTGAATGTCAGACCAACTCCAGTACACAAGGGCCAAAAGTCAGCCTGTTTCTATTGAACTGGCCGATGCCGCTTGACATTCGACCTGTGTGTACTAGGCTTAAGCAAAGTCTCAGTGTAATAATACATTTACCCTGGACCTGGTCAAAAACCATAGGTAGTGTTCTGATACAGGAGGTGTAAAAAGCATTGACTTCACGCTGCATGTCTGCATTTTTACGCAGCTTAATGCACTGCCCCAGATGTCAACGCACTGCTGTACTTCGCAAAAGGTGCCGCAGTGCATAAAGTTGAATGAAATGCCATTTTTTGACACTTCAATATCATTAAAAGAGAAGAAAAGAAGAAGAAAAAATAAACAGTACAATGCGTTATAACAACACATTGCTCTGACCCTACCAATGCACATTGGTGGACGGGTGTTCTATAAGAGCATAATGCTTACTCACTGGTGTACACAGGCCCTAAATGGGGCAATTTTTCTTAGTTTTACCCTGCAAAAGGAATTTAAAAGGTAAAAAGGAATTCCGCATTGTTTCAATCTGCTTCGCAGTACCATCTCACCTCATGCGTGAAAGATTAACTTTCACTGAGTTGACTGTCAGTATGATTAATACAGAGTAGGTACACAATATAGGTGGAGAAGTTGTGTCTTGTTTAAGCTAATGACTGAGTTAAGTAATTTCATAACAGGGACTGTGATAACTCCTTATGAGAGTGTTAATCATTCTTCTTTATCCTGTTATGTCTTTGTGTAAATTCATTAATTTACTAGCGTCTATTTTAATCTGTTACATTGCTGACAGTTCTCCTGTAGAGCTCCATATGTCCTGCTGCCACTGTGGAGATGTAATTATACATACGTAGGCAAAGGCAAATGACCTATATTTCTGAAAAGCAAGATAAACATAAAATATGAAAGATCTGTATTGAATCGTTTTTTTTTTTTTTTTTTTATAGTACGTCCCATTTAAACATTAGGAAAACTATGACCACAGCAAAAGATAAAAAAAAATCATATATATATATATTTTTTTCATTTAAAGGTTTTTATTGAGTACAACAGACAGGGCAAAATAAGTCCAACAACATACATTTGTACATTAAGAATTGACTGATGAACACACCAATAAGAACGTGACAGCATCTAATAGGGGCCTAGCGAATCGGTGGCTGTTAGCATGGCTCCAACTCCCCTATGTTGGACTGAGTATAGATACATCAATATAAAACATTATTATTGCTACAGGTCAGGTGCACCCGAACACTTTTTCAAACAATCATATTTCTTTTTGATATGTAGAAGGAATAAATTAATAGGGCTTTTTTGTTTAAATAAGCATTCATTTACTCAAGTACATGCAGTGTAATAAAGATACAAGGCTATATTTAGAGCTTTCTTTATGGTACACAATGTCCTCTCTTCTTCCTGTTCTCCTATCCCGTTTCTGAAGAGCACTGCATCTTACTGAGACTCTGGTTTTTCTTGGTAGCCAGCAATCATGAATACTTCTGCTTATGTTGTGAATATCAAAATTTTGATTTTGATGCTGTCTGTATCTGCACTGAGCATTTTCATTCCGTCTATCTGTCCTGGTAAACTGTTGTTACTGAGACAGAAAGGAAAGTGATGGGTAGTCCAAATGTTCATAGTGGTCACCAGAACAAGAGGTGAGGAAAAAACTTACAATGGGGACACCTGTTGCAGTGACAACTGTATGAGGGGGGAAGTTCCTCAACTTTGTAGACATTTCCTTTCACTTCATGATGCATCTCCAGGACAGGTTGTAAAGCAAAATCTCCCCAACAGGACTCAGACTTCATAAATATAACAGGGGTTTTAATCCTTACTCGCTTTATCCAAAACCTAGACTACACATATACTGTATTTTATAAGAACCAGAAGGTTTTAACCCTTTCTCAACCAGTTTTCCATGGAACTCTAGGGTTCCTGTACAGATTGCTAGGGGTTCCTTGAGCAATGAGAAATTTCTGAGTCTCAGATATATAACCATTGACACAACAATATTTTTAGCTATCAGTAAGAGGAGTATTCTTCCCACTAGACACCACACCAGTTTAAAAAGCACTCTTCTCACTGGCCTCCATAGCTAATTTATGGTGAGCTATAGCTATAGTAATAATTGGCAGAGGTTCCCTGAGACATGAAAGTGTCTTTCAGGGAATTCTCCATTTTAAAAAGGTTGAGAAAGGCTTGTAAGCAGGTGGTAGTGCCCCTTTTAGAAAGACCACTCCCTTTGATGATGCTAGTGGGCGGAGTACTCTGCCATTTATATTCTGGTGTGTGTTGGGCCCTAGGCAGAAGGTGGATTAGAACTGGCTACCCCGACTTTCAGCATGTGGGTTTGTAGCCTGGAGAGATGTAGGCCTTCTGGGCCTAGGCCTAGGGAAAGACTCCATGTTAGTACCCACTGCTGGGGGGACTCATGAAGTTGCATTTGGGAAGATAGCTGAACATTAGGAGTTAATATTGTTGGCACTGAAGTGTTCTGTGCTGTAATTAAGGAAAAGGTGAAAATGAGAAGCTGTTGTGCCAAGTTTTGCTTATATTATTCTTCAGTAAATCATTAAACAACATTCTGTGTGGACATTCTTTATTAAAGAAAGTAGGTATTGGGCCAGAGAAATGTGAATACAGTGATAGGAGAACACCTTGGGCCTGGACCTTATGTGACTCAATGTGACAACGTTTTTCCTAAAGCCAGGTTTGCACGTAGCTTCTCCATGAAGATGAGTGGTGGAGTCCCAGGCCAGCTTGGAGGGAACGGCTAATCCAGTTTACCAACAGGCTGGTGATGGGGAATGCTCAGGGGGGGCTATGGTTGCCTGAGTAGCACTGAAAGGGACCTTAGTGGGAACTATCATCACATCCTGTAATTTTAACCACTGGCAATGATATTATAACATACTGTATTCCCAGGCATTTTATTAAGAGAAGCGTCAAACAAAAGGATAGCTGGATCCGATTATCCTGTCATTCTGTACGTGGGTCTTGACAAGTTCACTTCAGGAAAACACATTACGGGGTCAGGAAGATTGGCCAGTTAAGCAACGATCTGGCACCCTAAAAACACCCTATTCACATGTGGCATTGTATTGACACTTATTATCAGACACAATCACAAGCTGAAGTTATATATTATGTATGTCATAAACAATTTGAGATCCATAATTAGAAAATACTAATCCATTGACTGTATAAGTAACAGAAATATAGTATTACCATTTCTTCATTTTGTAGAGCTAACCAAATGAACTTCATTAATGCATCCATATATGTGATTCATAAAGCCCTCTGTGGTTTCAGATTTTGCCTAAGTACAGATGAAGCAAATTAATCATTTTTTCTGCCACAAACTATTTGTATTTGTCTCCATTAATACAGGATTATTGAACAGGGGAAAACATTTTTTGTAATGTCTAGATGTCTTTAATACCAGACTTAAAAGTATTAAATGTAATGTATTTAAGAAATTATGTTCCATCTGTAACTGATTCTCCATCTGAATTGCCACGTCTAAGGAGAATGCACACCACTGGAAAATAAGTAACACATTTTTTATTTCCTCAGATTATATTTTAATATATTACTTTCCGTCCAATGTAAAAAGAAAACAGAAAATCTCTTTTAGAGCAGAACATAAATTATTTGCGAGTCAGCTGTTGCAAAACTGTGGGATTCTGAGCAAAACCTCATTTTCGGTACAAGACTTTGACTCCCTGTAATTGAACATTTTGGATACTTTTTTAAATATTCCAGGATTTAAAGAGATTTTTCATGCAAGCGAGAATAAGAACTAAGATATATGAAAACTAATACCTTTATACATTTTGTGCCTCTCTCAATAACTGTTGAAAAAATTGTATTTTCAATTATGCAGGAGATATATACATACACCGTCCTCTGGAGAGCAAGTGAAACCCCTGCATAGTGGTTGCAGATTTCTTTGTCATCAGTAATCATGTTGTAAAGCGCTGCGCACATTGTTGGCGCTATATAAAACCTGTATAATAATAATAATAATAATAACTTTGGAGGGATTAGTTATTTAACATTAAAACAGCTGCACTACCTGGTGTACTAGTCAATGATCTCACCATGTAATACAAATATTTGAGGTGTAAGTCCACACTAAAATAAATACAGTTCAGTTTTGGGTGGACGTCAGCCACTTCTATACACTCAGAAAAAAATTTGCCTACTGTGTAGGGATGTAGCGATAATGATTCCCTACACTCCCCCCCTCCCCCAGTAACCTGAAAATCATCCTTTTCAGCATTCTCCATTGTTATTTCGAAGTTCTACTTTAGAGTAAAACTCCAGTCAAAACATGTTACTTTGGATTTGGGTAGAGATTGCTACCTTCTTTAGGTGTATTGTTATCTGTACTTCCATCAGGGAGGAATGCTGGCCATGGATACAGGAGATGTATCCAGTGGGGATAATACAGCAATAGAATATTTAACCCCTTAATACCTGAAAAAAATATTAATGCCTGAACCCATTTTTGCAACTTTGGATGTGTTAGTATTTCTGTACATAACATTACAACTATTTAGTGTATCCAGGTGAATTATACCTAGTTACTTTAAGGATACATCGAACTTTCATTTGGGGGTAAATGATAATGGATATCTTCTATTTTTTTATTTCCAATGAAAAACTGGCCAAAAACAGCAACATATTTTTTTTTATGCTACCCGTATGTTGCTTGCCATTACCATGACCTGCCACCACAAAAAAAAAAAAAAAAAAACCCAAATAAATGTTCCTACTGCTGACATCCACAGTGATACCATATATATGTCAATTATTTGTTGTTTTACAATAGAGTCAAGAAACACATGTGTGCATTTTGTTTTTTGTTTTGTATCTTACCTAAAACACACTGATACAAAATAAATATACTGTATATATTTTTAAATCCCTATTCTAATCCTAATTTGAACAGGGAAGGGTTAAAACCCCTGTCAGGTTAATATGTATGTTCTCTCTAGGAAAATTCCCATTTCTTAAGCTGGCCATAGATAGATAGAAATGTGGCCAGTTCAACAGGAACTGGCTGAATTTCAGTCCATCTATTGCCATCCTACTCTCGGAAATAGAGAATGTTGGAAAATTTTCACTCGATTAATGGCTGAAGCCAATTGGCTGCAACGTTGATCTGTGTATTCTGACAATGTGTTCCCACTGTCAGAATACAATGACACAGTGAGGAAGATTTCTCCATTCCCCTTGCTTGTGTGCCGCTGGCTGATCATAAAAAAAATGATCCATTTATGGCCAGCCTTATTGTCCGAGTATGTCCCCAGCAGGGATCCATGCAGCAATAAAACGTTTTAATCCTTTCCACACTATCCCAAAAAAGAGTGATGGCTGAAGTGCCAAATACTGTAAAGTCTGGCAAGTCCACAATCAGGCTGTGTAATAAACGTGCGATTTTACGCCATCAGAACTAGTATATTTCACACTGCAGGGCTGTTTTCCATTCCCGGTCCATCTGTGATGCTAGTTATATTCTTAATACTTATAATTAACCTCCGTTAGAGTGATATTTATTTGAACCCCCCCCCCCTTGTTACACACATTATATCCACATTAACAATCATTAAAGTTTCATACACAGTTTATGTCACATTCTTAAGTGGCGAATCTCATGTTGTGAGGTTCTGGGTCTCACTGTCACATCAGTAGTTCTTATGTACTGAAAGAATGTGAATACTTCTGGAAATAAAATGGCATTTTATGAAGAATTATGAAAAGATAACTATGAATGAGCTGGTTTTGATGAGCCCACATTCTACACATGCTATCACTTGGTATTATGGAATTTCTCGATGAACTGTTCAGTAACTGTGAAATAATATATGGCAATATGAAATGTCATTGTGCTACCTCTGTTAGCATTCCTTATAGCTAGTAACTATGAAAGATAAAAAAAACCTAGCATCCCTCCCTCTCTTCTTCATTCTCTTTTTCGCCCCACCGACTCACTCTCCTAATCTTTCTATTGCTTTCTCTATTTCTTTCACTATCACATCATATTAATAAAATATAAGGATGATATATTAAAGAAAGCTCAGCAGCGTTAAGTTGATATTAAAAAATATCAATGCCCCTTACACTGATACATTTACATTATCGTACTTTGCTGTTCTATGCCTACTCATGGCAAAATACTCAGAAGTAGTGATGAGCACATGTCAGCGAGTAGAGCAGAGCATTAAAAAAATGTATTGTGCTTGTCGCTTCGTTTAAACATAAGGCTGTTAAGTACAGTGATTGGTTTCCTGGAAGGAAGCTATCAGAGTAATAGTGGGAAACTGAGGTCAAGCCTTGACCTTTAGACAGGCATCAAAATGCTACATTTAGACTAGCAACAGTTCCTTATCAAAGAAAAACTTTTATTCTACCTTTTTTCTTCCTTTTTTTTTCTTGAAATGCTCCCCCATCTCCCCGTGTTCCAAATGTACTTACTTTTCACATTACATTACTAATCGTCTTCATGCACATATTTTATCCACTATGTCCTTCTCTGCTGCTTGCTGTACTCCCTGCACGCCACTCCCTGGTTGAATATTGGAAAGCCCAGGCTGTCATGTACACACCCCTGAGGGTTCCTCATCACAGCCCATCCTAAACAGTGCTCAAGCTTTCTAACATCATGCTCACACTATTCAGCAATTATCCTAGGCAAAAAGAAAAAGCTCTCATAATATCAACAGAGTGGCAAGAAATCGGTGTACTAAAGATACATTTCGGGGGGGGGGTGAAGAACTGCGTTGGTTGTAAATGCCTTTAAGATAAAGAAACACATTTTTAAAGGTCCAGAGTCCACATTAAAGGCCACTTTAAGCCAAAACTTTTTTATTATTTTGTATAGAATGAGAAAGAGCTGGGAATTCTGTCCAGTTTCATATGATATCTGTCCCGTAGGAATTTCTACTCGCTTCCTTTCCTTTCTGACACTTGTCATCTGGAAAGAACATAAGGGGAAATGCTTCATTAGGGGACAGCAAATAATCCTGACAGAGGTTCTAAACCTCCCTTACATGCTATTGCTGACATCTTTCAAAAATGCTAGTTGACTGGTTGTCGAGTTGCTTCTTTGGCTTTAATACTTTTGCAGCAATGGACAATACATGTGGAGCAGGAGCTCTAGCATTATTAGAAGGAGGTCAGCAATGGTATCTCCACATATCTCTAGTACAGGAATCCTTTGAAAAGTGTGTGCTTAACTACTTCAGTACAAGCCTGTTACATCCCTTTATTACTATGCCATTTTTCATTTTTCATTTGAACAATAAGAAAGGGCGCCAGTTGAGTATGAGATGAGATAAAAGTAAGAATCAAAATCTAGCCTGACTGTGGCCTCGGAAACGTGTTTTGGCCCGCCCCTCGCTCTGCCTGTCTGTTCCTCGGACTCCTGTCAGTGGCACGTGTGAGAGCCCAGGACGCTGCCAGCTTTTCTTCTCCATGTGGCGGGTCCTTGCTTGTGCCTTGTAGATGCCCTCCAGTCAATCTAGACTGCTGCCTACCATTTTGATACACCACACCAGCCCTACACATAGTAAACAGCAGTTTTAAAAATAAGTGGATTTGAATAAATTGATTCTTGTCTTTATCTCACACTCACCTAGCACCCCTTCTTATTGTTCCACATGCTTATGAGGGAATCCCAAACCCACTGAGGAGCTGCCGGTGACTATATGTGTTCCATTTGTTTACCAGTGAACCACTCACTTAACCTCTGCTGGTCCTGTGACCATGGACTTCAAGGACTTATTATGCTCTTTTGCATGTCAGTGAAGTGCTGATTCACTTGCTATAGAATAGTGTGTGCATCTGATTTTTCATATTTTTCCAGTGCTGTGATAGTTTGAATGACAATTACTCAGTCATGCAATACTGGACAAGAATGAAATTTATACCATTTGCATAGATGGAGTTAAAACATGGAGCTTGGAATTGGTGCACTAGACACATTATATGAACATGTCATATACAGAAGGGGGAGTAGGTGAAGGGGTTAATGTACAGGTCAACACTCAGTGGAGGGCAGCAACAAAGGGGTTAAAAATGTACAGGATAAGGCAGGCAAAGGGATTAAAATACAGACCACTACAGATACAGCGAAGAGATAAGGAGAAGAGGGGTGGTGAAAGGGTTAAGAAACAATTGCACAACAATTGCTGCTGTCACTGAACAGCAACTAATCATTGAATGATTCAGCTATTCATTAGTTTCTCCTTCCTTTGTTGTAAGAGGAAGGGGGTGGACTTACCATTGTAACTGCTATACTGTTTATACTAGTGACCACCATGATTGGTCATCACAGTGATCACATAGTACCAAGATGCTCGGATTACCTGTGTACACTGTCACTGAACCAAGCTGTCCGAGGATAGCTGGGCTCACAGCCCTTAGTGCCTATTTCTGACATTTGTTGCTTACAAGTTAAAATAAGTATTTTTTGCTAGAAAATTACTTAGAACCCCCAAACATTATATATATTTTTTAGCAGAGACCCTAGAGAATAAAATGGCAATTGTTACAATATTTTATGTCACATGGTATTTGCGCAACAGTCTTTCAAACACAATTTTTTGTGAAGAAAGACACTTTCATAATAATGAAACAGTAAAGTTAGCCCAATTTTTTTGTATAATGTGAAAGATGATGTTACGTGGACTAAATAGATACCTAACTTGTCACACTTTGAAATTGCGCACACACGTGGAATGGTGACAAATTATGCTACCTAGAAATCTCCATAGGTGACGCTTTAAAAAACTTTAACGGTTACCAGATTAGAGTTACAGAGGAGGTCTTTTCCTAGAATTAATGCTCTCACTCTGACGATCGTGCCGATACCTCACATGTGTAATTTGAACACAGTTTACATATGCGGGCGCCACTTACGCATACGTTTTCTTTGCTGCGTGAGCTCTCGGGATGGAGGTGCTTTAAATTTTTACATTTTTTTTGTATTTATTTTATTTCTTTTTTCTTTTTTCTTTTACAAAAAAAAATCTGATCACTTTTATTGCTGTCAATATGACAATCCCTTGTGACAGTAATAGGTGGTGACAGGTAACCTTTATGGCGGGATCGACCCCAAATCCCTCCTTTGCACTTAAAAGTATTCAGATTTGAAATTGGCGATTCTGAATACTGTAGTTTTAAAAAAAATATGCGCCATTGGCAGCCGAGTAAACTGGAAGTGACGTTGTGATGTCACTTCCATCTTTTTTCATAGCAGACTGTAACGAAGCAGTTTCAGGCTTCGTTACAGTCCTATCTGGTGGAAGTACCGGACCATGGATCGGGTCTCCTGGTGGGACAGGAGGCCCGGAGAGAGCAGCGGAAGGTGGTGGGAGGAGGGACATCCCCTCCCATTGCTTTAGGATAACAGCTGAGCGGATTTTAGCCACATCGGTTGTTATCCCTAAACAGCCAACCTCCCACTCTAAAAAAAAGGTATTGGGGTGATGCCTGCAGCTGCAGGCATCACCCCGGTATAACCCCTTAAAGCCATGAACGCAAATGTGCGTACGGTCGGCGCTAAGGGGATAAACAGTTCTGCGGAAATATGTGTACACGTCTACGTCATTCAAAGGCGTATAGCAGCAGGAAAGTGATTAAATTATGGGCAAAACAATAAAAAATATACAGTATAATGTAGCTCTAAAAGTTGCAAAACACAAAGCTCCCCTGCTATGTTCTAAATATACCTTTAAGGTTAAAATATTGGGCATTCACGGCTGTATGTAATCAGTTGTGGAGTCCTTTGAAAGATTGAGGCAATCCACATTTGTCAATTGCATTACAAGTCAGTGGGAAGGTTTGTACTATATGGTCATGAAACAGTTGAAATAGAACACAAATTGCCCATGTAGTGTAGGCTTCTTAAGTAAATCACCCTGAATATTAAAGAAAGAAAAAAATGAAATAGATCTGTGTGAACGCAGCTTTCTGCATACCAATGATCCTAACATTTTAGACTAATAAGACAAATCTTTAAATATCTCTATTAGAACTCTTACAAGCATAATGATAATAAAACTATGCAGCAATTTTATTATTATTGCTTTCTTTTTCTGCAAACAGATGTAAGCTAGCATATGGGTTAAAATCGTTACACTGCTAGGGTAATATTGCTATAATGATGCCATTTATCATTAGGAATCGAGTTAAGCATTTTAGTCCACTGACGTCTTGTTTCCTCTCTGCTTCTAAATAAGAGGAGACATGCTTATTGTATACAAGACAGTTGTTGAGATATATGTTTTCCTAGGTACATTGTATGACCTAGCAAACTACACTGAAATGAACACCATTAGTTGCAGGAAGCCTTAGAACACGAGTACGTTTGTGTCAATACAGAGAAGACAGATTTATTACATGGTGTCACGTTAGATATATTAGCATATCAATGAAAACACTAAGTTCCAATTAGCTAGAATGGAAATGCTGTACCTCAGGAAACAGAGAAATACTAAGGCTCAATCTATAGGATGCTACTGAAAGGTGCTTCTATCTCTGTTTGCTTTATGCTAATTATTGATATATCATCTAAAAGTAGTTTTGATTAAAAAAAAAACAAAAAAACACACAGACGCTTTTAGGGATGAATGTATTCATTGTGATCATGAAACTAAAATATGATTATATTTAACTCTTTAAATGCACTTATAAGGAGTCTTCCATATTGACACTTTCAGCACCATCGGGAATATGAATATTGACTGGAGCGTGATCGCAGGAAATATAAACAACCACCCAACATGCCAATAATTCAAATCTATTAACAGTCCACATAACTGATATAGAAAGGTACACACTTTGTTACTTTTTACAAACATTTAGATCACGAAAGGGTCTATTTATTAAAAAAAAAAAATGCCCCAGCATTCGCATTGCCATCTCTAATAATCCCCATAATGGGCCTAATATATGTATTTCATATGATCGTCAACTCTATCTAGCCACTTGCCGACCAGGTCTTTTCTGGAACTTTTTGTCTAAATAAATTAGTATTTTTTGCTAGAAAATTACTTAGAACCCCCAAACATTTTATATATATATTTTTTAGCAGAGACCCTAGAGAATAAAATTGTAATCGCTGCAATATTTTATGTCACACTGTGTTTGTGCAGCGGTCTTTCAAACGCATGTTTGGAAAAACTACACTTTAATGAATAAAAAAAAACAACAAAACACAATAGTTCCCCCAATGTTTTTGTATAACGTGAAATATGATGTTACACTGACTAAATAGATACCTAACATGTCATGCTTTAAAATTGCGCACGCTCGTGGAATAGCATCAAACTATGGTGCTTAAAAATCTCCATAAGCGACGCTTTATACATTTTTGAATTATTGCTCTCGCTCTAACGATTGCGACAATACATCACATGTGTGGTTGAACACCTACATATGCGGGTGCGACTTAGGTATGTGTTTGCTTCTCCGCACAAACATGGAGGTATGGGGCGCTTTAAATTTTTTTTCTTATTTATTTTACTTTTTATTTTTTTATTTTTACACTGTCCCTTTATTTTATTTTTTGAATCACTGTTTTTCCTATTACAAGGAATGTAAACATCCCCTGTAATAGAAATAAGCATGACAAGTCCTCTTTATTGAGGGATCTAGGGCCAAAAAGACCTCAGATCTCTCATTTACCTTTGGAAGCAAAAGAAAAAAAAATGTCGATTTTGACTTTAACCACTTAAGGACCAAGCCTTTTTCTGAGATTTGGTGTTTAGAAGTTAAAAACTTTTTTTTTGCTAGAAAATTACTTAGAACCCCCAAGCATTATATATATTTTTTTCTAACATTCTAGAGAATAAAATGGCGGTCATTGCAATAATTTCTGTCACACCGTATTTGCGCAGCTTTGTTACAAGCACACTTTTTTTTAAAAAAATCAACTTTTTTTAATTAAAAAATAAGACAACAGTAAAGTAAGCCCAATTTTTTTTTTAAATTGTGAAAGATAACGCAGAGTAAATTGATACCTAACATGTCACGCTTCAAAACTGCACCCGCTCGTGGAATGGCAACAAACTTTTACCCTTAAAAATCCTTAAAAATCTCCAGAGACAACATTTAAAAAATTCTACAGGTTGCATATTTTGAGTTACAGAGGAGGTCTAGGGCTAGAATCATTGCTGTCGCCCTGATTGCAGCGATACCTCACATGTGTGGTTTGAACAGCGTTTTCATATGCGGGCGCTGCTCGCGTATGCATTCGCTTCTGCACGCAAGCTTGGTGGGACGGGGCGTGTTTAAATGATTTTTTTCTTATTTATTTTACCTTTTATTTTTTATTTTTACACTGTTCTTTAAAAAAAAAAAAATGGTGTCCCTTTTATTGCTATTACAAGGAATGTAAACATCCCTTGTAATAGAAAAAAAAGCATGACAGGACCTCTTAAATATGAGATCTGGGGTCAAAAAGACCTCAGATCTCATATTTATACTAAAATGCAATAAAACAAATAAATTAATTAAATGTCATTTGAAGTGATGTCTTGACATCGCTTCTGCCCTGCAGTGGTATGGAGATTGGTGGGGGCCATCTTCCCCTCACTCATCTCCATACCACAGACGTGACAGGACCCGATCACCTCCACTGGCTCCTGTAAGCAGCGGAGGGCACCACTGATAAAAGTGATCTCGCTGTGAATCCGCTGCAGAGACCACTTTTATATGAAAGCATACCGCCCGCTGAAGAAGAGGATACCGGGGTTATGGTAGCTAGGTGCTGCCATAACAACAATATCCTTCTTAAAAATACCGGCGTATAACAACGGCGGGCGGTCTGTAAGTGGTTAAAAAAAATATATATATATTTATGCCCGAGAATCGGAAGTGACGTCAGAGGTTGCTCCGGTCCTCCAAGGGCATAAAACCCGGTGGGGGCCATCTTGCCCTCACTCCACTTACTGGCTAGCCATTGGCCGCATCAGCTCTAACGATGACTCCGGTAAACCCGGAAATGACCAGGAAGCGGTGGAGCGGTGCACCTCCGCCGCCTCTAAAAGTGATCCCGCAGTGAATCTGCCGCTGGAATCACCTTGATCAGACGTTGAATCACCCACATAAAAAATGATACTGGGGTTATGGCAGCTAAAAGTGTCTGCTGCAATATCGCAGTCCCGTTATAAGTCGCTGATTGCTGCAATATCTCAGTCCCGCTATAAGTCACTGATCGCCGCCATTACTAGCATAAAAAAATAATAATAAGTACCTAATCCATAAACATAGTGCCTTGAAAAAGTATTCATACCCTTTGAAATTTTCCACATTTTGTCATGTTACAACCAAAAACGTAAATGTATTTTATTGGGATTTTATATGATAAACCAACGCAAAGTGACACATAATTGTGAAGTGGAAGGAAAATGATAAATGGTTTTCAAATGTTTTTACAAATAATATGTGAAAAGTGTGGTGATCAAATATACCACCAGAAGAAAGCTCAATTTGTGGGAAAAAATTACATAAATTTATATGGATACAGTGTTGCATGACCGCACAATGGTAGTTAAAGTAACGCAGTTCTGTATCACAGAAAATGGCCTGGTCATGAAGGGGGGTAAATCTTCCAGAGGGTTAAACACCCGAAGTAGGAAAATACCAAATTATAGCCACTAGATGGAGCTATAGATCATAAGAAATACATATATTAGTCAAATTCGAGGGATTTTTCATGATAGCTGTGTGAATGCTAAGGCATTAGTACAGTGATTTTTTTTTTTTTTTTTTTAATAAAGAGACCCCTTAATCTCAGCAGCAGCAAATTTTGCTTTTGCTCAACTAAAAATGGCACATATAGCAGGGTTCTGTAAACACGCAGGTAATTCACAGAAATTGTACTGTAGTCATTTTATTTTACCATGGCTTCTATCTATCTATCTATCTATCTATCTATCTATCTATCTATCTATCTATCTATCTATCTATCTATCTATCTATCTATGTGTTTTTCTGCACCTGATCAATGCCAGTGATCATAAGGGCAAATAGAAATTGTTTCTATGTGCGTCACAATGATGGTGTGATGTGCATTGTGAAAAATGCAGACATGTTGCATTTTTCTGCATCACATCAAATGGCATCATAGGTCATGGCACATCAGTGCATCACAACAAGCTGCTGTGCAGAAAAAGGAAGTGAAAATCTGTCAAACTGCAATAAAGTAAAGAAAAAAAAAAATCAGTAAGCACACCATACCACCCCCTCATCACTCAGCAAAATATACATCAGCCATTATGTTAGCTTGACCCTCCCTCCTAGATTGTAAGCTCTAACGAGCAGGGCCCTCTGATTCCTCCTGTATTGAATTGTATTGTACTTGTACTGTCTGCCCTCATGTTGTAAAGCGCTGCGTAAACTGTTGGTGCTATATAAATCCTGTATAATAATAATATAATAATAATAATGTTAAAACAGAGAGTTTTAGCATGCGAAAACTGTTTAATAGCCGGTAATAAAAGCAGCCAATGCACTGGTGGTGAACATTTTTAAGATGATTCACTGGAAGTGCTTGACTCTGGCCCAGAGAATCTTAGCTTAAGCTACCTACAGTTTACTGGATATTGTACCCCCTTCCCTTGATTTGATGTGGAGTCTTTGGGCCAGTACAAAAACTACTCTTTTAATTAATCACCTTACTATTATGTAACTTAGAAAGACCGTTGACAGTTTTGAACAAACTATGATGACAGAAGTCGTAACAGAACACACGCAGATTAGAACAGACTTAGTAAACCCCTAGGTAAATCCTAGATGGTGATGAAATCACTTGGAGCTGTGTAAGATGATAAATATGCCTGTCACATCTCTAATAATAGGTGTATTGTGGGAACTGAACAGGTGCTGCAGTTATGTGAACAAAAAATTGTTGACAGAAATTGTTGTTTTACATGTACTGATCGCAACAATTCAAGTGGCCATTGAGTGATGTTATGGAAGCAGAAAGACTTTCTGTACATGATGGCATACATCTCCATACATTTAATAACACATTAACCCACACAGAAGGAGGCGTCTGTAGCAAAGGGGAATTATTTTAGCACACTGGACAATTTCAATTTATGGACATTCCAAGGCCTCTAAAATCAGCTGCATAAATAGAAATTTAGGTCTAAAGTAGTGTATTTATTTTTTTATTTATTTCAGTTACTTATATAGCGCCGTCATTTTACGCAGCCCTTTACATATACATTGTACATTCACATCAGTCCCTACCCTCAAGGAGCTTACAATCTAAGGTCCCTAACTCACATTCATACACATACTAGGGACAATTTAGACAGGATCCAATTAACCTACCAGCATGTCTTTGGGGTGTGGCAGGAAACTGGAGTACCCGGAGGAAACCCACGCAGGCACAGGGAGAACATGCAAACTCCAGGCAGGTAGTGTCGTGGTTGGGATTTGAACCAGCAACCCTTCTTACTGCTAGGTGAAAGTGCTACCCACTACACCACTGTGCCACCCAGGAAACATTGGGAACAATTTAATTATCTCAGTAGCATAATCAACAAATATGGCTTTGAAAACATACTAATTTACAAGCTGTAACAAGAGACTTGTGAAATTATGTATTTGATGATGTACTGTGATGTGGACCAGAACTCTATAGGTATTATTATTATTATTTTTATAATACAGGATTTATATAGCGCCCGCAGTTTGCGCAGCGCTTTACAACATGAGGACAGACAGTACAGTTATAATACAATTCAATACAGGAGGAATCAGAGGGTGCTGCACGTTATAGCTTACACTCTAGAAGGGAGGGTCAAGTGAAACAAAAGGTAATAACTGTGGGGGATGAGCTGATGAAGAAAATAGACATACAGTTGTTAGGTGTGGGTAGAATAGGCTTCTCTGAAGATGAGGGTTTTCAGGGATTGTCTAAAAGCTAATAGAGTAGGAGATAATCGGATAGATTGGGGTAATGAGTTCCATAGGATTCAAGAGGCTCTGGAAAAGTCCTGGAGGTGAGCATGGGAGGAGGTGATGAGGGAGCTAGAGAGCAGGAGGTCTTGAGAGGAACGAAGAGAATGATTAGGTTGGTATTTTCAGACTAGGCTAGTGATGTAGCTGGGGGCTAAGTTGTGGATAGCTTTGTAAGTAGTTGTCAGTATTTTGAATTGAATTTGTTGGATAAGCTGAAGCCAGTGGAGGGATTGACAGAGAGGCATAGCAGATACTGAGTGGTTGGTAAGGTGGATGAGTCTGGCAGCAGCATTCATGATAGATTGAAGGGAGGATAAACTATGTAGGGGTAAGCCAATGACAAGGGAATTTCAGTAGTCGAGGCAAGAGATGACCAGGGAGTGAATTAAGAGCTTGGTTGTGTCATTGGATAGACAGGGGAGTATGTTGCGGAGGTTGAGGCGGCAAGAGTTGGACAGTGATAGGATGTGGGGCTTAAAGGAGAGTTCAGAGTCCAGCACTACACCTAGGACCTTGGTGTGCGGGGATGGGCTTAAAGTTGTACCATCGATTTTAACAGAGAGATCAGGGCAAGGGGCATGTGAGGGAGGAAAAAATTATAAGTTTGGTTTTGGATCGATTGAGTTTGAGGAAGTGGTATATAGAGAGGTTAACAGTTGTTCTGTGAGGCGCTGCTTTTATCTAAAACAAGTGGCCCAGAGGCAATTGCTCCCTCTCCTCGCTGCTACACCAAGCTTGGTTAGTAAAAATACACTAAAAAGATCACGGGATAATAGAAAATATGTGCCGTGATCACCGAGTCACTGAGACTCGGCTGATCACCGATCCAAGTAAGGGGCCGGTCCCGGCCCCTTACCATGTGATCAGCTGTCAGCCAATGACAGCTGATCACATGATGTAAACAAAAGATCGGTAATCGTTTTTTTTTCTACTCACGCTGACAGCGTGAGTAGAAAAAAAAGCCGATCACCGGCTCGGATGTAAGGGACATCGGTCCCCAAGTGAAGGAGGCACATCTGCCTCATCAGTGCCACCTAACAGTGCCCACAGTGCTACCTAACAGTGCCCACAGTGCCACCTAACAGTGCCCACAAGTG
This sequence comes from Aquarana catesbeiana, assembly GCF_042186555.1. NCBI lineage: Eukaryota > Metazoa > Chordata > Amphibia > Anura > Ranidae > Aquarana > Aquarana catesbeiana. The sequence goes on along the minus strand of NC_133324.1, from coordinate 179,976,930 downwards.
CCACCTATCAATGCCCACAAGTGCCACCTATCAATGCCCACCTGTAGTGCCAATCAGTGCCACCTGGCAGTGCTGCCCATCACTGCCACCCATCAGTGCCCATCACTGCCGCCTATCAGTGCCCATCACTGCCGCCTCATCAGCGTACATCAATGAAGGAGAAGAATGACCCGTTTTAAATTTTTTATAACAAAATATAAAAAAATAAAAACATTTTTTTTTTAAATTCAGTTTTTTACATTTTATTAACAAAAAGTAAAAACTGCAGAGGTGATCAAATACCACCAAAAGAAAGCTCTATTTGTGGTGAAAAAATGATAAAAATTTCATTTGGGTACAGTGTTGTATGACTGCGCAATTGTCATTCAAAGTGCATCAGCGCTGAAAGCTGAAAATTGGTCTGGATAGGAGGGGGATTTAAGTGCCCTGTAAGCAAGTGGTTAAAGTGTATCTCTAGACAAAATATTTTTAAGAAGTTTTATATTAGGTTCAGAATATCAAAATGAGACTACAATAAACACTCATAGGTAGACCATAATGCTACATAAGGTTGGCAATATTTCTTTAAGCTGGGCACACACATACCAAAATTCTGCTGAACCAGCTAACCTGTCCAAATTTCAGCTGTGTGCAGCCCTGTCTGTTTTACAGAAGCTGGTCCTTAGATCAGTGGTTCTCGACCCTGTCCTTAAGTACCCTCAACAAGCCATGTTTTGGGAATTTCTCTTAGATAAAATAACTGCTCAAACTGCTCAAAATACCAAGCCATTGACTCTGATTTAAAGCACCTGTGCAAGATAAAGGAAAACCTGCAAACATGGCCTGCTGGGGGTACTTGAGGACAGGGTTGACAACCACTGCCTAGATGAGCTTCTGTTGAACAATCCTGCTGGTAAACCATCATTCGATTAGTGCATGCAGCCAATGGCTGCGGTGCTGCTCTGTGTATTCTGATGGGGGGGGAGTCTCAATTCTCAAAATACAATAGCGTGGTGGGGGAGATCCCTGCATCCACATTGCCTGTGTGGATGCAGGCATCTGTCAGTTATTTTTTGTTCAACCCGCTGGTTGAATGAAAAAAAAAAACTGTGTGTGTGTGTGTGTATACCCTGCTTTACAGTAATCATTAAACCAGGCCAAATGGTAAAGACTGTGTGTGTGGGTCCAATGACACTGTTAGCAGTGTAGACCAGAGAAAAAAATAACAGGGTGTGAAGGAGTGGAGAGAGAGAAAAACAGAAAACAAATTAAGAAAAAGGGTATGTGCGTGGCATGGTAGGCAGGTTCCCAAGACACAACTTTTATTGAAAGGTTGGCTCCAGGTGAGATGTGATCCAGGAGCCAACCTTTTTTTTTATTTTTTGGGGATTAAAGTGTGACTTTAGTCAGAAAATTAAGTCCTGCATCTGACTTCAGGCTGGCCTGTTTTGCAAGTATAGCTATGTAAAACATTAAAAATAAGTGCCTACTCTGTTTAAAATCCAGTAATACACTCCCATATCCTGCTCTGCACATGCTCAGTTGCTCTCTATTTTTCAGCAATGTGCCAAAAATGTAGAGGTTACCCTTCTGACAGCCTAAAGATTTGCTGCTGTTCAGGGCTTCTGGTCTGCAGCCAAATGGCAACCTTCAGCAAGAAGAAATAGGAACAATGATGGAGGCAATTTACAGCACACATTTATTTTGGTAGCATAATTATAAAGGTGGAATGTGTGTTCCTTGCTAAAGAACATTATGTTTTATCACGTAGTTATGGGTAAAGTCCAGCTTTAAGTTGGGAAGGCAGGGGAAAATCCATCCTTCCAATTAATCCTGGTGACCGTTTTCTCTGAGAAAGATAGTGAGGGTAAAACCAAAATGTTAAAGTTGTCACAAGAACAAGAGGTAAGGGCAAACTTTGAATGGGAGAACCCGCTCCAGCGACAACTGTCTAAGACGTTAATTACACTCACTTTGGTAGATTTCCTCTAACTTTCTGTTGCTTTTCTGGGACAGGAAATGAAGAGAAATTCCCTCAATGATACACAGACAGCAAACAATTTCAGGCAGGAGTTTTATCCCTTTTTTAATCTATCCAAAACAACAAAATAGGTTTCCGCTATACAGCACATACACTTTAACTCCACTTTTCAAGCACCTGTAAAAAAGGTCACATTTCCTTCACCTTGAACAAATTAATAAACCTGTGTTCTTGGATCAATAGGTTAAGTGTTCGAGTTGTCAAGGGGCAAGCAGAAAGCTGTATACTCCCCTGATCCTCTGCTCCAGCAGCAAACAGCACTCCCTGCTATCCAGTGGTAGATTGCTCCTAAAGTCTTAACATACAGAGCAGGTCTTTGGGCTGATGATGTCAGGAACAGTCCACTACACAAGAGCACAAGACCACAGGGGGCAGGAGACACAGGGACTGGTCTTGTGCTGGGAGGATTGGAGGATTATGTAAGAATATGTTTGCTCTCCACTCCTCTAGACAAAAACAAGCAGTTAACCCATTCAGTGCAGGCACAGCCCCATTTCATGGGAAAAAAAAAGTGACCGGAGTTCAGCTTTAAACAAAATAGCTCAAACATTAGCTGTTGGCACTCGCTTATTTATACATGTCATAGGAGCTACTTGTTTGATACTTTAATATAAACCTCTCCAAAAGGAAATGCAGAGGTTGTCATTAATGAACTTCTTATAAAATGCTAATTGTCTGGCTATTATGCTGACTTTTTGAGTTACTGATCTAGAAAAATTATTAAGCACATTAGGAAAATCAAAGTAAAGTCAGAGGTCCTTATCTGTATGCATGTTCTAATTCAGTCAGTCACAGTACCAAAGCAGGAGAGTGAACATGAAAGCCAGGCAACTTAATTATTCAGAATGAGAAGTCATCAATGGCAAACGGAATATTTTTCTAGTTTCAACTGAAGATTTGTAAGTATTCTGCACCTATTGCCTATTTGGGGAACTGGAAAATTTAGCTGTTTTCCTTGAATTAATTGTGTCTAAGTAGATGGCCAGCATTAGTCCTGTTAGATTGTCTAGATCAACAATGGAAGATTGCATTACCTTTTTTTTTTCTTGCTCACTGACCTGTTGCTTCCTGCCTGCCTTTAAATGAAGACTAGCTCAGTGCTTCACAAAGGAGCTGTTGAGATATATGTTTTCTCAGTGGCTGTACATAGCATGACCTTAACACAAGCAAAGAATGCCAATATGTGCAGGGAGTCTAAGAACACGAACAGTTCAATGTCAATAAATAAGAGACAGGTTTATTACATTGTGTCACATTAAATATATTAGCATATCAATGAAAACGGTTAGTTCCAATTAGATGTAAGGGCAAAGTTTTATGTCTTTCCAGATAGGGAAGGGACGCATTTTAAATTCACTCTCTAATCTCAATAGATTATACAAATACCAGGCTCTGATTAAATCTAAGTCTTTACCACTAACTGAATGTATAGTCATTAATGATACAGCCAAATGAATATATATTATTTTAAACAAGTTCCATCATTGTAATTATGCCTACTCTTCCATCTGGAGCAAGATCAAGTCTTTGGGGGATCCGATTACATTTTATCTCTAATGTATTTTATACATTTCCAGGAAAGACTATTCTTTTGAAATATGTGGTTTCCCAACATATACAAATATTTTACACCCAAATATCCAGCTGTGATAAAAAGTGCAGCGCTAAGATGTGCAAACAAAGTGAAAAAGCAACACAGTGAAATTAATTAAATAAAATCAATCAAAAGTGTATATATGAAGCATACAATCATAATACTTATAACAATATATTCATAAATCATAATGTCCATGTAGGAATAAATGTGAAAAAACACAAAAAAAAACCAAAAGAGTTCAATGTACATTCAAACTTCTGCTTCTGGAAGGAAGTTAGATGTGCTTTTGTGAAGAAGACCACCGAGAGTGGAAATTGAACATCAGAAGTATAGCCACCACCAAATACAATGATCGGGTACTCTTACCAGATCAAATGGGCTACTAATGAGCATACAAATGAGCAGAGAGACCAGACAAATTGGATTCCACGAGGACCAGCATACACAGTAACCAGCATACACGGAACCACCACACAGGGCACCCACCCAGAAGGAATGTGACCACTCCAACTCAGCGTCCAAAATAATCCAAAGCTCCACCAGGCATATATAAATGGAGGAGGAAAAATGCCAACATAGCATAAAATCCTTACTGAATGAATTTATTGAATAGATAATGCACTTACATCAATTTGGATGGATGCAGGCACCGTGTATATGTGATCACAAATGAGGATAACAGGAAGAGTAATAACATGGAGCCAGCACAATACGTCCTAACGTTTCGCCCACTAAGACTTCATCCGGGGTACCGGTAGTACCCTGTATTACCTCGGATGAAGTTGTTATCAGTATTATGTTTGTATGATTTATATATACACTTTTGATTGATTTTGTTTAATTAATTTCACTTTCTTGCATTTTCATTTTGTTTGCACATCTTAGCTCTGCACTTTATATCACACCTACTTATACAATCAGTTCTATTGCAGTGCCAGCAGCTGTATTTTTTTTTGAGTGCTGGTGCAGTATAATCTTTTTTTATCAAATATCCAGCTGAAAGGAAGCCTTGAGTGGATGCTATGGCCATTTCAGTAGTATAAGCAATAGAATAAGGACTATAAAAGAGGAATAAGGTGAACAGAGCTTTATTGTACTGTGTTTTATGTGTGTGGATTCCCGTCCAATTTTCTTACTGGCACTAATTGACAAAGAGCATAAATTTGAATGACGGAATCCACTTTCGTCTTTCTAGAGTCTTCAGAGTTGATGTGAAAGCTCAGTGCTTTTTCATTAACCCTAATAATGGGAGGACAGCAACTCTCTTATAGCACAGCTATGTAGTTTAAGACTAGTTGGCAGCCAAAGGGTTAGACATTGTCCATTCCCTGGACTCTCTCCGAGAATGTATGTGTATTATGAAGCCCGATAAACACACACCAAAGAGTTGTCAATCATTATGACCTACCATGGCCCTTAACAAGCCCAACAAACAAGAGAATTAAATCTGCAAAAAGCCCTTTTTAATCTGTTTTGGTATAGGAATTCTCTAATTATTCACAAGAGTATGCAAACATTGAAAGCGCATGGAGAACGTTAAGTGGGGCCTCTGCTTTTATTCCTAAATTCTTTTATGTCTGCGTAGTTGTATGATATATTCAGACCTTCAAAGATGTTAAGCTTCTCCCATTGAACTACAAAGCCCCCCAAAATCCGTACTGCTAGTTCACTAACTTGAGTGCAGAAGGGTAAAAAAGGAGCTGACTGATTGGTATTCATTGTGAATAGACTCTAGATGTACATTGTCAAATATATGTATGCCAAACTACAACATTTAAATTAGCTAAACGGGAATTGTTTTCTTTTTTTTTTTTTTTTTTTTATAATTAAGTGAATTGAATAATAGATTTCTAAGCAATTCTAATAGTTTGTGGCTTCCCATATAGAAAAGGGTCAGAGGATACCATAGTTGAATGCAAAATATTTTCAAGGGAAATGTTACCACATGAATAGTGTAGAATATAAATGTTTAAAGAGGTATTAAAAAGGCTACTCTATTATTTCACTTTAATGAATAGACTTTGAGTCTTTATGCAGATGGTGTGAATCAGCTGTAAGAAAAGAGGCTTGCATTTCAAATTTTTTTTTCTTAAAGTAGATTATTAAAATGTGTTCACCAGGCTAAACTAAAAAGTGACCCCTTCTGAAGACTCCTCCATATTATATTATACAGCTGCACCTAGCAACTTCTTTTTTAGGACACTGTCGCCCATGCAGTTTTTTGTTCATTTGTTTAATAGCTCAAGTATGAATTTTGAAATATACTATTTCACCAGCAGATGGCTCCAGATTTGAACCTTCTGGTTCCCCTTTTGAAATGCCAGATTTGCAGAGAGAGTATAATGTATATTGTACAATTAATTATCTGAAAGCTATTATAAGCAATTGTTTTCTTATTTTAAAAGAAGAAGAGGGAAGAGGTAAAGGTACATAACTGATTTTGTAATGGTCTGTGTCTAGGGGCTTTTGTTCTCTTCAAACGGGTATTGTATTCCCTTGCAATTCTTTGTGAATTCAAAACCTGCTTGCAGCAGGTCAAATGCAGGTCAGGAGGAGGTCAACCTCAGGACAAATGCACATATCAATGATTTCTAAATGATCTAATCCCATCGTTTCATCAGAGCAAGCCATTGATACAGGTTCCAAAAGTGAAATACAAGGCAAGGAATTTGAGAGAATTTGCAAACCCATTGTAAGACTTAAGCCCCGTACACACGAACAGAATATTGTATGAAAAATACAGCTTTCAAAGTGATCGTAGGAAAATCTGATCGCTAGTACACAGCTGTCATCTGAAATTTTTCAAAGGGACAAACACGAAAATGTTTCTCACACGATACCAGATCGTAGGATTTTCTTTTAATCAGTACAGCTTTCGTCCGAAAATACAATACAAATACACTACAACACATTACATCACTTCCAAATTTTTATTCTATCATACAAGAATTTTTGTACTTGGACGATCATTCATCTGATAATCTCATTGTGTGAACTAGGCTTTAGGTATGAGGATTCAGTAAAGGCTCTTCAAGCTGTCTTTGAATTACAAATTAACTTAATAGTTTGACATATATATGTTTATATGTAAATTACAGGAGTATGCATGAAAAGTACACCAATTGCATGCTTGTCTCAGTTTTAGACTTGGACTGCAGAAGCGACAGTTGGAAGTTAAAAGGTTGCTATGAACAACAGTACATTTTCCTAAAGCACTTTTTATACATCAGCCAACTTATTTGCCAAAGAGAAACCCACTGATACCAGGCTCAAATGACAGAGACAACAATCATTTGCTGAAGTGCCAGTACTCGCAAAGCCCAGCTCAAGACTTGGGCAGCACAGTGGCTAAGTGGTTAGCAGCCCAAGGGTCGTCGCTTATAATCCCAACCACAGCACTACCTGCATGGAGTTTGTATGTTTTCCCTGTGCACACTTGGGTTTCTTCTGCGTACTTCAGTTTTCTCCCACACTCCAAAGACATGCTGATTATTTGGTTATTTGGCTCCTGTCTAAATTGGCCCTAGTATGTATGAATGTGAGTTAGGGAGCTTAAATTATAAGCCCCTCGGAGGCAGAGACTCATGTGAATCTGCAATATATATATGTGTAAAGCGCTTCATAAATTTACAGTGCTATATAAATACCTGTAATAAATAAATAGAGGCTGTTTTTTTCTACAATGCTGAATTCCTTTTGGGAGTCCCCCCCCCCCCCCCCCCACAGTGCCTCTATTTTGCCACAAGATGTCCTCAGTCACTTAGGTTAAATGATGTCCAGTGCCATTCAACCTGGAAGACTTAGGGCATAGTGTGAGTGCAGGGCATCATGAAAAGAGGTGTCACCCCAGCACCCCGCACTCAGAATCTACTGATGCGGATAGCAGTACTGATGTCATCACAATGGAGTCCTTTTCTGCCTAATCAAGGATCATCCACCATCTGGGAGAAGGTTCAAAAAGGACCTTACTTATCTTGTGACAGGTCTGAAGACATATAGAAAAGGTAAGTACGAAACAGAAACATGGCATAAGGCCAGGGAGGTCTCAAGCATCGATGGGCTTCTAAGAGTTTTAATACTTTGGAATGTTCTATTGCATTTCTCGGTTAGTGTTTTTATAATAACATTCTAGACTCATTTTCTTGTTTTAGCTTTTATTTTAACCTTTCTTACTGGTTAACTACCCTTTCTCTTTGCTTCCTTGCTTACCTCTTTTCTTATTAACCTAAACACTATAAAATCCTGTTAAATCCCAGCTTTAGAGTCAATACGTTTAGATACTATCTTACTTGAAAATTAAACTTTATAAAATGCATGGGCACTCCATGCTACTTAGTAAAGTTTATTGATGCACCAAATTACAATATGCTATTTTATGTTTTAATTAATTGCAGCTACTTAAAGTAAAAAGCAGAAAAGTCATAGATCAAGCACCAAAACTTTGTCTCACTTTAAGAATGTTGCTCCTTTCTTCTCCCTAACCTTTAATCAATGTTCCATTCAAGTGAGCAGTTTTCCCTTAGGCCTACTTTCCTTGTTATTATAAAGCAACCTCCACAGTATCAAATGTTTTTAGAAAATATAAACAGACCTTATCCACTGAATTGCCTTGGTCTAACTCCCTGCTTGCTTGTTCATGGAGGCTAAGTGAATTTATCTGGCAAGAAATTATTAAACCTTGCTGACTGAGTTCCACTAATAAACATGTTGCCCAAACTGTATTTCTTTATACTATGTCATGGTAATGCTTTTACCAGCTGTCTCCAGCGTTACATCACTTGGTGGTGATATTGTTCTTAGTTTCACTAATCTGCCAATTTTGTAATAGAATCTTGGCAGAGAAATGTTTCTTATTTAAAACCATTTACTCAATGCACCCAAGCAGCACATTGGCAAAAAGAGCATGTGCTTATATTCATGCCTGTGTAAACAGTGAATAGATCCCATTAAGGAGACACTCTCATTGTCTGTGCAATAAATAGTGACATGTCTCTGAAAAGTAAGTTCCCCAGCAAACCAACCTCCTTACTACTCTGCCACCAGCTCTGCCATATTGACAACCCTGGGAAATGGTGGCATCACTCCTAAGTCATTGGCTGCTAGGCCTAGGCGCTGTCTCAGCTACATGCTTCCCCATAACCAAAATGGCTACAGAGGAGCAAGGAGCAAGAGACTGCAAAAAAGGTGAGCTTTAGGGGTCAAAGGATGCCCTTACTGTCATATTGCTCCACATTAACAAGATATATCTAAAGTTTTTATTTTTTAGTTTTGGATAGACAAAGGAATTAAGGTTTCTTTTACCATCTGGGTCCCATTCAGGAAACTTCCCTTCACTTCCTGTTATGTAGACACAATGGGAAAGATTTACTAAAGCTGGTGCACACAGAATCTGGTGCAGCTGTACATAGTAACCAAGTAACCAATCAACTTTTAACTTCAGCTTATCCTAACAGGCTTTGACATTAAGCCCTCGTTCACACTGAAGGTGGGTTTGAAATCATGCAAGTTCAGCTGAACTCGCACAATTTCAAGCCCGCATTTTAGTGTGAATTCGGGGGCGATATGAAAGACATCTGTGTGGGTTCATACACAGATGTTTATTGAAATTGCCTCCGAAGTTTCCAAAAGTAGTGCAGGAACTACTTTTGGAAATCGATCGGGACAGTGCCATTGCCGGCAATGGACTGCAATTTGGCATGTGATTTGACATGTCAAATTGCATGTCAAACCGCTCTGATGTGAACAGGGGCTAAAACCTAGAAGCTGATTGGTTACTATTCACAGCTGCATCAGATTCTGTGTGCGCCAGTTTTAGTAAATCTGCCCCATTGGATGTTAGAGGAAATTCCCTTTTAGGCAATTGTCACTGGAACAAGTTTCCTAATTGGAAAATGTTCCCTCTATTTCTGTTCTGTGAGTACACTTTGGATTTTTCCTTATTTTAAGTCTTAGTGGCAATAGTGACCAAAAGGCTGAACAGGTAACAGAAGTACAGAAATCTCCAGACATTTTGTACAGATTGCACAGTTCTCCCCCATATTATTTCCATTTCGGGTCAAATGTTTTTAGCTTATAGTGTTAGGCTACTTTTTCTATTGGTTGAACGTTCTCAAAGGCTGTTTCACATGGAACCAGTTCACGCCGAACAGCAGGGAATTCACGAGCAGATCCCCTGCTGAATTGGAACCACATGGGATAGATGTATGGATGTCAGTTTTTTACATGGGGTGGACCAGTGATAGCTCTATGGATGGCCAGATGTAAATGGGTGCTGGTGTCCATCAGGCTACCTCTGATCCATCATGTTTAGAACCTGAAAAATGGAAGAGGACACAGTAGTTTCAGCTTTTTTTTTTCCTGAACCTAGACAGACTAAAAGTTAGGCGGGTGTAAACAGACACAAGTCAGTTTACTTCTACCTGTCAATAGAGCTGCATGGAGCTTCTAATATGAACCACCTGAAAAACTGACAGGTGGACTTAATTATAAAGGACCCTTAGAGCCGGTTCACACGGGGGCGACTTGTCAGGCGACCTAGCCGCCTGACAAGTCGCCTCCCGTTCTGTACAATGGAACCGTTCTAATCGGAGCGACGCAAGTCGCTCCGACTTAGAAGAAAGGTTCCTGTACTACTTTGGGGGCGACTTGCATAGACTTCTATACAGAAGTCGTCTTGCAAGTCGCCGCGGCAGTCGTGTGCAGGTCGCCTCGGTGATGTGAACCGGCGCTTAGCCTTTCTCTTATGATCGAATGTTAGGGAGTGTTACATTCACCCTGTGATAATCAACAAATAGAAACTGACATTTCACACATATTTCAAACAATACGGCTGTTTTTCATGTCATTTGCACAAATAATAAGACATTCACAAAGCAATTTTTTTAAATATATATTATATAGTATACCCCTATTTGTTGAGACTCTGAAAAAAATTTCCCTATTGCTGTATTCTACCCAAATCCAAGTGAACCATGTCAGGGTTGTAGCCTAGAGGAAGATCAAAGATCCTAGGGGTGTAAGGGAATTCCTTACTAGTATCTAAAAAACATCATAAAGCTGGTCAGTAATCTTTTTCCCCATAATCCAGTCAAATGCTGTAATATTCGTTTCGGATAGTCCTTCTACAAAATACACCATAGGTTCAGTCTTTACAGTGCTACAACTCTTATTAACACCATTGTTTTGTTGGGTCCAATGGCTGCAGGATCAGCAGTACAAACGGTAGACATTAGTACCCCTTCAAGCTCCATGCACATATGATGCTACTGTGAATCCTACAGTGAGAATGCTTGGTTTAACAATAATATAACATCTGCCATGGTCACACATTATTTGCAAGCTCCTCACGTCAGCCAGTCTAAAGTGCAGTGTAAGCTTTCAGCTCTGGTGCTTCACTGTAGTATCAGAACATTTGGAAAGATCCAATTTAAGAAAGATAAAAAAATAATGGAAAAGATACATATTACACTATAAGCATACAGAGTAAACTGTGATGTTCACAGGTTTCAGCAAATTGTTCAGATTTTAACATCTCCTGACAACTGTTTTTCAGAACACCATTATTAATGCTCGCAGCTACCTGACAAAGTGTAGGGGAAGTAACACAGCGGTGTAATCACTCGTAGTTTTTTGGCTCAATGCGATGAGAAGAAGAAAAAATACATTTATTCCAGACAAAAAAAAGATTTTTTTTTCTTTGAGACATATCCACAGGCAAAGAAAACACACCAAATCACATATAATGTTCATCCATGTAGACGTTTCCTGAAGATGAATCCAAACAGGAGTTCCCAGGTGAATATTACCAGATGTATTTAGGCTAAAGGAACAGAACAAAAATCTTCATTGATTGGAGCAGTGTCTTTTTGTGCAGTTTTGTTTGACTGTGTTCCATAAGAAGAATCTATCTATTCTGATGGGGATATCATATTATTGAATTGCAGCTGCTGAAGCCGCATTTAAAGGACTCTCAGTAAAGTAAGAGTCATGTTTTTAGGCAGACTGGTAAATTAAATGGTCAGTAGTGTTTTCTGAGGAATTAATCAGCTGCTATGCTTAGGAAATGGAGCTTTGTTATAGTAGACATTACTTCCTGGAGCATAGCATACGTTTACCTGAGCTGTGCCATATTTAAAGAGTAGCTCCACTCTGACTTTATTCTTCCCATCTGCATTTTGGCAGTTGACACAAATAAAGCTGGATTCTAGGCTACCAGCTAAACACAGATATAAAAAAGCTGCAAAATTATTTCTATTTCTGTCCATCCACTTCTGATATTCACATGCTCTATCACACAGGATAGCCCTGTTTGGCAGGGAAGAAGACCTGATTCTTTTTTTCTACTGCTACAGTCTTGTCCCTTCCTAGCCTGACTGGACAGTGAAAAGAGAAGCAGCAGACTATTGAGCTGATCTCTCTTTCACCCTACTCTCTCAGTCTCTCCTCCCATCAACATGCCCCTTGCATAGCAGCACAATTGATTGTCTCCTTGTGTTGATTCATCCTTCGCTAGTCTGAAACTCTCCCTATATCCAAAATATAAAGAAATACACTTTTGTTTTTAAAATCTACATTTCCTTAAAAAAAAATCCCTCTCCAGTTTTCTTTAGCGCTAACCATAAATGTAAAAGGGTATTTATCTGGTAATGTGATCTCAGCCGAAGTGGAGCACCAACCACCAATCTTTCCTTCGGTTGAGATTACATGGCTAACAACCAAAAACAGATCTGAACTGAGCTTGGGGCAGCATTTAGCCCAGGTATATAGTTCCAACCTGCAAATATGGTTAACAACAATTTATTTTAATGTTTGATCATAGGTTCAATATGGGCTTATCTACACAATTGCAATTGGAGGGCGCAGTAAAACACTGAGGTTAAGCTGCATTTTTATCACCTCTCAACTGCTCACCCTTTTGCTACTGAGGCAGTGGGCAGGGGGTGTACGCATACCACGGCCGTGATGCTTTAATGCACTCCCAACTAGTGTGACCCATTCAAGTGAATGGAGCCATGCTGCAACTGCCCACAACCGCACACACGAGCACGGTTGCAGTGCTGATTGTCCTGTATTTAGGGGGTCAAAACAGGCATTGCATTGCTTCCTCACTGCCTGTCAAATGCTGTCTGAAGAGTGATCTGAACACAGGTGTAGGTGTAAACGAGCCACTTAAGATTTTTAAGTAAAATATGTCTCTCTCTCTCTCTCGCTCTCTCTCTCGCTCGCTGTATAAATATATATATATATATATATATATATATATATATATATATATATATATATATATATATATATATATTTTTTTTTTTTTTGCAATGCTTTGAATTTGGTGAAGTGACTATTAAAGGTTTCGTTTTTATTTTTTTTAAATAACAAACATGTTATACTTACCTGCTCTGTGCAGTGGTCCCCCGCAGGTGCTCTAGGCCCCTCCCTACTGCCTAGTGCCCCTATAGAAAGCAGCTTGCTATTGGCAAGTGCCCCCATAGAAAGCAGCTTGCTATTGGGGGCTCCCTAGCAGGCTTGCTCCTGGCCAGCTGCTTCGTGTGTCCATTCACACTTGGAGCATGGCTTGGTTCTGCCCCCTGCTCTCTCCTCTCCAATGGCTACTCGGGAGAGCTGAGACTCTCATGCACAGCGCTGGTTCAAGATGGGGCTCAGGTAAGTATTGGGGGGGTTGCTGCTGCACACACACAGAAGTTTTTTTTTTTACCATAGAATGCAGGAAGGTTAAAAACCTTCAGCCTTTACAACCACTTTAATATACTTACTAAGTAGTTTGTTTACTTAGAGGTATGGAATTACCATATGCAGTAATATACTTTGTATGGCTAAGAAATTACTAAATATATATTTTAATCACACATAAACTAGGAAAATGAACCAGCAAAGTACATCTTTAATGTAAAAAAACTCAATAAACAAATACCATATGCTGTAGAATTGACCTATATGATCCATTACCAAGAGCCAACAAGAGACTCAATCAATGCAAAAACAACATAAACTTCCAGACTGCAGCACTGCTCTTTATGACCATGGACTGTTTTTATTTACATTAAAAATAGCACAGGGATTGCTATAATCATTTACGATATTTCAATTACTCCAACTCCCTTTACACATCCTTTTATCTCTGCAAGGTTTTATTATCACTTCCTTCCAAAGAATCCACCATTTCTATAAATATAATGTTTACCTTTAACTAAATTGGTCTGTTTGCATCTGACACACATTCAGATATTTGATATTGCTACTGTCAGTTTTATATTTGCATGATTGGAGTGAACACTTCATTTTGGTTAACGTAGACAAATGATTGGGAATGTTATGGTTGCTATTATGGCTGGCAAAAGTATGCTGTATATTAAGCAATGCTAGTTAGGGACCAATACAATGTATAAGTAACTTTTTAGACAGCCATTGAAAAAAGAAAACATAACAAGATGATATAATAATCTTTAGTAGACAAAGTCCAAGGGATCCCATTTGTAGGCCAACAATACTTTATGGTCATTATCAACCAGTAGAATATGGTGACGTGATTTTCCTGTAAGCTTTTCTTGGTCTATTCTGCAATCATTTCGTATCAGCGGCAAATCATTGATGACCTAGAACTTCCACAGAAGCTCCATGCTTATTTCCTCACTAAAATCTATGATGGATCACATTATCTTCTGGAGCCTCTATAGAGAAGCACAATCTTCACAAGTGCAGCGTCTGCTGCTAAAAGCAATCCCCAGTCCCAGGCCCCATATACTTTGTATTTATTGTTGTGTTTTTTTGTTTTTTTTACATCAATTCTTAAATGTTTCAGTAACTGTACATGTTTGTGGAACACAGTGAAGTTGGCAAAATCTTGCTAAATCACATCCAGGTAGCCCTCCCCCCCACCACCACCCTGTACAATACCAGACAGCTAAATTTGAAATATATGGGATCCCGAAGTCAGGGCAGAAATACATAAGTGTGTGGTTTTCTGCCTTCCTACTCTCTACACAGAACTAGGTGTGTGCTACAAGTGGAAGTGGAGCTCCAAAAAACAGCTAATGCACACTGGGCTGTTCAGCATCTCTCGAGCACCAAGAGGAGTTATGTGCATCTTTTTTGGTAACAAGGCTAGCCCCTTTTTTGGGGTGAGTCAAATTCAAAGGAGTTTAGCTCAGAACTAAGCTTGTGGGTGGTTTGAGATAGCCTCCATCCATCTTGAAGTACCCACCTGGTGGTGAGGAACATATGGGATGGGTGGCGCGCCTTCTGGTAACCCCCTAGTCATTTGGACACCATTTACAATCGAAAACATAGGGCGCAAAAACCTAGTGCATTATCCACAGCAATTTATTCAAAGGTAAAAGACATAAAATAAATACAGAACTATGGGGGTTATTTACTAAAGGCAAATCCACTTTGCACTACAAGTGCATTGCAAGTGCACTTGGAAGTGCAGTCGCTGTAGATCTGAGGGGGACATACAAGGACTATAAAAAACAGCATTTTAGCTTGCACATGATTGGATGGTAAAATTAGCAGAGCTTCCCCTCATTTCAGATCTACCCCTCAGATCTACAGCGACTTCACTTCCAAGTGCACTTTAAGTGCACTTGTAGTGCAGAGTGGATTTGCCTTTAGTAAATCAACCCCTCTGTGCTATAGTGCCAAAACCGTGTATAGCTGCCCCCACCATGATTATATAAAAATGTTAAATAAAAATTGGTGTGCGTTTAATACTACTAAAATTAATAAATACATCAATAAATGATGTGCCCATGAAAATTCATTACATAAATCTAAAGTGGCATGTATGTAAGTGCCATTGCTCTAATCATAATACACTCGGTGCTCTTATAATTTTTTATAAAGTCTCTCCACATATACTGTAAAAATCTCTACAAATTTTTTTGCACTTTATGTAGATACTTTTATCTGTGGAGAGACTTTATAATAATTTATTATTCCACCGAATGTGTTATGATTAGAGCAATGGTAATTGCATACACGGCACTTTAGGTTCATGTAATGAATTTTCAGGCACAGATAATTTATTAATTTTTTTTATTTATTTTTTTGTAGTGTTAAGCGCGCACCAATTTTTGTTTAAAATTTTGGATTGCACCCTTCTGAGATATAATCATGGTGGGGGCAGCTATACACGGTTTTGACACTATAGATCAGAGTTCTGTATTTATTTTATGTCTTTTACCTTTGAATAAATTGCTAGGGATAATTTTAAAAGACATAAAATATACTCACAAAACCATTGTGAATAACAATGTGTTATATAACCCAAAAACCAAGAGCAAGCCCATGTAGAAAGTTCTGATTCGAGTGGATGATAACACCAGCTGATAAGTTTCTGTGGACAAGCCCCTTCTTCAGAGCACACCGGGTATGTCTGAGCCCTTACACTTCCTATATTAAGGCAACTAAAAAAACAGACCCACCTCCACCAGGGAGGGGAAGAGGGTGAGGGGTGGGGGGGGGGGCACCAGCCTATATGCTGAATGTGCCAAGCTTGTGCCTTCCAGGAGCTAAGTCAATTTAAAGCTTTATAAAAAATGTTCACAACAAATTTTGGTGAGAAAAATACCGGTGGACAGAAGAACTGTCAAACTAGATTGCAGAGGCAGATCATTAGCTAGTATGTAACGGACAGTTCAGCTGATGAACTGGTATCGTTTTTATCAACAAGATGAGGAAGTTTCTAGTTTGCATGTGCTTACTGTACTGTCTTGGAGCGTGATGAACTCGGTTCACCTCACCATGAGAGGTATAAATCAAACACACATAAAAAGAAGTGTAAAATATGGGCTAATGCAGCCATTTCTGTCACCGCCTATAACAAACAGCCACCCTTATGTACTAGCCTGGACTTCTGTGACAGTAATTGGCAACATTTGTTTGTTCCTGGTATTCTGATCCTGAATATTAGCCACTGATCGAGGGTGTCATTTTTTATGTTGACATGTTATTGTGTTGAGGCAAAAATTGCTTATGGAGAGAAAAAAAGCACTTTGGGAAGTCAGATTTTTATCATGCAGCTGGATTCTCCATGATTGTATTGGGAACAGAGTGTAGAAATTAATCACTTAAAGATGCAGCGTAAATGCCTTCAATATAAAGGCCACACACAGGTTTTTCTTTAACCAGTGCGTGTTCCTTCCCCTGCAGCCACAAACATATCCTCAACTCTCCAGGCACATTTGTATTCAACTGGGCAGCCTTGCCTCTCCTATTCCTTTATGTCAAACAGACATACATGGGGGCATAATCTCCTGTAATACACAACTGAATAATCAACCTCCTTTAACCTTTGAAAACATAACTGTAACTCTTTATTGCCTATATCAGACAAGATGCTTTCAATGGGGAATGATTATCAATAATGCATTTAATAATATTGAATTTACATTTATTACCAGTTTGTTACAATAAGCTTTCTTGTAAATTTGGAGACATGCTGACATATTGAGTATTACAGCAATACAAGTAAAGTATTGTTAAAACAAAACCCAAGTACAAAAAAATTAAAAAAAATAAAATTTCAAACGATAAAATAAAATAAAAAAATCATCTTTTTTTTTGCAATACTCAATCTTGATTCCCTACTGTTCCACCACTAGATGTCCTCAGTCTTCAGGAATTGCAAAGAAAACACCCTTGCAGTTTTCACCCCACACTGCAAGGGTTAAATTCTCCTTAAAGTGATATTAAATGCTAAGTTTAAAAAAACAAACAAAAAAAAAAAAAAACAAACATGTTATACATACCTGCTCTGTGAAGTGATTTTGCACAGAGCAGCCCTGATCCTTTTCTTCTCGGGTCCCCTGCTGGCACTCCTGGCCCCTCCTTTCTGCCAAGTGCCCCCACAGAAAGCAGCTTGCAATGGGGGCACTCAAGCAGGCTCGCTCCTCTGTGTGTCCATTCACACACAAAGCTGTGGCTCGGCCTCATCCCCCCTCCATTGGCTGTCTCAGCCAATGAGAAGGGAGAGTCCACAGAGAGAACTACTTGACATTTGGGCACTTGTGCATGCTCGCTTTCAAGTCCTGCTAAGTGTGTCCATGTCTCAGCCCAGCCCCCAGCTCCCTCCTCATTGGCTGTGATTGGCAGCAGTGGGAGCTAAGGAAGAGAGAGCAGGAAGAGCCAGTGCTCTCCTGCACATCGCTGGATCACAATGGTACTCAAGTAAGTAATAGCGGAGAGGGGGCTGGTAGGGTCGCTGCACAGAGAAGGTTTTTTTACCTTAAAAAAAACCTTGAGCCTTTAGAATCACTTTAAGTCTAGGGATAGAGAACAAGGCTGTAATAATTAGTTTATTTCTTGGTCTGGGGCTCTGGCAGGCTTATGGCACTCTTTTCTTTTCTCCGATGCTCTGGATTGTGGACAAACATTCACCAACCTCACAGAATGCAATGCTATTGAATCTGTATTGTACTTAAAGATATTAGCATCAGCAGCTGGAGTACCTTTGAGTAAAGGCTTTGGGCAACCATTGCACAGCATGGAGGAAGCCTGCCAGTGAGTGAGAAATAAGATAAGTATTGTAGTTTTTTCCTCTACCCCTAGACTTGAGGGATAAGTTCACATACAAAAAAACATTAATACATGCAAATTTTGTGCACCCATGATCAGCAGATTGTGGGTGTAATGTCACGGTCCAGCAGACTGTCTGTGTAGCTGTCTGCCCCTACCTCCAATATGGACAGGTAGTTACTGAATGACAGGAAGCGTAATGAACTACCTAGAGAACTCAACAGCGCCTTGATAGTTCATTGAGAACTACTGTACAAGGTGCAAGCTGCAGAAGATGTCAGTATTTGTAGTTCATTGATTTACAGGGATGTGTGAATCAATGACGCAGCTGTTTGGGTGGAGCTTCGCACGGTTGCGCTCTCTTTGAATTGAGGCAGTGAATGCGGGGAGAAGATCCCCAGCTCGCTGCCACAAGGAGGAGGGTTATCGGAAGGAGAGGGGTCTCATGTTGAACACGTTACAAGTTACACCATAAAAATAGGTGTAACATGTTCAGAAAGGTGAACTTATCCTTTAACAGGCATTTAACCCTTGCAGTGTGGAGGGAGGGCGTTGCAAGGGTGTTTTTTTTATGTAATTCCAAAAGTTCAGCACAATGTTTTTTCTCTAATAAGTACTTGTCATAGACCATTGCACTCCAGAATATAGTAAACCCTGAGCTGTATTTAAGCTGACTTCACCAAAGAGATACCAATCTCAATAGTGGGCCCTTGTTTGGTACTCACTGGTACTTTGCTTATCACTAGATGCACTTAAAGTATTTTGTATATCATTTTAAGCAGTCCGCAAAGTGTAACTGAACACTGACATCTGTCTGTACCACAGATAATAACTGCCTTTATGATATGAGCTACAACATTGTAAACTAAGATCAAAGTGTACATATAACTCAGAAAATGCTGTTGTATATCACATTATCAAACAAATGGAAAGAATTCCCCCTTACGGGACTTTAATGGCCCTAATGATTGATATGTCAATCACATTGCATAGAAACAAAAATGAAAAAAGTTGTAAAAATATACAGTTTTATTTAAATATCAGATAAAAAATATGTAAACACAAATGGTGGCTGATCAACATGTATATGTTATAAACATATTGATCAGCCACCATTTGTGTTTACAAAAAAACGCAAAATAAAGATTTTTTTTTCAAATGTACCCATATTTTTACCACTCCAGCCCTTCCCCCTTTCTCCATTCTCACCTAGACCAGAATTACATTTACCCCACTTCTAATATGTAACGTACATATTGGAGGAGGCATCAGCTTCCACACAACATCTCTAGGAGGGTGGACCTGGTGCTTCATCATCAGGGGCCAAGTGCAAGAACCAGTAAGAGAGACAGCTGGTTCAGATGAACAGATCACTGCAGGACAACGCTGGATTCACTGGGCATGTGAGTATGTTTATTGTGGATAGCTCCAGCAAACAGATAAAGGGAATCTAAAAAAAAAAAATAGATCCAATCGGTTCTCCAATGCTTTGCCTTCATTTAAAAAATGTAAAAAGTAAACATTGAATGGCATCCTTGCTGAAAGGGCGACCTCCTATGTTCACAATGCAGCAGGGCAGCTGCTCAGCATGGGACCCAGAAGCTAGTGGAGATCACTGGAGTTACGATGTCCAGCTTGGTGAGATCCCGTAGGTATGATATATGCATGGTTACATTGGTCCAATTCTTTTAAGCTACGGGGAAGAAAGGGCTAAGTGTTATTTGTTTATTTTATTTATCACTGGTACTTATACAGCGCTGTCAATTTACGCAGCTCTTTACATGTAGATTGCACATTTACATCAGTCCCTGCCCTCAAGGAGCTTACAATCTAAGCCCCTAACTCACATTTATACATATACTATACTGTACATACTAGGGACAATTTAGACAGGAGCCAATTAACCTACGTTTAAAGTGATAAGTGTTAGAGGCAGGTTAGGGGCCATAGGTGCTGAAAGCAACATTAACATGTAAAACTAGATTTCTGGACCCAAAAATAACAGTATGATGTGAAAACTACAGCAGCCTCCGGCAGCCAATCAGAAATGATCCCTTTTCTGATATGATTACATCAATCTGAAATGTGTTTGCTATGGCTCACTACATTTGGCACAACACCATTGCTCTGTGGCAGCCTTCATGTCTTTCTAATTACCGAATCAAGCTGTAAAGATGTGTGAAAATGATCCAGCTAATTTACATACGGAACTGAAAAGTACTGGCGGTTACATTCATTTATGAGCTGGATTGACCTTACATGACTTTTAGAATTATGCAGATTCAAGAAAAAAAATGCAAACCACCAGGATACCATACTTACTATATCAGGCATAACAGGAGGATTGCTATGTCCTCAGTACATGGTTGAAGACATGGGGCCCTGAAGCATTGATGGGAATTGCTGACAGGTCCTCCCTTGCTTTATACTTTCCTGTTAATATTGCTAACCTTTTTTAGTGCCTTTTTTAGCTTGTTTGAATTGATGCTGGAAATAAAGCTGGAAGTTTGCTGTGATTGTAAAGAATTTAAACTGGTAAAAAAAAAGTGTTCACTTTAGTTGTTACTTAGTCCCTTATCCTTAATGCCGCTTTCAAATGTGTTGCTAAGTAAAACATTGCCATTAAAGAATTTAGTGACAGCTGCCGAGGTGTTGCAGTGCCGAGAGCCTAAGGGAGGCAAACAGGAGGAGTCTTAAATATACCAGAGCACACACACTCATTTCTGCCAAGACAGCATACTGCTTTATAGGTGCTTAAAGTTTATGCTTAGCCCAGTGACAATAGACACACACACACATACATACACAACTATACACTCACACAAGAACACATGTACAGTTTATGCTCAACCTGGTATCAGTAGGAAAGCACACATACATACACAACCATACTCACACAAGTTCACAAGGACAATTTCAAGCTCTCAACTTTGTGGGAACAGTTTGGGAAAGGCCCCTTCCTATTCCAACATGACTGCGCACCAGTGCACAAAGTAAGAGCCACAAAGACATGGATGAGCGAGTTTGGGGTCGAGGAACTTGACTGGCCTGGACAGAGTCCTGACCTCAACCCAATAGAACACCTTTGGGATGATTTAGAGCAGAGACTGCGAGCCAGGCCTTCTCATCCAACATCAGTGCCTGACCTCACAAATGTGTTTCTGGAAAAATGGTCAAACATTCCCATAGACACACTCCTAAACCTTGTGGACAGCCTTCCCAGAAGTGTTGAAGCTGTTATAGCTGCAAAGGGTGGGCCAACTCAATATTGAACCCTATGGACTAAGACTGGGATGTCATTAAAGTTCCTGTGCATGTAAAGGTAGGTGTCCCAATACTTTAGGTAATACAGTGTATATGTGCATATCTATTGTCACTGGGCTAAGCATAAACAGTAATGCCCTGTACACACGGTCGGACATTGATCGGACATTCCGACAACAAAATCCATGGATTTTTTCCAACGGATGTTGGCTCAAACTTGTCTTGCATACACATGGTCACACAAAGTTATCAGAAAATCCGATCGTTCTGAACGCGGTGACGTAAAACACGTACGTTGGGACTATAAACGGGGCAGTAGCCAATAGCTTTCATCTCTTTATTTTTTTAGAGATGAAAGCTATTGGCCACTGCCCCGTTTATAGTCCCGACGTACGTGTTTTACGTCACCGCGTTTAGAATGATCGGATTTTCCGACAACTTTGTGTGACCATGTGTATGCAAGACAAGTTTGAGCCAACATCCGTCGGAAAAAATCCTAGGATTTTGTTGTCGGAATGTCCGAACAAAGTCCGACCGTGTGTACGGGGCATTAGCATAGTAACAAGAGACACACACATACATACACAACCGTACACGCACACCAGGACACCTTTGCATTTTATGCTTAACCCAGTGACAATAGACGCACACACACAGCTACATACATGTACATAGAAGCACACAAGAACACACTTAAAACAAATGCATTGCCCAGTAATAATAGACACGCACACACATACATACACAACCTTACACACACACAAGGGCACAAGCACATTTTTTTTTAGCCTAGTGACATTAGAAACATACATACACACACGCACGGACACACTTACAGTTTACACTTAGCCCTGTGACAATAGACATGTACACAACCATACACAAACACACACACGCACGGACACACTTACAGTTTACACTTAGCCCTGTGACAATAGACGTGTACACAACCATACACAAACACACACACGCACGGACACACTTACAGTTTACACTTAGCCCTGTGACAATAGACATGTACACAACCATACACAAACACACACACGCATGGACACACTTACAGTTTACACTTAGCCCTGTGACAATAGACATGTACACAACCATACACAAACACACACACGCATGGACACACTTACAGTTTACACTTAGCCCTGTGACAATAGACATGTACACAACCATACACAAACACACACACGCACGGACACACTTACAGTTTACACTTAGCCCTGTGACAATAGACATGTACACATACACGTACACAAGGACACACTTCCACATACACATTTGATGCACAGCACCAAGCAAAGAGCTTGTAATTCTATTTGTTTTCAGTACGTTTTGCAAGCTGCTCCTGATATCACCTTTTACATGGGCCATCTGTTGATGGTGCAGACTCTCAGCAGAGCGGTTTCTGTAGGCAATGAGCGGGAAAGGGATAGAAGCATGAGTGCTATTAGGAAGCAGATGTATAATATCAACGAGCTTCTTTTCAGTCTGCCATCCTTCCATATTGATGGAGTGTCATATGCCTGCCAGCTATCCCATCCTAGGGCACTATAAAGTGCTCTCCGCGGACTCATTAATCAAATATTGCTATTGTCAGATGATGGAATTGAATTTGCGTCGCACTGGATCATGCGGTAGTCAGAATCCCCTGCGTTGTTTTGCATTGTCCTATTATGAATGCTTCTTTGAAGCTTCTTGGTCATGTGTTCTCAGAATCATGTGACTTGCTTGGGAAGAGTGCATAGAGCTGGTTTTTGGCTCTGCTTATAAATCTCAGCATGCATAAGTGATTTCTTTATTACCTAAAAATAACCTACTAGTTGCCACCCGCTGAGCAGGGAATTACAGGCTGATATCTAGACAAATTCTGACTCTAGCTGCAATTAAATTAAATACTTTTTAATGATTTTTAATTAATATATAACTTTACCTATTTGCGTTTTTAAATACCTGCCTAGTGTGCAGCTTTAACCATTTCAGTCCCAGAATGATTTACCCCCTTCCTGACCAGGCCATTTTTCTGCGATACGGCACTGCGTCGCTTTAACTGACAATTGCGCGGTCATGTGGCATTGAACCCAAAAATAATTGATGTGCTTTTTTTCCCCACAAATAGAGCTTTCTTTTGGTGGTATTTGATCACCTCATTTTTATTACTAACAGCTTTTTTTACTAGTAATGGTGGCAATCTGCAATTTTTATCAGGACTGCGACATTTCGGCGGACAGATCGGACACTTTTGACACTATTTTGGGACCATTGACATTTATACAGCGATCAGAGCTAGAAATAGCCACTGATTACGGTATAAATGTCATTGGTATGGAAGGGGTTAACACTAGAGAGCAATCAAGGGGTTAAATATGTTCCCTCAGTGTGTTTCTAACTGTGGGGGGATGGGACTGCCTGGAGGATGAGACCGATCACTGCTCCTAAGTACCAGGAGCAGGCGATCTGTCTCTACTCCCCTGACAGAACGGAGATCTGTCTGTTTACATTGAGAGATCTTCGTTCTGTCCTTCTCAGGAGCAATCGCGCATTGGCCATGCGCCGGCCACGCGCATTGGCTCCTACGCCATGCACCCCCTATACTACTTAAAGTGCCTGCCGTTCAGCTACGGCGATTCGCGTCGGAATTCCATACTGCCGCAGTCAAACGACGGCGTGCAGTCGGCAAGTGGTTAATAATGCATAATTGTATTGTTCAGTATGGTAATTTAAAGTGTACCTAAACCCAAAACAAAAATGTTATAAATTTTGGCTTATACTTTATTTTTTGCCAGCAAGCTTGCCATACACTCATCTAATTTTAAGTGAACCGCGTGAAATTTGATCAGTGGGTGATCCTACCAACCTCCTCACACCTCCCATCTTTTGATTGAAAAATGCAAGGAGCCGGGCAAAAAATTCTCAAGCAAACAATGGCTGCATTCAATCAGATGCAGCCCTATTTAGGGTATTTTGACAGCTGTTTAAGATACAATAGCCACAGTGGGAGATTTGTCCAGCGTAGAGTAAGTAGAGGAATCTGTTTTTCTAAAAATCTATATGTGTATGGCCATTGGAAGTCTGTTATTTTTCAACTTCCTTTAAAAGAACAAGCTGTCCAGCAACTAAAGCGTCAGAGGGCTGGGACAAATAACTCAACAGTAAGGGGTGCTTACAATAGTCAGCTTTTATTCATTGAGTTTAGACCTTTATCTTTAAAAACAATTGTTGCTGTACCTGCTTAGTAAGCGTAATCTGGAGTTCAGCTTTAATTTGTTGGTCAAGTGTTAGTCAAGTGCATCTAATACTACCCTCTCCAAAGGTTGACAATGCTTCTGTCCATTGAGTGGAGACACCCTACGACAATGTTACTGGCTGGATCACTAGATGAAAATAAAGGGAAAAAAGTCTAAAAAGAAGACTAATGAAGCCACCACATTTAAGGATTTTTAAACTGCAATATATTACATTTTTAGTTTCGGGGTATAGATAGTTTTTGGTAATATGTGCTTTAAGGGTAAACTTAAGGCAAATATGAAAATGAAAACTTGAGATGCATACATTGAACACAACCTTCATGGTCTACAACTTGGTTTTGATCCAGACATTACCATACTGCACTCATACACCCCACTGTCCATTGTCTGTGATCTGGGGCTCACTGTACACACTTTGACTTCTCACATTCAGACCCCGCAGTGCTGAACATAACAGATCAATAGATTCCTCCATTCATGGAAAAGTTAGATACCTCCACTCATGAAGAAATCTCCATTGCCAACTATTGTATTCTGAAAGCCACCAGCACATGTCTCTAGCAGAATACCCAAACAGTGATTGCATCTGAAAGGATGCAGTCACCATTCCTGTGACAATTTTCCACCTACCTCCTTCAATCAAGTTTGTTGAGCTGGGTGGTGCAGAGCCACCCATAGGGGGTTATTTACGAAAGGCAAATCCACTTTGCACTACAAGTGTACTTGGAAGTGCAGTCACTGTAGATTCAAGGGGGACATGCAAGGAAAAGAAAAAACAGCTTGCACACTGATTGGATGATAAAATCAGCAGAGCTTCCCCTCATTTCAGATCTACCCCTCAGATTTACAGTGACTGTACTTCCAAGTGCACTTGTAGTGCAAAGTAGATTTGTCTTTCGTAAATAACCCCCATAGTTTGAATTTCGTCTGATTTAGCAAGAATTAACAAAAAGTTGAGTCGCGTATGGCTAGCGTTAGTACGTTTCCATGTTGAATGTTGAAACCTCACTTACTACCTTCCAGACACTATAAGCTTGATGGTAAAATGCTACATCTAAGAAGTTTCCCAAGGCTAGCTGTCAAAATAAAGTCTGAATGGGATTGATAGTGCAGGAAACATAGGGATGGAGACAAATGATACACCGACTTCAGGAACGATACTTCTACCTCCTTCTCACTCACCTTGTAAGGTCTGTGGAAATCTGCTTTCAGTGAATTATACAATATACAGATTAAAGTGTTACTAAATCCACAACAGTAAAATCAGTCTGTATATACAGTAAAGCATGCTTGCTATACTCACTGTAGAAATTAAGGGGTTAATCCTGCGCATTGTGTAAAAAGGCTGTTTGATCCTGTTTTCTCTGATCATCCCCTTCTTCCACAGTCCCCAATCTATCTCCTGATAGCACAGAGTCGTGGGGGCACTCCGACCATGCTCAGTTTGGTGTGTATTGCTAGAGAGTGCTTTTTTTTTTTCGGGGAGGGTGCATGTGATCAGCACAGGGCCAATCATTGCTGTCCAGACGGAGGGTCAGGGATCATGCAGCCTCATAGGATAGTCAGAGGACAATGAAAACTTCTCCTACAAGCTTTAACCATACACTGATAGTAGTCACAAGACTGCTATATACTGCTAATGAGAAAAAGTATTTAGCAGGTAATATTTACTAAAATAATTGCATTTCCATGTTCTGTGTATTGTGGGAGACCAGATATAGTGAATGCAGAGTTTAGTAACACTTTAAAGTTTAATTTGTAGCTGTAGTAGCTCATTCATTGCCTTTATTAGTTGCCTGGGTGTTTCACTGTATATGACATGAACATTAAATGCTGACAGAGGTTCACACCAATTCCTTGCATATCACTGTGGTACATGTCACATCAGTAAATCCTAATATGACACAGTTTGGGCTGGTTTACCTAATGATAAACGTTATGTGAAGTTCACCGGTATTCACTATAAACTTCCAATCATGAATAGACAAAGCCCCATTTTTAATTCCATGCACATTCTTTGATGTCTGAAGGGCAGCCAGGTGCTGTGCTCCTCACCTCATTTCATACTTTATTAAATCAGACTCAGATTCACTTCTCTACACGTCACCTCACTTGACCTCACCTCACACTTAGTAAATCAGACCATATTATTATTCATCTTTACACATCTATGTTGTTTGAACAAATATGCCACTGTCTCCAAGCCTTGCATAAAAGCTTTTGTGATGCCAAAATCCAGAGGAGTATTTTTTCACATTTACATGATGTAGGTCAGCTGTCATAACTTTACAGACCCCAAAATATCTTACTTTGTGTTTGCATTTGCAGCTGACCTCAAGCTATTGTTTACTTTTCCAGCTATTTGAGACAAGACGAGGCTGACTAATCTGGCTTTTAATGGGGTTCCTGGCAGCAAGTGTGTTGTATATATGAGAGCAACCTATATACAAGTACACATTAAATAAATATTTCCACATACTAGATGGATCTGGGTTACAATGACTACACAGCTATTCATTTTTTCCTACTCTTCCATCTCTGTCTAAACTGGGCATTTTTTTGGCAGGTATTTATTTATCTATTACAAGTATTTTGTAGTGCCAACGATTTATTGAATTGTTTTACAGATTGTACATTGACATCAATCTCTGCCCTCAAGAAGCTTACAATCTAAGTTCCCTACCTCACATACATACACATGCTTGGACCAATTTAGACAAGAGCCAATTAATCTACCAATATGTATTTGACCTACAGACATTAAAGTTGGTGGTAAAGTCTGATGTTTTTTTTTACCTTCATGCATTCAATGCATGAAGGTAAAAAAACGTCAGTGTCCACCTACCCCCTCAGCCCCCCTAATGCTTGCTTAAGGCCGATCTAACCTACCCATATGTATTCGACCTACAGATATTAAAGTTGGTTGTAAAGGCTGATTTTTTTTTACCTTTATGCATTCAATGCTTGAAGGTAAAAAACCTTCAGTGTCCACCTACCACCTCAGCCCCCCTAATACTTGCCTAAGCCCGATCCTGACCCTGTGACTTGCACGAGAGCTGAGGCTCTCCCAGGTCTCACCCTCCTCTTTGGCTGAGACAGCAGCGGTAACCATTGGCTCCAGCCACTGTCAATCACAGCCAGTGAGCCAATGAAGAGAAAGCAGGAGAGGGGCTGAATAGACACACAGAACAGTGGCTTTGGAGTGAGCCTGCTTGAGTGCCCCATAGCAAGCCACTTGCTGTGGTGGCTCTTGGCAGGAGGGAGGGGCCAGAAGCGCCAGTGGGGGACCCAAGAAGTGGAGGATTGGGACTGCTTTGTGCAAAACCATTGCACAGAGCAGGTAAGTATAATATAAATGTAATTTACAATCACTTACATGGCTCATGAGGACAGGTAAGGATGCGAACAACCCATGTGTGGGTAAGAACATGCTGATTGTGTTCCATATAATGTTTATGGCACAACAGCCATTTTCCAATATACACCAAAAGGGAATACATTTAAAACTATTATCTATGATGAGGGGCATGTCTAACAGACACTACATACTGTGCTTGGCTTTATTGTTCTGAAGAAATTGTTGTTTACCTTACCGTGAACCTTCTTATGCCCCATACACACGGTCGGACTTTGTTCGGACATTCCGACAACGAAATCCTAGGATTTTTTCTGACGGATGTTGGCTCAAACTTGTCTTGCATACACACGGTCACACAAAGTTGTCGGAAAATCCGATCGTTCTAAACGCAGTGACGTAAAACACGTACGTCGGGACTATAAACAGGGCAGGAGCCAATAGCTTTCATCTCTTTATTTATTCTGAGCACGCGTGGCACTTTGTCCGTCGGATTTGTGTACACACGATCGGAATTTCCAACAACGGATTTTGTTGTCGGAAAATTTTATATCCTGCTCTCAAACTTTGTGTGTCAGAAAATCCGATGGAAAATGTGTGATGGAGCCTACACACGGGCAGAATTTCCGACAACAAGGTCCTATCACACATTTTCCTTCGAAAAATCCGACCGTGTGTACAGGGCATTAGGCTCCATGCACACTGGCTTAAAAATCGCTGCTTCTATAAGAGTTTTGTGTTTTGCCTGTAGAAGCAGCTCAATGTGTCCATGCACATTAGGACAATTAGAGGCATATTTTAAACTCAATGTTCAGAGGTAGGAAAAAAAAATTCTCTGGTTTGCATTTCTGATTAGAGCTTTCAGGCAGAAAAACGCTAAACTCTCCTAAACTCACCTAAACTTTGTATGAAAAACGTTTTTTTCTGACACAGGAACTGACATTTTTTTAAGCCCAGTGTGCATGGAGCCTTAAACTGACTACCTAAGCAATCCCAGTGTTGAAAAATAAATATGAATAAAGGTAGAAACATAGAAAATAGAAACAGTATCGTCTTTTCAGGTGTCTTGAAAGTATTTCAGCAAAAAAAAAAAAAAAAAAAACTCCTTTTGATGTCTCCAATTTTACTCCCAGCTCTATGTAAACATCTGGGAAAGCAGTGAACCAATCACACAAGCAGGAAATGAAATTTCTTGGGGCATTCTGTACAGTTTGTCATTTGTAAAGAAGTAGCATTGTAATTTTTTCGACAGTTTCAGAAAATAACGGCTACACATAGAAAGGGTATTTTTAAAACATTAAATTATATAACGGTTTTCTAAGCAATTATATATAAATGGAACTGTCCTTTTAGATGCTTCAAATAATTGCATCTGAATTATAAAAATGCTTAGAATAAGAAGAGTCTCTGTTTCGAAAACTAACTTTAGTAATCCTTTATCTAGGATAGATTTTACAGTAATAGTGGCCATACATGCTTCAAAAATCATAAAATTATTTTCCAATCAGTCTCTTCCAGTTAGAATAGGCAATCTATGTTTGACAATATACTGGATTCATATGACGCACATGGGAAAGTGAATTTCCATCAATTGTTGGAAGATCATAAGTTTTTAATCACATCTCAGTTTTCATCATGTAATCTCACAATATGATCGAAATCATGAACAAAGTATCTCATGTTGCCGATTGATGCAACGCGATCAAGATACTTCTGCCCTGGCTGATAGACTAAATCAAGTCTAGATCGATCTGTAGGAAAGTTACACCTATTCGATTGTTTGCCAATTCAATTGTTTTGGTCAAATGACATCCATCGGGTAATAACTTCAAAGCATGTAGGACTGCTATTAGAACTGGACTCTGACTGGTTGCTGAAGATAGAACATTTCCCTTCCCTCCACTCTTTACTAACCATAAATCACTCATAGACTTTTTATAATCACAGTAGATTTATATGTATGTTAGAGCAGACTGTTTATGTAAAAAAATGACATAGTAATATATTTTTGCACTTAATGTTGTATATCCATGTTATTATGTAGCTTTTACAGCATTTAAAAAGAGAAAGAGGTCTGATGCTTGCCTTCAAAGTTTCCATAGCAGCTACAAATGTTCCGTGGAAATGTTCTTATTGCATCCCAGTTTCTCAGTGTTACAGTTAACAAGCAGCAGCCTAATGTGCTATCTGTGTGAACATTGGTTCTAAATAAAAAAAAATGAGCGTACACAATTCTATCATCTGCTCTTAGTTCTGCCATGTATTAACATATTGTAGGTCATTCATCTACTAAACCTGTTTTGTGCCTTTTAGCGGCACCCTTGCTTCACAGGTTCATATTCATTGGACTTCTTCCTAATATTTATCAACCCTCTTTGAAAAGTCTATGATCCATGCTGCAAACATCTGTCAGCCATTTTACAAAATCCTTTCATCACTACCGCATCCAATAAAACCCCATACTCGCTCCTTCTCTCCAGGACTGATGCACTGAACCTTTGGCTGTGGAGGACAGTGGGAAATTTTAGGAGGTGATGAGAGGATGTTGTTAAAGCAAGTAAAAGCAAGAAAAAAAGTACAGCTAAAGGAGTGTGCAATAAACTGATTTTATTGTAGTCATGCTTGAAGTGTTTGAATTGAAACACAAGGCTATTTTCTTCACAGTGTAAACACAGCCTGCAATGTGCCGCCATAACCATAAGACTGGCTAAATAAAAATACAAGCTGATGCTATTAATACTATTTAGAAATATCCATATACAAGGCTTTTCATATCCAGTAAAAGCAAAGATACGTGCTACCCTATACCCATTTTCTCTGAAACTAAAAGTAGCCATAAATATCAAATACAGAAACTCCTCGTTTAACGACTTACCTGTTTAACAACTCCTCAGACTTACAAACAGCTCTCCCCACTCTAACGTTGCGTATATACATCATTGTATTGTACTATACCGTACAGAATTGTCGTTTTTGTTCTGTACTTATGCAAATCAAAAAAATGTTATTGAGCTGGAGTCTTTAGACATTTTTATCACAATACAGTACAGTACTTAAGAATGCTTAAAATATTGATTACTTGTGATTCCTCGTTTAACAACCAATTTGTTTAATGACCTGGTCCTTGAAACGGAACCTAGTCATTAAGTGAGGAGTACCTGTAATGGTTAGATGTCAATGAATGCTCTCACTCTTGATAGATATATACATTTGCACACTAATAGAATACAAATACATTTATATAGATTTTTATGTATATTGCAAAGCAGTGATTTTATATTTGTTTAAATTTATTTTTATTGAAAAAATATCACAAGTTATATCAAGATACGGCATAGAACGATATTCCCATAAAAAACATTGCAGGTTTTCCAGAAGAACAAAAATCTTATCTGTGTGTACAAATGCAACATTTAGTACCTTTACTCAAATATACAATTAAAAAGGTTTCAACCATTTTCTTTAAGAAGTCATCCAATCATGAGGTGTATATCACATCAACAAAGGTTTCATAATTAGTTCCTGGCAGCATACCAGATGGGTAGTTATTATCAAATGAAGTCAACAGGGATGGGTAGTAAGAGAAAAGAAGAAGGTAGTACCATCTTAATATGTAGATATGTGGTAGAGAGAGAGAGACCAAGAATGGAGGAATGGATAGTATACAGGAGTGGGAAAGAGTGTAATGGCTAGTCCAATCCAAGTTCTGGGAGTTATCTCCAATAGATATTCTACAAAGAGGCAATAAAGTGGATCCAGGGATCCAACACCCATTCAAAAGCAGCAAGAGTGATATTCAATCTCTCTGTTAGATCTTCCATGGGTTTGACTTTTAGAATGCACAAATTGGGTGTTGTTGGGCCCTGTGTCCACTGTCAATGAGAGGCAATTAAACATCTAGCAGCAGTAAGTACATGCAAGAGTAACTTTCTTGCATCTTTAGATACTGTAGTTGGGGAAGACCCAGTAAGTATGTGGAAAGATTAAGTGAAATTTTGATTTCTAAAAGATTGTGAATGATAGATTCCACTCCTTGACACAATGGACTAATATTTGGTCAAGTCCAAAATACATGATAAATTGCTGCTTGTTGATTGAAGCACATTCAGCAGAAATTTGATATGTTGGGGTTAAGACTGTGAATGCAGGGGTGTAGTTTACCGATATAGGATCTTTGCAGGTTTTGTTAGCGGCAGTCTATAATTTTATCTTTGGCAAGCAATATGTTCTTAAACTTATATTTCTTTAATGGATGATAGGCAGAGGTGTGACAAGAAATCACAGAGCTCCTTCTTAAAAATTGATGAAGAAGAGCCCCCCCAAAAAAAACAACATTAGCTTACAAGTAGCCAAATGATACAAGGACTGAACTACAGCTTCTGTTTATTGCTTTCCACAATGAACATATCTAAATCCTCCACCTTTATAGTGGTGCTAAGTGGCAACTACACCCTTAATGTGTCAGTTATCAGTAAAAAGCACCCTTTTGAATATTAGTGATCAATAAAAAGCCTCTGTTTCCATTGGCAGTTAGAAAAAATGTCCTCTTTATATTAGTTTTCAGTAGAAATGCCCCTTTTTACATTAGCTGTAGAGGCGATATGTGCCCCTTTTATTTTGACGACCAGGGGAGATGCCCCTTTATATTGTCAGTCAGTTAAATCTCTGTGGTCAGTTATAAATGGCCCCTTTGTATTTTGGTGATTAGTGGAAGATTTTATCCACTGATGGCAAGGAAAGATGGCCTCTTTTTTTACATTAATGGTCATTGAGTAATGTTCCCTTGACAGGGGAAAATACCCTCAATAGTTGAGTTATATCAGCTACTCACCCAATAGAAATGCTGCTCCCTCTGCTCCGGCCTCATAGGCTGTGATGGCAGATATTATACCAACAATGATAGCCTTTTATACTTGAAGAGCTCTTTTCAGGGTGTTTGCAGCAGTTTAAAGTACTGTAATGTTCACATCTGATTCTACAACCAGTTTCCAGTGAACAACAAATATGCAACAATGTAACATCTAGCCTTGAACATATAACATCCAATATCTACAGCTAAATCAAATGCAGTTTATAGCTCTATATTATTACCAGTTGAGAGTAAAGAAGGGTTACACTTTTTTATTATAGGCCTCCCCCAAGTCCTAATCATACCTCACCTTTCCCAAAGGTTTCTGTGGCACAGAGTGTCTTTCATGTCTTACATATGTCATATATACTACTACCATCACTACTAGTTAGTTCCAGACCCTCATCTGATATGTACGGGTGCTTTAGGGATCAGAAAACACATAAACTGTGTATGGTAACATTTTTTTTTAATAGCTCCAGTCTTCAAATAAAAAGGAAAATAGTTCAATTTTTTCCAGAACAAATGATGATTTTCATATGTCTTCAGTTACAGTAAATTGAAATACATTATCAAAACATTTTTACATTTGCTATTATTTAAAGCTAAACATTATGGACAAACCAGACACTCAGATTGAGCTAGGTAGTTTAATAATTTGGGCTGAAGGTTAAATGCACAATCACCAGGTTTCTTTTGATATAAAATAACATAAATACCTCTATTTCTTTTCACTGTAAAATTCCAGAATCATAATAATTCAGTTGTGTTAAAGATTGAAGCCATATGGAACTTGCAACAAAGAACTTCCTTGGGAGTCATCAATATTGTGATTAAAGAGACATCTGCAATACTCTATTGTATTTTTATGCTTGTACATATTTAATAATGAATTTGTGTTTAACTATAATAACAAAGACAAATAAAATAAACATTGATGTCTAAATATCATCCATTATAAACACGTTTTAAATGTATTAAATAGGATTCAGAATACGTCTCCTGGGTGGCTTTAAAGGAAACCCACATTGAGACAAATATGCTTAGTTGCTTGGCTGACTTGCTGGTTGGTTTCCTTTTGAGTCCCTGACCTGGAAGAACTATGCCCTGACTACAATGGTCCAGATCGGTGACTTTAAAAGCATTAAAGCCAGAGACTGTCATGTAACTGGGAAATGTAAAAAAATATAATAAATGTTAGTTTAGGTCTAGGAGACTTGTTAAAGAAGATTTACTTACCTGATCCTCAACTCCTCTGCTATGCTAGACTGCCTTCTCCCCTATGCTCCAGCAGTCTATGGTCCTGACATCATCAAGACCTATGCCCTACATTGGATGTGATGAATCCAAGGGACAGTCCTCTGCTGGAGCATGGAAGAGTGGCATCTGCCAGGGTAGCAGAGGATCAGGTACATTAAAGTTCTTCTCCTCTTCCTTAGACTAAACGTGCAATGAGGGCATAATTGTTTGTACTCACATAAGGAAAATAAAAACTGTGAATTTATTATTTTTTGGGATTGGAGAATGCAAAGCATTGCAGCCATGATCAGTGTTTTGCTAGGGCAGTGCACAGGCTTCTGAAGACTATTCCTCCAGGCTTAGGTCTACACAGAGGCCTTATATAATGGGGCTGGAGGAAGTAATCACTGGACTATACATGTGGTGACATCAGTCCATGTGAATGGTTCTGTGAATGGATGATGCGGGAAAAAGATCCTCGTGATTCATATAAGAGGGGTGCATTTTGAGGGGGGGAGGCTGTGGAATGTGACCATGTTGCATGTTACACCCCAAATAAGAAGCATGGTCAGAAAGACTGAATTAGCTTTCAAAGCTGTACTTCAGGATCCTGACCACACTGCATTTCTATCTCTCTTCCGCTTGCATAGTAAAAATATGTATTTTTTAAATTAAAGGCTTACTTAAAAACCAGTAGGGTGGGTTGAATCTGTGCAGGTGCTGCATATTAAAACTGACCTTCTTACAAGAGACTTATTTACCATGACTGGGAAATACACTGATGTTGGACCAACCATAGGCATTCGGCAGGTGATGAATGCTGCAAACATCATACTCGTCCCCACAGGGAAGTGTGAGGTCAGCACAGCACTGCTCCTTTCAGTCTACTACACAGAAGAGATTATATGACCAGGAGACATTTCTCCATAGGGGAAGAAAACAGCTAGCCTGGTAAGAAAAACAGTAAAACATGAGATATAAGGGGAGAACCCATGGAAAAATGAACATTACAAGCCAAAAGCGAACTTTTTGCAGCAAGAATCACCTTCAAAATTATAATATTTTCCATCTGGCTGGAGTTCAGCTTTAATCATGCAGTTAAAAGGAAGCTGTTGAGCTTGGGTTGCCATCTGGTGGTCACAAAGCAGTGAAACACTATAGTTATTAAGCGTGATAGAGCTCCTATGGCAGGCATTATTGATCAGAACAAGAAAAAATAGGATGCTTTTACAGATAGACAGATTTGGAAGGATAATTTGAAGGTAATTGTTTTTCTAAACTCATTTGGCCAAATCTTTCTTAGATAGTTATGGATATGAAAATGATAACAGAATACATTAAAGCAAAAGAAGAGTCTTGATAGATATATAGAACAGCTATAAAGAGTACACAAGTTAATGAAGTGAAAAAATATTTTAAATCTCCTTCATTAACTGACTTTCTTTCTTCATTTGACCTTCAACTGTTGAATAACTTGTGTAAGAACACAAATATATATATTTTAGAACGTCAAAATCTTTAACGGGATAACGTATATTTCTCTGCATCTAATTTGCAATTACCATCAATCGAAATGCCCTTCAAATTTGCAGCCTACCTTTAAGGCTGCATGCATTACAACCCATAAATAAAGCTAGATTGTTCAATGTGCCCTTCTCTGAGCAGTCCCAGGCGTGCAAGAAATCTTTTGTTTATCTCTAGCATTATTATGGATTCTGAACTTCACCATGCATGAATGTATGTGTAAGAGTACATACTGGTTTATACTTTTTAAACTATAAATAGACTTCTCTATATACACTCTGTATTGTACTGTATATTTTGATTATAGGGCTATTATTGTCATTTTGGATTAAAACACCTGTAACATAGAGATTGTAAAGTGAGTCTTGGACTCGGGACATTCTGTATGTTTCCCTTCTCAAAGAAGTGTACACCATCTCAAGAGTAGGCCTGGAATAAAACCCTAATGCCTGAGTCATTTTTTCCAGATTTGTGCTGTCTACAGAAGCAAAACATCATCAGAAACATTATTTAAATAAAGATATAGTTACACTTCATGTACAACTATCTAAGAAATATGTATAACATATGATGCGTCCAGTCATAATGTTTAGTACAGTCTGTGAAACTTCTAGTGTTGGTACAATAGGCCCAAACCTGGAGCAGGGTTTGTCAACCTTTTTTCAGTCATTGCACCCTTTAAAAATTTTGGACAATCTCGAGGCACCCTTTAAAAATATAGGACAGTCTCAAGGCACCCCATTCTAAAATGTAAAAGCTATTCTAACAGTTTTACATAATGCAGCAACATCCACAAGTCCAAGCAGGACACTGAACATTAGTGATTTATTCTTCCAAAGCAAATACACTTTTGCACACTAATATTTCAATGTTTCTCTTCTCCCTCACGCTGTTGGAGAGGGGCAGAGGATGGTCAAACAAGGATGCTATGCAGACGACTGACATCCTCCTTATCAACTGATGATGCAATTGGTTGTTAGGACGCAAGGTTTTAATGGTGCAATGAAAACCTGTGACTTAGTGTAACTAAAAAGGCAGCCTTCATCCAAACGCCAGCTTGTATACAATTTTTGGGCAATTTCTTGCCATTTTGCCAAGGCACCTCTGAAGAAACCTCAAGGCACCCTGGTTGAAAAAGGCTGACCTGGAGTAAGAATATAGGAGTCAACCACACCAAGGGCCAAAGGTTTCAATAAAGGATGTCTGGAGGCCCTGCATATCATTGATGTACAGATGGAGGCCAATGGTGGCCACAGGAAGCATACACAACAATGTAGTCTGGTCTATTAAATAAATGTGATAATGTCATCACCTTATAAGTTCAATTGTGTTACAGCTATACAGAACAAAAAGGAAGAGATACCAGGAGGAGTTGTTATGACCTATGGTAGGGAACTCCTTGTATTTCTCATCAGAGACACTGTTAGGCCTCTCAATGGGGTGCCACAGAAGGTTGTTGTATGAAACAGTACAATAGGGTGTGACCAAAATGTGAGAGAACAACAGATCTTGATTTCCAGCAGTGTACAACAGTCATTGCTCAAAAAAGGAGGTCTGAAAAAAATAAAATTTTAAATAATGACTCCCTCTGTACCCAATCACTGTAAGCCATAGCCGTGATCTTTAAACACTATACCACTTGCAATGGCAATGGGGTTGTTCCAGGCATGGAACCTGGAGCACTTTAAGGTAGACCAGGGCATACACCTATGTTATCTGGGCTTATGTTTCTCTACAGAAGGTCAGATACACTATTCTGAAAAAACTCAGATCTGGTAACAGAATATTTTTTTGTAATCCATTTGAGCTTGGAATTGAATCATTCTACTTCAATCATTAATAAACATAAGTAAATTCATCATAGTATATACTGTATTCCATGATGATTCATTGGCTTTATAAATCAGTAAAATAAATCTACAAATCAGTCAGTGAGTGCACAGCAAGATTAATGTTAATGTATTTGCTTGATTTGTTCTTCTCTGTATACCTATTGAAATACCTTTTCCACCACTGGAAGCAAAATAAAATCACAAAGACTCCTACAATCAGGAGGTTCATGTGTGATGAGCTGCAGGAAACTGAAGAAGTTAATTGCAGCATCTGCTAGAAAATTTTACAAGATGGGCTCGGCCGCACAAGAGGATCATTTGTATAAAAAATGAGACTGCAGTCAATAGGTTTGTGCAGTGCCAAGTTACGGCTTACTTTTAGCTATTGATCTGATTTGCAGTCCCTGACCAAATTACTTGTACGGGAAAGTCTAACCAAACACATAAACATACACACAGACCTTTTCCTGCACTTTGCAATATTGCCCATTGTTGAGAACTGCTGCCAGAAATTATACGAGAGGAAAGAAATGTTTAGAAAAATTTGTTTCAGGCATTTACAAACAGTACTGATCGTACACCATGGGGTTCATTTCTGAATACTGAAGTAATGTATGTATTGGGTTGTTGCCTGCAGCAGCAAGCTGTATTTCAGTTTTCAGTTTTCATTGTATAGCCCATGCTTCACTCAACTGATTGCTTTGGGCAATATCTTCACTTTTCTTTGCTCTGGTTTTAATGAAGGAAATTGAATGTGTTATATGCTGGGAAAATGAGTTGCCAGGGAACAAGTAAAGTGGTCTTTTGGACAGTGGACTAGTACGATGTGAAAACCTACCTTTAATTCCTCACACGTCACAGGGACCAGAAAACCTCCTTTCTGTCACCCAATAAAAAGAGAAATAACTGCCTGATGCAGCTTGCATGCTAACCACATTACTAGTTCATTACATATGTTGAGTGGTGGTTTTAGAATATCTCAACAATCACTTCTGAAACGTGCTTATAACTTGTGATAAATTAGTGCCTACACAACACATTAAAAAGCAACATATATTGAAGAATAACATTTCTGTGTAAAAAGAAGAAAACATAACCATTGCTTAAGCTTCAATTACATTTTTTTTTTTTCTAAACGTGCATTTCATTAAATGTGGTTTCTGGTGTGGAATCTGTTCAATCTCCTCATGAGTAATAGGTTCATTTGCTAGCCAGCCCCCACTTTTACTTACCTTTCTCATGCTTCCCCAATGTCTGTAAGAGCACCGATTGAAATCCCAGTGTAAATTCAAGTTTAGACTTGACCGGAAGCGCTTGGGCCCAGCACTCAGGCATTTAGCAGTGCATCATGCATGGAAAGAAACATTGTCATACAATGTTTGACACTGGGTCATAGTGGGTATTGGTGAATGAAGTGGAGAAGAAGCACAAGAATTTACATATTACCAGTAGATTGTTGACTATCAAGCAAAACTATTACAAGTACAGGTTTTCTTGTGCTGGAATGTAACAAAATGTTTTTTTAGCACGTAAAGGCAAACAACTAGAGGTTGAGAGGAACTGTGCTGGATCACATAACATTGAGTTCAATGACCTGTTATGTCCACATGGCAGTACAAACAAACAAAAGTAATGTCAAGCAAGGCCTTTGAAACTTTGACAGGCAGTGGCATATCTAGTAGACATGTGCATTCATTTTCATCCAAATGCATTTTCGTCTGAATTTCAGAGATTTTCGTGTTCATTTTAAAAAAACGATAACGAATGCGCAGAATCCAAAATCTGAAAGATCCGAAATAAAAAAATGCTTTATTTTCATATCCATTATATTTTTGTATCGTTGCAACAACAGTTCAACATAGATAGAAGATTTGACATGACAGTGACAATAGTAATCTGTGTCTATCGAACCTGCGGTTGAATGTGCCTAACCTAACTCTGTTAGTCCAAGATTATTCGACACAGAGAGAAAAGATTCAACATTATAGAGATATAAAGAATCGACAAAGCTGCTAAAAACATACGATCGTCACAAACGGACATTTACGGTCAAATGCTCTGCCCATAGGCTATAGAAGAATTCTAATATTGTTTGAATAGTAATAGTAATTAATAATTATAATTATTACTAGTCAAACAACATTAGAATTCTACTATAGCTTGTGGGGGGAGCATTCCACCCGAAATGTACGATCACGGTGTCGTACAGTTTAGCTGCTTTGTCAAATCTTCTTAGAACATCTGACAGACACCATAAGCCTTCAATTGACAGATTTTACCTTAATTAATTGGGATTTTTGGACGAATGCACTTTTTATTGAAACAAAATAAATATACACTAATTTCGTGAGTAACTAAATAAATACATTTTTTGGACAAAACCGAAATTCCGAAACAAAATATTTCAGTGTGCACATGTCTGATATCTAGACTATTTAGGCAATCTAGACACCCAGGGTGGCTAATTTTTAAAATCTCATGTCAAACATCAAAATATAATCTATTTGGTTTATGACACATGGGGGGGTTATTTACAAAAGGCAAATCCATTTTGCACTTGGAAGTGCAGCCGCTGTAGATCTGAGGGGGACACGCAAGACAGAAAAAAAACAACATTTTAGCTTGCATATGATTGGATGATAAAATCAGCAGAGATTCCCCTCATTTCAGATCTATAGCGACTGCACTTCCAAGTGCACTTGTAGTGCAAAGTAGATTTGACTTTCATAAATAACCCCCATGGTGTAACTCACCACCAGACCAGGACTCCTGGAAAGCTCTTGATCTCCTGCAGGTTGACACTTCCCTCTGTTCCCCCTATGCTGATGAAGGAGAGTGAGTCGTATCACAGTGCATATCACTACGCCTGTCTACCCTACTTGCTGCTTAGCTTCTAAGCCATCTAGTGGGCAGCAGCAGAGTCTGACACTCACTGTACACTTATGACTTTACACTGTAAAGTAAAATTGAAAGAAAAGGTCGTGGACACCCTCTAAGTGGTGGTACCTGGTGCAAACTGAAGCCAACCTTCCCCTAGGTACACAACTGGTGACAGAAAACAATTTGTAAGTTAAGTTTACATTTTATATTTTAATTGAAGTTCTCTTTATATTTTCCTTTTAGGTATTAAATGAGTGCAAAATATCATACAATAGGGTATAAAAATAGAATATTGCATGTGCCTCATCAAGTAGAAAATCCTTACTCCTTTTATTTCTTCTAAGCACACCCACTTTTATGAGTAATCAATCAGAAAATAATTTAGTGGTGTGGGAAGCAAAGAAGAAGAATTGTATAGTGAGAGCTCAATTAGCTGCTTTTACAATAGAGTGAGGTGTACAGTTTCAGACTGTCAACGGGAAATACTCTTGTTTTTTTAACCATTTTTACTGTAAAAGGTTTTATATGGAAAACGGATAAGCCGTGCAAAATAGTTTTGGTTGAAAGAAAGCCTTAAAATATATTAAATCCATTAGATTTAACAGACATTAGGCACCTGGCTCCATTCAAGTGGTCAGGTCTTTGTATGGCTTCACACCTGACTAATTTTTTTTCATTCAGAATTCATACCATACGCGATTACATTCACAAAGCTAGTGTATTTGATACTTTTTTTTTTCTTCTTTTAGAATGAATTTTGCTCTGTGAACTTCATTATGCACAGTGTGTGACCAGTTCATGAAAATTAGACTTTTAGGACTAATGGTTTCTATATTATGCAAATGCTTGATGTCTAAAGGCAGTGAATGTAATACTGTGGTTTGATTATTTTTGTCTATAAGTCAGCAAGTATGTTTCACTGTTATCACAGGATAAAAACAAGCCATGAGGAGTTAAATGGCAACACCATCCGTTATATAGTTCCCATATTCAATTGCAGTGGAACAGCATGTTTCAATTTATATTATTGTTGTTGTGAATGGAAACCTACTAGTGATTCATCCACACCCCCCAACAAAGGGAGTATTTCTTGTCTGTGTCTTTATTGGAGAGGTTTCCCCCCAGTTCTAGACTGCCAGGACAATAAGTTAAAAAAAAATCTCTCTGAAAGGTTGCTGACAATACCATAAACACATTTTTCATAGATTAGAAAAAATTAGAAGTGCAACATTAATCTTTTATAAGCTTTTTCGAAAAGATAGGAAATAGGGGTAAGCTCCCCATGGGGTCACAGACACAATTACATACTGTACCTGACATGAATTGTAACTTTACCCCCACTCTATTAAAATTAGACATGTGCATTCGTTTTCGTCCGAATGCATTTTCGTCCGAAATTCAGGTATTTTCGTTATCGTTTTAACAAACAATAACGAAAATGCAGAATCCGAAAAACGAAAGATCCGACATAAACAAATGCTTTATTTTTGTTTTTGTTGCTACAACAGTTCGATATAGATAGGAGATTCGACATGATGATGACAATAACAATCTGTGTCCATCAAACCTGTGATCGAATGTGCCTAACCTTAATTTCCTCTATTAGTCCAAGATTATTCGACATAGAGAGAAAAGATTCGACGTAGGGGAGAAAAGATTCGACGTAGGGGAGAAAAGATTCGACATAGGGGAGAAAAGATAAATAAAAATAATGATGATGATGAATGTTATTGGCTGATTGTAACCAAAGAGGAGGAGCAGTAAAATAGCTAGAACTAAGTACACACGTACTTTGGCTTATGGTGTCTGTTGAAAGTTCTAAGAAGATTTGACGGAGCAGGTAAACTATACGACATTGTACAGTTTAGCTGCTCCGTCGAATCTTCTTTGAACATTCGACAGACACCATAAGTCTTCAATTACAGATTCAACCTTAATTTGGATTTTCGGACAAATGCAATTTTTAACGAAAAACAAAATAAATAAAAACGAATTTCGGGAGTAACTAATTAAATTTATTTTTCGGACGAAAACGAAATTCCAAAATGAAATATTTCAGTGTGCACATGTCTAATTAAAATACATACATACATACACTGGCTGAAGTTAGGTTTTAAGTGACTATTTTTAATACAGTATGTGCTTATGAGAGATTGACCATAGAATGTATCTCCACTCAAAAGGTTGGCCGACCTAAATTATATCTAGGCAAAATTTTGAATTAAGGGGAATGGTTAGACCCACTGTTAAGTATTTATTGATGTCTGAAGCTCTATTTGCACTGGTGACCATTGTCATCAATAAACAAATTAAGGAGAAATCTATAATTTTAGTGTTGCCCAGAACAAGAGGTAAGAATCTTACAGAGGGGTCACCTGTTACACTGACAACCGTCTAAGATGGAAATTCCCTTCACTTTGGGAGATTTTCTCTAACTTCTTCTTCTCTGGGACAGGAAGTGAAGAGAAATTTCCCAATGGTACAGAGACAGAAAAAAAAAAAAGATGGTGATCGAAGGAGCTTGGCAATATAGCAATATAGCTGAGCTTGGTCTTACGCAGGTAGCAAATAAACAATATTTGTCCTTTCAATTGTGTTACAAAGCATATTTGACCAAAATGATGACCAGTGCAATTTGAATTGAATGTAGTTTGTGTATTCTAATATAGATGTGTGTATGTCTTCATAGGTTTGATAATCAAAAAAGAAAAGCAGCAGCAGTAAAAAGCAATATTTTAATTTGACGTAATTAAACTATATTTGAATATATTAACATTAATAATTGCATCCATTTACGCATATTTAGTTGAATTTTTGAGCTTTCAAGAAACTGTGTTTCATAGCTCCATAAAGTTCTTCTGCTTCACTAAATATTTTTTTCCAAGTGTCTTTGTTCTCTGCAAGTTTCCTTCATAGTAATATCAATAAATACTAGCAGCCTTTGTGTGAGATGACTATTAGAATGCTGTGACTGTACATTCTTCCATCAAGCTGTGTAATTTTTCTTATCAGAAACTCCTTTTATACTTGTAAAACATTACTAAAATATCTGTAGAACACCGAATAGAACCTCTGCTTTTTATTTATACCGTATATTAAGAATGCTTCACTCATAGAATGTATTCTTATAGACTAATTTTTGGCAAAATAATTGATCTAAATTGAGAAGAAAAATGCTTAATTTGAGGCCAATTAGCTTCAAAGGGCTTTCCGCTATATTTTATTATACATCTAGTGGCATAGTTAATATAATTAAAACTTTTATGTACTGGTTATTTAAAATAGATACATACAGTTGTTGGCTTTTGCTAATTTCAGTGTATGTTTGTGCTATTTAATTTGAAGGACTGAGTGCTTCACAGCCATTCACAGAAGCCTTGTATTTTATCAATGAATACAAGGCTTCCT
Organism: Aquarana catesbeiana; assembly: GCF_042186555.1. Taxonomy (NCBI): domain Eukaryota; kingdom Metazoa; phylum Chordata; class Amphibia; order Anura; family Ranidae; genus Aquarana; species Aquarana catesbeiana. Next base: position 179,933,179 of record NC_133324.1, on the reverse strand, counting down.
CTGGTTGTGGTGGCAATCATGATATTATCCACCTACCTCTTCACCAATCACCAATAAAAAATACAAGGCATCCTGGGAATGCTCAGCCCAACTTGATATTGTTCTAGCAACAGACAAGAAGTCCCTATACCACTAACCGAACACAGAGCTGCATACTATACAGCGCTGACAGTGGTCAAAGTAGTTAGTAAAGGAGATAGTTTGTTTGAAACAGCTTGGGAAAAAACAAACTATGTAAAGTGAAAGGAAAGAGTTATGCCTCGTATACACGATCAGATTTTCCGACAACAAATGTTGGATGTGAGCTTGTTGGCTGAAAGTCAGACCGTGTGTATGCTCCATTGAACATTTGTTGTTGGACTTTCCGCCAACAAATGTTGGCCCAGCAGGTTCTCAAATTTTCCACCAACAAAACTTTGTTGTCGGAATTTCCGATCGTGTGTACACAAGTCCGATGCACAAAAGTTCACGCATGCTTGGAATCAAGCAGAAGGAGCCGCACTGGTTATTGAACTTCCTTTTTCTCGGCTCGTCATACGTCTTGTATGTCACCACTTTCCCACGTTCCTAATTGTTGGCCAACATTTGTGTGACCATGTGTATGCAAGACAAGTTGGAACCAACAACCTTCGAACAAAATTCCAGGGTTTTTTGTCGGAAAGTCCGATCGTGTGTATGGGGCATTAGGCTTTAAGGCTGTGTCTTCTTTTTTTTTCACCTAGTAATTCTGTAAACAACGTGCTTCCTGTTCCACTGTATCTATGGGGAAAGCCATAGTTGCCACCCAGACTGGACTTCAAATATGTCTGTCTTTGTCCTTTACATAAGGGATGGGAAGATTAATCATTTTTTCTGTTAAGCTAACAAGAAACAGCAAAGACGCACTTTCTAATGAGATCAACAGATATTTTCTGTACTTGGTGAAAATGTTCTTAACCTGAAAAAAGGAAACCAGCACAGGCACCTTATCTAATGACTGATAGGCTGTGATATATTACCTTTTCATTTGTGGGTTTATTTATCCTTTAAATAATAATACATTTTCTTTTGTATACTACAGTCAGGTTTTAGTCCTAGCCTTGCTTTGGTCATCTCAATATTATTGGTTTCTTTCTAAACTGATCATACACTATACAATCTGATTGTACAATCTTCTTTAGGTCTACCATTAACTATGTAGTGGAAAAGACTGCCTAACTGGATCCAAATTGAATGGATTGTTTGGGTTTGTCCTTATATTATTTTGTTTTGGTAACTCTAAAAAAGAGTGAATGGAGATTCTACAATCTATAGAATAGTGTATGTTGTATGGCCAGCTTAAAAGTGAAGAAAAGCCTAACACTAATGCCCTGTACACACGGTCGGATTTTCCAACGGAAAATGTGTGATAGGACCTTGTTTCAGAAATTCTGACCGTGTGTAGGTTCCATCACACATTTTCCATCGGATTTTCCGACACACAAAGTTTGAGAGCAGGATATAAAATTTTCTGACAACAAAATCCGTTGTTGGAAATTCCGTGCCATGTATGCTCAGAATAAATAAAGAGATGAAAGCGATTGGCCACTGCCCCGTTTATAGTTCCGACATACGTGTTTTACGTCACCGCGTTTAGAACGATTGGATTTTCCGACAACTTTGTGTGACCGTGTGTATGCAAGAGAAGTTTGAGCCAACATCCGTCTGAAAAAATCCTAGGATTTTGTTGTCGGAATGTCGGGGCATAACTATTTAAAAAAAGTATCATGAACAAAGAAAATCGTATGGCAGCACTCCCACACTGTGCGATACCAGCTTTATTCAATTTTCACATGTTTACAATTTAAACATGTGAAAATTGAATGAAGCTGGTATGGCACAGTGTGGGAGTGTCACGATGCAATTTTCTTTGTTCATGATCTACTTCTGCAGCAGTGACAGGGCGTGCACCCTGCTTTATACAACTCATAACTGGGATCACAGCCATTCAGATTTATCTTGAGAAGCGGATTCTCGTTATTTTAAAAATGTATCCTGCCACCTCCTCCTACCTATCCTGCATGCCCTGTGTAAAATAAGATCTGTGTACTTACCTAATTTTAATTCACTGTGGTCTGGTCACATGATCCTGCAGCTCCAACTCCCCTATGTAAGGGAACACTTAACAAGACCTGTGAATTCCAGGAGCTGTAATGTCACCCTCAGGCTTCCATGACCCATCCTTTGTCGGTGCTCCCTCCTCTTTCCTGAAGCAGCCATTCACTGATGCAGGGGAGCTGGAGCTGCTGGATCATGTGACTGGACCAGAGAAGTATATAAGATTATTTTATTTTAAAGGAGAAGCACAGCCAAAGCTCGTTTAGCTGTACTTCTCCTGTGGATCACAGGAGTGCAGTTTGTTCTGCACACCTGTGACCTGTTTTCAGGAGAGGTCACAGAGCCGGTTCTGGTTAGAATCCACCCACAACACTGTACTGGCACCTGGCTCAGCCATGGAGCTCTGAGAATGGAGCGATCAGCAGTCTGCTGATCTCTTGGTTCTCAGCCTTATATCTGGCAGGGGACAGATGCAGCATTGGACTGGTTGGACTGATGCGGCATCCACCTAGGTAAGTATGATTCTTGAAAAACAATGCCGAACTTCTCTTTTAAAGCAGAGTTCCAGTCCTTTTTTTGTTTATTAAAAGTCAGCAGCAACAAAAACTGTAGTAGCTGGCTTTTAATAAATACACACTCACCTGTCCCACGATCCAGGGGTGCACTCTCCCCAGCCGTGTTCTCCATGTGTCCTCCCTCGCTGGCCCGGCATCTCCAATATGGGCACCCGTCTGTGACAGCTTGCGGCTTCACAGCCAGGTGCCCACTGCACAAGCACGAGTGCCGCTATGTTCTGTGACTGGTCCCAAAGTCTTCTAGGATGTGTCCCAGAAGATTTTGGGAGGGGGGAGGAAGAATTTCCACTTTCTATCGCCTAAGGTGACCATAACGGAAGTGGGAGCCAGTACCTGTCAAAATTGGATTCACAAACAGGAGCCGGGGGAAGCCTTAAAGCGTAAGTTCCACTTTTGGGTGGAACTCCGCTTTAAGGTCACTGTTTGAGTAGCTGCTGACTGTTCTCTATGAACAAAAAGGATCACATCTACTACATCTACACATTGGTGAGTCAGAAGGTCACATGATTTTATGAACAGAATATTTTAGGGTATTAACATATTTTAACATTAATATTTGCAGCCATGTGTAGTAGTGCCCGACACATGGGGTAATCATGGAAGGTAACCTCTGTCTATGTATTTGTTGAATATATAGTTTTAAATGTCCTGGTTTGTGACAGCTACACTTTACCATAATAGATTCCTCATGATTATGTAATAAGTTATAAGAGTATCTCTCAAGGGTAATTGAAATACACTTCAAGCTCCTCAGTCCATTCTTATTCACCTTCTTCTGAAATTTGTAAGTGGACTGCTGATTTTCAGCAGACCCACTCAGAGCAAGGGTCTTAGGAAACTAAAAGAGGTACTCTGTAATAATCCACTACTAGTAGGATCTTCAGTAAGAACCATAGGTGAATTAAATATTTTCGGTTGTTACTGTTCTTCTTTTAAAAGTATCACCCAGAAATTCTTGTTCTGTAGCTTTTTGACATTAAAAAGCATTGTAACACCTTATGCAGACACACCTTTATCATTTTAATAGATGAATGTGTTTTTCCTGCATAATGCCTGCCATTTACATACATTTTGGATTAATTCAAGTATGAGTAATGTTTTTATTGTTTCCAAGAACAATGTAAGGCTTTATACTCTGCTCCACAATAGGTATTTGCCAAGAGATGTATTGTTCCATTGTATTAAGATGTTACAGGTTGTTCATATTTTAGACAAAAGTATAATGGAATTGATGTTCCTATTAACACTTCTAAAGCCCTATGCAGCAAATGATGTTCTCCAGCTTTTCTAACGTTTGTCATACTTAATCTTTTGTTGAAATTTACTTTAATCATTAGAGAATCTAACAAACTAATATATTTGCATGCCTTCTTAAATGTACACAATACAACATATCAAAGTAGACAATTGCAATGATCACACAAAAAATGGGAATAAAGAAAAAGAAAATATTATGCAGATATTATCAGGAGAAGGGCTTTGCCTCGTTTATGGGTCTGCTAGTGACATATTGTACTTGAGTAGTGAGGCAAGATTAAAGTGGAATTCAACCTGGAAAAAAAATTGCATAATCGGCTCCTGGGAGCGTTATGCCATAAAATACTAGTATGCACTAATGTATTACTATATTAGCATAATATGACTGACTTACCTGCCAAATGATCCCCTCCAGTGCTGCGGTGTTGGCACTCTTAGCTGTCATGGGTGCTTCCATCTTCTCCCAGTCTTCTTTCCTCGTTTAGTCTTCAACCACTTTATTGGTTGGGCTGTAATGATGTCATTCCCAGGTATGTACACAGGAGTCACATGATCATGGCACAGAGAGGTCCTTTTCTCCATATGGAGCAGCAAATGACTTTTGAAAAAGAAGCAATGGTCAGGAAAAATGTACTTGATCCCCAGTTTGTCTTTTCAGTCTTTGCCACACCTAAAGCCTAGTACACACTGCTAGTTTTTTTTTCATTCAACCCAGTGAGCTTCTGTCGGACCCTCTACAGTACACACGGACCAAATGTCGGCCAGTTTATATTAAACCAGCTGATGCCACCCAACATTCAGCCCGTGTGTACAGGGCTTAACAGTCAAAGAACAGCTATGCATTGAAGGACATTTTCGGGTGAAAGGAGAAAGTCTACTAACTTGCAGATGAACAGTGAAATCAAATTTTAACCACTTCAATACAGAGCACATTCCTGCCCAGGCCAATTTTCAGCTTTCAGCGCTGTCACATTTTAAATGACAATTGCGCGGTGACACTGAACCTAAACAAAATTTTTATAATTTTGTTCCCACAAATAGAGCTTTCTTTTGGTGGTATTTGATCACCACTGGGGTTTTTATTCTTTGCTAAACAAATAAAAAAATACCAAAAGTTTTGAAAAAAAAAGGTTTTCTTTGTTTCTGTTATAAAGTTTTATAAATAAGTTTTCTCCTTCGGTGATGGGCAACGATAAGCTGCACTGATGGGCACTGATAAGGCAGCACTGATGGGCACTGATGAGATGGCACTAACTAGGTGGCACAGATGAGGTGGCACTGATAGGCACTAATGATGAGGCACTAATATGCAGCACTGATGGGCACTGATGATGAGGCACTAATATGCAGCACTGATGGGCACTGATATGCAGCACTGATAAACATTAATAGGCAGCACTTATGGGCATTGATAGACAGCACTGATGGGCAATCATAGGTGGCACTGATGGGCACTGATAGGTGACAGTGATGGGCACTGAAATGCCACACTGATGGGCACTTATAGGTGGTACTGATGGGCACTTATAGGCAGCACTGATGGGCACTGATAGGCAGCACTGATGGGCACTGATAGATGGCACTGATGGGTGGCAATGATGGGCACTGATAGATGGTTTTGATAGGCAGCACTGATGAGGAGACACTGACAGGCATTACTGATGGACACTGATTGGCACCTTTAATGGGCACTGATTGGCACCTCTAATGGGCACTGATTGGCAACCTTGGTGGTCATGGATGGGCACACCTGGTGGTCCTGGGTAGGCATCCCTTTTGGTCATGGGTGGGCATCCTTGGGGGGGGCTGCACTGATAATCAATTAGTGCAGACCCCCCTGTCAGGAGAGCAGCCGATTGGCTCTCCTCTACTCGCGTCTGTCAGTGCAAGTGGAGGAAAAGCCGATAAATGGCTCTTCCTGTTTACGCTGTGATCATCTGTGATTGGACACAGCTGATCACATGGTAAAGAGCCTAGGTCAGAGGCGAGGTTCTTTACCAAGACTGGTGATGCAGTGTGCTGGACATCACACGAAGTCCAGTCAGGATAACTTAACCACTTTGTGCACGTCATTCTGCTACACGGCAAGCGGAAAAGTGGTTAATGTATGGTTATTGGCTAAATTTATCCAAAGAACCTATAGAGTAACTTTTAAGTGATTGTTTGTGCTTACCTTCAAATTCCTGCTTCGGACATTTAGAATCCTGTAAAAAGGTCATACTTAAAGATGAATTCAAGTAAAGCAGCCAAATACACATTTTTTAAATGCAAGATTTTCAGTTTGGTTCAGCTAGTCTTGCAATGCAGGTCATGCTTTCAGACTGCACAGTCAGGTCTGTTTATTTTTTTTTCTGCAGTTACCCACACAGCATTGTCAAGGAATCATCGGTAGCCAACCTGTAAGACAAAGAGGGAGGTGTCAAAACAGTGATAAGATTATCTCTGTCATCTTTCCTCCCATGAGCTCAAGCCGGCCATTCATGGATCGAAATTTGGCCAGTTCAGCAGAGACTGGCCGAGATTAAATCCATGTATGGGCAGACAGATTGCACCCAAGTCGATCCATTGATCGACTTGGGTACAACCAGCCTGTCAGATTTTGTGCATGCGATTACTGCTGGCTATTAGCAGTAATCATTGTATTCTGCCGGCTGGGAAGGCTCCCCATTGCCCCTATCGGCAGAACACAATAACACAGACTGTTGATGAGGAAATCTCGTGATTTTCTTTCTTTCCACTTATGGTGGAACAAAAGAAAATCAAATCATCTATATGCTGCTTTAGCCAGACAGCTTTGTGCATGGCAATAGAGTCCTGTTTGGCTCAAAGTTTTGCCCCACTCTCACCTACTGTATTCTTGCCATGCAAGGTATTGCAGGAAGTTAATGTAAAGACACATCCATGCACTTACTTTGATTTCATTTGATATAAAATGTATGTTTTTAGTCAATACTTAACTAAGCTAAAATGTGTTTTTTGTGTCTGAAATTCAGCTTTAAGACAAGAACTCAATGATAAAAAAAAGTTTGGTTGGTCAACAATAACCTGTGTCATAACAGCATATTGCCAATTTCAGTAACTAAAAAAAAAAAATGTAGGGCCAGCGAGACAAGTATACCTCAGCTTGGTGCTCATATTTCTCATATTTTCTAAAGCTGCATTTAGGACTTATCTCAGTATTTTCTCTGATTCCATTTCCCTCAGAGGATCCAATTTTCATTTTGGCTGCCGCACAGGCCAATGCAGGCTGTAATCTTTTTTTTTTTTTTTTTTGCATGGGAAACCTTGAGTAAATTTAATTTACTAGTGTGATTCTCATATCCTGTTTCAATCAAGTGTAAAACTGAACAGTAATGGGACCTTGCTCAGGAATTCTCCAAAAATCATAAGCAATGTTATTTCCAATCCAGGTCAAACTCTCAATGTATTCATCATATGTACAAAAAAATCAATCAACCATCAGCCACAAAGAAACATGAACCTGATGACTCTTGCCCATCGCAAAGTGTTTGGGGCCATAGGAGATGAAACAGATGAAAAGCTTCAGAGCTGCCTTGAAAATTCAAAATTGATGGAGAAATGCTGGTGCCCTATCTACAGTTGATAGCTTAAGTCTAATCGTTATTCAGATGGCATATGGGACTGAGAGAAAAAGCTATATCTTAACCTTTATTTGATTATTTCTGTAAATGAGCCATAGTACATCACAAGTAGGTAAATTCATGAAACTTATGTATGTGACGGACACTTGGGCTAGTATGCTTGATAAAATATGAATGTGGTATATAGCTATTATTGTAATATAAGTAAGCATCTGTGTCCAGGCACCAACAATGCCAAGGTTGGGACTTTAATGGCGTAGCTGAGGAGCTGAGGTCTTGAAACCCTTCACACATTAATGAAACATACCTAATGTTTTAAAGCAAATTACTATCAACACTTTAGATGATGGTACTAATGGGAACTGTTGATGGTAGGCTTTAAATGATCTGTTTGATATTTTTACAGTTGCAATAATAGTGGTTGAAATTGCCTGAAATTTGCTACTTTTGTGGTTGCCATGCACTGAATAATAATGTTACTTTCTATCATCTTTTATCCACAACAATCTTTTACCCACAGTTGTATTTGTTTCCCGAAATCAAGGGACCAAAAAATTTAAATTGGACTAAAATCAGCAAAAAAAAAAAAATACATTCTTTGCACACATTTCAAACATTTGGTCATTCAGAGGTGGAAAACAGATGAAAACAAGTGTAAAAGATTGCTCCGCCTGAAAGCTGAAAAAAAGGAACTAAATTTCCTAGTGGTGGGGCCAGTGTCTTTATTATTGAAAAATGGAACAGGAAAGCACCATAGTGCACAGTATACAATTAAAGCGTGTGTTAACCCAAAAAAAAAATCCTGTTTCTTTAAAGCATTTAATACAGCAAAGTGCTTGTGCTGTGTCATTTGGCCCCCTGTATCACCTGTAATACCTGGCTGATCCTGCCTGGCTATACCCTCCCCTGTACACTGACTCTGATATATCAGGGCTGCTGAGCCCTGACACCGGAGGCATTCGTACGTGCCTCCATCATCTGCAGCCTGCTATCTGTATCCTCTGTGCTCTCTCCCCCTCCCCTCTCAGCTTATGACAGTGCCTGCCCCCTCAACTCCTGCTGCTCAAATAACTTTCATATCTTCATATCATTCCCTTTGTGTTCTAATCCTGTGTTCCCCTGTGTGAGTGATTTATAAAAAAAGTCTGCTATACCTCATTTCACAGCTCTTCTCAGCGATCACATGATCAGCTGGCTCTTTCTCTCTCTCTCTCCTCTCTTCTTCTCTCCCCACCCGCTGCATCTATTAGACAGGGAGAGAAGAAAGACAGTTGATCATGTGATCGCTGAGAAGAGCTGTGTAAAGAGGTATAGCAGGCTTTTTTTTTAATAAATCAGACACACAGGGTCACACAGGATTAGATCACAGAGGGAATGGTATGAAGATGTGAAAGTGGCGTAACAACCACTTTAAGTGTTTTTAATTTTAGCATGTCACATATTTAAAGCTCAACTCCACGCAAATACAAATTAATACAATGCCATAGTCATTAATATACCATGAAATGTATTTTTTTTTTATGTAAGTAGTGGAAGTACACATATTTGACCTGATAGCAGCCTCATGTAGTCCCAGTATACCAGGTCCAGGGTGTGAGAGAAGGCTTTCACACAGCGGACCAATCAGGTCCACCTGTCAGTTTTTCAGATAGACCTGACTGGATGCTCCATTCACTCCTTTTGGGCAGCAGATGTCAGTGGTGACCTGTCCGTGATCCAATCCTGTCCGTGAAATTCAGATGGATGGTGACACTATTTTCCATCCGTCTGGATGGGATCAGATGAAAATGGACAGGTTTTTTTTTTTTTTTTTTCTTTTCCAGGGATGGAGAGATTAGGTTTGGAGTTTTGGCTTAGAGTGGGTTTAGAGTTAGTTGGGTTTTGGCTGAACTTCCACTTAAAAGGTGATAGTACATAGATTGTATGGTCAGCTGTTAACCCTAAGCTAGCCATACACTTTAGGGTTTCTTACGCTCAGCCCCATAGGCTGAACAAGAGATATCCAGAGATTTTACCAGCCATGTATGACCAGCATTAGAGGTAGCTGGCTAAGCTAGCCTTGACCGAAACAGAAATGAATAGCAGTAGCGAGGAGGAGGTGATGCTAATGTCGCTTGTGACTATTCAGACCTACAATATTGTTTTTGGGTTTATTTAAAACCACTGGAAGGTAGAAAACCTTTAAAACAGTTGGCCATTTATGTCACTCTACTACAGCTTTAAAGCCCATGTCCAGCCAAAATGTTTACAGTAATTTTGAAGAAGGGGATATGTTAGATCCTTTGGTGTGTGTGGTGTTTTGTTTTTTTTTTCCTTTTTATTGTTGTATGGATTCCCACATGAGAAATTTTCCTTTTATGTTCTGGTAGCAAGGTTTCAGTAGGACAGAGAGTGACGTAAAGTCATTTTATTGGTGATAGAGACTGCAAGAAAAACATTTTTTTATTTTAGTTTGGAAGGGTTGGAAATGTTGGATATTTAATTGCAATCTGTACATTTCTGTGGCATTTGCCCTTATTTCTTTTTCTGCTGCCCTAGGGGCACAAAGTGAGGCTAAATAATCCCAGTGGGCTCACAGACCACTACTGAAATCTGACAAAATGCTAATCTTTCCAATCCAATATTAATAAAATAAATAAAGTTTGCTGGAGTTGGGCTTTAAAAGCTTTTATTCCACCAGCTTTTGTAACATTGCAGGGATAGTGAAGTTTGTAAGCAGTTAGGAACAGTTTCCTTTTGTTATTCTAGAAGAAAAAATAAAAATAGTCTTTGGCATTTCTACTATTTGTTCTGTGTTGTAAGACACAAGAAGACTTAGGCTAGGGCTACAGGGCAATTTTTGAACTCTGAGACTAAAAAAAAAAAATCACATGGAATAAAGCAGAACTGAATAGTCCCCTGAGGAAGATGCGTCACATTCCCGGTATAGACACGCATTGGGGAGGGGACAGAACGGTGCAGGAGACAACAAAGTGTTCTCAGAGCGGAAAGGACAAATCAAAACAATAAAAAAAAAAAAAAAACATCCGATTTCCCCATAGAGGAGAGTGGGGCTCTGACAGTTCCATCTTTGCACAGTGAGCGGAGATGAACCTGTTATCCGCCTGCTCAGCAGGGATCAACAGAGCAATCCCCCATTGAGCAAAGTGGAGTCCGTCAGGCATATCACCTGTCTGAATGGATACAAAGATGCATCACATGGAATTAGGCAATTCATGTGCTGATAATATGCATGCTCATAAGAAGAACAAGCAGAGTAACAGAAAGATGAACTCATCACTGTGATGCTTCTCCTTTCACTGTCCAAACACAGGCTGGGGTGGGTCCAAGACAAATTAAAATTAGAGGAAATAATTTGCGTTATCCTGGCCACTAGAGGCATCTGGCAGCAGAAAAATACTGCAGGGAAATCTCTGAATTTCAGGTGAATATTGCAGCAAAGGCTGGGGATGTATATTATCTGGTAAAGAAAAATTTCATTATAAATAAAAAATGACCCATTCACCATTGTGCTAGACCCTCAAATTGTTGTAATAAAAAAAAAACTCTTTTGGCATAACACGGGAACATTCCTTACCTGTCAGCAACCAACCATGGACTTAAAATAATCTCTATTAGACTAATAATTGCTAGACCATGGGCAAATAATCAGCAAATACAAAAAAAAAAAGCTATGCTTAATATAAGATTATTGCAGACTCTCTTGTACTATGCTCCTGAGGAAGCAGACTTGCTAGATATGAAATGTGTTGAGCCTTTTATGCCATGCTTTAATATGGATAGCACCAGGAGGAATTGTCATTATAGGTGCCCACAGATGTGCATATAAGTATTCCACATTGCATCAGTTATGTAAATAATATTATCTATATAGTTGGTTTTAAGTGATTTTAACTGGATAAACATTGTAATTTTTTTATAAACATTAGTATCATGCAAGTTTTACCTGTGGTGCCTTAAAAATCATGTCCTTTTTGTGTGTTGTATATGTTCTCTAATTAGACTACTAATGAACACAACCTTTTTGTAAAAATACCAAAAAAAAAGCTCCCCGTGATTGTTATTACTTGTTTGGCCAGATTTGGGGGGAGATGGGCAGACATTTTTTAAAAGGAGATTATTTTAAAAAGTTGGCGAAATAAAAAAGTCTACACCTTGTACTTTGAATTGATTAATAGTTGGCTTTATATGTTATCTGGAAATTCCCCCAAATTTTCAGTGACCCAGAACAAACATGTTGCAAGCAATGTCACTGTGCAGTCAGGACTCCTGATTTGCATACTTGTTTGGGTCAGTCACTTGAAGCTTTTGGGTCATCATAACAGCCAGGTAAATACCATTTCCAAAAGGAGAGGTCTGCAGGGACAGCCTAATATTCTCTCTGCACAGATTTTCCATAACACATTCCTAAACATGTTATTAAAATGTACCACATCCCTTTTTATGTGCAGCCTCAAAATTGAAATTAATGGAATAAAATTACGAGCGTGTATAGCTAAACCTGGCTAGCTTTTTTTCCTACTGTATTTCTCAATAAAGAACCCAGCACAGCTCAGACAATTTATAGGAAGTATACAGTGGGATTATTCACCTGAAATAACACTGTAAAATATATTAGTATTAATAGGCCATACAAAATATTGTAACAGTTGCTTATTGGTTTTTACAAAGGATTTTTTTTTTTATTCACTTAAACTGTATTTGCCATTAGTAAATTATTGCCATTTTAAGTAGATGATTAAAAACACAGTAACTCAGCAGACTTGTATCAACTTGAATGGCTGTCTGCGAATCCTAAAGGTGCTCATAAGGACAGACACATACATATGTTACATATTGTCTGGGCGGTAATTAGGTTTATGATGAATCTATCTGACAATTAAAAGGAATGAACTTTAGATGCAGATTGACATCATGGGAAAAGGAATGGGTCTTAAACAAGGCAGGAGTCAGCAACAGAAATCTGCTGAGGGCGACTTTTTTTTTTCTTCTCTTTTATATGTGCTGTAAAGAAAATTAATAACTTTACTTGGGTGGCAAATAACATAGTACAAGGCAGCCTTATCCTATGAGGAAATCGATCTGTAGTTATCAGGGAAAGGATATTACCTACAACCTCCCGGTGACCCATACAGTAAACTATATGTACTGTGTTTATTTTTGAAAAAGTTAAAATAACAGGATTATTGTATCTATGTATGAAAAAAGGAACACTTATATTAATTAAATACAAATTAATACAGTTAACGATTTACTATTACATTTTTAAACATAGTTTTTTTTCTCAAATTCAACCTGATTTGATTCAGCCTTCTAAAGCAGTAGTAAACCGCATTAAAAAAAAAATTGGGCCCCAGGCAGTTTAGATAGCTAGCGCATTATGACAGACTTGCCTTAAAACAAAGCCCTCCAGTGGTGCACTGTCAACGCTAAAGGCCCTTCCATCTTCACCCAGTCTTCTCTCCGGGTTCATTGGCTTTGGTGATATGAATGGCCGAGCCGGCGATGACCTCACTCCCACACATGCATGCGGGAGTCACTGTTTACGGCATGGCTCTGAGGGAATGGCACGGGTATGACAACACCGACTGCATCTAAATTAAATATCTTCTAAACGGCGCACGTTTAGGAGCTATTTATTGTAGCTATAAGTAATTTTTATTATAGGCTTACCTATAGGTAAACATCATACATGGGAGTTTACTCCCACTTTAAGGTCACCATACCATACCTTATACAAACTATGTAGTGCAAATGTCTGCCAGATTAGATACAAAGTGAATGGATTGTTTAGTTCTGTCCATATACTACATAGTATTGTAAATCTAAAGGAGATTGTATAGAGAATATACAATAAGCTTGTACAGTGTATGGACAGCTTTATAATCTGCAACACTAGGAGCTAATCCAGTATGCTGCATGTAAATATGGTCACAATAAAAATACTGATAGGAGGAGAAAGCATATTTAGTCTACTGATGATCTTTCAGGAGTCCAGCCAGCAGGCTTGGGGTGGATAGAGGACACCACAGTATTTCTTAAGGGCTCATTCACATGGGGGTCTAAAGCGCAGCATTCAGATGCATACAGGCATCTAACTGCAGCACTATAGGAATCAGTACAAATCCTTTGACAGGTAAAACAGCTCCCATATGTGTATTTTATTAGTGTATTTAGTTGTTTACATGGAGTTCAAGTGGTTGTAAAGTCAGAAGGTTTTTTTTATCTTAATGTATTCAATGCATTAAGATAAAAAAACTTCTGTGTGCAGCAGCCCCCCATACTACTTACCTGAGCCCATCTCTTTACAGTGATGTGCAGGAGTACCTCGGCCATCTGGGACTCTTCCTTCTGATTGGCTGAGAAACAGCAGCAGCGCCATTGGCTCCCACTGCTGTCAATCAAAGTCAGTTAGCCAATCAGGAGGGGGGGTCGAACCACGGCTCCTTGTCTGAATGGACACACAGAGCTGCGGCACAGCTCAGGTGCCCCTATAGCAAGCTGTTTGCTAAGAGGGCACTGGGCAGGAGGGGGCAAAAGAGCTGGCGAGGGACCCGAGAAGGGGAGGATCTGACTGCTCTGTGCAAAACCATTACACAGAGCAGGTAAGTATGACATGTTTGTTATTTTTAAAGAAAACAAAATGAGACTTTACAATCACTTTAAACTTTAAAACATTTATTTACAGTGCAAATAATTACATTGCACATCATTATTGGTATTTACAAAGGTATTGGTACATTTCAGATACCTGTGTCATCTCTGACATGTCACTGTAAAAAGCAGTTTGTTTTTCCTTTTTGGGTCAAAGCTCAGCTAAGTCCAATCACCCACACCAAATTGTAAATAACAGAATCGAAAAAGGGACATAAATAAAGCAAATTGCTCCTATAGTGCATAGAGCAATGTGAGCACACGGCTGGTAATAAGGAATAACAGTCACTATTGTGTTTCCTAACCTCAGGTCTGCCCTTTACACATCTCTGTATATATGTCCTAACTGGCCTCTATGTTTCGAATCCTTATGGGTGATACTACATGGTCAGTCTTAATGACATGCTAATAAAAGGGGCATAAATATATTTTTTCTTGGGGGTCAGGCTTGAGAACCCAGAGAAGAATATTTAGATAGTGAGGGTAACGCACCACAGTGAATGGTAGGTGTGACAAAATTATGCTAACAGTGGGAGGGGCCTAAAATGTGAGCCCACATATTGCGTACAAGGTAACATATGCCACTGTCCTTAACCCCCAAAATGTGCTTTAACTATGGTACCACAAGCAAGAGTCAAACTGACGCATGCAAACCCCATCACAAACACAGCGGTGATAATTAACCCTTTACCCCTGCATTGGTGGTCACTGGTAGTATTATTATACCTCTTTACCCACATTGATGGTCAGGGAAGATATTAATTATCCCCTACTCCTCCTGCATAGGTGGTCAGTGGCAGTTCTACTAACATGGCCACATTCAGCCCTGCTTCCATCCAACACACACACTTTGGTTTTCAGTGAAGAAAAAGTTTTACTTACTTTATGATTTCAGCCAGGCTGGCTCAGGTTAGGCAGGTGCACTCATTGATCGGAGAGCTGTGGACTTCCTCCTGTATATATGCATTTCCACCAGCTCAGCAACCAACAGACTGGCATTGGAAGCTGAAGGTGAGAACAGGGGTTTGTAGAGGGCAGGACTGATGGGCATTGTTGCTTCACCACTGAGAATGTGGGCAGGCAGGAGGCAGGACTAGTGGCTGCTGCTGCTTAGGTCCAATAAGATTCACTGTAGATCTGCCGGCTTGGGCTTTCAGCCCTAGCTGTTGCACTTGCATGGACAGACATCCTAGGGGGTGTTTGGACTTCCATCTTGCCACCCCATCTACATACCTGTTTGTTGGTGATCACTTCATTTGCAACCCATATGGGATGATTTACTAAAGGAGTAGAAATTATTAATTTACCAAAGTGTAGGTCTACCTAGCTTAGTAAATAAGATAAAGCCATGCTTGCTCATTGTTATGTGCTAGCAAAAATCCTGTTTTTTTCTATCTCCTTTACACATAAGTGAAGTTCCAGTCTTTTTTTTAAACGTCCAATGTTTCTAATGCCCCCCCCCCCCCCCCAGGGTACAGTGCTAAATGGAAAATGTATTTGTTTGTTTCTAAATACCTTTTTTTAATATATCTTTGAGCTGCACGTTCTGTCCCGGCGATGATGTCATTAGGCGATTCCCATTGACTCCTGGGATATTGAGGTCATCTATCCCAGGAGTCTTTGGGAAGCCTAATGAAATCTTGCAGTATTTGAATACGACAAGACAGCCTGCAATCAACTGCGCCATGTGGTGTCATTACTGCACAGGCATGCCATCAGGAGGTTCATGCTGGGTAGCCAGCTGCACCGAGACCCGGAAAAAGACACAAGTGGGCTTCAGATACCCACTTCATAGATGGCCACCCACCTGCTTCCGAGATCAGGTAAATTTTTAAAGAGTTAAAACTAACCTGTTCTAACAGTTTTCTAATTATAATGTACAAGTAATAACAATCACGGGGAGCTTTTTTTAAAAAAAACATTGATTATGGGGACTGGAGCTCCGCTTTAAGGTAAACACACGCTCCTCTTATTTACTATCATTAACTTGGCAATGTTAACATCCAGTTTGCTAAGTGAAAAAGCTTCCACTTCTTTCATAAATTACAGCTATTGCAAACAAATGGTTAATTTTATTAGTAACTAGACACCAATATAACCAAAGTAGTTTATATCTACCACAGGAAGAAATGAGAATTCATCAGACAGTTGTAAACTTTGCTTTCTCATGTATCATTTACATTCAACTGAAAAGACAGCATAGAAAGCATTCATGAATTGTCAGTGAGCATGAGCATGCATTTCATGACTGGCAACCCAGAAAGAGGAACACATGTTGAATTGCTGATTTCTGTTATAATAATGGCAGCAGGTGGAAGCAATGGAAGCCAAGGCAGATTATGGATTCTGGTTTAATATTTGTGTCTATTAAGGAGAAAAAAAGGCAACTGAATGGCAGCTAAGCTGTTTATATCCCCCCCCCACTAAAACAAGAATGGGTGAAAATTCCAACCAAGTTTGATGTCTAAATGAAGTAATCTCCACAAGGAAAGAAAAGATTATATTTGTTAAACTGTACAAAAAAATCAGACGATAATATGGCTTTGTTCACAGCATTGCATAAAGGAGATTAAAGACGGGAAACAAGCTGCTTAAACACTGTAAACTAATTAGTCCAATGAATTGTTTTCCCGAGGTTCATGAGATATGAAATATTGGCACTAGTGCGTGAAATACACTCTGCCTCAGTGCTCCTTTCAATTTATTTTTCTGTTACTGTCACATGTGCACACAAAAAAGAGTAGTCAATATGAAAAGAGAAAAGGACCAGACTGAAATCCTGCTAGCTTGGAGCATAAAACACATTGAAGGCTGATTTATGACAAAGAGTGGAGTGACTAGACCAGCTGTCATTTTCTAGTTCAAGTTAGAGAATGAACAAGGGCATTAGCTTTCTACATTTCCTCTATTTTCATACCCAAGGCCATTATGTCCATCCTAATACAATTGCATTTGATATTTAGAGAAGAATACTGGTAGATAAATAGGTAGATCAATCCAAAATCAATTCAAAAATTGACCAACTCTAGTAATTTACTTCCCCGTGCTTTTTCACACTGTTGCTGACAAATCACACATTCTTTCTTTTAAGATTTTGATGTCATGTGCTAATATTTTTTTTATTTGACTCTGATGGTCATTACATCACTTTAATGTCAAATTGTACACAATTACTGTAAAACATCCCTTAGATCAGTGGTTCTCAACTCCAGTCCTCAGGACCCACCAACAGGCCAGGTTTGCAAGATAGCTGAAATACATCACAGGTGATATCACTTGCTGCTCAGTGATTGCAGTATTCTAGTCTGCAACTCCCCAAGGTAATACTTAAAATCTGGCCTGTTGGTGGGTCCCGAGGACTGGTGTTGAGTACCACTGCCTTAGATCTTTTCAAAAATGATGTGGTGTGAGGGTCTACCTAAGCAATCCATTTATTTTATATCCAGCCAAGAATATCTACTTACTATTATATAGTTGTTGGTAATTCTAAAGAAAGCTGCGCAATCAGAATATAAGGAGTATAGCCAGTTTTAGAGAACCATGTCAAATAACACAAAAGATTTGGTGCTTTCTATGAAAATCAGACAGTTATAGGGTACAATCAAATAAAAACGTCAATCTTGGGGCACTAAATATACAACTAAAACATGTGGATTGCTAAAGTACATACTGTAGAAGTTCCTTGGCCAGTGAGGTTGTAAAGTCCTACCACTTGAGGTTTTTGAAGCGTACAGTTATGTTGAACATTAAGTAAACCAACTCTTTTGACTGTTTGGTGCCTTTATTGACCAACTACATGGAATAAAAGCGCACTGCCTTTCTTTCACATCCCTTTTTCTGTTCTGCTATCTGCAGCATGAACCTGTAGTTTAAAGATTTAAAAAGGGTAAAGTTTTTCCATTGTTATAAAAAAAATCACTGGGGCAAGGTAATTTAAAATGTATGTGGGCTGCAATTTAAATGTAGTTATAAGGATGCCTATGATATTATGTGAAATTGAGTATATGGGTAGTTTTATGTTACTTTAGAACGATTAGTGCCTTTACATAACTCGCTTGTACACATAGAAATCAAAATTATGGTTCATTCCAAGACAATCCTTATGATGTTTGCAAGTAACAATAATGATGGCCGATGCACCCATAGGATCCTCAAGTACAAACATACATCTAATTAGCCTGTCTGCCTTCAAGAATGCATTCAGTATTTTTACAAACCTGACATTTTATAGAACAAAAAATACGCCCGAGGTTTGGCGTCAGCTTCAACATCAAACTCCGCCTTTGCATTCAAGCACATTGATAGACACTTTTTAATGGGGCTCGAGTGGCCAGTATATCTGATTGTTTGTTCATGTCATATATTTATTTATAAATAAATATTTTCTACACAATGTGACAATCTAAGCTAGCACAGACAAACAGGCTGCCCTTGTAGTTTTATCTCAAGCTGAAGTCAAAACGTTTAAAAAGAAAATGATCAGTGCAATATGTGCCTTGTGTTGCTGACAGTGGATGCCACAGGGGTTAATACAAGCTGAGGAGCCTGTCATGTGCACTCATCCAGAATCCTGACTATGCCCATCATTTCTATCCCCTCTCATAGGGGCGCACAGCCTGTTGCATTAGGGTGTGCATCCCAAAGCTCAAACACACATGCGTGTGTGTGTGTGTGTGTATATAGATAGATATAGATAGATATAGATATATATAAATATATATAGATATATATATATATATATATATATATATATACACAAACACACACACACTCTTATAAACAAATGTAAACATGTATTAAAACATGGTTGACAGTGTCAGAAGGGCAGTGGGGCAGTGGACGGTGTTGGTAGATCAGTGGACAGTGTGAGTAGAGCAGTGGATTTGTCAGTAAGGCAGAGGTTGATGTCATGGGGACAGTGGATGATGCCAGTCAGTAGAGCAGTGGACATGTCAATAGGGCAGAGGCTGGTGTCAGTAGGACAGTGGATGGTGTCAGTAGGGCAGTGTATGATGTCAGTAGTTTTTTTATTTTTATTATTTTTAAAATTATTTTTTACAATATTATTATTTATTATTTTTTACAATATTAATTTACAATTGTTTTAGGAGCCCCATGGGGGGGGGCTTTAGGGAAATATCAGTTTAAACAGACCCCTGGTGTCTCATTTTTGAGATAGAGACAGGGAATGAAGACAAAGATTCCAGAGTCCTTTTCTCTCCAGCCTCAGCTGCATTTTCCATATTCTCCAGCCTGAAACATCTCCCACAGCAGCTGGCAGGAAAAGAGATGAGGGAAGCTGGAAACGCTGAAGGGTGGGGGGAGATCAGGCAGCAGGGGGTATCTGCACTACACAGGGTAAGTAGGGTGTGCCCAGGCACATCCAACACACCCTGTGCACATGCCTATGCCCCCTCCTTTATTCAGAGAAGCCATAACATTGTTTCCATGAATGAAAAATGAACCATGAATGAAATGGAAATCATCTTCATTCATCCTCATCATTCATCCTCGTGTCCTCTATTCATATATCGCTTTTTATTCGTGGAAGCTTTAGTGCAGCTTTTACAAATGGCTCCCGCTACTCTCGCTGTGTTTTGGAAGTGTTTTTTTTGTTAATGGCAAAAAATGTTTGAAAAACGCTACGTATTTTACTGCATTTCTTAAAGCGGTAGATACTGATTCGTGAATTGAGCCCAGAGTCTCCTGTGACACCCTGAAGAGGTGTCTGCAGAAGAGACAACACTGGATCGGTGAAGGAGTCAGGTAAGTGTTTAGAGTTGGGGAGGTGGACAGTTAGTGGGGTGTTTTTACCTTAAAGCGGGGGTCCACCTATCTATCGTTTTTTTTTTTTTTGAGTTCATTCACAAACTTTTCTTCTCAGCATTACATACTCACATATTGTGTGTAATATGTCCGCCTGTGTCAGATTTCGTCGGAAAGAATAACTTATATTATTCACTGCAGGCGGTTTCCATCTTCATTGTGGGCATTTGAAGCCCACAGGCATTTATTTCCTGGATGTGGTGAATGCTGTGCTCCCAGCATTCACCGCTCGTTCCCGCACATGCTCAGTGGCATCCTGGGAAGCCTGAGACTAGCTCCCAGGAGTCTGGGAGAGGCTAGAAACACGCCTACTCCCACGGGAGGAGAACCAGGAAGTGCAAAGAAGAATAGAAAAATAAAAGGTAATTACGGCGATTTAAATTTTTTTAAACGGCATGTCAGCATCTAGGCAAGGAAGAGAATACATACAGATATTGTTCAAAATTTGGGTGGAACCCCGCTTTAATGCAGGGAATGCATTAGGCTTTAGAGTCACTTTAAAAGGCCATCAGTTTCCAATACAGATGCATGGATGGATTGTAGTTTCAGAACAGCTTCAGTGCTGAGGTCTAGCACATACAGTATTAAGCTTAATTATGACAATTTGACCTCAAAGGTGACAAGAATCCACTATGAAAAATTACCATTTGCACAAACCCCTAGCCAGTGCTGGGACAAGGTAATCTAGAGTCCAGGGCGAACATGCCAAACTCAAACTGCACTCCCCCCACCAAGATGTATGAGCATTACGTGTCAGCAAAAATTCCCCCTCCCCCCAAAAAAAATTGAGCACTAATCTGCATGCTTACCCTCTAGGCATACATTTCCTTCTCCTCCCAGTACAAATCCGTGGCCCCTGCTGAAATCTCCTCTCTCAGCAAAAATGTCCCCTCCAAACAAATCAGCCCTCCTAGCACAAATCCTCTACCCTTCAAATCCCAAAAATTTCCTTTCCCCCTACACATCCTCTCCCCCCACCCCAAATCCCCCCTCCCACCACAAATTCCCCCCTCCCCAAATTTCCCCCCAGCACAAATACCCCCCACACATCCCTACTAGCACAAATCCCCCCCCCCCCCAGAAAAAAAATTCCCCTCCTAAGACAATCTCCCTCCCCCTTCTACCATATCACCTCTTTAAGTACACCCCCCAAATTTCCCTCCTAGCACAAATCCTCTTCCTCCCCACAAAAATCCCCCTCCTAGAATAGTTCTTACCCCCTGCTGTCCCTCAAATTCCCTCTCCCAACACAACTCCCCCAATCACCTCACAGTGCCCCCCCAACCTCACATGATACGACATTGCCCAGGGGATTCTACAGCATGCACCCTTTCTCTTTGCCTAATAAAGGTATTTATGACTTGTGAATGAATAATTAATAAACAGTGTAATCACATATTTGAAAAATTCTGTTTAGAAAAAAGAAAGGGTTGCATGTCAATATAGAAACCTAAAGGGTTCTTTTTAGTTGTTCTATGTGATAATTCCTCCAATAGTACTGTGGAGCCGTAATGTTCTATTGTATAGAGTTTATGCAATCCAAATACTTAGCACCAAATAAAATGATTCACTTGAGGCCACACAATATTACTTAATCTGATCTGGGACTTTTAGTAGCATAACACAAACAGAAACTGAAATATCATAAAACAAAAGGTAGTGATGCAACAGATCTGACTCCAAGAAAAATAAAGGATTTGTAAGCTTACCTTCGGAGACTTGCTCTGGGCTTTCCATAACAGTCCCAGTTCAGTTTAAAGCCAAAAGTTCACTATTTTTGCTTGGTGGAAGGAAAAATAGTCTGTTATTTATCAGAGTTATGTTCATTTGGCTGGAGCTTTTTTATAGTTCTCAGTAAGTGTTGTTTAAAGTTACTTTAAAGGTTTAAAAAGAACACTGTGAAGAGAACTTTTCCAGAATTTTGAAAAAAACTTTTTTTATCCGTGGAGTCTCTATTAGCATGCCAGTGTGCCAAATTAATAAGTAATAGGTGCATAGCAGTGCAATTAACATCACTAGTTTATTATTATACTATAGCTCAATGATCAGATAAGGATTATTTCAGCCTGAAATAGATGATACCTAGATAATTGAGTATTACTGGCAATTCCTCTGATATTATCCAGTTATCTGTTTTTGGGTTTTATTCCAGTGGTGTTCTTCAAACTTTTTAAACATTTTTTTAATTTATTTTCATATTTAAACATATACAACTAAAAATGATACCAGACCACTAGGCCATTGGTAGTATCATAGCAATAGACAGGTACTAAGAGGGATACGTAAAGCTTGGGGCCCGCATGCTCAAACACATGCCCTGTAATGGTGTACAGCAGTGGCAGCTGGTGCTCCATTTTGATTATTTTTTTGGGGGGGCGGAAAACAAACCACCTGACCCACCCTGTTTGGTCGGGGTCGGTCAATCATACCCCCGAACTCCCCCGTCGGCGAACAAACCCTCCAGTCACTCCTCCGTCTGCCCGTTTGTCAACACGCCCCACACTTACCCCATCCAGGTTGCGGGCAGCTTTGGCGGCTTCCCCCTGCGTCTCCTCCGCTGTGGCTTCCCCCCTGCTTCTGCTCCTGGCTGACCAATACGATCCCTTCTCCTCTCAGCCAATCGGGTCTTAAGACCCACTTCCTGACTGGCCGGGAGGAGAAGCAGGAAGACAATAACGAAAATGTATTTTCTATTGTCACACAAATGGGTGGTCTTGAGCCCACCCTTTTTGAAATGAATGTGCTTCAAAAAAAAGATTAAAATCCATGTGTCTGGCGCCCTGCATCCCTAATTGAGCAGCCGCCACTCACGTGCACATAACAGCCCATATGGCTGGTGTTCCAGATTGGTACTGTTTATAGAATGGGCAATATGTTTTTGAAACTTCACAAAAAAAAAAAGATTTGTGGACGAGGTCAGGCAGATCACCCAGCAGACTAGGAAGTTTGGTAAAGACAGTACAGACAATGGACTGTTAAACTTCTTTTAATTGCTAAAGAAAACCCCCAGACCTAGCACTCACCTGGAAATGATCAAAGCAACTATAATACCTAATATAATAGTTACTCATGATGCAATGTTTATTTGTAATATAACATATTACTTAAAATGAAGTCCTCAGTCAGGAAAACAAAGCAATAATAAAAGACATAACATCTGGTTGTATGTAAATGGACTGATCTTCTAGAATTGTGAACTGCTCGGGAATATATGCTGAATATTGGCTGCACCTATATCATAGCAACATACTTCCAGTGTGGATGATAGTGGGAAGCCTGTTGGATGAACTGCATTGTATGCAATGTCTTTCATAATGCGGAAGCACTTTTTTGCAGACTGGTGCCTCAACTTCTATTATAGGCCCCAAACTTTGTGGAACACACCATTTTCTGCCAATTCATGGCATACACCTGTACATTTGTGTAATTAAATATTGTTTGTTGCCTGTAGTTCTCGTTTAATAAAAGTGTTGCTTTTATGCTAACAATGGAGTACAAAACCAAATGAATAAGTAGCCATGCTGATCTGCAACCATTGCCATTTCATTCAGGACTTTCCTGCAATCTATATTGTGAACAACATAGAACCTTATAAATATGTATGAAAAATTCACTTTCACATTGTGCAGGGATTTAACTTATGGCTGCAGTAAAAAACAAAATATCATAAAACAAAAAGAAATATTATATATGCCTTAAAATTGGGTCTTTTACAGCATCTGGCATATTTTACTGTATTTGTACTGTCAAGATCTTGTCACAGACCTCTGATGGTGTATAAACAATGAACTATAATACGCGTACTGTAACCTAGATAACAGCCATTTATGCTAACACTGTTTGCTGAAAACACTCACAACTGAGGCATTTCATCTCTGCAGAGTGTGGTTATGTTGTACTTATGGTATTTATTAAATCACTAATAGCTTTTATTGAGATACACATCAGAAGTATAAATCCACAATGACACAAATAATACAATAATATTACCTCAAGGATAACAATAAAAACTCATTAGCTAGAGTTACAAACATAGGTCACAACAAAATAAGTACAGAACTGGAATGCCGCAATTGAGATATGCAGTATGTAATAGAAGGAATGAGCGAAATGTAACAAAGTACAGTGTAATGTACTGTAATGTGATATATTTTCAATTCATATCTTAAACAAACTATTAAAAATAAATATATGGCAAAAACAAGAAGGGGAACCAAGTATTTGTTGAATTCCTAATGAAGGTGTATAGAAAGTGATCCTTTGCTATACCATTAGACATACTGATGCAATAGCATAAGAAAAGCAAAGGTAACACATCATTTTTCATTGAAGTGTAAATCCAGCCTTTTTTTTTAGCTGTGAATAGAGTACGGTAGGACTAGAACCTTGGTCAGATTTTTTGAACTTTGTGGAGAAGATTTACAACAACTTCTTTAGTGGGTAAACAGGCAGTAAAATGGCTAAATCAGTGGATGGAACTTTCCACTACTCTACTTGAAAAACTCTACTCAAAAAGAGTGTTTGTAATACTCTATGTGTTGGTGGAGTAGAGTAGAGTAGAGATGCATTATATGACGAAAAGGTGTGGCCACCCACAAAATTATTGAGTTTAGGTACACCAAGCCAGGTCCATAAAGGCATTATTTGATGAGGGTAATGGGGAGGAACTTGTATGTCCTGAACCCAAAGACCTTTAGAATGAATTGAAGTGCCAAGTGAAACACACGATTTGTCATTGGTATGAGTAGATAACAAAAAAAAATGCTCTTTTAAATGATTGGGCACCAATTGCTACAGAAATGCTCCAAAGTCTTGTGGATGCCTCCCCAGAGGAGTGAAGGCTGACATAGACACAACCTCCATATCTACTATATGCCCATGTTTTTGAAATGGTGTGTTGGTTAGGTGTCAACAAACTTTTAATGGAGATGATATAGCAGAATTCCAATTGTTGCTTAAAGTTTTTAGAATTTTACTGTTAACATTTTCAGTGTATATAGATGACTTTACTAGAAATTTCCAGTAAAACCTAAAGTACAAAAGTATAGGGTCAATAATCTCACCTCCTATTTCTCAAGCACATTACACATGCACAATCTCCTTTAGATCTACCAATGAGTATGTACTGTAGTGCAAAGCCTGTTGATTGGATACAAATTGATTAGATACCATAGGTAGGTCCTCTTATTACATACTTTTGTCAAGTCTAAAATAGATTTTACAGTCAGATTGTAATGTGTATGATAACTAGGAAAGGGGAGGCTAGAAATATAGCCTGCAAAGTGCATAGGGTTTAGTATAAACAAAAAATAACTTTCAAGGAGCAGGAAGCTTTTTAAATATTTAAAAACATAATTCCTTGCATCATTGCATGCAATTAATAAGCAACACCTTTGGTAAATAAACTTGTTGTAAACAGTTGGAAAGACCTAAACAGGAAATTAGTAAAAAGTGGATATTGAAAAATTGTACCATATTTCATTATCTGGAATGAATAACAACTTGGTGAGCTGATCATTTTGCGACAAGGGTTTTTTTTTTTTTTTTTTTACTTTTTACCAAAAAGCCATATTTCAGATTTTAAGAGCATTGGTAAAAAGTGGATGAAGATTGGTTTTATTCGTACACCACCTAAATCCTCCATGAGTGATTACATATAGGGGTTAGCAATTTGAAGCTCAGATGGTTTAGTAAGGAGATTATACACTCTCACTATTTTATTCCATATCCAAAGGCATATGTGAGATAGCAGAGCTGCCAAGTAATAAAAGTTGCAACCAAGTAGAGCCAATCCGGCACAATCCAAAGCATTTTGCAATCGAGTCCATATGAGCTTTGGCCTTTTACCTTTCCGGATAAAGGAGTGAAGCAGGCTGATGTGTAACTTAAAACATTTAAGCCTTATGAAAGATATTTCTTGCTATAAAATATGAAGAATTTTAGAAAGAATGTTCAAATTTTTTATAATCTTTTTTTAATAAAGCAAATTGGATCAACAAAAACATTACAGCATACACATTGAAAAGCTTTCAAGTTTCATTGTTGTAAATAAAGAATTATGATACATCCAATTTCTTTTCTTGAACTTGACATTTTCAACACAACCAGAAAAAACTCACTGGGCAGGGAGATAGGGCAATGAGACAAAAAAATTAGTGGGACATTGGGTTTGAAGGTCAGTATCTGAGGGGAATAGGAAGGGTAGAGAAATTGATTGGAAAGGAAGGAAGAGTTAACATCAGATCAAATTAAAGTATTGTACATTTGTACATTTTACGTGCTATGTCCCTCATGTTGGCATTGGCATCCTAGGAGGTAAAGTCATGTTGCCCAAATGTTGTAAAATGTTTTGTACTGTTCCTTACAAAGTTGCACCCATCTCCAGGGAATGCTTCCAGGGAATCAATGGTGTTATTCCCAACTCCATCTTCTATGAGTTGGCATATGAAGTCCCATTAGGTTTCATTTTTAGGAAAGTCCCACCACATGTGGAGGAATGTGTCACGGTGAGCACAACCACTCCAGCAGGTGTCATGAATAGCTGGAAAAATGAAGACTAGGTTGGTTGGTACCATCTGGTCAACAGTTGTAACAGGATTTTTGCCTTCTGGGAGTCTAAATAGGTAAGGCCTAATTCTAATACCCATTCCCATTAAAATAATATCAAAATCATCTTTTAATGCAATTACTGCATGTATTCATTAACCACCTAAGGAACGAGCCTCTTTTTGAGATTTGTTGTTTACAAGTTAAAAACAGTTTTTTTTGCTAGAAAATTACTTAGAACCCCCAAACATTATACATTTTTTTTCTAACACCCTAGAGAATAAAATGGCGATTGTTGCAATACTTTCTTACTTTCTGTCACACCATATTTGCACAGCGGTCTTACAAGCACACTTTTTTGGGAAAAAATACACTTTTTTTAATTAACAAATAAGAGAACAGTAAAGTTAGCCAATTATTTTTTACATTGTGAAAGATAATGTTATGCCAGGTAAATTGATACCCAACATGTCACACTTCAAAATTGCGCCCGCTTGTGGAATGACACCAAACTTTTACTCTTAAAAATCTCCATCCGTTTAAAAAATTCTACAGGTTGCATGTTTTGAGCTACAGAGGAGGTCTAGAGCTAGAATTATTGCTCTCGCTCTACCGATTGCGGCGATACCTCACATGTGTGGTTTGAACACCGTTTTCATATACGGGCGCTACTCACGTATGCGTTCTCTTCTGCACGCGAGCTCGGCAGGACGGGGCAGGTTTAAAAATTTTTTTTTTTCTTTTCTTAATTATTTTACCTTTTATTTTTTATTTTTACACTGTTCTTTTAAAAAAAATTGTGTCAATTTTATTCCTATTACAAGGAATGTAAACATCCCTTGTAATAGAAAAAAAGCATGAAAGAACCTCTTAAATATGAGATCTGGGGTCAAAAAGACCCCAGATCTCATATTTACACTAAAATGCAATAAAAAAAAAAGCAATGGTATGGAAATGGGTGGGGGCCATCTTCCCCTCACTCATCTCCATACCCAACATGGATCAACATCCGATCACCTCCGCCGCTGGCTCCAGTAAGCTGCAGAGGGCACCGGAGCGTGGCGGGAGGGGGGCCCTCTCCTTCCGCTGATAAAAGTGATCTCGTGGCAAATTTGCTGCAGAGACTACTATTATTGGAAACCAGACCGCCGGCCAAAAAAGAGGATACCGGGGTTATGGCAGCTAGCTGCTGCCATAACAACAATATTCCTCTTCAAACTTAGGACGTATATCGGCGTGCGGCACTCCGGAAGTGGTTAAACCGTAAGTATACACTATATTGTCAAAAGAATTTGGATGCCTTACACGCGCATGAACTTTAGTGGCATCCCAGTCTTAGTCCATAGGGTTTGATATTGAGTTGGCCCACTCTTTGCAGTTATAACAGCTTCAACTCTTCTGGGAAGGCTGTCCACAAGGTTTAGGAGTGTGTCTATGGGAATTCCAGAAGCACACTTGTGAGGTCAGGCACTGATGTTGGACAAGAAGGCCTGGCTTGCAGATTCCACTCTAATTCATCCTAAAGGTGTTTTATCAGGTTTCGGTCAGGACTTTGTCCAGGCCAGTCAAGTCCTCCACCCCAAACTTACTCATCCATGTCTTTATGGACCTTGCTTTGTGCACTGATATGCAGTCATGTTGGAACAGGAAGGGGCCATCCCCAAACTGTTCCCACAAAGTGGGGAGCATGAAATTGTCCAAAATGCCTCAGTATGGTGATGCCTTAAGAGTTCCCTTCACTGGAAATAAGGGGCCAAGCCCAACCCCTGAAAAACAACCCCACATCATAATCCCCCCTCCGTCAAATGATTTGGACCAGTGCACAAAACAAGGTCCATAAAGACATGGATGAGCGATTTTGGGGTTGAGGGACTTGACTGGCCTGAACAGAGTTCTGACATCCTTTGGGATGAATTAGAGAGGAGACTGCAAGCTAGGCCTTCTCATTCAACATCAGTGCCTGACCTCACAAATTCACTTCTGTAAGAATGGTAAAACATTCCAATAGACACACTCCTAAAACCTGTGTACAGCCTTCCCAGAAGAGTTGAAGCTGTCATAGTGGCAAAGGGTGGGCCAATGCAGTATTGAACCCTGCAGACTAAGACTGGGATGCCTTTAAAGTTCATGTGCGTGTAAAGGCAGGTGTCCCAATACTTTTGACAATAAAGTGTACTTATAAATGC
Source organism: Aquarana catesbeiana (assembly GCF_042186555.1). Classification (NCBI taxonomy): domain Eukaryota; kingdom Metazoa; phylum Chordata; class Amphibia; order Anura; family Ranidae; genus Aquarana; species Aquarana catesbeiana. The sequence continues at coordinate 179,904,457 of NC_133324.1, read as the reverse complement.
CCCTAGCCTGGGGTGTTAGGGCAATAGATAAGTGTGATGGATTGTTCAATGTATTACAGAGACCCTTTCATGTCCCTTAAAAATGCGAATGGAAGGTCCCTACAATAGAAGAGGTATTATGCTTGCTTCTCTGGAGGCCTGTGTCTCCAACCTGTCCCTTGCCAAATGCCATAGCCCCATCATCTGATACCTACATTGGTGATGACTCCTGAGGGAGGCTTGATCAGAGAGAAGACAGGGGATATAGGTTGCTGGAGAAGTGAGTATAAAAGCACTTTTTTATTGGATTTTAAGGAAACTGACAGGGTCAGTTTAGGTACCTGATGAAGGTCTAGCTTTACTCAAAAGTTTGTGCCGTTTTTAATTTTTGATGACAGATTAAATCGTATAATCCTAGAATGGCTGTGGTGTACTTACACATTTGTTTGGGTTGACATTGTGAAATTTAGACCAGTTAGAACTCCTGAGCACCTGGTGAACTGTCACTAATTACTTACAGAACATTTTAACTGACCATATTGTTTATATTGCAATTTCCAAGGTAAATGGACGCACTAAGACATGTTATTTTAGAGTCTCTAAACTTATGGCATAGCTCCCAACTGTCTTTCACTTGGAGGGACTATCTCTCTTTTGGAACCAAATCTTTCTGTCCCACTTTCCCTCAGTTGTCACTCTTTTGTTGTCTGAAGTATAAACCTCTATAAAAAAAGTGTACATTTTACCTGCCAAAAGGGTTATACTAAACTAAGCCTCTCATCCAACCTGTAAACTATTGTATGTTTTATTTTGAAAAAGCCACTAAAAATTTAAAGTAGCAGTTTGAACAAAATGGGGATAAACCAGTAGATTTGTGCATCTTATTTATTCATGATCCATAAAATAGGGGTGTAGGGGAAATGTGTCCTTTTCTATATATTTTGTGCTAAATGTTGTCCCTCTTTCTCTTTTCAAGAAGTTAGGAGTTATCTCATGGCAAACACCAATCAGGTCACACTTTTAGCTTTATGCTCCAAAACCTCACAATTCATACACTAACATGAAAGCGTGTCCTCTTTGGCCAACAGTGAGTCATAAAGGAGCAAGCAGGTGCGTTGCCTTAAAGTATTAGTTCACCTTTACAGAAATAAACGAAAAGGTGAACTAACACCATAGGACCTCCCCACCTTCCCCCCAAGTTCTCACTGTACTTACCTCCAGCAATGCTAAGCTGTCTGTGCCTATGCAGCCAGTCCAGTGATCCAGGAATTTAAAATCCCCACTTTTCCCCCTTCTTCTCTGTCTGTGACGAATCAGAGTCCATCCTGGATGCACTGCACAGAGAAGAGGGTGAAAAGCGAGGATTTCAAATCTCTAGACTGCTGGACTGGCTGCACAGTGGGGACCAGAGGGAAGAGCAAGGTGCACAGTGATAGTTCACCTTTACATTTTTTCTGTAAAGGTGAACAAACACTTTAAGCGCAGGGTATCATTTACATAATAGAACAGCCCAGAGTTCTGGGATCCTAGGGCACTCCAATAATAACTAAAGGAATGTACAAATCACATCTAGGCGCCTGCATTAAACTCATGCTACCAGGTTACTAGCTTGTCGTTTGTTCAGGTTTACTTTAAATTTATTGGAGCTGCTTTGTAAAATATCTAGCCATTGTTCCTTCTTTTCATCATATTGGTTTGGGATTTATTGCAATTCTGTTTCATCATAATTTTTTTTTTGCCTGTGATTTAGAACAGCTCTACTGTATGTTTTATGATTGTGTATTGCAGCCCTGCAAAAAAAACATAAAAAATAATGACATGCTGGTAAAAAAATGAGAGAAGCCTAGTTTGCTACCTGCATCAGTGCAGTTTAACTGGAGCACTTTGCTGTGGCTACAATATAATGTGGCATACCTAAGCTTCCTAATGCTCTATGATATATAGTCAGACGGATACGTATTTTGTAATGTGGCTTGTCCATAAAAGCTCAAACTTTATACGCCATTATATTTCATTACTAAAAAGCTGACTAATGAAGTAGAGAGTGAACTACTGACAAAAGCAAATGAAGCACTGCAGCTAGCTCCTTCTTTTCTTTTGTAAAAATAATTAGTTACTCGGGGACTTTTGCAAATTCTGTAAAGGAAACCCATGTGATCCTGGCCTTTTAATAATAACGAATCGGGTCTTGTCTTTTATTAATTTATTCCTTTTTTTAAAGGCTGCAACTTTTGTGGCAGTTTTATACATTTATTCTACTTGCATTTTCTCATGATTATTTTACTGGAAGTTTATTGGCTGTTTGAGCTTCATAAATGAAATGTTAGTTTGCAATTCTGGCTTATTTAGTTATTAGAGGATACCATTTTTTACTTATAGACATCCATGTGGATATCTTGTGAATTTTAGAAAACCTTTTCTGGCTAATCCCGCAGGCTGACCCCTGGAAGAAATCCTTATTAGACTTTGTTACTGCTCATTATGCAGCATTAGCTGAACAGATCAATGTGTACAGGCTTTTCCAGGAGAGGAGGGGTTAATTAGTGCTAGCAAGCAATTACTGGGATGTTATGATACTCTAAAATAGCTATGTGAATCCTCTGTGTATCTTTTTTCTTATTTGATGGCAGACCCCTCAACACTTGGCACATGAAAATAGGTAAAACTGAATCACTTGGGTGGAGGTGTTTCCAAGCAATTATGATGAATATTTCCAAACCTGTTCAGTTATTAACATTTGCACAGTGAAACCATTACATAATATAACAGTATACTGTATGTAGTATGCTAGCCAGAGGACTTAAGGCAGACCTAGACCTAGGCAATCTTTGGACAGAATAAAACAAGTCACTTGTTAATGATACAACTATTACAAAAACATTCTGCAGTTTCTCATTTTGCCTAGGCTTTTTTTTTTTATTCATTCTACAGTGCCACATGGGTACAAGGCATGGTAGTGGAGGTGTAACCTATCACTATTTTAGCCCCCAATTATTACACTATTGGTTTGATTTACTAAAGGCAAATAGGCTGTTCACTTGCAAGGGAGTTTCCACTTTGCAAGGGGATTTCTCCTTAGCTTAATGAATGTGGTGAATTGCAAAGAATACCCAATAACATGCATAGAAAATGAAAAAAAAAACTGTATTTTTCTGAGTGAATGATAAAAGTCAGCAGAGCTTTACTTCATTTACTTCCTGGCAAAAGGAACATCATATCTGACTTTAGTAAATAAATTCCTATGAACGTCAGTAACCAGATTCAGGATACACTGTACATTGAGTTATTTAAAGTCCTAACAGAAACCTGAAAGGGTACAAGAATGAAGGGTGCCTATGTACTGTTACATGGCCGACTGCTCTGCCACTTCTAATCAGTAATGTTTTTTTTAACTTTTTTTTATATTTTGACCGATTGGTTTATTACATTCAACCACGTTAATGAATCCCTGTTGGCAGATTAACATTATATCTTAGGTATAGGTCAACTTAAAGTAGGATTCCAAAAGATAAGGATATATTCTTGTCTGTTTCCCCTTCGGCAAGATTTAGCCTTCTGTTTGTCCTAGTGATAATTATTACCAGAACATAAAGTGATGGGAAATCCAATATTTTACAGTACAATTATCACAAGAACAAGACAGTTATCACCAGAGCAAGAGTGGAAATTTTCCAGGGTTCAAAACTGCTCTGGTAACATTGATCCAATACAGGGGTCTCCAAACATTCTAAACAAAGGACCAGTTTATTGTTCTTCAGACTTTAGGGGGCCAGACTGCGGCCAGTGGCAGTGGAAATTTTCCAGGCATCAGTGGGCATAAACATCACCATATTTGGGGAAGGAAAAGTGCCCCATCATTGGTATCACTGGGAAGACTAATGCCCTATTATTGGTGTCAGGGGGAAAAATTATGCCCTGTTGTTGGGTGTCAGTTGGACGAAAAGTGTCTCATAACAGTGAGAGGAAAAGTGCCTCGAAGGCTGGATAAGGGCAAGCAAAGGGCCACATCCAGCCCCAGGGCCACAGTTTGGAGACCACTGGTCTAAAAAAAGAAATGACCCTAATTTTATAGACATTTCTATACACCTGCTCCATCATAACACAACAAATGCAGCAAAAAAATAAACAGACAGGGCTTTACCAATACCTACTCTAGTCAACATCAAAAAGAAAGTTTTGGCTATACAAACGCTTTAAGTTTAATTTTCTTTCAGCTTTGATATGGTGAGTTTTATGTAACATTAATTGGTTTTAGCGTTCCTACAGAAATTCTTTAAAATGCTACATTTGAGCTGAGAAGAAGCAGTAAACTGCTGTTTACACGAAATAATACTTTAAGGTTCATGCATGTCCTTTATAGTATACTTTCTTAAAGAGCACCCCAGGAGCTAAGAAATCTGATATGGGCAATGATTCTGACCTGTCTCTGTGGTGAACAGCCTAACTAAACTATTAGGGGCTGATTAACAACATGCCAGCCCACTGCAAAGCATTGGTGTGTTGTGCTGGTGCATTGGGATGCCATTGCAATGCATTCCAATCCATCTCCACAATGCACTTCCAATGCCATGCAATGTAACACAAAATGCTGTAGGTGTGATTTTTAGTCTGCTTTGGTGGTGTTGCCTTATAAGTTTATGTGAAATCTCCATTAATAACTGTAAAATATTGTATTGATGAATATATTTCATTTAGCTGGCATTTATGAAAGCCGGGCAAAAAAAAGGGTTTCATTTAAGCTTTTGCTAAGAGCAGAGAATGTGGGCCAAGGCTTGTATATGCAAACAATGGAGAGCCAATTCCATTGTTCTACACCTACTCCTTTGAAAGGGTGCCATGCTGGGATATGCAATGGACCTAACTTCCTGGGGAAATGCAATTAACACACTTGGCCAGCATAGTCACAAGGATTTGCATGAAAGGGGGCCGACTTATGGAGTAAGCCCTCCAATCATGATCCAAGCTAGGCCAACCAATGAGACATCAGCTTGGTTTGATATACTCACTCTCTTTCTGATAGACCAGCGAGCTGAAAGGAGCTTTGGTAAGGATAGTTAATTATGGGAAAGGAATGCCCTTTTACTTGTAACTAAATATGTGTGTAGATTACTGTATTGAGGAATATACCCTATATTCCTTCCTGTAAATACTTTATTTCAACCTAATATTTTCTGCCTTGGCGTAAGGCGATAGATAGATGATTGTGTATTAGCTAGACTTTCAACTGCTTCCTAATAAATGTTATTATATTTTAAGCTTTCACTCTTCGTCGAAAAGAACTCTTATTTAACCCACCTCATATCTATGAGATATGAAAAATCTTAAATATAGATTTTTCAGGGTAACAGTGGCTTTGCAGCCTATTCAAAAAATTAACTTCTTTAACGCAACACATTAACACTTGACACAACCAACTGGTGTGGTCCTTGGTGTTGCACAAAAGAGGGGAGACCAGAGCTGATAACTATGGAATATACTGTAGTTCCTCTCTGCATAACAGAGTTCACAGGTAGTCCAGGGACATTCCATAATAAGTCTGACAAGATGCTTTGGGCCTAGAAAGTACTACAATTTGAAGTTCAAGTTTAATACTTTTGTCCAGCAGCTTAAAACAGCTTCTCTTCTTTTACGGTAGATATTGATGATTACCTGTATTTCCATTTTCTTTTTCTTTAACAATTTGTTTACAGCGTTCTACAGAAAACAAGGCTTTATTTAAAAGTAAGGGAAAAAACAAAGCACTTAATTAAAAGTTCAGCTTTTCATGACATGCTAAGTGATTTAAATTTATTCCAATTCCACATGTTGCTTAGAAGGTAACACCTCTAAATTTACACTGAGTAATTGCTGGGAATAGAGCCCAAAACTCAGCTTGTCTCATTCATATTACGTCTTAGGAAGAGTTCGTTGTTGGGAATTAGTCAAAATATAATTACCGTTTTCATGGCAATGAATCAGAAAACGATATATGTTTAAAGAAGCTCTCTAGGCAAACACAACATTAGATATTATATCTGAATACCTATTTGCAAAGTGTCTGCTTTTTTTTTTTTTTTTGCTTTTGGATACCCTAGTTATCAGAAAAAAATGTAAATTTGATACAATGTTTGGCGTATAACGGCTCTAGGCTGTTTTCAAAAACAACAGCTTGCCTGTATGCGCCATGGAATCAGCTAGTCATTACAGACAATGTGATTCAAACCCAGCAGTGAACCTCCTACATGCTGCTGATTTCTAATCTTATGGGCTGCTGGGAATTGATTTTTAGCTCCTAGTCAATCACTTCTGCAGCTCAAAAGGTACCAATGTTATTGCATAGTGTAGCAAATCAATAGCTTATTTGAAAACAATGTGTTATTATTTTGCCCCATTTTGGGTTGTTCCATAGCAGAAAATTACAGGATGAAAATGAAAAGCCTATTAAAAGGCGAATAACAAAAAAAAACAAACAAAATAACAGAAGCAGCTCATCCTGTAATGGCCAGCATCATCTGGCCCATTTCCTCTGAGCCCAGGTAATCCTGGACCCACCTCAACTTGTGATTGGACAGTGAAAGGAGTATCAACACATTGAAAATCTTATTCTGCCTTCTTCTCCTATCTGCATACTTCTTGTCATCAAATGAACCATCTGATTCCTTGTACTACTTCTTACTCTGACACGCCAGCACTGCTGTACAGGGACTGCAATAGTCTGAGAGTAGGTCATCTTCAGGTACTTATATTTCCTGCATTTAAATAATACATTTAATGCTGTATTAACAATTAGAGAGTTTCATCAGTTTATGTCTTATTTCTAAGCAGGGGCATTGCTAGGTCTACAAAAGATCTGAGGCTACAGCCCATAGCAGCGAAGTAAAGAAAGTCATAAGCTTGGGTGGGCATACACTAGTATATAATATACGTGTGTGTGTGCGTATGTATGTATGAGACCTTACATCAGAGTCCCTAGAGAGCCCCCCTTACATCAGGGTCCCCAGAAAGCCCCCCTTACATCAGGGTCCCCAGAACCCCCCCATCTGCAGCAATTATAAAAAAAAAACTTCTGCTCAGCTGGGGGCCAGGGGAAGCAACAGGTCTGTTTAACCCCTCAGCTCAAGTGCTTACTGCTTGTGGTGATCCAGACCGGACTGTGCTGTGGGCTCCATCTGCTCGGCTGGTGGCCAGGGGAGGAATATGACTAGTTAATGTTATCAGGTACAAGTTCTTATCTATATTCAGCAATTCCGACAATTTAATCATTGTCCCAACGTCCACTTCTATACCAATCTGACAAGCAATGTAATTGTTGGGAACCATAGCACAAGGATTACTCTGCCTGGAATATTTTATGATTTTTGGGCTCAGGCGAAGTAATCCTTGTGCTGCGGTTCCTGGCAATACATTGCCCGGCAGATTGGTATAGAAGTGGATGTCAGACAATGATTAAATTGTCAGAACAGCTGAATATAGATAAGAACTTGTGACTGATAACATTAACTAGTCATGTTCCTCCCCCAGCTGAGCAGATTAAGCCCAGAGCCAACCCTAGGTAAGAGACTCAGGGCAATGGGCCCCAGATTCGGGGCTATAGCCCCAGTAGCCACCCCCTAGCGACGTTTCTATAGTAAGAGAAACACCTAGAAATCAGTCATCCCTAATCTCTTTGTTTAGTATGCATGAGATGGAGAAAGGTGCAATAAATAAATTACTAGTAAAAACAAAGTGAAAGGTTAAATCCCTTGCCGTTCTGTTGCAGGCAACAGCGGTATGTGAGAGTATGCTGTCTGGTGATAGACAATAGTACTAATGTTGTCTATTATAGTCCTATGTTTAATTATGTGCAGAGTGTAACTGAAGAGAAGTAATGCCATTAAAACACTCACAGATAGTTTGAATAAGACCAATAAGGAGATTCATGGGGGTGTTGGATCAGTAGGGTATACTAAACCACGTTTGCACTCCCATGAAGCAGATAAATAGGTGACCAAAAAGCAATTTTCCCCATTGAATTTAAAATAGAAATACTGTATGTTCTCAGTTTCCATGGTCCCTCTTTATCACCAAGTGCCAAATGTTTTAAATATACACTTGTCTAGTCCAAAATGTTTTTCTCACCACCTTAAGACTAGGGATGAGGTTGGGTCCAGGGTGATTTCTGTGGGTTAGAGATTTGTGGTCCCGGCAAAGTTATGTCCAGACTTGCCTGGGAACAGTGTGCATTATATGACTTGCCTTCACCAAACCACTTCCCCATTGATACAATAAAAGTCATACACAGGTTAGAACTATTATCCCCTATTAAAACTGTACTGGTCCTGGACAATTTTACACTACTGTATCCTCTGCAGTATTTTTTATTTCTTACAGTAAAACCCCAACATTTATCTCTTGTAAATTTGGGCCTTGTCTTGCATCAACTATGGGTTTTTTTTAATTTACATAATAAAACACCCGCCTGTTCTCGTTTTCTCTATTACATTTTGGGCAATTTTCTCTCATTGAAAATGTCCTGCTACTGGGGTCAGTTTTAGCCTGCTGTAGTATCTGTGGTCCCTCAATTCTAAATGACAGTTTAAAAGAAGTTAGCCATCAGTTTTGCATTAGGGAAAGCATGTGTTGCTTCTAAAGCTGCCTGAGAAAAGCTTTTTTTTAAACTAAAATTTATCAGATTGGGGTATGCTGCTGTATGTAAGCCAAGCTCATTTAAAAGGTGAAACAAGAAAATTAATTATGCTGAAAAATATGTATGCTGCCAGTGTATGCTGCTGCCGGGACTGTCTGTGAAAACCGTACTGTTGTGTAACCTCAAATTCAACTTTAAGGCATCGCCATGTTATTTAAAGTCCCATGTCTTATTTTTGCAATAGTATTCCCATTAGCCCTAATAATGGTTTGAATTTACAAACAAGATTCACCCCATAGATGTCAAGGCGTTTCTCCATTAAGTCCAAATTTGGCAAATTTCAATCCGGATGCGTCAAACCCTTGGCTCATTGAACCTGGGAAAATTTGACCATCCCTACTTAAGACTGCTGAGAACTGAAGACATGATAATTTGCCAAGTAGGTGCTTAGATTTAGCTTTCTGGCATGACAGTGAAATCCTTATCTATAATCCGTATGATTTAAAATAATAAGTAATCACCTTGGATAGCATTTATGTAATCTACTCAAAAGTGACAATATTGGTACTTCAGCAAAAAGTATGAAGTGCCTCCAATCATATGGCGCTGTGCACTTTAGGTCAATGGTTGTACACTCCTTGGTGCGCCTACCTCTCACCCTCTTATGCCACTAATCCCTTGACAGAACGTTAAACTTTAAATGTGTTTTCATAAGGAACCCTACATCTGGCAAAAAAAAAGCACAAATTTATGGATTGTGAAGCATTTCAATGTTAATTTCTGGCCAGACAACAGGGATGAGCAGAGGGTTTGGATTTTCAAGTATCAAGTCAGATTTAACACCATGAACAAAGAAACCAAATACCTTTTTTTGTGCTGAAGAGCTGGATTGTAATATAGTTTTGTCGCTGCCTAAGTGAGTTTAGCAGAACACGTTATTCCCTTTGAACTATTAGATATATTTAGATTGGAAAACAAAATGATACGGCACTGATTCATGCCCAAAGACTTCAATTTACTTAAGCAAGTTATTAAAACCTGAGTCCAAGTAATTTACCTCTGAACTATTTATGAAGATGCGCTGAAGCAACCAGAAAATTATCATTGGCTTTGTCTCAACAGTAATGACATAATTACGTTTATTTGCATGATATTAAATAGAAGAAAATTAAGGCTGAGGCTCAGCTAAGTAGCCAATTGCTTTTTTGTACTCAGAGAACACTAAGAATGAAATGCTTTCAGTTTTAGGATTGTGCTTGTATCTCTGTATTCCAGGCTGTTTCTACAATAGGCAAAATGACAGCCCAATCAATGGAGTCATGGAATCACAGAGGGCCAGGAGGATGCCCTGGAACTTTTCTTCCAATGCAGAAAAACAAACCAGCCTCTGAGGGCAACAGGTGTATATTTAAAAATGGTGCATCAGCAAAATACTGTTAAAGTGTGGGCAGTCTTATGTACACACAGTCGTATTTTCCAATGGAAAATGTTCGATGGGAGCTTTTTGTCAGAAATTCCGACCGTGTGTAGGCTCCATTGGACATTTTCCATCGGGATTTCCGTCACACAAAATTTGAGATCTGTGTACACAATTCCGGCGCACAAAGTTCCATGCAGGCTTGGAATCAAGCAGAAGAGCCGCACTGGCTATTGAACATTATTATTCTTGGCTCGTCATACGTGTTCCCAATTTCCAACCAACTTTGTGTGACCGTGTGTATGCAAGACATGTTTGAGTGAACATCCGTTGGAAAAAATCCATGGATTTTGTTGTCGGAATGTCCAATCAATGTCCGATCGTGTATACGGGGCATAATACAAATTGTGGGCCACACCATACGTATTATTCTGTAGACTCGCACATAATGTTAAAGCTGAGCTCCAGGGATATATAATAAACATAAAATGTTACAACTCTGTATTTATACTTATACAGCAGCATTCAGACTGGGAGAGAGAGAGAGAGACAGTACTGGGAACCAATAAGGGATGCGGAATTCAAAGCAACATGCTGATAAAAGGTCAGAGCAGAGTAAAAATTGGGATGACCTAATCAGTCTGCTGCTAGTCTTTCACTGTCCAGTCAGAAATCACACATTGTGTTCCTATCTCAATGTTGGCTATGGCCCTCAACATTCCCTATTGTGGATCTGTAGCAAAAAGATCAAAGGCCTATTCACACCAGGTGCGTTGGGCTGCACTGAAAAGCCTAGTCGAGAGCAGTCCCAATACATGGACAAGGCAAATAATCTCATGTTCTGTTTATTTTGTTTACACCCCTATGCTGGAAAACAAGTAAGACATGCACAGCAGTGTGTTGCAATACACTACACCACATCACAATGCACTGCGGTGAATATACATAAATGGAATGTCATTTTGTGACATTCCAATAAAGTTGAAAAGAAAAAAGTAAGCAGTGTGATGCACTGTAATCCGGACATTGACACTGTGTACTCCACAGGGCACACCAGCGGCAGTTTTACAACATGACTGCCGGTGTGAATAGGCCTTAATTTTTTTACTTTGCGGTGGCATTTACAAATTTTCCCCTGTTCTAGCATGTACTGTTTACGTTTTAAAAGGGGTTTATTTTTAAACATTTCAACATGTCATACATTTTTCCACTAGACCTTAAACAACTTCGTTATGAGCATGACAAGCATTCACTGACATACTTGCAAGCAGCTGAAGTCTTTTCAAAGCATGGTATCTCTATGGTCCATTGACTCAGCTCCCACTACAGAGTTTTGGTTAATCTTTGAGCAGAGGAATGCTTTTCAAAATATATTACATCCAGAGTAAATTATCCTTACATGTTAACTGGATAAATATGAAATCAAAGTGCAACAATTTCTAAATAAGTTCCATTTAATTCAGATATCAAATGTCAAGTGCAAATCCTTATTGGTTGATACATTTACTTTGAATTACATAGTCTCTTTTCCATATTAGGTAAAGAATAATATGTAGGAGTATCTTCATATACAAAGAACTGCCTTATCTGTTTGATCCTTAAATGAATAAAATTATAGATTATATAACTGGCATAATACACCCATCCATCCTTAGGAAAGGATGTATAAGAACTAAAAACAATAGACCACATAAAATGAATAGATATTAGGTGACAATCTTGTTTTTCCTATAATGGGTAATATTTATTACAGCCACATAGCATCTATAGCAAAAGATGCAAAGTAAAACACCATGGTGAACTTCTACTATTTGATGAAAACATCAAGGTGATGTTTCAGGTGCAGCTAAGGTTAAAGTGATTCCAAAGGCTCATATTTTTTTTAAATTTGAATAATAAACATGGTTTTGCACAGAGTGAGCCCAATAGCAAGCGCCTACTATGGGGTCAGATGTGCAGGCTCGATCTCAAACCGGGCTTTGTGCTTTTATTGGCACACACAGTGCGGCTTTGCTCTGCCCCCCACTCCCTCCTCAAAGTGTTTAATTGGCATGCCTCTGTGCCTATGAAGAGAGAGAGAGAGAGTAGCAATGAATCAAAATAGGAGCCAGGTAAGTACTGGGGGGCTGGGGGGGAGATGATACTGGAAGTTTTTTATAACTAATGCATGGACTCTATTAAGGTCAAAAAACTTTAGCCTTTAGAACCACTTTCACACAGACCCTTAAACTTGACTCAGTAAAGACAGAGGTCCATTTATATTGGATACTACCTCTGGTATCCTAACTACACTTATTGCTACCTTGCTGAGGACAGAATTTGTCAAATTTGTATACGTAATAGATTTTTGTCCAACACTTCCATAGAAGGGTGATATGAAAACCCTCAGGTATCACTGAAGCCTTATAAGACAGAATGCTGAGCTCCTTTGGCTAGGCCAGATGTGCGACATCTTCTGCATTTGGTCATTGTCACAAGCAGTGCTCAGATTAGTTAATGAACATGAGCAAACCCTGAGAAGTTGTTTGGCCAAACTTTTTTAAATCCACAAACCCCCAATATTTGGCATTTTGGAAATCTCAACTATAGGTTGAGGTGTAGGAACTTGTACATCTATGAGGATAAGCCTTATAATAGGCTTAGAGGTTCTTTATTTCTGTTTGCATTGTAAAACAGAATTGCCTGTCCATTAAGGGTGCACGGGCACCGCCTCCCTATTCATGCATCCGGCCCCTATGCAGGATGCCAGATGCATGAATTCCAACAGGGGGGTGTTTTTTTGAAGCAGCTAATTAGAGCCAGAGGCTCTAATAGGGGTCAATATAGGGTGGGCTTGGGGCGCAGAGAATGCGAACGAGCCCACCCAGGTGTGTTACAATAGCAAATGAATATTTGCTATTTGTAACACTGAACCTCCTCCCGGCCAATCAGGAAGCCGGTCTTAAAGACCCATCACCCGATTGGCTGAAAGGACAGGCAACCCTATTAGATGCCTAGGAGGAGGGGCGGAGACGTGCGGCGGAGGCCACTGTGATGGAGAAGAGGATGCTGGAGCCGCTGCCAGCTGCCCGATGCCCGCCACCTAGATGGGGTAAGTGCCAGGCTGACCAGCAGACAGTGGGCTGCTGGGGTGGGAGTTTGCCACCTCCCCCCCAAAAAATAAAACACCAGCTGCCACTGATTGTAAACATGAAAGCTCCATTTGCATTGGGACAATATATTTGCAATGATTTAGAGAAGTATCCTGACCTTTATTCTGAGTCCTTTCTACGGGAAGTAGACAGGCCTGGAATTGATACAGTCCAGGGTGATGATACTCACATTTGCAGACATAGAAAGATATCGCCTTTTGCAAGGTCAGGCTATCTACAATAGAATACATGGGTTCAGTGACTTACTTTGTTTTTCCACTGTATCAAAGTTATTCGAAACATGGGCTTTGACTGAGCTAACCACTTAGATATGCTACTAAGTAGCTCTCTTTGAATGTTATCAGGCTTCTTGAAAATTCAATTCTTTAGGAGAAGCTTGGGAAATGACCAGCACATCTCAACAGGTTAGCCATGCATGCAAATACCCAAGCCTGTGAGGAGAGTGAATTTAATTCTGCTCTCAAGAAAAACTGGATGGAAGTACAAATCTGCTGATGTTTCACGGTATGAATGAGCGGAATCCTCGCTAAACTGCTGGACAAAAGCAGCTGTCTGATGTTAACACTATAAGAGCTTGTACAGCAGCATATTTAAACACGATCTTCTGGATCACATTTCCTCTAAGTAGCTGAAACAAATTAAAAGAATATTGCCTGTATGCCTTGGAATCAGTCAATGCTCCCTGTCATTTCTGCTGGCTAATTAGCGGGAGTTTACCAGTGATTTCAAGGTTACAAATGTAAAAATTGGCTGCTATTAAATGAGGGAATGTTAATGTTCCAGCTCTAGACTCGGGGGGATTACAGTATTGATGGAGCAAAAAGAAATAAATAAATTGCAGAGAGGAAATCATTTCTCCCGACAGGGCTTGCAGAGTGGAATTATTGTTGTAGAAAGATGTGCCTAGCATTTAGTGCTCTATCTACCTGACAAGTGAAAAATACATGCTCCATTTACTAAGAAATCTGCAAGGTAAGATAAGCAACTTTATAGTTTTCATCACCAAGTGCATGTTTCTGGTGTTTTTGTAAACAGAAATGTAATCTGTTATTGTCTCTAAGACAATGCTGCTGGATAAAGGTACGTATTGCACACAGGATAATGATGTAATGATGAACGCTATGTGCAATCAGTTGTATAACTGCCCAGGAAACTGAAACATATCCATTGCTACTGATGAGAGTTCTTTTCTCAAATTTCAAATTGGATCTTTTGCATTTTGGTAAATAGATACAAAAACCAGGCATTATTTGACATATTATAAGGCTTTTTCAATACATGCAAATAGCAATGATGGGTGTCAAAGTGCAATAACCCATAGATACCAATTCGATTGGTTAACTGTAAATGGATCAGCTATAAGGTAATTTTCATTAGGCCTATTATGGATTACTGAACATAATTATCACTGCTTGTGCTACTTTATTGAATATGATACATGCTCTGTTACGGCCACTTCATCCAGTCTTTGTCAGGTAAGACTTCTCTTCTCAGAGCATTAGAACCACATCAAGAATGCATAATTGCTGTCTCACCTACATTCTTGATGACCCTACATTTCCCACAGTTAGTTACTTTTATTTCTTTATTTAGTTTGGGTAGAAAAAACACCCCATTCCCCCTTCACAGCATACAGAGCATTTTGGGTTGAATCCAGTGTTCCAGATCTGATTTCCTCATCTCTACTCAGCAGATGTCAGAAACTTGTATCTGAAAGCTAGCTTTCAATGACTTTAGGTTTGCAATAAGCTCTTAAACGTATCAGGTGCTAGATATGCTTAAAGCGAATATTCATTACAGTGAGATGGGTCCTTCAACAGGCTAGACTTTGAAGGACTATAGATGAATAGATGAATAGTATTCCCTAGTCATACAAGTTGTCCATAAATAAAGTAGTATAATGAAGAGCTATTAGGGAGCATATATTGATAAAGCTGCCAGCAAATTCATCCATATATATTGACAATTGGCAGCAATATTCTCTGTGAATGTGTTGTTCTTAATTATTTTTACAGACAAAAGTTTTTTAGCAGCAAATGCTGCACTGATGAATGTCCTGCTAGTGTTCCCTCTCTAAAAAAAAGTAGTAAAGTAAAAAAAAAAACTGGCTCTGCAGTGATAACTGAGTGATCAAACAGAGGCTGAGCTACATGCCATTCCAGAGCCTAGACTTTAGCCCGCTGTCGGCTGAAAACGGGTCACAGATATGCAAAATGAACTGCGCTCCTGTGACCTACAGGAGAGGTATAGCCAAAATAGCTTTGGCTATACTTTTCTTTTAAATAGGAACTTCTCCCTCATCATAAAAATTACAATAAAGGCAACTTTAAAAATGTTTGATAATTGCAATCTACAGATACTATAATTAATTGAATGCTTTTTATTATTTCCATTATTTTCATGGAGGGCATTTTTACTAAGTAGATGAATCCATCTCCCCTTACTTCTAGAACTTACTTCTAGAACTTAGCGTAGAACTCTGGGTCTGCCTCTGGAAACGTGATAGAAAGTTCCCAGGGTGCAGCTGTAAGGCTAGGGTGACATCACCAGTGCTTTAAAACAATTAGTACATGGAAAAACAGTAATTATAAGTAAAAACAAACAATTTTATATAGCTAGTTAAAGTAATAATAATAATGATTTCATATATGCTGCTATGACTTTTGGTGAAAGGGGGAAAGACCCACTTTAAGTTCTAAATCTGTATAAAAACTCAGATTAGGCATTTGTAGGGTGACCAACACGGCCACATCATTTATTCAACGGAGTTCTGTGAATGACTGAACTACATGTACTGGCAGCCTTTGTGGCTGACAGCTTGTAGCTCTTAATGAACTACCAGGGTGATGTTGAGTGCTCTAGGTAAGTCATTGATTCTTCCTGTTATTGTGTAACTGGCTGCCCATATGAGGTACGAGCAGGCAGCTTACACTGACAGTCTGCAGGAGCCCTGCATTGCATTCATGATCATCTGATAATGGGTGCAATGCTTTCTAGGCTCCTACAAAAAAAGTAAATGTACATTTTTTACCTGCAAAAAAAATGCAATTATTATTTTTTTTAAAGGTGAACTTATCCTTTAAATGCCAAATCTTAAAAAAAAAACTATACTAAAAAATCAATACCATACAACACAAAATGCTATCATATTATAGTTTCAGGAGTGCTATGAATGGAATCCCCAATAGTAGCATTGTCTTTCTTAAACTACAGTTTTTTTTGAGTGTCCATATGGGGGTATTTGTTTGGAGATATCTACCTCCTGGATAGTAGGTGATGGTATCACCTCCAAACTAAGTTGCTTTTCTTTTCTTCCCAGGTGGACTGGATTTCCAAATTTCATACTCACCCAGAAACAGTTTTAGGTGCACAGGGAACCTAAAAGCTGTGTCCATAAGGTCCAGCATGACCTATGTGTCACTAAAATGCTATAGTATTAAATATAAGGAACATTGTTTATAAATAGGGTATATTGCTCACTGTGGAAGCATGGTAAAATTCCTTCTATATACTTCTTATACTGTATATACTTCAGCTAGGCAATCTCAGGTTCAAAAGAATATGTCAATCACTCTGGGAATAGTAGAATGAAATCTGTAGGTGTACAAGAAACATATTATAATAAAACATAAAGTTGAAAAGGCATAAAATGATACATTGATGGCTTCCATTGTATGTGGAGTTTTTTCCATCAAAGCAGAAGTCATGCCTCCATGTTATAGTATGTCATGCGTGCTAGTCTTGTGTTATTTGGAAGCCCAAATACCAAGCTTTTTTTATTTACTATGATGTATAACAGTAAACAGTAGATCTTTCCTCCCCCTTAATCTAAACTCATTATGAAGCTTTCATTACAGCCTTGCTGCTTTTTGCAGAAATAACATAGAGATATTCCAGTTTTTGATTTTCATTTTGTTGTATTTTCAGCTAATGGATTCGATATTGCTCATAATTTACAGTGTTATATCAGGCTCCAATAGAAGTAATGTTTAACTATATTTACAAAGGAATCAATAAAAAGGACAATGTCACTCAGGGCAAACTAGAAATTAGTTTCTACATCACCTAGAGCAAAGAAGGAGTTACCACTTTTAAATATTTTTCAAGAACATGTAAAGGTATTTTGAGTGAAGCTCAATCCATCTTTGATTCTAACAATACCCCCCTAGAGCCAATGAATGCATTAAAGTATTTTTCTTGCATTTTAGTTAAGGCATGTATTGAATAATTGTCTTTTTTTCACAACTCATAGCGACAAATGATCTTAGAAAATCAAAATGTAATCTAGGATTTCAATAAAAGGTATAAGGCAAACCTACTACAAAAATATTTCTATCGAAGCAAGGAATTTTACTTGATAATAAGTTATGGTAAAATATATTGACTATATGTTCTGGAATCTTCAAGCGGTCTGTTGAGCCAGAACCTCCACATTCCACTTGTGAAGTAATAACTGATAAGATGAGGAGGACTGCTCAGAGGAGATGTATAAAGCTTAAAATGCCCTGACCACCCCAGATGCTTTTTATATATGAATGTTACTAAAAATGAAAGTCTATAATCCCATTGATAGCAAAGTGCAGAACAATGGTGTTCAGCAACTCACAGTGACCCATTTAGAAAACATCCTAAAATGCACTTTGTCAAAAATTGTTATTTGTTGTGAGCGTTAATATTGCCCTTCACTACTATTTTCTGTTATGAAATAAATCTATTAGATAGGCCTCGGAAAGCACTGCACACATTGATGAGATGCCACTGGCTCAAGCTTATTTTTAGTCTGGGTTCACATCTGTTCGTGTTCACTTTCTCCTCTTTTTTTAGTCTATTTTTAACATGGTCTGTTTTTTAACTGTGTATTTTGTATTATTCTATTGGGAATCACTGCACAAGAAAATGCATAAAAATTAGTAAATGCCTCATTTTTTTACAACATGCAGATATGAACGTCCTCATTGGAATCATTTTATGACACTTTTTTTTCTTCTTTTCCCTGCAAGGTAAAATCATAATGTGCTAGTATGCATCGCATACTAGCACATTATGTGAAACTTACTTGTGAAAACTAAGCTGTCCAGTGCCGTGATGTCAGCGCTGCAGGGGCTCCCATCATCACTGGTTTTGCTTCCAGGTTTGGGGGCTCCTGCTCTGTGACTGGCCGGAGCTGCAATGACATCATTGCATGCACGTGGGAGCCGCCGTTCACGGCACAGGGTTCTCAAGAAATGGCACGAGTGGCCAATCCTTCAGAGCACATGCGCCAGTGATTTCACTGGCTGCATGTAATGTAAATATCTCCTAAACATGCACTGTTTAGGAGATATTTATACTACCTATAGGTAAACCTTATTATAGGCTTACCTATAGGTAAAAGTAAAGGAAGTTTACTTCCTCTTTAAATTACTTCTAACATTTTAGTGTTGCATCAAACACCTAACACTGCTGTAGTTACCTAAAGTACATTTAGTTAATTTAGTACCAAGGCAATATTTAGTTACTATGGCATATAATCCATCAGTAGAATTAATATAATCATGTATGAGGATTGCCCAGGGAATGTACATTAGATTAAAGGGCACTGGTACATAACATCACTAAATTAATGTGGCTACAAACCTTTAAGAAGAGATTAATTAAGGATAAAAATCAATTTCACTTTAAATTAATTTTTCCACTATCAATTCTTCTATTTTATTAATGGAATCCATCTAACTAGTCAAAAAGCTCTTTTTTCCCCTAATAATAATAGGTCATATATTTCTATTATGCACATATCATATTTCATTAAAACATAAACTTCAATATCATATAGATGTATTTATTTTGTTTACTTTTATATTTTATGCAATCAATATGAAAAACATCAGCACCTGCTTAAAAAGGACCAGTCAAAACTGGAATAATCAGGATATAATATTAGGATTTAATTAGGATGCATATAAACTTACATTATTATAATTATGCAATGTTGCTTATAGAAGGTTTAAGTTTGCTCTACTATTTAGCTTTACATGTTTTTTTTTCTGAGTATCTGAGTGTTCAGTTTGAAAGTCATGGTTATATGAAGTTTGAAAGTTGCCATCCTCTCAATTGCCTAATTTTACAATCAGCTACTAGGATCCCATGACAAGTTTTTAAGCCCCGTTATTAAGGCGACTATACGGAAGCACCAGGTATATTTCTTAATACTTTTATGTACATTCAAAAGCTGTAAAATAGTGTGAAATCATACATTTGTCAGGTGACCTCTGACCTCTGATTTTAAAGCTGAAGAGTCAGATTTAGGCAGTTTAAGTAAAACTAAGGGGGGGGACAAATATACATTTTTCATAATTAAAGCAAACCTATCCTAAAAGAAAGGGTACATGTTTAGGTTTTCATTGTTATTAATATATTTATATAGATATATGTCCACAGCAGTGGTGGCCCTTCCATTAGGGGCCCACGGGCGCCGCACCCCTATCCATGCACCCACCCCCTGATCTACATACACACAGTGCCAGATTCCAATGGGGGGATTTGAAGCACGTGATTAGAGCCAGAGGCTCTAATAGGCTTAAAAAATGGTGGGCTCAGGGCACAGAGCACTGCTCTCCAAGCCCATTCAATTGTGTAAGAATAGAAAATGAATATTCGCTATTCTCACACTAATCCTTCTCCCAGTCAATCAGGAAGTGAGTCATGAGACCTGTCAAATGACAGGTGATCCTATTGGATCCCTAGTGCCTAGGAGGAAGAGAGAGGAGACGCACAGTAGAAGCCGCCGTGCTGGAGGAAAGGACACAGGACCAGATGCCACCAGCCACTTAGATGGGGTAAGTGCCAGTCCAACCGGCAGATAGCGAGTGAGCAAGCGAGCTGTGCCGCCAGCTGCCCGGGGGAGGGGGTGGTTGTTTGCGCCCCCCCCAAAAAAAACACCAGCTGCCACTGGTCCACAGTGTCCTTTTTTAAGTGGTTCTGTAATATTCTTTTCTTTACCCTGTGTGGAAAGAGTCTGCATCTGGGGGCCAGGCAACAAGGTAAGAATGCTGCTCCTAGAGAAACTTGTCTTGCCTTATGAGAGGAACGTCATTGCCTGAACCTTAACCAAAAGAGAAATTCAACATTGCAGGACATGTATAACTTCCAGCATATCATTTTTGGCCAGTTTCAATATAAACATGTTAGATTGGTATATGCTCAGGGCAGGAGGATGTGCATAGTGTCTTTAGGGCTCTATCTTAGAGCTATCCTATATGCTGATATTTATTGCTGATGCAATCCTTTTTCAAAAGCTAAAGCAAGAACATTCCACTAGAGACTGTGGGGGTTATTTACTAAAGGCAAATCCACTTTGCACTACAAGTGCAAAGCGCACTTGAAATTGCGCTGAAAGTGCACTTGGAAGTGCAGTCTCTGTAGATCCGAGAGGACATGCAAGGAAAATAAAAAAACAGCATTTTAGCTTGCACATGATTGGATAATAAAATCAGCAGAGCTTCCCCTCATTTCAGATCTACCCCTCAGATTTACAGCGACTGCACTTCCAAGTGCACATTCAGTGTAGTTTGCACTTGTAGTGCAAAGTGGATTTGCCTTTCGTAATTAACCCCCTGTGTGTCTTTTTAGACATACTATTTTAGTGTACATACCTCAAAACCGTAAAAAGCAATAGAGTTATCTCAGATACAGAAAATCCTGGTATTGCTGTCAGCAACCTCTGCATCCCATTCTCAGGGATAGAGTCCACAGACAAAGGTCAAAAAAGCTATATTTTGTAAATTTAGTGACTAGGTGCTGCCTCTAACCTTGCTAGTCTATGTGTGTCTTATGAAAACCAAATATGGCCATGGTCACCATCTACCCATTTTCCCATTGCGTATCAGCCTTGAAAATAATGACATTGAAAGTATCAATGACTTTTTGCACAGCTCCAGATTGACCTTTATTTCATGTCCATATCATCAGATTGCAGAGTGTGTGCTCAACTTAATGTAAGGCGTGTTTTGTGTTGTGAATGGAATATACTCTGAGTTTTCCACAAAAACAAATGTTTATCTTCTGATGGAACACAGGTAGTTTTTAATTATAGCCTGCCTGGAGTTCATTCCAGCTCCAGTTTCAGCCAGAGGTTTCAGACCACTTTAGATATCAACCCTAAATAGTAAAGTGTGTACACCAGATCCTTTTGGTTTAGGAAGTACATTATATGGCTTACTGGGCTAATGCCCTTAGTGACCTCTTAAGTACTAGCAAAACAAAACAAAAAGTAAATGTCATTTATAACCAAGTTGCCTAAAGCAAGCAGAGGTAGAATCTGGCTTTCCTACATCATTGGTACAATACTGTGTTATTATAATGTGATTTTCTGCCACTTTTCTTTCAAAACTTTCTGCACAATTAGAATTTCTGCTTGCAAACATTCGACTGTACACAAGCTTTACGCTGAAGAGAGCTCCCTAATAGCAGTTCCCATGTGTAAATTCTTGTTAATAAAACAAACCACTCTAAATTAAAAGAGAAATTAGGGTAATTAATCATGAAATTATTTGCTAGCAGGCATTTGTATAATTGAAGTTTAATAGGATACTCTTATTGTACTATGTGAGATAGTCACGTTAGAATGAATTTAGGTAATATTTTGTTACACATGAAGCAACTGCAGTAGACAGAAGAGGGAGAATAATTCATATGCAGTATGCTTAATACATTTAAAGTATATATAATATATATATATATATATATATATATATATATATATATATATATATATATATATATATATATATATATATAAAATTCACAGGTCTACAACTTCATACTCTTGTTAAATTTATGTGTGGGAAGGGTTATACATAAGCATTGGTTGTGTATTTGCTTGTGTATAAGAGCATGTGAGGCATATCGACCTCTTGCTGCAGCACTTTGAAAATACCACTGTGTTTATAGAAAGATTTGCTATGGTTCACCAACAATGGGCACACAATATCTGCTAGGTGAAGTTTGCTTTACATGTAGCCAGCTCTTGGCTACAGAGACAGTAGAGCATAAGAGAGGTATAGTAAATCTGGTACTTCTATATAGCATTTATATGTGATTAAAGTCCTTGACAGGTTGTGAAATATTGTGCTGTAGTTCTGCTGTTTGACCCTGAATGATAACCTCTGTAGCTTGCTAAGCCTAACCACAGGGCTCTTCTTTTATTGGGTAATGTCAGCACATGTCTGCTCAACAGAAAAAAAAAAAAAACTATAATTTATGGACTTATAGTACTTTGAGAAAAGGCTGTTTTGTGGGATTCTGCAGACAGTATATTCCTTGATCCTGACATTGAATTATGTAGTAAATCCGGATGAGAGATCATTCTATATATGATGGAACTGCATTGGGGGATAATCATTTTAGTTCATTATTTTCAATTTATAATCTCAAATAAAGAACAACACTTATGTACTTGCCACTTTGAAACATATGTCAAGACAAAATGAAAAACAAAAAAAACATAATTAGTACATCCCTGTCATACATGCCCATTTGCCCATTTTACCACTTTAAACACAAAAAACAGACAAATGCAGTAACTATTGATGTGCTCCCACGTTTTCTCTTTGACATGACAACTTGTGTATTTTTGCAGCTCTGAATTCCTAAGTGTGTAGTGTCAGCCCTGCCTAAATCCATTTCAAAGATTTATGTTGTTAGGCGGCATTGCATGGTCCAAAAAACAAAAAAAAAAGGATACTCATTGTGGGCTTATAGCAATATTAACAATTACTGATTAAAATGTAAAAATTACATATTACTATTGAGGAAGCGAAAGTATTACTTTATCCTCAGGTGTGGCCATGTGCCTTAAAGGCTTTTGCTCAAGGTGGATGCAATGTCAGCTGGTCAGGAAGACTTGAATATGTGTGAACAGCCCTCTGTTTCAGAACTGAAGGTGGGTCAATTAAGGGTAACTATAGGCAAGAAAAACAAAGAGTGAAAGATAGGAATAATAAAAAAGAGGAAAAAACAAAAAGGTAAGGAAGGGAAAAAGAGGGCAGTGGTCCATGCCCTGGGTCTAACTGCCAGAGATTTTGGCTACAATGTGGTGAGTGAGGCAGGGTCCAAAAAGGTGAGCTCGTGGGTAACTCTTGTGGACCAGATCTTAAAGTGGAGTTCTACCCAAAAATGGAACTTCCGCATATCTGGTTCCTCCCCCCTCCGGTGTCACAATTGGCACCTTTCAGGGGGAGGGGGCAGCAGATACCTGTCTAATACTGGCATTTGCTCCCACTCCCGGCAAAAGATCGCCGCAGTTTTCGTGGTGATCTACGTCCTTTCCAGCCCCTCCTCTGCCCCCCCTGCTGTCTTCTCGGAGACACACAGTCCCAGAAGGCAGCAGGGACCAGTCAGAATGCACAGGGCGACTCGCGCATGTGCAGTAGGGAAACAGGCTGTGAAGCTGCAAAGCTTCACTTCCTGATTTCCTTACTTAAGATGCCGGTGCCTCCACCAGGAGCTAAGGGACAGGTCGGCTTCGGGTGAGGACTTTGCTGATGCCTTGGACAGGTAAGTGTTCTTATTTTAAAAGTCAACAGCTGCAGTATTTATGTTTTTTTTTGTGGGAGTTGTTTAGTATATTGGATAGCTTTTTAATTGAAATAGTAAAGCCATGAAAGTGAAGCTTGAATGCATGAAATGGAATAGATTGCACTTTTCAAGTTTGTTTTACTGATAAAAAGGATAGATGTCTCCAAGTATTGCTGGTGTTTGTGCAGACACTTGGTCACAAAGTTGGGCAAATTATGTGCTGCAAGTGTGCAACTGTGTCCACCAGATGTGTTTGGCAATGACAACCTCCTTTCATTCCTAAAGCATTTGTTAGAGGCCAAAAGATGTAGATGAGACACCCTGGACTAAATACCAGTGAGTAAGAGCCCTGTAAACTGTCTCTTGGGAGGTAATACTACCTAAAATTACAATTTATTTCGGTATGTCTGGATCATCCAGGCATCTAAATTCAAATATAATGAGAATGTTTGTGGCAAAAAAAACTTTGGGGATGAGGGACCTTAACCAGTGTTTTAGTTTATATTGAAAAATCTCTTTTGAAGGGGTTTAGTGTTGGTTTGTTAAGATTGCCAGAGATAATGTTGGATTAGTGGATCAGGTGAAATATAATATTAAAAGTATTATCTGCCCACCATTGGAAGACCTGAGGATTTTCCAAGGCAGTTTGGACATTAGGATGTTCCATTAGGGTAGACATAATAGGGCTAAGAGCAGAGGGACATAGGTGGTTAGGGATCTATAAGATGGAATTGGCAGTAATGAGAGAACATTTAGGCATTCCTAATATTATCCACCAAGATGGATTCCTGGGCGTATGTATAGTAGATATGTGGGCTACCTCTGCTGCTTAAAAAAATGTAAACACGTTGGGGAGTCCCAATCCTCCATTTCTTCTGTGTATGTAAATGGATTTCCTGTAGATTTACATGATTTTGTGAATCTGTG
This sequence comes from Aquarana catesbeiana, assembly GCF_042186555.1. Classification (NCBI taxonomy): domain Eukaryota; kingdom Metazoa; phylum Chordata; class Amphibia; order Anura; family Ranidae; genus Aquarana; species Aquarana catesbeiana. Next base: position 179,879,823 of record NC_133324.1, on the reverse strand, counting down.
TAAGGGACTAGGGATGAGACGAACACCCCCCCCCGGTTCAGTTCACACCAGAACTTGCGAACAGACCAAAACTTCGCACAAACGTTAGAACCCCATTGAAGTCTATGGGACTCGAACGTTCGAAATCAAAAGTGCTCATTTTAAAGGCTAATTTGCATGATATTGTCCTAAAAAGGGTTTGGGGACTCGGGTCCTGCCCCAGGGCACATGTATCAATGCAAAAAAAGTTTTAAAAACGGCCGTTTTTACGGGAGCAGTGATTTTAATAATGCTTAAAGTCAAACAATAAAAGTGTAATATTCCTTTAAATTTCATACCTGGGGGATGTCTATAGTATGCCTGTAAAGGGGCGCATGTTTCCCGTGTTTAGAACAGTCTGACAGCAAAATGACATTTCAAAGGAAAAAAAGTCATTTAAAACTACTCGCGGCTATTAATGAATTGCCGGTCCGACAGTACACATAAAAGTTCATTGATAAAAACGGCATGGGAATTCCCTACAGGGGAACCCTGAACCAAAATTTAAAAAAAAACTGGCGTGGGGGTCCCCCTAAATTCCATACCAGACCCTTCAGGTCTGGTATGGATATTAAGGGGAACCCCGCACCAAAATTTTAAAAAAAAATGACGTAGGGGTCCCCCTCAAAATTCATACCATACTGAAGGGTCTGGTATGGATTTTAAGGGGAACCCCGTGCCAAAATTAAAAAAAAAATTGGCGTGGGGTCCCCCCAAAAATCTATACCAGACCCTTGTCCAAGCACGCAACCTGGCAGGCCGCAGGAAAAGAGGGGGGGACGAGAGAGCGCCCTGCCTCCTGAACTGTACCAGGCCACATGCCCTCAACATTGGGAGGGTGCTTTGGGGTAGCCCACCAAAGCACCTTGTCCCTGTGTTGATGAGGACAAGGGCCTCATCCCCACAACCCTTGCCCAGTGGTTGTGGGGGTCTGCGGGCAGGGGGCTTATTGGAATCTGGAAGCCTCCTTTAAAAAGGGGACCCCCAGATCCCGGCCCCCCCTGTGTGAAATCGTTAGGGGGTACCATTTCACAAAAAAACTGTAAAAAATTTTAAAAATGACAGGAGAGTTTTCGACAATTCCTTTATTTAAAGTCTTCTTTTTTCCATTTTCTATCTTCTTTCTTCTTTCTTCTATCTTCCTTCGGTTTCTTCCTCCATCTTCTTCTTCCTCCAATCCTCTGCTTCTTTCTCCGGTGTTCTCGTCCGGCATCTCCCTCCACGGCATCTTCTTCTCTTCATCTTCTTATCTTCATCTTCTTTTCGGGCCGCTCCGCATCCATGATTGGATGGAAGGCTCCTGCTGTGTGACGCTTCTCTCTTCATCTTTTTCTCTTCATCTTCTTCTCTTCATTTTCTTGTCTTCATCTTCTTTTTGGGCCGCTCCGCATCCATGATTTTTTGGGAACTAGTGACATTACTACAGTAATCAGTGCTAAAAATATGCACTGTTATTGTACTAATGACACTGGCTGGCAGGGAAGGGGTTAACATCAAGGGGATCAAGGTTAAGTGTGTTCCCTCACTGTGTGTTCTATCTGTATGGGGGAAGGGCTCACTGGGACAAAACACAGATCCATCTTCCCGTATAGCAGAAAGATAGGATCTATGGGATCTGCCCTGTCAGAATGGAGATTTGCCTTGTTTTCATAGGCAAATCCCCGTTCTGTCACTGTAGGGAACGTTTGTCAACCCCGCTGGCCAATGGAAGCGTGCGCCGCCCACAGATTGCCATGTACGAACCCGACGTACACCTACGGCGATTTGCACAGCCAAGCCAACCTGCCGCAGTATAACTGCGGCGGCTGGTCAGCAAGTAGTTAAAGCTGAAAATTGGCCTGGGCAGGAAGGGGGTGAAAGTGCCTGTTATTGAAGTTGTTAAAAATCCTCTTCTTCCCTGATTTATGAGCAAGCAAATCAAGCAATTCAAGCCCAGCCTCCATCTGGATCTTCTTTAATACATATTTTTTTCCATGTCTAACATATGTTTGTACTTTGTTTTAATCTGTTTAGCACATTATATGCAAAAAAAACCCCTCTTTTTTCTACACAGGTGGAAATTCTACATATACAGATTGAACAGATATATATATAGTGTAGCGCTATGTGTATGGATAGATCAGGATGGGATGTTAAGATCGAGCCATCTAGCAATGGCCAGAAAACAAACAAAAATTACTTTAAAAAGGTGAATTAAAAAAGTTATAGTTGCACAAATACAAAATCATATATAGAGCATAATAGAATACACCTGTGAAAGAGTGAAAACACAAGCACAATATAAATCAACCGTAAATAAAGTCCATGTAAATAAAATGTGTCCTTGATGAAAAGCCACCACCAACGGACTCTGAGGGTAAGTTGATGAAGGCAGCAACAGGGTGTTACTGGTGGGTGAGACGGAGGAACACCAAATCCAATGTGACGTCTATATATGTGTCAGAACCATCACCATAACATCTGAGGAGGCTTACCGGACATAGAGGACTTGTAAAGACATACGTCTTGCTTCAAAAGTCAGAATAGCAAGAGGCCAAGACAAGATCAACACATAAAACTTAGATCTTCCCTCTTCATCTATTGAAGTTTTGGATACTTGAAGTTTTGGATTTCTGATGTTTTCACCCTGCTAGCCCCGGTGGCTAAACAAGCTTTTTGTGACTTGCAAGACGTATGTCTTTACAAGTCCTCTATGTCCGGTAAGCCTCCTCAGATGTTATGGTGATGGTTCTGACACATATATAGACGTCACATTGGATTTGGTGTTCCTCCGTCTCACCCACCAGTAACACCCTGTTGCTGCCTTCATCAACTTACCCTCAGAGTCCGTTGGTGGTGGCTTTTCATCAAGGACACATTTTATTTACATGGACTTTATTTACGGTTGATTTATATTGTGCTTGTGTTTTCACTCTTTCACAGGTGTATTCTATTATGCTCTATATATGATTTTGTATTTGTGCAACTATAACTTTTTTAATTCACCTTTTTAAAGTAATTTTTGTTTGTTTTCTGGCCATTGCTAGATGGCTCGATCTTAACATCCCATCCTGATCTATCCATACACATAGCGCTACACTATATATATATCTGTTGAATTTTTTACTTCTTTGTCTTAGAGGTGTGTTAGCTGCTTACTGTATTATATATTTTTTAGTATCTCTTAGCAGCGCTGTACTTATCCCTTATTTGTTTACATATACAGATTGTACTAAAATATCATGTCTGCTCTTATACGTAATTGTTTGTTAGCTGTTTTTGTATTTGTTGAGTGTCAAAGATTTCAGAAGGCCTTCTGTGGTGCATGAGGCAACAGCCAACAGCAACCGGGACAGATGCCATAACTCCTTAGACAGATGGTTTTAGATAAGTAATGGAGCAATGAATGACAATTGAAGGGGTAACAGACCAAAGATTAGAAAAAGAACAGACAGGATGAGTACGAACATAGTCCAAACAACAGACAGAAACAATCCAAGGCATAAAAAGTCAGATAGAAACTTTAGATAGAAGCAGGAGAGGCACACCTCTATACAGGGTATGAGCAAACAGGCGAAACCTGGTGGACAGGCTAAAGGTTGCCATAAATATATCAATATGTAATTTATCTATGTACAAACAATTCAATAAAGAATCAAATATTGAGTACAACACATATAGTATTGATTGAAAATATGATCTATCAGAAACTATTTAAAGTGATAATTTAATCGATTTGTATTATAACTGGTTCTCTGATACACAAGCATATTTTCATTTGATCAAACAGAAATTATTGACAAAATTCCTCCATGGCTGGTCAACTTGCCAGCATCACAATTAAACAAAAGATGACTAAATCAATGAAATGGAGGGTCTGAGGTTTATTCTTATTAAATTCAATCATTCCAGTCACAACAAATGGTCAGTACGTATGTGGCCACCTTAGAGCAGAAATAAACCCTTCAATTTAGCTGTTTTTCAAAACAGTTACATTCAAGGCATGCCATGAATAATAATTGTCACAGTTGCTTGTGCTCTCAACCAAATTGTAAAGCCATCAAATAGATGGTGTCATAACAGATCACATGGGCAGCATCATTGCCTTGGCTCTAAAGGATAAGAGGTTTTAGTTCTGATTTAGCCCTGATTTACATATATGTGGGAGGGAATTGCAGCGGATCCTGAGCTTTCCTGCACCTCATTGAAATCGCATTTCTTTCATGCAATCTGCCCCCAGTGTCAATGTCAAATTAATGACACCCCAAAACAGGTTGTAAAACGCAGTGTGATTGCAAGAACTGGATTGTATGGGTGTGAACATCCATGTGATCTGATTCTGGTGCAGCAAAGAAAAAAAAATGCCTGCACCTTTTTCGTGTGGTGCAAGTTGAGCCCAGATAAAATGAATGGGCTCACATTGCACTTCAAAGAATCACATGTGATTTGAATAGGAATATGTTGTGATTCCTATCTGAATCAAATGCGGTGCCCTACACCGCACAAGTGTGAACCCAGGCTTAGCCCAGGTTCACACTGAGGGCGGGTTTGAAATCATGTGAGTTTATCTGAACTCTCACGATTTCAAACCGGGATTTCAATCTGACTTCCGGGTGATTTTACAGACATCTGTGTGGTTTCATGCACAGATGTATATTGAATCGCCCCAAGTCTACAAAAGTAGTGCAGAAAACTACTTTTGGGAATCGGTGCGGCGCCTCAAAGTCGGCGTCTCACCAATTCGGATGGTGCAATTACTGGCAATAGGCTTCGATTTGGCATGCAATTTGACGTGTCAAATCAACATGGGGTGAACGTGGGCTTTAGGATGAATTCCAAATAAGCACGTCTTGATTTAGAGTATGCGAATTTAAGATGGTGAAAGCTCATGGCTAAATGTTAAAATGGGTGACCTGTAAAGGATTGTTTGTCAAAAAGTTCCACTTGAGGTGAAAGCAATATAATACATCTTATTACTGACAGCTTTTAATAATGACATATTCCATGAAAATACAATTGATTAATCATAGCATAGCAGCCAATCAAATGCCATCTATCCTTTTATGAGCATAGATAACAGGAAGCTAAATTATACCTATGGAATTGCCACTCGTTTTTCTTTGCTCCAGTTTCCATAAACAAGCACTGCATTTGTGTAGGCTATAAGTAAATTTTACTAGTTCCTTACCATTTTAATTGCTAATTAGAATATAAATTGCATTATTTTGTAAATACATTTTTAGTCCAAATCAAATTTAATACTACTTAATGTATAAGACTGAAAAATCTATCTTCATAATTCATGTGCACAAATAAGTAGTCGGCACACAGGTTTTGGAATCTCTTGTGTGTCCCATGTGCTCCTTGCTTGTTTTAGCTAGTTCCTATTAAAGGAAGGCAATTAGTGGCAGGTTCAGTGCAGCTGAGCTGATTCTGCTGAGAAAACCCAGGTAATTCTCAAGTGGTTAATGAGTATTTCTGAACCAGCTGCGCCTGTCTCTAATAAAAATAGGAACTATCTTCACCTGGCTCACACATGCCTAATACATAGGTACTTCCATACAAATCTATACAGAGGAATTCAAAAATAATTATATTAATATATTGGCAAACATTTCTGCCTACTTTATTTGCAATTTTGTTTACGTTCAGCAAATCATGTAAATAAAATACTGGATGTAAGTTATTACTATCATTTCAGATCAGGGCTGGCCATTTGGCAACTCTTGCACTAAAAAAGCTGTTTTTCTATTGGGTTTTTGGAGAACGGTTAGTGCTCTGGGTTCACATATATGCGGGTCCGGTTTTGGTGCAGAGTCAGGTGCAGTTTCAATGCAGTGGTTCAGGTGCAATTCAGGTGTGAGTTTGACACTGAAAGTGCACTTAAACCAGACTAAAAAATGCACAGGACCCTTTTTTAATTTGCACCGCAACCGGCCTGCGTATATGTGAATCGGCTCCATTGAAAGCAGGTCTGGTTCATATGTTATGCAAATTGGATGCGGTTCAAAAATGGACCTAATAGAGAATTAACATACTTACTAGAGCCTTATTGAATATCATTGTTATTATTAACAGCTAAACAGCTGAACAGCTGAACGAACATCAATAACTGAACAAACATCAATAGCATCAATAACATTCTACAATAAAGGTACATATGTACAGAGCTTATCAGTGAAATAGTACATTGACTGTATTAGAGTAATATTAAACGCCCAGCATTTTTAGCTTAAAGTGGTTTTAAACCTCTGGAAAGTAATGAACAAATCACATCCTTCTGTAGTGTGTACTTGCTTCAAGCCAAAGCACCTATTGCGATTTCTGTCTCCTCTTTCATTCCTATGCTATCTGCAAAAGTCAGTTCTGACAGTCTTTTCCTACACCAAGCAATACCAAGAGAAGGTGCCCCTCACCCCCACCAGCACACAGCAGGTGATTAACAGCCTCAGCTGTGAGACTGTATAGAGGGGGGTGTGTCCATTCCCTCCACTCAGGTCTTAGATCATATTCAGCTTTCCTCTCTGTGCTGTGCAGTGTGTGACATCAGACATCAATGCACTTTGAATGGCTGTAGAGAAGAGAGGGATGCAGATAAACAGGTACAACTTATGTAGGAGGATGTGTTTCATTTATGTGTATCACCTGAAGCTAGTCACTTCAGTGGGTAAATGTAAGGGTGTACAACCACTTTAACCACTTCTGTATCATAGTGCATTTTTCACTGGCAAATAGGCAGCACTTTATTTACACACTGCCCGTTGTCAATAGACAGCTGGATAAACAGAAACACTGTACCCAGCCAATATGAGGACCGGGGTACCTAGTGATCACGGTGATTGGTCATCACCGCCTGTAACTTCAGGCTCATACTAGTATATCTGCTGTGTGAGATTTAAGGCGCACTGCCTGTCATTACTTAGGAGATGTGGAGTGAGATTTGGTAATGTCACTATTGTGTTGCTCACTGTTCATCTTGTTGGAGGCTCTGACATGACAAACCAAAGCCCTGCATCTACCAAAATGGCCTCCACCCACAGACACGGTGCAGAACAAGGCATAGGAAGTCAGTACTGGAGAAAATATCAGCTGCAGGGAGCCTACAGGCAATACCGCCTATCTATTTTGGGCCCAGCTTCCAGTATTAAGTTTAGCACTTAAGTGTATCTAAAGCCAAAAAAGTGTTTCTTAAGTTTATATTGAGTTAGGAAAAGTTAGAAGCTCTCTCAGGTTTTTATTGCTGTCTGTTTTCCCGCTGGAAGAAAATCACCCTCTGTATGCGCCCTGGTAACCATTGTCACTGAGACCAAAGGTGGATTAAAATTTGAAATCCTGACTTGTAATTGGGTCAGAAATTAAACCCTTGTCCTGGTGTCCATATTTTAGGAAAGGATTTCTCTTGCTTTTGAAATATGTCCTCTCACTTGGGCTGGTAAATTCAGCAAAATCTCCCCAATGAGACATACAAAAAGTCATACGTTTTAACCCTTTCCTACTTTAGCTAAAATTAACGAGGTTTGGCTTTAGTTCTTTACTCTAGACATTGGACCTTGTTTTTCACTTGTTTCTGAAAGTTCCAATATGAACAGCTGAAAGAAGACCGATGTCTGTAAATTTTTAATTCTAAGACAAGTCTAGTTATGTTGATTCTGCAGAAGGCAAAAGAAACCATCCATGAGGTTGCTGCTAGTTCATTATCATAGATAGTGCTAGTTAATTATCATAGATGGTAGACAACTCCTTCTTGATCCCATCAGTGGCATGTGGATTAATTTGTTCAAACAATCACTCCACTGGTTATTCTTACTACATATAGCTAAAGATGTCATTATGAGTAAACGTCCTTCCCTTCTTTATAGGAATGGAAATATGACTCCTTTAAGGTGTCTGTAAACCCTGAAAACAACTTGGCTTATTTGATACCTTTGGATCTGATACTTGTACCTTTAAAAACTTTTTGTTATAGCTATTTGATAAATATCCTGTCTTGTGCATACTTTCAAGGAATCTAATTAGCCCTCCTAATTTTTAGCTTGGGACTACTGAACTGTAAGTGTCTACAGTATGTCATATAGATATTAGAGTGAGATGGTTTGAGTAGTTTAGCAAAAGAGAGTTGGGCAGAGATGACACCCATCCGGCCCTCAAAAATGCTGTATGTTGTCAGCCCACAACAAGAACTGCATTTCTGACAAATTGGAAGAATGCAGTTCTGGCAGATGAACAAGTATTTTTTCTGTACTTGTAGGGTCTTTCAAGAGATAAAACATAAAAAAATGTCCTTGCATTGCAAAGATATACTGCATAGTTTTTTTTTTTTTGCCTTGACATTTATTTAGCCTTGACATAGATTTTAACAGAATAATGCTTCTTGGCAATATCTATTATATAGAGCCTTACATACTTTTTTGAGAACACACATCTGCCTACATTCAGAAAAGTCAGCTAAAAATAAATCAAAAGACAAACTAAACATACTATGTCCAGAACGTTCCTTCCCAATATTTGATTTTACAGTCCAAAATGTCAATAAATCAGATACGCTGATCTACTTGCTTTGTGGCAAGCGTCTATGGAGTCTCATTATTCATACATGTCTGCATGGTGTTACTGAATCAATTTGTGCAATATCTATTTTACACTCATGGGTAGTTCATGCTCCCTCATGAGCAGCCATAGTCAGCAGCAAATAATGAAAGACTTAGAGTAGAAAGGGACGGAGCAGAGATTTCACTGTTCTACAAAGCAGGAATCTTTTTTTATAAGGTGTCTGCTCCTTTATCAATATGTACTGAACAGCAGCCAAGTCAGATCGGAGATACTCTGTAACTCTTTACCCATCAATCCTTTTACATTGTAACAGGCACGGTGTTAAATGAGGGTACGGAAAGGTCTGATTGGAAGAAAAGAGCCCGGCCTGAATGTAATTGCTCACTGGAGGTAATTCTGTTTTAGACACATGATGACACACAAGGCTAATTTTTGCCTGGCCCTTTGCTAGAATAATCCACAGGCCAGTGTTCCTGCAGTGGTGTTGATGGAGTATTGTATTCTCCACACTGCTGTCCTACTATAGTTTATAGAAACAGGTTCCTTTCACAATAAGTAAATAATTACGCTTTTTGATTTATTTCTGTAAGCAGCATTCATAGATTTTCAGCTCCCTGCTAAGCCGATTTCAGGCAGGAGCCTGTTTTGAAGTTACAACAGCAATCACAGGAGACTTCACCATAAAATACTGCAAAATCTCCTGAGGTCATACTTTTATATCATTAGCCCAATTTTTCTTTCTATGTAATATTTTGTATCTGCAAAAAATACCATGTACGGAATGGGCTCCTAATTTCTTTTTTAATGCAAATAGGGACAATAGAGGTTATTTATAATAAAACAATGCACACAAGGAAAATTCAATGCCCACAGCGATCGACAATATTTTACTTTTATTTTCAATATTGAACCAGAGAATCTAGAATCTGATTGCTTGATAAGAGTATCAAAGCCATCCGCGGTGTCATTTGGAATGAGTCATATATGACCTCTTATCACCACCCAGTAATGGGGAATAGTATGTTTCAGCATGTGTATCATTTCTTTAGTCATATGACATCGGCTAAGGTCATACTGGTGACACATTGTCAGTTCAACAGCCGCTTTCCCTAATGGGTGTTGCTCCCTGCCTTATGAAATGCTGCTGAATATTACTCCCTATTGCAAGAGCAGTAGTGCAGGTAAAAACATAGAAGTAAATATTGTGCACTGGTTCAAATTCTTCTTAATAGTTTCACCTTTTAAATATGTGAAATGTTACAGTCAAATTAAGGGTGTAACATGTAACATGGTCAAGCAGACCCCCCCCCTCTCCTTTAGCCTCCTCCCTGGGACAGCAGGCATGGTTCCTCTTATCCCCATTTGTGGTCACATGTGAAATCAGCTTGGCTCTGCCTGCACAGCCGTGTCCTTCATCCATAGAGATCTGTGAATGAAGAAACATCATGTTCCCTCTGCCACAGCAGCACCGCAGATGCAATCCTCTGCAGGCTTGTGTTCCTGCAAAAATATGTACATTTAGGTGAACTTTTCCTTTAATCCGTTAAAGAATAACTAAATTAAAAAACATTTTAATCATTTTGGATAGAGTAAGATAGTTATAACCACTTCCGTCTATGTCCGATAGCCTAAACAGGAAGTGACTAAAATCCCTGCAAAGTGAGGGAATCCCTGGTTGTCACCAGGGACACCAGAATGAGTGTCTCCATTGGAAGATTCCCTTTATTCCTGTTCTGGTGACAACCAGAAATTTGGGTATTTCTCTCACTTTTACTCTCAGTGATAGCTGTAACCAAGACAAATAGAGAGGGTGAATCTCCCTAATGGTGACACAAACAGCAATAAAAACTTGACGTGTTGTAATCCCTCTCTACTCCATCCAAAACCAAAAAAAAAAAAGAAAAGTGTTACCTTTAGTAATGCTTTAAATGTAATTTAAGACTAATATATTTAGTTCTGATTATAATAAATGTGGAAAATATATACACAACCACTATATATTCCCTGTTATAAGCATGGGCTCAGGAATTCTTTATGGCAAATTCAGCCACTGATAAGGTCTCATTTGGAACAAGCTGCTGTTTTCCGACTTAAATGTGAAAGACATCTATAAATGGGACAAAGTGCATTTGTTCTATTTGGTTATTTATTTAGAATTATTCCATTAATGAAAGCATGTGTAATAACTTACATGTAGTCCCAGTCATAATAAAAAGACAGGGTGAGGCATATTTGGAGAGGCAATGAACTGTTGATCCATCATTAAATAGAAATTAGAGGTTTCCCTGTCTCTAAAAAAAATCCAATAAAAAGCATAAACCTTCTACAGTAAATGGCTTGCTACAGTCATTCTGGTCTTCTGTTTTTTTGCGACGTGCATATTATTAAAAAAAAAAAAAAACAATATTCTCCTCATGACAATGCAGCAAATCTTATGTAATTTATAACTTTCCCATCATGAAAACAGGAAGAGTCCACTTTTTGTAGGGTTTGTTACTTCACCCTTTCACACAAATAGATAAATTATTGCAAAGGCAATTTAATCTCACTCAGCATTAAATCCATTAGTGCAGGAAAGAGTCCTGGGATAGATATTTTTGGCTGTCTTTTACTACGGCAACAAGAATGTAAAAAATTTGCCAGCTCAGATTTGTTCAAAGCTTAAAATATAAATGTGTTTAATGGATATTTTCCCTGTCTATCTAATAGATAGGTTGACATATTCCTTTTAGTGAATCTTCTTCATGTCTGGAGGACAGGGTATTATTAGACTGTAGGGCTGCCTTAGAAAATGTGCCTCCTTCTGGCAATAGATTCCAATGTTATATTAGGTATAATAAGTCCATAGCTTCAAATCTTTTCAAATTCAGTAAAGGCTTTACAACACAATTCTGTGGTAAGGTCTTTTAGAACTACCTGCACCGAATTTCGGCAAGCATTTGTTTTTGGTAACATTACGGACATGGGCAACAATTCGGTGGTTGTTACTTTACACTTAGTTTTAGAAACTGTTGCTAATGCAGTGACAGATTCCTAAAGTGGTTGTAAAGGTATTTAAAAAAAAAAAATAACAAACAAGTCTATACTTACCTGGTTTGTGCAATGGAATTGCACACACAGAGTGGCCGTGGACCTCCTCTTTTCAGGTCCCCTGTCAGTGCTCCTGGTCCCTCCCCTCTGACCAGTGCCCCCATGGGAAGGTGCTTCCCATGGGGACACTCGTGCGTACTCTTACCCAAGCTCTGCTGCTGGGTTAATTGACACAGAGGAACTCGGCCCAGGCCCCCGCTCCCTCGTCATTGGCTTTGATTGACAGCACTGGGAGCCAGTGGCTCCTGGTGCCCCAGCAAAGCAAGCAAGACCCAAATGAGGAGAGTGAAAAGCTGCAGACGTGCATGGTGCTGGATTGAATGAGGACTCGGGTAAGTAAAAAAAGGTTGGGTGAGGGGGGATTCTGATACCTAAACATTTTTTACCTTAATGCAAGAAATGCATTAAGGTAAAAAATGTTTAAGCTTTACAACCAGATTAAAAAATTTCCACCAATTTACAGATTAGAACATTTGTGGTAATTAAGAAGACAAGCTCTGAGCTGGCATGTGGAGGCATGCTAGTATTAGAATGGCGCATGCCTGTGCGGAGAGGCTGCCATATATGTGACAGCTTTCCGCAAAATGCTTTATCCCAGCCTCATTCCACAGCCAAACAGAATATATCCCTTCTGAAAGCTAAATGTAAACAAAGAGGCCAGGGACAGTGGTAATGCCATCACCAAAATATGGCAATGCCAATAATGATCTGTGTCACTAGGTTGGCAGTGCCTGGTGGAGAACTGAGAGACTAGCTCCATATTAAGTCCACTCTACTTTTGATTGACAGCACACGCCACTCAGCGGATTCGCAGGCTGCTATCCCGTGTCCTGCGCTGACAATAAACAGTAAGGATAAGCTGATGGGGACTGGTCTCATTTTATTTATTTATTTTTCAAACATGTTTTATTTAGGTGATTAATTTGCTATAACAGACAAAATAAAGCACCCAGCAAACATTCTGTGTGCTTGTAGGCATCCAGTCCAGCAAAGATTTGTAAATATACAGTAAAAACTACATGACAATCTGACAGAACACAAAGGAACAATCTAATCTTTTAAATGCGATCTTCCAGAAGAAGAAAAAGGTGGTTAGCAACATCAAATATTCAGGGAACATCTCAACAAAAGTATTTTATTTAAAAGTTTGGGATTCATGCTGTGAGAGACTCAGGACTTAATGGGAAATCAGGGAAATGTAAGGCTGGGGAGATCCAGGAGGTAGAGGGGGTGCATCCTCCTACCAAGAGAAGGCAACATCATTGTACCATAAGGGAGGTGAAAGGGACAATAAAGGAGAGGAAGGGAAAAGAAAAGAAGAAAGAAGAAGAAGTAGAAGAAGATAAACCCCACCATATCCTCTCTCCTCTACATCTGGATTGCCGTCTACAAAGGCCAAGTGTGTACAAGGAAAATTGAAGGGGACCTCACTGTAATGTAAATACAGTGTATGGAAGTCGCAATGCCATCCTGGTAGTCGAGAGTACAATAATGATCAAACTTCCTGACATTTTATTTTTAAAACACTACAAAACCATACATATAAAACAAAAAAAGTGTATTTATGAAAATACGAATATCTACAAATTTTACACACAATTGCATAAACAACTATATAATAAAATAACCTAAATTGCTCACAGATAAAACTCAATATTAAAAGCCATAGGGGTTGATTTACAAACACTGGAGAGTGCAAAATCTGGTGCAGCTCTGTATAGAAACCAATCAGCTTCCAGATTTTTTTTGTCAAAGCTTAATTGAACAAGCTGAAGTTAGAAGCTGATTGGCTACTATGAACAGCTGCACCAGATTTTGCACTCTTTAGTTTTAGTAAATAAACCCCATAGTGTTTAGCTGGACAGTCAAATAATAAACTAGACACCTTGATCCAACATGACAGCATTAAAGTCCCACCCTCTCGCTCCCAATTAGTACTGTTTATACTGTTAGCAATGGAGGCAATGTCCCAATGACAACATTAAAGCAATTTTTGCAGTATTTTTGTAAATGAATTTCATAATCCAAATTAAGCTAGCAATAACAATGCTGCCTCAGCCATCAAATATAAGTTCCGTTTGTGTGCATTAATGCATGATAATAGCCTGAAATAAATGCATTTCACTACAGTCAGGGATTCAAAGAGCAATCTCAAGCAATGCTAGAAAGCAACCAATGGGCTATTAAAGATATCCAGTAAACACAGAAACTGGGGTAAAATCAGTAAGTTCACGCAATTTACAATAATATGAGTTCTGTATAATCAATTTCAGCAAGACTTTCATAATCAATCTAACATGGACAGTAGTAAGAAGGTACTTCCTGGTGCCTACGCAGTGTACCTTCTTCTCTCCTTTTTCTTGCAGCTCCAATCACAATCTTCCAAGGCATGCTTCAGTCTGATCCGTTGCTATAAGTGCATGTTTTAACATCAGATGGAGGTGTTGCTAAAAATGCCTTATCTCTTTTGATGGATACATTTACAATAACCCAAATACAACAAGAACTTAATTTTCTATCCATTAAAAAGGTGTTACTGCAAGAGGAAATGAAGTGAAATCTATCTAATAGAGACAAAAAAAAAACACTTTTTAGTAGTGTTTGGAAGGTTTGGAAGCTATAAACGTTGTTATTGCTCTCATTGTTTTCCTTTCCTGAAGCACATAGAGGTTAATTTATTAAATGCAAAAAGGCTGTTCACTTTGTAAAATAATTCTGCCTTAGCTTAATGAATGTGGTGGAAATTCACTTTGCAAAGAATACCCAATCACATGTAAGGAAAAAAAATAAAAGGATTTTCACTTACACACAATTGGATGATGGAAATCAGCTAAAGGAAAATTCTCTTGCAAAGAGCAAAGCCTACATACCTTTTGTAAACAAACCCCAAATTGTCCTGTTTTCTTGCACTGGTTTTATCCTCATAAAATGGGGATAAAACTAGCCAATATGGTCACAGAGAGTCTTAGTCCTAGGCAGACCATAGAAGGTACAAAATTTCTTTCCTGCAACCACAGGTTACAGGAAAGAAATTCCCATGATTCCCCCATCAACCCAGATAGTGCTGACAGGGGAATCCCACCTGCCAAGACATTGAATTCTCCAGGAAAAGGGGTGGGGGAAGCATCCCCTCCAGGAGAGGACAGTGATTATTGCTAGTTGCTATAGCAGCCACTAGCGATAATTGCAAGTAAATCTGGCAGGCTGGTTGTACCCAAGTTGATTAAGCAACTTGGTATAGTCAGCTTGCCCATAGACAGTTCAAATCTCCGTTTGTTCTTGAGAACGGGCCGAGATTCGAACCATCTATGGCTGGCCTTAGTCCCTTGCTGCTGCTTATTCCCCTTTCCCCCCCAGGCCCTCCACCTATTGGCATTTATCTAAATGTCAACAAGTGGAGATGGGCTTTCTAATCATGTGACCACTGTGATTGACTGTAAGCACTTCCTCGGCACAGAAAAGCCACTCCCCATGGACATATACTGTATGTTCGGCAGCTAGGCGATAAAGCCTGTCCATATCCTCCACCACAGACAAACAGATGCGCTTACCGAATCAGGTGGACCTCTTATTATAGGAGGTCAGAAACGCATATATCCAGTGAAAGATGAAGGCACACTCCAATGCAGCTGTGGGGACCCAATCCAACACCATGAGACACCGATCCAGCAGTGAGATACAGGCCTCTGGGTGACTCACTAGCTCCACCCTCTCTGACGAAGTCCTATTGAAAGTAACGCCATGTATGGGGGAAGAGCTTATACTATGCCATCTCTCAGCTGTTTGCATGAGAACATGCCGTTTTATGTATTGAAACTTTTCATTGATATTTTTATTGCGTGCACTTGTTAGTGCTATATTTTATGCTTTTTACCTACTTGAATAAACTTACGGAGTACACTCAGAGCATTTTTTTGGGGGGGGACCGTTGTGTCTTCACATTGTTATTGCTGCTTTGGGAACCAATAACGCTGTATCTCACTGCTGGATCAGTGTCTCATGGTGTTGGATTGGGGACCCCCACAGCTACATTGGAGTGTGCCTTCATCTCTCAGTGGATATATGTGTTTCTGACCTCCTATAATAAGAGGTAAGCGCATCTGTTTGTCTGTGGTGGAGGATATTGTCACCAATTTACCACTGGAGAATTTATTTCCTTTTCCATCATGAGGGAACTTGCCATTCTTCATTTTGGACATGTGAGTCCTTATATTTTGAAATGGACTTTCTTCCTCATATTATTGCACTGCACTAACATTGTTTTATTGATTGTATATAGGCTTTGTGATTACCTATAGTGTCCAGCTTGCATCCATTCATTTCACCTATTTGTTTGCGCTGATTGCTTCCTGTTTATAGATAAAGCCTGTCCTCCCGGCCATCGCATATATACGTATGGCTGACAAAAACAGGTTAACTCTTCTCCTCAGGCAGCACATAATAACTAGCTGTTGTTCATATTTACCTTCATTATAATGTTATTGTATTTGTTGTTTTTGTACTACTAATATGTGCAATACCATAAAAAAGAAAAAAAGATGATATCATCTGTCTCCTAACATACAGCTATGGAGATCTTGTGCCTTGTATTTGACCTTCATATCTTCCATGTGTTGTTCATAATGATATGGTGGTGATGATGTCACAATTGACTAATTATTATATCTAATGGTATAATAGTTCTGCAATTATACTGTATACTTTAAAGTATCAACTCTACTCAGGCCTGTTTGAGTAACATTAACCAGAACAAGGATATAGATTTCAGTGGTTAATACTTCAAAGGCATTTTGTAAAAGGTACAACAATATAAACAGACACTCTCATTTCATGTTAAATTGCTTGCTGAAGAAATGTTATTGAATGATTAGATTGCCCTTATTCTAAGAACATATCTGCATGTTGTTCTCATTTTTATTCTATCTTTTACGAACTGCGTAAACTAATCTGTCTCTTTGGAATGATGGAAAAATGTCCATTTTTCTAAATAACTAGCCTAAAAACATAATTGCTTTTGCACATTACTGCTCGTTCAGACTTACACTAATCATTTGCTGCTGGCAAAATAGCTAACAGTAGGTTGAAGTCATTATGTTCTGCAAGTTCAGTAGACAAAATAAAGCAAAACTATGTAGCTACTGATTGAGTGTTCATTTCTATGCAGACACTCTGTCTGATGCAATTAGTCTTTGACCTTTTATAGAATTAAATATTGCAAGAGATAAGCTACACATATACAATATTCATTCCGTGTAATAACAAACTTTTCTAAAAATTTTCTCCTGCAGTCAGAAAAAACTATTCAGAATAAAAGGCTGCAGTAATTTCCTTACACAAAAGTTTGCTTATTGATTAAAAAAGACAAATATTCAAAGAAGCAAATAGAGACAACTGTAAAAAATCATTTTATAACACAGATTTTAGTACTATAGTATTATTATAGAAATGAATGGGGACAAGGAAATTATCAAAGAACAGATGTGATGGGATAAGTTTAGTAACTCAAATTTCAGAAGATCCATAAAGGATGCTGGCTAGTGGTTACTATAGATCCTATGGATACTAGAAAGACTAATTATTATGAGTTAATGCAATTTGAACATCATTTGTATGATCTCTGCTTGTTATGATAGTTCCAGGACAATCATCACCCAATCCAGAGATTTTACTTTCATCTTGTATGTCTTTAGGGACAATGCAACATGCAAATATGTCATGCTAGGGTAATTTTTCTCCTGATTGTTAAGATTTCCCTATGAGAAGACTGAAGCCAAGAATAATGGATCAGTGTACTAATCAAAGGGTTACTGGCTTAAAACAGAAACTTGAAAATCAATATATGAGGTGCATTCAGTAGCAAAGTGTACATGCTTTAAACTTCATACAGGCATAACAGGGTATATACCCACTGACTTTGTTGACTTTGTGAGGTGACCTATAGTAACCAATGGATTCATGTTGCATAAGATTACTTGACTTACTAGACTAGACTAGAGTTTTTGATTTTAGCAGAGATAGGGTGTTAGTATTTTGTAGTTTTTTTTTTTGTATGTTGCTTTTGAGCTCTTTAGATATTTTATCTCATGCTCAACACTCAAGCTAAACTTTGGAATCTGTAACTTAAAGCGGGGGTCCATTCCATTTTTGAGTTCATTCACAAACTTTTCTTCTCAGCATTACATACTCACATATTGTGTGTAATATGTCCGCCTGTGTCAGATTTCGTCGGAAAGAATAACTTATATTATTCACTGCAGGCGGTTTCCATCTTCATTGTGGGCATTTGAAGCCCACAAGCATTTATTTCCTGAATGTGGTGAATGCTGTGCTCCCAGCATTCACCGCTTGTTTCCGCACATGCTCAGTGGTATCCTGGGAAGCCTGAGACTAGCTCCCAGGAGTCTGTGCGGAGACTGGGAGAGGCTAGAAACACGCCTACTCCCACGGGAGGAGAACCAGGAAGTGCAAAGAAGAATAGAAAAATAAAAGGTAATTACTGCGATTTAAATTTTTTTAAACGGCATGTCAGCATCTAGGCAAGGAAGAGAATACATACAGATATTGTTCAAAATTTGGGTGGAACCCCGCTTTAACAAGACCGTATAACAATACTGGTTATGGTGATAGGGGAACAAAGCAATCAGAACAACTTTCACTCTAATCAGAAATTTTTATTTGCTTTAGTCCCTCTGACAATAACCTGTATGGTTATACTGTCTTGTTGGGTCTAAGCTCTACTCCAAAGAAGACATGGTTCAGTGCACTGAACTGATAAAAGACAAATAGTCTGAATGGTTTTACAATATTAGGCTATTTTTGCACTACAGCAATGACTTGTATGACTCTTCCTACTGTCCTGAATGAGGAAGAGTCCTCTTTTTTATGGAATATACTTTCTGTCTTAAGAAGATTTTACTGTGTTGGAATCTGTAACATAAAAGCATTATGAACTACTATTCAATGTTCACTATATATATGTGTTTGATTTATGCTTTCTTTGAATAAAGATTCCCACACGTCTTCGTTAAAGACCTCACCTTCTCTCCAGTGCTGCGGTAAACTGGAGCTCCATGCCAGCCGTTGACATCTTAACTGGTCGGCTCCTGGGTACTGATCTTTGGCCACCTGGGTTGAAATGACATCACCCCCACACATGTGCTGGGCTTTGTTCATCTCAGCATTGTCAAAACTATACTCTGAGCTGCACATGCACGGCTCAATGCACAGTGCAGACAGGCAGGTAAGGTCCTTCTTCTGCTTTAAAAATCCTGTTTTGTCATTTTTTCCCTAAAGTTCCTCTTTAAGCAGAGAAAGTGCTAAACTGTTAGAAGAAGAGTATAGAGCAGGGGTCTCAAACTGGCGGCACTCCAGCTGTTGTGAAACTACAAGTCCCATCATGCCTCTGCCTGTGGGAGTCATGCTTGTAACTGTCAGCCTTACAATGCCTCATGGGACTTGTTGTTTTGCAACAGCTGGAGGGCTGCCAGTTTGAGACCCCCAGTATAGAGAGATGGGCAAGCTTTGAGGATCGTCCATTGTGTTATATATTATGTATTGGCAGTGAGTCATGTCATTCACTGTACAATATTGGTCTTAAGTCAGCAGTGACCATTTTTTAAAATACTAAAGGAGGCTGCACTACAAATGAGCACACTGTTTCACTTACAATAGCCAGAGATATGTAATAAGTGTCATGACAGTACTAATGATTAAAAAATTAAAGAAGGCACAGGCAAATCATTAAAGTCCCTATTAACTAACGCACCCTAGGGAAACTAAATGGATGATTTAATGTACACACTGGCAAAGGCTAAACTTGCACAGCTAGATTTGCGGCATAAAACACATGTATCAAAGAGTCAAAAAAATCTCCCAGTACAAATGAACTTTAATTGTCTGTTTTAATCCTAATTACAAATAGAATTTCCCAGTGGTTTTCTTATCTGCTGAAGAATTGGCTTGGAATATATTTGCAGAGCTGAGTCCTAATGGCAGTTCTATAGTAATCTGCATTAGTGTTTCATTTTTTTTCCGTGGGTTTCATTTCACAGGTTTCTGTTGGTTGCGGTTATACCTTAATATTAAATTAAGTGTATGTGAATCCTAACAATGGAGTTATTTTATTTGGCCCCTTTGGTTTAACCATTTGCCGACCATCTCACGCCGATATACGTCGGCAAAGTGGTACAGGTGAGCAAAACGACGTACCCGTACGTCACTGCGTCATCGCCGGCTAGCAGGCGCACGTGCGCGCATGCCGCGGGAGCATGCCTGTGGGTCCCACAGACTCGATGTCCACCAGTGGCCAGTGGACATGGCACGGAGAGGCAGAACGAGGAGATGCCTATGTAAACAAGGCATTTCCCTGTTCTGCCTAGTAACATGACAGGGATCTATTGCTCCCAATGATCGGGAGCAGTGATCTCTGTCATGTTCTAGTGAGCCCATCCCCCCTACAGTCAGAACACACTGAGGGAACACACTTAACCCCTTGATCGCCTCCTAGTGTTCAACTCCTTCCCTGCCAGTGACATTTACACAGTAATCAGTGCATTTTTATAGCACTGATCGCTGTATAAATGCCAATGGTCCCAAAATAGTGGCAAAAGTGACTGATCTGTCTGCCGCAATGTCGCAGTCATGATAAAAAATGCAGATCGCCACCATTACTAATAATAAAAAAATAATAGTAAAAATGCCATAAATCTATCCCCTATTTTGTAGACGTGATAACGCAAACCAATCAATATAAGCTTATTGTGATTTTTTTTTTACCAAAAATATGTAGAAGAATACATATTGGCCTAAACTAAGAAGAAATTTGTTTTTTTATATATTTTTTGGGATATTTATTATAGCAAAAAGTAAAAAATATTGCTTTTTTTTTCAAAATTGTTAGTCTTTTTTTGTTTATAGCGCAAAAAATAAAAACCACAGAGGTGATCACATACCACCAAAAGAAAGCTCTATTTGTGGGAAAAAAGGATGTCAATTTTTTTTTGGTACAACGTCGCACGACTGCATAATTGTTAGTTAAAGCGACGCAGTGCCGTATTGCGAAAAAGGGCTTGGTCAGGAAGGGGGTAAATCCTTCTGGAGCTGAAGTGGTTAAATATACTGTTGATTGCGTTTTGTTATGCCTGTTTGTTTCTTTTTAAATTAGAGAAAGACCAAAACGCTTTTAAACAAACTTCATAAATACAAAAAATGCAGGTGTATTAAAGTTCATGAAAGTCCCAATAAAGTGCTTGCTGCAAATCAAAAGTGATTCAGTGTTGAGAATCATGTTGAAAAAAGAAGTTACACCCAAGGAAAAAATAGCGCTCTTCTTCCTCTCCCAGATAGAAACACTCCACATTCACCAGAAATATATGATCTCTTTCCTCAAAAAGGTCAAAATCGCTTATGATAAGTGTATACCCAAATAGGTATCATGTACTCAGTTCACCAACTATATCCTACTCATCTGGACAGCTGGATACCATCACTTCCTGTAAAGTGCACCTGTGCCTTTAAGAGATTTTGTGCATATCTTGTTTACAAGGGAAAGATGTGAAGGAAACTCTCATAGTTCAATTTTTATTAAAATGACATCCATCAAATCATAATCAGGCATGTAATTAAAACCAAAAATGCTGGTTTGCGCTCCACCTGCGTTCCAATGACCAGAAATGATGTGCCCTGGAAAGTCCCTGGGTGCTTGTTTGAGTGAGATTTCGTTTTCCTATGATTTAAGAAAAAAAAGTCAGTAGCTTTTTTTTTTTCACTTCTTTTATTTTCATTGGTTTTTGGTATTAACATTGGATTTTTTTTAGTATTGCGCTTCAACTAATCTATTTTGCACAGGGGGTTATTATTATTTTTTTAAATATATCCATTGATCCTGCCAGAAATGTGAGCTGATAACTTCCTGGGCTCTCTACATGTGTGGCATTCTTATCATTTACATTATTCCCAGCTATCTCTGGGGACTACAGGACAAGCGAGAAGTTTCAAAGTTTCTGTAGTTCTGTCCTAAGTGGCAACATTGTTTCTTCACAGATACTGTACAGAAAGTAAATGTATTACTAGCAGGTATTTCAGATATAACTGCCTCAACGAAAAACTGGTGAGGTGCAATTTCTGCTCTTGAGTTGACATAGGAGTGCAATCACTACTTTTTCATTCTGGTGCAATTTGCAGCCCACTCAAATAAATGAACTGCAAAATCATACCACACGGTAATGCACAGCCATTGCAGAGGAACCGACTCTTAAAGCAAACCATAACCTGGCCTGAATACTTCCTGAAAAAGGTAACAACAGTGAAGGCAGTTTGTGATGCATGCATGTACAGGTGTTATTATATTATTTATTAGGCCTATATTGTAGATTTCATCTTTTCTCCATGTGACAAACCAGCCCTTTTGTCAAAAAGCCAATAAAATAATACCAAATAACAGAGTGTAAGTGATCGTTAGAGACATTTCAATTGTGTGGCTTTGTGCTAAAAAGGGGCTCTGACCCAGTCTAGGGCCTGGGTCTGAGATTAGAACCCAAGGGGCTTCACAGGGATTCAAAGATTGAAATGAAGTACATAGGTACTTACAAGCACCAGGTGGTTCAGCACTATTGTTACCTTAGGCATTTTTCTAAGCCAATCCAGGATCATTTGTAAGCTTGTGTTACATGGTTTCCCTCGCAGCAACTATTCCTAAACCTTCATATTACGTGATATTTCTGGGGTTGTGAGGGAATGCATCTTCTGTATGGTTGTCTGGACATAATATAAGGTAGGAGAACGTCAGTTACCATAGGAAGATTAAAGTTGTTTCTTCCACAGGAAAGGTCAGCTTTGACTGGATCCCGTTACAGAAAATCTGCTCAAATAATATGGAGGCTGCCAGGGCTTACCACTTCTTTTAAAATGTTAGCAACCTGACAGCTGACTTTCTGGCTTCAGTACTTTGTGAGTCCCAGACAGAGAACAAGTAGGCAGAACTGGTGCTGAAACGTAATAAAGCCAAAGAAAGCACGGCAACTGGGATTTTCAGAAAGACGTCAACAGTGGAAGTCTGCATAACTTTCCTAGGTTTTCTTTAAAGGGACTTTTATATTCTAAGACTGCCTGTAACTCATCTCTGCACTAACACTGGAAAGCCCCTCAAAAGCAGCAATTTTTTTCAAGACCAAAAGCTAAGATTTTAGAATGTACCCACAGTGTCCCCCGTCTAGTTACATTTGGTATTGCAACATCTGGTGCCCAATACAATGATATTTATGGGTCCATCCAAGCATCTCTTGTTCTTTCATCCAACAGCAGACACTGATTTATAGTATAATGTATAATAATAACTTTAAGAAATGCGGAACTAACTGTTTTATTAAAAATAATAGGCACTGTTATATACCTTTAAGTATTTATTAAATGCCAGCTCAGTTGCAGGCTTCAATTAGAAACCTATTTCAAAATATGGATGCTATGCAATCTGAGGAAGAAAGATTATTTGAATGGGACATTTGCACATCAGCTCTGTATGGGTGGCATTTGCAGTATAATAAGCTGAGATACTGAACAATTTCCCAGAAGCCTAGAGCTAAACTTCATGGGCAATTTTAATCTCTTACTAATAACAAGTTAAACTCCTGTTGGCAGTCACTTCATCTGCAACACATTGAAATCAAAGTGCTGCAATTAGTGAGATTTCTAAGAGGTTAAACTGTTCTGTTTAATGATATTAAAATCGTCCATGTAGTTTGGTCCTTTTGCATCTAGGTATTAGATCTTTTGCCTATAGATTCTTAATCCTGAATAATGTTGGAGCTGTATGAAGCTCCACTGAAAATAATATATTTTTTTAAGTTGAAGGAAAATATTCGAGAAAGATAACTTTCAAAAATAATATTACGCTTTATGTGTTTATAAATTTATGATGCTACATTTAACACAGGGAACTCCCATAACAGCAGATGTAAAGAGCACTAAGGGTTTTCTAAGAAGAAAGCACATCACAAGTAGTTTCCTTTCTGACACTCTGTCACTATTTGAAACCTTAGATCAGTGATTCTCAACCTCGTTTCTCAAGTACCCCCAAGAGGCCATGTTTTGGGAATTTCTCTTACATAAAATAGCTGTCCAAAATACCAAGCCATTGATTCTGATTTAAAGCACATGTGCAAGATAAAGGAAAACCTGCAAACATGGCCTGTTGGGGTTACTGGAGGACTGAGGTTGAGAACTGCTGCCTTAGATGCAGCGATACAAGGGGAAGGGTAGAAGACACCGGGGTTGATTTATTAAAACTGGGGAGTGCAAAATTTTTTTTTGTCAACGCTTAATTGAACAAGCTAAAGTTAGAAGCTGATTGGCTAAAATGCACAGCTGCACCAGATTTTTCACTTTCCACTTTTAGCAAACAACCCCACTGATCTGACTTTTTCATTGCTGTGTGACTTTTTCCACCTTAGCTTTTTTAAAGTGATATTAAACCCTCAATTTTGTAAGCACTTTTAGCAGCTAATTCAATCACTTACTGAATATGGATTTTTTTATCTTTTAATCCTTGCCTATACAGTATTCCTGTTTAACCACTTGCCAACCAGCCGCCGTCATTATACTGCGACAGGTCAGCACGTTCCCACGAACCATCGTAGCTGTACGTTGGCCTTTAAGCAGGAATAGCAGGTGCGCACATGCCTGCTGCACTGCAGGGCTGCCGATGCGCATGGCCGGCAGTCGTGATGACTGCCGGCCACGCACGATCGCAGGCACGAGACCCAGAACAGGGATGTGTGTGTGTAAACACACACACATCCCTGTTCTGTGAGGAGAGAAGAGACAGATCATGTGTTCCTACTAGCTAGGAACAATGACCTGTCATCTCCTCTAGTCAGTCACATCCCCCTACAGTTAGAACACACACAAGGGAACACAGTTAACCCCTTGATCGCCCCCTAGTGTTAACCCCTTCCCTGCCAGTGGCATTTACACAGTAAACAGTGCATTTTTATTAAAGCACTGATCCCTGTATAAATGTCAATGGTCCCAAAAATGTGTCAAAAGTGTCTGATCTGTGTGCCATAATGTCACAGTCCTGATAAAAATCGCTGATCACCTCCATTACTAGTAAAAAAAAAATAATAATAAAAATGCCATAAACCTTTCCCCTATTTTGTAGAAGCTATAACTTTCACGCAAACCAATCAATATAGGCTTATTGCAATTTTTATTACTGAAAATATGTAGAAGAATACATATTGGCCTAAACTGAGGAAATTTTGATTTTTTTTTTTTAAAAAAAGGGGATATTTATTATAGCAAAAAGTACAAAATATTGTGTTTTTTTTTCAATTTTTTTGTTCATAGCGCAAAAAATAAAAACCGCAGAGATGATAAATTACCACCAAAAGAAAGCTCTATTTGTGGAAAAAAAAAGAACATCAATTTTGTTTAGGTACATTGCATGACCGCACAATTATCAGTTAAAGGGACGCAGTGCTGTATCTCAAAAAATGGCCTGGTCTTTGAGCAGCCAAATCTTCCGGGGCTGAAGTGGTTTCGTTGGTACCATGATTGCTGATCCAAGTTTTCTATTTCAAAGTGGCTCATTTATCTTGTAGTATTCTAGGGAGCCACCCTTACATGCAGGGATTAGACTTGTGTCTCCCTATGCTGTGTGCATCAATAGAAACACATAGTCCCATAGCCTAGGCAAATCGCTCCCCTGTGCCTTCCTTTTCCCCCTCCCTTCTCCAAGCTAACAGAATAACTGGAGACTGCACTGTCCACTGTTTTCCTGTGAAGAAAGAGCTTTTAGGGAAGCAACACAGAGAGAGCATGAGCCAGCAGTATTGAAAGTTGTAAATTGCAAATGCTGGAGTAAAAAATTTTAACAAATACTTTACTGGAGTTTTTTTTTCTTTGATCAGTGTTTTGAACTAATAAATGCTGAAGATTTAGTGCTATTTTACAATGGGATTTTTAGAACAGAAAGTGAAGAGAAACTGAAAAACACAAAG
This sequence comes from Aquarana catesbeiana, assembly GCF_042186555.1. Taxonomy (NCBI): domain Eukaryota; kingdom Metazoa; phylum Chordata; class Amphibia; order Anura; family Ranidae; genus Aquarana; species Aquarana catesbeiana. The sequence goes on along the minus strand of NC_133324.1, from coordinate 179,854,189 downwards.
GAGTCAATAGCTCTACCATTGTCAGGAAAGGGTTCACCTGCTGGTGGCACTGTGGCTCCTAGATCTATAAGATGCAGTTCCAGTGTCCACCAGGGGGTGTCTCTCAGCAGCCAGAAGCTTACATCATCTCATGCAATCAGTCATCACCTGATGCTAGTTGCAGGAAGTGTATTTAAATCCGGTACATGTTCTTCCTCACTGCCTTGGAGTTGTCTCCATGTGCCCCTGACCTGCGTTCCAGTGTTCTAGTGTTCCTACATCCTGCATCCTGTATCCTGTTTCCTGTTCCCTGTTCCTGAACCCTGATCCCCACCCTGCAGCCTGATCCCTTCCCACCTGCTCTCTCCATCTCCTGTTACCCTCTTCCTGTCCTGTCTTACTCCCAGCTCCCTCTGCTTGATCTCCCATGTATGACACTGGATCTGTTACGATTACCCTTTGCTTTCCATGCTTGTTGTATATATTTGATTTAGGCAGTTGTTCATCTTGTGTGACTCTCTTGTTTGTTTTACACAGTTTGGTACTTTGGAGGTGCGTTTACATTTATGTTGTTCACTTATCTTTTAAATTATTATTCTTTTACACTGTATTTGTGCCTGATATTCTCTGTGGCAGTCCACACATTTCTGGTCACACCTGTTACTGACAACCATTGTTGACTTAATGCAGACTTCATCATCAGAATCCTGACTTGACTACCTAGTGACTCATTGACCAGGAGCAAAATTATAAACATTAACAAGGGAACTCATGTCCTGCATGTTTGTCCTAAGTGGTGACCTACTGTGTAGTGAAACCCTGGTATCCTTAGAAATACAATTATAAGGAAAGTTATATATAATCCTTTTCCTTTTGTTTTTCAACTGTGTTACCTTTTTCTTTCCTTTTTTTTGTTTCTAACTATAGTGACAGAATGGTCCCAGCACGAGATTATTCTGCTACTGATGTTATCAAATGGCATTCTCTTTACCGACTACAGAAGAGTCAGAGATTGTAGAGCTGTCCACTCCACTAGTGATAAGCACCCGATACATCTTAATAACAGAGCTTGATTTATAAGAGAATAATGAATGCCCTGTAAGGCTCTTTACTGTATAGCTAATGATGATCTATGCCAACAAGCACTCTCTCATTCACCTCTGCCCTCCTAATTACTAATACTACTTATAGTGATTACACTTGGAAAGTAAAGCCTTTCTGTATTGTCGCAAAGCCGATAATTGTTCATGTCACACTTTTTGAATGAGAATAAGTAGTCTGCTCTAAATCAGATCCTGTTTTCAGAAGCACATTTTTGAGCAATACATAAAGAAAATCAGTCAAGTAGATAAGATAGTATGCATTATATATGCTAATTTTCTCTTTCAATGCAATTGGTTATACAATTATGGCTTCACAATTTCATAAGCAGCACTTATATCTGGGAAACACAGACTATAATCCCTGGTCAAACAAATGTGCATTTGGGTTAGTAAGTCTAAGTCTAGGCGTCTACTAATATTTTTTTATACCTCTTGTTCACTCCAATGTCAGTATGGTTTTGATTTGTGTCACTACTTTTTACCACAAAGCCATATATCCATCTATTTGTTTGTCTATTAATTAGTAATTAGGGTACTAGGCCAGCTTTTACCATTTAAACAAATTATTGCTGGTGCCCATAGTTATTACTTGGGGGTTTGTTATTTTGCATTCTGCACCTTGCTGACATTTCATTATCTAAAGCTCTGTGTGTGTATTGTTCAAGTCCAATTGAAGTGTCTTATTAAATTAGCTAGATTAACACTAAATAGCAGTAACAAGCTAAATGTCAAATGTGTTAATGGTGTTATATCTGTAACTGAGCACCCACACAAATGTAAAATTCTCTCTTCCAGGTAGGAGGCAGCAGATAAAGACTGCTGCTTTCTTTGTGAAAGCAGCGGTCTCCCTGCAGTAGTCCAACATGCCCAATGCTTAGTTTGAGCTACAACTCTGGAAATATCAATGCTGATTCTAGAGTTGTACTTCTGACTAAGCAGGAGACATGTTGGTTCACTGCAGAGAGACTGGTGCTTCCACACAGAGCAACATTCTTTATCTGCTGCCACTTTCCTGGGAGAAATTACATTTTACTGGTGCTAGGGATCAATTACATGCATAACACCAGTAAGATATTTGCCATTTAGCTTTTTACTGTGCTTTAAAAGAGAAGTATGGGTAAGTTTTTTTTGTAGAATCATATTTACCTAGGTGGATGCAGCATTGGTCCAATGCTGCATCTGTCCCCCACTGGCTCTAAGACTGAGAACCGAGTGATCAAACACCGCCAATCGTTCAGTTCTCAGAGCTCCCTGAGCAGAGAGCTGCTGACTGTCAGTCACCGCTCTCTGCTCTGCCCCCCCACCACACTCACTGGAGTGCTGGGATGTGGAGGGGGTGGGAGCTGCTAGCTCAGGCTCTCAACAATTTACTGAGAGGCTGAGCCGGGTCCTGGTCCAGGCATGTGGGGGGATCCCGACCATATGGTCACGATCTTTCCTGAGCCTGGATCGACTCTGTGAAGTCTGGCTGCTGAAAACAGGCCACAGGAGTGCAGAACAAGAGCTGTACTTTTATTTAATTGTATCAAGTTAATTTAATAGGAAACGTCAATTGGGCTTTAACCAACCATTTTTTTTTTCAAGATTCTGCTTTTACCCTATTTCATACTTTAGTATCCCCATCCCACTCATCTGCTCCAATCTCTTTTGGCCACTCTGACATTGTCTGCACACCATTGCCCTGGTAGACAATACCTGTCTAATGTGTGCCAGCAGGAAGTGACTGAACAGGGACCATCATGGTAGGATCACCAGGTATTCTGTATGCCCATTCAAACTTTACAAATCCACATGCTTGAGATACCAAGCAGTTGGGAATTCTCAATGTGGTTTTATTGGTTTACCATTTACAATACTAGAGAGCTTAGCAAATACATATACTCAAATTAATTTAAGCACAGTGCTCAAAATGAGTGATACACTTGAATGCAGCACAAGTAGTAATTTTATTTATGGCTCGGCCTTGTGAATTTTCCTTTTCAAACTTTTATTCAAACAAGCGCTAATGAGAAGACAACACTGGGTGATAATTATAGAGGGAATACTGTTCATTTTACAGGCATCAAGTCCTATATTATTTAACATATGCATCGGGCCTTCTGAGTGAACACACAGCATAACAAACTAGAACATTTTCATCCCTCCCTGTAATCTACAGAGAAAAATCTTAGGAAGTAAAGAAAATGACCTCCATATGCTCAACATATTGTCTACAATTGTGGTGAAGGCCAAAGCCTTAAATTAGCTTTGCTCCTGGGAGTTGGAATAGGATAATTATCTTCAAGAAAAAGAAAAAAAAGTCTTTATAATACAAGAAGATTTATCATTTGAGGAAAGAATGTACAGATGTTACTGGTGGAACCTTTGTGGTGGTGAGCAGGTGTAAAACCGATTTGATTATATCTGCCTCAATGTTAACTTTTCACCACAGGTATTGGCAGTTCACAGATAGCGTCAAAGAAAGCTATTTTGAAGCATGGAATGGACTTGCTATGAAACCACAGCAAAGGGGAGAGAAATGGTGTCTTTGAAAACAGGAATTGGCTATACGGTATATTGTACTTCATTGCCCTACACCTTGAGGGCATGTTTAAGCCTATATTCTACAAAGAATAAAAAAAATACAGTTTTGCACAATATTTGACCTCTTACCTCTTTTCTACTGGATTTAATATCAGCAATGATAGAATAGCTACATAGTTAACCTGTGGATGGACTATATATATATACAGTGTATATATATATATATATATATATATATATATATATATATATATATATATATATATACATATATATATATATATTCATTACAAAAAATAAAGTTTCTCTAGAACTGTAAAGTTTTTATTTTCTGTTTACGGCAGACCTCAATACACAGAACTGCTACCTAAGTCTTAGCCCCAAAGTTCCAGTTAGGCCATGCATAGTTTCAGTAATATGTCAAACTGAAAAGTTGAAACAGAACAATTTTTACATGGAACGATGGAGAAAATACTGCAATAGAAAGATTCTTTTCACAAACCATCCTATAGTGACTTTACAAAGCAGTTCTTTTAAATAAATGGCATAACCTAGAAATATATAGGCAGGCAAAATGTAAAACGTGAAGAAGGCATCAGAAGCAACTCACCAGGACTTTAAAACAGGAGGAATTATCCAACATAGTTTAATAAATGTCAACGTTTCAGCGAGGCACAGCCCACCTTTCTCAAGATGGCAGGAAATATGTGAAATGTCATAACATTTCCGTTCCCTTCCAGCACACAGAGATCACACTCATTATACATAGGATTCATGGAAAATGACACCATGCATCTATACTTATGTGGTGGCATAGCAAAATCCTGTACTTACAGATGCAGGAAGACCATCAGGCAATCCCAACACTAAAGCCTAGTACACACTAAAGCCTCTCACACACGATTGGATTGTTGGCCAACAAAACCGTGGACTATTGTCCGAAAGGCATTGGCCCAAACTTGTCTCACATAAAAATGGCAAGAAATTGTCGGCCAACAAACACGAACGTACTGACGTACCAAGTGTTTTTTCAGCTCTTTAGTGCCACTCTTTGGGCTCCTTCTGCTAATTTCATGTTAGTAGAAGTTTGGTGAGTGTTGATTAGCGCTTTTCATTTTGCGCTTTTCATTTCATGCTTTTCAGATCGTTTCTGAACGGCTGTTCGTCAACCAGACACGTTGCAGAATCGGAGGAGATAACGTGTTATTTATTATTGGCCTTGGAGTTATTGCTTTGACATTATTTTTTTGATTGAATAATGATTTGATTTGGTATATTTTCTATATTTTTGGATGCATAGAATGCACTTTTTGGTTAAGTTCTATTGGCAGATAGCATGTATAATTTTATTTGTTTTCTTTTTTTAATGCACAGTAAAAAATTGTGTAAAATAATACTTGGCTATGTGTTTTACTTCAAATGACAGTTTGGAAATAGGCAGTTACATTTGGAAAAATGCAATGTAAAATTGACAAGGGACACCAACATAGTTGTATCTTTGATCTTAAAAAACTATAAAAACAAAAAACAAAAGCATAATAATATTATTCTTGATATCACTAGAAAAAAAAGCCTTTGAAAATGCGTTTGCAATAACGCTATCAGTATCACTAGCAAAGCAGCTTCATTATTATCCCATTAAAGAAGTAGAAGAAGAATGTGCGCTGCATTTCGAGATTTCATAATTTGCCACATCACGAATGTTAATTCTCCATTACGAATGCTAGTTTACAAGACAGACAGCTTCCGGCTCGTCCTTGCTTCCGAGCATGCGTGTTTGTACTTTGAACTTTTGTCCGACGGACTTGTGTACACACGCTCGGAAAATCCAACAACAGACATTTGTCCGCAGTAAATTTTAAAACCTGCTATCCAACATTTGTCCATGGAAAATCCGACAACAATTGTCTGATGGAGCATACAAACGGTCGGATTTACCGCCAACAGCCTGTCATCACACATTTTCCCTTGGAAAATCCGATCATGTGTACAAGGCTTAATAGTTTTTGACAGCTCAGATCCGAACCATCTGTACTAATAGTCCAATGTTAGTACAACAATCTCCCCTGCTGAGCTATTGTGTTCTGAAAGGGGGGCGACCCCCCAGCCAGAGCACTCCTGTCAGCGCTTTCAGACATTTGCTGAGAGTGCTGATCAGGAGTCGGTTGACTGCTGCTTTCCCAACATGCTCATCCAACAGAACCCGGTCCTTCCAACAGAACCTGGCCGGCTTCTGTTGGACCAGCTGCCATAGACACGGCCCGAATATCAGTTGTTTTGTATTGAACCAGCCGATGTCGCCTGACATTCAGCCCATGTGCACTAGGCTTTAGGAGTAAGTCCATACATACTCTAGCTAATTGGTTTAATCTCCATAAGGAGTCAACAAAGAACTATGTTTGACTCATGGTGCACCCTAAGAACAAGTATTCATCTGCCTGCACCAGCAATTCCAAATAGTCTTTCTGGCATAGTGACTGGCATCATGAGCCAAACCTATGATTGTCTGCATCTAGATCCTAGGTGTACCAAAAAGTGGTTAATGAGGGGCATATCAGTGAGATCTGGCATCAGAGAGGCCACATAAGTATGGTTATAGATTGGTAACATTTCACACAGCCACAGGTTAACTCTTGATTCAATATGTTAGCATTCTTGTTTTGTATATACAGTATGTATGCAAGGTTACACAAATGTTGAATGTTGGTTTCAGATGTATATACAATTTATGTATCAAGTTTGGGGCCATAATGATATGTGATAATGAGTGTAGCAGAGTAAACATTCTCTAATGGGATCATGAATGAAAAATGGCAATATTTCTGTTCAGCTAAGTGCAACCAAATGCTCAGCTGGCTCAGCAGGGACCCCCCTGCAAATTTCTATGAATAAAAAGTCTGTTGGGTGGTTGAAAATATCCCTACCCCCATGCAAATTGTAAATTCTTTAAAATATATTAACAGTTTAAAAAAATGTAAGCTGTTATACTTTTCTGAATGTAATTATTACTGCTTGAGTTTAATGCATATAAAAAAAACGTGTTACATCCAATAGCATGATAATGAAGTTTCAAAGGTTATTTTCAGTCTTTTTAAAACTCGCAATGTGGGTGCGAATCACATGCAATGTCTGTGTTCGCATTTGTGTGAACTCAGGCTTAAAGTGCAAAGCTCTTTATTCTTGTATGATTATATGCAAATCAATGTTTTAGGACAATGCAGAGACCTTTCCTCAGGCATGTGATAAACAAACACCAAACACAGCAGACACATAAAGGAATCATCCACCAAAAATGTAGAGGAACTCATAATGCCCCTAACTCAATTTTTTTAACACTTATGATATTTTACCATATTGTTTTCTATGTGATCATACAAGAATAAAAAGGTTTGCACTTTGCAACAAGCTTGTCAGTGTGCTGACAACAAGTTCTATCCCGGCATTGTCATCCTACCACAGGCACCCCTGATAGAGACCAAAGTGGCTGCGCCAACAAACATTGCACAGACATGGTCAGCTGTTGTCACTGTCAGGAAGGCGGTCCTGAGCAATGATGTGTAGCTGATACTGGAGTGAATACATGTAGACAGGAAGTGGATGAAAGAGGCTTGGGAGGGAATTAGTAGAACTGAGATGCGAAAAAAAGTAGAAACCACATTTTATGGAAAAAAACTATTATAATACACTTTTGAAAATTAAATGTGATCCTATTAGGGTTTAAATAACCTTTAAAAGGACACTGTCACTGTACACCGAATGTCTGCATAAAGGAATAATGTAATACTGTATATACAATAAACTTTTTGCTTGTAATAATGCAAAGTTAGGTTTGTTGACAGGAAGTCTACTATTGTGATTCCTATCTGATTTAAAATTTTAAATCTTATCTACTTGACAATTTGATATATATATATATATATATATAAAAAGTATTGGGACACCTGCCTTTACACGCCCAATAATGGCATCCCAGTCTTATGGCCCGTACACACGGTCGGATTTTCCGACGGAAAATGTGTGATAGGACCTTGTTGTCGGAAATTCCGACCATGTGTAGGCTCCATCACACATTTTCCATCGGATTTTCCGACACACAAAGTTTGAGAGCAGGCTATAAAATTTTCCGACAACAAAATCTGTTGTCGGAAATTCCGATTGTGTGTACACAAATCCGACGCACAAAGTGCCACGCATGCTCAGAATAAATAAAGAGATGAAAGCTATTGGCTACTGCC